>NC_090448.1:857797651-860642651 GCF_031143425.1 Pleurodeles waltl | reverse complement strand
GCCCCCCCTGGGGCAGATTGGCCTATTATTAGGCCGATCTGCCCCCAGGGGGGGCAGAAACCTCTAGGCACCAGGGTTTTTTTTTTTTTTTTTTTTTGTGGTGATCTTCTTTTTTTTTGTGGGGAGCGATCCCTTAGGCAAGGGTCGCTCCCCTACGGGGCAATATATATTTAGGCCATTTCTGCCCCCCTTGGGGGCAGATTGGCCTATTTTGATGATGCCAATCTGCCCCCAAGGGGGGCAGAAACCATTAGACACCAGGGAGGTTTCTTTTTGCGTGCGAATTTCACGCAAGGGGAGCGACCCCTTAGCCAAGGGTCGCTCCCTGGGGGGGTGGGGAGTTATTTTAGGCCATTTCTGCCCCCCTGGGGGGTAGATCAGCCTATTTTGATTCGGCTGATCTGCCCCCAAGGGGGGCAGAAACCACTAGGCACCAGGGATTTTTTTGTTTTTTCGTTTTACAGATGGGGAGCGACCCCTTGGACAAGGGTCGCTCCCCTGGAGGGGCAAAATGTATTTAGGCCAGTTCTGCCCGCTTTGGGGGCAGATCGGCCGATTTTAGGTCAATCTGCCCCCAAGGGGGGCAGAAACCACTAGGCACCAGGGATCTTTTTTTTTTGCGCCGTCACGCAAGGGGAGCGACCTTGTAGGCAAGGGTCGCTCCCCGGGGGGGGTGGGGGGGACAAAATTATTTTAGGCCATCTCTGCCCCCCCTGGGGGCAGATCGGCCTATTGGTATTAGGCCGATCTACCCCCAGGGGGGGCAGAAACCTCTAGGCGCCAGGGCAAATGTTTTTTTTTTTGTTTGTTTGTTTTTTTAGAGATGGGGAGCGACCCATCAGACAAGGGTTGCTCCCCTGGGGGGCAAACTGTGTTTAGACCATTTCTGCCCCCCTTGGGGGCAGATTGGTCGATTTTATGTCAATCTGCCCCCAAGGGGTCAGAAACCACTAGGCACCAGGGATTTGTTTTTTGGCGCCAATGTCACGCAGGGGGAGCGACCCCGTAGGCAAGGGTCGCTCCTGGTGGGGGGGTGGTGGTTGGGGGGGGCAAATTTATTTTAGGCCATTTCTGCCCCCCCTGGGGGCAGAAACCTCTTGTTGCCAGGGCAATTTTTTTAAATTTTTTTTTATTTATTTTTTGTTTGTTTGTTTTTTTAGAGATGGGGAGTGACCCATCAGACAAGGGTCGCTCCCCTGGGGGGCAAACTGTATTTAGAGCATTTCTGCCCCCCCTTGGGGGCAGATGGGTCGATTTTAGGTCAACCTGCCCGCAAGGGGGCAGAAACCACTAGGCACCGGGGATTTGTTTTTTGGCGCCAATGTCACGCAGGGGGAGCGACCCCGTAGGCAAGGGTCGCTCCTGGTGGGGGGGTGGGGGTTGGGGATGCAAATTTATTTTAGGCCATTTCTGCCCCCCCTGGGGGAAGATCGGCCTATTATTAGGCCGATCTGCCCCCAGGGGGGGGCAGAAACCTGTAGGCGCCAGGGCACATTTTTTTTGTGTGTTTTTTTTTAGAGATGGGGAGCGACCCATCAGACAAGGGTTGCTCCCCTGGGGGGCAAACTGTATTTAGAGCATTTCTGCCCCCCTGGGGGCAGATTGGTCGATTTTATGTCAATCTGCCCCCAAGGGGGCAGAAACCACTAGGCACCGGGGATTTGTTTTTTGGCGCCAATGTCACGCAGGGGGAGCGACCCCGTAGGCAAGGGTCGCTCCCGGGGGGGGTGGAGGTTCGGGGGGCAAATTTATTTTAGGCCATTTCTGACCCCCCTGGGGGAAGATCGGCCTATTATTAGGCGCCAGGACAAATTTGTTTTTTGTGTTTTTTTGTTTGTTTGTTTGTTTTTTTAGAGATGGGGAGCGACCCATCAGACAAGGGTCGCTCCCCTGGAGGGCAAAGTGTGTTTAGACCATTTCTGCCCCCCTTGGGGGCAGATTGGTCAATTTTAGGGCAATCTGCCCCCAAGGGGGCAGAAACCACTAGGCACCGGGGATTTGTTGTTTGACGCCAATGTCACGCAGGGGGAGCGACCCCGTAGGCAAGGGTCGCTCCTGGGCAGGGGGGGGGTCAAATTTATTTTAGGGCATTCCCCCCACCCCCCGGGGCCGGCTGAGCTAGAGGTCAAAATCCACAGGTAGGCACTTTGCAAAAAACACCTCTGTTTTTTGTGAAAAAATATGTTGTGTCCACGTTGTGTTTTGGGCCATTTCCTTTTGTGGGCGCTAGGCCTACCCACACAAGTGAGGTACCATTTTTATGGAGAGACTTAGGGGAACGCTGGGTGGAAGGAAATTTGTGGCTCCTCTCAGATTCCAGAACTTTCTGTCGCCGAAATGAGAGGAAAAAGTGTTTTTGGGCCAAATTTTGATGTTTGCAAAGGATTCTGGGTAACAGAACCTGGTCAGAGCCCCGCAAATCACCCCATCTTGGATTCCCCTAGGTCTCTAGTTTTCAAAAATGCGCTGGTTTGCTAGGTTTCTCCAGGTGCCGGCTGAGCTAGAGGCCAAAATCCACAGGTAAGCACTGTTTTCCATGAAAAAATTTGATGTGTCCACGTTGTGTTTTGGTCCGTTTCCTGTCGCGAGCGCTAGGCCTACCCACACAAGTGAGGTATCATTTTTATCGGGAGACGTGGGGGAACGCTGGGTGGAAGGAAATTTGTGGCTCCTCTCAGATTCCAGAACTTTCTGCCACAGAAATGTGAGGAACATGTGTTTTTTTAGCCAAATTTTGAGGTTTGCAAAGGATTCTGGGTAACAGAACCTGGTCCGAGCCACACAAGTCACCCCTCCTTGGATTCCCCTAGGTCTCTAGTTTTCAGAAATGCATAGGTTTGGTAGGTTTCCCTAGGTGGCGGCTGAGCTAGAGGCCAAAATCTACAGGTAGTCACTTTGCTAAAAACAGCTCTCTTTTCTGTGATATGTCCACGTTGTGTTTTGGGGGCATATCCTGTCACGGGCGCTTGGCCTACCCACACAAGTGAGGTATCATTTTTATCGGGAGATGTGGGGGAACGCTGGGTGGAAGGAAATTTGTAGCTCCTCTCAGATTCCAGAACTTTCTGCCACAGAAATGTGAGGGACATGTGTTTTTTTAGCCAAATTTTGAGGTTTGCAAAGGATTCTGGGTAACAGAACCTGGTCCGAGCCCCGCAAGTCACCCCTCCTTGGATTCCCCTAGGTCTCTAGTTTTCAGAAATGCACAGGTTTGGTAGGTTTCCCTAGGTGCCGGCTGAGCTAGAGGCCAAAATCTACAGGTAGGCACTTCGCAAAAAACACCTCTGTTTTTTTCCAAAATTTAGGATGTGTCCACGTTGCGCTTTGGGGTGTTTCCTGTCGCCGGCGCTAGGCCTACCCACGCAAGTGAGGTATCATTTTTATCGGGGGACTTGGGGGAACGCTGGGTGGAAGGAAATTTGTAGCTCCTCTCAGATTCCAGAACTTTCTGCCACAGAAATGTGAGGGACATGTGTTTTTTTAGCCAAATTTTGAGGTTTGCAAAGGATTCTGGGTAACAGAACCTGGTCCGAGCCCCGCAATTCACCCCTCCTTGGATTCCCCTAGGTCTCTAGTTTTCAGAAATGCATAGGTTTGGTAGGTTTCCCTAGGTGGCGGCTGAGCTAGAGGCCAAAATCTACAGGTAGTCACTTTGCTAAAAACAGCTCTGTTTTCTGTGATATGACCACGTTGTGTTTTGGGGCATATCCTGTCGCGGGCGCTAGGCCTACCCACACAAGTGAGGTATCATTTTTATCGGGAGACGTGGGGGAACGCTGGGTGGAAGGAAATTTGTGGCTCCTCTCAGATTCCCGAACTTTCTGCCACAGAAATGTGAGGGACATGTGTTTTTTTAGCCAAATTTTGAGGTTTGCAAAGGATTCTGGGTAACAGAACCTGGTCCGAGCCCCGCAATTCACCCCTCCTTGGATTCCCCTAGGTCTCTAGTTTTCAGAAATGCACAGGTTTGGTAGGTTTCCCTAGGTGGCGGCTGAGCTAGAGGCCAAAATCTACAGGTAGTCACTTTGTTAAAAACAGCTCTGTTTTCTGTGATATGTCCACGTTGTGTTTTGGGGCATATCCTGTCGAGGGCGCTAGGCCTACCCACACAAGTGAGGTATCATTTTTATCGGGAGACGTGGGGGAACGCTGGGTGGAAGGAAATTTGTGGCTCCTCTCAGATTCCAGAACTTTCTGCCACAGAAATGTGAGGAACATGTGTTTTTTTAGCCAAATTTTGAGGTTTGCAAAGGATTCTGGGTAACAGAACCTGGTCCGAGCCACACAAGTCACCCCTCCTTGGATTCCCCTAGGTCTCTAGTTTTCAGAAATGCATAGGTTTGGTAGGTTTCCCTAGGTGGCGGCTGAGCTAGAGGCCAAAATCTACAGGTAGTCACTTTGCTAAAAACAGCTCTGTTTTCTGTGATATGACCACGTTGTGTTTTGGGGCATATCCTGTCGCGGGCGCTAGGCCTACCCACACAAGTGAGGTATCATTTTTATCGGGAGACGTGGGGGAACGCTGGGTGGAAGGAAATTTGTGGCTCCTCTCAGATTCCAGAACTTTCTGCCACAGAAATGTGAGGGACATGTGTTTTTTTAGCCAAATTTTGAGGTTTGCAAAGGATTCTGGGTAACAGAACCTGGTCCGAGCCCCGCAATTCACCCCTCCTTGGATTCCCCTAGGTCTCTAGTTTTCAGAAATGCACAGGTTTGGTAGGTTTCCCTAGGTGGCGGCTGAGCTAGAGGCCAAAATCTACAGGTAGTCACTTTGTTAAAAACAGCTCTGTTTTCTGTGATATGTCCACGTTGTGTTTTGGGGCATATCCTGTCGAGGGCGCTAGGCCTACCCACACAAGTGAGGTATCATTTTTATCGGGAGACGTGGGGGAACGCTGGGTGGAAGGAAATTTGTGGCTCCTCTCAGATTCCAGAACTTTCTGCCACAGAAATGTGAGGAACATGTGTTTTTTTAGCCAAATTTTGAGGTTTGCAAAGGATTCTGGGTAACAGAACCTGGTCCGAGCCACACAAGTCACCCCTCCTTGAATTCCCCTAGGTCTCTAGTTTTCAGAAATGCATAGGTTTGGTAGGTTTCCCTAGGTGGCGGCTGAGCTAGAGGCCAAAATCTACAGGTAGTCACTTTGCTAAAAACAGCTCTGTTTTCTGTGATATATCCACGTTGTGTTTTGGGGCATATCCTGTCGCGGGCGCTAGGCCTACCCACACAAGTGAGGTATCATTTTTATCGGGAGACGTGGGGGAACGCTGGGTGGAAGGAAATGTGTGGCTCCTCTCAGATTCCAGAACTTTCTGCCACAGAAATGTGAGGAACATGTGTTTTTTTAGCCAAATTTTGAGGTTTGCAAAGGATTCTGGGTAACAGAACCTGGTCCGAGCCCCGCAAGTCACCCCTCCTTGGATCCCCCTAGGTCTCTAGTTTTCAGAAATGCACAGGTTTGGTAGGTTTCCCTAGGTGGCGGCTGAGCTAGAGGCCAAAATCTACAGGTAGTCACTTTGCTAAAAACAGCTCTGTTTTCTGTGATATGTCCACGTTGTGTTTTGGGGCATATCCTGTCGCGGGCGCTAGGCCTACCCACACAAGTGAGGTATCATTTTTATCGGGAGACGTGGGGGAACGCTGGGTGGAAGGAAATTTGTGGCTCCTCTCAGATTCCAGAACTTTCTGCCACAGAAATGTGAGGAACATGTGTTTTTTTAGCCAAATTTTGAGGTTTGCAAAGGATTCTGGGTAACAGAACCTGGTCCGAGCCACACAAGTCACCCCTCCTTGGATTCCCATAGGTCTCTAGTTTTCAGAAATGCATAGGTTTGGTAGGTTTCCCTAGGTGGCGGCTGAGCTAACGGCCAAAATCTACAGGTATTCACTTTGCTAAAAACAGCTCTGTTTTCTGTGATATGTCCACGTTGTGTTTTGGGGCATATCCTGTCGCGGGCGCTAGGCCTACCCACACAAGTGAGGTATCATTTTTATCGGGAGACGTGGGGGAACGCTGGGTGGAAGGAAATTTGTGGCTCCTCTCAGATTCCAGAACTTTCTGCCACAGAAATGTGAGGAACATGTGTTTTTTTAGCCAAATTTTGAGGTTTGCAAAGGATTCTGGGTAACAGAACCTGGTCCGAGCCACACAAGTCACCCCTCCTTGGATTCCCATAGGTCTCTAGTTTTCAGAAATGCATAGGTTTGGTAGGTTTCTCTAGGTGGCGGCTGAGCTAACGGCCAAAATCTACAGGTAGTCACTTTGCTAAAAACAGCTCTGTTTTCTGTGATATGTCCACGTTGTGTTTTGGGGCATATCCTGTCGCGGGCGCTAGGCCTACCCACACAAGTGAGGTATCATTTTTATCGGGAGACGTGGGGGAACGCTGGGTGGAAGGAAATTTGTGGCTCCTCTCAGATTCCAGAACTTTCTGCCACAGAAATGTGAGGAACATGTGTTTTTTTAGCCAAATTTTGAGTTTTGCAAAGGATTCTGGGTAACAGAACCTGGTCCGAGCCCCGCAAGTCACCCCTCCTTGGATCCCCCTAGGTCTCTAGTTTTCAGAAATGCACAGGTTTGGTAGGTTTCCCTAGGTGGCGGCTGAGCTAGAGGCCAAAATCTACAGGTAGTCACTTTGCTAAAAACAGCTCTGTTTTCTGTGATATGTCCACGTTGTGTTTTGGGGCATATCCTGTCGCGGGCGCTAGGCCTACCCACACAAGTGAGGTATCATTTTTATCGGGAGACTTGGGGGAACATGGAATAGCAAAACAAGTGTTATTGCCCCTTGTCTTTCTCTACATTTATTCCTTCCAAATATAGGTGTGTGTGTAAAAAAGACATCTATTTGAGAAATTCCATGTAATTCACATGCTACTATGGTCACCCCGGAATTCAGAGATGTGCAAATAACCACTGCTCCTCAACACCTTATCTTGTGCCCTTTTTGGAAATGCAAAGGTTTTCTTGATAGCTATTTTTTACTCCTTATATTTCAGCAAATGAATTACTGTATACCCGGTATAGAATGAAAACGCACTGCAGGGTGCAGCTCATTTATTGGCTCTGGGTTCCTCGGGTTCTTGATGAACCTACAAACCCTATATATCCCCGCAACCAGAGGAGTCCAGCAGACGTAACGGTATATTGCTTTCGATAATCTGACATTGCAGGGAAAAGTTACAGAGTAAAAAGTAGAGAAAAATTGATGTTTTTTTCACCTCAATTTCAATATTTTTCTTTTTCAGCTGTTATTTTCTGTAGGAAACCCTTGTAGGATCTACACAAATGACCCCTTGCTGAATTCAGAATTTTGTCTACTTTTCAGAAATGTTTAGGTTTCTGGGATCCAGCATTGGTTTCATGACCATTCCGGTCACTGACTGGAAGGAGGCTGAAAGCACAAAAAATTGCACAAATGGGGTATGCCCCAGTAAAATGCCAAAATTGTGTTGAAAAATTGGGTTTTCTGATTCAAGTCTGCCTGTTCCTGAAAGCTGGGAAGCTGCTGAGTTTAGCACCGCAAACCCTTTGTTGATGCCATTTTCAGGGGGAAAACCACAAGCCTTCTTCTGCAGCCACTTTTTCCAATTTTTTTGAAAAAAACGAAATTTTCACTGTATTTTAGCCAATTTTTTGGCCTCCTTCAGGGGAACCCACAAAGTCTGGGTACCTCTAGAATCCCTAGGATGTTGGAAAAAAAGGACGCAAATTTGGCTTGGTTAGCTTATGTGGACAAAAAGTTATGAGGGCCTAAGCGCGAACTGCCCCAAATAGGCAAAAAAAGGCCCGGCACAGGAGGGGGAAAAGGCCTGGCAGCGAAGGGGTTAAAGCCTCAGGGAGTGTGGCCAGTTTGTTGATTAAGGGGTCACAGGTGCAGTCTGTTGTTGTCATCTCTGCAAAATTCTGACCTTGCTTTATAAGGATGTTTAAGTTAGCCAGCTTCTGATCAATCCCTGACACTGATTTTGCCATGGCATTCAGTATATCCACCTGGGCGTCCATTTTTAAGGACTGATAGGACTGGGCGTCAAGAGTTAGTTGCGTGGTCTTAAAGAAGATATCCCATACAGCATTTGATCCAGTTGGTTTTGGGTGTTTCGTGAAGGCAGTATGTTCTCATTTACAGTCTCCTTACTTTCGGAATCATATGTTTGTGTTTTTGATATGACAGAGGCATTTGAGGGTCTATCTTCAAAGGCAGAGGTGTCCAGTTGAGTGTCTGAGGTAGCAGCTTGCTCTTCTTGTGGATTGCCCCCCATATCTTCCATCAGTGGTCCTTCAAGGACGTGTGCTGTGGAGCTCAGATCCAATTGTAGATGAAAAGGAGAACTAGAATTTAGATTTAATCAGCCTAGTTTATTAATATTGTCTGAAGTGTGAGTAATTTCTAGAATGAAATTCTCCTTCCACTCTTGGCCTGCCTCCTGTGAGCAGATAGTCGTGGTGTGGAGTCCATACCTCTTTTAATAATTACATTTACTTCAAAGGAAGGTTGGATTCCTAGTAGTGGATGATCATTCAGGGTTTCCAGAGATGGACAGTTGGAGGAAACTGGGGACGGCGATGATGACCGGAGGGTTAGTAGCTCCAAGTCACTGATTGAGCCTCATGCATTTTCTATAATTTTATCGTCTGTTAAATTTGTGATATTACCAAGGGCAGATTTTTCGGTCACCTCCTCCTCCTTGAGCCCCATTATGTCACCTTGCTCATATGGAAAACTGCTTTAACTTTTTATAGGGGAAATTGGACGGGATACAACCACGGAGCCGTTAGGTATGGTGAGAATCGAATCCACAGGGTCCTTCAAGAAATCAAATTTATGGGGGATATTCGCCGATCTATCAAACCTTTGAAAAAAGGGAGATATTGGAGAGATTAAAGACTGTTGCTCTTGCTTCATTTTCGGTTTCTGTTTTAGTATTGAAGGCGGAGATGAGGGTTTATTATACTTCTTATTCCTTTTAGTGTGTGGCTGAATAGCCCTTTCTTTCCCAGATTTAATCTTCAACAGCCTAGAGGTTTTTCATTTCCTTGTTTATATGTAATAACGCACCGCCACACCTCAATGTTGAGGGGCACGAGCACACGTAATCCTCCTCCGCTATTGCGGGATCCTCCTGAGACCGCTAAGGACTTGAACGGCTAAGGGGTCCAGTGAGTGCCATTAGGGCTAGGGCTTTCACCGGTCTCCAGATAACCTTTGGCACCGGCTTTGCGGATGTGCCACCACACCTCGAGGGTTGAGGGGCACAAGCACGTGCAAACTTCTTCGGTTTCCTCCTGAATCTTGCCAGGCCCACTGGAGAATCTGCTGTATATCTGCTGTAGATCTGAGTAGCCCTGAAGGCTGGGCCTAGCTGATCCTGTTAGACCTGGTCGACCTACTAGGGCACTTGGGCACCTGATAATTAAGTGTTTGACGGCTTTGCAACTTGACACACAGTACGGTGAGAGGGTCTTGTTTACTCCCCACAAGCTGCACCCAGACCTGACTAAGCCACTTCTGTAGAGGCCTGGACTCACCTTTGGTGGCAGTCACCTATGACTGGTGCACTCGCCCATACTTGCTGACACTGCCCTGTGTTGAGCTTGTCCTGCTTATCCTGATTGTAGGTAACACCAACCTGCGCAGCCTCCTCCAAAGAGGCCCACACTGCAAGGGAGGCCACTGCAGGGGCGCCTGACCGGGATGGTGAGGGGGGCGTTCTGTGAACAGCTACCTGGCTCCTTGATCCGCAACTTCATGGGTGCTGTGCAGTGGTGGAGCAGGATGAGTCCGAGGAGCTGGTGGGGCTGATGAACAGTAGGTAGTCTCTGCAACGCAGCGCAGCTCAGGAGCAGCAAAGTGAAGCCGTCACCCAAGCCTCCCGACTGCTTCTTAGGGAGAAAGGAACCCCGATTATCAAATAGTACACCCAGGTATTTACAGTGATTGACTTGTTCTAAGACTCCCCTTTGTGTGTGCCATTTTTTTCTCTAAATGTTTTTTTTTACTGATTTCCATCACTGACAATGAGCCGTCGTAGTCCTACTTTAGTTTGGCTCAGAAGTACTACATTGTCAGCGTATAGGAGATTAGAGATAAGCATGTCATCAACCTGAGGGGAGTGCGCGTTCACCTTATTAATGCTTTTCGGTCAAATCTGAGAGATAGATATTGAAAAGATATGGTGCAAGCAGGCAACCCTGTTTCATACCTTGTTTTGTCTAATTTTTTCTTGAGAGGAAAGATCCGTCCCCTATCTTTACTCTGATCCATGTATCAGTATATAACAGCTCAATGGCTTTTAACAACTTCTCTGGTATGCCCCAGGCTGCTAGTTTTTCCCACAAAAGGCTTTGCTGTACCAAATCAAAAGCTGATTTGAAATCTACAAAATACAAATGCACAGGCTGACTTTTTTGTTTGCATTTGTCAATGACAATGGAAAGAGTTAAGGTGTTTTAGCCATTCCGGGGCCTTTTGCAAAGCCTGTCTGATTAGGGGGAATAATATTGTTCTGGGTTGCCCAGCTGCAAAGATGCTCCAGTAATAGCCCAGCATAGTATTTAGCTTCTACATCCATTAAGGTAATCAATCGGTAATTCTCAGGGTGAACTTTATTACCTCCTTTAAATATTGGATGGATTATAGCACCCTTCCAAGATTTTGACATGCATCCTAGTTCTGTACAGTGGTTGTAAATCAAGACCAGTTTTTCACCACAAAAGGCCAGGTTTATTTTAAATAATACATTAGGGATCCCATTTGGACCAGGAGTCACCATGCTTCTGCTGTTCTTTATTGAATTCACAACTTCTGACATCGAGAAGGTTAAATTTGCAGATTCCTTTTGGATAGTTGGAGACTTTGATATAACTCCTTCTTGGCCTAACTCATTTGTTATCTCGTCTGAATTTTTAGTTTCTTTCTTATTTCCACCAAAATGGTGAGTTAGGTAATTGGACCATGTGGATTACGAAATATTGCAGCTAGTCAAGGCCATTGGGGCTTTATTCAGTCCATTATCCATTTTCCAGAATCCCTGTGCGTTTGATTTTTCACTCAGAAATAAAGCTTGTGCCCAAAAGTCATGACTATTCTGTAATTTATCATCCCATATTTGTTTGTGATTGATATTATTTACGTTTTTTAAGTCAGCCTTAATACAACAGTCAGTTGTGTTTTTCTTATACAGCATTACGAGTCTGTTTTGTTGTTGGTTTTGATAGTTCTTTTGTGGTCTATCCATGAGGAGATTAACTGCAACTCTGTCCAGGAATGTCGACCAGATTGTTATTAGGGCACAGGATATATCGTTATGGCATTGGTCAAATATCACATTTGACCGTTCTCCAATGGACTCAACAGATTTTTCATTCCATCGAAGTTTCTTATAGTTTGTTGTAGTGACATCCCTTTATGTTGTTGGGGCAGGATTACATATAGGAAAGCCACAGCCAATCTACAGACATTGTTGGCCATGGTCACTTTTATCTGACTTTATAATCTGATACTTAGTAATTAGAGTAAGTAGGGATAAAGAGGCCGCAGTGTAATAGATTGTTGCTTCAGTTCCAGTGACCTAGCAAGTAGTCGCCGGCGGAGTATCTTGTGGAAACCTCCTATTTAGGAGTCTGGCCCTGAGGGCCTCAAGATCTTTTACTAAGGAAAGTGCCTTAGTGTCAGGTTTACCTTGCTTTAGTGAACCCAGGGACTGCTGCGGGACTGCCCACAGCTGATCCTGCAAGGTGGTTTGGGCATCCCTTTCAAAAGGATTTAGTAATTTCATATTGAAGTCCCCAGCTACTAGAAACTTCGGGGATCCTAGATCCTGATAGGCAGTTAATATTGTGTCAATCAATTTGGAGGATGTGTGTTTTCTGGAGCGAGCATCTGGATGGATGTAGACATTAATTAGCAAAAGTGAGCTGAAATGCTCTTTGTTCCATCCGTCTAACTTCACTAACAAAAACTCTTCATTTTCCTCATTTACTCGTGTGCATGATATATTTAGACCTGCTAAAATAAAGATTGCTAGTCCCCCCCTTGGGTGGCCAAACCTTTTCTCCTTAATAGCTGGGGAGAAAAAGTCTATGAATCCATCAATTGTAAATAGGTTGGTAGACCAAGTCTCCTGTAAGAAGATAATTTGATTTTTTTTTAACAGACTAGTCAGGTCTTTGTGTTGGATATTTGATCTATTCCCGTTTATATTCCAAGAACAGACTTGGAGGGGTTTATCGTAGGGAGTTACCAACCCAGAGTGTGCCCAGCTATTCGGAAGTCACTGACGACTTTCTTGGTGAATTACATCCGACAGCCACCATAGATCTAGCTGCTGTGAGGTGTGGATATTGGATGCTTTGTGACCCATGTATTGATCATCGGTACCTTGGTTCCCGATTGCAGATCTAAGGACTGAAAAGGGTTTATTTAAGTCTTTTGATTTATTTAAATTGGGCGTATTATTTTGGGCCTCTAGAGGGTCGGGCTAACCTATTTGTTGGGGTATACTAAATTTAATTCCCCATTTTAAAAATAAACTTTTTTCTTTTACGACTCTCCTTGTCACTTGTAATATCCTCCAAGTTACAAGGGTTGATTCATTAAGTTTGCCTTCATTGCTTTTAGTCCCTGATAGGAAATGGAAATAAACAGGATCAGTAGACTTTATATCTTTGGGCCGGAATAACATGTAAAAGTTTTAGTATGTTTCTTCGATTTAGAATGTCATATGGGCCCCTAGATTGATAATGTGGTTCCAGAATTAGTTGTTTGCAATCTATCGGTGGACTGTAGTCGGGATTTCTTATAGAATCATCCTGTTCTCCCTTTTGGGCTATATTATTGTGATTTGTTACATGTAACTGTGGCACAGCGTCTTCATCTGGCCATCCTGGATTTGATACATTTGGCCTCGCAACTGATCTACTTGGAGGATCTGCCTCCAAGAGTGGTCTGGGAGATTCCACCATACCCTTTGCCCCTAATCTCACCATTTCCAACTGTTTGGTGGCAGACCCTTTTCCTTTTTTACCTGAAGCTGATCTGTTTGGGCCTCTGTTTGAGCCCCCTGACGTTTAGCATATTCAGAATTGGTAACTGTAATGGTTATACACTCGTCGTCAAATGACCTCCTGTAGATTACTGGAATAGTACTCGGTTCAGCTTTCGCCACCCATTGATGTGGTTTTAAATTCTGTGATTCCTGCTTGGTTGGACCTGTGTTGTTGAAGTTTAGCGAATCTTGTTGGTCCATGTTTTTTATTTTCTCCTCATTGGAGTTTGATTCATTCTGCTCCCTATGGGTTTTGTGAATAGGCCCCCTCTTTTCTGTGTTGAATAGTGGAAACACATTTTTGGGCCATTGGGCTGCTCTTTTTATTTTTATTTTTCTCATAAGACATTAATATTCCATTTTCTATGTCTGGGGTTAGAGAGGAGTTAATCTTTGTAGTGGGAGGGGCCATTAAGACACCCCTTTTTTTATTTCTTGCTTTCCGTTGTTTTCTCTTTTGTCTTTTGGTGGGAGGCTTTTCTAATTGTAGCAGGTGATTGCAATTTTAGGGGAGGGGGTGACAGTGTATTTATTCAAATCTCAGATTTACGCCCTTCCTTCTTCTCAGGGGATTTGAGTAGTCAGACTATTTCCCTGAGTGCTCCCTCCTGCCCGCACCCCGGTTCAAAAAGTTCTATTTGCTGATCAATAATTTTCTCAAGACAGCGAGTTACTATGTTGCCCATGTTCTTATCTATACCGGCCTCCTCCTGTTGTTGGTCAGATTCTTGGGCTACAAATCCGCCCCCTTTTATCATATGTAGAGTCGCCTTAAGGTTTGTTATCATTGAATTTAAAGCCTCAGGGAGTGTGGCCAGTTTGTTGATTAAGGGGTCACAGGTGCAGTCTGTTGTTGTCATCTCTGCAAAATTCTGACCTTGCTTTATAAGGATGTTTAAGTTAGCCAGCTTCTGATCAATCCCTGACACTGATTTTGCCATTGCATTCAGTATATCCACCTGGGCGTCCATTTTTAAGGACTGATAGGACAGGGCGTCAAGAGTTAGTTGCGTGGTCTTAAAGAAGATATCCCATACAGCATTTGATCCAGTTGGTTTTGGGTGTTTCGTGAAGGCAGTATGTTCTCATTTACAGTCTCCTTACTTTCGGAATCATATGTTTGTGTTTTTGATATGACAGAGGCATTTGAGGGTCTATCTTCAAAGGCAGAGGTGTCCAGTTGAGTGTCTGAGGTAGCAGCTTGCTCTTCTTGTGGATTGCCCCCCATATCTTCCATCAGTGGTCCTTCAAGGACGTGTGCTGTGGAGCTCAGATCCAATTGTAGATGAAAAGGAGAACTAGGATTTAGATTTAATGAACCTAGTTTATTAATATTGTCTGAAGTGTGAGTAATTTCTAGAATGAAATTCTCCTTCCACTCTTGGCCTGCCTCCTGTGAGCAGATAGTCGTGGTGTGGAGTCCATACCTCTTTTAATAATTACATTTACTTCAAAGGAAGGTTGGATTCCTAGTAGTGGATGATCATTCAGGGTTTCCAGAGATGGACAGTTGGAGGAAACTGGGGACGGCGATGAAGACCGGAGGGTTAGTAGCTCCAAGTCACTGATTGAGCCTCATGCATTTTCTATAATTTTATCGTCTGTTAAATTTGTGATATTACCAAGGGCAGATTTTTTGGTCACCTCCTCCTCCTTGAGCCCCATTATGTCACCTTGCTCATATAGAAAACTGCTTTAACTTTTTATAGGGGAAATTGGACGGGATACAACCACGGAGCCGTTAGGTATGGTGAGAATCGAATCCACAGGGTCCTTCAAGAAATCAAATTTATGGGGGATATTCGCCGATCTATCAAACCTTTGAAAAAAGGGAGATATTGGAGAGATTAAAGACTGTTGCTCTTGCTTCATTTTCGGTTTCTGTTTTAGTATTGAAGGCGGAGATGAGGGTTTATTATACTTCTTATTCCTTTTAGTGTGTGGCTGAATAGCCCTTTCTTTCCCAGATTTAATCTTCAACAGCCTAGAGGTTTTTCATTTCCTTGTTTATATGTAATAACGCACCGCCACACCTCAATGTTGAGGGGCACGAGCACACGTAATCCTCCTCCGCTATTGCGGGATCCTCCTGAGACCGCTAAGGACTTGAACGGCTGAGGGGTCCAGTGAGTGCCATTAGGGCTAGGGCTTTCACCGGTCTCCAGATAACCTTTGGCACCGGCTTTGCGGATGTGCCACCACACCTCGAGGGTTGAGGGGCACAAGCACGTGCAAACTTCTTCGGTTTCCTCCTGAATCTTGCCAGGCCCACTGGAGAATCTGCTGTATATCTGCTGTAGATCTGAGTAGCCCTGAAGGCTGGGCCTAGCTGATCCTGTTAGACCTGGTCGACCTACTAGGGCACTTGGGCACCTGATAATTAAGTGTTTGACGGCTTTGCAACTTGACACACAGTACGGTGAGAGGGTCTTGTTTACTCCCCACAAGCTGCACCCAGACCTGGCTAAGCCACTTCTGTAGAGGCCTGGACTCACCTTTGGTGGCAGTCACCTATGACTGGTGCACTCGCCCATACTTGCTGACACTGCCCTGTGTTGAGCTTGTCCTGCTTATCCTGATTGTAGGTAACACCAACCTGCGCAGCCTCCTCCAAAGAGGCCCACACTGCAAGGGAGGCCACTGCAGGGGCGCCTGACCGGGATGTTGAGGGGGGCGTTCTGTGAACAGCTACCTGGCTCCTTGATCCGCAACTTCATGGGTGCTGTGCAGTGGTGGATCAGGATGAGTCAGAGGAGCTGGTGGGGCTGATGAACAGTAGGTAGTCTCTGCAACGCAGCGCAGCTCAGGAGCAGCAAAGTGAAGCCGTCACCCAAGCCTCCCGACTGCTTCTTAGGGAGAAAGGAACCCCGATTATCAAATAGTACACCCAGGTATTTACAGTGATTGACTTGTTCTAAGACTCCCCTTTGTGTGTGCCATTTTTTTCTCTAAATGTTTTTTTTTACTGATTTCCATCACTGACAATGAGCCGTCGTAGTCCTACTTTAGTTTGGCTCAGAAGTACTACATTGTCAGCGTATAGGAGATTAGAGATAAGCATGTCATCAACCTGAGGGGAGTGCGCGTTCACCTTATTAATGCTTTTCGGTCAAATCTGATAGATAGATATTGAAAAGATATGGTGCAAGCAGGCAACCCTGTTTCATACCTTGTTTTGTCTAATTTTTTCTTGAGAGGAAAGATCCGTCCCCTATCTTTACTCTGATCCATGTATCAGTATATAACTGCTCAATGGCTTTTAACAACTTCTATGGTATTCCCCAGGCTGCTAGTTTTTCCCACAAAAGGCTTTGCTGTACCAAATCAAAAGCTGATTTGAAATCTACAAAATACAAATGCACAGGCTGACTTTTTTGTTTGCATTTGTCAATGACAATGGAAAGAGTTAAGGTGTTTGTAGCCATTCCGGGGGCCTGTTGCAAAGCCTGTCTGATTAGGGGGAATAATATTGTTCTGGGTTGCCCAGCTGCAAAGATGCTCCAGTAGTAGCCCAGCATAGTATTTAGCTTCTACATCCATTAAGGTAATCAATCGGTAGTTCTCAGGGTGAACTTTATTACCTCCTTTAAATATTGGATGGATTATAGCACCCTTCAAAGATTTTGACATGCATCCTAGTTCTGTACAGTGGTTGTAAATCAAGACCAGTTTTTCACCACAAAAGGCCAGGTTTATTTTAAATAATACATTAGGGATCCCATTTGGACCAGGAGTCACCATGCTTCTGCTGTTCTTTATTGAATTCACAACTTCTGACATCGAGAAGGTTAAATTTGCAGATTCCTTTTGGATAGTTGGAGACTTTGATATAACTCCTTCTTGGCCTAACTCATTTGTTATCTCGTCTGAATTTTTAGTTTCTTTCTTATTTCCACTAAAATGGTGAGTTAGGTAATTGGACCATGTGGATTACGAAATATTGCAGCTAGTCAAGGCCATTGGGGCTTTATTCAGTCCATTATCCATTTTCCAGAATCCCTGTGCGTTTGATTTTTCACTCAGAAATAAAGCTTGTGCCCAAAAGTCATGACTATTCTGTAATTTATCATCCCATATTTGTTTGTGATTGATATTATTTACGTTTTTTAAGTCAGCCTTAATACAACAGTCAGTTGTGTTTTTCTTATACAGCCTTACGAGTCTGTTTTGTTGTTGGTTTTGATAGTTCTTTTGTGGTCTATCCATGAGGAGATTAACTGCAACTCTGTCCAGGAATGTCGACCAGATTGTTATTAGGGCACAGGATATATCGTTATGGCATTGGTCAAATATCACATTTGACCGTTCTCCAATGGACTCAACAGATTTTTCATTCCATCGAAGTTTCTTATAGTTTGTTGTAGTGACATCCCTTTATGTTGTTGGGGCAGGATTACATATAGGAAAGCCACAGCCAATCTACAGACATTGTTGGCCATGGTCACTTTTATCTGACTTTATAATCTGATACTTAGTAATTAGAGTAAGTAGGGATAAAGAGGCCGCAGTGTAATAGATTGTTGCTTCAGTTCCAGTGACCTAGCAAGTAGTCGCCGGCGGAGTATCTTGTGGAAACCTCCTATTTAGGAGTCTGGCCCTGAGGGCCTCAAGATCTTTTACTAAGGAAAGTGCCTTAGTGTCAGGTTTACCTTGCTTTAGTGAACCCAGGGACTGCTGCGGGACTGCCCACAGCTGATCCTGCAAGGTGGTTTGGGCATCCCTTTCAAAAGGATTTAGTAATTTCATATTGAAGTCCCCAGCTACTAGAAACTTCGGGGATCCTAGATCCTGATAGGCAGTTAATATTGTGTCAATCAATTTGGAGGATGTGTGTTTTCTGGAGCGAGCATCTGGATGGATGTAGACATTAATTAGCAAAAGTGAGCTGAAATGCTCTTTGTTCCATCCGTCTAACTTCACTAACAAAAACTCTTCATTTTCCTCATTTACTCGTGTGCATGATATATTTAGACCTGCTAAAATAAAGATTGCTAGTCCCCCCCTTGGGTGGCCAAACCTTTTCTCCTTAATAGCTGGGGAGAAAAAGTCTATGAATCCATCAATTGTAAATAGGTTGGTAGACCAAGTCTCCTGTAAGAAGATAATTTGATTTTTTTTTAACAGACTAGTCAGGTCTTTGTGTTGGATATTTGATCTATTCCCGTTTATATTCCAAGAACAGACTTGGAGGGGTTTATCGTAGGGAGTTACCAACCCAGAGTGTGCCCAGCTATTCGGAAGTCACTGACGACTTTCTTGGTGAATTACATCCGACAGCCACCATAGATCTAGCTGCTGTGAGGTGTGGATATTGGATGCTTTGTGACCCATGTATTGATCATCGGTACCTTGGTTCCCGATTGCAGATCTAAGGACTGAAAAGGGTTTATTTAAGTCTTTTGATTTATTTAAATTGGGCGTATTATTTTGGGCCTCTAGAGGGTCGGGCTAACCTATTTGTTGGGGTATACTAAATTTAATTCCCCATTTTAAAAATAAACTTTTTTCTTTTACGACTCTCCTTGTCACTTGTAATATCCTCCAAGTTACAAGGGTTGATTCATTAAGTTTGCGTTCAGTGCTTTTAGTCCCTGATAGGAAATGGAAATAAACAGGATCAGTAGACTTTATATCTTTGGGCCGGAATAACATGTAAAAGTTTTAGTATGTTTCTTCGATTTAGAATGTCATATGGGCCCCTAGATTGATAATGTGGTTCCAGAATTAGTTGTTTGCAATCTATCGGTGGACTGTAGTCGGGATTTCTTATAGAATCATCCTGTTCTCCCTTTTGGGCTATATTATTGTGATTTGTTACATGTAACTGTGGCACAGCGTCTTCATCTGGCCATCCTGGATTTGATACATTTGGCCTCGCAACTGATCTACTTGGAGGATCTGCCTCCAAGAGTGGTCTGGGAGATTCCACCATACCCTTTGCCCCTAATCTCACCATTTCCAACTGTTTGGTGGCAGACCCTTTTCCTTTTTTACCTGAAGCTGATCTGTTTGGGCCTCTGTTTGAGCCCCCTGACGTTTAGCATATTCAGAATTGGTAACTGTAATGGTTATACACTCGTCGTCAAATGACCTCCTGTAGATTACTGGAATAGTACTCGGTTCAGCTTTCGCCACCCATTGATGTGGTTTTAAATTCTGTGATTCCTGCTTGGTTGGACCTGTGTTGTTGAAGTTTAGCGAATCTTGTTGGTCCATGTTTTTTATTTTCTCCTCATTGGAGTTTGATTCATTCTGCTCCCTATGGGTTTTGTGAATAGGCCCCCTCTTTTCTGTGTTGAATAGTGGAAACACATTTTTGGGCCATTGGGCTGCTCTTTTTATTTTTATTTTTCTCATAAGACATTAATATTCAATTTTCTATGTCTGGGGTTAGAGAGGAGTTAATCTTTGTAGTGGGAGGGGCCATTAAGACACCCCTTTTTTTATTTCTTGCTTTCCGTTGTTTTCTCTTTTGTCTTTTGGTGGGAGGCTTTTCTAATTGTAGCAGGTGACTGCAATTTTAGGGGAGGGGATGGCAGTGTATTTATTCAAATCTCAGATTTACGCCCTTCCTTCTTCTCAGGGGATTTGAGTAGTCAGACTATTTCCCTGAGTGCTCCCTCCTGCCCGCACCCCGGTTCAAAAAGTTCTATTTGCTGATCAATAATTTTCTCAAGACAGCAAGTTAATATGTTGCCCATGTTCTTATCTATACCGGCCTCCTCCTGTTGTTGGGAAGATTCTTGGGCTACAAATCCGCCCCCTTTTATCATATGTAGAGTCGCCTTAAGGTTTGTTATCATTGAATTTAAAGCCTCAGGGAGTGTGGCCAGTTTGTTGATTAAGGGGTCACAGGTGCAGTCTGTTGTTGTCATCTCTGCAAAATTCTGACCTTGCTTTATAAGGATGTTTAAGTTAGCCAGCTTCTGATCAATCCCTGACACTGATTTTGCCATTGCATTCAGTATATCCACCTGGGCGTCCATTTTTAAGGACTGATAGGACAGGGCGTCAAGAGTTAGTTGCGTGGTCTTAAAGAAGATATCCCATACAGCATTTGATCCAGTTGGTTTTGGGTGTTTCGTGAAGGCAGTATGTTCTCATTTACAGTCTCCTTACTTTCGGAATCATATGTTTGTGTTTTTGATATGACAGAGGCATTTGAGGGTCTATCTTCAAAGGCAGAGGTGTCCAGTTGAGTGTCTGAGGTAGCAGCTTGCTCTTCTTGTGGATTGCCCCCCATATCTTCCATCAGTGGTCCTTCAAGGACGTGTGCTGTGGAGCTCAGATCCAATTGTAGATGAAAAGGAGAACTAGGATTTAGATTTAATGAGCCTAGTTTATTAACATTGTCTGAAGTGTGAGTAATTTCTAGAATGAAATTCTCCTTCCACTCTTGGCCTGCCTCCTGTGAGCAGATAGTCGTGGTGTGGAGTCCATACCTCTTTTAATAATTACATTTACTTCAAAGGAAGGTTGGATTCCTAGTAGTGGATGATCATTCAGGGTTTCCAGAGATGGACAGTTGGAGGAAACTGGGGACGGCGATGATGACCGGAGGGTTAGTAGCTCCAAGTCACTGATTGAGCCTCATGCATTTTCTATAATTTTATCGTCTGTTAAATTTGTGATATTACCAAGGGCAGATTTTTCGGTCACCTCCTCCTCCTTGAGCCCATTATGTCACCTTGCTCATATAGAAAACTGCTTTAACTTTTTATAGGGGAAATTGGACGGGATACAACCACGGAGCCGTTAGGTATGGTGAGAATCGAATCCACAGGGTCCTTCAAGAAATCAAATTTATGGGGGATATTCGCCGATCTATCAAACCTTTGAAAAAAGGGAGATATTGGAGAGATTAAAGACTGTTGCTCTTGCTTCATTTTCGGTTTCTGTTTTAGTATTGAAGGCGGAGATGAGGGTTTATTATACTTCTTATTCCTTTTAGTGTGTGGCTGAATAGCCCTCTCTTTCCCAGATTTAATCTTCAACAGCCTAGAGGTTTTTCATTTCCTTGTTTATATGTAATAACGCACCGCCACACCTCAATGTTGAGGGGCACGAGCACACGTAAT
The DNA here is from genome assembly GCF_031143425.1 of Pleurodeles waltl. Lineage (NCBI taxonomy): Eukaryota > Metazoa > Chordata > Amphibia > Caudata > Salamandridae > Pleurodeles > Pleurodeles waltl. The sequence goes on along the minus strand of NC_090448.1, from coordinate 860,621,525 downwards.
CCTCCTCCGCTATTGCGGGATCCTCCTGAGACCGCTAAGGACTTGAACGGCTGAGGGGTCCAGTGAGTGCCATTAGGGCTAGGGCTTTCACCGGTCTCCAGATAACCTTTGGCACCGGCTTTGCGGATGTGCCACCACACCTCGAGGGTTGAGGGGCACAAGCACGTGCAAACTTCTTCGGTTTCCTCCTGAATCTTGCCAGGCCCACTGGAGAATCTGCTGTAGATCTGAGTAGCCCTGAAGGCTGGGCCTAGCTGATCCTGTTAGACCTGGTCGACCTACTAGGGCACTTGGGCACCTGATAATTAAGTGTTTGACGGCTTTGCAACTTGACACACAGTACGGTGAGGGGGTCTTGTTTACTCCCCACAAGCTGCACCCAGACCTGGCTAAGCCACTTCTGTAGAGGCCTGGACTCACCTTTGGTGGCAGTCACCTATGACTGGTGCACTCGCCCATACTTGCTGACACTGCCCTGTGTTGAGCTTGTCCTGCTTATCTTGATTGTAGGTAACACCAACCTGCGCAGCCTCCTCCAAAGAGGCCCACACTGCAAGGGAGGCCACTGCAGGGGCGCCTGACCGGGATGGTGAGGGGGGCGTTCTGTGAACAGCTACCTGGCTCCTTGATCCGCAACTTCATGGGTGCTGTGCAGTGGTGGAGCAGGATGAGTCCGAGGAGCTGGTGGGGCTGATGAACAGTAGGTAGTCTCTGCAACGCAGCGCAGCGCAGCTCAGGAGCAGCACAGGGAAGCCGTCACCCAAGCCTCCCGACTGCTCAGCCACTCGGATCTAATAAATGCGGGTCTGGCCGGCGATGTTTCAGGCCAGTGGGCGCAGTGGCAGTGCAGAATGAGCCCAAGGCTGATGAGGCTGGTGAGGCTGGTGGGGGTGATAAACAGCAGTCGGACAAACCCCGCGGCAGGAGCATCTAAAATAGATGGGTGGCCGACAACCAAGCATCCCCGCCGCCCGAATCCAATTACTGCGGTGATACCGCATGCTGGCTCTGTTTCTGGGCGACGATGCTTGCACCAGGCAGCCCACGAAGATGCACGGCTCCCATCTGCTCGGCCCGCTGCTCTCAGCCACGCGTTCAGAGCTGAATCTCACCGGTCGCGGTTTTCAGCATCCCAATGTTACGTCGTAGGCCATCCTCTCTTGCAACTCCAAAAATCCGGAAGACAGAATCTTCCTCAAAGTGACACTCCCGCTCTGTATCTAATGCCCATCTCCCCGGGGTCTGAAACATCAGTTGATATCAACAAACAATATATACTTATTTTCTTTCCAAACGTACTCACGTAAGAACATAATACAGCACTAAAAAATACAAGTGTAAAAATGATAAAACTAAAGTACACGTCAAAAGAAATAAAGCAGCAGGACAATTGCACATTTATTAATACATCAAGTAACATGCACAATTAATAATGAGATAATATTAAATTAAATGTAGCAATCCATGAAAATACAATAAACATTTTATTTCACTTCCGACCTTGTTCCTCTACAGACCGAGCAACCTTCATCTAAAATATAACTCAAATAAATTAGTTTTAAACTATTTACAAAATTAACAATCAATTAAATAATTAATTAACAATAAAAATGAATTGGCATACTCCCAGGGAGATTATCATAGCTTCTTGGGCTTCCCACCCCTGGGCCACTTTCAGAAATAAATTGTCCTTTCCTTCCCTATCTAACCGGTTGTCCAATAGCTAACTGACCTTCATGAAGTGTTCGTATTAAGATGCTCAACCAACTCAGAGCTCTGACACCCACTTTTTGGTTCGAGTTCTATTGGAAACTGATGAAAACAATGACAACCTCAAACAATAGAAACTATGATATCTAATATGTGGTTCAATAGCTGTCCAGGTTACCCATGTATCTTGACCCAATAAATCTATCAACTGAGTAAACCCATTCATTCTCCATCTTTGAAACATATTGTGATCCACAAGTGGCAGGTATAACCAGCTAATATCTTCCAAACGAGTGGCAACATTTAAACTTGTTATGGAGAAGGATCTAAAGAATTGAGACTTTCTTTTTAGAGCCCAGTGTAGCATCTTGCTTCTAACTTCCTTTGGGGACTTAGTCAGGCACATTCTGGGGGTCATTCTGACCCTGGCGGTCCAAGACCGCCAGGGCCACGGATGACTGAAGCACCGCCAACAGGCTGGCGGTGCTTCATTGCCCATTCCGACCGCGGCTGTAAAGCTGCGGTCGGAAAACCGGGTCCGGCGGTTTCCCGACGGATTTCCCCCGGTTAGGCGAATCCTCCATGGCGGCGCTGCAAGCATCGCCGCCATGGGGATTCTGACCCCCTTCCCGCCAGCCTGTTTCTGGCGGTTTTTACCACCAGGAACAGGCTGGCGGGAACAGGTGTCCTGGGGCCCCTGGGGGCCCCTGCACTGCCCATGCCACTGGCATGGGCAGTGCAGGGGCCCCCTAACAGGGCCCCAGCCTGCTTTTCACTGTCTGCCTAGCAGACAGTGAAAAGCGCGAAGGGTGCAACTGCACCCGTCGCACACCTGCAACACCGCCGGCTCCATTCGGAGCCGGCTTCTGTGTTGCAGGCCCCTTTCCCGCCGGCCCAGTGGGAAAGTTAGAATGGCCCCAGCGGTCTTGTGACTGCGGGGCGGCCGAATGGCGGTTCCCTCCAGGCGGGCGGCGACCGCCGCCCGTCGGGGTCAGAATGACCCCCTATATCTCTAATGGTATACTCATTGAGAATTAATTACACAAACTCAAACTGAAACAGTCTCCTCTTGTAAAAACATGGAGAGGAATGTGCAAAATTAGCAAAATAGTAGAACTTTAGGTCTGAAGACCAAGCCCTCCATCTTCAATTGGTGCATGTAGCATATGGAAAGCCAACCCTGGAAATGTATTATTCCAGATAAAAGTGAAAATCAGACCCTTCATGTGTGTTATGTTAAAAAAGGTAAAGTGGAGAATAGAAATCGAGTAACTGTAGTACCAGCAACCTACTCATAATAGAGAGGGGAGATGGTTCCATTTAGAGAATAATTATTTAATACAATGAACCAAGGGTATAAAATTAATATTGTATAAATCTTCAATATTGGCCATTGTAGCAATCCCTAAATGTCGCTTAGTATTCAGGTTAGTTAATGACTGTAACGTTAGCATTAATGTTTCTGAAGTGCAATTGCAAAATAAAATCTTATATTTCCTTTTATTCATCTTATACCTGCTGTTGGAAAATGCCCCTTTCTGTATGGTCACCCTCCACTTTTTGCCCCCAATGCTGATGAATATCCCCTAAACTGCTGGGCCGTTTCCCCCCCCAGTGCTGAGCCCTTTTTTGGCTGTTTGGGATAGTTTGCGCTTAGGCCTTCATAACTTTTTGTCCACATAAGCTATCCACGCCAAAATTGCGTCCTTTTTTCCCAACATCCTAGGGATTCTAATGGTACCCAGAGTTTGTGGTTTCCCCTGGAGGAGACCAAGAAATTAGCCAAAATACAGTGAAAATTTCGTTTTTTCCAAAAAGAATTGGAAAAAAGGGCTGCCGAAGAAGGCTTGTGGTTTTTTCCCTGAAAATGGCATCAACAAAGGGTTTCTGGTGCTAAAATCACCATCTTCCCACCTTTCAGGAACGGGCAGACTTGAATCAGAAAACCACATTTTTCAACACAAATTTGGCATTTTACTGCAACATACCCCATTTTTACTATTTTTGGTGCTTTCAGCCTCCTTCCAGTTAGTGACAGGAATGGGTATGAAACCAATACTGGATCCTGGAAAGCTAAACATTTCTGAAACGTAGACACAATTCTGAATTCAGCAAGGGGTCATTTGTGTAGATCCTACAAGGTTTTCCTACAGAAAATAACAGCGGAAATAAATAAATATTGAAATTTAGCTGAAAACAAAAGCCTTTTTTCTTTATGTTTTACTCTGTAACTTTTTCCTGCAATGTCAGATTTTTTAAAGCCATATACTGTTATGTCTGCTGGTCTCTTCTGGTTGCGGGGATATATAGGGCTTGTAGGTTCATCATGAAACCTAGGTACCCAGAGCTAATAAATGAGCTGCACCCTGCAGTTGGTTTTCATTCTATACTGGGTATACAGCAATTCATTTGCTGAAATATGAAGAGTGAAAAATAGGTATCAAGAAAACCTTTGCATTTCCAAAATGGGCTTAAGATAAGGTTTTGAGGAGCAGTGGTTATTTGCACATCTCTGAATTCCGGGGTGCCCATAATAGCATGTGAATTGCAGGGCATTTCTCAAATAGACGTCTTTTTTCACACACTCTGTTATATTTGGAAGGAAAAAATGTAGAGAAAGATAATGGGCAATAACACTTGTTTTGCTATTCTATGTTCCCCCAAGTCTCCCGATAAAAATGATACCTCACTTGTGTGGGTAGGCCTAGCGCCCGCGACAGGAAATGCCCCAAAACACAACGTGGGCACATCCCATTTTTTTGACAGAAAACAGAGCTGTTTTTTGCAAAGTGCCTACCTGTAGATTTTGGCCTCTAGTTCAGCCGGCACCTAGGGAAACCTACCAAACCTGTGCATTTTTGAAAACTAGAGACCTAGGTGAATCCAAGATGGGGTGACTTGTGGGGCTCTGACCAGGTTCTGTTACCCAGAATCCTTTGCAAACCTCACAATGTGGCTAAAAATACACGTTTTCCTCACATTTCGGTGACAAAAAGTTCTGGAATCTGAGAGGAGCCACAAATTTCCTTCCACCCAGCGTTCCCCCAAGTCTCCCGATAAAAATGATACCTCACTTGTGTGGGTAGGCCTAGTGCCCGCAACAGGAAATGCTCCAAAATACAACGTGGACACATCCCATTTTTTGACAGAAAACAGAGCTGTTTTTTGCAAAGTGCCTACCTGTAGATTTTGGCCTCTAGCTCAGCCGGCACCTAGGGAAACCTACCAAACCTGTGCATTTCTGAAAACTAGAGAACTAGGAGAATCCAAGATGGGGTGACTTGTGGGGCTCTGACCAGGTTCTGTTACCCAGAATCCTTTGCAAACCTCAAAATGTGGCTAAAAAAACAAGTTTTCCTCACATTTCGGTGACAGAAAGTTCTGGAATCTGAGAGGAGCCACAAATTTCCTTCCACCCAGCGTTCCCCCAAGTCTCCCGATAAAAATGATACCTCACTTGTGTGGGTAGGCCTAGTGCCCGCAACAGGAAATGCTCCAAAATACAACGTGGACACATCCCATTTTTTGACAGAAAACAGAGCTGTTTTTTGCAAAGTGCCTACCTGTAGATTTTGGCCTCTAGCTCAGCCGGCACCTAGGGAAACCTACCAAACCTGTGCATTTCTGAAAACTAGAGAACTAGGAGAATCCAAGATGGGGTGACTTGTGGGGCTCTGACCAGGTTCTGTTACCCAGAATCCTTTGCAAACCTCAAAATGTGGCTAAAAAAACAAGTTTTCCTCACATTTCGGTGACAGATAGTTCTGGAATCTGAGAGGAGCCACAAATTTCCTTCCACCCAGCATTCCCCCAAGTCTCCCGATAAGAATGATACCTCACTTGTGTGGGTAGGCCTAGCGCCCGCAACAGGAAATGCCCCAAAACACAACGTGGACACATCACATTTTTTGACAGAAAACAGAGCTGTTTTTTGCAAAGTGCCTGCCTGTAGATTTTGGCCTCTAGCTCAGCCGGCACCTAGGGAAACCTACCAAACCTGTGCATTTTTAAAAACTAGAGACCGAGGGAAATCCAAGATGGGGTGACTTGTGGGGCTCTGACCAGGTTCTGTTACCCAAAATCCTTTGCAAACCTCAAAATGTGGCTAAAAAAACAAGTTTTCCTCACATTTCAGTGACAGAAAGTTCTGGAATCTGAGAGGAGCCACAAATTTCCTTCTACCCAGCGTTCCCCCAAGTCTCCCGATAAAAATGATACCTCACTTGTGTGGGCAGGCCTAGCGCCCGCAACAGGAAATGCTCCAAAATACAACGTGGACACATCCCATTTTTTGACAGAAAACAGAGCTGTTTTTTGCAAAGTGCCTACCTGTAGATTTTGGCCTCTAGCTCATCCGGCACCTAGGGAAACCTACCAAACCTGTGCATTTTGGAAAACTAGAGACCTAGGGGAATCCAAGATGGGGTGACTTGTGGGGCTCTGACCACGATCTGTTACCCAGAATCCTTTGCAAACCTCAAAAAGTGGCTAAAAAAACAAGTTTTCCTCACATTTCGGTGACAGAAAGTTCTGGAATCTGAGAGGAGCCACGAATTTCCTTCCACCCAGCGTTCCCCCAAGTCTCCCGATAAAAATGATACCTCACTTGTGTGGGTAGGCCTAGTGCCCGCGACAGGAATGGATCACAAGGGTCAATGGTAGTCCTTGCATGAGGGCCACTGTTAACCCTGGAGTGATTCATTCCTGAAGCAGGCACTAGGCGCAGGCACACAAGCGAGGTTGTGTTTTTATCAGGACAAGTGGGGAAACACTGGGTGGTAGGAATTTTGAGGATCCCTGCACATTCCTGTAGTTTCTGTGATAAAAAAGAAAGGAAAAATAGTGGTTTTAATCAACGTTTCACTTTTGCAGGGTATTCTGGGTAAGAAAACTTTGTTAAATCCAAACACACCACATTTACGTGGGCTGCCTTGGGTGTCTAGTTTTCAGAAATGTCTGCGTTTGGTAGGTTTCCCTACATGGCTGCCGAGCCCAGGACCAAATACTTAGGTGACTGTCTTAAAAAACGAGGCTGTTTTGTGGTAGGTAATTTTAATGGCTCCCTGCAGATCCCTGGACTTCTGCTCATTGGAATGCAAGGAAAATGTGTTTTTTAAGCACATTTTGTGATTTCAAGGGGATTCAGGGTGAAGGAAAACTGGTGAGAGCCACGCAAGTCCTGCACCCTTGTACTCCCCTGGTACTAGTTTGTTAAAGTTAACCCACCACTCACACTGGTTGGTTTTAGCACCTCCAGAAATTATGGTTTCAAAGCATGATTACTTATCAAAGTATCTGAATATTGAAACCAAACCTTCTGAAGGTGGGCCATAAAGCCGCGTCCAGGCACCAACCTCTTTATTGTCCATTCACACGCCATTCACGCACAACAAACAACCCTTTCATATCGCCAGCCACGGGCCCAATCCAACCAATCACTGCACTCACATTAACTTACCGCTGCCAGACAAGGGCCCATCACATTCACACACCACAGAACGGAATAAGTTTGACTACATTTTACCACCTGTCAAGTAACTGCCTCCTTCTTCCTTAACATTACCAAATGCATGCGTAACAAACCTTTACTAATGACTCCTGTGACAGCCACCTGAGGCTCAGGAAGACATGTTTTTCATGCTCCTTTAACGCACTCTCTGTGCTAAATCCAACTCCTTCCAGTTTGTGGATGCAAGTTGGGGGTGTCCGAGTATGCCGTACAAAGCGATTCCTTGAACTGAGTGAGCATATCTACCTTTGAAACTAAGGGAGACATGCTGGGGATTTCTCATGATGTTACCTAAAGAGAAGGTCATAGGCTAACTGCCTCCTTCTTCCTTAACATTACCAAATGCATGCGTAACAAACCTTTACTAATGACTCCTGTGACAGCCACCTGAGGCTCAGGAAGACATGTTTTTCATGCGCTTTTAATGCACTCTCTGTGCTAAATCTAACTCCTTCCAGTTTGTGGATACAAGTTGGGGGTGTCCGAGTAAGCCGTACAAAGCGATTCCTCAAACTGAAAGAGCATATCTACCTTTGAAACTAAGGGAGACATGCTGGGAATTTCTCATGATGTTCCCTAAAGAGAAGGTCATAGGCTATGAAAAAGGGTAGTGTTTGGTACATAGGGGAGTCCATGAGAACGTAGCATATGTCCTAGCCAACATTATGTGCAGTGATGTGACTATAATGCACTTATACAGCAAACTGAACATCTACTAAGTTCTGATGGAGGATGAACATGAAAAGCAGGTCAAACACTGACCTATACAAGTCATTCTCCTTCAGTGCTGGGATGGCACCAATGGGTTTGAATCCATAGGTGTAGATGATTAACATCTGTACTACCTTTACTATCTGCCTTCTACCTGTGCAATAACCCTGTGAAGGCACTCCTACCATAAGCTTTCCTTACCCATTCATGTCTCTGTTCTCATCAGAGTCCTGGCTAATCCTGTATAATTGCCAAGTGAACCTATACTAGTTTGTGAATGCAAGTTGGGGGTTTCCAAGTATGCCGTACAAAGTGATTCCTCGAACCGAGAGAGCATATCTACAGTTGAAAGTAAGGTAGACATGCTGGTGAAGAAAGGGTACTCCGTGGCAATTTTGGCATATGTTCTGTCCACTAGTATATGCAGTAGGGGGAATATAATGCATGTTAATTGAACAGAACACCGACCACGCTCTGACGGTGGATTTAGCTCTCAAGCAGTCCAAAAGGAAGTCCATGATGAAGTAAAATTCTGTGGCTCCTTGCCTAACGAAGGAGTGGCCCATGGACGTTCGGTATCCATACACTGCCACTGAAAGGATTACCCAACGGCAGCTCAACCTCAGTCGATTTCCCAGAACTTTGCTTTAGTATGATACAACGTAAAGCAAGTAGGGATACAGAGGCCTGGTTGTGATGGACACTGGGGACAGTAATACCGACTCTCCTGCTGCTTTCCATGCTTCGAGCACACTTTACAGCAACGACATGGACGATCCTTTTTGGGTGTTTTAGGAATCCGATCAGCAAAGTGTCACTCCTGCAGCCTTGCCACATCCTCCAGAACATATGAGGTGGAGGCTACTGCTTCTTCTGAACAGCAGTGAGGCTTTCAATTACAGACAACTGGAAGTCAAGGAAAGTCATGAGTCTTCCTGTGGTTGTCTGACGGTAAACAACATACGCATTATATGTTGCCATCTGAATCAGGTGGGTAAACAGTTTCTTGTACCAAGTGCGAGTTTTACGACACGCATTGTATGGTTGAAGAACCTAGTTGTTCTTGTCCACTCCGCCCATGTACTTATTGTAATCAAGTATACAGATGGGCTTGTGGACTTCGGCCATCTGACCCCACACCGTGATGGGAGAAGTGCTCTCATCATGAATTGTAGTGAGCACGTATACATCACGCCTATCTAGGAACTTGACTGCGAGCAGTTCATTAGAACGCAATGCAGTACTCTGGGATTTCTGGCGCTTCTTGCAAACAAGCTCCTGCGGGAAACCTTTGCGGTTACAACGAACTGTACCACAGGCCACAGTGCCAGCTTTGTAGAGCTCACTGAACAGCTCTACTCCTGTATAGAAATTGTCCACATAAAGGTTATAACCTTTGTGAAGAAGTGGCTGGACAAGTTCCCATTCAATCTTACCTGTGACCCCTAACGTGGGAGGGCAACCTAAAGGGTTTAGGGTAGAATCCTTCCCTGTATACACTCTCAAGGTGTACACATAGCCAGAAGAGCTCTCACACAGCATGTACAGCTTTATGCCATAGCAAGCTCTTTTGCTCGCAATGTACTGTCTGAAAAGCAGCCGTCCTTTGTATAGGATCAAGGACTCATCGACTGCTATATTCTTTCCAGGAGTATAGATCTCTGGAAACCTGGCAGACAAATGTTCCACGACAGGCCGAATTTTGAACAACCTGTCATGATCTGGATGGTCCCGGGGCAATGCAGCAGAATTGTCATTAAAATGCAGCATGCGCTGCAGTAGCAAAAAACGATCTCTGCTCATGTATGGTGCGAAGATGGGAGTTACCCAAACCGTGCGAGTCGTCCAGTAGGACTGCAAGGTGGGTTTCTGCACCAACCCCATTTTGAGCGTAAGGCCCAAAAATATCTTCAACTCCGCCAGCGAAGTGGGAGTCCACTGGCGTGCCCTAGAACGGGGCCCTAGAGTGCCTCCGCGCTCCCTCAGAAATTGGTCTGCATGCAAATTTGTTTGCTGCACAATTTTCTGAAGGAAGTCAACATCCAAAAATAGATAGATGTAGTCGACTGGCAAAAAGTTAGCTGTATCGACTTTACATCCAGCGTCACCAGTAAAAGGTGGAATTTGGGGCTGAACTAAACAGGGGGGCTGCCAAGAGAGCACTCTCTCTGTGCTTGTGGCCACAAGCACGTGCTCTCTGGGTTCGGCTAACCCAATGTGGTCGCGCTGCCCAGATTGTGCTTGCGAAGAGACAGCATGGATGTCGTCATTGTCTCCTTCAGACTCACTGGAAGAGGTGTCGTCAGATGTGACTCCGCCGACTGAAAAATCACTGCCAGAATCTGCCCCATTGTCCTCTCCCTCAGATGCTGTCTCAGTGTCTGCTGTCTCAGTCTCTGAGCCTACATCAGAACTGTCCTCCATAACCCGAGTTAGGGCTTGATCAGCAGTCATCCAACGAGACGCCATCTCTGCTACTGGCTAAACTGTCCCTCTAAATTACTAGCCTACGTAGAAGGCAGATAGTCACAAAATTGCTTGTGGGTATGTTTGTTGTGTACAATAGGAAATGTCGTCACCTTACCATCGCTTCTTCTCCAATTCTGCAGATTCTCTGAAAACACTGAAAAAAACAAAAAAAGAATGTATTACTTCACCTTACCACACACCCAGTGCAACAGTCATTTTTGGTGCTATGCCTCCCTTTACCTCCTCTTCTAATTCCCTCAGTACTACTCAGCAAAAGTGCCACTCATATCTCCATAGTCCCCCTGGCATAACATTTGTTTTAAAGCGCAGGTAACGCTTGCCTTTAGTAATCCACTCAGCTAAATACATATAAATGTATCTCCTTTGCTGCAGGACAATAAACCATCTGCGCTACTTTATGGCAACTGCCACTACAGAAAAGACATGCATGCATGCATATATATATATATTTTGTGAACAAGAATCTCACCGTACTCCATTGGCATCTTTTATTGCAAGCAACAGCCACGTACGCGTTTCGACTCTCAAGGAGTCTTGATCACAGTAAATGAGTCCCTCTTTTCTTTCATTTTTTATACTTGCAATAAAACATGTCAATTTGAACCTCGTGGAGTGCGGTGAGATTCTTGTTCACAAAATATTGTATATGTGTGGTTTCCCTGGGGGGGCAATTGTTGCTCACAGAAAACAACACACAAAAGAAAAACAAGCATTTACAATGCAATGGGTCTCACATCTGCTCGAGTTAGAGCTATTAGCGTTATAAACTCCTAACCCAACTTTTCTTGCCACATAAATTGAAAATTGAAAGTTAAACACTTTCACATAAGCGAGCAGATTCACAGCGCCATGGCCACCATGAGCATCAGGTGAAGAGATACACAAAAGGAAAAGAAGTTCGCTCGCAGTTAAACGTAACAGCAAAAGTGCAATTAGCCATGTACCAGGGGCGATGGCCAAGGTGGTAACAAAACCTCCCCAAGGAGGGACAAAGGTAAACCATTCACCAATGTAATCAAAGGATTTTTGAAGGGCAAGCCCACGAACGAGTGGTAGTGATTGGCGTGAGGTGGGCGTTGTTAGAAGCCCAGATACACACCAACAAGTCAGAAAAGCAGCGCTTGGGCGCTGCAATGCTCGCCCTGAAAAAAAAAAAAAAAAAAAAGATATATATATATATATATATACATATATATATATATATATATAGAGAGAGAGAGAGAGAGAGAAAACAAGACACTCATTTTACATAACTTTTTTTTTCATACATGTGTGCTTGCCCTTGGCAAAGCACTCATGTATAAAAAAAAAAAAATGGCCCCATAGGTGGTCACCCTAAGGGCTGACCACCAACAATTTGTTTTTTAAAATGTTTTTTCTTTCAATTTTTACCCTGGGGGGGCGATCGCCACCCCCCCAGGGAAAGCTAGATGTTTTTTTTTACCCCCAGGGGTCGGCCCGTGCTCTGAGGGCCGACCCCGCCATTTGTTTTTCACTTTTAAGTTGTTTTTTTAAATGTGGGGGGCGCGATCGCCCCCCAAAACAGTTTAGATTTAATAAATAATGCCCCCATGGAAAACTATACGTTTTGTTTTACCCCCAGGGGTTGGCCCGTGTTCTGAGGGCCGACCCCGCCATTTTGTTTTTCACTTTTTTTTTTTCTTTTTTTTTTAAATGTGGGGGGCGCAATCGCCCCCCAAAACAGTTTAGATTAATAAATAATGCCCCGGTGGGGGGGGGTCGGCCCTTTTACAAGGGGGCCGACCCCCCAAAGAAGATCCCTGGTGCCTAGGAGCGTTTCCTGGCCATGGATCACAGCCGCGCTGCGATCCATGGCCAGGAAACGGTGCCAGTGAGACATAAATGGAAAGGGGAGAGCCTCCCCTTTGCATCGATGCCTCCATGGCATCTGGGGAGGCCATTTTGGCCTTTTTTTCCCCACCAGAGAAGAACAGAACGCTTACCTGATTCTCTTCTTCTCCGGTGGGGAAAAACAGTGACGTCAGCACGCCTCGTGGCGCGCTGACGTCACAAAGGGGAGGGAGGGGGGCAGGATGGAGATGCGGAAGTTGTTCTGCGTCTCCTACAGGAAAAAAATAAATAAATAAATCCTCCAGTGCATTGCACCGGAGGATTTTTAAACCCCTCCCTGGTGTCGGCCACTGGTCGTGACCCGCACCAGGGAGGGAGTGTGGGCGTCGGCCAGTGGCCGACGCCCGCACCAAACAGGATATGAATCACTATGTTGACAAATCAGTATTGTGAGGGAGCACACGCACTGGAGCCTGGACAACTGGCTCCAGTGCCTGGGTTCTCTCGCAAAACTGATTTGTAGACATGGTAATTCTCTAATTGGCAAAGACTGTGCCCACGTGTAAGTCCCTAGCACAGCACATAAGTTGTAAAGGGGTTCCCTGGGCTGCAGCATAAGTTTGTTCCATCCTGGGTGACCCAAACAAACTACTGATAGCAGGCCTGCTGTTACAGAATGCAGGAGCAGTGCAAATTGGTCAGTCTCAACTGTGCCCTCACAATGTGTGGCACAGTCTTATGCACTACCTTAAATATTTGTCAGACACCCCTAAGGAAGGCCTCTGTAGCCCAGGAGGCAGGATGCATTATATTTAAGGCATAGGCATGTAAGCACAAGCTTATATGTCTCTATTGTGTATTTTCCATTAAAGTATACTATAAGTGATAGCCGCTCCATAGGATAACATGGGACATGCACCTGGGAAGACCCAGGTTGCTAGCTCCAATATGGTACCTGATAAATAATGTGCCTTCTCTCTCCTGACATGAATCTGGTGTTGAGGGACTGCAGGAATATACCCAGGAGGTACCTTAGAGGTTATCCACCTGTTTGCCCCAACTTGTTTGTGCTCTGGCTGGTCAGCTAGTGCTTTCTCGTGCCTGCTGCTGCCAAGACAGTATTCGGGCCTCCTGCCAGGTAGTGTGAACACTCCCAGGAGTCAGAAACAAAGGCTAAGGCAAGAAGGAGGTCTCACCTTCTGGCCACTAGCCAGGTTAGTGAATTGGCACTTCAGGGCGGTGAGGTTCAAAGGCTTCACTGGCCCTGATAAGCATCTGTGCTTCCCCCAGAGGAGGACATAGCCCTCCCCCTGCCCAGACACATTTGCTCCTGGTTAGGGGGGAAATTAGCTATGTAGGGCAGTGCACACTCCCAAAAGGCTGACCACACCTCTAGAGTGGGTAGTTCCGTCCATGCTGTAAATTTTTATTCCTGCCATCTTATGAGTGGCAGGATTCTGGCTGATAAAATGTGACCCACTTCAGCGTATGTGCTCACCTCTGGATTAATTGCAGTAGCTAGGTGCCCATTCGCCACTAGCCCCACACCCCTAACTCCCTTGAATCCAGGAATTAGGGAACCCTCTGACACCAGAACCTCAGATCTGAACAACTATCTTCGAAGAAGGACCAAGAGGAGCCCCATGTCACTGACAACCAGACTTTGCTTACTGCAACAAAGCAAAAGAATGATACTCTGTCTCTGAAGGCAACAGCCTGGAACTGTGTAATTAACCTTCGTCCTTGGCTCAACCTCGGGAATCCCCACCAGGGGGACCTCTGAGGATGCCAGAAGCACCCTCAGTCTCCCTTGTACTAGTGGCACTAGTTCCCTGGAAACTGCAGGTAAAAACGCTGAAAGGATCTGATGATTCATCATCCATTGGGCCTTCACTGAGATTGCCCAAAACTAGGTGGTGCAGTGTCTCCTGGGAGTTGTAGACTCACTTGCCCCAAAGGTTCAGGCCACTACGACACTCCTTCATACCCCGTGAAGTTACCAAAGCTTTTCTTCAACTTTACTGCTACCAAGGCATGTTGGTTACCAGCCCAGTATCTGGCCCCCACACTCGATGCTGCAACTGCAGGGCACACTGTACAGCCTGTATCCAACATCAATAACCCAGCCCCTGCTGAGTTTTTTCATCTTTTTTTCTGCTAAATCGTGTTATCGGTAAAATCAGCAACAGCACAAATTCCATACAGCACCACTGACAGCTCTGCACCCGGACACCACTGGCCAGGTAAAATTGACCTGACTGTTATGGCTTGGCCTTAGGACCTTCACCAACTTAACCTTTCAACGGTTCCATGTAAGTCATCCTCGAAGTGGACGTATGTCAAGAGTCTTTTTTCTCCATTGACTTCAATGTTAAGTTTAAATAACTATTTTTGCTTTGATATCATTTGGCTTCTAAAATCTATGACTCCAGATGTACCAATGCAATTCCGTTTGTTTTGGTGTCTAAATAAGATAAAAATAAGCTCTATTTTTATAAATTGGAGTTGTGACAATTACTTATCGTCCATTTCGGTCCTCTGAAATGCTTAGCATGTTCTGTTAGTAAAGCCTGACTGCTTTTGCCACATCACCAGGATGGAGCCAAGGAGTTATCAGTGGGGATACAATAGAACTGCTGGCTTGTTCATCTAACACGGAAATGGTAAGGTTCTTAAAAAAAAGCCTGCATTCTATCTATACCAAGATTTTGTGCTTTTTGGTATATGATTCTAAAATCGGGGCACATTTTCTTTTGAATTCCCTTGCTATCGACAATGCACATAACAGTCTTCATAGCCATTTTTTCATTTTATTTTTAGAAGCCTTTTCTCGAGCTGGCCATGCTTTAAATTACCCGCATATTCACTCTTCATATACCTACTGCATGTACGCTCTGTTACTCTGATTAATCTCTTTATAGTTAATAATCCTACATATTTTTCTTAGCCTGTGCATGTAGATGACGTTTATGACTATTTGTGCTATGGAAGAAATTAATTCGGCTTATCTTAGGTGATCCACCAGGCTCTGTCTTTCTACTCTTGAATTCTGCAGCCTTACAAAATATTTAGATGTAATAAACACTCTCATAGTTGCCTTAAAAGCATTCCAGACAACTTCTAGTTTGGCAGTGTGAATAGTTAAAAGAAAGAAAACAGTGAGGTTTCACTCCCCTTTTCTTTCACCCAGTTCTCATCCTCCAGTAATTACGAATAAAACACCACCTATTGAAAAAAGCAAAAGGCTTAATTTTACGATTATAAAGCAACAGAGTTTGGTCAAATACAATTTTACACAAAATGCTTATTATACAGAACACCTTCATTTTGACATAGGATTATCCCTCAAGTCCTACATGCCTACTTTAAATGTGTACAAGAAGGGATTCAAATTGTTTTTTCATATCTAAAAATTAAGGGATTTAGTAGGATATATCACCTGACTGTGGTATTCACCTAGGATTTGTATTTCCCACAGATCATCAATTGATTCTACTGGGCACTACGAGTTTAAGAAGTCACAAAAGAACGCAAATGCTGACCCTGGTTGCACCCTCTTTAATTTTACAATATTGCCAGAAATTCAAGATACCTTCTGTTGGGCAATGGAAAATCAACATGTTAAAGGTTAAAGAATGTGGAAAATTATAAACTTTAAGTCCAAGTTTTATGCAGAGTTCTGTTGAATTGTGGAATTCTTTTGAGTAGAGGATTCTAATGTTTAATACGAAATAGAGGGGGATAAGATAAGTATAACTATTTATATGACTCTTCTGCTGATTAATTTATTTTTTATGTGTGATGTATGATGTTTGGATTACATGTGATTTCTCCAGCAAAAAAAAGAAAAAATAAACTAATTGGCAATAATTAGTAATTATTTATAGCTTAATTAACTTTCCATCCTACACTCATATAAACCCAGCAAACCCCTTCTAAAGTATAACTTACTGTCATTAATAATAAAACTAAAATAAAAATGAATCTTTCAGTTTTAAATTCACAATGAAATATAACACATAAAAATGTACATACCTGCTAATCATCCAAAAAAAATAACTGACAATATATAAAAAATGAAAATTAAAAATAAATTGAAAATATTTCTAATTCAAATAACACCCCACCACATCCCCCTACAAACCAAACAACCTTCGAAAACATTATAAATTAATAATATTAAAAAAAGACTACTAAATCACTTAACATTACAAGCTATATTTTATTAAAGTAATGGCAATTATACCAATAATACTTACACCTAAAGCTAATATATTAACTAAAACACATTCAAATATTTAGGGGCATATTTATCAAACTTTCATGCAGCGCAACACACCACTTTGCTGCACTATGCTGCAGGAAAGGGAAAGGAATGTATACGCTATATTTAATATTAAACAGTGCAATCCTGTCCTTTCCCTGTGTTGGTGCACAATGTGCTACCTAGAACCTACCACCAATAGAGGCGCCATGGTGCAAGGGTGCCTGCATTCCAGACAGAATTGTTTTTGTGCAGGAAGGGGATATTTCTTCTTGTTAGACCTCACCTGGGAAGGCGTAGCATTTTGATGCATTTCAGATCTACTAGTAATGGTAAATCTGGAAATGTGCCAAAATCCATAGGTGAATGTGTGGGAACACCCAAGCTCCACCCATGGAACACCTCTCTGAGGCAGAGTAGTGCAACACAATGATTTGTGCTGCATTGCATGTTCTAGATTTATCAAGTCCTGAAGGGCCACACAAGGTCATGTGGCGCACGGGCAATGCAAGGCGTTGATAAGTCTGCCCCTTAACACACAATCTTCCTTTACAACTTCCCAGGACTACGGCCAACTCCTAAACAAACAAAGAAAATAAACATTTCTTTTGAAATGAAGCTTTTAAGAAAACTGTCTGCGCATTTTTTTTTTAAAGTTGACTGGTTAAAAAGAGATTACAGATATGGTGATCTGCTGGCCCCAGCTTGCAGCTACCCTCCTGATGACCACCATTCATAGTGAAACACACTTTGTGATCCACCCTGTGAACACTCTGAGGTAGGTCAAATTGCATCTGACTATGATTTAGAATTTTGTAATTACCTATTAGTATAGAGGTTGGTTTGCAAAATTCCTTTCCATTCTGAAAAAATTCAGTGTGCAACTTGCACCCACTTTTTGTGAAAGGAAATTTCATACATCTACCCATAGCACCTCTCCACATTCACTCTTCACAACCAAACACTCTGAGAACCGTATTTTATATTCCTTCACTTTTCACCTTGCTGCAAAGTGCACCTCAGCAGATATGGCAAGAGTCACATTTTATCATAGTACAGGTAGTCTCAATGATCTCCTTTGAATTCATGCTGTTTGAACTGGAATTCCTATACTGCAGTGGTTCCCAACCTGTGGTCTAGGGACCCCTGGGTGGTTCGCAAAGCCTCCTCAGGGGATCTGTAACTATATAGAAAATTAGATAATATTAACAGATTAAGAAAGTGTATATAAAATAAAATGGGTAAATGTACAATTTTAAGTTTTAAAACGTACTGTAAACAAAGAATTTGAAATTGGAGTCTAAAAATGAAATTATTATCCTCTGATTGAGTCATGGGAGCAGTTCAGGTGCCTCAAACAGAACGTAGTATGGACCATATGTGGCTTCAGGTGAATTTAGAAAAGCTCAAACTTTCCTATTAAAATTTATATATTTTTAGCAAATTAAAAAAAAATTGTGTTATCATTTGTGTATTGTGTTTGATGGGATGCATGTTGCTTGTTCCTGTATTTTTTGTGCATTGTTTTGCAGTTCAAATCATCAACAGTGATTAGGCCTGGGACTCACCTTCCAGTAACGACTCAGTAGGGGGGTCCCCAGATTTCACTAATGATTCAGTGGGGTCACTGGGTTCCAGTAATGAGATTGTGGGGGTCCACAGAAGTCTGAAGGTTGGGAACAACTGCTATTCAGTGTATCTTCTGGCCGAGATTCACTTCTGAAGTTCTGGGGGATCAGAACTGACAAATGCTGAGAAGCCATACAATGGAGGAAAGTGGAAAAAAGGCACTGAAGGTAACAGATAATCATGCCAGAACTCTAAAGTCAAACTTCACTACCTCCATTATCCTTCCTCGTCTACTACCAATTTGAGCAGCATTTCTTTCGATCCCACAAGAGTGAGTGAGTTTGGTTTTATCATGGCTCAACGACTGGCTTCTTTCTAACCATGCTGGGCTGTGTCGCTCACACAGAGTGGAGTTAAGTGGTGGAACTCGTTATCCACATTCTTCAAGCAGGAAGCGCTATTTCCCTGGTATAGGCTTTATTTCTGTAGTATATTTTGCGGCTTGCTTTTCTGCTGGAAAATCTGCTGGAATCGTTAATTTTAAAAAATAAAATCATGACTTCGTCATTTCTCTGTTGGGGAAAATCGTCATATGCCATAGTGAATGATGGTTCATGTGACATGCACGAGGTCAAAAAGTGACATGCCGCTGACAGGCATTAATTTCCCCCCTCCTTTTTCATCTTCTATCACAAATGCTTCTACATGCCTTCCTTCTGAGCACCCGCCCCCGCCCGCTCCCTTCCTCATTGTCTTTGGCATAGTATATACCTCACTGGAATTTCCCAGTAATTGGTTTAGACACAATGACAGCTTCATTTCAGAAAGTCAGGCAGAGAATGCTCTTCTAAATTAGCTGACAGCCGGTGAGCCTAATTCGTGCCCCAGTTTAGAAAAAAATCTTTAATTCAATTTGAAACAAAATTCTTTGTGAACGTGAAAGAGTGGTTGTATATATTAAGAGGAATTGTAACAGCAATAATCACGATTTACTTCACGGACAATGCTATACAAACTTTTTGCTCTGCCACTGAAGTTGAATAAGCAATATTTGTTTAAAGTTTTAAACAGTTGGTTTCGTAATTAAGAACTATTCTTGAATTTGAGCGTAGGATTTCACTGAAATTGGAGACAGGCTTAAAGATTCTATCCTGATTTAGGTTTTGGCGCATAGGATAGTCCGTCAAAACGTGATGGGTATCACCTCCAACGTATAACAAGTGCCATAGGGTCCAATTTAGAGTGTGGAGAGAGTACTCCTTCTCAAAGGCGACAGAGTTCCCTCTTTGCGAATCTGAAGGTCCACCTGCTTGATTTACATATAGTGGATCTTCAGTATGTAAATGGCTGAGACTACTCCACCTCTGGTGCCTAAATAGCCCTCTGATGGCCCGAGAGAGTAATGCCTATCTGAGGATTGGTCAGGTGTATGCCTGCCGGATTTAGAGTGGGCAGACACATGGCTAATTTTCACTTTTCCCAGCCGCCACCCAAAACATGGTTGTATGTAAAAAATCTGTTCAATGACCCCTACATCATGGGAGAAAACTCCTATGACAAGGAGGTAATTGTTTTTTTATTTTCAAAATCAAAATCCCACTTTGGGATTTGTTTTTTGCAAATAAAGTAAGAAAATTAAATTGTGCTGGGTGGCTCCATCATGTTAGAGGAGCTGTACTGCACACTTTCAATTCACTGACAGAAACCGCCATAGCTCAGGTTTCCATAAATGCAAACAATGTCCTCTGGGACAATGGACATCTCTAAATATGGTGGGTTGAGTTCCCCTCACCATGGCAGGAGTAAAGTACCGTGCCTTGGCAATGGCACTAACATGGTCCGCCAAACTCTAAATCAGGCCCATAGGGTTTAATGCGCTTGTGTTTTGGCAGATGAGGTATCCATGTTATGTAAATTGTGTAATTATTATAACGTTTTTAATTTACATTTTAGGTGCAGGTTGTTGGGTTTGTAGGGGAATAGGGTGGGAAGTGCATTAAATAATGATTAATTATTGATTATTTATTTATAAATAAGTGTTAATTAATTATGAGTATTTTTTATATTTTTTAATTTATATCTATGTTTAATGTGCGGCTATCGTGTGGGCATTTAATTAATTAATTATTAAATAATGTTTTTCTCATATTAATTTATGGTAATTATTTTAATTGTTTAATTGTTTTAATGTATACATTTAATTTTATGTTAAAAGTTTAATAACTTTATTAAATTAATAACTGTTTTATATTTGAAGTAAAATTATTATTTCAAAAATAGTTTTACATGATATATATATTAATAAGCATAAACACATACACATGTACGTGTTTGTTTAAATAACTACAGTATATATATTTTTATATTATTTATATACCTTTAATTTACATTATACTTCTGTTCCATGTTAATGTATTTAATGTTTACTATTTTAACTATATAGATCTTAAAAAATCATATTTTTGTATACATTTTGTTTAATATTAGCGTGAAACAATTTTGTTTTAGATATTTTTGTGTTTACAATTATAAGTGTAGTTAAAAGATATTTTTGTGCTTGATATTTTTGTCACACTATTTTTGTATCATGATATTTAGGGTTTCACTATTTTGCCAGTGAACCTCGTGTTACACAAAGTGAGACTGCCTCCTCCTAATGATGACATCTGTGAATCAGACATAGACATTAGTAAGATGCTGAGGATGTGGCTGAGGCAGAGACCAACATCCAAACAAACAAAGGGACACCAAAAAACAAGAAGAGGGGACAGGGAAAAGAACATATCTGCTGTGCAGCCATCAGAGAACTTAGAGATTATCACACAGAAAGAAGACATCGTAAATTAAAATATTGTGGTCAATCTATTGGATCATAAATTAACTCAGGATAAGCTCACATTATTGAACAAAGTGCTGATGTTGAATCACTCAATACACGACAACAAGACACCTTTATACACAAACAATACATTTTCATACACAAACTAAGTTACATCACCCCTGTTGGATACCACCATCATGAACTCTCTGTCAACCCCAGCGCATAGGTATGAGGTCAGGCAGGCTTTGCGGGCCAGGCTAAAGATTAATGGCTGACAGGTCACAGGTGGGGTAACACTTAGCCCACAGCCAAAAACACAAGCTTAGATCAAATCCCACAGCTAGGCAGTAACACTACAATTGTCTTTAGAGATTACCTCAATAAAGAACAAATGGTGAGCAGGACTCATGCATTCCTAAAACACCATAAAATTAGGTGCACATGTAGTTACGTACATTTAGCCAATAAGGATACAGCACATACCGCACACGCAGCGACCGTGCACCCCTCAAGTTGGACATCTGGACACCTACTCACTGGTGCACATAGTGCCTGATTAGAACTGTGGCTGTCTTTTGGGAAGACTGCTGTTGTGGCGGCCAACAAAAGACTGCCACGTTGGCGATAATCTGACCGCCTCATTAAAAGTCACAATGTGAAGTCCGCCAATAAAACAGCCAAATTTCTGAAACCGTCAGAACATTGGAGGACTGAAAAGAGGTAGTCCCACCACCAGCACCGCCAGCCCGACACAATTCCACCCATCAAATTATGATCCACAAATCACCAAAGTGGTTCTTCCATGGCGGAAAACCATTGGTGACCCGAAACGCAACAGTCACAACTCACTTCTGTGAGAACACAACACCACATTGGATAGTTTGAATGCCCCACACTAGACACACCTACTCACAGCAATATATAACACACCCCTACACAACCCCCAATCCTTTGCTTCCAGAACACCATACACTAGCACTAAGACACCAAAAAAGAATATAAGTTGTACTTGTACACTATAGGCACACATACACATTTCACTCAGCACACACCCCACATCAGCACAACTACCACAATACACACATCACTAGCACACAATCTGCTATGACTGTCTCCAACTCATCACAGCAATCAACCCTCAGCAATTACCCAACAATGCACAAAAAAACCTATGTTTCACTGATGACGACTTGAGGGTCATAGTAGATGAAACTGAAATGGTAGAGCCATAAATGTTTGGAATGTAGGTCCAACTATTATGTATAGCCAGGAAAATGGAGTTGTGGCAAAGGATAGTTGACAGGGTCGACTTTGTAGGCAGTCTTCCACACACAAGGGAGGACATCAGGAAGAGGTGGAATGACCTACAGGAGGGAAGGTGCGTTCCATGGCATCCAGGCACCAGCTAGCTGTACAGAAGACTGGCGGCGGGCCCCCACTTCCTCCCCCTACCTTTACATCATGGGAGCAGAAGGTCTTGGACATACTGCATCCTGAGAGCCTCACAGGCATACCTGGGGGACTGGAGACTGGTAAGTACCCCCAACATTCTTGTCACACAGTTGTGTTGACTTGCATGCTTCCTCACCACCCAAACCCACCCTAATAAACTATTTTAGCCACTACACCTATCACCAAGTCCCCTCTCTGGCATGCCACTTCTCCACGTAGCCCAACTGCCCTCACATCCCTTGGAAATGGCACATTAACTACAGGCTAATCATATCCACTATGGTTTCCAGAATGCACTAACCCATCATTGTGAAAACCTCGAATGTGCACAACACATCACATGTAATGCATGTACAACTCAATTACTAGCTACACCATCTAGGTTGTTCCAGTGAGGACCAGTACATGGCAATGACAGCAATGCAATGACACACTCACAATAGCAACCATAGCAAAACACAAATACAGGTGAGTGACCATTCCTATTGGTCACAGATTCAATATCCGAAGCCAAAAATAGACTGACCTGAGCTGGAAAGTAAGATGGCGGAGTCAATCCACATGCACAACATCTAGAAACAGGAAAATTTCCCTTGCATACCCACTTACTGTGTTCCGACTAGGACATCATTTTGCATTGTGCAGCTTTCATGCGTAACATCTAGAAGACCTGACTATTCACTGGGTAACAGAGGTAAACAGTCATGTCAATAATCAGACAATATTGGATCTTGCCTGCACTGAAATCTGCACCAACCTAATGTAAAAACTCCAAACATGAGGTATGGAAATCAAGCCAAAGAGTTTTATGTACAACAATGTTATGCTAAGCAGCAGCTGTCAATGCCATTGCTGGGAATCATATTATGCCACTGCCTGCATCTCACACAAATGCAACTAAACACACATTTTAACCTGAACTCTGTGTCTCACTCCCTCACCATGGAGAGGATTCCTGAGACTGTCAGTCCCCCTCAGGATGAAGGCCCCAGTAGGGACAACAGCTTTGGATGTCTGGACACTGACAAACAGCCGGGCCCATCTGGGATACCTGGTCAGTCAATGACTCCCAGCCTCACCCTGTCCACATCAATTCCTACCAACCCTGTTGCATAAACATCACAGGCAACCATTTGCCCCCAAACCTGTGTCCCAAGGACTGTATCATCTACTGTCTGCCCCACTGTAAAGGTACCTGAGTCTAACCTTGCCACCCCTGACAATGATGGGCCTGTAACCACTGGGAGTGGGCACACTGTGCCAGGGGCATAGGCACGTGTGGGTAGGGTATGTGGGAGGGATACTGTGGGCCAGAGGATAGGACCAAAGAGGGACACAACTGATCAGAAAACCATCTCCCGAGTCTTAGGAGCATACCAAATATTCCGAGACATGATGGGCCAAATCATCACTATGTTGGGGGTAAATCAAAGGCTGCAGAGGGATCACCACCAGGAAGTCATGCAACAGTGGCAGGCACAAAATGCCCACATGGCTACAATTGCAGGGGCCTGAGGGACATCAATACCAACCTCATTAGTTTCTGTACACAACATCTGGCCCCTTCCACTAGCAAAGTAACATCTGCCCCTTCAACATATGTGGCTGCTAGTGAAATGGAGGCCACGCCAGGGGAAGTTCATGCATCAGAGACCCGTCCCTCTGTAGCTAAAGGACTCCCCGTAAAGGTGGACATCCACCCAGACATCCAGAAGGAGCCTATGCCAATAAGTGAACTTCTCCTGATTAGTCCTCCCTGTGTGCCACACATACACCCTGTTGACTGTTCTGAAATCTAACTCCATTTTTACATGGTACAAGGTCACTGGACTTGTATTACCAAATGGTGCAGCAGCTACCCTGATGAAATCATCCACCATGTCTTCACCCAACACTTTTATGTTCATATATATTAGTATAATGGTTACAGTTTTCCTTTTGATATGCACAATAAATCACACTTAAACACAGACACTGTGCATGTGTCCTTTATAATCCACATACAATAGTTGTGCATGCCAATTGTGGTGTGTTAATCCCACCCTCCTGCATTGAACAGCCATTGTAATCAATATCAAATAGAGACTCCATCAGCTGGAGACTCATTACAGCAGAAATATTACAGGACATATGTAAAAGAGGTTGAAATCCAGGTCAACACAAATTTATAGTCAGTACAGCATTCAGCACTTAGAGCATGTCTGAGAGTACCACCAGGATGTATACAATGGTGTCATAAAATGCAAAGGCACAGGATATAAAAGTCAGGCTCTTGTTAATCGACCTACAAAGTAAGGCCACACTGAGAGGTCCTCTGTATCACTTGGTATAGGCTCTTCACATACTCATACCATAGCTTCTAAATGACATATCCCATGGAACATACAAAGATTATAACAGAGGTACCCAGTACTGAACCCATATACTAACATTGGTCCCATACCTGCAAATTTTTCACTCACCTATGTCAGTCTACAGTGACATGCACCTTGGACTGCAAAGTCAGAACACAATGGCAGCTAGATCCAATAGTGATCACAATTTACTCCACCTATTGTGAAGTGCGTGTCTATGATTCAACCTTTCCACATGTGCCAGACACTTCTCCTAAAACACAATACACAATTTGGCATCCTCTACTACCCCACAGGTGAAAGAAAAGGATAAACCATTTACTGACCCCGTTTTATGATGGTTAAACTACCAAGGTTACACCCCCCTTAAACTAAACTGATATTACCAGGTATCTGTCATGTACACCTCTCATGCCTGTCAGCAATTCCCATCTGCTTCTGAAACAGAATTCCACAAGCCAAGGTTGCAGAGCCAAACAGGATCTAGGCAAATCTGTGAGTGAAAGGGAAAGAGGATAGGAGATTGCACAAAACATACCTCACATCTGAGAAGTCATTACCTGAAGTGCAAGTTAGCATCTGCTGTAACAATACATGCAAATGCAGAACAATCTGTCCTGTGCACAGTGCAAACATTCAGTCTGCATTCACAACTCACTCACAGGCATTGGAGCTCATTATACCTCCACAGATGAAGCACGTAAGGAGGTGTGATGCCAGCCATCTACATCCTGTAGTGCACTTACATCAGAACAATAGGTCTACTTCACCTACCTGTGTGTCAGTTGAAGTGCTGATTGATGAGATCTGCCCTAGAGTCACCTGCTTCATCATCCTTTGGCTCTTCATACTTGGCCCTTGTACTTGGTTCAGCTGCCCCCCCCCCCTTGCTATCAATGGTATCTGACATCTCAGGGCTAGATTGTGGAGCATGCAGAAGGCAACTGACATACCTTGTGGGGCGAGTAGAGGAGGGCTCCTCCAGATAAGTCCAGGCACCTAAATCTTGCATTCAGGACCCAAAAGTCTGCTCAAAAACACACCTTATCTTTCCATGGGCCTCCTTGTAGTGGACTTCCCCTGGCGTGGTTGGGTACCTCACTGGTGTTAACAGCCAAGGACAGTTAGGATAGCCAGAGTTACCTGTGAACACATTGTGAAAACAACACAAACATGTATGTGTGACATACTATAGTGTGATGGCAGGAGACATAAATCGCAAACTCACAGTTCAGTGGTAATTTACCACCCAGCCAGGCCCTCTCTGTGTAGAGTTGTGTCATTAACAGTGGGGCATTGCTGTTTCTCATGATGAATGAATCATGCACAGATCAGGAATACTTGGCTGTGACCTGTGAGAAGTGCTGTTCTCCCAGACACAAAATCTGAGCTTTCATTGAGTGGTAGTTTTTCCCTGTTCCTATACACCTGTTCATTTACACATGGAAGGAGCATGGCTACATGGATTCCATCAATGGCTCCTACCTCATGTGGAATGTGTCCTAGCTCATAAAAGTCTGTCTTCACATAGGCCAAATCCGCTCGGTGGGGAAACCTGATATAGCTTCCAGGTGTTTCAACAATGCACACAGTATATCCTTCAAAACCAGACTGAACATGGGCTGAGACATCTCTGCTGTTTGAGCCACTGTATTCTGAAAGGACCCGGTGGCCAGGAAGTTTAGCACTGTCAATAACTGAATGATGGGAGGTATGCTATAGGGATTGCGAATGGCAGGCAACAAATCTGGCTCCAACTGATCACAAAGATACATGATGGTATGATGGTATGACAATTCAGACAATAAGTCTAAATAACATGCCTTTTCTCCATGGTGTGCTGATCTACCAGTATACGGTACACTAGTGGTTGTCTTACTTTCCTCATGGCAGGATAACTATGTGCAAAAAGAAAATATAGTAATGGAAATGCAGAATGCACACATCAAGTACAGTTATGTACATTCCTCACACTTAACAGCTGTAGAGGACGGCTACAACATCTGACATTTACAATACAACACATAGCTATGCATCCAATTACACCCTCCTTGGTGCACATTGCCAACCATAACAATGGGATATAAATTTTGTAACCACTGTTAACTATCAATGTGAGTCAGACTTATCAGTTATACATATATCTCACATATTGTTGGACTTCTTCGAATTTTTCTGACAAATAGGAACCTCTGAGTAGCTGTACAGAGCTCTCACCACATCTCCTCACACAACACAGCTTTTACAGTACATGTGCACAATATGTCACCCAAACATGAGGGCAGTACGTACAGATATATAGCACAAAAAGGGGTTAAGTATATGATGTAGATTAGAAACACTTCCATACATGAAAGGTGCTCAAAATGGCAGGTGCCTAACCTACTGTACTAGACAGGTGGAAGTGACCTAAGTCCGCTGACGGAAGCCATCATGGTGGTAGGCGGTCACGAATGCAGTGTAACTTGTCATTACAAGACATTGCTGCCTATGTTGGACTTGGGCCAATGGCGATGTCCGCCAGCAGTGACGGTCATGTCCGTGGCAGTCGTGACCACCATCTTCTGCAGTATTGTTCACTTGACTCCTGACACTGCAGCCAGCAAGACCTCCACTACCTGAGCTGATGTGTACTGCCTCTGGGAGCTATCATGCCACGTCCTGCAGGTGATAGTGTCCCTGCCTTTACCCCTGAAGAGCTGGAAAATCTAGTGGAGGAGGTCCTACCCCTGTATGAACAGCTCTATGGAGCACCAGAGGAGCAGGTGAGTCCATTGTCATGGCAATGTGTGATAGATGTTGTGTTTGATGGTGTACCATTGATGTAAACTTGTCAAGGTGTTGGTGCATGTAGATTGTATATTATGAAGGCATGTGAGCATAGAGGAGGGGTATGTGTGCCAACTTGCTGTGACTGATGTGTACTCTCACCTCCTATTGGTATTGTGCATATGGACATGACTTTCTCCTTTTGTCTGTGTCATCCATGCAGGTCAATGCTCATCAGAAGAAGAGGATGTGGCATGCCATCATCAAGCAAGTGCGGAACCTGGGGATCCACAGCCAGCGCAGCACCCATTGTGGAAAGTGGTGGGAGGACCTGAGACACTGGGCCCGGAAAACTGCTGAAGCCCAGCTGGGGATGACCTCTCAATGAAGGCGGAGTGCCCATCGGATCCTGACCCCCCCCAATTGCCGACATTTTGGCGGTGGTCTACCCTGAGGGAATGGGACTTTGAGGGCAGCACATTAGCCACAAGGGGATACATACTGACTGAATCGATGTACTTTCCTCTGATAGTTTGGTGTATGCTGTCTCAGTATGGCAGCTGTGACAATGTAGTAGGTGCTAAAGGTTGGTTGTGCATGGAAATATGTTGGTCATCTGTGTCCAGCAATATTTATGACTTCATGTGGAGATGTACATGTGACAAAGCCACATGTGTTATTCTACCCAGCCATATCTATGTCGGTAAACTGCTGTATCATCCTTCCCATCTAGTGATCCCAGGCCCAATCATCCAATTAGTGTTAAATGTAGCTCTAGGGTATAATACTGTTCCCATTTAAATGGATCTGCTCTATGTGCAACATTGGGCCTGACAGGTTAGTTACAGGGCCTAGTTATCCAGAGTCCTGAAACAGTTGTAGACTTAATTTGAGGCTGGCATCCCATTCAGGCAATTGGTAAGGCCAATATAGGACTGTCCAAATGAGATTTGAGGAGGTGTCCCCATTGCCAACTCATAATCATACAATGGGGTATGTGATGTTTGTAACGGATGGACATCCAGCAATGGGGGAATCATATTGTCTATTTGCCCTTAACATTTCTTGGCATTAGATTGACATGTGGACAAATAACTTGTATCCCAATGCCTTTGTTGTAGAGTAGGAAAGTGGCTAGGCAGTTTAACCTTAGACAATGTGCTTTGTCCATGCTAGACATGCCAATGCCATACCTATAAGAGTGCTACATATGGTACTACCTACCTACATCATGTATCAATGAATGCTTGATGGCTAATCATAGATAGTGACCTATTGTTTTCTACACATTCTTTAGCTGATGTGAGCTGTTTGGACAGGATTTGGTCTTGGCTCACTTCATTATAGCCAGCGTTCATGGTTTAGCTGTACTTCTATTTCACATACACCCGTTATTATTGTGGGATATGTTGTCAGTGAGATAGTAGTTGTGTAGGTGCACGTGTAAATCATGTGTACATTTGATTTCAATGGGTAACTGTTTTGTCAGGTTTTAGCTTGTGGGAATCACATGTCAGGACAGCTGTAAGTGAAGTAGGTGTACTAATGTTGTCATGTTGCGGCGCTGAATCAGCATGTCAGGTGGAATGCTATCAGCCCTCATAGAAAATTATAGGCTGACCATGGTGTTGTTGTTGTATCTATGCTCGTTGTGATTGTTTGTGGATGTATCACATGTGCTGGGTAGCCCACAGTTGCAGTACATGGAGTTATGATGTATTTGGCAATGTCTGTGAAACTCCTGTCAGATTTGGTACATGTATTGACATAGCTGTTCTCCAGACATGGAATATCAAATTGTGATGGCCACTGTATGTGACTGCCACATGTGTATGTTGCTATTGTGTCAGGTATGTACAGAAGGATCAGATAGGCATGATATTGGAAGGCTAGGTGCTGTGTCATATGGGATGAGAGAGGACTTTCCTTGCATGGAGCAAGATTTTTGTTGATGGAGTGGGCAGTTATGTAGTCGGAGTAGCCATGATATGGTGTTATCTATCAACTGCAGTTCCTTAGACTGATAAGATGAAGGACAGTGATGAACTGTATGGGGATAACATATTTGCTTTAGTCAGGCCATGATGAGTAAGCTGCCTTAGAGTTACAGATGATTTGATGGGTTGGCTTATGATGTTGATGAGACATATGACAAATGGAGTAGTTTAAAGTATCATATATTGACATGATGTAGGATCTGAGGGTTTTAAACTGGGACTTCCCTGGAAGGAGATGTATGTCTACAGTTGTGCATGTTGTAATGTGTGTATGTAAAGAATGTGATGACCCTCTCTCTTCCTTTCTATCCCTCTCTCTCTGTTTGTGTGCATCAGCATCAACAGGTAAAGGAGACGGGGCACAGGTGGGGTGGATGCTGCCGACCCTGGGAACTGGAGTGCTGAGACCAGCGACAGCGAGGGACCCAGTGGCCCAGAGGCCGAGGGGAGTGCCATAGGGGAGACAGTAACTACATCATCATTCTTGGAATCCTTTTCCAGTGGCCACTCCCTGGCGGTGGTGGACCCATCTGGCA
Source organism: Pleurodeles waltl (assembly GCF_031143425.1). Lineage (NCBI taxonomy): Eukaryota > Metazoa > Chordata > Amphibia > Caudata > Salamandridae > Pleurodeles > Pleurodeles waltl. Next base: position 860,591,531 of record NC_090448.1, on the reverse strand, counting down.
CCACCCCAGCACCATCTTTGTCCACCCCCCCCTTCCTGTAGCTCCCTACACAGTTGTCCGTGCCCACTTACCCAAGAGGGTGGGCATTTCCTTTGCCGCATGCACCTCTGCCGCTGCCCCTGTCAGCCCTGCTGCCCTCAGTGAGGAGGCTATTGACCTCCTGAGGTCCATTTCTGTGGGTCAGTCGACCATCGTGAATGCCATCCAGGGACTTGCAACTCAAGTGAAACAGAGTAATGCATTTCTGAAGGGCATTTACAGTGCACTGACGGTCTAAAGAGACCCTTTCAGGCTCTGGCCTCCACACTGATGGCAGCCAGTAACTCTTTGTCTTCCATCCCCCCTCCACCTTCCTCTTCCCAATCCCAAACCCCTCTTTCCCACCCCAGCCAAAGCACACAGACAAACAGACAAGCATGCATCCACCTCAACATCCAAGGGTAGCTCTGACAAACACAAGCACTACAGGACACACCAGCTGCATGCACACAAGCAACATACACCTGCAGACGTACAACAGTCACAACCAGCCCTGACATGCCCACCACCCCAGCATCAAGGACACAATACCTGACACACCTGCAGAGTCCACACCAACATTCACAGATCCAGCCACTACACCTATCTTACCCACAGACAGCACTGCAGCAGTCCCTCAGACATCCACCCGTCACCACATATGCAGACACCACAACCAGAGACACGCCTACATACAGCACATCCACCATACCTGCAGTCACCACCACAACAGACAATCACCCATCTACCATGGCATCTCCCAGCACCTCCACCCCCCCTTGTCCCAAGACACGTAAATGCTGATACTCACCCACCCAGCAGACACCCACCACCCACAACTATACCTCGCACACACATGCACCCAAGACATCCACAACTACACATCAGACAACCACTCCCTCTCCCTCCACAATCAAACCATTTTGCCATGACCGTCCCCGTGTGTCAAAGAAAGCTTTCCTCTCAGAGACTTCCCTTTTGCCTACTCCTCTACCACCCTGTGATACCCCTAAATGTTCTGTGTCCCTCCCTAAGTTCAGCCCTTCCACCTCCAAGATCTCCCCTGCCCCCCTGCTAGTACCCATGTGCCTCCCCACCAACACATCAACCCCCCCCAAGATTACATAACCCTCCCTAAAGCCTCGACCTAAGTCCTCAAAACCCAAAGGTCCCTCTCCCAATCTAAAGCCCAAGCCCCTCATACTGCCCCCTTTATCCCTGAGGTGCCTGCCTGCAACCTTGATGCCCCTACCTGTGGAGGTTATATGGCAGTCAGGAGTCAAGTTGGGGGACACACCTGTGCTTTGTGTGCATGTTGCACTCAAAATTGTTGGACTGCCCTCTGGCCTTGGACATTGATAATATTTATTTATATTTAATACGTATTAGGAACAACCTGTTGTTGATTTCAACATTACATTTTGTCCTGCATTTCTTTACTTAGGGCATTTTTGGTCTTGTCTAACATTGTTTCTGGGTGAGCATTTGTGTGTCAGTGGTGGTTGTGCTACCAGTTTTGTCTGGGCAGCATGTGTGGTTGTGTGCATAGCATTTGTCCACCAGTGATGAGTGTGTTGTGTGATGACCATGTGTATGTTGGGGACATGTTGTTGTGTTGGTATTGTGTGGTTTTTGTGTTGACAAGTGTTATTTGCAGTGTTGTGTGCCTTTTTGTCCTGGGACTATGTGTGTGAGTGTGTGTGGAGAATGGTATGTCAGATACGTTGTGATGTGGTGTTGCGGGGTATGCTGCATTTTTTGGATGTGTGATTGCGTGTGTTCATTCCCTTGTGTTGGCATATTGTGTTGTATGTATGATATGTCATGGGGTAGTGTCTACTGTGGGCCCATGACAATGCTTTGGTGATTGTGGTGGAATTGTGTCATTTGTTGGTGTTGTGTGTTGTTGTGTGTGACTGTGCCGGTGCTGTGTATCTGGGGGTTGATGTGTGATTTAGACATGTGTGTGTGATGGGCGTAGTGTGCGTACTATGTATGTGTGGGTGTGTATGTATGTGAGTGTGCGTGTCGGTGTGGGTTTACGTGTGTTTGTGGCCCTTGACACCTGCTCCTGATTTGTATATTGTGTGTGGGTAGGTACTTTGACATTTTACAACAGTGACAGGTAAGTGTGTGTACTCACGTTTGCTGTTCTGGTTCCATGGCATCTCCGGACAAGTATGGCCTCCTGAAGGTGAGTGTCTCCTTTTATACAGTTGGTTTATGCCTGGGTTTCCGTGGTGGTGCGGCCGTGATGGAAACCTTGGCGGTGTGCAGCCTCGTAATCTGTTTGACGGGAATATGGTCACTGCTGGCCTGCAGGTGGCTGCCATCTTACATGACAGCCTGATTTCACTGCCGGTGCCAGCAGTGGTTTGGCTATATTCTGTTGGAAGAACCCCCATGGTCATACTTTGGCGGTCTTCCCCGAAATAATTCTGTTTGGAACAAAACTTTGATTTGTTGGAAACCAGAATAGATACCTACAAATTCATCCACAAATTAAATTAATGAAACATTTCTCCAAACAGAAACAAAAAAAGACCATGAAAAAAATAAGCATGCTGAATCTGACCTTGTTATTGAATAAACAGGAGATCTGAAAACTTTGTTTAATCTAATGGACAATCTTAAAGACACAGAGGGGGTGATTCTGACCCCGGCGGTCAGAGACCGCCGGGGCCAGGGTCGGCGGGAGCACCGCCGACAGGCCGGCGGTGCCCCGCAGGGCATTCTGACCGCGGCGGTTCGGCCGCGGTCAGATGCGGAAAACCGGCTCCCGCTGGTTTTCCGCTGCCCTTGTGAATCCACCATGGCGGCAGAGCGCGCTCCGCCGCCATGGGGATTCTGACACCACCTACCGCCATCCTGTTCCTGGCGGGTCTCCCGCCAGGAACAGGATGGCGGTAGGGGGTGCCGCGGGGGCCCTGGGGGCCCCTGCAGTGCCCATGCCAATGGCATGGGCACTGCAGGGGCCCCCGTAAGAGGGCCCCACTTTGTATTTCAGTGTCTGCTATGCAGACACTGAAATACGCGACGGGTGCCACTGCACCCGTCGCACCTTCCCACTCCGCCGGCTCAATTCTGAGCCGGCGTCCTCGTGGGAAGGATGATTTGCCCTGGGCTGGCGGGCGGCCTTTTGGCAGTCGCCCGCCAGCCCAGGGCAAATCCCAAAATACCCTCAGCGGTCTTTCGACCGCGGAGTGGTATTTTGGTGGGGGAAGTCTGGCGGGCGGCCTCTGCCGCCCGCCAGACTTAGAATGACCCCCAGAATTCTCTGAGACACAGGTATTGGAGCACCTCAACATTGAGACAAATACTCACAAATAAAGTCACTTAAATCCCAAATGAGTGTTTTGTCCCATACTGAATACTGTGTGTTAGAAATGGTGTCTCTGGTTGGCAGTCACTTTGGACTCTGTCCAAGCAGGGACCCTCACTCCAGGCAGGATAGGGAGATACACACCTAGGATAACTCCTGCTCACCCCCTTGGTAGCTTGGCACAAGCAGTCAGGCTTATCTCAGAGGCAATGTGTAAAGTATTTGTACCAACACACAGAGTAACACAGTGAGAAAACTTCAAAAGAACTCCACGCCAGTTTACACAAATAGCCACTATTTATCTAAATACATCAAATAAGACAAAAACAGCACAAATCCAACATGGCCAAGCAAAGATATGAATTTTAAAAGTAAAAAGAGTGCTAATCCACAGAAATCAATGGATGCGTTGTTTTAGCACAAAGTACGTGGTATGTGTGAAAAATAAAGCCGCACAGGTGAGCTTGCGTCCGAGAAGCAAGAGAGGTGTTGATTCCTTACTCGCAAGTAAGGCCATGCTTCAAATCTTTCTCCACCAGGCAAGCGATACATCAATTCTTTCCTCCTAGGGAAGGGATGTGTCAATTTCCGGACAAGCAGCCTCAGGTCCGTGGGCTGATGTTGAAGATTTTGATGCCCAGGGTCGATGCGTGGAAAATTCTGACATGCTGTGCGAAGGGTCCACATTGAAAACAGGTGCTGTGTAAAATTTTCAGCTGCAGGACAGGCACTGTGTCGATTTTTCTGATCCTGATCCTGGGATATACTAATTTCTGCCTTTGAAGTAGGCAAACTTCAAAGGGAAGTCTCTATTGTTCAAATGATCCTGCCTTGCCCATACCTGGCCCCAGACATACTCCAGGAGGTTAGAGACTGCATTGTGTGAGGACAGACACAGCCCTTTCTGATGCAGGTATCAGCTCCTCCCTCCCCATTCTAGCCAAGAGACTCATCAGGATATGGAGGACACACCTCAGCTTCCTTTGTGTCATTGTCTAGAGGGAATTCACAAATAGCCCAACTGTCAGTCTGACCCAGAAGTGGATTCCACAGGCAGGCAGAGGCACCAGAATAGTTTAAGCAAGAAAATGCCCACTTTTGAAAAGTGGCATTTTCAAAACAGACAATCCAAAAGCCAACTGTACCAAAGGATGTATTTTTAAATTGTGAGTTTAGAGACCCCAAACTTCAAATCTATATCTGCTCCCAATGGGAAACTACACTTAAAAGATATTTAAATGCAATCCCCATGTTAACCTACGGGAGAGATAGGCCTTGCAATAGTGAAATACAAATGTGGCAGTATTTCACTATCAGGACATGTAAAACACATCAGTACAAGGCCTGCTTTCTAAATATACTTCACCCTGCCTATGGGGCTGCCTTGGGTCCACCTTAGTAGTGGCTTACAATTAGAATAAAGAAATGCTTGGGGCCTCGCAAGTGGCTATACATGCCAGGTCAAACTGACAGTCTAAAACTGGGCTCGCAGACACTGCAGTGGCAGGTCTGACACATGGGCTACTCAAATGGGTGGCACAATTAGTGCTTCAGGCCCACTCGTAGCATTTGATTTACAGGCCCTTACCAATAAATCAAATAGGCCAATTATAGAGAAACCAATCACCAATACAATTTAGAGAGAGAGCACATGCACTTTAGCATTGGTTAGCAGTGGTAAGGTGCCTAAAGTCCTAAAGCCAACAAAAACAGGTCAGAGAAATAGGAGGAAGGGGACCAAAAGTTTGGGGATGAATGACTCTGCAAAAAGAGCCAGGTCCAACACTGGGTAACAAAATTGAACATTTATGATTCAGTAATCACAGATCTTGAAGAACTGACAAACAAAAGAGAAAACAGTAGGAAAGAAAATCTTTCCAAAACAGAATGATGGCCTTGGAACATCTTGCCGATAATAACCCCATAGTAATTAAACCAGTAGACAAAGAAGGTAACATAGTAATTATGAATAAATAAGACTATATCAAAGAAGCATATCAACAATTACAGGATTAGAATAGTTCCTGAAGAGTGGCAAAAAATCCCATCAAAGACATGGTAGAGTCCCTTAATGAAAAGCTAAAATAATGGAATGCAGTTGTGTTATTGAAAGAATATCAGTTCTTACATGGTGCCAACCCGATCATTCCAACCATCTATTTGTTTCCAAAAATCCATAAATTGTTTGTGAGTCCAACAGGCAGACCCATTCAGGGTGTGGATCTATATATCAAATATGTAGATCACTACATTGCTCCGATAGTAACCACATTGAGTTCATACATTAAGGATACTGCTGACCTTCTGAGAATTATATCTGAAACAGAATGGCACAAAAATACTTGTTGGTCACCATTGATGTGATCTTATTGTAAAGATCAATTGAACATCATATAGGACTCAATGCCATGGAATATTTTCAAAAACAGAGAAACATCAGGGAAACACAACACTTGAGAACGCTGAGGGAAATGATAGACATCTGTCTCAAAAACAATATATTCCTATTTACCCATCATTTTTCTCAACAAACATGTGGTATCACAATTGATTTTTTTTTCCCATGTTATGCTAATCTGACAATGGGCTGGGGGAAGAGAGAGATGGCTTGGAATGAGAAATATGAATCATATCTTTTGAAGAACATCATAGTCATATGGTTGAGATGTATGAATAATCTATTTTTGATTTGGAATGGTACAAAAGACGAGTTTCTCACCTACTTTGACTTGTTAAATAGAATAACTGTGGCCTTAAGTTTACATGTATCAAAAGGTAAACTCAAATTGACTTTTTGGATGTAAGGTTAAAGATTCGTAACAACAGAATTGAAACTACAATATACAGAAAGCAAACAGTGTACTACATGGGACCATTCCCATCCTAAGGCTTCAATCAAGAGCATTCCATACAGTGATATTGATATGAAACAGAAATTGACGGAACTAAAACAAGGATTCTACAGATGGGGATATCTTGAATCATACATAGAGCAAGGTATGGAAAGAGGCAAAAAACACATACACAGATCCTGGTAAGCAAAAATACTATCAATGTTATGGACAAGAAAGATGAAAGTATCCAACTAATCATTAGGGTAAGTCGAGTCAGGAAATTGTCTAAATCTTTAACAAACACTGGAATCTTGAACATAATGATCCTGCTATTTCAAGCAAAAGTGGTCCCAGACTGCAAGTCACATATAGGAAAGTACTGTTGATAAAAGACAGGTTTGTTAAAAGCCATTTTGAGGACATGAAACAACAGACTTGGTTGAACAGAGGTATGAAGGGGTTTGATGTAAGGCTTCCCAAATTAGCAAAAACATTCAATCTATGACTTTAAATATAGGATTCTTTTGATAAATCAAAGGATCACCAGTGATACACAATTTGTGGTGTATTTAATTGAATGCAAATATAGTCTCAAGTGTGTTGGTGGAGACATGAGTTATGCCATTGTGAAGTGTTACATTCAAAAACATGGAAGCAACTGGGGAACAATGAAATACTACTGCCTACTTCATTTTCCCAAAGATAAAAGAGGGGGAGATCTTACTTTAAAGCTACACCAACTGGAATCCAAATGTATAAGGAGACTACAAACAAAGGTCCCTTTTGGTTTGAACATGGATGAGGAACTGTTTGTTCGTTTGTAAAGACATTCGGGGGATCATCGAGCCTCTGAACATACACACAAGCAGTTAGGCTCGCAATTGTGCACAAACTTCATTGACATGGCTACATAGAAGGGGCACTTAGCCCTTGCACCATGTGGAACTTAGTGGACATGACCTGGTTATGTACCGTAACACACTCATATTGATTGTAAATACATTTTTATCAATGTGCGCTATTATGACAATACTGTGCTTTTGAATTGCAAGGTTTGATCAAATACTTCAAGAATCAGCCTTGGTTGATTGAAACTTAGCCACCATTTCTAATTTGATTCTTTTTTATATAAGTTTGAAATAAGTTGCAAATATCTTATTCTTTACATCGATGCATTGCAACTGAATTGAGTGACTCCCCATCATTTTAAAACTGTTGATTTTTTTTTGGTTATCTCCTTTTGCTATTATTGAGATTCCAATCCCAAGAATGCTGCATTACCAGCAGGTTGGGTGGTTTATATATATACCATCACTGAAATAGGACTCACTGACTCACTGTGACTAGACTCATAGGAGATTAAGGGGGTCATTCTGACCCCGGCGGGTGGCAGTCGCCGCCCGCCTGGAGGGAACCGCCATTCGGCCGCCCCGCGGTCAAAAGACCGCTGGGGCCATTCTAACTTTCCCGCTGGGCCGGCGGGCGCTACCTAAGGTAGCGCCCGCCGGCCCAGCGGGAAAGGGGCCTGCAACACAGAAGCCGGCTCCGAATGGAGCCGGCGGTGTTGCAGGTAAGCGACGTGTGCAGTTGCACCCGTCGCGCTTTTCACTGTCTGCTAGGCAGACAGTGAAAAGCAGGCTGGGGCCCTGTTAGGGGGCCCCTGCACTGCCCATGCCAGTGGCATGGGCAGTGCAGGGGCCCCCAGGGGCCTCAGGACACCCGTTCCCGCCAGCCTGTTCCTGGCGGTAAAAACCGCAAGAAACAGGCTGGCGGGAAGGGGGTCAGAATCCCCATGGCGGCGCTGCTTGCAGCGCCGCCATGGAGGATTCGCCCAACCAGGGGAAATCCGGCGGGAAACCGCCGGACCCGGTTTTCCGACCGCGGCTTTACACCCGCGGTCGGAATGGACAATGAAGCACCGCCAGCCTGTTGGCGGTACTTCAGTCATCCGTGGCCCTGGCGGTCTTGGACCGCCAAGGTCAGAATGACCCCCTAAATGCTTATACATATATATGTACCACCTACTGATACTTGCAATAGGTGGTTATAATTAGGACGTAGGGCCATATTTATACTTTTTGACGCAAACCAGCGCAAGCGCTGGTTTGCGTAAAAAAAATTACCGCCAGCTAACGGCATTCCAACACGCCAGGTGGGCACCTTATTTATGGATTGACGTTAGCCGGAGCTGCGGGCTGGTTAGAGTAAAAATAATGACTCTAACCAGGCAGCGCAGGCGAAGGGAAGAATGGGGGTTGTGCAAGTCAATTTAAAGTAAACAATCATGGCCCTAACCAGACTTGTGCCATTTTGTGATGCACAACCCCCATTGAAATTACTTCTGTCCCCTGGGCATGGCCATTGGGCACAGTGGCATGTAGGGGGGCCCAGGTTAGGCCCCCCATGCCACTTTAAAAAAAAAAAATATATACTTACCTCTATTTACCTGTACTTTCCTGGGATGGGTCCCCCATCCATGGGTGTCCTCCAGGGGTGGGCGAGGGTGGCAGGGGGTGTCCCTGGGGGCAGGGAAGGGCACCTGTGGACTGCTTCTATGGTCAGAGACCATGGAAATGAGCCCACGGTCCCTTAACGCCTGCCCTCACTCAGGCGTTAAAAAATGGTGCAAATCAGGCTGGGCGCCATTTTTTAAGGCCCGCCCCCTCCTGTGCGTAAAAATGATGCGGGAGTATAAATAAGGCGCACAGGCCTTAAAGTCATTTTTTGGACGGGAACACCTAGCTTGCATGTCATTAACGCAAGGCGGTTTCACGCATCCAGAAAATGACGCACACTGCTGAATTTTGACGTTCGCGGGGTCGGCCGTCAAAGTATGAAAATGGTGTTAGGTTTGCACCGAATTTGCGTCAAATATTTTGTAACAAATTCGGCTCAAACACAGAATAAATATGCCCCTTAGTTTCCATAAGAAAAGAGTTTTTGTTTTGCCAATAATTTCAACTGCTGTCTTAAAAGTTTCCAGGTGATTCATCAAGCAGGGTCCAAAAAAGGGGGGGGGGGCTGAAAATGTATTTTCCTCATGCATTTCCACATAGGGTCTTTAGACATGAGTGCGACCTGAACTGCTGAACGAAATTACAGCAAATTTTGTAGGAAGCTAGATCTTGCTGCACAGACCATGCTTTTTGTTATTTAGTGTAAATCTGTTCAGCAGTTTTAGAGTATTTTGAAGAAAACAATTTTTTTATATCTAAGGCCATGGAGGCATTGCAGATCCCAGAGATCTCATGCTGAAATCTGATTGGCTGTAAACACTTCAACGAGGAAGTGTTGGTGGCCGTTTTGGGGCTCAGCCAAGTCCCCCCCAAAAAAAGAAAAAAAAGAAAAGAAGGCAGGCTAGGAATACCCTGACCCCCTAGCCTTGGTGCTGGGATCCCCCTGGAACCATAGCAGGGCACAAAAGCAATTTATTTAAAATAGTCACAAAAAAACGTGGAGGAGCCGCAAATCCAGTAAAAAAAAAAAAAAACAACAAGCATGTGCTTGTTCACACTTTAACCACTGGGTGTGCCAGGTCCAGGGGGCATGCAGCATTTTTTTAAAAAGGAGGGAGGGTTACGAGACCCTCATCCTAAAGCTTCTATGAGCCCTGGAGGCCACCACCACCTTGGGGCTTTTTTTTTTTAATGGAGTGGCTGCCCAGACCCCCTTCCATTAGGCTGTTATGAACCCCAGAGCCCACCACCTCCCTTGTGCAAAATTAAAAAGTTTACAAGGGGGCCAGGCGGACCCCCAGACCCCCAGACCCCAGGGAACACTACCTCCCCAAGGCCAGTAATTTATTTAAAACTGAGAGGTGGCGCGCTCAGCCACCCTCTCGGGCCATTTACGGCCCTGGGACCAGCACGTACAGAGGCCGGCATGTGCAAATTAACAGAAGGGGACCTCTTTTGTACAGCCATTAATAGCCCTGGGGTCTGCCACCACCCACGGCTGGCTCCTGCTATCTCCGGAGTTGCCCACCTTTGAGAGATAGCAGTTTGCTTTTACATGGCGGGAGCTGTGACAGCTCCTGCCAAGTGAGAACAAACATTTCCTCTGCTCCCAGCAAGCGGGAGCTGTAAAACTGCTCCTGCTTGCTGGGAGCACAGCTTTCATTTGTATCTCTGACCATAATCATATGGGACGGAAATGGATAAAAAAATTGCTCCCACACACAGAGATCTGCACTTCTTGTAGATCTCTGTGTGCAGGAGCAATGTTAGCTCCTGCAGGAAGGCGGGGAGCCAGCTGGGACAGCAGGGGCATTCAGGCTTCCCCACGGACTCCATCAATGCACACTCACTGCCTGAGGGTGCGGCTGAGCACCCAGAAACAAGTGGCTGGGCCCTGGGGTGCCTGGGGCCAAAATCATTCCAGAGAAGGAGCAATATGGTCCAGCCCACTAGGAATAGACTTTGTAACCTCTTTGCCAATATCTAAACCAGGATCTCTGTGTTTGCTCCCATTTGGTGGGAGTTTTAAAAATGCTCTCACTAGGTGCGTGCAAACACAGTTTCCCTGCCCGTGCCTGTGCAGGCTGCAAAACTGTTTTGTCCCAGGAGAGAATTCCAAGGGATACATCAAGTAAGCCAGCCTCAGGGGATGGGATGCCCTTCCCTTTTTGTGAAAATTTGTGGCACTGAAGGGTGGAGTTCCCTGGGCTTTTTGCAGGCTTGGGGTGAGGGGTTGCATGGTCCCGTCAACTTAATTTATAAAATTGGCCCTGGTATGGGGCCACCTGTGCCTTTGGAGGCTTAGGGAAGGAGGCTGTGTTGCCCCCTCTCCTTTTCAGCACTTTTCAGCCCAAGGGTTGGCTCCCTAGGGCCTATAATGGCTCAGGAAGGAGAACCACACACCTTCTCCCCTTATGAAATGTGGCCTCAGGGGTGGGCCTGGGGTCTATAATGGCACAGGTGGGGGGAGCTACTCTTCCCTTAAATAAACAATGCAGGGATGGGCTGCCCTGGGCCTATAACTGAAGAATGTGGTATCTTCCGGCATTTTGTTTAATTTTCAATCCTGCAGAATTGTGCAAAAATTGCTGATTTGTTTTTCATTTTGGCCTTGGGGAGGGTGGGGGGCATCTGGGTCCCCGTGTGGGGAATGGGGTGCACAATATCCCTACCCTGCATCCTTATATCACTTTTATTTTTTACTTCAGGACAGGGAACAGAGGACTAACTCCCCTGTTGTGTAGGGTCTCATTATTCTATTGAGACTACTGGATTTTGAGCGGCAGAATTGCCTGCGGTGTGGGAGACTGAGTCTGTCCCACTACAGGTGACACCTGTTGCTCCAATCCGGGTTTGCTTCGGCTAACTAGCAGTGCCTCATCTCTACCCACGGGCAGGGATGATTGGGCAGCCAAGTGCATGACATAATTGATTTCTCAGGGAAACCGTGGTCACTCAGGTCTCATCTGTTTCTCGCAGTTACATTAGTCTCATATTCACAATGACAAACAGAAGTAGTATATGTTTCAATAATGTTTTAATGAAGCGACTGCATCTTAGATAGCAAAGCATGGGCTGTAATAACCGGGACAATACAGCATGACAAGATTAAAATTGTGACAAGGAGAGTAAAGCATAGAAATAACGCTACCATATTGTCACTAGAGTCGATAGACTAATTCCTACCTAGGCTATAATAGAGCACAGCGTGTTAAGCTCTAATTCTGCCCTTCAGGTTCCCCTGGGAAGACATCATCCCCTATCCCTGAGCAAAGGCCTGAAGTCTGCATAAGCAGCTGTAGCAAAGCGCTCAGGAATCAGCGCACAGTTGTGGTTCTCTGGCTGGAATCTCTCTCTAATGTGTAAGGGACAGGGAAGTGTTTTTATAATGGAACAGCTGATGTTCTGAGAAAATGTCCCTACTTAAGGATGTGTGTTTTTCTATGAATGCCAGAGACAAACCTTGTACAACGTTCACCGGCAACCTATCTTACTGCAGCCTTGGAAGAAGCACAGAGTGAGCAAGAATGTCTTGTTTGAGAACAAGACTGCCCTAGGCAAAAACAGTTAGATAGAAATAAATAAAACAAGACCGTAAAAGTGGATATTGTAACAATAATAAAACTAAGATGAATAAAATATATCAGCGGCAGGCCTAGCATGCTAAAATAACGTGCATGGAGCTATAACAAAAATGGCTACACAACACCCATCCCTTGTTGGTTGAAGGTGGTTCAAAGCCTCAATATACTCAACCTAAGATATATGTGTAAGAAATGTCAATAATGACAAGTCAAAAGGACATATAAGCATATAAAAGGACAATTTAAAATGTTAACATGAGGCACAAAAAGGACCGAATTTCAAGAGTCAGAGTCATTTTTGGAATTTCCAATTGATTCCGGGACACTGGAGGACAGGAAATCTTCCACTTCAGAAGGTGTTAAAGTTGGAAAGGCATTGCCGAGAAGGACCAAGGAGTAATAGTGTTCCATAGCCTGAGCCTCAGCCAAGGCAGCAGCATTCCGTGGTGTGCCCAATGATGAGTTAAGAGCCACATCCTCCAGGAACGGCAACTCATAAGCAGCTTCCCGTAGCAAACTCACCCTCAATGCGCATGTCCAGTAATGAACCCTCAGCGAGAACATAAACAAATCAACGTCCGATGGAAGCAAGCACTGCATAGAAAGACAAACTTCCAGTGCATGTTCGAAAGAGCACCAGAGGCACAGAAACACGGGCCGCACACAATGCAAAACTGGTCTGAATGACAGGGACCAGTCACACTCTAATTGCTCCAGGAGTGTTGCTCCAAAATACTGCATCATGCATTCATGACACAGCTGCTCTGATGGGAGCGCTTTCATTCCTCCTTTTGCAGTGGGACAGCCATTGTGCATGAAAAAAAGCAACAGCAAAACACCAACTATTATAGCCAAAGTCATTGGAAATCCCCCCAAAATACTGGAGAATATTGAGTGGTTGGCTGATGGTATTAAACTGAATATGGAGGAGAAGGTGTGAACGAAACCAGATCCAATAGCCTTACAGAAATTTGCGATTCCAGTAGTACTGGAAACATTAAATATTCGTCCCACGAGTTCACCAGAATGTCTCAGAATGTTGGTATTTTAAAGGGACTGTATCTCTGCTGACGACCTTGCCACCTGAAGTGCGTAGGTCTCACATGCAGATGTGAGAGCCACATGTTTTTGAAACAGTAAAGCCTTGAGTCTGCTCAACTTGTCAAAATTCACGTTAGAAATAGCAATATGGGACCAAATATCAGCTACCTCTTTTGTTCTAGTGTAAGGGAAAAGTAAGTTCCCGCAGCATGTAACAATCTTAGAGACCCAAACAAAATAAACTATTCCGAACATAGCTTCCATTTGAAAGCACCTGGAACGTAGGTCTAATCAAGAGGACTGGAGCTCCCTTCAGATAACACGCCAAGTTCACTGCAGATGCGTTACACGCCCCATGCAAGGACAGCTGTTTACAAACCATTGAATGGCTGACAGAAGTCTTGCATTCACTACTGCTAAGAAAGACTTCTTTCATGCCACTGAAACAATTTTACGAGAAGGGTAGTTCCCACACCTCATGGATGTAACTATCTCCCAGCCTTTCTGCCTACCGGAATGTGTTTTAAACAGGAGGTGAATTGAAGTGTGGAAATAGGCAGATTAATGAACCTGTGTATTAACCACTCAGCGGATGGTATTTTATCCACAGTAAAAGGCAACGTTTCTGACTTTTCGATGTTCAGCATGACATAAGTTGCTTCTTTCTTAGCCATTAGCTGTTGTTGTTGTGTTAAATTAAAAGTAGAAGATAGTTCCCTTGCGCTGACGTGTTGCCAGGGAACACGACCCACCTTCAATGTTTGAAGTGTCCAACCCAACTGCATAATGGACCTTAATTGACTCTGTCCATGGTGTGAGGAGGACATGTCTGTTTGTATGATATCTATAGCAGAAGAGACAATGTTATTTAAGGTGTATATCCGGTCGGACAGGGTATTAATCCCATTATCTACAACAGCTAATGCCTTCTGTAAGTTTTCTTGTTCTATTTGCCTTAACCGGGCAGCGGCTTCTTGTTGGGAAAGCTTCAAAATTTCATCATATACTTCATATAAGAAGTGCTTTCTGCATTGTTTTCTGGGGCCTAACAGGAAGTCCTGGAAGTTGTTGTTATTAGACAGGAGACTGAGGTGTTCTCTAACCGCATCTAGTGAGGAACTCTTTAACCGTTGCTGGCATAGTTTCCCTACACTGTATGTTGTTACTATACCCACATGTTTGGATGATATATAGCGAGGGACCAGCCTACTAGTTTTAAAAACCCCTGTGGAGTTTATAAAACGTTTATGAGATCCATTGGTATCTATTGGCCACAATAACCACCCGCCAGGACGTGACAATCAAGCATTAAACGTGCCATTCTGGACCCATTCATCGAGCTGATCTTCCGTTGCATTTAAATATTTTTGCCATTTATAAAATTTTGCAGGGGTAGGAATACTGGGCATGTTTAATTCCTTAATCTTTGCTAAACCTAAACAACTTGTTTGTTGTACAGTCTAATTTAAAAATATCATTTGAACAGGTATCAGGAATGCTCGAAATAAAGCTTCCTTCCCCTGTATTTACCAATGTCTAGTTCCCCACACACTTTTTAAGTCAATCGACTTCAGCCAATATTCATAGCCTTCTATAGTCAACCGGGAAACAAAGGAATCCGAATAAATACATTTTGTAATTGTCAACAGTATGCATACATTTGCTGTTGGTGGTAATTTAAAATAATATGACTCAGCATTTTCAACATCGTGCCCCAAAAAATATGTAAACTTTTCAGAATATGTTTTGGAACTCTCTTGCGGTGGAGTCGGACAATGTTCCCATTATGAGTAATTAAAGACAGTCTTTGGGGTACTTGCTCTGTGGATGAAATGGTGCCCATAATAAATATAGCAAAAGATATCACCATAATTCTCTTTAGATTGATAAACACCTTCATTTTCAAATACAGTATAATACTGCAATTCAGTCATCATAGAATCAACTGTTTTCACATCCCAATCATCAGAAACAACTCCAGGTATTATTATATCGTTCATTGAAAGTATAAACACATATGGAATTTGAATGACCACTGTGAGGCAGTATATATATCAACTGTTACTTTATCCCAAACAATCCAATCAGGAATTGGTATGGCAGAAATGTTCACAAAAGGCAAGTGTCTGTGGACCTTGTGAGAAGAAAAATGTGGTTTTAGGACCTCATCCACCAGTTCAATGGTTGATTTTTCAGGAAGAAAATGACCATGTATTAATAAAACGAATGTTCTAACAAACCCAATCCAAAGCAGGAAAGCCAGTACAGTTAATGAAAGTCACAAATAGTTCCATGGAAAAATAAAGTAAGTTATTTTGAGCCAATTTATCAGCTTATGTGATTTTGACAGTTCAGGTGTCGAAGAGGCGAATGAGTCTGAAATGTTATCGTTGATGTCGGCAAAGTATCCAAAAGAAGTTTGTGCAAAAACTGGAGCTGTATCTGTAGGTGGAGTGGGTATTTCTCATGGTGGCTCAGAATAAATGGCGCCATCCGTCTGTGTTGAAGTTGCGTCAAATTGATCAGTAATTTCTGTATTATTTGATGTTAGTCGAACTAATGGAAGGTCATTTTCCACCCTCTCCAAGCTCGGAGAGGTATCAGTGTTGCTGCTTACAACTTGTAGAGGAACTTCTTGACCAGTAGTGAGAGGGATTTGGGAACTACTGGCTGTTCCTTTTGGTCTGCTGTGCAGGATCAGCCACATGGTGTTGTTTGACATTGTCGATAGATACAAAACTGTTTTCTTTGGCCCCTGCCAATGGTGGTAGAACGACAGTTCTGGTACCGTGTATTCTCAAGACTGGGACAGGTACATGATAAGAAGGACCAAATTCCTTTTTCACAGCAATCGTTTCACGTACTAGATCCCCACCTTTAGGAATCCAGCCTGTAGGTGTTACAGGTACATCCTTAATTCCTGTGGAGGCAGCACTGGCAGAAGCATTGTCGTCATGGAACTGTTGCAAATTCTGTAAGACAGTGACACGTTTATTTATGTCAAATGGTGTTTCTGCTGCCTCCACACCAGGACCATCAAGATATGGAACATACATTTGAGTTCCAAACAGGCACTCATATGAAGTATGACGCCCCAGGGACCTTCTAGGCGGATTGTTAAGTGCTCTCTGGACACATACAGGTGGTTAAGCCAACTACGACCCGTAAAAGACTCTGGCTGTTAAGGATTGCTTTAAATCATGGTTTAATTGCCCCACAATACTATTTCCCTCGGGATGAAAAGGAGACGAGTACTAGAGTTGGACCCCCAACGAAGCCATGGCATCCCTGAATGTCCTTGAGGTCCGAGTGGAAAGCCGCAACTGCATATGTACTGATAAAGATTTGCAAATCTTGAATAACAGACCGAGCGTTGTGATCACACCAATAGAAATCTGGAGCAGGAGTCAACAGCAACTAAAATGTATTTGTATGCACTGTCTGGTGTTAGGGGACTGCAGTGGTCCAAGTACACACATTGTAAAAGTTTGTTGGAAATTAGGAGGGGTGTCTGCAGTGGGTGCTTAGCAGTGGAAACTTTAATTTGTTGGCAGATGTCACAATAAAGGACATACTGCGTGATCTCTTTGTGTAGGCCTGGCCACCAATAACGGGCTTATAACAATGATATTGTAGCCGTCAAACCGGCATTGGGCAGATGCTACCCCCTCATGCGCTGCTTTAATCAACTCTGCTCTTATATCTTTGTTGGAAATATCTCAAACCCCTACGCCTAGTGTCTTAACTTCAGTGTTTAGAAAGCCCCCCATTTGGTAGGAATATTTAGCAGGGAATGCTTTTGGATAGGGCGTACCATCAGCTGTAGCTTTCACGGTAGCCCATATGTCTTCGTCCGGTTTCGCACCTAAGCGTGTTACTGCAGCAACAGTGGCCGTGGTTACTGCTGACTTTGCGGCTTCATCAGCCAGTGTATTCCCAGCAACATGTATTCCAATGTGCTGGTGTCCAAGTGTATGTACAACATAGACATTTGGTAGCATTTCCTTCAGATCTGCTACTTTCCCCCACAGAAGTCTGTGTTTAATGATGTTGCCTTTAGAGTGTCTGAATCAATTCTGGCGCCAGTAATGCAGGTATTCATTGAAGGACTGGACACAATAGTACGAATCGCAAACAATCAGTGTTAACTGTGCAGGATCCGTATGGTCCAGTGTCATCACCATAGCCTTCAGCTCTGCGAGCTGTGCTGTGCAATCCCCTAGGGTTTGCATGTATGTATGTTGGGGACAAAAAGTATTTTCCTCCATGTATCCGCTTACGACTGTGCAAGCAGCAGAGTATTGATGCTTTGTGCCAATTGCAGGTTGCTCTGAGCCATCGGTGTAACTGACTCTTTGATACTGATCAATAGGCAGTGTGTTTGTTGGAATTGGGTATTCTAGTTCATATTGCAAAAATTCTTGAGTTTGTTATTTTGGGTCGAAAATGTAATCTACATCAGTGGCTGTCAAAGACGTGGCCCATTTTATCCAACGTGGATGTAATGCTTTAACGTTCAGAACGCTGGCTTTGGTAACAGCCTCAAGGGCTGGAATTGGAGAGACGACAATAATGCGTTTGCCTTGGGCTAGAGGTCTTTCTTTAATGACAGCCATCTGAACAGCAGTGAGAATTTTCTCAGTGGGAGCAAAATGTTGTTCTGCTGCTGAGTACAAATGTGATTTGTATGCCATTGGGATGGTCTCACCCTCATTAAAAGTCACATAGGTGAAACCAATTACACCAGCAATTACTCTGATGACCAAGTGTGTTTTGTTGTCACTTGTGTGTAAATGTTGTGATGCAAGCATGTCTGTTTGCAGGTCTCTGAGAATGCGTGTGTGTTTTACTGTCCAAAATTTACTTGAACAGTCAGGACGTACTAAGTCATAGAGAGGCTTAATGCTTGTTGCATACTCTGGATTTAAAATGTTCTGCCACAATTTAGGAAACCCAATAGAGATTGGAGTTTTTTAATAATATTTTGTGGTTGTTGTTGTGTGCATTTTTCTAAGAATTGTGGCGCTAAGCTCTTTCCTTCACTCGATAGCTCATATTCAAGAAACAGGACGCTGAGGAAGGCTATTTTTGTTTTTTTAAATTGAATTTGCAGCCAAATTCAGCCAATCCCACAACAATGCGGGCTACCCGTCTTAGATGTTGTAGCAATTCATCAACCGTGAGATAGATTTCATCTACATAGGACAATGCTTCAGGATCAATGTCGTGTAAAATTGAAGTCACATGAGCCGCGAACAGTTCTGGACTGTTCTTGTACCCCTGGGGTAAACAACAGAATTTTTACTGGGAGCCTAGTGAGCTGAAACTTATTAAGTCTCTACTCTCAGGCGCTATATTTTGGAAGAAGAAACCCATGGAAAAGTCCAGTGTTGTTTTGTATTTTTGCACACTATGTTGTTCATGAGTGCTGTGCTATGTGAGTTTTGTATTGCATATGTGTGTGTATGACTGTTTAAATGTTTGTAGTCTAAGACTATCCGGTATGAATGGTGCGGTTTAGCTACTGGGAATAAAGGATTATTCATTGGGGAGATGCAGGGTTCAATTACGCCCTGGTACTCTAATTGTGTGAGAATTTCTCTCACAGGTGCTTTAGAATCACGTTTTATTGGATACTGGGGTTGAGGTTGGGGTTGATTTTTAATAGGAATTACATGGTAGGGGAAATCTTTGTCCCATCCTACGTGGTTGCAATATAACGCGGGTTCCTACGCCAATGCCCAATCGATGGCGTAGGATTCCCTGAAGATCGTTACCCTGCCAAAGAATTGTTGACTGTATCTTTGCTTTTGACCCTGTACAACCCTCCACTACTTTTCAGTTTGGTTCACATCAAAAGACTACTACATACAGGTATAGAGAGAAACAACAAAAACACAAGTGTACAATTTGGTCCTTGTTCACGATAATTAACATTACCCTTGTGGGCCACAATGGAGCCATACTGTTTCACCCATACCAATTCCATTGAGCAGTATCCTACCTGTCCACAAATGTGTATTGATGACTCATAAAGAGGCAAAGCACTATATGAATGCAAGTGCAAAACAATACTGTTATGACCTGTAGATGTCGAATTTGAAACCTGGAACATCAACCTATCCATAAAATAAGTAGTAGTGAAAACATTTTTATTAACACCAGTTGCTTACTTTGTTTAGAAACGCCAGCCTGAAGAACTAAGCAATATATCAACCAAATTTTCATCATATATCAGACTTAGGTTCCAGTTAACTGTGCAGCTTAGCGTTCAAAACAGCTGAAACAACCGGCCAAACATACATGCGCACTGAGGGGGAGTGCTGTGCACTCTCTCGCTGCCCCTGTCACACCCGTGGCCCTGCCTTTTTTATAGTAAAAACATAATAATCAGAGTTTGTTATGTTTTTACTATAAAAGGATTGCAGCTGCTGCTGCTGGCGGGGGCGACGCTCCTCCACCATAGCGGAGGAGCCTCCACTGCTTACAGCATAGTGGCTAATCAAGTGACATCTCCATGAGTCATAGCTGAATACAATCGATCCAATGGGGCCAGAATTATCAAACGGTTTTACCCATTCTGTGTCTGTGTGCATACATGTTCATACATATGGTCACAAGTTATTTGGTGAAGCACTTTTCCTCCATGTCGTAAGACTACTGTGAGCATCAATTCTTTTTTTTGGGTTACTGCATTAATTTTCAGTGCTCCGAAGTCGAGTGTATGAAAGAAGATTCTGCTGCCCATTCAGGAAAATGGCAGCTCACATATACAGGGAGTGCAGAATTATTAGGCAAATGAGTATTTTGACCACATCATCCTCTTTATGCATGTTGTCTTACTCCAAGCTGTATAGGCTCGAAAGCCTACTACCAATTAAGCATATTAGGTGATGTGCATCTCTGTAATGAGAAGGGGTGTGGTCTAATGACATCAACACCCTATATCAGGTGTGCATAATTATTAGGCAACTTCCTTTCCTTTGGCAAAATGGGTCAAAAGAAGGACTTGACAAGCTCAGAAAAGTCAAAAATAGTGAGATATCTTGCAGAGGGATGCAGCACTCTTAAAATTGCAAAGCTTCTGAAGCGTGATCATCGAACAATCAAGCGTTTCATTCAAAATAGTCAACAGGGTCGCAAGAAGCGTGTGGAAAAACCAAGGCGCAAAATAACTGCCCATGAACTGAGAAAAGTCAAGCGTGCAGCTGCCACGATGCCACTTGCCACCAGTTTGGCCATATTTCAGAGCTGCAACATCACTGGAGTGCCCAAAAGCACAAGGTGTGCAATACTCAGAGACATGGCCAAGGTAAGAAAGGCTGAAAGACGACCACCACTGAACAAGACACACAAGCTGAAACGTCAACACTGATTTTTCTAAGGTTTTATGGACTGATGAAATGAGAGTGAGTCTTGATGGGCCAGATGGATGGGCCCATGGCTGGATTGGTAAAGGGCAGAGAGCTCCAGTCCGACTCAGACGCCAGCAAGGTGGAGGTGGAGTACTGGTTTGGGCTGGTATCATCAAAGATGAGCTTGTGGGGCCTTTTCGGGTTGAGGATGGAGTCAAGCTCAACTCCCAGTCCTACTGCCAGTTCCTGGAAGACACCTTCTTCAAGCAGTGGTACAGGAAGAAGTCTGCATCCTTCAAGAAAAACATGATTTTCATGCAGGGCAATGCTCCATCACACGCGTCCAAGTACTCCACAGCGTGGCTGGCAAGAAAGGGTATAAAAGAAGGAAATCTAATGACATGGCCTCCTTGTTCACCTGATCTGAACCCCATTGAGAACCTGTGGTCCATCATCAAATGTGAGATTTACAAGGAGGGAAAACAGTACACCTCTCTGAACAGTGTCTGGGAGGCTGTGGTTGCTGCTGCACGCAATGTTGATGGTGAACAGATCAAAACACTGACAGAATCCATGGATGGCAGGCTTTTGAGTGTCCTTGCAAAGAAAGGTGGCTATATTGGTCACTGATTTGTTTTTGTTTTGTTTTTGAATGTCAGAAATGTATATTTGTGAATGTTGAGATGTTATATTGGTTTCACTGGTAATAATAAATAATTGAAATGGGTATATATATTTTTTTTGTTAAGTTGCCTAATAATTATGCACAGTAATAGTCACCTGCACACACAGATATCCCCCTAACATAGCTAAAACTAAAAACAAACTAAAAACTACTTCCAAAAATATTCAGCTTTGATATTAATGAGTTTTTTGGGTTCATTGAGAACATGGTTGTTGTTCAATAATAAAATTAATCCTCAAAAATACAACTTGCCTAATAATTCTGCACTCCCTGTAAGCATCAGATGGCAGGTTAGTACAGATCACCATATGGCACAAAAGAAGGACACACAAAGGGGCTGATGAACAAGGGATACCGTGACAGCAAAAGGGAACCACTGCAGCCCACAAATTGAGTGTAAGGCTCATATGAAGGACCACTGTCTAATTCTTTGTTTGTGAGCCTCTCTTTTAGTGCATATGGATTTCACTGGGCGTATGTCTCACACTTGGTGCATAGTCTCTTTTTGGGTGTAAGTCTGACAACTTGTGGCACCATATGGTTCAGTGAGTTGGAGTTTCACTTCTTGGAGAGAAATGTCACTCAGAGAGTATAATTTTTATATCATGGAAAACGGGCTAACCGATTGGGTGTGGTATTCCCTAATTCAGTGAATGCACCATCCTGGAGCACAGTTTTGTTCGATGTCCTAGTCTCACCCCACAGTACCGTTGTGGTGTGAATCCCAATTTCTGTGTACAGTCTCCCCAAATAGGCGTGAGTCACACTTCTTGGAGCAGAGCTCTACTCATGGACATCATCATTCGTCCCTTGACTTTAGAAAGGGTGTGGACTAGCGAGTTTGGTCCAAAACCTCTGATATCAAATTAATTTGGACAGAAGGGTTCGAGAACTGTACGGATGCATTGAGTAGGGCCAGGGTGTCCACAAGTTTGAAGCAATAGGGGATGAGGTAGCCAAGGGGAAACAGGACACTATTTCAATAGACGCATTTGCTTGGAATGGTGGTTGCAAAAAAACCTGTTTTATGCTGATACTCTTCTTAACCAGTCCGTGGTCCGTTGAGAGTGTAAGAACTCCTGCTCACACAGTTAGAGTGAGACAGAAAGGGAGAGGAGAGGCGAATGAGGCGACATTGCAGGTACAGGGTAATGGAATGAGAGAGGGACAAGAGAGAGGGGGGAAATTGTGCAATAGGGTAAAATAGACGAATAAATAATTTGAGAGCACAGATTTAAAAAGATGTGGGACTATCGGAGATAGAAGAATGAAAAGAGACAGTGCATGAACACCAGAGATGGTAAGGAAATGAACAAAGATGGGAGAACCTTGAGGGCAAATAAAAAAAAACTGAGCAAGGGATAGCTTAAATGCGGAGAATCTAAAGAGAAAGGGGTGGAATAGCAGCGATGCCAGCGGGAAAGAACAAAAAGAGTCAGTTTCACACAACGCAAGGACTACCCGCATATCCACAGCAGAATTAAGTCAATTTGTATTCACTTATTTTAAGCATTATTGTACACAGTAAAAAGATATAAAAAATCGTCGAAACCACACTCTAAGACGTTCCTTCGGGTTTATTTACAGAACAATGCAATAAGCCGTTAGATTCCTTTTCAATGTGTGCCTAAACACTATGAAATTCATAGCAAATATAAAGTCACATCTTTCCTCCAGCCTCATAATGGTGTTAATATTATATAAAGTGTGTGTGTGTATGTGCGTGCGTGTGCGCCTTGTTCCTGCGTGTGTGTGTGCCTGTGTGTGTGTGTGTGACTCTACATTTACATTTAGAATTATATCAATTTGATTATTTTATGTTTTTTTCTACAGGCACACGTTAAAAATCCCTTTTCAACCGAGAATATGAAAAAGTCCCTCAACCCCTAATTTAAAAAAAATAGCTCATATGCAGAAAATTATCAGAGGCGGTGCTTCAGCCATCACAAGCTGTTTTCTCCAAACCAGTGCTTTGAAGTCGGTCGTTTTTATCAAAGCTTTCATGTTGGTTTGAACATTGCCACCGGCTATGAGTTGTTTTGTTTTATTTTGAAGTTCTGCTTTTTCGTCTCTTAATATCCACTGACGTCTGGTCTTGTTTGGCCTGACTTTAATAAGTGTGTGATGGCGTGTGAGCCTTTCAGTGTCTTTGTGGTTTAGATATGTGAAATATTAAACTTATAAGCAGTCAGAGTCAGAGAAAACACGAGACATTTCTGGTTGGGTAACAATCTGCCGTTTCATCAATACATTGTTATATCTTAAGTTAAGAGAGTAGAAAATATAAAATAAGATATTGAAAAGGAAACGTGCCAATCAAGGGTAGCAAATGGGCATCTGCTCGCCTGGACTTCCCCGCAGAAACCACTGGCACCAGCCACGCGACATCTGGTTCATCTATGTCAGAACAAGGAAACGGAAAGTGAACATTGGACCTGATGCACTATCTTCTCTTGCAAATCAAGATAACCCTAAGCGCACACTGATAGTTTTGTGAAAGGGGATGCAGTTTGTGATTCAGGCTATAGTTGGAGGCACTGCAAATTGTCCTTTTGACGGGAGCCGTAAGTCAACCTGCCTCATTAATATTAATTAGGTAGGCTGCAGTCTGGGCAAGCTGTGACTAGCTGCAGATGTAGGCTTGAGACCCGCAGAAACAGCAGAAAATCTTTGCATTCCTGAATGGCAAATATGTTTTTTTAAAAGGCAGCTCTTGACAAATTAAAGGGGCTCTTGCTTCTTTAAAAAAATATTCGTGTTTGGGAAAACATCAGTGGTTACAGACAGTGATCTTCTGGACCAATGCTTGAAACACCTTTGGGGAGCATGGAGTGCACAGATACCGACACCCTGTTGGCGTTTTATGATTTTTACGCTGAGCTCTACAAAGTGGGTGATGAGGACGTTGAAACCTTCCTGTAGGATGTCCCTTTCCCTAAGAAAACCCATTGAAACTGATGAAGTTATAATGCTATTCCCAAACATAAATTACACAAAGCCTCAGGTACAGATGGACAAACAGCCCTGGTCCACAAAACTTTTTGTCATGAACTTTCAGCATTCATGGTGCCTCGGTTTAATGCTACAGGGAGAATGGAAAGGTTGTATTGATAATGCAGGAGGCAGCCATCACATTCCTGATTCAACCATGGGAAGACCGTCAGAGGTCTACGTTACAGTGCCCCGTCTCACTATTAAATGTGGACCCAAAGCTGCTCACAGGGTTCTTGGTCAGCTGCCTGTGTGCCTACATGTCAACTCTGGCGGAACCAGACTAGGCGCAGCTGCACTGATAATATGGAAACAAGCCGCTACACATTATAGATAAGATGGGATGCACAGGCATGGAGACAGTATTACTAGCGGTAGACACGGACAAATTATTTGACCGAATGCACTGGCTATTTCTTAAGACTTCACTGCAGTGAATGGGAATGAACAATAGGTTCATATTGTCAGCCTTCAGTGGGTATATCGAGGCAAAACTCCGAATCCACAGTTCTCTGAGCTCCCCAGGAAAAATCCCAGGGGGGATGAGACATGAGTGTACCCTGCCCTACTCTCCCTATATACATGGAGATGGTGGCGTAAGTCATCGAGACTGAATAAGACCATTAAAGGGGTAACAATTGGCCACATGGAACATAAGCTCTGCATGTACATGGCTGCTGTGCTTCAGACTCCGGTAGATCTGAAACATTCTCTCCCAGAAGTGATTGAAGTAGTGAGGCATAATGAAAAGGCCCCCGACATCAATTGAATGTACGATTCCCAAATAGTTAACCTGAATATGCACCAGCTAACAAGGGTGAAAATACAAGCCCACCTATCATTGCAATAGGCGCCGGACAGTATTCCCTTTTCTGACCAAAAAACACAACTCTACTTTAGCAAAGACTGCACGGGTGAACTACTCAATAATAAGTAAGCAGATGAAATCCGACTTTCAGAGCTGACATGGCGCAGGGCTCTCTTGGCTAGGGCACATTGCTGTGGTCAAGATGATGGCTCTACAAAAGGTTATTGTACGTAGCCCAGACGCTCCTGCTCCAGCCCGCCAAAGGCACTTTGCATGACATTCAAAAGGTGGTTAATTACTTTATATTGGCAGACAAGAGACTCAGGATGGTGACCAAACAGCCATACAGAGCAGTAGAAGAGGGAGGCCTGGAAGTCCGAAATATCTTGCAGTGTTAAGGGGTGGAGAGAATTTGCTACGTGGTGGAATGGCATCACGTGGATTATGATAAACAACAGTGTTTTATAGACCAGATGATAACTAGCACATATCTTGGGAAGATGGTTTGGCTTCCTAAGAAAGATTGGACTCTCCCACGGAGACAAGTGCGACGAGGAGGTCCTGGGATAAGGGTGTGGTCCGACTGGGCTCAGTCACCGTGCTGTCCCTCTGCCCCAATAATTGGAAAACCCCAGTTCACCTCACAATCGCTGAGGAGGAAATTCTGGAAGTGAAAAAAGGAGGCTGCAAGCAGATCAGAGACGTATACTGTTGTGAAGGGGAGGAAATCCTTAGAGCAGATTAAAGAGGATTATGGGTTACCACAAAAGGAGAGGTTTCAGTATTTCCTGATTGCAACCCACAATTAAGCCACTAGCAGTCCTTAATACCATTCATAAAGTGGGTCATTACTAAGATAGGGGATAAGCAAATGATGTCAGAAATATGCAAAGAACTCTTACACTGTCAGGCTACAGAACAGTCTGTAAAACAAAAAAGACGCAAGAAGGAGTTATGAGGCTCACTGAACACTGGGAAATGGGGTGAGGCAAAAATGAAGGCATCCATAGCAACAATCAAAGAAATGCTAATGAAGTTGACTTCTCACTTGTATTTTATGCTGGACAGGGTCCACAAGTCCAATAAATACAAATTCATAGATTGCTGGTGGGGATTAGGAGGAATATGCGCAATGACGCACTTACTTTGACACTGTTCTAAATTTACTAGCTATTGGGTGAATGATATAGGCAAGATGTTTGATTGCCCCATATTAAGGTTGCCAGCATATACCCTTATCTGGGTGCATGACAAACTCACATGTCCGCTTAGATCTCCTAGAGGGAAACTCATCTCGATCTTCTTGTGTGCACCCAAACGTGCGATCCTGGATCCCTGGGGTATGAGTAAAAACCCAGAGGAGAGACTATTGCTGTCTTTCTAATAGGCCTGCAAAATGTGTCCTTTGACAGCTGAGTAGAAGGGCCCAGACTTTGATAGATAATGAGAAACGTGTCTCATTATATTAGCAATGGAATTCAAGAAAATCATGTGTCACAGATATATTATGGTACTACGCCTGACAGGCCCCAGGGAGGGAAAGAAATAATCTCAGAATCCACTGAGAAGCTAAAGGCCCTAACACAGGCAGACCCGACAAGTCTCTGCAAGTGGTCAAGTAGATTTCTTGTGGCCAACCAGTGTTCATAAAGACTGCGATTAGAGGTGTACTCGGGGGCAGGAGATGGGGTTAGGAGTTGGTTTTACAATGTTGTTAATTTAGTGCAATTTTTATGTATGTTTCCAGCCGGCTGGCCGTAGTAGGCAAGTGTATGTGTTTTTCTCAACTCCACAAATCAGTAAAAAAGAATTGCAAGAAGATCCTCCCGAGATAAAACATGACAACTCCTCTTTCTCATTAATCCATCAATTGCACTCCCATTGGTTTATTTTCCTGAATTGCCAAGTTCCCAACAATTTAAAAGTATGCAACTTGTCCTATCAGGCGTATTCATAAACAGCCTCATGAACTGGGCACTGAGCTATAGTGAAATGTGTTTCTCCATGCCCTACTACTAATATGTATGCAGTAAAGGTAGAGCCCACGAGCAGATTTTTAAAGACTTGGGGCAGGTCATCCAAAAAAATCTCAAAGTCCAGAAAGGGTTTGCGATCGAAGAATCCTCTTTTCTCGGAACAAATCGCTTGACAAAGATGTGAAATGGGCAGATCACCACAAACACCCACCGTTTTTTTGCCAAAAACTTTGACCGAAAATAGTCAGGCCTGGTTTTGCAGCAACAAATTGCACCTCCTTGAAGCAGGTGCTCTATTGGAGAAATGTTTTTATTTCCCTAATCATTCCACATATAACATGTGTATTACAGTGTACGACACACTTACAATTTGTCAAATATATTGGAATTTGTGAATGCATATGATTTATACTGGAAGGTTATATTTGCAATACAAATCCTATGATAGGCATCACACACACTTCAGCAAGATGTTGAAGAAGTTGCGTGCGGCACTTTGCAGCCTATTTATGCACAAGCACAAGGGAAAAGATTAGTAGCAGGCCATTTTTTATAAATATGGCTTTGTGCTGCTTTTGCCACTTGCATAACTTTGCTTACCGTGCTGCCTTGCTCTAAACATTAATACATCTGCCTCTGAGTCTAATCCACTATGTCTTCTTTTCCACAATTTGCACAAAAACATGTTATTTGATGTTTCCTTAATATCTTGAGGAGCCACCTTCATATCTTTAGTCAAAGTTAAAGCTTTATTTCAGAGTAACCCCTTTGGAGAAATCATCACTTTTCGTTTCTTTATTACACATGCAGTAAAATCTAATTCTCCACCAGAGGGGTGTTAGAAATGGTGTTTCTGGTTGGCTAGGATATGCACCTAAGCCAGGCAGAACCCACTTACTCTAGTCAGGGCAAGGGAGTTACACGTCCAAGATAACCCCTGCTCACCCCGTTGGTAGCTTGGCATGAGCAGTCAGGCCTAACCCAGAGGCATTGTGTGAAGCGTTTGCACAACACACACAACACCCGTGACACACTATCCCCACCACAAAGGAAACACAACACCAAGTTATATGAAAATATACTGTATTGTACACTACGCAGTTATTAGACAAAACATCACGTCAGTAGAATCCTTTTAACTTAGCAGTTGTTAGAACATTACACATTAGTTACTATGCAAACTAGCAGTAGTCACATATAACACACAGTTCACTCAGTATTCTGCAACATAAGCAGTAGTCAGGAAACACGTTATTCTACCAAAGCACTTGTCATAAGAATATCATAAATGCCATAGTAGGAACATTATAAACTATATGGCACGTCATAAAAACATATTAGTATGGTTTGCCCATAATAGGAACATTTGCATACGGATATAAAACATGAAAAAACAGGTAGGCAATATATAAATTAGCAGAGTCTGTAAGAAGAACTTAGAATATATATATTTTTCCATTAGAGAATACATGGTTTAATGATGAAGGCACCTCCAATGCCTGGAAGATGAAAAAATGAGGGCCCCGGCGCTCCTCTGTGCCAAACGGGAGGCCTCTACTACTTTGAGGCTGAGGAGGGCGCCACCCACCTTCTCTGTGCTATGGACGGGCTCCTCCAGGGGCCTGCGACCACTGGACCCCCCAGGCCTCAACCGGCCCTCACGAGGGGGTTCCAAAGTCCTCAAAATAGCATAGGGGAGAAGGGGTGCCACGCAACCACTCTGAGTGGTGACAGACCCCTCTGGGGCCCACAATGGCTTGGGGTCCCTCCCGGACCTCTACGGAGTGGTCCTCGCCACGGGGGCACCAATAGGAGCCCGCTTGCTCCGGGGGCACTGCGAGGCACGCTCCCCCACGCTTCAGTTAAACAGCCTTTAAAAGCACTTGAGCACTCAATTACGCCCGGGTTGCGGCAGTGAATTTCAGGCACCATAACAGCTGGAGGGCGCTTTTCCAAAGTGCTGGACGAAGAGCAGAGGAAGCATTCCTCGTATAAAAAATGGATGCAGGGATCAGGGGCCGCAGCACTCTGCCCCTGGGGGACAATATTCTGGAAAAAGGCCCACAGGTGGAGGGGACCAGCAACAGGCCAGCACAGAGAATGTAAGCAGGTTTCAAGTCCTTTATAGTGACCAAGCAGTTCACTGGTCAGCACATCAGCTGCAGTCCTCGGCGGTTCCTGGTGAGTCCTTCCAGTCCTTTGTGACCAGCTCCAAGATGATTCCAAGAGTCTCCCAATTGTGGGGAAAATTCCCCTGTACTCATACTCAGTCTTTACAGTGTTTTACCATGGTAGGGAGAGGAGGTTCCAGCAGTAATATGACTGGTTCTGGGAGTGCCCCCTCTCTCCTTCAGCACAGGCTCCAAAAATCAGTGGGGGATAAACAACCCTGTTGTGTGAGGCCAGGGCACAGCCTTTACAAATGTAGGTGTGCCCCGCCTCTTCCTACTCTCAGCCCATGAAGACTATTCAGTATGCAGATGCACCTCTGTGACACCTCCACCTTCCCTGTGAACAGGCTGTCTGAAAAGTATGCACAAAGCCCCAACTATCACTCTGCCCAGGCGTGGATTGGAGTCAAGCTGAAAAACACCAGAATCATGAGCACGGAGAAATGTGCACTTTCTAGAAGTGGCATTTCTGTTATAGTAATACAAAAATATACCTACACCAGTAAGCAGCATTTATTATCACCATCACAACCGTACCAAACATGCCTACGCTACCCCTCATAATTCAGACAATACCCCTTACACATAAGGCATAGTGTTTCTAAGGCATCCTATGAGAAGGCAGCCCTCAGAGCAGTGAGACACCAAGTTAGGCGGTTTGTCGCTACCAGGACAGGCCACGCTACTTGGCACATGTCCCGCCTTCTACATACATGTCACCCTGCCCATAGGGCTGGCTAGGGCGTACCTTAGGGGTGACTTACATGTAGTAAAAGGGGAGTTCTGGGCCTGGCAAGTAAATTTAGATGCCCGGTCCCTGTGACAGAAAAATGCGCACACAGGCCCTGTGCTAGCAGGCCTGAGACAGGTTTGAAAGTCTACGTCAGTAGGTGGCAGGCCCACTAGTAGTATTTATTTTACAGGCCCTGGGTATAGAGATACCACTGTACAAGGGACTTACAGGTAAATTACATATGCCAATTAGGTATAAGCCAATCATACCAACTTTAGATGGGACAGCACCTGCCCTTTAGCACAGGTCAGCAGTGATAAAGTGCTCAGAGTCCTAGAGCCAACAGCGAGAGGTCAGAAAAAATAGGAGGCGAAAAGACTGGGGATGACCCTGCATAAGGAAAAAAGTCCAACAAGTGGCCATTGAATCATAAGTTAGATAGCAGCAGTCGGCTTTTAAGACATATTGCTCAACAAGGCTCACCTCATACAGCCCCAGTGTTACTTTCCGCAAGTTGTTCTATTGCTCTCTAGGCCCTTCTAAGTTTTGCTTTGGCTCTAATAACTATTAGGTAGTCCTGTGTCTCAGCTTCACAGAATAGCTTGCAAAGGCATTCAACATTGTGAGGATTTTAAATGTATTATGTGATATGGCTGCTGGGCCTTATGTGCAGTACACTCACAAATACCGTCTTGGGTCCAGTCAGGTTCATTTACATAATCTCAAGCTCATCCCTGGGTAGCTGTGGCTGTGAGCATTAAGGCTTTGGCAAAGGAACTATGTGTAGAGCGTCTAACAGCACTAAACAACAAAGTAAGAAAGCAACAACACAGGAAAGAAAGAAGACGCCAATTTATAAAAATAGATTACATTTTTATTAATTTTTTGAGACCTTGATGATCAAAATCTACCAGAGGGATCCGGAGATACAGATTTTAGAAGCTATTATCACTTTTAAAAGCAAACAGGCATTGGTCAACAAAAACTTTGGAAACGTTTGAACAGTTTGAAACAATTAGGGCCTGATTTATACTTTTTTAGTGCCACATTTGCACTGCATTTGACGCAAAAGCGGAGCAAACTTACAAAATACAATTGTATTTTGTACGTTTGCACCACTTTTGCACCAAAAAATGATGCAAATGCGGTGCTAAAAAGGTATAAATATGGGCACTGCACTGCATCATTTTGAAAGTGCAGAGATGCATCATATTTACAAAAATACAACCCATCCCTGTTCTTTGGTCTGCGCTGGCTCACAAACTGCTGCTTGCACCGATGCCGGCACCCTTGTGCCATGGTACAAGGGTGACTGAGTTGCTGGGATGAATGTTTATGTGCAGGAAGGAACACCTTCCTGCACATGAACAATTGTTTATTTTCTCTTTCTATGTGTGCTGTAGAATGTAGAAAGAGGAAAAAACTGGGAGAAATAATGTTATTCATCCCTGTTGCGCAACTTTAAAGTCACCCCTGAGGTGGCGTAGGAATCCAATGCATTCCCAGCCTGGTAAGTCTGGTAATACAGCAGATTATATCAGGTTCCATGGGTGTTGCATGGGAACACCCACAGCAACACCCATGGAACACCCCTTTCAATCGAAGTTATGCGTTTAAGGGGGCATATTTACAGGGCCATGAAAAGCCACACAAGTTGGCTAAGCATGGCCTTGTAAATATGGACTGGCACACTGTGCCACCGAAGCACTGAAAAAATGACGCTGTGTTGGCGCATTGTGCCACTAAGGCATTGTAAATGAGGCCCTCAGTTCCGCTACTCTGGCCCAGGGTGGGCAACAAATTCTGGCAGCACAGAGGTCTAGGGGGCCAGAGTGGACACTTTGGACAGCTACCTTGACCTCTAAATTATTTCTGAAGCAAAATCCAAACTTTACAGGACAACCGCCATAGACGTCAAATGAGTGATTCTGATGCTGAGGATGAAGACAAAAGATGCTCAAAGGATGCTTCGGTTGTGGTGTGGTCGACAGGAGTGTCTTTGTGAGTGCTCCTCGATCCACAGGTATATTGTGGCAAACTTGGCCACAGAGATCAGGGTCACTTGAGCTACTGTTCAGTCTGCACTGCTTTTGGGGTGACATCCTTAGGTTGTGGCTTGCGTGCCCTGGATGCTATGTATCTGGACTCGGATGGAACTCCTGGGCCAGGCAGACTTGGGAGCAGCTTTTGGCTATCTCAGATTTGTCCTCTTGGGTGCCCAGCAATTGAAAATTGCAAAACATTTGTGGTGGCTACCAACTTGTTGGTTTTGGCTACTTCATCTCTTGTGGCCCTGGAGCTGGTTCCAGGAGCTCAACCGACTTATCCTTGGAGTCACTGTTATTGATTGGGAGTGGGAATCAACTTTTCCCCAAGCCAGGAGTCGCAGTCACAGTCCAATTTTTGCTAGCCCAAAGTGCAGCAGGTGTAGTCCTGCTGACAGTGCAGCCTCTGTGCGGTTGCAAGGACAGCTGGGCAGTCCTTCTTCATTCCTCTCTCTGATTCCAGCATCATCTGATGGTCAGAGTGCCAGCGGGGCCATATTTATACCATGAATGTGATCTAAGGGGACCCTATGGTCACTAGCCAATGAGCTATTGGGTACCCTCCCACCTAGTGATGAATTACCTGTGGTGTATGGCATCTGGCTATCCCAGAGTACCACACTTTTGCCCCTTTCAAGATGGCACAACCTTTCTTCAGTTGTTAGGATCTTGGTAGCCCACCCTAGACATGTGTCTATCAGAGAGCTACACGCCCATAGTAGAACTGGTTTGCGGGTGAGGTTTCCCTCCCTGACTCTGTCTCCACTTTCTCTGGAGGAACAAAAAGCATCCTGCTCAGGGGTGGTGATGCTACTTCCCTCATAAAGTAGGCTTCACTTTTGAAGCTCACCTTTTGGACTAACACCCTGAATGGCCAACCTGGGAGAGGAAGTGACACATCACTCCGTGGCAACTGCCTTTCTTCCTGTGCCGGGCAGTCATTCACACATCTCCCATGGGGTCAGGAAGCTGTCTGTGTACCAGATCCTTTGTGAGGCTGCTTACTAGCTGGATTACAGAGTAGTAGATTTCTAAAAGTTCCATATTTTTGATAGAAGTATTAAATGCGACATGGGAATCAGATTGGGTTTAATGGCATGATTAATTTGATGTACTACATGAACCAGTTAGGTAGTTCCATTTGAGAGTTACCTGGATTGGGGTGCCAACTTGTAACCCTGTGTTAGCCAATCGGGCTACTAACTTTAGCCACAGCAAAATGAGAATTTGGCAGTGTTGCTGTTATAAAGTATTCAAAATATGTCTTATGTGACAAAATACAGCTCCCTGCCATAGGGCTTTTTTAGGCCTTCCGTAGGATAGACTTACATATAGGCGGTCATTCTGACCGCGGCGGGCGGCGGTCGCCGCCCGCCATGAGGTTACCGCCGAATGACCGCACCGCGGTCAAAAGACCGCAGCGGTCATTCCAACTGTCCCGCTGGGCCGGCGGGCGACCGCCAAAAGGCCGCCCGCCGGCCCAGCGGGAAAGCCCCTGCAAAAGAGGAAGCCGGCTCCGAATGGAGCCGGCGGAGTTGCAGGGGTGCGACGGGTGCAGTGGCACCCGTCGCGATTTTCACTGTCTTCAAAGCAGACAGTGAAAATCTTTGTGGGGCCCTGTTAGGGGGGCCCTGCACTGCCCTTGCCAGTGGCATGGGCAGTACAGGGGCCCCCAGGGGCGCCACGGCACCCGTTCCCGCCATCCTGGTTCTGGCGGTGGACACCACCAGAAACAGGCTGGCGGGAAGGGGGTCGGAATCCCCATGGCGGTGCTGCAAGCAGCGCCGCCATGGCGGATTCCCTGGGCCAGGGGAAAACCGGAGGGAAACCGCCGGTTCCCCTTTTCTGACCGCGGCTTTACCGCCACGGTCAGAATAGCCCAGGAAGCACCGCCAGCCTGTTGGCGGTGCTTCCGCCACCCTCTGCCATGGCGGTCATGGACCGCCAGGGTCAGAATGACCCCCATAGTGTTTAGAGACAGGGTGTCTTTGCCATTGCTGTGAACAATAGAGAAACACTGGTCTTCCATTCTATAGTGGCAGGCTAAAGGCCATTTTGTGCTTTGTCACATAGAGGGTGGCACAAACAGTGCTGCAGCCCGAGTGGACACTCCCCCTTACATGCCCTGGATATCATCATCCTCACACAAGCTTTATTCGGTTACATGACCATTAAAGCATAAAATAATACAATAAAAAATGAATTAAGAAAACAGGATAACATGAGAATATAAAATTACAAAATTTAAAATATAATCATATAAGTACAATTTCTAAGATACTGTACACATGAAAATAGTTCATGAGGAGCTGCCATTTAGAAAACCGCTATGTCTAAGCCACGCTGCCACAAGCAATTTGCTAACTGCGACAATCAGAGGTTTGGATGTGTCACTCCTTAAAATCCTCAGTGCTATCCAATAATGGGTCACACCCAAAGCACAACAAATAGTGTAAATCCATTTTGTTTGTGGAGTAGAATAAGCAGGACAAAAAAACAAGAAGTGCTCCTCGGTTTCTGGGCTACAGAGACATGCAGGGCACAGATCAGACATGGGAGCAGGTCCCCATCTGCTAGTCAGAGATAACAATGGAAGGTTCCCAAAATGGAAATGTGCATACAACCCCTTCCCCCACAGATCAGGTGTAAAATCCAGGTATGGTCCGAAATGGGGAATCAGCTTAACATCCATGAAAGAAGTAGTCAAACGACCATCTAAATTACTACGAGTTAGCTCAGTTCTTACATAGGACCAATAAGTTGTTTTCAAAATGGAGCTGTGCGATTTTTCCAGACCCTGAGGATTTTCCCAAAAGCACGTCAGTCCTAAAATGTGAAACCATTTAGACACATGTTTAACCCATGGAATGGTAGTCACATTAGGTCTCTTCAGGAGGTCACTAAAAGAATCACTGTATATGGCAAGTTCGGGAACCGTCCAAATCCTCACCCAATATAATAACAGTCTTAGGGTAATCAAATCCATTATACGTTTAAACCCCAGGTCCAGAAACAATGGTTTTAATGGAGTACTCCTCGGACAAGCACTTAAAGCCTTAGCAAAATTGTTTTTTCCTACGGCTACTTTTCCGCAATCAGAAAATCCCCATATTTCAGCACCATATGCAGCAGCTCACTGGGCTTTAGCCAGATAAATTTTAATAGCAGGAGAGACAGCTTTAAATACAGAACGTTTATAAAAGCGTAGCATAGCGGCTGCTCTGTTCTGGAAAAGCCCCACACTCTTCCCAATCTGTTCCTCCCAAAGCATATTACTTGAAATCCTCACACCTAAGTAATCAATAGAGT
Organism: Pleurodeles waltl; assembly: GCF_031143425.1. NCBI lineage: Eukaryota > Metazoa > Chordata > Amphibia > Caudata > Salamandridae > Pleurodeles > Pleurodeles waltl. The sequence continues at coordinate 860,556,203 of NC_090448.1, read as the reverse complement.
TAACCCGGGTCAATGTAGACCCATCTAGGCTAATGGTACATCTACCACGAGATCCTAGATAAAACACCATTAGCCTGGTTTTGTCGACATTCAACTCCAGACCATAATCCTGACAGAAAAATTTTAATTGATCAACAAGGATATCATATATTAGGGACTTATAAGTAATTCAGTCCTTGACAATTGGATGCATGTAATTCAACATGTAATTTGTATAGGGTCAGAAAACTGGCACTGAGGTCTGGTTAGCAGGTCTCAGTACACTCTCAGAGTTGAAAAATAGCAGCATCAGTCCAAAAATGGGGGGGTGAACATGCAAAATGAGGCATTTCCTTAAGACAGCAGAGTTGCACCACTGTTTCCTATTAAATCTACATAGCTCCCAAAAAGTCAACAAAGCCTTTATCGCTAAGTACTACATAAACTCTCTTCACCATAGATGTGTGCATAAAACCACCTCAATATCAGCATAGAATAATTTCGCCACCAGATTATGTTCTGCTATTTTCCATTTGTAGTTGGATATCCAAAGTATTTAATTTAGTTTTGTTGATATTCAAGTTTGTTGCTGTTCACTCACAATTTATTGTAGCAATATATCCCACTGCAGAGGGCTATACTGGTTTTTAAGTGTTCTCAGTCCTAGCTATAGGCATGAGCCTCGGGCAACTGCATGCAACAAGGGACTGAGCCTTTCGTACCTAGGACTGACCAAAGCAGAAAAGCTACAAAATTATTAGAAAATTCCACCCATTGGGGGGAAATGTTCTGAATGAAACAAGGAGAAAAAGAAAGAAAAAGATTGGAATGTTTGAGCAGTAGGTCTATACTGGTCATTATTGGACCTGATTCATTCCTTGTCATCACAAGTGCACTCAACATTACAATTTTCTAATTGAATTTTTTTAATTTTTTTATTTGAACACTTTACCATCTGTGGGAGGATTGTTTTAACAGCCTCATAGCCCTTCCGAATCTGTCTATAACAGCAGTTGAAGGTCCTCACCCTTTTTATAGGGGACATTTTTTTAAACACAATTGCCCTCAGCAGTGGGCTATAATACTGAATAGAAAAACGTATTGCTTCTGAAGTCCTTGGGAAGTCTTGTCCAGTAGTATTGTGCCATCAGCATAATGTATAACACTAACTAGTTGTGAGACCATTTTTGAGTGGCAAGATACCGGATACTCTCAGAACAATGGGGCTGTTGTGAATGAATAAAAGTAATAAAGTGTAATACTGCAGATGTAACAAGACCTAATGGTGTAAACTTTCTATTTCTAACATTTGTGTCACCTCTTGCCGGGCACAAAAAAATAGGAGACAGTTCATTGACAAGAGAGGTGGAAGTGATGGAAACTCCTACCCTTTCTCTTTCTCTTCGCTCCTGAGCAGTCCCATGTTTGCTGTGGTAGAAATAAGGGCAAAAAAGAAATGAAATGGACAAATCCTCCCTTTGCCACATAATGTGGACATGCAAGTAAGGTAAAGCGTATGGGAAGCCCGCTGCCGCTCCTTAGGGGTGGGACAGAGCTTCCCAAATTACATGCCTTCTCGCTAGGTGTGCTGTGTGTTAGTCACACCAGGAGAGGAGGACTCCTATAATTGAGAGCTTCTCACACATTTCAGTTTGAGAAACTGGAGAATAAGTGAAAATCTGTAGAAAAGAGCAATGCAGTTCTATCACTGCCTGATACCACTAAAGACAACCTTAAGTGATAATGGCTCTTTCACTGAGGACAAGCCTCCTGAGAGAAGGAAAGGGCTGGCATGTGGGACAATGCGTAAGTGAGTTAGAGGGGAGCAAGGCTTTACTGTTGACTTCATGTCAAATGACACTACACATATAGAGCTTCATTGGTCATATAAGATTATCCCTGCAAATGAGGCAGGCTACACTCATATGTGTGAGACTGCATAGAATATCCAATGGTATATCTGCATTTAGAAGGCTGCACTGTGAATATGATGATTTCCTTTCAAAATGCTTGAATATTTCTTTGACTTTGTTAGCTGTTCATTCTGCTATACAAATAGCAGACAGGGCATTAAAAAATGCTATAAACATATAGGGCCACATGTACAAAAGTTTTGCGACTCGCAAATGGAATGCCGCGCTATTATCGACAGTGCAAAAAGTGAAATGGTATGTACAACTGCCCTTTGTACATCCCAAATAGCGTTGCGACCCATTACCGAATTGCTAATGTTTGCGACTGGATTTTGCGAGTTGCAAATATGAAATCGCAATTTGCGACTCTCAAACCATATGTACAAAGCAGTTGCAAATTGCGACTAGTCGTAAATAGGCCTTTTTGCGCAGCCAGATTAGCACTGATTCAGAACAGGTGGTAAGCAGACCCAAAGTATAAAAGCAGACCCAGAAGGCATCAGGGGTTTCCAAAATGGCTGCACTGTACATCATTGCATGGAGGAGTGATTCCAGGCTGCCCAGCAGAGGAAGAGGAGGCAGAGACAGGAGAGGATATACAGGACCAGGCAGGCCATATATCAGCAAACAGAGGAGGAAATTTACGACAAATTTAGACTGAGCAGCAGAGTCATTTTAGAGCTCATACAACTGCTCAAACCCCAGCTAGAAAGCCGTACCCTGCGCAGCTGCTCTATCCACACACATGTGCAAGTGCTGTGCTCACTACACCTCTTGGCCTTGGGTAGCTACCAGGGGGGTGATAGCTGTTGCTTTTGGGGTGTCCAAAGTGCCCTGTCACGGTTCTTCAGAAGGTTTGTAGATGCCATACTTGCACACATGTCCAATTGGACCACAGATGTCTGGTGGGCACTGATGCTCCACAGGATGCGGGCATCTGGAGCAGAAATGCTGCTCAAACTGGATGCCTCCTCACTGTGCTGAGGGGTTTCGCCTGTGCCCCTTGCTGCCTGGGAAGTCTGTAGTAGGTCCACAGCTGCAGTAATGCAGCCTAGTCCCCTGGCCACAACTCCAGCAAAATGTCCCAATTCCACCTGAAGGGTGACTGTGCGTCATGACAGGCATGTGGTAGTGGTGGCTCGACGGCCAATGGACTGACCTAGCCGGGCCATTCGTGCATCAGTGCTGCGCTCCTGACGCCTTATATAGGCACGATCTGCCACCATTTCCCTGCATAGATCACTGATGGCAGTGGTGAGGCTGACAATGTTGCAATTCATGGTGGCCAGGTATGTTTGCACATTCCCCAATACCTGTGTTAGAGTGTGTTTTATCTGTTGTAGATTTCTGTTCAATAATCGCATGGTTGTTTTGTAGGCGTTGACCGGTAAGTAAGGATGTCTCCAGCCCCAGGAAAAGCTGAGTACTGTTGTCCTCATCACCCGCATCACTCACCACATGACGCCTTCTACACCCATGCACTGCAACTCTCTGTGGGTGACTTTGTCAGAATCTTGGTCCTCAATGGTTACAGGGTCAAGACAGCTATGGTTTGTGGGTTGCACATCTCTGTGGCAATGCTGACTGCCTCCTCTGCTGCCATGTTGGCATCATACCTCCCTCCAAAGGGGGGTCATCATTGGATACCTGAGGGAGACCTATGGAACACAATGGATACCCTGTCAGTACCTATCTCATGTTTGGTGCAATACATTTCTATATCCATCACTATTTTGAGTACTGGACTACATTACCCATTATGCATTATACTTGTACTGGAAATATAAACATGGACTACTCAGAATGGTGCATGCTTTTGTGAACTAAGGATGTCTGCATAGTGGTCTGACAAGTGTGAACATGTGATATGTGCTAATCACTTTTTGAGGTTCCTGGTGCTGAACTGTCTAGGTCCCCTATTCCCACGACAGCCTCCAGCTCCAGTGTGGTCTCCACCATACCTTCCATTACTGTGGGTGGTGGTGCTGTGGATGGTCCCCCACCTGTTCCACATGCCTCCTTCAACTGCTCTGCAACCTTTTCTTTAGATCTGGACTTGGGGTCATACCACCTTTTGCGGACTTCATCAATGGAGCGATGGCTTTTTCAGAGAACGTTAGCTTTCCCTTCCTCCCTGCTGTGTTTGCCTCCTTGGTTTGGCTAGCCATGTCTCCAATTCCCCCTCTCTGCTTGGTGAGCCTCTGCTGTGTGTGCTGCCTGCCTAGGCTCCTCCCACAGTCATGGAGGTCACTTCATGGTTCAAAGGCCATTACCCAGCTTCAGGAAATGAAATTGTTCTCTTTTTGCTCCCCAATCGCTCATTGCGACTCAATTGCAATTTACGATTCTGTATCGCGAAATGCGAGGCAGTTTCAATCGCAGTGGCAATTTTGTGAGTCACTATTTGCGATTTCGCAAATTGCGATGCGAGCCACCACTGAATCACTAAATTGGTGTTCCCTTCCTACATACATACCGATTTGAAACTCAGTAATTGCGATTTGCATTGATTTGCAAATACCGAATTGGAAATCTTGGTTTTCGTTCATCTGGCCCATAGTTTCATCAGTCTATTTCAATTTGGTTCTCCCAGGATAATTTTCTGGAGTGGAAATCAAATGGGATCTTATGCTGTACCCAAATCAGCTTTAGATCATCTAGACAAACATTTATCAATACAATCATCCTAGAAAATATGTGATATGTGATGGGAGCTCAGTTATGATGCTAGGTTTAGTTTTTAAGCTTGGTTTAGCATCATTGTTTAGGCATAGTAATTTGGATTTTTCTTGGCAGGAAATGAGAGCATATCCTAAATCCCCAAATTCATTCACTACTTTTCTAACCACAAGAACAAAAGGCATATGACCAATCTCCCCTCCAGCCCCCCTGCTCATACTAACACATATGGGATGTCTCTCTTTTTCAAGATGGCATATTAAGATACGTCCTTGTCGAGCTTCCTGCCCTTGGCTGCCCTGTGCCCAGAAAACACGGACTCCAGGGGCTCCAAGAGTGCTGCTGGAGTCCCATAGTTGCAGAGTACAGGGGGCGCAAGATACGAAGAATGACAGAGCAGCAGAGGGAGTAGATCAAGTCCGTTACTTTGTAGAAACTTTGGTTGGCTGCACTTGGCGGCCCATAGGATGGCATCCACCCTTCACCCTAGTGGAGGAAGAAGATCAGAGTGGACACCTCCAAAGGAGATAAAAATCATTACCTTCTGGAGAAATATCCACCTGTGTGCAAGAAGTAGTAATCACAGTTAAACCTAAACCAACCAGAGATAAAAAAAACACTGCATTGTACAGTCTCATTGCTCTCCTTAATATATATACTCAAAACTGTACTCTAACACACTGTCTTCATAAATGGAAAACATTCTGCCTCATTTAATAAATCCTGATGAATGTGTTAGGACTCACACTCACACATCGCTTCTTACTGCACCCTTACAAAATAAATCAGCATGTATGAAGAACAATGAAACATGTCATGAATGTGTTTCCAGCACAGAACTTCCCTGTAAACTGTGAGGAACACAACATTGCATGTTTGTTTATATTGATAAAAGCAAGTGTTGTTCCATTTGTGAACTGTGTGCCAAGTGGTTTATGGTGACATCAAATTCCTTCATATGAATCATCAGAAGTGTTTGATGACTCATCACCAGTATGTGTCTGATGACTCATCACCAGAATGCCTTCATATGAATCATCAGAAGTGATTGATGACTCATCACCAGCATGTGTCTGATGACTCATCACCTGTCTATGAATAAAACTGCCAAGGTCTTTCCTGTGCTTGGCTAAGAGCCTTCCTTTCGCTCGCAGGTGTTCCCGGTTCAGATGGAGTTTCTGTGATTCTTTCTGGAGTCGTCATTTCAGTGCGAGGCTTCATTGGAGCTTCCCTCTCTGGAGCAGATTACTTTCGCAGCGGCTGGAGGATTTACAGACAGTATTCCATCTCCCTCAAGTAATCGAAAACATTCCAGGAGAAGTTGGTTTGTGAGTAATCCCCCTCTCGTTCCCCTATTTTCAACCCTCTCGAGGTTGATGATCTTTTGGTGCATTATGAAAAACATTCGTCGCGGCTGAGAAAACCATGATAGAAGACTATTTTCCAAAGTCAGCTTGAGAAGTATTTTTAAAGGCAGCATTGAAGTTAAGTGTTGTGAACTCCAGAAAGCATTGCTCGATATCTATGCAAAATTAGACGTTTATAAAAAATAGACAAATTAATACGTTTGTTCTTATAACGAGATTGTTGAGAGTTACAAAAATGTGTTTAATAGTTGAGCATTCAAGTGCTAATAATTATTGTGATTTTGCTGAAAGGCTCGGTGATTGCTCAATCGAATGATAATAATTATTGTTATGTTGCTGAAAGACTCTGTGATATTTGTAGTTCTGTTGTTTTTGATTTGTTTTGGTCTTAGACATTCTTGCACCAAACCCTGAGGCAACTTTCTTAGTACAACAGTGACGCTCCTTTGTGAACCAGTGTTTTTGTTTCTCTTCCCTTTCCAAATCCCTGTTCCCTATCCCTTTCCCCCAGAGACTATTAATTTGCTACCTGTTCAGTTCAGATATGAGAGAATAGTGTTTAGGGGTGAGGGTTTTATTCTCTTTGCTCACGCTGGACCTGGAATTCATGTGAGTGGACATGGTCTTGTCAGAAAGCGATTTTGCATCTGGTACACAATCACATAATACTGTCCAAAAGGAGATCCACCTGGCTGAAAAAGTAGAACAGATGAATATTCTAGCAGTTCTCTCATCTCTAGATGCTGAGGAAGCCTTCAACCACTTGGATTGGAACTCCGTAATTGGAGTAAGGATGCAGGTGGCCAAAGGCCCTAATTATCTGAAGTGGATCAGGGCAATATATAAACATCCCAGAGCTATGGTCTCTCCTAATGGGGAACTGTCACCTCCAATACACCTGGAAATGGGCATTGGAAGAGGGTGTTCCCTTTTCCACTTGCTATTTATGCTGAGCAGAGAGCCCTTCATGTGTATTATACAGATCTCCCAAGAAACTGAAGGGATTCAAATTGGGTCACACTAGTACAAGAACATTTTATATGCAGTTGATTTTCTTCTTATGCTGTACTCTGCAGAAAGCTCACTTGCCACAGTGATTCTCCAGTCGGCAGTTTGAAATAGTGGCACAATACAGTATAAACTTAGATACATTGGAAATACTAAATTTGTCAAAGGACTATGGAGTTGAGGTATGCAAAATTTCTGTAATTGCTTACACATAACTATGCAACATTTCTGCAACCACATCCTCACATCAATTTTTGCAACAAATATATAGTTAACAAAAGCAGTGCAAACAACAGCAGCTTGAATTCCGTCTGTTACTGTGAATGGTGCATTTCGGTTACATTGTACGCGAATTATAACTGCATGATTTAAATTTTGCCCAGGCCTACAAGAGAGTCCTGTTTAATGGGCAAAACAATACACGAAGTACATGGGAATCAAAATCACTCCCACTATAAATGAACTCTTCAAGTCAACTATCATCAACTAGCGGACTTAATAACAAGGAATTTGATAAGATGGTCATCACTCTGTATCACCTGACCAGGAAGGATAAATGTTATAAGAATGTCCTCCATTCAAGGTTTCTTTATCTCTTGCAGACTTTGCCCATCACAATAGACAAAGTCTACCTAGACCAGCTGCAGAGACAACTAATACAATTTATTTGAAATAAAGCATTTTGTGGGGTGAGATTAGGAAAACTTTACAGCACATGCTGGGCAACTCCCCGCCTGATGACTCAGCAGTTATAAGTCTATGTCTAAGGCACACAGGATACATATGTAGGGGTTTGACGGGGATGATACTCGATTCTGCAGTGCCTAGAAGCTGCGAAATTGGACATGTTCTTTCACTGGAAGGGGAAGGAGAAGCCCCCTACTGCACAGTGATATCAAAGGTTTTGGTCACTCCTTGAGCTGACAAGTAATCTAGATGGGACGGGTGTTGATTTTGAAACTAAATTGAGACCCCCTACTGGATGTGTTCAACAGTGGGATACAACACACTTTATGCCCACCAGAATGGGGAGTGACAAAGATGTTTGAGCCTGACATATGAAGTAATGTTGTGTACCATTTGATTACACCATTTCCAACCAACATGAGTGGGTGGTGGTGATCAAGCTGCATATTTTTAAGATTAAAACATGGTCTAATCCTACTTCGTTGTGGATGAGGGGTGGGTTTTAAATTGTTAAAAGTTACAGGGTCCCAAAAATGATTGTCATAAGTTGTATGAATTATTACATTGTAGTCTCTGGTTAAATGTCCGTTGATCGCTAACTGATGTATACTAAAAACTCAATAACAGGAAGTTATGCAAACAAAGTTTACAAATACAGTTAGGAAAAGAAACAAATTAACAGCTAATTCACCAAAAAGTCTAACTTTAAAAAATGAAGGTAGTTGTAAAAAACATTACAAACTTATTTGGACGAAGGGGTCTACTCATGTGTGGTAGATCAATGTAGTGGCTGTTGATATATTAACAAGCAACCCATTGCAGGGACTTTTGACATCTGGCCTAATGCATATGTCTGGGAGACAACTGTTTCACACATGGCTGGGGACACACTGGCACAACATACATATCGTTCACATGCACAACTGTCATTGTGATGTCATCATTCATTGCAAAATAAATGCTGGCACCGCAATCACGGTACACTCACACTGGACAATGGTGTCCATGTGTGCAGAGGGCAAAGGGACCCTGTACTGGTAGGTTTGTGCTATCTGTTATGTATGTGAGTCAGTACAGGTATGTGAATTTGCTGTTTGGGGTGGAGGGAGCTGGAGTGGGTGGTATGGTTATGTCTGTATGTTTGGCAGTTGCATGTGAGAACAATATTGTTGTGTATATTGTGATGCTATGTGACACATTCAGGTGAGAGTTGTGTGGCAGAATTGTCATGATGTGTGTATTTTTTCTTGAATGTGAGTGTGTTTGTGTAGCTGAGTGTGTAATTGTGTTGGTTGTTGTGGCTGTGTTGTGTGTGGATGCAATGTCAATTGCGTGTGTTGTGTCATGGATGTATGTCAATGTGGGTTTTCTGCATATACAGGTTGTGTTGTGTTGGAATTGTGATGGATGATGGTGTGGTTGTGGTGTGTTTTGTGCTGCAGGGAGACACATATGGCTAGGGTACAGTGTATGTGTATCACCTCTATTCCATAGCCCCTGCCGTAGTACCAAGCCCTTTTGGTCCCACCTCTGTCTCCCTCCAGCAGCAATCCATCACCAGTCCACCACTTGCAGAGTTGTAACATCTAAATACGGCAGATGGAACACAGTTGACCAGACAGTCTTTCAGGTCCACCGTTGATGAGACTTGACGATAACATCACCAAGATCTAAATCAGTCCCTAAATGTTCTTCTACCCAAAGAACTGATATAGAACAGAGATCTAACATTAATATTTGGGGAGGATGGTCATACTTATAAAAGAAAGGTAGCAGTACAAGTAGCAGAATGTTAAGTATTATTGTATAATAATTCTGCTAACCAAAGTATCTTTCTCTGGCCCTCTTCATGTTAAATTAGCTTAGCATCTTAAATACAGTTTACAACTGATTCAATCTTTCAGTTTGATCGTATCACTGAAGGTGATGACTAGTAAGAAGACTGACGTCTATATCTATTTCCTTACACAAAGCAGACCAAAATGTGAATTGGGACCCCCTGTTACTAATTAAGACTTGTGGAATACTAAGGAGTTTAACAATGTGTTGTAAAATGATTTGTACTCATTATTTTGAGGTGGAAAATCCCTGTAAAGAGATAAAAATGATCTGTTTAGTGAAATTATATACTACCGCCAATTTTGCAATTTTAACTTAGATGTAACTGCACCATAAAATCCATTGACACTGTAGGCCAGGTTTTGGTTGGCTTGGAAAAATACTCAAAAGACCCAGTGCCTGATTCACAGATTTAAAGTTACACATTTGTGTAAGTTTACACTTTTTCAGTAGTTGCAGAAATGCATTTTCATAGTAAGTTTATGAGTGTGGAGACTCTGTAGTCAGAGCAAATAACTCTACACATAAAATGATATACCTGTGCTACATATAATATAAAATGGTAGCCTAATTTCTAACTTGCCTGTGGCGGAGAAAAAGCAGTCATTGATGGGGAAAGCTGCAAGCTGCGTGCCAATTGGAGCTAGACGATGAAATGTTGCTTAAGGACAGGGTACAGTCCCAGTCGTCAATGAAAGCTGAAATGTTCCATTAGGGTGAAGTCTGTGATCTGTGCATAGAAAGGCCTCAACATCAATAGGATGCTTCTTGGCATCTTTCCCTATGAAGTCCTCTATGTTCAGACTTGGAAGCCACATTTCCTCCAGCAGGTCAAACCAGCAAGTTGAGGAAGACTGGTGATTCAAATTCCATGGCTGGTGCCTGTGACAGCTTCCCGGTATCCATCAATTCTTGAGGCAGAAAGTTGTCAAAAAGGTTGTAAGTCCCAGTTTTTGCAGTTTTTTGCAGTTTGGACAGCAGGAGAACACTCTAACACCAGCCAAAGGTTCCAAGACCTCAGGAAAAACACTTGGTAGTCTGGAGTCACTCCACCAGAAGCCACCGACAGGACTCATGGCAAGTCTAATTTAAACTGGTCACTTGGTTTTGTTTTTAGCAGAGTAGGCTTCTTGTAGCTTTTGATTCCCGGTAGTCTACCAGGAGGTCAGCCGACTAACCCTTCTGTCATCCATAGGTCCGGCAGTGTTCTGAAGAGGATGCCCATAGGTGCCACAGTCATCCCTGGCACTACGCTGTGATAGGCATGATTCCTGGCCTTTCCCTGACTAATAGGGAAAAAGGGGTTACTGAACACATTTTGTCAACAGTTCCAGTGTACCCTACTGCAAACAATCCTTAGAACCCTCATTAAATAAAACCACAATGCAGAACCATTCCTAACCGGGTCAGAGCTCCTGTGCTCACCCTAGAAGAGTGGGCAGGGAACTGAGCAGCCTTTCTTTAGTGGTCACGCAAAATAGGTTCTGTGGGCAACGTCTCTTCCAATGGAATTGGGGCCTAGCTGGCTAGAAGAACAATAGAGGAGATTGGCCTAGGATTGAGCTACATATGGCTGTAACAGAAAAGGCCCTTCTAAAGATAATGTATTTCCTGGAAACTGCCTGGGTGTTCATTCTGTCAGAGGAACAGGACACTTTTCCACACACAAGCCTTTCGAAAGCCTGTTCACACACAATCATGGAAATACTCAGCTGCTGGGTGACAGTTGGAAGTTCGGGCAAATGGGATTCTAGATGCTTTAGACAGGCTATAGGTAGCTTTTTAAAAGTACCTTTTGTGGAGTATTTGTTACACATCTAACTTTATCAATGAATTGAATTTCTAATAAATATTTTTTTAAAGTGCAATATTTCTATCTGGTTCCTATATATAAATAACTGTATTAACTCAATTAAAATTATGTTATTAACATATCTTTCACTAACAACAGCTAACCTTGCTTCTGGGAAAATAGCTTTCAGGCATTTTTTACTACAATGACATGTTAACATTACGTTTTTACATGTCCTACTTTGTAATATCATGCCTACTGCCTACTTAGAATGACATTAATATTTAATATTTAAAAGGAGGATTGGGCCTGTCAACAGGGGTTATTTTTACAGGTTAAATTTGCAACTTGAACCCGCACAGCCAGCTTATTGGTGGTAGGTCACAGTCATGTTTTGCATTGTCACATATTTGGTGGCACAACATGTGCTTCAATTTAGTTGCACATTTAACTTACACGTCCTTTGTACCATATACTAGGGATGTATAGGCAACTTAGATGTGCCAATCAGGAGTAGAACCAAATTCAACAGGTTTTAGTGGTCAGCACATGCATTGTGACCTGGTTTGCATAGTCCCACAGCACTGAGTAAAGAAAACAAAATCAGCAAAATCACTCCAAAAGATAGGGGTGAATATGCCAAAAAGAGACATTTTCTTTCAATATTAAATACATAAAGTCAATATTCAAGAGTACAATGTTCTAAATGACCAGATACAAGCACCCATACATGTACCTGAAGCTTATGCCCATCTACCTTGATTGGCCCCTGTGGCAATTCCTTTCCTACTCTGATCTCGTATAAAGTATATAGGGCCAAATTTAAGAAAAGTGGTGTTGCATCCAATGCAGCACAATTTTTCTTGTGCTCCCCTGCACCTCTCTTACGCCACCATGTGTGCACCATATTTATGATACGGTGCATCATGGCAATATTAGGAAAAATAGCATCAACATTTTACTCCACTAGCGTCAATAATGTTGACATTAGTGGAACAAAGTGCAATGAGGCCCATTGATTACAATGGGTGCGTCCTTTTAACACTAATGATGTCAAAAATGGTGCAATGAAATCTTGTAGATTTCATTGCACCATTTTTGCAGGCCTCCTTGTGCCGAAATGCCCCCTTTGTTTACATTACGCATAGAGCATGCATAATGTGGCGCACAAGGTTACAAAGTGGCGTGATGCATGCATTGTGCCACTTTGTAAAAATGGTGGGGGGAAAAGGCCACCTTAGCGCCACCTTAGCTTAAAAAAAACTGATGTTAAGGCAGCGCTAAAGTGGCGCAAGTGGCTGTTAAATCTGCCCCTTAGTGTTGATGATCCTGATGGAGAAAAGGTAGACTAAGTGGGTTGTATGACATCAAACCCTTTACCATGCAATGCCTTACATGCAAAGTCTTTGCCACACATGCTTTTAACATGAATGTGCCTTTACAACACAAGGTAAGTATACATAAGGTAAGTTAAATCTATACATACGTATATATGTATGTATTCATATAAACCCCTAAAACATGCCTACCTTACCACCCAATACCCTTATCCAACCCCTAAACCCTATATTACAACTATTATATCTATCTATCTACCAATATCATTATCCACCCCTAAACCCTATCTATCTATCTATCTGTCTATCTATCTATCTATCTATCTATCTATCTATCTATCTATCTATCTATCTATCTATCTATCTATCTATCTATCTATCCTCCTCCACCAAAGTTTTGTTTGCCAGCATGCCTCCACCAAAGTTGTGGTTGCCAGCACACTCCAGACAGTGTGCAGTGCTCGATACACAGCGCGCCACTTCAGCCATCTAATTAAATATGTGGGCAAGAATTGGAATTTATTTCAATAACTCTGGAAGGCTATGTGCTACATTGTCGAATCAAAGATTTGCTTTTGAATTTATCTTATTATATGATATTACTGGTTGTATTACTGTGGTAGTTTGATGGAGGAGCATTGTTGCACTCTTTACACGTTTATTAGCATATGAACACTTGTACACTCCAACAAGTGATCTTATGAATTTTTAGCACAATATAAAATGCAGGTGCAATAGCATTTAATTTTTGAACTGCAGATTCTGACAAAATTTCAATTTGAAGGAATTACTTAAAGGAATATTCATTGGCGGTTATGAAATATGCCTGGGTTGTTTTGTTGTGATATTATTTTGTTTTGTTTTTTATTGTTTTAAGCTGATGTGCCATTTGTATATGGCAAATCCAACATTTTACTCTGTCCTTTGTTTATATTACCTACAAGGGGGAAGTACTTAATCAATGTATCAAAAATGCCATTCATATTGTGATCAAAGTAGTGTTGCGTAGTGCAGAAGAAACACGTTGAGATAATATGCTTCAGCCCCAAAAAATATCACTTTGAAGCAGCAATGGGAACCTTAGTCTTGTTCAAGCGGAGGAAATGGGAAGCATATATGGTTATGTTATAGTTAGAACCATGCTTCAATAGAAAAAGTGTTTTTTGACTTGCCTGTATGTTTGGCATCGTTTGACAAATCTTCACTAAATGTTCCCAAAGGAGTGTGCTGGTGATAGTCGCTGTACATGAGAAGTTTCAGGATGATCTGTCAACCAGACATGAGAAAACGGGGGGGGGGGCAAAATACGGGCATTTCCCATGTAAATTTCCATAGGAGTTTTGAACATTACAGCCCAAAAGGCTGGACGGAATTAGACAAAATTTAGCACAAAGGTAGGTCTCGATAAGCAGATTAGGCTTTTAGATTTTTAGTGTAAATCTGTTTAGTAGTTTTTGAGCTATTAAAGGGGAAATACATTTGTATATCTAGGGCTGCTGATCCGATGTGACGTTTTCACAATTATCGCAGCACATTTGTGAATACATTCACCAACAGGAATGCTCTGATTGGCTGGCCACTGCCTGACCAGGAGGTTGTGGCTACCATTTTAAGTATGGGACACAGTCCCCGGGGTTGAAAAATAAAATGAAAAGTGACATAAGGGGTCAGGGTGGAGGTACCCTGACCCCGGGTCTGTGACATAAGGGTCTTTGAGGGTGAAATTATGTCCATAAAGTATTTTTTACTACGCACAATATTCACGAATACGCCACAATGCTCAGTGTGGCACCTCATGCAACCCTGCAATGAATTTGTAGTTATCTGTGAAAAAAGTTTAAAAAAAATTCACAGACTCATTTATACACTAACTCATTCACTCTTAGTGGCACTCAGACATCCATGCAGCTACTGACAGAGCCACTCAGACACTCATGCACCCACTAATAGACCCACAAAGACACTCCTGCACACACTCACATACCCACTCAAACCCTTACACACCTTCTCACAGACCCACTCAAATACTGATTCACCCACTCACTGACACACTCAGACTCTAAAGCGCCCACTTACAGACTAACTCAGACATTGAAGCACTCACTCACAGACCCACTCAGACTCTGATGCACCCACTCACAGACCGACTCAGATGTTACACATCCATGCACAGATGCACTCTGACCTTCACACACCCACTCACAGACCCACACAGATCATCACCCACTCACTCACAGGCCTACTCAGACACTCATACACATACTCACAGACCAACTCAGACACTCACGCACCCACTCACGGACCCACTCAGATCCTCATGTTCCCACTCATATCCGCACTCAGACAGTGACACACCTAATCACAGTCCCACTCAGATGCTGATGCACCCACTCACGGACCCACTCAAACCGTCAAGCATCCATGTGTGCAGCAAAGGATTGAGTGGTTATAGAGAGATGGCTACAAGGCCTGGCCACATGCCAGGCCTTGTGGCCAACCCCTGCCACACATGGCCTTTGGGGTTGGGTAGTTATAGGGGGTTGGCAGCAGGGCCTGGCTTCAGGCCCTACGGCCAACCACCTTCACACACGGCTAAAGTCTGTGTTTGGCAGTGGTTTAATTAACATATAGTAATGAAAATGACTTAACAGTAAAAAAAAAAATAGAAATTTACTGAAAGAAACAAAGGTTACAGGGATGTTATAGTTAGGAATAAAAATTAAAAAAATACATACAAATTTACATAAAGAACCAAAGGTTATAGGGACATTATAGTTAGGTTCTGAATTTACTTCCACCAAACCAATGAAATTCAGCAGTTATAGTTAGAGGTATTTCAAGTAACTATAACTCGCAGGCTAAGGTAACTTTAACCGGCACCCTTACCATGCACTGCTAATTACTAGGCCTGAGAGGAGTTCCTCTAAGCAGAACTCTGCGAAGCGACCAAAAAACTCTGCCGCGTTACGCAGAGTTTCACAAGCAGTGGTGTGCTTTAGGTCATGCTGTTTGCGCTGATTTTCAGCAGCTGGTGTGTTCTCCGCACTGTAAACTCAGCACAAATGGCACAGCGGAAAAGGGCGCTTCTTTGTTTCTGCCGTTCAAGTAGATTTTCTACTTGAGCAGCACTTTCCCAACATGAACCGTAGATTTCGCAATACAAAGTTGTAGTGACCATCCACCATTGCCTGCGTTGAGACATCTCACCAGGAGGTGGTCTGGAGTAAGATTTTCCTCGCTTGCAGTCACCAACTTAACGTTGGCGAGCGGGAACAAGGAAAACAACTCTGCACCACTCCCCTACACAGAGTGTTTTTAATTCCACGCTCTAAGCTGAGCGTGAAGCGGGAAAAACTCCACAAACTCTGTGAACTCAGTGGAGTTCACTGCCTACCCCAAGTAATTACCCCAGATACTACAGACAATGTCATCCTTAATTATTGAGTGACAATTATGAACTTTCAGAAACCAGTGGATGACTTTGTAGGTAGGGCATTGCTTATTCTCTTTAGGACCTGCAGGCAACTTATGGACATTTACCAGAAAGATCTCCTCACCTTGCTGGGTGTTAATCCTTGGCTTTGCGATGCTCAAGGCCCAAGGATCTTCCCTCTTCCGCCACATCGGTGACCCTTGATGCAATCTACTTAATCTTCAGGGCTCTTTGTCAGGGGCTATGGAATCTATTGTAGTCGTTTTGCTTGTCTGGCTGTTGGATTTTATCCAACCGTTCACTCCCATCTCCCACCACCCTTACACTTAAGATACTACTCCTTGTAGGTGTTTATAAGATGATCTGAGTACCGTGTGAGGTAGGACAACACACAGCACCAGAAACGCTTTTTTGATTGTTTCCAAGACTTATCTCATGTCCATTTGCTTAAGCCATTTCCACAGTTTTGATTATGGTTATGCCTACCCTCTCCTCCCCCTTTGTCTTTGTCTTATCTAACAGTCCAGCTAGCATATCTACTTTCTCTATGAGTATTTGCATTGCTCTCTTTAAATCCCCTATATCTGCCCTTGCCAATCCTAGCTGGGCAGTATTATCTCTAGCTGCAGCATCAGGGCTTTGAGTGAGATCTCTTGCTTCAGGTGTTACACCACTGCTGGATCACTCCTCCTCACTTGGCTGCAGTGCCTCAAACCGATTAGAGCATTCATCACTAACCACAAAAGTTGTTGAGCAACTTGCATTGTTGTCTTTACCTGAGGTTATCTCAACTACTGCAATGCAGGACTGTAACTCATTGTTTGGAGACATAGGGGGTCATTCCGACCTTGGTGGTCCATGACCGCCAGGGCCGGGGACCGCGGAAGCACCGCCAATAGGCTGGCGGTGCTTCCTGGGCCATTCTGACCGCAGCGGTAAAGCCGCGGTCAGAAAAGGGCAACCGGCGGTTTCCCGCCGGTTTACCCCTGGCCCAGGGAATCCTCCATGGCGGCGCTGCTTGCAGCACCGCCATGGGGATTCCGACCCCCTTCCCGCCATCCTGTTCTTGGCGGTTTTTACCGCC
The DNA here is from genome assembly GCF_031143425.1 of Pleurodeles waltl. Classification (NCBI taxonomy): domain Eukaryota; kingdom Metazoa; phylum Chordata; class Amphibia; order Caudata; family Salamandridae; genus Pleurodeles; species Pleurodeles waltl. The sequence continues at coordinate 860,539,085 of NC_090448.1, read as the reverse complement.
AGGAACAGGATGGAGGGAACGGGTGTCGTGGGGCCCCTGGGGGCCCCTGCACTGCCCTGGAAAGCCAGAATGGCCGCTGCGGTCTTTTGAGCGCGGTGCGGTCATTCGGCGGTTCCCTCCAGGCGGGCGGCTCCCGCCGCCCGCCGGGGTCAGAATGACCCCCATAATCATTCCTTTAGCAGAGACTTCTTGATTATTTCACTCTAAGCCATCTCAATTAGGTATGACTTAATGCTTTTGCTCCTGGGCCTGCCCCATGTTTCTTCGACCCCTCTGTAATTTTTATTCTAAAGCCCTTTGGCCTCTTCAATTAGCCCTTCAATTTTGTTTAAAGTACAATTAGACACCATATTCTGGGCCTGTTTTCTAGGCTTCCCACCACCCCCAGTATTATCTAAACCTTTCCATTTGCCCATTCCGACCCAGAAGATCACAAAACTTTACAATACCAAACAAGGGGAGCATAACGGTTAAAGCTGCAGAAACCACTGTAAAGCTCACTTAAACACACTGAATAGTGTGCATGCCAGGCAAAAATAGAGAAGTTACTGTCCACGGTTTAGAGCAGTGCAGCATGGGAGGTGAGGAATATTTTACACTTTGCTACCAAAGTCTTGTTGCATCCCAGGTCCCTAAAAAGTCCATGAGAATCAGTGTCAAATTCGCCACTTCCAAGTGTAGGGCCAAGGGGGGTGGCCCTGCCCTTTCTTTTCCTGTCCCCGTTGGGTACAGGCCAGGCCCACCCTTGGCCCATGCTTTTCCTGGGTGTGTCCCAAGCAGCAGGATGTTGGGGTGTGCCCCTCCTGTGACCCCAAAGTAACCGGAGACTTGCTGTCCCTCCTCGTAATGTCTCCACACTATTGCCCGCAGAGCGGGATGTCGGGATGCGCTGCATAGTGCTCAGCTGGTGTTGATGGTGAAAGGCCGACTCCTGGGACCCTAAAGCAACCTGAAACTTACAGTCCCTAATCGCAATGTCTCCACACTATTCACAGTGTAGCAGGATGTTGGGATGTGTTTTATAGTGCTCAGCTGGTGCTGATGGTGAAGGGCCCCCTCCTGTGACCCCCAAAGCAACCTGGGACTTGTAGTGCCTCCTGGCAATCTTTCTACACTGTTGCCTGCACAGTGGGATGTTGGGATGTGCTATATTGTGCTTAGCTGGTGCCGATGGTAAAGGTCCGTCTCCTGAACTCCAAAGCAACCTGAGACTTGCAGTCCCTCCAGGGAATGTCTCCACACTGTTGCCCATGCAGCGGAATGTCAGGGTGTGCTATGTAGCACTCAACTGGTGCTAATGGTGAAGGGCTGCCTCCTGGGACCCCAATGCAACCTGGGAATTGCAATCCCCCCATGCAATGTCTCCACACTGTTGCCCGCACAGCAATATGTCAGGATGCACTATATAGCACTCAGCTGATGAAGATGATGAAGGGACACCTCCTGGGATTCCCAAGCAACCTGGGACCAGTCTGTCCTCACAATGTCTCCACACGACTGCCCACATAGAGGGATGTTGGGATGTGCTACATAGTGCTCAGCTGGTGTCTATGGTGAAGGCCCGCCTCCAGGTACCCTAAAGCAACTTGGGATTGCAGTCCCTACTGGCAATGTCTCCACACTGCTGCCCGTTCAGCGGGATGTTATGGTGTGTGATATTATGCTCAGCTGGTGCTGATAGTGACAGGCCCCCTCCTGTGACCCCAAAGTAACCAGAGACTTGCTTTCCCTCCTCGTGATGTCTCCACACTATTGCCCGCAGAGCGGGATGTCGGGATGCGTTGCATAGTGCTCAGCTGATGCTGATGGTGAAGGGCCGACTCCTGGGACCCTAAAGGAACCTGGAACTTACAGTCCCTCCTCGCAATGTCTCCACACTGTTCACAGTGTAGCAGGATGTCGGAATGTGTTTTATTGCGCTCAGCTGGTGGTGGTGGTGAAGGGCCCCCTCCTGGGACCCCAAAGCAACCTGGGACTTGCAGTCCCTTGTCGCAGTGTCTCCACACTGTATTAGTCTTATACTCTGGTCCATCCTTACAACTGTGTTGTGTTCTTTGTGTGAAGTGAATGTTGATTGTGTTTAAATGTCATTACATGTTTGGATGGTAAAGTACTATTAATTGAAGCACAGAATACATTATACGTGGAGAGGAGAGAGTGGAAAGGGGTAGCCAAAGGGCTTGAACATTTACTTAAAAATATTGTAGAACAGTAGTGCTGGCGCAGGAGTTTCCATAAAAATTATTAATGAGTGTTTATGTATTTTGAATAATAAGTTGCATAGAAAATAAAATACACATAGAAAAATAAAGCACGCATTTGAAAACGTGATCACGAAGAATGGCCACCAATGGTAACGAAATGTACTAATCAATGATGAAATATTATGAAATGTTGAATATATGTTAGACTAATGCAGTAATATGTCATATTAAGGGTTATAAATTAAGCTTTAGCTTTATTAATTGTAGGCCTTAACTTAGCAAGTGTTTTGGCCTTCTTGACAGGCCTCATGTAAAATCTGTATTTTTAGCGTTTAATAAAATGGCTGTCCAAGGAAAGTTAAACTGTGAATTTCTATAGTATTGTTTAAATGTTCTCATAACCGAAGCTTCTTGTGTGAACCGACTGCTAGGAGATGATGTTCTTACTAATGCAATATTGTATGTGTAATGTGTGTGAGACTGACTTTCCCAGGACAAAAACAATGAAGATACTGACTAGAGTAGAAGCTGCAACAATATTGTTACGTGACAAGCCGGATGATGAGGACATTGCAAAATAAACCAATCAACGACGTGTGAACAGAGTAAATTGGAATTCTTTGATTTCGGATTTTAGTTTTAGAGGACAGAGTGTGAACATACGATTAACTGACCATAGGGATTTGTGGGTTAGTTTTAACAGTTTTGACTTAAGAAGTGTACACAGAGAGAATTTATATTCATTCTGACGCATTCTGACCATTGACCATTTTCATCGTTAGACAGTCTGAGACATTCTGCCCGTACTATTACCCATATTGGCGGTCATTCTGACCGCGGCAGGCAGCGGTAGCCGCCCGCCATGCGGTTACCGCCATATGGCCGCCAAAAGAGCGCCCGCCGGCCCAGTGGGAAAGGCCCTGCAACAAGGAAGCCGGCTCCGAATGGAGCCGGCGGAGTTGCTGGGGTGCGACGGGTGCAGTTGCACCCGTCGCGATTTTCACTGTCTGCTAAGCAGACAGTGAAAATCTTTATGGGGCCCTGTTAGGGGGCCCCTGCACAGCCCATGCCAGTGGCATGGGCAGTGCAGGGGCCCCCAGGGGCCCCACGACACCCGTTCCCGCCATCCTGTTCCTGGCGGTAAAAACCGCCAGAAACAGGATGGCGGGAAGGGGGTCGGAATCTCCATGGCGGCGCTGCTTGCAGCGCCGCCATGGAGATTGAGCCCATGCAGGGGAAATCTGGCGGGAAACCGCCGGATCCCCTTTTCTGACAGCGGCTTTACCTCCGCGGTCAGAATGGGCTGGGAAGCACCGCCAGCCTGTTGGCGGTGCTTCCGTGGTCCCCGGCTCTGGCGGTCTTGGACTGCCAGGGTCGGAATGACCCCCATTGTGTCTTCACAAGAGATGTGCTTAACTTTAATCCTTAAAAACTTTGCCTTTCCTGAATTTTGATGCTGAATTGATACCTTGCTGATCAACTGATGTCCTGAGGACGAAGACTGATTCTGCACATACTGAGGGTATGTGTAACCTAAACTGTGATTATTATGCATATTTATTTTATCTATTTTTAGGTACCAACTGTGCTGTTTTGATAGAGCCATAGTTAGATGTTTTTCCAAATTTGTGTTACTAAATTGTTTTGCTTGAAGCCCAACATGCTGATGCTAATATGATGTTAGTTATGGATTCTCACTAATGAATTATGATAACAGGGACTAATGCTCGATGAATTTCTCTGCTAAACTTCATGTACATAATTACATTGACACAGTTGACTTTGCTACTGATTTGCACCATAACCTTAGAATGTGTTGTTGTTGAAGCTTTGATTAGATTACGTTTCTTCTGTTGCTTTGGACAACCAGTATTGTTTCTGTATGCGTTTCGTTTGATTTTTAGGTTAATCTATGTGAACTTAGCATTGTTAATATTGGGAAATACATTTTCTAACTTATACTAAAAGTGTGGTTATTCATGACTGAAAGGTCATGGTCCGTGAAAAATTACTGACATTGAATATTGATGTTATTGATTTGCTACTGATAGCAGACTGATGCTTTGTCACCTTAAGAGCTTACCATAGACGTCTGGTATAGAATAATGGACGAACAGAGATGGTAAGAGAGACGGATGATTTGTCTACTTAAGGGCTTACCGTACATGACCGGTACAAAGTGACAAGTGTTCACAGAGATAGCAGCAGGATTGAAAGTCCCATAGGGGGTAGCATAATTCATTATTATTGAGATTTGGATTTGGTTTTCAATTATGATAATTGGAGAGAAAAGGATGTTACCTTAAGTCCAGAAATGACTTTTCCAGATCCTGGATCATGCTAATAGTTGTTTGAGGATGTTCCCGGCGTTCTAGTGACAGGGTGAAAGAAATAGGTTGCGCTTGCACAGCTTATGAAATTGCAGGTGAATTGTGAGGTTTGTGGGGATTTTAGGGAGTTTGTGTACTCCAAATGAAGTTGTAGTAGGAGTGTGCGTACTCCGCAGAGTGAGAGTAGGGAAGTCATCGAACTTCACATGTGTTTGGCACTTTGTACTCAAAAAACTGTCCATGTGGTTATTGATGTACTGACCCTGCATGGTCTAAGACTCTGGAGTATATTGAAATGTGTATGAGACACTTGGGCCCATATTTATACTTTTTTTTGCACCGCGTTTGCGCCTCTTTTTGGCGCAAAAATGCCACAAACTTACAAAATACAATTGTATTTTGCAAGTTTGCGCCGCTTTTGCGTCAAAAAATTATGCAAATGCAGCGCTAAAAAAGTATAAATATGGGCTGTGGTTTTATGTTGTAATCTGTATGGTTTAGTAGATTGATCTGGCGTGGTCAACAAGTCAGTGTATGAATTAAAGTGAGTGAAAGACAAGTTTCGACTGAGATTTGGTGAGTCTTATGTGCACGAGGACAGACCCATTGGTCAGTTGAGAGTAAAATTTGCAGGTCGAATTTTGCTTGCCAAACTGGGAGACCAAGATAGAAGGGGTAGCTGTAAATGCGAGAAGTGCCATCAGTGAAAAATCTGTACGGTTTCTGAAGGGATTGTGTTACCTTTCCTTTAGAAAACCAGCAGATTTGTTTTTGTTTTTTTGGGTTTTGATTAGTGCTCTCAATATTTGCATTAGTTTTGTGTGAACTGGAGTGAAGGAAGACGAGCTGCAGGACTTTGCCAGACACAATCCGTGTGAGTGTGACGTCACTGGAGCCATGCTGGGATAGGTCGGTTAGAGAGAAGGGTCGTGCGCAGATTGGCAGCCGTCCATGAAAGGCAATAGGTTGAGAATGTAGGTGAAAGGAATCTTGGGATTAAAAGTCACTTCCTGATTTGATTTAGTATAACAAAAAGGTAGAAAAGATGAAGTTTTTCAAAACATTAAAAAGTGCCCTAAGCGGAGGTACATATATTACAACAAGTGTAGGTGAGGCTACACTGCCAGAAAGTACACCAGCTCACATTATGATGGAAGAGAAGGGTGTTGCGCCATGGCTTTGGCTAAAGCAATGGTGCAAATGGACAGTGAAAGATGGGAACTTAGGGGGTTATTACAACTTTGGAGGAGGTGTTAATCCGTCCCAAAAGTGACGGTAAAGTGACGGATATACCACCAGCCGTATTACGAGTCCATTATATCCTATGGAACTCGTAATACGGCTGGTGGTATATCCGTCACATTTGGGACAGATTAACACCTCATCCAAAGTTGTAATAACCCCCTTAGTGTTTCCTACAAATGGCACGTTCAATTAGAGGGTTTTGGAGCATTTATGGATGTAGCTATATGAATCGAAGCCCCTTCCACACAGTTTGAGGCATTAGCGATTTGGGAGCTAGTAGCTAGACAGCAACAGCAACTGAAATTTGAGTGGAGGATGAGAAAGGCAGAAAAGACTCTAGCGGAGGCTAGATAGGACTGTGTTCAGAAAGCATGGAGAATGGAGACTTTGCAAGGGATTAAGTTGTTTCTGGCAATAACACAGGAGAGTGAGAAGGAAGGAAAGAAGGCTGTTAGGAAAACCAGTAAAAGTCCGTCTGAGAGTAAGGAGGCTAGAAAGTCTTCAAACAAAGTGGAGGACTCTGACTACGAGGAGTTTATTACACAGTTATTGAGAGATTGTCCACCACCATATACAATGCATGAGAGTTGTCCAAGTACCAGTGTTGATCCGACAGCCCCGACACAGATTAATGGGACAGTGAGTCCGGTGCAGGTTATCACTAACCTGACACAGAATATGGTGCAAAGTGGCCTTAATGTGCCTAGCATTCATGTATTGCAGACCCAGGTGCAACCACCACAGGTGCAGAGAATTTATCCTGATGTGCCCATTATGGAAACACCTTCAAACTTAGTAGTGCCAACGGAATAGGTCTTCCAGAGACCGATATTGCTTCAGACTGAGCCAACTCCAATTTTGGAGGGGGATAGTAGAAACAGGGACAATGGCTCCTATCAGAGAGGAGGCCAGAGCCTGGATCGATATCTGTTGAGCCGCCAATCCAGTGTGAATGCCCTCCAGGAATGCATTAGATTGTTGCATCTGGGCTGCCAGCCCCTGGATGACATTCACAATGGTTGACTGCCCTACAGAGATGGATCTCAGGAGGTCAATAGCCTCCTCACTCAGCGCAGCAGGGCTCACTGGGACAGGGCTTGAGGTGCCTGGGGTGTAGGAGATGCCCACCCTCCTGTGTGAGTGGGCATGGGCAACTCGATAAGGGGCTCCTGGGAGGGTGGTGCTGGTATGGGGGTGTGATAGGCTATGGCGGTACAAACAAGGCTGAGACTGCGTAATGAGGTAAGTAATTTGATATTTTAATCTTCTTTTACTCTGGGGAAATACAGTTCAGTATAATATCTATGTTGCTTGGGTTATTGTTCAGTCCTTCGTTAATGGTGGAGCGTTCTTGTTTCCTTTTCCTCTATCCTAGGTCGGTGGGTTCTGGAGGCTCCAGTACAGTTTACCGGTAAAGAAAAACAGAAAAAACGCGAAGGTAAGTGGAGGGCTAGTTCTGGGGTTGGTCTTAGCGTATTTGGAGGGGAAGGGTTTTTCCAAGAGGGATAGAGAGTGAGGGTACGCCACAGTGAATATGAGGAAAAAGTAATTTCTTAATGGTGCCTATAATAGATCTTAGTGCTCCCAGTGAGTGGTGATGAAATACTTTTCCTTAGTTGGGTTGTGCCGCCCTCCCTTTTCCCTCTCCCACCTCCCCTGGTCCCTTCCCCGGTGCCCCTTTTGTTGTAGGCTCCCGTGTCCCCAGGAGGGACCGTACCTTCGCAAGCCACGACCCTCCTGGGTCGTGGCAGGATCCTCGGCTACTTTGTTCCGGAGCCTCGCTGGGATTGGTGTCCGTCTTCTCGCCTCCTGGGAAGGCTCTTCTCTCGTCCTTCTCATCCTGGTTCCGTTCTCTGTCATCTTCTTTCCGCTCCGTGGCGTTCTCTCTCTCGTCCTGTGAGTCCGTCCTCGATTTACTCTCCTGCCCCCGGAAGTCCGCGTCCGCCGCGTCCTGTAGCGTTCCCATGTTACCATGGGAACGCGGAAATGGCGTGATGGGTTTATCCGAGGGGTTCCTGTGTCGTGTAGGAGGGGACGCGGTCTCGGAGACCTGTTTACAGGGGGGTGGCAGCTGCACTTGTAGCTGGGGTGGTCACAGAAGTGTCCACCACCACCAGGGAGCTTCCATCAGAGGAGGTACCTATGTCTGAAGTGTCCCCTTCTGTCTCTACCGTGTTGCTCCTTTCACCTCCGTCCCACTGGTGTCCTCAGCGCCGGTGGGCTCTGCCTCCTGGGTACTGTGGGATGCAGCTCCCTCCGTCACCCGTGACTCTACTCCTCCGCCAGATGATGCTAATGCACATAAGGACAGGATGACAAAACAAGAAAGGGTGGGGAGAGAGACAAAGGATACACTGGGTCAATGGCTGCACCAACACCATCGTTGGTGTACACAACACTCTAACACAGGGAACAGGCCTACGCATTATGCATTGCCCCACCACTGATATCGCTAGCCACCAAGGCATGAGGAGGGGCTCACACCGCCAACTGCAGCACACCTGGGACCCACGCAGCCCTCACCAATAGCTGATGCTTACAAACCAGGTAGGCAAGATTATCCCTTCAGAACCCTAGCCACCAGAGGACCTACGCTGCTATGTCGGGCCTGGCCTGGGGGCACCCACTGACACACATCCACCACCCAGATGCCACCCCACAAGCCGTAAGTTGTAATAATAACCACTGTACTAACCCCCTTGTGGCTGCTGTGATACCCTCAAGTGTCCATCCAGCTCTGGATATGCACTGACAGTATGCGGGCCATCAGGGGGTCAGGGTTCGACGGGGATCCCTTCCTCGTTGGGAGTCCATCCCCATCTGGGCCTCCACAATCTTCTGTGCCCAGCGTCTCAGGTCCTCCCAGCGTTTCTGACAGTGGGTGCTCCACCTGCCATAGACCCCCAGGGTCCACACCTTCTTATCGATGGCACCCCAAATACCCTTCTTTTGATAGGCGCTGACCTGCAGAGGCAATAGACACAGGAAAACACCATTAGACAAACAGTCCAGCCTGTTACACATATGGCCCACCATACCCGTTTCCATCACCATTGGCACACACATAGCCCAGCACACAAGCTGTACACCGCAAAGAGGACATCCACTCACCCCCCTTACATGAGGCCTTCACACACAACTCCATGCATTCAGGCCACATGCATTGTGCCCACAGTGTGCTCACCAGTTGGTCTGGAGGCCCATTAAGCCATCCGTACTGGGGTAGGACCCCATCCACCAGTTTCTCCAACTCCTCCAAGGTGAAGGCTGGGGCCCTTTCCCCGGACACATGGTCCATGGTAGGTTCCAGACACAGGTCACAGCAGCACATGCAGTGTAGGTCCTCTCCTATGGGAGGTCAGGTAGCAAGTGAGGAATATGATAGAAAATGGTGGTCACATCTGCGGCAGTGCATACCATCACCGCCGGCGTAGATCACTATTGGCCACTGTAACCCATGGGGCCCATTATTAACCAATGAGGAGTTGCATGGCGGTTCCCTCCCACCTCCCACCACGGAGCACAACGTCAGTGGAATTACCTCACTTCCACATGTCCCTCCACACAGGACAGGCGGACGCCATTTCAGGCATATGGATTCATGTTGTATCACAGGAGAAATAGGCACATACTGGACAAATCACACTGACCCATTACAAGTTTACAGATTGCCAACTCATGTTGTGGCTCCAATGTTAAGTTTCTGACAGCCTCCTCACTCTTGTGTCCCTTAGATACCTACCACTGCGGATGAAAAGGAGATGGAGACATACCCCTGTGTGCAGCCCCCTGGTGGACTTGGCTACACTTGAAGACAGGCACATTATCCTGACCTATAAACTTGACAGGGCCACGATCACAGAGCTGTGTGCCCAATTGAAGCCTGACCTGATATCTGCTATCCGTCATCCCACTGTGATCCCCCCTCTTGTGCAAGTGCAATCTGTTCTCCATTTCCTGTCAACTGGTTCTTTCCAAGTAACAGTGGGCTTAGCAGCAGGAATACCACAGCCAATGTTCTCAATAGTGCTGACAAGAGTGGTGTCTGCCCTGATAAAACACATGTGCAGCTACATTGTTTTCCCCCAGGTTGAGGATTTGGCCACTGTGAGAGCTGAGTTTTATGCTATGGGACATATTGCCAACATAATTGGGGTGATTGATGTTACACATATTGCATTTGTCCCCCCCCCCCCGGCAGAATGAACAGGTGTTCAGGAATCATAAGAGTTTCCACTCCATAAATGTCTCGGATGGTGTGCTTGGAGGACCAGTGCATCTCCGACGTCAATACTAAGAATCCAGGATCGGTGAATTATGCCTTTGTCCTGAGGAATAGCAGCATCCCAAATGTGATGGGCCAACTACAGAGCTACAGGGTGTGGCTAATAGGTGATCCCTGGTTCCCACCTAGTATATTTTGGTGAGTGGGTATGGTGTGGCCCATATGGGATAGTGTGTGGCTAAATGTTGTTCCTCAATATTTGCAGGTTACCCAAACATATCATGGCTGCTGACCCTTTTGAGGAATGCCTGGGCAAGGGCAGAAGAACGTTATAATGAGGCACATGGATGAACCAGAAGGATCATTGAAAGGACCTTTGGCCTCCTGAAGGCCAGGTTCCGATGCCTCTATCTAACAGGTGGATCCCTGTGCTACTCACCCAAGAAGGTCTGCCAGATACTAGTGACATGCTGCATGTTTCACAACCTGGCCCTCAGAAGCCATGTCTCTTTTCTGCAGGAGGCGGCGACTGGAGATGCCCGTCTGGCAGCAGTAGACCCTGTGGACAGTGAAGATGAGGAGGCAGAGGATGAGGATGAGGACAACAGAACATCTGTTATACGACAATACTTCCAATGACACACAGGTAGGACAGTGTAACTTTACATTTCAATGACTTTGGTTGTAATCTGTGTGGCAATGGCATGCTGATATTTCCTACATCTATGCCCACTTACTGTTCCCTCTTGCAATTCACCTTGCAGATGTTGGTGACTTGACATATGCTTCCGGTGTGATCACTACAGCCAGCTACAGGTCATCAATCTATGCTCATTCTATGTACAGTTAATTTCCAATGTTTGTACCGGTTTCAAAGAATACATATTTGATATACATGACATACACCAAATGGATTTTTTTCAAAGGGTGTTCATTGAAGTGCTCACATATAGGGGGTAAGTGCTGTGGGATGGGGTGATAACGGAGGAAAGTTCAGGGTATTGTTCCAGTCTGTTTGTAGCACAGGTGCATTGTCCAAGGGGACTTAGGAAGGAGAGCAATGGCAATTCAAGTTGGGCAGGGTGACTGAGTGGGACACAAGGGTGACAATCAAGAGAGTCGCATTTCCTGGGGGGGTCTAGGCAAATGTCTCTGACTTCTGTCTGGATCGCAGGGAACGTTTGCGGGGTGGTTCACCTTCTGCAGGGGGAGGGGTGCTGGTGGCCTGTGAGTCTTGTGGTGGGGCCTTCTGACCACTAGCGGCAGCATAAGTGGATGGCTGTTCAGAAGTCTGGCTAGTGGCAGGGGCCCGTCTTGGGTATGAGGTGTGGCATGGGGTCCCTGTAGAGGTGGACACACTGCTGATTGACGTGTCCTGGGGATAGAGGTGTGGGTATGCTGGTTGGGTGCTGTGGTGGTGTTTCCAGATGGGGGAGGCTCTGTGGTGGTGTGTGACTGGGCTTGGGTAACCGGCTGTCCAGTGGTCCCTGATGGGCCAGGTAGGTCATCCAGATCCAGAAGACCAGAGTTACTGTCATCACTGTTGGCCTCTTCTGTTGGGGCACTGGATAGTGCTGGCACCTCCTCCCCGCTGACATTAGCTGGGGCACCTGTGGGGATGTAAATGATGTGTTATGATTTATGTGTCTGACATATTGTACATCTGTGGCTTACCCTTTATGGTTGGATTTGCCCTGCCAGCTTTCACAGTTGCCTATTTTTGATTTTTGCTGCAAGTTTCACTAAATTTCTTCTGCTTTCTGATTCTTTACAGATCATGAGTAACATTAGTCAACAAGGTAGAGAGGCTAGGCGCTGTAAATATATGAGCATTGGTTTGCCAATTATGTGCATATTGTTTGTGGTGTTGATTGTGGGTATGTCTGTTTTTAATAAGAGAGAAGCCAACCATACTTCTGCTTTTAAGACAACTACTGCACTAATGGCATTAGAGAGGTTTAGGTTTGATGAGAAATATTTGCATGAGGATACTAATGCGCAAGGAGAACTTTCTTCTAGTGTTTTCTATTGCTTATTGAGTGAGTATGTTGAGACCATGCATGTAAAGAATGGTTTTGTGTGTACGCAGATTCCTTCATCAGTTGAGGAAGGTGCCACTTATCATAGCCTGCCTTTAACCTAATAAGTTGTAGTTTGTTACTAGCAAGATTTTATAACCAGGAGCCCATTCAGTACTTTTATTCGAATTACGATGTTGTGTTTTCGTTTGTTCCTATAATTAGGTATTGGAGTAGAGTAGCTAAGGATAATGACATAGTAATAGTTAGAGGTTTCGTTGAACCTACTTTGATGTTTGGCACAGCTTATGCGCATAGAAATATTTGGACATGCTTGCTTACACCTTTAGAGTAGAACTTCTTGGATCACACAGATGACAGGAGAAAGACATTAACAGAGAAATTAGAAAAACAAATAGGGAAGCTCTGTATATAAAGACCTAAATTGTGCACTGACACTTTATCTGTAGGAATAAGTGAATGTGGGTATGTGTTTTTGTTTCAGAGTAAATGGAAGTTTATGTTTAATGGACAGGACACTGCAATTCCAGGAATTTATTACATCTGTGGTCTTAATGCTTATTACCATCTTACAAGATGATGGTATGGGACATGTTATTTGGGGATAGTGTTCCCAAAAATTTATCAAATGGAGGATTTGAAGAAATTTCCAAATGTGACTGAATTACATCATAAGAGCCAGTGGAGGGTGTCCTCTTCTGGTAAAGTAGGATATATATTTGGAGCAGTGATTCCTTCAGTAGGAGTCATTCCGAATTCAATAAAGATTCAAAAGATGTCTACTATTGTTGATATCATGCTGAAAAAAAATTCAGGAGCCATACTCCTGATAGATACTGAATTAGCTGCTGATAGAGCTATGACTCTTCAAAATCATCTTGCTTTAGACATTCTTTTAGCGAAGGATGGTGGAGTCTGTAGAATGATTAATTCTAGGCATTGTTCTTCTTGTATCTAGATAACAGCAAAGAGATAAGAGACTTTGGGCCAGATGTAGCAAACGTTTGCGACTCGCAAACGGGCAGAATCGCAATTTGCGACAGTGCAAAATCGGAAATGGGATGCAAAAAGCCCATTTCCGACTCGCAAAAAGCGATGGGACCCGTTTGCGAGTCGCATCCGGTGCGACCCCATTTTGCGACCCGCAAATAGCAAGTCGCAATTTGCGAGTCGCAAACCTTATGCTATTGCAACTCGCAAATTGCGACTAGTCGCAAAAAGCCCAGTTTGCATGTCCCATTTACCACTAACTCAGAGCTGGTGGTAACCATTACCAAAGTATAAAAGGGGACCCAGAAGCCATCTGGGTTACTCAAGATGGCGGAGATATACCTGATAGCAGTGAAGAGGAGAGTCTACGCAGCCCAGCAGAGGAGGAGGAGGGGCCACAGACAGGAGAAGATATATAGACCCAGGCAGACTCTTTTTCAGCAAACTGAAGAGGAGATCTATGACAAATACCGCCTTAGCAGCGCAGCCATCCTAGAATTAATTGATTTACTGAAACCACAGCTAGAACACCAGACTCTGCGTGGCTGCGCCATTCCTACGCATGTGCAAGTACTATGCTCACTGCACCTCTTGGCCTCAGGGAGCTATCAGGGGTCATTGCTGTGGCAGGTGGGGTATCCCAAAGTGCAGTGTCAAGGTTCCTCAGGGCCTTCCTAGATGCCTTAGTCACGCACATGTCTCACTTCATATACTTACCAAGGAATGAGGCAGAAATCAACAGCACCAAGCTGGACTTTTACCGCATTGCCCACTTTCCCCATGTCATAGGGTGTGTAGATGGGACACACATTCAAATATGCCCCCCTGCTAATCTGGAACACATTTTCCGCAACAGAAAGTGTACCCACTCACTCAACATACAGGTCGTTTGTGATGCCCATTATGTCATCACGGACATCGTAGCTAAGTTTCCAGGCAGTACCCATGACTCATACATTTTTAGGCATAGTGGGATACATCAACGCCTGGAACGTGGGGAATTCGGAGACGGTTACCTCCTAGGTAGAGCCACAGACACTTGCAGACATACACACAGGTCACTGTGCACGACAATCTGGACTTCCTAACAGTGTACTTTTTGTGCCCAACAGGTGACAGTGCATATGCTCTTAGGCTTTGGATCATGACTCCGTTTTTGACACCCAGAACTGAATCTGAGAGGCAATACAACAGTGCGCATAAGAGGACCAGGAACCTGATAGAGTGCACCTTCGGACTCCTGAAGGCAAGATTCAGATGCCTCCACCGCAGTGGAGTTGCACTCCAATACACCCCCATTACCGCATTCAAAATTGTGGTCGCATGCGCCATCCTCCACAACATAGCCACCCGACGTGGGCTACCTCTCACCCCTGCAGACCCAGATCCTGATGATGAAGAGCAAGAACAACCACATCGCCATCATGGGGATAGGAGTCTAGCTAATCAAGGCAGACTGAGACGGGAACACATTGCAACACAATATTTTGGACGGTACGTGTCAACTCCCACCATACTCACCTATTAACCAAAAACTCCATTTGTTAAGTGGAACAAAAATAACTGTTTTATTACTGTAATTGAGAAACTATATACAAGTTGAAATTGTCCATGGGCAGGGAAATGCCAACCAGTCATGTGGCACATTAACACCATGTGCCACATTTATTGGTCCTGGGTGTCATCTATGTTCTCCTGCCCCTCCTGTCAGCCTGGCTGGTCCCTGCTGCGTCCGTGGTGCTGTGCCTACCACTCCTCAGCACCCTGCTGTCAGTGGCAGATACACTGCTCACTGTTGAGCCCTCCTCACTGTCTTGGGGTGTTTCCCCTGTGGCCCTTGACATTTCCCGTGTCTCCATAAGTTCAATTATGTGGGTGAGACGTCCCAGGCCCCTGGCAACATCCCCAGCAAAATGGCCCATCTCTATTTGCAGGCCAACTGTCCTCCTCGACAGGCCTGTTGTATTAATGGCTAGCCTGCCGATCGATGTGGCCATCCTGTCCAGTCGTTGCATTGTCTGGCGATCTCTGCGCCGCCCAGCCTCTTCCTGGCCCAGCAGTCCGCCCGCCAGTTCCCTAATGGCAAGGGCAATGTCCCCAGTGTTCTGGCACATCATGTCCATGCGTCTGTTGAGGTGCTGCATGCTTGCATGGTTGTGTCTAACAAAGCGGTGCAGCACACCACTAATCCTGCCCAATATTCTGTTCTGCAGGTGCTGACCCCGCAGCAGATGTGCCTCACTGCTGGTTGGAGGAAGTATCCCGGATCCAGATGGTCTTGCCCTGCGACGCCTGTGCAGCGGTGGCTGCCCTGTGCTCCCACCTGTATCCTCCCTGCCTGTTGCTGGGGCAGCTTCTGGCGTGATTGTTGCAGCAGGCGTTACTAATGCAGGAATGCTGCTGACTGTGCAGGTGGGGGTGCTGGCGGGTCCTGGGGTGTCCTCCTGGGCCTGGGTGGTTGGGGTGTTGGGGGTGTCTTGCTGGAGACCTGTGGGACATGGGGAACACACTGTCAGTGTCTAGTATCTATTGCACAATTCCTAATAAACATTTGCCTATGAACTGCCTATTTGACTACATTTCCCGTAATGCATCATTCTGGCTTTTTCTACCCTGTAATGGAGCTATCTTGGTTGTGCATGCACCTGTGTACATGGTGGGTGGGGTATGACATTGATAGGGGTACAGGCTTATCACATGGTACTCACCGGTTGATGTACTGGGCTCTGAGGTGTCCAGGTCCCCAAATCCACACACTGCCTCCTGCTCCAATGTTTCCTCCACCCTTTCTTCCAGTGGTGTGGGTGGTGGCACAGATGATGGTCCCCCTCCAGTGCCTCTCATCTCCCGGAGCCTTTCTGCCACCCTCTCCTTGGTCCGGGAGCGGAGGTCATACCACCTTTTCTTTATGTCCTCAATTGTCCTGTGGCTCACACCCAGGGAATTAATTTTTTCTTGAATGTCCTGCCAGAGTTTCTTTTTGGTGGCCTCAGGAACAGTGAGGGCTGCTCTCCCAAAAAGCTCATCATGGTGCTGACAGCATTCCTCTGTCAGCACCTCCAGCTCCCTCTCAGAAAATTTGAGTTTTCTTCTTCGTGGGGTTCCCTCCATGGCTGCTGCTGCTTGTTCAGTGTGAAGACTGGCAGTTATAAAAGGGTGTGGTCCAGCCTCCTCCCAGGTGTATTTGTTAACTTCCTGGCTGTGATGTCATCATCATGTGCTAGGAAGTGTTTACAGAGTGTTCTGGTGTGCTTTCTGGAGTGTTCTGCTGCACCTGTAAGCAATTTTGAAGGTAGTCGCAATTTGCGACACCTACTCGCTAATTGCGAGTTCGTTTTTTGCACATTCGCAAACAGCGACCTCGCAATCTGCGGACTCACACACAGCGTTGCGAGTCCGGCTGCGAATCGCAAAATCGGATCGTTTTTTTTTCTGGCATTCCAAATTGCGACTCGCATTTTGCGAGTCGCATCAACTCGCAGAATGCGAGTCGCAATTTTTATTTTTGCTACATCTGGCCCTTACTTACTAATCTGACTAATGCAAGTGCTGATTTGAAAGAGTTGAAAGAGCCAGGTTTTTGGGAAAAGGTTGGCAAAAGGTTTGCTTCAGTGGGAAATTGGCTCAGCAACATTTGGAATGGAATACTATTGAAAATCTTGCAAGGGATATTAATTGTAGTGGTTTGTCTATTGGGGATATGGGAAGTGTGCAAATTATGCAAAATAATTAAACTGAAAACGTCAAAGAATAATCAGAGAAGGGAAGAAAAGAAAAGGGAAAAATTGTATAGGGAAAATTCAAAGGGGAAACAGATGTATGAAAGGATTGAATTGACAGAATTTTAGCCTTGGGCAAACATTTGTGGGTAATAGTTAGTGTGATTATATATTTAGTCATCAGAGGAGCGATTGCTAGTGCAGGTGTTTGAATAAAAATGATTATTGACTGTTTATATATTTTGAATAACAAGTTGTGTAGAAAATAAAATACACGTAGAAAAATAATGCACGCATTTGAAAATGTGATCACGAACAATGGCCACCAATGTTAAAGAAATGTACTAATCAATGATTAAATATTATGAAATGTTGAATATATGTTAGACTAATGCAGTAATATGTCATATTAAGTGCTATGAATTAAGCTTTAGCTTTATTAATTGTAGGTCTTAACTTAGCGAGTGTCTTGGCCTACTTGCCAGGCCTCATGTAAAAGCTGTATTTTTAGCGTTTAATAAAATGGCTGTTCAAGGAAAGTTAAACTGTGAATTTCTATTGTATTGTTTAAATGTGCTCATAACGGAAGCTTCTCATGTGAACCAACTGCTAGGAGATGATGTTCTTACTAATGCAACATTTTATGTGTAATGTGTGTGAGACTGACTTTCCCAGGAAAAGAACAATGAAGATAATGATTGGAGTAGAAGATGCAACAATATCGTTACCTGACAAGCCGGATGATGAGGACATTGCAAGATAAACCAATCAACGACGTGTGAACAGAGTAATATTGGAATTCTTTGATTTTGGATTTTAGTTTTAAAGGACAGAGTGTGAACATACGATTAACTGACCAATAAGGATTTGGGGGTTAGTTTTAACAGTTTTGACTTAACAAGATTACACGGAGAGAATTTATATTCATTTTGATGCATTCTGATCATTGCCCTTTTTTTGTCGTTAGACAGTCTGAGACATTCTGCCCTTACTATTGCTTATATTGCATCTTGACAAGAGACGTGCTTAACTTTAAAGCTTAAAGACTTTGCCTTTCCTGAACTTTGATGCTGAATCCTGATGCCTTGCTGATCGACTGATGTCCTGAGGACAAAGACTGATTCTGCTTTGCTGATCTATACTGAGGATAGGTATAACCTAAACTGTGATTATTATGCATATTTGTTTTTTTCTTTCTAAGTACCAATTGGGCTGTTTTGATAGGGCCATAGTTAGATATCTTTCCAAATTTGTGTTGCTAAATTGTTTTGCATGAAGCCCAACATGCTGATGCTAATCTGATGTCAATTAAGGATTCTCACTAATGAATTATGATAACAGGGACTAATGCTTGATGAATTTCTCATCTAAACTTCATATACATAATTACAATGACACAGTTGACTTTGCTACTGATTTGCACATTAACCTTAGAATGTGTTATTGTCAAGCTTTGATTAGATCACGTTTCTTCCACAACTTTGGACAACCAGTATTGTTTCTGTATGTGTTTCATTTGATTTTGAGATTAATCTATATGACCTTAGCATTGTTAAAATAGGGAAATAAATATTCAGACTTATACTAAAGGTGTGTTTATTCATGACTGAAAGGTCATGGTGCGTGACAATTACTGACTCCATTGATTATTGATGTTATTGATTTGCTAATGATTATTGATTATTGTGAATTGATTATTGATTATGTACTGGAGCTATGGTAAGAACACCTTAATTGCGAGTCAAAAGGTTCATTGACCTGTTCGCGTCCCCTTGTAAGTTTACTTATTAAGGTCAGATGCGCTAGCAGTATTTACCCTCATTGCTGAGCGGTTAAAGTTTAGGGCCTATTTAGATCTTGGCGGAGGGGAATTGTCTGTCACAAACTTCATGGCGAGCCTGTCCACCATATTAGAATCCCATTAGATCCTATGAGGATGATAACAGGGTAGACAGGATAGCTGTCACATTTGTGATGGAGCATTCCACCTGCTGAGATCTAAATCAGGCCCTTCTTAAAGACTGCATCAACATTCATTCAAATACAAGGAAAAGTGAACACTGATGAAGGCAAAGTTTCACACAATCTAAACGTTAGCCAATTGCATTAGATGGTGTAACTGTTATGATACTGGCAATGTTGCTTGCCACTAAGGTTTTATTATAGAACAGGACAATTACTAACAAACACGTAAAACAATTCACAAATACTGGCAAGTCATGTTTTAGGAACATCTTTTGTCCCATAATTCCAGTGGACATGTGAAATCATTGGCTTCATTATACAGTATTGTTGTTGGCTCAAGCCATAATGATATACATTAAAACATTGTAAAATATATCACACCAAAAACATCAATTAATGGAAACAATATTCAGCACTAAAATAATAAAATATAAAAATTTGAAATTTACCCTAAGTAAAAAGAAGCTCAGTTTCCTACAAAAATTTAAAAAACAAAACATTTTGCTTTTATTTATAATTAACAGTAGCCAGTGATCATATTCTTCTGGCACCCATTTGTTTGCAACCAATCAGCGAGTTAGAAACATATTCCGCTATTTTTAATAACATTTTGTGGGCTAATATTTGGTTGGAGCAGCAAATGTCATGAAGAAGTTGTGGAAGCTTGTCATAGGAAGCTTGTCATAGGCTGTGAAGGAAGTAAGTACATATGAGACCGTAACATAGTGTTTTGCTGCTGGATGCTCTCCCTTCCATCAATATATATGCTCCTCTGATGCTAGCACAGAAACACTGAGTCCCTGATTTATCAATTTTTTTGCACCACATTTACGTAATTTTTTGTCGCAAAAGTGGCAGAAACCAACAAAATACAACTGTATTTTGTAGGTTTATGCCACTTTTGTGTCAAAAAATGACGCAAATGCAGTGCAAAAAAAGTATAAATCAGGGCCTGAGTGCCTGTGCTTCTTCACCTCCAAGAGCTGTTGTGTGGGCAGGTGGGCAACTGGACGAAGTTGGTCATCATGCCAAGAGGCTGGGTGGTGGCAAGGAGATATACTCAAAGCAAGCTCAACTGCCTTGACCTTTGAACTCTATCACTCTTCAGATTGTGGCTCATAAACGGTCTCTGACATCCACCTAGGTATTATCTGTACCATGAGCACATCAACATCCCCCTCCAGCAGTTTGTGGGCTCCATGGCTTCCACAATGGCATTCTACCAACATTCCGTCCGTTATGCGTTCAGCACTCAATTGAACATCAACGTCTCCTAAATTACCTGTCCCTCTTTCACTACACCACCATCTTTGGACCACACCACTGCCAGGCCCACTTTGAGAGAAAGTAGAATATTGTGCAAAGTACCTACAAAGAGTGCTTCATATGATTGCACTGTCACTTCTTTTGCTGTTACAGTTCTCCGTGTGAGGAATGCTTGTCATGCTGCGTGAGAGAGGCTCGTAGCGATATTAGTCTGTGGCTCTGATCTGTGTATATGGTGGGGTAGCTGCCTTTGTTGATGCCAATCTGGTACTCACTTTGTGTGGACCAGGAAAGATTGCACTGCTAATGCTCATGTGGTGCCAGTTTTCCATATCTATAAGGAAAGCATATGTTCCTACTGTCGGTGCTGTATGTTTCAGTGTGTGCAAGGAAAATTCCCACATATCACGCCCCTTGCTTCCTTCTCTTCCATTTATAACTTACACTTACCTGTGCAACCACAGCTCCATCAAGCAACTTCAGCTCCTCCTTGAACTATCATGGGCACCCTAAGTTTCCATCTTGGAAAATGTGCTACACTTTGGACATTGTGTTACTCCTTGGTCCCTGAGCTCCCTATTGCACCCTTTCTTCCCTTGCATTTTGTCCTTGATTCTCCTGCAATTTGAGTTTTGTTCCCTTATACGCTGTTCTTCACTCATGTGCTTTGCAATCTCTCCTATTATTGATGAATGAAGCCAGGGAATCCCCTGCTCCACATTGAACCCTTTGCTGCTCCTATATTGTACCCTGCACTCCCCTAAAGCACCTTGATCTTGCCCCATTTGTTCTCTCATTTACCTCTTGATACTGCCAATCCTTTTGGTTCTTGTCAAGTGAAAAGATTAAAAAACACAGGATACATGCAGAGTGGGCAGCATCAGAGGAGGTTCCCAACACAAAGACAAGCTGCAGGGCAACATTATGTGCATCATCAGTGATAAAAGCCAAACAATATAGGGCGGCCCAGGAATTCAAAATGGATGCAGGGTATATGTGCGAAAATAAAACAATCTTCTCTCAGGAGAAAATATTTGACCTGAATAATTGATGATAGGTTGAGGGTAAAAAAAAAAAAGCAAATGAGCATGGTCAAGGACAGTAATAAATGATTATATAGTTGTGTTAATAAAACAAAATGACATGGATTTGAATGGTGGTGGTACACAAAATAAGGTGTGTTATACCTGTCAGCCTTATTGTGGTCTTTTCCCAGACTTTTGCCTGCTTGCCTCCCATTTTACTGAATTCGTTTTTGTTTGCCTTTGGACTGCTAACCAGTGCTAAAGTGCTTGTGCTTTCTCCCTAAAACATGATGTGATTGGTATATACCTATTTGGCATATTTAATTTAATTATAAATACATAGTAAAGTGCACTACATGTGCCCAGGGCCTGAAAATTAAATGCTAGTATTAGGCCTTCAGCACTGCCTGTGCTACCCAGTAAAGTAGCAGCTTTAAAACATTTCCCAAATGCAGCAAGAAAAGGGGGCGAACCCTGTAACCTGTGGACCTAGGTAAATAAGTCTATGAACAAAAAATTGGCCCATGCGGAGGAAGTATTAACATCGACTTTCACGGCAAAAGTGCACCCTCCCAGAAGGTAAGATTCTTATGGATTGATTTTTTTTTTTTTTGTATGAAAATCAAATTCATTTGTAAATAATTTCCAAGATAAAACATTGTACATCAAGAACAAACTCAAATCAAAACATCAACAGTAACAATAAAATTCATACAAAAATTCATTGAGAATGAGGTCCTACAAAGTGATGCTGAGGTGGAAAGTGAATACATGAACTTAAATGTACACAAGTTTCATTTACAAATATATACACAAAAACATGTGGCTGCCAATTCCGTGATCTCATAATGCAACACCCATCACTTGATTGTCATCAGTCGTCAACTATGTATTTACAAACAGTCCACATTAAATGTTTTTGGCGTTTGGGCCCCAGCAGCAGTAAAATTACCAACAGGCCATCATCAGGACCAAGAAATTATGGGATGTATGATGGAATAAACCATGTGTGTATTACGCATGCCTTCACAACTTTGGGGCATATTTATACTCCGTCTGCACCGAATGTGCGTCAAAATTTTTGACGCACATTCAGCGCAAATGTTGCCCCGTATTTAAACTTTGACACCAGAGCCCATGGACGACAAAATTCCCCCCTGTGCGTCATTTTTTGGATGCGGCAACCCGCCTTGCGTTAATGATATGCAAGGTAGGTTTTCCCGTCCAAAAAATTACTTAAACGGGCGTGTGTTGTATTTATGCTTCGGGCAAAAATGACGCACAGCCGGGAGGCGGAGCCGGAAAATGACGCACACCCCGATTTGCGTAAAACATTAACGCCTGGGTCAGGGCAGGCGTTAAAATGGGGCAAACACACCTGTATTTAATCAGAACACACAGAAGCAACAGCAGAGCAGCAACAGGGAGACATGGAGGTGATTCTAATCCAGCGTGCACACAGACGCAGAGCCCAGCAGCAACAACAGCAGCTACAACGACACCAGCAGGGACCCCAAAGGCAGCGCCGAAGGCAGGAGAGGATATTCCACCCCAGAACAACCCTTCATGGCCTCAGGGAACACAACATCATCCAGAGGTACAGGTTGAACTGGCAGGCCGTTCAGCAGCTGCTGCGCAACATTGAACCGCAGTTGGCTCCCACTTTGCTGACACCCCGCACCATCCCAACAGAAACCAAGCTGCTTGCCGTACTTCATATGCTGGCAAGTGGCTCTTTTCAAACAACTGGTGCCCTGGTTGCCAGAATATCACAACCATCATTCTCCGCCTTTTTGCCCATAGTACTGTATGCCATCATTGGACGTACAACCCGCCACATCTGCTTACCTAACACACTGCAGAAGCAGCCGGAAACAAAACAGGGGTTCTACCTCATCAGTGGCTTCCCACATGTCTTTGGTGCAATCGACTGCGCACATGTACGCCTTGTGCCACTTGCTGCAACTGAACACCTCTACCGCAACAGGAAGCACACACATTCCATCAACGTGCAGGCCATTGTCGATCACCAGGGATTGATCACCAACATCGTGGCTAAATACTCTTTCATCTTCCGTCACTGCACCATCAATAAACACTTCCAGGATGGATGGTATGGCAATGGACTACTTGTTGGTAAGTACAAAAATCTACCTATATACACACTGCACAGCAACCCTCTAGGACACACAACACATACACCACAACAGCAACATGTGAACAGGAACACACTGAGGTCGTGACATCGCTAGCTATGTTTCTTAGGTCTGCCGTGAACCTGTCACACATCGGAAATTACTGTACAGCCTAATGTTAAGATGTCAAAGATCACAACGTGTGGAGTGGGTTGCCTAAATGTCACCTTGCAAAATGTAAGTTTCCCAATGACGTTTACATGAATCCATTGCATAAGTCTAAAGGTATGGGATGTCCAGGGTACATTGATTTGAACGTGTTAACAACACTGTCAATTTTAACCTGTGTATGGAACTATCATCTCACCCCCAGTGAAGACACAGGGACACCTGTATCACAAGTCACAATGCTAGGGAGGGCACACTGTACAGCAAATCCCAAAACATACTGCTGACAACCGGTCAGCAGGCAAACACTCATTCAGCCAAGGAAACAACACAATGCAGATGGTACATCCTACAAGATTAGGATGCTACATTATAACACAAAAGAGTCACAGACAAAACAAGCCAACTACTGCCATGCAAGGTCATTTCAATAGGGCCAGCTACATCAACATGATCCCATTCATTTTCTCTTGCAGCTGATCAGGGGTATGGCATCCAGCCATGGATTATGACACATATCGGCAACCCGAGTACTGCTGCAGAGCATGCCTACAACGACGCACTTAGGAGGACATGCAGCATAGTCGAGAGGACCTTCGGCATCCTCAAGTCAAGGTTGCGGTGCCTCGACATCACTGGTGATAGCCTCCTATATTCCCCAGAGATGGTCTGTAAGATCATCCTAACATGTGCAATATTGCACAACATTTACATCAAAAGGAACATTCCCCTCCTGGAACCAGAGCCATACATGCCTGAAGAGGAGGAAGAGGAGGATGCTGGCCTGCAACATGAGGGGGAACTACAGAACACGGCCGCTGGTATACGCAGGCGGCAACATATCGTCAACAATTTCTTTTAAATATAATCACCTTCACCACTTTAGTTAACTAATTTAAATAAACACCTATAATAATCACCATATCATGGTCTGGTCTCATCATTTTTGCACACCTTCATCTCTACTTATCAGAATAAGAGTGTTGCCTCATGGAGCATTGCTGAGATACTGATTAGGACACTGAAAATCCTAGAGCTAATGTGATGCCTAACATACAATGGACACACACACATACACTTTAAATGACATCTATCATGTACATTTCTCCTTTGAAGGCCAATAGCAGAGGACCACACCTATTTCACACATACATGTTGAAATCAAGGTCCAACGCAGCATATGGCACACAACTAAGACACCATCACTCAATAAGGGGAAAACAAGCCTCATACATGAGGCAGTCAATGTGCTTTTGCATCAGTAACAGGAATGTCTGACCAGACCCTTGACAGCAGTAAGTCCAACTGCATCCAATATTTGCAAGGACTATCTGTGACCAGCGTTCCATAAAAGCAGAACATAGACAGTGCAAGTGCCACACATATGAGCAGCATTGCACACATGACATTCCATGTACATGTCAGCCCATTTCCTAACTTCTGACACACCCATGCACCTGGTCACAACCCACCTGTATAAAGAGGTCCCTGGAATACTAAGATGTGTACCCTGATATTACCTCCTTTACACACACAGACTAACAATAGCAATCCAGTGTGCTACACCTTTTCCTATGGTATGCCATTGTCATAGAACATCTGACTGCATGGATGTCAGGTTAATTTATACACTGTCTTCTAGTTTCAAAGCCCTGTTAGCACCTGTAGATTGCTTCCCGTGTGAAAATGCCTGTTGGCCCTTAGAATGAAAATCTCACCTACAGGACTGGTGAGAAACAGATGCAGCCCACATCTGTGATCACCTCCATGCACACCACCCATTTCAAAATGCACTGCCCCTGCTGATGCCTGGAACAGCATAGGAGTTGCCATTCTGTCAAATACACCGTTAAGCATTGATACTAATTAAGCTGTGTAACACAGCCCTTGGGTTCATTTGTCACCTTCAAAAACACAGGACATACACAGTTTGACATGTCATCTGTCTAGTTCGTCCTCCAAAGTCTGAGTCAGACCACTGATTACGTAACTTGTCAAATTGCTGGATCCTGAATCACCCTGCATTCTGTCAGCCTGACTGGCATCTGTTTGTGCGTCACACTAAAGTATCCCTGTGTCTACGTATGTACCACACTTGCGTTAGCAAACCTCACATTCATCAGGGGGTATTGGGCATGAGCTTCTTCAATGCATACCCAAATACATTGTATAGCATCATCTGCCTTTTAACTGCACCATTTGAGTAAAATCCTCTGGGAAAAGCAAAATGCATGGCCCATCCCTTGTCTGGGTCTCATTTAAGCATGAATGACAAAGTGTGACAGTGTCCCAGGGCCGTAGGCAGGGATTGGGTACGGGCCTTCATGAGAACCAGCAACCTCTGATAATGTCCATGAAAAATACACACATGTCAGGACTATGACAGTTCACACACAGAATCACAGTGCTCACAACATATTGATGGGCCGTGTGTGGTGAATAGCTGCAAGAATAATCAGCACAGAGGCTATGATGTTCCCAGATGCAGTGGGAATTGCAGAGGCTAACCTGTGTACAAAGGTTATAATGACACATGCCTGAACATGACACCTGAGACATTATCTCACTCAGCACAACAAGGTTGCCCTGTTGACAGACTCATTACACGTCTTTAGTGACAGGGTGGGACCATCCCCATGTAGTTTCACATGTCCTCATCCACTTTCCTCACACTGATCAACCAAGGATACTCAGTATATAAAGGAATAGCTGCCACTGACTCATGATGAGTCCTGGACCGAACTGTGACAAATTACACCCCAAACTGTATATAGGATCATCATTGGACCATACACATGAACAAGACACCTATGTGGAATTGATCACTGGAAATATGTGGACACGTGCTGTCTTGTATGCTGGTCCACCACAGCCACTTGATAGTTGGGGTTCACTTCTATGGCCTCAACTGTGGTTTCATCATACATCTGTATGACTCACTGTAGGATTCACCAACTAGTGCCTAGGAAGCTGTTATCAAAACTCTAGGACATATGATGTTGAAAATGTGGACCATTGACATGAACAAGCGTCTGCCATCTAGCTGGTGCATGCTTTGTCACATGTGGTGTCTACGTTACTCTAAATCTTGGAAGTCCACATTACGGATGTTGCTACATTTATGACTAACACATGCCCTCTCTCATTTCCACAATGACTTGCATCTAAGGATTGGACAAATGGACGTCACATTCATACAAGCATATGTGCAATAATGCTTCATGCAATAAACACACACTTGGTCAACAAATACATTAGTTGCCAAAGCACACACTTTGAGCCAAAGGCATTTAGGTATTGTACATATGTGCGTCACATTGCTATCCTCTCCTTATGCCAAACATGCCCAATTTGTGCAACACATGCATGTAGGCCACACTTATGACCAACTATTGCGTCAGCCAACTGTAAAAATACTGTGAAGGGAGTAGCGGATCATGGTCTACTGCAGTATGATGTCACACATGTGAACATACACCATCAACACCATAGTGTGTTCAATCAGCCTATCTCTGATGTGTCCCAAATGTAACATAACAAAAAAACAGAAAAATTGCCCAAAACCAGTTAATGCACTGAAATGTTGACGTTCCTAGCGTTATGCATCATTTTTTGCCCACCAATACTGTATTTGTGTCTTTTTTTTTTACACACAGTAGTGAAAATTAGCCCACATCCAGATATTTGTACAGGCCATGTACTATTATTTGGATGCGGGCTAATTTTCACTCCTGTGCGTCAAAAGAAATGATGCAAATACAGTTTTGGTGGACAAAAAATGACGCATAACGCGAAAAAGGGCAGACATTTCATACAGGAAGTGATGTAATAAGATATCCTGTTTACAGATCATGTACAGTGGGTGTACTTTCACTTTCACTTTGCAGTCTATGATTCTTCTAGACTGTGTGGCTGTGTAGAGAGTGGTGTCCTGAGATTTTGTGCTTTTTTTGTCCTGTGTGCTATCTGTATTGCCAATTTGTGAAATATATATTGTTGGTGTATACTGTTCTAGTGTGTTTTGCGTACATTTGTCCAACCTTGTGTTTTTGTTGTTTGTGGGAGTCTGTTGTGGGTAGTGTTAGTTTGGGGATAGTTGGGCTCTTTTAGTGGTTAAGTTTACTTTTCGTCTGTATTTGTACCCCTACTTCCCCCCTTTTCCCCTTTCTATTTATTTTACCCCTATTCCCTTTCACATTTCCACTATGTCTGGTACGCCACATCTTGGCAGGATGGGTGAAGAGGAGTTGGGGGGGTTCATATGGCTTGTGTGCCATTTCTTGCCAATCATGATCGAGGCGGGGGCAGGGTGATACAGGGGTATCCAACAGAGGCGCGCAGAATCCGGTGGGGAAAGGTGCTGCATCACCTGCAGCGTCTGTTTGCCAGCCAGAGGAGTGACTACCAGCTGAAGCACTGGTGAGCTGACCTCATCACCAGGGAGCAGGATCTCTTGGACCACCTGGGAATCGTGATTGGTGGCACTGTTGGTGAGTACTAATCATGTAAAATTGCACGATTAAATGCTCTGTAGTGACATGAGAGGATTTGTACTATGTCTGTCAGCTAACTTGCTGACTGTGTGTAATGCAGGGGAAACATACAGGGATAATTGATGCACTATGGTAAGGATAACAATTGCTAGCTGTCAGGTAGCACGTGCTTAGCAAACTTACAGGATACTTTTCCATGAAGTAAATTGGTGCGGCCTTTGTGTCAGACAACCAAACAAAATAGGAGCCAATCATGTCTATATAGGGTACTATTGACAGAGAAGTAAAGATGTACCAACATATTGGCTAACTTTGTTGACGCAATAGCTAGACTGACTTTAGAATCACTACATGATGCAGAAAATGAGCGCTGCCTTCACGTCAATTGATAATAGCAAAGTGGCTCAGACATATGTCTCATGTGAGTCTGGTGAGTGTGGATGGAAAGCGTTCACGGAAGTACTATGAATGTTTGGGATTATTGTGTTCCTTGATCTTTTTGGATACATGTCAGATCTGGATTTGAAAACATCGTGAAAAGGTGTAAGGTGCCCTCAGCTAACATCTTAGAATGTTTGTTGGAGTTAGTTGTGCCACATTCCAAATATGGATGGCAGTCCAAAGGTATGCACTTGGCTTCACATCTCCATGGTTGGTGCAAATCACCATAGCTGGGCCACATCAATTGAATCAAATGTAACAACAGGAGGGCTTACAAAAGTCCCTGCCCCTCCCTCTGTACGTTTTACCTATGTGTAATAAATGTGTCATGGCCACAAGGCAGGTTTGACTGGTAATGCAGTCCTCAAGTAACCAGGCTTTGGATGTCTCTCTTGGATGCACACGATAAGACAATTACACTCCATATTTTTTTTCAGGTCACCAATTACGGGGCATGTTTGCAAACAAATGATAGTTAGGGCCAATGTATGTGTGCAGATATGTGTGTAACTGTCACAGGAGACCCATGCTATGCACAAGTTGGCCGTGATACATCAGATGCAGTATCATCAAGTCAGAATGGCTGCCATTTCCTTATTCAGCCTACACATTGTATATGTTTATGAAATTGTTGCTCTGTGCACAGATTTTGATCACATTTCTTCCTTCCATGCCTTACAGGTGGACCGGCACCCTACACTGTGGGAGAGGTGGCAACATTTGAGGACCCCGACCACTCCAGTAAGTGTTGATATGTCTGTTATGTGTTGTGTTTGCTGTTTATGGACTTGTGTGTGTTGAACGCATAGCAAGGTGTGATGCGTTGGGCAATCATTTCTCTTGTTCCATGAGTGGGATTTCAGTTTCTCACATGTTTTGAGTTGGCCAATGCGTATCCAATGGTATTATGTAGGGATTGTAGGCCATTCCTGTAGGCCCCACTGTGAGTACTGGGGTTAGTCATGTGGATGACACTTGTATCAACAAGAGTCGCACTGGAAGTCAGCTCCGATTTAGTAAGCCTGTCAGACCCACATTCTCCAAGATTGGTACAGCAAATGGCTTTCCAATAGACTTCTGCTTCCCTATTTACCAACGTAATTATGAAACTGTAGGTAGAACCTCCTAGCAGCATGTACTTCCACATGTAGTGCTGCAAGTATGTGGAACTTGAGTGCAATGGCCTAGGTGTGCATGCAAATCATGATCATGGGTGTTCATGCAACTCTGTGTCTGATGTAAGTCAGGCCTTACTGGAAGTATATGTTGTGTACCAAGTTCTGCATTTCCTGACATGTGTGGCCCTATGATTGCTCTAGGGTTTGCTGACTCCTAATTGTTGATAGACCTTACCTGTGGTGTGTGTGTAGAGCCAAACACGTGTGGAGTTTTCTATACACTCCTCGGTGTACATTTTGCTGGAAATTGATAGTTGTTTATCCACCCCCCACCCTCAAACACGGGCATGGGTTTGTGAATGGGGTACCTAGTACTGATGCTACCAGTACGTTACACATACATGTGAATAAGTGACTGTTTGGTTGAAACCTAGTATACACACTCAGGTATGACACTTGGTACTATACTGGCAAGTCCTGTTACAACTTGCAGACCATGTGGCTTTAGTTTTGCATTCCGTACACTGACATTTGTAGCCTAGGTCTTGGTGGAGGATATGCAGCATGATTCTTAGCTGATAACTGGCTGAACTCAGATGGCAAGTCAAAGCCAGTTTTTAACCATCTTGTAGGTTATGGATGTGCTATGTGTGATGTGACCTTTGTAGGCTGGCCTGCCATGTACTTCCTCAGGGACATTCAATGATCTGTATTGTGATATGAGCTGTTTCAAGTACTGTAGATGTATTGTCTGATTAACTTCTTGTGCCATTTCACACAATGCAGTTACTAATGTAGAATATTTGCATTTGTCTTCAAAGCTGCAAACATGACTCCAGACCAGGTCCGTGAATTCCAGCACCGGGCCATGAGATACCAGCACATCCTGCTAGTGGAGTCGGCGTTCAGGAGGATGGCCCGGCGATATTGCCATGAACAGGCTTCCGGGGCATGGAGAGCCTTCCCACAGGGTGGGCCTACTTTGCCCACCACAGCCACCACCAGCACAACCACGACTTCAAGCCAGGTGGCCCCACCCACAGCTGGGACTGTTGTGCCTACATCTGCTGGACTTCAAGGACCCAGCATTGCTACAGGTGCAGGACAGCCCACTGGGCCTGGCACCACACACACACAGACCTCCTCCACCGGTACCCAGACTGCCACAGCTCCATCTGTTGACCCTACAGCCTTCCGCAACATGGAACGGAAGATGGACCGTGTGCTGCGCAAGTTAAGCCACCTGAGCCGGGATGTGTGCCACATTAACCGCCGTGTTAAGTCAATCAAGAGGACCCTCCGCAGGGCCAACCTCTAGACTGTATTTGAAATGGAAATTATTCCCTCCCCTCCCTCCTCTTTCCTTGTTCTTATCGTTAGTGGGCTTAGGGGGCTTACTGTTAGGTTAGTATAGGCTGTTAGTTTAGTTAGTGTTAGTGGGTGGGGTCTGAGGGGTCCTGATTCTTTCTATTTTTATTTATTAAGTGTGTTTGGCTATGTTGGGGTTCTTGTGTGTTTAAAAAAAAATAATAATAATATTTGTTTAGGATAGTATAGTATGTGTTTAGGTTAATATGTGTTGTCCTCCATGTGTCCCGTCTCATAAGGGGTGTGGGGGATAGATGTTTAGAACGTTTTGTTACATGTGATAAGTAAGTGTAGCTTAGGTTAGTTAGGGACAGTTGTGGGTAATGAGTAGTCAGGGTAGATTAGGGTAGGTAAGATTTTTCCCTCAGTTTCCTCTTCTGTGATTAGCATTTAAAAAATATTTGGTTAACCCTTAACAGTATGTGTTAAATGGTACTTGATCCTGGGTTTGGATTCAGTGTACATACATTTTGTACTAATACATTTGTGTCCTATGCTACAAACAAATCCCAACTGAGCTGTACGATTGGCAGCTAGCCCAGAGCTACCTTGCAAAGTGTCCACCCTTCGTTGCAACCACCAATCACAGTTAATATGGATAACAATGTGTTTCTGTTGATAAGTGTGTTTTCAAAGTCACAAACAGTGCTTCCAGACTTGGTATTGGGGGAACAGTTTTAGGTCTGACTGCAGTGTGATGATCAAGGACACCCTTATAAGATGTGTTCTCATTGGCACTCTTGTATTCTTGTCTTCATGACTCTCATACGTCATTTGTGACACAGTTCAGCATGATTACCTATTTGTATGTAAATTCAGACACCTTCATTTATGCAGTTTTTGTAGTGTTTGCTTAGATTAGTGTGCACTGTTATATGTGTTATTATAGCATGTTGACAACATTTTGCGGCCACTATTTGATGACTTAGATATCCCTTGAGGAAGCATTATTCTGTCAAACACAGCATGATGGTGTACGGTTTCTCACTTTATCAGATCTTACCCTCAGGAAGGGCAGAGTATGATGCAATCATGGCCAATGTGCAGATTTATCTGACTACATAATATCAGGACAGTTTTATTGACAAACTACATGATTTGACAGTAGGCACATTTCAGTTATCTACTGCACAGTTGATATGTCACATTACCCAGAGACAGATTTGTTGTGTAAGTGCTATTTATTGAAAAGTGCTGTAGTGCTATCTGTACATTGTCCATGATTGTGAGTCCATTATAGTGACATCTTACATTGTGATCCTACACAAGGGTTTACCGAAATGCTTTAGACATGCTGGGGTTGATGTTTCAGACAGTGCAGAGGGACAGAATTTGCCAATGAGTAGGAGAGAGACAATCACTGGGCTGGGTGATAAGATATACAGTGGGTTGCAGAACAGTGCTTGAGTACAGTTGTTGCAAGACTGGCAAGTTACAAAGCGCAGGACCTTGGTAATAGTAGGCCATGTGGCAGAGACTAGTGCTTCCGGGTCATTTTCCTTGTGAATGTGATCTGTTCCATGTCTTCTTCTTCTCATGTGTGTGTTGCCTCCTCTGTCCTTGTTGTTGTTGGTTGTGAAGGGGAAACACACACCTCAGTGTTAGAAGGCGTGGAGTCAGGCATCACGGTCGCTGCTCCCTGTGAAGGTCTTTAGGGCAGAACTGCAGCAAGGAGTATCTGCTGGTTCTTGAGAATAGCAGCCACATCATGATGGTAGGCAGCCAGGTCGGCCCTGAGGGGTTCAATGTTGCATTCGTGCACGCGTTGACAGGATTGCTGTTGTAGGTGTTGGGTCAACTGTATTACAGCTGGGCTGATTTCCTTCTGGGTTTTTGCAGTTCTTGCAAGATAGATGTTAGGGCTTGCATAGCTGCTCCCTGATCTGCAGATGACATCATGCACGAACGCACCCCTCTAGGCTGGCTGCCATAGTTTGCATCCCCACCCGCACCTCCTTGGCCAGCTCCCGCTGTACTCCAACTACAGTTCTCTCAAAGCTGGTGCCAGTGTCGCCTGAGTCCTCAGCTGTATTGGAGCTGGCAGGTCTTACAATTGGGGTGGTGGGTAGATCCTCTGTGATGGCTGCTTGTTCTGTGCTCCTCCTTGTGACTGAAGGTGGGGTCTGGAGGGTTTCAAGGACCTTTTGGATAGTCTCCTGGGGAATGTTTATCGGCTCGTCATCCATGTCATCAGGGTAATCTGGGACAGGGATGTCCGAAGGAGATCCATCTTCCTCTGCAATGAAACAGGGTACAATTAGTGTGTCAGTGTTGTGGCAATTTTGATGTGACATGCCTGCCTTGTGATTAATTCACTTTGTGATCTTGTTTCGTGCTCATTGCTCCAGTCCTTCAGATGGGCATTCTTCCAGGCCTATGGCCCACCTGCATGTCACATGTATGTTATTGAGTTATTAGACTTGTCGGCATCATCGCCTCTAGGTGTTGGTTTAGGCCAAATAGAGAATTGCCACCTTCTTGTCCTACTCAATCCTCCGTCTACATCCATTCTCATGGTGAGACCTTTCACTGGCTCTGGGTGTTCTGATGGCCCTGGCAGCACACTTAACAATCTGGACCTGCCCCAATCTCTGATCTTTCACATCCACTTAAATGTATTTGACATGTGGCATATCCTATGCATAGCAATGTTATGACACGATATGGATGTTGGCATTGGTAATGTGTACTGCTGATGTTGGGGAATGTGTGTTACATTGGATTGCCCTGATAATCGTATCAGTGTCCTATTTCCTCCTCTGACTGTGCAGGTGTATTTCAGTGACCTGTTACATGTGTCCCCCCCCCCAATGCTGTTGTCTGAGCAGTATGACATTTGGGATGTTGCATTGTTACCCAGGCACAGGATGGACCCTGACATATGCAGCATGGGTGTGTCCTTAGTGCTGTGTAGCTCCTATTGTTGTTGAAATTGGCTGATGTTTGCTACAACTATGGGCATTGACATTTGACAGTACTGGGGCCTTTGTCTTGTTTCATGGGATTGTTGAAGTTGTCATCCTCAACCCCCTAATTTAGGTGTGTATGATCCATGGGGAGGTTACTGCCATTGGCTACTTGAGCTGCACACAGAGCGGAGGTGGTAGTGGCAACTGTTGTCGCAGTTACATTCCAGTTGTCGTTATGGCTAGAGGTTGTTAAGAGGGCCCTAGTTAATCTAGGGGAATATGGTGGCTGACGTGTGCCGGGATGTCAGTTTGACGTTATGCCCTTCACTCCTGGCGTGGCTTTCCCTTTGCTCTATCGTTGGCATGACAGCATGCCCCCATGGGACTGTTGTTGGTGTAGTGTAATGGTGTGCCCCAGCTTCTGTCTGTGCAGGCCATGCCCGCATGCCGCGCCCTTTACCCATGCCACTCCATGTATATGATGACTTCTATGCATTTTGTGGTCGGTATCCCCCCCTGCTCAGAGTTGACATTATTGCATTATAATTCCCCATGCGACTTGCCCTGCATGTGCGTTGTCTCCTGGTAGTCTGCGCTGTCCTGTCCTTGAATCCCTGTGACGATCTCCTCAGGGATGACGGCTGCGACCATCTCCTCCATGTGGTCCAGGGCCTCCTGTTGTGCTGGACTCCCACCTCCAGTCTGCAGTGCTGCCTTCCTGTTCCTGGCCATCTTTTCCTTGGTCCTGCGCTTGCAGTCATGCCAGTGTTTCTTGCACTCAATGACTGTTCTGCGTACTTCTGCCACACTGTTAATCTTGTCGACAATTTGTTGCCATATAGCCTCTCTCCTACTAATTGGCAACTTTGAGGTGACAAACAGTTGGTGCTGGTGTTCCGTCACCTCTTTCATCAGAATTTTCTGCTCCTCTGCACTGAAGTGACACTTTCTTTTCTTCTTATAAGTGTCCTGGTTCTTGTGTGGGTCCTCCTGGCTGGCTCCTGGTCTGTTGTCATCTTCCTGGGGTCTATAGTGGCATCTGGGATCCATTTTGGCTCTCCTCTGCTGAAATGGCAGTGTTCGCAGGTTTTTTTGACGTTTCTGCGTCAAAAAATGGCATATATCCGGTTTGCGGGGTCGCAAATCGACCCACAGTCATTTCCGCTGCGTTAACGTCATTTTGCTTTATGACTTGGCTCTGCGGTGTGCGTCAAAAATAATGACTCCCACCTGTGGTTTGCGCCGCCGTGCGTCAAAGTATAAATTTGACGCCCGTATGGCGCACAAAAATGGTGTTAGCGGGCGGTAATATTTTTGACGCAAAACTGCTCCGGCGCAGTTTTGCATCAAAAAGTATAAATATAGCCCTGAGTCTCTACAATGACCACGTCTTTACTACGCATTACTTTACCATGCATGCTTTTACAACAAATTTCATTGTAAAAGCATGTTTGGTAAAGGACCATGTGTGGTAAACCCTCCCCCTCTGCGCCTCCTACTCCTGACACCATACTCTACCCACCCAAGCCCTTAAAACTGACCCTTCCACCCCCTGCCCTGAACCCTAACTCCCCAAACCTACCCTGACTGTCCTAAAACCTACCCGCCCAGACCTAAAAACTACCCTGATCCCCCACCCTAAACCCTAAATTCTACCCTGTCCTAGAAACTACTCCACCCTGCACTAAAAACTACCCCAACCCCCACCCCAAAACCTACCCTGCACTGTCCTACAAACTACCCCAAACTCTGACCACAACGTAAACCCTAAAAGCTACCCTTCCCTGTACAAAAACCTACCTCACCCTGTCATAAAAACTACCCCGACCTCCCCGCCTTAAACAGTAAAACCTAACCTGTTCTAAAAACTACCCCTTCCTGTCCTAAAACCTACCCGACCCCCTGCCCTGAAACATAAAACCTACCCCACCCTGACCTAAAAATTACCCCAACCCTCACCCTAAACTCTCAAAGCTACCCGCCCTAAAACCTACCTCGCGCTGTCCTTAAACATATCCTGCCCTGTACTAAAAACTACACCGACCCCCTCACCCTAAACCCTAAAACCTACCCTGTCCTAAAAACTACCCCACCCTGTCCTTAAAACAACCCTGATCCGACCCCTACCCTAAAACCTACTCCACCGTGTCCTAAAAACTACCCCGGCCCTAAACCCTAAAACCTACCCTGTCCTAAAGACTACCCCACCCTGTCCTAAAAACTACACCGACTCCCCTGTCCCCACCCTAAACCCTCCCCTGTCCTAAAAACTACCCCATCCACGCCTTCAACCTCTACCCTAAAAGTTGCTCTGTCCTGTCCTAAAACCTACCTCGTCGTGTCCCAAAAACTACCGCAACTCCCACCCGCCCTAGACCCTATCCCGTCCTAAAACCTACTCTGCCCTGTCCTAAAAACCAGCCTGACCCCTGCCACCACTCTAACCCCTAAAACCTACCCTGCCCTGTCCTAAAAACTACCCCACCCTGTCCTGAACTCTAAATGCCACCCTGTCCTAAAACCTACCCCGCCCTGTCCTAAAGACTACCCCAACCCCCGCCCTAAACCCTAAAACCTACCCTGTCCTAAAAACTACCCCACCCTGTCCCAAAAACTACCCGACCCCCGGCCTAAACCCTTATATCTACCCTGTCCTAAAACCTACCCTATTCTGTCCTAAAAACTACCCCAATCCCCACCCTAAACCCTGAAACCTACCCTGCCGTGTCCTAAAAATACCCCTCCCTAAACCCTAAAAGCTACCTTGCCTTGTCCTAAAACCTATCCCTTCCTGTCCGAAAAACTACCCTGACCCCCGCATAAACCCTAAAACCTACCCTGTCCTAAAAACTACCCCACCCTGACCTAAAAATTATCCCAACCCTCACCCTAAACTCTCAAAGCTACCCGCCCTAAAACCTACCTCGCCCTGTCCTAAAACATATCCCGCCCTGTACTAAAAACTACACCGAGCCCACCACCCTAAACCTACCCTGTCCTAAAAACTACCCCACCCTGTCCTTAAAACAACCCTGACCCGACCCCTACCCTAAAACCTACTCCACCGTGTCCTAAAAACTACCCCGGCCCTCAACCCTAAAACCTACCCTGTCCTAAAGACTACCCCACCCTGTCCTAAAAACGAAACCGACTCCCCTGTCCCCATCATGAACCCTCCCCTGTCCTAAAAACGACCCCATCCACGCCTTCAACCTAAACCCTAAAAGTCGCTCTGTCCTGTCCTAAAACCTACCTCATAATGTCCCAAAAACTACCGCAACTCCCACCCGCCCTAGACCTATCCCGTCCTAAAACCTACTCTGCCCTGTCCTAAAAACCAGCCGGACCCCTGCCACCGCTCTAACCCCTAAAATCTACACTGCCCTGTCCTAAAAACGATCCCACCCTGCCCTGAACTCTAAAAGCCACCCTATCCTAAAAGCTACCCCGCCCTGTCCTAAAGACTACCCCAACCCCCCGCCCTAAACCCTAAAAACGACCCTGTCCTAAAAATGACCCCACCCTGTCCCAAAAACTACCCCGACCCCTGGCCTAAACCCTTATATCTACCCTGTCCTAAAACTTACCCTACCCTGTCCTAAAAACTACCCCAACAACCCCCCCTAAACCCTGAAACCTACCCTGCCTTGTCCTAAAAATACCCCCCCCTAAACCCTAAAAGCTACCCTGCCTTGTCCTAAAACCTATCCCTCCCTGTCTGAAAAACGATCCAGACCCTCTGCATAAACCCTAAAACCTACCCTGTCCTAAAAACTACCCCACCCTGTCCTAAAAACGACCCCAACCTGAACCCTAAAACATACCCCACCCTGTTCTAAAAACTACCCCAACTCCTTGCCCCCACCCTAAACCCTAAAACCTACCCCACCCTGTCCTAAAAACTACCCTGCACTCCCGGTGCTAAACCCTAAAACCTACCTTATCCTACAGACTACCTCACCCTGTCCTAAAAACTACACTGACTCGCCCACCCTGAACCCTGAACCCAACCCTGCCCTGTCCTAAAAACTACCACGGCCCGCCTTCGCCCTAAGCCTTAAAAGCTACTCTTTCTGTCCTAAAACCTACTCTGTCCTCTCCTAAAAACTACCACAACCTCCACTTCACTCTGAACCCTAAAACCTACCCTGTCATAAAACCTACCCCACCCTGTCTTAAAAACCACCCGACCTCCGCACCTGCTCTAAACCCTAAAAGGTACGCTGCTCTGTCCTAAAAACTACCCCACCCCAACCTAAAATCTTAAACATACACTGCCCTGTCCTAAAACCTACCCCACTCTATCCTAAGAAAACTGCCCAGCCCTGCCATAGATCCCAAAGCCTACCCTGTCCCAAAAAGTACCATGATCCTCCAACCTGAATCCTAAAGCCTTCCTCACGCTGTCCTAAAAACTACCTTGACCCCCAACCCTGACCTAAAAACTACCCCAACCTACCCCCCCAAAGCAGGCCCTACTTACCTCTCTCCTCTGGTCGCTGCTCCTTCCTGTTCCAAACGGACTGCTCTCTCTTCCTTCATATGTGCTAAACACTTGTGTAGTAAAGGCATATTCATGGTAATGGCTCTGTGGTCAATGCATATCATTGCATTGACTGTGTTGTTAGTGATGTTTCCTGAAATAATGTAGGAAGCACCTAGAAGAAAGAAATATAAATCATAATCAGGTACAAACATATCATGCAGTTCAATCAAGGCTCAAGCTCTGTATAAGTAAATTACACAGTAATGCATATCTCCAATGAGAATGGTCCGTCAGGGTAACAAACCAAGGGCCTTTAAGGTCCTCCTTGCCTGAGTTAAAAGGACTGGATCCACAACACTTGAACCCAGAACCAGAGTGACTCCAAGGGCTTGCTGGCTTGCCTTCTGTTCTTCTGAAGTACCAGGGGCACAAAAGACTTCCAGCTCATCACCTACAGCACCTGGAACCTGCCACCTGAGAGTATTTCCCTTCTAAGTGGTACCAGGCCCTTGGAAGTGGGTATAAAGTGCTACAACTGCCAAAATCCATGAATCAGTACCGTTGTACCACAAGAAACTGGCACATCTCCATTGACTCAGAAGAATTGCCTCTGGTGCAAGGACACTACATCAACGTTGGTGCAGAGCATCACCTCAATTCCCAGCACATCTCCGACTTTGCGCATCTCGGAACCAATGCGTCGCCTATATCCAAAGGATCAACAATGATGCATCACCTCCTTTGTTCCTGCCATCTTGTTCTTTACGTCGACACAACTGCGGACATAGCGGACCAAGGCTGAACTCTGTATCCGACCCGCTCTCCTTCACTGTTGGCCTGACTTTTCAGATTTGATCTGGTCCAGCGCAACCAGATAGCCATGCAGCTAATCACTACAATTAAGTTTATGCTTTTAAAATTCATATCTCGACTTCTACCTATTGGATTTTTGTCATTTTGGTCCTGCTTTGTTCATTAGACTAAGGTCTATTTTCCAGGTGTGGTATTTTTTATGTGTTTTTTTCACTGTTTTACTGTTTGAAGTATTGCACAAATACTTAACACACTGCCTCTTAAGTTAGGCCTGTTTGCTCTATGCCAAGCTACCAGGGGATGAGCACAGAATACTTTAGGGTGTGTGGTGATTTACCCTGACTAGGACTGTTGCTCCTGCTTGGACAGAGTGCATACCTCTGCCAACCAGAAACCAAATTTCTAAAGGATGGAACGGTGCAGTGAATTAGTACATGGAGTGAGAGAAGTGACAAATAGCTATTTGAAATTAAAAATCAATGGATCACAAAATCAATGAGTCACAGTTGTACGGTTAATATTTCCTCAGCAATTGGTGTCCTCTTCTTCGATATTTTGATCCCAGTAAATAATAGATGGGGTCCTCATCAGAACAAAATAATCTTTAGACACCATGCGATTCTGAAATATAAACAGTAGGACCTTGTCAAATTGAATTCAGTATAAATATTGCAGTCTGAAAGGGTGACATGTGAAACTGCAGTGAAACATGCACCTGTCAGTGTGAAGGACCAGATTCACAAACTACATTTTGTAGTACGTATAGTACTGTTGTAGTGTTACCTACTTACTGCAAATTGTAATGTAATTCACAAACTACTTCTTTTATCTTTCCTACCTTTTCCAGGGGGAGATCCTAATACTGCATTACTTAGTAGTAGTAAATGTTGGAGGGACTAAGGGGAGTGAATGGAAAATGGGGCATTTTTACTACTAAATGGGGTAGTTTTAATTAGGAGTAAGGTTTAGGAATGGTTACAGAGGGACTTTGGGAGGGACATGCACCCACCCACAAAAGAGTAAGGGCCAGATGTACCAAAGGGTTTTTCCCATTCTGTGTCAATGGGAAAATGTGTTCCTACATATGGCCCTAATTTCCTAAACTCTTCTGTTTTGTAATAAGTAATCCCAAATGATGAGGTACTCACCCATCCATCCCAAATTTACCACTAAATCTTAGTATTAAGTGTGTAGAGATCTCCGTAATCAGTGAAGAGATCTCAACACAGAAAAGATATGAGAGTCGGAGGTGAAGGTTTTCTCATGTAGGTTTGTGAACAGCATTTTGGAGTACACCAGTATACTATTGTAGTACTAATAAACATTCTACAAAATGCAGATTGAGAATGGGCCACAGTGTGTCCTGCAACAAGGCAAGCTTCCTTCTGCTAATCGTGTGCTACCTTTTCTGTGTATTAATTTTGCAGTCGTTTTTAAAACGTCAAAGCATTCGGCATTGGGAACGCTCGTTAGTTTAATCTGCTCATTTAATTATGAACTAAATCATACTTCAACGTTGCAGAAGAAGCAGGATAATTCCAGACCAGTTTTAAATTACAGTTTAAAAATCTATAAAGAATAATGATAAATAACTGCATAACACATGCTCAACAGGCTTATGGGTAAGTTTTGTGAACAGTAACGTCTACTGCCTCCTGCCATTTTTCTGTCGCTGAAGGGTAGCTAATTAGCCCCAGCCGTACCTCGGTGCCTGGAGAGTCATTACAAAGCTCACACAGTTTCCTCTAACGAGGGGCAGATTCCCAGTTAGCTGCAACGCTTTCTGGCATGCGTTTAGAACCGCGGGCATCATTATTCTCAGCAGTTTGCAAAACTAAATTGTGATAGATGAGTTCCTGAATGTTTGCCGATGGTTTATCTAAAAAAAAAGTCGCGATAAATAATTTATTTCACGGTAGGCTATGTACAGAGGCAGGCAATAAAATCGATTGCCAATAATGATTTTTTATTTTGTTCCATTTTTGCATAAAATAAGCAACATTTGAATCTGACCATGATATTGGGTTCCTTTTGAATAGGTTATGGATGAGCGAATGGTGACAAGGAATACGGATGAATTGAATAATGAAAAATGTACTCTGTGAATACGGAGAGGAGAGGCAGGGCTACCTAAAAAGCATATTAACAGCAAAACTTTACAAAAATGAGCAAGTGCAGTGAGTCCAGCAGATGTTGGATGGTTCTCTATCCAATAAAACATTTTGGAAAACGTGGTCAAATGATTCATGTTGCACGGACCACAGTTGCAAATGTTGAATTAGTAAAGCCAGGTTTATAAAGCTTTACTGAATTTTAACAGGTGTGGGGCCAGATGTACAAATCACTAGATCACATGGTTTGCAACTGCTAAATGACCTTTAGTATACTATAACCATTTTGTGATTCAGTAACAGATTATTGAACCATAAAATGGATTTAGAAAGGCATAACAAATCACTGTTTGGACGGGACATGTTCAAGGCATCCATTATGTTATGTATCAATGCTTTGCTACCAAAATCTAGCTGCAAAATACTGAAAGGTTACCAGCTCCTATGTTGGGGAGGTGACACATTTGCAAAAGGGAGATGGTTCCCGTTAGAAATTGGGTCTCTAGTTGGCAGAGGTGTGCAGCCTGTCCAAGTAGGGACCACAATCCTAGTCAGGGTAAGTAAGAACACATTCTACGTGTTCCTGTGCTCACCCTCCAGAAGCTTGGCACAGAGCAGGCAGGCGTAACTTAGAAGGCAATTTATAAAATATTTGTGCAGTAAATCAAGCAGTAATGCTGTGA
Source organism: Pleurodeles waltl (assembly GCF_031143425.1). NCBI lineage: Eukaryota > Metazoa > Chordata > Amphibia > Caudata > Salamandridae > Pleurodeles > Pleurodeles waltl. The sequence goes on along the minus strand of NC_090448.1, from coordinate 860,497,352 downwards.
AAACACAACAAAAAGTACTCCACACCAGTTTAGGAAACTAGATAATATTTATCTGAATAAAATAAGACCAAAATGTAAAGAATCCAATAGGCACAAGTCAAAATATCACTTTTTAGAAGTTTAGGCAAGTGTTAATCCATAGGAATCACAACTGCACACACAGGCCTTGCAATGGCAGGCCGTAGAAATGGTTAAGGGGCTATTATGTGGGTGGCAAAATTAGTGCTGCAGGCCCACTAGTAGCAACTAATTTACAGGCTTTGGGCACATATAGTGCCCTTTACTCGGAGGAGGAGGAGGAAGATGCGAGATGCAAGGATCCTGTTACTGCTACTGCTTCTGCCGCTCATCTGTGCCGCTAGCCGCCTGCCCGGTTGCCCGCTACTATCTGCCCGGCTGCTGTCCTGCCCTGTCACTGCTTGCCCCCATCACCGCTTGCCCTGACCACTACTGCTCATCTATTGGGCCCACTCATCGTGGCCATTGCCACCCATTGCAGTGCTTTGTGCTGACAGCATTGCTGACGGTGTTGCCCAGCAGCCCTGCAGCCCCCTGCGTTCGACCCACGACCCTAACTCACAGTCTATTCTAGTGTACACTTTAGTCACACTGCCTCTGATCCCTCTGGTATGGCAATTCAAAATAAAATACACTACATCTAGTGACCATTCCTACCAAATACTCACCCTAAGCTCCTCCCTACCTGTTCAACCCCATGTTCCGGTACAGGTGGGCTCTATAGAGTCAACAAGCTTGAAGAGACTATGCTGACCATCTGACACAATAGTAGCCCTATCTTTATCTGCTAAGCTGCAGGTGCTGGAGAGCCTCACAATCACAGCCATATATTGGATGCCTGGGAATATTTCAGAGAGAAAATACTCGACAAGCACTCTTCCCGCAGTCTACCACGGCCTGCTCGGCGAATTAGACAAATCACTCTTGCCAATCTTTCAAAATCAAACTACCTTCTTAAAAAAAGTGCAAAGCAAGCTGGCAAAACACCTGAAGGAATGCCCAGGTAATCAGCACCTGTGGGAACAACTGAAGAACACAAAAAAGGAATATACAAAACAAATATGGAAAGAAAAGGCTAAAGGCAAGAGTATGTTTTTGGCTAAAACTTATAAATGCAGCGAATGAAAAAAAAACCAGAAAACTCTGGGAAATTATCAACCTCTTAAATACTCGAGGGAATTGAATTAACAACTCAAACATCTCTGAAAACAACTAGGTGAGCTACCTCAAGACAATTTTTTCAATAAAGTGCCAACCCTGCAGAAATACCCCCTAATTAATAATATAGACACCTGAAAGGGGAAAATCCTCCCGGTGGAAGATGGAGAAACGACTGACCTCACTCTGTCCACTGACAGGACATACCGAGCTCTCCTTAAGGCTTGCCGGGAAGGAGCCCCCGGGCTAAATGGCCTTCCACAAGCCATCTTCTGGGAAGAAGCAGACTTCTGGTCAGAAGTGCTGACCTCCTTATATCAGGAAGCAAGACTGGGATGAGCCATCCCAGAGAGCTGGTGAGGTTCTATAACCAAATCCTATCTTTAAGGGAGGCAACAGAGGCAATTTGGAAGACTACAGGTTAATTGTCCTAATTGACATTGAGGCAAAAAACTATGCCTTTTGGCTCCTTGCTGAACTAATAGCATGGTCAGAAAACCACAATATAATTCCACCCAACCAAACAGGCTTCAGGAAAGGGGTGGGCACCACAATGAATATCCTAATAACCTCCTTTCTCGTAGAGCAGAGTAGATGGTGGCATAGAAAACTACATCTTGGCTTTACTGATTTTAAAGTCGCCTTTGAATGAGTGAACAGACATCTGCTCTGGACTAAACTGAAGCAATGGCGTCTCCCGGCTCCCCTCTTGAACGCAATAATCTCTTTATACTCCGATACACGGGTACACATACAAATCGGAGCTGACACGAGGCTCTTAAGGAAAATCTTCACAACCCTTGGTCTGAAACAAGGCTGTGTGCTTACCCCGTACCTGTTCAACTTGTTTATGGCAGACCTGACTCCAGCTCGGGATGCCAGAAATGTTCACCCTCCACGGTTGGGCAGGATCTCACTGACACAGTTACCATACGTGGATGATCTTGTATTGTTCAGCTGCACGTTCCCAACACGTCCACCACTGAACAGCTCCAAGACTCTGATAGATAAATCACAGAGACTGAGAGAGTTCAAGAGGGGAAGAGGGGATTAGGAAGGGAACAGCTGGTAAGGAGACCTGTAGTAAGAAAAAGGTTAGAACACACAATAAGAAAATTATATCTCCTGAAATCAATACTAGACTATGATTCTAAGCCTAGTCACTCTGAAAACATGAACAATCTAAGAGTTAAGTTTCAAATGACTAAGTTTCAAGATGGGCGGATACCTGTAGGGGAATCAAGAAGAATTAAATGAAAACTTTCTTACTCAAGTACTTTCCTTTACATGAGAATCAGAAAAACATTCTGACAAAATTTTAAACTAAATTTTAAACCAGTCATATAAATCCTGTTTTGAGAATGCATACTAGGACCATACAATATTGCATCTAGAAACATCTGGCTTTCTGTGTATTCTTAAAATGTTTCAAGACAAATTGCGCATATTGCAGATATATATATATATATATAGTAAACACCATAAAAGGATTGTGCACCATGAATAACACAATATGGATTCAGGAAACAAATCACATAACTTGTCAACTCGAATATTATATAATAAATATCTTAGAATAGTAGCATACAATAAACAACATGAATTAAGCTCGAGGAGAGAATCATGCGTCTTGCCGATTCGAGTGTCACCATGTAAAATACCAATAAATGGTAACACGCAATGAATATCAAAGTTAAATCATCATTAATCGAATCACGCATCTTGCCGATTCGTAAAACATGATGTAAATGTCAAGAAATAACAGCTCACAATAAATAACAAGATCAAAGTACAATGAAACGAATCGCGCTTCTTTTGCCGATTCTTAAGCCACCATGTAAATGTCAAGAAATGGTAGCGCGCAATAAACAACAAAGTTAAATCCTCATGAAACGAGTTGCGCGTCTTGCCAATTCGTAAAACATCATGTAATTGTCAAGAAATAGTAGCGCGCAATGGACAACAATGTTTAAACACGATAAAACGAATCACGCGTCTTGCCGATTCTTACGCCACCATGCCAATGTCAAGAAATGGTAGCACGCAATGAATAACAAAGTCAGACCTTTATGAAACAAATCGCGCGTCTTGCCTATTTGTAAACTTCCATATAAATGTCAAGAAATGGTAGCGCGCAAGTAATCTGTTACTCATTTAAGAATTAAACCAAGAATATGAAAATTCTAAATAACGGTGTCGGGTTAGTCCAACCACCGTCTTACCGCCTGGAACAATGATCACCAGTGAAGGATGAAGGGCAGAAGACTGGAAGATCCAAATAGGCCGCCCGGACAGGAGCTCAGGAAGAAGCTGCTGCTCTGCACCAGAACCTCTGAATAGTGAGCACTGGGAGTTGGGCTGGCTCTCTTTTATAGAGTCTTGGCCCAGCCCAAAACCACGCCCAGGCATGTTGCAGGGAAAGTCTCTGGAAGGCCCTGCAAAGGGACCACACCCTAACACACTCTGAAAACCTGCAGCAATACATTGCAAAGGAACAGTATTTGTAAGCATATTAAAAATAAGTTTTCAGGATTGTACTCTGCAATGCAAAAGGTTAAACCACAACATATCAGCACAATCCATAAATTACGTTGTTTTGAGAGTGCTGGGTTTTTGCATTTTTGTCGCCAATAGAGCGCATACTGCTCTGGTGTTGACACACCAACAGTACCCACATCAACTGGATTAAGGTATTTGTCTAATGCACAGGGCATCATAGGCCTTTGCAGGTCTTATGTCCAAAAAACCTTTTTAAGATGAGACCCGTTAGTCCTTGGGGGTCTGGCTAATCTCACATTTTGGAGGATTCAATAGATTTCTATGGCACGCTTCAATTCTCATGACAGTAACTGCATGATGTGTTACACTTAAGCACTCTGAACTCCCGGACTGACTAAATCCGTATATCTTTTATTACAAGCTGAGAAATTTTAGAAGATGTAATAGATTTTTATGGTATGCTCTTAAAATGCAGGTAATTAATGAATGTTGTGTCACACTTAAGCAATTCTGAACGTTTGGACTGACTAAACCTACTTTGATCTATCTTAATATATAATTTCCTTGGAAATTAATTGTTTTCTACAGTGGAGTGCCTTTATTATGTAAATGGTAAAATTGTTATGGCTTAATTAACTGAAACAATTAAAATCAAATCAATCAATAGTGCCCTTTACCAGGGACTTATATGTAAATTAAATATGCCAATTGGGTAGGAGCCAATGTCACCATGTTTAGGGGAGAGAGGACAGGCTTTTAGCACTGGCCAGCAGTGGTAAAGTGTGCAGAGCCATAGAACCCGCAAATTCGAGATCAGAAAAATGGAGGGAGACAGGCAAGGCGGAAGTCCACTCTAAGGCTTTAAGGTATAACTGTTCCCTTGGTACCTCTTCCCCTTTCTGTTTGTAAAGAAGGTTTGTTGGGGGACCACTGCCAACTCTCAAACAAACTTAAAGAAATGTTTTTTTTTTAAATGCAGCACGCTCCTTTTAAGGAAAAAGGGCTGCATTTAAAAAATCTTTACTTTCTTTAAATTAAATCCCACACCTGGAGGTCTGCTGATCCCAGTAGGCCACATCCTTGTCATGGCATTCAACTGTCATAGTGTGTGGCCTGACTCTAGAATGTTGATGAGGTAGGTCAGATTGCAACCCGCTATTGTTTTAGGGAATTGAAACAGAATTTTTCAGCTGACCAGAGGGAGCTTGAAGGACAAAGTCCATTTAAAAGGTTGTTACAGTGACATGACATCAATGAATAATAACACACACCCAAACAAAGAAATGCTATTGTTCACATAGCGATGTCATTGATAATGTCAATGTTAAAATAATAGGTAATATTACCAGCAACCACGTCAGGGCAACGATATATAGAGTTCTTTATTTCGGCTAAAAGCCATAAAAGCATCCGTATAAGAATAATATAATATATTCACACAATGGTCATTAAAAATCAGGTAGAAAAAAGTGCCCTACAATACAATAAATATCCCTGCCCCACTCTAAAAAGTTAGACTAAAATAAACATACATACATTGAATAAAAGCCCATGCAAACCCTCAAAAGAATTACACAGTTGTAGCCTTTCTGCTTAGGTCCCTTAAGTTAATCTGCATTTGACCAGGTGTCTTTGCGTATTTGCAGATCAGTCAGAGAGGTATTCTCTTGCTCCACCCATGCACATTTGAGATACCTCACGACTGCAAACACTACCTTATCACTTGTGTCACTTGTCAATATGAGTAGAGATGCCTTATAATTTCTTATCCCAAGAGATCTACATAAAGGAATAATCCCCTTTTTCCTAGGGACCAAGTATCTAGGGCAAACAAATTCAAAATGTGCAAGGGTCTCAGGTTGCATGGGGCAAAAATGACAGAAACTCGAAATGCTGTCATCCTTGCTCCAACTCGTGGTAAACGTCTTTGATAGCAAAGTCCCTAATCTAAATTTAATAAAAAGGCTTTTAATGTAAGGAGGTTTTACATTGTCCATATAGGTTTCAAACTTTGAGGAACATTTGTGATCTAGAAACTGTATTGTCCTACTGCCTTGCCCCTGTTCGGACCAAATCTGCATCAGATCCATCTCCCAATAGCATCACTTTATACGTAGTTTCACTTTGTCAGTGTTTATTTACATGTTGTGTATCTGGCAGCAGCTGGACATGATTGGGGGTGGGGTAACCTTTGATCTAGGCCTGACCTAGGGTAGGGCAACACTCTCCAGTAGCCACATTGCTCCATCTTGAAATAAATGTTAGGAGCTGTTGTCTGCAGGAATCCAAAACCTGACGAAAAAGGTTTAATGACAAAAAAAACTCCAGCAGTCTTGACAACGATCCTAGAATCCAAGTAGAATATTCAGGAATAAGATGGAGAAACAGAAGAATACTTGTTGTTATGGCTCAAGAGAGGAAGGCAGAGTTGACCAGGAAAACTCTGCAAAACTGGATGAACCAACCAACTGGAGCTTAGTGGAAAATAGGGACAAATATATTACACAAAGGGTATATAAACTTCTCAAAAAATATATTTCGACTGCATTGTGATGCAGCTGAGTGAGGACCGTTATCCCTTAAATAAAGTTAAAATAGAACAAGTTAAATTGGAACAGGAAGTGGGAAAACAGGATCAATGAATACTAAGGCATGATCGATTGGGAAGGCCCAAAAATAAGAGGCTGCCATTATGGAAAGAAAATAGATATGTAGATTTAGGGAGGAAGTGCCTTTAATTGGGTATTCAACAACTACGTAACCTTCCTAAAGGAGCCTTTGAGGAATCACCTCCTGTATGCTGCCTCAGAATGTTGTACTGCAGAGATCCTTGTAGGAAAATGTAATTCTCATGTTTGAGCAAAAAGGTTGCAGCTCCTAAAAAAGGCAAAAAAGGCAGTGTTCACAATATGATGTCTTAGCAGCAGCGCCAGCTGCAAATCTCAAGGGCAGTGACGGGTGGGGGGATGGGGGAAATAAAATATATATATTTTTTTTTTAACTGTGCTGCCACTGCCGCTGGCCACCTCACTCCTTTTCTCTCCTCTTGGTGTCCCAGCAGTCCCTGGGACACCAGCACAGCATCACCATGCAGTCTTGATGCTGCTGTAATGCTATACCTAGCATGACAGCAGCGGCAGGACTGGTCTGAGCCGTGTGGTCGGCTGCTCAGACAGTGCACTGGGGCCTGTGCTGCTTCTCCAACCTGGCTGTGCAACCAAGCCGGGTTGGAGAAACCTAAGTGCGCATGTCAGTTTGGCCAGCCTATGATGGCAGGCCAAACTGACATGCACACTTAGTGGACTCACCACAAACCTCCTCCTCCTCCTCCCTCCTCTCATGGCCCAGCCCGCCTCCCCAGCACATGCTGGCTGAGCCAGCAGCTGAATAATAAAAAAATTGTAAAATATTGTTTTATTTTTCAGCTGCTGGCTCTTAGCCAGTGGGCCAACTCACCTTAGCCATGCGGAGGAGCCACCCCTGCGTCTTAGACCGAGCAACAATTGTGACGTTTCTCTGTCTGGCGGGTGCAGTTGTCAGTCGTCCTTGCTTGATTGGAACCACAATGTCTTTTCATCTAGCAGATGCAGCTGCAATGACATCTCACCTGACCATGAATCCATTTTGTTTGGTGGGTATGACACTCACATCATAGCTGGGTACTGCATTGGGCATGTGAGTTATGGTTTTCATAGAGGGGGTAGGAGTTATGGTTTGTTCAACTAACCATAACTGACTAGTTTAAATCACTTGTTCACTGCTTTGAAACTGGATCTACCAATCCCATGAGATGAGGGGAGTAATACCAACCCCACTATAAACCCTCTGTACATTTCTGCAGGTTGGTGGCTTCAGTACCTGCTGCTCTTTCGTAGCTGCAGCAAAATTAGTTTTTGGTTGCTCTGATTCTAAGATTTTACAAAGATTGACAAATCTTACATTCAACAAAGGAAATAAAGCTCGCTCTTCCAATGGAATTCATGTATTTTTTAAATGTATTGTCCTTGAAGAGTTTGAAGAGCTTGATTCTTGAATGACCAATTAATAAACGGTGAAGATATGCAAAAGTCTTTCCCGGATTTACCCTTTGAAGCCAATCAACACCTTTTTGAAAGGCGCAAGACACACCTCTGATTAAAGTAGTAGTTTCATGCTAAGTTTGATGTAGTTTGGTTAAGCTGTTTTTCCTGTAGTGGAGAGCAAAGCGTCCTATTGAAATCATCATTAACATATTAACAATGAATACATTGAAAACTTGAAAATGAAAATATTGTGATTGCACCATGCCCCTCCTAGAATGTTATATCCCCCAGAGTTTGTTGGCATTAGGACTCTGTGCACTTTACTCTTGCTAACCAGTACTAAAGTGCCTCTCAGTAAAATTGGCCTACATGTACGAAGGGCATGTAAATTAAATGCTACTAGTAGGCTGCAGCACTCATTGTGCCAGCCACTAAAATGGCTCTGTGAAACATGTCTGAGGCCTCAATGTCAGTCTATAGGACTGTTTTAAACTGCCCTTTCGAACAGGCAAAATAAACTTTTTTACCCAAACTAAACCTTCATTTTTAATAATTATAAATCGCCTCTAATGTAGGTCCTAAAACCTCATAGGGGAGGGTGCATGGTATTTAAAAAGTAGAAAATGTGTGTTTAAGTTATAAATATTTTGAAACTGGAAAACACCTAAGGTCGGCTTTCACTGTTGTAAGACCTATCTCTCAATAGACTAATACTTGGTTACCTCCTTACAATTAATAAGAAATAACTTCAGTTTGGGACAGAATAGAGCGATCCTGTGTCAAATGAATGGTAATTTAAAATACCCTTTACTGATAAAGTCAGATTTCAAGTTACTAGTCTGAACATGCCACTTTTAGAAAGTTGCCATTTTCTTGTCTCAACCAAATGTGCCTTTCTGCCAGAGTCCTGAGTCAAATTACTCTGAATAGCTCTGCTATGGGGGTTGTGTATTAATTACAGAGAGTGAGAGAAAGGGACCTTAGGTGTGGACATGATGGACCATCCTCAGAGCATGACTGTGAGGGGCTGTATGCAGCCTCACCTGTACTTCAAGCAGATTTGCTTACAGCACACACAAAGGAATCTGACACCAGGCCTGTCCTGTTTTGTCACCCCAAAGAGTTTGGAGCCTAGACCAGGGAAAGAACTGACCCAAACAACTTTTGGGGGTAGGTCAGAGGAGCAGGTCAAGGAATCTTCCCATTCCACTAAACAAAGGCTTGCACCAGGTATAAAAAGAGACCTTCAGAACAATTCATCAGAATAATCCTGGACCTGTGGAACATTCAGAAGAAGGTCTCCCCTGCTGCATGAAGGACTGTCTTGCTGTCTGAAAAAGGAAGATTGGATTTGCTTGCTTTGATCCCCGACTACCAAGAGTGACTCCAGCGGTCAGTTGGCTGACCCGTATAAGCTACAGAGACACAACAAGCTTTCAGATACCTCCCTCCAACTGCCTAGCTGAAAAGCTACAACTGGAGCTACTTTGACCTGTAAATGGAGCTGCCAGAGCCCTCCTATTGGCCTCGGCTTGAGGGAGTCCTGATCTCCAAGATATGCCCATCCTTCCTGGGCCATTGGCTGGCATCAGTGGAAGCTCTTCCAAGACAAGAAGAAAAAGGTCAACATCTGTAAGTTTGGGCCCATCATGACCGTGTATCATTTTACTTTATAAAATTGGTACATTTTATTAAATTGTTTTGGTATTTTTCTTGCTTTATGGTTTCAGTTTGCTACCGTTTGTATGCTGCATAAATACATTGCACAGTGCCTCTTAGTTATTCCTGGCTGCTTTGTCGAGCTACAAGAGGGTTATGCACAGGTTAATTTAGTTAATTTTTGCAGTTCACCGTGATAAGGATGATGGTTGTTGCTGGGTGGGTTATTTCCTCCCTACTCAACCAATAGGCCCATTTCTTACAGTCACAATTATTTAGGAAATATTGGCTTCATGTTGGCTCAAAGTGGAAGAAATAAAACATATTTTGGAATAATTTGAGCATTCTTTAAGCAAAAAAAAGTGCTGCATGTACGCCTCGAGGTGAGTCATGCATTCCCTACATTCACTTATCTACGGAAAATAATGCCATATTATTTTTTAGTATGGAAAACATTTTGAATGTTACATTATTTGATAAAATAAACAAATGTAATTACAATATAATCAATTGGTTCTGATACACTGATCTCCATAATTCTGGCCAGTAAACAGTTGGAGAGATATAGTTATGAATCAAAAACACATCTGATTAAAAGTCTCATTGGTTATAGTGCAGGTGTGAAGTTGCCCACACTGGTGTTATTAGCATACAAATGTGCGATTCTGTCAGAGATTAGACATAATCATGAAATATGCTGCCATTCCACGGTGAAATCTGCAGCTGCCTAGGGTCCCATAACATATATTCAACTGACTTAGCTCTATTTTAGTCACATTTGACAGTCTAATGCTCAAAATAATTGATTCCAGAATGCAATAGACATCAATAAGGGAGTTAAACCGAGATGTTGACTGCCTCAACAGCATTTGAGTTCCTCACTGCGCTACATTTTCCAGTATACATCATCTAAATCAATCATTATTTGTAGTGTAAGACAAGTAGATTTAGAAATAATGATTCTGTTAGTGCGGATATAAATATTTTCTGAATAGTTCAATTGTTAGTAATGTGCATTCACTCCTCTCCCTAATGGATGATGCTGCCTAGCACTGGTCTCTCGAAAGAGGGAAAATGAAGTGTACTCTTACACGAGCAGGATGTTGAGGAAAACGCTTTTTTGTGTGGAAAATGTGGGTGTCATTATTTCTTATTAAATACACGCATTGAGGTAAGTTTTCGGTGTTGGATTAATTCCTAATTATGTTAATAATCACTAATAAATATATTCAACTGTGCAACTAGCGGTTGCGTTGTATTGAGAAATCATAAAATTTCCTTGCAGACCAGTGTCTTTAAAAGGCCGGTTGAGTTGGGGAACAGGTAGTCACACATTTGTCCATTATCCAAATAGGCAATACAAACCACTTCCAGATAATGTTGCATTTATTGCTGCATTAATTGACGCTTCTGACTCCAGATGGAGCAGAAGAGGTGCTATATTCATACTGATTTTTGAAGGTCGAGAAAGTCCAAGCAATAAATAAAGACCCCTTTAAATTCTGTATTTATCTTATCACGTTGGCTGCACTTCAAAGACAGAGGTCACATGTCGGGTTTGCTTTCTGACAAATTACTACTTATGCTTTTAATACAGGGATTGGTGTTTACAAACTCCTCTCACTTCCTTGTCAAATAAGGAAAAGTGAAGGAATTTATGTGACTGTCTTTATGGGGTTCAGGTGTGTGAAAGGAAAGGCTGTAATTTTTTGTAACACAAAACAAAATTTGAATACCTGTATATGAGATACAAAAGTGAGACATGTTATTTTTGCTTTCCTAACGTGTGAAGGAAACAAAGATTTTAATAAAAATGAAATCAAATAAAGCCAAAATACAATTCACTTGGTGATGCACAAATGGTAACTATTTACTGACACCTGCATTCTACACCATATCATTTGTCTGCAATATAGTTGTAATAGTAAAACTGTAACTGCGAACATTTAATGGCCATTTCAATGGAAAATATGCTGTCTGCAAATAACAGTGAGCTACCATGTGATGCTTTTTTTACATGAAAAAATCGCCTGCCTCATGTCTGTTAAAGCTAGGAGGGTTGCAAAAGTTTGTTGTTCTAAAAAGTGAGTTGTGGTCAACACAGGGGGGACTTCATTGACCACATGCAGTCGCTCAGTGGACTGCCCTGAGGAAGAAGATGAGCCTCTTGCACCTGACTGCTGCTGCGCTGCTCCTTAAAAATGCAGCGCTTGTACCTTCAGTGCAGGACGCTGTCAACAGAGGTGGGACTTAATTGCCCACCTAGCATTGCTCTGTGGACTGTCCTGAGGAAGATCATGGGCCTCTTTCACCTGATTTCTGCCACGCTGCTTCTTCAAAAATTGGCACTTGTAGCCATGTAGTGGGACATTTGCAACATAGGGGGAACTTCATTGCCCACCCTGCATCACTCCGCAGACTGCCTTGAGGAGGTGGAGGTGCCTCTTCACCTGACTTCTTCTGCTCTGCTCCTTCAAAAAGTGGTGCTTGTACCTGCAATGCGGGATGGTGCCAACCCTAGGTGACTTAAATGACCACACTGCATCTTCCTGTGGGCTGTCCTTAGGAAGAGTAGGGGCCTCGTGCACCTGACTGCTGTTGCACTGCTCTTTCAAAAAATGGCACTTGTACTTGTGGTGTGGGACACTGCCAACACAAGGAAGACTTCATTGCCTACCCACTATTGCTCAATGGACTGACTGCCCTGAGAAAGAGTAGGGGACCATCTTCGCCCATCATCCGCTGGAAGAGTCTGGGCTGGGCCACCCCTCTTAATTTCTCGTCAAAGGAAATTAGCATTTTGTTTTCATCCACTTTATCTTTGTTGATTCATGAGTGTGTAGTTTCTTGGCCACTGGATTTTCAGTAGGCACAAGCATTACTTGAGAGCATGCAATGGTGAAACGAAGGGCTACTCATGCAAAATGTACATTAGGGTCACCATAGAAGTGTGGTGGGGATAATTAGCAAGGAGATATAACTTGCAAAGTGGAGCTTGTCGATATCTTCTTCTTGTGACTCAGACATTGGGCCCCCTTCCATGACTGTGGCAGCTCCCCCCGTCACTACTATTACTTCTCCGCATTTATCCACATACCTGGCCATCGTGGAAGTTTTCCCCACTTAGCCCCTCTGGCTCTTCAACCATCACCGAGGTTACGGCAGAGGACATGGAACCCTGTGATGGGTCACTATTTTCTAACAGTGTTTGCAGGGGACATGGAAGACTAAAAACAATGGGGTGAAGAGAAATAGAGTGGAGAGGGAAACCAAGTCTAAATGACAGTGCTCTGACTCCTCACTGGCCCCATTCAACCCAGCCCCCTCATCCAATCCCAACCCTTAATGCCGCATGTCAATGATCTTGGTCAAATTTCATCTGATAGCATGGACAAACTCTGCAAGAGGGTTGTGTCATTTTTTACGAGTGTGCTGGGCTCAATATTGGATTGGCTAGATAAAGTGGAAGCAGCCATGAGAAACTTGATGAGTGACTGGGCAGTGCAGCACACTGTTAGGCCACGGCAAGTGGTTGCTATTGGGGGCAGTCCAGTCAATGGTCTATCACAGAAGGCGATAGGCCATGTGACCTCAACAGACATTGCATCTGGAAGGCCCAACGGACTCAGGCAGGACTCCTTGCCAGAGAGATGACTAGAGACACTGCCACAACTCACAAGCACTGGTAATCCCAGGGTGATTTTATCGGAGACAGCAACAACACATGATGCATTTTACTCCAAAACCGTTACCCTAGATCTCTTCTGTTAAGAGTCTATTCTGGTAACCTTCCTATTTGGGAGTCACCAGACATCTCAAAGATTTGAACGAGGTGGGCTCACTCACTTAATGTGGCATGCTTCATCATCGGCCACCTCGTCCCACCCTGGTAAGATAATATGTCCATGGCAGACTCGACCTTAAATGGGGCTCTCTTGAGGAAATTCTTAGATAGTATCAAACTGGACAGGAAACTCTGGTCCAGATTCAGTTTAAAAATATCTGAGGATAAACAACAAAAAGTGCCCATTTTATTACAGTGGTATCTATGATATGATTAAAATAGCACCGTAAAGGTATTAGGGTGTGGTTCTGGAAGTGTATTATGTGGAATTAAACCCCTAAAAAATTGCCTGCTGACATGTTTCTGCCCATCTGTGGGTGGCCTGGAAAGGTCTTCGGCATTCCTCAAGGCTTAAATGTTGAACTTTCCTCCAAATAATTACTTTAGGAAGGTGGAGAAATATGAATCCAAGTAGTAGACCTCTTACAAAATTTGCTAGTGATGGTAAAACCCCCTGTCAGAGAAAAACATAAGGATAAAAAATAGGAAGGGTAAGAGATTTAATAATTAATCATTCATATTTCAATAGCCCAGCTATTGAATAGAAATAATTAGATGCCCTGTTTTATTTTCTTTTGGGAGGTCATACAGGATTATTGATCAAATAGGTGATGGCACACGTGATAAAAGGCACACACACACACATGCATGGCACAAGTGACAAAGCACACATGTGAATGACAGATAACATACTAGTTATGTGGTGTATATTGGATTAGGCAAAAATTCCTATTACTTTTGGCCTACTCGCCTCCTGGTCTGTCCAGAGAGGGAGTATCCTGTAGTCACCCTCTAGACACAATGTCAAAAGCAACGATTATTTTGAGCTCCAACGAAGGTAACTCTGGAAGTTAACTTTACATTAAACAAAGTTGTTACTTTTAACAAGGTTGTACACTCTGCATGTGGAAAGAGGCCACTCAGAGTCAGTAGCAACCTTCTTAAAAGTATAAAAGGCAGCAAGTGGATCAGGAATAACTGGCATAAGTCTGTGAATCTCAATGTGGATAGATGTTTGCAGGAAGCATGGCTCACCGAACGTGTGGTTATGGATGGTTACGCAAAGCACTTAATGTCTGCCCTACAGGGCTCTGCGGGCAGGGCAAAAGACAGCCTTATAACTTTTATCTCCCTCACATTTCCAGCACAGCTCATATGGCTGAATCTCGCCTCCCTGCACTATCAACTTATACTCCTGCAGTGTATAACAGCCCAGTTGCTTTTAGTAGATGTGTATAATAATGTATTTGACACCTCTAGGGTAGATCTGCCTAGGTCACTTCTTAAAGATGTTCCTGATTGTATTTGCAACATACAGGGGAATTTTGTGGTGGTGCTCATGGGGGATTTTTAAATTGGATCTCTGCCACCTTTCAATGTCTTTGGCCTTTAGGCTGGTGGACAGGGGAGAGGTACTCAGTCACTCACTTTGCTCACAGTCCAGTTGGGATTGTAGGAAGCTGGCTCTGTATGTGGTGCACTAAAAAGAAGTACACCATGTAGAGAGTCCAGTGGATCCCCAAAGGTTTGCAGAGGCAGAAACAGATAGGTCTAATGCTCTAATTGTGGTATTGTGGGCGAGAAGTTAGGTTTACCAAGGAGTTGTGTTCCGCATTTGTTGTACTCACAGAGGCAATAAATGAGACAACACTCAGAGACTCAATCCAAGACCAAATTAGAAAAATAACATTTGCTTTTATATGCTTTGAACCAAAGAACTTTACTATAAGGTAAGCAGTTTTAAAATTTAAAATACTTTTCAGTTTCAAAAATCGACACAGTTGCATTTTCAGAGTTTTCAATGCTAACCTATGGGAGGAAAACAAGAATGCAGTTTTGCAGATGAGTACTCAACTTACAAATCCAGTCTTTGGGGATTTATCAGGCAAGGTTCAAATCAGCACCAAGAGTGCACCCTCAGCGCACATGGGCGTCCGGGTGCAGAGGTCAGATTCAGGATTGGGTGCCCAATGTGAACTAATGGAGACTGGGGGTGAATAAAGATGCGCTGCTCACAGGTGAGTAAAGCGGTATCAGGGGTCAATCTCCTGGTGTTGATGTAAGTACAGTGGGAGCCACAAGGCAGCACCAAACTTACGCCATCAGCCGCACAGGGGCAGCCGGGTGTAGAGGGCAAACACAGCTTCGGGCGCCAAATGTTAATCATTGGAGACTCAGCGTGACTAAAGATGCGCTGCTCACAGGTGAGTAAAGCGGTGTCAGGGGTTGATCTCCTGGGGTTGGGCAAGCCCACAGGGGAGCCAAAAGGCAACACCAAACTTACATCATCAGTGGCACAGGGGAGGCCGGGTGCAAAGTGCCAACACAGCATCAGGCACTCAATGCAAATCAATGGAAGAGATCAGTTTTGGAAAATGGCTGCAGGGCCAGGAATCTGATTGAAGAAAACCCACAGTTGCCCAGGTAAGTTCAGTAGTTGAAGAATATAGGGACACCATCAGTCCTGCTCCCCAAGGTCCAGGGGCACCTGATGTAAGGGTGTCCTCTGATGTCAGAAAAGAGCTTGCTGGGCAGTCACGGTCAGAGGGGGTCTTTGGATTGAGGCTTCAGGCTTCGAGGCATAGTCCGGCAGGAGTCAACCTGGTGGACTCGGGCTCAGAATTGCTGGGAAACCTTCACAGGACAGATGGGCCACTTGAACTCAGGCCATGGGCATCAGGTGCAGAGGTGGGACCCGGTGCGGGTTCACCGTTCCCTAGGGCAGAGTTCTGTTTCTTTAAACTGTGTTTCTCCTGGACAGATCTGCTGTCCATGGAAGATCTTGGTCTTTTTTTAAGGTAGGCAGTCCTCCCAGGGCTTTGGAGGTTTGCTGGGCTTCAGGTTGGGTCATCTTTTGATGCAAAATTGTTGAGGGTACAGACAGGCCAGTAGGGCTGAGGCCAAGTCAGTTGGTGACTGCAGTCTTCTCTGCTGGTACAACTCTGAAGTGTCCTGCTCTTATAGGATTGTCAGAAAACTGAGCTTCTAGGGTTCAGCGGTGCCACCTAAATACTGAATTTAGGGGCGTTACAGGGGTACCAAGTGATAGCCAATGGGCTACTCACCTTTAGGGTGACTCCACTTTTCTTATGACCACTTCCTTTGGAAAGTGGGCATTGCCCTAACCCTATTAGCTTAATTCCTTCCAAACAAGATGGAGGAATTTAAAAAGTAGTGGCCCCTTCAGCTCGTCCACCATAGAAGTAGGACTTACATGAAGTGGGCACGCGTCCTAATTTACCTAATTTTCCCACCAGCCCTACCACAAAGGTGGGGTAAGGAACTGGGGGTTGGCCTTCTCTACCATTTGGAGAGGCCTGGGTCACATTTCAAAGGCAGCAAGGCCTTTGAAGCTTCCCGTTCTGGAATGTCCATCCTGCCTGGATGATGTGTTATCACCTTCGCCCAGAGCAAGCCTTTGTTCTGAGCCCGCAGGACCATTGGCTCTCACCTCAGAGGGGCAGAACACTGTCTAAGACGGCTGCACTGGTTTGCCACAGTCAGTGACCATGCTAGGGCTTGTCAGGTTTGCAGGGGGGACCTCTAAGGTGCCCTCGGTGTGCACGTACTAATAAATTCAGCACTGTGAGGGTTTATTAATGTGAGATGTTTGATAACAAACATCTCTATCTTCAGTGGAGCCATCATTTAGCAGGGGAACTTGTAATGACCAGTGTCCAGCACATGTACTTAAAATTACTTTATGGTCACTTGCTATGTCTGAGAAACGAGAAACGAGAAAGACATAACAGGGGCATAGCTGCTCATGAAGCTGTTCCCACACATATAATGTAATGCACCCTGCCTTAGGGCTGTACGGCTGCCATAGGGGTGACACACATATATTGCATGCAGTATTAGGTGACATGGAACACAGGCTGTTGACACGAAGTCTGCAATGGCAGTACTGTGTGCAGTTGGTAAGATGGCCATTGAGGGTGGCACAGTCTGCGCTGCAGCCCTCAGGGGTCTTCTTTAGTGCCCCATGCCCTAGGTGCCAAGGGTACCATTTACTAGGGACCAATCAGTGACAAGTAAAGGGTTTGCCAATTGGAAAAAATACTGTGCAGTTTTGGGAGAAAGAAATGTTGCACTGGGGACCTGTTTAGCAGATCCCCAGTGCACTTTCAGTCAAAATTGCACCAGAAACCAGGGAAAAAGTGAGGGGTAACCATGTCAAAAGAGGCACTTTACTACAAGGACAAATTTAATCAAATCATCATTAAGTATAACTTGCTGTGTTCTTTTGATTCACTGACGGGGACGTCCTTTGTGTCACCCACTTATGTAGGGAGGGGAACTCAAAGACAA
The DNA here is from genome assembly GCF_031143425.1 of Pleurodeles waltl. Lineage (NCBI taxonomy): Eukaryota > Metazoa > Chordata > Amphibia > Caudata > Salamandridae > Pleurodeles > Pleurodeles waltl. The sequence goes on along the minus strand of NC_090448.1, from coordinate 860,479,841 downwards.
ATGGATTTTATCCTCTTTTCTCAATCATTGAGCAAATGGGTTATGGCCTACAGTCTGATCGATTCACCGCTGAGCTATCATAGGCTTCTGTCCCTTTCTTTGCATGCCTCTTTTTTTTCTAAAGTCCTCACTGCACATAATCCCCTACCCTCTAACACACAAGGAACAAAAGGTTAGTCAAGATGTAGCCTCATTTATGACACGCCTGATAGCCTTCTTCCTGACTTTCTATGCTGTTTAGCGGATGCTTGTATGCTGGGGGGTTGCAGGAGGCTATCAAGTGCTTTGATAGGATCTGCAGCCTTGGGCCTAATCAGCTCTTGGCCCTGTTTAATCCCAGAAAGGGAAAATCTGTCAAGTGGTTTGATGGGGATTGTACAGCAGCACACAGTCAGCTGCTGTTGGCATGAAAATAGTCCCCAAGAGAAAAGAATAAGGTGCAGGAGTGTAGGGCCCACTACAGGCACGCTCTGAGAGTGAGGAAAGCTACTATTAGAGAGGAACCTTTTTCTTACCTGCTTCAGGCCAATGAGTTACATGACAGCAAGGCATTCTGGACCACGGTTAACCAAAATAATTTTAGTAACAGCAATGATTCAGGGGTTGTTACAGTGAACTTCCCAGACGCCTTGGTGACCCACTTCATGAAACTCTATTCAGATACCAATGCTAGGGCTTTCACCATTCCTGGGACACCCGGGGCAGCTGCGCGTAGCTTGTCACTTCCCTCTCCTGAGATTTCCTAGACACACCAAACATGAGAGGTACGTCCTGATGGCACAGAGATTGCACTTAGTGAGTTCCTAACAGCATTACATACCTGCCCGGCAGAAAAAGCCCAGGGCCCTGGTGGGATTTCTGCTGACCTGTTCAAGGCCATTACGCAGTTGTGGGCCCCACTCCTGACTAATGTTCTCAATGTCTTCGTCGCCATAGGCCTGCCAAAATCTTGGGCCCATGCCATTATATTCCCCATATTTAAAAAGGGCTCTAAGGCAAGCCACACTGCTATCGCCCAATATTACTGATTAACTCCATCACCAACGTTATGTGGAGAATTTTGTTGGAACAAGCCATGGAGTAGTAATCTTTATTTTTTAGTTAATGAAAACCATAACAATCAATGCATTGTATACAATATATAAAATTCTCTAAAAAAAGGACAAACAATAGGAGAAAATTTAATAAAATCTTTGAAATAAATACACAACTAAAGTGCGATGTGCCAAGTTTTTTTTGGGGGGGGGGATTTTTTGATAGCTTGCAATTCTAAAGCAGTCGAGGGGCGGAGTGACCATTAAACTAACTTTGCAGACACTTGATGCCCGTGGTGCGGTTGATGTTACATGCTAACTCAATGTGTACAGCCTGAGAACCTGCTGTTGCGCCTACGGGCTTCTATTTCACCTTTTTAACTGAGTCATCTTAAAATGTGTCCTTCTATGTGCTATAACATTGTCAAAATTTAATACGCGACTAATAAAATATATGAACACTTAAAAGTGAGCCAACTGTCAGCTAAGGTGTGTCCTAAATAGTAAGTTTACACTTGCAGTGTGGACAGTCAGAAATTTGATGAATCTGTAGATTGACTGCGGATCGTGAGGGTCAAACATTGACATCACTGCTGGCCGACAGGAACGAGTCCCATTCCTCTCGAAGACTGGTTTTAACAGTTGTTGTTGTGCTTCCTTTAAGGCCGGGCAAATACAAATCAGATGGACCATGTCTTCCTTGGGACCTTTACATAACCTACAGGAAGATTCTCCTCCATTCTTCCAAGACGGTTGGTCCGCTCTGGATGGTAGAGCGCCTAGACGAAGAGCCAGCAAACGACGGTTGATATGTAGTGCGAAAGTTGAAATCAAATATTGTGATGCCGCCGAGGTGGTATAAGTGTGCATAAGAAGCCAGGCTTGCGGATGTTGTCCAAATTTAGATTTATCAGCTAGAAAGGACTGCAGTCCCATTTCCTTTTTTAACGCTCAACAAACAGTGAATATGAGATGTTGGAGTCCCACAGGTGCATCATTTCTGTCTCTTGCAGAGAATTATACATATACCTTTTATATACTGATTTTGGATTGTTGCTCACTGAATGCCATAAAGCCATGACTAGGGGGCTGGTCATATTTTTACTTATTTTGTACCAGGACTTTATTGTATGCACTTTCCTACCTAACTGCTGTTGTATTAGGCCAAATTCTAGCCTGACCTGTGCGGGAGAAGCGGAGCCAGGAAGTTTAAAGACCTGCTTATAGAGTTTTATTTGTTGTTGGTCCAGTAGCAGGGCATCTTTCCCATATAAAGCTTTGCTTCCATATGTAGTGGCTGGGAGGAATTTGGCCGACATAACAGACAGTAACAGCTTATACGATGGGCCTTTTAATCTTTTTGCTAGGGTACAGAAAGCAAACGTTAAAGCTTTGCACTTCTGTGCAATGTAGCGCTTCTGCGGCTTGAGATTGACCTTGTTATCGATAATGATGGCAAGGTATTTATAGCAGCGAGTTGTTTCAAGGGTAATGCCATTCAACTTTATATTGTTAGCTAGATTCAGAGGACATCCCATGGACATAGTTTTGGTCTTTGAGGTGTTAACTTCTAATTTGTTTGTCTTTGCGTATTCACCGAAAGTAGTGACCAACCGCTGCAGCCCTATTTTCGTGTAGCTTCGTCAGTGTATGAAAGGTGTCATAGGGTCAAACTTCCCATCCTTGGAGAGTGCGAGTTGGTTGCATCCAGCTTCAAGGAGAGATCTGCAGTGAAAAGGTTGAAGAGGTGCGTGTTTTAGTCCTATATTTGTCGGTATCCTCCTAGAAATTTTTGAGCCATCTGCTACCTTGACCTGTACCCAAGTTTTATCGTATAGCATTTCTATGCATCTGAGAGTTCGCTCTTGCAGGCCCCACCGCCGCAATTTACTCCAGAGAAGTGCTCTATAAACTTGGTCAAAAGCACTTTTGAAGTCCACAAAACATAAATATAGTTTTTTCTTTAAGCATTTTGCTCGGTTGGCAATGTCTCCTAGTGTAAGAATGTTAATCACTGTACCATATCCCTTCCTAAAACCGGTTTGATTCAGAGGAACCAGGTTATTTGAGTTTGACCAATTGAGCAGGTCGGCCAGGACTAAGGTGACAAAGTATTTGGCCTCGCTGTCAATTAACGCTATCAATCTGTAACTGGCTGGGTTTGCTCTACAACCCCCTTTGTATATTGGGTTAATGATGGATCCTCTCCAACTTTCTGGAATGATTGTGTTACCCTCAACTTTAGTATACAGAATTGACAGCGTTGTTGACCAATATTCAGGGTCAGCCTTAAAGACAGCTTGCGGGGGACCATTAGGACCAGGGGCCCCGTCCCTGCGACCCTTCCTGATGGCTAGGTTGATGTTCTTGGCGCTAAACCCAGCCACGCTCTGACGGACGTCTGTAAGTTTTATTGACTCCTTCAGAGGCTGATTTACTTCAGATGAGGGTGGTTTAAAGAAAACGTTAGCAAGGCATTCCACCCATTTTCCTTCTGGGACTGATGTGAAGTTTATTATTCTTACCTGCCGGCCGATTCCATTCACTGTTGTCCAAAAGGCCCTTGAATTAGCCTTCCTTGAATTATGAAGTAATTTGAGACAGAAGTCATCCTCCTTTTTGGTTCGCATTTGCCATACATGATTCTTGTAATTTTTCTGTAGGGTTTTTATTTGGGCGCATTGGGTTACTGTAGGAGAGCTATCTTTTATTAGTCTAAGGTTGCGCCTCAGTTCCTTCCTTAGTTCTAAAATTTTTACTGGTAGGTTTAAAGACCTTGCCTGATTATTATGTGGCAATTGACGCCTGGCGAGGCCAAGAGAGGGTACTGACTGAAGAAAAGTGGCCCACGCTTCCACTGTTGGTAGGTCCTGGCATATTGCCAAATGAAGCAAAGATTTTATGTTTTTACACAGCCTTAGTAATGAAGACTCCGACCAGATCAGGCGGTTTAGGTTGATAGATGTTATTGTTCCTAGTTCCTTTATAGCTGGAAGAAGGCACAGAGCATTCCAAATGAGTTCTATATGCTGAAATGAGTGGTCACTATGGAGAGTAGGTTTAATTTTAAATTTTCTAACATGAGCTAGCAAAGGAAGTGACACGGCTGTGTAGTCTATTATTGTCGCAGACTTTGTGCTATGATGAATTAAGCTTGGTGGGACGTCATCGTTGATCCTGCTATTTAGTACCCTAATACTCATGTGCTCTAGTGCCTCTACCAGTTGTTTACCCCTTGTGTCCAGTCTTTTCTGCGCTGGCAATGTTTTCGGCGGCACTGACCATGTGGCATTTTCAGCTGCCAGTTGCTCATCTGGTTCTGGAGTGTGCATTAAGTTAGCATTGAAGTCGCCTGTCACTAATATGTCCCATGCTGGATTAGCGGATCTTATCTCATCCACCCTATTCAATAATTCATCAAATAGCAGTACTTTCTGATTTTTCCGCAGATGGGCATAGACATTAAAAATGACTAGCGGGGCGTGCTGATTATTACTAAAGGTGATTTTAATGGCCTGCAAGTCGGTCTTTGAGAAAGCCAACTGCTCTATTGAAACTAGACCACCGCTTGGCCTACCTGATTTCTTTGATTTTTTGGCACTGATGTGGTGTAGCGAGTAGCCTCCTAATTCAATTGGGTCCTCCAGCCTATGGAATAATTGCAACTAGTCAAAAATTGGAAGAAAACAAGAATCAGCCTTGGATGGAAATCATACAAAAAGTTCCAGGACATGGTCTGGGGAGATGCAGTTTGGCTTTAGGCTTAGGCTGGGAACGGTGGAGCAGGCTCTCCATTTATACCTTCTAATTGGCAAGTACCCCATGGCCAAGAAAGGGACATTGTACTTGGCCTTTACAGACCTAAGCTCTGCGTTCGATTCTGTCAACAGAATAAAACTGTGGAGCTTTTTGTCCCATATTGGAGTTGAGCAGTATATTGTTAATCTTCTAAGGCAACTTCATAACAATGTTGTACCTAGCATAAGAAATGGCTTGAGGTGGGGACCACAGTAGCTTTTAGCCTTACCAAGTGTGTGAGACAGGGCTGTGTGATGGCCTCGTTTTTGTTTTACCTGTACAAAAAGGCTTGGAGAAGCAGTTGGTGGATATTGGGACTGATTGACCCTGTGTTGGCAGTCTCAGAATCCCATCATTACTTTATGCTGAGGACACAGTTGTAATAGTCAGGACAGCCAATGGGTTGCAGCAGTTATTGGGATGCTTCTGCTATTTGAGGATCAATTAGTCAAAATATCATGTCATGCCTAGTTAGTTTTCTCTTTGACAAACATCTTTCATGACAGAGCCAACCTTATTGACTGCCTGCATTTGGACCATCGCTTGGAAATTCCTTGGATAAAATACATCTACCACACCTCGCGCAGCCTGGGGCTTGATGACCTCTTTAGTGCCCCTGATAGTTTCAGAGCTAGCTTTGCTGCTACACTGAAGAATATTTTTTTAGCTCACTGCAGGGTCCTTAGACTGTGGAGTGAGGCCTCCAAGGTTAGTGTCCAAGCATATGCAGAGATTTCAGCTGACCTTTGCCCCGGCACCATACTTAATGTGGGTGGGGAATCAGCACCATAGGTTTTTGTTGGTTAGGCTAAGGTTAGGCACTGTTTATTTTCTGGTGGCCTTCCTTGCCCAGGGCCTGTATTTCAAGAATTTGACTGCTTGTCTCCATGATGGTCACTCTGCACAGAATGTTCTGCATTTTATGTTTTTCTGTCAATTTTCTGTTGTTTTGAAAAGATAATGGGCCTCATTACAACTTTGGAGGAGGTGTTAATCCGTCCCAAATGTGACGGATATACCAACAGCCATATTACGAGTTCAATAGAATATAATGGACTCGTAATACGGCTGGTTGTATATCCGTCACTTTACCGTCACTTTTGGGACGGATTAGCACCTCCTCCAAAGTTGTAATCAGGCCCAATATCTTTTACCTTTTTTAAAACAAGCTAATATTAATTTTACTAGAGCAGTTTTTATTTATTGCCAATGCCTACCTAGTTTGTATGTTTCGCGTTGCACTGCAGTCTATATTCAAAGGGCCATTAGGCAGAGGTCCTTTGTGATTATTTAAACATGAACTTTGTGTCTTCTGGACAGTACCTCGCAATGTCAGAATATTTAAGTAATTTTGTTTTATGATGAACTGTTTTTAATCTGTAAGATTGTATGTGTAGGGCTGTTTTTTTATGATCATGAATTTGGTCGAATAGAGAGAAAATTGAATTGAGTTTTGGTCCCAAAATGTTTGGGAAGCACTTCACTAGGGCATTTTCTCTAGATGGTACTTTATACAAGCCTAAAGGGAAGCTGGTGTGCAAAATAGCATTCCTAACCTCAAAATATAAAAGATCAGGATCTTAGGGAAAGGTTTCGTGGAAACATCTATCGCCTAGTAACACTGCAATCTTGACAGACTGAGGGCATGAATCACAAAGGTATACTTACACTTTAGTGTGAATTCACTTTTTTGTATTATGCTAGATTATTTTTACTAATAGTATTTTACAACTGTGGGGGCTTCTTACAGAAAAAAGATAGGCCTGCCCTATCCTTTTTATGTCATAACCTTACTGTTCATTTTAGTTTGTGAATACAAAAAAAGTATACTTACGGAAAAGTGTAAGTGTGCCTTTGTGAATTAAGCCCTACGAGCTAATAGTACATTTATGACTGTGGAGAATCCGCTGTTATAAACTTACTATGAACTCATAGTTTGTGCATACAACAGAATATAAAATGCACAAAAGTGTAAATTTACCTTTGTTAATCAGACCCTGAGCTTTTGAAACTGAGCAGCTTCACAGCTTTGAATCCATGCTGTGCTCCAATAATTATCAGTGTGCAAAGCCGAAAAGGATCTCAAATTGCAGCTTTGCATTTTTTAGGTCAAGAATAGGCATTCGACTTGGTGTATACTTAAGTATACTTATACTGTGGAAGGAAGCAATTTCATTTGTTGGTTGCAGTGTCCTTTAGCAATTCTTGCTCTCTAGTGGTCAGTTCTGCCTTTTTCGCCCTCCTTTTTCTGTTTCACAGCAGTGACCTACTACTGTATAGATCCACTTTGTTTTTTCTATCTGTTGCTGTGACTGACTTTCTTTCCATTTCTTTGGTGGGCTCCTTTCATTGTGTGCATGTTTTAGGCTGGTAGCTGCCTGCGTTTTATTGCAGCATTCCATTCTTCCCATGTTGTTGACATTTGTTTTAGCTTTATTCCAGTGCTGTTATTATAGGCTCCTAAAATAAGCTTATTTTACTTAACAAATTGCTCCTAAAGTGAGCTTATTTTATTTAACAAACACCATATGCCCTCCGATCCCATCCCAGAGAGTCTCTCTCTTTCTCTCCAGGAGCCATCCCTGCCAGCACTCGACATCACACACAGGGCATTGCTTATCTTAATTTGGGCCATAAATCTTTTCAGGCTGCTTTCCTAACTCAATTGTGCTTTGTTGAATTGGGAGGGAACAATGCTTGTTATTAGATGTTGCAGTCTCTTTGAAATAAGGTAAGCGTCCATGTAACCTAAAAAACAAAGGTCAAGTAATCAGTAAGATAATCTCAAAATACGTTCCAGATAAAAATAAAAAGTTTATGTAAAAACGGAATACATGGCATGGAAATTAGATCAAATAGATCAGTCAACCAACCCCCATGCATTTACCATTTATTTATGGTAAATGCATGGGGAAACTTAAGTCGAATAAGAAAACAGATCTGGCTATCAAGACTGGCATGATATTGGCAGAGCACTTCTACATCTGAAAAAAGTAGTGTGTTCACAGCTGTCTAGAAAGATATCCTGACTCAATCGAGATTTCTGAAGGAAAAAACATAAAGATCAGCAGAACCGCAGAGATAAATCTGTAAAAGTGGAGGTATTAAGAGGACTTCAAAACTATATTCAAAGTAATACCGAGGCACAGACCAATGCTAAACGAGATTCTCCAATATAATATGTTCTAAAGTCAACAAGCATTTGCAAACCAATAGACCTTACCTTTGGGATAGGCTGCGTTTGCCAACGCTTTTTGGCAACAGTTAAAGCATGCCCAGTATTTAACTTCAAAATGCGACTTAATACTTGAAAATATTTCAAGCACATTCAATACAAAGCTCTAGTTCACTCATACAGAAACTACTACTAGAAAAGGCCTTTCTCTGTATCCCAGAAAAAAACGCCTAAGCCTTACTGTCAGGTCAGATCTCTTAGATCCAGTAATGTTTTTCTGATGCAGGTGCCCAAAGCGCGCAGAGCCAGAAGAGGCGGCACATCTTTCACTTTCATGGCGCCTAAATTATGGAATGTTCGTCTTGTTACACTGAGAAAATCACCGTCGGAAGTAATCTTTAAAAATAAGCTGAAGCCCTTCCTCTTCCATCAATAAGATCTGCATGTGTAACCTATTGCCAGTCTGTGGTGCTGCGTTCCTCTGAGCTTAGGGGTGCCTTTTATGTGGCAGCAGCGCGCTGTACAAATGGTTTATTATTATTATAACATTTACTCTACGTATTTAGCAAATCAAATTCCTCATGTTTTCTCCTTTTTTCCAGCCATTTCCAAGTTACATTTCAGCACGTTGATCTGCAGGAATCTCTCAGTGGTGAACTGCAAGGATGTGACTGTCATCACAAACCTTGTAATCATGACCCCTGTGCATAGGGTCAAAATGTAGCCCTTAGCTTGAAACGAGGACCTTTACGTAGTAGCCAAAACTGTTTTCTACTCAGACAGCAAACCAGAGACCATGTCCTTGGTCAACTGGCTGTGATCAGCAAATTTGTAAGGAACAAAAACATGGAAATATGTGGTCTGTTGAAGTTTAATTAAAAATATGTTTCAATCCAGGTCCCAATACTAAACATCAAATAACCAAAGCCACGGTTTTTGGCAATATAGGTTTAAGGAGATCTTGCTTTTCCCTCCTTTCCACCACTCTGAACAGGTAGTGGCATAATTTATCCAGTCATAGCTGGATTATGCTAGCGCTGCTACTTGGCCCTGCCTAAGAAACTGATTAGAAGGTTCCAGAAAATCCAAATGTGGAAGATCTGATTATTGTTAAAAGCATCATCAGGAAGCATATCACACCACTCCTGGTTCAGCTCCACTGGATACAAGTAGCCAAAAAATGCAATGCAAAAAGTTAGTTATCCATGACCTGTTTATTTCAGTCACATTCCTTCTTTTTTGTCCGCCAAATGCAATATTTACTGTCCATTTAGCAATCTGCTTTCCGGGGAGTACATTTCAGGTCGAGCGTGCAAGCGGTCTGATGTGTTGTAAACTATCTGTGGGCTTTTAACCACAGCCACCGCATGCTCATCACTATCACAAGTTCATGGGCTTGCCTTTCAAAAATCTTTTGTTATCATTGGTAAATGCTTTACGTTTGTCCCTCCTTCGGGCAGTTTTGTCACCGTCTTGGCCATCGACCGTGTTACATGGATAATTAAACGATTACCAATACGTTCGACTGTGAGCAATCTTCCTTTTCCATTTGTGTGTCTCCTTCCTGCTCATGCTAATGGCGGCCTTGGCTCTTTGAATTGGCTCGCTTATGTCAACTATTTTACTTTTCATTTTCAGTTTAAGTGGCAAGAAAAGTCCAGTTAGGAATTTAGAACTTTAACAGCTCAAACTTGAGCAAACACTAGGTCCATTGCACTGCACATGCTTGTTTAGGTTTGCAAAGGGGAAAGTTTGCTCTGTTACAATCAGCCACTAATGACTGCGAGTACTTGGTAAGCAATTTAGCCATCACACATGCGTTTTACTCATCCATAGCACTCAGCTCACTTGACAGACTTTAGAGCTACTATACCCACACTCTCATACTTTAGCAATAAACTTGTGAAGCTAGGATGACCTTGAAGGATAAATGAGGTGATACTTACAGGTAAGTCCAGAAAAAGGTGCAATTATCATAATGCCCGTCCTCACTCTGCAGTTTTCACGTATCTATGGCACTCTCACCTCTTGCTTGAGCCATCCCAATAATTGACATGCGTTTATTTCCCCTTTTAACATCTTCGCCTCAGCCCTTAATACCAAACGCACACAACCTGTTCACCCTACAACTCCACCTCTGATATAAATACTGCTATCCCTATGTCCCTTTCACAGTTCCCTTCTCTGTCCCTTTGGCCATATTACAGAAAGTCCCCTGGGGGGCACAAAAAGATTTGCACCCACTTTTTGCTCCCCTCGGGCAATTTAGTATTAACGATCGGCCTGCAGAAGCTTTTTCAGCACCTATAATATAGGCGGTCCTGGCTCCCAATGCGTAATGGCCCAATCCTTACAGGAAATTTCCTCATTTCCATGGTGGTGTGGCTGTATGCAATTGAGGGACACCCCTCCCCTTTGTTCGCACCATATTACAGATCCAAGCATGAGGCCAAAAAAGCCCCCAGAAGGTGCACTGACTATGCGCCACATATGAGTTAGTGCACTCTCTGAGGGCACATCTTGGAAGGTGGACACCAAGGTAGTCAAACACTGGATCCACTTGTGGAAAATCCCTCCTCCCCTACAGGACAAGGTTCGGTGCACAACCTCCAGTAAAGGGAGGACTGGAGGCTTCAGGCAGCCAGTCTGCTTTTGACTAATGTGCTCCAGTTAGCTCCAAATCATGGAAACTGCACATTTTTTGTAATTGAGCACACTGCGCCAGTCTGCGCTGGGCACCCACACTTAAAAGCGTGCTGTGGCACAGAGTAGAACAAATCGCCTGATGTATAATTTGGACCAAATCTTCTCTGCAACGTAGAGCTCATACGAGAATCCCTAGTTACTGCTTCTTTCAGTACGAAGCTCAATCTTAACTGCACAGATCCTACTCTCCCTCTCATATTGTGACAAGAAGCAGTATTATGCACACAGCATATTGCCCCAGTTTGCACCGTGGTACACCTCTGATTGAGTGAGTGAGATCTCCCTGCAGGTGAATGAAATAAGCAACTGTACCTCCCAACTGGAGGATGTCTGAGGAGGTCTCTGGTCCCCGAAACCCAGGTATGTGTGCCACAAGGGATGTCCTCATGATAAACTCACTGCACTCCCTGTATCTGTGACAGAGTCAGTGCGCCTCCTGATGGCCTCTTTATGCCTGATGGCCATTTTATGCACTCACATCTGTAATATGGCATGGGGCAAAGCGTTCCCTCATTTTCATGGGCTATGCTTTTTTAATTTTATTTTGATTTGTGGATAATAGAACCGTAAACCCCCTTAAATTATATGTGATTCATAATTATACATATAACCTTCTCCTTTTTATTTCATCTATAAATTTCCACTTACCATGCTAAAATATACATAGGCAGCCCTCCTTGGTAACTGATCACTGGTTTATAATTGCAAGTGAACTTCCAAACCGTTGACACATTAAATAAGATTGAATATCTCTCAGTATGCAATTTCATTAAAATATAGAAGAAGAATTCCAGAACACACCACTCTGGGTCAATAGTATAATCCAATTCCCAAGCATTGTGCAGTAAGAGGGACTTTCTTCTAAGAAAACCCAGTCTTCACTTAAAACTGGTAATTCTTGATGAAAAATTCTATGAATCTGGTTTCTTAGCTGGCCAAGCTATTACAGCTGTAAGATGTTTCAAGTGAATAGGTGAGTGTCTGCATCGGTAGATTGGCAAACTAGATTGTGAAATGAAATGCATTCTCAAATCTCCTAGAGGTGTGTTTCCCAGAAGATTCACTTTGGTTTCTTACAGCAAGAGAATACCTGCTCTAAAATACCACTACAAAGGCTATTCTCTAAACCATGTTAGGCTCTTTTAAAGGCTTTCTGTGAAAGGTCCAGTATGACAGAAGAAGGAAAGCTTTACATGCAATTTAGATTATTGTGCTGTAATTTAGACTATTGTGCTGTAAGAATGACTTTTCTTCTAGATGACCCTTGTGTAGATTGTGTTTATTCTCATTTCCTCAATGTATGATAAGTATTGAGGAAATGTGAATTGGTGTGAGTCTAAAAATAATTTCCATATTTTTATATTTGCCTACCTACTATAATATGGTAAGACATTACTGCAACATCAATGACCTAATGCTTACTTATGCACACAGGATGTTCCAAAAGGGCAGTGTTTTAAGGCCTCCTTAAAATGTAGTTGGTTGAAAAAGTTAAAAAAAGGTTTGCTCCATTCCATGTAAATCTCACCATCTTGCAATTCCCCAGAGCAGTCATTTTCACACACTGCAAGTGGAGCATCTTTACACCTTCTAATATCTATTTATTTTCCCACTTGAGGAATGGCTTCTGTGTAGCGTTAAATCATGAAGATCTAGGCTAGTTGCATATAGAAGGTAATCTCCTGAATGCTGACAGCTTCATATTCACTAGACAAATTACCAGTATTATTGCATTTTGCAATACTACCCATCATCATGTGTAAGAATAGGCTAAATGCATACCCTTTTATTTATTGATTTAAAAGAAATATTTGTATGGTATGGTGTGCAAATGAAGAAGGACTTAGAGGTCTACCTAAGATCATAGGACAATGAAAGATGGGTTATAGACAGTCAGTCCTTTTTTTTGGATATCAAGTCGTTGATGTCACACTAACAATTCGACATTGACCTCCACAAAATAACTGAACATACTGCACATTTTTGACTTCCAATAGTGGGAATATTGTAGGATGTAAAACAATTAAATTCATGCCTATGACACATTTAAAAAAAAAGATTGGTAGATGTTGTTGGGCTATAATTCTGATGATATGAGTGATTCCAGAACAACAGACCTTTTGCTGATTGATGGTGGAGGATAGCATGACTGTGCTTCTCTTTTCATATTTCAGGTTTGTGTGTAGTTAAGCAGATGTGATAAGTGAGTATGATGATGTAATTTCCTGGAAAGTCCATGTAGAACTGCACATCATTTCTGTAGATTTGAGACCCTACTCTTGGAGCTCTGCATAGGTCTACTTTGCTGTGCATTTGGATGTTGAAGGGCACTATCAAAGGGTTATCACCATGTGGCAATAATAAAGGAATTTTGTTATGAAAATCTCCATAAATAATTTGACAGACAGTCTGGTGAGTCCGCAAATGGCAGAAAATAAGTTTGTGGTCATGGGTATTTCTGCAGAGAATGTGAAGAGTGTAGTCTTGGGATTTAGGGGTTATCAACTACAGCTAGCATGGCAGTTTCAGTGACGTGATGGAGTCAGAACCTACATTGTATAGGGCAAGCATAAGTTTAAACTATTTGAGGTTGAAGAGTGATAGTATATTTACAGTATATTTTAAAAAATTGGAAGAAAACAAGAATCAGCCTCTGGATGGAAATCATACAAAAAGTATGATTTAGAGAATGTTTTTAGTCTCATTCCAGTATCAACTTAGGAAAAAGAACTGTCACCTAGAAAGTTGTAGTGTTGCCTTCTTGGGTTACTTTGTTCATTTTCAGGTTTGGTGATAGCCTTCATCTTTTATCTCTAACATGATACAAAAAGGCTTTAAATCAACACTTTCCAACTATTTGTCACTGGTGGCAAGCCCTGGAGATAGATGAATTTGGATTTTTTTGTTCTGAAATTTCAACAAGTTTCCCCAGATGTATGCAAGTTTGCAATTAATTCAGAATGTGCATGCTCCTTTTTTATTGAGTCAGAGAGCACACCTCACAGACATGCGAGATGATGCTAGGAGGGTGGTTTGAGGAGAAAATGACCAGATTATATATATATATATATATATATATATATATATATATATATATATATATATATATATAAATTATTTTTTATTATTAGTTTTGTATGCAACACAACTTATTACAACAACATTTTGCTTACCCCTCAAGCAATATATCAACTATAATGATCACATATTAGTAGTAGTCTCTGGTTCTCTCCCCTCTTCTCCCCCCGTCGGTACTTCTTCAGTATAAATTTCCTCTTCTTGGGTCTGCAACTGTCTTGAGATTGTGTAACTTCCCTGTCCCACCCTTGCTTGTTATCGAGCCTCTTTGTCTCAGTGGAATTGTAATGGTTTTCTTCCAGCCTCCTATCCCCCTTTTTACTATATCTATTAGTTCTCCGGCAGCTATTGAGTTATCCCATTTCCCAGTTTCCCCATATCTTCTCATATTTTTTTTCATTGCCTCTATCTCTGCATATTTCTCTTTCCAGTATTCGGCATCTGTCCATGCCCTCTCTCCAGTCATTGTGTCTTAGTGCTGTTCCAGTTCCCTATCTCTTAGCTTTGGCCCTTTTTGCAAGCATGCAACCTAGGTTAATCAATAGTTTTTGATATCGTGTATGTTTGGTGTGGCCCCAGACCCCAAGTAGCATTGACTTCGGCATTACTTCAATGCTAGTCTCTTTCACGTTTTCCAGGGTTCCCCCTACTTTCTCCCAAAATTTGGCGACCTGAGGACAGGTCCACAGTGTGTGGTAAAATGTTCCCTCCTTTCCGCATCCCCGCAGACATTTGTTGTTTGCTGCCTTCCCTATCTTGAAAAGTAGAGATCTTGTGTAATATACCCTGTGTAATATCTTAATCTGTATCAATTTGAGGGATGCCGGGAAAGCCACTTCTGCCGGAAAGATCAGTGCCTCTGCCCAGCCATCTTCGTCTAAATCCTTACAGTCTCTTTTCCATCGTTCCCATAGATTAGACAACGAGGGTTGTGTATGTCTCATGATCGTATCATATACTTGTGATACTCATTTTTTTTGTATCTTCCCCTCTAAAAGTCTCATTTCTAAGGGGGCGTTTTTATGTGTTTCTTCTTCTGCGGGAATGCTGCATTGTAGGGCCGTCTTCAGACGGGCATATTGTAGCCATTGTGTGTCTGACATTTGGTATTCCTTTTGGAGGTGTGTAAAGGGTGCCATCCTGTTTGCGTCCCATATGTCAGATAAGTATGTTATGCCAGTGTTATCCCATCCTTTATAGCCGGTTAATGTATTTATCTTGGGTAATTTATTTTCTTCCCATAAAGGTATTTTGGGTGTCAGACGCGTGGCCCATCCCATCTCCTTGGTGAGTTTGTTCTAGGTTTGTATGACCATTTTTGTTGCAGGGCTGAATTCAGGTTTCAATTTACCCCCATACAGCCAGTACAGGTAGCTATGCTTACGCATCATTTCCCTGTCTCCTCTAAACGCTGGGTCATCTTGTGTAGTGAAGGCCCAATTATTTATTATGCTGAGTTGTGCCGCCTCATAATATTTCCGGATATTTGGTAGGGCAATGTCCCCGTCATATTTCGGTCTCTGTAAGGTGCGCAGCTTTATTCTGGGTTGTCCCCCCAACCGTAGCAGAGTGCGTAACAGGGAGTCTGTCTGGCAAAAGAATATTTCTGGTATCGGCTATGGGGAGTGGTGGGAAATATGTATGAAGCGCGGTAGTGCCACCATCTTAAAAAGTGCTGCCCTTCTCGTCAGTGAAAGCGGGAGGGTTTGCAAGTGCTTAGTCTCCATTTCAAATCTCTGAAGTGGGGGTTGTAAGTTGGTAATGTAGTGGAGGTGGGGTCTACCGGATGTCCAGATTCCTAAGTATTTTAATTTCTCTGATTCCACTCTAACTGGTAACAGTGTGTTTTGTTCTGTTTCCCATATCCCCACTGGATATAAGAGTGATTTACCCCAGTTTATTTAGAATCCTGATACTTCCCCAAAAGCCCGGGATATGTCTCCCAGACGGCCCATTGAAAATGGCGTCTGAGTCAAATACAGTAGTATATCGTCCGCGTAAAGCGAGATTCGATCTTCCACATCACCACCGGTGGGCCATCCTCTTATCAGTGGATCTATTCTTATCCAGTTAGCTAGTCCCCCGATCGCCAAAGCAAATTCTATCGGCGACAGAGGGCACCCCTGCTTAGTCCCCCTGTGAAGGACAAATTCCTGCAATGTGTATCCATTGACTCTCATTTTTGCTGTTGGTCGTTTGTAAAGTAGCTCAACCCATTTTCGGAATCTGGGGCCAAACCCCATCTTGGCCAACATACCAAACATGTATTTCTATTCTACAGAATAAAACGCCTTATTGGCATCGAAGGAAATAATTGCTCTTTCCCTGGTCAAATGTGATATTAAGGCCAGGATATTGTGGAGTCTGCGGAGGTTCAGGGCCATGGAGCATCCCGGTATGAACCCGTTTGGTCCAGGTGAACCAGGGTCCTCATTACCTTGCTCAGTTTAATTGCCGACGTCTTCGCCAGCATTTTGGCGTTGACACTTAACAACGAGATCAGGGGATAGGAATTCCCCTCGGTCTTTGGGTTTGTTTGGTTTGGGTAGTAGGATGATTGGCGCTGTTCTCATGTCGGGTGGAAGTTCCCCTACTTCAATTGCGTGATGTAGTGCCGCATACAGGTATGGTATCTGCCCCTTCCTGAGTTTCTGGAAAAATGAGACGGGGAGTCCGTTGGGCCCCGTCGATTTCCCTTTTTGTAGTTGCCCCAGTGCTCCTGACATTTCTTCCTCAGTGATCTCCTCCTTGAGATCCGTTGTTTGTTGCAGTGATAAGCATGTCACGGGCAGTCATTTAGAAAGCTATCTATTTCTGCTTCTGGGATAGTTATGCAGGATTTATAAAAATCTTCCATTTGGGCTGCCATTTCTTCCATTATTTCCTGGGGATCCTAAATTTACTTCCCTTTGGCTGTCCAGAGTTCCCTGATGTGGGAATCACTGCGCTTCAGCCATGCCAACAATCTACCTGCTTTGTTTCCAGCTTCATAAAGCCATTTGCTATGTAATAGGTATTGTTGGTGTACTTTATCTCGGGTTACTATATTGTATTCCTCTCTTGTTTGATTCATCTGTTTTTTTATTTCTTGTGTCGGTTGTGTTGCATAGTGCCGTTCCAATGCTATGAGTTCAATCTCTAGCGTTACCAATCATTTCTCTCTGTGCCGCCTTTCTCCTACTTCTCCCGCTATTATCTCCCCTCTGATAGTGGCTTTATAGGCCTCCGACAGGACTACCAGGCTCTGTACTGATCCTTTGTTTTCTGTGAAGTAGTACTGAGTGCCTTGCTCTAATTCCTCGACCACCTTCATATTTTGTAGTCTCCATGTTTGCATCCGCCATTCTTTTCCTGGTGGTCGAGGGCCCAGAGACACCAGCATCAGTAGTGGAGGATGGTCGCTGATTCCCCTGGCTTGATACTCTGCCATTGTAATTTTTGGCAGTATGTCCGCCGAAGGCAGAAAGTAGTCCAGTCGGGAGTGGGTGTTGTGGACGGCTGAATAGTATGAATACCCCTTTTCCTGTCCCTGGATAAATCTCCACACATTGCATAGACTCATTTCCTGCGTAAAGGCCCTCAGGTTTCCCCTTGTTGGGGCAGCCTGACTTTGACGCACTAGCCCTGTCCAGCTCTGCATTCATCACCATATTTAAATCATCTCCCAGTATAATTGATGCTGGTGGTGAGGTGGTAAGTACTGCCCCAATTTTCTGAAGTATCCCTCCCTGTAGGCCCGGGGGTAGATATGCATTAACCAGTAGCATATGCATATTTTTATATGTCCCCAGTATCACTATATAGCAGCTGTGTGGGTCTGCCCACCTGCGTGTGGTATGGAATGGGAGGCTTTTCTTAATAAGTGTCAAGGCCCCTCTGGAGCCGGATGTGAACTGCGTGTGTCCCAGTAGTTTATATTTACCCCGTCCATGGCTTTATGTTGCGTATCCACAAGATGGGTTTCCTGCATAAATATGATGTCTGATTTGTACCTAGATATGGCTTTATATATGAGGCTCCTTTTATGTTTATTCCCTAATCCATTTACATTCCATGTGAGGATGGATAGTCTCTCAGTATCCATAGTTGTGGTGTTATTGAAAGTGGTCTATAATTATGTTTTTTACGTGTCATCAGAATGCTCTCTCGTGCGTTCTCCTTATCTTTTGTACCAACTCCAAGTTCGTGTTCACCCCTGTGCATGATGTGATCTGTAAAACTTACCCCCAACTATCCCCCACCCTACGTGACCAAGCTGTGTTTTCCCGAACTCCTAGTTGAAGACCCATATTCCCCATTGCGTGCCTTTCTGAGGCGTGGAATCTAGCCATTGTTGTAGTTTGTCCATTGTTTTTCATTGTTCATGTGCTGTCCTCCTGTTACCGAGGGGAATATTTATAGGAAGGGCAAGTCCAGACACCGGAGGTTCCAAGGGTCTCCCCGATGCCCTTGACCCCTTTTGTCTGCTTTTGCTGGGCTGTGGTCCTAGGACGTACTAGTTAGTGTTAGCAAAATTATCCATTAGCCCAACATGTCTGCTGTCATTGGGGTCACCTGACGTGGTGAATTAGTCTCTGATTCTGTTCCCGACCCAGAGTGTTCTGTTCCAGTTCCACCAGTGTCCATCTATAGCTCCCTCCATTTGTCGCTCAGTTGGATCGTGGTTTTTCCCCTGAGGTCCTTGACAGCTTTTATCTGTGCCGTCTTGATTTGTTCTTGTGATGGTGCGGCGGACGGCCCCAACCGGGCTCCTGTCCCCCAACTTGCCAGGTCTGGTGCCCTCCTGACCGTGTTTGTTGGCTGGGCAAAGGCCCCGTATCTCCATCCATTCCCAGACTTCTAGAGGACTTCCCAGGAAATGTGTTTTTTTCTCATGTTCAATCCGAAGTTCGCCGGGTATAGTAGTGCGTATTTTATGTTGTGTTGGAGAGCTCGTTTAACTGCAGCAAATGCTGCTCGTTGCTTCTGTACCAAGTTTGTGTAGTCCAGGTAGATATTTATCTCTTTCCCCTCGATTTTCTAAGGGCCCCTTTTACGCGTCTCTTGAAGGATCACATCTCTGTGTCTGAAGTTCATCAGGTGCACTATTACTGGTCGGGGTATGCCCCCGGCGGCAGGGGTACTGCTGGAATTCTTTGAGCCCACTCCACTGAGAAGAATGTAGTGGGCGCACCCCTCATTACCACATCACTCAGCCATGTTTCTATATAGAGTTCTAATGATGGGCCCTCTGCCTTTTCGCCGACCCTTACCAGGCGTATATTGTGTTGCCGGGACCGACTTTTGGCGTTGTCCACTTTGATGGCCAAGGTTTTCAGGTCAGTGTCCATGCTTGCGATTTGTTGCATGAGTGTTTTCACCTGCAAGGTCATCTCATTCATCATCTCTTCTGTTGCTTTGACCCGATCATTTAATTTGTTTTGGTCGTCCCAGAGAAGGCCTACCTCCCCTACAAGTGTCACAATTTGATTCTCTAAGGCTGTCTTTGAGACTTGTATGACCGCCAGAATCACTTCGGTATGCTGCGTCAGCGCCTCCGTCCCCCCGATCCTCTCACTCGTACCCTCTCTCGGGGTGGGCCTGGCCGGTATTTCCTAGCCAGTTTTTTGTTTCCCCATTTTCACCTGTGGGGGGTTAAGGAAGCAGGTGTCCACTCCAGGAGTTTCTATCACCACAGTCTTTCAATTAGTGCAGTATGGTTATGTACCTAATCTGTTGCCACTGCTCTGCGTGGGTACTTATGGTAGTACTCGTCACTGCTCCTGACCTTCGGCCTGCCATTCTATCAGTGGTGCATTACAGTTTCTCTTGTACTGTTGAGATGTTGCGGCCACCCAAGCCCCTCCAGTGATCTAGTTCTCCTCCCACCTTCAGTGTTTGGGGATTTCAGTGGCCTGCTTCAGTACATCTTTATTCGACGTTCCGGGGTACCTCCTTGCCTGTTTAGTTTAATTATGGGTCTCCTCTCCGGTATTTCTGGCTCCTGAGTATGCTCTCCCCTCCTCTCCCTGTTCCTATTTGTGATGGAGGCTAGGTTCACCTTCTCCCCGGGGTAGTGCCAGTGTCCTCAATGGCCGCGCCACAGGGGGCCCCACGAGCTCCCCTTGAGCCGTCTCCAGAAGCGGTGATGGGTGGGATAGGGGTGGTGGGGGGCTTATTCCTTCCTTTCTGTCTTTTGGGTTGTTGTCCCCCCCTCTTATTTGTTTGGTGCAGTTGTTGTTTTTCTTTCCCCCACTGTAGGTCCCCTGAACCCATTCATAAGAGAGGGAAGATGGCGGTCGCTCCGGCCTCTCTCTCCCAGACTCACCACCTTGTTGATGGGTTGCCGGGGCACCCCTGGTTCTTGACGAGCCCTCGATGCGGTCCAGATGCGAGGAGGGGAGTCTCCCTCGATCTTCTCCACCAGGCTGCCGGAACTCGGGTGACCGAATGCGCCGCATGGTGACCACGGCTTGTAGCCCGTGCCAGCGCGATGCCTCCACGTGTCCCTCTTTACTGCCGTGTGCATGTTGCCTTCTGGTCTGCTAGGTTCCCCCAGGTCTCTGTGGGGCTAGGATCTCTTCCATGGGGTCGGGTTGGTGCCCCAGCAGGATATTTGCCCCTCAGATCGAGGACGACGATCAGAGCTCCGGATTACACATCCGACTCCATTGCTGGCTTGGCCACGCCCCCCCAGATGATATTTTGTGCTACAGCACGTGCTCCACGGATAAAATTCATGTGAAATGTTACACCTGCAAAATATTTTGAAGTCACATAATGAGAGATTCAAAAACACTGTGAGATTTTGCTTGTATAAAGAAAAGTCACACAGGCTTCATCAGCTTCCTGAAACTATTTCTTATTGAACTATCGTTCAAATTTTAGATTAGCCCATGTAGTATTACCCAGTTTAACATTTTAAAGTGAGGATTGGCAAAAAAATGTCCATGTCAGGAATAGCAGATGTGCTTCATACCTGTACACTCTGTGTGCACTGTGGAGTAGCTGTGTTGCTAGAGTACTCTCTGCTCCTGTTTTTTATCAGTCTTGGCCATAGTGAGGACAGTGCCCAGTGTGTAGCTGGGTGAGTGGGTGCATGAGAATACTATAAACAGTAGTTCCACAGAGTCTTACAATTTAGAATGAGTACATTCCAAACGTCTTAAAAAGCCAAATTCCTTACACATAATATCACCCCAATGGAATGCAAGGCAATTGCTTCATTACACAATTGTAAGGACAATGTCATCATAGAAGCCGATAAAGGCGGGAACGTAGCTGTACAACATATTGACGACTACCTATCAGAAGCTATAGGCCAGCCCTCAGACACTGATTGCTATCAGATAACTGGATCATGACCCTACTCTGAAAACACATTCTCAAATTCACACCCTGCTACATGACTGGCACAAACCAGGTCTCTTGGCAGATGAAGAGAAAGACTATCTCTATATTGCACATCCCATCATGCCCACTTTAAATATGTTACCCAAAATCCACAAAAATGGCAGACCACCCCCGGGTAGACCTATCATTGCAGGGATAAACTCAGGCTCTAGGGTTGGTCAATTCATAAACAACCATCTATAAAAACACATGCAAGACATCCCATCCTTTATTAGAGACACCAAAGATATTTTACTAAAACCACAAAACATCAGGCGGGAGCCAGACATCATCCTAGTGACCATAGATATTGTAAGTCTTCACACTTGTATTCAATATGAGGACAGTATTGAATCAATTCAGCATTCCCTTTGGACGAAACCGGCCAATTTTCTTGAATCAAACCAAATGGTACAGGAGATGCTTAGCTTTTGTCTACCAAATAATGTTTTCTTCAATAAGAAATATTACCATCAATTACGCGTGACTGTGATGGGTGCTAAATTTGCACCTCCATACGCCTGTATCTTCATGGGTTGGATCCAAAGATTCTGGCTCTGGGATGATGCCTTCTCCGAGTTCACTTCGCACATAAACATTTTGGGTTGCTCTAATGATGATAGTTTTTGCAAATGGCATGGAGAAGTTGAACTACTCAAATCCTTCCTCAATAAACTTGACTTCAACACATACACTATAAACTACTCCAAAACGTTGGTTATCTTCCTGGACCTGACCATTTATATTCAGAATAATCAAATCCAAATTAAACTATATCGGAAGAAAACTGCAGCCAACCCTAACCATCACATTAGCAATATACCAAAGGGGGAGCAGCTATGCATAAAACTAAATTGCATCGAAGATCAAGTATTTCTATTAAAAGGACAGGAACTTTAAGCTCTACTTGAACATCAAGACATCAAGGATACCAGCCCACTGTCCCTAAGAAATAATTTAATGAGATCAAAAACCTTAACCTCATAGACACTCTCAAACCTACCAAACATTGTTCTTTGGATAAGGACTCCTTACGTTTTATTACAGATTATCATAATGGTCATTACAAAATAAGATCTATTCTTAAGAAACACTGGCATTTGATTTACAATTATCCATGCCTTTCAGGTTACATCAAACAATTTCTGGAAATTGGCTTTTGGAAAGGAAGACATTTATGCCAACCTTTGTGCAAATCAGGGTTCTCTGAGAAGAGGAATGTGACCAGCACATTTCTTGACTCACCAGCAGGTTTTCACACCTGCCATAACTGTAACATCTGTAAATTGGGCCTCAACAAAGCGCAGGACATACAACTTCAAAATGGACAGCGTATAAAGATTTCTGAATGGATAGACTGTAATTACAGATTTGTGATCTACATCATTATATGCCCGTGCAAGTTACCATATATTGGACAGTACCGTCAGACCGCTATGAACACATATTCAAGAATATTACAGGAAAATTCATAAACCAACAGCAGGTCATTCACTTTCAGACCATTTTCATATGACATATATCCATAAGAGGACATTTTCCTTTGCAGGTATCAAAATTGTGCCCAAGAACATAAGAGGAGGTAACCATGAACTACGTTTACATCAACGAGACAGTTAACTGATCCTAAAATACAATAAAACAGGGGCTCAACAGAGATGCAGGAGTGCACTCCTGGCTATAAGGTGCATGGACTAATATCTGATTTCTTAATGCAGACTGGGTGAATTAATCGCCTGATGCTGTCAGACGCTGCCGTCTTACTGTCCTTTTTAAATTGTGGTATAGAGTTTCTCTGTCCTCTCTTCTCTTTGAGCTTTCTTCAATTACTTTTTCACACTGGTGTTTTGTATTGCTTAGATTCAGGCACCCTCATCCCTCACCATTTCATCCTGTGATATACAGTTAGTAAATCCTATTCTTATACTCCAAACATGCCAACCGTTTTGATCTGGCTCATTCACTTTGAGGTAGTCTAGCGACTCAATCCACTTCCGGAAGTCCTTTTCTCCACGGGGTTTATAGTCATACACCTATTTTTTGCAAAATCCTTTTCAGCCCCAGTTTTTGCAATCCCTGCCTGAACCTATCCAACACTTTATGAACCAAGTTTATTTTAGACCTTTCTAGGCACCTTTTGGAAATGGGGTCTCTAGCTGGCTGTGGTTTGCACCCTGTCCAAGTAGAGACCCTCACTCTAGTCAGGGTAAGGGAACCACACAGCTAAGGTAACTCCTGCTCATCCCCTTGGTAGCTTGGCATGAGCAGCCAGGCTTATCTCAGAGGCAATGTGTAAAGTATTTGTGCACACACACACACACAGTAACACAGTGGACACACCACAAAAGTACTTCACATTAGTTTAGGAAACATGGCCAATAAGCAAAACCAGAACAACAAAAATCCAACATACACAACCAAAAATCACACTTTTAAAGAGTTGCAAAGAGTCCTAATGCAGAGGAATCAATGGTTGTCTCTTTTTAACACACAGCACCTGGAATACGTCAAAAACAAAGATGGTGTGGGTTGGAGTTTGCTTTGTGTAAGGACAGCACAGCCCTATTCAGGTCCAAGAGTCAGCTCCTCCAACCACTCTAGCCGAGGAAGACTCATCAGGATATACAGGGCACACTTCAGCTTCCTTTGTGTGTCTGTCTAGAGTGAATTCACAAACAGCCAAACTCTCATCCTAACACAGATGTGTATTCCACAGCCAGGCAGAGGCACAGAATAGTTAAGCAATAAAATACCCATGCTCTAAAAGTGGAATTTTCAAACCTACAATTTAAAAACCAACTTCACTAAAAGGTGCATTTTTATATTGTGAGTTCAAGGACCCCAAACTCCGCATCTCGATCTGCTTCCAATGGGAAATTACACTTAAAAGATATTTCAAGATAATCCCCATATTTTTCTATGGGAAAGATAGTCCTGTCCTTGCGACAGTCAAAAATAAATTTAGCAGTATTTCACAATCAGGACATGTGAAACACACTAGTACATGTCCTACCTTTTAAATACACTGCACCCTGCTCATGGAGCTGCCTTGGGCCTACCCTAGAGGTGACCAACATGTAGTAAAAGGGAAGGTTTGGGCCTGGCAAGTGGGTACACTTGCCAATTCGAACTGGCATTTCTAAGCTGCCCACACAAACACTGCAGTTGCAGGTCTAAGACATGTTTACAGGGCTCCTCATGTGGGAGGCACAATCAGTGCTGGAGGCCCACTAATAGCATTTGATTTACAGACCCTGGACACACTTGGTGCACTGTACAAATGGCTTGCTAGTTGTAGGAAAGTCCTCCTTTTAGCCCTGGTCACCCCCAAACTTTTTGGACAGATATCGGTGGTTACTGACTCTTGGCTGTGCCCTGGGTGCTGCTTACCAGTCCCAGGGCCAGTGCTCTGTGTAAAGTAGATAAGCAAATTAGGCTAATTATAATTGGTAAAATTAACCTACTTATAAGCACCTAGTATATGGTAGGGAATGTAGGTTTAGGTACCCCAGCATAGGTAGGGCACCCATAGGTGCACTGCTGAGGTGCCCAGTGTCATTTTAACGGCAGGCATGCCTTGCTGGCTGCTTTTA
Source organism: Pleurodeles waltl (assembly GCF_031143425.1). NCBI lineage: Eukaryota > Metazoa > Chordata > Amphibia > Caudata > Salamandridae > Pleurodeles > Pleurodeles waltl. Next base: position 860,455,086 of record NC_090448.1, on the reverse strand, counting down.
AATTAAAGTTACATCGACAAATTCGACTTTGAAATTAAAAGTAGTTCCAAAGTCTGAAACGACCTTATTATTGCATATAAGTCATCCCTAAAGGGTGTGCCCTATGTGCCCCTAGGGCTGGGAACCATGTAACTATAAGCTGGGACCTTATAAAAACAAGTTTATAAGCCCTGGTGAGGTAAAGCAACCACATTTGTTGTCCCTCATTGCAGTGAATGGCCTCCATTGGCTTGAATGGGGAGACTGTATTTTAATTTTAAAAGTCCCCTTAAGTAACAGATACTTCAAGTTTGGTATCAAATTCATTGTTATAATAAATCTCACAACTTCCAGTTGTTGGATTTAATATAACTTGTTCAGGTAAAGATTTGAAACTTTACCTGAAAAGTTGCCAACTTCAGCCCTGCAGTGTTTTTGCTGTTTTGCTTTGATTGGCCAGCCTCTGACAGCCTGGCCAGGGTGCCTTGATGAGATGTGAAGTGGCTGGGCTCAACACAAAGAGATGTGCCTGGGGGAGGAGATTTTCCCTCAGCAGATGGGGAAGCAGAAAGGGGGAGGGCTGCCAAACTGATCTTCAAGGGAAGGACATTTGGAGCAACCCAGCACCTCCCCCACATCCTGCAAACCCAGACAATTAGGTGCCCCCTTGGTTCGATTAGGAGAGGGCAGGGGACAGGTGTGTTTAGGATTTTTAGCCACACCAGTGGGTGGGCTCAGCCAGATGTAACCTTCAAAATTAATTTTTAGCCATGATGGATTTTTGAGTAATTTTGCTAACTGGGATTGTTTTTTGCCATACTTCCCAGGAAGTGGTCATCACAGGGGGAAGGACCATGCACCTGATTGGAGAACCAGGACCCCCCTGTTTGTAACCCAGGAGCAAGGATAAAACTGGCAGACCTGCACCCACACCTCAGATCCCTACCAGGAAGAACTACAGAAGATGAAGGACTGCCCTGCTGGACCCCTGACCTGCACCTGGACACTGCACTCTGGAGGACTGCACCAGCTGCACACTTGGGCTTCACCACAAGAAGGACTTTGCCTGCCTTCAACTGGTTCAAGAAGGGACTCCCTGTTTGCTACAAGTGAAAACTTGCTAACCAGAGACCCCTGCACCAACTCCTGAAGAAACCAACCAGCTGACCACTGCACAGTGGCCAAAAAGGAGTTTGCGCCAGGTGTATTCTGGGACTTGTAGCACGCACCCTCAAGGAGCATTTTAGAGCTTCTGGAACCTTGGGGTGAGCTGCGGACCTCGGACCTCAAAAGAAACTCAAAGGAACATCTGGAAGAAGATCCAGAAGTTTGGAGAATTTTGGATAACTTTTGGAAAAAGGCTCCATAAAGGGACTGATCCGCTGTGTTAACTCTAGCCGGCTTGCCTCAGCCGCGACCCGGCCTGACTTGCAGGTTCATCCCGGTGAAGAAAATCTCCTAAAAAGTGACTAAGGGGCATATTTATACTCCGTTTGCGCCGGAATTGCATCGTTTTTTTTGACGCAATTTTGACGCAAAACTAACTCCATATTTATACTTTGGCGTTAGACGCGTCTAGCGCCAAAGTCCATGGAGTTTGCGTCATTTTTTAGCGTGGACACCTACTTTGCGTTAATGAGATGCAAGGTAGGCGTTTACGTCTAAAAAATCGACTCCGAGGCATGTGCGTCGGATTTATACTCCCGGACAAAATTCACGCCCGGGAGTGGGCGGGTCAAAAAAAATGACGTACGGACGCTTTTGCGCCGTTTTTTAGCGCCTTCAAAAGGCAGGCGTTAAGGGACCTGTGGGCTCTGAAGGAGCCCAGAGGTGCCCTCCCATGCCCCCAGGGACCCCCCCTGTCACCCTTGCCCACCCCAGGAGGACACCCAAGGCTGGAGGGACCCATCCCAGGGACATTAAGGTAAGTTCAGGTAAGTGTTTTTTTTTTTTTTTGTGGCATAGGGGGGCCTGATTTGTGCCCCCCTACATGCCACTATGCCCAATGACCATGCCTAGGGGACAGAAGTCCCCTGGGCATGGCCATTGGGCAAGGGGGCATGTGATTTGATTTCTATGGGGGTTGGGAGTGAAAAAAAATGGCGCAAATCGGGTTGAGGCGAAAAAATTGCCTCAACCTGACTTGCGCCATTTCTTGACACCCAAGCCCCATATCCCCCTACGCCGGCGCTGCCTGGTGTACGTCGTTTTTTTCCACGCACACCAGGCAGCGCCGGCGGCTAACGCCGGCTAACGTCATTGATTAAATACGGCGCCCGCATGGTGCTTCAGAATGGCGTTAGCCGGCGCTAATTTTTTTGACGCAAAACTGCGTTAGCGCAGTTTTGCGTCAAAAAGTATAAATATGGCCTTAAATGTGAACGTAGGAAGTAGACCGGGACCTGCCAGGAAGTGTATCCGAAGAGGGCGCCAGGGACGTCGGATCAAGATTCAGGTTGGCCCCGGTAGAAGGATTTTCATCTCATAAAAACGACTAAGTCCGAAGGTAAAAATCTCCACGAGGGCCATCGCAATGCATATCTGAGGAAGAGTTCCAGGAGGTCAGATTGGACTGGTGACTTGGTCCCGCTGAAGAAAATATTCAACAATACGACTTAGGCACATATAATACTTTTTGACGCAAACCAGCACCAGCGCTGGTTTGCGTCAAAAAATTTACTGCCGGCTAATGCCATTCCAATGCGCCAGGCGGGCGCCTTATTTATGGATTTACTTTAGCCGGCGCTGCGGCCTGGTTAGAGTAAAAAAAAAATGACTCTAACGCAGCGCAACGCCGGCGTAGGGAAGAATGGGGGTTGTGCGTCAAAAATGGTACAAGTCAGGTTAGAGTAAAAAATCATGGCTCTAACCGGACTTGCGCCATTTTTTGGTGCACAACCTCCATTGAAATGACTCCTGTCTTAGGAAAGACAGGAGTCATGCCCCCCTGCCCAATGGCCATGCCCGGGGGACTTCTGTCCCCTGGGCATGGTCATTGGGCACAGTGGCATGTAGAGGGGCCAAAGTTAGGTCCCCCCCCATGCCACTTAAAAAAATATAAAAAAATACTTACCTGTACTTATCTGGGATGGGTCCCCCCCATTCATGTGTGTCCTCCAAGGGTGGGCAAGGGTGGCAGGGGGTGTTCCTGGGGGCAGAGAAGGGAACCTGTGGACTGCTTCCATGGGCAGAGACCATGAAAATGAGTCCACAGGTCTCTTAACGCCTGCCCTCACCCAGGCGTTAAAAAACCACGCAAATCAGGCTGGGTGCCATTTTTTAAGGCCCCCCCATGCGTCAAAATTATGTGGGAGTATAAATAAGGCGCACATGCCTTAAAGTCATTTTATTGGACAGGAACGCCTACCCTGCATGTCATTAATGCAAGGTGGTTTCACGCATCCAGAAAAAGATGCACACTGCTGAATTTTAACGTTCGCGGGGTCGGGCGTCAAAGTATAAATATGGTGAGAGGTGTGAGCTGAATTTGCATCAAAAATGTTGATGCAAATGCGGCGCAAACAGAGTATAAATATGCCCCTAAGTCCGAAGGTAAACTTTTGACCGAGGCCTCCTGCAAGCTGTAGCCGAGCAGGGCTCCATCGCGGTCGGCCTCAAACTTTGACTGTGCTCCGGTCGAGGTGGGGCGAGATGACCAGATTGGCGCAATTAGTTTCTAAGCGCTAAAAAGCATTAATTCTTTACAAATTAATATCTCCGGTTCCCTTTATCCGATTTTATTTGTTTTGGTGTCATTTTAAAGCTAATATGATATCCTATTTTTTAAATTGGTTTGGGATTTTTTAACTGTTACCTGTGTTTTATTTAATTACTGTTTTGTGATGTTTGAATGCTTTATGCTTTGTCTCCTAAATTAAGCCTTGTTGCTTGTTGCCAAGCTACCAAGGGTTGACCTGGGTTTAATATACTGAGACCTAAGTGGAGGTTAGCTGCCTATTGTTAAGTGTGGGTACTTACCTTCCTTTACCAATAACCCATTTTCCAACACTAGTAAATCAAATATGCCAATCATGAATAAACCAAGTACCAATGCAATTTAGATAGAAAACACTTGCACTTTAACACTGGTCCAACAGTGGTAAAGTGCCCAGACTCCTAAAGAAAGCAAAAATCGAAATTCAGCAAATGATTAAAAAACACAGGAGTTCAGAGGCAAAAAGTCAGGGGAAACCCAACAGAAAAGGCTATCTCCAACATGACCCCCTACCAGCCTAAACCCAGGGTAGGAAAATCAATATCTTGCTGGAATTCCCTGCTTTGGGTGATAGACCCTGGACAATGGCCCACTACTGCAGGGGCTTTTGCCAGTTTTACTCCTCTCTGATCCCAGGTGGGTCCCTCTCGCTACACTCTCAGGGACCACTGAACTAACCCAAGGGAAACCCTTCTCCTCATCTGCGGACTCCATCTGTGCAGCACCTAACCTTACCTTGCTCACAGATGCATTCCAGTAGGCAGACAGTACAACCATGGCCACAGGGTGATGTGCCCATTCCACCCCTTGGGTCTGTCTTCAGTTCCCGATCTGGGGAAAACTCGTACCACAAGGGCAATAACCAACAGCTATTAGTGTTAAGAGCCAGGCCCCAGGCCACCCCAGGGTCTCTAGAGCCTGTGGTATTGAAAAGTGGGGGGCAGTAGCCCCAGGTTCCTTGCATCCTTTTTCCACTTCATCTCCCACCATTTGAGGGGTGGTATCCTAAGACTGGTTACTCAGCTTAGGGCCTGTACCCTTAGGCTTTGCAGCAGACATAGGTGGGCTCTCTAACCTCGTGTGCCTCTTGCTGGGGTCCTGTACCTTCTGCTTTGAAGTGGTACCCCCAGAAAACAGAACTGTTAGAGTGCCTTTGGCGCCCCCCCTCCCAGTTCCCCTGACACTGGGGGTTACTCATTTCCAGAGTGCAGTCTGTGGGCATCTGGGGACTAACTATGACTCTTCTCTGGATCTCCTCCCTACCCCAGTGGAGGGACACCAGAGCCATAGGGTGAAAAAAGTCCTGCCCATGGGCTGGAGTCACTCTACACACCTGGCTGGTGTACTGCTCTCGGGAAACTAGCCTTTCCACAACCATGGTCCAGCCTGCCCTTGTGTCTCTCAGAGCAGTGACCCCTTCCAATGTCATTTGCTGGAAGTGATGTCTCTCACCCTTTGGGATCACCAACTCACCCTCTGGGTTCACCTCCCAACTAAGGGAGGTCATGGCATGGTCTATGATCTTCCCGTAGGGATTATCCCCCCAGGGGGAGTCACATTGGCCACCCCTCTAGAGGGGCAACCAGTGGAGATTTTCTTAGGACAGACACAGTCCTGTTTCTTGTGTCCTAACTAAGAACACTCAAAGCAACAGGATTGAAAATGGGTGCACTGGGCCCACCAGAAACACTCTCCTTCCTGTCAGAAGGGACATGGGAACCTATTTATCCCCCATTATCCTGGGACCTGTCTCTGTCTCCCTTAACCTCCCCTTCCTCCTTCCGTTGGGGACCCTGCCCACCACTGGGTGAGTCTCCGACATACAACTTCTTTTTGGACACTGGTGCTGAGCCAAAGGTCTGTCTACATGGCAAGCTTCTGGGGGTCAGTAAGCTTTCTGTTAATCAAGTGCTGGTGCAGCTCTGGAAAACAACTACTACACAAATTTACCCATTTAAACAAATTGTACAGCCCCTGACAGTCTGCTACCTCGCTGCCCTTCACCAAACCATCCATTGCTCTGCAGAAAGGATCAACATACTGCACCCAAGTTTGTGACCCAAGTTTAGCACTCTCCCTAAACTTGACCCTGTAATTCTCTGGGGTGAGACCATACCTCCTGGTCAGGGCATCCTTCATGGCAGGGTACCTCATCTGATCCTCTACTTCTAAGGCCAACAAGGTGTCCCTCTCCTCCACTGAGAAATACTTCCACAGGCCTACCCTCCAATCTCTCTCAGGGACCCTGGTCATCCTCAGAGCCACCTCATACCCAATGAACCACTGCTCAACTTCATCACTCACAACAAAATCTTTCACCATGTCTTTGGGTATATGCACCTTCACCTCAGACCATACTGGAGAACTGCTGCCACAATTTGTTCTGGCCTTGCCTTTCAAGTCCAGCTCCTTTAAGCTCAGCTCCAAGTTTCTTTGCCTCCATTTCCAACCAAAGGCTCTCAATCTTCAAACAGTACTTCCTAGACTCCCACCTTTTCTGCAGCTCCTCTGGGAGAGACACTTGGAAGAAACACTTCTTCCTGCCCTAGAAGATGACTTCCCCCAGGCAGATCCCGTTGTGCCACATAATCACCATGTAGACTCTGCTCCTCCAGATCCACACTCTTCATCTCTTCATGCTCACCAGCCTCCCGGGCTGCCAACTAGGTCCTCTGTGCCTTTACCAGCTCCTCCTTTCTAGTAAGGCCTTTAAAAGGACACCTGAACTCTTTGCAAAACATTTTGAGCTGAGGCATTATATAGGTTTCCAGCCTCTCCTGCTCAAACTTCAAATCTGGAATAAGTGCTGCTGGCTCACCAGACTGAGACATGATTGTGGATGGAACTTAGAGATTGAACTAAAAGCTTCAGAAGGTACAAAGAAAAAGGTCAAAAAGAAAAAAGAATATGTGGTTGCATAATGGTCTGCGATATAGAAGTAGTGTAGACTAGTCAATGTATGTCAATTACAGACACAAGTCCTATCCCACCGCTGCCACCAATGTTAGAAATGGGGTCTCTAGTTGGCAGTGGTTTCTACCCTGTCCAAATAGGGACTCTCACTCTAGTCACAATAAGGGATCCACACAGCTAAGGTATGTGTAAAGGATTGGTACTTACACAGTAACACTGTGAAAACATCACAAAAGTACTCCACACCAGCCAATATTTATCTGAGTTAAACCGGACCAGAACAACTAAAATCCAACATACACAAGCAAAAATCTAATTTTTAAAGAGTTGCAAATAGTCTTAATCCAGTGGAATCAATGGTTGTCTCTTTTTAAAATACAGTACCGGGGATCTGTCAAAAACAAAGACGATGCTGGCCGCAGAGGTGCTGGAAAACAAAGTAATGTGTTGGTTTCTTATTGCACAGGGGAGGTGATGCATCGGTTCCTTACTGCCAAGGGGGGTGATATGTCAATTCTCCCCTCGCAGGAGAGGCGATGCACCAGTTCCGTACTGGCAGGGGAGGTGATGAATCGGTTTTCTCCCTGCAAGAGAGATGATGCATCAGTTTCTTGTCACGCAGCCTTGGTTCCTTGCTGTGATGCGGGGCTGATGCGAAAAAGATGCTCTGGGACGATGAGTGGAAAAATCCAGATGATAGAGCTGTGGTGGCACAGGCGCTGCATTGGTCCTATAGGATCTATATCGATCCTTCCATCGCCAGGCAGGCACTGCATCAGTTCTTGATCTGCAAGGCAGGCGTTGCATTGATTGTTCTACCGCAAACTCAGCGATGTGTCACTATTCAGCCGTGGTGATCCGATGCATGGATTTCCTTCCTCAGGACACCAGTTTCAACTTTTAAGGGTTCAGGGACTGGATTTGGCACCACTTGGCAAGTCAGGACACTCAGCAGAAGAGTTCAGGCACTGACAGATTAAGTCTTTGATGTCCTTGAAACTTCTTAACAGAAGGCAAGCTCAGTTCAAGCCCTTGGAGAACCTTGGAAAGCAGGATGTAGAAAGCAAAGTCCAGTCCTTTCACTCCCAGGAGCGAAGCAGCAAGCAGCAGGCCAGGACAACAAAGCAGGAGGCAGAGTGGCAGTTCCTCCTACAGCATCTAGCTCTTCTTCCTGCTAGAATGTCCTCAGTCCAGTAGTGTTCTGAAGTTGAGGTCTCAGAATACTTATACTCATTTCTGCCTTTGAAGTAGGCAAGCTTCAAATGAAGGTCTTTGCAGTGCACAAGAGCCTGCCTTTCCTGCCCTGGCCCCAGACACACTCCAAGGTGTCTGAGACTGTTTTGTGTAAGGCCAGGCATAGCCCTATTCGGTGCAAGTATCAGCTCCTGCACTAGCCTAGCCCAGGAAGACCCATCAGGATATGCAGGGTACACCTCAGCTCCCACTGTGTGACTTTCTAGTGTGAATTCCCAATTATCATCCTGACCCAGACAGGTATTCCACAGTCAGGCAGAAAAACAGAATGGTTAAGCAAGAAAATACTCACTTTTTAAAAGTGGCATTTTCAAACTTACAGTCTAAAAAACTTTAAATTGTGAGTTCAGAGACCCCAAACTCCACATCTCTATCTGCTCCCAATGGGACAATTCACTTAAAACATATTTCAAGGCAATCCCCATATTACTCTATAAGAAAGATAGTCCTTGCAATAGTGAAAAACGAATTTAGCAGTATTTCACTATCAGGCCATGTAAAACACATTAGTACATGTGATACCTTTTTAGTACCCTGCACACTGCCGATGGGCTTGCCTTGGACCTACATTAGGGGTGACTTACATGTAGTAAAAGGGAAGTTTGGACCTGACAAGTGAGTACAATTGCTAGTTCGAACTGTCAGTGTCAACACTGCCCAGACAGACAATGCAGTGGGAGGTCTGAGACATGTTTACAGGTCTACTCATGTGGGTGGCACAATCAGTGCTGCAGGCCCACTAGTAGCATTTGATTTACAGGCCCTGGGTACACATGGTACACTGTACAAGGGTCTTACTGGTAAATCAAATATGCCAATCTTGGATAAACCAATTACCAATACTGTTTAGACAGAAAGAACTTGCACTTTAGCACTGATCAGCAGCTGTAAAGTGACCAGAGTCCTAAAGCCAGAAACAATTACATTAAGCACAGGATAAAAAAAAAAAAAACAGGAGGTCAGAGGAAAAAAGTCAGAGGGAACCCTACAGAAAGAGTAATTTCTAACAACAGCTATTCCCATTTTATGTTTCCTCAGGAACTTTACCCATTACCATTTTTTCAATATGGCGTTTGACTTTGACTTGGCTCATACCTCCACGGTTGTCATAGCTTTTCAACTCACCTCCAGAATCCATCCACTGCCAAAGACGTGGTGACTACATAACCACCAGGTCATCTTACTATACCTACATACCACATTCACTTTTCCCGCCAGTCCACAATTGATGCTCGACATATAGAGGTAACTGGTGACTTTGTTTTTGCAGCCTTTCTTGCCCCTTCTTTCTAGCCCACCTAGAATCCACGTATTTGATGAGTCATTTGTCCTAATTTGGAATTTTTAGATTTGGGAACCCTGTCAGTCACTTTATATTCTTTAAGGACATGCTACTTTTACCTACTAACAGGTATGTCCTTGTTACGATCGCCCTTTTCACTTTTGACTTGGCACAATATTTCCGTTTGATGAATTGTGGTATGCCTTCTTTGCAGATTCATATCCCTTTCTTATTGTGCATCCATGTGCCAGAATTAATTTTCCCGGTGATTTTACCAGTCGGTAAGTAGCTTGTCCCCGTTGCCCTCTTTGAACACAGATTTCACCAAAGTGCTGAGTCTTCTTTATGCTTCGGGGAGTCTGTTTGCTTTTGGGTTAAATTTGATTGACTTATTCCCCTTTTGATAGTCTCTCTCCTACCTGTGTCTGTGGACTTTACCTCAGAGAGATCATGGCGGCCATACAGTAACCCAGTGACTGCTTTGTTTTTGCATCCATACATCTTCTGGCACTTAGGGCCTGATTACAACTTTGGAGGACGGTGTTAAACCGTCCCAAAAGTGACGGATATACCACCTACCGTATTACGAGTTCCATAGGATATAATGGACTCGTAATACGGTAGGTGGTATATCCGCCACTTTTGGGACGGTTTAACACCGTCCTCCAAAGTTGTAATCAGGCCCTTAGTTGCTTTCATCTTTTCTTGCCTCACATCTTGGGGATTCCCTGTTCTACTCTCTACGTGCACTTCTGTAGTATATCCAATACTGGGGTTATTCCTATGAAGGCAGCTATTCAAACCTATGTTTCCTCTCTCCTCTTATCTTTTTACTCAACAACTTGCATGGATTTCAGGCCAAGCAGTGGCTTAATATTTAATTTTTATGTATTTTCCTCCTCCTGTATTGGCTAGACTTGGTGCCCTCCTTGATGCCACATCGTATTCCTTTATGGAAGCTGTATGTTTACTGATCTCATTATGTTACCATTGTTGTACTCATGAATATCATCTGCATATTACGTTGTTTTACTATGCGGACTATTGCTGGCTTACCAGCCCCCGTCCTCCACTGATATACATGATTATGGCTCACCCATTTGCCTATGAAATAATAGCTGTTGGAAGCTCTTTACCTTGCTTGCTTTGTACATTACTTGGATACTTACTATGGGACCAATGGGTCAATTTCCTATATTAATTGTATTATTAATGGATGGTTGATTTCTCTCCATACCTTTTTTGTGTTTGCTGTGGTTTGAGTTTGAAAGTGCTTGTGGTGCGCTTTTGCGCCCAACATCAGTAAAGGTTCCCTAGTACCAATGCCCAAAGTGCAAGTGCTGAACCAGTAACAGCAAGTACTAACATGGAATAGCAAATATTGTTTCAAAAGTATTAATACTGAACTGATTCAATAATCATTCCAGTGACCTAGAAACACATGGACCACTTTTACTTCAGTGCTAGAACCATGAATCTAAAAAACTTACAATTTAACTGCAATCATGTGGAATAAAGAAATCAACTATGGCTGCTCTGCAAGTCCGGACACCTCTGTAGTTAAATATTCCTTTGAGAAGCCTCCACCAGAGGTCATACAGAAATGGGCAGACACAAGTTACATGAATGAGATCATCCTTGTGGTGGTTACAGTGCTGCATTGCACCAAGCTTGGATTCCTCCATACTGGAAGTTTGCTGTGGTTGGTAAATTGTCCAGATGCATTATCATTAATTGGCAGTTCATTAGCGGCGAGTATGGTATAGAAAGATATGCTTCTGGTGCAAATTCAACATAGTGTCTTATAACCATCCATGTGTGGAAGTGGGCACTGAATTTAGTTTTATCTTGAATAAAAGACAAAGATTTGCTGGCTTTATTGGCCCCTCTTTTGAATGATTCATATGAAGGTGTTGCTTCCCACAGCTCCTTCAGATGCAGTTGACTGTAAATATTTGTTATAGGCTGACTATTGATCGGTTTCCAGAGCCAATCAGAGGGCGCTGTTTAGTATATCAACTGAGCGACTAATTTTATAAAAAATCTTTACCGCCTCTGCTTTTCCTGCCATGTCTTGCCGGACTAACCCAAATTCCAAACAGAGCTGTGCTGGCAAAGCAGATTGTAGTTTGAAAACTTGGCTGTAGACTTTGAGCTGGATTTTATCCATAAGTGTTGCTTCCAATCCGTACATCACCACTCTGGTGTAAATAAGTGTTGGGAGCAACCTAGAAGAGATAACAATAGATAGAATGAAGGTCCCTTGAACCATTTTGCCAAAAGAGAAAAGGCGTAAATTAAGGCTGTTGCTTTTTGCTCTACATGTCTTAGCTGTTGAATAATGGTGCTATGAGCATCCAAATATACCTCCAAGAATTTATAGTATGGCACTGATTCCAACAAAACGTTATTTAAAACCATCCTAACTGAGGGAATCTGCTGACGATCTACCTGCATTATTTAAGATTTTGACACATTGATTTCTTGCTGGTTGGAGTTGACATAGTAGGCCAAGATATTTAAAGACCTTTGAAGGCCCACCTTCATACGACTATACAGAGGGTGTACATTTGCAGCATCCAGGGCTCGAGAGAGATCTGCCATGAATAAATTAAAAGGGCGTGGAGCTAGAACACAGCCTTGTTTCAAACCAGAAAAATGTAAAGATTTTTCTTAAAAGTCTTTTGCCATCACCAATTTTTATACGTAGCCATGTGTTGGAATATAATGAAATGATTGCATTCAAAAGTGGATCTGGCAGACCCTATTGCTTTAATTTACACCAGAGCAGCTGTCAAATCACTCGGTCGAAGTCAGTTTTAAATTCAATAAAACCGAAGTATAACCTTCTAAGTTGCTGTCTACATTGTTCAGTGAGGAAGGCAGTTATTAATATATTCATCATGGTGCCCACCCCTTTCCTAGAGCCTGTTTGATTGGGTGGGATGATATTGTGTATATCTGACCAGGCTATTCATTCATCAAGAAGCAAAGAGGCGTACTTTTTTGCCTCTGCATCAAGAAGGGTGAATAACCTATCATTGGCCAGGCTATCCCCACCCTTGTAAATCAGATTAATTGTGGCGCCTCAGCAAATTTCAGGAATTGCCCATCTGTATGAGGCTGGCCTGGCTTGTAGTGGGTACCAGAGGTACTTACACCTTGTGCCAGGTCCAGTTATCCCTTATTAGTGTAGAAGAGGTGTTTCTAGCAGCTTAGGCTGATAGAAGGATAGCAGAGCCGCTTAGGCTGAACTAGGAGACATGCAAAGCTCCTACTATACCACTGGTGTCATATGCACAATATCATAAGAAAACACAATACACAGATATACAAAAAATAAAGGTACTTTATATTTATGAAAATATGCCAAAAGTATCTCAGTGAGTACCCTCATTATGAGGATGACAAATATACACAAGATATATGTACACAGTACCAAAATTATGCAGTAATAGCAAAAGGAAGTAATGCAAGCAATGTAAAGTTACAATAGATTGCAATAGGGGCACATTGGTATAGGGGCAACACAAACCATATACTACAAAAGTGGAATGCAAACCACAAATGGACCCCAAACCTATGTGAGCTTGTAAAGGGTCGCTGGGACTGTAAGACAACAGTGAGGGTTAGAAAAATTAGCCCACCCCAAGACCCTGTAAGGTAGGTGTAAAGTGCACCTACAACCCCCAGAGAGCACAGAAGTCGTGATAGGGGGATTCTGCAAGGAAAACCAACACCAGCAATGCAACAACAGTGGATTTCTGAACCTGAGTACCTGTAAGACAAGAAGACCAAGTCCAAGAGTCACAACAGTGTCGAGAGTGGGCAGGAGCCCAGGAAATGCCAGCTGAGGGTGCAAGGAAGCTGCCACCGGATGGAGGAAACTTGGTGTTTTGCAAGTACGAAGAGAACTAGGAACTTCCCCTTTGGAGGATGGATGTCCCACGTTGTGAAAAAGCTTGCAGAGGTGTTCCCACGCAGAAATACCACAAACAAGCCTTGCTAGCTGCAAGGGTTGCAGTTAGGGTTTTTGGATGCTGCTGTGGCCCAGGAGGGACCAGGATGTCGCCACTTGGATGAGGAGACAGAGGGGGTGCTCAGCAAGTCAGGGAACCCTCACAGAAGCAGGCAGCACCCGTAGAAGTATCGGAACAGGCACTTAGAAGAGGAGTGAACCGGAGTCCACCCGAAGTCACAAAAGGGAGTCCCACGACGCCGGAGGACAACTCAGAAGGTTGTGCACTGCAGGTTAGAGTGTCGGGGACCCAGGCTTGGCTGTGCACAAAGGAAATCCTGGAAGAGTGCACAGGAGCCAGAGCAGCTGCAAATCACGTGGTACCCAGCAATGCAGTCTAGCATGGGGAGGCAAGGACTTACCTCCACCAAACTTGGACTGAAGAGTCACTGGACTGTGGGAGTCACTTGGACAGAGTTGCTGAGTTCCAGGGACCACGCTCGTCGTGCTGAGAGGGGACCCAGAGGACCGGTGATGCAGTCTTTTGTTGCCTGTGGTTGCAGGGGGAAGATTCCGTCGACCCACAGGAGATTTCTTCAGAGCTCCTGGTGCAAGAAGGACGCAGGCTACCCCCAGAGCATGCACCACCAGGAAACAGTCGAGAAAGCCGGCAGGATGAAGCAATACAAGGTTGCAGTAGTCGTCTTTGCTACTTTGTTGCATTTTTGCAGGCGTCCTGAGCAGTCAGCGGTCGATCCTTTGGCAGAAGGTGAAGAGGGAGATGCAGAGGAACTCTGGTGAGCTCTTGCATTCGGTATCTGAAGAATTCCCCAAAGCAGAGACCCTAAATAGCCAGAAAAGGAGGTTTGGCTACCTAGGAAGGAGGATAGGCTAGTAAGAAAGGTAAGAGCCTATCAGAAGGAGTCTCTGCCGTCACCTGATGGCACTGGCCACTCAGAGCAGTCCAGTGTGCCAGCAATACCTCTGTTTCCAAGAAGGCAGAGGTCTGGGGCACACTGAAGGAATTCTGGGCACCTCCCCTGGGAGGTGCAGGTCAGGGGAGTGGTCACTCCCCTTTCCTTTGTCCAGTTTCGCGCCAGAGCAGGGCTGGGGGATCCCTAAACCGGTATAGACTGGCTTATGCAGAGATGGGCAGCATCTGTGCCCATCAAAGCATTTCCAGCGCCTGGGGGAGGCTGCTCCTCCCCAGCCATCACATCTATTTCCAAAGGGAGAGGGTGTCACACCCTCTCTCAGAGGAAATCCTTTGTTCTGCCTTCCTGGGCCAGGGCTGCCTGGACCCCAGGAGGGCAGAAACCTGTCTGTGGGGTTGGCAGCAGCAGCAGCGGCAGTGGAGACCCCAGAAAGGCAGTTTGGCAGTACCCGGGTTCTGTGCTAGAGACGCGGAGGATCATGGAATTATCTCCCCAATGCCAGAATGGCATTGGGGTGACAATTCCATGATCTTAGACATGTTACATGACCATGTTCGGAGTTACCATTGTGACGCTATAAATAGGTAGTGACCAATGTATAGTGCACGCGTATAATGGTGTCCCCGCACTCACAAAGTCTGGGGAATTTGCCCTGAACAATGTGGGGGCACCTTGGCTAGTGCCAGGGTGCCCACACACTAAGTGACTTTGCACCCAACCTTCACCAGGTGAAGGTTAGACATATAGGTGACTTATAAGTTACTTAAGTGCAGTGGTAAATGGCTGTGAAATAACGTGGACGTTATTTCACTCAGGCTGCACTGGCAGGCCTGTGTAAAAATTGTCAGATCTCCCTATGGGTGGCAAAAGAAATGCTGCAGCCCATAGGGATCTCCTGGAACCCCAATACCCTGGGTACCTCAGTACCATATACTAGGGAATTATATGGGTGTCCCAGTATGCCAATGTGAATTGGTGAAATTGGTCTCTAGCCTGTTAGTGACAATTTGGAAAGCAGAGAGAGCATAACCACTGAGGTTCTGGTTAGCAGAGCCTCAGTGAGACAGTTAGGCATCACACAGGGAACACATGCATATAAGCCACAACCTTATGAGCACTGGGGTCCTGGCTAGCAGGATCCCAGTGACACATAACAACCACCCATACAACATAGGGTTTTCACTATGAACACTGGGCCCTGGCTAGCAGGATCCCAGTGAGACAGTGAAAACACCCTCACATATACTCACAAGCAGGCCAAAAGTGGGGGTAACAAGGCTAGAAAGAGGCTTCTTTCTCACACCATCTCAGTCTGACTTCCTGATACAGACAACTTAGTACCTCAGACCAAAAGACTGCTTCTTCCTTGAAGATGGCTTGAGGTAGTCCGTTTGGCCCAGGAGCCCCTTTACGACAGGCCTTAAGAAGGACTTTATATTTGCTGTCAGAATACAGAGTTAGATCAACAGCCACTTCATTGGTCACTGAGGATTGAGGATTACATCCTAAGGTTACTGATCACAATATTGCTGGAATGCTCTTTTCACTAATTTGGGTGTTTATTGAGAAAGTTGTCTTGAGGTAATTCGCCCAGTCATTCTCAGGGATGTTTGAATTGATAACTTCCTCGGGTATTCAGGTGATTGATGATTTACCAGACTTTCCTGGGATTTTTCTCTTTTGCAGCATATATTATCTTTGACCAAAAGAATATCTTTCTTTCAGGTTTTTCCTTCCATTTTTGCCTTTTATATTCTCTTTTTAGTGCTCTTCAATTGTTCCCAAAGGTGTAGATTGCTTGGGCAAGCCTTCAGACGTCTTGCCAGCTTCCTTTAGGCTTTCTCAAGAATGTTGCTTAGTTTCGAATGACAGGCCAGAGGAGTTTGACTAGCATGGTAGAATGGCCGAGATGAAATAGGGATGGAATGTACATCAAGCAATTTCTTTCCGAAGTTTTCCCAAGCTTACAGCATATGGACATGAGTATTTAAGCTTTCCTGCATAATCAACATTACAGATGATGCTAAAGTTGCTATTGTATCTGATAACCAACGTAGTCTCTTTAAATCTGTAGTTTCTATGAGACCGACCTGGGCGGGAGCTTGAGAGTGAACAGGTGGAGAGGTCCCTAAGATAAGTATTTGACAAGAGTGAGCACTGCATGTGCAATATTTTATTTTGAATTGCTGTACCAGCGGGATCAAAGGTAAAGTGATTAAGGTATAATCTATAGTAGATTGCAATTTTGGGCTCGAGAGAGAATCACCTGGAAATCTTCCATTTAAGGCCCACAGTCTTAATTATTCCAGAGAAGCTATTGACTGGTCTCCCTGCTGGTCATGCCAATTAACATTCAGTGTCATGTATGTCGGAACAGTCCGCATGAGTTATCAGCACTTAATATTTCTTCATCCTCTTGGGCCTTAATTAGGTTTGAGTTAAAGTCACCAGTCAAGATAATATCCCCATCTGGATAAGGCTGGCAGTAATTTGTAATGATAAGAGTAACCTTTTTATTGCATCACACTTGAGAAGAGAACTGGGATGAATGTATAAGTTGACCACCAACAATGGTGGTCTATCATTTGAGGCCCAATTACTGAGTTTTACTACTTGGAAGTCTGTGCCCTGGTGCAGTAGCTCCTCTATGTCCATCTTTAGATCTAATGAAAAGTAAACTGCTAGTTCCCCACTAGGCCTGCCATATTGCTTATGTTTGACTGCCTTTACTTGATGACACATAAAGCCCGACAACGGAAGATCCTGTTGTAACCAAGTTTCCTGGAGGGCAATTTTGTCCATATGGTGTCAGGCTTTGGGTGGGAGACCATTTTCCAATTATGATTTTGCACCTGCAATATTCCAAGACAACAGCCTTAAAAAGTTTGGTTTTGGGAAAGCTTTAGGTGGGAAGGCTGCTCATACAAGGTGTGGGACATTCAAGCCCTGAGGGAGCCAGTCCGATTGAGAATGATTGGGCAATTTGTGCGATTGATTATCACTTTGGTTTCCTAACTGGACAAAAGAGGTACTTTGTGCACCCCTTAAACCGATATGGTCTGCTTGACTAATGATGGGGATGCAATGTGACTCGAAAGCGGGAGCGGATATCTTACTGGCTCAGGTCTGCTTATCGCTATCCCCCAATTCTCATAGAGTAATGTGAAGGAAAGAATAAGATCTATTATTTCAGCCGTTTTGGCAAGTTATTAAGGTGGCTTCTAATTGGTTATTGACCATGGCCAGTAGAAAGTCTACTGTGGTTAACTCAGCTGACATCAATATTTTAAGCTCAGGAATTTCTTTTATTATTCTCAGAATGTTTACTCTATTAAGAATGTTGCGACTCCCTTGTGAAATGTATTGTGGCTGAAACAATAGTTTGGAAAGAGAGCATTCACATTTAGGGGAGGGGCTGAAGTTGCTGCTTCATAGGATTTGAGGCAGTCAACTTGCACAATGTGTTTTGGGCTGGAAAAGTGGAGCGACGCAGCACTTCTGTAGAAATTCCTTGATAAGGTGCACCTGAAACTAATTTTGAGGAACTTGGGTTTACCTGGGTGGAAAGAACTTCGAACGGAGTTGACTCTTGTGTTGGCACTGTGGCCAGCTTAACTGAAACTGTATGTCCATGGCTCTCACTTTTGGCACTTAATGCATCACCATGCTGAATTGTAGGCTTTCGAGCTGTTACAACCCCGGTAGAGGATGATGTAGTTAAACTCGTTTTTGTTTGGTGATTGGAGAGATCATCTAGGTGACTACTCCTGGGTTGTTTAGATGTATATACTCCTTGTGGCTCTGACCGAGAGACTCGTAATTGGGTCTGAACATTAAGTGATATTTGATCCTGTTGTAGTTTTTGATTGCTCAAGTTCTGCACGTGAGTTATATTCTGCCTGATCTTGTAAGAAGATTGTTGCACTGTTACAGAAGTGTCAGGTTGGTTAATACAATTGTCTTTATGGTTGCTCCTGTGTAGTTTAGTTATGTTTTTCTCCTTGTGGCTCCAGTCTAGAGACTATTTTTGGAGTCTGGGCTTTTGGTGGTTTTTGGTCCTGTTGTGGTTCTAGTTCACTTGAGATCTGCGAAAGCTTTAAAATCCACCTGCTCTTGTGGAAAGGTTGTTGCACTACTACAAAAGTATCAGGTTGTAGTATTGAATCTGAAGTTGAGGCTGGAGAAGATAATTATGTCAGATCCGAGGTACTACAAGCCTCTTGTACACCAGGGACTCTGTCTTAATGTCATACTTATCAGACATTTTAGTGAATATTGGGTAGATATTTTTACCTGTTATATAATTGAGTTCTGCCTGTTTCTTTCTTTTTGTTAATTTCTGAGGAGATGGTGTGTTGCTCGCTGAGTTTAATATTTCTGATGAAATTTCCTTGGCGCATTGCCGGATAACTGGGTCAGTCTGATTGGAGGGAGTTTGTGACTCTTGAGTCAGCTCAGGTTGTACCACACCCCCACCGGACTTTCAAAAGGAATTTTCAGCTTGTGGTCTAACCGTGAATGTATTTTTCCTACCAGGCTGTGTGAATTTTCATATATTTGTCAGTAGATCCGGAAGAACAGATAGCTTGTCAATAATAGAGACACAGGAACAGTGCACTTGGGTCAGTGTGTTATCTGCCTGGACTCTTACTATGAATTATGTTAGTGTTTCCATATTTTTGTTAATTCCTGCTATGTGTCCAGCCATTAAATTAATTATACCATTCTGCGTATCCAGCTTGTCAGACTGGATATTCAAGACTTCTATAGAGGATTGTAGCATTGTGATTAAATTATCCCACCAGTGGGGAGTGCTAGATATTTGGTTAAGTGCTTGGTTGGGCCCTTTTGCTCTTGTTTCGATATACAGTAGAGGGGAGGAGGTTTGCATAGACACCCCTCTTTGGAGTCCAGCCTTGCTGGCTGCTGCATTGGAGACGATACAAAAGGAGATGCACTGTCCCGACCAAAGGCTTGACTAGAACATGATTGTTATTCTCATTCTCTGATAAAATGTATTGTGTTTCCTTTGTGCTATAGGTTTATGATGCTGGTCTTTGAATCATATCTCCTGAAACTGAGCTTCCAGATTGTGCGGGGGCTTGGGGGATTGAGAGCCCAAAATATGAATTGTTTTAACTTCCAAGGCTTGGATCACATCAGCATTGCTTGAGATCAAATCTGAGCAGGACCACAATGCATCAATATGAGGTTCAGGCTTGGCAGTGGATACTGGTAGGTGATGAGTAATTGTGGAGTCCAAAGCAGTACCATGGGCTGTGAACTAATACAACAGTTGCTATCATATTTTTAGTAGATTCGTTATTGATACTTTGCACTTTAGTGCCAGAAAGAGAATGGTGTTATGATGTAAACTCACATTTTGATACCAATGGATTACTGGATGTCCAGAATGACTGAGCCATGTGATTTACACCCCTTTCCGCCATTGTACAGTCCTTTTTGAGTGGAGTAATAGGACAGGGGAGGGCTGAGGCGTCATCAGGTGTTACATATGTTTCCTCCATTGGGTTTTTCAAAAAAGGAAAAGATTGACTTCCCAGAATGCAATGGTCCAATCCTCAGTAAGGGAAGCTCCATAAAGCTACTACTGTTACAGTTTGTTTGCTTACTAGCTGTTTGTAGATGCTTCAAAGACGGCTTCTTACCCGCTTTATTTGGTAATGGCTCTCGTGGTTTTCCAGATCTTATCATCTTTAACGCTACTGTAATGCCCTTCCTGAGTTGCTCAAACACAGCACCTGTCTGCACCTGTGTGTATTTTGTATTATCTTGAGTTTTTTATGTTTTAAATTTCTCACTGCCAGGCAACAAAAGTCTTCTTGAGCTATGAGCATGACGATCAGGAAAGGAGGGAAGCACACCCGACCACAAGCCGCACCAGGACTTAGCCTGGCCGCTTCCGCGGTAACAGGGCTCGACCTACTTGCCTAATGCAGACTGTACCCTTACTGAGTCACCTCAATGCCCTTGCAGTTTTGTCGATTCAAAATAATGTCAGGGGATGAACTGTTCAGTTGGCAATACAAGATGTCAATTGCAACGGATTTTTTAGAAGCAGGGTGAGTGCAGGTTGAAATAAAATGTGTTGTGGTTAATGGATTAGTCCTCGTAAACACTGTGGGACACACTCAGATACTGACACCCCTTTCTAACCTCCCTATCTGGCGCATGACTGAAGCCTGTGGAGAAGCCTGGATTAATGCAGACAATGGTGAAGGATGAAAAAAGATATTATATGATGAATGTGTTCCGGTCCTCTGCCTGTGAAACTGCTCAATATCCAGACTGTCTCCGACCACTCATTAAATAGGACACCAATTAAGTCAAGCAATAAGTCAAGCAAGTGTCAAGCAAGAGGGTGGAGGCGAAAAAAAACAAAACCTTTCCGCTCTCGGCTCTTTAAGCTTTTCAGTGCTTACCATGTGGGGTCCTGCTCCACATTCCACTTCCTCTATCTCCAACCTCCGGCCCGGGCTGCCTCGGGTTGCTGGGCGCCAACACAGCCATCTCAGCTGTAACAGCGACTGGGCAGAGTTTATTTGGGGGCCTGGGCTCGGACGGGTTTCAACCCTTACTGCGACCCCGACCCCTAAAGCAGGCAGAAGTGATGGGTGGGGAGTGGGAACATGCCACAAGCCCACCAACCCCCAGGCCAGATCGGCTCAGCTTGCTCGGCTCACCAACTCTCCCGTAGCTCTAAGGCCCATATTTATACTTTTTTTGCGACGCATTTGCGTCATTTTTTGAAGCAAAAGCGGCGCAAACTTGCAAAATACAATTGTATTTTGTAAGTTTGCGCCGTTATTGCGTCAAAATGCGGCGCTAAAAAAGTATAAATATGGGTCTTAATGCTTATGCACACACACACGCTGTCTGCACAGTTGGCGCTCTCCTGACGTCTCTCAGCAAGGGATTTTACTCAGTTTGTCCTACAACTTCAGAAAACACAACAAGCCCTACGTGATCAATTCAGAAGTTGAAGTATTTGCTGTCTTTTGATCTCCATTTTTTATATTTCTTTATATTTATCTCTGTGACATATTTGCTATGCTCACGTATGTGAGATTTATATATAAAATTGTTGCAACATTATATTTAATACGCTATACATGTTTGTTTCTATTTGGGTATTTCTTGTGCCCGGCTGGTCGTTTGCTTATTCTGCCTTTGTCAATATGAACTGGATGCGTTTTAAAAACGCATTACAATGTACTCTTCTAATTTAATAACCAATCGCATTGTGCTGTCTACTATAGCTTTTTCATTGTTCTTCTTCTTTTTCTGCTTCCACTATTTGTCTAATGGCATATCTGCCTCATTGTTTCTCTCTTCCTTCTCCTCCTTCATTTCTCTGTTGACGGATATACTTGCTCTCTTTCTATGCTTAAACTAGACCAATCAGGGCTTTTCCCTCCCAGTGTCCTAATTTTGTATTTCAGAATTTATGTTGGCGGACTGTATTTTCAGCCTTAGAAAAAGCCCTAGGTCTCCATACTATGAAGGCGGTGAAAGATGTGTTGGCTTTTTAAGTTAAGGGGATTCCAAACCTTTAGAATGTCATTGGATCCCTTTGTACATTAATACATTCACTATGAATTTTGCATCACTTCAGAACTGTTGTTCAATGCTTCATATTATTGTGGGTTAACCATAATTTACTAATGAGATATATATCAGTGATTTCTTTACATTCTTAACCAGTAGTTCTATGCCTGGATTTTTAGAGTAGGCTGCACTATGTACGAGCATCCAGGACCTTGAAACAGGAAGTGGTCTAAAAACAACTTGCAAATACTCAAGAGGTGAGCAACACAGAAATACTCAATTTTAAAAGGCTTCTCCTTGCACATGGTAGGCAAGGGAGAAGAGTGATTAGAATGCCATCTTAAAATATTATTCCATCACTCCCACTTCTTTAAAATTACATCCAAGAAGCAGGAGAAGAATAGAAATGCTACTTTGACACATTGTTTGAAAAGTAATGCTTTCTATTTTAGTGTTCAAGACAACATCGGAGAAGCCAGATGTCTTCCCAATCAACAGAATTTAAAGGTTTGAGATGTAAGCATCCCAGACATGCTTAATGCCCTGGTATGGGACAGTATGGGAGTCCTTTTACTCTACATAAGTTAATTCATTAATTCACAATTAGTACGCCTCATCCGTTCACAGCATTGTCCCATAATTGTGAAAGTATATGTTACATTAAGTACCGGATTATTTCTCTGGGATTTGTAACCAACTGGCACACCCTGGATGATGTACTGTATATTTTTCCATCTCACAAGCCAAGTTGCAAAATTAAATTTAAACAAATCACACTTTAACTAGAGAGGCGTTTACAATTGGAGCTTTTCTCAATGTTGGGACCTAATATGAAAATATAGTAGTTAGATACAACAGGGGCAGCCAAATAGCATTTGGAACAAGGGCATTTACATATAAATTTGCAACAAGGGTTCAGATTGGAACAATTATAATTAAATTCGAGCTATCACAATAATGTACATTATGTACTTGCAGACCTAAAGGAATAGTATCTGACATTAGGTATTCTGTCATCATCAGAGCACAAAGGGTTGTGGACGTATGTTCTAATGACTTTTCTCTAGTTCATCCAGTAATGGCTGCGCTTCACTCACTACTAGGGTGGAGAGGGTGGGGGCAATGGATAACCTTGACTGTGAAGACCCACTTTTTATTTTCAGAACACCTAAAGTCAGATACAAATTCTTTAGGTCTTCACGTATGTAATGCACCTGTTACCTCTTCAAACGATCTTAGGACCTTCAAGAGTTTCAGTCACATTGCTGCAGGATGCTCACAACACTGCCTGGTATTGGTTATTGATACAGCTTTGCAGCATAATAAAAAGAGCTAGAAATCATTGCAGGGTTAGAGAAAGACAAACTAAAAAAATGACCCAATAGCAGATGCCACATCTGCTGTTGAGAAACTAAAGAAAGTGAAATATGTATAGAAAAATATCACCAACTTCAGCAAATAAAGAGTTCACCATTACCTCTTACAGTTCACTAGACGATCCTGATCCTCGGGAGGGCACTAACATCGGACAACAAGGGGGACATTTTGCAGATGGGATCCCATGATGAAAAATCTACCTATTGAGATTAATTACAATGCCTCAAATACGTTTGAGACGATACTCATCCTAAATCTATCTGACAACATTTTGCCCTCCATGGAGATCTCTTAAGTAAGGGCTTATCATTTGTATCCTCAAGAAAAACTGTTTTTTTTAACATCGAGCTGAACTAATCCAATTTTTCCAAAGGCTCCTGATGAAGTCCTTCATTATGAAAAAACATTTACAGTGATTGATTCAATCCTAGTAAGTTGAGGCTGTTGCTTCCTCCCAAGCCTTGTAGTATGCACAGGAACACACAAAGAGCTCTTAGTTAACATCTTTACATATCAGTGTAGAACATTCAACTGAACTCTCAAAATCCCCAAAACTGTAAAATATCACACCTTGACTCCTAGATCGATTGCATAATTTTCTTCATAAGTCTTCCCCCAGTCACTTGGTTGTAGCGCATACAGACACCACAGAGGCCACCATTCATCTTTAATTCTTCCAGCAGCAAAATGTGCATTGCATTTTTGGCTATTGAGAATATGTTCTTGAAAGATATTTCTTACTTCCATACTATATGTGAAAATAGTCCTTACAACATCCGCCTTGAAGAGAGACAGGCTCTTATGACTCTTAATAAAAACAACTCCTTAGAAATAAAACCTACAAGGGTGGAGGAATTGTTATGCAAAATATGCACCTACAAAGAGGAAGTGATATATTAGGTGGCTAATCCCGACCACTATAAACCTCTCAAAGGCAACCCTATGTCAGAAATCAAAAAGAATATTATTGATATCAATGAGAGAGCTAAACATGAAGGTTTTCTGAGTAAGCAGGAGTTTGAATCTCTCAACTCACAATCACCCAGTGGCAGCTGTTCATCGCTTTTTTGAACTTGCAAACTACCTGATTCTAGGAATATGATGGGAAAATAGGAATGCATGTACATCATGATTGAATGCTCATAATACACATTTGCAGTGTTCCAGTCATCACCCTGAAGTCCTCAAACATGGCCCACCCTTCCACCAATGCCTGCACATTTGCACAAGTTGCCTATTCAAAAAGTACTTTTCGTGAGGCAGGTGTCATTGAAAAAACTTGACACTACGGCATAACCACATAAACTCATTAAACATCACTTGGATGAGCTTGGTATTGCCACATAAGAATATTTATTCACCCCTACAGAAAAAAATGATGGATTGCCTTGTGTGCGTCAGTACCTTTGTACCCAAATTAATTTTAGCACTAAATTTATCAAAATACATAGACCATTAATTAAATCTGTTAAAATGACCAAGGCACCTCCATCATTTTCTATCAAGAAAGGGAGAAACCTAAGGGACCTTTTGGTTCATGCAACGCTGTTAAATACACTGATAAATCAGATTTGTTTACATAGTCCCCCATACCAGTAAATAACTTTTTAGGGGCGAGCGCAAAGCGCTCTGCCCCTGTAGTAATCTCTCTTCGGGCTTCCAACAACGCCCTTGTCATGTCAGTCACTTTCATTGGTTTGTGGGCTTGCCTTGTAAAATCCTATTGCTTTCATTTGTGAAAGGCATGCATATATCATGCCTTTTCCAGTGTTGAGCCCACCTACACAGCACTTGTAAACTACTAAAAACATACGAGGCTCGATGTTTTCAACCATGGTTTCCGGACTACTTTATCTGTTTATTTTCCATGCAGCGTGATTGCGCTGGGGTTTACATAGCGCAATCGCACTCAGTTTTTCTGTTTTCAATTTCAGGACAATCGTGCTGCATTTTACATAGTGTGATCGCACTGCGTTTTTTTTCTTTTAATTTGTGTGACAAGAAAAGTCCGGTTAGGAGTATAGAATGCTAATAGCTCTAACTCGAGCAAATGCGGGACCCGTTGTATTGAAAATACTAACTTATATATTGCTTTTTCTACACAACCCCATTTTTTCCAAGTTTTCATTTTTTTCAGTTTTAGGGATACATTGCCCTTTATCATTCTCCTATATATCTTTTCTAAATCTTTACACTCCTTGAACCACAATACATTTTTTCATATAGTTTTTATAGTAGCATGTCTTTTTCTCCTACTTTGATACTGTGGTCAACCTTTTGTATCTTCCTCCCTATTTCTCATAGCATATCCTTCATGAATCTCCTCAGGCACCAGTGGACAGTCATTTTTAGTAACACAGTTGTGCTTCACACACATCCTGAATCTCTCAGTTTTAGATGGGATGCCGATGTTGTGTCTGAATGAACACCAAGAGAGTGTGTCCGAGTATAGATGGTTTATTCTTCTTTATTCCAACCCCCTGCCACCAGCATAACTAATCTCCAGCTTCCTCCTCTACCGTCGTCCCAGCCAATCCCTCAACATCCCTTTTCCATGTTCATCACATTCCAATGCATCAGGAGTGATGATGCTCACAATCTTTTATACTCTGGATCAAACCCTTGCAAAGCAGGAGCTTTGCAGATGTCTTCCTTGATTCTATCAACATTTTTCTGTCACTCCTCTGTCCACACAAACTTACTCCCATTCTTTAGTAGGTGTCTGATATAAAACATATTTTCTGAGATCTGTGAACTAGCATACACATTTAGAATAGAACTCTGCTAATCCTAAATATGAACACACTTCATCCTTTTTTGTGAGACAGGTGCCTTCATTGTTGCCTCCATCAATTCTTTTTTTTAGGAGAAATACCCTTTGAGCTAATGTCATATCCTAAATACACAACCATATGTTTTGTAAATCTGCACTTGGATTCTTCAGCCTATAGACCAAAATGTTCCAAGGTCCTTAGGACTTTCATCAATTCTTTATCATGTTCTCACTTATTTCTTCCCATTACCAAAATATAATTTTGGAAAAAAATAATATGATCTCTACTTTAGAGTAACCTGTACATGAGATGCTGGAACATTGGTGCTGACCATTCCAGCCCACAAGGCACTCGTTTAAAATGAAAACATCCTTTATGTGTAATAAATGCAGGGAGATGTTTACTGCTAGAATATAATGGGATTTGGTGGTATGCCATTGTTAATTCTATAGTGGAAAACCATTTTATTCCCTTTGTTACTGATATCAACTCATCTATGCAGGGCAGGGGAAACATGTCCACAAAGACGCTTTTATTCAGTTCTCTTAAGTCCACACAAAGGCGTATATGCCATTAGCTTTTCCCGCAAAAGCAAAAAGAGCTACCCAGTCCGATGACTCTACTTGTTCGATTATTCCAGATTCCACCAATCTGTTTAGTTCTTTAACAACTTCCTCTTTCCACTTAGAGGAATGATTCTCAGCTTATGCACACAGGATGCGCATCTATCATTAAAATATTTTTGCGTCCAAACCCCTTAAGTTCACCTACTGCCCCTTTGAACAAGTTGGGAAACGTTTTCCTCTCCTACCTGTTTACTATCGTCTATGATTAAAACTGGGTCTCCACTTTTGGGATCAAGTCTGATATCAAGTTTACCTTGATTCCACCACCCTAAGACAGATGGGTCAATTTCTGCCATATACCATTTACAATTAGCTTCCCTGCCTATACATTCAAACAACAGTTTTTGGAAAACTAAAGGATTGGTGGTCTCCCCTGTGAAACTCTGGGGTTTGATGTCTGGTTTCTCCAAATTAGTTCCTTATTTTGGACAAAATAGGTTCATCCATGTATCTTTATCAATTCGCCTGTATGGTCAACATGAATCAGCCACTAATGCTCCTTTGATTCCACTCACAACTATTTCAAATATAGGTTTATTTCTACTTTTCCCTCTGATATTCAACACACTTTCATTTAACACCTCAGGACATTTTTTGTCTGAACCGGATTGGTCATTATCCTGGTCTTCCTCATCAATAACACATCTAACTCTATTTTTCCAACACACATGTGCAAAGTGCCCTTGAACACCACATTTAACACACTTTTGCCCAATTGCAGGAACTTTACATCGTGAGCTAGATTATTTGTGCTGCCACAATGATAGCATTATCCTCTTAAATCCTCCATCACACTAATGACTTTCTGTTTTCCTATGTTCTCAGTTTCGTTCTTGGTATGTTCTTGCTGTTTTTTCATATTACTACTTTTCCTGGCTTATTTGACTACACTTTCATCCACCTATTTTTTATAAACAGATACTACTTTTTTCACACATTTAGAAGGAAGTTCTGCTTTGCTATTAATGGAGATAACTTCATGTAGGGTGGAATCGCCATGGATCCATAATCTATTTTGTAAATTAGGATTATTACAATACAAAATTAATTGATCTCATATCAATTCCTCCACCACACCTCCAAATCTGCATGAAATGGCCAGTTTTCTGAAAGCTGCTTCATAGTCTGTTGCTTTTTCATTGACCTTTGTTTTTGGTGGTTAAAATTGTAACGATCAATAACTTTAGATACAATAGGTGCAAAGTAAGCATCTAGAACAGCCAACACATGTGCAAATAAGTTTACTTCATTCCCTGAATGAGGTTTCTTCTCCATTCAGTTATAAACTTTTAATTCTCCCGGGCCTAAGTCTAGGATTTATTTTTCTTTTCTGGAGGTAAGCCTTCTGCTACAAATGTGTCAATATAGTTGATAAAGTATTCTTTCCATTCTTCCTATTGTATAATTAGTTCACCCTCTACACCTATAAAAGTTTGTGGTGCTGGAAGATTCATTGTAGCCATGTTAATGTGTCAACGTAACTCAAATAATTACCTTACAAAAACTATAAACTGCACTACACGGAGTCTTTAGCAGTGTCTGTGTCTGTGACTCCTGCGTACCTTGCATGTATCACACAGTACCTAGCAGTTACAAAGAGTTCTTACTGACACACTGATTCTCTAAGGTGTGCACATCACTGTTGATAATCCTTAAACCAGGGTGTGTGCGAACATGGCAAAATTGTGGTGCGCGCATCATCGTTAATAAAGGTTGTTTCAAGGTGTGCGCATAAACGTCTACTTTGGGGTGTCCACACCACCGTTAATAAGCATAGTTTCAGGGTGTGCGCATAATTGCCAAAATTTGGTGTGCGCGTCACTGTAAGTTGTCTGTAATACAGTGTGTGTATGGTGTTGATGTGCTGTGCATTAAGTTGTACCAATCACTGCTTGCATCAAGAGTGTTGAATGCGAGCTGAACTGGATTAGCCCGAACACTCAAGATGGCTGCCACAATGTCACGTTGTGTCTGTATCCATAGGGTATAGGGCTTGTATGTCAATGTGAGTAGCATCGTAGAGGGTACTTTCTGCGGGCAGTAGAAGTTCACACATACTCAGGTGCGAGTAGTCGGGGGTTGATGCACACTAATGCCTATTATTATTGGAAACCGCTCACTTGCGCATACTGACAGCGCATGGTTGATTATAACAGCTAAATCCAGTAATGGTAAGCAAATTTTACTTTGCTTATGCTGGTGCTAGTAAAGATTGAATACAAGCGTTACATAAATTAATTCAGGCTTGTGCTTAACCCTTAATCCCTGCATCTGAGTACTCTTACTCCTATTTGAGTCTCTTGTAAATTTGTTGCGTCTGAATGTCCACCAAGAGCGTGTCTGCTTTTAGATGGTTTGTTCTTCTTTACTCAAACCCCATTCCACCAGGATAATGGATCTCCAGCCTCCTCCTCTCCCGTACCCCAGCCAATCCCTCAACATTCCCTTTCCACGCTCATCACATTCCAATACATGACCCCCTTCAAGAGCGATGACACATCAGCAGTGATGATGCTCACAATTTTTTGTAAGGATTAAGTAAAACAACAGTACACTTGAGGCATCCTGACTAAAAGTAGCTGCTCAGGTAATTACGCTTGAGACGCAAGTGTTTGCTTTCATTTTTGTAACACATTATGGATCCAACACCTTGTAATCTTTTCCTTCGGGTTGCAATTCAGACACTGGTTTTCAATTAAATTCAGCTTTTTTAGAATAAGGCCTCTTCTTTCAAAATATCCAACTAAGTGCAATCTCGATTTCACAGTACTGGTGAAGGTTTACTACTCTGCCCGTCGCCTGACTTTGTACCGGTTAACACGTTTTTTCCCCTGTTCTCATACAATAATCTTGGTATTTTTCAACTTTTTTGCAGATTCTTTTCATTATCTTGAGGTCAGTAAGCACTGTATCCAAAAGCCACCTTTGTTGCTTTACTTTTTATTTTTATATTTTGCTAATTCTAGCTCCCACACTATTTTCTAATGTCAGAGTCTCTGCTCTAGCTCCATTAAGATAATAGTGTCTGAATGATGACCCTTGTAATGTCCTGGGTCAAAACGCTGTTGACATTTATACAATTAATTATTACATTGTATGAGGTTACTGAGCCATTTGGGGTGAAATAATTGTACCTACTGTGAAAATTATTGAAATGTTCCATTGTCGTTTGTTCTTTTACACACACTATTGCACTGTTCACTATGCGATCACCTAACCACTGAGCACATTTGTATCAGATTACTATACAGTACTTTATGAAAGAGTTATAAGTGCGTCCATGTTTATAACTATTATTATTTATTGATCATTAATTGTAACTTATTTTTGAATGACATCCTTGTGATTGTTCTAACCTGAATTATAATCATGTCACTTGCAAATAAATTTCATAATATGAAGACATGGCAATGTATGTTTACTTTCGGCGAATACAGAACTTTTCCTGTGCTACAAGTCAATATCGAAAATGGAAATGTAGATGCCACATCCTCTCACTAGAGAGGCGTTCTTGGTAAATGTTGATGTCCAACATAAAATTATGGCATATTGGCCCTCATTCCGACCGCCAGGGTCGCGAATGATGGAAGCACCGCCAACAGGCTGGCGGTGCTTCATTCCTCATTCTGACCGCGGCGGTAAAGCCGCGGTCGCCCAGCCGGGTCCGGCGGTTTCCCGCCGGATTTTCCGCCGGATTTCCGCCGGCTGGGAGAATCCTCCAGGGCAGTGCTGCAAGCAGCGCTGCCCTGGGGATTCCGACCCCCTTCCCGCCAGCCTGTTTCTGGCGGTTTACACCGCCAGGAAGAGGCTGGCGGGAATGGGTGTC
Source organism: Pleurodeles waltl (assembly GCF_031143425.1). Taxonomy (NCBI): domain Eukaryota; kingdom Metazoa; phylum Chordata; class Amphibia; order Caudata; family Salamandridae; genus Pleurodeles; species Pleurodeles waltl. The sequence continues at coordinate 860,424,878 of NC_090448.1, read as the reverse complement.
CTGGGGCCCCTGGGGGCCCCAGCCTGCTTTTCACTGTCTGCCTAGCACACCTGCAACACTGCCGGCTCCATTCGGAGCTGGCTTCAGTGTTGCAGGCCGCCTTCCCGCTGGGCCGGCGGGCGCTAACAATGTTAGCGCCCGCTGGCCCAGCGGGAAGGTCGAAATGGCCCCAGCGGTCTTTTGACCGCGGGGCGGCCAAACGGTGGTTCCCGCCAGGCGGCGGCGACCGCCGCCCACCGGGGTCAGAATGACCCCCATTGTGTTTTAGGCTATGTTGATTGTTCGAACTGGGATTACTGGAACTTTCCCATCCCATGTGTTTACTTTTGTGAAGGCGATTCTGACGATACTTTATCATAGGAGGATAGCTCATGATCACAGTTTTGTATCGATTATTGTGCCCTATACAAAATGTTTATAGACACAAGCTCATGTGTTTATAATTTTTTAGAAATTTGGATTGATGCACAGAGACTAAACCTAAGTTTTCACGACCATTCAGGTGGATTGAATTTATATTACCCAGAATTTCCACGAGGAGGGATAGAAATCAGTAAGTTGATGTTTTCCTTTCTGAATACACATAAGGAAGTGATTTGTTTACTAGGGACACTTCAGGATGCATTATTATTTGCTGTATTACAATTCATTTCATATCAGGCAATTATTATTTAGAAAACTGCATGTTAGAGAAGACTCTGATTGTATTGGTGGTATGCAATACACTTTGGGGGTTATTACAACTTTGGAGGAGGTGTTAATCCGTCCCAAAAGTGACGGTAAAGTGACGGATATACCACCAGCCGTATTACGAGTCCATTATATCCTATGGAACTCGTAATACAGCTGGTGGTATATCCGTCACTTTACCGTCACTTTTGGGACGGATTAACACCTCCTCCAAAGTTGTAATAACCCCCTTTATTTTAGGTTTATATGGATGTGTTACATATGACATTTTGTAAGTAGCCTGATGCAAATCTCAGATCTTGGGTACTAATAGCAGGGCCAGCTCTCGGGTCGTGTGACCCGTGCCACCTCATTGGGTGTTGACTTCAGATGGGGAAGCCATGTTTGCAGGTATATTATGGCGTTCCTTGGCTCCAGCAGTCTTCAGGCAACAATACATATGTCAAGATAACTGGTGATTAATGTTTGGCCTGGCGAGAGATCGGATTCTCAAGTAAACGTTTTAAGAAAGTGCAGAGGGTTAATATCCCTGCTGCAAAGAATGTGTACCATGCAGATTAAGTGCATATAATGGCAAAAGGTTATGGGGGTTACTACTTTTGTCAGAGAGGTCCTTTGGTTACTTGCAGTTTATAAGTTAAAAATCCTAATATATAACAGTAAGTGATTAACGGTCATCAAAGAACTTCATGCATACTGCATGGTGTACTGTGGAGTGTTATGATTTTCCCTAGTCTTTCATTATACTAATGTTGCAGAAAAGGTTCATTTGGCTAGAAATCAATTCTTGTTTTTAAGGAGAACCTCCAACCATGGTGATGCATTTTCGATTTTGAGTTTATGCTTCTCCAGATCGAGCACGCAAACTATACAGGCTACCAGTATAGATTACATGTGACTCCCACACCTTGTAGCCCTCTGTCTTATGTAACACTTCTTATACACTGATTTACACACCTATGATTGATTGTTTCTGTATAATGTGTGTGCAATGTAAAGTGTTCTGACACCCTAAGCTGGTATGAGTGGCACTATAAATATAATTAAATGCATCTGAGAAAGAGTGGTTATGGAGACTTGGAGGGCACTGTTAAAGGGTATAGTAAGGGAGTCTGTGGCAGAGGTGGACATTGGTGGGCTGCAATAAACATTGTCACACAGAGAGGCACCAGGGCCAAGGCTTACTATATATTTCATTATAGTTTAAGATTGCTTACTAAAATAAACATTTTCAGGCAAGACAAAAAACCCTTAATAAAACAGATGCCGCCTAAAGCTTCCAAAAATTATTAAAAAACATTTAAACAAATGTCTGTGCAAAACAGTTTTGATTAGAGTAAGGATGATTTTAGAGAAATAGCTCACTGCTGTAAGCGATTTTTAAATTGTAACGGAAAATAGGAGGACAACAGTTGTCTGTAATACAGTGTGTATATGGTATCATGGACAGTGTATTGATTTACTTAGCAATGATCAAACTTATTAGAACTCTGTTGCTATCAAACATAACATTTTAGTATATGTGGTCCAAAGACAGAATTGTTGCTTTGAATGTTTCATATGCAATGAAAGATTATCTATTTTAATTTTTGTATATGTGATGTTACAATCTTGAAAACGTTATGTGGAATGAAACGTATTGACTGAATTTTATTGATTGAACCAAGAAATAATAAAGATTTGAAAATTTGGAATTCCATGTGAGACCCATTGGAAGCAGATCAAGTGAAATAACTCACTTCGATCGTCTACATTATAATAATGTTGGTAACTTTGAGGCTCATTTCATTTTGGTCAGATCTAACTTCATGTACTAAGGCACTAGTAAGTTGTATTAAAAACAAGTAATTGGAAAATGTTGTGTTATTCATTCAACTGTTTCTTTGTTTGTTCTCTGTTGCCAGATTATCCTCATTATATGTACTTTGCAAGTCGTGAAAGCTAGTTGGATGTAATGTTTCCTCCCTACATGAGTCTGCTGGACTTAAAAACATTGCCTGAATCATACTGTTCTGGATGATTTCCATCCCAAGATTGCCTTTCTTTTTCTTCAAAAGTTTGAGACTATATTGTCACTTTTCAATTGCAAATATTCTTGGAAGGCAGACATGCCTGATCACATGCAATGCAGTTTCTGATCCATTTCATTACTTTAGGATGGACTGTTCCTGTTGAAGCAGGGTTGAGACTGATTTCCATATGGCTTGCTCCAAACAGATGAGGCACGATGGGAAAAAGTATAATGGGTTGGATGCTACCCTAAGAGATTTTTAATGGCAGACTTATCACAAGAATTCCTGATAATGCAGATCCTCATAGTGGTGATAGTTCTTAGCAGACTGTAAACACCCATTGCATGATGGTCCCACTTCAGGCTTAATAATGACACTGGCTTCCTGGTGGCAATTCTTGCCATAAAATCAGTAATTATAAGCAGCATTTGGGAATCCGTAGTACGTTTTAACCCTCTTTGAGCTTGATTCACAATGGTGTAACACTGCCTAATGCTTAGATTGACACAATGGTTATAATTTGTTCTATATTTTTAATTGCTCAATCTTAGTATGTGTATTTTGAGATGCATACAATTATAAAAGTAGAAGATTGGGTGTTCAAGATAAGAAGTCTTGAATTCTGAACGCAGCTTAAGAGTTCTGTGGATCTAATAAGAAATCTTATGATTGTAGTTGTTTATTGGTTTGGAAGGATGAGTACTGCAGCACATAAACAATCTTTATTTTCCCCATTTTCTTAATGTTCTTATGAGTCATTTTTTAGAAGTTGGCAATTAATAAGAACCAGCTCAGTTTGTTATACATTTAGATGGTTAATGAAAGTTCTGAAACATTCAACTATTATTAATATTGTATTTATGGAGAGAAGATGAACTATCATTGCCCTTACATGGACCTTGATAGTCTGAGGGACAAGCTTTACCTTAGGTCAAACGTTACTCATTTGGGCTAGAGAGAGGTTAAAATGGAAGAAGATGGGGAAGTTGTCAAGTGAGAAAATCTCAGTGGTCAATCTGGATCACATAAGTAATAATAGGAGATACTGGGAGAAGATCGAGGGATGTCCTGGATTAAGATACAATCAAGGTTATGCTTGGAGGCTGGACTAGTAGGAAAAGATCTGCTGATACTGGGGTGTTCATCAACCAAGATGTTGAGACAAGAGCTTGGATGGAAACGAGTTAGGTGTTTCTCTTCACAGAAAATACCTCAAGGTTCTTGAAACATCTGTCAGTAACTTGTAATTACTTTGATTTTTTATGTTTGTAGTGGATGCTTTGTTTGTAATGGATCAAGAATTGCCTTGTGACTGAATGCTCTTCGAAGCCTGATTACGAGTCAGGTGTAGCAAAATCTCCTAGTAGGATATCTCTCTGCTTAATCATGACTGGTCTGCATTCCTACACCCAGTTGTCCTTAGTACAGAAATACTGGAACTGATTTTACCAGCTTGTAACACCAGCTGTCAAAACTGCATAAGGCTTGAGAGCCAAGGGGTTTAAGTTGTACTTGTACGGTAATGGTAGCCAGTTACTCCCCAGTAATGTAATTCAATGTTCAGAGCTTGTACCCTGCAAGTACTGTGCAACTCGTAATCAGGGTCTAAAAATGTTAATCAGGAACAGGAATTGCCATAATAGCTTTGCCAATTTAAAGCTCTTAATGTTGTCATAGAAGATAGCAATCCCTGTAATGCTTATGTCAATCAATTACCAATCCTAGCAGTAAACTTGACTTGTTCCACTTCTGTCAGGTGTTTTCCACAGACTTTGGGAAGGTGACATACTCTCACTTGTTTTCACTTTGCTGACTCCAGGGTCCTAGCAAAAATACAAATCTGGATGAACACCGGCTTCAAATTAATCACTGAAATAGAGATTTTACAGTTTGACCCACATGAAAGCCACAAATTGCGATGGGTGTTTTGAACATTTCCTTCTCAAATTATAGTGATGTTTGAATGTGTTATGAGAGTCCCAGCTACAAATGTATTGCAGGAAGCTCAAAAGTCTGTGGTGGTAGGTGTTTGGACTGAAGAAATGGTGCTGTATCATCTGAGGCTCATCGACTAACTGCAAGTTTATTCTAGCTTTTTTGTCTATAAATTCTTGAAAGAGATCCCACCTTTATAAGTGCTAGATAAAATATAATGCCATCAGGTAGGAATATCACTAGGAGCCTGTTCACAAAAGCAACACTCATAATGGCTTGTGTTGCAAATGTAAACTCACTTTTTGTCTTCACAAAATGCAATGTCATTCACTGATAATGGTGTAACGTTACTTATCAACAAATCTGCTCACAGGTGCCTGGATTGGGAGTTCAGGGCAGTATGCATTATTTGAGATACATTTAAACATGTGGAAAGGTACATGTAAGAAATTGGCTTACTAGTTAAGGAGGAGTGATGTCCCACCTTAAGTAATAAACACAACCCTTCGCAGGGTGAACCATTGAAGTCACTAAAACTGAGCTCCACACCCAAGTAGGTATGGTACAGAGCAGACAGGCTTAACTCAGAGGATATGTGCAAAGCATTTATTCAGTACCAAATCATTAGAAAGAAAAAATAGATCCCAAGAAAAATCCCAACCCATTTAAAAAATAGAGTACAGCTAAACCACAAAAATCCAATAAGGGGAAATGGAGATATGAATTGTTAAAATGTTAAAATAGCACCAAAAAGCATTAAATACCAACAACAGTTAACTGATCAGGGTAAACTGGGACCTAGGTGCTATTTGTGGTTTACTGCAATAGAGGGTAGGTCAGAAAAAATTTCATGTTTGACCCAGTTGGATGTCTTCCTTGGGACTTAGGGCCTGATTCTAACTTTGGAGGACGGTGTTAAACCGTCCCAAAAGTGGCGGATATACCACCTACCGTATTACGAGTTCCATAGGATATAATGGACTCGTAATACGGTCGGTGGTATATCCGCCACTTTTGGGACGGTTTAACACCGTCCTCCAAAGTTAGAATCAGGCCCTTAGTCTCAAAAACGTAAATCAGGGCTCAATGATGTCAGATAGCCAACGGTTGAGGCCCCAGTGCAGCCACTAGTTTTTGTCGAGAAAGCTCCATGTTTGGGAAATTCAAATTTCACACCACAAGAAGGTCCCTCACAGTCTGGATACTTTGGCACATTTCCCTGGTAAAGGTTTCTTCATTTGCACATAGTCACTTTTATGGAGCTTAGATTCTTCCAGCAGGGCAAGGTTGCAGGCTGTAGCAGAAAGAAGGCTACTTGAGGCCAGATACCTTTTCAGTAAGGTCCAGCTGAATCAGATTTACTGCTGTGGAAAAGCTTTGAGTGGGAGAAACCTCAATCTCTAGCCAAGCAGCAATGTACCCCAGTTAGAGTGACTTGGCAAGTCTATCCCGGTCCTCAGAGGTCTTTGAAACCAAAACGTTTTCAAGTCCCAGGTTTCCGGGGGTTATGAAAAAGGCCAGCCAGACATGGGAAAGGGTTCCAAAACCACAGGAGCAGTACTTGGGGGTCCGAACGTACTCCAAAAGAGGCAAACGGCTAAGTTCTAGACAGGTCAAGTTGGAATTATTCAGCTGGACTGTTGCAGAGTACCTTTCAGAGTACTTTGTTGTGTCCCTGTAGCTTGAACAGGTGGTCAGCCTCAAACACTTTGGAATCCACTTTTTTATGCAGGAAACAAGAGAGAGAAGTTCTGGTCCTTCAGATCTCTTCTCAGATCTTAGACAGCAGATTAAGCCATATTCTGATCTTCCTGATGCCCAGTAGTTTTGAAGAGGGTGCTAGGGATATCACATTTATTCCTGGCACATGCTTGTGGGAGGGGGTCTTCTGGGTCCTCCTAAACCAATGGAATAAAAGTTCCCAGAGGTTACATTTCCTATGTTTGCAGCATTTAATTTGTGGCGCACTACCAACAACCCATCACTACCCCCTCTCCCAAAATCTAAGATGAATTCCCTTCTCCACTTGTGCTCAGCCTGTGTGCCCACTCCAGACGTGTGGGCAGGGAAATGAGCAACCTACACATTTGGTCACTTCAAACTACCTCTGAGGGCAACAGCTTCTCAAATGGGATGAGAGCCTGGCTGAATGAGGGAACAAAGCAAAGGGCCTGGACAGGTGTCATCTGACATTTAACACACAAAAGGTGATGAGAGGAATTCTTGAAATAAGTCTAACCACTGTAAATCACACTCCAAACCATTTATCCAGCATGTGTTGCTCCGAGAGGAACAGTCACACCCTATCTGACAAGCCAGGTCTTATGTGAACTGGGCCCTGATGAAAGCAATTGCCAGTGGTTAGACATATTACAAGCATTCTTCCCATCACCTTTTGTGCATTTGATATTATGCCCTAGATGGCTAAAGATATGCTCACAGATGGATTTTCTGCTCACTTTTCTATTGGAACAAAGCCACATGTGGCTAAAGAGTCCTAGTCAGGCCTATACTGGTTTTGGGTTGCTTGGGTTCTGGTTTAGAGAGTAGCTGGCTGGGCAGTTCAGGTTTGGCTGTTCTTAATAGAGCAGGAGCAAAAGTGATTTGCATATGACCATCTCTAATCTGAGGTGTGATAGGGGCACAATGATGGGTTGGAATGCTATCCAGGAGCATTTGGCAGTGGTTAGACTTATTGAAAGCATTCTTTCCATCGTCATTCGTGTGTTTCATGTTATGCTCTTAATGATCATGGGAAGTCTAAGGCGTGGGTTCCATGCTCACTGTGCTACTGAAACAAAGCTACACATGGCCGAAGAGGTCCAATCATGCCAAAATTGATCTTGGATTGTTTATGTTCCATTTCAGAAAGGACCTGGCCTGGCAGCCTGGGCTGGAATGTTCCTATTGGAGTAGTACCAAGACTGATTTGCAAACAGCTGGGTCTAATTTGAAGTGGCTTGATGCACAAAAGGAAAATGGGTTGGAATGCTACCCTGTGTAATTGTCAGTGGTCAGGCTTATTGCAAGCATTAGTTCTGAATGCTTTTATGTGTCTTTTTTCTCTCTTTTTTTTTTTTATTGAGAAGAAAAGAGCAGCATTATTATATTCATAAAAGGTAAAAGAAAAGAATCAAGCTCAAGGTAAAATGCAACGGTGCCTCAAGTGGGGATCCATACAGTTCTACAAGTATATCATACAGTATGGGCATTTGCATAAGTAGCATTATCATCATCCATGTATAAAGAAAACGGCATCATCCAAACATGACATAATCAAAATCGACACTAGTCCATCACCGGTCAGAGAAAATGTAAAGTTCTGATTAAGGGGAACATCAAGGATATAGACTCCTCGGAAAGAACGTACACCAATGAGCATCAATTAAAGTGCAGATAGTATCAATATTAATGTGCAAGCAGTGGCCATGATGGGAATTATGCAAAGAGAGGAAAATTGAGGTCTACAAACAGAAGCTTGGCCTAGACCCTATTATTAGTGGATAGAAAGACATAGTGAAAATAAGAGCATCTAAAGCCTCATCCAACAAGGCAATACACCGTTACGTCTGCTGGACTCCTCTGGTTGCGGGGATATATAGGGCTTGTAGGTTCATCAAGAACCCTAGGTACCCAGAGCCAATAAATGAGCTGCACCCTGCAGTGTGTTTTCACTCTAAACCGGGTATACAGCAATTCATTTGCTGAAATATAAAGAGTGAAAAATAGCTATCAAGAAAACCTTTGTATTTCCAAAAAGGGCACACGATAAGGTGTTGAGAAGCAGTTGTTATTTGCACATCTCTTAATTCCGGGGTAACCATACTAGCATGTGAATTACAGGGCATTTCTCAAATAGATGTCTTTTTTTACACACTCTCTTATATTTGGAAGGAAAAAATGTAGAGAAAGACAAGGGGCAATAACACTTGTTTTGCTAATCTATGTTCCCCCAAGTCTCCCGATAAAAATGATACCTCACTTGTGTGGGTAGGCCTAGCGCCCGCGACAGGAAACGCCCCAAAACGCAACGTGGACACATCAATTTTTTTTAAAGAAAACAGTGGTGTTTTTTGCAAAGTGCCTACCTGTAGATTTTGGTCTCTAGCTCAGCCGGCACCTAGGAAAACCTACCAACGCTGTGCCTTTTTGAAAACTAGAGACCTAGGAGAATCCAAGATGGGGTGACTTGTGGAGCTCTGACCAGGTTCTGTTACCCAGAATCCTTTGCAAACCTCAAAGTTTGGCTAAAAAAACACGTTTTCCTCATATTTTGGTGACAGAAAGTTCTGGAATCAGAGAGGAGCCACAAATTTCCTTCCATCCAGCGTTCCCCCAAGTCTCACGATAAAAATGATACCTCACTTGTGTGGGTAGGCCTAGCGCCCGCGACAGGAAATGCCCCAAAACCCAACGTGGACACTTCACATTTTTTGAAAGAAAACAGAGGTGTTTTTTGCAAAGTGCCTACCTGTAGATGTTGGCCTCTAGCTCAGCCGGCACCTAGGGAAACCTACCAAACCTGTGCATTTTTGAAAAATAGGGACCTAGGGGAATCCAAGATGGGGTAACTTGTGGGGCTCTGACCAGGTTCTGTTACCCAGAATCCTTTGCAAACCTCAAAATTTGGCTAAAAAAACACATTTTCCTCACATTTTGGTGACAGAAAGTTCTAGATTCAGAGAGGATCCACAAATTTCCTTCCACCCAGCGTTCCCCCAAGTCTCCCGATAAAAATGATACCTCACTTGTGTGGGTAGGCCTAGCGCCCGCGACAGGAAATGCCCCAAAACGCAACGTGGACACATCACATTTTTTGAAAGAAAACAGAGGTGTTTTTTGCAAAGTGCCTACCTGTAGATTTTGGCCTCTAGCTCAGCCGGCACGTAGGGAAACCTACCAAACCTGTGCATTTTTTAAAACTAGAGACCTAGGGGAATCCAAGATGGGGTGACTTGTAGGGCTCTGACCAGGTTCTGTTACCCAGAATCCTTTGCAAACCTCAAAGTTTGGCTAAAAAAAACACGTGTTCCTCACATTTTGGTGACAGAAAGTTCTGGAATCAGAGAGGAGCCACCAATTTCCTTCCACCCAGCGTTCCCCCAAGTCTCCCGATAAAAATGATACCTCACTTGTGTGGGTAGGCCCAGCGCCCGCGATAAGAAATGCCTTAAAACGCAAAGTGGACACATCACATTTTTTGAAAGAAAACAGAGGTGTTTTTTGCAAAGTGCCTACCTGTAGATTTTGGCCTCTAGCTCAGCCGGCACCTAGGGAAACCTACCAAACCTGTGCATTTTTGAAAACTAGAGACTTAGGGGAATCCAAGATGGGGTGACTTGTGGGGCTCTGACCAGGTTCTGTTACCCAGAATCCTTTGCAAACCTCAAACTTTGGCTAAAAAAACACGTTTTCCTCATATTTCGGTGACAGAAAGTTCTGGAATCTAGGAGGAGCCACAAATTTCCTTCCACCCAGCATTCCCCCTAGTCTCCCGATAAAAATGATACCTCACTTGTGTGGGTAGGCCTAGCGCCCGCACAGGAAATGGCCCAAAACACAACGTGGACACTTCACATTTTTTCATAGAAAACAGTGCCTACCTGTGGATTTTGGCCTCTAGCTCAGCCGGCCCCAGGAGGGGCAGAAATGGCCTCAAATAAATTTGTCCCCAACCCCCCCCGGGAGTGACCCTTGACTACGGGGTCACTCCCCCTGCGTGACATTGGCGCCCAAAAAAAAATCCCGGTGCCTAGTGGTTTCTGCCCCGTGGGGGCAGATTGACCTGAAATCGGCCAATCTGCCCCAAAGGGGGGAAGAAATGGGCCAAATACAATTTGCCCCCCAGGGGAGCGACCCTTGCCTAATGGGTCGCTCCCCATCTCTGAAAAAACAAACAAACAACAACAACAAAAACACAAAAAAAAAATTGCCCTGGCGCCTAGAGGTTTCTGCCCCCCTGAGGGCAGATTGGCCTAATAACAATAGGCCGATCTGCCCCCAGGGGGGGCAGAAATGGCCTAAAATAAATTCCCCCCCACCCCCCCAACCCCCCCCGGAGCGGCCCTTGCCTACGGGGTCACTCCCCCTACGTGACATTGGCGCCAAAAAAAAAGTCCTGTTGCCTAGTGGTTTCTGCCCCCTTGGGGGCAGATTGACCGAAAATCAGCCAATCTGGCCCCAAGGGGAGCAGAAATGGTCTAAATACAATTTGCCCGCCAGGGGAGCGACAGTTGCCTAATGGGTCGCTCCCCATCTCTGAAAAAACAAACAAACAACAAAAAAACGCAAAAAATAATTTGCCCTGGCTCCTAGAGGTTTCTGCCCCCTGGAGGCAGATCGGCCTAATAACAATAGGCCGATCTGCCCCCAGGGGGGGCAGAAATTGCCTAAAATAAATTTCCCGCCCCCGGAGCGACCCTTGCCTACGGGGTCGCTCCCCCTGAGTGACATTGGTGCCGAAAAAAAAATCCCCGTTGCCTAGTGGTTTCTGCCCCCTTGGGGGCAGATTGGCCTAAAATCGGCCAATCTGTCACCAGGGAGGGCAGAAATGGTCTAAATACAATTTGCCCCCCAGGGGAGCGACCCTTGCCTAATGGGTCGCTCCCCATCTCTGAAAAAACAAACAAACAAAAAAAAACACAAAAAACAATTTGACCTGGAGCCTAGAGGTTTCTGCCCCCAGGGGGGGCAGAAATGGGCTAGAATAAATTTGCCCCCCCACCCCCCCAAAAGCCCCCGGGAGCGACCCTTGCCTACGGGGTCGCTCCCCTTGCGTGACATTGGCGCCAAAAAAAAAAATCCCCGGTGCCTAGTGGTTTCTGCCCCGTGGGCAGACCTAAAATCGGCCAATCTGCCCCCAAGGGGGGAAGAAATGGTCTAAATACAATTTGCCCCCCAGGGGAGCGACCCTTGCCTAATGGGTCGCTCCCCATCTCTTAAAAAAACAAACAAACAAAAAAAAACCACACCATTTTTTTTTGCCTTGTGGCCTAGAGGTTTCTGCCCCCCTGGGGGCAGATTGGACTAATAACAATAGGCTGATCTTCCCCCAGGGGGGGCAGAAATGGCCTAAAATAAATTGCCCCCACCCCCCCAACCCTCCCCCCGGGAGCGACCCTTGCCTACGGGGTCACTCCCCCTGCGTGACATTGGCGCAAAAAAAAAATGTCCTGTTGCCTAGTGGTCCTAAAATCGGCCAATCTGCCCCCAAGGGGGGCAGAAACGGTCTAAATACAATTTGCCCCCCAGGGGAGCGACCCTTGCCTAATGGGTCGCTCCCCATCTCTGAAAAAAAAAAATAATAATAATAATTTGCCCTGGCGCCTAGAGGTTTCTGCCCCCCCCGGGGGCAGATCGGCCTAATAACAATAGTCCGATCTGCCCCCAGGGGGGGCAGAAATGGCCTAAAATAAATTCCCCCAACCCCCCCCCCGGAGCGACCCTTGCCTACGGGGTTGCTCCCCCTGCGTGACATTGGTGCCAAAAAAAAATCCCCGGTGCCTAGTGGTTTCTGCCCCCTTGGGGGCAGATTGACCTAAAATCGGCCAATCTGCTCCCAGGGGGGGCAGAAATGGTCTAAATACAATTTGCCCCCCAGGGGAGCGACCCTTGCATAATGGGTTGCTCCCCATCTCTGAAAAAACAAACAAAAAAAAAAGATGTGCCCTGGCGCCTAGAGGTTTCTGCCCCCCCTGGGGGCAGATCGGCCTAATAACAATAGGCCGATCTGCCCCCAGGGGGGGCAGAAATGGCCTAAAATAAATTTGCCCCCCCCACCACCCAAACCCCCCGGGATCGACCCTTGCCTACGGGGTTGCTCCCCCTGCGTGACATTGGCCCCCCAAAAAAAAATCCCCGGTGCCTAGTGGTTTCTGCCCCGTGGGGGCGGATTGACCTAAAATCGGCCAATCTGCCCCCAAGGGGGGAAGAAATGGTCTCAATACAATTTGCCCCCCAGGGGAGCGACCCTTGCCTAATGGGTCGCTCCCCATCTCTGAAAAAACAAACAAACAACAACAACAAAAACACAAAAAAAAAATTTGCCCTGGCGCCTAGAGGTTTCTGCCCCCCTGAGGGCAGATTGGCCTAATAACAATAGGCCGATCTGCCCCCAGGGGGGGCAGAAATGGCCTAAAATAAATTCCCCCCCCACCCCCCCAACCCCCCCCGGAGTGGCCCTTGCCTACGGGGTCACTCCCCCTACGTGACATTGGCGCCAAAAAAAAAGTCCTGTTGCCTAGTGGTTTCTGCCCCCTTGGGGGCAGATTGACCTAAAATCAGCCAATCTGGCCCCAAGGGGAGCAGAAATGGTCTAAATACAATTTGCCCGCCAGGGGAGCGACAGTTGCCTAATGGGTCGCTCCCCATCTCTGAAAAAACAAACAAACAAAAAAAAAACACAAAAAATAATTTGCCCTGGCTCCTAGAGGTTTCTGCCCCCTGGAGGCAGATCGGCCTAATAACAATAGGCCGATCTGCCCCCAGGGGGGGCAGAAATTGCCTAAAATAAATTTCCCCCCCCGGAGCGACCCTTGCCTACGGGGTCGCTCCCCCTGAGTGACATTGGTGCCGAAAAAAAAATCCCCGTTGCCTAGTGGTTTCTGCCCCCTTGGGGGCAGATTGGCCTAAAATCGGCCAATCTGTCACCGGGGGGGGCAGAAATGGTCTAAATACAATTTGCCCCCCAGGGGAGCGACCCTTGCCTAATGGGTCGCTCCCCATCTCTGAAAAAACAAACAAACAAAAAAAAACACAAAAAACAATTTGACCTGGCGCCTAGAGGTTTCTGCCCCCAGGGGGGGCAGAAATGGGCTAGAATAAATTTGCCCCCCCACCCCCCCAAAAGCCCCCGGGAGCGACCCTTGCCTACGGGGTCGCTCCCCTTGCGTGACATTGGCGCCAAAAAAAAAAATCCCCGGTGCCTAGTGGTTTCTGCCCCGTGGGGGCAGATTGACCTAAAATCGGCCAATCTGCCCCCAAGGGGGGAAGAAATGGTCTAAATACAATTTGCCCCCCAGGGGAGCGACCCTTGCCTAATGGGTCGCTCCCCATCTCTGAAAAAACAAACAAACAAAAAAAAAACACACCATTTTTTTTTGCCTTGTGGCCTAGAGGTTTCTGCCACCCTGGGGGCAGATTGGACTAATAACAATAGGCTGATCTTCCCCCAGGGGGGGCAGAAATGGCCTAAAATAAATTGCCCCCACCCCCCCAACCCTCCCCCCGGGAGCGACCCTTGCCTACGGGGTCACTCCCCCTGCGTGACATTGGCGCCAAAAAAAAATGTCCTGTTGCCTAGTGGTCCTAAAATCGGCCAATCTGCCCCCAAGGGGGGCAGAAACGGTCTAAATACAATTTGCCCCCCAGGGGAGCGACCCTTGCCTAATGGGTCGCTCCCCATCTCTGAAAAAAAAAAAAATAATAATAATTTGCCCTGGCGCCTAGAGGTTTCTGCCCCCCCCTGGGGGCAGATCGGCCTAATAACAATAGTCCGATCTGCCCCCAGGGGGGGCAGAAATGGCCTAAAATAAATTCCCCCAACCCCCCCCCCCCGGAGCGACCCTTGCCTACGGGGTTGCTCCCCCTGCGTGACATTGGTGCCAAAAAAAAATCCCCGGTGCCTAGTGGTTTCTGCCCCCTTGGGGGCAGATTGACCTAAAATCGGCCAATCTGCTCCCAGGGGGGGCAGAAATGGTCTAAATACAATTTGCCCCCCAGGGGAGCGACCCTTGCATAATGGGTTGCTCCCCATCTCTGAAAAAACAAACAAAAAAAAAAGATGTGCCCTGGCGCCTAGAGGTTTCTGCCCCCCCTGGGGGCAGATCGGCCTAATAACAATAGGCCGATCTGCCCCCAGAGGGGGCAGAAATGGCCTAAAATAAATTTGCCCCCCCACCACCCAAACCCCCCGGGATCGACCCTTGCCTACGGGGTTGCTCCCCCTGCGTGACATTGGCCCCCCAAAAAAAAAATCCCCGGTGCCTAGTGGTTTCTGCCCCGTGGGGGCGGATTGACCTAAAATCGGCCAATCTGCCCCCAAGGGGGGAAGAAATGGTCTCAATACAATTTGCCCCCCAGGGGAGCGACCCTTGCCTAATGGGTCGCTCCCCATCTCTGAAAAAACAAACAAACAACAACAACAAAAACACAAAAAAAAAATTTGCCCTGGCGCCTAGAGGTTTCTGCCCCCCTGAGGGCAGATTGGCCTAATAACAATAGGCCGATCTGCCCCCAGGGGGGGCAGAAATGGCCTAAAATAAATTCCCCCCCCCACCCCCCCAACCCCCCCCGGAGCGGCCCTTGCCTACGGGGTCACTCCCCCTACGTGACATTGGCGCCAAAAAAAAGGTCCTGTTGCCTAGTGGTTTCTGCCCCCTTGGGGGCAGATTGACCTAAAATCAGCCAATCTGGCCCCAAGGGGAGCAGAAATGGTCTAAATACAATTTGCCCGCCAGGGGAGCGACAGTTGCCTAATGGGTCGCTCCCCATCTCTGAAAAAACAAACAAACAAAAAAAAAACACAAAAAATAATTTGCCCTGGCTCCTAGAGGTTTCTGCCCCCTGGAGGCAGATCGGCCTAATAACAATAGGCCGATCTGCCCCCAGGGGGGGCAGAAATTGCCTAAAATAAATTTCCCCCCCCCGGAGCGACCCTTGCCTACGGGGTCGCTCCCCCTGAGTGACATTGGTGCCGAAAAAAAAATCCCCGTTGCCTAGTGGTTTCTGCCCCCTTGGGGGCTGATTGGCCTAAAATCGGCCAATCTGTCACCAGGGGGGGCAGAAATGGTCTAAATACAATTTTCCCCCCAGGGGAGCGACCCTTGCCTAATGGGTCGCTCCCCATCTCTGAAAAAACAAACAAACAAAAAAAAACACAAAAAACAATTTGACCTGGCGCCTAGAGGTTTCTGCCCCCAGGGGGGGCAGAAATGGGCTAGAATAAATTTGCCCCCCCACCCCCCCAAAAGCCCCCGGGAGCGACCCTTGCCTACGGGGTCGCTCCCCTTGCGTGACATTGGCGCCAAAAAAAAAAATCTCCGGTGCCTAGTGGTTTCTGCCCCGTGGGGGCAGATTGACCTAAAATCGGCCAATCTGCCCCCAAGGGGGGAAGAAATGGTCTAAATACAATTTGCCCCCCAGGGGAGCGACCCTTGCCTAATGGGTCGCTCCCCATCTCTGAAAAAACAAACAAACAAAAAAAAAACACACCATTTTTTTTTGCCTTGTGGCCTAGAGGTTTCTGCCACCCTGGGGGCAGATTGGACTAATAACAATAGGCTGATCTTCCCCCAGGGGGGGCAGAAATGGCCTAAAATAAATTGCCCCCACCCCCCCAACCCTCCCCCCGGGAGCGACCCTTGCCTACGGGGTCACTCCCCCTGCGTGACATTGGCGCAAAAAAAAAAATGTCCTGTTGCCTAGTGGTCCTAAAATCGGCCAATCTGCCCCCAAGGGGGGCAGAAACGGTCTAAATACAATTTGCCCCCCAGGGGAGCGACCCTTGCCTAATGGGTCGCTCCCCATCTCTGAAAAAAAAAAATAATAATAATAATTTGCCCTGGCGCCTAGAGGTTTCTGCCCCCCCCTGGGGGCAGATCGGCCTAATAACAATAGTCCGATCTGCCCCCAGGGGGGGCAGAAATGGCCTAAAATAAATTCCCCCAACCCCCCCCCCCCGGAGCGACCCTTGCCTACGGGGTTGCTCCCCCTGCGTGACATTGGTGCCAAAAAAAAATCCCCGGTGCCTAGTGGTTTCTGCCCCCTTGGGGGCAGATTGACCTAAAATCGGCCAATCTGCTCCCAGGGGGGGCAGAAATGGTCTAAATACAATTTGCCCCCCAGGGGAGCGACCCTTGCATAATGGGTTGCTCCCCATCTCTGAAAAAACAAAAAAAAAAAAAAGATGTGCCCTGGCGCCTAGAGGTTTCTGCCCCCCCTGGGGGCAGATCGGCCTAATAACAATAGGCCGATCTGCCCCCAGGGGGGGCAGAAATGGCCTAAAATAAATTTGCCCCCCCCACCACCCAAACCCCCCGGGATCGACCCTTGCCTACGGGGTTGCTCCCCCTGCGTGACATTGGCCCCCCAAAAAAAAATCCCCGGTGCCTAGTGGTTTCTGCCCCGTGGGGGCGGATTGACCTAAAATCGGCCAATCTGCCCCCAAGGGGGGAAGAAATGGTCTCAATACAATTTGCCCCCCAGGGGAGCGACCCTTGCCTAATGGGTCGCTCCCCATCTCTGAAAAAAAAAAAACACAAACAAAAAAATGTGCCTGTGGCCTAGAGGTTTCTGCCCCCCTGGGGGCAGATCGGCCTAATAACAATAGGCCGATCTGCCCCCAGGAGGGGCAGAAATGGCCTAAAATAAATTGCCCCCCAACCCCCCCCGCCCCCAGGAGCGACCCTTGCCTACGGGGTCGCTCCCCCTGCGTGAGATTTGGTGCCAAAAAAAAAACTCCTGTTTCCTAGTGGTTTCTGCCCCCTTGGGGGCAGATTGACCTAAAATCGGCCAATCTGCTCCCGGGGGGGCAGAAATGGTCTAAATACAATTTGCCCCCCAGGGGAGCGACCCTTGCCTAATGGGTCTCTCCCCATCTCTGAAAAAACGAACAAACAAAAAAAAACACAAAAAAAAAAATTGCCCTGGCGCCTAGAGGTTTCTTTCCCCCCCTGGGGGCAGATCGGCCTAATAACAATAGGCTGATCTGCCCCCAGGGGGGCAGAAATGGCCTAAAATAAATCCCCCCACCCCCCCAAACCCCCCTGGGAGAGACCCTTGCCTACGGGGTCGCTCCCCCTGCGTGACATTGGCGCCAAAAAAAAAATCCACGGTGCCTAGTGGTTTCTGGCCCCTTGGGGGCAGATTGACCTAAAGTCGGCCAATCTGCCCCCAAGGGGGGCAGAATTGGTCTAAATACAATTTGCCCCCCAGGGGAGCGACCCTTGCATAATGGGTAGCTCTCCATCTCTGAAAAAAACAAAACAAAAAAAAAAAATATGTGCCCTGGCGCCTAGAGGTTTCTGCCCCCCCTGGGGGCAGATCGGCCTAATAACAATAGGCCGATCTGCCCCCAGGGGGGGGGCAGAAATGGCCTAAAATAAATTTGACCCCCCCACCACCCAAACCCTCCCGGGAGCGACCCTTGCCTACGGGGTCGCTCCCCCTGTGTGACATTGGCGCCAAAAAAAATAATCCCCGGTGCCTAGTGGTTTCTGCCCCTTGGGGGCAGATTGACCTAAATTCGGCCAATCTGCCCCCAAGGGGGGGAGAAATGGTCTAAATACAATTTGCCCCCCAGGGGGGCGACCCTTGCCTAATGGGTCGCTCACTATCTCTGAAAAAACAAACAAAAAAAAACAAAAAAACAAAATTTGCCTTGGCGCCTATAGGTTTCATAACAATAGGCCGATCTACCCCCAGGGGGGGCAGAAATGGCCTAAAATAAATTTGCCCCGCCAACCCCTCCTGGAGCGACCCGTGCCTATGGGGTCGCTCCCCCTGCGTGGCATTGGCGCCAAAAAAAAGAACCCTGGTGCCTAACGGTTTCTGCCCCCCTTGGGGGCAGATTGACCTATAATCGGCCGATCTGCCCCCAAAGCGGGCAGAAATGGCCTAAATACAATTTGCCCCTCCAGGGGAGCGACCCTTGCCTAAGGGGACGCTCCCCATCTGTAAAACAACAACAACAAACAAAATCCCCGGTGCCTAATGGTTTCTGCCCCCCCTTGGGGGCAGATCGGCATAATTACAATAGGCTGATCTGCCCCCATGAGGGGCAGAAATGGCCTAAAATAAATTTGCCCCCCCAGGGGAACGATCCTTGCCTAAGGGGTCGCTCGCCTTACGTAAAAATAAATACAAAAAACTCCCTGGTGTCTAGTGGTTTCTACCCACCTTGGGGGCAGATTGGCCTCATAAAAATAGGCCAATCTGCCCCCAAGGGGGGCAGAAATGGCCTAAATATAATTTGCCCCCTATAGGATCGACCCTTGCCTAAGGGGTCGCTCCCCACACCTGAAACACAAAAAAAAGTATCTCTGGTGTCTAGAGGTTTGGGGGCAGATCGGCCTAATAATAACATCCCTGGTGTCTAGTGGGGTTTCAAAAGCCGGATTGCAAGCAATCTGGCTTTTGAAACCCTGGGAGAGACTTCAAAGGGAAGGAAATACATTTCCTTCCCTTTGAAGCCTCTCCGGGCCTCCCCCACGTGATTGAAAGAGAAATGCTGAGCATTTCTCTTTCAATCACGCGATGGGGGAGACCCTGTGACAAATCAGTGCGCGCTCACGCGCTGATGTCACAGGGGGATGGGGGGGTCGGGGGTGGAAGGGGAAGGGCTTCCCCTTCCATCCCTGACTTGGGGGGGTGGGGGTTTCGCACACAGAGGGAGCGAGAGCGCTCCCTCTGGGCTGTGTGCCGAGGACATAGTGGTTACGTCCTCGGCACAGCAGCACTGTGCTGAAGGACGTAACCACTACGTCCTCGGCACAGAAGGGGTTAACATATATGGTGAAGGTTACCAGAGCATGTATAACCGCAGCCCAACAGGCCCTGCCACTGAAAGATAGACTGAACCTGTCAGGCCTGGGACCAATGACCTGAATCTGGCCAACAGTCCATCAAGAGGTCTGATGGGTGGAAGAATTATCCTGTGTACAGCAGGAGGTGAAACTTGCAAATGCCACCCATTTCACCTCGAATTTTCTCACTGCCCATACGCTCTTGGCGAAAGCATCTTAAAAGCTTGTTTCCTTTTCATTTTGATGAACCATTTCTGAAATAATGGGGCCGTAGATGTTTTCCAATCCTGCACAAATCAGGGAGTGGGCTACTGCTACAGCAATTGACATAAAATACTGCTGATATTTTTGCATATTACGCAGCTCATTTGAAACCACAAACAGCACCAACATCGGGGTCAGGGAAATCTCAGTCTGGACACTGTACATGATTGCATGGAAGACTTCACAATAAAAATTGCTGAAGTTGGGGCAACCAAAAAAAACATGGATCCATCCACCACACACCACTACTGAGCTCCTAAAGCACTGATCGGGCACTGACGAATACATCTTATGAAGCCTATGGGGTGTATAGAATGCTACCCATCTTGATAAAAAGGCCATACACTTAATATTGGCTGCTCTTAAAGATCTATATCCAACTTCACTAAGAAACTCCCATTCCTCACTATTAAATCTACAATTTGTTTCTTGAAAGATTTTCTGCAGTAGTCTAGGAAGCAATTTCTGATTTGCCTGATGACACAACAGATGGTAAGAGTTCCCCACGCCTGTCAATTTTGTTGCCATTATGTGATATGTTATCAACCTTGCCCCTTTATTCATTACTATATAATTGTTCTTTAAAAAGCTGCTAATTTGATTGAAACTAAAACAAATAAAGGTACTTTGACTGCCAAATTGCTGCCCCACATTATACCATGTTGTCAGATTTCCCCCACTATAGAAATCAGCAAGTGTTGTAATTCCAAGAACCTCACACATTTCTAGAACAGGTTTAGATATTAACAGGCCCAAACCTCGCAGTCTTGTAAAAGCATGACAAAGCGAGATGCCCCACAATCTAGTAAAGGCCAATATCCAGCATGACAAATCTGACACTGTCTTGTATCTGGTCTTCTTTAGGGGTTTTGGGGTATGCAGAAAAACTGGCAATCTAATGTGGCTTTTATTGGTCATTTATTGCAACAGGGAGTTGTAATACACTGGGGAGTCTGAGGCGGATTGGACCATATATAATCAAGCTACGTTGCCTGATAATATGTCAGGAGATGGAGTAAGGCTAAGCCTTCCTGGGCTACAACTAATTGTAGCACTGAAAGTTTAACCCTACATTGCTTATTTGCCCATATGAAACTTCTTATGACACTATCCACTTCATTAAAATATGAGCTTGGGATTTTAAAGAGGGCAGTGCAAAACAAAAATAAAAATAGAGGAAGAATAGACATCTAGATTAATACAACCCTACCAATCAACAGAAGAGGAAGAAGGGTCCACCTCTGCAGGAGAATTTTAACTTTCTGCCGCATAGCCCCATAATTTAGCTGAAATAATTGGTTATAATTATTTGAGACAAAGGTTCCTAAACACTTAATCAGAGAATTCAGAATCGACTGGAGGCTAGCAGTTAGTATGGAACGGGCTGCCTAGAACAAAAGAAGCTTGATTAACTTGGTAGCCACCTATTTGTGTGAAAGGGGGTAATTTCGTCAATAGCATTCTGATCAATTTGCCTCTTGGCCTATACAGAACTGTGGCATCAGCAACAGCTTAATCTTTGCTATCCCATCTCTATGAGGCAAGATCAAGGAGTTGGCACAAATCTACCAAGGGCTCAATAGAAAGAACAAAAAGCAACAAAAACAAAGGTAACCCCTGCCGGGTGCCTCTCTTTATCCTTACAATCCCCATATCCTTGACATTTATAATAATCTTAGCCTCTGCGCCTTTATAGAGTTTTTCAAACATGGTAATCAATGGAGGCGGGAATCAAAAAATTTCCAGGATAAAATACAGTGCATGGCAATTTCAGCATCCATAATTACTATTGCCACTTTTTCATTTTTAACTGTGAAATAATTAAAAGTTTGAGTAAAAAAATGGGTATTAGCCATTTTGGTCCTGATGGATTATCTGTTGGGCACAAGGTGTAAGACGTTCAGCCCATATTTTCACGAATAGTTTGGAATCATCATTAAACAAGCTTAAGGGATGATAACAATTGGGATCTGGGGGATTTTTATCTTTTTTTCCTAGAAGCTTACTAGAAACTTACTAATACTGACTCTTTAAAAGTCTTTGCAATAGATACAGCTTCTTTCACGTCATTAAAATTCATTGTTAGAATTGAAACCAGTTCTACCAACAAAGACCTTGAAGACTTCAGTGGGAATGCCATTGCTACAACTTGCCTTAGCATTCACCATATTCTTAGGATCGGGAGCTATCTCCTCAGCCAGAATTTGCTTTGCAAGAGTGTTTTTCTGATGACTGGATATTTGAGGTAGCTGAACAGAAGAAAAGTATTTGGCCAATTGCTCTTGCAATACTTTCTGATCTTCTTCATAAATCTGTTTTAACAGTTAAGAAATATCTCCATATTCTTATGCTACTATCCTCGATCATCCCCCTTGGTTGGATCTATTATTTGATTAATTAACTGCCTACTCTATTGGCTTCTTGTTGACATGCAACTAATTTCCCACATGTTGACTCTCTTCGTAGAGCTTCTGTTGTAAGGTTTTACTCCCTGTAATGACTTCTAAATTAAAGAAATCCCTGAGCCCTTGGTTTGCTCCAATGATTTGGTCTTACTCTACCTGCCTGTTCAATGGGCCCATTAGTAGATATTCTACATAACATCTTTGCACTTTAATCATCACATTATTCACTGTCACTGTGCTGTCAGTTTAGGAGCACCTAAATATATTGAGCTTTAATTTTAATTTGAACATTAATATGGTACTGCAACTTGAATAAAATGTATGAATAATACTATAATATTATCAAGACAAAATATTTCTAGAATTAATTCAAATCATTGCAGCAGAAGTCAAGGGCTACACTTCCCCATTGGGGGCCAACGTTTTTATTATATAATTCTAAATTAAGAGCAGATCAAATGACTCCATTTCAAACTAAAAATTACATTATCACATAGCTCCTATATATAGTCACAGAGTGAAATAATAAACTGAGAGCAGGGCCACTGGATTTATGCATAAGGGGAGGGCCAAATTTTGTGGCCGGGTCCAATAAAGTATGTAGCAAGAAAAGGCAAATTATGCGCCATTACATACCACAATTTGTGCTAGTATTATCTCAATATTTGGACGTTTTTTCACATGATAACTTTTTCTGGGCAAAGGTTTCACCGCATTAGTACCACTTCAACACCCAAATACAGAAATAAGCCACAGAAAGGGTGACCAGTCAAAAAGACTGACCAGTCAACCCTTGCAAAGGGCCTTCCACGGCATGACAATACCTGTTGCTGAGCTTTTAGTAATTTTTGAGCTAAAACATTTTTTCTCCTGTAATCTGCAGCAGACGATGGAATATGTGCCAAATCCATATTTATGCGGACACCATTGAAGTGGCAAAATCACATAATTCCAGTGGCCCTGACTGAGAGCGACCAATTCTAGCTCCCAGACGCAGGGAGTAGGCAAGTCAATGGCTAGCACTGGCAAAGAAAGCCAGTAGGTCTCTCTTTCCCGGAGTCCATTCTCCATCTACAGTCTCACATCGAAATTACAATTCCGTTTCAGATTCAAGACCGAATCACCTCTGAATAAAGACTTCTTGTGCTTGTACCAAGTCTTCTGTTGATGAGTACAACTGTAATGTGGTTCCATCTTGCTTGATACATTAGTGCCTTAAAGCAAATGTCATTTAACAGCATATCACCTGAAAGCCTACAGAGTAAAGCCTAAAGATTTGTGAAGATAAATACTTTCTGGGCACTCTTTTCAGGGTACTAGAATCCTATTGTAAATATTCGAGAAATGTTCAATTTCATAGCGCAGGAATCATAAATTGTTTCTCACCTAATTATAAACAGACACGCTTAATGACCGTCACTCGTAGGTTTCGTGGGACACCAGAGCTGTGTGGCCTCACTTCACAAACCTGTCCCTGCTCAGACCATAAATATGTCACAGCTGAGAAGCGTCACATCCTTAACAGTATTAAATTCAGCCTTGTGTAACCAAAGGTAATAGGACCTGCCACTGAATTATAACTGGACTATTTAGCGAACAACCTTCTAAGCCTTCACCACAGGTATTTGCCTTACACGCTATTGACTTATTTTAATAGCAAAGGAAACTTAATGTTTGAGGCCTCTCGAATCCACTTACACAATTTATGATGCCATTAACAAAAAATGCTGAAACCATTTACCCAGTAATTAAATTATTTGTATGATTTGCTCATATACTTTCTCCATCTGTCCAATAAAAGTTCTGAATGTTTACAGAAATTTAACATTTTGAAATTTAGTCAATAATCAGATTATGCAAAACACGCATTTGTACAGCCGCCCTGTCGCTTTTATTTGTAGTTTAGGTACTGGAGTGAAAGGAGTGAGGCTATGTGGTCCAGTGGCTAAATCAGTGACTATGGATATGACATCTGGGCTTGACTAATAGTGTGATTTTCCGCAAATCCATATGGGTTAGCTTCCAAATGCGCTTTGTGCATTTAAATTAAAAATGCATGCACAGATATTAGCATTTTGTGTATGAAAATTACAGATCTTGACTCACAGTATCTGGATTTGTATTTTTTTAGGTTGCAAGTGGCACATCTGTTGAAAATCTGCCAGGTTGCCCCATATACCGCAGCTGTGCATGTGTGCATCTGTACCCTTATTTTAATGAAATGTGCGTGTTTTGTTGATTCTTTTCTAAAGGTTTTGTTTCAACATTGAAAGGAGTACTAAGGGTCTGGTATACTAAATGTATTTAAAGACACAAAATCACAGGCTTTGCGATGGCAAAAACAGAAGTAGTTGAGTATCAAAGGAAGATTGACTTGCAATGTACATTTTGTGACACACTGACATTCAGAACGAGGATGAGGACTGAAAGATGCATCCACTGTTCTTAGGAGTCAAAATAACATATATGAATTATTTGCACTGCATTTGCAACCATTGCAGCCACGCCGCTTCATCAAAGACAATGGTAATGGCAGCCGAAGGACAGTTTCCACTTTGCAAATGTGGGTTAGGACAGTGGGGGAGCATACAAAAGTCCTGGGGAGAGCGACATGTTCCTTCAAAAAGGTTCATAGAATTACCTCTTTATTTTCTCTAAGAGATAACTATTTTTCCTTAATTTATATTTTGCCCTAACATCAACATTATCATGTAACAAACAAATGTACTGAGTGCGTATTTTTCATATTTATGTTGGCAAAGGCTAGTGTAGGCCGCATTTTAGAATGGTTAATGTCTGGTTGCCATCTCGTTTTCCTAGCGTGTTTGACTCCACATTTATTATTGGCCTCCTAGTTCTGTTCTGATGTAAAACAAAATCTTTTATGCAAAACATGTGGAATGTGCTAACGAGGTGATGAGATGCACCTGCAGAGCACAGCTTGGCTCATTGTAACATGGTATGTTGGTGATAACTGTAAGTTTGAAGAGCGTTTAGTGTAGGCTCATTGTGCAGTAACTAGAGAAAATAAAGTGTTTATATTATCTGCTTGTACCTTAATTCAGTTTGATATATTATGTGGAAACTATGTTCGGGTGTATCAAATGTTAGTATTGTGTAATTTAAACTACCTCAAAGTAGACATAGATTCATATACCTTTAGAGAAGATACCCTTCCACTTGCCTTTAGAGTTGATCATTTTCAGATGCCTTTATGGCAGAACTCATTTTTTTCTGATTTCTTTGCAGAATTTTTCATTGACTTAGCAGTGGATGTGATCTCTTTGTGGGAGACCTGATCTTGTTTAACTTTCTTTTTGGGACGATTTTACAATAGTTTGTTTTGGTTGTATGACCTTTTGAATTGCTTTGAACATATTGACTAATACATTCATGTAATGGTTATTGATTTACAACTAATTTGATATGAGTTTGCAACTTTGCTATCCCTTTAATAAACATTTACGGTTTTAAAATTAACCACCCTCTGTCTTCCTTGTGGACCATAATGTTCTTAATGATATTGAAATGTACTGAATTTTGATGTTAGACTCAGTCAAAACAAAAGATTAATCGGAGAGCACTTTAAGAAGATTCATTTTCACGAAGCAAAGTGCTCTATCAAGGACGGGGGCGCAATTTTAAAAGTCAGCATTCTGCGAATTCAATTTCTGCTCTCTCACACAGGTCGCCATTGATGACGCAGAAATGAAGGTTTTACATTTATTAGCGCATAAACGTAGTGCCGCAATAATCAAGTGTGACTTTAACCGAACTAATAAAGATTGTACGGGGACAAATATGCCCTCAGAGTAGTTTGCCAACATTTATAAGCGTGCTTTATATAACGTGATGTATTAGAATTGTACTAATCTGACATAACCGTAAACGTGTGCCATGATTTGCTTGTTTGAAATGTTTTAACTTAGCATAACTTTAGTGGAGGCTTTGGCCTAGTTGCCTTGTCTCACGGTTTAGATGCTTGTGTTTTTCTAATGTGCTAATAAAACGTGTATTCTTGCTTGAAGCTGTACTTTTCCAGTGAGATCGGTTCACATGCTTATCTTTAAGGTTTCGTGCCAGCCTGGCATCTTCTTCTTTGCTCCAAGGTCAATCTGCAGGTGCAGACAATGGAAGCTCTGAAAGTGAGTTAATTGGTAAAATATGTTGCAACTTACGTTCCCGACTCCAAGGATAATGTATGCCTAGAAGCTTGAATGGTAGAAGCTTGTGAATTGTTGTTTTTGATTGGACAATTTGAAGCCAACCTATGAACCCTCCAATGGAAGACCCTACTGGATTTGAACTGTTGTTTATTTAAACCTGGTGCACAAGAAGAAAACGGACATTATCGCCATTTGCCAGCAGCCATTAGACATTATTGCCCATTGCAGACATTATGGCCCATCTTGCCGACTTCGTCATTTTGCCATCTTCTACGATGCCAATTGATGTTCGACGCCATTTTAAATGAGACTTTGATGCTTTCTCTAATCGAGAGAAAGAGACTTTAAGAAATTCTCGCCCTAGAGACTTTAACTTTGATTTGCCCCTTTGCATGAAGTAGTAGTTTTGTCCTTTTATCTTGCCGCTGTGAGGCAATTGCTCCGTCCACCCTGCCCCTTTGCCCCGTCCCATGCTGATCGGAAACCGGTACCTGTGAGACGAAGACTTCCTTGAATGCTGATTGAATTTGGTAAATATGAAAGGAAAATGTACAATTGCATTGTGTTTCTTTTTAGGTAACCAACTGCTGATTTTTTATAAGAGCCCTAGTTAGGAGTTTTCCAAATTAATGTTGCTAAATTGTTTTTGCATGAAGTCCCACATGCAGATGCTAATTTGAGGTTGGATGAGGATTCATTTGTTGCACGATGCAATTTGAGACCTTGTTATGCTGACTAATGTATGCAATTAGCTCATTACAGATTATAGTTTTAGTGGTTTGCGTTGCTATTATCGAATGCATTGTTATTCAAATGCTGCATAGATTGCATCTTTTTCGCCGTTATGGACAGCTATTAATGTTCATTTACATATATCATTTGGTATTGAGACACATTTATATCGTGCTAGCTTTGTTAATATAGGGAAATAAATTCATTAACTTTGAATAAACTGGTGTGGTTATTCATGGCCGAAAGGTCATGGTTCGCTGAAATGTTTTCTGGATTAATTGTGAAGTGTTATGTTGATCAGGGCAATGCTTATGTTCGTTATTGATTATTGATTTGATTAAATTGATTACTCTCCGGTGAAGAGAGCCCCACTTGGTCAAAAGATTCATCGACCCAAGAGCGTCCAAAATACAGGTAATTTATTAGGTCGGAACGCTCTATAAGTAGATGGTAGCAGAGGACGGTTTCGCCCTTTGGGACCCCGCTCGAGAGGATGGTTTCGCCCTTTGGGATCCCACTCGAGAGGTAACGGTTTCGCCCTTTGGGACCCCACTCGAGAGATAACAGTTTCGCCCTTTGGGACCCCACTCGAGAGGTAACGGTTACGCTCTTTGAGACCCCACTCGAGAAGTATATGGTGTTGAATTAGATTTTTCTTGGGTAAAACAGATTGAGAGAATGATGATGCCCTAAGTCCCCCGCGACTTTCCCGGGATCTCGGAGCTTGCGAATGGAGAGAATGGAGGTGTGAAAACGGCGTTGGCGGTACTAGTGACGGTATGAGTGAAGTTAGGATTTTGCGCTTGCACAGCTTATTGCCGCAGATTGTTTGAAAAGGTTGCGAGGATTTTAGAGAATAGCGGAGGTGCGACTCCGAGTGTGAGAGTAGGGAAGTCGTCGAACTTCATGTGCATGTGGCGCTTTGTGCAGAAAAAGGTCCACGTGGTTGTTGTTGTTGAGACGGGCCCTGCGAGGTCAAGAGACTCCGGAGTATGTTGAAAAGTGTATGAGACACTTGTTTTATGTTGTGGTCTGGTCGGTTTAATAGGTTGACCGGGCGTGGTCAACGAGTCGGTACGTGTGTTAAGGGAGTGAAAGAAAGCTTCGACTTCGGGCTTTGACAAATTCTAAGTGCACTAGAATAGATCATTGACAAGTTGAGAGCAGAGTCTGCGGGTCAGAATTTGCTTGCGAAAGTGGGGACCGAGAAAGATGGAATAACTGCCGAGGCTAGTGAAAAATCCCTAAGGTCCTGAAGCGATTGTGTTACCCTTCCTGTAGTAAACCGACAGATCTGTTTTATTATTATTTGGTTGCTCGCGATACATGCCAGAAGTTGTTACGAGAGGAGCTGAGTGAAGGAGGACAAGCCGCGAGGCTTTGTCAGCCGCAGTGTGTGTGAGTGTGACGTCACTAGGAGCCGCGCTGGGATAGGTTGGTTGCAGAGAAGGGTCGCGCACGGATTGGACGCAGTCCGTGGGGCTCGATTGGAAGGGGAAAGGCAAGCGAAGAGTATTCCGGGAATTAAAGTCACTTATTGATTACAAATTTTGTGAAATAAAAGACGAGAAAATGAAATTTTTTAAAGCATTAAAGAGTGCGATGAAGGGGGAGTCTTACATTAAAGCGAGCGTAGGAGAGGAGACGCCACCCGAAGGTACACCAGCTTACATTGTAATGGAGGAAAGGGGGGTAGCTCCGTGCCTTTGGCTAAAGCAATGGCACAAGCTGACAGAGAGACATGGGAGCGTAGCGTTCCCGATCCATGGGACATTCAATATAAGGATCCTAGAGAATTTGAGATTCGCGATGTACGACATGAAGGTACCTCCAAGGCCAGCACAGTTTGAGGCTCTAGCGGTTTGGGAACTAATGGCTAGACAGCAACAGCAAAAGAAGTTCGAGAACAGGATAAGAAAGGTAGAAAAGACACTAGCGGACGCTAGGTGGGATAATGCACAGAAGGTGTGGAGGTCAGATATATTGCAGGGGATAAAATTGTTTCCCGCAATTGCTACGGAAGAAGAGGCGACAGGCAAGAAAGCTACCTGTAAGACAAACAGGAGGTGTTCCAAAGATAGGGAGGACGAGGAAAAGTTGAGGAGAGAAGAAGAGTCAGAGGATGAGGAGTTCATCATGCAATTGCTGAACGACCGTCCACCACCTTATGTAGAGAGTGAACAAGGTCCAAGTACCAGTTCTGCCCCTCCGGCACCGGTACAGAATAATGAAATTCCGAATTCAGAAACGCCATCGGGATCTAAGGACCCGAGTTTACTGTTCACCCCGCAGATACCGCAGGTTAGGAGAATATATCCAGATGTGCCTATATTGAAAACAGCAGAAAATTATCAGCCGCAGGTCCCAAGGTACTGCAGCAGTGACAACAGTACGGGAATGATTCTAGATCCAACCGTAATGGGAGTACAGAATGGTCGCAACCCAACATTGGCACAAGCTGAATCAACCCAGTTTTTGATGCCTCAAAAGCAGATGCAGGGGGGAACCGCACATGCTCAGATGACGGGGAGTCAGACGGGCATGCCGGCAATGATGACCCATAGTGTGGGAATGAACATGCCTCAGAACCTGGGGAATGGACAGAACCCAGATGCGATATCCCTACCCATTACTGTAGGTCCACCGGTACCTTTGTATATTCAGCCTAACTCAGGTATGAGCGGTCAAGGATCAGTGGTGCAGAATGGGACGGAAAGGAGGTGCATAGAAAACACTCCAGAGACAACTCCGATAGCGGCTCTGCCAACTGGATCTGGGTCCTTGATGGAGTTTAGTCCCATATGTGCTCAGTCAACAGTGGTGAGGTCGAGTCCCCCACTGATGATACCGCTATCATCGAACACTGAAAAGTTGCCGCAACCATCAATGGCAGTCGATGTGAATGCTACACTGATGGGGTTGAATGCGCAACAGCTAACACAGTGGTTCAACAGTCTGAATTCCACACAAAGCTCAGCCAGTGGGAAGGGAGAGGACTATCTGAATAGGGTCAGGTTGAACATGGAAGCAGAAGAATTGGTGGAAGGGACCATGGGTTTAAATAGGTTAGAGTCCTACTCGGAAGAAGAGCTGAGGTATCTATGTCCCAGGATTACGAGAGAAGTGAACAAGGTACATAGAAGGTTGCAAGAAATAGCTGACAAAAACGGGGTTGAGATAGACAAGACAAAACACTTGAGCAGGAGCTATAGATTGGATTTCGGGACCACAGACTTTGAACACATGAGGTCAGCAGGCATGAAAACGCACATTAGAGAATTGCTGCAGAGTGCACAAGTGTGGGGGTGCTTAGACAAATGGGAAAGTAGATGGGCAAAGAAAAAGGAAAAGAAGAAAGACAGTGTCCCAGAGCACAAGGAGAAAAGACCACAGAGTAGTGATGCAATAACCATGTTACCAATGAGGGAGACAGCAGGGGGAAAATTAATACATGTACCGTGGCACAGAAGCGACATTCAGTCTTTTACGGATGATTTTCCCAAACTGAGAGAGAAACCGGTTGAATGGTATCAACAGACTGATAGGTTTGTGAAGCTTGCAAAATGTCTTTGGGAAGACCTGAACACCCTCTTTGAGATTGTGGTTCCGGCAGATTTGTGGGAAGATTGCAAAAGGGCTGTAGGTTGGCCGACAAGTGAACCAGAGAGAGACAGGGATACGGGTGCACCATCACCTATGGTAATGAGCTTGTACTATAAGGTGATTGAGCATTTGAAGACGAAGGTTGCCGCGAAAAATGTGGATTGGCAGAAGATTGATCGAACTGCCCAAGAGGCTAAAGAGTCGATTCATGGTTACTATGAGAGGTTGTTGAAGGCGTTCAAGAACTACAGTGGCACGGAAACAATAGAGGCGAAGGACATGCTTCATTTTGTGTTTAGATTTGTGGAAGGGCTGAGACCATAGATAAGTCAGATGATAAAGACGCATTTGATTTGTTGGCAGTCGAAACCTATTGATGAGGTGTTGAATTATGCGAAATACTGTAGCGACGAAATTGAAGTGAAACAGAAAAGGTTGAAAGAGAAAGTGATGATGATGCAGCTTAAAGCAGCTCAGACAGGTTTGCAAGGGTTGCAAGGGTTCCAACAGCAGATACCGCAGCCGCAGCCGCAGGGAAATATGGTGTTTCAGCCACAGGCGAGAGGCAGAGGCAGAGGAGGCTTTGGGAGTAATGGTCCGGATTTGAACCCTGTTGCGATTCCGAATGGTGTGCAGGCAATGAAAAGGGTGATACCGTGTCACGTGTGCGGAATCGTCGGACATTGGAAACGCGAGTGCCCGATGGTGGTGCAGGAAGGTGCAGGTGTTGGTCAGCAAAACAATGATGTCAATGCATTCCAGACAATGAGGGGACCGAAAATGAGAGGTCCAAACCCAAATTTTCAGACCATAAATCAGCTGCAGGGATTACAGCCCATGCAGCCGCAGCAGATGCAGATGCCCCGTATGCAGATGACACAAATGCAGCCAATGCAACAGCAGTTTCCCATGGTACCTAATCAGCAAATGCAAATACCTTTGGCACCAGTGAGTCAGCAGCAAGTGATGGTTCCTCCACAGGTCTCGGGTCAGGTGATGAATACAAATGGCACAGTACAACAGTTCCCATTACACACTGAGAATGGAATAAACAATGTATGGGAGAGTGAAAGTTCAGATGAGGAGGGAAATTGTGTGCTTGCAGCATCCTTGGAAGTTGATCAAAAGGGTCCATATGTGGAGGGAAGAGTTATGGGTCATCCTGTTTCATTCTTGGTTGACACAGGAGCCACACGTTCAACTGTTAGGAGCATTGAAGTACCAAATTTGCCACTCTCAGGGAGAACAGTTCAAGTAGTGGGAGTAGCAAACAGGCACCTGACGAACATAATCACAGATCCAGTACAAGTCAGAATTGGTAACTATCAAGGGTTGCATAAATTTGTGGTATGTGACTCAAGCCCGATAGCACTGTTAGGGAGAGACTTATTGTGCAAATTGGGATGTTCGATTATGTGTTCGAACGATGGAATTAGAATTCAGACGAGCAGTGATGGGGAAGAAGAGGACAGTGTAGAGGGGGATGAGATGGAAACTGTCGATGAAGAATATCCTCTGATTAACCTTTTTCCGATGATAACTGAAGAAGATATTCCAGCTGAATTACGGGAAACAGTCGGAAAGGAAGTGTGGGATATGACAGGAAAAGAGGTGGGATTGGTGAAAGGAGTGGAACCAGTGAAAGTGACCGTAAAACCCAATGTAACCTTTCCCCAGACCCCACAATACCACATGGCACAAGACACCCTCTTGAAAGTCGCCCAACTCATTGACGAGTTTGTAAAACAGGGAGTACTGAAAGAAGTGTTAAGCAGTCCATGTAATTCACCAATCATGGGACTAATAAAGCCGAGTGGAAAGGTCCGAATAGTGCAGGACTTGAGGAAAATAAATGACATCGTAATTAAATGCTGCCCTGTAGTACCGAATCCAGCTGTGATAATGTTTCAAATCCCTTGCGATGCCGAGTGGTTCTCAGTCATCGACTTGTCACAAGCATTCTTTTCGGTGCCTCTTCATGAGGACAGCCAATTTCTCTTTTGTTTCAAATTCTTAGACAGAGTTTACAGTTGGTGTCGAATTCCTCAAGGGTTTTCTGAGTCACCATCAATTTTCAATCAGATTCTAAAGAAAGACTTGGAAGCGTTAGAATTGCCATTCGAGTCAACCCTAGTACAGTACATTGATGACTTACTGATTGCATCTAAGACAGAAAGTGGCTGCACAGCCGACACCATTGCTTTACTGAACCATTTGGGAAGGAATGGACACAAGGTGTCTCCTTCAAAGTTGCAGTTCTGTCAGAAGAAAGTGAAATACTTGGGTCATCAAATAGAGAAAGGGTCACGGAGAATAATGAAGGAAAGAATAACAAGTGTACTTCAAATGAGTCCACCAAAGACAAGGAGGGAGGTGAGGAAGTTTTTGGGGATGGTGAGCTACTGTCGCCAGTGGATTCCCAACTTCTCAACTCTAGCAAAGCCTTTACTGAAACTGACCAAGAAGGATGCCTTGGATGAAATTGAGCTGAAAGGAGATGAGATGGATGCTTTTATTGAATTGAAAGAATGCATGTGCAGGGCTCCAGCTTTAGGTATGCCTGATTACACAAAGCCTTTCACATTGTTTTGTCATGAACGTGATGCATGTTCTTTGTCTGTCTTGACCCAAGCCCATGGTGGCATAAACAGACCAGTGGCGTATTTTTCAGCTACTTTGGATCCGGTCGCAGCAGCACTGCCAGGGTGTTTGCGCGCTGTAGCAGCAGTTGGTATCAGCCTCACTCAGAGTGAAGGAATAGTGATGGGACACCCATTAACAGTCATGGTCCCTCACTCAGTTGAGATGCTTTTGACCCGCTCCCGAACGCAACACATGACTGGAGCAAGACTCACAAGGTATGAAACAATAATTCTGGGCTCACCGAATGTGCAGCTGAAAAGGTGCACTACGTTGAATCCAGCAACCTTGCTTTCCGGTGAAAATGCTGAAATTGAGAACGCTGAAGACGTCGAGCATGACTGCCTTCAGGTGACTGAATTTTGCACAAAACCCCGACCTGACATTAAGGATACTAAGCTTGATGAAAATGACCAAATTGTTTTTGTTGATGGGTCATGTTTAAGAGATGCATTGGGAATATTGAAAGCAGGATATGCTGTATGTACTGTAACAGGTGTCTTGGAAGCGTCCTGGCTTCAAGGAGTCTATTCCGCACAAGTAGCAGAGCTTGTAGCCCTTACAAGAGCATGCCAACTGTCTACATTGATGAAGGTTACCATTTACACTGATAGTCAGTATGGGTTTGGAATTGTGCACGACTTTGGGCAACTATGGTCACAGAGAGGTTTCCTGACCTCTTCAGGGTCCCCAGTGAAAAACGGGGAGAGAATAAGCGAATTTTTACACGCCATTCAGATGCCAGACGAAATTGCAGTGGTAAAGTGTAGTGCTCATACAAAAGGACAGGACTATGTTTCCCTGGGAAATGCATATGCGGATCAGGTCGCAAGATTTTGTGCCTTGAACTGTATATTGCTCAGGGATGAATGGAATTTGATAAGTGAGCCAGAGCTCGAACCAGCTGAAGCATTTGCCTTGAAGGTCGTGGATACAATAGATGAACTAAAAGCATTACAGAATAGCGTCGGGGAGGATGAGAGAGCTTCCTGGATTAAGTCACAATGTACAAGGAGACCAGATGAGTTATGGGTTTCAAATGAGGGAAAATTTGTTTTACCAAATAGTCTCTTATCCCAGCTAGCGCGGTTCTATCATGGGCAGGCTCACCTAGGGAGAGATGCCATGATAAGATTGTTCAAAACTGATTGGTTTAACCCCAGATTCCGTCAAGTTGCAGAAGCAGTTTGCCATCGTTGTGTCATTTGTCAGCAGATGAACCCAGGAAAGGGAAAGGTTGTGAACGTGAGCCACATTGGCAGGGCGGGTGGCCCGTTCAGCAGAATGCAGATGGACTTTATTGAGATGCCTGTGCATGGAGGTCTGAAGTATGTGTTGGTGATTGTGTGCATTTTTAGTCACTGGATTGAAGCATACCCAACACGTAGAAATGACAGCCTTACAGTTGCAAAACTATTGTTGAGGGAGTTGATACCACGTTTCGGATTCCCGATCTCTTTAGAATCAGATAGAGGAAGTCACTTCAATAACGAGGTGATAAAGTTACTTTGCGCAGCGCTGAACATTGAGCAAAAACTGCATTGTAGCTATCGCCCTGAAGCCTCAGGACTGGTGGAACAGATGAATGGTACACTGAAATCAAGAATGGCGAAAATATGTGCATCGACAAATTTGAAATGGCCTGACGCATTGCCTTTGGTGTTAATGTCAATGAGAAACACCCCTGACAGAAAGACTGGATTGTCCCCGCACGAAATTCTCATGGGCAGGGCCATGAGACTTCCTGCAGTTCCCGCAAACGCGCTTTTGAATATTACAGATGATATGGTGTTAGACTACTGCAAAGGTCTGGCTGACGTGGTTCGCTCTTTCTCTCACCAGGTGGAAGCAACCACCTTGCCACCGATCCAAGGTCCAGGACACACACTGAAAGCAGGTGACAGGGTCGTGATAAAGAAGCACGTGAGGAAGTCGTGTCTGGAACCCCGTTGGAAAGGCCCTTTCCAAGTGATCCTGACGACCACTACCGCTGTGAAGTGTGCGGGAGTTCCCAACTGGATTCACGCCAGTCATACAAAGAAAGTGTTGTGTCCCACAGATGAGGAAGTTGAAGCGCTGAAACTGCCAGTACCTGATAATAAAGTGCCGAGCGCTGAGACAGAGCAAAACAGAACTAGAAGCGAACAGGCAGAAATAGAGGAGAGAGAAATATTCTCTGAGGACAAAACAACAGATTCACATGGGGAAGACCAAGGAGAAACCTCAGACAGCGACGAAGCAGCTGAAGGTAACAAAGAGCCTGAAGCAGCTGAAAGTGACAAAGAGCCTGAAGAAAGTAACGGTGACAAAGGGCTCGAAAGAGGTGGAGAAGCAGGAGAGCCTGATCAGAGGAGGGCTTTCCCAGAAGCAGACGGTACAGAAAAAGAAAAGGAAAACCTGATTGACTCCCCAGAAGGAGGGGACAAGGCAGAACAGAACGAAACTGTTCAAACTTCTTCAGAAGAGATCGCAGGTCCATCAAGTGGACACAGTGCAAAGAGAAGACCAAGTATATCACCAGTAAAACTAAGAACTAGAGAAACGTTGAACGACAGTGAAGGGCCGAGAGTGAAAGAGAAAAGAAAGGAAGTGTCTGTCGTGGTACCAACATCAAGTGAATAAAAAGACTTGGCCAAAGAGGAAAGTACCAGTGAGGCAGAATTAAAGAGAGATGCAAAATTGAAAAGGAAAAGGATACCAAACAGGAGATATTCCGGTCCAGAATGGGCATATGTAGTCAATGACGATTGGACCGACGAATTTGTATCTCTTAGCCTCGAGAACGAAGAAGAAGAGATACCAATAGAAAAGAAAAGTTTTATGGACACTATTGACTGAGAAAAAACTGATAAATGACATTGCTTGCTATAATCTAATGTGATACAACCAGCTGAGACATTGTTAAACCGGATGAGACATTTGCTAACTTGATAAGACTTTGATAACCTGATTGACTCTTAAACCCGATTTGAGACAACGTTGCTAACTGATAAAAGACTGAGTTATTGCCGAATTGAGACAAATGCTGCTAACCGATAAGTGACTGGGCTCCTGAAGAAAACTGTGTGAACATTGCGCTCGTTCAGCTTTGTAACTAATTGCTAAATAGTTTCTTTATAGGTGCTTCTAGCTCTCTGATTCTATACAGATCATGACACAAAACAGTAGAGTGAAATATTGTAAATATGCGTGTATAGGCTTGATAACTGCATGTGTACTAATAATAATGGCAATAGTGCTTGCAACGCGTGGTAAGGGTGAGAATGAGAAAATTGATGCTTCTACTTCTGCTCCTGTTACTGTCACTGAACTAACCGCATTGAAAAGACTAGAATTAGATGAGAGACACTTGCATGATAAGAAGGAACTTTCGTATAATGTTTTCTATCGCCTACTAACAGAATATGTTGAGACTATGGATGCGAAAGATTGTTATGTGTGTACACAGATACCAACATCGGTAACGGAAGGGGTGACTTATCACCACATGCCTCTTACATATGGGATTACATGTAGTTTAGTAACTTCTAGATTTTATGGTCAAACTAACATACAGTATTTTTATTCAAATTATGATGTTACCTTTGCATATGTTCCTATAATAACGCAACTAAGCCAGATTGCTAAAGATTGGGATGCTAAAATAATGAGGGAATTTTTCGAGCCAATGCAACCTTTTGAAACAGCTCACGCTCATAGGGAAAACCTTACCTGCTCGCTCTCTGCAGTAGAAATAAGCTTTTTAGATCGCACAGATGATATAAGGGCACAAATGAATGCGAAATTAGAAAAGGAGCTAAGTAAGAGGACTTCAGTAGATAATTATGCTTTTGCCGCAATAAAAACACAAGGAAAAATAGCTTTAGACGCTTGGCATGTAGGGAAATTTTGTATATATCGTGGTGAATCTTATTATGATAACATTTTCGTAGGAGCGAGTGAATGTAAACATACGTTTATCTTTAAGGCCAAATGGACATTCATGCTGAACGGACTTGACCCTGTCATACCTGGTGTATATTACATTTGTGGGCATAATGCCTATTATCGTCTTCCAAAGGGATGGTGGGGGAGATGTTATTTGGGTATAGTGTTCCCAAAGGTTTATCAACTGGATGACCTATCAGTGATTCCAAAGACGTCTGGATCTCATCGTATCCAGAAAAGAGAGACCGCAGCTGCTGTGGTAGGAGATATATTTGGAGCCATGATTCCTTCATTGGGAGTTGTGTTGAATTCCATCAAAATAAGAAAGTTGTCTACTATAGTGGATAACATGTTGACAAAGTTTTCAGGTACTATAATCCTGATGGATGCTGAACTTGCAGCAGAAAGAGCTATGACTCTTCAAAACAGGCTTGCCCTAGACATTCTTTTAGCAAAGGATGGCGGCATTTGCAAAATGCTTGGTGCGCGTCACTGTTGCACGTATATACCAGACAACAGTGTGAAGATTAAAACAATGCTTGCAAATCTAACAAAAGAGAGTGCAGACTTGAAGGAATTGAAAGAACCAGGAGTTTGGGAGAAGGTTGGAAAGGGAATTGCTTCAGTGGGAAATTGGCTTGGTGGCATTTGGAATGGAATATTACTAAAAATAATACAGGGAATACTAATAGTACTAATTTGTACTGTATTTTTGGGATTTGGGGAATAAAGAGGGGAATACTAATGATCATGGCAAGAATTAAAAGAAGGAAGGAAGAGAAAATGATGAAAAGAATGGCAGAAGAATACAAGGCAAGAACAAGGGGAACTAAAAGGCAAAGAGAACTGACAGAATTTTAATGGAATAAAATTTGTGGGAATAGTTTTGTGTGATGACAAGTAGTCATCAGAGGAGGGATTGATGACGCAGAAATGAAGGTTTTACATTTATTAGCGCATAAA
The DNA here is from genome assembly GCF_031143425.1 of Pleurodeles waltl. Taxonomy (NCBI): domain Eukaryota; kingdom Metazoa; phylum Chordata; class Amphibia; order Caudata; family Salamandridae; genus Pleurodeles; species Pleurodeles waltl. The sequence continues at coordinate 860,387,019 of NC_090448.1, read as the reverse complement.
CGTAGTGCCGCAATAATCAAGTGTGACTTTAACCGAACTAATAAAGATTGTACGGGGACAAATGTGCCCTCAGAGTAGTTTGCCAACATTTATAAGCGTGCTTTATATAACGTGATGTATTAGAATTGTACTAATCTGACATAACCGTAAACGTGTGCCATGATTTGCTTGTTTGAAATGTTTTAACTTAGCATAACTTTAGTGGAGGCTTTGGCCTAGTTGCCTTGTCTCACGGTTTAGATGCTCGTGTTTTTCTAATGTGCTACTAAAACGTGTATTCTTGCTTGAAGCTGTACTTTTCCAGTGAGATCGGTTCACATGCTTATCTTTAAGGTTTCGTGCCAGCCTGGCATCTTCTTCTTTGCTCCAAGGTCAATCTGCAGGTGCAGACAATGGAAGCTCTGAAAGTGAGTTAATTGGTAAAATATGTTGCAACTTACGTTCCCGACTCCAAGGATAATGTATGCCTAGGTAGAAGCTTGTGAATTGTTGTTTTTGATTGGACAATTTGAAGCCAACCTATGAACCCTCCAATGGAAGACCCTACTGGATTTGAACTGTTGTTTATTTAAACCTGGTGCACAAGAAGAAAACGGACATTATCGCCATTTGCCAGCAGCAATTAGACATTATTGCCCATTGCAGACATTATGGCCCATCTTGCCGACTTCGTCATTTTGCCATCTTCTACGATGCCAATTGATGTCCGACGCCATTTTAAATGAGACTTTGATGCTTTCTCTAATCGAGAGAAAGAGACTTTAAGAAATTCTCGCCCTAGAGACTTTAACTTTGATTTGCCCCTTTGCATGAAGTAGTAGTTTTGTCCTATTATCTTGCCGCTGTGAGGCAATTGCTCCGTCCACCCTGCCCCTTTGCCCCGTCCCATGCTGATCGGAAACCGGTACCTGTGAGACGAAGACTTCCTTGAATGCTGATTGAATTTGGTAAATATGAAAGGAAAATGTACAATTGCATTGTGTTTCTTTTTAGGTAACCAACTGCTGATTTTTGATAAGAGCCCTAGTTAGGAGTTTTCCAAATTAATGTTGCTAAATTGTTTTTGCATGAAGTCCCACATGCAGATGCTAATTTGAGGTTGGATGAGGATTCATTTGTTGCACGATGCAATTTGAGACCTTGTTATGCTGACTAATGTATGCAATTAGCTCATTACAGATTATAGTTTTAGTGGTTTGCGTTGCTATTATCGAATGAATTGTTATTCAAATGCTGCATAGATTGCATCTTTTTCGCCGTTATGGACAGCTATTAATGTTCATTTACATATATCATTTGGTATTGAGACACATTTATATCGTGCTAGCTTTGTTAATATAGGGAAATAAATTCGTTAACTTTGAATAAACTGGTGTGGTTATTCATGGCCGAAAGGTCATGGTTCCCCGAAATGTTTTCTGGATTAATTGTGAAGTGTTATGTTGATCAGGGCATTGCTTATGTTCGTTATTGATTATTGATTTGATTAAATTGATTACTCTCGGGTGAAGAGAGCCCCACTTGGTCAAAAGATTCATCGACCCAAGAGCGTCCAAAATACAGGTAATTTATTAGGTCGGAACGCTCTATAAGTAGATGGTAGCAGAGGACGGTTTCGCCCTTTGGGACCCCGCTCGAGAGGATGGTTTCGCCCTTTGGGATCCCACTCGAGAGGTAACGGTTTTGCCCTTTGGGACCCCACTCGAGAGATAACGGTTTCGCCCTTTGGGACCCCACTCGAGAGGTAACGGTTACGCTCTTTGAGACCCCACTCGAGAAGTATATGGTGTTGAATTAGATTTTTCTTGGGTAAAACAGATTGAGAGAATGATGATGCCCTAAGTCCCCCGCGACTTTCCCGGGATCTCGGAGCTTGCGAATGGAGAGAATGGAGGTGTGAAATCGGCGTTGGCGGTACTAGTGATGGTATGAGTGAAGTTAGGATTTTGCGCTTGCACAGCTTATTGCCGCAGATTGTTTGAAAAGGTTGCGAGGATTTTAGAGAATAGCGGAGGTGCGACTCCGAGTGTGAGAGTAGGGAAGTCGTCGAACTTCATGTGCATGTGGCGCTTTGTGCAGAAAAAGGTCCACGTGGTTGTTGTTGTTGAGACGGGCCCTGCGAGGTCAAGAGACTCCGGAGTATGTTGAAAAGTGTATGAGACACTTGTTTTATGTTGTGGTCTGGTCGGTTTAATAGGTTGACCGGGCGTGGTCAACGAGTCGGTACGTGTGTTAAGGGAGTGAAAGAAAGCTTCGACTTCGGGCTTTGACAAATTCTAAGTGCACTAGAATAGATCATTGACAAGTTGAGAGCAGAGTCTGCGGGTCAGAATTTGCTTGCGAAAGTGGGGACCGAGAAAGATGGAATAACTGCCGAGGCTAGTGAAAAATCCCTAAGGTCCTGAAGCGATTGTGTTACCCTTCCTGTAGTAAACCGACAGATCTGTTTTATTATTATTTGGTTGCTCGCGATACATGCCAGAAGTTGTTACGAGAGGAGCTGAGTGAAGGAGGACAAGCCGCGAGGCTTTGTCAGCCGCAGTGTGTGTGAGTGTGACGTCACTAGGAGCCGCGCTGGGATAGGTTGGTTGCAGAGAAGGGTCGCGCACGGATTGGACGCAGTCCGTGGGGCTCGATTGGAAGGGGAAAGGCAAGCGAAGAGTATTCCGGGAATTAAAGTCACTTATTGATTACAAATTTTGTGAAATAAAAGACGAGAAAATGAAATTTTTTAAAGCATTAAAGAGTGCGATGAAGGGGGAGTCTTACATTAAAGCGAGCGTAGGAGAGGAGACGCCACCCGAAGGTACACCAGCTTACATTGTAATGGAGGAAAGGGGGGTAGCTCCGTGCCTTTGGCTAAAGCAATGGCACAAGCTGACAGAGAGACATGGGAGCGTAGCGTTCCCGATCCATGGGACATTCAATATAAGGATCCTAGAGAATTTGAGATTCGCGATGTACGACATGAAGGTACCTCCAAGGCCAGCACAGTTTGAGGCTCTAGCGGTTTGGGAACTAATGGCTAGACAGCAACAGCAAAAGAAGTTCGAGAACAGGATAAGAAAGGTAGAAAAGACACTAGCGGACGCTAGGTGGGATAATGCACAGAAGGTGTGGAGGTCAGATATATTGCAGGGGATAAAATTGTTTCCCGCAATTGCTACGGAAGAAGAGGCGACAGGCAAGAAAGCTACCTGTAAGACAAACAGGAGGTGTTCCAAAGATAGGGAGGACGAGGAAAAGTTGAGGAGAGAAGAAGAGTCAGAGGATGAGGAGTTCATCATGCAATTGCTGAACGACCGTCCACCACCTTATGTAGAGAGTGAACAAGGTCCAAGTACCAGTTCTGCCCCTCCGGCACCGGTACAGAATAATGAAATTCCGAATTCAGAAACGCCATCGGGATCTAAGGACCCGAGTTTACTGTTCACCCCGCAGATACCGCAGGTTAGGAGAATATATCCAGATGTGCCTATATTGAAAACAGCAGAAAATTATCAGCCGCAGGTCCCAAGGTACTGCAGCAGTGACAACAGTACGGGAATGATTCTAGATCCAACCGTAATGGGAGTACAGAATGGTCGCAACCCAACATTGGCACAAGCTGAATCAACCCAGTTTTTGATGCCTCAAAAGCAGATGCAGGGGGGAACCGCACATGCTCAGATGACGGGGAGTCAGACGGGCATGCCGGCAATGATGACCCATAGTGTGGGAATGAACATGCCTCAGAACCTGGGGAATGGACAGAACCCAGATGCGATATCCCTACCCATTACTGTAGGTCCACCGGTACCTTTGTATATTCAGCCTAACTCAGGTATGAGCGGTCAAGGATCAGTGGTGCAGAATGGGACGGAAAGGAGGTGCATAGAAAACACTCCAGAGACAACTCCGATAGCGGCTCTGCCAACTGGATCTGGGTCCTTGATGGAGTTTAGTCCCATATGTGCTCAGTCAACAGTGGTGAGGTCGAGTCCCCCACTGATGATACCGCTATCATCGAACACTGAAAAGTTGCCGCAACCATCAATGGCAGTCGATGTGAATGCTACACTGATGGGGTTGAATGCGCAACAGCTAACACAGTGGTTCAACAGTCTGAATTCCACACAAAGCTCAGCCAGTGGGAAGGGAGAGGACTATCTGAATAGGGTCAGGTTGAACATGGAAGCAGAAGAATTGGTGGAAGGGACCATGGGTTTAAATAGGTTAGAGTCCTACTCGGAAGAAGAGCTGAGGTATCTATGTCCCAGGATTACGAGAGAAGTGAACAAGGTACATAGAAGGTTGCAAGAAATAGCTGACAAAAACGGGGTTGAGATAGACAAGACAAAACACTTGAGCAGGAGCTATAGATTGGATTTCGGGACCACAGACTTTGAACACATGAGGTCAGCAGGCATGAAAACGCACCTTAGAGAATTGCTGCAGAGTGCACAAGTGTGGGGGTGCTTAGACAAATGGGAAAGTAGATGGGCAAAGAAAAAGGAAAAGAAGAAAGACAGTGTCCCAGAGCACAAGGAGAAAAGACCACAGAGTAGTGATGCAATAACCATGTTACCAATGAGGGAGACAGCAGGGGGAAAATTAATACATGTACCGTGGCACAGAAGCGACATTCAGTCTTTTACGGATGATTTTCCCAAACTGAGAGAGAAACCGGTTGAATGGTATCAACAGACTGATAGGTTTGTGAAGCTTGCAAAATGTCTTTGGGAAGACCTGAACACCCTCTTTGAGATTGTGGTTCCGGCAGATTTGTGGGAAGATTGCAAAAGGGCTGTAGGTTGGCCGACAAGTGAACCAGAGAGAGACAGGGATACGGGTGCACCATCACCTATGGTAATGAGCTTGTACTATAAGGTGATTGAGCATTTGAAGACGAAGGTTGCCGCGAAAAATGTGGATTGGCAGAAGATTGATCGAACTGCCCAAGAGGCTAAAGAGTCGATTCATGGTTACTATGAGAGGTTGTTGAAGGCGTTCAAGAACTACAGTGGCACGGAAACAATAGAGGCGAAGGACATGCTTCATTTTGTGTTTAGATTTGTGGAAGGGCTGAGACCAGAGATAAGTCAGATGATAAAGACGCATTTGATTTGTTGGCAGTCGAAACCTATTGATGAGGTGTTGAATTATGCGAAATACTGTAGCGACGAAATTGAAGTGAAACAGAAAAGGTTGAAAGAGAAAGTGATGATGATGCAGCTTAAAGCAGCTCAGACAGGTTTGCAAGGGTTGCAAGGGTTCCAACAGCAGATACCGCAGCCGCAGCCGCAGGGAAATATGGTGTTTCAGCCACAGGCGAGAGGCAGAGGCAGAGGAGGCTTTGGGAGTAATGGTCCGGATTTGAACCCTGTTGCGATTCCGAATGGTGTGCAGGCAATGAAAAGGGTGATGCCGTGTCACGTGTGCGGAATCGTCGGACATTGGAAACGCGAGTGCCCGATGGTGGTGCAGGAAGGTGCAGGTGTTGGTCAGCAAAACAATGATGTCAATGCATTCCAGACAATGAGGGGACCGAAAATGAGAGGTTCAAACCCAAATTTTCAGACCATAAATCAGCTGCAGGGATTACAGCCCATGCAGCCGCAGCAGATGCAGATGCCCCGTATGCAGATGACGCAAATGCAGCCAATGCAACAGCAGTTTCCCATGGTACCTAATCAGCAAATGCAAATACCTTTGGCACCAGTGAGTCAGCAGCAAGTGATGGTTCCTCCACAGGTCTCGGGTCAGGTGATGAATACAAATGGCACAGTACAACAGTTCCCATTACACACTGAGAATGGAATAAACAATGTATGGGAGAGTGAAAGTTCAGATGAGGAGGGAAATTGTGTGCTTGCAGCATCCTTGGAAGTTGATCAAAAGGGTCCATATGTGGAGGGAAGAGTTATGGGTCATCCTGTTTCATTCTTGGTTGACACAGGAGCCACACGTTCAACTGTTAGGAGCATTGAAGTACCAAATTTGCCACTCTCAGGGAGAACAGTTCAAGTAGTGGGAGTAGCAAACAGGCACCTGACGAACTCAATCACAGATCCAGTACAAGTCAGAATTGGTAACTATCAAGGGTTGCATAAATTTGTGGTATGTGACTCAAGCCCGATAGCACTGTTAGGGAGAGACTTATTGTGCAAATTGGGATGTTCGATTATGTGTTCGAAAGATGGAATTAGAATTCAGACGAGCAGTGATGGGGAAGAAGAGGACAGTGTAGAGGGGGATGAGATGGAAACTGTCGATGAAGAATATCCTCTGATTAACCTTTTTCCGATGATAACTGAAGAAGATATTCCAGCTGAATTACGGGAAACAGTCGGAAAGGAAGTGTGGGATATGACAGGAAAAGAGGTGGGATTGGTGAAAGGAGTGGAACCAGTGAAAGTGACCGTAAAACCCAATGTAACCTTTCCCCAGACCCCACAATACCACATGGCACAAGACACCCTCATGAAAGTCGCCCAACTCATTGACGAGTTTGTAAAACAGGGAGTACTGAAAGAAGTGTTAAGCAGTCCATGTAATTCACCAATCATGGGACTAATAAAGCCGAGTGGAAAGGTCCGAATAGTGCAGGACTTGAGGAAAATAAATGACATTGTAATTAAATGCTGCCCTGTAGTACCGAATCCAGCTGTGATAATGTTTCAAATCCCTTGCGATGCCGAGTGGTTCTCAGTCATCGACTTGTCACAAGCATTCTTTTCGGTGCCTCTTCATGAGGACAGCCAATTTCTCTTTTGTTTCAAATTCTTAGACAGAGTTTACAGTTGGTGTCGAATTCCTCAAGGGTTTTCTGAGTCACCGTCAATTTTCAATCAGATTCTAAAGAAAGACTTGGAAGCGTTAGAATTGCCATTCGAGTCAACCCTAGTACAGTACATTGATGACTTACTGATTGCATCTAAGACAGAAAGTGGCTGCACAGCCGACACCATTGCTTTACTGAACCATTTGGGAAGGAATGGACACAAGGTGTCTCCTTCAAAGTTGCAGTTCTGTCAGAAGAAAGTGAAATACTTGGGTCATCAAATAGAGAAAGGGTCACGGAGAATAATGAAGGAAAGAATAACAAGTGTACTTCAAATGAGTCCACCAAAGACAAGGAGGGAGGTGAGGAAGTTTTTGGGGATGGTGAGCTACTGTCGCCAGTGGATTCCCAACTTCTCAACTCTAGCAAAGCCTTTACTGAAACTGACCAAGAAGGATGCCTTGGATGAAATTGAGCTGAAAGGAGATGAGATGGATGCTTTTATTGAATTGAAAGAATGCATGTGCAGGGCTCCAGCTTTAGGTATGCCTGATTACACAAAGCCTTTCACATTGTTTTGTCATGAACGTGATGCATGTTCTTTGTCTGTCTTGACCCAAGCCCATGGTGGCATAAACAGACCAGTAGCGTATTTTTCAGCTACTTTGGATCCGGTCGCAGCAGCACTGCCAGGGTGTTTGCGCGCCGTAGCAGCTGTTGGTATCAGCCTCACTCAGAGTGAAGGAATAGTGATGGGACACCCATTAACAGTCATGGTCCCTCACTCAGTTGAGATGCTTTTGACCCGCTCCCGAACGCAACACATGACTGGAGCAAGACTCACAAGGTATGAAACAATAATTCTGGGCTCACCGAATGTGCAGCTGAAAAGGTGCACTACGTTGAATCCAGCAACCTTGCTTTCCGGTGAAAATGCTGAAATTGAGAACGCTGAAGACGTCGAGCATGACTGCCTTCAGGTGACTGAATTTTGCACAAAACCCCGACCTGACATTAAGGATACTAAGCTTGATGAAAATGACCAAATTGTTTTTGTTGATGGGTCATGTTTAAGAGATGCATTGGGAATATTGAAAGCAGGATATGCTGTATGTACTGTAACAGGTGTCTTGGAAGCGTCCTGGCTTCAAGGAGTCTATTCCGCACAAGTAGCAGAGCTTGTAGCCCTTACAAGAGCATGCCAACTGTCTACATTGATGAAGGTTACCATTTACACTGATAGTCAGTATGGGTTTGGAATTGTGCACGACTTTGGGCAACTATGGTCACAGAGAGGTTTCCTGACCTCTTCAGGGTCCCCAGTGAAAAACGGGGAGAGAATAAGCGAATTTTTACACGCCATTCAGATGCCAGACGAAATTGCAGTGGTAAAGTGTAGTGCTCATACAAAAGGACAGGACTATGTTTCCCTGGGAAATGCATATGCGGATCAGGTCGCAAGATTTTGTGCCTTGAACTGTATATTGCTCAGGGATGAATGGAATTTGATAAGTGAGCCAGAGCTCGAACCAGCTGAAGCATTTGCCTTGAAGGTCGTGGATACAATAGATGAACTAAAAGCATTACAGAATAGCGTCGGGGAGGATGAGAGAGCTTCCTGGATTAAGTCACAATGTACAAGGAGACCAGATGAGTTATGGGTTTCAAATGAGGGAAAATTTGTTTTACCAAATAGTCTCTTATCGCAGCTAGCGCGGTTCTATCATGGGCAGGCTCACCTAGGGAGAGATGCCATGATAAGATTGTTCAAAACTGATTGGTTTAACCCCAGATTCCGTCAAGTTGCAGAAGCAGTTTGCCATCGTTGTGTCATTTGTCAGCAGATGAACCCAGGAAAGGGAAAGGTTGTGAACGTGAGCCACATTGGCAGGGCGGGTGGCCCGTTCAGCAGAATGCAGATGGACTTTATTGAGATGCCTGTGCATGGAGGTCTGAAGTATGTGTTGGTGATTGTGTGCATTTTTAGTCACTGGATTGAAGCATACCCAACACGTAGAAATGACAGCCTTACAGTTGCAAAACTATTGTTGAGGGAGTTGATACCACGTTTCGGATTCCCGATCTCTTTAGAATCAGATAGAGGAAGTCACTTCAATAACGAGGTGATAAAGTTACTTTGCGCAGCGCTGAACATTGAGCAAAAACTGCATTGTAGCTATCGCCCTGAAGCCTCAGGACTGGTGGAACAGATGAATGGTACACTGAAATCAAGAATGGCGAAAATATGTGCATCGACAAATTTGAAATGGCCTGACGCATTGCCTTTGGTGTTAATGTCAATGAGAAACACCCCTGACAGAAAGACTGGATTGTCCCCGCACGAAATTCTCATGGGCAGGGCCATGAGACTTCCTGCAGTTCCCGCAAACGCGCTTTTGAATATTACAGATGATATGGTGTTAGACTACTGCAAAGGTCTGGCTGACGTGGTTCGCTCTTTCTCTCACCAGGTGGAAGCAACCACCTTGCCACCGATCCAAGGTCCAGGACACACACTGAAAGCAGGTGACAGGGTCGTGATAAAGAAGCACGTGAGGAAGTCGTGTCTGGAACCCCGTTGGAAAGGCCCTTTCCAAGTGATCCTGACGACCACTACCGCTGTGAAGTGTGCGGGAGTTCCCAACTGGATTCACGCCAGTCATACAAAGAAAGTGTTGTGTCCCACAGATGAGGAAGTTGAAGCGCTGAAACTGCCAGTACCTGATAATAAAGTGCCGAGCGCTGAGACAGAGCAAAACAGAACTAGAAGCGAACAGGCAGAAATAGAGGAGAGAGAAATATTCTCTGAGGACGAAACAACAGATTCACATGGGGAAGACCAAGGAGAAACCTCAGACAGCGACGAAGCAGCTGAAGGTAACAAAGAGCCTGAAGCAGCTGAAAGTGACAAAGAGCCTGAAGAAAGTAACGGTGACAAAGGGCTCGAAAGAGGTGGAGAAGCAGGAGAGCCTGATCAGAGGAGGGCTTTCCCAGAAGCAGACGGTACAGAAAAAGAAAAGGAAAACCTGATTGACTCCCCAGAAGGAGGGGACAAGGCAGAACAGAACGAAACTGTTCAAACTTCTTCAGAAGAGATCGCAGGTCCATCAAGTGGACACAGTGCAAAGAGAAGACCAAGTATATCACCAGTAAAACTAAGAACTAGAGAAACGTTGAACGACAGTGAAGGGCCGAGAGTGAAAGAGAAAAGAAAGGAAGTGTCTGTCGTGGTACCAACATCAAGTGAAGAAAAAGACTTGGCCAAAGAGGAAAGTACCAGTGAGGCAGAATCAAAGAGAGATGCAAAATTGAAAAGGAAAAGGATACCAAACAGGAGATATTCCGGTCCAGAATGGGCATATGTAGTCAATGACGATTGGACCGACGAATTTGTATCTCTTAGCCTCGAGAACGAAGAAGAAGAGATACCAATAGAAAAGAAAAGTTTTATGGACACTATTGACTGAGAAAAAACTGATAAATGACATTGCTTGCTATAATCTAATGTGATACAACCAGCTGAGACATTGTTAAACCGGATGAGACATTTGCTAACTTGATAAGACTTTGATAACCTGATTGACTCTTAAACCCGATTTGAGACAACGTTGCTAACTGATAAAAGACTGAGTTATTGCCGAATTGAGACAAATGCTGCTAACCGATAAGTGACTGGGCTCCTGAAGAAAACTGTGTGAACATTGCGCTCGTTCAGCTTTGTAACTAATTGCTAAATAGTTTCTTTATAGGTGCTTCTAGCTCTCTGATTCTATACAGATCATGACACAAAACAGTAGAGTGAAATATTGTAAATATGCGTGTATAGGCTTGATAACTGCATGTGTACTAATAATAATGGCAATAGTGCTTGCAACGCGTGGTAAGGGTGAGAATGAGAAAATTGATGCTTCTACTTCTGCTCCTGTTACTGTCACTGAACTAACCGCATTGAAAAGACTAGAATTAGATGAGAGACACTTGCATGATAAGAAGGAACTTTCGTATAATGTTTTCTATCGCCTACTAACAGAATATGTTGAGACTATGGATGCGAAAGATTGTTATGTGTGTACACAGATACCGACATCGGTAACGGAAGGAGTGACTTATCACCACATGCCTCTTACATATGGGATTACATGTAGTTTAGTAACTTCTAGATTTTATGGTCAAACTAACATACAGTATTTTTATTCAAATTATGATGTTACCTTTGCATATGTTCCTATAATAACGCAACTAAGCCAGATTGCTAAAGATTGGGATGCTAAAATAATGAGGGAATTTTTCGAGCCAATGCAACCTTTTGAAACAGCTCACGCTCATAGGGAAAACCTTACCTGCTCGCTCTCTGCAGTAGAAATAAGCTTTTTAGATCGCACAGATGATATAAGGGCACAAATGAATGCGAAATTAGAAAAGGAGCTAAGTAAGAGGACTTCAGTAGATAATTATGCTTTTGCCGCAATAAAAACACAAGGAAAAATAGCTTTAGACGCTTGGCATGTAGGGAAATTTTGTATATATCGTGGTGAATCTTATTATGATAACATTTTCGTAGGAGCGAGTGAATGTAAACATACGTTTATCTTTAAGGCCAAATGGACATTCATGCTGAACGGACTTGACCCTGTCATACCTGGTGTATATTACATTTGTGGGCATAATGCCTATTATCGTCTTCCAAAGGGATGGTGGGGGAGATGTTATTTGGGTATAGTGTTCCCAAAGGTTTATCAACTGGATGACCTATCAGTGATTCCAAAGACGTCTGGATCTCATCGTATCCAGAAAAGAGAGACCGCAGCTGCTGTGGTAGGAGATATATTTGGAGCCATGATTCCTTCATTGGGAGTTGTGTTGAATTCCATCAAAATAAGAAAGTTGTCTACTATAGTGGATAACATGTTGACAAAGTTTTCAGGTGCTATAATCCTGATGGATGCTGAACTTGCAGCAGAAAGAGCTATGACTCTTCAAAACAGGCTTGCCCTAGACATTCTTTTAGCAAAGGATGGCGGCATTTGCAAAATGCTTGGTGCGCGTCACTGTTGCACGTATATACCAGACAACAGTGTGAAGATTAAAACAATGCTTGCAAATCTAACAAAAGAGAGTGCAGACTTGAAGGAATTGAAAGAACCAGGAGTTTGGGAGAAGGTTGGAAAGGGAATTGCTTCAGTGGGAAATTGGCTTGGTGGCATTTGGAATGGAATATTACTAAAAATAATACAGGGAATACTAATAGTACTAATTTGTATTTTTGGGATTTGGGGAATAAAGAGGGGAATACTAATGATCATGGCAAGAATTAAAAGAAGGAAGGAAGAGAAAATGATGAAAAGAATGGCAGAAGAATACAAGGCAAGAACAAGGGGAACTAAAAGGCAAAGAGAACTGACAGAATTTTAATGGAATAAAATTTGTGGGAATAGTTTTGTGTGATGACAAGTAGTCATCAGAGGAGGGATTGATGACGCAGAAATGAAGGTTTTACATTTATTAGCGCATAAACGTAGTGCCGCAATAATCAAGTGTGACTTTAACCGAACTAATAAAGATTGTACGGGGACAAATGTGCCCTCAGAGTAGTTTGCCAACATTTATAAGCGTGCTTTATATAACGTGATGTATTAGAATTGTACTAATCTGACATAACCGTAAACGTGTGCCATGATTTGCTTGTTTGAAATGTTTTAACTTAGCATAACTTTAGTGGAGGCTTTGGCCTAGTTGCCTTGTCTCACGGTTTAGATGCTCGTGTTTTTCTAATGTGCTAATAAAACGTGTATTCTTGCTTGAAGCTGTACTTTTCCAGTGAGATCGGTTCACATGCTTATCTTTAAGGTTTCGTGCCAGCCTGGCATCTTCTTCTTTGCTCCAAGGTCAAGCTGCAGGTGCAGACAATGGAAGCTCTGAAAGTGAGTTAATTGGTAAAATATGTTGCAACTTACGTTCCCGACTCCAAGGATAATGTATGCCTAGGTAGAAGCTTGTGAATTGTTGTTTTTGATTGGACAATTTGAAGCCAACCTATGAACCCTCCAATGGAAGACCCTACTGGATTTGAACTGTTGTTTATTTAAACCTGGTGCACAAGAAGAAAACGGACATTATCGCCATTTGCCAGCAGCCATTAGACATTATTGCCCATTGCAGACATTATGGCCCATCTTGCCGACTTCGTCATTTTGCCATCTTCTATGATGCCAATTGATGTTCGACGCCATTTTAAATGAGACTTTGATGCTTTCTCTAATCGAGAGAAAGAGACTTTAAGAAATTCTCGCCCTAGAGACTTTAACTTTGATTTGCCCCTTTGCATGAAGTAGTAGTTTTGTCCTTTTATCTTGCCGCTGTGAGGCAATTGCTCCGTCCACCCTGCCCCTTTGCCCCGTCCCATGCTGATCGGAAACCGGTACCTGTGAGACGAAGACTTCCTTGAATGCTGATTGAATTTGGTAAATATGAAAGGAAAATGTACAATTGCATTGTGTTTCTTTTTAGGTAACCAACTGCTGATTTTTGATAAGAGCCCTAGTTAGGAGTTTTCCAAATTAATGTTGCTAAATTGTTTTTGCATGAAGTCCCACATGCAGATGCTAATTTGAGGTTGGATGAGGATTCATTTGTTGCACAATGCAATTTGAGACCTTGTTATGCTGACTAATGTATGCAATTAGCTCATTACAGATTATAGTTTTAGTGGTTTGCGTTGCTATTATCGAATGCATTGTTATTCAAATGCTGCATAGATTGCATCTTTTTTGCCGTTATGGACAGCTATTAATGTTCATTTACATATATCATTTGGTATTGAGACACATTTATATCGTGCTAGCTTTGTTAATATAGGGAAATAAATTCATTAACTTTGAATAAACTGGTGTGGTTATTCATGGCCGAAAGGTCATGGTTCGCCGAAATGTTTTCTGGATTAATTGTGAAGTGTTATGTTGATCAGGGCATTGCTTATGTTCGTTATTGATTATTGATTTGATTAAATTGATTACTCTCGGGTGAAGAGAGCCCCACTTGGTCAAAAGATTAATCGACCCAAGAGCGTCCAAAATACAGGTAATTTATTAGGTCGGAACGCTCTATCACCCCTATCCTAGCATTTGAACACGTTGCATGAAGGAGCAAAGTTTTTCTAGCGTCATTAATATTGCTAAAGAGGCATTCGGTCCCTGTAGTTTAGGTTACCAGAACACTCCATAGGAATACATTTGCCACACCACTGAAACAATGTGCTCCAAACTTTCATATAAAGTAGTAAAAGGCACTCGTTACTAAACTACCAAATGTGAAGCAGATTGGGAAAGTGAGGGGGGCAAAGTTTTAAATTGGGGAAACATTAAAAAGTGGTTTTCACTTTGAACATGGAAATCTTTCTGGACTACTTTCTGCATGCAAAAACAGAAATATGGTTCAGTAGAAGTACACCAAATAACAGACACTTGTACTGAAAACTTGTTGTTTTGATACTTTTAACTTCAGACATTTTTAAATGATACTGAAAAACAAAAGTGAGTCTTGCCCACACTCAGATTATGTATATAGCCTATAAATGACATGGAAAGTCTGATAAAATAATCATGCGGAAGTGGGTGGCTGGTAGATTTCACTCATCTTGTGCTAATTTTCCATTTGTTGGCAATGGTTTATATTTACAACCATTACCCTACCAGCCGGGAAGGGTTTTCTCTCCACACTGCCATCAACATGAAGACCCCATACGCAATTAGTCAAGGGGCCCTGTGGAATGTGCCTCTGCTCCATTAGACTTGACTACCACCACACAAACAAGAAATGACCCCAATATTGTCCAGGGGTCATGGATGAGTTTTACAATTCTACTGAACAATCAATAGCCCTTACGCGTTGTTATCTCAGCACAAGCACCACACATTTACTCGTTACCAGCATTGTTCAGAGGATGCAATGATTTTTGTGTTCCTGTACCAACACAAAGCACAATCGATACTTGTTGAAGGGCCAGAGAGATTTCTTCACCCAGACTCTCTATCCTTACTCAAGAAGAAGGGGAACAGGGTCTTAGGCATGTATCATTACATGCTTTGCGGGACATGGAAACCTAGAGAAGATAAACAATGGACCGGGGGTCATTTGGCAATGGCAAAACAGCCACCAAGCCTACTGGGAGTACCTTCCTTAGTGGCTGGTTTGAAAAACTGGGACATCGTGATTTGCCTTGTTAGTTATTTGTACTTAAAATGTCCGGGGGCGTGTAGTACATATAACTTACTTAGTGGCTCAAAGGATGAGTATAGTACATTTATACTGTGTGTAATGACGTAGTGTAGTAGTTAAAAAGATGTAAAATTCATCCCAGGAGCAAACAATAGGCTGCCCTGAATGGGCAGAAATGACTTCTCTGAACTCCACTGAATCGATAGGATGGGAGATGTGGGCATGTTAATTGACACCATAGTTTAAAATCCTGGTTGACAGGTCAGTTGGCCACATGTAATGGACTTGGCTGTGCTTTTGGTCTGTGCTGACACCCTGTGCGTCTTTAAGTGCCTCCCCCGAGGTCCCTGGGAAGTCCCTTTAGAAGTGTACTTCTGTGGCAGGCTGGAACTTACTAAGTCAGAGAAGAAATCTTTGACCTGGACACACCTTTTCAGTATATCCAATCTGTGTTCCATTGTCATCAGCCAGATATTGCAGCAAGGTCCTAGTCTACGACCATAGACTTCATTGGTGCTCTGTGGTGCTATTTTCAGTTAACTCTTTAAAGACTCAAATCCAGGCCTTGAAAAAACATAAAAAATGTTACAAGACCTGCAGGTCTCGTGACTTAAATAATCTACTGAACCAAACTAAAATGCTCTTGACCCATAGATTGGTTTTAAATTATGTAATCCTAGGCAAATGTATTCATTTACTGAAGTTGTCTGTCTGCACTGTGCCATAGTGTCCGAAATTGGGTTACTGGTTGAGGGGGATGAAACCCTTCTCAGACAGCAACCACAATTCTTCTTAGGGTAAAGTCACAAGGGATCCCTAAATTTAGCTTCACCCAGTTTAAAAGATTTTGGTAAAAATAGTGGCAAAAGTAGTAAAGTGCCAATAATGGATTTCTGCTCGGACTGAACGGGGGCAAAGTCGTAGGTTCTGGCCAACTGTGATGTAGTGCAGGCTGGCTACAGGGACTTAGTTAGGCCCACTGAACAAAGTACCTTCAATTCTGGTTTGCGGAGCGTTGCAAAGATCCATGTTAAATATGCGTTACACAGCTGAAGCAATGCCTCGGTTCTGAAATGCAGGGAGGCTGTGGTGCAAGGTCTTGGTGTGTCTTCGTCAAAGATCTCATCGATGAGGGCTTGCAATGCGAAATCCAGAGTTGGGGATATGTTGTGAAGTCGGGGTGATCTGTCAGTTTTTATGTGGAGTCCGGTGACGATATCAAGGCAGCTGCCAACAAGGGACGCACAGGGTGTGAGTCCAGGGGTGAGAGAGAAGAAAGGAAAACTGCCCCAGCAAGTGGCAACAGTCACTGTACTGCTGTTGGGTGAGGATATGGGACACGTTTACTCCCTCCACTGATCCATCATTCTCTAGAGAAGACAGGAGGTCAGGGAGAGGCTCACTCTCTTCTCCCACTCCAATTTGTCACAAGGAACTTGCTCACTTCAGACTTATCAAAGTGTAGTTTGAGGCAATTCACTTGGAGCGCCTTTGAGGTGTTTCTTGGTGTCTTGAGATCCACCAAGTAGGTGGATTTCCCCTTCCTCTCTATCACCTAATATGGGCCTGTCCAGTGATCCTAGAGAGCTCTGGGCACCTTATTATACATAACCCACACCTTCTGGCCTGGTTGAACATCTACAAGTGTGGTCTTCTGATCATGTCAGAGTTTCATAACTTCATGACTGGTTCAAGGTGTTGCTTCACCTTCTTCCAGAAGTGCTGCATCTGGTTGCATTGGACCTGGACATAGATGACCACATCCTGACAGGGTTTTCTGGGAGCTTACTCCCACCTCATTTTCACAAGGCTAAGATGTCCCCTACCAGGGTAACCATAGAAGATTTCAAAGGGGCTAAACCCAACCCCTTTTTGTGGTACCTCCCTCTAGGCAAAGAGAAGGCATGACAGGAGAACGTCCCACTTACACCTCATGGGCTCAGGTAGGCCCATTATCATGTACTTCTGGGTCTTGTTTAATTTCTACACAAAATTGTTGGTTTATGGGTGATGGGGTGTGGAGAACTTAAAGTTACTCAGTACTCATCCCACATTGACTTCATTATACTGTCATGAAGTTAGTCCCTCTGTCAGACACTACCTCTTTGGGGAATCCCACACAGATATAGATTCCATCTGGGCCCTGGCCACTGCAGGTGCCAGCACTGACCTTAGCGGGATGGTCTGTGGGTAGTGAGTGGCGTGGTCCACCAAGACCAAGATGAAACCATTGCCTAGTGCTAGTACCAAGGACAGGTAATGGGGTCAGGAGAGGGGAACCTTGAGCTTTTTCCCTGACTTCCAACTGGCCTGACAGGCAGGACAGTACCTGCAGAATTCATCTGAGACTGTCTTCTGTTGATAATAGAGTGGGCAATAAGCCGGGTGAAGGTCTTATACTGCCCCAGTAAGGGGTTTGTCATGAACCAAACCCAGTAGGAAGGTTGTGTAACACTAGGGGCCACCCACACACAGGCTGCCCCATGTCCAGGAACCTTAGGCTTATTATACAGGAGGTAATTCTCCCAAATGAGAAGAGGATCCCCAGAGGTGTAACCAGCTGCCTGGATATCAGCTTGCTGCCTCAAGCCCTCTAGAGTGGGGCACTCTTTCTGCGCCTGGCAGAATTCCTAACTGATGGGCCCACACTCAATGTGCCAAGCAGCAAGCTCAGGCAGATCACCCAAGGTGGCTATGACCTCCCCAGTTAGCTCGGGAGCATCCGCCTCAGGTGCCCAGTCAACCTGAACCAGGGAAACCTCAGGGGCTGGTTTCTTGTAGCCCTTGCTTCCATGCTTCTTTGCAGCTCCCCGGTCCATTATTTCAGGCTCCAGGCACCCTTGACTCCCCGGAGTAACCATAGAACTTGTGGTCATACAGACCCATTGAGGAAAATCGCAACATCTCCATGGGTGACCCGAGCATCTACATCCCTCCAGATAGTGTGCTCCAGGTCATTGCCTAACAGACAACCTACAAGGCATGGCTCACAGCTACTTTTAGAGAATCTGAGACCCCCCCTCTCTCTATGGGAACCAGAACCACTAGTAGATGACTCCCTCAGTTTTCTGTGACTATTACTTGGTGGAATGTCTTAGGAAAGAGCTGATCTAAGGACACAAGCTGACACCTTACAGTAGTCATACGGGATACTGTCTCTCAGAGTGTCCACCCATTGACCACTAATGGTGACCCACGTCCTGTGCTTAGAAGTATTGGCAGGCATATTGGCTTTTGGCACTGTAGGAGGCTGGCCTGGCTTATAGTGGATACCTAATGGTATTTACACCTTGTGCCAGGTCCAGTTATCCCTTACTAGTAGATTAGTAGTGTTCTAGCAGCTTAGGCTGATAGAGGTAGCCTTAGCACAGCAGCTTAAGCTGAACTAGGAGACATGTAAAGCTCCTACTATACCACATATATCATATAGCACTATATCATAAGAATCACAATACTCAGAGTTACTAAAAATAAAGGTACTTTATTTTAGTGACAATGTGCCAAAATATCTCAGAGGATATACTCCCTTAGGAGGTAAGTAAAATACACAAAATATACACACACACCAGAAACAGGTAGGTAAACAGTTAGAAAAGTAGTGCAAACACTGTAGAATACATTAGGATGCAATAGGCCTAGGGGCAACACAAACCATATACTCAAAAAGTGGAATGCGAACCACGAATGGACCCCCGGCCTAGTGTAGTGTGTAGAGGGTCGCTGGGAGTGTAAGAACACACTAAGGGTGTCCAAGATACCCCACCCCAAGACCCTGAAAAGTAGGAGTAAAGTCACCCTACTTCCCCAGAAACACACTAAAGTTGTGATAGGAGATTCTGCAAAGGCAACAACTGACTGCAAAGCACTGATGACGGGTTCCTGGACTTGAGGACCTACAAAGGAAGGGGACCAAGTCCAAGAGTCACGCAAGTGTCCAGGGGGGGCAGAAGCCCACTAAACCTCGGATGAAGGTGCAAAAGGGCTGCCTCCGGGTAGAAGAAGCTGAAGTTTCTGCAACAACGGAAGATGCCAGGAACTTCTCCTTTGTGCAGAAGATGTCCCACGGCGTGCTAGAGGATGCAAAGTTGTTTCCATGCAGAAAGACCACAAACAGGCCATGCCAGCTGCAAGAGTCATGGTTGAGGAAAATGGGTGCTGCTCGGGTCCAGGAAGGACCAAGAGGTCGCCCCTTGGAGGAGGAGGAGACAGAGGGGGTGCTCAGCAGCACAGAGAGCAGAAGCAGGCAGCAAATGCAGAAGCACTTTAACAAGCATTCAAGAAATCTGAGCACGGCGGTCATCTCAACACTACAAAGGAGGGTCCCATGGAGTCGTTGGTCAACTCAGCGAGTTGAGCAATGCAGAACAGAGTGCTGAGGACCTGGGCTACGCTGTGCACGAAGGGTTCCTTGCAAAAGTGCACAAAAGCCCTAGCAGCTACAGTTCACGCAGAACACAGGATTACTGTTTGGTGTGGGGAGGTAAGGACTTACCTCCACCAAATTTGGACAGAAGAACCACTGGACTGTCAGGGTCAATTGGATCCAGCTCCAAACTCTTCCAGGGACCACGCTTGTCAAGATGAGAGGGGATCCAGAGGACTGGTGATGCAGAGGTTTGGTGCCTGCGTTAGCAGGGGGAAGATTCCGTCGACCCACAGGAGATTTCTTCTTGGCTTCCAGTGCAGGGTGAAGGCAGACAGCCCTCAGAGCATGCACTACCAAGAAACAGTCAAGAAAGCCACAGGATTAGGTGCTACAATGTTGCTCGTAGTCGTCATGCTACTTTGTTGCGTTTTTGCAGGCTTCCTGGAGCAGTCAGCAGTCGATCCTTGGCAGAAGTTGAAGAGAGAGATGGAGAGACCCTAAAAAGCCCTCAGAGGAGGATTGGCCACCTAACCAGGTAAGCACCTATCAGGAGGGTTCTCTGACCTCACCTGCTGGCACTGCCCACTCAGAGGCCTCCATTGTGCCCTCACCCCTCTGCATTCAAGATGGCAGAGGTCTGGGACACACTGGAGGAGCTCTGGGCACCATCCCTGGGGTGGTGATGGACAGGGGAGTGGTCATTCCCCTTTCCTTTGCCCAGTTTCATGCCAGAGCAGGGGCCTCGGGATCCCTGAACCGGTGTAGACTTGCTTATGCAAGGGGGGCACTATCTGTGCCCTTCAAAGCATTTCCAGAGGCTGGGGGAGGCTACTCCTCCCCAGCCCTTAACACCTATTTCCAAAGGGAGAGGGTGTAACACCCTCTCTCGGAGGAAATCCTTTGTTCTGCCTTCCTGGGACTGGGCTGCCCAGCCCCTAGGAGGAAAGAAGCCTGTCTGTGGGTTGGCAGCAGCGGTAGCTGCAGTGAAAACCCCATAGAGCTAGTTTGGCAGTACCCGGGGTCTATTTTGGAACCCCGGGATGCATGGGATTGGCACCCCAATACCAGATTTGGCATGGGGGGACAATTCCATGATCTTAGCCATGTTACATGGCCTTATTCGGAGTAACCATTGTGAAGCTACATATAGGTATTGACCTATATGTAGTGCCCGCGTGTAATGGTGTCCCCGCACTCACAAATTCTGGGGAAATTGCCCTGAACAGTGTTGGGCACATTGGCTAGTGCCAGGGTGCCCTCACACTTAGTAACTTTGCACCTAACCTTCACTAGGTGAGGGTTAGGCATATAGGTGTCTTATAAGTTACTTAAGTGCAGTGTAAAATGGTTATGAAATAAAGTGGATGTTATTTCAGTCAGGCTGCAGTGGCAGTCCTGTTTAATATTAGTCTGAGCTCTCTATGGGTGGCAAACAAAATTCTGCAGCCCATAGGGATCTCCTGGAACCCCAATATCCTGGGTACCTAGGTACCATATACTAAGAAATTATAAGGGTGTTTCAGTGTGCCAATCGGAATTGGTGAAAATGGTGACTAGCCTGCAGTGACAATTTTAAAAGCAGAGAAAGCATAAGCACTGAGCACAGTTAGGCACCATACAGGGAACACATATAGGCCACAAACTATGAGCACTTGGGTCCTGGCTAGCAGGAACCCAGTAACACAGAATAAACAAACTGACACACAAGTAAAAATGGGGCTAACATGCCAGGCAAGATGGTACTTTCCTACAGGCACTGTCTCTCTGTCCCCCAAGGAAACTAGTGTTACCTTTGTCTGTTCCCCAAAGCTAACAGGGGCCATCTCCTCACCAAGTGCTACACTCTCCAACCCAGGTGTCTGCCCACCAGTGGGCGTCTGTGCCCTCTTGAGACATTTATAGTCTCCTTTGAAGTGCCACATACTTGTAACACTCGGAATCCCTTGTTCTTGGGTTCAGGCTGGTTGGCACTCTTCCCTTGGGAATTGTTTTGGGCACCTTTTGAGAACTTCTTACTTTTTAGTTTTTGTCCCCCTCTTTCTTCCGGGGGGCCTCCTGACCAGCCCTGTGGGAATCTCTCCAGATTTTTTCGTGGATGCTCTGGTGCTGTCCCAGTGATCTGTCCCTTCAGCAAGCTTCCTGGGGTCTTTTAGCTTGCTGTTTACTAGGTGCTGGAACAGCTCTGGAAAACAAATACTGATCATGTGCTCTCACAAAATTAGATTGCACAACCCACTGTAGTCATTAACTTTTCTGCCTCACACCCAACCATTCAGTGCACGAGTAGTAGACAAAATCCACCAAGGACTCGTTGGGGACCTTCTGGCTGTTCCTGAACCTCTTGCAGTACTCATCAGTAGTCAGTCCAAACATAGCAATGAAGAGGGCCTTCATGGAAGTGTACCTGGTTTGGCCCCCAACTTCTAAAGTAAGACGTGTGTCCCAGCCCTCTGTAAGCATGTGGTTCCACAAACTACCCAACCAGTGCTCCTCTGGGTTCTTGTGAACTCTCAGTGTTACCTCATAAGAAGAAAAGTGTTTGTTAATATTGTCTCCCACCACATAAGTAGGCACCAGATCCTTGGGAATGCAGACCTTTTTGTCGCTGTAAGACACTGCAGGTACCATCTGTGCCCTTCAAAGTATTTCCAGAGGCTGGGGAGGCTACTCCTCCCCAGCCCTTAACACCTATTTCCAAAGGGAGAGGGTGTAACACCCTCTCTCAGAGGAAATCCTTTGTTCTGCCCAGCCCCTAGGAGGGAAGAAGCATGTCTGTGGGTTGGCAGCAGCGGTAGCTGCAGTGAAAACCCCATAGAGCTAGTTTGGCAGTACCCGGGGTCTATGCTGGAGCCCCGGGGATGCATGGGATTGGCACCACAATACCAGATTTGACATGGGGGGACAATTCCATGATCCTGCTGGAATCTTCCTGCTTTGCTTTCAGTTCTAGCTCCGTAAGTCTCCTCTCAGGAGCCAAATGCTCCCAAGCCAGTTTCTCAATCATGGCTAGTTTCTTCTCCTCCATCCTGTGCTTGGCAATTTCCAGCCTTAACTTTTTCAACTGTCTCCTTTCCACCACCTTCTCCGGCGACAGGCTGTGAGAAGACACACTTCTCTCTGCTCAAGCAGGGAGCTCCAACTTAGGGGTCAAGTCCCCCTGCCCAGCAGGCTGCTGTCAGTCAGGACTGATATCCAAATGCTTTCCTTGCCTGTCCATCTCATCACCTCCTTCGGGTGCGGTAGCCAGTGACTTGACAAAAGTCCTTGAGCTGGGCCACAGTGTAGGACTCCATTTTTGCCATCTCAAAATCCATACTTGTAGCAGTGGATTCAGGGCACAGTCAGAGAGAGAAGTTAGAAAAATTCAAAAGGGCAATTAAAGAGAGTTTAAACTCAAATTGGTCTTCGATTATTTTTGAGGGGAGGTGTAAGGTCCTGTTGATTCATCATCAAAGATCTTGTTGATGAGAGCTTGCGATGTGAAGTCCAGAGTAAGGGATGCATTGCGTTGCTGGGGCGATGCAAAGCTTCCAAGGAGTGGCGAGGCTGCGATGCAGAGTGCAGCGTCATCCTTGAGGCTGATGTCATTGAGGGATGCAAGGCCTTGCGCTGAAGATGCATCATGAAGTGGGCTGTTCCAACATGGCAATGGCCTGAGATGCTAAGTAGGTCTTTGCAGCAGTTCCAGTCCATGCAGCAGTTCTGCTCAGGGTTACACCACACAGCAGAGGAGCTACATCGGTTCTGCTGGGTCCACAGAGGCTCGTAGTGCACCTTAGGCCCAATTCCAAGTGTCCAGGACTTGGTTGACATCACTTGACAGGCTAGAACCCAGGCACAGGTGCAAGGTTGCTGGAGCCTTCTGTTCCTGAGTCTAAAGTCACCAGGCCAGCCAACTAGCCTTTGGAGCCACTCTGGGGTTCTGGATTCAAGAGATGCAGGTCCAGTCCTTCTCACCCAGGCAAAAGTGCAGCAGACAGCAGTTCAGCATGGCATGGCAGCAGCACAGTAAGGCAGTCCTTTAGCAGCACAGCAGTCCTTCCTTGCAGAGTATCCAGAGGTCCAAAAGTGTACTGAAGTGTTAGTGTCTGAAGTCCCGTATTTATTCCCAGTTGGGCCTTTGAAGTGGAGAAGAAGCTTTAAGAGGTTTCCCTTTGTAGCCCCCAGGCATCCTGGCTTCTCTATTCTGGCTGCAGACTAACTACATGGGATGTGCACACCTTTGTGTGGAGGCAGGACACAGCCTATTCAAGTGTAAGTGGAGCTGTGCCCAGTTCCTCCCTCCCATCCTGCCAGTGATGGCCCATCCAGGCACACCTAATCTCCCAATTGTGTGTAGCTGTCCAGGTGGAATACACATAGCTCAACTGTCAGTCATGTAATTCAGACAGAGGCTGCGGACATTACATGGTTAAGGCATGAAATTGTCAACTTACTAACAATTGCATTTTCAAAATTGTAATTTAAAATCCAGCATCATCATGTGAGGATATTTCATTGCAATTCCAAAGACACTAAACATGAACTAGACACATGCTTCCATTTCGAAATTAGAACATGTAACAATACGGTAACTCTAATGTTAGTCTAAGGGAGAGATGACTTGCAGCAGTTAAACAAATTTAAGAGTTTTTCACTACAGGACACGTAAAACTTAAAAGTACATGTCATACCTTATAAGGGAGAAGGGCCTAAGGGAGACGGGCCTTGCAGCAGTTAAACAAATGTAAGAGTGTTTCACACTCAGGAAATGTAAAATTTAAAAGTGCATGTCATACTTTGTAAATACACTGCACCCTGTCCTCTGGCCTGTCCAGGCCCTACCCAGGTGTGACATATATTTGTAAATAGGGGAGGCTTGGGCTTGGCAAAAGATTTATTGTGCCAAGTGGACATGGCAGGTAAAAGCTGCACAGACAAGGTGCAATGGCAGCCTGAGACATGGTTAAAAGGCTTTGTACATGGGTGGCACAAGCAGTTCTGCTCTGGTCGAATTTACATTAGAGGCCTTGGGCACATGTAGTGCAACATTACTAAGAACTTACAAGTAAATTAAATATGCCAATAGGGATACGTCAATATCACCATGTTTTAAGGAGTGAGCACACACACTAGTTAACAGTGGTAAAGTGCAGAGAGTCCTAAGGCCAGCAAAAACAAGATAACCAAAAACAAAGGAGGAAGGCAAAATGTTTGGGGGAAGACAACCCTAAGACTGACAGGTCTAACACATAGCTACCTGGAAGTTAAGCTCAGGTTAATTTTGTGACTTTCAGAGTTCATCCTGACAAGTTGTGTGATTATTCCCTGAAATAGGTAGTCACGTATCCCAAATATTAATCCAATTTCTTACAGAAGGGAAACTACATTTCTAATCCAGTTTCTTACACAAGTTAAGCAACAATTCCAAATGAAGCTTTAAACACCTGTTAGTAAAGCTAGAACAAGATGTTAGGATATGGTGACATATATTTTTATCGTCTGTGGGCAGCATACATTTTGTAATAATTGTGGCACACCCTCAATATATATAATTTTTGTTTCAAACTACGCCTGCAAACTAGACAAGTTGTTTTCAGAAACTGAAATGGAATAGCCATGTTCTTTTTGAGTGGACCAGGCACCCAGAAGATCAAGAAAAACATTTTGTGCAAACTTGCAACAAGGGAGTGGAATTTGCTCAATTGTGAATTGTACTGTATGGCAGCTTCAGTCTTCTATATCCACGGGGCACTTTATCCCTGAAAATATGAATAAGTTGTGTGAGGATCATAGTCCGTATGGGTCAGCATTACATTTCAGGGGCTGAAATGTTTTCAAGTGGTCAAAAGATTTGAGAAACAAGTTAAATTATGGGAGTGGAGCTACACACAGGAAGATGGTGGCTTTATGTAAAGCTCTGCCAAAGCCGGCAACCTTCAGCCTGACCGACATGCAGCCCAGCAGAAGAGAGCCACTGTACTCATAGGACCACTGGTGAGAGGAGATAAAGGACTGCCGGATCGTGTACAACTCAGTGGTAGAAAGGGGTGTTGGACAGAGAAGCCTATAAAACGTGAGGACTAAGCACCACGGAGAATGGCTGAAGCTAATGCGCAAACACCGCCAGAGATACACCACAGTCTGGGCTGGTGCCGCTGCATGGGAGGGTAGCAGAAGGGCTTCAAAACCCAACACTGAGTACAAGGGGGATCCAAGCAAGATAACAAGTACAATAGAGAAAGGACTGCCAGTTGCAATCTCCATTAGACCATAAACATACTACTATTAACCTGTAATGAAAAGAAATGATCCAGGCAACTAAAGCTACACCCACCAGACCAGATATGTCTAGTGTTATAAGATGTGCTGGCTAAGTGAAGGGGGTATAGTAGCAACATTCGTGGTACTCGGTAACACCTCCTATATGAACAAAAGCAATTCCCCAGGTTACCAATCACCTCCTAAGACCAAATGACTACCAATATAATTGATGTAGATACTAGTTGCTAATGGCCCACCTCCCGTTCCACAACTGGATCAACAGTGCAGTACCATGCACTTGGCCAACCAGCCTTCCAAGAAGCCTGGACAAGGAATGCTGACCCAGTTAAAATGTGGTTACATTTCAGCATGCTAAAATCATTTCAGAGACCATCCTAACAATAAGACACACCCTTCTTTTATTTTATTTTTGTTTGTAATCTTCACAGTTTCTGATCACGGCACTATTTCAATTATTTTCAAAGTGAAAATCTATTCATTCTTTTACATACCAACACATTGGCATTATTCCAAGCATCAAGACAATTCATAAGCAAAGTCATAAATGAATGCAAAATCACAATTGAAGTTAAAGTGCACCATATACTTCTATTTAAACTGCATAGAGAGAGTGCAGCAATCAAAAATACTTTCAAACTTTTTTAATAAATTTCTAACAAAGTACATCTGAAATAGTTAATACACTGGAACTTTAACTCAGCTAGGTCATTTCATGAAAGTGTATTCAGTAAAGCACATAAAACAATTCCAGTCCATTAAAACGTCTGCCCCCTTCCCATTTTAGCATACACATACTCATCATGAACTGCCTGGAACTTATAGTGCATTGATTGAAAATGTGGTAGCTCCTGCGAGTTCCAAAATTCCATTCAGTTTCAAAGGGGCATAATAAACTAACCAATGAGAATACAACTGCATACACTTAAAAATTGTCCCCTCAACACACATGGAGTTAAATGCAGATATTTCTAACTATTCTCCGTCAAACGTTTTATCAGCATAGTTTGGACACTTTCGAAGCCATCTTGCCCAGTGCCCAACCTTTTTTATGAGATTTTTTAAATTAAACATTTCTGTCACTATTTCCCTTAATTCCGCTCTCTGGGGAGGAAATCGTGTCTTTAATATACTTTGAATCTGTATATAATCCAGACATTTCCTTCTGAATTTTGAAGTTTGCCTTAACTAATTCCCAAGATATTCGTTCATTATTACAGTCAGTGTTGGGACATAAATTGCGTTAGCTCCAGAATCTTAAACAAAAATGACCAGCACACTGAGTTGAATGCTTTTTTCCGCATCTAAAAATAGCACTATGGCAGGTACCTGATTTACTGTTTAGTAATAAATGGCTTCAATTAAAAGTGTGTATTTGAATACAATTGGCATGAGGGCACAAACCTATTCTGATCTCCCTCTATTAAACTACTAATTACCCCAGAAATTCTCAGAACTAATATTTCCACGAGGAAATTATAATCCATATTTAGTAAGGTGATAGGGCAATGTGAATGTACCTCCTCCAAATGTTTATCCTTCTTAGGGAAGCATGTTAACATCTCTCTCTTATACGAAGGGCTGGACTCCCCCATTGAAACTATGATTAACTGGCTCAGTGAAGGAAGTTTTCAAATACGTAAGCATAAAAGAGTTCCATTCACAAGGATACTCATCTTCTTCAGGGACCTTGCTTCTTGGAAGAAATGTTACCTTGTTCACTACCTCATCTACTTCTGTAGGGCAAATGAGATTGTGAGCTACTTCTGCAGCCAGTGACGAAATTTGGGCCTGAGCCAAAAAAACATAATATCCTCATTTGAATTATCACAATTTTCTGCATGCATTTTTCAGAAATGTTAAAAAAAATAGCATTTGTTCCCTTTCTGTCCTTTTCCATTGTCACTGTTATAAGGGTATTTTATTTTAGAAACATTATATGTCACCATTCGGGGTTCAGTGAAGCAAGCCAGAAACCTAACACTAAATTCTCCCTCCTCAAATAACTTTTGACCACATGTTTATGCACTGATTATTCCTTTACAGCAGGAAATTCTGGAGTTTCTTCTTAGCTATTTCTCTAGATAAATAGCTCTGCTTCCCCTGTACTTGGTGCACTCTAGTTTCAGTTAGCTGAAGTGTGCTCAAGAGGATTTCAAATTTATCATTCTCAATTGTTTTGAGAGTGTTTTCAAAATCTATAATCACCCTCTTATCATTGTCTTATACGCCTCCCGGACTTTTTCCAATGACGAAGAGCATCTGCTTTCAGTAAAGAAGAGCCGAGTACTATTGTCCATTTCTTCCAAAAATGTGCCTTTGAGTATAGGGATTTATTGTGGGACCATAACACACTCTTGAAGACAATAACAGTAACAGTGAAGTAAACTGAGACACAGCATATGTTATTGCTATTTCTGCAACACACCATGCATCACACAAGTACAGAATCCTCCTTCATTATATTAAACCATGGCAGATCCCACACTTTCTTTATTCTCGCATTGATGAGCTTTACTATGCACACACTGACCCAACAGTTGTTATTCACTGAGGCGGTGACAGGAAAACCCATCAACACACCAGAACAAAAAAAGACAATGAGCCCAGAATAGGAAACTCTTTTAAAAAAAAAAAAATTGCCAATCATTTAGATGATTTCTTCATCTAAGATGAAGAAACATACCATGAAAACCTCAACGGAAATCATCTCTATTCACTCTGATGTTGCGTTCCTCAGCACATGTTTGCAGCTAATGGAAGACTGACTTTAACAGGTTGAACAGAAATTGGCAGTTTCAATTGATTGGCAATAGGATCATTGGTTCTTGCAAATTAAACTGGTTGAGATGAAAGAAAGGAATTAGAGAAGCCGCCTACGCTTTTCAAGCATCCCTAAAAAACACGAAGGAGCAGATATGATTTAATTTCTGATCCGCTTCTTTCTGGAAATCATTAAACTGTTGTGCAACCTACCCCTGGAACCACAAAGGGTACACAGATTAAGAACTCGACAGGCAATAGAAACTGGTCAAGCCAAATCATAGCTTGTTTCCTGCATTTTCAGCAAGCCTGTCAAAACATCAGGAGGAGAAATTAAACACTCCCTTCAAAGCTGGTGACATGATAGCCACAGTAATGCAAGTGTTTCAAAAGACAGTATCCAAGACTATAAATGCTTTTTAGACAATAATTGAAAAAAAATCTGGATATCTGATGGACTACTGCACCCTTTGTGTATGCTGATCACACATTACAACAAAACTTTGAGGACCCTGGCCAACTGGAATGTATATTTGATCACTAGAAGGCAGGCAATGGAAGTCACCCAACAGCATAATACTCAAGGGACTTTCAAGAATTGAACTGTGACAGGAACCTGAAGCGTCATGGTTTAGTGGGCGAGAGGCTACAAGAAGTAACCTGTCAATTTGCCACAAGACCAGAAACTGCACGCTTAGACAAGGCATATACTGTTGGAATGTAGTTTTTATAATTAAAATTAACATGAAATGTTTGTGAATTAATGCATAATAATACAGCATGGATAATGTATTGCTATGTTTTACTAAACGTGTGTTTGAAATGTACCCACGGGGAGTGGCCACCAATATATACGATGTTAATTGAAACTGACTAATAATGAAATATTAATGTGCTAATGTATGATTTTGTATTAGTATTAAGTGTTATATGTTAAGGTTTTTGCTAATTAATCACTAGGCCTTAGTTAGCATGCGTCGGGGCCTAGCTGCCCAGTTTCATTTTAAATGTGTTTTTCTAACGTGCAATGTGCTGACTTGCTGAAGGACATGTAGTTGTACTTTTCCAGAAACTAGAAGATGAGTGTAGCGGTAGTATATTCTTTCTCATGAGACTCGACTTGCTCAAGGAGACATTCTTGCCGAATGCAACAGTGTAAACTTGCAACAGGTACAAGGCCGCCTGAACTGGTATAGACAATGGAACTACTGACTGAGCCTGAGAAACTAAAAGTTTGTACCTGACATTATACTCGTTGGAGACGTCAATTACAGAAGCCAATCAACTACGTGAGAGCTGTTATGAGGTGACAATCTTAATGAGGCTACAAGTAAACCATTGGATGGAGATAGTGGTGCACCAAAACTTGCCCAATTGGAAATTAGGGGACTGTACAACAGGCTTCGATATAATTCTTGGACACGAGGAGAAATCAGCCATTATATGCCATTTCGAGCCAATCTATGCCGCCCTTTTGCCCTAGCCATTGCGTGCCTTTTTGCTATTACCCAGCCACTCTGTTACACTGCTTAAAGACTTTGCTGTTTAATTCTTAAAACCACCCTTACTTGGCCTTGCCCGTCCTAGACTTTTCCTCCTTATGAGGGAGGTACTCCTTATTGCCGGTCTTGCTGAACTTTGCTGTGTTTCCTGGCTGATGGCGAATCAACTGATGTCCTGAGGAGGAAGACTGACTCTGTATGCTGACCCATTACGGAGGGTAACTATATGATGATGAAATTGTAATTGTCTGTTTGCCTTTCCTTTCTAGGTTCCAACTCCTTCTTTTGATAGACATCTTAAATAGATGTTTTCTAAATTTTCATTGCTAAATTGTTTTGCATGAAGCCCAACATGCTAATGCTGATTTGAGGTTAGTTAAGGAGTTCACTAAACGGACGCAAATAGACAATTGACTGAATCTATGCTTTGTTGAATAATGTGCTAATTATACTCTGCTAAAGATTAACCCATGTTGACGTTGTGCTATGTCCTAATGTTCATGATTTTTGCTTTGATGATATCTTATTCGAGTTGCCATATTATAACAGTGTTGAGGTGTTTTATGGTTATGAGACTAATAAACTTGCTAGTAGAGTGTAATCAATAGGGAATAAACATCACAAAAGTTGCTAAATCTGGTGTGGTTATTCATGACTGAAAGGTCATGGTGTGTCTCGATTCTTGTTAATGTCATTATTTTGATTGGATCAATTTGTTATCAATCAATCAATCAATCAATCAAAAACATGTATAGAGCGTGCTACTCACCCGTGAGGGTCTCAAGGCGCTGGGTGGGGATCAAGGGGGGGCAGGGAGGGTCACTGTTTCAACAACCATGTCTTGAGGTTCTTTCTGAAGAGCAGGAGGTCTTTGGTTTTGCGAAGGTTGGTGGGGAGGGAGTTCCAGGTTTTGGGGGCGAGGTAGACGAAGGACCTGTCTCCTGTGGTGGTGCGTTGGATGTGGGGGACTGTGGCTAGGGCGAGGTCGGCTGATCGGAGGTAGCTTGTGGGAGTGTGGAAGTTCACTCTTTCATTGAGATAGGTTGGGCCGTGTTGTGGAGGGATTTGTGAGCGTGGATGGGGATCTTGAATGTGATTCTCTTGTCTATGGGGAGCCAGTGAAGGGATTTGAGGTGTGGTGAGATTAGTTTGTGGCAGGGGTGAATATTGATGAAGTTATTGATCTATTGATTGGCATGTTATCTCGCCCTAAGGTGTCTTCAATTAGGGTCAAAAGATGAATGGGCCTAAAACGAGACCCAAACTAATTAAAGTATCTAGTAAGGGACGCGTTCTCAGTTCTTCGCATGACAAACAGAGATCGCTGCTAAATCCCTCTAAAGGCTGAACGGCATGCAACCCTACAGATAGGAAATTGGTGTTTATTATCTTTTTTAAAAAAAAAATTTTGATTGACTGTTTGTTGTCATCTGAATGCTTTTGGAAAAGGTCCTGATCCTATACAACAGTTGGGAAATAGCATGTATGGTTAGTCCGAACAATCACATAGGTGGGGCATGTAAAGTTTTGAAAATGGTCTTGAAATGTCAACTGGGGAAGGAGACAACAGGGAAGTCTCTCTCTGTTCTAACAAGACAAATATCACAAGCACACCTTAGCTATTAGACACAAATGTTTTTCTACCATTAGGTGGGGAACACTCAAATATGTCATTGCATACACGTCCCAGCTTAATGCATGCTCCTGCAATTATACTTTGGTGTCTGCCAGGGTCTGGGTGGATCAGGGCACCCTGCCCCCAACTAAGCTACCATCCAATAAAAGGTGCCAGCAATAGATCTGAGCTATAGAATTACCTCTTAGATTTAGGCATAGATAGTTCACTTCACTTCTCCAGACGGGCCAGCTCTACTCATACTTATCCAATATACTAAATACATTATCGTTTTAAGTTTAGATTCATCCTTCTTATTACTACCCAAAATCCAGGAGTAAGTAGGATAAGCTCTATCTACCAACAGCCACCTAGAAGCCTGACCCAGATTTCTAAGGCATATGTTCAGAGGAACAACTGCTATGACTAGCTACTGCAATTACTTTAATTGTTCCCCTAAATTCTCATTCAAAGACACAACCAACTAGAACCAGGCCCTCGTTTATTGCCTGATGACACAATGAATGGCCTCAATGTAATCTCCCTCAGTGTCAATGTGCTAACCTATTACTTTGAGCAGACACAAATCCTGTAATACCTCCACATGTTAGGCCCAACATTGCCTTAATACAAGAGACCCACCTATCCAATGAGGAGAGACAGAAACTGCACAGGGAATGTGTGGGTAAAGAATACCATGCAAGAAAGTGGGCTACCTTAAATAAGAATCACAAGGCCACAAAGACATATTGTAAGGGAGGAGTTGCCATTTTCATATGGAAGAGTCTGCTAAGTAAGACACATAAAAAGGAAAAACTCCAATGGCCACTACTTCTTAATTAAGATCACAATCAGACACTGCTCAGGCAGTCAATCTATGGCCCTGTGACAAATAAATCTGATACCTGCAAAGATATAACCCAGATACTGTTGCAGCACTCCTATGAAAAGACACTCCTGGGAAGGGATTGGAAAATCCCACCTAAGACTTACATTGACAAATCCCGACAGTCAACATCCTTGAATTAGACTGATAGGTGACTACTAGAAGATCTTCAGCAGGATCTCGCTCTTCATGATCCCTGGAAGTTATTTCACCCAACTGACAGAAAATTCAAATGTTATGATGCCCACATGGCACAAGCTCCAGATTTGATTTATTTCTCACCTGCACTTACTTCTTGGGTAGAGTAGTTGATACCATCTTACAAACAAACAGAGTATAAGACCATGGCACTATAAAAATTACACTCAATCTTGGTCTCCTCAAAACCCTGCATGATTAATTGAAACTTAATATGTCTTATTACTGAGTGCCTCAAGATAAAAAAAGGTTGTGATCCCTAGTTCAAACCTATATTCAGGAAACTTAATATAGAGTATCATCCCACCTTATATTGTGGGCCACAGATAAGGCTATATTAAGAGGGGAGATCATGAGAGACTCAGCCATTCAAAAAAGACCCAACTAGGAATAGCAGTGATCTGGAAAATGAGTTAACCCATTCAAAGATGGTTAAAAACAATCATCTAAAAACAAAAAGGGCCATAATATATAACAATACATGTACCACTTGTATACATCCCAAGCTGAGATAGTGTTATTCAGGCTAAAACATCACCATTGTGAGAGTATGGAGAAGACAGGCAGACTTTTAGCCATGCAACCCAGGTAACACAAAACCTAACATAATATTCCTGCCATATAAGATGGAAAAGGGCCAATAAAACACTCACTCTTTCAGTCTACTAAATATGTTTTTGAGAATACATTGAAGCTATATACAAGGCTGATCATTACAATAGCTCCCTAGAGATGATTGACATTTTATCAGCATTACTCTTGTTACAACTGATATTCTAAACCAAAACATTACTGATGATAAAATAACAAAGCAGACAGAAATTAATGAGGTCAGCATTGTGTTGGTTTTAATAAAAAAGGAACTCAAGATCTGTTGGAATGTGCCAGCTACAGGCAAATATCCTGACTTAGGGGGTTATTCTAACTTTGGAGGAGGTGTTAATCCGTCCCAAAAGTGACGGAAAAGTGACGGATTTACCACCAGCCGTATTACGAGTCCATTATATCCTATGGAACTCGTAATACGGCTGGTGGTATATCCGTCACTTTACCGTCACTTTTGGGATGGATTAACACTCCTCCAAAGTTAGAATAACCCCCTTAATGTAGGTATGAAGATAATGGACAGAATTTTGGCAAACAGCCTCACCAATTCATCCTCCTGTTCATTAATGGTAATCAAGTGGGCTTTATATGCACCGCTCCTCCACATTTTACCTAAGATTGCTTGCACATATCCTTCGCCAAATAAAAGAGAACACAGAGGAGAATGTACCACTCTCATCAGATGCAGAGAAAGCCTTCAACACAGTGGAGTGGCCTTGTCTTTTCTGCATTTTGGAGTATTTTGACCACAGAGAAATATGTTGAACAATATCAAATGGTTACATACCAATCAGATGACGGTGGTGGGGCTGTAATGGGCACACATCTACTGCTTTCTACATAAGTTGTGGAACAATGCCTATTATCCCTGCTGCTATTTGTGGTACAACCTCTAGATCATGCTATCAGATGTGACACAACTATTGAAGGTGTAAAGACCAAAGTATGCAAACAAAATTCTTCTCTTTCAGATAACATTATAGTTACCTTAGCTAATCCTCAGGAATCTATACCCCACTTAATCACTTAATACAGAAATAATCAGTTTGTTCCACTTTTCTGAGTATAAAATAAATCAAAGTAAGTTTGAAGCACTATCACTCACACATAACATAACCATGGAATCAACAGCGGACCACCGCTATGCATGGAAATATCTAATACGCTATAACAAAGGACTAACATGGACTCACACACAGAAGAGAAGAAAATATTGATACCTTGGGAAAAAATCAGGTTTACAAAATTATTGTCATACCTCATTTGAAATATGTTTGCACTCTGCTACCCCCCTGAATACCGGCACATATTGTCACTAAACTCACAATATTCATGCAAACATTCATCTGGGCAGGGAGAAACCCACAACTTAAGATGAGCAAACTTCAAACAGTGATAGAAGGAGGTTGCCTACAATTACTTTACATTGAGCAATGCTGGCTCGGCTCACATTTAAGTTGTCATAAGTGAGATACAGGCTGAGCAATACCTTAGGCTTGCCACACTGGGGCCACATGGAGAAGTCGTTATAGAGAAAGGTTGATCAACTCTATCCATTGTACATGACAGATAAATGATGCAAGCTCACGTCTAACCCCATATTACAAGTGACAAAACATTCATAACCCTTTCATAACAGGCACTGAACCATTCTCGAAGGGCTTTGTGTCCGGAGGGAGGTAATTAAAAACAATTGATCATGTACTCACAGTTGATGGACTAAACTTTTGCTGAAATGCAGGTGACCTATAACTTCCCTCAATACGTGTGTTGTGATTTTCTGAGGTTCAGCAAGCCCATCTCCCAATCTCAGTGTGGTCGGTACACCACCCAACCAATCACTGTGCCGTTCTTCACACAGCTCAACCAATCTTAACATGGTGTTTCACCCCAAATGACCAATCCCAGCGCAGCACAATATGATGCAACAACCTGCTCCTTGCAGCGGCTCAACCTCCATTACAAGTTGCTTGTTTTCACAAAAGCTCCAGTCCCACTACTCTATGCAACATAACATAACAGTATTTGTCTGCCCCTACTAAAGAAAACAACAAGAACATTTAAACAACTGTAATATTCAGATTTTTACACCCTCTGACTTTTTCCCATTCAGAAAGATTTTGATGCACAACGATGAAATCTCAACCATTGTGAAATCACCTGAAGCAATGCAGTGTAAACTTTATGCATCAGGTTCCACTGACATTAACCAATTTTAGTACAATCAAAACAAGTTGCTACTGTCCCTGTCTCAACTGTGCAGTCAACGATGTCTCACAACCTGTCCCACAAATCATTAGCAGACAAGAAAACCATAAATCAACTCTCTGTTTATCTATCCCTGTGAGCCTAAACTACTTCTTGGTCCACTAGCCTCTTTATCTTCTTCAACAGAAACACATAAGCATCACAAGTCATAAGTTCTAATAATTCATTCAACGTGCATACACCACTACCAGTACTTAAGTACAGCCACAATAATCAATGCTCAGTGACAATTCTGACACATAACCTTATTGATAAAACTCCAATTCAACATTCACCTTAGAAAACCACACTCTGCCAATCTTCAATCTAAGGCTTTGGGCAAGGGTACATGGACATCTATCTATCTCGGGGCAATTTGTAATTACTAGCTCCTCTTTCTCATTATGTAAACCGTCCTCTCACTACCAAATTTGGTTGAGGGGGATCTTAGTTCAAATATTTGGTTTACTGTGTAAATCTTACCAATTCATCAGGACAGAAACTGCTGCTTAAATGACTGGGCTAACAGACCTTGGACATAAGTGAGGATTATTAAGGACCTGCAAGTCAAATTAACTAGTCACCACAGTTTCAATTTCAATCTCTTGGGAGTCAATAATGAGTGTTGGTATGAGTTTCAAAGCTTTATTAAAATCTCAGAATTTCTTTTGATCTTTGTGAGAATTAATATTAAATCTCATCAATTCAATTAGAGCAATTAATCAATAAGAAATGAAAATTATTGAAATATTAGCAATGAAGCGCTTCCCATAAAGATAAAGTCCACATTCTTAAACTTTGAGAGTACAAAGGAAAATTACATTTCATGGTTCAACCCTTACACTACTTTATTAAATAACAAGTTTCTCGTATATTTCAGTTTACTAAACTATTGTTCATGTAGAAACATTCTGCGGAAATTAAACTAAACATTTTAATTCATTATTATATTTGATTAAAAACAAGCCTATGGTAAGGCCATAATCTAAAAGTCATACATGTATTAACATTTCAGCTTTGCTGAACATTAACATTTCACATTCTTTAGCAATGCCAGCATCTGTAAAAAGTGCATTCTGCAGCTATTCAAACCTTATATCTATAAATGTGACAGCCTAGTGCTCTCACTTGCTTTTAAATGTGGCTGTTTGTCTAATGCCTACCTGTTAATTGTATTAATTTTCATTATTTAAAAATGCCCTAGCAGCAGTTATTAGCAAATCTTCTATTACAATTTTGTGAGTAACTCAGCTACATTATATACATTAAGGGCTGGATTTATCATCATTTAACACAGTGCAAAAAGACAACTTACTGTGCTGCATCAAATGGAGAGTACAGGAATGTGCCATATCTACTAAGATGTGGTGCATTTCTGCTCTGCCACTATGCTGACATGCATGTATAAACAGTGACAAGAAAACTCACTCTGCAGCAGTAGACATTGCATTTTAGTGTTGTGCACAGTAGAGTTGAAGAATGTCGAGTATGATTGTGATCTAGGGAAGTGTGTCTTTAATAAAGCAGGGAACGGAAAGACAGATCAGATTATTATTGAAGTGATGCGAGTAGTGTGTTGAACAAGAGGGACGTGTGTCATCTCCAAGCATGGTAGGTAAAAGAAGAGATGCCTGTGTTGTTGAGAGAGGCAAGATATGGTAGGTAGTAATTTGGTGAGGGGGACAGGTGGGGGAGGTAGGTGGAGGGAGAGAGGGAAGGGGTAAGGGAAGCTGTGAGAGTTGACGCTAGGCTAGGATAAGGTAGGATGAGATAGGGAGAGGGGGATGAGGGGGCAGGGAGAGATGTTAGTATAATGGAGGGGATAGTGGGACGGAAGAGTGAGTAAGCAAGGATGCGAGAAGATAAGGTAAGTTGAGAAGGTAAGACGAAAAAGGGTGAAGAAGGGCACCCAGCGCCCTGCTTAGGATGGTGCAAGTGGGGGATGGGGGATGGTAGGGGAGAAGGATGGGATAGGTACATGGGGGGGTTCAGTGCGTTTTATGTCAGAAGCCGTGAGAGGTTTACAGGAAAGCTAGGAGATAAATAATGAGCTCGATGAGGTGTGTCAGTAAGAAAGGGTGCCCACAGTTGCTGAAAAAGAGTGGCTTGATCCTGCATATTGTATATGGGGCGTTCAAAGGTGGCAGTCGGGAACATTGCTATCATCCATTCTTCCAGAGTGGGGGGCGTAGGGGATCTCCAATGTTGTAGCACGCATAGCTTGGCTGTCACCAGGGCTGAATGTAACAAACGTCGGTGTGGTCTGGATAGGTCGGGAAGCTGGTCCATGTCATGGATAAGTATATGTGAGGGGGAGAGCGGTGTCTGTAGTGTTATTGAAGTTGCAAGAGTGGCTCCTACCGTGTCCCAGAGGGGTCAAACCGATGGACATTTGCAGAGGATATGTCCCAAATCGCATTTGGCTTCCGTGCACCGCCAGCATTTCACATGGTGGAGTAGCCCTATCCTCTGCAGCTTTATTGGGGTCCAATACCAATCATGAATTATTTTAAAAAGGCAGAACTTTAGTCGGGCTTTCCGGACGCCTTTATCTAGGTCCATCAGTGTCGCTGCCTTCTAGGTCTGTTTGGAGGCTTAGTTGTCATTTAAGGCGTAAAGCTTCAAGAAGGGGTTGTGTAGAGGTGTTGTGTGAGGATATCGTATTTACCCGCCATCACACCTTTGAGGTGGCCCCACGTTTTGAGATAGAAAATGACAGGGTATGATTGTAATACCCATGGGGTCACTCCGATACTGCTGTGCAGGCAGTGTTTGAGTAGTAGATATCGCCAAGCCTGATTGGGGTGGAGACCAAAGTCTCCTTATAGGTTCTCTAACTATTTCAGCTCGCCATTCTCAATGATTTGGTCTACTCTTTCTATGTCCACCATACTCCATTGCACCCGAAATAGAGATCGTCCTCTGATCTGTATGCCTTCATTTCCCCAGATAGGAGCTCGGACATGAAAAAGCAGGTTTATGCCTAAGAGTTGATGCGCTCTACACTAGCCTACTTGCATTGCTTTCAGCATTGGGTTGGTGAGCTGTGTTGGGGGATGGGCAATCGTTGTATAAGTACTAGATAGTCCTCTTAGTCCTCTGTGGTGTGAGAGCAGTAGGAGATTCATTGTGACCCTTTGGGGTGGGTCCAGTGTGCCTGAGACCATATACACTAACTGGGAAAGGTGGAGAGCAAGGGCATAGTGTTCTATCAATGGTAGCCCCATACCTCCACAGGAGCAGCCTGCCATGAGTTTCGCTGGGGATAGACAGGGGCAAGAGGTACCCCATGCAAAGGCTCTGTCCGCGGCATCAATAGATCTTAAGGTAGAGAGCGGCACTTGTATAGGAAGCATGCCCAACAAGTATGTGAAGCACGGCAAAGTGACAATCCTCACTGCGTGCACCCTGCTCCACATTGAGAGTCCTAGATGGGACCATTTCTCAAAGTCCAGCTTCATGGGTGCAATGAGCGGCTCAATGTTATGAACCACCATGTTCTCCAGGTCTCTGTTGACAAGGATCCCAAGGTATTTAAGGCAGAGTGGTGTCCAACGGAACAAGAATCCATGTATTGCTGCACTCGTGATAATGAGGGAGAGAGGCAGTGCTTCACCTTTGTCCCAGTTTACTCAGTATCTGGATATGCCTGCAAAGTCTACAATAATCTCCAGTAGTGCCGGGAGGGAACGGTCGAGATCTGTCAGGGTAAGTATGATATCATCTGCATACAAGTAGATTTTGGAAAGTCCCCCTCGGATTGGTATTCCAGCGAGTAGTGCGGATTGACGTATGGTAGCTGCTAGCAGTTCCATGGCTAGAAGGAAAAGCAATGGTAAAAGAGGGTAACCCAGTCTCATTCCGCTGTGAATGGGGAAAGGATCTGAGAGGAATCCCCCGCAATTAACCTGTGCAGAGGGTCTATCGTTTAGTAGGCATACTTTTGCTATGAATTTTTCACTTCGTCCAAATTTTTGCAAAGTCGTAAACAAATATCCCAAATCCTAGCGGTCAAATGCTTTTTCCGCATCTAAAGATAAGTCCATAGCTTCAGCTGGCATGTCCCTGGCTTCCCATAAGGCATGGGAGAGAGTCTGAAGGTGATTTCTAGAGGTGCGTCCTGGGACAAATCCTACCTGTGTTTGGTGTATGAAGAACAGGATAACTTTACGCAGCCACGCCGTTAAGACACTGGCCAGAATTTTGATATCACCATTCAACAGTGATATGGGTCAATAATTGCCACAATAGAGGGAGGTCTCTCCCCGGTTTTGGTAGTGCTGTGATCACTGCCTGATTCTAGATTGCACCTAAAGTCCCTTCGCGGTACACCTCCCGGAAGGCTTCATACAGGGAGTCAACCACTTCCGTACCTGCCTATTTATAAAATGACTCAGGAAATCTGTCCTCTCCCGGTGATTTATGATAATGGAGGTTTTAGATGGCTCATGCTATTTCAGTCTTACTTATCTCCCCTTCTAATAGGGGAGGTGTACTCTCCTCAGGAAGTCATCCACTCACTCAGAATTGACTGCCTTCTCTGGGGTATATAGACGTTGGGAGAACGTACAATGTACTGCGGCCGGGTAAGGACTTCCCTGTTGGAAGATGCAATAGCAGTAATGGTCTGAGCTGCTTCTTTCTGTGAGCCGCTAAGAGTCGTCCAGCTTTTTCCCCCTCTTTATAGTGCCTTCCTTGCATACTTTGTAGTTTATGTTCAGCTTGGGAAGTGTAGAGCTCATTAAGGGCCATACGAGCTTGTTCTAATTGGTGATGATTTGCCATGGTTGGCTGCGCTGAATACAGTTGGGTGAGGCGTGCAATACTATGCTCCAGTTCTACTTGATATGCTGTTTATTGGCCTGTGCTGCACCTCTCATCATCTGTCCGCACAGAGTTGCCTTTTCCTCTGACTGCAGGATCCTTTGAGAGGATACCATATTTTTACTATCTCACATATACGTGGCAACGTGCGTCTCTAGTTGTGTTTTTCACTGGCGGGTGCAGTAATGATGTACAGCAAAGCGCCAGGGTTTTCGGCCCGGTGAGGTAAGTCCTGTATTTACTATCAACAGTATAGGGGAGTGATCAGATAGGCCTTCCTCCAGTATACAAGAATACTGTACCTTAGCCACCGAACGATGTGTCACGAGAAAGTAATATAGGAGGGATTGGGACCCATGGAAGTGCGACAGAAACGTGTACTCCTTATTGGTTGGATGTTTTAGTCTTCAATGATCCACTAGTCCATGGTCTAGGGACACGTCTTCAAGGATGGCTCTGTCTTGGTTATTACATATCTCCATGGGCCCTGTTCTGTCTAGCACTGCGTCTCGAGTCAAATTCCAGTCTCCTCCTATGACATCACGTGAGGCGCCTATCTCTGTAAGTAGGCGGGTAATGTGAAGGAAGAACAGTTTTTTGGGTGCATATATGGAACCAATGCATATCGAGGAGTCCTCTAACTTTAGTTTCTCAAAAACAGATCTCCCCTCCAGGTCTGCTCATGTTTTAATCAGCGTCACTGGTAGTGTCTTGCG
This sequence comes from Pleurodeles waltl, assembly GCF_031143425.1. Classification (NCBI taxonomy): domain Eukaryota; kingdom Metazoa; phylum Chordata; class Amphibia; order Caudata; family Salamandridae; genus Pleurodeles; species Pleurodeles waltl. Next base: position 860,346,058 of record NC_090448.1, on the reverse strand, counting down.
AATCAGAAACGCCACTCCACATTTCCTTAGGGTCCCGCTGCCCAGTGACCTAGGTGTCACACAGCAACTAAATATAGCTTTCCCCACCCAGTCTCGACATAACTTACTGGATTCTGCCACATCGAGGTATGAGGGACAGCTACATCCACTTTTTTTGACTGCAAGCAGGATATCACCTTCTTTCTTTTCACATAATAGGTTAGACCATTGAAATTCCAGGATACAAGCCATAGTGACCTAGACAGGGTGGGACTCTGCCACTCATACCTTTAGTGGAGACGCTCATCACTCTAGGATATTAAGGTAATGTTCGGGAGCCAACGACAACAGAGTCAGTAATTAGAGAATCTGATGTAGAGGAGGAGGGAATGGGGGAGGTCTCTGATCTGTAAGAGGGGGTGGGATGTCTGGAAAGGTAAGAATATGTTTAACGTCGAAGTCAAAAGGACAACCCTATCATAGTGGCCAGGACAATTGGGGGAGGAGGGGAGAATGTGGGGAGGGGCGGGGCGCCGGGTGTTTGCTGAGCGCTATTAATAAGTGATAGGTGGTAGTTGGTTAAAGAAGATTAGGAAGATGAGGAAACAGGAGTGTTGATGTGCATCTAGAAGGAATAATAAACTGACTAAGAGAGAAAAGATGAGGAACGGAGAAGGAGTGAACGTGAAGCCGATGGGACAAATGGGGGGTGAGGGGAGGGGGAAGTAGAGAAAGGAGAAGGCAAAAGATATAGGTATCGGGTCGTCTACTACTTAGGGCAGTAGTGAAGCCCTAGGGATCCGGATCTGTGGACTGCGGGTCCAAACATGCGGAGCCGTCATGCTCACAGCAGCCCCAGGCCGAGACAGGCCGCATGCGGAGGGGCAACCCTGGAGGGTGTAAGGAGGCAATCATGAGAACGGGGAGCATCGATCATCATTCGGGACCGTCCGTTCTAATGGCAGGGATAATGAGAACAACAAGAGTAATAAGAAGAATAAGAAGAGGAGGAGGGGGGTAAGCGAGGCGAGGGTGGGGCAGGAGCCAGGGAGGGGCAGGGCAAGGGGCGGACCGGTTGTCTCCCCTGTGGAGGGATGAAAGTGAGGGCCATAGCAATTATGTCTCCTACCACTGTTGTTGAACTTATTCTAATCTGTTCCTATCCAGTCCCTACCACCCCACCCATATAGGGAGGGAGAGCGGGGGCCGAGCCCCGATCCCCCCCAGGTACCCCACACCAACTGTCAGCGATTGAGGCATGGAGGGGGTGACAACCGTGAACGGTGGGAGACAGCTCGCGCTCTACCAAAATACAGTATGCAATTCTAATGAGAATAAACATCTATGATAATAATACATGACAACATTATTATTGTTATGGAGAACCTCCATTGATAACAAACATTATTACAGTGCATCAATAATCATTAAACTTTAAACGAGGGCATGAGGCATAATTTATATGAAGCCATTATTTGCTTACAATAGTCTATCCTATCGTGTGGCTGAGATTTGTTAACTTGTAACTACTGTACGTGCTTGTAACTATAGGAAGTTAGTAGCGGTTATATCTCGCTCATTCTATTTCACAGTTCACAGTTTATAATCTTTAATGTCTCATCGTAGAGAGAGTAAGTAGCTATCGTATCAGTCATATCATGTTCATCATGCACATTGTTCAGGCGACAAGTGAGAAAGAGTGAAAGAAAAAAAGAGATAGTGTGAAGCGAGAAGGAGCAGGAGGAGAGGAGGGATACCAGTAAGTAGACTACTGCCTATATAGTTATGAGACGCCTGGCCGGGGTCAGACTGTGCAACTTGGTGTTACTCGACACAGTCTACTGTTGTTCCAGCCCAGCGATCCGAGTAAAACTTAACAGTTCTGTACATTACTTTACAGTGTATTACTAGGCTACAATAGACATGATCATAATTTTTGGGTACTCATCTGTCCGTTGACTCTGCCGTCTTTGCCAGGGTGCAGGCTCCACTAGTCTGGCTTGTTTCAGTGATCCATAATTGTCACTCAGTTTCCTGAGTCTCTGTGATTGGCGTCCCTGACTTTATGGTTTCAGAGGGGAGCGTGATTTGTCTCTTTCCGACATTTGGATATTGCTCACCACTTCTTTTAGCACATTAACTCTGTTGCTTGGAGTTTGCGCATATCTCCCTGTGTCTCTTCCCCTCAAGTGGGGTTCAATGTCAGTATGTTTGCACAGATCTGGTGCAAACAATGGAGATGTCCTGCCCTGCCGGCTGGCATCCTGCCCCAGGTGTACAGCTAGTGGGGTTATGTCCATTATCTCAGTCGAAAGGTCGGCCAGATAGAGACAGAGGTGGTCATTACAACTCTCGCGGACGGTGTTAAAGCAGCAGTAAGACCACCAACAGGCCTGCGGAAAACAATTTGCAATTACGACCATGGCGGAAACCGCAACAAAGACAGCCACTTTTACACTCCGACCGCCACGGCGGTACACACAAACAGCGCGACGGTCACCACCAACAGACAGGCGGAAGACAATGTACCGCCCACACTATTATGACAGGCTAATCCGCCTCCTTTTCCGGGGCGGATTCACGTGGACAAAAATACGGCGGAAACAGGAATTTCAAAGGGAAAACACTTACCTCTACACACTCCACGAGGAACGAGGACACCGTGGACACAGAACTCCAAATCCTACCTGCGATAGTCTTCCTGCTCCTGTACCAGAAGCACGAACGCCGGCGGCGAAGACCACGGTGAGTACTGCACCTACGACACAGGGGAAGGGGGAGTCAAGAAACAGGGACACACACACGCAACACCCCCACCCCCACCCTCACCCACTACAACACACACACTAATACATATCTATACATTATAGTTACACCCCCCAACCCCCCCCGGAAGAATGCAAAGCAAAAGGAAATGAGTGTAACCATTGTAATCTATTAAAATGCAGTACTCCAAAATATACATATATACACTATTAACAAAATATACACCAAGAATAGTAGTCCAGGTATTGCACCATTTATAGTCCGTGGACCACTGGGCCCAAAATGCATGGGCGAGGCCCACACTCGATACCAGATCAAAACAGAGAGAACACTGCAGGGGCATCAGATAGAAATACAACAGGCACCTCAGGGGGAAGGGAAGGGGGGGCACCTCAGCCGGATGAGTGCACAACACCAGATCCATGAGGGGGCCACATGCCCACTGTTCAATCCTGGGGAGTGCAAAGCCACAGTCTCTCAAGTCTATACAGTGGGTGGGTTGCCCACTGCATTTTCCTGGGGAGTGCAAAGCCACAGTCTCTCAAGTCTCTACAGTGGGTTGGTTGCCCACTGCATTATCCTGGGGAGTGCAAAGCCACAGTCTCTCAAGTCTCTCCAGCGGGTGGTATGCCCACTGTTCAATCCTGGGGAGTGCAAAGCCACAGTCTCTCAAGTCTCCACAGTGGGTGGTTTGCCCACTGCTGCGTCCTGGGGAGTGCAAAGCCACAGTCTCTCAAGTCTCTCCAGTGGGTGGTTTGCCCACTGCATTATCCTGGGGAGAGCAAAGCCACTGTCTCTCAAGTCTCTACAGTGGGTGGTTTTCCCACTGCATTATCCTGGGGAGTGCAAAGCCACAGTCTCTCAAGTCTCTCCAGTGGGTGGGTTGCCCACTGCATTATCCTGGGGACTGCAAAGCCACAGTCTCTCAAGTCTCTCCAGTGGGTGGGTTGCCCACTGCATTATCCTGGGGAGTGCAAAGCCACAGTCTCTCAAGTGGATAACATTCTCCACTGATTCTGGAGGGGGAATGGTGCCCAGAGTGCTTCATCCTGTGAAGGACAGAGGTAGTGGATGCATGTCTCCACTGGTTCTGGAGGGGGACTGGTGCCCAGAGTGCATCACTCAACCCGTGACGGTCCCAGTTGCGTCAGTGCCCCTGCTGCTCATGGGCTAGCGGTGCTTGAGTTGGCAGTGCCCTGTTCAGCGGTGCTTGCCCTGTTTAGCGGTGCTTGAGTTGCCGGTGCCCTGTTCAGCGGTGCTTGAGTTGGCAGTGCCCTGTTCAGCGGTGCTTGAGTTGGCGGTGCCCTGTTCAGCGGTGTTTGCTCTGTTCAGTGGTGCTAGAGTTGGCGGTGCCCTGTTAAGCGGTGCTTGCCCTGTTTAGCTCTGCATGAGTTGGCGGTCCTTCGTGGCCCAGCGGTGCTTGAGTTGGCGGTCCTTCATGGCCCAGCAGGTCTTGTGCTGGCGGTCCTTCATGGCCCAGCTGGGCTGGGGCTGGCGATCCTTCATGGCCCAGCTGGGCTGGGGCTGGCGGGGCCCTCCTGGGCAGCTGGGCTGGGGCTGGCGGGGCCCTCCTGGGCAGCTGGGATGGGACTGGCGGGGCCCTCCTGGGCAGCTGGGATGGGGCTGGCGGGGCCCTTCTGGGCAGCTGGGCTGGGGCTGGCGGTGGCCTCCTGGGCAGCGGGGATGATGGCGATCTTCTCTGCCGTGCTGCTCTTCCCAGACTTGCTGGGTTTCTTGTGGCCCTTCCCCACCTTGGGAGGTTTCACAGCTGAGTCCACACTCCCACCGGGACCCCTGGGAGCGGCTTGGGTGGCTGGAGTCTTCCCCCTCTGCCGCCGGGCACTGGCAAACTTCTGATGCTTCACGGGGGGGACTGGCTGTGCTGTGGCTCCGTTCCACACTGGCTGTCCTGGTGGCCAGTGCAGTTTGAATTCCTGTGACTACAGGCACCATTGGTCCCGGAGATGTTGTGGCTGAGGTGCTACTTCGGGACCTATGAGATGGATGGTGTGGGAAAAAGGTCAAGGCTGGAAAGGAAAAGTTTTTTGGACACACTGGGACGGGCAGCTGGAGGGGGTTTGGGAGTAGAGGAAGAGGTGGTGGTAGTAGGAGGTGTACGTTTGGTGAGTTTGGGTGCAGGTGCATGCGCTGGAGGCTGTCGTGAGGTGGATGGCTGTTGTGTGGATGTGTACCTGCGTTTGTGTATCTTGGGGTCTGGTCATCACAGACACACTGGGAGAGGACACAGGGTACGTGTGAATGGTAGTGAGGGTGGTGACTGCACGTGAGCGGGGTGTGCTGGTGGGTGTGCTTGTGAGGGATGTAGTGGCTGTAGAGGTAGTGCATTCAGGTGTGTGTGTAGACGAGACTGGGAGGGAGGAGGGAGACGACGAGGAGGGGGGCACAGTGGAGACAGTGGATGTTGGTGTGTCTGCGTGTGTGATGCTTGCGAGAGTGCCTGTGGGATGTGTGGTGCTTATGTTTGCCTGAGCTTCCCTTGTGTGGTGAGGTGTGTGCAGGCTGGTCTGATGATGCGCTTTGGATAGGCAGGGACAATGGCTGCCATCAGTGCTGAAGCCAGAGTTTGAAAGGCTTGGTGAAGGGTCGCCTGACCAGAATGAATGCCCTCCAGGAATGCATTAGTTTGTAACTGCCTTTCTACACCCTGGATGGCATTCAAAATGGTAGACTGCCCAACAGTGAGTGACCTGAGGAGGTCAATGGCCTCCTCACTGAGGGCAGCAGGGGTGACTGGGGCAGGGCCTGAGGTGCCTGGGGTGAAGGTGATGCCCACCCTCCTGGGTGAGCGGGCACGGGGCGAAGGCTGAGGGGCTGCTGGGAGGGCAGTGCTGGTAGGGGGGGTGGCTGCTGTACCTGTAGATGCGGGGGAACAGATGTTACCGCCACCACAAGGGAGCTCCCATCAGAGGACGAGTCCGTGTTGCTGGTCTCAGCTCCTGTCCCCGCCGTGGAGCTCCGCTCGCCCTCCGTCCCACTGGTGAATTCTGAGTCCGTAGTGTGGCCATCCATGGCCATGTGGGATGCAGCTCCCTTGTGCTCCGGTGCCACTGCTCCTCTACCTGATGATGCTAATGCACACAAGAACAGGGAAACCACAAAAAAGGGGGGGGGGAAACAGAATAAAGACATGTTGAGTGCATGGATTACCGCTACCGTTGGCGGACAAGACAGAAACAGAAGCCCCCTGCACTACGCCGCGCTCTTGGGCTTTACAGGTCAATTCCTGGGAAATGGCCTACAAGGCTATGGACGACATCTGCACACATAGATGACACAGGGGCATGAATAGCTGTACTTGGCACTCTACAGAGGTGGGGTGGGGGGCCACAGGGCAATGCCTTATGGGGGGGCCTAGCCTGCGGAACTCCCCCAGGCCTAGGGAAACCCACAGCCCTCCTCCCCCACCCAGACAACTCCACTGTGCGCAAAGTCAGCTGAATGAGAGTGTACTCACCCCCTTGTGTCTGCTGTGATGCGCTCAAGCGCCCATCCAACCCCGGGCAGGCCACCACCAGGATCCTGAACATCAGGGGGGTCAAGGTTCGACGGGCACCCCTCCCACGTTGGGAGGCCATCCCCAGCTGAGCCTCCGCCATCTTCTTGCTCCAGCGGAGAATGTCCTCCCATCTTTTCTGGCAGTGGGTGCCCCGTCTGTGGTAGACCCCCAGGGTCCGGATGTCCTTGCCGATGGCATGCCAAATATCTTTCTTCTGGTGGGCACTGACCTACATGAAATGTACAGGGGAAGAAGAGAAGTAATTACCAACTGCACCGTCAAAGTGAGTGGCCCCCATCCCTACCCTTGCCATGTGGCACATGCACCCACCGTCTTTCGTGCACGCAGAACTCTGCCTCTTTCCTTCTTACATCCAGCCCTCTCCACACAGGCATAGCCCATACAACATGCTCCCTGTGTACTTACCTGTTTTTCTGGAGGACCGTTGAGTAGCGTGTACTGGGGGAGGACCCCATCAACGAGCTTGTCCAACTCCTCCGATGTGAAGGCAGGGGCCCTTTCCCAAGACGCACGAGCCATTGTCTCTTCCAGACCGAGGTCACAGCAGCACTTGCAGTGTAGGTCCTCTCCTGTCGAAGATCAGGTATCGAGTGATTGAACAGATAGAAAATGGCGGTCATGTCTGCGGCGGTGTCACGTCCGCGGCGGTGCGTACCATCACCGCTGGCGTACATCGTCATTGGCTCCTGGGACCCATAGGGTCCAATGTTAACCAATGCAGCATTGCGCCACGGTCTCCGACCGCCTACCGCGACGGTGTACAACGCCAGCGCAGTTACCTCACATCCCATTGTCCCACTTCAGAGGTCAGGCAGCCGCCATTTCAGGGGCCCACATGGCCTAATTTCCAACTGCATCACACATACCTACGCCTAGTCTCAACACACATACAGGCCATCTATTGTGTATGATTGGTGTTCTGGGTAAACTGTGGGTACGTACCTCTGAGTTGTTTGACTCTGTGGTCACTGTTGTTCTTCATAGGCACCGTCCGCTGGGACATGTGAGGAGATGGCGGAATCCTGCGGTGTACCGACCGCTGGTGGACCTGTCGAAAATGGAGGAAAGACATTCGATAATCACCTACAGGTTTTACCGTGCCACAATCCAGGAACTGTGTACCCAGTTGGAGCCAGACCTGATGTCAGCAATCCGCCATCCCACAGGAATCCCCCCTCAAGTGCAGGTGCTATCAGTGCTCCATTTCCTTGCAAGTGGCTCTTTTCAAACAACTGTGGCCATGGCATCAGGGATGTCCCAGCCTATGTTTTCCAACGCATTGTCCAGAGTGTTGTCTGCCCTGCTGAAACACATGCGGAGCTACATCGTTTTGCCTCAGGTGGAGGATTTGCCTACAGTGAAAGGTGATTTCTATGCCCTGGGACATATCCCCAACATCATAGGTGCCATTGATGGGACCCATGTGGCTTTGGTCCCCCGCCACAGGAGTGAACAGGTGTACAGAAACCGGAAGAGTTATCATTCCATGAATGTACAGATGGTATGTTTGGCAGACCAGTACATCTCCTGTGTGAATGTCATGTTCCCTGGCTCAGTGCATGACGCGGAATAGCAGCATCCCTTATGTGATGGGTCAACTCCAGAGGCACCGTGTGTGGCTATTAGGTGAGCCCCTGGAAGCAAGACAGTGGGAATGGTTGTCTGGGGTTATCCCTACAGGTTAGTGTGTGTCTAACAGTTGTCCCTCGCCATTTGCAGGTGACTCTGGGTACCCCAACCTGTCATGGCTACTGACCCCAGTGAGGAATCCCAGGACCAGGGCAGAGGAACGCTACAATGAGGCCCATGGGCGAACTAGGAGGGTGATCGAGCGGACGTTCGGCGTCCTGAAGGCCAGGTTCAGGTGCCTGCATATGACAGGTGGATCCCTATTCTACTCACCAAAGAAGGTGTGCCAGATCATCGTGGCCTGCTGTATGCTTCACAACTTGGCTTTGCAACGACAGGTGCCTTTTCTGCAGGAGGATGGTACAGATGGCGGTGTTACTATTTCAAGAACATTTAGTCACTGCAATTGCAAATACACTATTTCGAAATCACAGACAGACTCCAGATCATTTTGTGCTTTAGGTGTGTTTATTTAAATGCTAAATATTGGAGGGGGAAGTTAAATGGTGAGGAGTGATGGCGGAGGAGTGTCCATGGCAGAGTCGAGTCTATTAGTCTAAGAGGTTCATTGCCCATATGGGCATAGGAAGTGGAGCTGGGGTAGTTTAATTATGCACAGGGTGACAAAGTGGGACAGTGAGATGACAATCAGGGTGGTCTCATTTCTTGGCGGGGGTCTTGGCATCGTGCTCTGTCTTGTTCCTGGATCTCATGGACCGTTTGCGGGGTGGTTCTCCCTCTGCAGGGGGTGGGGTGCTGGTGTGGTAGTCCTGTGGTGGGGCGTCCTGTCCACTAGCGCCGGCGGAGGTGGTGGGCAGTTCATCGTCCATGCTAGTGTCAGGGGCCCCTTGGAGTGCCACAGTGTCCCTCCTGGTGTTAAGTAGTTCCTTCAGCACCCCTACGATGGTGCCCAGGGTGGAGCTGATGGTTCTGAGTTCCTCCCTGAAGCCCATATACTGTTCCTCCTGCATGCGCTGGGTCTCCTGAAACTTGGCCAGTACCGTTGCCATCGACTCCTGGGAGTGGTGGTAGGCTCCCATGATGGTGGAGAGGGCCTCGTGGAGAGTGGGTTCCCTTGGCCTGTCCGCCCCCTGTCCCACAGCAGCCCTCCCAGTTCCCCTGTGTTCCTGGGCCTCCGTCCCCTGGACCGTGTGCCCACTGCCACTGCCCTCAGGTCCCTGTTGTTGTTGGGGTGGTGGGTTATCCTGGGTTCCCTGTAGTGGTGGACACACAGCTGATTGACGTGTCCTGGGGACAGAGGTATGGGCCCGCTGGGTGGGTGCTGTGCTGGTGTTTCCAGAGGGGGAAGGTCTGTGGTGGCCTGTGCCTGTGTGAGGGGAAGCGACTGTCCCGAGGTCCCCGAGGTCCCCGATGGTCCGGGCTGGTCATCTAGATCCAGTTGGACAGAGGTGCTGTCATCACTGTGGGCCTCTTCTGTGGGAGGAGTGGACATGTCTGGACCCTCCTGTCTGGTGACGTTGGGTAGTGGCCCTGCAGGGGTGTAAAGGCATGATTATTGCATCTGTGTGTGGCATGGTGTGCAATGGGTGGGTGACTGTGTACCCCAGTGTTAGCATTCCTGTGTGGGAGCTTGTGTGATGATGGTTTAGGGGGTTGTATGGGTATGTGCAGTGGGCATGCTTTAGTGATGGGTGTCCATGCTTTGTTTTTGCATGCAGGGCTTGGTGTTGGGATGTGTTGTTTGTGATATTAGTACATTTGTGAGGAGTTGGAGTGATAGGGGTGAGGGCGAGGGTGGGGATATGTGATAGCATGCAGGTAGGGTGGGGGATGTAATAGTTAAGATTTGACTTACCAGAGTCCATTCCTCCACCAACTCCTGCGAGGCCCTCCGGATGCAGAATCGGCACGACCTGCTCCTCCCATGTTGTTAGTTGTGGGGGAGGAGGAGGGGGTCTGCCGCGAGTCCGCTGAACCGCCAGGTGGTGTCTTGAGACCACGGAACGCACCTTCCCCCGTAGGTCGTTCCACCTTTTCCTGATGTCCTCCTGATTTCTTGGGTGTTGTCCCACTGCATTGACCTTGTCCACTATTCTTCGCCATAGCTCCATCTTCCTTGCAATTGAGGTGTGCTGCACCTGTGATCCAAATAGCTGTGGCTCTACCCGGACGATTTCCTCCACCATGACCCTGAGCTCCTCCTCCGAGAATCTGGGGTGTCTTTGCCGTGCCATGGGGTGGTGTGGGTGTTGTGTGTCGTGATAAGTGTGGTGATATGTAGTGGTGTGTTGTGTGAGGTGCGTGGAATTTGTGTAAGTGATGGTGTTATGTGCCTGTGGATGCTGTTCTACTTGCTGGTGGTGTCTCTCTCTGTGCTTCGTTCTCAATTTTTTGTATTAGGGGTTTGTGTGTGATGTGGGTGTGTGTTTTATATAGCATTGGGTGTGTGGGAGTGGTGTGTGTATGTGTATCAGGTGTGTGTATTTCGAATTGTCTAATGTGGCTGTGTTTTGTAAGAGTGTGTGTATTTTGAGCGTGGTGGTGTGTACCGCCAATGGAATACCACGGTTGAAAGACCGCAGCGTGGATTCGTGTGTCGTGATAGTGTGGGCGTATTTCTGTTGGCGTGACAGTGGAGGTTTTATTTTCTCCAGTTTCTCACTGACCTTTGGTGTGGCGGACTTGTGTGGGTGTCTGAATTTTGGCGGGTTCCGAGATGTGGGTCATAATAGCTGTGGCGGAATTCCGCAGCCGCGGCGGTGTGTTGGCGGTCTTCTTTGGCTTTTACCGCCAATGTTGTAATGACCGCCAGAATTCCTTCGGCTCGTAGAAATCACTTGAGTTGCCATCTTTGGTGATCCACATCCGTGCTGGTTCGAAAAGGCCATAATTTACCTCAAGTTCGCAAAGTCAGGCGTAGAGAGAGAAATGCCGTGCGGCGAATGTTGATCTCCTTGGAGAAGTCTGCGGTAATTCGGACCTTATAACCCGCATCTTTGAACAGTCCGTCGGAGGGAGCTTTCTGGAGAAGTTGGCGGGTGTGCCGCTGCTGCTGTGGCATGCAGTGATCGGGCGGGGAGGGGTAGCGTTCTCCAGCCCCTTAGGACCTAGACGATGGACTCTCTGAAATTCCAGTGGTGGGTCAAGGATAAGTCCCATGAGCGTGGGATGGATATTCTGTAGATAGGCTTGAATGTCCGCCACTTCTGCCCGTTCCGGGATCCTGAAGAATCGGACATTGTCCCTGAGACTTCTGTCTTCCACGTCTATGAGCTTGCTTCATAGACTAAGCAGTTCCTGGTCCCGATCCGGTGCAGTATTGAAATTGTCTTTATAGCAGAGATTCGCTGTTCTACCCCCAAAACTTGGGTTCGAAAGCCTGCTATACCTGTTCCTATAGATTTTGTCTCATCAGCTAAGGAGGATATATTTGAGTCTATTCCTTCTAAACTTCTACCCACTACTGATATTTCGTGGAGTGTACGCTCCATTGTGGTGTCCTGTTTAGGTGTATCAGTAGTATTAGTCAAGGACTCTGGTTGCGTTCCTTTGGCTGCAGCCATTGGTCTTGAGTGATGTAGTGCTTCAGAGAAAAGGAATTGTCTTGCTGATCTATTAGCGTTTTTTCTGGTGGTTTAACCATTGGGCCTCTCCGGTCTGAGTTCCCGGCATTGGCATTACTGGTCAATGATCTGAGCGCCCCTATTCTTATGTTGAAATCAGGTCCACAGAAAAGTAAGAGAGAGTGTCTTTAAAGAGCGTGGTGTCCACTCGACTCAGGTTGTATGGCAATGGTGGTTACCTCTGAATCCTGTGTCTCACGCTACATCTATCTCTATGAAACTCTGATACCTCTACCGCAAGCTGCAAGGTTATTGGTGTAGAGGAGGAGTTGCCTCAGAAGCTTATCACTTCATCCAGTGTCCCGCTAGAAGTTTCAGTAATGGTTTCAAATGTCTGTGCTAAATCGTAACAGGTGGGAGCAGAAAAGGGGTACGGAGGGGCACGTAATCAGTGATCCAATGTGATATGGGTCTGCTTCACGGCCGTCTCTCACGCTAGAGTGCGTGTTTATTCTTGGCAAGCCCCGGTCCCCGAGTCCCTCTCTCTGTGGGTGTGCTTCGTTGTGGTACAGAGAGGGTGGTGCTACAGCCGAGAAAAGGGAGGGGGGGGAGGACCACCACTTTAGATACAGTGCGTCATAAGGTAGAAATGAATATGTTTATGAGGGAGTAAGGGGCTCTTCAGGCACTACTTAGGGCCCGCTCTAGAATTGGATGCAGGTGCCCTCCTCTGCCCCTCGATGTTCGCTGTACAGTCTCTCACTTCATCTTTGGGTGCTGCTGTAGATTTAAGGAAAGTGGGTAGGGTGGCACCCCATAAGGCATCTAATGATGGCGGTTGTTGGCATCTCACGGAGAAGGTGTAGCCGGGGGAGGCCCCCACTGCGCTCCCCCCCACACCGGCAATGAAGGATATGAGGATAAGAGGACAAGAGCGGGGAGAAGGCTCCGCTCCCGTGTCTCACCCCCACAGCCCCCATGCCGTCAGGGTGTCCCCGCTCTTCTCTCGATCATTCACTCAATTGCCCCCGACCAGCGGCATGGGTGTGCAGGAACTGAGCCTCCTCACTGGGGCAATCAGGCATTTATGAGGTTTAGGTGTCGACTCTGTAGGTATGTATGCAGGGTCGCCACGGGACAATAGGCACCCTCTGGGCAGCACTTGGGTGGCTTATTGGATCACCATGCCATCAGGGCGGGGGAAGCACCAAGTCCAAAGCACGTCCTCTCCTCGTTCCTCACCGGCCTCAGTCAGCACGCCAGCCCTGTGCGCACGCTTCGCAGAAAGGCCTAATCTGCCTCTCCCCTCGTCGCTGTAGTGTCACGCAGTCTGAGGGGGACCGGTTCCGTCTGACAGGTTCCCAGTCATGCTACATCAGTTGTGAGGCCCAGCGACACTCGGTTTCTGTGTCAGCATGGCCCCACACTGCCCATATCTCAGCCCGGAGCTCGTCCCCGCACAGAGCTCCAAAGACAGGCGGCCACCATCAATTGTGGCCAGACCACGCCCCCTTGTTACACCTCTGTCAGGAAGGCATGCACCATTATTGTATTCCCAAGTTTTCTAGAAATGTGCCAAAATCCTTGGGTAGATGCATGGGAACACCCATGCTCCACCCATGTAATGCTGTTCTAGGGTAGAGTAACTCAAGGTAGTGACTTGCGCAGCCTTCCATTACTCCAAATTTACCAATCAACACAAGCATATGCATGGTGGCCTTAAATTGCCTGTTAAATCTGACCTAAGGATTGTGTTGCTGTTGCAACACCATATGTGACGCAAGGGCTACACAATCAAATGATAAATCTGGGTCTAAGTTTTCATAACACAGTACTAAGGATGATGCAAACATGAATGCTTTGGTAGAAAATACTTCTGACCACAGACCAGTTTCATTTACTATAGGATAGAAAGTAAAACAGAGGCACCACAGGAGTCTGAAAAGGAACTGTTCTGTAACTGTGAGTAATGCAATAGAAACTGGATATACATATGGATCAGTTATGTATTACATCATATATACCATGCATAAGGCATTATTTGCAACATGGATGTGAAAACTGTCACAATGTTTAATTGTTTTAATAGTTTAAATAAAATATCAATACACTTTTGTGAAAACAATATAGGTTGAATTGGTTTGTGAACTATTATGGGATCATTCATAACGATGGAGCTTGTGGAAGACTGGAAGTGTGCCAGGGTCTAGAAATTACACCAGCTATTGAATGTGAATGGTTTTGTTCCCTTTTGAGAATTAGTGGAAACATTCACAATTGTGAAAGGGTATGTTTTCAGACTCCTTTAATTAATGAGTTGTTTTAGCAGGTATACAAAACTTGAAGCAAGGAATATTTGATAAGGATGTAAGATTTTTTTGCTCTAGTCATAATAGAGGTCACATTGCCACTTTCAGTAGCACATCCTTCTAATCATTTGAAATTCAGAGCTATCCAAGTGGATTATCTACAATAAGTTGTGAGGGTGGAGATGTGATAATTGTAAAGTTCACATATGCAACACCTCCCTAAAAGCTCAGATCTGAGGAGAATTCAGTATGACTTAATTAAAAATTTGCATGATATATCTAAGCATATAAACAACATCTATCCAGATTATTGCAACTTATCCTCTGGATGCCATGGTGGTGCACTGAATTCTTGGGTAAATATGAGCTGGGAGTGCCAACATTAAACGCATGATGGGCTGGACTATTTGAATGCTTTGACGAGGCTACAGGTTAGGTTTTATTTCATTTCATTTTTGCCCTGAACATGCGATGCAATAAAAGAGAGTCTGGTTCAGAGAAGTTGCTCTTTATCAGCTACTTACTAGCTAGTTCAATTACTGCACAGAAATGGAGAGCTGAAACTCCACCAGTGATATAAGAGTGAAAGTGAAATTAGAATAGCAATGGGTTTCGAAAGGAACTTTTATTTACAGGTGGACAATCACAAAGGTTTAGACAGACACATAAATCAGTTTGATCTATAATTGGTGTTGATTGAGGATGTGGTAAAGTATTCCTTTTTGTGCATTTTGTTGTATTTTTGAAGGTGTTTGTACCTTTTCATTTAGTACATTAAAAACATATACCTATGCCAATTGCACTCACTTTTCTACCTACACATGCTATCATGTGTTCCCTTCCACTCATTACTATGCAGGCTATCAACTTAAATGAGTGGCCAGATTTACTTTGATTTTGAATCTGGGTTATGCCACTTTTGTGGTGTACCCCCAACACAAAATCTATTTTGGCATTTACTAAGCCATCCGAAGTCAATCAATCAGTAAAAACTTTATTCCATTTTTCAAAGAAAATCATAAAAGTGAAAGCACAAGTCTGTACAATGTACAAACAAAAACAACTAGCCACCCAATAGGCTAAGCAAGGCATAGAAAAATCACAGTTAGCTCAATCTCAAAACATTGGAAAGAAACCACACTAAAAAGGCACACTTTAGAGGTTGGTAAAAATTGTTTAAAAAAATATAGAGTTGGTCTCACATTCTTAAAATTTTTGGGTAACAAAAGAGACAGTATGTATTTATGGCGTCATTCGCTAAACATGGGACAAATCATAACAATACGCAAATTGTCAGAAATAAAGACATTGCCACAAGTGCATGCAGGTAAATCAGAATCTTTAAGCCAGCTGTGGGAGAGAACATGAGCAGAGGAATCAAATTCAGCCTAAAAGAGGTCAACAGCCTTCGATGGTAACTAGCCATGTCAAAATTTTGATAGGGTTCCATACCATTCACAGATTTAACCAGAAAAAAAAAGTAACATGGAACGCTTGGTTAAAGGAAGGGCCTCATGTCCTGCTGCATATTAGCACTGAAGGCCCGTTCAACCCAAATAATGTCTGCTTTATCTATAAGGCCTGGATCATAGAAACGTTCAGGTTTTCCTAAATCTCTTGAGTTAAACAGGATGTAATACAACCAGGGGATTATTAGTGTACTGCCCCAGCCCAAGCAGTTGCCAATATTTAGCATATTGAGCTCCAACTCATCCTTCAGAGAAACTGAGAACCAGAGGATCACAGTACAAAGGCGGATGAAATTAGATATGTTCTTCATAAGTAATCTCAGCTGATGCTTTTTTCAGGGGTCTTTAAATCCCTCTAAAAATGTATTTTCTGCTTTGTGAATAGGGACAATGAATGGACCCATAGCCTCAAATCTCACAACCAAAACTGACTGTGGGGATACATTTAGCTTTAAAATTGGCTAAAATAGTCTTCAAATGGGTCCGCCAAAGCCAACAAGAAAACTCAACAACCCTATAAATGGCCCTTTTAAAAGACATTATATTGTGATTGATCAGTGTTAGAAATTGGGTCTCTAGTTGGCAGAGGTATGCACGATGTCTAACTAGGGACCACAATCCTAGTCAGGGTAAGTCAGACACACCTAAATTAACCCAAATGAACCTGTGCTCACCCTCCGGTAGCTTGGCACAGAGCAGTCAGGCTTAAGTTAAGAGGCAACTGTGCAATACCTAAACTACAGTAACACAAAAGACTCAACACCAGTTTAGAAATATAGAGAATATTTATCTGAGTAAAGCTAAAGCAAGACCAAAACAACAAAAACCCAGTTAGTAGAATTTGAGATATACATTTTTAAAGATTAAATCCAAAAACAGTGCTAAGAAGTCAATAGCGCTAAAAGGTTACTTGAGGCTGTGCTAAATCGGGATAAACTAAAAATTAATGCCGACCGTGATAAAGGGCAGGCTGACTGCAGGACTCACGCAGATCCCACGTATAAATTATCTTGAATGAGGCAAACGACGATGTCGAAGAGGGATGCAAAGACGATGCGTCAGTTCTGATCCACACAGTTGGGTAGATGAGTTGGTGTCGGGCCTTGCAGTAGGGTCCTGTGTCAGCATTGTATGTATCCAATTCATCATTGTCAAGCCACACAGCAATGTCCTTGGATTGCTGCTGAGTTGTCATTGAATCTCGCAGTTGGGTCCTGGGGCATCATCGAATCAGCAAAGCGTTGGTTGTCGGAGGGCACTGCATCAGTTCCGAGTAACATCACGGTTCAGATGCATCAATATTTGTAGAAAAACAGCTACAAACTAACTTCTAAGGCCATGCTGTGTACCTGGCTACCTCCAGGGCATCTAAAGCTTTTTGGCATGCCTCTGAACAGATCACCTGACATGGCTGAGTCTTGGAAGTCAGCTCACTCAAGTCACAGCAATGGTGCCATATCCCTTGACGAATCTCCTATATTATCCAATGAGACCTAGGAAGGCTCTTACTTCTGTCTGGGTCTTGGGGGGGTTCCCAAGCCAGAATGGTATTAATTTTGGGTTGTTAGGGCTATACCTTGCCAGCCCCTGCTTGGTGTCCTAAGTAGACCAAAAAACCTTGCTCTATCTGGCACTTACTGGCCTTGATAGATGGGCCTGTGCTCTGCAGGGCCTGAAGCTCTTCCTGGAGGTGGTTCAAATGGTCCTCACAGATGGAACGGAAGACTGCAATGTTGTCTAAGTAGGCAGCACTGAGGTTCTCCAACCCAGCCAGTGGGGGCAAATTGTATTTATACAATTTCTGTCCCCCTTGGTGGCAGATCGGTTGATTTTTGTTAGGCTCTCTGCCCCCAAGGGGGGGCAGAAACCACTAGGAACCGGGGATCTTTTTTTTCACGCAAGGGGAGCGACCCCTTAGGCAAGGGTCGCTCCCCGCAGAAGAGGAGGCAAATTTACTTTAGGCCATTTCTGCCTCCCCGGGGGCAGATCGGCCTATTGTTATTAGGCCGATCTGCCCCCAGGGGTGGCAGAAACCTCTAGGCCCCAGGGCTAAAAAAAAAATCATTTTTTTGTTTTGTTTTGTTTTTTAGAGGTGGTGTGCGACCCCTTAGGCAAGGGTCGCTCCCTTGGGGGGCAAATTGTATTTAGACCATTTCTGCCCCGCCGATTTTTGTTAGGCTAATCTGCCCCCAAGGGGCAATCACTTAGGCACCAGGGATTGCCGTGTGTTTATGTGTGTGTTTTCTTTAGGGGAGCAGCCCTTTGGGTAAGGGTCACTCCCCATGGGGGCACATTACTGTTGGCAATATCTGCCCCCCTTAGGGGCAGATGGGCCTATTTTTGGAATGCCAATCTGCCCCCAAGTGGGGCAGAAAGCCCACAAGAGACCAGGGAAGTTTTTTTTTTTTTAAATAATTGGGTGGGGTATAGCCATACCCCCACCCCCAAATAAATGGGGCCAAAATTGTTCTGCCCAACAGTGGGCAGATGGGGCAATTACCCCTGATCCACACCCCAGGGGGGTAGAAAGTCTACTAGATGCCAGGGAATTTTAAATATATATATATATATATATATTGGGGTGGTGGCTACCAAACAGTATGGGCCTGGTTATGCCCCCACCCCAACTGAAGGGGGTAACAGTCTTTCAGCTCTCTCCGCACTCTAAAACATCTTATCCCACAGCAAGCAAGAAGGCATTTGATTATTTTGGGTTTTGGTTTAACATTTGGGCCATGAGAGCTTGGCTAACTCTCAAAATCGTCCTACTTGGAATGGTGAGGGCTGCACTTTATGGACTTTGGGACGCTGCCATGTAAAAAAATCCACAAGACCTAGAGACATCTGAAAACTAAACATCTAGGTGATTCCAGGGTGGTGTGTTTCACATGCACCCGCACCATTTTTGTACCCACAATGCCCTGCAAACCTCCAACTTTGCTGGAAATCACACATTTTTCCCATGTTTTTGTGATGGAACCTTCCGGAATCTGCAGGAATCCACAGAATTCCTACCACCCAGCATTGACTCATCTATATCGATAAAAATTCTGCTGCACCTGTCAGCTTAAAAATTGTTTTTTTTGCAAACTGCCCTTTTGGACCCCCTTTAGTTCCCCCTCAATATCGACATGCATTTTTTCACCTCAATTTCCATATTCTTTTATTTCAGCTGTTATTTTCTGTAGGAAATACTTCTAGGATCTACACAAATGACCCCTTGCTGAATTCAGAATTTTGTCTACTTTTCAGAAATGTTTAGCTTTTTGGGATCCAGCATTGGTTTCTCACCCATATTCAGTCACTAACTGGAAGGAGCCTGAAAGCACAAAATTTTTTAAAAATGGAGTATGTCCCAGAAAAATGTCAACATTGTGGAAAAATTGGGTTTTCCAATTCAAGTCTGCCTGTTTCTGAAAGCTTGGAAGATGATGATTTTACCACCGCAAACCCTTTGTTGATGCCATTTTCAGGGAAAACAACACAAGCCTTCTTCTGCAGCCCTTTTTCCCAATTTTTTTGAAAAAAAAATGACATTTTTGCTGTATTTTGGCTAATTTCTTGGTCTCCTTCAGGGGAACCCACAAAGTTTGGGTACCTCTAGAATCCCTAGGATGTTGGAAAAAAAGGACACTAATTTGGTATGGGTAGCTTATGTGAACAAAAAGTTATGAGGGCCTAAGCGCTAACTGCCCCATATAGCCAAAAACAGGCTCAGCACAGGAGGGAAAAGGCCTGCCAGCGAAGGGTTTAAGGCATTTTGTAGGCCACACTGAAATAATCTCGGTAAATTCCCTTGATGAATAAGCCACATTTAAACTCAGTGGTTCCTGTTACTCTAGCTTACAGCCACGGTTGCCAAATTGGCAAAAATTGTTGAGACATCAATAATCTTACAAGTACCTGGGCGCCTGCAAAACATTTGTGATTTTCATTCAGGTTTCCATACAGTCAAGGGAACCAAAGTAGTTTGCTGGACATAAAAAACACCTAATAACTGACAGTGACCAACAGTGGTAAAGTACAACTGCCGTTGTAGCTCAGTATATCTGCTAAATGACCCCAATCTTCATTATTTGCTGGAAATAATGAAAACAATTGCAAGATTGTCATATGAATTATGCTTGCAGTTTCCATCTTACTTCCAGCCACTAACCACATATACAGGCTTAAGTCCCAGACAATTATTGGAAGTAGAGTTGTATCAGTTGGTTTCTGGAATTTACATCTTCCCC
This sequence comes from Pleurodeles waltl, assembly GCF_031143425.1. Classification (NCBI taxonomy): domain Eukaryota; kingdom Metazoa; phylum Chordata; class Amphibia; order Caudata; family Salamandridae; genus Pleurodeles; species Pleurodeles waltl. The sequence continues at coordinate 860,326,609 of NC_090448.1, read as the reverse complement.
TTCCTCATCCTCACCATCACTCTCCTCACCTCTCAGAGGTAACAGATCAGGACCTATAGCACCCTCCACCTCCAAAAGGGGGATTGAATGTCTCACTGCCACGTTGTGCAGCATGCAGCAGGCCACCACTATCCTACACACCTTATCAGGCCCATAGGCCAGGGAATTCCCAGAGATATGTAGGCACCGGAATCTAGCCTCCGGGAGACCTATAGTACGCGCTATCACCCTCCTAGTACGTCCATGGGCCTCATTGTGTTTCCTCTCTGCATCCGTCCTGGGATTCCTCACTGGTGTCAGGAGCCAACACAAATTTTGATAGCCAGAATCACCTAGAGAAATGGTCAATACAGAGTCATCATTGGAATGTCCTTAGTCTGACAGGCTGTTTTTCAGCAATGTGTCGGTGAGGGACAGGCACACCTACCTATGATCCACCCTCTGTCCTTTTGGAGTTGTTGCATCTTTTGTGGCACACTACTTTCCTTCAAAACAAATGAATCATGGACTGAACCAGGAAACATGGCATTCACATGCGATATGTACTGGTCTGTTGTACATACCAATTGGAAGTTCATGGAGTGAAAGTTCTTCCTGTTTCTGTACACCTGTTCACTCACTCTTGGGGGGATGATGGGTATGTGGGTTCCATTGATGGCACCAATAACATGGGGAATGTTTGCAAAGGCATAGAAGTCTGACTTGATGGCAGGGAGCTCAGCACTTTGGGGGAATCACACATAGGATTGCAGATGTTGTACAAATGCATTTAGAAATCTGGTAAGTACCTGGCTGAACATTGGCTGTGAGAGACCAGCACCCATACCCACTGTCACTTGAAATGAGCCTGTGGCCAGGAAATGGAGTGCGGAGAGCACCTGCACCTCAGTTGGAATGGCATGCTGAATACGATTTCCGGGAGTCAGTGCAGGATCCAGTAATGCACATAGGTCCTGAATAGTTGCACGTGTGAGTCTGTAAGTGATAATGATCTGACGCTCCACCATGGTCCCCATATCCACAAGTGGTCTGTACACAGAAGGTGCCCTTCCTCGCACAAGGGTCTGTACCTGTGAGGGGTAAGAACAAGGAGTCATGTGCACACATACACAGGCATATTTGCTAAACACATTCACTGCATTCTTCATAGTAGTGTCTGTACAGTAACTGCAACCTGACAGATGTACATTGTCATCACTAAGAGGGAACGGAGTAAATCATGTGTGATAATATACTCTATGGATAGAGACATATGTGATTTATATGGCTAGTAGGCCCAGCATTGTGACTAAATTGAATTTCAAGATGTGTAGGTGATGGCAAAATGACTGCCCGCTGTAGTTCTGCCCCTTCTTTGTGGAAGTGACCTAAGACTGCTAGCGGTTGACGTCACAGCATTCGGCAGTGTTTACCGCTGTTCGAACCCTCATTGGATAACATGGATGCCAATGGGGAATCTTGGCATATCATGATCGCCGCCGGCGATGACGGTGCATTGCGCCGCAGAACGTACGCGCGTTCTTCATTGTGTGGTCACTTGACTCCCTGATCTTGTGCGGACAAGTACTCCACTCCGTGTACTGCTGTGGCCTGCCTTTGGCTATGGATGTTCCACGTGGTGCAGGGGAAAGGGCCCTGGCCTTCACCCAGGAAGAACTGGAGAAACTGGTGGAAGGGGTCCTGCCCATGTACGGCAGACTCTACGGCCGGCCAGAGGTACAGGTGAGTCCGGGTTTGGGGGACACTGTGTGTGTAATAAATGGAGTGGATTGCTCTGATGTGAGTTCCTGTGAGCCAGGATGGGGCTTGGTGCATGGAATGCTGCTTGCCACTGTCCTGCATGTCTGGGAGTACTGTCTTTCCTATGTCTAACAATCAGCCAGCTATTGCCATTGTGCAGGTGCCTGGCCTCTGTGTTTCTTCTCTGTGTCTCCCTACTAGGTCAGCACCCACCAGAAGAGGGCACATTGGCATGCCATCGCCAAGGAGGTACGGACCCTGGGGGTCTACAACCGGCAGAGCACCCACTGTCGGAAGAGGTGGGAGGATCTGCGGCGCTGGGCACAGAAGATCAGTGAGTCCAGCTGGGGAAGTCCTCCCAACGTGGTAGGGTTGCCTGTCAGGCACTGACCCCCTTAATGCGAAGGATCCTGGTGGTGGCGTAACCAGACCTGTTTGGGTGCTTGAAGGCTGCACAGCAGTCACAAGGGGGTGATTACTCACAGCCCATAATTTAGCCTGGATGGATGAGTGTGTGTGCGATTGGGCTCATGGGTCTTAGAGCAGGGTTTTGACTGGTGTCCAGCTACTGTCTGCTCCCCAAAGGGTGTAGGGGTGTCCCTGTCAGGTTTCATCTACCTCAGCTTCAATGCAATGACAGGATATGGGTGTAGGTCAGTATACTGCTCAGTAGTCAGGGCCACGGTCATGGGCCTAGTACATGGTGCTGCCTGTTGGGTGCGTCTGCTGGGTAGGTGTATGTCTGGCCGTTGTGTATCAGCATTCAGCTACTTACAAGTGTCTCTCCTGTTTTGTCTCCCCATCCCTGTTCTCTTTTTTGTGTCTGGTACAGCATGAGCATCATGCGAGGGAGCTGAGGCACTGGCTAGTGGGGAGACAGCGTCCCACAGATCCTCGGAGGCAGAGACAATGGATGCCCAGGGGACCAGTGAGTGGGAGGGCGAGGGGACTTCCACTGGGGAGGCTACTACCACTGGTGGTAGTGACTCTGAAACCTCCTCTGATGGGGAGTCAAGGGTGTCTGGAACAATGGCCCAGACAGCTGCAAAGAGGAAGGGCAAGAGGCGCGGGAAACCAGCCTCAGATGTTCCCACAGTGGTGAATGGGGCCCCTGAGGAGGAGGAGGCCCCTGAGCCAGCTGGAGAGGACATAGCTGACCTGGTCAACCTGCCTGAACTTGCTGGCTGGCAAGTAGAGGGTGGGCCAACCAGGGCAGAATTCTGAAAAGCGCAGAAGGAATGCCCCATCCTTGAGGGTCTGAGGTGACAGGCCACAGCCCAAGCAGCTGGTGAAGCCTCTGGCAGTCACCATATCTACTGGGAGAATGATCTACTTTACAGTGAGACTAATGTTCTAGTCTTTGGGGGAGCATGTGTGCTGGTAGTCCCCCAGTGTTACCGGGCCTTCCTACTGGGTCTAGCTCACTAAATCGCCCTGGCAGGACATTTGGGCGAAGACAAGAACTTTGCCAGGCTTGTCACTCACTTCCATTGGCCTAGAATGCGGGTAGCCTCAGATAATTTCTGCAGGACCTGCCCTACCTACCAGGCTAGTGGGATGACAGGGAAAAGGCATAAAGCCCCCCTGATCCCACTCCCCGTCGTTGGCACCGCCTTTGAAAGGGTGGGCATCAACATCATTGGTCCCATGGACCCCAAAACTGCCTTTGGCAACAGGTTTATCCTGGTTTTGGTGGACCATGCCACCCGCTATCCAGAGACAATCCCTCTGAGAACAGTGTCTGCGCCGGTGGTGACCAGAGCCCTGATGGGAATATTTACCCTTGTGGGATTCCCTAAGGAAGTTATGTCTGACAGAGGCACAAACTTCATGTCTACGTACATGAAGTCCATTTGGGATGAGTGTGGGCCGACCTACCTGTTTACCACCCCTTATCATACTCAATCCAATGGGCTTGTTGAGCAATTCAACAAAACCCTTAAGGGCATGATCACTGGCCCAACTGAGGCCATGAGCTGTAAGTGGGACGACCTCTTGCCATGCATATTGTTTGCTTTTAGAGAGGTGCCCCAGAAAGGGGTGGGTTTCAGCCCCTTTGAGCTTCTCTATGGTCACCCTGTCAGGGGACCACCAAGCACAGTCAAGAAAGGCTGGGAGAAAGCTTCCATGATACCTCCCCAGGATGTGGTCAGCTACATGCTGGCCCTCCACAACCAAACCCAAAGCTTTTGGAAGCAGGCCAAGAGTAACCTTGAGGCCAGTCAAGAGGTGATGAAGGACTGGTATGACCGGAAGGCCACTCTGGTTGAGTTCTCACCTGGAGACAAGGTTTGGGTAATGGAGCCAGTAGAGCCCAGGGCTCTCCAGGACCACTGGTCTGGCCCATTTGAGATTAAGGAGCAGAAGGGGGAGGCCACTTTCCTAGTGGACCTCAAGATCCCCAGGCACCTCCTAGGAGTTCTCCATCATAACAGACTCAAATCTCATTTTAAAAAGGCCTGAGGTCAGTATGCTCCTTGTAACAGATGAGGGCATGGAAGAGGAGAGTGAACCTCTCCCCGACCTCCTTTCTGCCAAAGAAGATGATGGGTCAGTGGAGGGTGTCAATCTCTCTGACTACCTGACTCTAGATCAGAGAGGAGACTGCTATGAATTGTTGGAGCAGTTCTCTTCCCTGTTTTCCCTTACTCCTGGACTCACCTATCTATGTGTCCATGACAATGACAACGGAGATAGTCCCCCTCTAAAGAAAAAAAATAATTACAGGTTGTCAGATAAGGTGAAGGCCAGCATCAAGGAGGAGGTCGCCAAGATGTTGAACCTATGGGTTATAGAGAAATCCAGCAGTGCCTGGGCCAGGCCTGTGGTACTTGTTCGTAAACTGCTGCCCCTGGTGCAAAGCCAGCACTCCGGGTCTGTGTGGACTACCGGGGTCTCAACTCAGTCACACGGATTGACGTTCACCCCATCCCTCGAGCTGATGAGCTTGTTGACAGGCTAGGCGCTGCCAAGTTCCTAAGTACTTTTGATCTCACATCAGGGTACTGGCAGATCGCCTTGACTGAGGGGGGGCTAAAAAGAGATCTGCATTTTCCACACCTGATGGCCCTTACCAGTTCCGGGTAATGCCCTTTGGGTTGAAAAATGCCCCCCCTACCTTCCAACGGTTGGTCAATGGGGTCCTAGATGGTAAGGATGCCTACTGCACAGCCTACCTAGATGACATAGCTGTCTATAGTTCCAGCTGGGAGGAATACCTGCTCCACCTCAAGGAGGTGCTTCAGGCTATGCAACATGCAGGCCTGACCATCAAGGCTAGTAAGTGCCAGATTGGACAGAGTTCCATGGTCTACTTGGGACACCTAGTAGGTGGTGGCAAGGTGCAGCCACTCCAGGCCAAGATTTAAACTATCAAGGCCTGGCAACCACCTAGAACACAGACCGGAGTGCCGAAGTGCGAGCCTTCTTAGGCCTCAATGAATACTACCGCAGGTTTGTCAAGGACTATGGTTCCATTGTGTCTCTCTTGACAGAACTTAGGGCCAGATGTAGGAAGCCTTTTGCGCGTCGCAAACTGCGAAAAACGCAGTTTGCGACGTGCAAAAGACTTAACGGGATGCACAACCTCAAATTGCGAGTCGGTACCGACTCGCAATTTGAGGCTGCGACTCGCAAATAGGAAGGGGTGTTCCCTTCCTATTTGCGACCGCATCGCCATGCTGAGTTGGTTTGTGACCACGAATGCGGTCGCAAACCAACCCGCAGTTACCATTCACTTGAAGTGGATGGTAACACATTTGCAAAAGGGAAGGGGCCCCCAGGGGACCCCTTCCCTTTGTGAAAGCCAAAAAAAAATATTTTTTCAGAGCAGGCAGTGGTCCTATGGACCACTGCCTACTTTGAAAAAAACGAAACCAAATGGTTTCGGAAGTTTTTCGTTTTGCAGCTCGTTTTCCTTTAAGGAAAACGGGCTGCAAAAAGAAAAAAAAAAAACTGCTTTATTTAAAAGCAGTCACAGACATGGTGGTCTGCTGTCTCCAGCAGGCCAAAATCCTTGTGAGTGCATGGACTCGCTATGGGGTCACAAACTGCGACCCACCTCATTAATATTCATGAGGTGGGTCTTTGCGACCCCATAGCGAGTCGCAGAAGGTGTCTGAGACACCTTTCTGCATAACATTTTGCAAATGACTATGCTATGACTCGCAATTTGCAAGTCGCAAAATGTTTTTTTGCTACATCTGGCCCTTACTTCCAAAAAGCAACCTAGGTTGGTGAATTGGATAGAGACTTGTCAGAAAGCCTTTGACTCCCTGAAGGAAACCATGTGCGCGCGCCCCCGTGCTCAAGGCCCCTGACTACTCCCAGGAATTTATTGTGCAGGCAGATGCTTCAGAGCATGGCATAGGGGCTGTTCCAGCACAGCTAAATGAGGAGGGCTTAGACCAACCAGTAGTCTTTATTGGCAAAAGACTATTATCACGGGAACAGAGGTGGGGTGCTATTGAAAGAGAAGCATTTGCTGTGGTCTGGGCACTGAAGAAGCTGAGACCATACCTGTTTTGGACTCACTTCTGGGTTCAGACAGACCACATGCCCCTCAAATGGCTCATGCAGATGAGGGGTGAGAATCCTAGACTCTTGAGGTGGTCCATTTCCCTACAGGGGATGGGCTTAACGGTGGAGCATCGCCCGGGGATTAACCACGCCAATGCTGATTGTCTCTTCAGATACTTCTGCCTTAGCGATGAGAGCTCCCAGGAGGTTGGGTAGCTCTCCCTATTTTCAGCTAGGGGGGACACATGTTAGACCTGACAGCCTTAGGGTGGTCACCCCTCACTTTTTGCCTGCCTCCTTTCACTTTTTAGATACTGTTGTTGCTGGTTTTAAGATTCTGCGCACTTTCCCACTGCTAACCAGTGCTAAAGTGCATATGCTCTCTCCCTTTAAACATGGTAACATTGGATCATACCCAATTGGACTATTTTATTTACTTTTAAGTCCCTAGTAAAGTGCACTATATGTGCCCAGGGCCTGTAGTTTACATGCTACTAGTGGGCCTGCAGCACTGATTGTGCCACTCACTTATGTGGCCCCTTAACCTTGTCTCAGGACTGCCATTGCAAGGCCTGTGTGTGCAGTTTCACTGCCAATTCGATTTGGCATATAAAAGTACTTACCAAGCCTAAAAACCCCCTTTTTCTACACACAAGACACCTGTAAGGTAGGCCCTAGGTAACCCATAGGACAGGGTGCAGTGTAGGCAAAAGGCAGGACAGGTACCTGTGTGGTTTACATGTCCTAGTACTGTATGTTTACTCCTAAATTCGTTTTTACAATGCTGTGAGGCCTGCTCCCTTCATAGGCTAACGTTGGGGCTGCCTTCATACATTGTTTGAGTGGTAGCTGGTGATCTGAAAGGAGTGGGAAGGTCATATTTAGTATGCCAGAATGGTGATACAAAATCCTGCTGACTGGTGAAGCTGGATTTAATATTACTATTTTAGAAATGCCACTTTTAGAAAGTGAGCATTTCCCTACACTTAAATCTTTCTGTGCCTTACAATCCATGTCTGGCTGGGTTTAGTTGACAGCTCCTTGTGCATTCACTCAGACACACCCCACACACAGGATACATAGCCTCAATTGCATACATCTGCATTTTGAATGGGTCTTCCTGGGCTGGAAGGTTGGATGGCCTGACACTTGCATGTCAAAGGACAGTATCCTGCCCTCACACAAAGGATTGCCACACCCACTACTTGGACCCTGGCATACCGGATTGAACTGAAAGGGGACCTTGTGAACATCTAAGTCATTCTTTGAAGTCTTCTCCACTTCAAAGGCTCATTTGGGTATATAAACAGTGCCTCCGCCCCTACCAACTCAGACACTTCCTGGAGAAGAAACTTGAATCAGAACCTGCATCCCGCTAAGAAGAACTGCCTGGCTGCCCAAAGGACTCACCTGTCTGCTTTCTGTGAAGGACTGCTGCCTTGCTGCTCTCTGGATGTGGTGAAGAAGTGCTCTCCAAGGGCTTGGATAGAGCTTGCCTCCTGTTCCTTGAAGTCTCAGGACCAAAAAGACTTCGGCCCTCATTATGAACACAGTGGTACGTACTGCGCCGCAGGCGGTAAAAAGCGGCAACAGAGGAGCGGTCCGGACCGCCAAATAATGAACCAAACGAAACACAGGCATCCTGAAAACCACCCACCACCAGTAAAGGAGTGCCGACGACGACAGCAGAGTTAGCCCACAGGCCGACGGAAAGGCCCAACCCGCCCATCAAATAATGAACCACAAGTCCACCGCCAGTTCCGGGGCGGGACCCACCGCCACGCAAAGCCAGTCGGAAACTATCCAAATCCAATGAAACACTCACCAGAGGCCTTCACAACGCGCCGAAGCAGACATGGATAAAGAGCTGCAGATCATGCCAGCCCTGCTCCTTGCACTATACCTCCACGACCGAGACCGCCGACGAAGACGCCGGTAAGTACCGCAACCTACGAAACAAGGGAGGAAAGGGCACAGTTACATACCCACCCACTGCCCCCACCCTGCAAGGCCCCCACAACCCTTCACAGCAGCACAACCCATACACCCCACAGCAAGCAGTATTTACCCGACACAAGGCAAATCCAACTTGACCATAGTACATACAAATGCCCCACACCCATAAACAATTAAATGAAAGACCAGGGTACAACAGTGTGCTGCCAAAACATAGGCCACACAGAAATATTTTATTAAAGCCCACAGAGCCAACTACTTCAAACAGGGCCAATGGCCAGTCCATACCACTACAAGAGCCATGGGCCACAACGGACCCAACCTGACTCCCAAAAGTGCACAGTACTCCACCTAATGGGGCAACAAAGGGGCATCCAGGCACCTCACAGAACAGAGGCAGGGGGTGGTGGGGGTGGGGATTTGTGACAGGCGTGGGCCTTGGACTTTCGTTTGGAAGGTGGAGGGGGTGTGGGCTTGTCCTTTGAAGGTGGGGGATGTTTTGAGCTGGTGGAGCCAGATGGACTTGGCTCTGGCCGGGCCTTTTTTTACTCTGAGGAAGGGGCACCGGAATGTGAAGGGCGGACAGGGTTGGGCTGTGAAGTGGAAGGAGTAGAAAGGGCAAGGAGGTGAGCACACTTAGGGACAAGACGGGGTAGGCCAGTGGGTTGGAAGAGGTCAACACAGGAGAGGAAAAGTTTTTTCGGAGCACTTGGGGTGGTCCTGGATAAGGGCGTGGGAGTGGAGGCAGAGGCAGTGGATGTATGTGGTGTAGGGGTGCATGTAGTGGGTGCAGGTGACTGGACAGTATGCTGTGTTGTGGTGGATGTGTGATGGGCGGGTGTCTTGGTGCGTTTGTGTGTTTTTGGACACAGTGGGAGAAGACAGTCAGCTAGTGTGGATGTATGTCGTGTGGGTGTCTGCAAGTCTGGTGAGTGTGCTGCATGTGTCAACTACAGTGGTTGTGGTGAGTGCAGGTGTGGTGTATGGGATGCATGTATGGATGTCTGCTATTGTGGTGAGTGCAGTAAGAGGAGCAGCAACAGTGACTGAAGGTACAGTGCATGAGGGTGTGGTTGTAGAGGGGACAGACAGGGAGGTGGAAGAGGTGGGCACACTTGGGGAAGTGGATGTTGTTGTGTGTGCATGTGTCTGTTGGCTGCGTGAATGCTTGTAGTGGGAGGTGTGGTGCTTGTGTTTAGAACTGTGCTTCTTGTGTGTTGATGTGCTTGACTGCTTGTCTGAATGTGTGCTTTGGACGGGTGAAGGAAGTGGGGTTCCGGAAGGGGTAGAGAAGGTTGGAGGGAGGACGGAATGGCCAGGGAAACTGGCTGCCATCCAAGAGGAGGCTAGAGCCTGAAAAGATCTCTGTAGGGCAGGCACGGTACCGTGAATGCCATCCAGATAGGCATTTGTCTGCTGCACCTCTGATGCTAGCCCCTGGATGGCATTAACAATGGTTGTCTGCCGTACAGAGATGGTTCTCAGGAGGTCAATAGCCTCCTCTGTGAGGGAAGCAAGGCTGACTGGGGCAGGGGAGGAGGTTCCTGGGGTGAAGGAGATGCCCACCTTTCTGGGTGAGCGGGCACGTGAAACTCGATGGGGAGCAGAAGGGAGGGTGGTGATGGAATGGGGGAGCCCCCATCGGAGGAGGTTTCTGAGTCATTACCTCCAGTGGTAGTTGCCTCCCCTGTGGAACTCCCCTCACCCTCCCACCCACTAGTCCCATTGGCGTTGGATGTCTCTGCCTCTAAGGATCCATGGGCCGCTGCTTCCCCACTTGCCGGTGCCTCAGCTCCCTCGCCAGATGTTGCTGCTGTACCAAACCAACACAAGAGAACAGGGATGGGGAGACAAAACAGGGGAGACACTTGTAAATAGCTGAATGGAGGTACATAGTGGCCATACATACACCCACCCAGAAGAGACACCCAACAGGCAGCTCCGTTCACTATGGCCATGGCCATGCCCCTGACTACTGACCAGAATACTGCTCTATACCCATCCCCTGGACTACCTAAGGAGGGGACGTATGGGAGACCTGATAAAGACACCCCTACACCCTTTGGGGACCATCATGTACATGGACCCCAGTCAGAGTCCCTGCCTCTAAGCAGCATGAACCCTAATGCACACACAGACATCCGTCCAGACTGAAGTTTGTGACATGAGTACTCACCCCCTTGTGACTTCTGTGCAGTCTTCAATCGGCCATCTAGGTCTGAGTACACCACCGCCATGATACGTCGCATGCGGGGGGTCAGTGCCCGACGGGCACCCCTTCCACGTTGGGAGGACTTTCCCAGCTGGGCTTCACAGATCTTACGTGCACAGTGCCGCAGGTCCTCCCACCTCTTTCTACAGTGGGTGCTCCGCCAATTGTATACCCCCAGGTTCCCCACCTCCTTGGCGATGGCATGCCAAAGTGCCCTCTTCTGGTGGGCGCCTACCTAAAAGGGTGTCACAGATATGGAACACAGAGGTCAGGCATTTGCAAGATAGATACAGCTGGCTATTTGTCCACTATGGGACGGACAGTACTCCCAGACTTACAGGCCATATGCATGCAGAATGCCATGCACCACAGCCCATGCAGGCTCAGAGGTGCACGCATATGTCCATTCAACACCATCCATTGCACCCAAACAGTGCCCCCCAAACCCAGACTCACCTGTACCTCTGCTGGCCACCCATAGAGTTTTGCGTACAGGGGCAGAACCCCATCCACTAGCCTCTCCAGTTCCTCCTGGGTGGAGGCATGGGCCCTTTCCCCTGCAACACGAGCCACATCCATGACCAGAGGCAGGCCACAGCAGTACAAACAGTGGAGTACCTGTCCGCACGAGATCAGGGAGTCAAGTGAATAATAGATGACAAAATTGCGTATGTACTGTGGCGGTGTGCACCGTCACCGGCGGCGGCGATCATGTTACACCAGGATTCCCCATTGGCATCCATGTTACCCAATGACGTTGCAAACGGCTGTAAACACCGCCTTACGCTGTGATGTCAACCGCTAGCGGTGTGAGGTCACTTCCACACGCAAGGCCTGAATTACAGTGGACAGACATTTTAGCAGTAACTACGCATCTCAAAATATAAATGTGCACAATGCAGGCCCTACTAGCCACATGAAGCACCTATGCATGTGACCATTCTGTAATATACCACACATGAAAAACACTGTTCCCTCATTCAGGTGTAGATCTGTCAAGAAGCAGTTAATGTGGAGTCACTACAATGAAATATGCAGGGCACAATTGATGACAATGTGTGTCGTGCCTATGTATGTGTGTTCATCACACCTTTTTGTTACCCCTCATAGGTACCGACCCTTGTGGCGAGGAAGGGCACCATCGGTGTACAGACCATTTGTGGATATGAAAACCATGGTGGAGCATCAGATCATAATCAATTACAGACTCACACGTACAACAAATCAGGAACTTTGTGCTTTACTGGATCCTGCACTAACCCCGGGAAATCGTAATCAGCATTCCATCCCTACTGAAGTGCAGGTGCTCTCCACACTCCATTTCCTGGCCACCGGCTCATTTCAAGTGACAGTGGGCATGGGTGCTGGATTTTCAAAGCCAATGTTCAGCATGGTACTGACAAGATTTCTAAATGCATTTGTACGACACCTGCAGTCCTATGTGAGATTTCCCCAAAGTACTGACCTACCTGCCATCAAGTCTGAATTCTATGCCTTTGCCAACATACCCCATGTGATAGGTTCCATCGATGGCACCCACATACCGATCATCCCCCCAAAAGTTAGTGAACAGGTGTACAGAAACAGAAATAACTTTTACTCCATAAATATCCAATTGGTATGTTCTGCAGACCAGTACATCTCACATTTGAATGCCATGTTCCCAGGTTCAGTCCATGATTCCTTTGTGTTGAGGAACTGTAGTGTGCCATAGAGGATGGAACAACTCCAAGAGGACAGAGGGTGGATCATAGGTAAGTGTGTCTGTCACTAACTGACACATAGCAGGCAGTCAGGCTGCCGACTAAGGGGCTTAACAATGACTACTCTGTATTGCACCTTTTTCTAGGTGATTCTGGCTATCCAAACTTGCTCCTGACACCAGTGAGAAATCCTAGGACGTATGCAGAGAGGAATTACAGGTCTCCTGAAGGCTAGATTTCATTGTCTACATATCTCTGGGGGTTCCCTGGCCTATGGGCCTGAAAAGGTGTGTAGAATAGTGGTGGCCTGCTGCATGCTGGACAACGTGGCAGTGAGACATTCTATCCCCCTCTTGGAGGTGGAGGGTGCTGTATGTGTTGACCAGCTTCCTCAGAGAGGGGAGGAGAGTGATAATGATGATGCGGAAGGGGAAGATTTCAATTCCAGGACCCAACTGATACAACTCTACTTCCAGTAACTGTGTGGGACTAAGGGCTGACATTGGGGTTTGTGACACATACTGTCAGTGTGCTCAGTCATACAGGGGGGGGGGTTTATAATGATATGTGACACATGGTCCAGGTCTGCATGGTACGGAATGATATTTTCTGCATACAAAGATTTGACAATAAAGTGGTTATCAGCCAGTTGCATCCATACTTCACTTTGTTCACATTTTAACACAGAGGACAGTGTTACAGGTGTGATAGGTGTTTTATTGGTTGCAGGGAGTGAATAGTGCTATTTACAGTAATGGCAAGTTGTGGGGGCGGGTGTCCTCAAAGCCAACATGGTGGCAACCTTGTTGGTAATTCTGATGGGTCCATCATTTCTTACATTAATTCATATTGCCTTTTAACCATGTGTGGTGGCTGATTGAGTGGGATGGTTGCTGTGCAGAGTGTTGCAGAGTTACTTCTTGAAGGGGGCCTTGTTCTTTGCTCAGGTTCCAGTGCCATATCTTGGCCTGGGGGTCCGTTTGGGCGCCTGAATTTGATCTTGAGGGGATGACATGGTAGGCCCTTGGGTTTCCTGTGAGGAATGGTGTAATTTTATGGTGGGTGTCCAGTGCTGTAGTGGGGCCCACTGTCCTGTGTGGGTCTCAGAATGGATTTGTACCAGCTGCAGCAGTGCTCCTGCTATGGTGGCCATTGTGGTGTTGTGCTGTTTCCACTGCTCCATGGCCTCTTGGTGGTGTTGCTGCTGCATCCTCTGACTGTGCTCCAGGGTGGACACTATCTGTGCCAAACGGTCATGGGTATGCTGGTAGGCCCCCAATACCTCTGATATCATGTCCTGCGCTGCTGCATCCATCATGCGGCCTCCCCCCTAGCCCACTGACACCCTTGCACTTGCCCTAGCCCCCTGTGCTTGTGTCCCCTGCACAGGTCTGGCAGTACCACTTGTACTGTGGCCCTCACCTTCTTGCATGTTGGGAGTGGGAGACTGTGGCCTCTGTACCTGTGTTCCACCAGTCTGTGGCCTGGATACACTGGTGTGGTGACACTTGCCCTGGGCTGCTGGTCTTGATTGGGTGGTAGGGGTGACAGTGGTTTCCTGAGTGGGGCTGTTGTATGGTGACAGTCCAGGACTGTGTGAGGGGCCTGCCTGCTCATTAGTGTCCCGGGATACTTCACCAGTGTCCTGTGAGGTGCCCCTGTCTCCCTGGTGGGCACTGGCACTCCTTGTCCCATCCGTTAGGGTGGCATGGGTGGTGGTGGTGCCTTTTGGGGGACAAAGACATGTCTATAACAGATGCATGAACGTTTGGGGTGAACATGACTGGGCTATTTTGTGTTGGGGTTACTTTCAGTGGCCTGACAGGATGCCTTTGTGAGGTTGACACTGCATTTTGCTTCGACTGTGGGGTTGCATTGTAGTGGGGGTGTTCCATTGTGGGTACTTGCAGGGGTAGGTGGCTGTGCACAGAGGGAGGAATGTGGGCCTGTTAGTGAATTTGTTGACATGCAGGGGGGGTGGATTTAGTGGCTGTTGTCTGGGTGGGGTGTTGGTCCTGGTGGGTGTGGGTGGGGTGGGGTGGTGCATGCATTGCAGGTATTGTGTATATGGGGTAAATGTTAATGACTTACCCGAGTCCGTTCCTCCAGTGAGGCCAGTGAGTCCCCCAGGGTGCAGGATGGTGTACCTTTTCCTCCCAGTCGGTGTATTCTGGTGGTGTTGGTGGCGGTCCTCCCCCAGTCTTCTGGACTGCAATTGGGGTGCCTTGATGCCATGCCCCTGACCTTCCCCTGCAGGTCTTTCCATCTCTTCCAGATGTCGTCCCTGGTGCGTGGATGGTGTCCCACTGCATTGACCCTGTTTACAATGGGATGCCATAGCTCCATCTTACTTGCGATGGGTGTGTGCTGCACCTCAGCCCTGAGTATTTGTGGGTCCCTTTCTGTGAAGCGTGGATGTTTGGGGGGTGGCATGGTGAGTGTGGTGAATGGTGTTGGGGCTGGGAACGCGGTGAGGGTGCTCTTCTGTGTGTCGGTGTGTGTCTTGTGTATGGTGTCTGCCTCTGGTGCTCTCCGTCTTCTCGGATTGGTTTCATTGCAAAGGATTGTGGGGTATGTCTAGGGGTGTTTTATAGGGTTATGGAAGTGTGTCAGGTGTGTGGGTTGCACGCTTATCCAATGTGTGCACTTCTTGTTGTTCAGTCCACTTGCCGCCCGTGGCGGTCGGCACCACCAATGGTCTGCGGGCCTCCACTGTCCGCCAAGGTGATTTGTGCATCATTATTTGGAGGGTGGGATGTGGGTGTGCTCGGCGGTGGTGGGGTGGGGAGGTCCGTGATTCCCGCCGACAGGATCATGGCAGGGAGTGGAGGTCGGAATTTTTTGCAGGGTCAGAATTTTCATTCATTATATGGCGGGTATCCATTCACCAGCAACGGCGGCGTTCGGTTCACCGCCGCCACGGCGTCATCTTTGTTTCCCACGTGTTCATAATGACCGCCTTCATCTCTACCAGAAGGACTCCTTGTGCGGCGAAATTTTCACTGCACGCCGAACAGGAATGACGCATCCTGACTTCCCATCGAGAAGATCGAAGCAGTGCCAGCGTAGCGGCAGGATATTCGACTCACGACCCACCGGAACGATGGACAGCCGAACCAGAACAACGCAGGCCGACTTCCAGAGAGTAATCAATGTAGCACCTGCTGTGCGGGAGAAAATTCGACGCAACGGCCACCGAATCAATACAGCTCCTGTGACTTCGTCCTGCCAGTGCAGGCAATCGACGCATCATTCCCAGGGTGTCTGAAAACCTTGCAACCTGAAGAGGAGTCACGACGGAGCACCAGATATCGTCGCACAGTCGTCTCTGAGTGAAAACTAAACAACGCATCGATGTGTGCGGCCTGAGAAATCGACGCATCGCAAGCCATTTTTGACGCACACTCGCCCGTGCTGGATCATTTATGACGCACCCAAGGTACATTTTCACGCTAACAGTGTTAGCGTGTGTTTAAAATTACAGGAAGACTCTTTTTGTTTTTTAATTGATAACTTGACTTGTGTATTTTGGATTTTTGTCATTGTGGTCTTGATGTTGTTTAGATAAATATTTTCTATTTTTCTAAACCTGTGTTGTGTCATTTTGTAGTGTTTTCATTAAGTTACTGTGTGTGGTGGTACAAATACTTTACACCTACCACTCTGAAGTTAAGCCTTCTGCTTGTGCCAAGCTACCAAGGGGGTAAGCAGGGGTTAGATGAGTGTGATTCGCTTTTACCCTGACTAGAGTGAGGGCCCTTGCTTGGACAGGAGGTAACCTGACTGTCAACCAAAGACCCTATTTCTAACATTGGTGATCAGTCTTGGGATTGGACTTGTATTTGTACTTGATCTACAGTGATTAAGTGTACACTACTGTTTTGAGTTCAGATCACTATGTGACCACATAGTACTTGTCTTGTAATTCTGCTTTTTTTTCTCTGATGTCCTCCTGGATATATTGTTGATATCTTGGGACTCTGGTTTTTGGTTATGAAGCCTTTGCAGAATGGAAGTCAACTTCTGCACCTATTTATCTAAAAAAAGAGTGGCAGCTTAAAGCATGCTGCATGGAAAGGGGACTGGCTGTGAATAAGAAATCCAGAAGGGTGGATCGTGAGTCAGCTCTATTTCAGTATGAGTTGAAAGGTTGTCAGGCAACACCACCAGATGAGTCTGAGGAGGAGGACTACTCTGAGGAGGAAAGCAGTGGCCTTGAGGAGGGAACAGAAAGAGATGATTGGCTCCTAGCTTGAATCCAGATCCTGGAAGATCTAGATGCAGAGCTTGAGAGGGCTGAGGAGAAGAGAGCCTTAGCCCTTGAAAAAGAAAGGTTGGCAGCTCAAGAGCTGAGCTGTGAAGAGCTGCTGCAAGCCATGAATGTTGAGTCCAGTTCAGATGGTGGCAGCAAAAATCTTGTATCCAGTACTGCTGAAGAAGTGCACATTCCCAGAGATGTGGTGCCCTACTTGAAGGAGGGAGTTAACACACACCAGGAGGTTCAGGGGTATGAGGTAGCTCCAGTGATGCACAGGGTCCCTGAGGTGGATTGGGGAACTGGCATGGGGAGTCATATTCCTACTGGTGGGAGGGACACTCCACTGATTCTAGGTGAGAGTGACAGGGAGAGGGGTTCCCCCAGGTAAAAGTCCTGATTATGGAGTGTGGAGACATCGCAGAAGAGTGTGGGTTGAATGTCAGGGACAGACAGGTACTGTCTCACCAGTCTCAGGAGGGTGATGTGGGATACTTTTTCAAGGCTGAGTCACTGGATGGTTGGGTGAAGGGTAGTTTGATTAATTCATGTGAGGGACTGTGTGATGTAATTGCTGGAGAGCATATGTCTAGTCCTTATTTTCCAGAGCTACACCAACACCAGGTGGAGTGTGAGATCTCTGACCCCAGGGAACTTACACTGGAGGCAGACCTCTGGGTGAGTACCGGAGAGTCGGAAGAAGCATTTGGGGGTGCTCCTGAGGGGAGTGGTCTAGGTATTTCCCAACCAGGTGAGGTAGGGAAGGATTGCAGTGTCCAAGGTAGGCCCCAGTGTAGTGGGATGGGTGAGGGACCCCATGTACAGTCTCAGAGGAGAGGGAATGGGGATGGGCGGAGGCCCAAGGTGCCCGAGATCCAGTTCCAGTTCCTGGAGGGTTCCATGAGGGAACACCAGGAAGGGAGCCTAGCGTGTACCGTAGGGCCATCTGCTAAGGGAGACCCCACAATTTCCGGAGAACTTGGAGGGGTGGCAGTAGCCAGCGTCCCACCAGTTCTGGTGTTTGGCAGTACCACTCCTAGTGAGGGGGTGCAAGAAAGCATTATGATTGTTGTAATGTAGTCTGGACGAGTTTATGAACAACAAAAACACAGATTAGTTTAGTGTATTGACTTTAAACACAGAAATAAACGTGGTGGTATTTTAAAGTTTGAATGGTAGGTATCAATTTCGGCATATTTCGGGACAAATCAGTACAAGTGAGAAAACTTAATTTGCAGGAATTATTGGAGAGTATTTTTTTGAAAATTAAAATAATTTATCAGGACTGAAGATTCACTTTAAGCATTTTTGCTGTGACTCAAAAATTAAAGCAGCCCAGGTGAGAAAACAACACCATTTCTATGTTGTTTTCTAAGATGAGTTTTAATGTTCTTGTTTTCTGGAAGCTGTAGTTTTGCTTTTGTGTTGCTCTTATTTCCTTTTAATTAATTTATTGTATTTTTTTACCTCGATTCTCTTCAATAAGCCGGATCTATTTATTCCCAGGCCTAATGCCACTTCTTGATTTGAACTGTACTTGAATTGTGTTTACGTAGAGCTTCATTCCACTGAGGAGGGGGAGACAAAGTGCTTGCAATGGACGGGTACCAAACCTCTCAGTATACTTTCAATCATGAGAGAGCGCTCACTGGGTGTCACCTTTTCAGAATCAGCGGGTTCCTTTGTCATGCTGTCAACTGTTATGATTGGATGTGTGACGTATCTCAATATCAAGGAAGATACCGCACTCTTTATTGGTTGAGGACCATCAATGGTTTTACCAGTAAACGTCTGCTCCATGTTTAAGAAATGTTCTGTTTTGACTTGTAACATAGATTCATAAAATAACGTGTCGAGCTCTTTATTAAGAACTACCACTGTATTTACTTGCCAAGTCCACTGTTTGTTTGAACAAATCCTAGTTCCATATCGTATAATCTACATCACTCATTACCAGAAGACTGGTAATCATTAGTGCAACAGGTGCAGTAGCAAATGGAGAGAGTATTTTGAGGGGTACATTACACCCCAATCGTAGCTGTATCTTTCTTACCCCCAAACCGGGGACCGCGAAGCCCAGTTCTCTTCCTAGCGTTAGGGCTCTTTTCCCAGTTGCTGTGCTTAATTTGTACTGGTGGGTGCAAGTGGTAGGCACCAGAACTCTTACTTTTATCTTTGGACATAAAGAAAACCAGAAAAGGAAGTAAGCAGGGTTCAAAAGCATCACAAACGTGAAATATAGTGGTCAGAAGTATAGGGTGGTGGAAGAAAGATGTGGTGAAACCAAGACTATGGATTCTGATGTTGATTGGGAAACCTGGCATTCAACAGCACTCACAGTGTACTCCTATGAAAAAACATTGGGCCCTTACACTTACCTTTTTTTACACAGCAATCACTGGTCTTTACAAGGTCAGAATCCCTGTGTGCATTTGTTTGAAATGTCACAATCTTTCTATACTTTGCTCCTCTGTTAACCAGTTTACTAATCTGGTAATTTACGCATATGCTCCTTTGCAAAAGTAATAATGGCACCAAAGCAGCCACTTCCAGGGTTCAGTTTTCAGGAATATAGCTCTACATTTATAAAAGAGGTCAGTGGCACATCAAGGATTTCCTCAAAAGTGCACAAATGTTTTCTTTCACGCCAAAAATATATTGTCAGCGTTTGTCTGGTTGTTTATTCTTCTTTCTCATGGAAGAGGATGCTTTCACTGGACGATCTTAAATGCAATTTCCCCAATCCAATCAAATACTGAACTTTCACGATGAAGTGATAAACTCAATAAAATTCAGAAGGATTAAAGGATGAAGTTGAAAATGAAAGCCAAGTTGTGTTTCTGTAAAAGGTCTTGCACACTGCAGCAGCAGGAAGATAAAAAAAGCATGCAGAATAATGTGAAGTCATCTGCATAAACCCCATAATAGAAAAAAACTCAAGTCTTCAAAAATTCCTCTTCCGCAGTAGATGGCTCTGGCGCTCTGTGACAGGCTCACCGAGGTTAATCCTGTTATAAGGACTTTTTCCACTTTTCTTTATCAGGAGGACATAAGGCCAGAAAGGGAGAAATGCCAAATGCAGATTGGATTATTAATTCGCAGAATCTTACGGAGCTTTTGGTGGAATTTTCCACTCCAGGCACCTTGGTAATTACTTTTCACTGTGCTCTTATTCCTGAGATATGCCAGATGACCTAAGCATTTTTAGTCATACGGGAGCAAGAGTTACATTGGAAACCTACTGTATGATATCCTGGAAAACGTTGCAAAGATTTACTGTTATTTTTACATTTTCTCTTTTACATGGAAAGCCAGTTACTTGTAGCAATTTATGTTCAATGCATTCTTATCTAATACAAACAGCTTTGTTCTCCATATGATATACTTAGTAGAGCACGTTTAGGCATGATTCTGGGGTATGGGATAAATTCTTGTCCTTGTTTAAACAAAAAGTGTGCAGGGATACAAAGGTCGAGTTATGCAGTAATTGTATTTGTATTGATCTCTGTGTGCGGTATTTAGCACCTGTTATAATTAACTATTCCTTTGTAGATTTTTCTTGACAGATTTCACCTGGAAAAGAAAATGTGTAAATTCGTCAGAGGTACATGGGTGGCTAAAAGAACAATACTTCCCCTGAGTTCTATGTTAAATACTAGTTCCTCATATAATTATTCACTTTTCCCAGGAAATCTCAGAATAGGGTATTTATTACACCTGTTAGAAATGGGGTCTTTGGTTGGCAGTCAGGTCACCCCCTGTCCAAGCAAAGACCCTCACTCTAGTCAGGGTAATTCACACACAATCCAAATTATCCTGTGCCCACCCTCTGGTAGTTTGGCACTGAGCTGTCAGGCCTAATTTAGAAGGCAATGTGTAAGGTATTTGTGCAATAAATCATACAATAACACCACATAGCACCACAAAAATACACCACACAATGTTTAGAAAAATATATAATATTTATCTGGATAAATGCAGGTTAAAACGATTAAAAATGCAATAAGTAAATGTAGAGATATCACTGAAAAGTGATATAAAGGCCCTCATTACAACCCTGGCGGTCAGAGACCGCCAGGGCTGCTTTGGAGGTTGCACCGGCAAAAGGCTGGCTGTGCAATCTCGGGTATTACGACCGTGGCGGAAGCGCCGCGGTCGTACCGCCGGGACTGGCGGTTTTCTGCCACAGTGGTCCCGGTGGATTTAATCCGCCAGGGCAGCGCTGCTCACAAGGTTGCCCAGGGGATTACGAGTCCCCTTTCCGCCAGCCTTTTCATGGCGGTAGGAAACGCCATAGAAAGGCTGGTGGAAAGGGGAGTCACGCGGCCCCTGGGGGCCCCTGCACTGCCCATGCCACACAGCTTTTCACTGCCTGTGAAAAGCACGACGGGTGCAACGGCACCCATCGCACGGCTGCAACACCGCTGGCTCCATTGGGAGCCGGCTCCCATGTTGCGGCCGACATCCCCACTGGGCCGGCAGACGGAAACTCGGTTTCCGCCCGCCGGGCCAGCGGGGATGGCATAATGGCCACCGCAGGACAGCGGTTACAACTTGGCGGGCGGTGGTTGCCAATGTTGTAATGAGGGCCAAAGTGTCTTAAGTTTTTTAAAAGCAAAAAAGTCTTTCAAGCACAAAGTACCTGGTTCGCGTGAAAAACTCCGCAGACTTAGCTGTCAACTAAACCCAGCCAGACGTGGATTGTAAGGCACAGAAATATTTAAGTGCAGAGAAATGTTCACTTTCTAAAAGTGGCATTTCTAAAATAGTAATATTAAATCCAACTTCACCAGTCAGCATGATTTTGTATCACTATTCTGGCCATACTAAATATGACCTTCGTACTCCTTTCAGATCAGCAGCTACCACTCAAACAATGTACGAGGGCAGCCCCAATGTTAGCCTATGAAGGGAGCAGGCCTCATGGCAGTGTAAAAATGAATTTAGGAGTTTGACGTTACCAGGACATGTAAACTACACAGAGTCCTGCCTTTTGCCTACACAGCACTGTGCCCTATGGGTTACCTAGGGCATACCTTAGGGGTGTCTTGTATGTAGAAAAAGGGGAGTTTTAAACCTGGAAAGTAGTTTTAAATGCCAAGTCGAATTGGCAGTGAAACTGCACACACAGGCCTTGCAATGGCAGGCCTGAGACAAGGTTAAGGGGCTACTCAAGTGAGTGGCACAATCAGTGCTGCAGGCCCACTAGTAGCATTTAATCTACTGGCCCTGGGCACATATAGTGCAGTGTACTAGGGACTTATAAGTAAATTAAGTAGTCCAATTGGGTATGATTCAATGTTACCATATAAAAAGGGAGAGAGCATATGCGCTTTAGCACTGGTTAGCAGTGGTAAAGTGCCCAGTCTGAAAACCAGAAAAAACAGTATCTAAAAAGTACAGGGAGGCATGCAAAAAAATTAGGGGTGACCACCCTAAGGCTGTCAGGTCTAACATGTGTCCGCCTCAGCTGAAAGTGAATAGAGCTACCCAACCTCCTGGGAGCTCTCATCGCTAAAGCGAAAGTATCTGGAGAGACCATCAGCGCTGGCGTGGTCAATCCCCAGGCGATGCTCCACCATAAAGTCCATCGCTTGCAGGGAAATGGACCACCTCAAGAGTTTTGGATTCTCACCCCTCATCTGCATGAGCCATCTGAGGGGCCTGTGGTCTGTCTGAACCCGAAAGTGAGTCCCAAACAAGTATGGTCTCAAGCTTCTTCAGTGCCCAGACCACTGGAAATGCTTCTCTCTCAAAAGCACTCCACCTCTGTTCCTGTGGTAATAATCTTCTACCAATAAAGACTACTGGTTAGTCTGAGCCCTCTCATTTAGCTGTGCTAGAACATCCCCTATGCCATGCTCTGAAGCATCTGTCTGCACAATAAATTCTTGGAAGTAGTCAGGGGCCTTGAGCACGGGGCTGTGCACATGGCTTCCTTCAGAGAATCAAAGGCTTTCTGACAAGCCTCTGTCCAATTTACCAACCTAGGTTGCTTTTTGGAGGAAAGTTCTGTCAAGAGTGACACAATGGTACCATAGCCCTTGAAAAACCTACGGTAGTATCCAGTGAGGCCTAATAAGGCTCTCACCTCGGTCTCTGTTCTAGGTGGTTGCCAGGCCTTGATAGTTTCAATCTTGGCCTGGAGTGACTGCACCTAGCCACCACCTACTAGGTGTCTCAAGTACAGCACGGAACCCTGCACAATCTGGCACTTACTAGCCTTGATGGTCAGGCCTGCTGTTGCAGAGCCTGAAGCACCTCTTTGAGGTGGAGCAGGTGTTCCTTCCAGCTGGAACTATAGACAGCTATGTCATCTAGGTAGGCTGTGAAGTAGGCATCCTTGCCAGCTAGGACCCCGTTAACCGACCGTTTGATGGTAGCGGGGGCATTTTTCAACCGAAACGGCATCACCCGGAACTGGTAATGGCCATCAGGTGTGGAAAATGCAGATCTGTCAACAAGCTCATCAGCTCAGGGGATTGGATGAGCGTCAGTCCGTGTGACTGAGTTGAGACCCCAGAAGGCAACACAGAACTGGATTTCTGGCTTTGCACCGGGGGCAGCAGCCTTAGGTACCAGCACCACAGGGCTGGCCCAGGGACTGGTGGACTTCTCAATAACACCTAGGGTCAACATCTTGGAGACCTCCTCCTTGATGCTGGCCTTCACCTTATCCGACAACCTGCAAATTTTGTTCTTCACAGGGGCACTGTCTCCCATGTCAATGTCATGGACACATAGATGGGTAAGTCCAGGAGTAAGGGAAAACAGGGAAGAGAACTGCTCTAACAACTGATAGCAGTCTCCTCTCTGATCTAGAGTCAGGGAGTCAGAGAGAATGACACCCTCCACTGACCCATCACCTTCTTTCGTAGAGAGGAGGTCGGGGAGAGGTTCACTCTCCTCTTCCATGCCCTCATCTGTGACTAGGAGCATACTGACCTTAGACGTCTCAAAATGAGGTTTGAGTCTGTTGTGATAGAGAACCCTTAGGGGGTGCCTAGGTGTCTTGAGGTCCACTAGGTAAGTGGCCTCCCCCTTCCACTTTTTATTCTCAATGGGCCAGACCAGCAGTCCTGGACAGCCCTAGGCTCTACTGGCTCCATCACCCAAACCTTGTGTCCAGGTGAGAACTCAACCAGAGTGGCCTTCCGGTCATACCACTCCTTCATCATGTCATGACTGGCCTCAAGGTTACTCTTGGCCAGCTTCCAGAAGCATTGTGTTTGGTTGCTGAGGGCCAGCATGTATCTGACCACATCCTGGGGAGGTGTCTTGGGAAATTTCTCCCAGCCCTCTTTAACTATTCTTAGTGGTCCCCTGACAGGGTGACCAAAGAAAAGTTCAAAGGGGCTGAACCCCACCCCTTTCTGGGGCACCTCCCTATAAGCAAACAGCAGGTATGGTAAGAGGACATCCCACTTACGCCACATGGCTTCAGTCAGGCCATTGATCATGCCTTTAAGGGTCTTGTTGAATCTCTCAACAACCCCATTGGATTGAGGATGATAAGGGGTGGTAAACCAGAAGGCAACCCCACACTCATCCCACATGCAGACATGAAGTTTGTGTCTCTGTCAGACTCAACTTCCTTAGGGAATCCCACACGGGTAAATATTCCCAGCAGGGCTCTGGTCACCACTGGTGCAGTCACTGTTTTCAGAGGGATTGCCTCTGGATAGCGGGTGGCATGGTTCACCAAAACCAGGATAAACCTGTTGCCCAAGGCAGTTTTGGGGTCCAAGGAACCAACAATGTCGATGCCCACCCTTTCAAAGGGGGATGCCAACAATGGGGAGTGAGATCAGTGGTCTTTAAGCTTTTTCCCTATCTTCCCACTAGCCTGGCAGGTCGGGCAGGCTCTGCACAAATTATCTGAGGCCACCCTCATTCTAGGCCAAAGGAAGTGGGTGACAAGCCTGTCAAAGCTCCTGTCTTGGCCCAGATGTCCTGTCAGGGGAATGTTGTAAGCCAGACCCAGAACGAAGGCCCGGTAACACTGGGGGACCACAAGCACACATGCTGCCTCAGGGCCCCGTAACCTTATGCTCACTGTAAAGGAGATAATTCTCCCAGTAAATATGGTTAGTGCCAGAGGCTTCACTAGCTGCTTGTGCTGTGGCGTGTCACCTCAGACCCTCAAGGGCGGGGCATTCTTTCTGAGCCTTGCAGAATTCTGCTCTGGTTGGCCCACCCTCTACTTGCCAGCCAGCAAGTTCAGGTAGGTTGCCCAGGTCAGCTATGTCCTCCCCAGTTGGCTCAGGGGCCTCCTTATCCTCAGGGGCCCTGTCCACCACCGTGGGAACATATGAAGCAGGTATCCCGCACCTCTTGCCCTTCCTCTTTGCAGCTGTATGGGCCATTGTTCCAGGCTCCAGACGCCCTTGACTGCCTTCCCGGGCAGCCATGGACCTTGTGGTCATGCAGACCCACTCAGGCAAACCTAACATCTCCAGGTGGGATCTGAGCTCTACCTCCTTCCAGGCAGTATGCTCAAGATCATTGCCTAACAGACAATCTACAGGTATGGCAGGACTCACAGCTACTTTCAGAGTACCAGAGACCCCCCCCCCACTCAAAGGGAACCAGAGCCACCGGTAGGTGACTCTCACAATTGTCAGCGACTATGACCTGGTGGAATGTATTAGGGACTATCTGCTCTGCTGACACCAGCTGACTCTTTACAGTAGTCATATTGGCTCCTGTGTCATGCAGAGCCTCCACCCTTTGCCCCTCAATGGTGACCCACTGCCTATACTTTGAAGTATTTACAGGCATGTGAGCTTTAGGGACCATCTCTCTATCTCCCAGGGACACTAGGGATCCCTCTGTCTGCCCCCCAATGCTAACTGGGACTGCCCCACTCCGAGCGCTACACTAGTCAACCCAGGTGTCTGTCCACTGGTGGACTGTGCTCTCTTGGAACACTAGGAGTCACCCTTAGAGTGTCCATGCTGGTAGCACTCTAAGCATTTGGAGATGAACTTCCCTAACATTCTGTCTAAGAACCCTGGTTTCTTCCCAAATCTAGAAGAGGAATGGTTACCACCACCCGCCCCCCTTGGGAATTGTTTTGGGGGCCTTTAGAGAACTCCTTATCTTTAAGTCCCCCCCCCTTTCTTCTGTTGGGAACCCTGACCAACTTTGTGGGTGTCCCCCCAGATGCCCTCTTGGACACTCTGATGCTAACCCAGAGGTACGCCTCCTCAGCAAGCTTCCTGGGATCAGTCAGCTTACTATCTACTAAGTGCTGGCACAATTCTGTAAAACAAAATACTGAGCATATGCTCTCTCAGAATCAAGTCATATAACCCTTTGTAATCATCTACTTTGCTGCCCTGCACCCATCCATCCAGTGCCTTATTGGAGAAATCATAACAATCTACCCAAGTCTGTGTGGAAAGTTTGGTGCTGTCCCTAAACCTCTGATGGTATTTTTCAGGGGTTAGCCCAAACTTAGCCAGTAAAACACCTTTCATGTGAGTATAGACATTCCTATCCTGTGGAGCTAGTGTAAGAAGTGTGTCTCTCCCACTGCTGGTACATAGAACCACAAGGCCGCCCCCAGTGCTCCTCAGAGGTCCCATGGGCCCTTAGTGCAACTTCATAGGAAGCCAGCCACTTGTCAATGTCATCTCCCACCACAAAACTTGGCACCACATTTTTTGGTATACAAACCTTTTACTCCCCAACAGGTCCTGCATGTGTGCTGCCATCATCACTGCTGGACTCAGACTGTCTCGCCTTGATCTCCAGCTCCTTGAGACTCAGTTCATGAGCCAACAAACATTTTTTCTCAGCCAAGGCTCTCTCAGCTGCAGCTTCAGCTCTCTCAGCTTCAATCTGATTGGCTGCTCTTTCAGCCTCAGCTTGCTTGGCTTCTCTCTCTCCTCTCCTTTCCTCCTGTTGAGCATCAATTTTCAACCTTGCCATCTGCAATTGAAACTCTCTCCTCTCTCCTTTCCTCTGCACCTGACTTTGATCAGAGACACTGCTCCCTGGTTTGTCAGGGGGCACAATTGCAATGGTACTCTCATCCACTGATGGCAAAAAATCCTCTGAGGGGCCATCCTCTGGACCCTCCTTCTCAACATCCTCCTCTGTTTGGGCTTCTGCCCAGGCCCTCAGCGCCATTTGGAATTCCTCCTTTCTGGTGCCTTTCTTGGTAGGTACATCCATATCCCTGCAGAATGCTCTCAGTTGCTTAACAGTGTAGGTCTCCAGCATAGCCAGATCAAAATCTTCATCTCCTGCTTGAGACCCAGCCAGAGACATGTTGAATGAGGATTTTAGTCAAACATTGTCAGGAAAAATCGAAATTGCAAAAAGAGATAAAAATCAAGTTGACCTTCAACTGTGGGTAGGTAGGGAAATACTTAGCTACTGTATGTCACTGCACAAATACAAGTCCTATGCTCACTGCTGATCACCAATGTTAGAAATGGGGTCTTTGTTTGGCAATCAAGTTACCCCCTGTCCAAGCAAGGACCCTCACTCTAGTCAGGGTGGGCACAGGATATTTGGATTGTGTGTGACTTACCCTGACTAGAGTGAGGTTCCTTGCTTGGACAGGGGGTACCCTGACTGCCAACCAAAGACCCCATTTCTAACAACACCCAATAAATACACCACCCTCGAATATCGGTTCTTACCTAGTGTAGTTAGTAACACAGCTTTTTCATCCTCCTCGGAATCAGGCTGTAGTTTTCGTCCTTTCACAACATAATTAGACTTGCTTAGAAAAACTTTGGAAATGCAGTTGCAGAGTAAAAGTTTGTATATATTCCCCAGCTTGGCAGGGTTCGATTAGAGATAATAAAAAAACCTTGTAATGCATTGTAATATTTTAGCAATGTGCAGAACAGCAAGAGCGAAGGTAAACTATGATTTTTAAAAAAATGTTTTGGTTTGTTCAAAGAGTGACAGTAGAGAACTTCACAAATCATTGCTGGTAAAATGTTTGAATTTCCAGACTAATTACAAACCCTGCGCCAGAGAGAAATCAATGTACCACATTTGTGGGTCCTAAGCTGATCATCTGCACTAATCTCAGCTTAAAAAAGTCTGATTCAAAGGGCCAGAAATTAGTGTGTGGGGTTAACTGGGCTGAGACCAACTTTCCTGGTAGATGCTAATGTCCCACTATTAGCTTGGTTTAATCAATTCTGTGACTTTTTCAAGCATTCTGGCTCTCCCCTCTTGGGGAGAATCTGCCTATGGTGTTAAAGAAATATCTTTATAATGTAATAGGATGAAATGGTTTGCAGGCTCTGGAGTTGTGAGGTATGTGAGGCCTTTGCCATAATAAAATCATTCATAGATGACAGATTTTACCAGCAGGAAGCTGTCCGAGATATTCACTGACATAAGTTCCTTTTCTTGAGGAGAAATTAACGGTCTGGAAAGCGTAAGTGTGGACTGTGGTGGCTGTGTTTTTGTTTGTAATACATCTACCTGCTGAGAATAGCATTTTAATTACACCTGGCATTTTGTCATAACATTTTCTAATTAATTTTAATATCTTCTTTAATCTCTGCAAAAGTCACCCCCGCCAGCAGCAGCAGCTGCAAACGTTTTCAAGAAAACAATAATAAACAGTGTTTATTATCATTGTCTTGAAAAGGGGAGGCCCACAGGCTGTGACGAGCACTTGAGGGGAGTGCACAGAGCACTCCCCTCACAGCACATGTGTGTTTAGCGGGCTTTCTCGGGCTAGCCAAACAAACATGTGCAGTGGGCTCTCTTCAATTGGACTGGAGAGAGCCTGCACAGGCTCCCAGTCAGCCTGGGAGCACCCTGGTTGGGCTTTCCCAGCCAAACCTGACTGCTTTGAGCAGTGTCTGGATTGGTGCAGGGCAAGCTGGGAGCCCGTGCCTGCAGGGGAGCGGATGGAGCGGCAACAACAGCGGTGGACAGTGTTTTTCCCCAAAATTATTTATTTAATAATTTAATTATTATTATTTTTTTATTAATTTTTATTCCCTCCCTCCCCCCATGCCACCCCGCCCCTTCTGCGGGTCGAGAGCCACAACTGTATTTATGTATATTTTAATTGCACCGCCATCTTGGTATCCCGTGTTGTACATTGCACAGTTAGCCTGACTGTTCAATTAAGTGTAGCTTATTTCAACTATTGGCACAACAAAGAAAACATGCAGACTTAGTGATGCCAGCACTTTCCCATAGCTTGTTGTATCATCTTTGCAAGCCCTTCTCACATTCTTACACTGCCTGAAAGCCTGGCACCTGCTTGTTAGTGCCTATCTGAAGTTTTTGTGTTTGATTATGTGTCATGTCCTCTGCTTATTACATTGAGAAACATTGGTTAAAGGGAGTGCAAAAATGTATGGTGTTTCGCAATACATGAGCCAGCTAATCATATGGTGGAGCACTGATCTATTAAAATGACAGATTGCAATTAGAATATTTTTGATATTTACCATGTTTTCCTCTTCCACAAGCATCTAAGAAGTATGGTGATTAGTTAGATATTCTATCAAAAATTGAGCAACAGAATACATTCAGCAATAATTTCCCATACTTTTAATTTACCACTATTTTGTATATATATAAGTGTATTTCATATATAAAAGGACATATTAGTCCTAAGATAGAAAGATGAGAGTTGGGTTTCCCTTGAAAGTTGCCCTTGATTTTATTTGAATATATATAGCCGTCTTCAATGGTGACTTAGATTTGTCCCTTACTCTGCTTTGTTTTTCATCCAAGGTTTTGTCCTTGTTGACCCAGTATCTAGTAACAGGTTCTAGATGTTCTTTTTCACGTTGTGATGCTATAATGTCAGATTTCTCAGGATAATGTGCAAGTTTCAAAGTTGTGCCTATTACATCACTGCTAGCACCAGGATACTTAGAATCAATAAATTATTTGTCCTTCCTGTCTTTAGTGAGCAATATGGTGACAGGTTCCAATAAGGTGCACCTAGTGTCTCGGTCTCAGAACAATAATTCAGGATTCAAGAAAAATCTTTACAGCATCAATGATATTTAGTCATGAGCCCATTGAGTCACACAGTGCCAAACTTTGGTCAAAGACATTGTTCCCCTGAAAGTTCTGTCTGTTGCAGACTACCTCAGAAGGTACTGACAATGCAATAGCACATTAGAGAAGGGGGAACAGTGAAGGGAAGGAGAGGACAGAAGAACATTTGTTGTTGCATGTCAGTGTCTGCAAAACTGGATTGGAGGAAAGTCTGCCTTTGCATGCACTCACTCGAGATAGTGTAAGGAGCAAAGACTAAATGGGTAGAAGAAAAATGTAGATGTCAGCAAGCAGTTAGGATTAATATATAATAAAGGGAAACCTGAACCCCAACAGTAACCCCAAGCTTGCCTGAGTGCTGGGTTGACAATGCAGGCTTAAGCATAGGCGTTCACATGGATTCCAGATTTGCTTCCAACAAAACCTAGCACTGGAGACTAAGGGCCATATTTATTACCTAGTTTGCATCACTCTTGCACCACGCAACGTGATGCAAGAAAGATGCAAAACTTAAGTAAGATTTATGAAGCCACGCAAGGCCACCTTACGTGGCCAGGTGTTGTTTCATAAATCTGGTGTAACGTAATGCAGAGCAAATAGCGGCGTTACATTACTCTGCGTCAGGGAGGCATTTCCATGGGTTTTACGTGGGTATTCCTATGCAACATACATGGATTTTGAGGCATTCCCAGATTTGCAAGAACTTGTAAACCTGCGGATGTGCCAAAAAGATAAGCCTCGCCAGGAGAGGTGTAATGAGGAGCAATATCTTTATTTCTCCTCGTTTTGCCCTTTGTCTCTGTGTGCTGCATTTTGCAGCACACATAGAAAGAGGAAAAAGTCTCTCAGGATTGTTTTCATGCAGAAAGGTGTCCCTTCCTGCACAAAAACAATCCTGCATGCAAAACAAGCTTGGACTATGTGCAGCCAGAGGTCTGGCAGAGTCCCAGCATCCTATCAAGAAGTCCTGCAGTAGTGGTTAACTTGCTCCAGCACCATCATGGGTAGATTGGCCAATATTTCCTACAAGGAGCAGGCTGAGGGTCCTCCACCAGGGAAGTGTCAACACTAGTTCTCCACCTGCCACTACCAGGACATTTGGCACCTGTATGGAGGGAAACTCTATCCTATCAAGAAGTCCTGCAGTAGTGGTTCACTTGCTCCAGCACCTTCATGGGCAGATTGGCCAATATTTCCTACAAGGAGCATGCTGAGGGTCCTCCATCAGGGAAGAGTGTCAACACTAGTTCTCCACCTGCAACTACCAGGACATTTGGCACCTGTAGGGAGGGAAACTATTAAGGTTGTGCAGTAGGGGTGTAAGCCATGGCAGTGTCCATAGCTGTGTCATAAGAAGTTTTCCTGTGCCTCAGTAGAATTAACATCTAGTCCTTCCTTGCAGTAAATGTCTTCCTCTGGTTGATATTCCATTGTGATGGCCCTTCAATCCGGCAAATTGGGCTTTTGTGGGACTGTAGAACCATAACCACTTGTGGGGTTATGTGGACCTCTGAAGGAGAGCAGGCATCACAGACGGAGTTTGTCCTCACCTCATCAGAAATGCAATTATGAATCTCAGTCAATGCTACAATTAAAATGTTAATTGTGTACAAAGTATGATGACTGAGCAGTTGAAAGGTAATATGGCCCCTGAATCGTGAGTTATGAACGTTTTGATCCTATGTACATAGCAAAAGAATTCCAACACAGTGAGTATGTTGGATATCTTTAACTTACTCTAGCCATTGATTTTGTTGTAAGGCACATGCAAGGATGACCAAGAGTCAGGCTTGCTGACTACATATGTGATTCGGTTTATCGGAAGAAGGAATACTTGTTGAGGGGAGGGAGTGCTACATGACACAACCATGGTTTCTATTTTATTCAATCTTGCACTGAAAGTTACCCACTTGACTACGTTAATCAACCACTACGTTAATCAAGCTGTTAAGATATTTTCCCACTGACTGTCTTCTACTGGAACAGACTCCCACTTCAACCACAGATACCCATTCACACTGACTATTTTTAAAGTGATCCCGTTTAGGAACGTTGGCAGCATTGGTGTTCTTTCGTTGAAAAGGGCCCATTCTGGAATAGTACACTCGCGCCAGATAGGGGACTGCACAGCCCCAGTTTGAAGAGCACCTATTTTTAGATATTGTGATGCCAAGCTGTCAGATTTTTAAGGTCCTTAGCACTGTGTTGAAAGCGAGCACCTCTCTGCTGTGCCACCATGCCGTGAAGTTCCCCCGGGGAGGTGAGACACAGCCTGCTCCGACTCGTCAGAGTGGCGCATTTCTCACCTGATACCCGGTGAGAAAGGCCTACTTTTTGTGGCATACTCTGCGTCTTTCTGATGTTGCAGGACCTCGCATGGGCACCAGTACACTTTGCCTTTCGCTGTCCGCTCATCCGGTGTCTGTACACAGCTCCAGCCTCCGTATGAAGGCCAAGTTTTCTGGGCGGCATCCTCCATGCCACCATGTCGCAGCTCAGTCAGATTGCTTGCATCTGTGTCTACCGGCCGATTAAACACATCTAGGGAGGAGCCTGGGTCGGGGAATGCACTAGCATCAAGACACATGGGCCGTCATGCCACCGGTTTTACCACCATGTTGGTTCAGTCTTGTAACTTGAACTGTTCCAATCTTGATACTTGCCTTCTACGGTTTCAATATGTCCAAAGAAGAAACTTTTTAGGTTTCACCTACCACACAGTTTTTAGCTGTCGTTATGTGACACCACCTTGTGGATCATACCAAAAACATACAATAGGCTAAGAGCCTGCCTGTTGCTTACCATTGTCTTGCCCTCTTTTTCTTTTGTTTAGCCCTCTCCTGGAGCATACCATCTTTCCAATTCTTTTTATTGGCTGACTTGTGTCCTTCCACTACTCACATTTATGAAACTACTTCTTTCTTTATTTTTAAACAATGCAAGAAGTGCATGTTTTTTCCAGCTCGATCCCTTATGTGTAGCTTCCCCTTCAAATAACAGCCCCCGTACTTCGTTCCCTAACTTGCTCCTCCCTTGTAGGCTTCTTTTCCTGTTCAGTATCTCAATCCATATCTGTGTTGCTCCCTTTTCACCCCTCTGCCTTTTTTCCACTTAACCCCAATCCCAACCACTCCTCCTCGTTTCCCCCTGCCTGCTCCTCCCATCTACTCCTTTGTTTCTCCCACACCTCTTGTGGTCCTTAAAGTACTTTTCTTTTTTTAAACATTTTTGGAGGGCAGACAGCTCCTATATTCTGCTGTCCCACTCCTCTTTTATAGAAGAATATTTACACAAGGTAGCATTTTTTTTAAATGTATTGCTCCACATGAACCAGTAAATAAAAAATAAATAGGATGGAGCCTGTATCAAGCAGTAGGTTCATGCATGCATTGGAAATCTGTGTCCATATGTCATCACGTATGACCATGCCCACTGACCGTCATTCTCAAGGGCATCATTACATCCTTTTTCTATTCTTTTTTTTGTTGACAGCATCAGCAAAAAATATTTTGCAACTGCAGAGTCTCCTTATGATAAAGTATAGTAAACAGTAAAAAAGTTTATTTGACTCCAGAAAAAACTAATTACAAATATTTAGATGTTAGATATTAATGGAAATGAATTTTATATGTTTCTTTTAAAAGTGAAGAAGAGCAAAAATGCTATAGCAGTTGTTTAAATTTTTTCATTAATTTGTATATATTGAATAAATAAAACATGTTTTTCGGGAGTTAAAATAAAAAAATAAACTCCCACCGAAAGTGAAAAATATTGCATTTCTTATTATGCATTGATAAATATTAAAGTGAAGAATAGAATTAAAAGTTATGCAATTATATTGTAATAAAAATATTTTATGATTAAATAATAAATAGGTTTTATTTTTAGATATTTGTAAACAGTAAAGTCTATTTGTTTACATTTTTATCTCTTTTAAATAATTTAATTAAACATTTATTTGCTATGGGTTTTTACTTTAAGTCCCTATGTCAATTATTTTCTATTGAGGGATTGCAGAACCAGTGGTTGTCCATGTGTCCAGCTTTGAGTAATTTACTACATTTTGGCTCTGTTTGGTGCTGTAGTAACTTTAGAATTGCAGTTTGTGAATAATAATTGACTTACTCCTTTGTGGTTGTGTCAGGAAACACTGTGAGAGGGCCCATTTAAATTGCTTTTATTTATTTTTTGTTGAGCATTAGCTTGCATTTTCTTTTATGTTTTTCTTTTAGAAAGTGTGAAGATTTAGATATGTGCAAAAGAGTTAGCATCATTTCTGCCTCCTATCAAGGTTAACATATTTCTGTTGTTTCCATTAA
Organism: Pleurodeles waltl; assembly: GCF_031143425.1. Lineage (NCBI taxonomy): Eukaryota > Metazoa > Chordata > Amphibia > Caudata > Salamandridae > Pleurodeles > Pleurodeles waltl. Next base: position 860,292,901 of record NC_090448.1, on the reverse strand, counting down.
GGTCACTACCATGCCATGATGTATGCGTACAGTTAAATCTGACATTGCCTTTCTCTACAGAAGCAAATTATCTACCAGTAAATCGAGATAACATATTAATCGACATACCTTTTTTGTCTTGTTGGACTTTAGTCTTACCAAACCTATAAACATGATACAAAATCAGCAAATCAAATATTATAAAAACCCAGGTATTGAACTATTAATTGGAGAGGCTTCATGACAGAGCTATCAAGCCAGAGGTCACACCAATGCACAGCAACAAGGTAGCCCTCCTCAGAGGTTTCTACGAGAGCAGTGCAGAGAAGGGGTCTGCGGCATTACTTATCAAACCCGAGCAAGTGATGTGACTGAGAATAGCTAAACATCTATTTTTTACTAAGAGAAAGTATTCTGTGCAAAGCATCTTAATAAATACAATTTGAAAGCTTGCTATTTTCTGCTTCTACTAAATTTTACCATAATGCTTAGAAGTAGCAATAGGGTATTGGGATGTTAGGAACTTAGGCCCATATTTATACTTTTTTAGTGCCGCATTTGTGCCGCTTTTTGACGCGCAAAAACTTACAAAATACAATTGTTTTGCTTCAAAAAGCGGCGCAAACGCGGTGCTAAAAATTTATAAATATGGGCCTTACTGTTCATGTTAGGAGTGTTCTTATTGTTTTAGTTGGCCATGTTAGGCATTGCCGCATTTATTACCTATAAACATTTATAGCGTGCCCTCTATTTCTTAGTACTAATTTAATTATTCATTTACAAAAGAGGGTTTAGCGATCCACTGTGTCCCTGAGCACATCTGATGGGACAAATGATGAACAGAAAAAACACCTACACTAAATTGCTTAGTGGGTCTAGTATGGATCGCAGTTAAACTGAATTTCTACTTTCTGTTGGTTCATTGAACTGTATATTTGAACAACGGTCTTACAAAGTCATCCCATAGGGCTCCGACAGGTACACCAAAATTATGACAATTGGTGCCAAATGTTGGAAGCTCAAAATTATCTTGTTTCTTGAGAAGTTTCTAATACACTAAAAAAACAATTATTGCAAGTATACAGAGAGACCCTTTGTAATATTGATCACTTCTGTCAAATTAAAATAAGAAAGTCATATTTACTATGGGTTTGTCAAGCTTGACTCTTGCTAATTGAATCTGTTCATCAAACATTGCAGCTCCTGTTGCGATAGGAGCAAACTATATGGAAAAAGTTATTCAGAATCTCAAAGAAAGATTTGTCCCTAACTTAGGAGGTGCAGAAATGTTTGTAGTGCATGCAGATGCAGCTTACGCATTTGGTGCATTTTCACAGATACTGTGCGGCAGCTGTTCCACAGAACCTACAATTTAGGGAAGTGATAACTATACTAAGCAGTTTATATTTATAAAGTAGCAGCAGTAACCAGTTCTCAAACTAAAATCCACACAGACATTTTGGCACTGATATGACCAATAGCAAACGTGAGAAACCGCAGGAGTGCTTTCCCTGCAAATACTCTTACACCTTTAATCAAGGTAACACTCTGATGGTAGTCTACCTCAAGTAATAATAGTACTATTATTGTTAGGTCCAGTAAAGGTTTCACTGTTTTAAACTTGAACCGCCTCATAATAGGTATGGCACAGACCAGACAGGCTTACTTTAAGAAAATATCTAAATCATTTTGAAGTACCAGAATAGACAAAAAATCAAAAAAGACAACAGAAAAAAATCCATCTCCAATTTATACAAATATAGAATAATGTAATGAACATAACTACATCAAAGTGATAAAACTCCAATAACGGGAAACTGGGGATATGAAGGTTCAAAGGTGTAGATGAAAATCATGTTAAAAAGCAGTAAGCGCCACCACGGTCATCTGGTTGTGCTTGACCGGGACCTAGGTGCTATTTAAGGTGTGATGGAACACTAGTTAAATACAGAATCAAGGATCCCCCCAGTCAGAAATTTTACCTTCTGAATCTGAAATGGAAGTCAAAAATCTATAGTGGCACAAGGCAGAGGGCTGTGGCTCAGAAGGACTCCATGAGGCTGGCAAGCCATCACACGTCCCTCACAGCCGGATATTTTTGGCACCTTTGCCCAGTGAACATTTGTACTTTCTGACTCATTCACTTTCTTGGAGCTCTGATTCCTTCAACAGGGCAAAGCTGAAAGCTGTGGATGAACTGGGCCCCAGAATACCAGATAGCCTCTCCATGATGTCCTGCTGATAGAGATTTGCTGTTCCAGCCTAAATCTTTGGCCCAACGGCAGCACATCTTCATCAGATGGACTTGGCAGGACCCCAGAAACATCAGTTGGGGGTCAAGACTCCCTCTAGCAGAATATAACAGTACGTTTCAGGGCAGGTCCAGGTGGAACTGGTCAGCTGGGCTCTTCAGGAAAAAGGGGATCTTGCAGCTTTTTCTGTCCCTCTTGCTTAACAGGAGGTCAGTCAACTAACCATTAGAGTTTACATCTTTATCAGGGTTACAAGTGAAAGCAGGTCCAGCCTGTCAGATCACCAGGTGCAGTCCTTCTTTAGTCTTCCTCAGTTACAGTAGTGTCCTGAAATGGGTGACCAGGGGTTTTACATTTATGTCTGACACTAGCCTACGGTTGAGGGCCTCTATCCCTGACCAACTGAGAAAAATTCCAGGAGGTAACTCCAAACAAATTTGCAGTGGTTTGTGTATCCTATTGCAACCAATCCCACATTGGTACTCTTTATGAAGTCCAACATGGCAGAACCATTTGTCCCCTCTGCAGAGCTCCAGTACTACCCTACAAGTGTGGCCAAGGAAACAAGCAACTAGGGCTAAACAGACCTCATGGAATGTGACTTCTTCCATGGAGTTAGATGAAAACTCCATGAGATTCCAAGGAGTCCTCCATAAGGGCAGAAATAGCCATGTTGAGCTGCTCGTGCTGTAATCTAGCAGTCATAGCACGTTCCACACTGGAAAATCTGTGCAAATGGCACTATGTGGTGTGCAAGAGGGTGCAGCTACCAGAGTCGATTTTTCTGCCACTCGAGTAGATCTTCTACTCGAACAACAGCCTTCTGACAACAAGTGCTCCCGACCACCTGAAAACCTTACCGGATGTCCTCCTAGCAACTGAAAAACACACGAGAGGATGCCAAATCTCACTCACCCAACTTACCTTTATGGAAACACGTGCAAAAACAAATTCTTCCTCATAGCACTTGGCAGAGTTTGGCTGGAACTCCATGTTACAAGAGTAACATGGAGTCACCAAAATGCCACCAATTTCCACGGGCAGGACAGCATATTTCACCCTCCTACAAGCAACCACTTACTGGTCACTTAAAGCCAGTTCTGGGAGCAACCCATCTCCCACTAAGATTGGGGTCTGGCTGAGTAGAGGGACAAAGAAGGGGGTATGACCATGTTTTCCTTCCCTCTGCCTGAGACAGGTTAGATCCCTTTAAAGTTAATTAAGTTCTTGAGCATTGCCAAGATGGTCATCTTAACTTTTCGCCTCCCCTTAACAAAGGCCTTTACCTAAACTCTGGGATCAAGTTCACACCTCATCAATTGGCTATACAGCTCTTGGGTGACAGTTGGATGCTCATGCAAATGGACTTCTAGATGCTAGACAGGTAATCAGTGATCTTTTTAAATGCACCGTTTATGAAATAGTTAGTACAAATCCAACTTTACCCAATAACTGGGCTTATAATGAATATTTTAAAAAGCCTAAGAATTAATTTTGCAGTTGTTTACTAAGCGCTGTCCATTGGTGACATTCAACGTACAGGCTTTGGGCATGCTTTGTACCATTTAGTAGGGATTTACAGATAAATTCAAAATGCCAATTCAGAATATAGCCAATTTTAACAAGTTTAGCCACCAAAGTAAACACAGTGGGGTCTGGTTAGCCAAGTCTGAGTGCTCAGAGTAAAAAAAAACAGTACCAGTCAAAAAATGGGTGTGATCATGCGAAAATTCACTTTCCTACAGGGAGATAGATAAATTCCTAATGAACAAAGTATACTTAATTAGAGCAGCTCATGAGGTGTTGTGTCTGCCCATACTGGTGTGAGTGCCACAGTACCCATACTGGCGTGAGTGCCACAGTACCCATTCTCCAGCAAACATACTGGTGGCCTTGCCGCTCTAAACACCTATGAACAGCAAAATAATATCTGCTAACAAATAAAATGTGAGTACAATTTCAAGACCAGTGTAGACTCCTCTTACTATCTTCAGTTGCTTGTTTGGGGTAACTTACTTCAACCATATCGGGCCAATCAAACCAATAAACCAATATAGGTATAAGATGCAGTGTCACTGCAGTGCAGTGGGGCAGTTCACACCTTTCATTCAGACAATGGTCATGGGTTCACTGCAAAGCCATTCAGAGATGCTATGTCTACCTGCATTGCTCAAACCAGTTTTCACAGATAGCAATGGGTTATTAGTCCACACCATTGCTGCACTTAAGCAAGCCTTAACAGCTTGGGTATTATCTATAGGACTAAAATGGCTACACAATGGAGTGCAAACAAAATTAAATAATTTGCCCAGAGGAGTATTCAGTGGTCACACTCTGAATGAAATTCTCATTGGTTTATCTATGTATATGCCTGATCTTGATAGTTCTGGAAAGGTGGCAGAAGAAAAGGAAATTGACCTGAACCAACATTTGAATGTTTGCAGAGTGTCTAGGAGATTAGAGACAAGATATTAAGCTTGAAGTAAGCTACCTGTTTTGCAACAGGTGTCTGATACCACCATGGTCCAATTTCTGGTTTGCTACTGGAGTGTGTTTCCTCTTAATGTGGATCATCAATGTTGTTAATGCTAAAAGGACATTACATTCCTGATAAAACTGCGCTGCTTCCTCTGGTTCAAGAACTGCAACTGCATTCTCCTTCTCACCGAGCATGTTGGGATCATCATGCTGTGAACATCCTTGCATATTCTGTGCTAGACATTATATCTTGGGAAAAGATTCATTCTGCAGATACCCTACACCTTGAAAATTGCGATTGATATTATTTTAATAAACAGTTCCTTTTCAGATCAGTGGTACATGAAAATTGCATTTAAGGGGCTTCTTCGAGAGCAGTACAGAGAAATGGCCTTCAATCTAGCAGAAGCAGTACCATTCTGATGTGGGAAACAATTCTGTTGAAGCCATTTTATGCTCAGCCTTCATGATAACATAGCTAAAAGCACGAATTCAGAACTATGTGCCAAATCTACGAAGCTTTTTTGAGGTCTCAGACTTTTTATTCAGTATTAAGAAGGGCGTGTTGAGGGTGGCCCTTTCTAGTACCAAATGGCAGTGGTATGTGTGAATGTTTTACGACCAAAATGTGGCCACAGAACATTCGCATTTTACCACCAATTTCAAATTGGTGGTAACTCATTCACAAATGGGAAGGGGTCCCTAACTGCAAAGAACCGAAGAGGATCTTCCAGATGTTTCAATTTTTAACAACCTATCATTTCAATATAACTGTGTGTATTAATTTAAAAATGAATAATATATCATGTGAGTGCACCAGTATCGTACTAAAAACAAACCTTCATTCTATCCATTAGGTTTCCATTTTGTATCTATAGAAATTGATGATTGTCACCTTTTCACTCTAAAAGGCAGATTTTCTTAATTTCCATGCAGAGCAACAACCACAGCTGCAGCACAGCTATGTGTATGGAAGGGCAAAAGCACCATATCTACTAAGTTATGGCCCTGTTTTCCTCTCTTTCAGTGCTGGTGCACTTTAGGCAGCCATGCACCAATGCACACAACATTGGGCCACAGTGGGAGGAGGCGGCCGGCCCACATGCATGACTGCTAGTGTGCTCTGCCCCATTCCTTCAAGGACCCCCTGGCCTTGGGTTCCCATTCTGGAGTTTTGCTGTCTGTGGCAGGAGCTGCAGGCCATAAAGAAAAGTGGAAGGCGAACCCCCGGAGGGGGCCATGGACTCAGAAAGAGATGACTTAAAGTTAACCCCCTCGGAGGCAGCTGTAACTTCTGTGGGGAGCTGTAGGAAAGTACCATCTTTCTTGGCATGTTACCCCCATCTTTACCTGTATGTCAGTATATTTTTGCCTGTCTCACTGGGATCCTACAAGTCAGGATCCCAGTGGTCATAGTTTGTGGCCTAATGTGCGTGTTGTCAGTAGTGCTTAACTGTGTCACTGAGGCTCTGCTAAGCAGAACCTTAGTGCTTATGCTCTCTCTGCTTCCCAATTAGTCACTATAGGCTAGTGACTTCATTTACCAATTCCATTTGGCACACAGAACCCCCCCTTATTAGTCCCTAGCATATGGCACTGCCGGGTAGGCTCTCATTATTCTAATGAGACTACTGGATTTTGAGTGGCAGATTGCCCACGGTGTGGGAGACTAAGGCACTCATTACAACCTCAGCGGTCTTTTAAAAAGACCACTGAGGCTGCGAGAGCCAGAATACCGCCAGTGCCGGTGGTATTTCTGGCTCCCTATTATGACTTTTAGCTGGGCCAGTGGACGGTAACATTGTTACCGTCCGCTGGCCCTGCGGAAAAGTCACATCAACATTGCTGCCGGCTCGTAATAGAGCCAGCGGCAATGCTGATGTGCAGCGGGTGCAGTAGCACCCATTGCACATTTCACTGTCCGAAATCCAGGCAGTGAAATGCGCAACGGGCTATGCCTTGGGTCCCCAAGGGCCCCCACGGGCATCCCAAGTCCCCCTTACCACCAGCCTTTCCATGGCGGTATTTACTGCCGTGGCCAGGCTGGTGGTCGGGGACTCATAATCCCCAGAGCAGCGGTGCTTGCACCACTGCCCTGGGGATTATGACTGCCAGGCAAAAGCCTGGCGATATAGTGGAGGGGCTGGCGGTATGGCTGTGGGTATTACGCCAGTCATAATAGCTGGCGGAAAACCGCCAGCCTGTTGGCGGTGTTACCGCCAGCATATCGCCGGCCGCCAGGGTCATAATGAGGCCCAAAGTCTAACCTACTGTGGGTGACACCTGTCGGTCCAATCCGGATTTTGCTCCGGCTAACTAGCAGTGCCTCATCCCTACCCAAGGATAGAGATGACTGGGCAGCCGAGCACATGACATACTTGTCTTCTCAGGGAAGTCGTGGTCACTCAGGTCTCATCCGTTTCTCTCATTCACAATTCAGTCTCATATATAAATGACAAACAGAAGCAGTATATGTTTCATAATGACTTTAATAAAATGACTGCATCTTTGATAGCAAAGCGTGAGCTGCAATAACCAGGACGACACAACATGACAGTATTAAAATGGTGACGAGAAGAGTGGAGCATAAAAACAACGCTATCATTTTGTTACTATAATCAATGGATTAGCTCCTACCTAAGCTAGGAAAGAGCACAGCATGTTAAGCTCTAATTCTGTCTTTTAGGTTCCCCTGGGAAGACATCAACCCCCATTCCTGAGCAAAGGCCTGTGGTCTGCGTTAGCATCTGTAGTGAAGCATTCAACAATTAGCATTCAGTCATGGTTCCCTGGCCGGAATCTCCCTCTAACGTGTAAGGGACAAGGAAGTGTTTTTATAATAACGCAGCTGATGTTCTGAGAAAATGTCCCTACGTAAGGATGTGTGTTTTCTACGAATGTTGGAGGCCAAACTTCTACCATGTTCACCGGCAATGTAGCGTGCTGTAGCCTTGGAAGAAGCAAAGAGTGATCAAGAATGTCTTGTTTGAGGACAGAGTGTCGGCCTTGGCAAAAACAGTTAGATAAACAGAAAATAAAGCAAGACCGTAAAAATGGATATTGTAACAATAATAAAATGAAGTTGAATAAAATATATCTAGGTTAGAGTGCACAGCCGCCTAGTGTGTTAACATAACTTGCATGGAGCTATAACTAAAATGGCTACACAACAGTACCTAGGTACCCAAGGCATTGGGGTTCCAAAAGATCGTTATGGGCTGCAGCATTTCTTTTGCCACCCATAAGGAGCTCAGAGAAACCCTTTCACACTTCAGCCTGCGTGAAATAGTGCACACACTATTTCACAGCCATTGTCACTACACTTAAGTAACTTATAAGTCACCTATATGTCTAACCTTCATTTACTGAAGGCTTGGTGCAAAGTTACTAAGTGTGAGTGCTGTCCAGAGCCAATTCCCCAGACTTCGTGAGTGCGGGGATGCCATTACACATGTGCACTACATATAGGTCACTACCTATATGTAGCTTCACAATGGTAATGCCAAATATGGCTATGTAAGGTGTCTAAGATCGTGGAATTGTCCCCCCCATTCCAAATCTGGTATTGTGGAGCCAATTCCATGTATCCTGAGGGCTCCACCATCAACCCCCAGTACTGCCAAGCCAGCTCTCTGAGGCTTGTACTGCAGCTAGAGCTGCTGCCACCTCACAGACAGGGTTCTGCCCTCCTGGTGTCTGAACAGCTCAGTCCCAGGAAGGCATAACAAGGCATTTACTTTCGGAGGAGGGTGTTACACCCTCTCCCTTAGGAAATAGGTGGTACACGCTTGGGAGGGGTAACCTCCCTGAGCCTCTGGAAATGCTTTCAAGGGGCACAGATGGTGACCTCCTTGCACAGGCCAGTCTACACCAGTTCAGGGACCCCCAGTCCCTGATCTGGTGCAAAACTGGGCAAAGGAAAGTGGAGTGACCACTCCCCTGTCCATCACCACCCCAAGGGTGGTGCCCAGAGCTCCTCCAGTGTTCCCCAGACTTTGGCCATCTTGTTTTCCAAGAAGAGGGGATACTCTGGAGGCCTCTGAGTGCCCAGTGCCAATAGGTGATATCAGACACCCCTCCTGGTAAGTCCATACCTGGTTAGGTAGCAAATCCCCCTCTCAGGGCTATTTAGGGTCTCTCCTGTGGGTTCTTCTTCAGATTCTGCTTGCACGTTTCCAACAGGAATCCTCTGCAACTACTGCTTCATCCTCTGACCTCCGATCAACGGCAGACTGCTCCAGGAACCGCTGTAACTGCAACAAAGTATCCAGAATGGCTACTTCAACTCTGCAACTTCAGCTCCAGCCAGCAACTGCAATGGTTCCCATGGTGTGCATGCTCTGGGGACTCCTTGTTTTCACCCAGCACCAGAAGGACCCAAGAAATCTCCCGTGGAGTGACAGAGTCACTTCCCTGCTTCAGCAGTAACCTTCTAAGACAACAACCGGTTCTCTTGGACTCCTCTCCTGGCGACGAGCGTGCTCCTTGGAACACAGGAGGTGGACCTCTTCAACACAGACTGTCCTGAGGTCCTGCTGTCCCAATTTGGAGGAGGTAAGAGCTTGCCTTCCCCGTTTGCAACAGTACCCCTGTGCACCACATCATCTTCACCTCCTGAGGCCTCTGTGCACTATTTGCAAGAATCCTTCATGCACAGCCTGGCCAAAGTCCCCAGCACTCTATCCTGCGATGCTCAACTCTCTGAGTTGTTCTCTGGCGGCGTGGGACCTTCTTTTAGAGTGCTGCAGCAACTGCAAATAGCACCTTCTTTGTCCCAGTGTCCTGGGACCTCTGTGGGTGCTGCCTGGTCATCTGTGGGTTCCCTCCAGTGTTGGGAGCTCCCTCTGCCTCCTTAGTTTGAGTTGAGGCCCCCAGGTCCCTCCTGGGTCCCGGCAGCGCCATTTTGATGCAATCAGCGACATTGCTTGAACCAAGGCTTGTTGGACAAATCCAGCGCTGCAACTCACCTACATCCAACATCTCCATGTGGGACATCCTTTGCATCATGCAGGAACCCACAGTCATCTTCTTTGGTGCTCTTCTGCAGACTTCTTCCACCTGGAGAATCCTCTTTTGCACCAAATTCTGGGTTGGAAGGGGCTCCTATCCTTCCTGGAATCTGCTGCGACTTCTGGACTTGGTCTCCTCTCTTTACAGGTCTTCAGGTCCAGGAATCCACCATTTGTTGTCTGCAGTGTTGCTTAGTTCTTGCAATAACTCCAATCATGACTTGTAGTGTGTGCTAAGGAAACTTCCAGTACTTTACTCCTACTTTCCTGGGCTCTGGGGAGGGGTATTGTACTCTCCTTTGTGTTTTTTTTACTCTCCCAGAGATTATCTACACAATATACTTGCCTACAGGGGAATTTGTGATTCACATTCCACTTTCTTAGTATATGGTTTGTGTTGCCTCTAGGCCTATTTCTTCCTATTGCATTCTAGGGTATGTTCTATTGTTTGCACAATTCTATGACTATTTACTTACCGGATTTTGGTCTCCAGTGTATATATTGTGCATAATACTTACCTCCAGAAGGAGTATTGCCTCTAAGATATTTTTGCCTTGTGTCACTAAAATAAAGTAGTTTTATTTTTGGTAACACTGAGTATTGTCTTTTATGGTGTATAAGTACTGTGTAACTATAGTGGTATTGCAGGAGCTTTGCATGTCTCCTAGTTCAGCCTACGCTGCTCTGCTACAGCTACCTCTATCAGCCTAAGCTGCTCGAACACTACTAAAGTTCACTAATAATGGATAACTGGACCTGGTATAAGGTTTAATTACCCTAGGTATCCACTACAAACCAGGCCAGCCTCCTATAGGAGCAGATCAGTGGCTGGCTGGACTGGCGACCGAGTTGATGTGACACCATGATTCATCAGGATCCTCAAGGGGGTAAGAGCTGCTGCGTTTTCAGCAAATTACAACTGGTTAAATCTGCTAGAACTGCTCCCCCTCCTTTTTTCTCTGGACTACTGAATTATTGATTTAATTGATTTCATTGGCAGCGGGCCTTCTCGTTGACTTGGTATCTAAGGACATTATAATTCGTTCACAGCAGCTGGCATGCAGTAAAAGATTCATCTTCAGATGGGGTGCAAAGCGCTATGAGGCAACAACACTTGAGGAGTTCTCACATTATACCCACCCCCTGTGCACAAAAGAGAAAATGTCGCACAGCGCAGGCGCACACATTCACGGCCTACTTGAAGAAAGGCGACAAAAGTACTATTTCTAGATTTAGGCTATCATGTGCCCAGCAAATGGCACTGATTGGGAGCTCTGAGCCCACTTTCACATTAGTCTTGGCGATGTTTACTGCAGCTCAGACACTGTGGTGGCAATGGAGGCATTGTCAGTCTGTGACTTCCAGATCAACTAACGCTGGATCAGCCATTACTTTTGCAGGACTCCTCATGTCTGGATAAAGCTGCACAAGAGAGAACTGTGCAGATGGAAGGGGATATTGCTGCAGGAGGGCCCAATCCAGTTTATTCATCAGTCTCGCCACGGTGCTGAGAAATCCAATAAGCCGGGCCAAGGGACTACCATTTGTTTGTTAAATGTTTGAATACTGGGGGGGAGGTGTCCGGGGCTTCACACGGACTCTGAGCCTCACAATTGATTCCTGAGTTAGTGCAAGAAGGAGATACATTCACTCATTCTTTATTCTTGCTGGTCACTAGCCAGCTTCTACAACCTGCGGATGAGGTCCTCCCTTTGTTATTGGGCACCTCAACTTTGTCCCTAGATGGAGGCCATCATTCCAGCCAGACTGAACAATGTAATATACCAACACAGCCAGAAGGGAGCATCAGTTGCCTGAGAACTGTACCATCTCGGCGTTGACAAATCAGCCAAGCTCTAGGGTAAACCCAGATTTGCTCCAGTATGGCTGAGATTAGAGAACTCAAAATTTCACATGCTGCTGAAATGGTGACTCTTCATCTGAGACTGGAAAAAATTAAAAAGGTGGTTTCGCAGATCCATGAGCAACTGCTGGCAGTTGAGCAGCAAGTCCCCTATCTGGAAGACCGCTCACTTTTGTGTGATAAGGAGCTTGCAAGTCTGCAAAAAAAAAACGAACAATTTCACAGAACAAAGTCAATGATTTGGAAAATTATGCACAGAAGCCTAATCAACATTTGATTGGGGTCTCCGATGGCATAGAAGACTCAGGGAAGTATGGCATCACCTCGCACCTGGTTTATTCCTTAAAAAGAGCACATATTCTTGAGGAAGCTCCTCCCGACCTTACTGTTCTGAGAGCACACACCGTACCAAGCCAATGTTTCTCCAATTCGAAAAATCTGTGTGCCATTATTGTCAATTTCGCTGACTATTGCTTTAAGGAAAATAATTCTTAATAAAGCTATCCAGAAGCAAGGTTTTGCATTAGCTGATGGGGTCAACTTTGCATCTTCTCTAACATATCAGCCTCAGCTGCCTGGAGGAGGATAGATTTTTTGGGATTAATTAGTCAGTTCAAATCTGATGGTGCTCAGGCTTAACTCATTCAGCAATCTAAGTGCTGTTGAAAGGCAAATTTCATGTTTGTACTAACTTGAAAGAAGCACAAGGTTTGTTACATCAGGCAGTTGGTTAAAAGACCTATCTGGCTTAGGAAGCACTGTATTCCAAGGTCTCCAAAATGGACTTATTAGACCATCAGGTTGTAGGGAATGCAGGATGCTGAAAGGGCAAGGCATTTACTCTTTTCTTGTTTTCATCAATCTCATTCAAATTATGTGTATTGTTTAAAGATTGTGTAGCACCATGTATCTGACAGCTTTCGGGTCTGGGTGGAGGGTGTTCTTTTGCAGGGGGCAGGTAGGCTTTGGAGCACTGCAGGGTGTGTTCTTATGGCACCCAATCCTTGCTGGGGGACAGGGAGCAAGGTGGGCACTCCTTCCTGTCGTTGTAGGGTCAGCGGTGGGGGGCTTGGGTAGGAGGGGGAAATCTGGGGAAAAAGGAGGTCGCAGATGTAGCTGGTTAAGGATGGGCAAAGTGGCAGGTACAGGTCAAGGAAGGTGCAAGGTTCAGCAGTTTCAGATAATTTCAGATAAAAGTGCATGATTGGTGACATTAGAGAGGGACTTTTGTTGGCTCAAGGAGGTTTGACAAGAATATGCAAGGGAGAGGCCTGATTTTTCTAGGTTAAAATGTTGCAGATAAAATTTGCTACCTGTAATGTGAATGGCCTTGTGAACAAACAAAAATGGGCTGCTTTGTTAAAATGGATTGCTTCATTTAACCTGGAAGTTATTTTTCTACAGGATACTCATTTCAAAACAAATGCTCCGGGGGTTTCAGTTCCTGCCAAGTATGCATGGGCATTTTATGCGTGGGAGATAAAAGATGTTCATTGGAACAATAAAGGGGGATGGGTTTGGATACAAGTCAGATTAGGTGGAAGGGTTCTGAATCTCTGCAGTTACTATGGTCTAATTATAAATGAGACCGAAGCCTTGGAGCAAATATATAATCTCGCTCTTCAGGCAGATGGATTATTCATTTTTGGTTGCGACTTCAACTTCATACAAGACCTCTCCTTAGATACCTCCAATAAAGATAGGAGACAGCTAAAGCCGAAGACTGCTAGGATCTTGAATATAATTAAGCAGGTTATGGCTCTAGCAGATCCATGGCATTTTAAGCATCCTGAATTTACTCAATATACATGTGATTCTGCCAGGTTTCGATCAGGCTCCTGTATAGACTTTTTCTTACTGTCAAGATGGTTAAGAAATGGAAAGGTCGTGACTTATGCAAACTCTTTTTCAGACCATTCTATGGTCTAGCTGGAGGTTATTTGGAAAGGCAGGGAGGTAAAGATGCCACGATGGGAATTAGGTAAGTCTCTACTTTCCGACGAAGCTTGGCTAAATGAAATACACCAGTTTTTCTGGGAACTTTTCAAGATAACTCCTAACACCGCCCCCATTTTTATGGCCTGGGAGGCATTTAAGACAGCATTAAGGGGACAGATAATTTGTTATACAGCAAATTTAGCCAGGGCTTGGCTGAATATGATTCAGAATCTACAGGTAGCTGCAGACGCTGTGATGATAGAAGCCTCACAGCCGATGGATGCATCGGTCAAGCTGGATTTGCAAGATCAGCTTATTGCAGCAAAGCAAGAGATCAGGGATTTTTTTTCATTTCAGAGGTAGTTGGCAGGAACAAAGCTTTTTAACAGAAGCTTTATGAAAAGAGTCAGCATGTGATAACGTATTTGGCATGGTCAACAAAAGGTCAAGGAAGAAGGCAGCTAACTAATAAGGTAGAAGACCCAGACACAGGGGTAAGTGAGGTTAGCACTACAAGAATATTGGAGATATTCCTGAATCATAGGAAGGTCTATGAAGTAGATCAGGTGGTATCGCAAGAACAACTGTCTACCTACTTTTCCTCAGTTCACTTACCTCAAATTTATAGTAATCAATAAGACACTCTGCTGAAGCCAATAGGGGCTGAAGAGATAGCTTTTGCTCTGAGAAGTATGGCAAGTGCTAAAGCCAGGGGGGAGCAATGGTATTCCCACCGAGGTGTATACAGCTTTTGGCATGGTCAAAAAAAGGTCAACAAAGAAGGCAGCTAATTAATAAGATAGAAGACCCAGCCACAGGGGTAAGTGAGGTTAGCGCTACAAGAATAATGGAGATAGTCCTCAATCATAGGAAGGTCTATGAAGTAGAAGAGGTGGTATCTCAAGTACAACTGTCTACCTACTTTTCCTCAGTTCACTTACCTCAAATTTGTAGTAATCAATAGGACACTCTGCTGAAGCCAATAGGTGCTGAAGAGATAGCTTTTGCTCTGAAAAGTATGGCAAGTGCTAAAGCCAGGGGGAGCTATGGTATTCCCACCAAGGTGTATATGGTTTTTGGCATGGTCAAAAAAGGTCAACAAAGAAGGCAGCTAATTAATAAGATAGAATACCCAGCCACAGGAGTAAGTGAGGTTAGCACTACAAGAATAATGGAGATATTCTTCAATCATACGAAGGTCTATGAAGTAGATCAGGTGGTATCGCAAGAACATCTGTCTACCTACTTTTCCTCAGTTCCCTTACCTCAAATTTCTAGTAATCAACAGGACACTCTGCTGAAGCCAGTTAGGGCTGAAGAGATACCTTGTGCTCTGAAAAGTATGGCAAGTGCTAAAGCCAGGGGGAGCTATGGTATTCCCACCAAGGTGTTGCAGAACTTCTTCCATTTTAATGATGCTTTTTAAAAATATAATGACTTCTGAATCTCTTCCAAAGACTTTTAAAGAGTCTGTAGTAGTAAGCGTTTGGAAAAAAAAAAAAAATCCCTTAGACCCTAATGCTTATCGTCCCACACGCCTGCTTAACACTGATTATAAATCATTTATGAAAATATGGGAGAAACGCCTTACACCCTGTGCCCAGTGTGTAATCCATGAGGACCAAAATGTTTTTTCCCCAATAGGCTGATGGCAGCCAATACCCATTTCTTGATTCAAGCAATTCATTATTTTACAGTTAATAAGGAAAAGGTGGCAATTCCAATGATCAATACTGAAAAAGAGTTTGCTCTTGTAAACTGTCATGCGTTTTTTTCATTTTGGGGAACTCTGGGTTCCTGCCTTCATTGATCACAATGCTTGAACAACTTTACAATGGTGCAGAGGCTAAGGTTATTATTAATACTAAAGAAGCTGGGGTCACTAGGATTAAACATGGTACAAGGCAGGGGTGCCCGTCTCCATTGCTTTTTGTTCTTTTTGTTGAACCCCTAATGATGAGGATTCATGCTAACCCCTGATTACACCTACTAAGGCTGGGATGGTGAGTATTAAGTTGTTTGTGGATGATGTAATTTTTTATTTAAAGGACAACCGGCAAAATGTTCAGAGTGCCATGGACGAAATCTCACCCTTCATGCAGATAGGTGGGTACAAAGTTAACAATGTACAAACAGAACTTATTTTATTTAATACATCCAGTTCCATACTTCCTGTGAGCCCGTGGTTGACTCTGAATTGACCAATAAGGTACTTAGGGATCTATGTGTCACAAAACTATTCTCAATTAGCCCAGCTAAACTATGGAGCTATGCTGTTGAAAGTCAAAAATGTGTTGCAGAAATTGACTTTTTTATCTTTGTCACGGATTGGCAGGGTTGCGTTAATCAAGATGTCCGTCCTCCCTTTTATTTTTGTGTTTGTTCTCTAATGTTCTCCTACGAATCTTTTTGTTTTTGTTCTCTAATGTCCCTTTAAAAATCTTCACATTTCAATGAGGTGGACAGTGTTTTTAGAACTTCAATATGGGCAAGGAAGCAGCCTGGAGTTAAATTCCCAGTACTCCAGTTTGATGTTGCCCAGGGAGGCCTAGCCTTACCGCATCTTCAGACGTATTATCAGGTGTCATAACTTAATTATTTGGTTCAATTTGCATCAGGCTCCCTAGTCTGCTGGATTTGATGATCAATGAAAGCCAATTCAATCTACCAGCTTTTATACGTACCGTCAAACTCCCAATGAAGCCTAAATATAAGACAGTTGCAGTCTTCTTGTGTCGTATATTGGCTTTATTTTAGATCATGGTGTATCCCCTTCTGTCATGTTTTCATTCCACTGCAAGACTGCTAGTTTTGGGGCCTGCTATTATCTAAACAGGTTTTAGAAGTCTGGAAGGCATTCGGATTTAGGATATGCGCTGATTTTTGCAATGGGGCAAATTTGATAACATGGGATAGTGTGGCACAGCAACTCAGTAATTCAGCCTCCTTAATTTTGTTTAGTTTCAATAAAATGAGTAGCTACCTAAAGAAAAAGTATGTAGTAATGAATGAAGCTGCAAAACTGAAAACATATCACAGGTATGTAGCCAAATTGACAGGCGTGGGGAATTGGTACCAATCTCTACGTTACCGTGCCAATCAGAAACTACTTCCTGAACTGCTGCAGAAAACTTCCAGGAAACTAATTACAGATTTAATAGTCAGGAATGGGAACTTCTTAGCGAGGTCAGATACAGATCTTGAAGAGGTGCCAATTTAAAGCGTATGGTCTTTCTGTCAAGATGGTGGCATATTGTACACCCCCTAGGCTTCATAAGATGTATCCTCAGTGCCTGACTAGTGCTTTAGATGCTCTGCTATGGGGGTAGCTGATGGAACCATGTCTTCTTTGATAGCCCCAGCTTTCAGCTATTCTGGTGCAACGTTTTTAATCCAACAGGTACAGAGCCCTGATTGAGAATTTTGCAACTCCGATGTTGGTGGTTTTGGGATTTTTAAATGAGATGCGGAGTCTGCGAAAACGTCAACAGTACTTTATATCAACTGCTGTTGCTGTAGCCCATTACCTGATTTTTACAGGGATTGAAAACATCTGCAGCCCCGTCATTTCAGCAATGGCTCACTAAAATTAAAAGGGCCCAAGCTTTTGAGGGGACCTTCACCAAACGAGTAGGGGCTGCAAGGAAATATGAGGCAATCTGGGTGGCTTTTTCACGTGTTAATTCCGGCAGCCTAGGGAAGGTTATAGAGGCTAAGCCACTGTTAGAGATTGTTTTTATTATGGGTACTGTTTGCACTTTAATATTGACACTGTCCGGCCTTTAATAGCTAGCGATAGGGTCTCTTCGATCAGGGTTAGAACACTGATTGCACTTTAATGTTGAAACTGTTTGCACTTTAACATCAGTATTTTTTTCTGTATAAGTGCTGGATCCAGGCTGAGACATGAGACATGCTGTTTGAGGTGCTGCCTTTTAGCCAGAATTTCCGATTTTCTT
Source organism: Pleurodeles waltl (assembly GCF_031143425.1). Lineage (NCBI taxonomy): Eukaryota > Metazoa > Chordata > Amphibia > Caudata > Salamandridae > Pleurodeles > Pleurodeles waltl. The sequence continues at coordinate 860,275,422 of NC_090448.1, read as the reverse complement.
TGGGATGTAATGATCCAATAAGTACCTATACAAATGATGCAGCTGTTTGTTTCTCATATGGATTATGATGTTGATATGTATGTAATTGCTTATATTAAGGATCATACCTGTAAAAAATCCTAATGTATTATGTACCTATAATTATTTTTCCTAAGTGTTATGAATGTATTACTGCTGCTCTGTTGCTCATAATAAAAAAATAAATAAATAATAATTGCCCCATAGTGCAAAGGTGTGTACATTCTATCAAGCAAAGGATTTGCATTGCAAGGGGTGACAATGTAGCACACAAGCAAAACTGGAAAAAATGTGGAGAGTTTTGAAACGTGCTCCATAGTTATACCTGCCTTGAGGTGTTACTAGATAGGAATTTAAGGAAAAATCCATGGGTGGTTGCATGGTAATGCCCATGTACCCCTATAGAATGCTTCCTTGATGCAAAATATAGCAAAGTAGCGCATATTATTAATTTGCATTATTTTTGATAATGTTCAAAACCAATTCCTGATTTACACTGAAAAGTAAACACCACCACAACACTGCACCAGTTTTGCTGTAAAAAAGTAACACAAACGCGGTACAAAGTGATGATAATTATGGGATTTTTTTAATAAAAAAATTCAGGAGTGGCTATAATAATACGATAGGTTTTGGCTAAGATAATATCGACATTTTCATAAAAGAGCTCCTTGATTCTTTATTAGTTCTATACACCGTGTTTTTGGACACGCTTGATACATTAAGTACGCAGTTCAGAACACTCTTTTAATTACGTACATAGCTCTGTAAAAGCAGCTGCATCATTAGTCAATATGTACTTAGCAATTTGCCTTTTCAGCTCTCTGATATTTACAGATGTAATGTTCCCAACTGCTAATGACAGTGGCTATTTAAAAATAGATTACAGTAATACCGCCTGTACATGAATGGGCAGATAATTAATTGACTTTAGTCTAGCTTGTTTTCCAAAACCTAATGGCTGTAGTCTTGCTATAGCAGAAAAAAGTATTTAAGTCTTCTACTTTCAAGCTGTTAGCTATCGGCATTTTACAATATGTAGATTTCAAAGGCTCATATGTTTCTCTGTACATGTTAATTTAATAAATGTGCCAACTAAGGGCCAGATTTAAAGGAAAGTGGTGCATCAGCTTTGATGCGCCACTTTTCTTGTGCCCCCCCTAACAACACCATGTGTGTGCCATATTTACAATACGCTGCACCATGGGCATGTTAGGACAATAGCGCCAAAATTTATGACGCTATTGTGGTACTTTGCAGGATTAGTGCCATAAATCGTGGCGCTAATCCTGCAAAGTAAAGGGAGGCCCATTGAAAGTAATGGGACTGAGCAGGCTCTGAACATGCATTAAAAATGATGGAAAAAATTGGTGCAGTGAATTCTTGTAAATTTCACTGCGCCATTTTTTCAGGCCTCCTTGCTTCAGAACATCAACCCTTGCATACATTATGCCTGGAGCAGGTATGCAAAGTGGCACAATGCAAGCATTGCATCACTTTGTAAATACAGCACGGGAGAAATGCCTCCTTAACGCCGCCTTTGCATAAAAAAAATGAATGTTAGGGTGGCGCAAGTTGGCACTATGGGCTTGTAAATATGCCCCTATGGCCCATATTTATACTTTTTGACGCAAAACTGCGGTAACGCAGTTTTGCGTCAAAAAATTTTGCGCGTCTAACGCCATTTGGATGCGCCGTGCGGGCGTCAAATTTATACTTTGACGTACGGCGGCGCAACCAACAGGTGGGCGTCAGGATATTGTGACGCACACAGCGGCGTCAAGTCGTAAGGAAAAACCACGTAAAGGCGACGCACATCACCGTGGGCCGATTTACGACAGCGCAATCGTGAAAGCGCTGGTTTTTCTCACGCAATTGCGTCAAATTCTAGCGCGAAAACTGCAGTGTTACCAGAGAGCCAACATGGATCCCAGTGGACACAACAGAGCCCAGGATGATGACAGCAGACCAGGAACCAGCCAAGAGGTCCCACAAACAAACCAGGATAACCAAAAAAAGAAAAGAAAGTGTCGCTTCAGTGAAGAGGAGCAGGAAATCCTGGTGAGAGAGGTGACGGAACACCAGCACCAACTTTTCATTACATCCAAATTGCCACTCAGTAGGAGAGAGGCCATATGGAAGCAAATAGTGGACAAGATCAACAGTGTGGCTGAAGAACGCCGCACAGTCACTGAGTGTAAGAAACGCTGGCATGACTGTAAACGCAGGACCAAAGAGAAAATGGCCAGGAACAGGAAGGCAGCAATGCAGACTGGAGGTGGGAGTCCAGCACAACAGGAGGCCCTGGACCACATGGAGGAGATGGTTGCAGCCGCCATCCCCGAGGAGATCGTCACAGGGATTCAAGGGCAGGACAGTGCAGACTACCAAGACACAATGCACATGCAGGGTAAGTCGCATGGGGAATTATAATGCACTAATGTTAACTGCAACCAGGGGGGGAATACCTACTACACAATGCATGTAAGTCAGCATATACATAGAGTGGCATGGGTAAAGGAGCACAGTAGGGGGGCATGCCTAGCACACACTGAAGCTGGGGCACCACCAAACACAGCAACAAGTACAGCCCCATGGGGACATCCTGTAAGTACAACAATAGAGCCAAGGGAAAGCAGCGACAGGTAGGAAGGCCACTACAGCAAACTCACATCCAGGCACTTGTTTTGTAAAATCTATCCTACAGCAACTAGGTCCCTATCAGTAACCCAGTAGGCAAAGCAACAACTGCAATGTAACTGCCACAACACCTTACAATAACGCCTCTCATCTCTGTGCAGCTACAGTACCAAATGGCAGCAACCTCCCCATGGAATATACATACACAAATTAGGGGGTGACATTGACATCCGCAACAAGTCAGTGTAAAAATACAAACGCACCAGTACACTCAAATGCCCAATGTCCATACCTGACACATACATAAGCCAAAGTAAACAGCAATAGGACCCACACAGCACCAACCACACACACATGCTGCATACGTCAGGGTCCCTCACATGCCTGGATAACAAGGCTACATCACTAATGTCATACTGCTCAGACAACACCTGAGGAGGAGACATAGGCAACTGGTCACTCAAACACACCTGCAAAGTCTGACAAACAAATCGGACCTTCATACGATAAACAGGCTTATACAATCAAACACACATGACCCACCTTCATCTTCAAACATCAACAATGTTTACATCCACACCACATCCAAACATGAACATGCATAGGAAATGGCACGGAACATGTACACTGCATGCAATGTGAATCAAAAGTGAATGGGGCAGGTCCTGAGAGGCAAGTGTGTTGGCAGGGCACTCACAACACCCACAGTCAGTCAATGTGTATTCTGGCAAGTGTAATGTATACTTTGCGCATTAGCCTCAGGCTGTAGGCCTTTCTGCACCTTACCCTGAATGTACTCTTACGCATATGCTCACATCTAAGAGCCTCTGAGCACTTTGCACTACATGCTTCTCATTGGCCTTCCTATCAGGAAATATACCAAATAGCCAGTCCTAGGGTGTTGTTAATAAGTCCAATCACACTGTTTTGCCTACATCTGCACTGGAGTGTGCCAGAACAGATACACTCTGTGCCCCAGTCAAGGATACAGTCTGGTACTTTGCGGATAGATGGGGTAGGGGTTCTGATTTGCCATTCCTGCGTAGGGAAACTATCTCATCACCATGACTTATGACTTATAAAATCACTTCCTTGTCCCAAGACACACAAGAGGGAGTCTCCAAACAGAGAAACACCAGACGCTGCCTGCCTTGCTGCAGATGCAAAACCAGATCACAGGCCATTGCTCAGATATGATGGATGAAGTCTCCCCAGTGATTCAGACAGGCAGGCTAGAAGCTTAACATGCTGTGCTATAAATAGAACAAGCAGAGGGAGAGTACAAACTGTTAGGCACCATGATAGCTTTCGACCAATGTCTTACTCTCCTGCTGACTATTTCAAGTCTACCATGTTGAAGTATTTGGGTTATTGTGGCTCACACCTAAATATAGACAAGTCAGTTGTTCAAAGAGATCATCATATGAAACAAATACTGTCTTTGACTTTTGTGTATGAGTTCATACTGGAAAAGAGTGAAGATGTTGGGATCTGAGTGACCACAACTTCCCTGAAAAGTTCCAAAGATGTCATGCGCTCGGATGTATAATCATTCCTTTGCTGTGGGAGACATGAGCCAATGCTAGTTAGCTAGAGCAAAATGAAAGAATCAGGGTGACAGAGTCAATTAAAAGTGGGTCAGACTCAGTCCATCACACCATTAGCTATCCTGCTGCCTCGTAAGCAAGTCAGCTCAGGTCGGATAATGAGAACACACCCTCGAAAATGTCTCTACATAAGAATAGTTAATCACGGAGGGACTAGTAGGACACAAAGATGCCTATTCACAAAATGTTACAAAGCAACACCTAGCGGCAATTAGGCAGACAAGTCTGGTAGCTCCACATCACACATGTGACACACAGGTGGGCCATAGGCCTACAACAATGCCCATATGAAGGACAGCAGATACCCAGAAAAAAACAGACACCAATGATAAGGCATCCAAACGCCTGTAACTGTTTGCAAACTTGTTACAACACAGACACACTAATTGTACCCTGTTTCATTGCAGAGGAACATGGATCTCCTGCCGATATGCCTGACCCTGATTTCCCTGATGACATCGATGACGACCCCATCAACCTCTCCCCACAAACCCTCAACATGGTCTTAGGAAGCCTCCAAACCCCACCTTCAGTCCCAAGGAGGAGCCCAGAAGAAGCAGCCACCCCAGTAGACCCACCTGCCACCCCAAATGTAATACCTGCCAGCTCCAACACAGCTGAGGACTCCGACGACACTGGAACCAGCTTTGAAAGAACCGTCGTTGGGGTCCAGCGGGAGCTGGCCAAGGAGGTGCGGGTGGGGATGCAAACTATGGCAGCCAGCCTTGAGAGGGTGCGTTCGTGCATGATCCCTCCTGCTGATCAGACAGCTGTGATGCAAGCACTAACATCGCACATGCAGGAACTTGTAGAAACACAAAAGCAAATCGCCACAGCTGTCATCCAGTTGACGGAACAACTAAGAATGCAAGCCAGTCAACGGGTGCACGAATGCAACATCGAACCCCTCAGGGCTGACCTGGCTGCCTACCATCGGGATGTGGCTGCCATTCTGAGAAACCAGCAGGCCCTCCTTGCTGCAGTATTGCCCTTCCTAAGTCCACAGGGACTAGCCCCCGGGATGTCTGCCTCCATGTCTTCTAACACTGAGGTGTGTGTTGCCCCTTCACAACCAACAACAACAAGGACAGAGGAGGCAACACACACATCAGAAGAAGAAGACGTGGAACAGATAACCTTCACACGGAGGAGTACCCGGAAGCCCTAGTCCCTGCACCATGGCCTACTCTGACCAAGGTCCTGCGTTTAGTCAAAGCCCAGTTTCTGAACACCTACACTCAATGACTGTTTGGCAATCCACTGTTTGACTTGTCCACATTGCCAGTGAATGTCTCTCTCCTACAATTTGGTAATCCTGTCCCTCTGCACTGACACCTTCTATAGGCTCACCAAGAAATGATGCCCCAGAACGGACTCAGCCAAAATGTTGAATGGACAATTTGCACTACAACACCTGTAAATAAATCGCACTTGCTCACCTATTGTGTCTCTGTGTCATTTCACACTTCAACTGTGCAGTACCTAACTCCAAAGTGGCTGTGTGGCAACCCTGTTGAATCTCTATACTACTGTCCTGATGTCATATATTCAGATCCATCTGTGCATTGGCCAGGATTGCATCATAGCCCTACCATACTGAGGGAAATAACTGAGGAAGGAACTAAGCACACACAATCATGCTGTGTTGGTCAGAATGATGCACCATCTATCGCTATTCCAGAGAGCAAATGGTGTCTGGGAAATGTAGGCTCCATGCAAGACTTAAATAAGAATGGATGCCGCTTAATGTAATGAATCGTGTACAAATCACACTGCATTAACTTCCCTTACAGAGTAGGCTTCCATGAAGGAAATTCATGCTGCTTCAGTACACACATGATGTAGCTCAGCAATGAAAGCAGCAATACATGAGTGTGAACAACTCCTCATCTACAAAGATCTCCCTGAGCTTCACACTGCTGTCCGACCTAACAATTAACCCACATTGACATGTAATGAAGCACTCTTTGTGAAGTTGGACACATATCATAACAAAAGCTTGGTGTACAATGCACACTACCAATGGGGAGTCTCCCAATTTGAGGATACTTAACAAGTGAGCACACGGGTAGATGGGATGTTAAACATCCATTCCCAGGGGATGCTGAGCATAGGACACAAATGTCACACTAAATCATTCTGCAACATGGATGTCAAGGCCATGATAAAGTAGCACCTAACGCATCAAGTAAAGGGTTAACAAAATATTTATTTATATCTAGTACTACAAGAGGCAACTAAGGGAAAGGTACACCTACACTAATCTAACCTGACTACTAATAACCCACAACTGTCCCTATCTAACCTAAGCTAAACTTACTCTACACATGTAACGAAACGATCTAAACATCAACCCCCCACCCACCATTATGAGACAGGACACATGCAGGACAAAACATACTAACCTACACACATACTACACTATCCTAAACAAGCAGATATATATATATTTTTTTTTTTTTTAATTTTTTTTATTTTATTTTTTTATTAAACATGAATCCCAACATTGCCCCCCACCCACCCACCCACACACAAATATTTGAGAAAAATAACAAGGACCCCCCACCCTCTTCCCTAACACTAACTAAGCTACATACCTATCCTAATCCTAATACTAATCCCCAAAGCCCAACTAACAGGAGAAAAAAAGGAAAGAGGTGAGAGGGGAGGGATAAAAGTTTAAGAGGGCAAACGAACTAGACGTTTGCACTCCTTAGTGTGCGCCTGATGTCGCGGACCCGGGTCTTTACATAGTTCATGTCATCAGTCAGGTTGTCCACCTTCCTCAAAAGTTTGTCCACTTTCTGGGACAATGCCTGGAAGGCTGCAGGGTCCACGGGAGGGTCTGTGGGGAGGGTTTGTGTGCCAGCAGAGGTCGAGCTAGTGGCAGCTGTTGGTGGGACATGTGACTGTCCTGCTGCCAGCACACGGCTGGGTCCAGGTCGTGCTGCATGCGGCGGGTCCATGGCAGCCGAAGTAGATGGGACCACTGGGCCAGACCTGGTGGCTGTGTCGTTGGTGGCTGTAGGTGGCACACTTGTTGGAGGCTGTGGTGTGGCCCACCACGCCCCGGAGGCCCTTTCGGAGTGATACCTGCGGCCCATCCGCCGATACCCAGACTGCACCTGCAGGATGTGCCTGTAACGGATGGCACGCCGCTCAAAATGGATGCGATCGGCCGCCCTCATGTTAGCAGCTGTGAAGAGAAAAGGCAGATATTTACCTTTGGCTTTGCATTGGGTGGGATAGCACAATGGGTTATTTGTACATTACTAGAAATGTATAGGTTGCAGCAATTGTCACAACATAGTTCACAGAAGGGCTCAGAGGAAGTACATGTGAAGCATGCATACATAAGGGCATATCACACCTAGAATATCCAGGTCTCTACATGATGGATGACATCACCCTACACTACTCATCCTAATCATCCCTACGGTTTTGTACATCATGGCTGCACCTCTTCCGCATACTTACTTCACTACATATGTCACTATATGTGATAACTATCACACTCCTCACTCTAAGCCATCTGGAATTGGTTGTGTGCTAAGATTGAACCAATGGGCTATAACCCAATGTCTACACTAGGGACCAGATGTAGGAAGATGGGAAATGGGACGAACAATCTGCAATGCAGAATGGGGTATCTGACACCGTCTGTGAGTTGCTATGGGGTTGCTAAGAGCCACCTCATTTACATCAATGATGTGGGTTGCAAGTTGCTCCACCTTTGCAACTATGGGCACTCACGGGGATGGAGGCCTGCTGGGAACAGCAGACCTCCATGTCCATGACCGCTTGGAAATAACGCAGAACATGTTCCCCAAGTGTAGGCCGTTTACCTCAACGGGAAATGAGCAGCACTTAGAAATAAATTACGACAATTTCAATATTGAATAATTTAAGGCACTTAGGCCCGTATTTATATTTGTTGTTGCGCCGCATTTGCGTCACTTGTTGACGCAAAAGCCGCGCAAACTTGCAAATTCCAATTGTAATTTGTAAGTTTGCGCCGTTTTGGCGTCAAAAAGCTGGGCAAATGTGGTGCAAAAAAATTATAAATACGGGCCGCAGTGGTCCCAAGGACCACTGCCTGTTTTGTACAGGATTATTTTGGTACACTCGGAAAGGTGATGGGTTACAATGGGGACCCCTTACTGCTAGCAAGTGGGTTACCATCCACTTAAAGTGGATGATAACTGCGACTCACTTAGCAACCACAAACTCCATTGCAAATGGACTTGCATACCACTGTCAGTTGCAAATAGGACTGGAAAAAGCCTTCATATTTAGGATTAGGAATAAAATCTCCCATATATTTTCATGATCACCTAATACATTTCGGAATAGGAAACAGATGTTTGCAACTCACACACAATAATTATGAGTTTATCAACTTGTACACAGTTTGGCACATCTGGCCCTAGGTTCTGACTCACGACACAAAAGGTGTCAAGTAAGTGTGAGATACTGGTTGCTACAGTCCAAGGTAGCCTGTTTCACATTAACATCCCAGTCGTTGAGGGTGGTGTGGGAAGAACAACCACCAATCCCATGTGAAATGCACACCCAGGAGTGTATTGAACGTTCACCAAGTATGTGCCTTCACACACAAGACCTATGAATGGCTAGCAACACGTTGGACTTAGGCAAACATTGTGACATCCATGGACCACACATGTCACAATGATATGACTTTTGCCAACATGACATACTATCAGTGAGGCATGTTTTACTACACACACAGAGGAGGTGGAACACCCATTCTCATGATTCAACAGAACACATAGGCCATTGCACTCAAGTCACACACACTCCTAGTTCAGCTTGTGTAAGTACATGCCCCCGGAAGATCCAACCTACAGTGTGCACAGTCCATCCTCAACTAGGAAGATGCACTTTTCATCACAGCCATGTGCCTAAGCTATATGGGAGAATGTCAGTCTGATATGCAGACTCAGTTCATGTCAAGTCCCCGACCAAGTCTTACTTTGACCAGTGTATTCTAAGTAACTCATCCCATTCCCCATTGCGGCCCAACTGTAATGTCCTACAGCCCCTCAATCTCAGAGATGGCTAGGTGTTGCTTAACAGAAACATAAGTCCAATTTGATATCACACTAACACGACAATGGCAATGAACGGCCAGCGCATCACATCATGATTTCTCTTGAACACACAGTAGTCCATTTTGCGTCATTGGCAAATAAATATATCAAATAGCACTCAGGCAACACTCACTGTAGGTATCGGGGTCGTCGAAGTGTGCCACCTCTCCCACGGTGTAAGGCTCTGGTCCACCTGTAAAGCATGACAGGAAGAATGTACTCAGACTGGGTGGACTGACAAAATAATTCTGTTACAATGACACTGTGAGAATATGACATGGTAATGATACACTTTCACACATGCTCATACTGCATGGATGAGTTTGTATTCAACATTAACATTGGATGATTCTCCTGCTACAGTTACACACCCTACTACACACATGCAGTGGCCAGGACAGTCAGGTGTCGTCCAAGTTTACTCACAATAATTATGCCCCGACAATATTGTTATCCAAACATCTCAGCATGTGCATTCCAGAGAGACATCCAGACACTTGTTCCATGAGGACTGCATGACCACTCACAGTCAAACAGCCTATGTGGACATGTTCAACACACAGCAACCACACACACATGTGACATATCTGTGGAAAACATATCTGACTTCATGTGACGTGTATAAAACACACATGTATATCATCATCATGGGATTCAAATCAGATTTCGAGCGATGGGGTCTACATATGTAGGTATGTTGTTTCGACATGACTTACTCATTGCCCATTATGACATGTAGAGTACAAATAGAGCCATTAACGTGTTGCTTGTCTGACACAAATGCTACACTACATTACATACAGCTACAGCCATCTGGTATGTGTAGAACAACTGAGCCATCTGACTGCTAGCATAGGTCTTCATACACATTGTGCAACACGTACACATTAGGGCACATATGTAAACATTAGTAAGGCAGCATTTGCATCATTGCATCACGCAGAGATGGGCCACACCTGCCAAATACAGATATATGTATTAAGTTTCTGCTGTTTGAGGGAGAAAAAGTGTAGCCAATTTGGGGATATCAATATATATTGACAAGGGCCTAGGTTTCCCTAGCATTACACATAGGCAGCTCCTTATCTAGCAGATTGGGTAACATTCATCACATGTTCACACACAGATTACTATCATGTCCATGTAATTGATTGCTACTCACCAACAGGGCCACCAATCCTGACTCCCAGGTGGTCCAGCAGGTCCTGTTCCCTCGTGATCAGATCGGCCCAGCGGTGTTTCAACTGATGGACATTCCGCATGGTCCCATGGACCCGGACCATGTGATGGCGCACCTTCTCCCAGCGAATTTTCCGGGCCTCCGTGTGATACCCCTGTATCACACGGCCCCCAGCCTCCAGCATCAGCGGGAGGAAATGGCACACTAGCCAGATAAATCCCCCCAATTCATCTTCGCCCATCCTGGACAGGCGAGGCCTCCCTGACATTATGACTGATGACTAACAGAAAAAATAAAGTAGGAAATGGGGAAAGGTAGAGGTGTGAAGTTAAGAAAAGGAGAAAATAGCCCAACTAACCCCAATAACTACCCTAGCCACAACAGACTCCCACAGACAATACAAACAAATACAGGAATGGACAAAACTAGACTTAACAGACTGAGACAATGATACACAACAATATTAGACTGAACAAAGTACAAAAGACAAGCTACACAGGACAACAAAGCAGACTGAAAAGTGAAAGTGAAAGTCAACTTCCAATACAGATTTGGCAAACAGGATATCCTATTACATCACTTCCTGCATAAAATGGCCGCCGTTTTTTAATCGCGGTTTGCGTCGTATTTTCACGCATACATAATTTTGCGTCATTTTTTATGACGCATAATATTGCACATGCTGCAAAAATATGATATGAATATTAATATTTATTTACTGTACGAGATGTCCAAAAATATGTGCATGTTGCGTCATTTTTTCCGACGCATACATGATGGGCGTCATATTTTATCCACCTACAGGAGTGCTAATGCTGCTGAGTGAAAAAATATGATATGAATATTAATATTCATTTACTGTACGAGATGTCCGAAAATATGTGCATGTTGCGTCATTTTTTCCGACGCATACATGATGGGCGTCATATTTTATCCACCTACAGGAGTGCTAATGCTGCTGAGTGAAAAAATATGATATGAATATTAATATTCATTTACTGTACGAGATGTACGAAAATATGTGCATGTTGCGTCATTTTTTCCGACGCATACATGATGGGAGTCATATTTTTGAAACGTACAGGAATGCACATGCTGCTGAGTCAAATCTGAAATATGATGTAACTTATATTTTGCTGTCTAAATCTGTGAAATTTTTGTATACATTCAGATTTGACTCTGCATTCTGTGCACTCATGTACGTGACCAAAATATGACACCCATGCTGTATGCGTAGAATTATGATCAAATCTTTTTGTTACGTCTTCATGTTTTTAACTTGGGGAAGGTGATTTGTCAGGGTCAAACGGGGCAATGTGATACACATTTGTGTTTGGATATGCCACATGTCCATTGTTGTATGTATGGCAGGCATTCACACAGTAATGGTGTGGATACGTTACATAATGTCTTTTCCATATTTGTCAACATATTTGTGGCAATTGCTGATGGCTGTTTGGAAATGATGGATGGGATACCATGATGTATTCCTTCTCCAAATTTGGTCCACACTTATGATGGTGATGCTTTTATCTGGAGTCCTAACAGGGAGTGCAATGGTCACTTACAGTTATTATGGGGCTAACCATGTCCTAGCCTCATTTTGTGTTTGTGCTTTGTGTTCTACTCTTGACATGTAGGCCACACATGTACCTTATGCATGTGTTTGGCTCACAAGTACAGGATTTGTGTATGTTTGTGGGACCGTAGAAGTGGACTTAGGCCCCCAGCACCCTAGGATTTGACCATCCTGATTAGTTACAGTATCCATGGCTTGGCTTAATATTTTATGGGAAACCTGCAGCAGCAGGCTAATGTAAGGCCATATGGTATGTATGACTGTTGACCATTCATTCATCTCATTAGCCCATTAGAAGTTTGCAGTAATGATGATTTTGAGCTGACATGCCTACCATTTCCCAATGACTATGTTTGGAAGACTCTGAGCGTTCCTGATGTTCTGGGGAATATTCTTTAGTGGGTGTCTGTGTCCCTTTCTGCATTAACTGGTTAAGTGGCATGTCACATTCTTCCTGCTAGGTTCAAACTGGGACCCGACTGTGATGGTCTACTTTCAATAATTTGGTTGATTGTATGACATATGTGTACATGTGTGTTGGTATGTGGATCCACTATCACCTGTCTGGGTGTATGTTGTCACTGTGACATCCAGGTCTCCTCCTGAGTTAGTGGCAGCTAATGTTGTCCCAATTGTGTTTTGCTCATATCACCCACTGGAGAGAAGCCATTGATGACATGGTGACGTACACATGGATGGTCCCACCCTGTCTCTGACCACATGTGATGTGACTTTCACATGATCTACTTTTTTTGTCTGGGTGCAAGACTGTCTCAGGTGTTTTGATGTAGCATGTGGATTTGCCACATTTGTACTCATGTGGGCCTCTGTATATGGCAATGTATCATGTCACATCCTACCCTCTGTGCATACAATTGAAATGTTCTTTTTTGTTGTGATGATTGTTATGGCATTGTTGGTCAAGGAGACCACATTCTTCGTCAGCATTTTATAAGTAAAGGTGCTCAGTAATGCATGGACCAAAGCATGATGTGGTGTTTGATATCTGTGTTTATTTACAATAGTGTAATACAGGTGATTATTATACATTAAGCAAAAAAATTATTTACAAGCTGCTGGCGCCTACGCTGTCCTGCTGCCGTGTTGGGTTGTCCCCCCTCCTGTTGCGGCCCAGCATCCTCCTCTTCGTCATCCTCAGGCATGCCTGGGTCCAGTTCAAGGAGGGGAATGTTCCTCTGGACACATATATTGTGCAATATGGCACAAGTGAGGATGATTTTGCACACCATCTCTGGGGAATAGAGTAGGCTCCCGCCAGTGATGTCAAGGCAGCGGAACCTAGACTTTAGGATCCCAAAGGTCCTCTCCACAATGCTGCGGGTCCTCTTGTGGGCGTCATTGTATGCCCGCTCTGCAGCAGTGATTGGGTTCCCGAATGGTGTCATCACCCAAGGCTGGATGCCATACCCCTGATCAGCTGAAAGAGAAAGAGAATGGATTGAATTAGATGTAGGAGGCAGTGTTGTACGGATCTTTGATGGCTGTAGTTGTCTTGTGTTGTCTGTGACTCTTTTGTGTACTAATGTTCCAACCTATGGTTGTTATTGAAAACTTTGCTTTGATATATTTTCCCTTGGCTGAGCAAGTGTTTGTTGGCTAACCGTTTGTCAGAAGGACTGTTTTTGTTGTTGCAGTAGAGTGTTCCCTCCCTAGCATTGTGACTAGTGATACAGTTGTCTGTGTGCCCTCACTGGGGGTGTGATGTTAGTTCCATGCCGAGTTAAAACGTGAAAGTGTATTTGACACCTTCATGTGTATGAGCCCAGGCCATCCCATACCTTTTGACTTATGCATTGTATTAGTGTACAGGTTATTTTGAGACTTCCAATCTGTAAAGTGACATTTGGCCAACCACACTCATTGATGTCTTCACATTAGGCTGTGGATTAAATTCCAATGTGTGACAGGTTAAATGTTGACTTCTGACACATGGCTAGTGATGTGAGTACCTCAGTGTGTTCCTGGCTAGGTGTTGCTATTGTGGTGTATGTGTTGTTTGTCCTAGAGGGTTTGTGTGCGGTGTGTGTATGGGTTTGTTTTTTGTCCTTACCAACAAGTAGTCCATTGCCATAGCGTCCATCCTGGAAGTGTTGGTTGATGGTGGAGTGACGGAAGATGAATGCGTCATGTACACTCCCAGGATATTTGGCCACGATGTTGGTGATCAGTCCTTGGTGATCGACTATGGCCTGCACGTTGATTGAATGTGTGTGCTTCCTGTTGCGGTAGAGGTGTTCTGAATCAGCAGGTGGCACAAGGCGTACGTGTGTGCAGTCGATTGCACCAAGGACGTGCGGGAAGCCACTGATGGCGTAGAACCCCTGTTTAATTTCCTGCTGCTTCTGCAGTGTGTTAGGGAAGCAGATGTGGCGGGGTGTCAGGCGAATGATGGCATCCAGGACTTTAGGCAGGAATGCAGAGAATGATGGTTGGGATATTCCACCAACCAGGGCACCAGTTGTCTGAAAGGAGCCACTTGCCAGCAGGTGTAGTACGGCAAGCAGCTTTGTTTCAGTTGGGATAGTGCGGGGTGTCACTAAAGTGGGGGCCAACTGTTGTTCGATATTTGCCAGCAGCTGCTGAATGGCCTGCCAGTTCAACCGGTACCTCTGGATGATGTCCCGTTCCCTGAGGCCATGCAGGGTTGTTCTTGGGCGGAATATCCTGTCCTGCCTTCTGCGCTGTCTTTGGGGTCCCTGCTGTTGTTGTTGTAGCTGCTGTTGTTGCTGCAGGGCTCTGCGTCTACGTGCACGTTGAAGAAAAAGCACCTCCATAGCTCCCTGTTGCTGCTCTGCTGCTCTGTTGTTTGTTCTGTGTGTTCTGCTTAAGTACAGGTGTGTTTGCCCCATTTTAACGCCTGCCCTGACCCAGGCGTTAAAATTTAACGCTATTCGTGCTTTGCGTCATTTTTTTGCGCCGCCTACGGCCCGGGAGACATTTTTGCCCGGAAGCATAAATACGACGCACCGCTGTATGCGTGGGTTTTTGGACGGGAACGCCTACCCTGCATGTCATTAACGCAGGGCGGGGTGCCGCTTCCAAAAACTCACGCACATAGCGCCATTCCCCTTGTGCGCCGCATCGGGCGTCAGGGTATAAATATGGGGCATCGTTTGCGCTGAATGTGCGTCAAAATTTTTGACGCACATTCGGCGCAACCGGAGTATAAATATGGCCCTATGTGTTTATTACCTCTGCTTGTTTTTCAAAATAATCACTAGCTTGTAATTTGGCTATTGATGCACTGGTACATGCCTATTTAGTTACATGACTGCTTGGGTGATGCTGTTGGGGAACATGCAATAATTCTGTTCCCACACTTAAAAATGCATTGTGAGGATTTTTTTGAAGACGTCAGTCGAGAGGCTTTTAGGTTTACTTTTATTTATCTTGTATCTTTTATTATCGTTTCTTAATTACATGTGCATTTAAATATGATAGCTGAACAGGCGGTAGCTATCGAAAATGGATTCAAAACTTTCAAATTTCATATTAGAACTGTAAGCTATTACTATAACTAATCTGAAAAATATTGAAGTTGTATAGTTGTATCCAGTGATTAAGAGGTCTAGGGGAGATCTCCATATCTTCGGAGGAGCTGCTGCTTTTGAAGATCCTTTAAATGCACTGTTTGTTCCCTGAGCTGCATCCATGTTTACCGCGGGTTTTCTTCCAGAGATTGTTGGTCATTTAATTCTGTTCTGTTTCGAACCAGCAAGCATTTCTTGGCTGTCCCAACAGTAAACAAGCATTTGCAATGCAATGGGTCTTGCGTTTACTCGAGTTAACGCTATTAGCGTTCTAAACTCCTAACCGGACTTTTCTTGCCAGATAAAAAATGAAAAGTAAAACAGTTTCACATACGCGAGCCGACGGCCACCATGAGTGTAAAGCAAACACACAAAAAGAATCAGAAGTTCAGTCACAGTGAAACGTATCAGCAAAAGTGAAATTAATGTTCAATTATCCACATAACCGGCAAAAGTTCAAATATCCATGTAACAGGGTCGATGTCATGAAAAGTGCTCTACTAATGCCCAGCGAGATCGTGATGCCTACGAAATAAAGAGAAAAAATAGTGCAGAAACCATATGGAAAACATGGAGCATTGTATATTTTCCGTAGTTGGCCTGTGCGCTCCAGGCGTGCTAAACACTGGAAAAGGCATGACATATGCATGCCTTTCAATAATTAAATCAGGCTAAATTTAAAAGGCAAGCCCACAAACCAACCAAACTGATGCGTTTGACATGGGCATGGTTAAAAGCCCTCAGAGATTACACCAGGGACAGAGCGCTTTGCGCTCTACCCTAAAATTACGTATGTGACAAAAAGTTCCCCTAAATAGGGGTGATGATCTGAAGAACTTATTACTGACCCAAAGTCTTTTGGTCTTTCAGTCTAAGGTTTCACTTGCTGAAACATGACAGTCCAATCAACTCTAAACAGAGCGGGAAGAATTGGATTGTGGGTTCCAATCTCGTCTGGAGAGAGGAAATCATTAAAGGAAGCAAGATGACCATGCCATACTATAGACCGGACTCACACCTAGGCCCGTATTTACAAGCGGCCTGTGCCACCGGGGCATCAATTTTGTGATGTACCAGCAGCGCAGGCTCCTGACCTATATCTACAAGGCCATGCAAAGCCACTTTGCTTGGCTTGTCATGGACTTGTACATATGGAGTAAGGCAACGTAGCAGAAGTCGCTGCGTTGCCTTACTTTACACCAAGGAGGTATTTTCATGCATGTTGCGTGGGTGTTCCCATGCAACACCCATAGATTTTAACACATTCACAGATTTACAAGGTTTTGTAAACCTGGAAATGCATCAAAAGCCTATGCCACCCCAGGAAAAATATCTTTATTTCTCCTCATTCTTTCCTTTTTCTATTTGAGAAACTGCCACCATTGATTGTTTTTGTGCAGGAAGGTGTCCCTTCAACAATCATCCCCAATACGTAGGCACCCTTGCACTGTGGTGCAATGGTGCCTGTGTTTTTGCACATGGCACCAATTTGTTGCTCCAGTGCAGGGGGGGGAGGACCGAAATGCGCTATATCTTGTAGATTTGTCGCATTTCTGCCCTTTCCTGGTGGTGCAGGGCGGCGCAGCAAGAAACCTGGTGCACCACCCTGAGCCTTGTAAATAAGGCTCCTAGTTCATAGAACCCTCATTTAATGTAATTTCTTCAAACTCAGGGCCTGATTCTAACTTTGGAGGACGGTGTTAAACCGTCCCAAAAGTGGCGGATATACCACCTACTGTATTATGAGTTCCATAGGATATAATGGACTCGTAATACGGTAGGTGGTAAATCCGCCACTTTTGGGACGGTTTAACACCGTCCTCCAAAGTTAGAATCAGGCCCTCAGTGTACAGGCCACTGTTGGCCTCTTTGGCATGGCACAAATTTGAACAGGCTCTTGCATCAGACAACACCTGATCCTTGCAACTAATTGATTTATATTAAATCCCATTGGTCTAACAGCAGTGGCATAACTTATACCCCTCTAGTAGAAGAAGCCACTGATGTAGCTTAGGCACATCTTAGAAACCTGATGATAATTCAGATCATAGTGTGTAAAAGACACATCTTTGTACTATGTCCCTGCTTTACAAACATATTTTGGCGGTCATTCTGACCCTGGCGGTCTTTGACCGCCAGGGCGGAGGACCGCGGGAGCACCGCCGACAGGCCGGCGGTGCTCCAATGGGGATTCCGACCGCGGCGGTAAAGCCGCGGTCGGACCGGCACCACTGGCGGGCTCCCGCCAGTGTACCGCCGCCCCATTGAATCCTCCACGGCGGCGCAGCTTGCTGCACCGCCGCGGGGATTCCGACCCCCCCTACCGCCATCCAGATCCCGGCGGTCCGACCGCCGGGATCCGGATGGCGGTAGGGGGGGTCGCGGGGCCCCTGGGGGCCCCTGCAGTGCCCATGCCACTGGCATGGGCATTGCAGGGGCCCCCGTAAGAGGGCCCCTACATGTATTTCACTGTCTGCTGCGCAGACAGTGAAATACGCGACGGGTGCAACTGCACCCGTCGCACAGCTTCCACTCCGCCGGCTCGATTCCGAGCCGGCTTCATCGTGGAAGCCTCTTTCCCGCTGGGCTGGCGGGTGGTCTGAA
The DNA here is from genome assembly GCF_031143425.1 of Pleurodeles waltl. NCBI lineage: Eukaryota > Metazoa > Chordata > Amphibia > Caudata > Salamandridae > Pleurodeles > Pleurodeles waltl. The sequence goes on along the minus strand of NC_090448.1, from coordinate 860,257,132 downwards.
GGCGACCGCCCGCCAGCCCAGCGGGAAAGTCAGAATTACCGCCGCGGTCTTTCGACCGCGGAACGGTAATCTGACGGCGGGACTTTGGCGGGCGGCCTCCGCCGCCCGCCAAGGTCAGAATGAGGGCCTTTATCTCTTGGAGGAATCTTTGCCTGCGCTTCCAGTATAAACCATAAAACACCTCTGAAATGAGCAAGCTGGCTTCCGAGTGTGCTTTAGCAAAAGCAAATACTTGCAGTACCTGAGAAACCCAGGTCAGAGTTATAGGCTGACCATACAGTGCTCCATAACTAAAGGTGAAGGTATACTTTAGAAATGCATGCTCTGAAAAAAGTGTAATCTGACTACAAACCTCCTCATGATATTGCAGCACGGATCAGGAAATTTGCAGCATAAAATCTTCCTGTTTAAGTGCAGGGTGAGAAGTGTACCTGAATGAGTGCAGGACAGGGGGCTGTGCCTGTGTGAATGCAACATGAGTAAAGTGCCTGAGTTTCAGACCTTTCCTATATATGTGCAGGGAGATTTGTGTATGCTGAATGTGCTGAGTGAGCCTGTACTAGTGAGTGTTCAGGGTTGGGAGATGACTGTGAGAGTGTAGGATGACAAGAGGAGAGGCATGTTTGTGAGTGCAGTGTAAGCAGCGTGACTCTCAGTCTATATGTATATATATATATATATATATATATATATATATATCCTAATGGCAGACGCCACTAGGTAGTTATAATTAGAAAAAGTGTATTTTTTTAAATAATAATTTTTGCTCCTTTTTGATGAATCTTCACGAAATTTTCCAAAACACTGCTCTCCACCTAAACTTGGGAACTACCCAGAGTTCTCTATTCTTTTTTGCATACTTTATGCGTCACTCTAACCCTGAAAGGGATTTGTTTTGACGTGTACTGGGTGTCCCCTTGTGTCTGGACAAAGCTATACCTCTCTGACAAGCTCTAATGAGAGTGAAACACGTGTCGGGGTTGCTTTTACTCGTTCCAGGTTGGCTTGGACAGTATTTTACCAGTCCAAAGCTGGAGTACTGTGTCTGGAGTGGTAGATGGCTTTCTGTCATTTTACAGCTCAGCACGGTTGACACTGTGTCAAACCTATGCTTAAAGACTTTGCAGTACAAATGGCAAAAGACTTTGGCCCTCATTATGACCTTCAGCCGCCCACCAAGATCAGACCGCCGGGTTTCCACTCGCCGGCCCAGCGGGGATCTCGGCCGCAACACAGGAGCCGGCTCCAAATGGAGCCGGCGGTGTTGCGGCCGTGCGACTGGTGCAGTTGCACCCATCGTGCTTTTCACTGTCTGCATAGCAGACAGTGAAAAGCTGCATGGGGCAGTGTCAGGGGCACCTGACTTGAGAAACAAGGGCAAAGCCCTCCCCTAGATGGTGTGGGTGGTGAAGTGGCCGCACATTGCTCCTTGGGGGCAGCCCTGTCGGTCCTCGCACGGCGGTCCCTGTTTTGGCGGGTCCTCTTGCCGGGGGGGGGCTGGACGTGTCCTTGCTGCTGATCGATGTGTCACTGCTGGCAAAGGGTGGGCTCCAGAACCCAGGCACAACAGTGACACCCGAAGCTGGGCTGGTGGTGGCTGCGGTGCTCTTGGGACTCTTTGAAGATGGATGGGGGAGGTCATCGGGGGGAAAGAGGTTAAGGTTAGCCAGGAAAAGTTTTTTAGGGCCAAGGTAAAGGGTAGGAGAAGTGGAGATGGAAGTGGAGGTAGAGGAGGTGGTTGTAGGAGAGTCAGGTGTGCTGTCATTGGGTGAAGGTGCTGGTGCTGTAGGCTGTCGTGAGGTGGATGGCTGTTGGGTGGGTGGCTGCCTGCGTTTGTGTGTCTTGGAAGAGGGGGTGACAGACACAGTGGGAGAGGACACAGGGGATGTGTACATGGCAGTGGGGGTGGTGACTGCACGAGTGTGGACTGTACTGGAGGGTGAGGTGGTGATGGAAGCACTGGCTGATGTTGCATGCAGGTGTGAGTGTAGACGTCACAGGGAGGGAGGAGGGAGACGAGGAGGAGGGGGACACAGGGGTGGCAGTGGCTGTTGGCATGTCTGCATCTGGGTGTTGCTCGGGTGAGTGTTTGCGGGATCTGTGGTGCTTGTGTTTGGATGAGCTGCTCTTGGGTGTTGAGGTGTGTGCAGGCTGGTCTGATGGTGTGGATGGGATAGGCTGAGGAACAGGAGACAGAGACAGGCTGGAGGCAGTCAGAAGAGGGAGGCTGGAAACAGGGACAATGGCTGCCGTCAGTGCTGAGGCCAGAGCAGTGAACGCTCGTTGATGGGCAGCCTGACCCGAATGAATGCCCTCCAGGTACGCATTGCTCTGTTGCACCTCCCTTTGCACACCCTGGATGGCATTCAAAAGGGTCGTCTGCCCAACAATGAGCGTCCTTACCAGGTCAATGAGCTCCGCACTGAGGGCAGCAGGGGCAACAGGGGCTGGGGCTGAGGTGCCTGGGGCGAAGGAGACGCGCGCCTTCCTGGGCGAACCGGCACGGAGCGAAGACTGAGGGGCTGCTGGGAGGGCGGGGCTGGTGCGCTGGGTGGCGGCTGTACCTGTAGAGGCGGGGGGCACGGATGTTGCCGCCACCCCTAGGGAGCTCCCATCCGAGGACGTGTCGCTTTCGCTGCTCTCACCAGCAGTCCCCGTCGTGGTGCTCCCCTCGCCCTCCGGATCACTGGTGCCCTCGGTGTCTGTTCCTGGGCCCACCGGGGCCTTGTGTCCTGCAGCTCCCTCGTGCTCCGATGCCAAATCTCCTCCGCCTGATGATGCTAATGCACACATGCACAAGAAGATGGAGAGAAAGGGTGGGGGGAGAAAAAAGAAGACCAGGTTGAGTGCATGCAATGTCAACACCGTTGGCGGAGAGGACAGACACAGGTGCCTAATGCACTAAGCCGCGCATTCGGGGTACACTACTCAGTACTACTGACTAAGACAACAGGCCAAGAGATGTCAAACGCGCACATGGGAGATGCTGGACCTTCAATGGCTGTACTTGTCACCCTACCGAGGTGGGGGCCGGGGGCACAGGGCCATGCCTAAGGGAGAGGACTACACTACAGAAAGCGCCCTGGCCTAATGTCACCCACAGCCCTCCTCCCCCACCCAGACGCCTCCACTGCGCAGAAAGATAGGAGAATGTGCTGATACTCACCCCCTTGTGTCTGCTGTGATGTCTTAAAGCGCCCATCCAATTCAGGGTAGGCCACTGCCAGGATCCGGGACATCAGGGGGGTCATGGTGCGACTGGCACCCCTCCTAGGTTGGGAGGCCATCCCCAGCAGTGTTTCTGCGGTCTTCCTTGTTCCGCGGCGGATGTCCTCCCACCTCTTGCGGCAGTGGGTGCCCCGTCTGTTGTGGACCCCCAAGGTCCGGACTTCCTTGGCGATGGCACGCCAAATCTCGATCTTCTGATGGGCGCTGACCTATTAGACATGTACAGGGTGGAAAGGAGGAAATCATCAATGGCCTGCATGTTAGATGTAATTGGCCCCCCCCCACCCACTTTGCCATATGGCACATGCTCTCATCTGTCGGGCGTTGCACTCCTCATTCGCCCCCCACCCCACCAACTTACATCCACCCCAATCCACACAGGCATAGCCCATTCCATTAGCACCCGGTGTACTCACTTGTTGGTCTGGAGGACCGTAGAGTAGCGCATACTGGGGGAGGACCCCATCCACAAGCTTGTCCAATTCTTCAGACGTGAAGGCAGGGGCCCTTTCCCCAGTCGCAGCAGCCATTGTATCTTCCAGACCGAGGTCACAGCAGCACTTGCAGTATAGGTCCTCTCCTGTGGATGATCAGGTCTCGAGTGATTAAGCAGATAGAAAATGGCGGTCACGTCCGCGGCGGTGCGTACCGCGGCGGTGCGTACCGCGACCGCCGGCGCACTTCGTTATTGGCTCCTGAAACCCATAGGCTTCAATGTTAACCAATGCGGCTTTGCGCCGCGGTCTTCGACCGCCTACCGCCACGGTGTGCCCCGCCAGCGCAGTGACCTCACATCCCATTGTCCCACTTCACAGGTCAGGCAGCCGCCATTTCAAGGGCCCACATGGCTTAATTTTGACTGCGACACACAGGCCTAGGCCTTGCATTGCCACACATACACGCCTTTCAACCCATTGCCATTCTTTAACTGTGCAAGCTGTCTGTACGTACCTGTGGTTTGGCTGACTCTGTGCTCCATGTTGTCCTTCCTAGGCACCGTCCGCTGGGACTTGGGATGAGAAGGAGGAATCCTCGCGTGTACCGACCGCTGGTGGACCTGTCGACAATGGAAGAACGCCATATAATACTTCGATACCGACTTGACCGTGCCACTATCCATGAACTGTGTGCCCAGCTGGAGCCAGCCCTGATGTCCCCCATCCGCCAACCCACAGGGATTCCCCCTCTGGTGCAGGTTTTGTCAGTCCTCCATTTTTTGGCCAGTGGGTCATTCCAGACCACAGTGGCCATGTCATCTGGAATGTCTCAGCCTATGTTTTCTAAGATTTTGAGCAGAGTGTTGTCTGCCCTGATGAAACTCATGCGGAGCTACATCATTTTCCCCGAGGAGGGTGACTTGCCCACAGTGAAGGGTGATTTCTATGCCCTTGGACATATCCCCAACATCATTGGTGCCATTGATGGGACCCATGTGGCTTTGGTACCCCCAAAAGACGATGAGCAGGTGTACCGAAACAGAAAAAATTATCATTCGATGAATGTCCAGGTGGTCTGTTTGGCTGACCAGTACATCTCCCATGTAAATGCCAAGTTCCCAGGGTCAGTGCATGACGCGTATGTGATGCGAAATAGCAGCATCCCCTATGTGATGGAGCAGCTACAGAGACAACGTGTGTGGCTAATAGGTGACTCTGGTTACCCCAACCTGCCGTGGCTACTGACCCCAGTAAGGAATCCCCGGACAAGGGCAGAGGAACGCTACAATGAGGCCCATGGGCGTACAAGGAGGGTGATTGAGCGAACCTTTGGCCTCCTGAAGGCCAGGTTTAGGTGCCTGCATATGACTGGTGGATCCCTAATGTACTCACCAAAGAAGGTGTGCCATATCATCGTGGCGTGCTGTATGCTTCACAACCTGGCTTTGCGACGCCAGGTGCCTTTCCTGCAGGAGGATGGTCCAGATGGTGGTGTTGTAGAAGCCGTGGAGCCTGTGGAGAGTGAAGAGGAGGAAGACTCTGAGGACGACACAGACAATAGGGACAGAGTGATACAACAGTATTTCCAGTAACACCCAGGTAAGAATCACCCACGCCATTTCACAATTGCTTCTAGCCTCCTGCATCTGTACTTTCTGTAGTTCCCCACAGATGTTTTTTATTAATTTATGCCTTTCCCTTCCCTTCTCAGTGCTGTCTGACTCAGTACCTGACTTCTGCTTGGTTCGCCCATGAAATACAGCGTATTGACATTGGTATGTTGTCATGACTAATTGACAGAACAGAAATTGAACAGTAATATGTTATCCATTTGTTAATAATACAGCATGACTCAAAACAGGTTTGTGTGCAAAATGTGATTTATTTACAGTGCTAGATATCGGTACATGTGATTCTAAGGGTGATGGGTGGGGGTGGAGGAATATCCATGGCAGAGTCCAGTTCTCAGTCTCACAGGTGCATTGTTCTTTTGCCTGTGGAAGGATGGAGCATAGGCAGTTCATGGTTGGACAGGGTGGCAATGTGGGACAGTGGGAAGACTTGAGGGGGTATGTCCTGCTGGCGGGGGTCTTGACATCCTACTCTGTCTTTTTCTTTGGTCTCAGGCTCCTCTTACGGGGTGGTTGTTCTTCAGCAGGAGGTGGGGTTCTGGGGGGCTGTCGAGGTGTTGGGACCTCCTGTCCACTAGCGCCGGCGGAGGTGGTAGGCTGTTCCTGGTCCGGCCTAGTGACAGGGGCCCTGTGTGGTGCACCATGGTCCCGCAACGCGTCCTCTATCCTGTGGAGGGCCAGGACGATGGTCCCCATTGCGGTCCCGATGATTCTCAGCTCCTCCCTGAACCCCATGTAGCGTTCTTTCTGCTGTGCCTGGATCTCAGTGAACCTGGACAGTACCGTCGCCATCGTTTCTTGGGAGTGGTGGTATGCCCCCATGATGGTGGTGAGGGCCTCTTGGAGAGTGGGTTCCCTGGGCCTCTCCTCCCCCCCCTGTCGCACAGCAGCCCTCCGAGCTGCCCGGTTTCCCCCGGCTTCTGTCCCCTGGCCGGTGTGCCCGCTCCCACTGCCCCCAGGTCCCTGTTGTTGTTGGGGTGTCGGGTTAGCCTGGGTGCCCTGTAGTGGCAGACACACCGCTGATTGAGCTGTCCTAGAGACAGAGGCATGGGCCCGCTGGGTGGGAGCTGTGCTGGTGTCGGCAGAGGGGGTCGGGTCTGGTGTGGCCTGTGTCTGGGTGAGGGGAACCGACTGCCCAGAGGTCCCCGATGGTCCGGGCTGGTCATCAGGTTCACTGTCGACAGAGCTGCTATCCTCAGTGTGGGCCTGTTCCGGTGGTGGGATGGACACTTCTGGACCCTCCTGGCTGGTGTGTTGTCGTTCGGGTCCTGCATGGGGTAAGAGAGTTTGGTTATTGTTTCTGTGTGTGCAATAGCATGCGTGTTGTGGGTGCCCTTGTCCCCCAGTGCAGGCATTCCCTGGAGGGAGGTGTTGTGAGGGTATTTAGTGGGGGGGAGGGGTTAGTGCAGTGGTCATGCTTAGGTGATGGGTGCCCATGGTTTGTGTTGGCATGCAGGAGTTGGTGTTGGGATGGGTGGGTTGTGCTGGTGAGACATTGTCAGGAAGGATGTGTGCTGGGGGGTTGGGGGTGAGGGTGGGGGTGTGGGTTGGCATGCTGGTGGGGTGGGGGGGATATAGTAGTTGAGATGGGACTTACCAGAGTCCATTAATCCGGCTACTCCTGCGAGGCCCTGAGGATGCAGGATGGTCAAGACCTCATGCTCCCACGATGTAAATTCGGGAGGGGTGGGTGGGGGTCCGCCATTAGTCTTCTGGACCGCGATGTTGTGCCTGGAGACCATCGATCGGACCTTCCCCCGTAGGTCGTTCCATCTTTTGCGGATGTCCTCCCTATTCCTGGGATGCTGTCCCACCGCGTTGACCCTGTCCACGATCCGCTGCCATAGCTCCGCCTTCCTGGCTATACTGGTGTGCTGCACCTGCGAGCCGAAGAGCTGGGGTTCCACTCTTAGGATTTCCTCCACCATGACCCGGAGTTCTTGGTCCGAAAATCGGGGATGCCTTTGGGGTGCCATGGGGTGGTGTGGGTGAGGTGTGGGGTGGTGTATGTGATGAGGAGTGTGTTGGTGAGTGGTGCTTTGTGCTACTATGTGGTGTGTGTGATGGTGTAGTGTGCCTCAGTGTGTCTTGCTTTGGATTGTCTGCTGTGTCTCTCTCTCCTTCTCTCAGTAATTGGGGTTGCAGGGGTTTGTGGGTGATGTGGGTGTGTGTTTTATAGTTGGTTGATTGTGTGGGAGTGGTGTGTGTATGTGTATCAGGTGTGTGTTTTTCAAATTGTCCAATGTGGCTGTGTTTTGGTGATGTGTGTGTATTCTGACCGCGGCGGTGTGTAGCGCCAATGGAATACCGCGTTTGAATGACCGCCGTGTGGATTCGTGGGTCGTAATGGCATGGGCGTATTTCTGTTGGCGTGACGGTGGAGGTTTGGTCATCTCCAGTTTATCGCTGCCCGCCGATGTGGCGGGCTGCAGTGGAGGACGGATTTTTGGAGGTTTGGCCGTTGTGGGTCAGAATGACCGTGGCGGTTGACTGCGGCCGCGGCGGTGTTATGGCGGTCTTCTGACCGGCGGTAAGGGCATTTTACCGCCGAGGTCAGAATCACCCCCAATGTTCCTTATAGAAGGGAAGGGAGGAAACGAAGGAACCCCTTCCAAAAGAGGAGCCCATAATTTACTTTTTTTGTCGCTCTGGTCTGCCCACATTAAGATCTAATTTAGCTGTTTTTACACACATATCCAACCAGCTCCTGTATAGTGGTGGGGCTGCCGTCATCCATTTTACACAGATCTCTCTTCTGGCCAACAAAATAGCAAAGAACACAAAGGGCCTGATTCTGATTCTGGCGGGCGGCGGAGGCCGCCCGCCAGAATTCCGCCCTCCAAAATACCGCGCCGCAGTCAAAAGACCGCGGCGGGTATTTCAAGTTTTCCCCTGGGCTGGGGGGCGGCCGCCAAAAGGCCGCCCGCCAGCCCAGGGGAAAACGACCTTCCCACGAGGATGCCGGCTCGTAATCGAGCCGGCGGAGTGGGAAGGTGCGACGGGTGCATTTGAACCCGTCGCGTATTTCACTGTCTGCCAAGCAGACAGTGAAATACTTGTAGGGGCCCTCTTACGGGGGCCCCTGCCGTGCCCATGCCAATGGCATGGCATGGGCACGGCAGGGGCCCCCAGGGGCCCCGCGGCACCCCCTACCGCCATCCTGTTCATGGCGGGTTTCCCGCCATGAACAGGATGGCGGTAGGGGCTGTCAGAATCCTCATGGCGGCGGAGCGCGCTCCGCCGCCATGAAGGATTCCCCCGAGCAGCGGTAAGTCGGCGGGAGCCCGCCGACTTGCCGCTTCTGACCGCGGCTGAACCGCCGCGGTCAGAATGCTCGTGGGAGCACCGCCAGCCTGTTGGCGGTGCTCCCGTGGTCGGTGGCCCTGGCGGCCACCGGCCGCCAGGGTCAGAATGACCCCCAAAGTTCCTATTATTTCTAGACCACCCTACCATATCGCCAGACTTCCCAAAAATAATTAAAGGGAGACTTACAGAGAGCTCCTTTCCTACCATCTGTGACAGTGCACCCACTACTTCCTTCCAAAAGAAAAACACTCTCGGGCATTCCATAAACATATGAACATCCGCAGCCTCCTGAGCTCCACATTTGAGGCAACTCATCACCTCACCCTTCTTTATCTTCGTTAGTTTCGCTGGAGTGATATAAGCTTTGTGTATCACATACAAATGGTTCTTCCTTAACGGGGCGGCCTTAAGTACCTCTAAACATGTTCTCAATGATTCTTGCCATCCCAACTGCGCCGTTTCTTTTGTCATGACACCTTGCCACAACTGTTCTGGCAACTTAAGCTCTCCGTCGATCTGATCTAGAATCTCCCAATACCACCTTGCAATCTTGCAGCCCTTGGGGGAGCCGTTAAAGAAATCTTTTGATAACGTTTCTCCCCTTGACGACTCCGTCGAGTGGACAATCCCCAAGCAGTCAATTGCAAATATTTGAATCTAGACAGAGTACCACCCGTCATATCACTCAGTTCTTCCCACGAGAGTAACAAAGTGTCCTGTGTAAGATCCCCCCAGAACTCCAAACCAACATCTCTTAAAGGTTTAGCCAAAGCGTCTTTCAAACATTCTGGAGTGCCCGGGGAATCCCAAATAGGGGCTAGCTCATTATAATAATCAATCTTCATAGTGGATTTCACCTGATACCAACACATAGCTGCCTCTCTCAGAACTTTTAGTGGGTCTCCATACTTAAAGAGAAACTGTTTCCCTGCCCCCAGAATGTTAAGTATCATTGCTTTAAACATTGCACCTACCCCTGAATCGTCCAAAGAGGTGAACAACCTTCTCGAATTCCTCAACTGGTAGGCCCATGCATATAGCTGTAAATCGGGCAATGATAAACCTCCCTTCTCTTTCCTCCTCTGCAGCTTTTTCCATGCAATCCAAGTCCCTTGCAGGCCCAGATAAAAGAAGTGATAGCCTGTTGAAGTTTCTTAAGATATCTGCCATCCATTAATAATGGTATGGCGTTCTGAATAACATTACCCTTTCCAATACTGTCAGTGGCAAGTTGGCCCAACCCTTCATTATATTAATGCAATCTGCCACCAACGCTCCTTGGTTTTTCACCACTAACTTCTCAATATCATGTGTAATTGATAAACCTAAATAGCATATTTCAGCCTTCCCTTGCCAATCCTCATTCCATACCATGATTTCCGACTTCTCTGTATTGAGCTTATAGCCAGAGACCAAACCAAACTCCTCTGCTAATCTTCGTAATGCTGGGAGGGCAGTTGATATATTAGCAGTAAATACCATTAAATCATCTGCATAGAGTGCAACTTTCTTCTCCCACAGTTCCCATTTAAAAGCAACTATTTCAGGACACTGTCTTATTTTCCTGGCAAAGGGTTCAATATACAGATCAAACAGGAGCGGGGACAATGGGCACCCCTGCCTAGTTCCCCTCAATATCCTAAAGCAGTTTGTTAGTTCTCTGTTAATTAAGATTCTAGCAGAGGGGTCAGAATAGATCTGTTTAATAGCCTTACAGAAATTATTCCCTATATTATACTTTTTCAAAACCTGAAATAAATAACTCCAATTGACCCTGTCGAAGGCTTTCATGGCATCTAAAACTATAATCCCCAAAGGGGTCTTATAAGTGGTTGCCAGATCTATTGCCCCTATCAAGGTATGAGTAAGCTCATGTAAATACCTACCCTTAATAAACCCCTTCTGGTCCATATTAATTAAATCCTTCGCCACCAAATTTAACCTACCTGAAAGAACCTTTGCAAATAGCTTATAATCTGCAGTCAGCAGTGAAATGGGTCTACATGACTCATACCTAGCCGGGTTTTTACCCGGTTTCAAAATCAATGATATTACTGCCTCATTCCAAGATGCCGGAACAGGGGAGTCATTCACAAATACCTCAGAGAACAACTTTAACAAAAAAGGGCATTAATGCCTGCTCTAAGACCTTATACAATTCTCCCGGAAGACCATCTGGACCTGCGGCCTTACCCCCCTTATTTCCCCTCAAAGCAGCTGCAATTTCATCTGGGGTGATAGGCCTATTCAACCAATGCTGCTGCTCTACAGATAGACCGGGAAGAGTATCATCCCCCAACCAATTTTGAACCGCCTGCTCATGACCCTCAAATGCTTCTGTATAAAGTTGAGAAAAGAATTGTCCAAAAGCATTCTTAATTTCCGCACTCTCTCTCGTCCTCTGGCCCTGCTCTACCTCAATTTCCTTTATTAAATTTCTAACTTGGGCCCTTTTTGCCTTCCAGGCTAGTAATTTCCCTGGATTTTTCCCATTTTCAAAATGTGCCAGGTTACTTGCCTCCCATCGCTGCATTAATCTTGTTTGCAAAAGCACCTCTACTTGGGATTTCAGGACATCCAATCTTTGTTGCCTTCTCCGCTTCTCATCTTCACCTATAGTCATCATTAGGAGTTCCCTACTAACCTTCATTTCTTTCTCCAGAAGCTCTAACTCATCCCTATACCGCTTGTTCTTATAACTGGCAATAGTAATAAGAATCCCTTGTATCACCGCCTTATATGTATCCAAAACCACCTCAAAAGGGGTAGAACCCATATTCACCTTAAAAAACTCCTCCGTTTCTGCACGTAGCCTAATTCTGACTTCTTCATCTAATAATAAGGAGCGATTCAACGTCCACCGACTCGCCACTTCTCTCTCGCTAAATTCATTTTTAATACCACTGCTCCATGATCCGACAAATGCGGAGGGAGATACTTGATACTAGCTATCGCACTACGCCATGTCTGTTCTACCAAGAAATAATCAATACGTGATGCATGGTTATACTTCTTATTATTATATGAAAAAACGTGATAAGGTCCCACACTGTCTCTCCACCAGTCCTCCAAAGCCCTTTCCTTCATCATCGTTCTCAAAAACTGCTGGGACTTTGAATTAATCACTAATCTACATTTGGATGGTCTGTCTAATTTATTATCTAGTACAATATTGAAGTCCCCTGCCATTAACTCTGGATCTGAGAAATCCAGCAATTGACAAAACAATTTCCTAAGAGGCTCAATATCATCGGTATTGGGGCCATAAAACCCAACCAGGGTGACCAGGTTACCAAATAACTTAGCCTTAATTATTACCCACCTCCCTGCAGCATCAACACTGACTTTTAATACTACAGGATCACCCTGATGTTTAAACACTACGGCCACCCCCCTAATGTGGGAGACTTGTTCAGTACATACACAACAATGAACCCATTTCTGTTTCCCAAATAAAACATTACACTCTTCACCCGTTAAATGTGTTTCTTGCAATATCAAAACCTGGGCAGGTGAGTCCCTCAAATACTGTATGATCCTATCTCTCCTACCACTCACCCTCAAACCATTCACATTCCAAGACAGTATTTGAAGTTTCCTCTGGGAATAAACTCCTTGGGCTACTTCTTCCTTATACATGTCTTGCGGGTTGTCTAGTAAACCGAGGTGTACAGGACTTTTTTCTTTTACCACTATCTATCCTGTCTAGTCCCCACCCTGTGCTCCCCACACACACCCTTGCGTGCTCCTTCTCCACCACCCAGACCCATCCTCACCACCCGCCTCTTGTGCGCCCCCTCTCGTGCCCCTCCAACCCCCCCATGAGAAACCCCCCATTATTCAGGTCCATGACCCAATTTTGGACACTGTTCGGCCCTCCTTTGGCAACGCAGATTACTTCTCGATGCCTCCGTCTTTGATGGTCCCCAGGAGCTCATCTCTGCTTCCACCTCTCTAATGTTATACATTTAATTATTGTACATAATCTTGAGGGTGGCAGGAAACTTTATCTGTAGCGAGGCACGAAGTTTCCTGAACTCTTCCATCCGCCTTCCTAGCTCCCACTGCCTGTTTAAGATCACACTTGACAAATCAGACCTAACCTCAAACGAAAAATGATCCCCCTTTAAGGTTTTTTGTTTAAGCGCCAAGGACAGGATTTTCTCTTTCAAAGAATAGGTTTGAAAATTTATCAAAATCTTCCTGGGTTTAAGACTACCTAGCCTTTTCTTAAAGGGGTCTCTATGAATTTGCTGAATATCCCCTGCTATTTCCTCCAGAGACTCTTCTAGTGAAAGCGCGATTTTAAGAAGGGAGCTCAAAAACATTTTTAAATTTCCACCTTCCACATCCTCCGGCACATTCAACACTCTCTGATTGTTTTTTCTTGAGTTGTTCTCCAATTGTTCCAATTTACTCCAGAGAGCCTGCTCATTTCCCTTCAACAAGTCAATTTCTTTTTTGTGGTCACTAATTTCCACTCTTATTTCCCCCACCGCCTCCTCCAGTGCTTGTGTTCTCAGTACCAAAAGATCCAATTTTTTCTCCAGGGCTCCACAGGCCTCTCTTATTTTGCCTTGATTAGTTTCAGATATAGTGAAGCCCTTTTTAATGTCCACTGATAAATTTGAGAGCACAGCCTCAATAGAGGAGCCAAAACTACTGTAAGGGCCTGCCGAGCCAGCACTGTAAGACCGTGGGGGGGAAGCAGGAGTCTCACTCCCCTGCAATGTATTGACTAATGAAAAAAACACTCAGAGGGACAATTCCTTCCTTATCCAAGTCTTTTCCAACCTCCTGGCGGTCGACTAGAGTCCCTTGAACAATTGAAGGCAGCTGCTGACTACCAGGCGAATGTCTCCCACTTCGGGAGCTATCTTCCCCTCCTGCCTCCTCCTCCACCTCCTTCTCGTGGCCCCTTGAAGCACTCCCGTCCATCTCACTTTCCGAAATCGCCAAGTTATCAGGGGATTTAACTTTAAAAAAGGTTTTTGCCGATGGAGTCAATTTAGAGCTTCCTGTTTTTTTCTGGGTTTTTATACTTTTAAGGCATTTAAAGGGCTTTAAACCCCCATCTCCACTCCCCTCCCCAGTATCCAGCTTAGCTTGTGGCAGACTTTGTCTTACAAGAGGGGTATGATGCCGCATAGGATCCACTTTCCGCTGCTCCTTAATCAACTGACTCTCCTCTGTCTCCTCACATCCACTGTCTCTTACCTTCTTCTGAGGTGCTAATAAGCCGGAGAGAGGATAGGTTCTGGAGCTGCTCACCACTCAATTCAAGCCTGCAGCTTCTGTGTCTCCGTTAAACAACCTGTCTGTGTCAGTGCTGACTCTGCCAGCTTTGACCCAGAAGGGGAGTCTGGCAGCTGCTCGCCTGGAACAACCCAGTTCCAGGCTGCCCTCAGCCAGGACAGCCCGTAGGATACATCAGGCCCCCCACGAGGCCTTCTCTCTCCTGCTGAGGTGCTCCCATTCACCACAATGGGAGCGCAAAAAGCCGAGTCAGTCGTCCCCACACGGAAGAGAAATCACCAACAGTCCAGCCTCCAAGCGCCGGAGGTTGCTAGCGACATGTGGCGGGACCGGGAGAGTGCTAGCTTGCCCCCCGGGGATTCGGAACACCGAAGTGACGGAGGCGCCGGCAGCGTGCTGCGGAGCCGGTGAGTGCCTCAGCGCGCTGCCCGCACGGCAGCCGCCATATTCTCAATCGGAAATGGACTACTTGTTGATGAGTACAGAAACCTACTTATATACACACTGCACAGCAACCCTCTAGGACAAACAACACATACACCACGACAGCAACATGTGGACAGGAACACACTGAGGTTGTGACACCACTAGGCATGTTTGATATCCTCACCCAATGGGAGACACACCTATGGACAAAGTACCATTCCAAATAAAAACTGATGCCACTCCACAGACACAAGGGGAAAATGTAAAACAACGCAATGACAAACACATGATGCCAACTGGCATTACATCTGCGAAGAGAAAAACTCCAATAACACATCAATAACACCCAATCAAACACCCTTCTGGCCAATACGTACTGTGTAAGGGGTGTGGAATGTTGTTTGCTGCAGGTCAAACACCGTGACTCACATAGCATTATGATGACTACAATATTGGTCACATGCAACCATTGAGGCCATTCCAATATCTCACATCACTCCTGCTCTCCCATTGCCCACTACCAAGAGGCAAGTGGACTGTGCGAAGAACGCATCTTGATGGTACTATATGGAAGGTGCACATTCCTACACATACGCATTGTGACAAATTAACACACACACAACAGATGTACTGCCATACGGACCTTCTGAAACACAAAACGACAACCTCACAACCAAGTTAGGCAGCTGAACTAGACCATGTGCAGTAGTCTAGGTAGACGTTACAACCTGAGTCAACTTGCCAAGTGCAGAGAAATAGGTCTGCAGTGAATTTGTCACACATGTGAAATTAGTGTACAGTCAAATGTTAAGACGTCAATGATCACAACGTACAGAGAAGTTTGGCTAATTGTCACCTTGCAAAATGTAAGCGTCTCACTGACGGTTAAATTAATCTATTGCATATGTCAAAATGTATGGGATGTCCAGGGTGCATAGATGCAAACGTGTTACCACCACTGTTGATTTGATTCTGTGTATGGAACTATCCTCTCACCCCCAGTGATGACACAGGGACACCTGTATCACAAGTCACAATGCAAGGGAGTACACACTGTACTGCAACTCTCAAAATATACTGCTGACAACCAGTCAGCAGCCAAACACTCGTTCAGCCAAGGAAACAACCCAATGCTGATGGTACGAATCAACACAATAACACAAACAAAAATGAGTCACAGACAACACAAGAGAAGTACTGCCATGCAAGGTGATATTAATGGGGCAAGCTACCTCAACATGATCTCAATCATTTTCTCCTTCAGCTGATCAGGGGTATGGGATCCAGCCATGGATTATGACCCCATTGGGCAACCCAAGCACTGCAGCAGAGCGTGCCTACAATGAGGCACATAGGAGGACACGCACCATAGTCAAGAGGACCTTTGGCATCCTGAAGTCGAGATTCAGGTGCCTCGACATCACTGGAGGCAGCCTCCTATACTCACCAGAAATGGTCTGCAAGATCATTTTAACCTGTGCCATCCTGCACAACATTTGTGTACAAAGGAACATTCCCCTATTAGAACCAGGGCCGCAAATGCCTGAAGAGGAGGAAGAGGAGGATGCTGGCCATCAACATGAGGGGGACCAACCAAACACAGCTGCAGGATTGCGTAGGCGCCAACATATTGTCAGCAATTTCTTTTGAATCAACTCACCATCACCACTGTATTAACATATGTAAATAAACACTTTCAATAATTACCATGTCATGGTCTGGGTAATCATTTTTGCTCACCTTTATCTCTAACTATTAGAATAAGAGTGTTGCCTCATGGAGTATTGCTGATATAACGATCAGGACACAGAAATTTCCAAAGCAATTGTGATGCATATTAATCAACAGTCACATTCACACACACTGTAAATGACATATATCCTGTACATTTCAATTTTGAAGGGCAATATCAGAGGACCACACCTATTTCACACATACATGTTGGCAACATGATTCATTGCAGCATATGGCACACAACTTAGACACCATCAGTCAATAATGGAACAAAAGGCATCATACATGAGGCAGTGGATGTGCAATTGCAACAGTAACATCAATGTATGGCCAGACCCTTGACAGCAGTAACTGTTACATCACCTTTCTTTGCAAGGACCATGTGTGACTAGAATTCAATATAAGCAGAACACAGATAGAACAAGTGCCACACCTATGACAAGCATTGCGCACATGACATTTCATGTACTTGTCAGCCCATGTCGTAAGTCCTGACACACCCATGTTCCCGGTCTCACCCCACCCGTCTTAAGAGGTCCCTGGAATGGTAATATGTGTACCGAGATATTCCCTCCTCTACACACACACAGATTCACAATCTTAAACCAGTGGGTTTCACCCTTTAGTATGGTATGCCATAGTCATTGTACATCTGTCTGTATGGACGTCAGGTTAAAGAATGCACTGGCTTGCAGTCTCTAAGCCCTGTTATCAGCTGTAGAGATACTATTAGCCATTTGAACTAGAATCTCACCTACAGGACTTGCGAGAGACTGATTCAGCACACACCTGTGAGCACTTCCACGCAGCCCAGCCATTTTAACATGCACTGCCCTTGCAGATGCTTGGAACAGCATAGAAGCTGTCATTTTATCGATTACACTGTTATGCATTGCCATAAAAATCAGCTGTGTAACACAGCCCTTGGGTTAATGTGTCATCTTCCAAAACACAGGACAAACACAGTTTTCCATGTCAACTGTCTTGTTCCTCCTCCGACCAGTCTCAGTCAGACCACTGAGTATGTACCTTGTGAAATTGCTAGATCCTGATTGACCCTGCATCCTGTTAGCCTGACTGGTACCTGTCTGTGCGTTAGCCTAAAGGTTCCTTGTGGCTACATATGTATCATAGTTGCTTTTCCAGCCCTCACATTCCTCCTGGGGTATTTTGTCAGGTGGTTCTTCAATGCATACTCAAATACATTGTATAGCATAATCTGCTTATTTATCGTACCATTGTTGGGAACTTGTCTCCAAATATCCAAATACCCAAATCACGGCCTATCCCTTGTCTGGGTCTCATGTATGCATGAGCAACAAATTGTGACAGTGTACCATGGTGCTATGCAGGGATTGAGTATGGTGCCTCCAGCAGAACCAGCAACGTCAGATAATGTGCATGAAAAGTCCACACATGTTAGGACCCTGACAGTTCACACACTGATTCACATTGCTCACAACATATTGATGGGCTGTGCGTGGTGAATAGCTGCGAGAATGATCAGCACAGAGGCTATGATGTTCCCAAATGCAGTGGGAATTTTAGAGGCCAACCTGTGTACAAATGTTGTGATGACACCTGCCGGTACAAGAATCCTGAGATATGATCTCACTCAGCACACCAAGGTTGCCATTTTGACAGTCTCATAACACATCTGCAGTGACAGGGTAGGACCAGCCCCATGTGGGTTCTCAAGTCCTCATTGGCTTTACTTCCATTGATCTCTAAAGGATAGTCAGTAGATGCAGGAATAGCCGCCACAGACTCATGACTAGACCTGGACGTAACTTTGACAACATAGACCCCTAAAAATATACAGACTAAACATTGGCCCACACACTTGAACCAGACACCTCTGTGCATTTGATCTCTAGAAATATGTGGCCACGTGCTGCTTGGTCTGCTGATCCTCCACTGCCACAGGTGAGTTGTGGCTCAGTTATATGACCTCATCTGTGGCGTGACATTACAAATGTGATTTATCTTTGGCTCTCAGTGTCACAAACACGGTACCCACTTAGTATGTACATGTGCCTGACTCATGGTGGGTTCACCAACATGTGCCTAGGAAGCAGTATCCAAAATTCCACGACATGTGATGGCCACGTTTTGGACCATTGACATGAACAACCGCCTGCTATCTATCCGGTGCATGCTTTGTCATTTGTGGTGTTTATGTTACCCAAAAACTAGAAAGTGCACACAGCAGTTGTTGCTACATGTATGACTAACACATGTCCTCTCTCATTTCCACACTGACTTGCATCTGAGGGTTGGACACATTGACTCCACATGCATACAAGCATATTTTTTCAATAATGCATCTTGTGATGGCCACACAGTCGGTCAAGAACAATATTAGTAGCCAAAGCACACACATTGAGCCCTAGGCATTGAGGTATTGTACTTATGTGTGTCACCTTGCTATCCTCTCCTGACGCCAAACATGCCCAAATTGTGTAATACATATATGTAGGCCACACGTTTGGCCATCTATTGCATCAGTCAAGAGCGAAAATCATGTACATGAAGTAGCGGATCATGGTCCGCAGTAGTATGATGTGTCACATGTGCCCATGCACCGTTATGCCCAAAGTGGGTGCAATCAGCCTATCTCAGTATTGTCACAACTGTAATGTAACATTAAAATGGTAAAATGACCCAAACCCAGTTAATATCTGAAATGTTGCCGCATACGCGTCAAAACATTACGCTCATGCATCTAAAAATGAAGCTTATGGCTGAAAAACGACGCATAATGCCCTGAAAGAACCATTGGCCCTGATCGGTATATTCCACACTGTACCTCCAAAAATTGGTTACGTTTGAAACAATTTAGAACCACATGCGTGCAGGCTTAAATCTACTCCTGTGCGTCGATAGAAATGACGCGCAGACTGTATGTGTCAACATATTTTGACGCATGACAATAAAAACGCCTCCAATTTTAGGCAGGAAGTGATGTAATAGAATATCCTGTTTACGGAATAGGTACAGTGGGTGTACTTTCACTTTCATTTTGCAGTCTGTGATATTTCCTGACTGTGTGTCTGTGTCTCAACTTGTCTCTGTGCATTTAGTGAATTTGTCTCCTGTGTGGTCTTTTTATTGTTGTGGGTAGTGTTAGTTTGGGTATAGTTGGGCTGTGTTAGTAGTTTATTTGAATTTTTCCTGTCCTACTTTCCCCTTATTCTCCTTTGCTCCCCTTTATCCCCTATTTCTCTTTTTGTACCAATATGTTGGGTAGGCCTCGTCTTGGCAGGATGGGAGAGGAGGAGCTGAGTGGTTTCATTTGGCTGGTGTGCCATTTCCTACCCCTGATGATTGAGGCAGGTGGACGTGTGATACAGGGGTATCACACTGAGGCAGGGAGGCTCCGGTGGGCAAAGGTGTTGAATCATCTGCAAAGGATTTACAACACACCCAGAAACGACCACCAGCTGAAGCACCGCTGGGCTGACCTTGTCTCCAGGTAGCAAGATCTGCTGGACCACCTGGGGATTGTGATTGGTGGCCCTGTTGGTGAGTACAAATCATGTTAATGTGCACATTTAAATACTCTGTAGTGACATCAGCTGATTTTTACAATATCTGCTGGCAGTGTTGTTGAGTGAGTGTGTGGAATGCTACTGAAACATACAGGGTCATATTTCTACTTTGTTAAGGACCACAATTGTGAGCTGTTTGGAAGCAAGAGCTCCGCAAACTTACTGAATACATTTGTATTATTTACGTTTGTGCCACCTTTGTGTCAAACAGCAACATAAATCAGGAGCCAATTATGTATAGATATAGGCCACAGTTGCCTGTGAGGTATATAATTTTCCGACTCATTACCGTCATTTGTTGACGCAACAGCTAGACTGACTTTCTAAACACAACAGGAGGCTGAAAATTAGTGCAGGCTTCACGTCAACTGATGATAGCAATGTGGCGCTAACATATGTCTCATGTTTGTTTGGTGAGTGTCTAAGGAAACCAATCATGGAAATCCCCAAAATCTTGGGGATTATTGTGCCCCTCCTTCATTTCGGATACATGTCTGATCTGGATTTGGACACATAGGTAACACGTTCTAGCTGCGCTCAACTAACATCTTAGACTGATATTTGGAGTTTGTAGTGCCACATTTCAGTTAGGGATGGCTGGCCAAAGGTATGCACATGGGTTCATATCTCTATGGTTGGTGCAACTCATCATAGCTGTACCACATGAAGAAACTGTAACAAAGTGAGCGCTAACAACTGTCCCTGGCCCTCTGTACATTGTACCTGTGTGTCATAAATTTGTCATAGTCACAATGGCTGGGTGACTGGTAATGCAGTCCTCACGGAAAGTGGCTTTGGATGTCTCTCATGGATACGCATGATTAGACGAAGACACCTCATGATTTGATCTGCTCACTAGTGAAGGAGCATGTTTGCCACCACATGATAGTTAGGGCCACTGCATGTGTGCAGATATGTGTGTATCACTCACTTGAGTCCCTGGGTCTGTGCATGTTTGCTGTGGTATGTAGAATGCAGTATCATCATGTCTGAGAGGCTTTACTTTCTGATGTAATCTTACACATAGTATTTGTGTTTGGAGTTGTTGTACAGTGCACAGACATTGAGCACATTTCTCCCTTCCATGCCTTACAGGTGGACCGGCACCCTACACTGTTGGTGAGGTGGCTCGATTTGAGGACCCAGACAACAATAAGTGTTGATATTTCTGTTATATGTTGTGTTTGCTGGTGATGTGTGATGGACTCCTGTGTGTTGGACACATAGCAAGGTGTGATGCGCTTGCCAATCATTTGTTTTGTTCCATGAGTGGAATATCATTTTATCACCATCTTTGAGTTGGCCAATCCATGACGTATTGTCATATTTTGGTAGTCTAGGTAAGTCCTGTAGGCACGGCACTGTGAATAGGGATGAGTCATGTGGATAAAAATGGATTCAGAAAAAGTTGCACTGGACCATATTAGTGAATTAGTCAGCCAGTCAGACCTGATTTCTCCCAGAATAAGGATGCCAAATGCTTACCCACAGACTTCTGCTTCCCTGTTCACTAATGAACATGTTGAACTGTATGTTAAACTTCCTAGCAGCATGTAGCTTCACATGTAGTGCTACGCGTATGTGGCACTTGAGTACAGTGGCCTAGGTGTGCATGCAGCTCATGGCCAGAGGTGTTCTTGCATCTCTCTGTTTGTTGTAAGTCATGGCTTACTGGTAGTAAATGATGTGGACAAAGGTCTGCATTTCCAAACATGAGTGTTGATGGGATTGTCCAAGGGTTATCTGTCTCCTATCTGGAGATCCTCCTTACCTGTGGTATGTGTGCTGGGCCAAACCCATGTCCAGCTTTCCTAAGCTTCCTGGGTGTCCTTGTTTTTGGAAGTTATTAGTTGATAGTCCACCCCCCCCCCCCAGGCACAGGCATAGGGTTGTAAATAGTGTACCTAGGACTGATGATACAAGTTTGGTACACAGACATGTAATTCAGTGAATCACTTGTCTGAACCTAGTATACCCACTCATGACTACCACATGCTTTCTCTACTGTCAAGTCCATTTCCAACGCGCAGATCATGTGGCCCTAGATTGCCATTCCGTACAATGACATTTGTAGCCCTGGCAGTGGTGGAGGATGTGCAGCATTATTTTTATCTGACAACTGGCAGAACTATGATGACAAAATGATTCCAGTTGTTACCCATCTTGTAGGGTTTGGATGTGCTATGTGTGATAGGACCTTTGTAGGCTGGCTTGCCATGTACTTCCTCAGGGACAATCAATGATCTGTGTGATGATATGAGCTGTTACAAGTACATTAGTTGTATTGTCTGATTTACTTCTTGTGCCATTTCACACAATGCAGTACCTAATGTTAGATTTTCTATTTGTCTTAACAGCTGCAAATATGACTCCCATCCAGGTCAGGGAGTTTCAATGGCGAGCAATGAGTTACCGCCACATCCTTGATGTTGAGTCTGGGTACTGCAACATGGCCCGCAGATATCGCCATTAACAAGCCTCCGGAGCCTGGAGGGCATTTGCACAAGGCGGCCCTTCTTTGTCTACGACAGCCACCACCAGCACAACCACCACTACCACCCAGGTGGCAACTACAGCAGCTGGGGCCGTTGCGGGACGATCAAGGGTAACTGCTCCTGGACCAAGCACAGCACCACCTGCAGGGCAGCCTACAGCCATTGCCACAACATGGGCCAATACATCCTCGGCTGGTACCCAGACCACCCCTGCTGCAGCCATTGACCCTGCTGCTTTTTCCCAAATGGAAAGGAAATTAGAAGGATGACCAGACTGCAGCAGGAGGTGCGACAGGTCAACCGGCGGGTGCGTTCAATCAAGAAGACCCTCCGGAGGGCCAACCTATAGACATGTAGACGGACATGATTCCCTCCCCTCCCTCCTCTTTCCTGGTTCTTATACTTTGTGGGTTTAGGGGGCTTAGTGTTAGGTCATTATAGGCTGTTAGTTTAGTTAGTGTTAGTGGGTGGGGGTTTCTTAATATTTATACTGTTAATTTTTATGTGTGTGGGTGGATGGGTGGGGGCTATGTTGTGCTTCTTCTGTTTTAAAAAAAAAATTAAAAAAATTAAAAAAAGAAAAATACAAAAAATATATATTTGTTTAGTATTGGATAGTATGTGTTTAGGTTAGTATCTGTTGTCCCCCATGTGTCCCGTCTCATAAGGGGGGTGGGGGGGTGGATGTTTAGATTATTTTGTTAAATGTGATAAGTAAGTTTAGCTTAGGTTAGTTAGGGACAGTTGTGTGTAATGAGTACTTAGGGGCATATTTATACTCCGTTTGAGCCGGATTTGCTTCTTTTTTTTTTACGCAAATTCGACGCAAAACTAACTCCATATTTATACTCTGCCGTTAGACGCGTCTAGCGCCAAAGTCCATGGAGTTTGCGTCACTTTTTAGCGTGGACACCTACTTTGCGTTAATGATATGCAAGGTAGGCATTCCCGTCTAAAAAATTGACTCCGAGGCATGTGCGCCGTATTTACACTCCCGGGCAAAAATCACGCCCGGGAGTGGGCGAGTCAAAAAAAATGACATCTAGCCGCTTTTGCGTCGTTTTTTAGCGCCTGGTCAGGGCAGGCGTTAAGGGACCTGTGGGCTCGTAAGGAGCCCAGAGGTGCCCTCCCATGCCCCCAGGGACCCCCCCTGTCACCCTTGCCCACCCCAGGAGGACGCCTAAGGATGGAGGGACCCATCCCAGGGAACATAAGGTAAGTTCAGGTAAGTAATTTTTTTTGTTTTTTGTGGCATAGGGGGGCCTGATTTGTGCCCCCCTACATGCCACTATGCCCAATGACCATGCCCAGGGGACAGAAGTCCCCTGGGCATGGCCATTGGGCAAGGGGGCATGACTCCTGTCTTTGCTAAGACAGGAGTCATTTCAATAGGGGTTGGGAGTTTAAAAAAATGGCGCAAATCGGGTTGAGGCGAAAATTTTGCCTCAGCCTGACTTACCCCATTTTTTGGCGCCCAAGCTCCATATTCCCCTACGCCGGCGCTGCCTGGTGTACGTCATTTATTTTCACGCACACCAGGCAGCTCCGCCGGCTAACGCCGGCTAACGTCATTGAATAAATACGGCGCCCGCATGGCGCTTCAGAATGGCGTTAGCCGGCGTTAGATTTTTTGACGCACAACTGCGTTGACGCAGTTGTGCGTCGAAAAGTATAAATATGGCCCTTAGAGTAGATTAGGCTAGGTAAGGTCTTTCCCCGAGTTTTCACTTCTGTTTTTACTGTTTTATAAATATCTAGGTAACCCTTTACAGTATGTGTCAAATGCTTGTAGATCAGGGCCTTGGCGTGAGTGAACAGTGTTTCTTTTGTATTAGATTTTGTGTCCTATGCTGCAAACAAATCCCAACTGAGCTGTAACATTGGCAGCTACCCAAAGCTAAGATCCGGCCATTCATTGCAACCACCAATCACGGTTACTATGGATCCCAAAGTGTGGCTTTTTCATGATGTATGTTTTCAATGTCACATACCGTGCTTCCAGATTTAGTATTGGGGACACTGTGTTAAGTCTGCCTGCAGTCTGATGTCCAAGGAAATCCTTATAAGGTGAGTGGTAGTAAGCTTTCTTGTAGTATAGTTTCCATAACTCAGATAGATCATTTGTTTCACTGTTCAGCATGATTACTTATTTGGATGTAAACTCACACAACTCCATTCATGCAGTTTGGTGTGTGTTAGCTTAAATTTGTGGGAAATGTCACATACATTAGTTTTGCATTGAAGCAACAATTTTAAGGCACTATTTTCTGAATTTGACATCCCTTGAGGAAGCATTATTCTGTCCAACACAGCATTGTGGTGTATAGTTTCTCTTTTCCTCAGAAATAGCCCTCAGGAAGGGCAGAGTATGGTAGAATCCAGGCCACTGTGCATAGTTATCAGCCCACATAATTTCAGGACAGTTGCATTGACAATCTATGATAATTGACAGGAGGCAAAACTTAACTGATCTACTGCACGGTTTATGTGTCACATTACACAGAGACAAAGTGGTTGTGTAAGTGCTATTTATTGATAAGTGCTGTGGTGCTATATGTACATTGTCCATGATTGTGAGTCCATTATAGTGACATCTTCCATTGTGATCCTACACAAGTGCAAAAGGACACGTCATTGGACATGCTGGGGTGATGTGTCAGACAGTGCAGTGGGACAGGATTTGCCAATGAGTTAGTGAGAGACAATCTCAGGGCAGGGAGACAAGAGAAACAGTGGTTTGCAGAACAGTGCTTGAGTACAGTTGTTGCAAGACTGGCATGTTACAAAGCCCAGGACCTTGGTAATAGGTGGCCATGTGGCAGGAACTAGTGCTACCGGATACTCTTACATGTGAAGGTGATCTGTTCCTGGTCTTCATCTTCTGATGTGTGTGTTGCCTCCCCTGCCCTTGGTGGTGGTGGTTGTGAAGGGGAAACACACACCTCAGTGTGTGTAGACGTGGAGTCAGACATCCCGGTAGCTGCTACCTGTGGGGGTCTTAAGGGCATTACTGCTGCAAGGAGGATCTGCTGGTTCTTAAGAATAGCAGCCACATCACGGTGGTAGGCAGCCAGGTCGGCCCTGAGGGGTTCAATGTTGCATTCGTGCACGCGTTGACAGGATTGCTGTTGTAGGTGTTGGGTCAACTGTATTACAGCTGTGCTGATTTCCTTTAGCCTTTTTTCTACTTCCTGCAAGATAGTTGTTCATCCTTGCACAGCTGCTGCCTGTTCTTCAGCTGACATCATGCACGAATGCACCCCCTCTAGGCTGGCTACCATAGCTTGCATCCCCACCCGCACCTCCTTGGCCAGCTCTCGCTGTACTCCGACTACAGTTCTCTTAAAGCTGGTGCCAGTATCGTCAGAGTCCTCAGCTGTATTGGAGCTGGCAGATCGTACAATTGGGGCGGTGGGTGGTTCCTCTGTGATGGCTGCTGTATCTGTGCTCCTCCTTGTGACTGAAGGTGGGGTCTGGAGGGTTTCAAGGACCTTTTGGATGGTCTGCTGGGTGATGTTTGTCAGCTCATCATCCATGTTATCAGGGTAGTCCTGGACAGGCAAATCCGCAGGAGATCCATCCTCCTCTGCAATAAAATACGGTACAATTAGTGTGTCAGTGTTGTGGGCTTTGTAATGTGACATGCCTGCCTTGTGATTATTTCCACCTTGTGATCTTGGTTTCTGTTCATTGCTCCTGTCTTTAATATTAGCATTCTCCCAGGCCTATGTCTCACATGCATGTCATATTGTGGTCAGTTTGTGGACTTGTAAGCATCATCTCCTCTAGTTGTTGGTTCTGGCCAAATAGTGAATTGCCACCTTCTTGTCCTACTCAACCCTCCATCTACTTCCATTCTCATGGTGAGGCCTTTCACTGGCTGTGGGTGCTCTGATGGCACTAGCACCACACTTAACGATCTGGATCTGCCCCAGTCTCTGATATTTCACATCCAACCATATGTAGTAGCAATGTGGCGTATACTATGCATAGCATTGTAATGGCACAAAATGGATGTCAGCATTGGTAATGTGTACTGCTGATGTTGGGGAATGTGTGGTACATTGGATTGCCCTGATAGTCGAAACAGTGTCCTATTTCCTCCTCTGACTGTGCAGGTGTATTTCTGTGACCAGTTACATGTGTCCTCCCCCTCAGTGCTGTTGTCTGAGTAGTATGACATTTGGGGTGTTGCATTGTGACCCAGGCACAGGATGGACCCTGACATATGCAGCATGGGTATGACATTAGTGCTGTGTACCTCCTAATGTCGATGACATTTGCTGATGTTTGCGGCAACTATGGACATTCACATTTGACAGGATTGGAACATTTGTCTTGATTTCAGGGGACTGTTAATGTTGTGATCCTGAACCCTCTAATTTGGGTGTTTTAGATCAATGGGGACGTTACTGCCGTTAGCTACTTGACCTGCACACACAGCGGAGGTGGTAGTGGCTACTGTTGTCAATGTTACATTCCACTTGTAGGTATGGCCAGAGGTTGTTATTTGGGCCCTAGTTAATATAGGGAGTATAGTGGCTGACATGTTACGGGATGCCAGTTTGACGTTGTGCCCTTCCCTCCTGGCCTGGCTTTACCTTTGCAACATAGTTGGCATGGCAGCATACACCCATGGGAAGGTTGTTCGTGTTGTGTAGTGGTGTGCCCAAGGTTTCCTCTGAACGGGCCAGGGCCCGGTGCCGTGCCCCTTTACCCATGCCACTTCCTTATTATGATGACTTACATGCAATGTGTAGTAGGTATTCCCTCCCGCTTGCAGTTAACATTTGTGCATTTTAATTCCCCATGCGACTTACCCTGCATGTGCTTTGTCTCCTGGTAGTCTGCACTGTCCTGTCCTTGAATCCCTGTGACGATCTCCTCAGGCATGACAGCTGTTACCATCTCCTCCATGTGGTACAGGGGTTCCTGTGGTGCTGGACTCCCACCTCCAGTCTGCAGTGCTGCCTTCCTTTTCCTGGCCATCCTTTCCTTGGTCCTGTGCTTGCAGTCATGCCAGTGTTTATTGCACTTGATGACTGTTCGGCGTGCTTCTGCCACACTGTTAATCTTGTCAACAATTTGTTGTCATATTGCCTCTCTCCTTCTGATTGGCAACTTTGAGGTGACAAACAGTTGGTGCTGGTGTTACATCACCTCTTTCACCAGAATTTCCTGTTCCCCTGCACTGAAGCAACACTTTCTTTTCTTCTTCTCCCTGTCCTGGGTCTTGTGTGGGTCCTCCTGGCTGGTTCCTGGTCTGTTGTCATCTTCCTGGGGTCTGTGCATGCATCTGGGATCCATTTCGGCTCTCTTCTGCAGTACTTGCTGTGTTTGCGGCAAATTTTGACGCTATTCCATCAAAAAACGCTGCATATCCGGTTTGCGATGTCGTAAATCGACTCATAGTCATTTCCGCCGCGTTAATGTCATTTTTCTTTACGACTTGACGCTATGGTGTGCGTCAAAGAAAATGACTCACACCTGTGGTTTGCGCCGCCGTGCATCAAAGTATAAATTTGACGCCCGCACAGCGCGCAGAAATGGCGTTAGCCGTCGGTAATATTTTTGACGCAAAACTAAATATGGTCCTTAATATGTAAGATTTGTTTCCTTCCAGGTTAGACAAGACTATTTAAGTGGAGTCTGGGGATTGGTCTTTGTGTTGCAACACTTCTCTATGCCTAGTAGTATTTTTGATGCTCTTTGTTGCTATTTCTTTCCAGTTTAGGTTCCTCTGGTGTTGCTTTGGAGTTTGGTTCCTGGCAGTCGTCTTTGGAGGGGGTTTGCTTCAGTTGTTTTCCCACCTCAGCAGTGGTTTCATTCCTTGGAAACTTACATGCTGCTCTTTATTCTACCATCAGTCTGTGCAGTGGCTGCATAAAAGAACTGCTCATACCCCAGGGTCAAATCCCCACAGCTCTGAAACAGTCTGTTGCATCCAGCCCTTAACAGGTTTATGGTTCTATGGGATGTTGCAGCTTCCTTTATCTTAGTTCCTCATCATTTTCATCTGGTGTACAATCTCTTATCCTACTTGGATCTAAGAACAAAGAACAAAGAAGTGCAAGACTTTTCACAGGCCTTGGCTCTGAAGCTGCAATGGTGGGTGATTCTGGGAGCAACTGTGTGGCCAGTGCCAGCAGGTATGTTAGAGCCCTCCCCTGATAGGTGCTTACCTGTTTATGTGACCAGTACCCCTTTCAGGGCTATTTAGGGTCTCTCCTTTGGGTGGTTCTGCAGATTCGGATTGCAAGACTCCTGCAGGAATCCTCTGCACCCTTTACTTCACCTTCTCACTGAAGACACTGCATCTGGACCCTCCAGGAACTCTACTAACTGCAACAAAGAAGCAAAGATGACTTCTACAACATTCTATCTTCAGCTCCTGCCAGCATCTGCAGTTGTTTTCCAGTCGTGCATCCTCAGAAGCCTGTCTTCAGCCTGCATCAGAAGAACGAAGCAATCTCCCTTGGAGTGGACGAATCAAGCCCCTGCTTCAGCAGGCACCTCTCTGCATCGACGACCGGCAGCGTGAGTCCCCTCTCCTGGTGAGTTGCGTGGATCTATCATCATGGGTGGTGGTCTGAAGTGGTCCGATTGTCCTGACGTCCTACTGTCTAACTTTGATGGAGGTAGGAGCTTGCCTCCCCATGCAAGACAGTACCCAGTGCACCGTATGTTTTGCAGTTGCCAAGGCATGTTGGCATCCTTTAACAAAGTTCTTTGTGCACCGTGCAGCTCAGGCCCCCAGCACTCTATTCTGTGACTCCTGCTTGGTTCTCCGGCGGCATGGGACCCTATGTTGTACTGCTGCCTGGGCCTCCTTTTGCACTTTCTTTGTCCCTGAGCTGCGGGACTCTTGTGTGCGCTGCCTGGTCTTCTGAGGGCTCTCTGAGTTGGTGAGAACCCCCTCTGGCTTCCCCTCCTGGGTAGAGTCCACCTGGTCCTTCCTGGTCCCGTGCAGCCCCATTTTCCGTTAACCACTGTCATAGTTTGGACTCTTGCTCTGGGCAAGACTGCTGGTTTAGGATAACAGTACTTTTGTTTGTGAGTGACTACGTCTTTCTTCCAACAAGTCGCGACTGTTGTCCCAACCTTACCGGCTCACTAGCAGCACCTCACCAGAAACGCAATAGTAAAAGGTGATTTATGGCAGCCGTTACGCATGGAATAGAGAATAAGATTTCTCAGGGAGTGTTGTGGTTAAACAGAGATTACCCTTTTCTCACAGATATATCATGTCTCAAACAAACACAGGCAATGACACAGATGCAGTATGGTTATAATAGTTTTTATTTAACATAACTGCAATTTGCTATAAGTTGCATGGGCTGCAATGATTAGGAGAGCTGGGTTTGTTAAACCTAATCTGCCAATGCCATGTCCATGAGAGGAGCCCCCAACCCTCGTTACTTTGGAATGAGGTCTCTATCTCAGACTCCGCAGGGACACGAAGACTGGGTCAGCATCGGAATCAGCGATGGTGGCGATGACCTCTGGTCAGAATCCCTCTGATTATCTGTCTAAAGTGTGATGTATTTATACAGATCTACAAGGTCCCCTGGCATAGGAGTGTTTCTAAACAATAGATAACAGACATACTTGGGACAACAATTAATATCAACAATCCCTCAAAAGTATGGAGAGGGAAAATCCCTAAGTGTGAACACCTACTGTTTGTTTGTCATTGGTGCTTGATCTTGACGCCTTGGCGCGGTGACACTGATAATGTTACCCATAACAAGTGGCCTAACTATAAACAAGGCAGCCATCTTAGAAGAAATAAATAATTAAATGGGCTAAGACAGAGCAAGCTAAGTAGGTTAAAAGTCACTAGGTGATGGGGGCACAAGTCTACAAGCGAGGGGCTAAGCTAACTCCTGTTCTCCCATTAAAACGAACTAGGATTCACTACACCCTCCCCATTGCCGTAACAGGTATGACAAAGGTATATAAACCCAAATGCTAAAACTTGCATCTGAACTAAAAGCTAAAAGCAAAAAACAAGCAAAAAAAAGCTCTAGCATGTGTTAAAAAATATGTTAAAACAAATCTGTTCAAAATCATACAGAGATGTTAATGTCAACCATGAAAAGCACAGCGTGCAACAGCAAATGTCAATTTAAATGCATAATTTGGAATCGGGAATGGTAAGTCAATTCATCAAATTATTTGTTACACGCATGATCTTGAAGAATGTAATCGAAGTCACCATCCAAGGACCTAAAAAATGTGTCAACATCGTCCGATGTTAAGTCGAGTGCTGGGCGGACAAACGGATCCACAGAGCAGAAGTGAGCCGTACTTCCTGGTGTATCGTTATTCTTTGCAGTGTTCTCATCCATGGTAGATCTCACAACGGAAGGCTCATAGGTGGCCTCGCGGAGCAACCTCAGTCTCAAGGGGCATGACCGTGTATGAACCCTCATCGGGGACATCAGCAGTTCGTGGTCCACAGGAGATGTCGGTGCAACAGCAAGACAGACCATAGGCAGATGTTCAAAGAGACACCATATGCAGCAGAAGACTGGTTGTACACACCAGAGAAGGGGCCGAAATGACAACGACCAGTCAAGCTCCAGTTCCACCAGCAAAGGTGCACCGAAGATCCCAACCATGCGCTCATACCACAGTGGAGTTGGCGGGAGCGGCTCCATTGCTCTGCGTTGCTGGAAAGAAACAACCACTGTGAATCAGAAGAAATAGCAGTAGTAGTCCGCCAAAGAAAGCCAAAATAATTGGAAAGCCACCGCACAAACTTGAAAAAAGAGAATGGATGGCTGATGGGATGACTCCCAAGACAGTCTGGAAGATGGACACGAAACCAGACCCGACAGCCTGAAAGAAATTAACAATCCCAGTGATGCTCGAAGCATTGAATATTCTGGATACCAGCTCTCCAAATTGTTTGGAGAAATTGGTATTTAAAAGGGATTGTATCTCGGCTGATGATCTCGCAATCTGGAGAGCATACATCTCTTGGGGATGTCAAGGTGACCTGTTTCTGAAACAAAAGCACCTTTAGCCTACTCAGCTTGTCATAGTTTACATTAATAGTATCTATGTGGGGCCACATGTCAGATACTTTTATCTCTCGTGTGGGGGGAAACAAAACATGTCCACAACACGTAACGACCTTCGTGACCGAGATTGCCTAGGCAATTCCAGGTTGCATAACGCAACAACTTTGATCGTTCAGTACCACATAACTTCCATTGGAAAGTACATGAAATACCGGGTGAATCAAAGGGACGGGAGTACCCTTCAGAAAACAGGCCAAATTCGCGACCCCCACATTGCAAAGACCGTGAAGAGACACCTGCTTGCATATTGTAGAATGACGAACAGCAGTCTCACATTCGCTTCCGCTAAGAAAGACCTCCTTTTCGCCGTTCAGACATCTATAGTCAAAGGGCAACTCCCACTCTTCCTTAATAAAGCTATCTCCTAGTTGCTCACATCTTCCCACTGCACGATGTTTCAGGCAGCTAGAGAAACGAAAGGTCGAAATCAGTAAATTAATAATACCATGTAAGAGCCAGATAGTTGAAGGACTCTCTGCTACCGTGAAGGGCAACTTATCTAACTTCTCTACTTGAAGCAGGGTGAAAGTAGCCTCCCTTTTAGCCATTGTTGCTTGTTCCTTGGAAAAATGAAAAGCAGTGAAGAATTCACTCCCATTAATATACTTCCATGGAATTTGGGCACTTTTCAGTATCTGTAATGTCCAACCCAGCTGCATGATAGAACGTAGCTGCGTTTGCCCATGATATAACCGGGACAAGTCTGTCTGAGTGATATCAATAGCAGACAACACTATGGCCCTCATTACAACATTGGTGGTAAAAGCCGCTTACCGCCGTGCAGAAGACCGCCAACACACTGCCACGGCTGTGGAATTCCGCCACAGCTATTATGACCCACATTTCTGAATCTGCCAAAATCCAGACACCCACACAAGTCCGCCACACCAAAAGTCAGTGATAAACTGGTGAAAACAAAACCTCCACCGTCACGCCAACAGAAAAACGCCCACACTATCACGACACACGAATCCACGCAGCGGTCTTTCAACCGTGGTATTCCATTGGTGGTACACACCGCCGCGCTCAAAATACACACACTCTTACAAAACACAGCCACATTGGACAATTCGAAATACACACACCTGATACACATACACACACCACTGCCACACACCCATTACAATATAAAACACACACCCACATCACCCACAAACCACTACAACAAACAATTCAGAAAGAAGGCCAGAGAGAGACAGCACCAGCAAGAACAACAGCATCCACAGGCACACAACACCATCACCCACATAACTTCCACCACCTCACACAACACACCACTACATATCAGCACACTTATCACCACACACTCCACTCCACCCCACACATCACCTACACCACCCCATGGCACGGCAAAGACACCCCAGTTTCTTGGAGGAGGAGCTCAGGGTCATGGTGGAGGAAATCGTCCGGGTAGAGCCACAGCTATTTGGATCACAGGTGCAGCACACCTCAATAGCAAGGAAGATGGAGCTATGGCGAACAATAGTGGATAGGGTCAACTCAGTGGGACAGCACCCAAGAAATCAGGAGGACATCAGGAAGAGGTGGAATGACCTACGGGGGAAGGTGCGTTCCGTGGTCTCAAGACACCACCTGGCGGTTCAGGGGACTGGCGGCGGACCCCCACTTCCTCACCCACAACTAACAACATGGGAGGAGCAGGTCTTGGCGATTCTGCATCCTGAGGGCCTCGCAGGATTAGGTGGAGGAATGGACTCTGGTAAGACAAATCTTAATTATTACATCCCCCACCCTACCTGCATGCCAGCACATACCCCACACTCACCCTCACCCCCAGCACCCCAACTCCTCACATATGTCCCAACATCACAAACCACCCGTCCCAACACCAAGCCCTGCATGCAACAACAAAGCATGGACACCCATCACTAAAGCATGCTCACTGCACAAATCCATACAACCCCCTAAACCATCATCACACAAGGTCCCACACAGGAACCCAACCCAACGTCACCATACAGGAGGGTCCACACATGTCCACACCACCAACAGAAGAGGCCCACAGTGATGACAGCAGCTCTGTCCAACTGGATCTAGATGACCAGCCCGGCCCATCGGGGACCTCAGGACAGTCGGTTCCCCTCACCCAGTCACAGGCCACCACAGACCTTCCCCCCTCCGGAAACACCAGCACAGCACCCACCCAGCTGGCCTATACCTCCGTCCCCAGGACACGTTAATCAGCTGTGTGTCCACCACTACAGGGAACCCAGGCTAACCCACCACCCCAACAGCAACAGGGACCTGGGGGCAGTGGCATTGGGCACACAGTCCAGGGGACGGAGGCCCAGGAACACAGGGGAACTGGGAGGGCTGCTGTGCGACAGGGGACGGACAGGCCAAGGGAACCCACTCTCCACGAGGCCCTCTCCTCCATCATGGGAGCCTACCACCACTCCCAGGAGACAATGGGAACGGTACTGGCCAAGTTTCAGGAGGCCCAGCGCCGGCAGGAAGAAAAGTATATGGGCTTCAGGGAGGAACTCAGAACCATCAGCTCCACCCTGGGTACCATCGAAGGGATGCTGAAGGAACTCGTCAACACCAGGAGGGACACTGTGGCACTACAAGGGGCCCCTGACACTAGCATGGACGATGAACTGCCCACCACCTCCGCCGGCGCTAGTGGACAGGAAGCACCGCCACAGGACCACCACACCAGCACCCCACCCCCTGCAGAGGGAGAACCACCCCACAAACAGTCCCTGAGATCCAGGACAAAGAGAGAGCACGATGCCAAGACCCCCACCAAGAAATGAGACCACCCTGATTGTCATCCTACTGCCCCACTTTGTCACCCTGTCCATACTTAAACTGCCCCAGCTCCACTTCCTATGCCCATATGGGCAATGCACCTTTGAGACTAATAGACTGGACTCTGCCATGGACATTCCTCCGGCATCAACCCTCACCATTTCACTACCCCCTCCAATATTGAGCACTTAAATAAACACAATTAAAACACAAAACAATCTGGAGTCTGTCTGTGATTTCGAAATAGTGTATTAGCAATTACAGTGACAAAATGCTCTTTTAATTGTAATGTCAACATACCTATGTCACACAGCTCTAGTCCATGAGGAATCTAAGCAGATGTCACACAGTGGGACCCACACCTGTGAAATCGTAAGGGAAAGAGACAACTCAGTGACCATACACTGGTTGAAAAGGACAGACAGTAGAGAGGTAGTAGTGTTAAAGTACATGTAGTAGGCAGGTCTGTACTCTTACCTGTGTCTCACTGGAAATATTGCTGGATCACCGAGTCCCTGTTGTTCATGTCTTCTTCCTCTGTTTCCTCATCTTCACCTTCCACAGGCTCCACAGCTGCCACAACACTGCCATCTGGACCATCCTCCTGCAGAAAAGGCACCTGTTGTCACAAAGCCAAGTTGTGAAGCATACAGCAGGCCATGATGATCTGGCACACCTTCTTTGGTGAGTAGAATAGGGATCCACCTGTCATATGGAGGCACCTGAACCTGGCTTTCAGGAGGCCGAAGGTCCGCTCAATCACCCTCCTAGTTCGCCCATGGGCCTCATTGTAGCGTTCCTTTGCCCTTGTCCTGGGATTCCTCACTGGGGTCAGTAGCCATGACAGGTTGGGGTAACCAGAGTCACCTGCAAATGGTGAGGGACAACTGTTAGACACACACTAACCTGGAGGGATATCCCCAGACCCAGACCACCATTCCCACTGACTTGCTTCCAGGTGCTCACCTAATAGCCACACACGGTGCCTCTGGAGTTGACCCATCACATAAGGGATGCTGCTATTCCGCAGGATGTAGGTGTCATGCACTGAGCCAGGGAACATGGCATTCACATGGGAGATGTACTGGTCTGCCAAACATACCATCTGTACATTCCTCGAATGATAACTCTTTACGGTTTCTGTACAGCTGTTCACTCCTGTGGGGGGGGACCATAGCCACATGGATCCCATCAATGGCACCTATGATGTTGGGGATGTGTCCCATGGCATAGAAATCACCTTTCACTGTAGGCAACTCCTCCACCTGAGGAAAAACTATGTAGCTCCGCATGTGTTTCAGAAGGGCAGACAACACTCTGGACACTACGTTGGAAAACATAGGCTGGGACATCCCTGATGCAATGGCCACTGTTGTTTGAAATGACTCACTTGCAAGGAAATGGAGCACTGACAGCACCTGCACTTGAGGGGGGATTCCTGTGGGATGGCGGGTTGCTGACATCAGGTCTGGCTACAACTGGGTACACAGTTCCTGGATTGTGGCACCGTCAAGCCTGTGTGTGATAATCACGAGTCACTCCTCCATTGTCGACAGGTCCACCAATGGTCGGTACACCGGAGGATGCCGCCATCTCCTCACATCTCCCAGCGGACGGTGCCTATGAAGGACAACAGAGAGCACAGAGTCAAACAACTCAGAGGTATGTACCCACAGTTTACACAGAACACCATTCTTACACAAAAGATGGCCAGTATGTGTGTAGAGTCTAGGCCTAGGTATGTGTGACGCAGTTGGAAATGAAGCCATGTTGGCCCCTGAAATGGTGGCTGCCTGACCTGTAAAGTGGGACAATGGGATGTGAGGTAACTGCGCTGGCGTTGTACATAGTCACGGTAGGCGGTTGAAGACCGTGGCGCAATGCTGCATTGGTTAACATTGGACCCTATGGGTCCCAGGAGCCAATGACGATGTACGCCGGCGGTGAAGGTACCTGTTCAATCACTCGATACCTGATCTTCGACAGGAGAGGACCTACACTGCAAGTGCTGCTGTGACCTCGGTCTGGAAGAGACAATGGCTCAAGTGTCTGGGGAAAGGGCCACTGCCTTCACATCGGAGGAGTTGGAGAAGCTCCTGGATGGGGTCCTCCCCCAGTACACGCTACTCTACGGTCCCCCAGACAAACTGGTAAGTACACAGGGAGCATGTTGTATGGGCTATGCCTGTGTGGAGAGGGCTGGATGTAAGAAGGAAGGGGGGGAGTGTGCTGCGTGCATGAAAGACGGTGAATGCATGTGCCACATGGCAAGAGTAGGGATGGGGGCCAATCAGTTTGACGGTGCAGTTGGTAAAAACTTCTCTTTTTCCCCTTTACATTTCATGTAGGTCAGCGCCCACCAGAAAAAAGATATTTGGCGTGCCATCGCCAAGTACGTCCAGACCCTGGGGGTCTACCACAGACTGAGCACCCACTGCCGGAAAAGATAGGAGGACATTCGCCGCTGGAGCAAGAAGACAGCAGAGGCTCAGCTGGGGATGGCCTCCCAACGTGGGAGGGGTGCCAGTCGCACCATGACCCTCCTGATGTTCAGGATCCTGGCGGTGGCCTACCCGGAGTTGGATGGGCGCTTGAGGGCATCACAGCAGCCACAAGGGGGTGAGTACACTCTCATTCTGCTGACTTTGTGCGCAGTGGAGGTGTCTGGGTGGGAGAGGTGGGCTGTGGGTTTCCTTGGCCCCTCCGTAAGGCAGGCCATGTGGCACCCCACCCCTCCTCTGTAGAGTGCCAAGAACACCTAGTCATGCCCCTGTGTCATTTATGTGTGCAGATGTCGTCCATTGCCTTGTAGGCCATTTCCCAGCAATTGAACAGTGGACCCCAAGAGCGCGGCGTAGTGCAGGGGGCTTCTGTGTCTGTCGTGTCCGCCAACGGTAGCGGTAATGCATGCACTCAACATGTCTTTCTTCTGTCCCCCCACCCTTTTTGTGGTCTCCCTGTTCTTGCGTGCATTAGCATCATCAGGCGGAGGAGCAGTGGCACCGGAGCACGAGGGAGCTGCATCCCACATGGCCCTGGAGGGCGAGACTACGGACTCAGAGTTCACCAGTGTGACGGAGGGCGAGGGGAGCTCCACGGCGGGAACACGAGCTGACACCAGCGACACAGACTCATCCTCTGATGGGAGCTTCCTTGTGGTGGCGGCAACATCTGTGCTCCCCGCATCTACAGGTACAGCGACCACCCCCCCTACTAGCACCGCCCTCCCAGCAGCCCCTCAGCCTTTGCCCCGTGCCTGCTCACCCAGGAGGGTGGGCAACACCTTTGCCCCAGGCACCTCAGGCCCTGCCACAGTCACCCCTTCTGCCCTCAGTGAGGAGGCCATTGACCTCCTCAGGTCCCTCACTGTTGGGCAGTCTACCATTTTGAATGCCATCCAGGGTGTAGAGAGGCAGTTGCAACAAACTAATGCATTCCTGGAGGGCATTCATTCTGGTCAGGCAGCCCTTCAGCGAGCTTTTCAGACTCTGGCCTCAGCACTGATGGCATCCATTGTCTCTGTCTTAAGCCTCCCCCTCCAGCTTCCTCCACCCAGACCAAATCCCCTGTACCTCTGCCTATCCCAAGCACACCTACAGACCAGCATGCACACACGTCAACACACAAGGGAAGCTCAGGCAAACATAAGCACCACACATCCCACAGGCACTCATGCAAGCATCACACACACGCAGACACACCAACATACACTGCCTCCACTGTGTCCCCCTCCTCCTTGTCTCCCTCCTCCCTCCCTGTCTCGTCTACACTCACACCTGCATGCACTACCTCTACAGCCACTACGTCCCTATCCAGCACACCCACCACCACACCCTGCTCACGTGCAGTCACCACCCCTACTACCATTCACACGTCCCCTGTGTCCTCTCCCAGTGTGTCTGTGAGCGCCCCCTCCCAAGATACACAAACGCAGGCACACACCCACCTAACAGCCATGCACCTCACAACAGCCTCCAGCGCATGCACCTTCACCCAAAGTCACCAAACGTACACCTCCTACAATCACCACCTCTTCCTCCACTCCCAAACCCCCTCCAGCTACCCATCCCAGTGTGTCCAAAAAACGTTTCCTGTCCACCCTTGACCTCTTTCCCACACCTCCCCCACCCCGTCCGTCTCCTAGGTCCCGAACTAGCACCTCAGCCACAACATCTCCGGGACCAGTGGTGCCTGTTGTCACCGGAATCTGGAGAGCAGCGGCCACCAGGGCAGCCAGTGTGGCACGGAGCCACAGCACAGACAGTCCCCCACCTGTGAAGCATCAGAAGTTGGCCAGTGCCCGGAGGGAGAGGGGGAAGACTCCAGCCACCAAAGCTGCTCCCAGGGGTCCCAGTGGGAGTGTGGAGTCAGCTGGGACACCTTCCAAGGTGGGGAAGGGCCACAAGAAACCCGGCAAGCCTGGGAAGAGCAGCACGGCGGAGAAGACCGCCATCATCCCTGCTGCCCAGGAGCCCACCTCCAGCACAAGCCCAGCTGCCCAAGACAGGACCGCCAGCACTAGCCCACCTGCCCAGGAGGGTCCCGCCAGCACCAGCCCAGCTGCCCAGGACAGGACCGCCAGCACTTGCCCACCTGCCCAGGAGGGGCACGCCAGCACTAGCCCACCTGCCCAGGAGGGGCTCGCCAGCACCAGCCCAGCTGCCCAGGAAGCCACCGCCAGCACCAGCCCAGCTGCCCAGGAGGCCACCACCAGCACCAGCCCAGCTGCCCAGGAGGCCACCGCCAGCACCAGCCCATCTGCCCAGGAGGCCACCGTCAGCACCAGCCCACCTGCCCAGGAGACCACCGCCAGCATCAGCCCACCTGCCCAGGTGGCCACCACCAGCACTAGCCCCGCTGGGCCATGAAGGACCGCCAGCCCAAGCCCCGCTGGGCCATGAAGGACCGCCAGCACAAGCCCCGCTGGGTCATGAAGGACCACCAGCACAAGCCCCGCTGGACCATGAAGGACCGCCAGCAGCTGAGATCCTGCAATGGAGACCGCCATCTCAAGCACCGCTGCATAGGGCACCGCCAGCGCAAGCATTGCTGAACAGGGCACCGCGAACTCAAGCACCGCTGAACAGGGCACCGCAGTCTCAAGCACCGCTGAACAGGGCACCGCCGTCTCAAGCACCCCTAAACAGGGCACCACCATCTCAACCACCCCTGAACAGGGCGCCGCCGTCTCAAGCACCACTGAACAGGGCACCGCCATCTCAAGCACTGCTGAACAGGGCACCGCCATCTCAAGCACCCCTGAACAGGGCACCGCCAACTCAAGCACCGCTGAACAGGGCACCACCGTCTTAAGCACCGCTGCACAGGGCACCGCCATCTCAAGCACCGCTGAACAGGGCACTGCCATCTCAAGCACCGCTGGCCCATGAGCGGCAAGGGCACTGACGCTACTGAGTCCGTCACGGGGTGAATGAAGCACTCTGGGCACAATGCCCCCTCCAGAACCAGTGGAGAATGTCATCCACTACCTCTGTCCTTAGCAGGATGAAGCACTCTGGGCTCCATGCCCCCTCCAGAACCAGTGGAGAAAAGCATCCACTACCCCAATCCTTGGCAGATGAAGCACTCTGGGCACCATGCCCCCTCAAGAACCAGTGGAGACTGTCATCCACTACCTCTGTCCTTAGCAGGATGAGGCACTCTGGGCAACATGCCCCCTCCAGAACCAGTGGAGACTGTTATCCACTTGTGAGACTGTGGCTTTGCACTCCCCAGGATATGGCAGTGGGCAACCCACCCACTGTAGAGACTTGAGAGACTGTGGCTTTGCACTCCCCAGGATGGAACAGTGGGCAACCCACCCACTGTAGAGACTTGAGAGACTGTGGCTTTGCACTCCCCAGGATATGGCAGTGGGCAACCCACCCACTGTATAGACTTGAGAGACTGTGGCTTTGCACTCCCCAGGATATGGCAGTGGGCAAACCACCCACTTTATAGTCTTGAGAGACTGTGGCTTTGCACTCCCCAGGATTGAACAGTGGGCAACCCACCCACTGTAGAGACTTGAGAGACTGTGGATTTGCACTCCCCAGGATGGAACAGTGGGCATGTGGCCCACTCGTGGATTTGGCGTCGTGCACTCAAGCGGCTGAGGTGCCCCCCCCTTACCCTCCCCCTGAGGTGCCTGTTTAGTTGCTCTCTGATGCACCTGCAGTGTTCTTTCCATCATGGTCAGGGATCTTGTGTAGGCCTCGCCCATACCGTGTGGTCCCAGTGTTCCACGGACTTTCTTAGAGCACTACCTGGACTACTATGCTTGGTATATATTATGTACATGGTGTACTTATATATTTCTGCCTACTTGCTTTTAATATATTACAATGGTTACACTCATTTTCTATTGTCTTTGCATTCTTCTGGGGGATTTAAGTGGTGTAACTGTGATGTATTGATATGCATTAGTGTGTGTGTTGTAGTGGGTGAGGGTGGGGGTGTTGCGTGTGTGTGTCCCTGTTATTTGCCACCCCTCCCCTGTGTCGTAGGTGAAGTACTCACCGTGGCCTTCGTGGCCGGCGTTCGTGTTCCTGGTAGAGGAGCAGGAAGACTATTGCAGGGAGAATTTGGAGTTCCGGGTCCATGGCGTCCACGTTCCTCGTGGGGTGTGTAGAGGTGAGCGTTTTCCCTTCGGGATTCCTGTTTCCGCTGTGTTTTTATCCTCGGTGAATCCGCCCAGGAAAAGGTGGCGGATTGGCCTGTCATAATAGTGTGGGCGGTACATTGTCCTCCGCCTGTCTGTTGGCGGTGACCGCCGCGCTGATTGTTTGTACCGCCGTGGCGGTTGGAGTGTTAAAGTGGCTGTCTTGGTTGGCGGTTTCCGCCACTGTCGTAATTGAAAAAAAAATCCGCCGGCCTGTTGGCGGTCTTACCGCCGCTTTAACACCGACCGCCAGGGTTGTAATGACCACCTATATTTGATAGTGAATAAATCCTGTTGGACAGTGTATTCATGCCGTTGTCGACGACAGCTAATGTTTTTTCAAAATTTTCTTCATCTAGTTGCCTTAAACGCGCAGCAGCCTCAATCTGGGAAAGTTTCCAAATTTCATTGTACATAGCATATAAAAACCTTTTTGAGCGCTGTTTTCTAGGACCCAGCAGAAAATCCTGCAAGTCTATATTTTTAGAAAGAGTGTTCAGGTGTTTTTTAACTGCAGCTAACGTGTTTGTCTGTACCCATTGCTGGCACAGCTTACCCACACTGTATGTTGTAAATATACCTGTATGTTGACCCGATATAAAGCAAGGGTCTGGCTCATTAGTGTCAGTAGGCCATTCTAACCCCCCACCGGGACTGGAAAGTGAAGAATTATAGGTACCAGCCTTAACCACTGCGTCTAGCCTTTCCTCTATAATATTAAGGAATTTTTGCCAATCTTTAAACCTTGCCGGTGTAGGGATACTGGGTGAGTTCAGATCTTTAATTTTTGCTAACCCCAGACATGATGTCTGCTGAATAGTGTCATTTAAGAAAATCATTTGCACAGGAATCAGGCATACTCTAAATAAAGCCTCCCTACCCTGTATTTGCCAATCTTGTGTTCCCCATACACTTTTCAAGTCGATAGTGCTCTTCTAGTATTCGTAACCCTCAACTGCGAGCCGGGAAACAAAGTGATCTGAATAAATCAATTTTGTATCAGTTAGCAAAGATTTTCTTATTTGTGCCGTAGGTATTTAAAAAAATTATGACTCCGCTTTTCTTGTATCATGCCCAGAAAAGTATGTAAATTTATCGCTATAATACTTTGGACTCGCCACCAGTGGTGTAGAACAGTGTTCCCACTGTGTGTAGTTCAATACTGGCCTGTATCTAGTGGCACAGTGTAGGTAGTGATGTCCCCAATTGTTATAGCAGAACATTTCCCCATAATTCATTGTATAATAATATACATCATCACTTTCAAAAGCGGAATAGTCCTTCATTTCAGTTAGCATGGAATCAACTGTTTGGACATCCCAATCATTAGAGACAACATCAGGTGTAATTACATCAGTCATTGAAATTTTGAACACGTATGGTATTTGAATAATTTCTGTAGGCCCGTATATATCGAATGGAACTTTGTCCCACACAATCCCATCAGTAATCGGTATTGCTGTAATATTTACAGGGGACAAATCTCTTCGGACCTTATGTGAAGAATGATGTGGAGTTAAAACTTCCGCAACAGGCTCCACAGAGGAGCGATCAGGAATATAGTGACCATTTATAAGCAAAAAGAAAACAGTCACAAAACCAATCCATAAAAATAATGCAAAAATTGCCAAACTGAACCACAAGTAGTTCCATGGGTATTTCAAATAGTTCTTTTTAAGCAATCGATACAGCTTACTACCCTTTGCAACATTGTCAATCACAGTAGTGGATGAATATAAAGAAAAATCATCAATGTCAATGAAATAGCCAGAGGTAGTCTCTGCAAACACAGGAGCCGGTGTACTCTGATCCACTGCACGTGGAGGCTCTTGGTAGACAATGTCATTAGTCGTGGAAGTGTTCGTGTAAAATACAGCTAAATCTTGAAGCGGGGTGGTCACTGAAGATGTGACTGGAACCAACAAGAGTTCATTTTCCACCCTCCCCATGGTCGAGGAGGTGTCTGGAACAACAGTTGACATTGTTGCATATATAAAGTACAAGAGGCACTCATTATAACATGAAAAATAATAGTACTCATAAGTCAGTATACATGAGTAATGTTTTGTCATATATTTCTGAAAATTAATAGGATTATTTCCAACATAATCCCCAATTACAGTATCACTGTCCAAATCCAAATAGTAGAATTAATTGATCTGTTGTTCCAAGATTGCTATGATCCAAAGTCCAAGTCCAGATTTCTCTAATCAAAGTTCAATCATATTCTTCAAAAGATGATATAGCTTATTATTTAAATTTTAGCAGCCGCATCCAAATTGATAGCCAACACATGTTTAGTCCGGGAGTTTCCCAATGACTTAATCAGGGCTAAACATATATGTAGATGCGTCCTATATCATAAGTATTCCTTACAAGCGAATCCCAGAATAATTCTGTTAAGCAATTTATCTGCTGATATCAGTTATATCAATCCACCTTCCAATGAGTCAAAACGTGAAGTGCGAGTACGCGTGTGTATCGATGAAGTATCAAAACTCAAAAGGAGTTTGAACCTTGATTTAAGAAAATCTGGACTGGCTATCAATTTGGATGCGGCTGCTAAAGTTTAAATAACAAGCTATATCATCTTTTGAAGAATATGATTGAACTTTGATTAGAGAAATCTGGACTTGGACTTTGGATCATAGCAATCTTGGAACAACAGATCAATTAATTCTACTATTTGGATTTGGACAGTGATACTGTAATTGGGGATTATGTTGGAAATAATCCTATTAATTTTCAGAAATATATGACAAAACATTACCTATGTATACTGACTTATGAGTACTATTATTTTTCATGTCATAATGAGTGCCTCTTGTACTTTATATTTGCAATAGTGCTTTTAGCATCTATCAAGACCTTTTGGGTGTGGTCTTTCAAGAGTGCACCATTTCGAGATTCAACATTCTTCGTTGATATTCACCTCGCTACCCAGAGCGCCTAGTTTTCTCCCAGTACAATAAACCCACACGTAGTTAGAGTATAAGACATTGTTGCATAGTCTGTTCGAGTGATGTTCATCCTACTATGTAGATGGATGTCCTGTTGGGTAGTGAGAGGGGATCGGGAACCACCCAAGGGACCTCCTGGTCTACTGTGAAGGATTGGCCACATGGTGTAATTTGATGTCATCAATGGAGATGAATCTGTTTGTCTTAGAGCCAGACAGTGGTGGTAAGATGACAGTCCTGGTACCTTGTATTCCCAAGACTGGTACAGGTTCTCTGTATGATGGACCGAACTCCTTCTTCACAGCGATCTTCTCACGAACCGGATCCCCAACTTTAGGAATCCAGCCAGTTGAAGTTTTTGCCAAATCCCTTATTCCTAAGGTGGCAGCACTTGCAGATGATTTATCATCACAAAATTGTTGAAGCTCCTGTAAAACAAT
This sequence comes from Pleurodeles waltl, assembly GCF_031143425.1. Taxonomy (NCBI): domain Eukaryota; kingdom Metazoa; phylum Chordata; class Amphibia; order Caudata; family Salamandridae; genus Pleurodeles; species Pleurodeles waltl. The sequence continues at coordinate 860,213,143 of NC_090448.1, read as the reverse complement.
GAGACGTTCTTTTATGTCAAATGGTGTTTCTGCTGCCACCATACCAGGGGTATCAAGATCTGGGACATACATAGGTATCCCAAAGAGAACCTCATATGGAGAGCGTCCCCCCAAGGACAGTCTTGGCATATTATTCAGTGCTCTCTGGACCCCATATAGGTGGTGTAACAAATTGCAGCCTGAACCTAATACTCGAGCTGTTAAGGACTGCTTTAGATCACGATTCCACCTCTCCACGACTGAATTTCCCCCGGGATGGTATGGTGAGGAGTAATGTAGTTCAACACCCATCGTCCCCATGGTGTCCCTGAACGCCTTAGAGGCAAATGCAGGGCCCTGGTCCAAATGGAATGCTGCAAACACATGTGTACCGATAAAGATCAGCAAGTCTTTTATAACAGACCGGGCGTCAGCCGACCGCTGAGGCCATACCCACAGGAATCTAGAACAGTAATCTACAGCTACTAAAATGTATTTGTATGCACCATCAGGCTGTAAGGGACCACAATGGTCCAGACACACACACTGTAGTGGCTTGTTGGACACTAAGAGGGATGTCTGGGGTGGGCGTTTGATATTGGAGCCCTTGATCTGCTGGCAAATGTCACTGCAAAGGACATACTGCTTTGTTCGTCTGCATAGACCAGGCCACCAGTAGCGTTGCTGTAGGAGTTTTTTCGTGGCCTGTATACCAGCATGTGCAGAAGCGACACCCTCATGCGCTGCTTTAATTAGATCTAATCTCTGGTCTTCATTGGGGATCACTCGATCTCCAACCCCAGCAATCGTTGTGTAAGCAACATTCTGTGCACTGATATGGTAAGTATAGTTTGTAGGGTATCCTTTCGGAAGGGGCTTGCCTGCAGCCGAAGCTTTAACGGCAATCAGTATTTCATTATCCAATCTTGTCCGAGAACGGGTCACTGCAGCCGCAGAAGCCTTTGCTACTGATGTTTTGGCTGCTTCTTCAGCCAATGTGTTACCGGTAACGTGCACTCCTACACGTTGGTGTCCCAATGTATGGACTACATGGACACACAGTAGCTTATCCTTAAGATCAGCCACCCTCCCCACAATGTCTTGTGTTTATTGGTGTTCCCTTTAGAATCTCTAAACCCGTTCAGTTTCCAATGATTGAGATTTTCATTGTATGACTGGACGCAGTGATATGAGTCACAGACTATCTGTCTGGCTTCCTGTCTCAGTATGTTCGAGCGCTAGAATAAGAGCCTTAAGCTCAGCCAACTGTGCCATGCAGTCCCCTAAGGTCTGCGTGTAGGTATTGTGAGGGTGGAAAACTCCATCTTCCATCACTACGCTCACGGCTGCACAAGCTGCTGAGTATTGATGTTTAGTACCTATAGCCGGTTGTGCTGAACCGTCAGTGTATATGACAGTATGGTAGCTGTCTAGTGGCAAGATATTTAGAGGAGCGGGTTACTCTTATTCATACTGCAGAAATTCTTGTGTCTGAAGTTTGGAATCAAATTTATAATCAACATCAGTGGCGGTCAGAGACGTTGCCCATTGAATCCAACGCGGATGTAATGCTTTTGCGTTAGGAACGCTTGCTTTGGTGACAGCCTCTAAGGCCGGCACCGAGGAGACAACAATTATACGTTTCCCCTGGGCAAGTGGCCTCTCCTTTATGACGTTCATCTGAACTGCCGTTAGAATCTTTTCTGTAGGTGCAAAACGTTGTTCAGCATTTTAGTATAAATGTGATTTATATGCTATGGGTACCGTGTCATCCTCATTAAAGGTGACATAAGTAAATCCAAGGGCACCAGCAATTATTCTGATGACCAAGTTTGTTTTATTGTCACGTGTGTGTAAGTGTTTAGCTTCTAGCATGTCCCGTTGCATGTCCCTAAGGATGTACGTGTGTTCAGTTGTCCAGTGCCTGCTAGAAAATTTAGGCTGAACTAAGTCATAAAGTGGCTTGATGCGTTCTGCATAATCTGGAATGTAGGTTCTGCCAAAATTGAAGAAACCCAGTAATGACTGCAATTTCTTAAGTGTGATTGGAGGATGTAGTTGAGCACACTTCTCTAGAAAGTGCAGGGCCAGGCTCATCCCCTCGTTTGATAGCTCATATCCCAGGAATAATACACTAAGAAAAGCTATCTTGCTTTTCTTAAAATTTAATTTATAACCGAGGCCTGCAAACCCCAAAATGATCCGATCGACCCTCGCAAGATGAATGTCGAGGACGTTGTCTGTGAGATATATGTCATCCACATAGGACAATGCCTCAGAATCAATATCATGTAATATTGATGTTACACGAGCTGAGAACAGGCCTGGGCTATTTTTATAGCCTTCAGGTAAACAATAAAAGCGTTTCTAAGAGCCTAATGAAAATGCACTTAGGTCCCGACTTTCATGTGCTAAATTCTGGCAGAAGAATCCATTAGAAATGTCTAATGTTGTTTTATATTTCTTACGCACTATATTGTTTATCAGTGCCGTGCTGTGTGAATTTTGTATAGCATACATGCGTGTATGACTATTTATGTGTCTATAATCAACCACTGTTCTATATGAATGGTCTGGCTTTGCAACGGGGAATAACGGATTATTCATTGCAGATGTACAGGGCTCAATTACTCCCTGGTACCCAAGTTGTGATAGGATCTCCTTCACCGGAGCTTTTGCTTCATGTTTAACAGCGTATTGCGGCTGCGGTTGGGGTGTACACCTAACGGGAATAATATGACAAGGAGACTCCTTGTCCCAACCTACATGACTGTGATATAGTGCAGGTGCCTGCACTAAAGCCCATTCAGAAGCATAGGCTTCTTTATCTGCTTCTAGAACAAGATTGGAGAAAGAAGGCAATATTACATCTTCCCCATGTGGGAGCTTGCGGACGTGTTCAGGTGGCCAATCTCCTTCGGCCAATAGGATATCACTAGTAAGTTCATCCTAAAATATCACACTAATAGTGCGCTCCAAGTCTCCCTCTATCTGAATTTTTAAATTATAAACCCTGTCGCAGGGAAGAATGTGGCCATCCGCTGTTTCAACCGCGATGTAATCGCTAGTTGCTGTCGCATCCAGATGATCTTTCAGACGCAGGCGACATATCGTGACTTCTGCCACACTGTCTAACAGAATTAACTTTAAGACTATCTGGACTATCGCCCAGGTCTTTCCCCTCCCTATTGCAGTTTTGTTAGTTTTGGGTTGGGTTTTAGATAGTTAGTATAAGGTTATGTGGATAGTGTGGGGTAGACATTAGTCATGTTAAGTATGTTAGGATGGGTTTTTACTCTAACGTTTTTATTGGTGGGTGGTTGGGTGAGGGGGTAATGTTGGGGTATGTGCATTTATGTAAAAAAAAAATTAAAGCAATTAAAAAATCAAAAGAAATACATATTTGTTTAATAAATAGGATGAGTTTGTACATGTGTATTTTAGTAATTGGTGTCCTACTTGTATCTTGTCTCTTAAGGGTTGTGGGGGGGTCAATGTTTAGAGTGTGGTGCTCCATATGTAAGGTAAGTTTAAATTAGGTTAGATAGATGTAGTTGTTTTATGGGTATAGTTAGTATAGATTAGCTTAGGATTTGGTAGAGTTTTGTCACTATATAGGTTGTTGTTTAATAATAAATCCTCTTTATTTTAGTATTAATTTAGTGTCAGTTGCCTGTGTATCTGGGTCTTCTCATGAGTGCACTGAACAAATTAGGGGAATGGCCGATGGAAACCTCACTGTCTTGTAATCCCTGATTGACCATGTGCTTCCCCTATTGACAAAGGAGCTTTCACTTTCTCTGCAACATCACGTCTACTGGTTCATTCATTTCCCATCCAGTGTACCCGCCATTCACAATGTCCATGTATACTTTGTCCTAGTCAGGTAAGACTGGTACTTCAGTTGTCATTGGTGGGGTCCTGTAGTTTAAAAATTGAGAACTATGACACATCTGACAACAGGCACACTTGGAACTGTATCTTGCAACACTGACAGGTGCCCATTACTGTTGAGGTTAGCTACCTCTGTACCACACAAATGAGTTGTTATTGGACTCCCAGCTGTCTATTTTGGCATTGACTTGGTTCTGCTGTATAGCAGAAGTAAATGATAAAAGCAAACATTTTAGTTATGACACTCAGTGAATTGGTTGTATCAGACAACACCATCATACACCTTTCTCATTTTTGCATACTTGTGTGTAACTTGGTGTTCCACAGTCCTGCACTCACTGACATAGATTCACACAATTCAATCATTTAGTTGAGTAGTTGGATCACGGAAAACGTAGACATGCTAAATGTGTACAAGGTGTTTATGTACAGGTAGAAGTGTGAAAGTGACTTATTTACAAGGTCCAGGTCTGAGACCCAACTAGTGAAAGTCCTGGATATGTGACACAATCAGAGTCCAGAGTTTAGGGACATGTCATGAGACATGCTTAGGAGTAGTGTCCAATAGTGAAGAGGGACAACAATTGCCAATTGGTATGTCAGAGACAATGACAGTACATAGCAGACAAGTCAATAGTGGGTAGATGAAGAGAGCTCATTTCCGACAGTCATGACACTGGCATGATCTTGAGGCCAGAACTAATGGGAATTGTCCATTTGGCACATACTGGGGCTACCAGGTACTCTACTGAAAGTAATTTGCTCCACATCTTTATCCTCTGATGTGTGTGGTGCCTCTTGTGCCATTGGTGGTGCTGTTGTACAGGTAGAGGGGGGCACACACACTTCAGGGGATAAAGATGTAGAGTCCAAGTTCCCAGCAGCTGCCATTTGTGGTAAGACATAAGGCATCACTACAGCAAGGTGTAACTGCTGATTTTTCAATATAGCAGCAACATCGTGGTGGTAGACAGCCATGTCTCCCCTGAGAGAGGGCCATCCCGGAAAAAGAAACTTCCACAGGGAGAAAAAATTATTTGTTTGAAAATCCCTCACCCACCAGAGTTACCCATTGCCGGCATGCTTCATCATTGGGTTTCCTCCTGTTCTGTTGCAGAACGAGGCATGCTGTGACCGACGGAATATGTGGGAGCACTGTTGGTTTCAACAGTGTGAGAACTAGAAAGGGATAGGAGTGGTGGGGTCTTGGTGAGTTAAAAATACTACCCTCTGGATGATACTACCAATTTAATATGTTTCATAGGCGTGGTATTGTTAAAAAGGGGTGTTGGGAGGGTGGGTATATCATGTACCTGTCCTTCTAGATGGTCTACATTTTTTGGAGTCTACCCCTAGACCCCTCTTCAGGACCAAAGTGAACTCCCTAGTATCACTCCTTGTGCGCCTGCCACTGATAGAAGCACAGTTACTACTCGCTATGTGGTAAGGTAATATATAGAACTGAATTAAATAATACCCTTTCAGTATCGTTGTTCTGCTGGGCAAACCTGTGGAAGAGAAAGGAAATAAAATAAAAGCGTAAATGCAGCTCTCAAGGGTGTAGTGCTATTGTCACCATCACCCAGCCAAATGGGCAAATGGAAAAAACAAATACAAGATGTACTACACATAAGAAACACTACAACACACTTAAACATGGGAGGCACCTCTAAGAAAACACATGTGGTGCATGCGTGACCTACTTTCAGTATCTTTGCTATTCGCATCTTAGGTCCTCCGGGAGGGGTGTGTGCTTGTAGTCACACACTGAAAGATATGGTCGGTAAAAGTCAGATTCAGCGAGCGCGTTGTTACCACTGCAGGTGGTCAAGAGCATTGCGCACACTTACTTCGTCAAAGGAACACTCCCGCCAGTATAACTACTTCTCACCTCACCGGGGCCCGAATAACACTGCGATCCCAGTTGGGATCTGGTATATGTAATGGAAAACTGTTCACGTGCCCCAACTTGCAGGCGTGTCAAGGACAAGACCGACGACCTACCAAAATGGTGTTCGTCGTCGTCCTAAGGGAGGACTACGAGGGCCCTGATTCATGGGTGCCCCTCGCGGTGCCTGTGTGAAAAAAATGACACGTACGGCACCAGTTTTTGAAAACTGAGGTAGGATAGGGGAAAGGAAGACACAGGGGATGAAGGGTGGGGGGGAGGGTTGAGAAAAAAGGGTTTTGGTGAGAGGAGAGGTGGGGCTTGGGGTGTATGGGAAGGGGAAAAAAGAGGGAAATGAAAAAAGAAAAGAAAGAAGAAGGAAAAAAGGGGGCAAGAAGAAAGAAGTAAAGAGATAGAAGGGTGGGGGAAGTTTGGGGGAGAAAAAGAGTGGGGTGGGCATTAGGGTTGGGGTTTTGGAAGGGGCAAAAATGGAGGAATAGAAAAGAGAGAGAAAACAGAGAAGGGAAGTGACCAATGAGTCACAAAGAATAATCAAAAATATATAAATACACGAGAAGGTAGCTGCCATATGTCAGGGCTAGAGAAAAATGTTTCTCAAGTATCTTGGTGATCATTTCAAGGAATCTATGTTAGTTATATCTGCATGTGGTATTGGATGTGTAGGTGTCTTGCTCAAATGAGGGGGACAGTTGATAGTGTTGCACTAGTTGTCCCCATGGGATGTTTTCATTCAGACCACGTTGATGGGTGCATAATTTGAAAAACCAGCGCTGTTCCCTTTCAAGAAGGAAGGATTTAGACCTAACCTCCTTGTGATGTTCAAGGATGACCCATTGGTAGTCATCTACTGTGTATGCGCTATTGATGTAATGGGAGGAAATGTTTGTGGTGGCGTGGCCACAACTTAAGTTACTGCGATGTTCCCCAATGCAAATCTTAGTTTTGCAGGTAGTCATTCCTATGTAATGCAGATTGCAAGGGCATGTAATCATATAGACTACTCCTTGGGTGTTGCAGTTAGTAAAACCCCTGATTTCCCATGTGGAGTTGTTGTTAAAAATAACCCTCTTAGTCTCGCTTGTCAAATGGCACACACTGCAATTGCCGCATGGGTAATGTCCTGTTGGTGGTGGTAGGAGGTTGGTGGTGTTCAACCCTCTCTTGGGTGGGCATGGTCGGGTGTGTACCAGTATGTCCTTTATGCTTTTGCCACACCTATCGGAAAAGATAGGTTTTGGAAGGTCCAAACAGACGCTATTTAAAGTGCGCCAATGTTTGTTGATAGTCTTATTCACCAGGTTGGAGGCTCCATTGAATGTCGTAATACATATGGGCTTTGTCTCTTTTTCTTTCTGAGGACGGGGGTCCAAAAGGGCCTCTCTGTTATTATTGTGTGCTCGTTTCATGCATGGTTGATGATTATGGGGGGGTAATTTCTAGCCTCCAGTTTTGATGCAAGGTTCTAGGCTTGCTGTTTATAGTCACATACCTCAGAACAGTTTCTTCTGAGTCTGAGGAACTGGCCAAAGGGAAGGTTCTCTTGCAAATGGCAAGGGTGTGCACTGTCAAATATTAGCAAACAGTTCTTAGCTGTTGGTTTCTCATGGGTGGTGGTTTTTTAGGGTGCCATTAGTTGCTATAATGTTAAGGTTAAGGAAAGCTGGTTGTTCTTTACTCTTTGTTAGAGTGAATTTCAGGAACTGATCCTGCACGTTGAGCCATGCCAAAAAAGGGGCTATTTGTGTTTCCTGCCCTTTCCAAATGACTAGGATATCGTCAATGTATCTTTTCCATAGAGTGATGTTTTCCCTATATGGGTTGGTGGTTTTAAGAATTATTTCCTTCTCCAGGTGGTGAACTTAAAGACCTGCTAGACTTGCAAGAAAGGTGCTTCCCATGCTTGTACCATCTTTCTGAAGGTACAGAGTGTCTTAAAAAAAGTAAAAGTTCTTGGTTAATGCCCAGAAGCAGCATTCCAGAACCAAGTTGCGTGGTGTCTGGTACTCCCAGTCTATATAAAAAATGACCTCCTCTATAATGCGTAAAATGTCAGAGTGAGGTGGACTGGTGAACAGGCTCTTCACATCAAAATCCAACAGAGTTTCAATGGTGGGGTTGAAAGGCCTGTCTTTAAGGAGACACAGTAAATCCTTCGTATCCTTCAAATACGTGTCTGTGTTTTTGACTATGGGTCTGAGGAAAGCATCAGGAAAACAGGACAGGGGTTCAAAAGCTGAGTTTATGCTAGACACAATGGGTCTCCCTGGTGGTGCTTCCAGGTTTTTATGGATTTTGGGAATATTGTAAAAGTATGGGGTCAGTGGGTTCCTGTTTATCAGGAGCTCACCCTCTTTCTGGGAAATCCAGTTGTGTGCCAGTGCTTGCTCAACCATACTGCTGATCTTAGTTTGCAAGAAAACAGTTGGATCTTTCAGTAGTTTCTTATAATTCTGTGAATCGCCCAGCAGTCTTAAGCACTCATTCTTATAGTTTTCTATGGTCTGAATGACGAGGGCACCCCCCCTTTGCCTGCTGGTTTTATGACTATGCTTGTATTGTTGGCTAGGTCTTGTAGCGCTTTCTTTTCTTCCCTTGTTGTATTATGGAATACCCTTAGAGAGGTAGGATCAATGTCATTGATATCTTTTATGACCACTTGTTCAAACTACAAGATTTCCACTGCAATAGAAGCACTAGGTGGTGTGAAAGAGGATTTATTGCGTAGACCAGTGTCAGCCATAGTAGGGCCCACAGTGAATGTGTGGTCCCCAAAGTAAGCTCTATTATGAGCCAGCTTCAATGTTGATGTGACTTTTCCGCTGGGTCAGCGGACGGAAACAGCGTTTCCGTCTGCAGGTCCAGCGGAAAAGTCATAATAAGGGGCCAGCCATACTGCCAGCACTGATGGTATTCTGTAGTGGAGGCTCAGTGACTAGTTAAAGGCCCAAGGTTATTATTGCACATTATGTGGCATATATTTTTAGCCAATAGTGCCAATGGAGTGGCACATGAAGGGGTGCTCCGGTGGCAGTATGGGCTGTGTCATATTTAGTAGGTGGCATTAGACCAATTCCTGTGCCTTGACGCCACCATGTAAAAATATGCCCCTTCCGATGCTGCACTTTGTGTGGAAGGGGCATGCATTGGCTGTTGCTGTGAGTGGCCCATTCCAAAACCCATTGCATTTTTTATGCAGTCCCAGATTTACGTGTTTTTGTTGACCTGAGGCTGTGCCAATATCTATCACCATCCCTGGGGTGACATGGGCAGGGCGCAATGTTGACATATACTTGATTTCCTCCTCATGGTTTCCTTTGTCAATGTGTGTTGCGTTACACTGCACACATGGACCAAGCAGATTGCCATATCAGTTTCTTGTTGTGCAGAAAGGTCCTCCTTACTACAAAACAATATTCTCCTCCTCAACGCAGCCTTCCTTGCACTATGGTGCAAGTGATGTGGGGTTGGTGCTGGACAGCTAATGTACGACTGGCACAAGGGTGTACTGAATTTCAGTGCACGATCCAGCCTAAGTTGGTACATAGGCATCCGCCTTCATTTCCAGCTTGATTAGGGCCTCTATCTTGTTTGATGGTGTGATTGCAGCTACTTGCACTGCACACATGGTTCCTCATGACGAGTATGGCGGTCCTATGACTACCTCATTTACAGTGGTGCTCGGACTATCACCAACTGCAGCAGTCCAACAGGCACATTGGGACCATGGTGTAAGTGCCACGGTCCAATGGCCTAGAACTGGCAGGTTGCCGGCAGCCTGCGGGCAGGCAGTGCCACCGGCCTTGATCTTCCAGGCCAGCACTGCAATCAGCGCTGCCCTCCAGATTATTACTCAACTTTTCCACCAGCCTTTGCATGGCAGTCTGTCCAGCATGCAACAGCTGGTGATAATGGGGTGTGGGGTGCCCCTGGCTGCCCCTGCACTGCCCATGCACTTGGCATGGGCAGTGCAGAGGTCCCTATGGGCAGCCCTTTTGAGCTTTCCACTGCCCAATTTACAGGCAGTGATGAGAACACACCAACATTGGCAGTGCCTCTATTAGTAGCCATCATCAATGTTGTGGTGAGTTTCCCACAGTGCTGGCTGCCCGAGACATGGTTTCCACCTACCGTCCCAGCCAGAATCTCATAATGCCTACTGCGGAGGGAAGACCGCACTTGGGCCCATATTTATCCTTATTGACGCACAACTGCGCCAACGCAGTTGTGTGTCAAAAATTTTACCCCTGGCTAACGCCATTCCAACGCACCATGCGGGAGCCTTATTTATTGAATGACGTTAGCCGGCGCTGCGGACTGGTGTGCGTCAAAAAAAAGGAACTCACACCAGGCAGCGCCGGCGTATGGGAAAATGAGGGTTGTGCGCCAAAAAATGGGGCAAGTCAGGTCTGAGGCAAAATTCAGGCCTCAACCCGATTTGCGCCATTTTGTTTTACGCCCAACCTCCATTGACATGACTCCTGTCTTAGCAAAGACAGGAGTCATGCCCCCTTGCCCAATGGCCATGCCCGGGGGACTTATGCCCCCTGGGCATGGTCATTGGGCATAGTGGCATGTAGGGGGGCCCAAATCAGGCCCCCCTATGCCACAAAAAAAACAAACGAAAAAAAATACTTACCTCAACTTACCTCAACTTCCCTGGGATGGGTCCCTCCATCCTTGGGTGTCCTCCTGGGGTGGGCAAAGGTGGCAGGGGGTGTCCCTGGGGGCATGGGAGGGCACCTCTGGGCTCCTTCTGAGCCCACAGGTCCCTTAACGCCTGCCCCCAATTTAAAAAATTGCGCCCATCAGGCTGTGCGCCGTTTTTTAAGGCCTGCCCCCTCCTGTGCATCAAAATGACGTCAGAGTATAACTATGGGGCACAGGCCTTAAAGTCATTTTTTGGAAGGGAACGCCTACCTTGCATATAATTAACACATGGCTGGTTCCCCCTTCCAAAAAATGGCGTGGGGTCGGACGTCAAAGTATAAATATGGGGCAGGGTTTGCGCTGATTGTGAGTCAAAACTTTTGACGCACATTCGGCGCAAACAGAGTATAAATATGCCCCTTGGTCTTTCCAACACAGGACTTTGGCAGGCAGCCTCTGCCGGCAAATGTCATAATGGGTGCCATTATGTTCATAGAAATGCACCATGCGTTGTATTTGTTCAATTGTTTGCCCATTCCCATGTGTGTAATATGGTTGTGCCTGAGTTGTTGTGGGTTCACCCTGTATGTGTTGTGTTCCACGGGTTGCAAGCTTTAGTGCATAAATTTCTCTTGTGTCACAGTTCAGGTCAGCAGCAATATGTGTGACTCAACACTGCACCAGGTTAGTTACACAGAAAAGTGCCATGTTTACTGGGATACGGGACAGCCCTGCAATTTCCCCTGCAGATGCACTGATTTGTTCTCCCTGCACCGAAGCATGCATTGTTGCTGGATGATGTAGGTGTGGCTGCCTTGAGGGGTTGAATTGTTTCTGTGCACGGTCGTGTCCCTTCTTACACATGTACAAGTAATGTTAGCTAAGGTAGTATTTCAATGTGTGCTGCAAGATGTGACACACATGTGTACTGGCAATGCTATAAGAAGGTAGGGAAGCATTTTTGCGAGATACATCACCCAGAGCCCACTCAATGGTATTGACTTTCATCCTAGTGTCAGATGTCTAAGTTGTGTGGGTACAGGACATTGACAATATGCAAGGGGTGTTGTGATAGCACATCCCTGTAGAACAGTATATACATGTCCTTTCTAACCTATGTGGTGCATATTTACGTGGTGGAGTATAGCCCTGGTGATTGGTCTATATCCACGTTGTGTATATGTTGGGGAGCATGGCACAATCAAAGTGTGTGTACATGTGTTGCTTGTTTGAAGATGGGGCATCTGGATTCACAATGAATGTGTCCCCAGGCACTCCTTTAGCATGCATTGGGTGTGTTCTATCTACCTTCCCCTTCTGGCATTTGAATGATGGCAGTTAATTCCCCCTTGCAACTTACCCTGCATTTGTGGTGGTGGTTGGTAGTCTGCACTGTCCTGACCATCTCCTCCAGCTCACCCAGGTCCTCCTGGAGTGCAAGACTTCCACCTCCAGTCTGAAGTGCTTCCTTTCTGTTGTTGGACAATTTCTCCAGTGCTTTTTGCACTCAGTGACAGTTCTCTTCACCTCTGCCAGTGAATGAGATCTCGATCTACTATTTGCTCTCATTATGGAAGTTCTCGATAATTTGTTAATCCTTTTTCTAGATGTCACTAGTAAACTCTTTGAGTAGCCTCTTTGGAGAAATCTATTTTCCAAAAGATTTAACTCGGTTTTCCCTGATTCTGGGTGACTCCAATTCCTTTTCATCTTAAGCATTTTGTCAAATGGAACTACGGAACAATGATTTTACATCGCCCTTAATATGTCACATGAGTCCGAAACATGGCGTATTGGAGATTCCAGAAATAAAATATATGGGTATCAGTCATACTTCATCACACCCTAGAGTTGGTGGCAGAATGCTGGATCTTAAAAGAAACAAGGCTAGATGGATTATTAGATTGCAATCTATTGAAAAGGGTATTAACATAGATGATGAAATGCACCACTTCCTATGAAATGCAATGACAAATGATGATTTGTGTGGATATCATGCTGAACAAATGATGTAATCTTTATTGATGATTACAAAAATATAATGGTCAATATTGAATTGAGACTAATTGCATATCAATGTATTAATAGCAATTTCATATGTTTTGGAAATCAGAAGATATGTCAAACAATCCATAATATAGTTAAGTATGTATGTAATTTGATTATAGAAATTTTCAGGCTAATACTTTTGCATGTATTTATGAAATGTTGCCTTAACCTCTATTTTTATATCATCCTATTGACACACATGGGTGCTGTTAATATGCAATACTAACAGAGGATGGACTCACTTAAGGTGGTGTACGCTGTATGATTTGAAATGTCATACCTTTTTTGATTGATTTGATTATGAAAATAGGAATTTATATGGTAATTTTGAGAGTAAGTATGGAGATTGGATTCTGATATATTTGTGGTATTGTGTCTGGCATTTTTGTGTGGTATGGAATCCCTTAGATCATGAGGGAATTGTAACATCTCAATTATATATACAGAATGTTTTTTTAATTAGATTGTAATTATTAACACAATCTTTTAATCATATTCAGAAGAAACATGTGGCTCAGAGTTATATAAAACGTTATTTGGGATGCTTAAGGTAATTTTTCTGTATCACAAAAGTAGTTGCAGTTGTTGTTTTATTCTTTATTGTTTATCAATGCCCGCTGTGATTATGCACGCACTTTTATATTGAATATTGACCTGCCAATACATAGAATAGGCCATTGGATTTAGTTGTAGTTGTCATCTTATTTTTTATTGTTTATCAGTGCCCGCTGTGATTATGTACGCACTTTCATATTGAATACTGACTCAATAATACACAGAATAGGCCATTTAATTTATGGGTTTTTTAAAATTACCTTCCCTTTTTTAAAGGGGTCAGTTGATATATATCTAGTGACGTCGATGAGGTAGTGTACAAGTTCGAATTAGTCAGTTTGATTGTTTACAACTAGCGCCGTCGATGAGGTTTCCTTTGAGTCCGAATAAATGATTCTGATTCTGACGAATAGTGGATTGAAAGCTACTAAGTTGGGAACAAAAACATAATTTAGGAAAGAATTGTGGAACTTTGTATTTTTGAAAGAAAGTGATGTGGTCCGCAAATACAAAAATTGCTTTAATTATATAATTTGGTTATGAGAATTAAGGCTGGTATAAACTTAACACTTTTGCTGTTGAGCCGTAAAGACTGCTGTGTCTCTAATATAACAAACTGTCAATTTTGCCACTACAAAATGGCCACCACGATGTTGAAAATACCGCTCGGTCGCACATTCACCTGACACCGAACAGTTCTCAGATTGGTTAGCGGACCTTTAAATTCCTTCGTGCCCAACGATTTGGGTTTGATTGCACATGAGAGATAGTGTTTACGAAGCATCGGACAAGTCTGGATTCAGAGGTAAGACTAATTCAGAAAATCGTAATTGCAAGTCGCAGGTAGATAAACGCATTCCAATTCTTAAAAAAGGGATTTTTGAGTCAAAATGTATGTAAGTAGCTTTGGGATAAACATAACGATCTATCATTTATGGGTTCTTGTCCTGAACAATATTATTATATATACAATATGTTTTCCTGATCTGAGGATGAATTATGCAAGTCCCTACATAGACACTGGAACCCGAAAGTGTTATGTATTTTACTATAGGGTGTGAAGTCATATAATAGATGTTACTTCTAATAATGAATATATTCTTTATCAACATACCCATATTGGTTTTGTTTGGCCTTTTATGATTGTGTAAATATAATCAAACTTAGTGGCGAAATTTACTTCATGGTTACTGTTGGATGGATTATCATTTAGTCAAAATGTTGTATTAATCTATCAATACCCTCTATATTTTGCAATTGTTTGGTTACCGGTTATTTTACTCAATTGTATTACTTCTGTTGCTCACCATTTTGAGATGTGTATAAGATACTATATGTGATACTTTTCTGCACATTGAGAGTCTCAAATTTCCAAACATAGGTGAATGAGTGACAATGAAGAGCTTAAATAGTAGATTGAGAAGCAAATTAGTTACAAACCATAAAATCGATTAACATGGCATGGGTGGACATAGAGTTTGAGCTTTAGATTGTTCAAAAATAAATGTGGGACATCGCATAAACTCTTAGGACATTATTTTACAGAGTTGAATCCCAATAAATCGGAATTTTGGAGTATAGTAGGAACAAAACATAAGGTATAGTTAGTATCCTTTTCAGCATGGGTTTGTGAGAATTTCTCATCTCTGATTCCTAATTCTTACTAACAAAGCATGCTTCACACTACAATGGATCACTGATGGGTCGCTTTGCATCAACTACTTTTCTTTGAATGTATGGGTGTTGAACTATACTCATATTGCAATCCTTTTCACATACATGCGGCACTGTAATTCTGGAATAAAGGATTTTCTAAACTGACAACGTGGTATATTGGACTATAAGGTATCTTTGATAGTTGTTGACCTATCACATATCAATTGGGCGTTACTAATATTTGTGAGTCAACAGATATATTGAATAAATGACAAAATATCTTCTCTTTTGTTGTCAACATCTTGTCAGCCTTGATAAAATCCGGGATTCGGACGAAACATGTGTCAGTTAAAACATCTCATGGGCTGAAGCTTATTTCCATCAATTGAAGACCTATAAAGACTGGACATCTGGACAAATATCACATGAACTGAATTCACTCTTATTGATCGATGCTTTATAAGGATTGGACATTTTGAGTTTCATTGTCGAATGGAACCCTATATGAATGGACAGTTTTTTGCTGCATTTTCTAAGGAGAGAAAATTATTGTTGGTTTCTCATGTAACCACATGAAGTTTGGATTTTATGAGTTATGTGTTGTCTTTTTTTTATATATAGAAATGTATCATTAATAAAGATAATAATGACCAAATGAATGTGGACACCCATATAATTCTACATTTCATAATGCTCGGTTTTCTTTCTCTCCTCACCTATGAGTCATTGGAATAGAATTCTCCCGATGGTCCCATTAAGTACTATATTAATGATTTAAAATACAAGTCTGAGTGCTCCAATATTATTGATTTCATCAATGAAGATGAGCTGTTCTGTTCGTGCAGGTTATGGCAGTTGTAGCACTTAGTACCCACTTCCGAGGGTCCAGGACTGGATTGGCACTATTTGGCAGGGCAAGAATGGCAGCAAACAAAGTCCAGGTGCTGTTAATGTGTTGGAAGTCTATTGTGTCCCTGAGACTACAGAAGAACAGGAGGGAAACAAACAATCCCTTGGAATCACTCTGGGTTCCAGTGAGATGGGTCCAGTCCTTCCTCAGCAGGTCAGATGGCAGCAGGCAGCAGGGCAGCACAGCAGAAAAGCAATTCTTCCACAGCAGCAGTCCAGCGTAGCAGCCCTTGTGGCAGCACAAGAGTCCCTCTTCCTGGCAGAGTTCTTTAGTTCTTTATAGATCCAGCAGTGTATTGATATGGTAGAGTCCAGTACTTATACCCAGTTGTGCCTTTGAACTGGGGGGGGGTTGAAGTACACAGATGTCCTTTCTTCTTTCCCTGGCTCCAGACTCACTGCAGGTGGTTCTACATCCCTTTGGGCTGAAGCAGAACACTGTCTATTCAGGTACAGGTGTCAGCTCCTCCCATACATCCTGCCCAGGAGGGGCCATCAGGATGTGATGGCCTATCAGTAACTCCTAAGTGCCCTTTGTGTGTGGCTGTCTGGAGAGAATGTACAAAGTCTAGCTATCCCCCAGCACAGATGTGCTTTGGAGACAAGCTGCAAGCACTCAGGGCTAAAAGCAGGAAAATTACAAGTTTCTACAAGTGGCATTTTTAAAATGGTAACAATAAATCTGACTTTACCATTCAAAGGGATTTTCATTACCATTCCATAGGTACTAAACATGATATAGCTACTTCTTCTCAATTAGCAATTACAACGTATTAAATGTATTATCCCCAGTGTTAACCTATGAAAAGGGTAGGCCTCATAGTAGTGAAAAATGAATCCAAGAGGTTTTCCCTACCAGGGCATATAAAACTTAAAAGCATATGCCTTGCCTTTTAATTACATAGCACCTTGCCCTATGGTCTACCAGGGCTTACTTTAGGGGTGATGTATGTGTAATAAAAGGGGATTTTATAGCTTGGAAAGAGGTATCAAATGCCAAGTCAACATGGCAGTGCGAACTGCACATACAGGGCTACTTGAGTGGGTGACACAAGCAGTGCTGCAGTCCCACTATCACAATTTATATTACAGCCCCTGTTCACATATGGTGCACTTTGCTGGGAACTTATAAGTAAATTTAATATGGCAATTGTAGATGTACCAATCAAACCATGTTTAGGGGAGAAAGCACATGCACTTTAGCATTAGCTGGCAGTGGTAATGTGCTCAGAGTCCTTAGGCCAACAAAAAGACATCAGCAAAAATGTGAGGCAAACAGGCAAAATGTTTGGGGGAAGGCCACCCTAAGGATGCCAGATCTATCACATTGTAACTGTGGACTCCAAAAGCCCAGCACTGTAGTGCAGTTGAGTAAAAATCCAGGATTAGCTGAAGGTACCACACATAACAATGGGATACCTCACATCTATGAACTGTGTGAGAATGTGGAAAGTCTTCTACCATGTTTTCAACAGTTTCATGTGCACGGTGACAGCACCCTTTTCACGTTTTCGTGTCATTACATTTTGCAATAAATGTTTAAAACCTGGATGTTTGGCATTTGACCGGCTGTCAGTACTGACTTGTTGAAAAAGGGGGCCAATGTAGCAAATAGTTTGTTTTACCCATTTTGTGTCTTTGGGTAAATGTGAGAATACATATTGTCTAAGACTCTTATTAGCCAGCCATTTTGCCAATCAGTAAAGCAATTAAACACTGCCAAAGGATCAAATATAATTTTAACATACCCAGACTATCAGCAGTGTATAAAATAATTATACCAGACCTGAAACATGCTTCTAAACCTTGCACATTTAATTCAAACACTCAGAATAGAGGGAACAAAAGTAGGAAGAAACAATATTTTAGTGACATCCCTAAACATCAAAATGCAAGCAGAATAACCTTCAACCTTGCATAACAAAGCTACATGTTGTGGGCACCTTCAGGAAGAAATAAAAAAGACTTGCTCTTTCTGTTTCCTTTCTTTGAATGGATTTTAATTTGTGGGTGTGCAGGTTTATATGTTTACACTAATGAGGGCTGTTACCTTCTCAGAGGAGTTTTATCCATTATGTTTACAATTAAACAGGTTAGCCTAAATATATCATTGCCCGACTCCACTTTGCTTGTGCTTGGGGCATGGTGTGTTAACCATACACTTCTTGGATGTGCATGTAGACAAACCCTTCTAGAGAGACACCTCATTCTTCCCTTCTGGGCACTGCTGAGCAAACTCTGTAATTGTGTGGACACTTGACACTATACCTCACAAGCGTAGCCCAAGCTTACAGAAGTAAAATTGCTTAGCCAAAATCATTTTCACACAGTTTTCACAGATCCACAGTCACCCAAAAGGACCCACATACACCCCTAGCTAGTCACACTAACAATATGAACATACCTCACCCAAAACCTCATTCATAGGTGATATGTCAGCAATGTGAAAAGGTACAGCCAGCAAAGAACAGTCTCAAACCAAAAAGATCAAAGCTCTTGCTCGACCCACAAACAACAGGAAACCCCAAGCAATCTGTGCTATATGCACAACTATGTGCTGCAAAAAGCATGAAATCAACATGTGCATTACCTCTGTGCCCATCTTCCTCTGCACAGTCCTTACAGAATGTTTGTTACTTAAATGGCAGAAGATACCCAAACAAACTAAAAAACTACTAACTCTACTGCACTAGATGGCTTCCTTTTTCCCACTTCCACACATGCAATAGAAAATGAAGCATTCCTATGACTACTTCCTGTTTTCTTTTCGCATATACACATAAGTCAAACAGGTAAGAATGTTCCTACTTTTCGTTTTCTTCAGCAGTGTAAAATATGTTATTTTTCTAAGGCCTGCTGTATTATTTATTTGACAAATATAATTATGGTTCGCATGCGAGGCTCAACTGGAGCGAATTTGGGGCCAGATGAACAGAACTATTTATCAGTCACAAATGGTCCAATTTGCAGAATCGGACCATTTGCGACTTCTAAAAAGCGTTTTTCCATTTACAAAACCCTATTTTGAGTTTCAGTAACCTATTACGGAATCGCAAAATAGGTTAGCGAGTCGGTATTAGGAAAGACGTGTTAAGGGTGTTTCTTGTTAACAGCGACTCAAGGTGGTATATGTGAATGTTTTGCACCTGAACTGTGGCTGCAAAACAGTCAGATCTTATGGACTCCCTTGAAGGGACTATTTTCCCTTGTGAATGTGGGTACAATTTTTTTTTTAGGGCAGGCAGTGGTCCGACAGACCACTGCCTACTTTTGAAAATTGAAAAGAAAACTTTTCATTTTTCTTTTTGAAATGCATCCAGTTTTCTTTTAAGGAAAATGAGCAGCATTTAAAAGCAATGCTTTATTTAAAAAATAATCAGACATGCTGGTCTGCTGACCCCAGCAGACCACCAAGCCTATGATTTTTGGCCATTTCCAATGGGTCGCAAATTGTGATCTACCTCATGAATATTGATGAGGTAGGTCCATTTGCGAAACTTTGTGAATCACAAACAGTGTAAAACAGCGAATCACAAAAATTTGCTATATGGAAATTGCAAACCAAAAGCTACGTACTTTGGACCCTAAGTGCGAGCTCCAGATCAAGCAGACTCAGGGGCATATTTATACTCCGTTTGCGCCGAATTTGCGTCGTTTTTTTCTACGCAAATTCAACGCAAAACTAACTCCATATTTATACTTTGGTGTTAGACGCGTCTAGCGCCAAAGTTCATGGAGTTAGCGTCATTTTTTTGCGTGAACACCTTCCTTGCGTTAATGATATGCAAGGTAGGCGTTCCCGTCTTAAAAAATGACTCCGATGCTATTGCGTCAGATTTATACTCCCGGGCAAAAATGACGCCCGGGAGTGGGCGGGACTAAAAAACCCGCATTTGCGCCGGATTTTAGCGCCTGGGTCAGGGCAGGCGTTAAGGGACCTGTGGGCTCAGAATGAGCCCAGAGGTGCCCTCCCAAGCCCCCAGGGACACCCCCTGCCACCCTTGCCCACCCCAGGAGGACACCCAAGGCTGGAGGGACCCATCCCAGGGAAGAAAAGGTAAGTTGTGGTAAGTTTAAAACAAAAAAAAAATTGTGGCATAGGGGGGCCTGATTTGTGCCCCCCTACATGCCACTATGCCCAATGACCATGCCCAGGGGACAGAAGTCCCCTGGGCATGGCCATTGGGCAAGGGGGCATGACTCCTGTCTTTGCTAAGACAGGAGTCATGTTAATGGCGTCTGGGCGCCAAAAAAAAATGGCGCAAATCGGGTTAAGACGATTTTTTTGCCTCAGCCTGACTTGCCCCATTTTTGGACCCCCAAACGCCATTTTTCCCTACGCCGGCGCTGCCTGGTGTACGTGTTTTTTTTTCACACACACCAGGCAGCGCGGTCGACTAACGCCGGCTAACGGCATTCAATAAATACGGCGCCCGCATGGCGCTTCAGAATGGCGTTAGCCCGCGCTAATTTTTTTGGCGCAAAACTGCGTTAGCGCAGTTTTGCGTCAAAAAGTATAAATATGGCCCTCAGTTTGCATCAGCTTGTGAGGTTGTGCTAGAGTATGATTAGCACCAGCAGTGGCATGATATACTAAAGTTCTGATCTCATTTATCTAGGACACGGATCAGAAACATAATTAATACAAATGGTGTGACGACTGCCTGATCCAGCATGATGCCGTCTTATGAGAAGCACAAGTAGAACAATTTTAAACTACTTGAGCCTCCAGAGTAGAGTGGCAGTTTGCAGTAGTGAATACAGTGGCTCGGGTGATACAGTGTCACTTCTGTGCTCCAGTATATGTCAACGAAAGAGTGCATCTAAGAGGGACCATGTGGAGTGGAGTGTGGTGCAGAGCAGAATGAACGCCAATCCTCTACAGAGGCCTCTACCATGTAAAACTTACGCTGCTTACTTGAGCAGGTTGTCTCAGCAGCATTTAAGGAGAGACTGCTGTTGCAAAATAGACCTTGCATGTCTTACCAAGACTTCGATCAGGATGTAAAGGAGGAGTGAATTAAGAAAAGATTAACGCAAGGGACCTAATAGAGGGAGAGTCTCCAGCATTTGAGGGACCATTCAATGTTTCTGCATACTCTTGCTCAAGAAGGCAAGGAGGATTTTGTTATCCTATATTGGAGGGAAGAAACAGAAATGTTACCTGTGCTTGGGACCATAAAAAGGTGATAACAAATTAATAGAGAGAAGTTGACTCATTGTGGGCAGTGGCAGAAGGTTCTTCGATTGCTACAAGAATGCACATTTGGATGAGATTATGGAAGGTGGTTGCTTCACAGAAAAACCTCTTGATGCATATTCCATTCATAAGATCCAAGTTGTTCGGCACTCAATTAGAAACGTTGGTTAGCATTTTGGTTGAGGAGAGAGAGCTGATGGTACCTTCAAGGGGACATTTGGAAGACTCAAAAGGGGGCTTTATTGCTTCATTTCATGTTAACATAATGAATCTGCCCTTTTGAAAGAGGGCACTCAGCCAGAGAGTCCCTCCTTCTGATAAATATCAGGATCCAGCAACATTGCTTTCCATTCCTCCCCAGCCACCTGTAAGTTATGACTACACTTGCAATGGAGAGCCTTCAGTGGAAGGCAGAATGTCTGAGTTCCCACACAGGGTGGAGAGAATCGACTTCTGATCAGTGGCCCCTAAACATTGTTTAGCTGGGATACCAGATTTAATTTAATTTAGAACCAGACAATCATCCTTGATCAGCACATCTGATGATAAATCAGGCAACAGCTGTGTTTTATTAAATGGAGACCAGACTCTACCTCAGAATAGTCATAGTTCCTGTACCAGCCTCAAAGAAGTAAGTTTTTTTTCCTTAATTCTATTTTTGGCTCTGAAGGAATGCAGAAGATTTTGGCCAGTATTACATTTGAAAACAGTGAATACTAATATTTCTCATGCCAGATTCAAAGTGTTGTCATTATAGACTGTGGTGGAGTCTATAAAACATAGGCTTTCTCGTGGACTATTAACAGCACATTTTGATCCATCAGGCATTGCAGAAATATTTTTCACTTTGCGATTCAAGATGATTTTTACTATTTCCAGGTTCTGCCTTTAGGGCTGGTTACTTCTCTGAGAGTATTTACCAAGGCACTGTCACTAATGGTGGGTTTTTCATATGCAAAAGACATTCTAGGATTCCCTGGATATCTGGATGACAGCTGATCTGTTTGTCTTGTGTTTTTAACACTAACAACATGTAAAACATGCCTGTAGAATTAAAGGCTTTAAATAAACAATGGAACATCTCACTTAACACTGACTGAAGATCTCTCAAACATAGAAACCCACTTTAGGATAGACTGCAGAAGGTGTTTTTACTGATTGCCTAGAAACAAAAACCAGTGTCAAACATTTCAAGTCTGCTAACTCAGACCAACCCGGCAGCCAGGGACTGGTTGAGGCTGTAGGGTTTAATGGCATCATCAGAGATAATTCTACCTTGGGTCCAGTTCCATCCTTAACCGAAAGTCAATCATTTACTTAGACATTGGGATCCCAAGTCACAACAATTTGAGGACAGAGTACTGGCCCTGGCAGAAATCTATCAAGCACTGCAATGGTGGTTAAATACAGAGAATCTGGACAGAGATGTTTCTGTGGGGAAGCTGCACCCAAAAATAGTCACCAGAACTTCAAGTTGGGATGGGATATGAAGTGAGACTGGACCACAAGTCAGAACAGGAGGAGTGGTCCGAAGTTTTTCCTCCAGCTAAAATGATTTAAAAGCAGCTCACTTAACATCTTTGCATTTTGCTCCTATGGTGATAGGTCACAATGACCAGCGCTGTTTAGGCAACCGAGTGGCCTCACTAAATGTTAATCATCAAGGGGGGGCAAGAATTCTTACCCTGTGACTATTAGAACATAAGGTTTGCACCTGGACAGAGGCCAACCTCATCTCCTTACAAATAGCTCCTCATCTGGGATAGAGAATGGAACTGCATATCATCTGGGCATGTTCCTCCCTTCCTTGGTAAATCTGGCCCTGTGTCCAACAGTATTCCACCAGAAAGTACAGACATTTGGGAGACTAGAGATAGATTTGTTGATGATGGTGAGAACTATCTTGTCCCTCAGTTCTGTGCAAGAATGTTCTATCAAAAAGTTTGAAAGATGGATGCACTTTATATTTTTACCCAGAGTGCTCCTTTATGCCTTTCCTCTTCCTCTCTTGATGTCGAGGAATGTCCAGGAGAATCAGGTTTACATTGTGCTGTTGGTTCCATGCTAGAACTGGTGTGACTAGTTCCACTTCATTTTCCACCCAGCAGTTTAGGGTCTATGCATGATGACAGTGTAGCCCTATCCTTTGAGAAGCGGTCCTATGTCTCACTCAGCTCTGGTCCAGCTCCATAGGAGGGCATGGTGATTGAAATGGAGAAACTTGGGAGGTTGGGTTGTTATCTAGAGGTAGCAAAGCTACTTTAGGACCTTGAGGTATTAAACCCTCTGGCAACTAGGCTGTCAAGAAGTTTTGTTATTGAAAGACTAAAGACTAAGGGGCATATTTATACTCTGTTTGCGCCGGAATTGCGTCGTTTGTATTGACGCAATTCCGACGCAAAACTAACTCCATATTTATACTTTGGCGTTAGACGCGTCTAACGCCAAAGTCCATGGAGTTTGCGTCATTTTTTAGCGTGGACACCTACTTTGCGTTAATGATATGCAAGATAGGCGTTCCCGTCGAAAAAATTGACTCCGAGGCATGTGCGCCGTATTTACACTCCCGGGCAAAATTTACGCCGGGAGTGGGCGAGTCAAAAAAAATGACGTCCAGCCGCTTTTGCGCCGTTTTTTAGTGCCTGGACAAGGCAGGCGTTAAGGGACCTGTGGGCTCGGAAGGAGCCCAGAGGTGCCCCCCATGCCCCCAGGGACACCCCCTACCACCCTTGCCCACCCCAGGAGGACACCCAAGGATGGAGGGACCCATCCCAGGGAGATTAAGGTAAGTTCAGGTAAGTATATATATATTTTTTTTTTGTGGCATAGGGGGGCCTGATTTGTGCCCCCCTACATGCCACTATGCCCAATGACCATGCCCAGGGGACAGAAGTCCCCTGGGCATGGCCATTGGGCAAGGGGGCATGACTCCTGTCTTTGCTAAGACAGGAGTCATTTCAATGGGGGTTGGGAGTCTAAACAAATGGCGCAAATCGGGTTGAGGCGAAAAATTTGCCTCAGCCTGACTTGCCCCATTTTTTGGCGCCCAAGCTCCATATTCCCCTACGCCGGCGCTGACTGGTGTACGTCATTTTTTTTCACGCACACCAGGCAGCGCCGGCGGCTAACGCCGGCTAATGTCATTGAATAAATACGGCACCCGCATGGCGCTTCAGAATGGCGTTAGCCGGCGCTAATTTTTTTGACGCAAAACTGCGTTAGCGTAGGTTTGCGTCAAAAAGTATAAATATGGCCCTAATTTTCTTGCCCCATTCTGGGATTTGCCACTAGTGTTACAGGCACTCTAAAAAGTCCCAGTTGAGCCATGAGATTCTGTAGACATGAACCATGTCTCTTACAATGCATTGTTTCTGATTGCATTTTCCCCAGGGAGAACAAGTTGGGAACTTGGGGTTATTTTGACAACAAAGCCTTTTCTGAGGCTGTTTCTGGACACAGTGCTGTTGAGGTCTGGTCCCAGGTTCTTGCTCAAAGTTCTGTCTTTTTGTCAGTGTTTGGCTGAATCAGTATTTCAGTATATGTGCCTTCTCCTTCCTCCCCAGAGAATATTATGTTATATACTTTGAAAGCTAAGAGGGTCATGGATATTTATTTATTTATCAGCCATTCAAGAAAGGTGATTTTAAATTTGTTAATTTGAAATCTTCTCGGAAGGAGATGAGACTCAACCAAAACAAGAGGGAATTCCTATTATTTGCCAAGAACAACACAAGTTATAAAAACAAAAACCTGGCACAATGACCTGAACCTTCCCTTTTTTGAACCCCAACTCTCACCAAGTGCCAATTCACTGAATTTTCCACGTATGGCAACCTTTCCCTCAAGCAACACTTTACCAAAAAACACAAAGATGGGTGGGTGCTTGCTCTCTTTTCTAAAGAAAACCAAGCCATTTCTTCCAGAAAGTGATTTCAGAACTGCTGTTCAAGCTCTTGCAGTCTAACATCTGGATGGTGGTAATGCTGTACTCCATGTTCTCCCAGATCCCACAATGATCCTCGTTTGGATGCATTCTACATGACAGAACACATCTAGTCCAGAACCTGAAGAAATATCATCATATCATCCCCATACTGATAGCATTCTGTTGGTTCCCGTTGCCAGTCCGTAACACATTCAAAGCCAGCTACATCATTTACAAAGCCATCACTACTAGCACCCCTTATCATGCAGCCAAGCTAACCATCTCTGGTGCTTCTCATCAACCCCACAGCCAGAACACCATCAGACTGTAGACTAAGAAAGTTAAGAGAAAAAAAAAAAACAACTGGGCTTCACATCTATGCTCTGAGTATCTTTTTACGTTGCACCGGATCTAATCTGTTGAACTGCCAACTTTTGAATGGTTCCACCTGGGAGGCAGATCATTTTCTGCCCAGGCCATCTGCCTTTGGAACGATCTCCTGTGCCATCCTAGACTCATTGAGGAGCTTTTATCCTTTTGTAAAACTTTAAAGACCTTACACTATACCCAGTGAGCTCTTTTTTCTCAGCTTAGAGTCAGCACACTCAGATATGGCACTAGGACACCTTCACATGTAGCAGTGTGTGCTAGAAATATTTAAAAATAAACACCTAAATAAATAAATATGAAACAACAACACTGTATCCATCAGAATGGGCGTAAAGGTGCTCAAAATTAAAGATTCACTTTTTTAAAGGACACTACATTACAATGTATTAACCATTGACAAACCAGCTTCCTCTAATCTTATTCATTTACTTTATGCTTATCTTTGACTATGTAAGGTGAGATGGTGTCCAGGATTCATACAAGTGATTTGGCAGGGTTGAAGTTATTAAAGTTCGTGTCATTGGAAACATTTGTGCTGTATCTTGTTTATTGCTATTGGCAAATAAAAGGAATTCCTGTTTGGTTGGGTTGAGGTTTAAGTAGGTGCTGAACACCCAGTGGCAGATGATGTTCAAGCAGTGTTTGAGGCATTTCACGACTGAAGCATAGGTAATTTTCAAGCAGAGTAGTGAATCTTGATGTTGTTATCAGTGACACCAAGTGGCTCTATATAAATGTTGAAGATGACAGGAACCTATATGAAGGCCTAAAATCCACAAGTGGTAGGAATGTTTTGCAACCTGGACATGTCCCTGTGAACAAACTGGTATTGGTTAGAAAGAGAGGAAGAGAACCAGAGAATAATGTTGCCAGTGATTGCCATTAGAGACTCCAGGGTGCTTAGGAGAGAGGGATGATTGCTTTTACTGCAGGCAGCTGAGATGTCCAGCAATATCAGTGCGTGGGCTATGTTTATCTTCTTAATAAATGTACATGCCATACTCATAAAATAAAAAAAAAACATACAAATTCACTGAAAAAAACAAAGGTTAAAGCATAGTTATAGTTACGAAACCATGTTAATTTCTTCTATACAAAAACAACCTAAACTTCACAACCCTTAGAAATTCAAAAGTTCTACATATCACTTTTAGTTACAACTTGAGCAATCCTCAAATACCAACTGCCAGCTACTCCTAGTCATGTGACCCACCCAGGATACTGGCTGCAGGCACAGAATGTTTGGGCCAAGAAAACGCTGCCTTTCTAAAAGTGTCATTTTCAGAATTGTGACTTAAAATCCAAATTACGCATTAAAGAGGGCTTCAAATTACAATTTTTGGACACCAAACTCAACATTCCTACCTGCACCCAACTGAACATTATCATTTATTAAATGCACTAAGTTAACCCAATGTTGTCTTTTATTTTATTTTTTGTCCTCATAAGAAATCCCGCCTCTGTACACAAGGGTCATCAACCTACATCCCGCAAAGGTGATCCAATTTAAATGGGTCGAACCTGAGCAGACACAGCTTTTCACCTCTCCCGGTCAGGATCTATGCTTGTGGCCGTGCCAGTCCCACAGTGCATCCAAAGCGACAAGGAAAACTGTCAAAAGTAGCCACCCAGTAAGCCCGGGAAGGGGGGGGAGGGTAGTAATCATTGGACTATATACCGAGAGTATTACCATTTTGCTGAAAGTTTTCCCAGATGACCCAACATTCATCTCTATTATCCATCGGGCCGATACGTTCTAAACAGAAAAAATAATTTCTAGATGACAACCAGTCAGATACATTCGGAGGCGTGGGCAAAATCCACTTTAAACATATTTGTCTTCTGGCCAACAGCATCAATAAAAACATCATGTACTTATAAGGCCTAGAAAGCTTCAAGTCCCATCTAGAGCCAGGGGAAACCCCAAAAAACACTAAAGATGGGGTCTCTTCCACCTTAAAACTTATAATCTGAGAAAACCTTTGATCGAAGTCCAAAAGAAGCCAAGGTTAGGGCAGCTCCAAAACATATGTATGTCATTTGCATTGGGCTCACCACAACATGGACACTTTCTTTCTGACTTCCCTAAAGCTGATAACTTCTGGGGTGACCAATAGACCCTTTGCATCGTAAACAAGTGATTCTTTTTCAAAGCGGCTGATCTAGTTACCGACCAGAGCCAGAGCATAGAGCATGAGGATTCCCAAGTATGTGCTATGTCTAGGGCTGGCAAAACCCTTTCCCATTTCTTCTTGGGAAGAGAAAACACTGAGGCGATCATTCCAACCGTGCCATGCGGTTA
This sequence comes from Pleurodeles waltl, assembly GCF_031143425.1. Classification (NCBI taxonomy): domain Eukaryota; kingdom Metazoa; phylum Chordata; class Amphibia; order Caudata; family Salamandridae; genus Pleurodeles; species Pleurodeles waltl. Next base: position 860,185,728 of record NC_090448.1, on the reverse strand, counting down.
CCGCCGAATGACCGCACCGCGGTCAAAAGACCGCGCCGGCCATTCGGGCTTTCCCGCTGGGCCGGCGGGCGACCGCCAAAAGGCCGCCCGCCGGCCCAGCGGGAAAGCCCCAGCAACGATGAAGCCGGCTCCGAATGGAGCCGGCGGAGTTGCTGGTGTGCGACGGGTGCAGTGCACCCGTCGCCATTTTCAGTGTCTGCTTTGCAGACACTGAAAATCATTATGGGGCCCTGTGAGGGGGCCCCTGCACAGCCCATGCCAGTGGCATGGGCAGTGCAGGGGCCCCCGGGGCCCCACAACACCCGTTCCCGCCATCCTGTTCCTGCCGGTATTTACCGCCAGGACCAGGATGGCGGGAAGGGGGTCGGAATCCCCATGGCGGTGCTGCAAGCAGCGCCGCCATGGCGGATTCCTTGGGCCAGGGGTAAACCGGCCCTTTTCTGACCGCAGTTTTACCGCCGCGGTCAGAATGGCCCTGGAAGCACCGCCAGCCTGTTGAAGGTGCTTCCGCGGTCCCCGGCCCTGGCGGTCATGGACCGCCAGGGTCGGAATGACCCCCTGAATCTGAAACATCAACTGAAACTGATACCAGACGGAGATTTCTTTATGAACCAGAGCCGAAAATAATTTCTCTTCCCAATAATTGTTCACACCCCACTTCTCTTGGAGGGAGGCCACTCAACTCGCTAACTGAAAGTATTTAGGCCCACATTTATACTTTTTGACGCAAAACTGTACCGACGCAGTTTGCCGTCAAAAATATTACTGCCCACTAATGCCATTTATTTGCGCCGTGTGGGCATCAAATTTATAGGTGTGAGTCATTTTCTCTGACGCACACCACAGCGTCACGTCGTAAAGGAAAACAACGTTAAAGCGGCGGAAATGACTGTGAGATGATTTACGAAACCGGATATGCAGTGTTTTTTGACGCAATTGCATCAAAATTCTCCGCAAACACAGCAATTTTTGCAGAGGAGAGCCAAAATGGATCCCAGATGCTTGCACAGACCCCAGGAAGATAACAACAGACCAGGAACCAGCCAGGAGGACCCACACAAGACCCAGGACAGGGAGAAGAAGAAAAGAAAGTATCGCTTCAGTGCAGAGGAACAGGAGATTCTGGTGAAAGAGGTGACTGTTTGTCACCTCAAAGTTGCCAATCAGTAGGAGAGAGGCAATATGGCAACAAATTGTTGACAAGATTAACAATGTGGCAGAAGTACGCAGAACAGTCATCGAGTGCAAGAAACGCTGGCATGACTGCAAGCGCAGGACAAAGGAATAGATGGCCATGAACAGGAAGGCAGCACTGCAGACTAGAGGTGGGAGTCCAGCACACCAGGAGACCCTGGACCACATGGTAGGAGATGGTGGCAGCCATCATCCCTGAGGAGATCGTCACAGGGATATAATGACAGGACAGCTCAAACTACCAGGAGACAACACACATGCAGGATAAGTCGCAGGGGGAATTAAAATGCACAAATGTTAACTGCCGGCGGGGGGGATACCTACTACACAATGCATGTAAGTCATGATATTCAGGGAGTGACATGGGCAAAGGGGCACGGGGCATGGCATGTTCAGAGGAAACCTGGGGCACACCACTACACAACACCAACAACCCTTGCATGGGGGTATGCTGCCATGCCAAGGATGTTGCAAAGGAAAAGCCAGGAGGGAAGGGCACAACGTCAAACTGCATCCTGTCACACATCAGCCACTGTATGCCCTACATTGGCAGAAGTACGCAGAACAGTCATCGAGTGCAAGAAACGCTGGCATGACTGCAAGCGCAGGACAAAGGAATAGATGGCCATGAACAGGAAGGCAGCACTGCAGACTAGAGGTGGGAGTCCAGCACACCAGGAGACCCTGGACCACATGGTAGGAGATGGTGGCAGCCGTCATCCCTGAGGAGATCGTCACAGGGATATAATGACAGGACAGCGCAAACTACCAGGAGACAACACACATGCAGGATAAGTCGCAGGGGGAATTAAAGTGCACAAATGTTAACTGCCGGCGGGGGGGGATACCTACTACACAATGCATGTAAGTCATGATATTCAGGGAGTGACATGGGCAAAGGGGCACGGGGCATGGCATGTTCAGAGGAAACCTGGGGCACACCACTACACAACACCAACAACCCTTGCATGGGGGTATGCTGCCATGCCAAGGATGTTGCAAAGGTAAAGCCAGGAGGGAAGGGCACAACGTCAAACTGCATCCTGTCACACATCAGCCACTGTACGCCCTACATTAACTATAGCCCAATTAACAACCTCTGGCCATACCTACAAGTGGAATGTAATACTGACAACAATTGCCACTACCACCTCCGCTGTGTGTGCTGGTAAAAAAACTAATGACAGTAACGTCCCCATGGATCTAAAACACCCAAATTAGAGGGTTCAGGATGACAATGTTAACAATCCCCTGAAAAAAGACTAATGTTCAAGTCCTGTCAAATGTGAATGTCCATAGTTGCTTCAAACATCAGCAAATGTCAGCAACATTAGGAGGTCCACAGCACTAATGTCATACCCATGTTGCATATGTCAGGGTCCACCCTGTGCCTGGGTCACAATGCAACATCCCAAATGTCATACTGCTCAGACAACAGCATTGAGGTGGAGGACACATTTAACTGGTCACAGAAATACACCTGCATAGTCATAGGAGATAATAGGACACTGCTACGACTAGCAAGGCAATCCAATGTACCACGCATTCCCCAACATCAGAAGTACACATTACCAATGCTGACATCCATATTGTGCCATAACAATGCTATACATAGTATATGCTACATTTCAACTACATATAGGTGGATGTGAAAGATCAGAGACTTGGGCAGGTCCAGATTGTTAAGTGTGGTGCTAGTGCCATCAGATCAACCACAGCCAGTGAAAGGCCTCACCACGAGAATGGAAGCAGATGGAGGGTTGTGTGGGACAAGAAGGTGGCAATTCACAATTTGGCCAGAACCAACACCTAGAGGATGTGATGTTGACAAGTCCATAAACTGACCACAATACATGTGACATGCAGGTGGGGCATAGGCCTGGTAGAATGCCAGTCTGAAAGACAGGAACAATGAACAGGAACCAAGATCACAATGTAAAAAAAATCGCAAGGGAGGCATGTCACATTACAAATGCCACAACACAGACACAAAATTGTACTGTATTTCATTGCAGAGGACGATGGATCTCCTGTGGATATGCCTGTCCAGGACTACCCTGATGACATGGATGATGAGCTGACAAACATCAGCCTGCAGACCCTCAAAGAGGTCCTTGAAACCCTCCAGACCCCACCTTCAGTCACAAGGAGGAGCACAGAACTAGCAGCCATCACAGAGGACCCACCCACAACCCCTATTGTACGACCTGCCAGCTCCAACACAGCTGAGGACTCAGACGACACTGACACCTGCTTTGAGAGAACTGTAGTTGGAGTACAGAGGAAGCTGGCCAAGGAGGTGCGGGTGGGGATGCAAACTATGGGGCAGCCAGCCTAGAGGGGGTGCGTTTGTGCATGATCTCAACTGAAGAACAGGCAGCAGCTATGCAAGGGCGAACAACTATCTTGCAGGAAGTAGAAAAAGGCTGAAGGAAATCAGCCCAGCCGTAATACAGTTGACCCAACACCTACAACAGCAATCCTGTCAACGCGTGGATGAATGCAACATTGAACCCCTCAGGGCCGACCTGGCTGCCTACCACCATGATGTGGCTGCTATTCTTAAGAACCAGCAGATCCTCCTTGCTGCAGTACTGCCCTTAAGACCCCCATAGTTAGAAGCTGCCGGGATGTCTGACTCCATGTCTACACAGAAGGGCAGAGGAGGCAACACACACATCAGAAGATGAAGACCAGGAACAGATCACCTTCACCCGTAAGAGTACCCGGTAGCACTAGTCCCTGCCACATGGCCACCTATTACCAAGGTCCTGTGCTTTGTAAAATGACACTCTTGCAACAACTGTACACAAGCACTGTTCTGCAAGCCACTGTTTATCTTGTCAGCCTGCCCTGTGATTGTCTCTCACTATCTCATTGCCAGATCTTGTCCCTCTGCACTGTCTGACACATCACCCCAGCATGTCTAATGACATGTCCTTTTGCACTTGTGTAGTATCACAATGGAAGATGTCACTATAATGGACTCACAATCACGGACAATGTACATATAGCACTACAGCACTTTTCAATAAATAGCACTTACACAACCACTTTGTCTCTGTGTAATGTGGCACATCAACCGTACGGTAGGTCGGTGAAGTTTGCCTCCTGTCAATTATTATAGATTGTCAATACAACTGTCCTGAAATAATGTGGGCTCATAACTATGCACAGTGGCCTGGATTGTACCATCATCTGCCCTTCCTGAGGGTTATTTCTGAGGAAAATAGAAATAATACACCATAATGCTGTGTTGGACAGAATAACGCTTCCTCAAGGGATGTCTAAGCCAGAAAATAGTGCCTTCAAATTGTTGCTTCATGGCAAAACTAACATATGTGACATTTGCCACAGATTTAAGCTAACACACACCAAACTGCATGAATGGAGGTGTATGAGTTTACATCCAAATAAGTAACCATGCTGAACAGTGTAACAAATGATCTATGGGAGTTATGTACACTATACTACAAGAGAGCATACTACCACTCACCTTATAAGGATTTCCTTGGACATCAGACTGCAGTCAGACTTAACACAGTGTCCTCAATACTAAATCTGGAAGCACAGTATGTGACATTGAAAACAACAGCTTGAAATAATCACACTTTGGGATCCATAGTAACCGTGATTGGTTTGTTGCAATGAATGGCCGAATCTTAGCTAAGTTGCTTTGGGGTAGCTGCCAATGTAACAGCTCAGTTGGGATATGGTTGCAGCATAGGACACAAATTCTAATACAAAAGAGACACTGTTCACTCATGCCAAGGCCCTGATCTACAAGCATTTGACACATACTGCCCTGCAGCTGTAGGCTGCCCTGCAGGTGGTGCTGTGACTGATCCTGGAGCAGTTGCAGTTTATGGTCCTGTAAAAGTCCCAGTTGCTGTTGGTGCCACCTGGGTGGTAGTGGTGGTGCTGCTGGTGGTGGCTGTGGTAGACACAGAAGGGCCCCCTTGTGCAAATGCCCTCCAAGCTCTGGAGGCTCGTTCATGGAGATATCTTCGGGCCATGTTGCGGTACCCAGACTTGACATCAAGTATGTGGCGGTATCGCATTGCCCGCCGTTGAAACTCCCTAACCTGGATGGGAGTCATATTTGCAACTGTTAAGACAAATAGAAAATCAAACATTAGGTACTGCATTGTGTGAAATGGCACAAGAAGTAAATCAGACATTACATCTAATGTACTTGTAACAGCACATATCATCATACAGATCATTGATTGTCCCTGAGGAAGTACATGGGAAGCCAGCCTACAAAGGTCCTATCACACATAGCACATCCAAACCCTACAAGATGGGTAACAAATGGCATGATTTTGGCATCATAGTTCTGCCAGTTGTCAGCTAAAAATCATGCTGCATATCCTCCAACACTGCCAGGGCAACAAATGTCATTGTACTGGATGGCAATCTAGGGCCACAAGATCTGCGAGTTGTAAATGGACTTGCCAGTATAGAAAGCATGTGCTAATCATGAGTGGGTATACTAGGTTCAGACAAGTGATTTACTGATTTACATGTCTGTGTACCAAACGTGTATCATCAGTCCTAGGAACTCTATTCACAACCCTACGCCTGTGTCTGGGGGGGGGGATGGAAAATCAACTAATAATTTCTAACAACAAGGACACCCAGGAAGCTTAGGAAAGCTGGACACAGGTTTGGCCCAGCACACACACCAGGTAAGGAGGATCTCCAAATAGGAGACATCCAACCCTTGTACAATCCCATCAACACTTATGCTTGGAAATGCAGACCTTTGTCCACATCATTTTCTGCCAATAAGCCATGCCTTACAACAAACAGAGAGATGCAAGAACACCTCTGGCCATGATTTGCATGCAGACCTAGGCCATTGTACCCAAGTGCCACATACTCGTAGCACTACATGTGGAGCTACATGCTGCTAGGAAGTTTAACATACAGTTCAACATGTTCATTAGTGAATAGGAAAGCAGAAGTCTTTGGGCAAAACTCAGGCATCCCTATTCTTGGAGAATTTGGGTCTGACTGGCTGACTAATTCACTAATATGGTCCACTGCTACTTTTTCTGAATCATGTTTTATCCACATGACTTATCCCTATTCACATTGCAGTGCCTAGAGGACTGAACTAGAATACCAAAATATGACAATACGATAAGGATTGGCCAACATAAAGATGGTAATAAAATGATATTCCACTCATGGAACAAACCAAATGATTGCCTAGCGCATCACATCTTGCTATGTGTCCAACACACAGAAGTCCATCACACATCACCAGCAAACACAACACATAACAGAAATATGAACACTTACTGGAGTTGTCTGGGTCCACAAATCGAGCGACCTCAACTATAGTGTAGGGTGCCGGTCCACCTGTAAGGCATGGAAGGGAGAAATGTGCTCAATTTCTGTGCAACAATTCTGCACAACAATTCAAATGACAAATACTATGTGTAAGATTAAATCAAAAAGTAAAGCCTCTCAAACATGATGATACTGCATGCTACATAACACGGCAAACATGTACAGACCCAGGGGCTCCAGTGAGTGATACCCACATCTGCACACATGCAGTGGCCCTAACTATCATGTGGTGGCAAACATGCTCCTTCATTAGTGCACAGACAAAATCATGGAGTGTATTCGTCTCATTATGAGACATCGAAAGCCACTTTCTGTGAGGACTGCATTACCAGTCAACCAACCATTGTGACTATGACCAATTTCAGACACACAGGTACAATGTACAGAGGGCCAGGGACAGTTGTTAGCCTTCAATTTGTATCAGTTTCTTAATTTGATGTGGCACAGCAATGATGAGTTGCACCAACCATAGAGATATGAACCCATGTGCATACCTTTTGGCTGTCATCCCTCATTTAAATGTGGCACTACAAACTCCAAATATCAGTCTAAGATGTTAGCTGAGCGCAGCTAGAACTTGTTACGTATGTTTCCAAATCCAGATCAGACATGTATCCGAAAAGAATGGAGGGGCACAATAAATCCAAATATTTTCGAGACTTCCATGATCGGTTTCCTGACATACTCACCGAACACACATGAAACATATGTTTGCGCCACATTGCTATCGTCACTTGACGTGAAGCCTGCACTAATTTCCTCAAATTTCTATACCTCACAGGCAACTGTGGCGTATATCTATACATATTTTGCACCAGATTTGTGTTGCTGTTTGACACAAAGGCGGCGCAAACTTACTAAATACAAATGTATTTATAAGTTTGCAGAGCTCTTGCTTCCAAACAGCTCCTAATTGCGGTGCTAAAAAAGTAGAAATATGGCCCTGTGTGTTTCACTGGCATTCCACATGCTCTACAACATTGCCGGCAGATATTGTAAAAATCAGCATATGTCACGACAGAGCATTTAAATGTGAACATTAACATGCTTTGTACTCACCAACAGGGCCACCAATCACAATTCCAAGGTGGTCCAGCAGATCTTGCTCCCTGGATACAAGGTCAGCCCAGCGGTGCTTCAGCTGGTGGTAGTTTTGTGGTGTGTTGTGTACTCTCTGCAGATGATGCAACACCTCTGCCCACCGGAGCCTCCGTTCCTCAGTGTGATACCCTTGGATCACACGACCACCTGCCTCAATCATGAGGGGTAGGAAATGGCACACAAGCCAAATGAACCCACCCAGCTCCTCCGCTCCCATCCTGCCAAGACGAGGCTTACCCATCATAATGGTACAAAAAAGAAATAGAGGATAAAGGGGAACAAAGGAGAATAGGGGGAAAGTAGGACAGGAAAAATTAAAAAAACTACAAACACAGCCCAACTATACCCAAACTACCACTACCCACAACAGACTCCCAACACAACAAAGACAATTGTTGAGAACACAAATGACTACAAAAACACTCAGACAGGATACCACAGACAGTTTTTATACACAAAAATACAATCAAAAGACCACACTGGAGCCAAAATCACTAAGGCCCATATTTATACTTTTTGACGCAAAACTGCGCTAACGCAGTTTTGCGTCAAAAAAATTTGCGCCGGCTAACGCCATTCTGAAGCGCCATGCGGGCGCCGTATTTATTGAATGACGTTAGCCGGCGTTAGCCGCCGGCGCCGTCTGTTGTGCGTTAAAAAAAACGACGTACACCAGGCAGCGCCGGCGTAGGGGAAAATGGAGCTTGGGCGTCAAGAAATGGGGCAAGTCAGGTTGAGGCAATTTTTTCACCTCAACCCGATTTGCGCCATTTTTTTTCACTCCCAACCCCCATAGAAATGACTCCTGTCTTAGCAAAGACAGGAGTCATGCCCCCTTGCCCAATGGCCATGCCCAGGGGACTTCTGTCCCCTGGGCATGGTCATTGGGCATAGTGGCATGTAGGGGGGCACAAATCAGGCCCCCCTATGCCACAAAAAAAAAAAAAAAACACTTACCTGAACTTACCTTAATGTCCCTGGGATGGGTCCCTCCAGCCTTGGGTGTCCTCCTGGGGTGGGCAAGGGTGACAGGGGGGTCCCTGGGGGCATGGGAGAGCACCTCTGGGCTCCTTCAGAGCCCACAGGTCCCTTAACGCCTGCCTTTTGCAGGTGCTAAAAAACGGCGCAAAAGCGGCCGTACGTCATTTTTTTTGACCCGGCCACTCCCGGGCTTAAATTTTGCCCGGGAGTATTAATCTGACGCACATGCCTCGGAGTCGATTTTTTAGACGTGAACGCCTACCTTGCATCTCATTAACGCAAAGTAGGTGTCCACGCTAAAAAATTACGCAAACTCCATGGACTTTGGCGCTAGACGCGTCTAACGCCAAAGTATAAATATGGAGTTAGTTTTGTGTCGAAATTGCATTAAAAAAAAACCAACGCAATTCCGGGGCAAACGGAGTATAAATATGCCCCTGAATGCACAGAGAAAAATCGAGACACAGCCACACAGTCAGGAAATATCACAGACTGCAAAGTGAAAGTGAAAGCACACCCACTGTACCTATTCTGTAAACAGGATATCCTATTACATCACTTCCTGCCTAAAATGAAGTGCGTTTTTATTGTTATGCGTCAAAATATTATGACGCTTACAGTCTGCGCGTCATTTTTTATTGACGCACAGGAGTAGATTTGACCCCGCATCCATATGTTTCAAAATTGTTTATAACTTAACCAATTTCCGGGTGTACAGTGTAGAAAATACTGCTCAGGGCCAATGGTTGTTTCAGGGCATTGCAAAAACAACAAATGATGGACGGAATGCTGAACATTGTCAAACACTAACCCCCAGTCATAGATCTGGGTTTAATCCATCGTTCTTTTGCTCACCATGCCACCCCAGTTTGGACCCAGCCATATGCAAATCAGTCTTGACTCTGTTCCTCATGGGAACAGTCCAGACCGAACTGCCAAGCCAGGTCCTCACTGGACCGGAAACAAGCATCCTGGGACCGGTTTCGGGGTTTCACCCCTCATCAGCCAGGCTAGCTTGAATCCAGTGGCATGGGAAGCACCGGACCCACGTCTGGGCATACCCTTCCCACTTAGGGCGACAAAGCAAAAACAACAAGTGATGGACGGAATGCTGAACATTGTCAAACACTCACCCCCAGTCATAGATCTGGGTTTAATCCATCGTTCTTTTGCTCACCATGCCACCCCAGTTTGGACCCAGCCATATGCAAATCAGTCTTGACCCTGTTCCTCATGGGAACAGTCCAGACCGAACTGCCAAGCCAGGTCCTCACTGGACCGGAAACAAGCATCCTGGGACCGCTTTCGGGGTTTCACCCCTCATCAGCCAGGCTAGCTTGAATCCAGTGGCATGGGAAGCACGGGACCCACGTCTGGGCATACCCTTCCCACTTAGGGCGACAAAGCAAAAACAACAAGTGATGGACGGAATGCTGAACATTGTCAAACACTCACCCCCAGTCATAGATCTGGGTTTAATCCATCGTTCTTTTGCGCACCATGCCACCCCAGTTTGGACCCAGCCATATGCAAATCACTCTTGACCCTGTTCCTCATGGGAACAGTCCAGACCGAACTGCCAAGCCAGGTCCTCACTGGACCGGAAACAAGCATCCTGGGACCGGTTTCGGGGTTTCACCCCTCATCAGCCAGGCTAGCTTGAATCCAGTGGCATGGGAAGCACGGGACCCACGTCTGGGCATACCCTTCCCACTTAGGGCGACAAAGCAAAAACAACAAGTGATGGACGGAATGCTGAACATTGTCAAACACTCACCCCCAGTCATAGATCTGGGTTTAATCCATCGTTCTTTTGCTCACCATGCCACCCCAGTTTGGACCCAGCCATATGCAAATCAGTCTTGACCCTGTTCCTCATGGGAACAGTCCAGACGAACTGCCAAGCCAGGTCCTCACTGGACCGGAAACAAGCATCCTGGGACCGGTTTCAGGGTTTCACCCCTCATCAGCCAGGCTAGCTTGAATCCAGTGGCATGGGAAGCACGGGACCCACGTCTGGGCATACCCTTCCCACTTAGGGCGACAAAGCAAAAACAACAAGTGATGGACGGAATGCTGAACATTGTCAAACACTCACCCCCAGTCATAGAGCTGGGTTTAATCCATCGTTCTTTTGCTCACCATGCCACCCCAGTTTGGACCCAGCCATATGCAAATCAGTCTTGACCCTGTTCCTCATGGGAACAGTCCAGACCGAACTGCCAAGCCAGGTCCTCTCTGGAGCGGAAACAAGCATCCTGGGACCGGTTTCGGGGTTTCACCCCTCATCAGCCAGGCTAGCTTGAATCCAGTGGCATGGGAAGCACGGGACCCACGTCTGGGCATACCCTTCCCACTTAGGGCGACAAAGCAAAAACAACAAGTGATGGACGGAATGCTGAACATTGTCAAACACTCACCCCAAGTCATAGATCTGGGTTTAATCCATCGTTCTTTTGCTCACCTTGCCACCCCAGTTTGGACCCAGCCATATGCAAATCAGTCTTGACCCTGTTCCTCATGGGAACAGTCCAGACCGAACTGCCAAGCCAGGTCCTCACTGGACCGGAAACAAGCATCCTGGGACCGGTTTCGGGGTTTCACCCCTCATCAGCCAGGCTAGCTTGAATCCAGTGGCATGGGAAGCACAGGACCCACGTCTGGGCATACCCTTCCCACTTAGGGCGACAAAGCAAAAACAACAAGTGATGGACGGAATGCTGAACATTGTCAAACACTCACCCCAAGTCATAGATCTGGGTTTAATCCATCGTTCTTTTGCTCACCATGCCACCCCAGTTTGGACCCAGCCATATGCAAATCAGTCTTGACCCTGTTCCTCATGGGAACAGTCCAGACCGGACTGCCAAGCCAGGTCCTCACTGGACCGGAAACAAGCATCCTGGGACCGGTTTCGGGGTTTCACCCCTCATCAGCCAGGCTAGCTTGAATCCAGTGGCATGGGAAGCACCGGACCCACGTCTGGGCATGCCCTTCCCACTTAGGGCGACAAAGCAAAAACAACAAGTGATGGACGGAATGCTGAACATTGTCAAACACTCACCCCCAGTCACAGATCTGGGTTTAATCCATTGTTCTTTTGCTCACCATGCCACCCCAGTTTGGACCCAGCCATATGCAAATCAGTCTTGACCCTGTTCCTCATGGGAACAGTCCAGACCGAACTGCCAAGCCAGGTCCTCACTGGACCAGAAACAAGCATCCTGGGACCGATTTCGGGGTTTCACCCCTCATCAGCCAGGCTAGCTTGAATCCAGTGGCATGGGAAGCACGGGACCCACGTCTGGGCATACCCTTCCCACTTAGGGCGACAAAGCAAAAACAACAAGTGATGGACGGAATGCTGAACATTGTCAAACACTCACCCCCAGTCATAGATCTGGGTTTAATCCATCGTTCTTTTGCTCACCCTGCCACCCCAGTTTGGACCCAGCCATATGCAAATCAGTCTTGACCCTGTTCCTCATGGGAACAGTCCAGACCGAACTGCCAAGCCAGGTCCTCACTGGACCGGAAACAAGCATCCTGGGACCGGTTTTGGGGTTTCACCCCTCATCAGCCAGGCTAGCTTGAATCCAGTGCCATGGGAAGCACGGGACCCACGTCTGAGCATACCCTTCCCACTTAGGGCGACAAAGCAAAAACAACAAGTGATGGACGGAATGCTGAACATTGTCAAACACTCACCCCCAGTCATAGATCTGGGTTTAATCCATTGTTCTTTTGCTCACCATGCCACCCCAGTTTGGACCCAGCCATATGCAAATCAGTCTTGACCCTGTTCCTCATGGGAACAGTCCAGACCGTTTATTTCGGGTATAAGCGTCATTTTTTTACTCAAATGTTGCAAAAATTCTTGTATTAACTGGGTTTGGGTCATTTTTCCTATTTTAATGGTACATTACAGTTGTGACAATACTGAGTTAGGCTGATTGCACCCACTTTGGGCATGACAGTGTGTGAGCACATGTGACAGATCATGATCCGCTACTTGATGTACAGGATTTTCCCTCATGACTGACGCAATAGATGGCCAAAGGTGTGGGCTACATATATGTATTACACAAATTGGGCATGTTTGGCATCAGGAGAGGATAGCAAGGTGACGCACATAGGTACAATTACTCAATGCCTATGGGTCAATGTGTGTGCTTTGGCTACTAATATAGTTGTTGACCCACTATGTGACCATCACAAGATGCATTATAGCAAATATCAATCAATCAATCACTGCATTTCTAAAGCACGCTACATACCCGTGAGTGTCTCAAGGCGGGGGGGGCGCTACTGATCGAAGAGCAAGGTCTTGAGAAGTATTCTGAAGGCCAGCAGGTCCTCAGTCTGTCGTAGGTTGGTAGGGAGAGTGTTCCTGGTCTTGGCGGTGAGGTAGGAGAAGCATCTGCCGCCGGTGGTGGTTTTCCGGATACAGGGCATTGTGGCGAGGGCGAGGTTGGCTGAGCGGAGGCTTCGGGTGGGGGTTTGGAAGCTGGGTCGGTTGTTGAGGTATGTAGGTCCGGTGTTGTGTAGTGCTTTGTGTGCGTGGGTGAGGAGTTTGAAGGTGATCCTCTTATTGATGGGGAGCCAGTGCAGGCCTCTTAGCTGGGGTGTGATGTGGCTGCACCGGGGGCGTCGAGGATTAGTCGTGCCGAGGCGTTCTAGATTCGTTGTAGTCATCTCAGGAGCTTGGTTAGGACGTTCCCGTAGTCGAATCTGCTGGTGATGAGGGCCTGGATGACGGTTTTCCTCGTGTCAGGGGGAATCCATTTGAAGATCCTGCAGAGCATCCGCAGGGTGTTGAAGCAGGACGCGGAGAAAGCGTTGACTTGCCTGGTCATGGAGAGGGTGGAGTCGAGGATGACCCCCAGGTTGCGAGCGTGGTCTGTGGGGTCTGCCTTGGGCTTCTTCAGAAGGGCGTTAATCTCGGCGTGCTTCCAGCTTTCAGGGAAGGTTGCTGTCTCGAAGGAACTGTTGATTGTTTTCCAGAGGTGGGGCGTGATGGTTGTGTTGGCTTTGTTGAAGACGTGGTGAGGGCAGGGGTTGGATGGGGATCCGGAGTGGAAGGAGTTCATGGTTTTGATGGTGTCTTCGCCGCTGACATAAGACCAGGCAGTCAGGCGGCTGGTGAGGGTGGTGGTCGCAGGGGTGGTGGTTTTGGTGGTGGGTGCGGGGATGTCGGAGTTGAAGCTGTTGTGGATGTTGGTGATCTTGCGGTGAAAGAAGGTGGCCATGGAGTTGCACAGGTCTTGTGATGGTGGGATGTCATTGGTGTTGGAGCTGGGGTTGGAGAGTTCTTTCACGATGCTGAAGAGCTCTTTGGTGTTGTGTGCATTGTTGTCTAAGCGGTCCTTGAAGGCGGTACTCTTGGCGGTCCTAATGAGTTGGTGGTGTCTGCGGATGGCGCTCTTGTGGGCTGTGTGGCTGTTTGGTGTTCGGTCGTGGAGCCATTTCTTCTCCAGTTTCCGACAGGTGTGCTTGGAGATCAGGAGGTCTTCGGTGAACCAGGCGGCTTTCTTGTTGGTGTGTTGGTGTGGTTGGTTGTGGAGGTCTTGAGAGGGGCGAGGGTGTTGGCGCAGTCGTTAATCCACTGTTTGAGGTTAGTCGCGGCGGTGTCTGGGTCGGTGGGGTTGGCGGGTGGTTTCAGGACGAGAGTGGTAGTCAGTTGGTCTTTGGTGACCTTGCCCCAGCAGCGGCGTGGTAGCTGCTGGGTGCAGTGGTGTATTTTGGTTTTCCTGAAGGTGAAGTGGACGCATCTGTGGTCGGTCCAGTGGGGTTCGGTGGTGTGGCTGAAGGACACATGGGGGCTTGTGGAGAAGATGGTGTCCAGCGTGTGTCCAGCGCCATGGGTGGGTGTTGTCACGAGCTGTTTGAGTCCGAGGTTGGCGAGGTTGTCGATCAGGGCAGTGGAGTTGGCGTCATTGTTGTTCTCAAGGTGGAAGTTCAGGTCCCCGAGGAGGATGTAGTCCGTGGAGGCGAGGGCGTGGGTGCTGACGAGGTCGGCGATGGTGTCGCTGAACTGTGGTCGTGGTCCGGGTGGTCTGTAGACGAGTGTTCCTCTGAGGGTGGTGTTGGGGTTTGGTAGTGGATCTGGAAGTGAATGTGCTCGGCGGTGGTGAGGCTGTCGTCGGTGTTGGTCGAGACTCGGAGGGTGTCCTTGTGGATGATGGCAATTCCCCCTCCCACTCCGTTGTTGCGGTCTCTGCGGGAGATCTTGTAGCCCTGTGGGACGGCTATGGCGATGTCTGGTGCTGAGTAGGCGTTCAGCCAGGTCTCCGTCAGGAAGGCGATGTCGGGGGGGGTTGTGTCTTGGAGGTCCCAGAGTTCGATGGCGTGCTTACGTGCGGAGCGGGTGTTGAGGAGAATGCAGTGGAGGTGGCTGGGTTCTCTGGTTGGTGGTTTGGTGGGTTGGATGCTGGTGAATCTGCAATTCCGGCAGGCAAAGGGCCCTTGGGTGCGCTTCGGGGTGGCCCGGTAGCAGGGGTGATCTTGTCCAGTGTTGAGTGCGTGGAGGGTGCTGGCGTCGGAGTGCAGTCTGGCGTTGCAGGGGCGCGGGGTCCAGGGGTCCTGGCACTGGGCATGGTCCAGGCACGGAAGGGCACAGACGGGCTTGCCTTTGGCGTGCCGAACGCGCCCGCTGCGCTCGTCTGCTGCGCTTTCGCGCTGCGACCTCCATAAGAGGCGAAGTGGGAGGGAGGAGCAGCTGGGAGGCGGGAGCGGGGTGGCCAATGGGCGAGGGCACGGGAGACAGAAGGTAAAAGGGGGCGGGGCTGCAGGGGAGCAGCAGCGGGAAGTGGGGGACGGGGGGGCACAGAGGGCAGTGGCGCGAAAGGGAGCGCCTAGCAGAGAGACAAAAATGAGAGACAAAAAGCAAAAAGCAGAATGCCAAAATATAAACAATAAGTTACAAGACAATTTGGGAGAAAAAAAGATTAGCAGTACAACCAACAGTCACCAGGGGTGGCGAACCCTCGGCAGCATTGGGAGTGAGACACGGGCACCCAGGAGGAGCCGTGCGGCATGGGGAGCGACCCGAGGTCAGGTTGCACTCACTGCCGCGCGGCGACCTCCATAAGAGGCGAAGTGGGAGGGAGGAGCAGCTGGGAGGCGGAAGTGGGGCGGCCAATGGGTGAGGGCACAGGAGACAGAAGGTAAAAGGGGGCGGGCCCGCATGGGCGCAGCGGCAGTAGGTGGGGGGGTACAGAGGGCAGTGGCGCAAAAGGGAGCGCCTAGCAGAGAGACAAAAATGAGAAACAAAAAGCAAAAAGCAGAATGCCAAAATATAAACAACAAGTTACAAGACAATTTGGGAGAAAAAAAAGATTAGCAGTACAACCAACAGTCACCAGGGGCGGCGAACCCTTGGCAGCAGCGGGGAGTGAGACACGGGCACCCAGGAGGAGCCGTGCGGCGTGTGGAGCGACCCGAGGTCAGGTCGCACTCACTGCCATGCGGCGACCTCCATAAGAGGTGAAGTGGGAGGGAGGAGCAGCTGGGAGGCGAGAGCGGGGCGGCCAATGGGCGAGGGTACGGGAGACAGAAGGTAAAAGGGGGCGGGGCCACAGGGGAACAGCGGCAGGAAGTGGGGGGTGGGGGGTACAGAGGGCAGTGGCGCAAATGGGAGCACCTAGCAGAGAGACAAAAATGAGAGACAAAAAGCAAAAAGCAGAATGCCAAAATATAAACAACAAGTTAGAAGACAATTTGGGAGAAAAAAAAGATTAGCAGTACAATCAACAGTCACCAGGGGCGGCGAACCCTCTGCAGCATCGGGAGTGAGACACGGGCACCTAGGAGGAGCCGTGCGGCATGGGGAGCGACCCAAGGTGCTTGTATGCATGTGGAGTCAATGTGTCCAACACCCAGATGCAAGTCAGTGTGGAAATGAGAGAGGACATGTGTTAGTCATACATGTAGCAACAAGTGCTGTGTGCACTTTCTAGTTTTTGGGTAACATAAACACCACAAATGACAAAGCATGCACTGGATAGATAGCAGACGGTTGCTCATTTCATTGTTCCAAAACTTGGCCATCACATGTCCTGGAATGTTGGATACTACTTCCTAGGCTTTTGTTGGTGAACCCACCATGAGTCAGGCACATGTACATACTAAGTGGGCACCGTGTTTGTGACACAGAGAGCCAAAGATAAACCACCTACGAAACAGCGACATTCCCAGAAAAATGGAAACACGCCGAAATCCGTGACCTCCTCAAGAAGCCCAAAGCAGACCCCAATGACCTCAAGAATTTCCGACCCATCTCCCTGCTCCCCTACTCAGCAAAGGTGATTGAAAGAATCGTCAACACACAACTAACCAGCCACCTCGAAGACAACGGCATCCTAGACCCCTCCCAGTCCGGCTTCAGACAAAACCACAGCACCGAAACCGCCCTTCTCGCCGCCACAGATGACATCAGACGCCAAATGGACAACGGCGAAACATCAGCCCTCATCCTCCTGCCGCCTTCGACACAGTCTGCCACCGCACCCTGGAATCACGCCTCCACGAAACCGGAATTCAAGGAAAAGCCCTCGACTGGATCGTCTCATTCCGCTCCGGCAGAACCCAGAGAGTCCGCCTACACCCCTTCCACTCCGGAGCCACCGACATCATCTGCGGCGTCCCCCAGGGCTCATCCCTCAGCCCGACGCTGTTCAACATCTACATGGCCCCCCTCGCACAAGTGGCCCGACAACACAACCTCAACATTCTCACCTACGCCGACGATACCCAGCTCATCCTCTCACTCACCAAAGACCCGCACACCGCCAAAACCAACCTCCACGAAGGAATGAAATCCATCGCCGAATGGATGAGAAACAGCCATCTGAAACTGAACTCGGACAAGACGGAGGTCCTCATCCTCGGATCCACCCCTCCGCCTGGGACGACTCCTGGTGGCTCACCGCACTAGGAACCCCACCGATACCGACAGACCACGCTCGCAACCTGGGCTTCATCGTCGACTCCTCCCTCACCTTGTCTAAACAGATCAACGCAGTTTCCTCCTCCTGCTACAACACACCCCGCATGCTCCGCAGAATTTACAAATGGATCCCGACAGAAACAAGAAGAACAGTGACACAGGCCCTCATCAACAGCAGGCTGGACTATGGCAACGCGCTCTACACAGGCATCCCAGCTAAAGACCTACTTTGCCTCCAACGCATCCAAAACGCCTCCGCCCGACTGATCCTCAACATACCCCCCCACAGCCACATCTCCCACCAACTGAGAAACCTTCACTGGCTCCCCGTGGACAAAAGGATCACTTTCAAGCTTCTTACCCATGCTCACAAAGCGCTCCACGACACCGGACCAGCCTACCTAAACAACAGACTCAGCTTCTACACCCCTACCCGTCAGCTCCGCTCCTCTGGCCTCACCCTCGCCATCGTCCCCCGCATCCGAAGAAAGACCTCCGGTGGCAGATCCTTCTCATACCTCACCGCCAAAACCTGGAACACCCTCCCTACCAACCTGCGACAGACTCAAGACCTACTCACCTTCAGAAGACTCCTCAAGACCTGGCTCTTCGACCAGAAACTCCTGCTCCCCCCCCAGCGCCTTGAAACCCTCACGGGTACGTAGTGCGCTTTATAAATCCATTGATTAATTGATTGATTGATTATGTCACACCACAGTTTAGGTCATATAACTGAGCCACAACTCTCCTGTGGCAGTGGAAGACCAGCAGACCAAGCAGCACGTGGCCTCATATGTCCAGTGATCAAATGCACAGAGGTGTCTGGTTCAAGTGTGTGGGCCAATGTATAGCCTGCATATTTTTAGGGGTCTATGTTGTCACAATTACGTCCAGATCTAGTCATGGGTCTGTGGCGGCTATTCCTGTATCTACTAATTATCCTTTGGAGGTCAATGGAAGTAAAGCCAATGAGGAATTGATAACCCACATGGGGATGGTCCTACCCTGTCACTGCAGACATGTTATGAGACTGTCAACAGGGCAACCTTGGTGTGCTGAGTAAAATAATATCTCAGGATTCTTGTACCGGCAGATGTCATCACAACATTTGTACACAGGTTGGCCTCTAAAATTCCCATTGCACCTGGGAACATAATAGCCTCTGTGCTGATTATTCTCACAGCTATTCACCACGCACGGCCCATCAATATGTTGTGAGCAATGTGAATCAGCGTGTGGACTGTCAGGGTCCTAACATGTGTGGACATTTCATGCACATTATCTGAAGTTGCTGGTTCTGCTGGAGGCACCATACCCAATCACTGCATACGGCCATGGTACACTGTCACAATTTGTCACTCATGCATACATAAGACCCTGACAAGGGATAGGCCATGATTTGGGTATTTGGAGACAAGTTCCCAACAATGGTACGATAAATAAACAGATTATGCAATACAATGTATTTGAGTATGCATTGTAGACCCACCCAACAAAATACCCCAGGAGGAATGTGAGGGTTGGGAAAGCAGCTATGATACAAATGTACCCACAATTAACTTTTAGGGTAAGGCACAAACAGGAGCCAGTCAGGCCAACAGGATGCAGGGTCAATCAAGATCCAGACATTTCACAAGGTAAATACTCAGTGGTCTGACTGAGACTGGTCGGAGGAGGAACAAGACAGTTGAAATGGAAGACTGTGTTTGTCCTGTGTTATGGAAGGTGACACATTAACCCAGCTGCTGTGTTACACAGCAATGCATATCACAGTTATCGATAAAATGGCAGCTTCTGTGCTATTCCAAGCATCTGCAAGGGCAGTGCATGTTCAAATGGCTGGTCTGCATGGAGGTGCTCACAGGTGTGTGCAGCATCAGTCTTTCACAAGTCCTGTAGGTGAGATTCAAGTTCAAATGGCCAACAGTGCCTTTCACATGGGAAGTAATCTACAGGTGATTACAGGGCTTAAAGACTACAAGCCTGTGCATTATTTAACCAGACGTCCATGCAGACAGAAGTCCAATGACTATGGCATACTATACTAAAGGGGGAAGCACACTGGATTAACATTGTGAGTCTGGGAGTGTGTAGAGGAGGGATTATCTGGGTACACATGTTACTATTCCAGGGACCTCTGAAGACGGGTGGGGTGAGACCGGGAACATGGGTGTGCCAGGACTTAGGACATGGGCTGACATGTACATGGGATGTCATGTGCACAATGCTTGTCATAGCTGTGGCACTTGTGCTATCTATTTGCTGCTTTTATGGAATTCTAGTCACACATAGGGGGTTATTCTAACTTTGGAGGAGGTGTTAATCCGTCCCAAAAGTGACGGAAAAGTGACGGATTTACCACCAGCCATATTACGAGTCCATTATATCCTATGGAACTCGTAATACGGCTGGTGGTATATCCGTCATTTTACCGTCACTTTTGGGACGGATTAACACTCCTCCAAAGTTAGAATAACCCCCATAGTCCTTGCAAAGATAGGTGATGTAACAGGTACTGCTGTCAAGGGTCTGGTCATACATTCCTGTTACTAATGCAATAGCACATCCACTGCCTCATGTATGATGCTTTTTGTTCCATTATTGACTGATGGTGTCTTAGTTGTGTGCCATATGCTGCAATGAACCATTTTGCCAACATTTATGTGTGAAATAGGTGTGGTTGTCTGCTATTGGCCTTCAAAGGTGAAATGTACAGGATATATGTCATTTACAGTGTGTGTGAATGTGACTGTTGATTCATACGCATCACAATTGCTTTGGAAAGTTCTGTGTCCTAATCGGTATATCAGCAATGCTCCATGAGACTACACTCTTATACTGATAGTTAGAGATATTGTTATGCAAAAATGATTACCCAGACCATGATATGGTGATTATAGGTGTTTATTTTCATATATTTAAAACAGTAGTGATGGTGAGTTGAGTCAAAAGAAATTGTTGACAAGATGTTGGCTCCTACGCAATCCTGCAGCTGTGTTTGGTTGGTCCCCCTCATGCTGATGGCCGGCATCCTCCTCTTCCTCCTCTTCTGACATTTGTGGCTCTTGTTCTAATAGGGGAATGTTCCTTCGTACACATATGTTGTGCAGGATGGCACAGGTCAAAATGATCTTGCAGACCATCTCTGGTGAGTATAGGAGGCTGCCTCCAGTGATGTTGAGGCACCTGAATCTTGACTTCAGGATGCCAAAGGTCCTCTCGACTATGGTGTCTGTCCTCCTATGTGCCTCATTATAGGCATGCTCTGCTGCTGTGCTTGGGTTGGCAAATGGAGTCATAATCCATGGCTGGATCTCACACCCCTGATCAGCTGAAAGAGAAAATGATTGAGAACATGTTGCTGTAGCTTGTGCCATAAATATCACCTTGCATGGCAGTAGCTCTCTTGTTTTGTCTGTGACTCATCTGTGTTTGTGTTATTGTGTCCATTGCTAGACTTCTAGGATGTACCATCAGCATTGGGTTGTTTCCTTAGCTGAACAAGTGTTTGGCTGCTGATCGGATGTCAGCAGTATCTTTTGAGAGTTGCAGTACAGTGTGTGCTCCCTTGCATTGTGACTTGTGATACAGATGTCCCTGTGTCTTCACTGGGGGCGAGGTGAGAGTTCCATACACAGAATCAAATCAACAGTGGTGGTAAAATGTTTGCATCTATGTACCCTGGACATCCCATACATTTTGACATATGGAATAGATTAATTTAACCATCAGTGAGACCCTTAGATTTTGCAAGGTGACAATTAGCCAAACTTCTCTGTACGTTGTGATCACTGATGTCTTAACATTTGACTGTACACTAATTTCACATGTGTGACTAGTTCACTGCAGACCTATTTCCCTGCCCTTGCCAAGTTGACTCAAGTTGTAACGTCTACCTCGACTACTGCACATGGTCTAGTTCAGCTGGCTAACTTGGTTGTGAGGTTGTCATTTTGAGTTTCAGAAGGTCCGTATGGCAGTACATCTGTTGTGTGTGTGTTAATTAGTCACAATGCGTATGTGTAGGAATGTGCACTTTGCATATTGTCCCATCAAGATGTGTTCTTCGCACAGTCCACTTGCCTCTTGGTAGTTGGCAATGTGAGAGCAGGAGTGATGTGAAATATTTGAACGGCCTCAATGATTGCATTTGACTTTTATTGTGGTCATCATAATGCTATGTGTGTCATGGTGTTTGACCTGCTGCAAAAAACATTCCAAACCTCTTGCACAGTACGTATTGAAGGATGTTTGATTGAGTGTTATTTATGTGTTATTGAAGTTTAATCTTCGCAGATGTAATGCCAGTTGGGACCATGTGTTTGTCATTGTGTTGTTTTACATTTTCCCCTTGTGTCTGTGGAGTGGCATCAGTTGTTATTTGGAACGGTAATTTGTCCCTAGGTGTGTCTCCCATTGGGTGAGGATATCAAACATGCCTAGCAGTGTCACAACCTCAGTGTGTTCCTGTCCACATGTTGATGTTGTGGTGTATGTATTGTGTGTCCTAGCGGGTTGCTGTGCAGTGTGTATATAAGTAGGTTTCTGTACTTACCAACAAGTAGTCCATTTCCATATCGTCCATCCTGGAAGTGTTGATTGATGGTGCAGTGATGGAAGATGAATGAATCATGTACACTCCCAGGATACTTTGCCACGATGTTGGTGATCAATCCCTGGTGATCCACAATGGCCTGCACATTGATGGAGTGTTTGTGCTTCCTGTTGCGGTATAGATGTTCAGTTGCAGCAGTTGGCACAAGGCGTACATGTGTGCAGTCAATGGCACCAAGGACGTGTGGGAATCCATTAATGAGATAAAATCCCTGTTTGGTCTCCTGCTGCTTCTGCTGTGTGTTGGGGAAGCAGATGTGGCGGGGTGTGAGTGAGATGATGGCATCCAGTACCTTGGGGAGGAAGGTGGAGAATGATGGCTGTGAGATCCCAGCAACCAGTGCGCCAGTGGTTTGAAAGGAGCCACTTGCCAACATGTGTAGTACAGCTAGCAGCTTGGTTTCTGGTGGGATGGTGCGGGGTGTCTGCAAGCGGGGTGCCAATTGTGGCTCAATGTTGCGCTGCAGCTGCTGAATGGCTTGCTTGTTCAACCTGTACCTCTGGATGATGTCATGTTCCCTGAGGCCATGAAGGGTTGTCCTGGTGCGAAATATGTTTTCATTAAATACATGTGTGTTTGAACCATTTTAACGCCTGCCCTGACCCAGGCATTCATTTTTGATGCAAATTGGGCTGTGCGTCATTTTCCGATTCCGCCTCCCGGCCGTGTGGGATTTTTGCGCGGTAGCATAAATAAGGCGCACAGGTGTTTGAGTCATTTTTTGGATGGGAATGCCTACCTTGCATGTCATTAACGCAAGGTGGTTTCCCGCATCCAGAAAATGACGCACACAGTGGAATTTGGACGTCCGCGGGCGTCAAAGTTTAAATATGGGGCACGGTTTGCGCCCAATGTGCGTCAAAATTCTTGACGCACATTCAGCGCAAACAGAGTATAAATATGTCCCTTAAACCTTGAAAGCTTATAGGGGGTGATTCTGACCGCGGCGGTCGCCGCCCGCCAAGCGGTTCCCGCCGAAAGACCGCTCCGCGGTCAAAAGACCGCAGCGGTCATTCTGGCTTTCCCACTGGGCTGGCGGGCGACCGCCGAAAGTCCGCCCGCCAGCCCAGCGGGAAACACCCTTCCCACGAGGAAGCCGGCTCAGAATGGAGCCGGCGGAGTGGGAAGGTGCGACGGGTGCAGTTGCACCCGTCTCGAATTTCAGTGTCTGCAAAGCAGACACTGAAATTCTTTGTGGGGCCCTCTTACGGGGGCCCCTGCAGTGCCCATGCCATTGGCATGGGCACTGCAGGGGCCCCCAGGGGCCCCACGACACCCCATACCGCCATCCTGTTCCTGGCGGGAGAACCGCCAGGAACAGGATGGCGGTATGGGGTGTCAGAATCCCCATGGCGGCGCAGCAAGCTGCGCCGCCATGGCGGATACCCATGGGCAGCGGAAAGTCGGCGGTACACCGCCGGCTTTCCGCTTCTGGCCGCGGCTGTACCGCCGAGGTCAGAATGCCCGGCGGAGCACCGCCAGCCTGTTGGCGGTGCTACCGCCAACCTCCGCCATGGCGGTAATTACCGCCAGGGTCAGAATGACCCCCATAATCTGTTAGCTCCACGAGCCTTGACCAAGACACCAACTTGGACTCCTCCAGAATTTGTCTTATAGTACAAACAGATCTTGCAGTAGTGAAAAGCAGATTTAAGAGGTTTTCTCTACTAGAACATGTAGAAATTAAAAGTAAATGTCCAACTTTTTATGTACACTGCACCCTGTTTTTAAGGGCCTAATCTAGGGGTGACTAATATGCATCAAAATGAAGGTTTTTGTTTGGCAAAGGGTTTATATTGCCAGGTCAAATGACAGTTTAATCTGCACACACAGGCTGCATTGGCAGGTCTCAGACAGGTTTAAAAGGACTATTTAAGTGGGTGGCACAATACATTCTGCAAGCCTACTAGTAGCATTTAATTAACAAAGCATGGGTACTTGTAGGACCACTTTACTAAGGACCTACAAGTAAGTTAAATGTGCCAGTTGTGTAGAAGCAACATTCTATCATGTTTAAAGGAGAGAGCACAAGCACTTTAGCACTGGTTAGTAGAGTCCTAAAGCCAATAAAAATAGGCTCAGCAAATAGGGAAGGTGAAGTCAAAGAGTTTCAGGATGACTCTGCAGAACAGGCCAAATCCAACATAATAGCATTTGTAGGGTAGATCTGTAGAATGTTTTACTTCAACATTGGTGGACAGACATTCCTTCTCCTACTTCGTTAATTATTAGTTCATTAAAGTTACTAGGAAGCAAATATCCAAGAAATTTCTACCACTAGGAATCATAGCTATAACTATACAGTGGCTACTGCCACACTGTAACATACATAAATATTCACTGAAAAAACAAAGGTTAAAGTAACATACAAAAAACAATGAATTTCACCAGTTATAGTTATCTCAAGGAATTATAACTCATGCCCTAAGGTTACTATAACACAAACCCCAAAACTTTCTAGGAAATAGTTTAGGTTGATGAGACTTTTTTGTGAAAAGGTTTGTGAAAATTTGTCATACAAAACCAGAGTTGTTGGGAAAATAAAAAATACTTTTCCTACTGAAATGCAGACTAAACTATAACTATCCAGTGGCAATATATATAAGTACAAAGGTTACAGGGATGTGATAGTTAGCTTCTGAATGTACACGCACAAAACCATAGAAATTCAGTCAGCTGTTATAGTTAGAGTTATTTCAAGTAACTGTAACTCGTGCCCTAAGGAAACACGCCTCTGCCATGCACAGTTTTCTCATCAATAATTTTATTGCAAATGGTGTAGTGATAATATCAATGATGTTATAAAAGATTTAATCAATGAGGTGATATGTGGGGTATTAAGCTGTGCATGGTGAGGGCTCGAGTAACGGTTACCTTACGGCATTAGTTATAGTTATTTGAAAAATAAATACTGTTCCTTGAATGCAGGAACAATCCTTTCATCTGTTTTCCTGTCCGCAGCTGAAACAGATGAAAAGTCTGAGTCTGCTCCCAGCGAGCTGGAGCAGTTTTCATGCTCCCGTCTGCTCTGATTGGACTTACAGATTGTCTTGGTGAGTGGTGGTCCCCACGGAAATTAATGGCTCCAGGAGGGGGACATTGGGCCTCCCTCATTTAGTATGCAGAGGGCATGGCCCTCCTCCTTTAGTAGGAGGTGGTGGTCCACAACGTTAAAAATGGCTCAGGTAGGTAGCTGTGTGACCCCCCTCTTTCCCTTTCAAGTAGTTTTTTGCCCCAAGGAGATGGTGGTCCCCATGGCTTTAAATGCCAAAGGAGGGGGCCACGCAGCCCTACACCTGTTAATTATAAAAATGAAGTGTGGGGTGGTGGTCCCCAGGTCTCAGGCTGTCCTTGGGCAGGGTGCTGCATACACCCCTCCCCTTTTGTTAAACTCACGCATGACCCCGGGACGTGGCCCACCCGGCTAGAAAAAAAAAAAACAAGCACTGGAACCTGCACTTGTTTTTTTTTTTTCATTTTTCTCCGGACTCTCGGATCCATTGTGGTTTCAGCAAAAAAAAAGTTACTTTTTTTTTTGCCCTGGTGGGGTCCCTGGGGCACCTCAGCACCAGAACTAGAGGATTTTACAGATATACACACACACACACACACACATATATATATATATATAAATACACATATATTTATACACATATCCACAGTTCATGAAGCCTCAATGCATTAATAGTAGTAGAATAATCCAGCATAGTCAAGCCTTCCACAAAGTTCGAGACTTTTTCTTCCGCAATGAGAACTTGTGTACTCAATAATTTGAGTGGTAATATTTCATTTATATTTTTAATGATGTTATAGAAGTTGTCATGAGTGTTCTAATATCTGGGGTAAAAAGCAGTGCATGGCAAGAGCGCAAGTTATAGTTAACTGAGAGCATGAGTTATAGTTACTTGAAATAGCTCTAACTATAACTGCTGAATTTCTATGGTTTTGTACCAGTAAGTTCAGATCCTAACTATAACTTCCCTGTAACCTTAGTTTTTTTCAGTGAATTTATATGGTTCTTTTAATGTACAGACATTTTCATACTATGCGTTAATCCAACCACCACCGAACACGGCCTTCGACAGTGTGTGGTGGCAGTTGGCCGCTGAGCCTGGCCTGTGGCCAGGCCCTGCAACCAACCCCTATAACCACAAATCTTGTGCTGTGCATGGTCTTTAGCAAGGCACAGAGGGGGCTGCCTGATCCCTATAAGAGCTTAGCTTGACCTAATAATTTATTTTTGGGGGGCTACATGGCTGCATGGTTCCCTCTCTGTGAGTGCGATGTTTCCTCTGTCTCCCTGCCTGCATTGCCTTGGGCAGGGAGAAGAGGTAACCTGAGTTCCTATGTAAATCAGCTCTCTCTTCATCGGAGTGAAGCATTTGCTGTGACTTGTCAGCAGCTTCAAAGCTGCCATCAATTCACAGCAAACAACTATGTCCCAGGGGTGGGCACCCCAGGACATAGCAGGATCTGGACATGAGAGGTGGCTGTCCCAAGGCCCATCTTTGGCTCCTTGAGGGGGGCCACATGGCCCCCTCCACCATTCCCTAGCCCCAGGGAGGTGGTGGTTCAGGGGTTGTGTGGGTGGGCATGTGGCCAGCCTGCACATAATTGTTAAAGTGCCCCAGGGATGTGGTGGCCCCTGGGACTGTGGGGGGCTGTATGGCCCTTCGCACATCTTTTCATAAATGCCCTTGGGAAGTGGTGGTCCCCAGGGATGGTGGGGGGTGTGCCTCCCCCACATTCATTTTACAAAGTGCCCCGGGGAGATGGCAGTCCCCGGGGCGCGAGGGGGCGGTGAGGCCCCCACACATATTTAACTCATCACCCCAGGGAGGTGGTCACCCCTGGGGCTAAAGGAAGTCCTAGGAGGGTGGGCCCATGCTCCGCCATCCTCATTAAGGGCCCCAGGGCCCTGGCCCACCCAGGGGCTAATGCAAAGAAAAGGGCGGGAGGCCGTCCCTTTTTTAAAAAAAAATCAGCAGATTTGTATCCATGGATTTTTCCAATTTTGTTTTAAAAAAAATGCTTTTAAGCCCTGGTGAGGTCCCTCAGGGAAACCAGCACCAGAGCTAAGGGACCAGCATGACTCTATCCTGGCCTCTTTTTCTTTTTTTTGGGACTCGGCTTAAGGCCTTAAATTTCTCTGAAACTACTGAATGAACACAAAAAGCATGATCTGCGCAACAGGATCTAGCTTCCTGCCAAATTTGGTGTAATTTGATTAAGTAGTTTGGGCTGTAGGCATGTCTAAATGTCCTATGGAAAATTGAATGAGGAAAATACATTTTTGGACCCCCCTTATTTAAGCCCATGCTTAACAGATCACCCCAAAACTTACAATACAGCAGCTGCACTCACAAAAGTATACATTTTGAAAATCTTGTGAAGATTCATCAAGCAGCACCAAAGTTATGGAAAAAAAGGAAACTAGGTCTTAACAAGAACTATGAATACGTACATAAATATATGTAGAAAATGTACCTTAGAAATTCAGCAGTTGTAGTTAGAGTTATTTCTAGTAACTACAAATTGCCCTCTAGGGTAAATATAACTCGCGTCCCTGCCATGCACAGTTTTTCCTTCAATAATTTGACTGCAAATGTTTCATTGATATTTTTATTCATCATCATCATTTAACTTTATTTTGGTAAGTAAAAACATACCATAAAAGTACAATACAAGCATCATAAATTGTTGATTTTTGAAATTGGTAAAACACTAAAAAATATAAGCACAGTAAAAATATAAAAGAGATAATAAAGAGTTAAAATTCGAACAGAATGATCACAATATATATCTCCTAAATTTAGAGTGTACCACACAACAAGGACCCTATTCCCTATGCCCATGGGTGTTCAATGATGCAATAAAACAGTGTCTTAGTATTAAAAGTTAAATACTAAAATCAGACATAAAAAGGTCAATTAAAGTGCATACATAGATCTAAAAATTAGCTAACCAGTCTTATTCTTTAAAGTTGCTAGTCTGAGGCGCCAGATTGATTCGAGGAATTTTGCCACTGGTAAAACTACCTCAGCAGATGGATCAGATTTAAAAATTCTCTCAGCATACAAATGAGACCTGCCGCCTATAGATTTGCACAGCGGGATAATCCAACAAACTCTTTGTTTGTGATATGCATGACAATAAAAGAGAACATGTGAAATAGACTCTTCACGTTGGCAGCCCATCGGGCAGAGCTTGGAACTATTAGTGGAACAATGCCAATTGTACGTTAGGGAACACAAAGGGAGGGACCCTATTCTGAATCTAACAAAAAGAGCTCGGGCAAATGGAGATAATGCTATATCCATATAAGGCTCAAATTCATAGTGGCATTTGAGTAATAAATAATTATCAGACATTGAAAGCGGAACAATCTTAGTAAATTGCACAATCTGAGCATTGTGCCAAAAAGCATCCTTCAGTAGCTGCACAGCATTTTTAGGAATAGAAGAAGGGTCCAACCAATAGGACCCAAAACCTAGATGGAATAAGGATTCTTTGACATAAGTACACCATTTCGTTTTACTGATAGTGTTACTGCCCACCAATTTGAGAAGCTCACAACGAAATGGAGAAAGGGCACCTGTTATCCAGAGCCGGATCCAATATAGCAAGGGCCTTAAAGCAGCAATCTGCGAAATAGAAAAAAGATTTAGATCCATACGGATGGGCAGAGAAGGAGTGCTAGAAGGAACTTTTAACAATGATTTCAAAAATTTATTTTCCGCCCTTTCTAAATCCACCAGGTTACAATGGCCCCAAAGTTCAGCACCATATAAGGCCCCCCGCGGGCTTGGAATTTATATATTTCAAGGGCGGGAGACATTGCAAACTTGGGAGATCTAGAAGCAAATCTTACAATGCCACCCGCCCTTTGCGCCAAGCACAATAAGTATTTCTGGCGGTGTGCATGCCAAAGGTGTGAGTCTTCCAGTTTGATACCTAAATAGTCAAAAGTGCCCACTCTTTCCAAGGGAGCACCATCTAGGTATACTGGTCTCTTCATTTTGCACCTACTGTCCCCAAAGACCATATACTTTGTTTTTGCTGAGTTGATTTCCAACCCATGGTCTTTGCAAAACTCCAAAAATCGTGATAGCAATCTGGAAAGGCCCAAGGCAGTTTGCAAGAGTAACAGGGTGTCGTCTGCGAACAGTAGACAGGGGAACTTCTGGCCACCCAAATTCGGGGCATCACCATAACAATCTAAGAGTTATGGGATGCAAGCGTTAATAAACAATAGGAATAGGGTGGGCGCAAGGACGCACCCCTGCCTCACACCTCGCGTTGTAGAAAAAGCTGGGGTCAAGACACCAGCCGAACCCCAGCGCACTCTGGCGTAATTGTCAGAGTAAAGATCTTGGATAACATTACTCAAAGAACCCGGAACTCCAATGTTGCTCAAGACCTCCCAGAGCTTAGCACGCGGGACAAGGTCAAACGCAGATTTCAAATCGACAAAGGCCACAAATAAATGGCCTTTGTCTGCGTCTACGGTCTTCCACTGGATGGTGGTAAATCGGAAGACCTGATCGATAGTACTGATCTTGTCCCGGAAACCAGCCTGGAGATGGCTTAAAACCTGATTTTTTGTTATCCAGTGTTTTAATCTGGATAAAAACTGAAAAGAGAATATTTTTTGCAGGTTTTCTAATAGACTAATCGGTCTGTAGTTCCCAGGGGAGCTCTTATCTCCTTTTTTGTGTATGGGGACGATAATAGCCACCTTCCACGTATCTGGGTAAGAACGAGTTATCAGAACAATATTCGATAGCCTATTAATGTATCGGGTCCAAACAGATAAATCTGATTTATACAGGTCTGATGGGACACTGTCTAAGCCAGGAGCCTTCCCTGTTCTTTGAGCATGGATTGCCAGCTCAGTTTCTTTAAGGGTAAAGGATGGCATAGGGGAAAAGCACAGTGAAGAATCAATAGGAGAGTTTTTCGGATTGGGGCAAGACCCATAAAGTTCCCGAAAATGGGAGAGCCAGGATTCTGCATCAATGTGACATTCAGGAGTAGATGAAACGGCGGGGTCTCTACGTGAGACCAGGGTCCAAAAAAGTTTAAGGTCACAGGCACTAGCTGCCTCCAGCAGACGCTCCCACAATTTTTCTTCGTGTTTGAGTTTAGATGACTTACAAGTAGAAGCATAGTTCCTTCTTGCATGTATGATAGCATCCCGGCTCTTTAGCTTTAGAGCTTTGGACAAAAGGCTCTTAGCCTCCCAACACTCCTTATTAAACCACTTACAATTGGACAAGGAGGAATTGTTTTGGGTTGAGGGGGGTTTAGTAAAAAGCTCCTTGAGATCCATAAAAAGAGTCGCATGAGAGGACATAACTTATGAGGGAGATAAGACAATAGAGTCATCAAAAAGCTGGTGGCAAGAGACTAGGTCATAAAGCTTATCATTAAGCAGGTTGGATTTAAAAAACGAAGACCATCTCACCACACGCCTATTGCTGGATAATTCCAGCCAATCATTGGGAGCATCCAGAACATAAGGTGGAGTGAGCCCTGAAAAAAGAGTTGCATTATGTTCAATTTGTAAGGGGGCATGGTCGCTAGTGTACCGAGAACCAACCTCAACATTGATTATAAAATGCCAGACTCGCAGATCAAAAATAATGTAATCCAGAGTGCTACTATAGTGGCCTCTATAGAAGGTGGGTCTAGAATTGTCATTTAAAAAACGGCCATTTCCAAAACTCAGGCCATAAGTTACTACAAGGTCTATTATCTGCATGACCCTAAGGGGAAGAGTACATGACACTGGTTGGATTGAAAGCAGGGGAAGATTCCATACTTCATCTTCGGCCTGGATAGACTCGACAAAAGCTGAATCGAATTCAATTTGGGCATTGAGGTCACCTGCAATAATAACACAATATTTAGAGTAAAGATCGGATAAAAATGTGTGCAACAGATGAATTGTACCAGACTGGCGGTTAGATGGACCTGGCCTATTATAAATATTAATACATAACACCGGAGTGCCTGTGATAGGCCATATTGCTATTGCAAGGATGTCACAAGAGTCAATAGTGATTTCCTTTACCCGGCCCACTTCAGTCAACTTGACCCACGTACATAGACCCCCAATCGCCCTTCCCCTAGTGGACGGAGTCGCCTTTTTAGTGAAACAGCTATAGCCTTGCCTATACGCACAATCCATAGCACAAGTTTCCTGAAGCATACATATGGAAAAAGATTCAACATAAGCCCCCCAGTCCGGATCAGATAATTTGCTCTTGATGCCAGCCACATTCCAAGACAATATTGTCCTTTTTGTAATGCTACAAGCTGACATACAAGAGTCGGCATCGAGAGCAGAATTGGAAGTCCCATTAGTGGAGCAGGGTAAAGCCCTTAAAGTATTGTCACCCAAACCGAGCGAAGATCTTGTAAGTGTCGTTGCCCAGACATGTGGAACATTATGTTTGCAAGAATTAGAATGACATAGTCAATCCACATCAGATGTATCCCCTGAGGTGACGGGGTCTTGTATGAGGGTACCTTTAGTGTTGCAAACCAAAGCAGCCCCGTCGCCTGGAAAAGGCAACAAGCCAGGGGAGACAGTTGAAACAGAGACATTTCGAGGAATTGAGTTGGCTCCGGGTGGATGCAAGGACGTGATCTTGTGACCAATAGCAGGCAAACTTTCTCTTAAAAAAATGTCAGAGTCAGATCTTGATAAATTACGAGCTTCCATCTGCAAGATCCCTTTAACTAAAGCAGGGCTGGCAAGATGAAGTTTGATAGTGTCCCGCCCACCAGGGCCTCGCACACGAGAAGCAAAGGCAATGTCCGCGAGGATGATAGAGCCACAGCCCCTAGTGTGGCGAATCCAATACGACACCTTGTTAACAAGAGAAGAATTGTCTTCCCTCGTATGAGATGGAAGGGACGTTACACATGTCGATGCAGTTTCGGTTGGGCGCATGAGTAGAATGGGCCACAGATTGGCCCGGATTAAGAGGAAAGAATGGCGAATTCGCTTGAGCAGAAGTCGAGTGATTTCCATGATGATGACTATAACTGGAACCCTTGACCGTTTCCCGTGGCAGTGGGGAATCAACTGGCAGAGCAACAGGAGCCAATGGCCGAGAGGCTTGTGCAGTGGCTGGATTCGGAATAAACTGAGGAGTTAGGTCAGGTTTTTTGAGTAATTTAAGGACCTCAAATAAGAGACTCTTCAATTCTCCGACTTCACGCTTTAGACTAGATACCAGAGCTAAGACATCATCACTAGGAGGAACAAAAGTGGGTTTAAAAGGCACAGGCACAGGGAGCGAAGGCTGTATGGCACTTGCTAATTCTGGTTGATCCAAGACCGAAAACCGATTTGTGCATGGAATCCCATTGACAATGGGAACAGAACGGATTATGTCCAAATTAGAACTAGTGCCAGGCGAAAGTGAGGAATTAGCCAGACCAGTCGAGCTGGGAGGGACAGCAACCTGGACTAAAGTTTTCTGAGGCTGAATGTCAGTAGGTTTAGTGGAGCTAGTCGTTAGAAATTGAAGTAAGGATCCTGATTTCAGTTTCTTACTGGTGTTGCCCTCTTTTTCCTTGAGGATAGATTCCACTTCCTCAATTAAGTTATCAATTTTTCTAGAAATGCAATTGGAGTGGAATTGCATTGCTCTGCTAGATTTAGAGCTTTTGGATTTTGCTGTGGCCAGGTCAGGACTAGAACGAACCTTGCGCTTTCCCATGCTGAATAGAGAATGGGGAAGAGAAAAAAGAAGGAAACTTACTCAGCACCGCAGGTCACCGCTGGACAACGCAGCTCAAAAACTGAGAGATTAAGGGGTATGGCCCAGCCTCTTCCGGGTGCTGACGGGCGAAGGACGGGCCCGCACTTGGCCCGCGCGCGTCCCGCGACAACGGGAGCGCAATGAAGTTTTTAAAGGGCTCCTGCCCTGTAGCAAGTGGCTCCGCCCCCGGCACCAGCAATGCGCAATATTTTTATTACTGTTATAAAAATTTTAATGAACGCTGTAATATCTGGTGTGATTAGCAGTGCATGGAGAGGGCACGAAGTATAGTTACCTTAGGGCGAGAGCTATAGTTACTTGAGATAACTCTAACTATAACAGGTGAATTTCTATGGTTTATGACATTTAAAATGTGAGCCTAACTATAACATCCCTGTAACCTTTGTTTTTTAAGTGAATTTCTATATTCTTTCATTCTTTTCCTAATTCATTGAATTTCTGGGTTTTTTAAAAAAATACAGTCATTTTAATTCCTATACGTTAATCCAACCACTGCCATGCCAGACCATATGGCAACCCCCATGACCACCCAACCCCACGTGGTGCACAGCCTTTGGCCGTGGGTGCTGGCCGCTGGATTTGTCTCTCTGGGTGTGAGAATAGGTGTGATAGGGTGTCTCTGACTGTTAGAGTGGGTGTGACAGTGTCTGTAGGGGTGTGAGAGTGGGTGGAGAGGGTCCATATATGTGTGAGTGGGTGTGAGGGTGTCTGTCTGGTTGTGTGAGAGAGTCTCTGGGTGTGAGAGTGGGTGTGAGAGTGTCTCTGTGAGTAGGTGTGTGAGTGTCTTTGTGGGTCTATGAGTGGATGTGTGAATGTCTGAGTGGGTCTGTAAGTGGTTGCATGATTGTCTAAATGGGTCTGAGAGTGAGTGCATATGTCTCTCAGTGGGTCTGTGAGTGCATGAGTGAGTGGGTCTGTGAGTGGGTACATGAGTCTCTGAGTGGGTCTGTGAGTGAGTGGGTGAGTCTCTGAGTGGGTGCGTGAGTCTCTGAGTGGGTCTTTGAGTGGGTGCGTGAGTCTCTCAGTGGGTCTGCAAGAACTTGCATGAGTGATTAAATGGGCCTGTGATTGGGTGCGTGAGTGTCTGAGCAGGTCTGTGAGTGAGTACATTAGTCCCTCTGTGGGTCTGTGTGGGTCTGTGATTAGGTGCATGAGTGCCTGAGTGAGTGTCTGAGTGCATGTGTGAGTGGATGAGGATCTGTGTGGGTGTGTCAGTAGCTGTGTGAGTGACTGGGCCGCAAAGGCACGTCACCTGCCCTTTTATCCAACAAGAGTTCACGGCTTTCCACAAAATATCTACCCAAGTGGAGTTCTTTCTGCCTCCTTGGATAAATGTCCAGTATGTATCCTACTCTACATCTGTGCAATGCTACAGCTGTGTAATGTAGCAAAAGGAAATGTCACCAGTGACCGTGTGTGTGTTTTGGCAACATGGTTGTTCCTGTTGTGTTTTTTCACTAGAATTCTGTGATAGCATGAATCCTCCTATCAAGAGGCCTACAACATTACAAAGACATAAATCTCCACCAAACCAGGGTCCTTCCTCTTATCTTGATGATGTAAGTGCTTCTTTCTTTTGTAGAGAAGTCCTCATACTCCTTGGCATCAAGAATGCACTACCAAAATCAGTGGGAATGGCACTGGGAGGGGGGCGCTAGGTAAGCTGTACATCATCCTGGCAAAAGACCTTTGCATACTAGTAAAGTGGACAGTGCAGGGCCACAGGTCACAGCTTCCAGGTGATTTGCACATTTGCATACTTGTAGGAATTGAAAGGGAGAACCATGGACTCTAGGGGAGACGGACTCATGCCGCCCCAGGCTGATTTTGGCCCCAGGGAACCCATTCCCCGGGCCCTGGCCACAAACAATGGAAGAGGGTGGCCGCACAGCCCCTGCAAAATATTACATCATTGACCCAGGGAGGTGGTGGTTCCCAGGTCTATTATAAACCCTAGGAGGGGGGCTCATGTGCCTCCCTCCTTTTCTAAGCCCCCAATGTCCCCAGGACCTGTTACACCTGGGGGCAAAATAAAAGAAAAGGGCAGGAGACCTTCCTTTTTAAAAACAAAATAAAATCTAGGGAAAATCTGCTGAACCGGATCCACTGAGTTTTCTAAGATTTTGAAAAAAAAATGCTTTTCAGCCCTAGTGGGTTCTGTGATGGACTCCTAGACCAAGGCTAGGAGCTCAGGGTGACCTTACCCTGGCCCCTTTTATTTTTTCCTAACTTTTTTGTGGGACTCGGCTGAAGCCAGGGTACAAGAGTACAACAATATTTTGATGGACTTCCCTGAATAGGTGATAGAGCATGAACAGTGGTCCTCTGCTGCAGAGGTACTTGAAGTTCTGTGGGATTTGAGAACTCAGTTGGAATTATTCATCAAGACTTTCCTCAGCTTCTAGACTGCCCATGGGGAAACCTGCTCCTCATCTGTGGACCACATATGTGCAACTCCTAACATGGGCCACTGCTAGTGTCAAGAGCCAGACCCCAGGCCAATAAGTGCTCTCTGAACTCTGAGGCTTCTCTGAGTGGGACCAACAACCCAGAGTGTAAGGCACCCTTAATACATTCTCCTTCCCACCAGTCCAGGGTGGTAGCCTGAGACTGGTTCTCCAGCCCAGGGTCTGTACCCTGAGGCTGAACAGGACTCAGGAATGAGAATTTCCTCACCCTGCACATTCGTTATAGCCTGCGTATCCTCCATTTGAGAGTTGTATCCCTAGAAACCTGACCTTTCATGGCTCCTTGGGGGGCTGCCCTTTCAAGCTCCTCCATCACCGGTGAAAATTCACTTCCTAGAATGCAGTCAGTGGGCATCTGGGCATTATCCATCCCTCTCTAGGGATACCAGAACTATGGGGTGGAAAAGGCCCTCCCCCTGGGTCTGGTATGGTGGTCATTACAACCCTGGCGGTCGGTGTTAAAGCGGCGGTAAGACCGCCAACAGGCCGGCGGAAAAAAAATGGAATCACGACCGTGGCGGAAACCGCCAACATAGACAGCCACTTTAACACTCCGACCGCCACGGCGGTACAAACAAACAGCATTGTGGTCACTGCCAACAGACAGGTGGAGGACAATGTACCGCCCACAGTATCACAACCTACCAATCCACCACCTTTTCCGGGGCAGATTCACCACGAACAAAAACACGGCGGAAACAGGACTTCTAAGGGACAACGCTCACCTCTACACACCCCACAAGGAATCCGGACTCCATGGAGCCCGAGCTCCAGATCCTGCCAGTCTTTATCTTCTTGCTCCTCTACCAGGAGCATGAACGCCGGCGGCGAAGACCACGTGAGTACTGCACCTAAGACACAGGGGAGGAGGGAGGGAAGAAACAGGGACACACACACGCAACACCCCCACCATCACCCACTACAACACACACACTAATACATCATGATACATTACAGTTATACCCCCAAACCCCCAGTGAGAATGCAAAGACAAAAGGAAATGAGTGTAACCATTGTAATATATTTAAATCCAGTACGCAAAAATATATATATACACTACTAACAAATACATACACCAAGAATAGTAGTCCAGGTAGTGCTCCATTGAAGTCCGTGGAACACTGGGCCCACACGGCATGGGTGAGGCCCACACCCAATACCCGAACATGACGGAGAGAACACTGCAGTGGCATCAGATAGCAATAAAACAGGCACCTCAGGGGGAAGGGAAAGGGGGGGCACCTCAGCCGGTTGAGTGCACAATGCCAAATCCACGAGGGGGCCACATGCCCACTGTTCAATCCTGGGGAGTGCAAAGCCACAGTCTCTCAAGTCTCTACAGTAGGTGGGTTGCCCACTGTTCAATCCTGGGGAGTGCAAAGCCACAGTCTCTCAAGTCTCTACAGTGGGTGGTTTGCCCACTCTTCCATCGGGGGAGTGCGAAGCCACAGTCTCTCAAGTCTCTACAGTGGGTGGTTTGCCCACTGTTCCATCCTGGGGAGTTCAAAGCCACAGTCTCTCAAGTGGATAACAGTCTCCACTGGTTCTGGATGGGGCCTTGTGCCCAGAGTGCTTCATCCTACCAAGGACTGAGGTAGTGGATGTCTTTCTCCACTGGTTCTGGAGGGGGCCTGGTGCCCAGACTGCTTCATCCTGCCAAGGACTGAGGTATTGGATGTCTTTCTCCACTGGTTCAGGAAGGGGCTTTGTGCCCAGAGGGCTTCATCCTGCCAAGGACTCAGGTAGTGGATGTAAATCTCCACTGGTTCTGGAGGGGGCCTGGTGGCCAGAGTGCTTCATCCTGCCAAGGACTGAGGTAGTGGATGTCTTTCTCCACTGGTTCTTGAGGGGGCTTTGTGCCCAGAGTGCTTCATCCTGCCAAGAACTGAGGTAGTGGATGTCTTTCTCCACTGGTTCTGGAGGGGGCTTTGTGCCCAGAGTGCTTCATCCTGCTCGTGACGGACTCAGTAGCGTCAGTGCCCTTGGCGCTCATGGGCAAGCTGTGCTTGTTGTGGCGGTGTCTTTGGCAGCGGTGCTTGTGGCGGCAGTGTCCTGTTCAGCGGTGCTTGTGGAGACGGTGTCCTGTTCAGCGGTGCTTGTGGAGACGGTGTCCTGTTCAGCGGTGCTTGTGGCGGCGGTGTCCTGTTCAGCGGTGCGTGTTGCAGCGGGGTCCTTGGCAGTGACTCAGTCGCTGGTGCTCCTTTCTGGCCCTGCGGGGCTGGTGCTGCCGGTCCTGTCTGGCCCAGAGGGGCCGGTGCTGGCGGTCCTTTCTGGCCCAGCGGGGCTGGTGCTGCCGGTCCTTTATAGCCCAGCGGTGCTGGTGCTGGCGGTCCTGTCTGGCCCAGCAGGCTGGTGCTGGCGGTCCTGTCTGGCCCAGCAGGGCTGGTGCTGGCGGTTCTTTCTGGCCCAGTGGGGCTGGCGGTCCTGTCTGGCCAAGCGGGGCTGGTGCTGGTGGTCCTTTCTGGCCCAGCGGGGCTGGTGCTGGCGGTCCTTTATGGCCCAGCGGGGCTGGTGCTGGCGGTCCTGTTTGGCCCAGCTGGGCTAGTGCTGGCGATCCTGTCTGGCCCAGCGGGGCTGGTGCTGGCGGTCCTTTATAGCCCAGCGGGGCTGGTGCTGGTGGTGGCCTCCTGGGCAGCGGGGATGATGCTGGCAGTGGCCTCCTGGGCAGCGGGGATGATGCTGGCGGTGGCCTCCTGGGCAGCGGGGATGATGCTGGTGGTGGCCTCCTGGGCAGCTGGGTTGGTGCTGGCGGTGGCCTCCTGAGCAGCGGGGATGATAGCAGTGGCCTCCTGGGCAGCGGGGATGATGGCGGTGGCCTCCTGGGCAGCTGGGCTGGTGCTGGCGGTGGCCTCTTGGGCAGCGGGGATGATGGCGGTGGCCTCCTGGGCAGCTGGGCTGGTGCAGGCGGTGGCGTCCTGGGCAGAGGGGATGATGGCGGTGGCCTACTGGGCAGCGGGGATGATGGCGGTGGCCTCCTGGGCAGCGGGCTGGTGCTGGCCTCCTTGGCAGCGGGGATGATGGCGGTCTTCTCCACTGTGCTGCTCTTCCCAGACTTGCTGAGTTTCTTGTGCCCATTCCCCACCTTGCAAGGTGTTGCAGCTGACTCCACACTCCGACCTGTACCCCTGGGAACAGCTTTGGTGGCTGGAGTCTTCCCCCTTTCCCGCCGGGTACTGGCCAACTTTTGATGCTTGACAGGTGGGGGACTGTCTGTGCTGTGGCTCCGTGCCACACTGGCTGCCCTGCTGCCCGGTGCACTCCAGAATCCGGTGACTACAGGCACCACTGGTCCCAGAGATGTTGTGGCTGAGGTGCTAGGTTGGGACCTGTAGAGTCGGGCAGGTGTGTTCTGTGGTCTCAAGACACCACCTTCAGCGGACTGGCGGCGGACCCCCACCTCCTCCCCCACAACTAACAACATGGGAGGAGCAAGTCTTGGCGATTCTGCATCCTGAGGGCCTCGCAGGAGTAGATGACGGAATGGACTCTGGTAAGTCAACTCTTAACTATTACATCCCCCACCCTACTTGCATGCTATCACATACCCCCACCCTCACCCCATCACTCCAACTCCTCACAAATGTCCCAACATCACAAACCACACATCCCAACACCAAGCCACCATGCAACAACAAAGCATGGACACCCATCACCAAAGCATGGCCACTGCACATACCCATACACCCCCCTAAACCACCATCACACAAGGTCCCACACAGGAATGCAAGCACTGGGGTAGACGGTCACCCACCCATTGCACACCATGGCACACACAGATGTAATAAACATCCTTTTATACCCCTGCAGGACCCCTACCCAACGTCACCGGACAGGAGGGTCCACACATGTCCACACCACCGACAGAAGAGGCCCACAGTGATGACAGCAGCTCTGTCCAACTGGATCTAGATGACCAGCCCGGCCCATCGGGACCTCTTGACAGTCGGTTCCCCTGACACAGTCACAGGCCACCACAGAGCTTCCCCCCTCTGAAAACACCGGCACAGCACCCACCAAGCGGGTCCATACCTCTGTCCCCAGGACACGTCAATCAGCAGTGTGTCCACCACTACAGGGAACCCAGGCTAACCCACCACCCCAACAACAACAGGGACCTGGGCGCAGTGGCAGTGGGCACACAGTCCAGGGGATGGAGGCCCAGAAACACAGGGGAACTGGGAGGGCTGCTGTGCGACGGGGGAGGACAGGCCAAGGGAACCCACTCTCCACGACGCCCTCTCCAACATCATGGGAGCCTACCACCATTCCCAGGAGACGATGGCAACGGTACTGGCCAAGTTTCAGGAGACCCAGCGGCTGCAGGAGGAACAGTATTTGGGCTTCAGGGAGGAACTCATATCTTTCAATTCCACCCTGGGCACCATTGTAGGGGTGCTCAAGGAAGTCCTCAACTCCAGGAGGGACACTGTGGCACAACAAGGGGCCCCTGACACTAGCCTGGACGATGAACAGCCCACCACCTCCGTCGGCGCTAGTGGACAGGAGGCACCGCCACAGGACCACCACACCAGCACCGGACCCCCTGCAGATGGAGAACAGCCCCGCAAACGGTCCCTGAGATCCAGGACAAAGACAGAGAACGATGCCAAGAACCCCGCCAAGAAATGAGACCACCCTGAATGTCATCCTTCTGTCCCACCTTGTCACCCTGTCCATCCTCAGACTGCCCCAGCTCCACTTCCTATGCCCATTTGGGCAATGCACCTGTGAGACTGATAGACTGGACTCTGCCATGGACATTCCTCCACCATCACCCCTCACCATTGTACAACCCCCTCCAGTATTGAGCACTGAAATAAACACCGTTAAAGCACAAAACAATCAGGAGTCTGTCTGTGATTTTGAAATAGTGTATTAGCAATTACAGTGTCAAAAGGCTCTTTCAATTGTAATGTCAACATACCTATGTCACACAGCTCTAGTCCATGAGGAAACAAAACAGATGTCATACAGTGGAACCCACATCTGTGAAATCGTAAGGGAAAGTGACAACTCAGTGACCATACACGGGGTGAAAACGACAGACAGTAGAGAGGTAGTAGTGTTAAAGTACATGTAGTAAGCAGGTTTGTATTCTTACCTGTGTCTCACTGGAAGTATTGCAGGATAA
This sequence comes from Pleurodeles waltl, assembly GCF_031143425.1. Taxonomy (NCBI): domain Eukaryota; kingdom Metazoa; phylum Chordata; class Amphibia; order Caudata; family Salamandridae; genus Pleurodeles; species Pleurodeles waltl. The sequence goes on along the minus strand of NC_090448.1, from coordinate 860,145,131 downwards.
CCGAGTTCCTGTTGTCGATGTCCTCTTCTTCTGCTTCCTGGTCCAGAACCTGACATAAGAGTTGGTCGCAGACACCCAAACCCTGGTGGTCTACGGAACTCCTGGGCACCACTGGTGACGGACTTTAGGCTTCTGGTAAGGAAATCTAATCATATCTACTGGAAATCTCCATCCAACTTTTATACCCAGTTTTCAGAAAGTCTTTGTGTAGTCCAGGAGTTCAATTCTGTGGCCCTGTCTGCATTTTTGCTTTTTCCAAGCAGGATGGTATTGCCACATCTCCGCGCGCAGGGGAGCTGGCAGACTCGGACAGAAACAACACAAAACAAGAGCACGAAGATAAGAGGGGTTACCCTGTTTAACAACCTTCTAACTTGTGATGTGTAGCCTCTGCCAGGAAATGAAGTGCCAGAAAGTTGCAGGTGGAAGCTCTCTAGCTTCAAAGGTGCCCTGTGTCTCTTTCCTTAACACTCCTCCGTCTGACCATCTCAAAATGAATCCTGCAATGTTCTGTGGTTGGAGTGGCAGAACAATCTTCAAAACAAAGGAGAGGCCAGTAGATCACTCTTTATAGTAGCCAAATAGTAAAAATGCCTGTACTGCAACTGTGACAATTTTGCTGCCACCACAGTTAGACCCTGTGATGTTTTGCCCCACACTTACCTGGTTAATAGGTTTTATGTGGTACCATAAATAGACCCTACTTGGTATCTTCATTTTTTTAAAGTTTAAGTGTGTGTGTTCTAGGTAATGTAACCTGTGGCTTTGGCTGGAGTGGCATGAAACCTAAACCTGCTCCTAAAGTGACCTTGGCCTGCTGTACTTTGTTACAGTCCTCCACTGCCCAGTGAGTTGACATTAGTCACTCACAATAAATAAAATGTGCCAATTTTGTGACCTTTCGACTTTAGAGCCCGCCCACAGGTCTCTTTCCATATCATGGAAAGGCCTTAGCATACGGACGTGATTGGTGTTAGTGTTGAGGTGCAAATAAAAAACACTGCTACTTGCTCTCTGTAAATCACCTTGTGTGAATTCTGGTGTCAGCCTTTAGGTGTTTGACAATGGAAATGGGTCCACAGGTCCCAAAATGCCTTCCCTGACCCAGGCATTAAATAATGGCGCTAAGCAGGCTTAGCGCCATTATTTAGGCCCGCCTCCCCCCGTGCACCCTTTTTGCATGGGAGGATAAATAAGGCACTAGGGGCTTTGAGTCATTTTTTGGACGGGAACGCCTACCTTGCCTCTCAGTGACCCAAGTTGGTTTCACACATTCAAAAAATGACTAACTCCAATATTTTGAATCTAGACTGGTCTAGTGTCAAAACATAAATATGGAGTTAAGTTTGTGCTGATTTTGCGGTAAATAAATTACGATAATTCAGCGCAAAGAAAGTATAAATATGCCCCTTAATATGCTGCAATATACGTTTGTCTCTGATTTTTTGTACATGTTTTATTTACTATCTGTTAGACCTGACAGCCTTAAGGTGTTCACCCCTAACTTTTTGCCTGCCTCCCTCCACTTTTTAGATACTGTTTTTGCTGGTTTTAAGACTCTGCACACTTTACCATTGCTAAACTCCTCTTTTTCTACATTTAAGTCACCCATAAGGTATGCCTTAGGTAATCTATCTGGCAGGGTGCTGTGTAGGCAAAAGGCAGGACACGTATCTGTGTAGTTTACATGTCCTGGTAGTGTAAAACTCCTAAATTCGTTTTTACACTGCTGTGAGCCCTGCTCCCTTCATAGGCTAACATTGGGGCTGCCCTTATATATTGTTTGAGTGGTAGCTGCTGATCTGAAAGGAGTAGGAAGGTCATATTTAGTATGGCCAGAATGGTGGTTCAAAATCCTGCTGACTGGTGAAGTTGGATTTAATGTTACTATTTAGAAAGTGAGCATTTCCCTGCACTTAAATCCTTCTGTGTCTTACAATCCACGTCTGGCTGGGTTTAGTTGACAGCTCCCTTGTGCATTCACTCAGACACACCCCAAACACAGGATACTCAGCCTCACTTGCATACATCTGCATTTTGAATTGTTCTTCCTGGGCTGGGAGGGTGGAGGGCCTGACACTTACATGTCAAAGGACTGTAGCCTGGCCTCACCCAAAGGACTGCCACACCCCCTACTGGGACCCTGGCAGACAGGATTGAACTGGAAGCACTGGACCTGGTGCACTTCTAGGCCACTCTTTGAAGTCTCCCCCAGTTCAAAGGCACATTTGGGTATTTAAACAGGGCATCTGCCCCTACCAACTCAGACACTTCCTGGAGAAGAGAACCTGAACCAGAACTTGCATCCTGTCAAGAAATGCCTGGCTGCCCAAAGGACTCACCTTTCTGCTTTCTGTAAAGGACTGCTGCCTTGCTGTTGCCCTTCTGCCTTACTGCTCTCTGGCTGTGGTGACAAGTGCTCTCCAATGCTTGGATAGAGTTTGCACCCTGTTCCCTGAAGTCTCAGGACCAAAAAGACTTCATCTCTTCAAGAATGACTCCTTGTGTGGTGAAAATCGATGCACATCCAGCCAGAAATGACGCACAGCCTGCACCGCAGTGAAAAATTCACTGCGCGATGAACCTGAACAACGCAGTCAGAATTCGCAACGAGAAGATCGATGCAGCGTCAGCGTAGCGACCGGAAATTCGATGCATGGCCCACTGGATCGACACACAGCTGAGCAGGAACAACGCAGCCCGGCTTCCAGAGAGGAATCAACCCAGAGCCTGCTGTGCAGTAGAAATTTCCACGCAACGCCCACCGGATCGATGCAGCCCCTGTGACTTCTTCCTGTCAGCACCAGAAATCCACGCACTGTCCCCAGGGCATCCGAACACCCCGCAACCCGAAGAGGATCCACGACCGAGCACCAGAAATCAAAGCACAGCCGTCCCTGCGTGAAAACGAAGCAACACATCGCTGTGTGCTGCCTGAGAAACCGACGCACACCCCCTTTGTTTCCACCCATCTCTTCCACTGCGGTTCTTTGCGGAGATTTTGCACGCGAACCAGGTACTTTGTACTCGAAAGAGATATTTATTGCTTTTTGAAGACTAAAGACACTTTATATCACTTTTACCGTGATATCTCAAAAGATACTTATTGCATTTTAAGCGTTTTTGACCTGCATTTTGTAAGATAAATAATATATATTTTTTTAAACACTGTGTGGTGTATTTTTTTGGTGCTATATTGTGTTATTGCATGATTTATTGCACAAATACTTTACACATTGCCTTCTAAGTTAAGCCTGACTGCTCAGTGCCAAGCTACCAGAGGGTGGGCACAGGATAATTTGGATTGTGTGTGACTTACCCTAACTAGAGTGAGGGTCCTTGCTTGGATGGGGGGGTAACCTGACTGCCAACCAAAGACCCCATTTCTAACACTATCCTACTTTCAATCCCAGCATTTAGAAAGCAGGTACTTGATGATAAAATGGCATGCAGATTTAACGGCAAAGCAAAAAGTATGTAGTGAATAGAGTTTGGCGTCAACAGGATACTTGATTCAGTGTCAGAGGCGTACACACTTCTTGCACGTGCCTCCTGCCATACAAATGTTTTACAAAGAGAAATTCTTGCCATATGAGCCCATGATTTATGCCCTGGAGCTGGTGATATAATTACCACTTTTAAAGCTGCAATTAAAGAAGGTTAGTTATTTAATCAAATGCGGGCCACTGATACGTCATGACCTATAATTTCTGCATCCCTTACCGTTACACTACACTGTTACACCTGTCAGGGGTAGCTATTAGTAGAGAAGCAGGTACAATGGTACTGAGGGGTGAGGCTCTATGGGGTCACTGCACCCCAATTACGCCAGTCGTTTACTACCCAACAACACTGAAGGGCGCATTTACCTTATTTAAGTTGAGCCCCTATAGGATCCTCGCTACACCACTTCATCACTTTCTGCATTGCAGGTTTTCTTGATGATATATAAAATCCCTTTTGAGATTTCTGGCCAGTTACAGTACAGTTTGAAGCATAGAAACAGCCTGCCATTAATTTGGCAGTACAAATCTTCATTGGATGGCAATTACTGTGACTTTGAGAGGATCGGACATGTTCCCATTGGTCGAAAACTCTTTTAGACTAGCAATAAGTTGATTTGATTAAAGACCTAAAAAGAAATGTAAGGCTGAAGGTGCATTGTCAGCCTTCATCTCTGTCATGAGTACGTGGGAGGTGAGAGAAAAAAACAGAGAATGAGAATGAATCCGCGACATGCAGGTTAGCTTTAGATGCTGCGGGCTTACCTGTATTTGAAGTTAGTATTGCATTTCAGTGTTAATGTAGCGCTTTCCTCCTTCTAAAGAGGCCTCAAAGTGCTTTCTGGGTCTTTTAGTAAGCAACTGGTATGTTGTTTGTGCATGACAGGCTGAATGTGTGCGCCACTGTGTGGTCAGTGTTGGGAGTATTTTGGCTTTGATTATTATTAGGGTATGCCTCGAAAACAAATAACGAGGCAGGCCAATGCAGGTAACACAATAGGAACGTGTAAAGCATGCGGCAACCTCAACTTACTGCATCAGAGATTTAAGAACACCTGAATACATGTTATTAATGTGTACAATTTTGAACTTTTTAGTATGAAAAGTTGGGGTGACTTGAGGCTCTGCATTTTCCGTTGTTTCAGACTAATTTTGTACATTTGCTCGGAGTGCGTTACAACGAGAATGCCATTACTAGACATACCCCTTACCACACATGCCTTTACAACAAATTGTGTTGTAATAGCATGTTTTAAAAGCATATGAGTGGTAAAGGTCCTCCCTGCCCAATACCCCACAAGCCCAAAAACCACCCTTTCCCAAAAACCTAACCCCTGCCCCTCCCTAAAACAGTACCCCCACCTCCAGACCCAATCCCTCACACTAATTCTGAAAAACAACTCCCCTCCCTAAAACCTAAACCCCACCTCTGCTCCCTCTCTAAAACAGTCCCCCCAAGCCCAACCCCACCTCTGCACTTAACCTGAAAACCATCTTCCGCCCGAAAACAATACCCCCTTACCTCCCTAAAACAGTACCCCCAGAGCCCAATACCCCCAAGTCCCAAAACTACCCCGCCTTAAAACCTATGCCCCACCCCACCCTAAAACAGTACCCCTAGACCAAATCCCCCTGCCCTAATCCCGAAAAACAACCCCGCCCTAAAACCTAACCCCACACTCGCACCTCCCTCCCTAAAACAGTCCCCCTCCGCACTTAACCTAAAAACTGCCAATTGCCCCAAAACATAACCCCGCCCCTCCCTAAAAGAGAACCCACAGGCCCAATATCCCCCAACCCTGAAAACTACCCCTGCCCTAAAACCTAACCCCCCCTTAAAACAGTACCCCCACCCCAAACCCAATCTCCACACTCTAATCCCAAAAACCAACCCCCGCCCCAAAACCTAACCCCAACCCTGACCCCTCACTAAAACAGCCCCTCCAAGCCCAAACCCCGCTCTTAACCTGAAAACTGCCCCATGCCCTAAAACATAGCCCCCCACCCCGCCCCCAACCTAAAACAGTACTCCCCCTGGCCCAATACTCCCAAGCCCAAAAACCACCCCTTCACTTGAAAACCTAACCCCCACCCGCTTTGCCCCCCTAGACCAACCCCCCACACTTACCCTGAACACCACCCCCTTCTGTCCTAAAACATAACCCCTCACCCTCTACTTAAAACAGTACCCCACCACCCACAGACCCAATCCCCCTTACCTCACTCCTTAGGTGCATCACAGCTCATTCTGAGGAAACTGAAAGGTCTTTCTGTTTCTTCTAATGACGGCAATAGCCTTCACCATCATTATAACACATAGCCATTACCATGCATAGTATTACAATCATTTTAATGGTATGTGTGGTAAAGACTATTCATTGTAATGAAGCCTGCATTGTAACGCATGGTTGGTAAAGGCTAGTCACGGAAACAGCCATGTAGTAATGGCTGTTTCCCATTTGTGTATAAGTCTGGCAAAACACATAACCAGTTCACAATCTTTTCTTTTCATCTGCACCATGGTTTTATGAGTATTATTAGACCTGGAACATTTGGGGTGGTTTTCCCCTTAACGTGTTGCCTTCAGGTCTTCTGTTTTTCTGACTTTGGTTTTGCTGGCCTTAGGATGTTGCACACTTTACCACTGCTAAGCAGTGCTAAACTGGTTGTGGTCTCTCCTTAAAATCTGATATGATTGGCTTATATGCAATTGGCATATTTAATTTACTTATAAGTCCCTAGTAAAGTGGCACTACATTTGTCCAGGGACTATACATCAAATGCTACTAGTGAGCCTGCAGCACAGGTTGTGCCAGCCAAGTAGAGCTTTAAACATGTTCCTGATCTGCCATTGGAGCCTGTGAGTGCAGTTTTAAAACTGCCATTTCATCCTGCAAAAGAAACTTTTTTGCAAGGTCCAAACCTTCCTTTTAACACATAGAAGTCACCCCTAGGGTAGGCCCTCGACAGCCCAGAGGGCAGGGTGCAGTCTATTTAAAATGTTTAACATGTACTTTTAAGTTTTACATATTGTGGTAATGAAAAACTCTTACATTTGTTTTTCACTACTGCAAGGCTGACCTCTCTGATAGGATAACATTGGAGTTACCTTATTACATTTAATAACTTCCAAATGGGACCAGGTAACCCGTTTGGTGTATTTGGAACTGTAATGAAAAATCCTCTCTGTTATGGTAAACATGTATTTTAAATTACAACTTTAAAAATGCCTCTTTTAGAAAGTTAAAAAAAAAAAAAACGTTTAGAAAGTTGGCATTTTCCTGCCTTAGCCATTTAGAGCTTGTAGCCTGTCTCTGGGTCACATGACTGAATGTAGCTGACAGCTGGGCTTTGTGTATTTCCCTGTAGTTAGTCTGCAGCCAGAGCAGGAGAGGCTGGAAACCTGTGCACTTCACAGGGAAACCTTATAGAAGCTTCTCCCACTTCAAAGAAGGCACCTGGTATAAATATTGGACCTTAGACAATAGCTCTTCAGTAAACATCTGGGCCTGTGGAGACTGCCAGGAGGAAGGACTGCTGTGCCGTTGAAAGAACTGCTGTCCTGCTGGACTACTGCCTTGCTGGACTGCAATCTTGTTAGATTGCTGCCCTGCTGCCCGCCTGTTTGAGCCAAAGGGATTTAGACTTCCACCTAAGTCTCACAGGGACTTCAAGGGCTTGTCTGATGGCCTCCGATTCAGAGCCACAGGGACATAACAGGCTCCCAAGTACCTGCACCAGCACCTAGAACCAGCTGGAGCGCACCACTGACCCCGAAGCTGTGCCCCTCAGGTCCTGGACTCTTAGTGTGGCCTCTGTAAAGATGAATCTAAGTTTTGGGGCTTTTTTTATGGCTGCAAATATGTCAGTTGGCACAAAAAACTTGTCTCTCACACTGCCTGCTAAATTGAAGATGTGCAACCCGCCCACTTATGGGGAGCACCTTCACAAAAAACTCCGGCCCAACTGCCTGTGATGACAATAGGATCTTTGCACTACAGTGATGACCGTCCACCATGCCTGACCTGCTCATTGTGTTGCAATGAAGACCACTTGTGATGCTTCCCTGCTCCCAGTAGTCCCCTCCACAACAATCAGTACTCTTTGCACAGGACTCAGAAGGTAACTTTTCAGCTGGACTAACCTGGTCCCTGTGCCTGACCTACGTTTCATTGCGGTGGTCTGAACTTGTGACTTTTTCCTGGTCTTGCATGACCAGTTAGTTACACAAGTGGAGCTTTGGGTTTTTTGGTGATATTTACACTTAAAATCATTAGAATTACACATTTCTGGTTCTACTGAGTGGATTTTTGTCTTTTTCAATCTTGATTTATTTATTGAATTTTGCTCTATTGTTTTAAATTAATGTGAGATTATTTACACATCTCCTCTAAGTTAAGCCTGACTGCTCTGTGTCAAGCTACCAGAGGGATGAGCACAAGGTTTCCTTGTGCCTCACCCTGACAAGGATTGTGGTTGATGCTTGAGTAGGGTTTCACTCTCTCAACCAGGAACCCAATTTCTCACGGGTATGAAAATGTTAGGTAAGGGTATGCTGGTTTGGGTGCCTGCAACTTTATCTTGTTAGGAGATGGTTCCGCCTACAGTCCTAAGAAGTGTTGAATATTTCCAAAGTTGTAAATTTTGAGAACTGTGCTATTCAGTTATCCTCTATGCATGGAATTCTGAAAACAGTCAAAATCACAAACCTCACCAAAAGTATAAGTTTGAGCTACAGGGAAATCATCTTTTTTTGAGGGCAGAGCCACTTTGAAATTCACAACGTTTTTCCAGGATTACTTCTGGAAAACATCTACAAAGGTTTCCAGGCTAACTCTCTGAACATTTATGAATTCCAAAAATAGGTAAACCTACACCCAAGCCAAGTGGTTAACCACAGTGTAAATGTATTCATTTGTTTGAGAACTGATTGATTGATGTACTAAGATTGAAACTGCAGAAAACAGTCACAAATTGTGGACTGACTTTTTGCAAATCGAATCTGATTTTGCAAATTGACCTCTGAAAAATATTTAGGTTCACAAATAGGGAATCACTTGGGTGCCACAGAACAACTTGCCAAAATATTATTCAAAAGGCAGATCACACTTTGCAATTCATTGTGATTAGTCAGAATCAATGGTGTGGTCTCCTATAAGGAACAGCAGACCACCATCCCTGTGATTACAATTCAAAAGGGGGAACGTTTTGTTTAGGGCAGCTCAATATCCTTACAGGAAACATGGCCATTTCTTTAAACATAACAAGTCTTCTATTTTGAAACACTTCAGTGAGATTTGGCAGTGGGCTTCTGGACTACTCTCTTGAAGATGCCACTCCTATTACCAAAGGTGATAGGTCAGAAGAGTCCGCCCCTTTGTGAATCAGGTACCACCATAACTTGAAGCCATTAACTCATAAATGGTTTGCACCTGCAACTGTGATCCTACATTATTAATAAATACCTTATTGACTCACAATTTGAAAAGACACCTCCCTTCCAAATTATTTTTAACAGTGGTCAGAAACCCTATTTTGTGATTTGGAAAAACTTTTGTGAATCACAAAAAGGAGATAAAACATTGGAAAAAGGGATTTTGAAATCACAAACCCTGTGATTTAGCGAAGTGCATGGTTGCTACCCCTAAATTGTGCAGTACTTCTGGCTCTACATCCAGCATCTTCAGCTGTGGATGTGGACATTAAAATCCAGATTGCTAGGGCAGCTCTGAAACAGGCATCATCCCCATGAGCTGAATAGAAGATCTTTGGCAGCAATGGGCAAAGAAACAGGTTCTCCTAGCAATTATTAATTCAGTCCTCTATTATAAGCAGACGTACTATTGCAGTGCTCTGTTGGTAGGTCGTTTTTCCTCCTTTCTGCATAAATTGTAGCTTATGTAGTATGCAGTGACCAGGCTTGTGCTGGATATTCCTAAATCTGAATGTATTTCACCCCACCTTAAAAGTCTTTAATGGCTACCTGTCTGCAGGAGATGTTTTTCAAAGCCCTCGGTTTTTGTCCTGGGACTCTTTATAGCTCCTCTCACACCAGTTACATGCCCCAGTTGCCCTTATATCTTCTCTTTCTAGACACTTAAGGGCATATTTGAGAGCCCTTAGCTTCACCTTAGTGCCACCATAGCATCATTTTTTATGCTCAGGTGGAGCTAAAGTGGCTTTTCTTCCATGCCATATTTACATAGTGGTGCAATGCGTGCATTGCACCACTTTGTAACCCCCTGCGCCACATTATGCCTGCACCAGGCATAATGTATGCAAGGGGAGTTGTTCCTGCATTAGGAGGCCTGCAAAAATGGTGCAGTGAAATTTACAAAAATTCACTGCGGCATTTTTGGTGGCATTTGCTCAGAGCAGGTGTTAAAATGACTCTCCCATAGTAATCTATGGGCCTCCTTGAACTTTACTGCACTAGCATCAACGTTTATTATGCTAGTGTAGCAAAAGGCCACAATAGCATCAAATATTTTGATGCTATTGTGCTAACGACTGCCATGGTGCACTGTAATATAAATACTGCGCAGCCATGATGTCATTAGGTGCCAATAGGGGGGCACAAGAAAAGTGGCTCATCATAGCTGATGCGCCACGTTTTCTTAAATATGGGCCTTTGTTCTTTAATTTCTCACCTTATCACCTGCTGCGGTTCCCTAGGATGTGGTAAGGTCATTCTTTCTCGGTCATCAAAACTCACCAGATTCTGAAAATGTCTGAAAACCCCAATTTTCCAAAAATAATTGCTGCCTTTCTGCCTTACAGTCTCAGTGCCAGGACAGTTTATAGTATTTGTGCGTTATACAAAACATAATTCACATCAAATCAAGCAGAAATAACAGTGAGCACATTTCTCTGTTAAGTAGAATCAAGAGTGTGCAAAGCGTTGATATTGTGTACTACAATTGTTGTTGAATCCTGCAAGCAAGAATCACTCTAGCAGGAAGTTCGGCAGTTACTGGTGGTGGGCAGATGGTAGGAAACTACTTAGGTTTCAATCTAGTGTCCCTTCCAGATCAGGTTAGGAATAAAAAAAAATGTAATCTGTTTTATTTTGCTGCCCCACTGCTCACTCGGTGAACTAACACCATCTTTAAAAAGCAAAGACTTTTCATTAGTGGAAACTGTACATAGTAGGCGTTCTCTGACCTGTTTTTGGTCTAGAGCTTGCCCCCCACGTCCGCAGCACCACCTTGCTGTCTCGTGCCCCTGACCCCCGCCCACGCTGCTGCTAGCGTGTTCGAGGCCCTCCTCCACCCGCAGGCATCCTCCTGCGCCTCATCCCTGGTGTCTAGTGGGCTCTGGTAAGCTTCGCTAGACCCGTGTGCACACTGCCGCTTTCGCCGTATCTGTAAGTGTTTTTACTTTTCAGCGCCTTGCCTCCCTGCGCTCTTGCCCCCATTTGTGCCCCTTCTGATTGCAGTATTCCGCTTGTACTTTGTGCCATTTACCGTATTTGTGACTGTTTTTGACCTGTGCTTTATTGTCACTTTTGTGCCTTTTTTACCTGGTTTTCGCCCCTTAGGCGCTCCCCCTTGCCGCTTCCCCTGCCGCTGCCTCCCTGCGGCCCGCCCCCCTCGGGCCCCCATTCGCCGCTCCCTCCCGCCTCCCAGCTGCTCCTCCTTCCCCCTCCCTTCTTAATGGCTGGCGCTGCGCGTCGAGGGTGAGCGACCTCTGACCTGTTTCTGGTCTAGAGCTCGCCCCCCGTCCGCAGCACCACCTTGCTGTCTCGTGCCCCTGACCCCCGCCCACGCTGCTGCTAGTGTGTTCGAGGCCCTCCTCCACCCGCAGGCATCCTCCTGCGCCTCATCCCTGGTGTCTAGTGGGCTCTGCTAAGCTTCGCTAGACCCGTGTGCACTCTGCCACTTTCGCCGTATCTGAAAGTGTTTTTACTTTTCAGCGCCTTCCCTCCCTGCGCTCTTGCCCCCATTTGTGCCCCTTCTGATTGCTGTATTCCGCTTGTACTTTGTGCCATTTACCGTATTTGTGACTGTTTTTGACCTGTGCTTTATTGTCACTTTTGTGACTTTTTTACCTGGTTTTCGCCCCTTAGGCGCTCCCCCTTGCCGCTTCCCCTGCCGCTGCCTCCCTGAGGCCCTGCCCCCCTCGCGCCCCCATTCGCCACTCCCTCCCGCCTCCCAGCTGCTCCTCCCTCCCCCCTCCCTTCTTAATGGCTGGCGCTGCGCTGAACTCCTCGCCCACAACCCTGGCTCCTCCACAGCCTGCTACCAGGCCAATCCGAAGCACACCAAAGGACCCTTCTCCTGCCGCACCTGCAACTTCACCTGCAACAGAACAAGGAAGCCTGCTACAACCAACACCAACCACCTCCACTGCATCATCCTCAACACACGCTCCGCACGAAAGCACGCCATCGAGCTCTGGGACCTGCTCGACACCACCGCCCCAGACGTAGCCTTCCTGACCGAAACCTGGTGGAACGACTCCTCGGCCCCAGACATCTCCATCGCCATCCCTGACGGCTACAAGATCACCAGAAGAGATCGCACCAACGGAATCGGTGGAGGAATAGCCATCGTCCACAAATCCACCCTCAAGATCCACACCCACATGGCGACACCCTCAAGACAGCTGAACACCTTCACTTCCGGATCCACACGGACCCCAACACTACCCTCAGAGGAACTCTCATATACCGACCTCCAGGACCAAGAGCCCCCTTTACTGACACCATCGCCGACCTCGCAAGCACCCACGCCCTCGCCTCGACGGACTACATCCTCCTTGGAGACCTCAACTTCCACCTGGAGAACAACAACGACGCCAACACCGCATCACTGGCCACCAACCTCTCCAACCTCGGACAACTGGTCAACACACCCACCCACATCGCCGGCCACACGCTAGACCCACTCTTCACTGCAAGCAACCACATCTCCTTCAGCCACACCACCGAACTCCACTGGACCAACCACCACTGCGTCCACTTCACATTCAAGAAACACACCGAACACCACCGCACCCCACTACCGCCGCACCGCCGCTGGGGCAAAGTCACCGAAGACCAACTAACCAGCACCCTCGCCAATAACCCGCCTACCGACCCCACCGACCCGGATTCCGCCGCCATCAACCTCCAACAGTGGATCCTCAACTGCGCCAACAACCTTGCACCACTCGAGACCCACCGTCAACCAACAAAAGAAAAAAGCAGCCTGGTTCACAGACGAACTCATCACCTCCAAACGCACCCGCCAGAAACTTAAGAAAAAGTGGCTTCTCGAACGCACACCCGACAGCCTGGCAATCCACAAGGAAGCCACCCGCAAGCACCACCAACTTATCCGACTCGCCAAACGCTCCCACTTCACAGAACGCCTAAACAACAACGCACACGACAGCAAGGAGCTCTTCTGCATCGTGAAGGAGCTCTCCAACCCCAGTGCCAACGTCAACGACGTCCCACCATCCCAGAAACTCTGCGACACACTCTCCACCTTCTTCTACCAGAAGATCGCCGCCATTCAACACAGCCTCAACACCACACCTCCGCCAGACCCCACCCCCGACAACTCATCCTACGCCGACCGCCTTACCACCTGGACCCACGTAGATGACGCAGAAACTCGAAAGACCATGAACTCCATCCACTCAGGATTCCCCTCAGACCCCTGCCCACACCACATCTACAACAAAGCCAACTCCACCATTGCCCCCCAACTTCGAAAGATCATCAACCTATCCTTCGATACCGCGACTTTCCCGGACAGCTGGAAGCACGCCTATATCCAAGCCCTCCTCAAGAAACCCAAGGCTGACCTCAATGACCTCAAAAACTTCCGCCCGATCTCCCTCCTCCCCTTCCCAGCGAAGGTCATCGACAAGATCGTCAACGCCCAACTCACCCACTACCTCGAGGACAACTCCATCCTGGACCCCTCCCAATCCGGCTTCAGACGCAATCATAGCACCGAGACTGCGCTCTTCGCCGCCACAGATGACATCAGACAGCAAATGGACAACGGCGAAACTTCAGTCCTCCTGGACCTCTCCGCTGCCTTCGATACGGTCTGCCACCGCACCCTATTAACACGTCTCCACGAAGCCGGAATACAAGACAAAGCCCTCAACTGGATCTCCTCATTCCTCTCCGGCAGAACCCAGAGAGTCCGACTCTCACCCTTCCGCTCCGAAGCCACTAACCTCATCTGCGGCGTCCCCCAAGGCTCCTCGCTAAGCCTGACGCTTTTCAACGTTTACATGGCACCCCTCGCACAACTGGCCCGTCAGCACAACCTCAGCATTCTCTCCTACGCCGACGACACCCAGCTCATCCTCTCCCTCACCAATGACCCACACACCGCCAAAGCCAACCTCCATGAGGGATTAAAATCCATCGCCGAGTGGATGAGAAACAGCCGCCTGAAACTAAACTCCGACAAGACGGAGGTCCTCATCCTCGGACGCAACCCCTCGGCCTGGGACGACTTCTGGTGGCCCACCGCGCTGGGACCCCCTCTACTCCAGCCAACCAAGCACGCAACCTCGGCTTCATCCTCGACTCCGCCCTCACCATGTCCAAACAGGTCAACGCAGTCTCCTCCTGCTTCAACACCCTCTGCATGCTCCGTAGAATCTACAAGTGGATCCCGACGGAAACCAGAAAAACAGTGACCCAAGCCCTCGTCAGTAGCAGACTTGACTACGGCAACACACTCTACACAGGCATCCCAGCAAAAGACATCCAACTACTCCAACGCATCCAGAACGCCTCCGCCCGCTTGATCCTCGACGTACCCTGCCGATGCCACATCTTCCACCACCTGAAGGACCTCCACTGGCTCCCCGTGGACAAGAGGATCACCTTTAAACTCCTCACCCACGCGCACAAAGCACTCCACAACGCCGGACCCGCCTACCTGAACAACAGACTCAACTTCTACGTCCCCTCCCGCCAACTCCGCTCTGCCAACCTCTCCCTCGCCATCGTTCCCCGATTCCAACGCAAGACCTCCGGCGGCAGATCCTTCTCCCACCTCGCTGCCAAGACCTGGAACTCCTTCCCGACCCCCCTGCACCAGACCCAGGACCTCCTCACCTTCAGGAGACTCCTCAAGACCTGGATCTTCAACCAATAGCAGCTACCCCCCCCCCTCAGCGCCTTGAAACCCTAACGGGTACGTAGCGCGCTTTAGAAATTTACTGATTGATTGATTGATTGATTCATGTAACCAATACGTTTTGGTAAAATTGGCATTATCAGTGGTTCCAATTTGCAGGCAAACAAAAGTTGGTAAAATGTTTGAAGTAGCAAAAAAGAACAGTAAAGAAGAAGTACAGTAGACACAATCTGCTTTAGAGCATTAAACTTATTCGCAAACTCCCAAAAGGTTTGAACAGTTACCTCTGCAGCATAAGTCTGATGAACTAGTAATATATGTTATTCTATTGCTAAAAAGCTTAAGGAAGTGTATCCCTGCCAATATTCTACACGCAGTAAAACAGCTTAGAAAAACAACTTGACGATTCAAGAACACGGAGCCAGACATTCCTCTGCATCTCTTTGATATACCGTTGACGCTTCATGCATTTCTTCCAAATTATATTGGCTGGAGCAATTGTGATATAGATTCAACTGTAAAGGGTTGCGTGCAGAATCTTAAGGAACCTAGGGCCAGATTTTCAAAGCTATTTGCACGTCACAAACAGTGAATTTTGCTGTTTGCGACTTGCAAAAAGCACATCGCTATGCCCAATCCCCGTTTTGCGAGTCGGTAACCTGGTTACCGACTCGCAAAACGGGACTACGAGTCGCAATTAGGAAGGGGTGTTCCGCTTCTTAATTGCAAGTCGCAGTGCAATGCTGTATTGTTTTGTGACCGCGAACGCAGTCGCAAAGCAATCGCAGTTACAACCAGTGTCACACTGGTGGTAACCCATGCGCAAAAGGGAAGGGGTCCCCATGGGACCCCTTCCCCTTTGTGAATGGCATGAAAAACATTTTTTCAGAGCAGGCAGTGGTCCTATGGACCACTGCCTGCTCTGAAAAAAAGAAACAAAAACGTTTAAATTTTCAGTTTTGTTTTACAAAAAAAAAAAAATGCTTGTTTTAAAAGCAGTCACAGACATGGTGGTCTTCTGTCTCCAGCAGGCCACCATCCCTGTGAATGCCACCACTAGCAAGGGGTTCTCAAATTGCGACCCACCTCATTCATATTAATGGGGTGGGACTTTGCGACCCCCTTGCGAGTCGCAGATGGTGTCAGGGACACCATCCTACATTCTGGATTGCGACTCGCAATCCAGATTTTTACTACATCTGGCCCCTAATATGGCACTAGCCGACCTGGTGAACTACATACACCCATAACTATATGTTGGATTCTATCAAAGCAAAAAGATGAGATAAAGCCAAGATCAGGACCCATAATCCCTTAAGGCTTCTCAAACAGTCAGGAAACAAACATCAAAGACATCTGCTAAATCCAACATGGCTAAGAAGACCTTCACTACCAACATGTGAACTGCTCTGCTGATGATAGTTTCTTTCTGCAAATATTGGATTACACAGTGTATGAGAATATCCAAAATATTATACTCTCACAGGTTATAGGTCTTCTAATACAAAACCAGTTAAATGATAATACATTAATGAGGAACAAACTTAAGAACCAAAAAGAAACAGCAAATGATGTGCACGAGTTGACTTACAGTGACCAACTCACTCCAGGTCATTACAGACAATGCCTCCAGTTCTCTCCTTTTCTCCTACAAATCGTTGGTTTCTGCAGTGCTAGTCTAGTTTGTTCAATGGAATAGGAGTACATTAGGCTATCAAACAAACGTCAAGTAATGGAAACACCGTATATAATCACTAGAAAGCATGTGGTCCCTCAGAATTCATTGCATTATGTACTTGGTGAAGCCAGCCAAAATGATCTTCAATCGTACATAAGCATACGTGAAATATTATACATTAACCTGAGAGTAGCATATAAAGAAGGGGCAATGCGATAACACCCAATTATCAAGACACCAATGTTTTATTGGCTTTGCATAGATGCAAGACTGTCGATGTATCAACTTTCATGAAAAGTTCATTGTTGTTGAGTTCTGTTACTTTTCCCCCTCATTTAATCTTGAACATGTGATATTATTTGCTATTGTAGCAAAGCCAAAATGTATTTATCTCAGTGATCCAGATGTCTTCGTTGGATGCCACTGCAAAGTATTTGAATGACTGAGTGCCTGGATCCTTGCACCTTTAACAATTCATAAAATAGAATTGTGAATGCTTATACTCTGCATTATCTTCTGCGTGGACATTCATTATCAGTGTCTCTATATTTATTCCAGGTTGGAGCTATTCACAGCAGCATAAGCACAGCATAAATAAATATACATACTTGTAAAAAGAAACCATAGTAAAATCAACATTCATCTCCAAAGTGCATGCAGGGTTATTTAGGTTATGTGGCAACCGTATGTGTGTGCTGAGTAATACATGCACTACATCTTTGTGGTGCAGGCCTACATAGGCCATCGTATGATGTATGCTGTAAGACCGTGCAGTAAAATGGGGAATAATCACAAATTCTACTGTTTATTATCCTTCTGTGCACCCGGGTCTGAGATATGCACTGCTCGAGCTGACATTATGAAAATTCTGCACAATATAATATCTATGCTCAAGTATATGGCCAGCTTACATTCGTGGCATGGCAACCATAAAGAGAAATATACTATTACTGCTACCAGTGAACTTAGACAGTACAATCTAAGCATTTCAGCGTTTATCTTGCCTGTGATATTGGCTCGGTCACTGATCTATACCTGGACACAATCTACATTTAGGTGGCACCTGAATATTTATTGGATCGGAGGCACAGATGAGGCTCATCATAACTGTAATATAAATATCCCTGAGCAAGAACTGTAGATTTATGTTGACCTTATTCTAGAACTCCGACAACAGGTATATGGATACAGTTCCTAAGCTAACTGCAGAGCATGGAACTCAATTTTCGGGGATACTTTGGCAAAGATGAACACCGTGGTGAGCCTGGATGATGATCTCAGGAAATGCTAACATGATTCACAAGACGATGCCCATCTGAAGCACACCTTACAAAAATTCAGCATAGAGTGTAGGCAGTGATGGATACTGGGAAGCCTTGATGAAGTAGGCGGTACACATTCTAAATTAAGACAACAGACATTAAAAGTAAATGTAATTGTTTCCACTTTATTCAGACTGCTACAGGTGAGTTTTAATTCGTTTAATGTGTGTTGTATTCACATGCAGCTTTATAGGTATTCAAGAAAAGTCAAACTGTTGGACTTTTTTCCTTATGCAAGGTCATCCCCAATCTTTTTGCCTCCTGCCTCTTATTTTTTTCTGACCTGTTTTTGTTGGCTTTAGAACTCTGAGCACTTTAGCACAGCTACCGGTTCTAAAGTGCATTTGCTCTCTGTGTAACTTGTATTGTTGATTGGATTTCCATGATTGGAAAATTTGATTTACTGGTAAGTCCCTAATACAGTGCACTAGAAGTGCCTGGGACCTGTAAATCAAATGCTACTAGTGGGCCTGCAGCACTGGTTGTGCCACCCACGTGTGTAGCCCTGTTATCATGTCTCAGGCCTGCCACTGCAGTGTCTTTGTGTGCAGTTTTAAACTGCCAATACAACTTGGCAACTGTACCCACTTGCCAGGCCTAAACCTTCCCTTTTCTTACATGTAAGACACCCCTAGGTTAGGCCCTAGGTAGCCCCATGGCCAGGGTGCAGTGTATGTTTAAGGTAGGACATATACTAATGTGTTCTATATGTCCTAACAGTGAAATACTGCCAAATTCGGTTTGCATTGTTGCAAGGCCTATCCCACTCATAGGTTAACATGGGCCTGCCTTAAAAAAATATTAATGCGCAGATTCCCTTTGGGAGCAGATAGACATGTGGAGTTTGGGGTCTCTGAACTCACAATTTAAAAATACATCTTTTAGTAAAGTTGGTTTTGAGATTGTGTGTTTCAAAATGGCACTTTTAGAAAGTAGAAATTTTCTTGCTTAAACCATTCTGTGACTCTGCCTGTTTGTGCATTCTCTGCCTAGTTAGTTTGATAATTGGGCTGTTTGCACCTCTCTCTAGACATCAACATAACCGGAGCTGGGGTGTAGCCTGCATCGCCCAATGAGCTATCTGTGCTAGGAGAGAGGGAAGGAGTGATCACTTACAGCTGAAAAGGCTGTGCCTGCCCTCAAACAATGCAGTCTCCAACCCCCTGGTGTGTGTCTGGGGCCTGGCATGGGCAAGGCAGGATTTCACAAACAAGAGAGACTTTACTTTGAAGTAAGCCTACTTCAAGGGCCAAAATAGGTATAAGAAGAGCATCCCAAACCACAAACTTTAGATCACTTCTGGACATCAAGAGGAACCTGGAGAAGAGCTGAAGAGCTGAGGAGAAGTGCTGCCCTGTCTGTGACTGTGCTTTGAGGAGCTATCCTGCAGTTGCTGCTTCTGCCTGTGCAAGAGGACAAAGAGTGGACTTTGTTGTGCATACCTGCTTGTGAAGAAATCACCAAGGTCTTGAACTGAGCTTGCCTCCTGTTGTTGAATTCTCAGGGCCATCAAAGACTTCTCCTGCCAGCACCTGGACTCTCGGCTGAGACTCCTGCCCTGCCAAGTGGTGCCCTATCCAGTTCCTGGGACCTTGACAGGTGAAGCTGGCAGACCAAGATTGAAAATTCCACGCACAGACCGCCGTGCGGGGAAAACATCAACGCACCTTCCGAGACGTGGCTGAAAAACGACGCGCCACCGGCTTCACTGCAGAAATAGATGCTCCACCAGCATCACAGCCGGAAGATCAACGCACGCAGCTGGAGAAACAACACTAACACCTGCTGACGGAAGCTGATAATGTCGCAATCCACATAGTGCGGTTTTGCTGATATCGTGTGTCAGGATTTTCTACGCAAACCTTGCTGGGTGTGGAAAAATGATGCAATGCCTGCTCGGACCCGAGTGCTTGCCAGGATCGATGCATCTCTCTCCTGCAAAGAGGAAAACCAACGCTCGCCGACCTGAGCAGAGAAGGACAAACGACGCACGGTCTCGCTTGAGGGTGAGAAATCAAAGCATCGCTAGCCTTTTTCGATGCACAACCGCCCGTGCATGTTATTTTGATGCTGCCCAGGTACTTTTCAATGCTCACAGTGTTTTTACTGTTTACAAAAGGATTTAAGACTCTTTTTGTTTTTAAAATTAATAACCTGACTTGTGTATTTTGGATTTTTGTCGTTTTGATCTTGTTTTGTTTAGATAAATATTACCTATTTTTCTAAACCTGTGTTGTGTCATTTTGTAGTGTTTTCACTGAGTTACTGTGTGTGTTGGTACAAATACTTTACACCTAGACTCTGAGGTTAAGCCTGCCTGCTTGTGCCAAGCTACCAAGGGGGTGAGTGGGGGTTAACTGAGGGTGATTCTCCTTTACTCTGACTAGAGTGAGGGTCCTTGCTTGGACGGGGGTAACCTGACTGCCAACCAAAGACCCCATTTCTAACACAAACACTAATGAGGAAAATGGAGTACCAGTATACAGTAGTTATAGGTCTTTTGGACTGCAATACCATCTATAATTTTTAATATAGAAATCACTGTGAAACATCTACGACCCCGAAATTAATGTGAAAACTGAGGAAAATAATGTAGAACAATGAACTGGATCCAGTATCACCCAGTCTTCTTGGTGACCTCTCTTCTGAGCCTGAATGTTTTTTCAATTGTTTAGTGATGTATAAAACAATAAAGACGAATTAATCACAATGAGCTGCAATCCCAATAAACTTTCATATTGAAAGAGTAATGCAGAAAAATGGATCTTCTCTTATGCTATTTTTTGTTATGTGCACCATCACCCAAAAGGGTATTATGGTACTGAGCACGTGTGTTCCCAGCCCAGCCTATTGTAGGTTGGTGAATTAAATAGTCAGGACATTAGCTTCTTGCGGAAATCAAGAAGAGAGATGGAGACTCTGATTTGGAGGGGAGGCCATTGCATGCTTTAGTAGCGTTGTAAGAGAACATCCATCCTCCTGATCTAGTTGTGTGTATGCATCAGGTGTGTGCAAGGAGTTCTGTGGTGCAGAGATGTCTGAGTGAGAGGTGGATGGAGGTGCCACTGTTCAGGTGGTTGGGCCCTAAGTTATGTGTTGTGCACTGAATACGTGTCTGAGGAGTTTGAAATCACCTGCAGTCTCTCCAGTGTGTTCTGACTTATGTACTGCCATAAGGGACTAAACCACAACAAGGGCATGTGCTCAGGCCACTAAACATCTTAATACATTGTTAACATTTGTTCATTCAATTTGACATCCCTCTTTTATATCTCTCTTTGGGAAAAAAAAGGATCCTAGCCTGTCAGAAGATCTTTGATAGTAATGCTGGTGAAGTTGTTTACAGACGATCCACCCATAATTATCTGTCAATATGAAGGGCAGGGGTGGTAGGGACAAAAGATGGACAAAAGAAAATAGCCAGAATGCAGGTCTAGCAGGTTTATGTTAAAAATGGGGTCTTTGGTTGGTAGCCAGGTTACCCTCTGTCCAAGCAAGGACCCTCACTCTAGTCAGGGCAAAGGAGAAACACACCTGGTTAACTCCCGCTCACCCGCTTGGTAGCTTGGCACGAGCAGAAAGGCTTAACCCAGGAGCAAAGCGTAAAGTATTTGTACCAACACAGACAATAATACAGTGAAGACACTACAAAATGGACACCACACCACTTTAGGAAAATAGACAATATTTATCTAAATCAAACAAGACCAAAACAACAAACATCCAACATACACAAGTCAAGATATGAAGTGGGTGGGTGTTGTGTTTTTTCCAGCCGCGATGGATCGATCTCCCAGACTTGATGCAGGTGGAGAGTCGATTTTAGCTGCGAAGCGTGTTGCACGCCGTTTTTCAGCTGTGTTGCAGGTGATGCGTTGAAAATTTCCCCGCATGGTGTTCTGTGTGTGGATTTCAGTCATTGTTCTACCAACTTCACCTTTCAAGGGCCCAGGGACTGGGAGGGGCACCACTTGGCAGGGCAGGAGTCTTAGCAGAGAGTCCAGCTGCTGGCAGAGGAAGTCTTTGATGGCCCTGAGACTTCACAACAGGAGGTAAGCTCAGTTCAAGCCCTTGTAAATTCTTCTCAAGCAGGAATGCACAGCAAAGTCCAGTCTTTGACCACTTTCACAGGCAGAAGCAGCAACTGCAGGATAGCCCAACAAGGCACAGTCACAGGCAGGGGCAGCACTTCTCCTCAGCTCTTCAGCTCTTCTTTTTGGCAGAGGTTCCTCTTGAATCTAGAAGTGTTATTTAAGGAATCTAAAGTCTGGGATCTTGGGTCCACTACTTATACCCCCTTCTGCCTTTGAAGTAGACAAACTTCAAAGGAAAATTTCTGTTCTTTACAGGATCCTGCCTTGGTCAGGCTAGGCCCCAGACACACACCAAGGGGTTGGTGACTGCATTGTGTGAGGGCCGGCACAGCCTAACAGGTATAAGTGACCACTCCTCCCTCTACTCCAGCCCAGATGGCTCATCAGGATATGCAGGCTACATCCCAGCTCCCTTTGTGTCACTGTCTAAAGGAGATTCACACAATCGTTTAAGCAAGAAAATTCCCACTTTCTAAAAGTAGCATTTTCAAACTGATAATTTGAAACCAACTTTACCAAAAGATGTATTTTTAGATTGTGAGTTCAGAGACACCAAACTCCATATTTCTATCTGCTCTCAAAGGGAAACTACCCTTAAAAGTTATTTAAAGGCAGACCCCATGTTAACCTATGAGAGAGATAATCCTTGCAGCAGTGAAACACGAATTTGGCAGAATTTCACTGTCAAGGCATGTAAAACATATCAGTATATGTTCCACCTTTAACATATACTGCACCCTGCCCATGGGGCTACCTAGGGCCTACCTGAGGGGTGCCTTACATGTATAAAAAGGGAAAGTTTGGGCCTGGCTAGTGGGTACACTTGCCAGGTCGAATTGGCAGTGCAAAACTGCACATACAGACACTGAAGTGGCAGGTCTGAGATATGTTTACAAGGCTACTCACGTGGGTGGCACAATCAGTGCTGCAGGCTCACTAGTAGCATTTGATTTACAGGCCACAGGCACCTCTAGTGTACTTTACTAGGGACTTACTAGTAAAACAAATATGCCAATCAGGGAAAAGCCAATTACATATATAATTTCACATAGGGAGCACTTGCACGTTAGCACTGGTCAGCAGTACCCACAGTAAAAAAAACTGCAAAAACAGAGTCCAGCACACAGTCAACAACGTGGGATGCAGAGGCAAAAAGTTAGGGGAGACCACACCAAAGATGGCAGGTCTAACAGTTTATAATAAAGATGGATCTGAAGGGAATCTTGTATTTGATAGAGTCCAGCTCCCAGTCAAGTTTTCTCTGGTCATCAATAGGGATTAGTCTGATCTCAACCTGGCTGGGATAATTTTCCATAGGTGTTTCCTAATTTTACTAGGAAAGACTTTGGATAGGTACAAACAGATCCACACAGAGGCATTTGAAGCCTGCCCTTTTTAAAGACCCCTAGGGGAGGGTTTTCTGGGATAATATACAGCAAACTTATCAGAGATATTGAAAAAGATGGCTGATGTGTCTGTAGGACTTTATGGGGATAGACTTAAAACATGTAACCAATTATTGGCTAGTGACAACTATATGAAAGGCTTCCCACCACAAGCATTTGAGAACACTACTGGACTTGGTGAGGGTAAGAAGGATCTGCATCTGCCTTTGGAGATGGCTGAGGCTTGGCCTGTGCTAGAAATTGGGCTGTTGTTTGACTTGGGTGTGAGCCATGGACAAACAACAGCCACAGTCCATTGGAGGGTGATTCACAAAAAGTCACTAAATTAACCTGTGCTTATCCCTGGGTAGCTTAGCACAAAAAGCAGTCAGGCTTAACTTAAAGGCAATGTGCAAAGTAGGTATGCTGCACACAAACAGCAATAACATGAGAATACAACACGAGAATAATCCCAAACCTGTTTAGAAACAAGGAGTGAATTTTAATAAATTATTTGACACTGAAATGTCAAAAGTCTAATCAGTAGAGCAGAAGTTATGATTTTTTAAAACTTTTGGTGAACATAGCACCATAAAGCACATAGCGTCAACAATGGATATTTGGTCTCCCTGGAATGGGTCACAGACACAAGTTCAAACTGAAAGCAAGGATCGCAAGTTGACTACCATCACCAGGTTAAGCCCACTGAAGTTTACCTTTTCAAGTTTGAACCAAGAGTCCCATTCAACATTGGAAAGGGCCTGCGAACGAAGGAGAGCACAGCAGGCGGTTGTTGGCATAGCACAAAGAGCAGACGAGGCATTGCAGACGGCGTTGCTGGAGCTTCACATTGGTGGTCCCTGTGAGCGTTCAATGCTGGAGCGTGAAGAGTCGGGTGACAGAGCTTTGAACTGAATTGTGGTCCAAGTGGCGAGGTCTCAGTGTGCACGGGCTCGTTCATGGTTGCAAAGGTCTCAAAAGTTTGACTTAAGCACACTGAGCTTTAGTTGGGGGTCAGGAACTCATTGTAGCTGGATCCGGGTACCAGTACTGGATGTTGGGGAGCGGTTAATGTCCCTAAGGTTCAGATCATTAGGCCAGCAGACCAGCCCTTGGAGTCACTCTGGTGTCCTGAGTTCAAGGATGAAGTTGCAGGTCCAGATCTTTCTGCCCAGGCAACAGGTCAGCAGGTCAGCACAGCAGAGGAGCAGTTCCTCCAGAGCAACAATTCAGCAGAGTGAATGTCCTTTCAGCAGCATAGCAGTCCTTCTTCCTGGCAGAGTATCCACAAGCCCAGAGGTGTACTGAATAGTTGATGTCTGAGGTCCTACTTTTATGCCCAGGTGCACTTTTTCTGGAAAGTGGGAGACACTTCTAGACACTGGCTTTGAAGTGAATGGAATTTCCTACCTCCCCTGTCCTGGTTCCAAGCTGAATGCAGTGAAAATGTGAGTTTGTTAGATGCTTTGTGTGAAGGTAGAGCACAGGTTATTCCGTTGTAAGTGGAGCTGTGCTCAGCTCCACTCCCCCATCCTGCCAGCAGATGGTACAATCAGATACACCTAATTCTTCTATTGTGGGACCGACTGGGAAGAATTTGGAAAGTTTAATTGTCAGGTACACCCAGTCATGTGACCCAGGGCAGGCTACAAGCACAAAAGGGCTAAGGGCATTAAAATGCCAACTTTCTAAAAGTGTCTTTTTTTACAATTGTGATAAAAAAACAGACTATACCATTAAATAGGTTTTTTCACTACAATTTCAAAGACATTAAACCTGACATGGCTATCAGCTCCCAAGAGGAGACATATTAAGTGTTATAAGGAATCTTCAATGTTATACTGTTGGAGCGGTAGGCCTGACAGTAGTGGAAAATGAATTTAGGAGTTTTTCACTACCAGGACATGTAAAACTTAAAAGTACATGTCCAATCTTTTAATTACACAGCACCCTGCTCTCTGGGCTACCTAGGGCCTACCTTAAGGATGAGATATGTAATAAGAGGAGAGTTTAAGGCTTAGCAAGTGGGTTTCAATGCCAACTCAACTTGGCAGTTTAATACTGCATTCAGGTTTCAGTGGTAGATGTGGGACATGTCTTAAGGTGCTGCCTAAGTGGGTGGCACAATCTGTGCTGTAGGTCTACTGACAGCCTTCAACTTACAGGTCCTGGGTATATTGTATACCACTTTACAAGGGACTTATAAGTAAATTAAATATGCCAATTGGCTATAGGCCAATTTAGCCATGTTATAGGGGAGAGCAAAAACACTTAAGCGTGGGTTAGCAGTGGAAACGTGCACAGAGTCTTAAAGTCGACTAATAAAACAAATTCAGCAATTGTGGAGGTCAAAAAGCCAAAATGTTTGGGGGTGTCCCTGCAGAGAGGTTTTAAGGTGAGTTGGGGACCTTGGACACAAAAAAAAACTACTCAGTAGACCTGTTAAATAAGTACCTGTCTTATGAACATTTGTGGCGCCAGGTTATATTGCTCCTCCTAAAAAGCTAGGACTGCATATTAGGGTGGCAAAACTTCAGGACGAGAAGATTGAGTCCATCTACACCATCAGATACTGTTGGCCCGATTATGAGGTAGCTCAATGTGCCTCACCTGAACCCCCAAACTTTCCAGAGTAACAGATGATTACAGCAACCTTGAACATGACACTGAATCCCAAATAAGCTGTGGAAACAGATGTTACCCCATTAGTTGTTTACTTATGCATGCCAGGGTAAACACAAGAAAGATACAAATAAAGATTTTCAAACATTTATTGAAACAATTGTGTTCTTGCATAGATAGAATGAGCTGTGATTATTAGGCAGAGGAAACAAAGCATTATAACCAGTGTTCCTAACATGGTGAAAAGTGTAAACAGTCCAATCATAATAATCTTTGATCCACATCTTCCTATCTAACACTTCCTACAATCTGAGAGCATAGCAGGTGTACCCTCTGCCTCTGCCCGATCTAGGTAAATACCCTGGGAACCCATACCCAGGGAGCTGAGCCAGGGTGCTGTTCTAGAGTAAAGTTGGCAATCCTTCTCTGCAAGATGGAAGATCAGTGTCAGCAAAGCTGCATAACAAACACAGGATTTTTCCCAGGACAGAAGTGGCCGGAGTGCTTGTCTAACCCTCCTGGCTCAGTGCACCATTTATATAATCAGATCCACACAGTGTTAGAGGCACAGCTCTGATGCAATGCTATGGTTAGATATTAGAAGCTGTCACCGAATGGAGAACACAAGCACTGGGATATCTTGTTGCATGTTCCTAGCCTTGAACAGAGTGTACAGATTACATGTCAAGAAAGTCTAACTAAAAAAAAGCAACACGTACAATGTATTCTCGGAATAATATTGTGTAAGCATAAAGTATGCAAAATGTCATTGCTGAAAAGCAATGTCAGGCTAAAATGTGTAAAATGCAAAATTTAAAACTAAGCTAAGATGGAGAACCAGAGTGGTTCAAAGAAGGCCTCACAACAGTCCAACATGACCCCCCTGAATTCAATTGGGTCCCTCTGTCTACACTCTCATGAGCAACTGAACTGACCCATGGGGAACCCTTCTCCTCACCTGTGGACTCCATCTGTATGGATCCTAACTGTAATTTGCTCACAGATGCATCCCGTTAGGCAGACAGTACCACAATGGCCAACCAAGTGATGTGGCCCATTCCAAACCTTGGATCAGACTTCTGTCCCTAACTCAAGGAACACTCTGCCTATAGAGACAGCAACCAACAGAGACCATTGAGAACTGTTAGTGTCAATAGTCAGGCCCCACGCCATCTAGGGCCCTTTGTTGTTGTGGATTCTCAGTGTAGGTTGGCAGTGGCAACAGCTCTAGGTGTTAGGCACCCTTCTCCTACTTTCTTTCCCACTTGTCCAGGGGGGAAGCCTGAAACTGGTCAGTCAGCCCAGGGTCTGCACCCTGAGGCTGAACAGGAGTCAGGGTGAGTCCTTCTTCATCCTGTACCCTTGGCAACCGGTAAGGCCATATTGGGTACCCCTGATCAGGCCACCCCGGTGGGTGGTTTCTTTGGACAGATAGAGTTCCTCTACTTGTATCCCAGTTGAGAACAATCAAAGCAGTGGAGCTGGAAATGAGGTGTCATGGGCCACAGCCCTCCAAGCCCTCCCTCCTTCTCTGAAGGGGCATAGGAACCCTTTTCTATCCCTGTTGCCTGAGACTTGTTTGTGTCTCCCTTGACCCTCTCCCCACTTCGCTGGGGGGGGGGGGGCTGAACCACCCTTCTTGGGGTCACCCCCAAGGTACCTTTTTGGACACTTTGGTGTTGACACAAAGATCTGCCTCCTCAGCAAAGTTCCTGGGATCAGTAAGCCTGCTATCAACTAAGTGTTGACACAGCTCTGTAAAACAATGTGGCAGACGTGGGACATGTCTTAAGGTGCTACTTAAGTGGGGGGCACAATAAGTGCTGCAGGCCCACTGATAGCATTTAATTTACATTCCCTGGGTATACAGTATACCACTCTACAAGGAACTTATAAGTAAATTAAATATGGCAATTGAATCTATGCCAATTTAACCCCATGGTAAACAGACAGAGTGCAAGCACTTTAGCACCGGTTATCAGTGGTAACATGCACAAAGCCTTAAGGCCCACACAAATAAATTCAGCAAAAAAAGAGGGTATTAAGGCAAAACATTTGGGGTGAGTGCCGTGGTCACAGCTGTGAGCAGGGCTAGTCTTGCCTAAGTCATGTCTTATACCCGCCTTATGAGTGATATCAGATATGTTGTTATTTTCTTTTCGTCACAATCCCAGTTTGAATCATGTTATGTCTTTAAAACCTTGTGCAACTTGGCAACTCAGTTAATAACATAATGGCATTGTGTAAAGCAGATCTAGACCAATGCTTGTTCTCAAGATAACTTCTGAATGTCTGTGCCTCACCCCGGTAATCCAGGAAGCACATATCAACTGACTACAAGCAACTGGGCTTCACCCAGGTAATCCAGGAAGCACATGTCAACTGTCAACAACTGCTATTCTTCAATTGATCTTCCTAATGGAAAAAAGACAGTTGAGAAACATTTGCAATTGCAATAATGACTAACAAGTTATTCTGTTTACCCCAGGTGTTTTTTTTGCAACTGGTTCGGGCCGGCTATAAAAGCTGGCATTTCAGATTAAATACCGCTCAGCCTCGTTTAACTTGGAAGCTTCTCTTACCTGTCCAGTGTTTGGCAGCCTTCCCTTTGCAGTGGCAGTCCCCTCTTCACTGTGGCATCCATGACTTCACAGCTGCAGGCCTCTCCTCACAGCAACATGCTTTATGAGTTCTGATCTCGTATTTTTCACCTTCTCCGCAGTTACCACAGTACCTCTAAAAGGCTGGCAGTTTCCAATTTATCTCAGATCGCGGTTTCTTGTACTAGCAAAAAAGACATGAGTCATCCCAAATAATGTAACACAAGTTTTTCAGTTTACTTTGGGATCTTGATCAGTGCTGATTAATCAAACTTATCTAAAGCCAGCAATAATATCCGGCTCAATCTCCTGACTGAAAAGACTTTAGAGAAAAGTTGCATTTCTTGTAATAGCTGTGCCTTCCTAGATCTTGTGCTCATAATTGGCTTTCAATCCGTGTTTTCTCAATCACAATTTGATGTTGGTGTTCTAAAGACTTTTGGAACAATTGAGAACTATAATTGGATTGCCACTGCATATTTGCATATGAACCTTGAATTCTTGAGTCTCTTGAACTACTAAAGAATTTGAAGTAGTTTTGTTGTGATTAACCCAGTTATTTTCTCTCTGTAGAAATCCATGTACATGATAATTCCAGTTCATGGTAATTCCTTGATAATTTTTGAATCACACTAAGGAAAGTTTCTAGTGTGAATTATTGGTATGTTGTTTTGATGTTAGCTAATGCTAAAGATCTGTTTAGTTTTTCTTGTTTTAAAATGTGGTTTCATTACAGGGAAATCCGAGTCCAGACCCTTATATCTGAATAATCCTGATTGCCAGTATCCTGAATCCAGAACCAGAATCCAGATATCCTTGAGCCGAGCAGTGCCCGGAGAGGAGAACTCCAAATACACAGAAGTCCTGGTAGTTCTCTCTTTCACTTTCATCCCAAACCCCCCTCCCCTTGGAAACTCTGCGGGTTGCAGTGTGTCCTTCATTGCTGACCTGTCAGTTCTCACTGTGGCTTAAGGATTATTGCCATGCCATTGGAAACACCTAGGGGCATATTTATACTCTGTCTGCGCCAAATGTGCGCCAAACATTTTGGCGCACATTCAGCGCAAACCCTGCCCCATATTTAAACTTTGACGCCCGAGCCCGCGGATGTCAAAATCCCACCGTGTGCGTCATTTTTGGGATGCGGCAACCCCCCTTGCGTTAATCATATGCAAGGTAGGTTTTCCGGTCCCAAAAATTACTTAAACGGCCGTGCATCGTATTTATGCTTTCGGGCAAAAATGGCGCACAGCCAGGAGGCAGAGCCGGAAAATGATGCACAGCCCGATTTGTGTCAAAATGTAATGCCTGGGTCAGGGCAGGCGTTAAAATGGGGCAAACACACCTGTATTTCATCAGAACAGACAGAAGCAACAGCAGAGCAGCAGAGCAGCAGAGCAGCAAAAGGGAGACATGGAGGTGCTTCTCATCCAGCATGCATGCAGACGCAGAGCCCAGCAACAACAACAGCAGCTACCACAACACCAGCAGGGACCCCAGAGGCAGCGCAGAAGGCAGGACAGGATATTCCGCACCAGAACAACCCTTCATGGCCTCAGGGAACGACATCATCCAGAGGTACAGGTTGAACTGGCAGGCCATTCAGCAGCTGCTGCGAAACATTGAGCCACAGTTGGCACCCACCTTGCTGACACCCCGCACCATCCCAACAGAAACCAAGCTGCTTGCCGTACTTCACATGCTGGCAAGTGGCTCTTTTCAAACAACTGGTGCCCTGGTTGCCGGAATATCACAGCCATCATTCTCTGCCTTTTTGCCCAAAGTACTGGGTGCCATCATTGGACTCACACCCCGCCACATCTGCTTCCCTAACACACTGCAGAAGCAGTAGGAAACAACACAGGGGTTTTACCTCATTAGTGGCTTCCCACATGTCCTTGGTGCAATCGACTGCACACATGTACATCTTGTGCCACCTGCTGCAACTGAACACCTCTACCGCAACAGGAAGCACTCACATTCCATCAATGTGCAGGCCATTGTCGATCACCAAGGATTGATCACCAACATCGTGGCAATATATCCTGGGAGTGTCCATGACTCATTCATCTTCCGTCACAGCACCATCAATCAACACTTCCAGGATGGACGGTGTGACAATGGACTACTTGTTGGTAAGTACAGAAACCTACTTATATACACAATGCACACCAACCCTCTAGGACACACAACACATACACCACAACAGCAACATGTCGACAGGAACACACTGAGGTCGTGACATTGCTAGCCATGTTTCATAGGTCACCATTGAACCTGTCACACATCTGAAATGAGTGTACAGTCTAATGTTAAGATGTCAATGATCACAACGTTTGGAGTAGTTTGCCTAATTGTCACCTTGCAGAATGTAAGTGTCTCAATGATATTTAAATTAATCCATTGCATAAGTCTAAAGGTATGGGATGCCCAGGGTACATTGATATGAACGTGTTAACAACACTGTCAAATTGAACCTGTGTATGGAATTATCATCTCACCCTCAGTGAAGACACAGGGACACCTGTATCACAAGTCACAATGCTAGGGAGTGCACACTGTACTGCAAATCTCAAAACATACTGCTGACAACCGGTCAGCAGGCAAACACTCATTCAGCCAAGGAAACAATACAATGCAGATGGTACATCCTACAAGCCTAGGATACAACACAATAATACAAAAGAGTCACAGACAACATAAGACAACTACTGCCATGCAAGGTGATATCAATGGGGCAAGCTACATCAACATGATCCCATTCATTTTCTCTTTCAGGTGATCAGGGGAATGGGATCCTGCCATGGATAATGACACCATTTGGCAACCCGAGCACTGCAGCAGAGTGTGCCTACAACAACGCACATAGGAGGACACGCACCATAGTGGAGAGGACCTTCGGCATCCTCAAGTCGAGATTCAGGTGCCTCGACATCACTGGTGGTAGCCTCCTATATTTCCCTGAAATGGTATGTAAGATCATTCTAACATGTGCCATCCTGCACAACATTTGCTTAAGAAGGAACATTCTCTTCTTGGAACCTGAGCCACACATGCCTGAAGAGGAGGAAGAGGAGGATGGTGGCCTGCAACATGAGGGGGAAAAACAAAACACGGCTGCTGGATTGCATAGGCGGCAACATATCCTGAACAATTTCTTTTAAAAATAATCACCATCATCACTGTATGAACTAATGTAAATAAACACCAATAATAATCACCATAGCATGGTCTGGCTAATCATTTTTGCTCACCTTTATCTCTAACTATCTGAATAAGAGTGTAGCCTCATGGAACATTGCTGATATACCGATCAGGACACAGAAAATCCCAGAGCAATTGTGATGCATATCATACACCAGTCACATACACACACACTGTAAATGACACATATCCTGTACATTTCACCTTTGAAGGGCAATAACAGAGGACCACACCTACTTCACACATACATGTTGGAAACATGGTTCATCGCAGCATATAGCACACAACTAAGACACCATCGCTCAATAAGGGGAAAACAAGCCTCATACATGAGGCAGTTGATGTGCTATTGCATTGGTAACAGTAATGTATGACCAGACCATTGACAGCAGTAAATACAACTGCATCCAATCTTTGCAAGGACTATCTGTGACTAGAGTTCCATATAAGCAGAACATAGACAGCACAAGTGCCACACATATGACAAGCATTGCGCACATGACATTCCATGTGCATGTCAGCCCATTTCCTAACTCCTGACACACCCGTGCTCCTGGTCACAACCCACCTGTCTGAAGAGGTCCCTGGAATAGTAATATGTGTACCCCGATATTCCCTCCTCTACACACACAGACAAACAATAGTAATCCAGTGTGCTACACCCTTTCCTATGGTAAACCATAGTCATAGTACATCTGACTGCATGGACGTCAGGTCAATTAGTACACTGGCTTGTAGTTACTAAGCCCAGTTAGCACCTGTAGATTGCTTCCCATGTGAAAGGTACTTTTGGCCATTTGAATGCAAATCTCACATACAGGACTTGTGAGAAACAGATGCAGCACACACCTCTGATCACCTCCATGCACACCACCCATCTGAACATGCACTGCCCCTGCTGATGCCTGGAACAGCATAGAAGTTGCCATTTTGTCAAATACACCGTTATGCATTGCTAGTAATTAGGCCGTGTAACACATCCCTCGGGTTAATGTGTCACCTTCAAAAACACAGGACATACACAGTTTTCCATGTCAACTGTCTTGTTCTTCCTCCGACCAGTCTTAGTCAGACCACTGATTATGTAACTTGTGAAATTGCTGGATCCTGATTGACCCTGCATCCTTTCAGCCTGACTGGCACCTTTCTGTGCGTTACCCTAAAGATTCCTTGTGGCTACTTATGCACCACACTTGCTTTACCAAACCTCTCATTCCTCAGAGGGTATTTTGTCATGTGCTTCATCAATGCATACCCAAATACATTGTATAGCATCATCTGCCTTTTAATTGTACCATATTTGTTGAATTGCCTTTGAATACCAAAATCATGGCCCATCCCTTGTCTAGGTCTTATGTATGCATGAACGACAAAGAGTGACAGTGTACCAGGGCCGCAAGCAGGGATTGGGTACGGTGCCTCCAGCAGAACCAGCTACCTCTGATAATGTCCATGAAAAGTCTACACATGTTAGGACCCTGACAGTTCACACGCTGAATCACATTGCTCACAACATATTGATGGGCAGTGCGTGGTGAAAAGCTGCGAGAATAATCAGAACGAAGGCTATGATGTTCCCAGATGCAGTGGGAATATTAGAGGCCAACCTGTGTACAAATGTTGTCATGACACCTGCCAGAACATGACACCTGAGACATATTCTCAATCAGCACACCATGGTTGCTCTGTTGACAGTCTTATAACATGTCTTCAGTGACAGGGTGGGACCATCCCCAAGTAGGCTCTCATGTCCTCATTGACTTTACTCACATTGATCTCCAAAGGATACTCAGTAGATACAGGAACAGATGCCACTGACTCATGATGAGACCTGGACGTAAATGTGACAACATACCCCCCTAAAAATATAGAGGATCAACATTGCCCACACACATGAACAAGACACCTCTGTGCAATTGATCACTGGAAAAATGTGGACACGTGCTGCCTCGTCCGCTGGTCCACCACAG
Organism: Pleurodeles waltl; assembly: GCF_031143425.1. Lineage (NCBI taxonomy): Eukaryota > Metazoa > Chordata > Amphibia > Caudata > Salamandridae > Pleurodeles > Pleurodeles waltl. The sequence continues at coordinate 860,111,657 of NC_090448.1, read as the reverse complement.
CCACTGGAGAGTTGTGGCTCAGTTATATGACCTCAACTCTGGCGTCATATTACATTTGTGGTTCACCTTTGGCTATCTGGGCCTATTACATGGTACCCACTTCGTCTATGCATGTGCCTGACTCACTGTGGGATTCACCAACAAGTGCTTAGGAAGCAGTTACCAAAAATCTAGGACATGGGATGGCCAACTTGTGGATCATTGACATGAACAAGCGTCTGCCATCTATCTGGTGCATGCTTTGTCATTTGTGGTGTCTACGTTACCCATAATCTTGGAAGTGCGCACAACGGATGTTGCTACATGTATGACTAACACATGTCCTCGCTCATTTCCACAATGACTTGCATCTAAGGTTTGGACACATTGACTTCACATTCATATAAGCATATTTGCAATAATGCATCTTTTGATGCGCACACACACACTGGGTCGACTAATACATTAGTAGCCACTGTACACGCATTGAGCCATAGGCACTGAGGTATTGTACTCATGTGCGTCACCTTGCTATCCCCTCCTGATGCCAAACATGCCCAAATTGTGAAATACATATATGTAGGCCACACATATGGCCATCTAGTGCATCAGCCAAGCATCAAAATCCTGTTAAGGAAGTAGAGGGTCATGGTCCATTGCAGTATGATGTCTCACATGTGAACATACACCATCAACACCAAAGTGGGTGCAATCAGCCTATCTCAGTTGTGTCCCAAATGTAACATAACATTAAAATGGAAAAAATCCCCAAAACCAGTTCATGCCCTGAAATTTCGACATTTTTATCGTTATGCGTCATATTTTTTCACGCAAGCAGATTGTGCGTCATATTTTTCGACGCACAGGAGTGAAAATTAGGCCACATCCAAATAATTGTAAAGACTATTTACTATTATTTGGATGCGGCCTAATTTTCACTCCTGTGCGTCGAAAAAATGACGCTCAATCTGTATGCGAGAAAAAATATGACGCATGACGATAAAAACGGCGGCCATTTTATGCAAAAAGTGATGTAATAGGATATCCTGTTTACAGAATATGTACAGTGGGTGTACTTTCACTTTGCAGTCTGTGAATCTTCTAGACTGTGTGGCTGTGTTCAGAGTGTTGTCCAGTGATTTTGTTCTTTTGTGTCCTGTGTGCTATCTTACTTGTTACTTTGTGAAATAAATATTGTTGTTGTATACTGTGTGAATGTGTTTTGTTTACAATTGTGCAGTATTGTATTGTATTTGTTGTTTGTGGGAGTCTGTTGTGGGTAGTGCTAGTTTGGGGATAGTCAGGCTCTTTTAGTTGTTAAGTTTACTTATTTTCTGTACTTCTACTTTCTACTATGTGTCATGGCCACATAGGCTGTTTGACTGGTAATGCAGTCCTCAAGTAACCAGGCTTTGGAGGTCTCTCTTGGATGCACATGATGAGACAATTACACACCATTATCATTTCTTCTCACAAATGAAGGAGCATGTTTGCCACCACATGACAGTTAGGGCCACTGCATGTGTGCAGATATGTGTGTAATTGTCACAGGAGACCCATGCTAGGTACATGTTAGCCGTGATATATCAGATGCAGTATCATCATGCCTGAATGGCTTTCATTATTTATGTCATCTTACACATTGTTTTTGTCTTTGGAATTGTTGGTCAGTGCACAGATTTTGAGCACATTTCTTCCTTGCATCCCTTACAGGTGGACCGGCACTCTACACTGTGGGAGAGGTGGCTTCATTTGAGGACCCCGACCACTCCAGTAAATGTTGATATGTCTGTTATGTGTTGTGTTTGCTGGTGATGTGTGATGGACTCCTGTGTGTTGAACACATAGCAAAGTGTGATGTGCTGGCCAATCATTTGTCTTGTTCCTTGAGTGGGATTTCAGTTTCTCACTGTTTTTGAGTTAGCCAAAGCTTATCCTTTTGTATTATCAAGGGATTGTAGGTTATTCCTGTAGGCCCCGCAATGGGAACTGGGGTGAGTCATGTGGATAAGTCTGCCTGTCAGACCCACATTCTCCCAGATTGGGACTGCAAATCGCTTTCCAACAGACTTCTGCTTCCCTATTCATCAAAGTACTTATTAAAATGTAGGTTAACTTCCTAGCAGCATGTAGTTCCACATGTAGTGCTACAAGTGTGTGGCACTTGAGTGCAATGGCCTAGGTGTCCATGATGTTTGGAATTGTTTGTTGTTTCTCAACTCCCCAATCTCAAACACAGGCATGGGTTTGTGAATAGGGTACCTAGGACTGATGCTACCAGTATGTTACACAGACATGTGAATAAGTGAATGTTTGGTCGGAACCTAGTATACACACTCAGGTATGGCACATGAGTACTATACTAGCAAGTCCAATTACAACTTACAAATCATGTGGCTTTAGATTTCCACCATGTACACTGACATCTGTAGCCTTGGCATTGGCAGAGGATGTGCAGCATGATTGTTAGCTGACAACTGGCAGAACTCAGATGCCAAAATCATGGCAGTTGTTACCCATCTTGTAGGGTTTGGATGTGCTATGTGTGATATGACCTTTGTAGGCTGCCCTGCCATGTACTTCCTCAGGGACATTCAATGATCTGTATGATGATATGAGCTGTTACAAGTACAGTAGATGAACTGTCTGATTTACTTCTTGTGCCATTCCACACAAAGCAGTTCTTAATGTAAATTGTTTGCCTTTGTCTTCACAGCTGCAAACATGACACCCATCCAGGTCTGTGAGTTCCAGAGGCGGGCTATGAGGTACCAGCATATCCTGCTGGTAGAGTCAGGGTTCAGACGAATGGCCCGAAGATACCAGAAAGAACGGGCCTCCGGAGCATGGAGGGCTTTCCCACACCGTGGCCCTACTTTGCCCACCACAGCCACCACCAGCACAACCACCACTTCCACCCAGGTGGCACCACCCACAGCTGGGACTGTTGTCCCAACATCTGCAGTTGCTCCAGCAGAGGAACACCTTCAGGGCAGCCCACAGGCATTGACTCTACACGCCCACACACATCCTCCACTGGTACCCAGACTGCCCCAGCTGCTACAGTTGACCATGCAGCTTTTCAGGCAATGGAAAGAAAAATGGACCGTCTGCTACAGAAAATCAGTCACCTGCAGCGGGATGTTCGACATATGAACAGGGGTGTGCGGTCCATAAAGCAGACCCTCCGGACGGCCAACCTCTAGACATTTGATATGGATATGATTCCCTCCCCTCCCTCCTCTTTCCTTGTTCATATACTTACTGGGCGTAGGGGGCTTAGTGTTAGGTTAGTGTAGGCTGTTAGTTTAGTTAGTGTTAGTGGGTGGGGGCTGGGGGGTCCTGAATCTTTCTATTTTTACTTATTAAGTGTGTGGGTGGGTGGGTGGGGGCTATGTTGGGGTTCTTGTGTGTTTACAAAAAAACAAAATTTAAAAATATCAAAATAAATACAAAAATATATATATTTGTTTAGGATAGTATAGTATGTGTTTAAGTTAGTGTTTGTTGTCCTCCATGTGTCCCGTCTCATAAGGAGGGTTAATGTTTAGAACGTTTCATTACATGTGATAAGTAAGTTTAGGTTAGGTTTGTTAGGGACAGTTGTGGGTAATGAGTAGTTAGGGTAGATTAGGGTAGGTAAGACTTTTCCCCGAGTTTCCTCTTCTGTGATTACCGTTTAATAAATTTATAGTGAACCCTTTACAGTATGTGTTAAATGCTTGCTGATCAGGGCCTTGGCATAAGTGTACATTAATTTTGTTCTATTACATATGTGTCCTATGCTACAAACAAATCCCAACTGAGCTGTAAGATTGGCAACTACCCCAGAGCTACCTTGCAAAGACTCCACCATTCATTGCAACCACCAATCACAGTTAATATGGATCCCAAAGTGTTTTTGTCAATAAGTATGTTTTCAAAGTCACAAACAGTGGTTCCAGATTTGGTATTGGGGGAACTGTTTTAGGTGTGACTGCAGTGTGATGTTGAAGGACACCCTTATAAGGTGAGTTGTCGTAATCACTCTTGTAGTATGGTCTTCATGACTCACATAGATCATTTGTGACACTGTTCAGCATGATTACTTATTTGGATGTAAACTCAGACACCTTCATTCATGCAGTTTTTGGAGTGTTTGCTTAGATTTGTGAGCACTGTTATATGTGTTAGTATTGCATGGTTACAACATTTTGCTGCCACTATTTGATGACTTGAATATCCCTTGAGGAAGCATTATTCTGTCCAACACAGCATGATGGTGTATGGTTTCTCACTTCATCGGATATTACCTTCAGGAAGGGGAGAGTATGATGCAATCCTGGCCAGTGTGCAAATTTATCTGACTACATAATTTGAGGACAGTTGTGTTGTCAAGCTATGTAATTTGATAGGAGTCACATTTCAGTTATCTACTGCACAGTTGATGTGTCACATTACACAGAGACAAAGTTTTTGTGTAAGTGCTATTTATTGAAAAGTGCTGTAGTGCTATATGTACATGCTCCATGATTGTGAGTCCATTATAGTGACATCTTCCATTATGATCCTACACAAGTGGTAAAGGAAAATACTTTTGACATGCTGGGGTGATGTGTCAGAAAGTGCAGAGGGACAGGATTTGCCAATGAGTAAGTGAGAGACAATCACTGGGCAGGATGACAAGATAAACAGTGGTTTGCAGAACAGTCATTGAGTACAGTTGTTGTAAGACTGGCATGTTACAAAGCGCTGAACCTTGGTAATAGTTGCCCATGTGGCAGGGACTAGTGCTTCTGGGTACTTTTCCGTGTGAAGGTGATCTGTTCCATGTCTTTTTCTTCTGATGTGTGTGTTGCCTCCTCTGTCCTTGGTGGTGGTGATTGTGAAGGGGCAACACACACCTCAGTGTTAGAAGACGTGGAGTCAGACATCCGGTCACTGCTACCTGTGAAGGTCTTAAGGGCAGTACTGCTGCAAGGAGGATCTGCTGATTCTTAAGAATAGCAGCCACATCACGATGGTAGACAGCCAGGTCGGCCCTGAGGGGGTCATGGTTGCATTAGTGCATGCAGTGGAAGGTTTGGGGTGCGAGGTGTTGTGCCAACTCCCTTACTGCAGTGGTGAATTCCTTGATAGTTTCTTGTACTCCTGGCAGGATGGATGTTAGGGCTTGCATAGCTGCTGCCTGATCTGCAGATGACATCATGCACGAACGCACCCCTTCTAGGCTGGCTGCCATAGTTTGCATCCCCACCTGCACCTCCTTGGCCAGCTCCCGCTGTACTCCAACTACAGTTCTCTCAAAGTTGGTGCCTGTGTCGTCTGAGTCCTCAGCTGTATTGGAGCCTGCAGGTCTTACAATTGGGGTGGTGGGTGGATCCTCTGCGATGGCTGCTTGTTCTGTGCTCCTCCTTGTGACTGAAGGTGGGGTCTGGAGGGTTCCAAGGACATCTTGGATGGTCTGCTGGGGAATGTTTGTCAGCTCGTCATCCATTTCATCAGGGTATTCCGGGACAGGCATATCCGCAGGAGATCCATCGTCCACTGAAATGAAATGGGGTACAATTAGTGTGTGTGTGTTGTGGCATTAGTGATGTGACATGCCTGCCTTGTGATGATTTCACATTGTGATCTTGTTTCCTGTTCATTGCTCCAGTCTTTAAGATGGGCATTCTCCCAGGCCTATGGCCCACCTGCATGTCAAATGTATTGTATTAAGTTATTGGACTTGCCAGCATCATCTCCTCTAGTGTTGTTTTAGGCCAAATAATGAATTGCCACCTTTTTGTCCTACTCAACCCTCCGTCTACATCCATTCTCATGGTGAGACCTTTCACTGGCGGTGGGTGCTCTGATGGCACTGGCACCACACTTAACAATCTGGACCTGCCCCATTCTCTGATCTTTTACATCCACTTATATGTAGTTGACATGTAGCGTATCCTATGCATAGCATTGTTATGGCACGATATGGATGTTGGCATTGGTAATGTGTACAGCTGATGTTAGGGAATGTGTGGTACATTGGATTGCCCTGATAGTCGTAGCAGTGTCCCATTTCCTCCTCTGACTGTGCAGGTGTATGTCAGTAACCAGTTACATGTGTCCTCCCCCTCAATGCTGTTGTCTGAGCAGTATGACATTTGGGATGTTGCATTGTGACCCAGGCACAGGATGGACCCTGACATGTGCAGCATGGGTGTGACCTTAGTGCTGTGTAGCTCCTAATGTGGATGACATTGGCTGATGTTTGCGACAACTATAGGCATTCACATTTGACAGGACTGGAGCCTTTGTCTTGTTTCAGTGGATTATTGAAGTTGTCATCCTCAACCCTCTAATTTAGGTGTGTATGATCCATGGGGATGTTACTGCCATTGGCTACTTGAGTTGCACACAGAGCGGAGGTGGTAGTGGCAACTGTTGTCATTGTTACATTCCAGTTGTCGGTATGACTAAAGGTTGTTAATTGGGCCCTAGTTATTGTAGGGGGTATAGTGGCTGACGTGTGCCAGGATGTCAGTTTGACGTTGTGTCCTTCCCTCCTGGCTTGGCTTTACCTTTGCTCCATCGTTGGCATGGCAGCATGCCCCCATGGGACTGTTGTTGGTGTAGTGTTATGGTGTGCCCCAGCTTCTCTCTGTGCAGGCCATGCCCCCATGCCATACCCCTTTACCCATGCCACTCCATGTATATGATGACTTCCATGCATTTTGTGGTCCATATCCCCCCTGCTTACAGTTGACATTAGTGCATTATAATTCCCCATGCGACTTGCCCTGCATGTGTGTTGTCTCCTGGTAGTCTGCGCTGTCCTATCCTTGAATCCCTGTGACGATCTCCTCATGGATGACTGCTGCGACCATCTCCTCCATGTGGTCCAGGGCCTCCTGGTGTGCTGGACTGCCACCTCCAGTCTGCAGTGCTGCCTTCCTGTTCCTGGCCATCTTTTCCTTGGTCCTGCGCTTGGAGTCATGTCAGCGTTTCTTGCACTAGATGACTGTTCTGCGTACTTCTGCCACACTGTTAATCTTGTCAACAATTTGTTGCCATATTGCCTCTCTCCTACTGATTGGCAACTTTGAGGTGACAAACAGTTGGTGCTGGTGTTCCGTCACCTCTTTAACCAGAATTTCCTGCTCCTCTGCACTGAAGCACACTTTATTTTCTTCTTAAAAGTGCACTGGTTCTTGTGTGGGTCCTCCTGACTGGTTCCTAGTCTGTTGTCATCTTCCTGGGGTATGTACAGGCATCTGGGATCCATTTTGGCTCTCCTCTGCTGAAATAGCTGTGTTCGCGGGGAATTTTGACGCTATTGCATCAAAAAACGCTGCATATCCGGTTTGCGGTGTCGTAAATCGACCCACAGTCGTTTCTGCCACGTTAACATCGTTTTGCTTTACGACTTGATGCTGCAGTGTGTGTAAAAAAAAATTACTTACACCTGTCGTTAGCGCCGCCGTGTGTCAAAGTATAAATTTGATGCCCGCATGGCGCACAGAAATGGCGTTAGCCGGCAGTAATATTTTTGACGCAAAACCGTACCGGCGCAGTTTTGCATCAAAAAGTATAAGTATGGCCCCTAGAGTTCACAGTAGTGGCTCAAAATAGTGACCCTACAGAGAGGGCCAGGTCCAAAAGACTGGTTTCACCTTCTTCTCTAGAACTGGAAGTGCTTCTCAAAGGATCATCTAGCCTATATTCCCAGGGTTCTCAGGAACCAGAAGGGCATCTTTCCTATGAAGAGCCAATAGACAAATTGGCACTGGAACCTGTTCAAGAACTAAACAGAATAGATTAGCCTGCCTCCTACTAATCCTGTAAAGAATATGGCCTGCATTTCAAAAAGAAAATTGAAAAGTATCTGTGGGACCACTGTCTGCTCTGAAAAAATATTTTCGCATGTATTCACAAAGGGGAAGGGGTCCCCTGGGGACCTTTTCCCATTTGCGAATTCGTTAGCACCAATTTGAAATTGGTGTTGATTGAGATTGTTTTGCAACTGCATTTATCGTCACAAAACAATCATACATAACAATGCGACTCGCAATTGGAAGGGACGCCCTTGTGATGCCCCTTCCTAATTGTGTGTCGCAATCCCTATTTTGCGATTCGGTGACTGTGTCCCAACTCGCAAAATAGGGATGGTATATCGTACCTGGCCTTTTTGCGGTCGCAAAAGGTGATTTTCGCCTTTAGTAACTGCAAAAAGTCATTGTTCATCGGGCCCCAAATCCAGGAAAAGAGGAGGGGGTATGAACAACTAGTTTAAGATTGCTCAGTACAAAGGCCATTGCAGTGAGGGTCTTAAGAGACGGAGAGCATGTAAAATGATAACAGTCACAGATCTGTTTTAAGGGAAATATTCAAAGTTATCAATAACAGTTTTCAAGGACATTTTAAGTCAGCCAGTGTAATGAGGTGAGAGAAGAAGTTGTGGAACTGGAGCATAGCAAGATGTTAAAAAAAATCCAGTCTTGTACCTCATGTGTGGCATATTCAGACTTTGGAAAAAGTGAGAAGGGATAATATAGCGTGCAAGATGGCTCCGTAAGATATCTCTTGCCACTCACACATGCAGTGTTCAGAGAGTCAAGACTTTATATGCTGGCAAGACAAGCTCCGCCTTCCTCCTTTCTGAGGTCAGTAAACTAAAAACTATTAGACTGGGTAATATTAACATTTTCCTGGTAATTCCAAGTTCCACACCCTGCTTCCTCATAATTGTCTATTTCCCCCCAGAGTTTCGCCCAGACATTTTAGTTGCTTTCTGAAGTCGAAGTGTCTGTGTGAATCATACAGGAATTATACAGGCACCATAGTAAGGCTGTGGGTCAAATCTAACAGGCTTACCAGGTGACTCATAGTGAGGTCCTAAGATGAGTGATATGATGCTCCAGTGTTGATTCAAGCTTACTTCTCTCAAACAAGATTAATAAAAGCACCTCTGAACTGCACTTTTGGAAGTTGTACGGGAGGAATAAGTGACTACGGTCTCTCTTAGATACTTTGAGACTGGGCAACCAGGTTTGAGACCCAGCCTCGGCTCAAGATCATAGGATTTTAGGCAAATTACCTAACCTCCTGGTGCCTTAAAAACGTGTAAGGTCTGGGTCTCATGTAAAGCCCTTGTGAGAGCGTACATTTTCTAATATGTTTATTAATGATTTTCATACTAAAATGTGTAATGAACTAACATGTAAAACGAGTGACTTTTGAAAATGTTTGTTTTGTGTTCTTAGCTGAGCATAATTCTAACTAGATGCTGTGGTTATTTTCCATAATTAAAAGCTTTGATAAAAGTGTCTTCAAAGTTTATGTAGATGTGTTCACAGATACCCCTAGTGGGTTGCAGCGTTATGGTTTACAAGGTCATGTTTTAACCAAGCATTGCATACCTTGAAATGTCCTGCTGTCTGAGAATGTTACTAATATCCACTCATCCCTCAAGGATGGAAGTGAGTTGAAACTGTAAAAGTTTCTTCCTGAGACAAGATATTCGAGAGGCAATAAAACAATGGAACTACAGATGAAACGGAAGAGGAAACGCCACTTTTGAAGAAAATGATATAGTTAGCGTATATAATAACTTGGGTAGAATTCTTTAGGGGAAGAAGATGATGAATTAGAGTGTTGGAGAGCAGATGAGAAATCGCAGACTTGAGTGGGTGTAGCTGTGATTAGGCCCAAATCTTCAGATGACATAGCTGATGGTGTCCCCTGGCTGAAGCAAGCTATTTGCTGTTTCTACTTTTGTTCTGGTTAACACATGCCACTGTAATGTGAATTGTGTTTCTTTTGCTTTCCAGGTACCAGCTGCAACTTATGACTTTATTGCTGCATATTAATATTATATTTTCACTATTAATTGAGTTAAGGAGTTTTATTACATTTGTGTTACTAAAGTCTTTTCACATGAAGCCCAACATGTTGATGCTAATTTGTGGTTAGTGAGGGAACCAATTTCGAAATGCTCAGGATTTATTTTGAAATCATTTAATGCTGAACTAATGTATACCTTGCCATCATTACCGGTGTTTATATTATTAATAAGTGTGATTCTTTTGGAGATAATTAGTTTAATTGTTTTGATCACATTGAGGTGTATACGACGCTTTAATCAACCGCTGTTGATCTTATATACTTATCATTTGTGTTTGAGAGCTATTTTTGTGACATTAGCATTGTTAATATAGGGAAATGAATCCATGAATTCTTCTTAGTATACTGGTGTGGTTATTGACTGAGGATTTATATTATTGATTGTTATTGACCTTTGTTGATGCTCACGCTGCTCATTGATGACATCCCCTCAAACCTGTAGCGCAGAATCCACTATTCAGTGTAAATGATAACTAGGATTCCATGGCACTGCAGCACCCTCCAAGGCCCTTAGGGCTAGTTTGCGCTATTAAAACTGTAAATAAAAACAACGAGAGGAAAAATAATGTAACCTGTACATTCTTTAGAAGGGAAGTGCTGGTCACTGTCATTCTGCCTAGAGTGAGTGATTTAAATTCGCACAGTTAGCGCTTACAATTACTTATTAAAATAGCTGTGTATCTCCATCTGCAGAATTCAGCAAATACATGTACCTCACGTTCCGAAATAGGTTCAATAAAAATCGACCATTTGCAGGACGTTTCATTGATGTGATGATGAACTTATTAGCACGTATTATATTATTGTATTACGTCTTCCCTGCTGATTAATCTCAATGTGATGTGTTCTCTAATGATAACAGATGAGTTATTACTAACTGTCGAAGCAGTTTCCGTGCTCGATGGCCATTAGTGTCCAATTGAAAATCCTGATGAAATTTTAAAATCTATATCCCTCTTGGAGCTTCTTATCGGGATTTTACTCCTTGTATGGAAAAGAAGGATGAGGGCCAGTAAAACAAACACGCGGAAAGAGTGTCTCAGAGCAGTAATGGAACTCTTACCCGGGAGCTCGGAAGAACCAACCACCAGGCTCCAGCTTCGGCGGTGTGTCTCTGCTCGTGATCCTTCTCACGCTGCTGACAACGTGGGTAAATGAATGTAGTAATGTCAATAGTTATTTGCACTCAGCGGGATTGGTGTTTTACGAATATCACTTTACATTTAAGGAGATGGGAAAAAAACATGCACCCCATGTCTCCACATTAAAGATACAGAATTGTCACCTTCAGTTCAATGGTACGAGCGCCAGAAATTTGCATTACATTTACTTTGGAGGAAACTGTCTCGAAAGCAAAGGTTTAGCTCAGTTGCACATCCATTCAATCCCTGACCCTCAGGCGAGATAACTTGTGCAACATTTATGTGCACGCATAGGCTAGACCTCTTGGTATCTTATGACAAGGGGGGATTCATGGTATTATGATGTACAATGGTGAAGAAGGTGGTAGGGTTGTATTACCGAGGGGGCATATGTTCTATCTCTTTTTTCTTTAAAAGAAAGGGAAGATTGTGCAGCTGGGTATTTAAGCATGACTGGTTATTACATACTCCAAGGGTCCTTCCGATCTCCAAGTTTATTCAATATTTATTTAAAATCTCTTACACAAAGATCAACAAGAAACACAAACTAAAGCTTCAGCCCCACACCAACGACACACAGGTGCTACTGTGGCTTGACAAAAATAAACTTGGTCCAGAGCACTCTCTCATCAAACATGAATGACATAAACTGTCTTGAACTCATTTGGAGCAAACAGAAATTTCACTACTCTGAACTATATTCAGCTGTTTATCAGTCTATTGTTCTTTAAGAAAAAGTTGTACATTTGGAGCTGTGGATATCAGAGAACCTCTAAATACATGCTCTGCTAGAATACACAGAGAGACACATTGGGGGTTCATTACAACATTGGCGGTAAAAGCCGCTTACCGCCGTGCAGAAGACCACCAACATACCGCCGCGGCAGCGGAATTCCGCCACGGTCATTATGACCCACTGCTCGGAATCCGCCAAAATTCAGACACCCACACAAGTCCGCCACACCAAAGGTCAGTGATTAACTGCCGATAACAAAACCTCCACTGTCACGCCAACAGAAATACGCCCACACTATCACGACACACGAATCCACGCGGCGGTCTTTCAACCGCAGTATTCCATTGGCGGTACACACAGCCGCGCTCAAAATACACACACATTTACAAAACACAACCACATTGGACAATTCAAAATACACACACCTGATACACATACACACACCACTCCCACACACCCATTACAATATAAAACACACACCCACATCACCCACAACCCCTTATGACAAAATTACAGAGAGAAGGCCAGGGAAAGACATTACAAACAACTACCAAGCATCCACAGGCACACAATACCATCACCCACATTACTTCCACGCACCTCACACAACACACCACTAAATATCACGACACTTATCACTACACACACCACCCCACACATCACCCACATCACCCCATGGCACGGCAAAGACACCCCAGGTTCTCTGAGGAGGAGCTCAGGGTCATGGTGGAGGAAATCGTCCGGGTAGAGCCACAGCTATTCGGATCACAGGTGCAGCACACCTCCATAGCTAGGAAGATGGAGCTATGGCAAAGAATAATGGTTAGGGTCAACGCAGTGGGACAGCACCCAAGAAATAGGGATGACATCAGGAAGAGGTGGAACGACCTATGGGGGAAGGTGCATTCTGTGGTCTCAAGACACCACATTGCGGTACAGAGGACTAGCGGCGGACCCCCACCTCCTCCCCCACAACTAACAACATGGGAGGAGCAAGTCTTGGCGATTCTGCATGCTGAGGGCCTTGCAGGAGTAGATGGAGGAATGGACTCTGGTAAGTCAAATCTTAACTATTACATCCCCCACCCTACCTGCATGCCATCACATAGTCCCACCCTCACCCCCATCACTCCAACTCCTCACAAATGTCCCAACATCACAAACCACACATCCTAACACCAAGCCCTGCATGCAACAACAAAGCATGGACACCCATCACCAAAGCATGGCCACTGCACATACCCATACACCCCCCTAAACCACCATCACACAAGGACCTGGGGTACACGGTCACCCACCCATTGCACACCATGGCACACACAGATGTAATAAACATCCTTTTATACCCCTGCAGGACCCCTACCCAACATCACAGGACAGGAGGGTCCACACATGTCCACACCACCAACAGAAGAGGCCCACAGTGATGACAGCAGCTCTGTCCAACTGGATCTAGATGACCAGCCCAGCCCATCGGGGACCTCTGGACAGTCGGTTCCCCTGACACAGTCACAGGCCACCACAGAGCTTCCCCCCTCTGGAAACACCAGCACAGCACCCACCTAGCAGGCCCATACCTCTGTCCCCAGGACACTTCAATCAGCAGTGTGTTCACCACTACAGGGAACCCAGGCTAACCCACCACCCCAACAACAACAGGGACCTGGGGGCAGTGGCAGTGGGCACACAGTCCAGGGGACGGAGGCCCAGGAACACAGGGGAACAGGGAGGGCTGCTGTGCGACAGGGGGAGGAAAGGCCAAGGGAACCCACTCTCCCAGAGGCCCTCTTCAACATCATGGGAGCCTACCATCATTCCCAGGAGACAATGGCAACGGTACTGGCCATGTTTCAGGAGACCCAGCGCCTGCAGGAGGAACAGTATTTGGGCTTCAGGGAGGAACTCAGATCCATCAATTCCACCCTGGGCACCATCGAGGGGTGCTGAAGGAAGTCCTCAACACCAGGAGGGACACTGTGGTACAACAAGGGGCCCCTGACACTAGCCTGGATGATGAACAGCCCACCACCTCCGCCGGCACTAGTGGACAGGAGGCACTGCCACAGGACCACCACACCAGTACCCCACCCCCTGCAAAGGGAGAACCACCCCGCAAACGGTTCCTGAGATCCAGGACAAAGACAGAGGACGATGCCAAGACCCCGCCAAGAAATTAGACCACCCTGAATGTCATCTTTCTGTCCCACTTTGTCACCCTGTCCATCCTCAAACTGCCCCAGCTCCACTTCCTATGCCCATTTGGGCAATGCACCTGTGAGACTAATAGACTGGACTCTGCCATGGACATTCCTCCACCATCACCCCTCACCATTTTACAACCCCCTCCAATCTTGAGCACTTAAATAAACACCCTTAAAGCACAAAACAATCTGGAGTCTGTCTGTGATTTCGAAATAGTGTATTAGCAATTAAAGTGACAAAATGCTCTTTCAATTGTAATGTCAACATACTTATGTCACACAGCTCTAGTCCATGAGGAAACAAAGCAGATGTCACACAGTGGGACCCACATCTGTGAAATCGTAAGGGGAAGTGAAAACTCAGTGACCATACACTGGGTGAAAACGACAGACAGTAGAGAGGTAGTAGTGTTAAAGTACATGTAGTAGGCAGGTTTGTATTCTTACCTGTGTCTCACTGGAAGTATTGCAGGATAACCCGAGTTCCTGTTGTTGATGTCCTCTTCTTCTGCTTCCTCGTCTTCACTGTCCACAGGCTCCACAGCTGCCACAACACCGCCATCTGGACCATCCTCCTGCAGAAAAGGCACCTGTCATCGCAAAGCTAAGTTGTGAAGCATACAGCAGGCCACGATGAACTGGCACACCTTCTTTGGTGAGTAGAATAGGGATCCACCTGTCATATGGAGGCACGTGAACCTGGCCTTCAGGAGGCCGAAAGTCCTCTCTATAATCCACCGAATTCGCCCATGGGCCTCATTGTAGCATTCCTCTACACTTGTCCTGGGATTCCTCACTGGGGTCAGTAGCCATGACAGGTTGGGGTAACCAGAGTCACCTGCAAATGGCGAGGGCAACTGTTAGACACACACTAACCTGTAGGGATATCCCCAGACCCAGACAACCATTCCCACTGACTTGCTTCCAGGTGCTCACCTAATAGCCACACACGGTGCCTCTGGAGTTGCCCCATCACATAAGGGATGCTGCTATTCTGCAGGATGTAAGCGTTGTGCACTGAGCCAGGCATTCACATGGGAGATGTACTGGTCTGCCAAACACACCATCTGCACATTCATAGAATGATAACTCTTCTGGTTTCTGTACACCTGTTCACTCCCATCAATGGCACCTATGATGTGGGGATATGTCCCAGGGCATGGAAGTCACCTTTCACTGTAGGCAAATCCTCCACCTGAGGGAAAGCGATGTAGCTCCGCATGTGTTTCAGCAGGGCAGACAACACTCTGGACAACACTTTGGAAAACATATGCTGGGACATCCCTGATGCTATGGCCACTGTTGTTTGAAATGACCCACTTGCAAGGAAATAGAGTACTGACAGCACCTGCACTAGAGGGGGATTCCAGTGGGATGGTGGATAGCTGACATCAGGTCTGGCTCCAGCTGGGCACACAGTTCCAGGATTGTGGCACGATCAAGCCTGTAGGTGATGATCACATTTCTTTCCTTCATTGTCGACAGGTCCACCAGCGGTCTGTACACCGGAGGATGCCGCCATCTCCTCACATGTCCCAGCGGAAGGTGCCTATGAAGGACAACAGCGAGCACAGAGTCAACCAACTCAGAGGTACGTACACACAGCTTACACAGAACACGATTCATAAACCGAAATTGGCCTGTATGAGTGTTGAGGCAAGGCCTAGGTATGTGTGACGCAGGTAAAAATTAAGCCATGTGGGTCCCTGAAATGGCGGATGCCTGACCTGTAAAGTGGAAAAATGGGATGTGAGGTAACTGCGCTGTCGTTGTACACCGTCGCGGTAGGCGGTCGAAGACCGCGGCGCAATTCTGCATTGGTTAACATTGGACCCTATGGGTCCCAGGAGCCAATGACGATGTACGCCGGTGGTGACGGTACGCACCGCCGCAGATGTGACTGCCATTTTCTATCTGTTTAATCACTTGATACCTGATCTTTGACAGGAGAGAACCTACACTGCAACTGCTGCTGTGACCTCGGTCTGGAAGAGACAATGGCATGTGCGCCTGGGGAAAGGGCCCCTGCCTTCACATCGGAGGAGTTGGAGAAACTCGTGGATGGGGTCCTCCCCCAGTACACGCTACTCTACGGTCCTCCAGACAAACAGGTAAGTACACTGGGAGCACGCTGTATGGGCTATGCCTGTCTAGAGGGGGGTGGATGAAAGATGGGGGGGAGATTGAGGCATGCATGAAATGACGGTGAGTGCATGTGCCACATGGCAAGGGTTGGGAAGGGGGCCAATGACTGTGACGTTGTGTACGGTTATATCTTCTCCTTTTCCCCTGTACTATTCCTGTAGGTCAGTGCCCACCATAAGAAGGATATTTGGCGTGCCATCGCCAAGGAAGTCCGGACCCTGGGGGTCTATCACAGACGGAGCACCCACTGCCGTAAGAGATGGGAGGACATTTGCCGCTGGAGCAAGAAGACGGTGGAGGCCCAGCTGGGGATGGCCTCCCAACATGGGAGGGGTGCACGTCGCACCATGACCCCCCTGATGTTCAGGATCCTGGCGGTGGTGTACCCGGAGTTGGATGGGCGCTTGAGGGCATCACAGCAGCCACAAGGGGGTGAGTACACTCTCATTCTGCTGATTTTGCGCGCAGTGGAGGTGTCTGGGTGGGGGAGGTAGGCTGTGGGTTTCCCTAGGCCAGGGCAAGTGTGCTAGTTAGGTCCCCTTGTCTGGCAGACCCTGTGGGACCCCACCCCACCTGTGTACAGTGGCAAGTACACCTAGTCAGGCTCCTGTGACATCAATGTGTGCAGATGTCGGCCATAGCCTTGTAGGCCATGTCCCTTGGATTGAATAGTGGACCCCAAGTCCGCAGCGTAGTGCAGGGGGCTTCTGTGTCTGTCGTGTCCGCCAATGGTAGCGGTAATGCATGCACTCAACATGTCTTTCTTCTGTCGTTCCCCACCTTTTTGTGGTCTCCCTGTTCTTGTGTGCATTAGCATCATCAGGCGGAGGAGCAGTGGCACCGGAGCAGGAGGGAGCTGCATCCCACATGGCCCTGGAGGGTGAGACTACAGACTCTGAATTCACCAGGGGGACGGAGGGTGAGAGGAGCTCCACGGCGGGGACAGGAGCTGAGACCAGTGATATGGACTCGTCCTCTGATGGGAGCTCCCTTGTGGTGGCGGCAACATCTGTTCCCCCGCATCTACAGGTACAGCCGCCACACCCCCATACCAGCATCGCCCTCCCAGCAGCCCCTCAGCCTTTGCCCCGTACCCACTCACCCAGGAGGGTGGGCATCACCTTCACCCCAGGCACCTCAGGCCCTGCCCCAGTCACCCCTGCTGCCCTCAGTGAGGAGACCGTTGACCTCCTCAGGTCCCTCACTGTTGGGCAGTCTACCATTTTGAATGCCATCCAGGGAGTAGAAAGGCAGTTGCAACAAACAAATGCATTCCTGGAGAGCATTCATTCTGGTCAGGCAGCCCTTCAGCAAGCTTTTCAGACTCTGGCCTCAGCACTGATGGCAGCTATTGTCCCTGTCTCTAGCCTCCCCCCTCCAACTTCCCCCACCCAGACCCAATCCCCTCTACCTCAGCCTATCCCAAGCAGACCTTCAGACCAGCATGCACACACGTCAACACACAAGGGAAGCTCAGGCAAACATAAGCACCACACATCCCACAGGCACTCACGCAAGCATCACACACATACAGACACATCAACATCCACTGCCTCCACTGTGTCCCTCTCCTCCTCGTCTCCCTCCTCTCTCCCAGTCTCGTCTCCACTCACACCTGCATGCACCTTATCTACAGCCACTACTTCCATCACCAGCACATCCACCACCACACCCCGCTTATGTGCAGTCACCACCCCCACTACCATTCACACGTCCCCTGTGTCCTCTCCCAGTGTGTCTGTGATGCCCCCTCCCAAGGTACACAAACGCAGCCACATACCCACCCAACAGCCATCCACCTCACGACAGCCTCCAGCGCATGCATCTTCACCCAAAAGTCACCAAACGAACACCTCCTACAACCACAACCTCTTCCTCCACTCCCAAACCCCCTCCAGCTACTCATCCCAGTGTTCCCAAGAAACTTTTCCTGTCCACCCTTGACCTCTTTCCCTCACCTCCCCCACCCCGTCAGTCTCCTAGAGCCCGACTCTCCAGCCACAACATCTCCGGGACCAGTGGTGCCTGTAGTCACCGGAATCTGGAGTGCACCGGGCAGCAGGGCTGCCAGTGTGGCATGGAGCCACAGCACGGACAGTCCCCCACCTTTCAAGCATCAAAAGTTGGCCAGTGCCTGGTGGGAGAGGGGGAAGACTTCAGCCACCAAAGCCGCTCCCAGGGGTACAGGTAGGAGTGTGGAGTCAGCTGCGACACCTTCCAAGGTGGGGAAGGGACACAAGAGACTCAGCAAGTCTGGGAAGAGCAGCACAGTGGAGAAGACCGCCATCATCCCCGCTGCCCAGGAGGCCACCGCCAGCACCAGCCCTGCTGCCCTGCTGCCCAGGAGGCCACCGCCATCATTCCCGCTGCCCAGGAGGCCACCGCCAGCACCAGCCCTGCTGCCCAGGAGGCCGCCGCCATCATTGCTGCTGCCCAGGAGGCCACCGCCAGCACCAGCCCTGCTGCCCAGGAGGCCACCGCCATCATCCCCGCTGCCCAGGAGGCCACTGCCAGCACCAGCCCTGCTGCTCAGGTGTCCACCACAGGACCACCAGCACCAGCCCAGCTGCCCAGGACAGGACCGCCAGCACCAGCCCAGCTGCCCAGGACAGGACCACCAGCACCAGCCCAGCTTCCCAGGACAGGGCCGCCAGCACCAGCCCAGCTGCCCAGGACAGGACCGCCAGCACCAGCCCCGCTGGGCCCGACAGGACCGCCAGCAGCTGAGTCACTGCCAAGGACCCCACCGCCACAAGCACCGCTGCCAAGGACACCGCCACCACAAGCACTGCTGGCCCATGAGCGCCAAGGGCACTGACACTACTGAGTCCGTCACGAGCAGGATGAAGCACTATGGGCACAAGGCCCCCTCCAGAACCAGTGGAGAGATACATCCACTACCTCAGTCCTTGGCAGGATGAAGCACTCTGGGCACAAGGCCTACTCCAGAACCAGTGGAGAGATACATCCACTACCTCAGTCCTTGGCATGATGAAGCACTCTGGGCACAAAGCCCCCTCCAGAACCAGTGGAGAATGACATCCACTACCTCAGTCCTTGGCAGGATGAAGCACTCTGGGCACAAGGCCCCCTCCAGAACCAGTGGAGAATGACATCCACTACCTCTGTCCTTGGCAGGATGAAACACTCTGGGCACAAGGCCCCCTCCAGAACCAGTGGAGAATGACATCCACTTGAGAGACTGTGGCTTTTCACTCCCCAGGATTGAACAGTAGGCAAACCACCCACTGTAAAGACTTGAGAGACTGTGGCTTTGCACTCCCCAGGATTGAACAGTGGGCAAACCACCCACTGTAGAGACTTGTGAGACTGTGGCTTTGCACTCCCCAGGATTGAACAGTGGGCAAACCACCCACTGTAGAGACTTGTGAGACTGTGGCATTGCACTCCCCAGGATTGAACAGTGGGCAAACCACTCACTGTAGAGACTTGTGAGACTGTGGCTTTGCACTCCCCAGGATTGAACAGTGGGCAACCCACCCACTGTAGAGACTTGTGAGACTGTGGCTTTGCACTCCCAAGGATTGAACAGTGGGCATGTGGCCCCCTCGTGGATTTGGCATTGTGCACTTAACCGGCTGAGGTGCCCCCCCTTTCCCTTCCCCCTGAGATGCCTGTTTTATTGCTATCTGATGCCCCTTCAGTGTTCTCTCCGTTTTGATCGTGTATTGAGTGTGGGCCTCGCCCATGCCGTGTGGGCCCAGTGTTCCACGGACTTCAATGGAGCACTACATGGACTACTATTCTTGGTGTATATATTTGTAAATAGTGTATATATATTTTTGCGTACTTGATTTTAATATATTGCAATGGTTACACTCATTTGCTTTTGTCTTTGCATTCTTCCGGAGGGTTTGGGGGGTGTAACTGTAATGTGTCATGCTCTATTAGTGTGTGTGTTGTAGTGGGTGAGGGTGGGGGTGTTGCGTGTGTGTGTCCCTGTTTTTTCCCTCCCCACTCCCCTGTGTCATAGGTGCAGTACTCACCGTGGTCTTTGCCGCCGGCGTTCGTACTCCTGGTAGAGGAGCAAGAAGATAAGGGCTGGCAGGATCTGGAGCTCGGGTTCCATGGCGTCTGGATTCCTCTTGGGGTGTGTAGAGGTGAGCGTTTTCCCTTCGAAGTCCTGTTTCTGCCGTGTTTTTGTTCGTGGTGAATCTGCCCCGGAAAAGGTGGCGGATTGGTAGGTTGTGATACTGTGGGTGGTACATTGTCTTCCGCCTGTCTGTTGGCAGTGACCGCCATGCTGTTTGTACCGCCGTGGCGGTCGGAGTGTTAAAGTGGCTGTCTATGTTGGCAGTTTCCGCCACGGTCGTGATAATTTTTTTTTATCCTCCAACCTGTTGGCAGTCTTACCGCCGCTTAAACACCGACCGCCAGGGTTGTAATGACCACAATTATCTTCTATCTCATGTATCTGGAGAAACTAATACAGACATATCACATAAGTGTAGAGGCACTCAGGGACATATTTATATTCTGTGTACGCCGAATGTCCGTAAAAAAAAGTTTGACGCACATTCAGCGCAAACCTAACACCATATGTATACTATGACGCCCAACCCCGCGAACGTCAAAATTCCTCCATGTGCATCATTTTCTGGATGCGGGAAACCACCTTGCATTAATGACATGCAAGGCAGGCGTTCCCATCCAAAAAGTGACTTTAAGGCCTGTGCGCCTTATTTATACTTTCATTTTGACGCACAGGAGGGGGCGGGCTATAAAAACGATGCACAGCCTGATGTGCACCGTTTTTTAATGCCTGGGTGAGGGCTGGCGTTAAGGGACCTGTGATCTCACTTCCATGGTCTCTGAGGACACCCATGGATGAGGGGAACCCATCCCAGGTAAGTACAGGTAAATTGAGGTAAGTATAATTTTTTTTTTTTTTAAAGTGGTATGGGGGGGCTAACTTGGGCCCCCCTACATGCCACTATTCCCAATGACCATGCCATGCTAAAGTCCCCTGAACATGGTCATTGGGCAAGGGGGCATGACTCCTGTCTTTGCTAAGACTGGAGTCATTTCAATGGGGGTTGTGCATCAAAAAATGGCGCAAGTCCGGTTTGAGCCAAGATGTTTTACTCTAACCTGACTCGCACCATTTTTTGACGCACAACCCCCATTTATCCCTACAACGGCACTGCCTGGTGTGAGTCATTTTTTTTTACTCTGACCAGCCCGCAGCGCCAGCTAACGTCAATCCTTAAATAAGGCGTCTCCCTGGCGCGTAGGAATGGCGTTAGCCAGCGGTACATTTTTTGACGCAAACAAGCGCCGGCGCTAGTTTGCATCGAAAGTTTAAAGATGGGCCTCAGTTTGGAGAGATTTTAAAGTTAGAACGGATTATTGGAATGCTCTGTACATAAGACCCACAAAAGACAAGGTGAATTTCGCACAACAAGCATAACAAGCATAATCTATGGATATCTGCCTGGTGGGTGACCTTAGAAGGCCCTTGTAACTAGGTGCAAAATATTATCCAATTGCATCTGGTGAAAGTTATAGTTATGTTTAAGCATCTTTGCATTATTTACAAATAAAGGGTATGAATCAATCTACTTCATTGATAAAACTAGACCCCAGAAGCTCCATCAAGTGCTTCATTTATAAGAGGGCAATTTTCTGTCCCAGGTCCCCAGCAACATTTCAATGGAGGCTAGGGTGATGTGGGGCTTGGTGATGGAATTGGCTTTCGAAAGGTATTAGACAAATATTAGATTTCATGAAACTTCAGATAAGGAAAGAAGATGGAATATTGGAGCAGAATCTCTACACCAGTTATTAATGTCCATGAGTCATTTAATTGTCTTCCACAGAGCTCTCAACATTCCAATAATCTATTCAAGCATTATTACGGGGGTTATCAATCTGGAAGTGCTCTTTCCCTTTGATAGCATTGCTACTGCAAAACAGTCCCCTAATATTTTGGCCCATATTTATACTCTGTTTGTGCTGGATTTGCATCCTCTTTTTATAAGCAAATCCAGCGCAAACCTAACTCCATATTTATATTTTGACGCTAGACCCATCTAGTATCAAAAATATGGAGTTAGTGTCATCTTAAGGATGTGTGAAATTGCCTTGTGTCAATGAGATGCAAGGTAGTCATTCCCGTCCAAAAAATGACTCAAACACCTTAGCGCAATATTTATCCGACAGTGCAAAAGTGAAGCACGGGTGGGAGGCGAAGCCGATAAATTACAGTAAACGTGATTTGCGTCAAAATTTAACGACTGGGTCAGGACAGGCAATAAAATGAGGCAAACACATCACTACTTAAGGAAAACAAACACAAGCAACATCACAGCCCTACAGGACAACATGGAGGTGCTACTGATGCAGCTTGCAAGACAACGCTGAGCACAGGACCAACAGCAGCAGCCACCACCACCCTAACATGGCCCACAAAGGCAATGCAGGAGGAAGGAGAGGGTCTTCAGGAACAGGACAACACTCCATGGCCTCAGGGAACAGGACATCATCTGGAGGTATTGACTGGACTGGGAAGCCATACAGAAGCTACTGCACCAAACTGAGCCACAAATAACAGCTAGCCTGCAGACACCACACAATATAGCACCGTTGAGCAAGCTGCTAGCTGTCCTGCATATGTTGGCAGTGGCTCCTTCCAAACAACAGGTGCCCTGGTTGCTGGGGTATCACAGCCCTCATTCTCCACTTTCCTGCCCAAGGTATTAGATGCCATAATCTCCCTCACACCCGCCACATCAGCTTCCCCAACACCCAGCAGAAGCAGCAGGAGATAAAACAGGGCTTCTACCAAATACATGACTTCACGCATGTGCTCTGTGCAATTGACTGTATCCATGTCCGGATCGTACCATCTGCAGCAACAGAGAATCTATGCCGGAACAGAAAGCACACGTATTCTATTAATGTGGTAGAGCATGCAACTTTGTGTTTTGTGTGTGAATGATCTGTAACATCAATATGTGTGTTTCTGAAGTAAAGGCATGCAATACATTGGATGTAATGCTCATGTATGAATGTGTTTCAAATGGGTATCTACATCTGATGGCAATCAGTGGTCTACAACAGTCATGATATGTGCTTGTAATATGTGTTGACTCGTGATGTGTGTAGTTGTTTGACTTTGGGGACATTACATTTGACAACAACAAACAAAACTCGGGGATGATTGAGGATGGCTGATAAGTGCTTGTTTGGATATGTTACCCCTCATATGTCATTAATTGTTGGTTATGACTTCATGGTGACTTGGGTGTGAACTACACATATGTTGGCCATCTGTACATGTTTGGTAAGTACTGTGTTTGAGACAGTGTGCCTTAATTCCACCCATAAAATGTTTAGTACACGTCAGTTTGACTCATAAGAATTACCTATGTTACTTATGTTGCTGTGGTGGACCTGCTGCCCTGGCTGCATGTGTTAACATATTTTCAGATGTGCATTCCACAGAAGTGTCCAGTTCAAATGTGTGGGCATGTGTACCCTGTGTCAGGATTGGGCTTCATGGTGTTATGGTTTCAAGAAGGTCTAGTCAGGACTCTGTTAGGGGCACCCCTTGAGTTCACAGAGTATCTTGCAAGGAAGTAGTGTACCAACGCAGAAGAGCAGTTTAAGGCATACAAGGGGAAAGGCCAGTTATGGTAAGGCAGAGAAAACAGAAATGTGAAGGCAGAGCAACCTTAGTGTGAAAAAATATGGAACAGGTCAGTAGTGGCAAACATGCAGGGCTTATCACTAAGATGGTACACAGGGTAGTGCTCAGAACTTTCCACAGCAACAGGGAACGGCAGTGCCTCTGTGCAGATTAATCTTACAGATAGTCACCATGCAAGCCCCATAGAAAGGAGGCAGCAGAAGTGATTCTGTGTGTGGACCCTTAGGGCACATCAAGGATTGAACTTACATGCACATGTATGTGGCCAACCACTATACCACATACTGCAGGCCATGCCATCCTATCTTCATTTTGATACAGGGTGCATGCATGTTAAATATTTGAAAACCACACAATCACAGTTTGAGTCCAAAAATTTGAGGTAAATGCGTTGAAAAAAATCACGCAAACCCTAACTAACCATACATGGGCCCTCAGCGTTAATTCCACCTGCGCACCACATGCATGCGGATATCCATTGAAACTGAAGTCTTCAGGTAATGCATGTTTTTTTGCCGCACATGTAGGCTATGCGTCAAAAATATTCATGCAAACATCGTATACGTCAAAAAAATACACTCATGACGGAAAACGGGCCGCATAGGGGACAGGAAATGATGTAAATCCTATTTACTGGCATGGTACAGTGAGTGTACTTAATCTTTCACTTTACAGTCTGTGCTTTTTATTGACTGTGTGGCTGTGTCTCGGTGTTGCTGGTGTCTGGTTTGCGTTTCTTGTATCTTGTGGTGTCTCTCTTGTGTCTTTTGTGTATTCTGTTTGTTTATTGTACCTGTGTATGTGCTTTTGTGTAGTTTGGTGTCTTTCGGATCGTATTTGTACTCTTGGGTATCTGTCTGGGGGTTAGATTAGTTGGGTTAGTTGGGGTTCTTAGGTATGGGCGGTAAGTTTCCTTTTCTTTCATAAATTTTTCTTATTATTACACTTTTTCTGTTTTGCTTTGTTGTGCAAGGACATGTCGGGAATGGCGAGGCTGACCCACATGGAGGAGGAGGAGCTTGGGGGCTTTTTGTAGCTGGTGTGCCTCTTCCTACCACTGATGCTGGAGATGGGTGGGCATGCGATGCAGGGGTATCACACAGAATGTAAGGCAGCTGCGGTGGGGCAAGGTGCTCTCCCACCTCAAAAGAGTACACCACACGAGCAGGAATGTGTACCAGATGAAGCATCGCTGGGCTGACTTGGTGGCCAGAGAGCATGATCTGCTGGACCACTTGGGTGTGGTGATCGGTGGCCCTGTTGGTATCACATAGACAAATGTGTACAGTAGAATGCTCCTGAGTGACAGTAGCAGATGTCTTGACGTGCTGCATGCAATGTTGGTGGCCTTGTTGAATGGAAGCAAAACAAACTGATAGTGTCCCAGTAATGAGATTTAGACCACATGTCTATACATGTTAACAATGCAGTCCTGATGTTTGTTGAGTCATGTACGACTGTCACTTAGGGCCACGTGTACCAAGCTATTTTTAATTGTCACAAACTGCCTTTTTCAGATTTTGTGTGTTTACGTTAAGAAAAAATATTTATTCCAATGCACATACCAAATTTTACCTTTCTGCAGTCACATTGCTGAATCACAAAACAGGGTTTGCTAGTGGCATTTAGGATGGGGCTTCCCCTTGACATTGAGTATATATGTCCTTTCCATGTCTTACAGGTGAACCTGCCCCCAATACCATCAGGGAAGTGGCTCAATTTCAGGACCCAGATGTTTCCAGTAAGTGTGATAATGTATGTCCTGTGTAGTGATTGCAGCTGTTGTGTGAGTGACTCTTGTGTGTTGCACTCATTGCAAGATATGATGAGATGGCACGTGATCTGATATATTACTTGACTGGATGTTGACATAGTGTTCCATGCAAGGGGTAGACATTCACAGGCAGAGAGTCATATCTTGGGAGTCTTGTGCTGCGCAATAGGAAGCAGCCTGTGAACAAGGTGATCACTAGCCACATGTAGGCCCACATGTGACTTGGAAGTGCTCCAGTGTCAGTATATTGTCACTGGGTCATACCCTCATTCTCACAACACAGTGATGCATTAATTTTCTGCACAAAATTGCGCATCCATGTATTGTAATGTACATGTAGGACTGTATGGGTAACTGTCCCCCAGCATCTAGCCCCATAAGTTGTACTTCATTTACGTGACACTTATGTGCTATACAATAGGCATGCATGCAGGTCAAGGCCAGACGTGTGCTGGCATCAATGTGGGTGTTTTGGGAATTGTGTTGGCAGATCGGGTGTTGATGGTTGTTCACAACTGGACACATGAATGTAGATGTGAATGACCTATGGATACCTTATTCCTAGGTAGCAGCCCTCCTCACATGTGTTCCACTCACTAAATCCATGTATAAGTGAGCATTCCTTCGTGGTTGTGCTCGACAGTTGTGATGATGTATTGCATGCCCATCCTCCCTGAGGCACAGGGGTAGGGAAACAACATATATGTAGGTAGATGTTATGGTCACAGTGTAGATGACAGTCATCCCATTCAAGCATGCATGTTTCTCAAACAACACTGACCCCTTATGATTAGCAACTGCATACCATCCTGCCAATTACATCTACAAATCACTGGTCTTGGGTGCCTTGAAGTTGACTCAGATTATAAAGATTAGTTGGCCTGGCCCATGTGAAGTAGTTGCTGCCTTTGCATTGTGACGATTTGCACTACATCAATGCACAGATCACTTTATTTATTCCAACTCTTGTTGTGCTTTGCTGTGGTGCAAAAAACATGATGGGTAGGCAGCGTTGACATTACATTTATCAGGGACATTGTATCATCTGGACTGTGATTTGGACTACATATGCAAATTGAGGCAGAGTGTTAGATTGTCATCTGTACATGCATCATACAATGATGACACTGATGGTTGCCTGTCTCATTTTTACAGCTGCCAACATGGATGTAGCGGAGATCAGGGCTTTCCAGAAGCGGGCAGTGAGAAACAGACACCTCTTGGATGTCGAGTCTGGGTACCAAAGTATGGCAAGACGCCATCAGAGAGAACGAGCCACAGGAGAATGGCAGGCTTTCAGCCAAGGGGGACTGGCATTCTCCACAAAGGATGTAATCACCACCACAACTGCACCCAGTACCACAGTGGTCACTCTCACATCTACCCCACTTGCTGCACCGTCAACCTCTGCACCATCGACCACCATACCTGCTGCACCATCAACGTCTGCAACACAAATCACCACACCTGCTGCATTGGACAATGGCTGCAATTTCTGAGCTCTAGAGGGACATGAGGAAAGTGTTAAAAAAGCTTAACACAATACAGAAGGATGTGGATAAAAATACAAGGAGGCTGAAGGCAATTAAAAAGACACTGAGGAGGGCAAACCTGTGAACTCTTGCCTCTCCTCACCCCTAATTCAGTCCCCTCCCTCCTCGTTCCTCATCCTGTTTTGTAGTGGCTTTAAGAGGTTTAGTGATAGGTTAGAGTAGGGTAGTTGTTTAGATAGGATAAGTAGGTTTGGGGGGTTTCATATTATTACATGTTAGTTTGTGGGTGGGTGGGTGGGCGTTAATGTTGGAGCTTTTGGGTATTAATTTTTTTTTTTTATAAAAAAAAAATATTTGTTTAGTATTAGGTAGTATATTTTTAGGTTACTATATGGTGTGTTACATGTGTCTCGTCATATATGGGGGCGTGGGGGAAAATATTTAGGGTGTGTTGTTAAATGTGGTAAGTAAGCTTAGCATAGGGTCGTTAGGGCCAGTTGTGGGTAATGTATAGTTAGGATAGACAAGGTTAGTATAGATGTGTTACATAGTTTTAAGTTCAGTTCCATACATAAATAATACAAATGTAGGTACTCCCTTAATGCATGTGTCATATGCTTGGGGCACCTGGTCTTTGCACGAGTGTAAAGTACCAATTGTCTGTTAGCCTGGGAATTCCGTCCTGCATCCACATCCCTCTCTTGACATGTTAATTCCCACTTCCAACTGAGCTGTCACATTGGCAGCTACAACAAATCTAAATCTCAATGCATCTGCCATCCACCACTCAACGTGATTATGATTCACATTTATTGGACAGGTAGGTGTGCTTTTTAAGCTGTAATTGTTTTAATCCTGTGTCATGAGTTGGGCACATTGGGATGTCTGCCTGCAGCCTGAAGTTCATGTCAACACTGCTAAATTGAGTAGTGCCAATTTGAGGCATGTATGTTTTAAAGCAAATTTCACATACACATTGACTTGCTTATAGGGGATGTGGCCAGCATTGACTTTTGTCTTGTAGATACGTTGGCCCTGATTTACACTTTTTTTTGCACAGCACTTGCGTCATTTTTTTACGCAAAAGCAGCGCAAACTTACAAAATACAATGATATTTTGGAAGTCTGTAATGCATTTGCATCAAAGATGACGCAAATGCAGCTCAAAATAAGTATAAATCAGGGCCCTTGTGCGTAGATATCTGCCCACATTATTTCTGCACTCTGGTATTGACATTCTGTGACAATAGACATGTTACATGCATCACAAATCTCCAGCAAAGTAGATGTGTCACATTACACAGAGACAAAGTGATTGTGTCGGTGCTGTTTATTTTAAAATGCTGTAGTGAAATATTTACATAGTCCAGGTCTGTGGCCCCATTAGTGTAAAGCATTCCATTGTGACGCAACAGAAGTGCAAGGTCGAAGGACATGTCATTAGACATGCTGATACGAAGTGTCGTTCAGTGGAGAGGAACATGAATTGCCAATGGAGTCGTGAGATACAATTGCAGTCCATATTGGAAAGGTTAACAGTACTTCAGTGAAGAGTGCAGCCACCAACTGTAGCAACACTGGCATGTTGTCAAGCACAGGACAAAGGAAAATCAGTGCCCATGTGGCAGGGGCTGGTGCTACTGGGTACTCCTACAGGTGAATATGATCTGTTCCACACCTTCATCCTCTGATGTGTGTGTCGTCTCCTCTGCCCTTGATGGTGGTGCTGGTGGGTTTGAGGGACAACACACACTGCAGTGGTTGGAGAAGTGGACACCAAATTCCCGGCAGCTGCCATCTGTTGAACTACATATGGCATAACTGCAGCAAGGAGGAGCTGCTGATTATTGAGTATGGCAGCAACATCCCTGTGGTAGGCAGCCATGTCTGCCCTGAGGGAGGCCAGTTCCTGGTGCATGGAGTCCAGCTTGTTGTCATGCATGCAGCAGCATGATTTGGAGGGCAGGTGTTGTGGCAACTCCCTCACAGCAGTAGTTAGGTCCCTCACACACTATTGGACTCCATGCAGTAGGGATTGTGTGACTTGTTTGACTGCTGTCTGTTCTGCGGTTGTCATCACGCACATGCGCATGGCTGGTTGACTTGGTTTGCATACCCACCCGCACCTCCTTTGCCAGCTCCCGCTGCACTCCCACTACTGTCCTCTCAAATGTGGTCCCTGTGTCATCAGAGTCCTCTTCTGTGGTTGAGCTGGCAGGTCGTACTATTGGGGTGGTGGGTGGGTTCTCTGGGATGGCTGCTAGATGTATGTTCCTCCTTGTGTCTGGAGGTGGTCTCTGAAGGGTTCCCAGGACTTCTTGGAGGGTTTCCTGGCTGGTCATCCAGGTCATCAGGGTAGTCCAGGACTTGCAGATCCACAGAGAGTCATCGTCTTCTGCATTGAGATATTGTACAATTAGTGTGTCTGTGTTGTGCCAGTTGTAATGTTATGTCTTTGACTTCCTATTGGTGGTACATTGTCATGATGTTTCCCATGCATTGCTCCTGTCATTAATGTTTACAGTCTCTCAGCCCTACGCCCCACCTGCATGTCACATGTAGTGTGGGTAGTTTGGGCAATTGTGTGCGTCACATCTTCGAGGTGTGGGTTCTGTCCAAACTGTGGCTTGCCACCTTCTTGTCCTCATCAACCCTCCCTCTGCTTCCATTTGCATGGTAAGGCCTTGCAATGATTGTTGGTGTGCAGATCCCACAGCACCACACATGACAATTTGGCCCTGTCCCAGTCTATAATTTTTCACAGACACCTATGCGGTGCTGAGACCTAGCACCACACCATGTATGGCATTTCCATGAGACAATACAGGTGTTACCATTGGTAGTTTCTCATGTTGATGTTTGCGTATGTGTGCTACATTGCATTGCACTGATGGACCTGGCAAAGTTCCATTTCCTCTTGGGACTGTGCGGATGTGTTTGCCTTCCTAAACACATATGTCCTCCCCCTCAATGCAGTTGTCTTAGCACTATGACACCTGAGAAGTTGCTGGTGGCATGGCAGCTATTATGACACAGGCACAAGGGTAAACCCAAGAATGGGAAGCATGGGTATGAAATTACTGCTGTGTACATAATTATGTATGTGACAGTGCCTGATGGTTATTGAGTCTATGGACATGAGCAGTTGACAAGAGTTGCACTTGTATAGGGATTGATGGAGATTGATCACATAGTCATGCTGAACCCTCATTTCAAGTGTTTGTGCCATGGGCACCTAACTGCCATTTCCTAATTGACCAGCACACACAGCACAGGTAGTAGTGGCAACTGTTGTCAATGGTGAATGCCACTAGAGCCAATGGCCTGAGACTGTGCATTGTCCTAGAGTTTACATTCTGACAATACCAGCTGTCCTGTGACACCAGACCAGTTTTACGTTCTACCCTACCTTCCTGGTCTGCTTCAGCATTTCCAGCAGCCTTGGCATGGAGGTGTACCCCCATGCAAAGGTTGTTGGTGTTGTGTTGTGCTGTGCCCCTGGATGCCCCTGCACAGCCCATGCACCTGGCATGGGCAGTGCAGGTAGGCCCTTTCCACTGCCTGATTTGCAGGGCTGACATGCATTGCGTGGTAGGTATGTGCCTCCCCCTTCTTGCACTTGCTATTTAGGCCCTCATTATGAACCTGGTGGTAATCACTGCCGACGGCCGTGGCAATGGTGAACAGAAGACCGCCAGTGGCGGTGGACTGCACTCCGCTAAATAATGATGCCAAAAAGTGAAACCTCCAAAAATCCTGCAATCTCCACCCACTGCCAAGGCCTACGACAACAGAAAGGCAGTACACCTCACCCAGCCACCGCCATGCAGACAAATCCTCCGCCCACCAAATAATGATGCACAAATCAGCATGGAAGATAGTGAATGCCGAATGACCATTGGTGGTACAGACTGCCACGGCCAGTAATGGGACCCACCAACAACAAATGCACACATTGGCAAGTGTGAAACCCACACACCTGACACATCCACAAAACTATAAAAACACACACATACACACCCCACAATCCTTTGCATCACCAATAGCACAACTGATATTGACAACACGCATACACTGAATTCAACATCACACAAGTCACACACACAAATACAACACCAAAACACACACATACCCCAAACACCATCACAAGCCACACACACAACCACACAACAGCACCCTCACCAATACAGCCACAACACACCACCCACAACACACACCCTGGCACCCACTAAGTACCCCCGCTTCACATACAGGGAGCTATGGACCATGAGGGACGAAATACTCAGGGTCGAGCCACAACTATTCTGGGCACAGGTGCAGCAGACACCCGTGGCCAGAAAATGGAGCTATGGCAGCGGATAGTCAACAAGGTCAACACAGTGGGAAACCATCCACGCACAATGGACGACATCTGGAAGAGATGGAACGACCTGCACTGGAAGGTTCGATCTATGGCATCCAGGCACAACATCGCCGTACAGAAGACTGTAGTGTTCCCCCACCACTCCCCCGAATACACCACGTGGGAGGAGAAGGTCGTGGCTATCCTGCACCAGGAGGGCCTCACTAGACTCACTGGAGGGCTGGACTTGGGTAAGTCAACTACAATACCTTAACAGTGACCCCATCTATAATGCATGTATCACCCCACCCCTCTCACTACCACCAGGACCCCATCCCCTGTCCAGTCCACAACACCCACATCCAAGTTTCCTGCATGCCCACAATCCCACAAACAGATCTCCATCCAGCCCCCTGTGCAAAGTTACCTACCCCTGCATGGAATCCCAGTGTCACTACAGTACCCACAATGCACCTCCACCTCCCACATAAAATGCAACTAAATGTACACAAAGGGACCTTGCATGCCACAACAGGGGAATATAACCATCAAATAATGCAGAGCAGTGTAGCAATTGCTGATAAAGTACCTGACACCCACCTGTCTATTCCCCCACACTCAGGCACCACCACCCATGCCACCCGGATGGAGACGTCAACCGGTGCCAGCCCTACAACTGAAGACAGAGGCCCCACTCTGGAGAGTGCAGAGGGATGGCTGGAAATAAAGGAACTCCCTGGCCCATCACACAGTCCTGGACTGTCATCCTCCAGAAGCCCCACCCAGGAAACCACTGACACCCCTACCACCTAGCAACCATCATCAGCTCTGGCCAAATGACCCCACACCAGTGTCTCCCGGCCACAGACTGGCGGACCACATGTAAAGAGGGCACAGTCTCCACCTACCAACAGGTAGGATGATGAAAGGCCAACTGCAAGTGGGACTGCCAGACCTGTGCAGGGGACACAGGCACAGGAGGCTAGGACCAGTGGGAGGGCATCAGTGGCCCAGGGGGGTGGCCAAAGGATGGATGCTGCAGCCCAGGAGGTGATATCTGAGGTTCTGGGAGCATACCACCATACCCAGGACAGGATGGGCCAGATCCTGGCCACCCTGGAGCAGAATCAGAGGCTGCAGATAGCACACCACCAATGGCCATGGAGCAATGGAAACAGCTCAAAGCCACCATGGCCTCCATTGGAGGGGTCAGTACCACAGCCAGCCTCCAACCACCTGTAAGCCCCAACCACTAGCCAGGACACTGCCCTGCCATCTACATCTGCTGCAGCAGCTACTGGACTGGCTACTGGACTGGTGGCACTGCCAGACGACACACAGGAAACCAGCACCCCTACCCCTGCAGCCCAGATATGCCACTGAAACACCAGCCAGGACCAAGCCCAGCGCCAGGAAGTGACTCTGCCCTAAACTGTCTCCCTTGTGTGCCACTGAGCTAGCTTAATACATGCCATGCCATTACACCATCTTTCAATGGCCACATGGACCAAATCTCAGTGCTACCAACAGCTAAGCATTTGTACCTGAGTATGTATTTGCACCATGTGCCCACTCCCTTTCACTATCCCAACACATGTATATTTTGCCATTTAATAAATGCACCTCTGCAGTCAAATTGTATGTCCCTCGTCAATATGAGAATTGAATTGTAATTATGTATGCATTAGCCAGTTAATATCATAATCACCCCTTTATTGCAGGAGGGGATCCAACAGACTGTAGTGTCTAAAGGATGTCACACTGCACCTAATATTGGGTTCCCTGGCACATGCCACTTCAGTCATCAGTTAGCATTGTCACTGACAAAAGACACCACAGTACGTACTACATGAGTCAGACTGTAAGTATGCAGTGAAGACATCAGCATCATTGAACAGTACCTTAGAGTCACTGGAAGTATAGGCAGATTAGCTGGGTCCTGGAGTTGAGATCTTCACCCTTTCCTTCATGACCATCACTCTCATCCCCTCTCTGAGGTTGCAGGGCTGGTTGGACAGAACCCTCCTCTTCCAGAAGGGGGATAGCTTTCCTCACAGCCAAGTTGTGCAGCATGCAGCAGGCCATCACTATCTTACACACCTTGTAAGGGACATAGCATCGGGATCCCCCTGAGAGATGAAGGCAACAAAATCTAGCCTTCAGGAGCCCTATAGTGCGCTCAGTCACCATTCTAGTACGTCCATGGGCCTCATTATAATTCCTCTCTGCATCTGTCCTGGGATTCCTCACTGGTGTCAGGAGCCATTGCAAGTTGGAGTAGCCATAATGACCTTCAAAAGTGGGCAAAAGAGGACTTTAACAAAGTGGACTTTAACAAAGTGCCTTTACTTGCATACAGCCTGACTGTCAGATATGTACTGATTTAGTGCCATACACACTCACCTGTGAGCCAGCCTCTGTCCCCTTGTAGTTGTTCCATCATGTGTGGCACACTGCTGTTTCTCAGGACAAATGAATCATGGACTGATCCAGGGAACCTGGCATCGACATGTGATATGTACTGATCAGCAGTACATACCAATTGGACATTCATGGAGTGATAGTTCTTACGATTCCTATAAACCTATTCATTTACTCTTGGGGGTATGAGAGCTATGTGGGTTCCATCAATGGCACCTATCACATGGGGGATATTAGCGAAGGCATAAAATCCAGATTTGATGGCGGGGAGTTCAGCCCTTTGGGGAAACTAGAAATATGTTTGCAAATGTTGAACGTAGGCATCCAGGAACTTGGACAGGATTTGGCCGAACATTTTCTGTGAGACCCCTGCACGTATACACACTGTCACCTAATTTGAGCCCGTAGCCAAAAAATGGAGCACAGACAGCACTTGCACAGCTGTAGGGATGGCATGCTGATTTCGATTTTCCGGTTTCAGAACAGGATCCAGTAATGCACAGAGGTCATGGATTGTAGCTCTATTGAGTCTATAGGTGACAATGATGTGACATTCTTCCACAGTTTCCAGATCTACTAGTGGTCTGTATACAGATGGGACCCTACCTCGCCACATGGGTATGTACCTATGGTGGAGGAAAGAACACATTCTGAGTGTCAACTTACACATACCATGATGTCACTGTATTTTTCAAAATGCGACATGTTGGTATCACACACGGAAAGAATATGGTACACCGTCAGGCAAATGTGTGCTGAGTTAACTCTGTCATAATGGCATCACAGTGTGGACACACTTCCAAAGATCGGTACATGTGAGGATTACAGAATGATGTCAGCAAGCGATGGAGGGGTGAGAGATTGGGGACCAGGATGAGGCCCCTAGCCAGGCTATGGAGACGTGATGGTAGCAAAATGGCAGCCTCCTGCCATCCAGGAATGATAGAGCGGAAGTGACTTTATTTCTCTGGAATAAGTAGCCATGGTGAAAGCGGTGTTCATCACCGTGCAACTGATCATTGGATTACATGGTTATCAATGGGGAACCTGGGCCAATCACGATCGCTGCCGGAGGTGACGGAGCACACCGCTGTGGTACCTATGCCATTTTGTCAGTCCCCTGACACTTGACTCCTGATTCCCATGAAGGGTAGTACTCCACTGCATGTGCTGCTGTGTCCTGACTCTGGTCCCTGGGATGGTGCGTGTTACAGGGGAACGGGCCCTGGCCTTCACCACAGAGGAGCTGGAGAAGCTGGTGGACGGGGTATTACCCCTGTATGCGAAGTTGTATGAGAGACCAGAGGAGCAGGTGAGTTGGCATCTATCACCGTTAGATGTGTGTGATTGTGGCGGATGGCTGTATGAATGTGGGATTGATGTGTGACTGCCCAGCCGTAGTTTGTCTGGCACATTCTACCTGTGAGTTGAAAAAATGCATGTCAACAATAGCCGTTCCATATGGAACAACATGGCATTTGTATTCGGTCCACACATACTGACGTCTGTTTCTTAGTTCTGTGTGTCCCATGCAGGTCAGCACCCATCAAAAGAAAGGCCTGTGGCAAGCCATCGCAAGGGAGGTGCGGACCCTGGGGGTCTACAACTGGCAGAGCACCCACTGCAGGAAGTGGTGGGAGGACCTGAGGTGCTGGGCCAGGAAGACCGGAGAGGCCCAGCTGGGGAAGGCCTCCCAACGATTAGGGGTGCCCGGCGGACCCTGACCCCCCAATGGCTCACATACTGGCGGTGGCCTATCCGGATCTGGATGGGCGCTTGAAGATAGCACAGCAGCCACAAGGGGGTGAGTAGCAACACTGTTGTGATACCACTTTGAAGGATGTATTTGGGTGCTGTGGGATGTTAGCATTGTAGTGCAAGGCACTTAGACAGGTGTGTCCCTGCAGTCCTGTCCCCTCCAATGGTTTTGGGATGGTGTAAGGGCTAGTTTTGGCAGCCTCTAATGGCCTATGAGGGGTCCCTTTTCTATCATCTGGTATTCATTGTGGCATTATGGACTTGTAAGTGAATTGGCTGGGCATGGACTCTCATGGGTGTTCTTCGCACAGTGTATCAGGTTCGTATTTCATGAGGGTTATTTGGTGTAGTCTGGGGTCATGCCCACTAGTCAGAGGCACATTCATTACGTATGTTGTCTGTGCTGAGGGTACGTGCGTGACCTGGGTGGGAGTGTGAGTGAGCCAAAATGTACACATATTCAGGATTTGACACAGTTCTCCCTTGTTATGTTTCCTCACCCCTGTGTTCATGTGTCCTTTGTGTCCATTAGCATCATCTGGTGAGGGAGCTGATGCACCGGCGAGTGGGGATGCAGCAGCCCACAGTTCCAAGGAGGCAGAGTCGACCAACGCCAAGGGGACCAGTGGGTTGGAGGGTGAGGGGAGTACCACGGGGAGGCAACTACCACTGGAGGTAGTGACTCTGATAACTCTTCCAATGGCAGCACCCTGGTGGTGGTGGACCCTACTGGGCCCATCCATTCTTTGCCATCTTCCGCCACCCCCATTCCATCACCACCCTACCAGTTGCTCCCCACCCAGTTGCCGTGCCAGCTCACCCAGGAGGGTAGGGATCTCCTTCGCCCCAGGCACCTTATCCCCTGCCCCAGTCAGCCTTGCTGCCCTCACGGAGGAGGCTATTGACCTCCTGAGTACCATCTCTGTAGGGCAGACAACCATTGTGAATGCCATCCAGGGGCTAGCATCCAGATGCAGCAATGCAATGCATGCCTGAAAAGCATTCACAGTGCCATTTCTGGCCTACAGAGATCTTTTCAGGCTCTTGTCTCTTATTTGACGCAAGCCAGAGTCCCTGGTCTTTCCGTCCCCCCTACCACCACCTCTACCCCTTCCAGCACCCCACTCCCTTCACCCATCCCAAGCACACATACAGACAACCATGCACACAGATCAACACACAAGAAGCACATTAAAAAACACAAGCACCGCACTTCCCACCACAGGCATGCACACACCCAACATACAAAAGCACACACTACAACATCCACTTCCCCCAGTGTGACAACCTTCCCCGCCACCCTGTCTGTCACCTCACCATGCACACCCACACACACTGCACCCTCAGTCACTGCTGCTCCCCCATTCATGTAGTCGCCACAACATCTGACATCCAGACATGCACCCCAGACACCACACCTGCACTCACCACGACTACATTTACAGACACTTGCAGCACACTCAAAAAGACAAAGCAAAAGCAAATAGGAAGAAAGTCATAGGAAATCAGCACTCACAGTGAATCATCACATCAAGAATAGACCAAAATTATAGCACGGTGCTCCTGGCAAGAGGATCTTCCTCCCTCCTCTAGTGTTTCCGCAAGGAAACCAAATAGTGATAAACTATTGTCAGGACACTCATGAATCGAAACTCAATCCTTCATGTATGTTTTTAGTCCAAGCTTATTGTTCAGTGCAAATAGCATCAAAATATCAGTCGGACTGGGATTTGTGAGCAAAAAAACTCAATTTAATCTTGAGATATGAAGTCCATCAGAGCAACAATAGCCGTCCTTGGAACCAATATCCATAATGCAACAACAGCCAACATGTGTTTCTTCCTATGAGATAATTACACTCAAAGACTTCATCAGGGCTGTAAGTAATGTAAACAGTGACTACAATTATAATATGCACTCATCCCATTGTAAGATTCAACCCTTGTCACTGTGATATTTGTGAAAACATGGCTATTACAATTTGTGACTTTATGTGACATGAAATTAACACATAGAAAAAGACAGAAGGCCACCATTACAAAAGCTAATAATTAATAACATGAATCAAATGTCTCTAAGATATCATGTAAATCAAATGAACAAAAAGGGTGACACATGATCAAACGATTGTCATGACATAAATGTGCATGTCCTCATAAATTTGAAAATGATAAAAGCGTCCCAAGTGACCGAAACTGAAAAGTGAAAAACACACCAAGTAATGCCAAAAAACCCGAGTGCCAATCGAAAACACAGTGCCTTAAAAACATGACCTGAAATAACACATTACATACCTTTCACACAATTTCAAAGAGCTAGTAAACCCAAATCATCAGACTTACTCTGGGTATCTAAAGAAATAATAATAATGACCCACTTTGAAACCTCATTTATTAACACAACCAAATATGAAAGTCAATAAGTAATGACTAATCTTTGGAAAATTGTATAGCCATACGGCCCAACATACTCTTATTTTGCCATATCAAACGTTTGCTGAATACTCAAAAACCGTAGCGTGTAAAGCAACTGAAAAAAGTAAATAAAGTGATGTTAATTAAGTATTAAACTGCACGCTAAATGCTCAGCTCCATATTTTAAAGCTTCTCGCTGTGTTAAAGGCTAATGCCATTAGCCAGTATACAAGAGCAAACATTCACCTATCAATTAGTAAATAACATTTTCAGAGGACTGCGTTCAATTCATCATGCAGCGCTTCTGTATCAAGTTTGTCAAACCAAAACCGGCAACCCGGGGGGAACTTTACTTATAGGGGGTCATTCTGACCCCGGCGGGCGGCAGTCGCCGCCCGCCTGGCGGGAACCGCCATTTGACCGCTCTGCGGTCAAAAGACCGCTGGCGGCATTCCGACCTTCCCGCTGGGCCAGCGGGAAGGGGGCCTGCAACATTGAAGCCGGCTCCGAATGGAGCCGGCGGTGTTGCAAGTGTGCGACGGGTGCAGTTGCACCCGTCGCGCTTTTCACTGTCTGCTAGGCAGACAGTGAAAAGCAGGCTGGGGCCCTGTTAGGGGACCCCTGCACTGCCCATGCCAGTGGCATGGGCAGTGCAGGGGCCCCAGGACACCCGTTCCCGCCAGCCTCTTCCTGGTGGTGGAAACCGCCAGAAACAGGCTGGCGGGAAGGGGGTCAGAATCCCCAAGGCAGCGCTGCTTGCAGCGCTGCCCTGGAGGATCCTCCCAGCCGGGGGAAATCCGGCGGGAAACCGCCGGACCCGGCTGGGCGACCGCGGCTGTACCGCCGCAGTCGGAATGACGAATGAAGTACCGCCAGCCTGTTGGCGGTGCTTCCGTCATTCACGACCCTGGTGGTCTATGACCGCCAGGGTCGGAATGAGGGCCATAGTGTCCACTCGGACGCTACTCAAATGAAAGTGAAGATGGACTTAAACACCAGCATGGGCGCCATCTTTAAACTGTAATCAGCAACCTTATATGGAAAAAATATAAACTATGCCCATTCACGGGCTAACAAAAAAATCATACGGACAAATCCTGTACTTGTGAAATTTAAACCCAGATAAGACTGACAAAAAAAAAATTAACCGAAATAAAATAAACATAGAAACAAAATCAAACCGAATTCCACATTAAAACTATAATTAAAAGAGGACACGCAGCACAATCACCAGACCTGCAGACACCCAGACAACATCCATTTACTCTGGCAGCCTGTTTTCTCCCACTGTTTCCACCCCCTCCTCCCAAAACACTTAAACATTCGCACCACACATCCACCACACATAAGCATACTTTACATGCTCCTGCATCCACGTCCGACATGCCTACATCTGAAACTAGCACTCCCTCAACCTCCACTTCCAGACCTGCCTCCAAATCCCCTCCAACTTCACCTGAGAAGCTTTTCCTATCCTGTGTTGATTTGTTTGAACCCACAGGCCCACTCCGTCTCGTCCCTAAATGTACCCATGTCCTGGCCCAGTCCACTCCTTCCTCGTCCAATCCACTCCTTCCTCATTCCAATTCCTGTGCCCCTTCTCCAGGAAGGAAGAGGCCCTGTGTTGCCCCAGATCCCTCTGCCACCCCCGATCCAAGCCCACTCCCCCTCCTTCCAAGGGCAAGCCCAAACCCCCTCCACCTCCCAAAACTATGCCCAAGTATGGTCAATATCTAGTGACATAGGGCCAGATGTATCAAAGGTTTTACCCATTCTGTGTCAATGGGAAAATGCTTTGGTACATATGGACCATAATGTTTTGCCAAAACATGCAGCATAATTAAATATTCTGAGTACAACGGGTCTGTTTCTCGTGCCCCCAGGTGCATTTGAATATTGCGTTTCATCACAAGTATGTTTTCCATTGTGTCCAATATATCCTCTTTTTACGATCACTTTCAATTGGTGGAATATGTCAATAAGTCAGTTTTGGTTTCATTGAGACATGTGTAATAATAATATAATATAGTCTCCATCCCTGTCAACGGTACATTCCTCACTTCTCCCTGATGAACATAACAAATGTAGGCCCTGAAAGTTATACTTTTGCATTGCAGCAATTCACTGTTGTCGCACATCGTTTTTCGCTTCTAGTTTGGTCACAGTGCTTCCCATATGTAATTTCCTGTTTGTGCCTGTCCCCTGTCTCGCAATGCACGCAAAACCCGTGTTTCCAATTGCCCCCATCTCAGTGTCAGAGCACGCCAACTGAATAGCTCCTGTACTTTAGATGCCTTCCAGTTCATGGCAATTAAGGGCCTCATTCTGAGGCTGGCGGGCGGTGGTCGCCGCCGCCTGGCGGGAACCGCCATATGGCCGCTGAGGCAATTCTGGCTTTCCCGCTGGGCTGGCGGGCGACCGCCAGAAGGCCGCCCGCCAGCCCAGCGGGAAACCCCTTCCCACGAGGAAGCCGGCTCCGAATGGAGCCGGCGGAGTGGGAAGGGTGCGACGGGTGCAGTAGCACCCATCGCGAATTTCAGTGTCTGCTAAGCAGACACTGAAATTCAAAGTGGGGCCCTCTTACGGGGGCCCCTGCAGTGCCCATGCCATTGGCATGGGCACTGCAGG
Organism: Pleurodeles waltl; assembly: GCF_031143425.1. Taxonomy (NCBI): domain Eukaryota; kingdom Metazoa; phylum Chordata; class Amphibia; order Caudata; family Salamandridae; genus Pleurodeles; species Pleurodeles waltl. The sequence continues at coordinate 860,071,088 of NC_090448.1, read as the reverse complement.
GGCCCCCAGGGGCCCCACGACACCCCTCACCGCCATCCTGTTCCTGGCGGTCGGAACCGCCTTGAACAGGATGGCGGTGAGGGAGTCGGATTCCTCAGGGCAGCGGAGGTTTTCCTGTTCTGACCGCGGCCATACCGCCGCGGTCAGAATGCCCTGCGGAGCACCGCCAGCCTGTTGGCGGTGCTCCCGCCGACCCCGGCCCCGGCTGTCCATGACCGCCGGGGTTGGAATGACCCCCTAAATGTTTGTACATGATGAATGCTAAGTCTGCAAATTTATGAATGAGTTTATGTCTCTTGACTCTGGTTCTTATTCCTAAGAGGCAAGATTCTGGTACTGGCAGAAACACGTGTTCTGTGATGTCGGACACTTCTGCTACTAAACCAGTCCAGGCCCTCTGAAAGGGACCACAGTCCCATACCATATGATAGAAATGCACTACTTGTAGATCACAACGGGGAATGCCGATGCAGACGCAAAGTACATGCGCTGAATGCGAGATGGGGATAAGTACGTCTGGTGCAAAAAATTGAATTGGGTGTAGCGGAACCTGGGGTTCCGAGACACTGTCTGTACCTGCTGGAGGGCCACAGACCACTCCCCCAAGGACAGAGGTTTGGGGAGGACTGAGTTCCTTCTGCATCCCGCCGCCCCCACACTATCCACAGTCATGGTAGTTAAAGCTTTTTATAGATTAGTGATCACTTTTTTCTGGGTGTTCTCAGAGAGTAAGAAGTGTAGAACAGGGAAAATCTCGGGTTCCTGTTCCCCCTGTAGCCATGCATTTTTAATCAGGTGGCATATAGCATAATACGCCATAAACTGTCCTGAGCTCACCAAGGAGAGATCCTTGATGGTTTCCAAAGGCATCAATGTACCGTCGTTAAAGCAATCACCCACAGTCTCTATTCCTGCCTCTGCCCATGGTGCTATGCAATGATGTTTAAGTAGCTGTGTGCTTCCCAGTATTTGGCCCAGCGGTTTGAGAGGGGAGTATGGGGGGGCAACGTTTGCTCCCCTGTATATATTTCCTCCAGCAGGTGCGTGCTGCCAACAACAGGTAATTAGCGTTCACTGGTTGTGCCATGCGATCTGCAAGACACTTGAAGATGGGAACACCTCTCAACTGCGCGCGCACCCATGTTGTCTCGGACGACTCAGGCCTGTTCAACCAATAGAATGCCCATTGTAGTTGCGCTGCTGCATAGTATTGCTCAAAATTTGGTGCCCCAACCCACCCTCACATAACAGGAGTTGCAGGGTACTGAGAGCGGCTTGGGGCCTGCCATGACGCCAGATGAGTTCCAACAGTAACTTATTAAGGTCACGAAAGAAGCTCCTTGGAATAACTATAGGTAGCGCAGCAAAATAATAAAGGAGCCTTGGTAAAATCAGAATGTTGGCCACTGCCACCCTAACTAGAGGAGAAAGAGGAAGCGAGCACCAGAACTGGAGTGAGCCTTTCAAAGAGCAGATCGTGCGTCCCAGGTTGACATCCCTCATATCATCAGTCTTGTGATATATATGCACTCCCAGATATTTCAAGGTGTCCAAGCACCACCTCAACCTGCTTGGGGGAAGCGCCTCTTTTACCCCCATGGGAAATTCCACCATAGGGAACAAGCAGGACTTGGACCAGTGAACCTGAAGACCCAAAATTGTTCCATACGACTCCAACAGTGACATCAGGAAGGATAGACTGACCTTTCTCTAAGTAAATCAATACGTCATCAGCATATAACGATATGATGTGATATGTCCCAATACAATATATTCCCCTTTGCGCAGCCTGGGCACGAAACCGAGCAGCCAACAGCTCAATTGCAATTGCAAATAACAAGGGCGACAGTGGGCATCCCTAATTAGTTCCTCTACCTGAAGCTTTCTGATATTATTCCTCCTGTCCTCACCCTAGCTGTGGGGTCAGCATACAGAGTCTGCACCCAGCGTACAAAGCCTGGTCCGAATCCCATATGACACAGCATGGCGAACAGGAAATCCCACCCCCGTGTATCAAAGGCCTTTTCTATATCTAGAGATACGGCCACATTTTCATATGCCTCTTTGGGAGTATCGCCAATAATTTTCAATAATCTCCGGATGTTTAGGACCGTGTTCCGTCTGGGTATGAAGCCGCTTTTATCTTCAGGAACCAGCGTATGCATGACCGGGGCGAGTCTATTCGCCAGCACCATGCCCAAGATTTTGTGAACTAAATTCAGGAGGGAGAATTGCCTATATGAATTCACGCCCATGGGATCCCGACCAGGCTTAGGGAGTACTATAATTAATGCCTCTCTCTGGGATTTCGGGAGCAGGCCCTGGGTCCAGGCCTCCTCGAACGTGGACAGCAATGGACGCGATAAATGCAGAGCGTAGGTGAAATAATACTCTCTTGGTAGTCCATCCATGCCGGGAGTTTTATTATGAGCTATTTGTGTTATGGCCACAGCAATTTCTTCCGGTCTGAGGGGCTCATCAAGCTCTGCCATATGTGGCGCCGATAGTTTTACCAGCGATGCTTCACAAGGAAGGACTCCAGCTGCTGGGTATCGCAGGCTGGTTGTTGTCGATATAGCCCAGTATAATAATCTTTAAAGGCATTGTTGATTTCTTCTTGTGAGGTCACCACTGTCCCATCTTTCATGCATATCACCCCTATCGGAACATGCTCCTGCTCCTCCCGTAGCAGCCATGGCAGGAGCCTCCCCAAACGATCACCCTCCTTATGCAAACGCATGAGATGGTAGTTGTAGTCGTGCCAGCGAAGGCGCTGATCCGCCTCCTCGTACACCCTACGTTTCTCACCCAGGGGTTCAAATGGCACTTCTATTTCCAGAGCGTGCAGTTCATTTTCTAAGGTGACAACTTCATTATGTAGCAAGCGGCGCACCCCCCAGGACGCGGAGAGGCAGTGTCCTCTCACCACAACCTTATGTGCATTCCATTCTGTGGTTCTCAAATCAGTGGACCCAGTGTTTAAGTACCAATAATTCTTGATGCATGCATTTAAATCCTCCCTGAATGGAGCATCCAGCAGTGCCTCAGTTTGCAAACGTCATGTGGGTATTGCGGAACGCTTTTTCCCCCATCTGATAGTAAGCAGCAAGGGGGAGTGATCAGACACTGTCCTGGCCAAATAACCAGAAGCCTTGATCAAAGAGCACATGGAGGGAGTCCCCCACAGCAAGTCTATTCTGGAGTGTATGTCATGTATTGAGGAATAGAAGGAGTACTCCCTATGTGATGGATGTCCTATACGCCACATATCATACACTTCGGTGTCTCTAGCCCAGGTTGTCAGTAAAGTAGAGTTTCGACTGCTCACTGCTCATTTCAATGGGGGGGATGATCAATCTAGCAACACATGTGGAGTGCAATTAAAGTCTCCACCCTATATGGCAGACACAGCCAGATCGGTCCACAGAGCAGGAGTCAGCGCCTGGAAGAATTCACCTAACGCACTATTGGGGGCATAAATCCCTACGTTGTTCAGCGGTTTGCCGTCCAATAGCCCCTCCAGTACTATATATCTGCCGCCTGTGTCCACCCTTTCTTTATGTTGCACATAAGGGACCCTTGGCACTATCCACACCAACACTCCCCTCGCATAGACAAAAGAGGAAGTACCATACACCTGACCATGCCAGCGCTTCTTCAGGGCCTGTAAATCACCACTCAGCAAATGTGTTTCTTGTAGTATGGCAAAATTGAGACAAGCATGTATACGGTGCCGCCTTCTCGGCATCGCCATTCCGCGCACATTCCATGTTATAATATTGTATTCCTGCATCGTATGTGGTCTGTGTGTTTTCATGGGGTCGTAAACAGTGCAGTTATATTCATCCTGTTATATGCTCGGCTCCTAAAGAAAAATACCCATCCGCTGCCCTGGAAAATGTATTCACTTGACAAGTTTACTGAGATGTATCACGATCCTGCTAAACATAGTAAACAGAACCCCCTATCCCTCAGCAACAGTGTCAATCTCAAAATATAAGGGCGTTTAGGCAACATGTAATGGTTGCAAAAAAACTGTTTCCTTGTGGATACCGTCTGTAGGGACATGGTGGTGATCATGTGGGGCTCGCCCTGGACACCTATTGTCGTATAACAGGTAAATTAAACACCGCCCACACCAGCCACGGTTACCATATCACCTGGTTCCTTCAGTGTATGGCGCGAGAGTGTATCCATCTGTAGGCGTTAAGAAACATTTCAGGCCCCCGCAGCACCCGTCTGTCCCATATGCTTTGCACTGTCCCTCAGTTAGGGATTTTCGATGTACCGTAGCAGAGACCGCCCACGTTCCGTACAAAGTTAACACCTGTTCCATAAATGTGCATTCAGTTAGCACAGCTCATCTGCGGTACTCGGTGTAACCACTGGTCCTTTCATGACTCCCACAATAGTTGAGTCAGAGCTTCCTGAGTCTGAGTCTGAGTTCACCTGTGAAACATCTCGGATCAGCGCAATGAGTTTTGCGTGTGTATTGTCGGATCTTTAATTGCCCTAGCTCTTTCCGCAGCTGCCTGTGTCTTGGTGGGTTGTGCTCTTGACCTCCTTTTAAAACTCCTCCGAGCAGGTGAAGTCAACCACTCTTTATCGACCTTTTCTCCCTCCGAGGGTTGAGCAATTCCCTTAGCGTGCATCCATGTCCAGGCATCGGCCGGGGTGGCAATGATCAATCAATCAATCAATCAATCAATCAAGAAATTTGTAAAGTGCGCTACTCACCCGGAGGGTCTCAAGGCGCTGGGGGAAGGGGGACCGCTACTGCTCGAACAGCCAGGTCTTGAGTTGCTTCCTGAAGGAGAGGTGGTCTTGGGTCAGACGGAGGTGGATGGGGAGGGAGTTCCAAGTCTTGGCTGCCAGGTAGGAGAAGGATCTTCCTCCCATGGTGGCTTTTCTAATGCGTGGCACGGCGGCGAGGGCGTGGCTGGTCGATCGTAGCTGGTGGGTGGGAGTGTAGAAGGTCAGGCGGTTGTTGAGGTACCTGCGGCCCAGGCCGTGGAGGGCCTTGTGTGCGTGGGTGAGGAGACGGAATGTGATTCTCTTGCTGACGGGGAGCCAGTGCAGGTCTCTCAGGTGTCCGGAGATGTGGCTGTGTCGTGGGATGTCAAGGATGAGGCGTGCGGAGGCGTTCTGGATGCGTTGGAGTCTTTTCTGTAGTTTGGCCGTGGTTCCGGTGTAGAGGGTGTTACCGTAGTCCAATCGGCTGGTGACGAGTGCCTGGGTGACCGTCTTCCTGGTTTCGGTGGGGATCCATCGGAAGATCTTTCGGAGCATGCGTAGGATGTTGAAGCATGATGATGAGACGGCGTTGACTTGTCTGGTCATCGAGAGGGAGGAGTCCAGGATGAAGCCTAGGTTGCATGTGTGGTCCGTTGGTTTGGGTGCGCTGCCTAGGGCAGGGGGCCACCAGGAGTCGTCCCAGGCCGAGGGTGATTATCCAAGGATGAGGATTTCCGTCTTGTCTGAGTTCAGTTTCAGGCGGCTGTTCATCATCCACTCGGCTATGTCTTTCATCCCTTCGTGCAGGTTGGTTCTGGCGGTGGCTGGGTCGTTGGTGTGGGAGAGGATCAGCTGGGTGTCGTTGGCGTAGGAGATGATGTTGAGGTTGTGTTGGCGTGCGATGGCTGCGAGGGGGCTCATGTAGACGTTGAAGAGGGTGGGGCTGAGTGATGATCCTTGTGGTACGCCGCAGATGACTTCGGTGGCCTTGGATCTGAACGGGGGGAGGCGGACTCTCTGGGTTCTTCCTGCGAGGAACGAGATGATCCACTCTAGTGCCTTCTCTTGGATTCCGATGTTGCTGAGGCGCTGCACTAGGATGCGGTGGCAGACAGTGTCGAACGCTGCGGAGAGGTCCAGGAGGATGAGGGCCGCTGTTTCCCCGTTGTCGAGCAGGGCTCGGATGTCGTCAGTGGCTGCGATGAGGGCGGTCTTGGTGCTGTGGTTGGCTCGGAAGCCGGACTGCGAGTGGTCGAGGGATCCATTAGTCTCGAGGAAGGCGGCTAGCTGTCTGTTGACGGTCTTCTCAATGACTTTGGCAGGAAACGGGAGGAGCGAGATGGGGCGGTAGTTCTTGAGGTCGGTGGGGTCTGCTGATGGTTTCTTCAGGAGGGCGCTGAGTTCGGCATGCTTCCAGCTCTCCGGGAAGGTGGCGGTGTTGAAGGAGCAGTTGATGATGTCCAGGAGATGGGGTGCGATGACGGAGTCGGCCTTGTTGAAGATGTGGTGGGGGCATGGGTCGGTTGGTGATCCGGAATGGATGGTGTTCATCGTATGGATGGTGTCTTCGGAGCTGACCGGGGTCCAGGCGTGGAGGGTGGTGTTGGGGGGCGTCGGTTTGGTGGTTGGGTGCGTGGTCTGTGCGCTGAAGCTGTTGTGTATTTCGGCGATTTTGCGGTGAAAGAACGAGGCGAGTGAGTCGCAGAGGTCTTGTGAGGGAGTGATGTCGTTGTTTCCGGCGCTGGGGTTGGAGAGCTCTTTGACGATGCTGAAGAGTTCCTTTCTGTTGTGTGCGTTGTTGTCTAGTCGTTCTTTGAATGCTGTCTTCTTGGTGGTGTGGATCAGCTGGTGGTGTTTGCGGGAGGCGTGCTTGAGGGCGGTCATGTTGTCTGTAGTCGTTTTTTTTTGCCAGGCTTTCTCGAGGGTGCGGCAGTTCTTCTTGGAGTTCTTGAGGTCATTGTTGAACCAGGAGGCTTTCTTGCTGTTGGGCCTGATGGGATGGGTTTTCAGAGGTGCGAGGTTGTCAGCGCAGTTGGTGATCCACTGTGTGAGGTTGTTGGCTGCTTGGTTGGGGTCCGCTGAGCTGGCGGGAGGGTTCTGGTTCAGTGATGTGGAGAGCTGGTCGGTGGTGATCTTGTTCCAGCTCCTGCGGGGAGCCTGTTGTGGGTGGTGGTGAGTCGTGGTTCTTCTGAAGCTGAAGCTGAAGTGGACGCAGCTGTGGTCTGTCCAGTGGAGTCCGGTGGAGTGGCTGAAGGAGATGTAGTTGCTGGAGGAGAAGACTGGGTCAAGCGTGTGTCTGGCGTAGTGGGTGGGGGTGTTCACCAGTTGCTTGAGTCCGAGGTTGGCGAGGTTGTCCAGCAGGGTGGTGGTGTTGTTGTTGTTGTTGTTCTCCAGGTGGAAGTTGAGGTCCCCTAGGAGGATGTAGTCAGCGGAGGGGAGGGCGTGTGGGCTGATGAAGTCTGCGATGTCTTCGCTGAATTGTGTGCGGGGTCCTGGGGGTCTGTAGATGAGGGTGCCTCTGAGTGTGGTCTTGGGGTCGGTGTGTATCTGGAAGTGGAGATGTTCGGCGGCTGTGAGGGCATCGTCGGAGTTGGTCGTGATGCGGATGCTGTTCTTGTGGACGATGGCGATGCCTCCTCCTGTCTGGTTGATGCGGTCCCTCCGGGTGATCTTGTATCCGTCCGGGATGGCGATGGCGATGTCGGGCGCTGAGGAGGCGTTCATCCAGGTTTCTGTGAGGAAGGCGACGTCTGTAGATGTGGTGTCGAGCCGGTTCCAGAGTTCCACGGCATGTCTGTGGATGGAGCGGGTGTTGAGCAGGATGCACTTCAGGTGGTTGCTGTTGGTGCTTGGCTTGGCGGGTGCGGTGCGGGTCCAGATGCAGGAGAACTTGCATGATTGGCAGGCGAAGGGTCCGTGGGTGCATCTTGGGTCGGCACAGCAGCACCCGGGGATCCAGCTGGTGTTGAGTGCGAGGAGGGTGGCGGCGTCGTAGGTCCGGCGGGGAGGCTGGCAGCGGCGGGGGCCAGGGGGACTGGCGCTGGGCGCGGTCCAGGTGCGGACGGGCGCAGGCGGGCTTGCCTTTGGTGCACCTTTGGCGCGCCAGCGGCGCGCCCGCTGTGTGCGTCCGCTGCGCGGCCTCCATATGAGGGGAAGAGGGAGGGAGGAGCAGCTGGGAGGTGGGAGCGGGACGGCCAATGGGGTGCAAGGGGGCGGAGCTACCGGGATGCAGCAGCGGGAAAACGGGCGGCGAGGGGGAGACGCGGCAAGACGAGGGAAGCAGGAAGGAAGGGAGCACAGTCAGGGCGAAAAGGAAGAACAAATCAGGGCAACTATACCAGGGACACTGGCGCTCGGGCACAGAATCGGAGGACACTGGCGCTCGGGCACAGAATCGGAGGACACTGGCGCTCAGTCACAGGAGGCAGGCACAGGCAGTCAGGGCACGGCAGCGAGAGCGGTCACACTGGGGGCTGCGTGGCGGTGAGGGGAGCGACCTGCCTGGGAACCAGGGTCAGAGGTCGCTCTCTCTACCGCTGCGCGGCCTCCATATGAGGGAAAGAGGGAGGGAGGAGCAGCTGGGAGGTGGGAGCGGGGCGGCCAATGGGGTGCAAGGGGGCGGAGCTACCGGGACGCGGCAGCTGGAAAACGGGCGGCGAGGGGGAGACGCGGCAAGACGAGGGAAGCAGGAAGGAAGGGAGCACAGTCAGGGCGAAAAGGAAGAACAAATCAGGGCAACTATACCAGGGACACTGGCGCTCGGGCACAGAATCGGAGGACACTGGCGCTCGGGCACAGAATCGGAGGACACTGGCGCTCGGTCACAGGAGGCAGGCACAGGCAGTCAGGGCACGGCAGCGAGAGCGGTCACACTGGGGGCTGCGTGGCGGTGAGGGGAGCGACCTGCCTGGGAACCAGGGTCATGATGTGTGTGCGATCCTCCGCAATCACCCGGAGCTTGTCAGGGAACATCAAAGCACATCTGAAGTTGTGCTCAGGCAGTCTTTGCTTGACCTTCTGATAAGAATAGCGTTGGCGTTGCACTTCTGCAGTGAAGTCTGGATAAGCCGTTATGGAAGCCCACTCATGCCTCACCAGGCTGCTGTTCCGGAAATGCTGCAGTATCATGTCGCGGTCTCTATTATTAAGAAAGCATGCTATAATTGGGTGAGGAGGCATTCTCAGTGCAGGCTGACTGCCTGGTGTTCTGTGTGCCCGTACTACTGAAAAGAATTTCGATGTTGCCCTCTTCAACACCTCACCAACAAGCCACTGCTTGAGAAATAGTTCCACATAGGGCCCTTCCACTCTCTCCGGAAAACCCAGGAATTGTACATTGTTGCGACGAGATCTCCCTTCCGCATCTTCTGCACGCTGTCGTAGAGCTTTCACTTCTAAATCTAACCTCTCTACATGTTTTTGGGTCTCCGACACAGTAGGTTCCAGAATGCCCAGGGTAACTTCTGGCACCTTCACCCTTTCTGCCAGTTTGCGGTGTTCAGCCCTAAGGAGATTGAGATCCTGAGAGACAGTGTCGATCCTGTTTTCAAGGGACAGCTTGGTGTCCATGATGGCCTTTAATATTTTTTCGAATTGCCCCGAGTGTGATTGCAGGGTGCTTTCCAGGGAACGCAAACTCGGCGTGTCTGGCATTGCATCCAGAGGGTCCCCATGCCCAGAGTGCTCTTGGGACTTGGCAGACTTAGTTTTCCCCATCATTCTGATCTTCCAGAGTGCTGCGTTGACAAGTTAAATTATCTCCATTTCGCGCTGTCACTTCTCGACATTACAACAATATAAAATGGGGGGGGTAGAAGGGGAGGCCCCAGCCCCATCCATCTGCCACGTATGCCAATGTACTATGGGAGAGGGCCCAGGGACCAGGCGCCGCACTCACAGTTCTTTGGAACGCTGCTCACTGCTTCTTGTCCACTTGGGAGGCATCCATGAGTAGAAGCGCACTTAGGCGTCTGTTCTGATGCAAAAGACACAAGGAGAAGGCAGCGTCGGGCCTGCGATCCGCGCTGTGTACTGCGCAGTCTTAGCACCAATCGCGGTGCGGCACCCCAGTAGGCCACACCCTCAGTCGCTAGCCGCCCGGTCCCTGCACAAGGGGAGGCCCTGCTCGCCTCCATAGATATGCTGCTGTCTATCCACACACGCAGCAGCGCGGTACCACACTGCGCCTCATCTCCAGCATCTTGCCGTCAGTCCTCCATGCCAGGGAAGGCCTCCGCCGCCCTCGCATGCATTTCGCATTCCGGTCACACTTGCGGCTCCGGTCACGGCCACAATGCTGGAACTGGGACCAAACACCTCCACACAGCCCCCGACACACACCGCGCTGCGTGGTCGGTGTTGCAGTAATTCATATCAGGATAGTTTTAGGGGTCCGAAGCAGAGCTCGCTTTCAAGCATCCATCTCGGCCGCCATCTTGGCCACGCCCCCTACTGCCATGTTCATAATGACCAACTTGGGCATTTTGGTCCCCCATGCAACTTACCCTGCATATGTGTTGTTTCCTGGTAGTCTGCGCTGTCCTGTCCTGCGATACTAGTGACGATTTTCTCCTGGGATGACGGCTGCAACCATCTCCTCTATCTCGTCCAAGTCCTCTTGCGGTGCTGGTCTCCCACCTCCGGTCTGCAGTGCTCCCTTCCTGTTCCTTGAAATCTTTTCCTTTGTCCTGTGCTTGAAGTCATGCCAGAGTTTCTTGCTCTCAGTGACAGTTCTCTTGACCTCTGCCACACTGTTAATCTTGTCCACAATCTACTGTTAAATTGCCTCTCTCCTCCCAATTTGCAATTTAGAGGTGATGAATAGTTGTTGCTGGGGCTCCGTCTCCTCTCGCACCGGAATTTCATGCTCCTCTGCACTGAAGTGACACTTCCTCTTCTTCTTGTCTCTCCCCTGGGTCTGGAAGTTAATGAACCATGTTTGAAGAAAATTGGTGGTGATGCATAACTTGCTTATGGAAATGACATAAAGTGTGTCAGATGCAAAAATGAGCACACATTTTCTATAAATTCACAAACATCTTCCTCAGCCACGAGCTGAAAAAGTCTGATATGATGAATTAAACATGTACAGGAGACTCAAACTGTCATTTGATTGCTCGGTGTTTTACAGCACCTTCACCATATAGTCCCAGTGAATAACTAGAGCATTAACTTTCTATATTCATGACAAAATGGTGCACACCTGAATGCCATGTTGTTGGAATAGGAGCTGTGGTAATGTGAAGCTCTTCCTATAGAGGAGACGTCTGTAAATAAACAAATTAACTGATTTTATTTTGTCATAGAAATTACAGTTAGTATTTTGGAATGCTAAAATTATGACATAGTTTGTATAAATCCCCAAATATCTTCCTCTCCGTGTCAGAAAATGAGTCTGGATGGCTGAATGAAGCATGAACTTTCAACCACAGAAGGAAGCATCAGTCTGTAAGTGGATTCCCAATTGGTCTACTGTAGCTTCACCACAGATATAGGGTGGATAGCAAAAGTGCTAATACTCTGTAAAAAGGACAAAAGAGATGATATGTGGCTAAATTGTAGATTATCAATTTAAGGTCTTTCTTCGGAACTGGATGGCGTAAATGAACTTTGGGTGTTAATACAGGAATGAACCCAGATGGCTAAAGATATGTGTACGGAGGTATAGATTTATAGACATTTACTCCATAACATATTTTAAAGGGCTAAAAATGGTTATTTAAACAGATCCTTACAGAGGGCCAGTGTCCCCGACCCAATCTATTTTCTCAGAATATCCATCTTCTCTCTTGAATATCCCCTTCATTGTAAAATATTATCATTTTGTTAGCTATAGAAGATATTTTAAGCTTCTACTTAAATGTGTGACAATAGCTACTTAAAGGTCAGGGCAGCTATGTGTCGACTGAACTCATATTTAAAATGAAGAGATGCCAGGCATCTCACAAACATCAGAACAATACGTCAGGAACACAAGCTGAGTTCAGGATGAGATAAAGTAATGGAGGAGACTACCTTGAAGGCTGGGAGGGATGCGGGACAGAAGCAGGTTGGAACAGGCAGTGAGTAGGGAAGTGGATGTCTATAGGGGAAACTATGAAGCTATCACAAGTACAAAAACAAGAAGGTAGCAGCAGGGAAACAATAGACAAACTAGCATCAGTGGTAGTTTGCTCCTTGGAAATAACCTCTCTACGAGGTGCACAGAATCTTATAAGAAGGCAAGTAGCAGATTCATCTCAGAGAGTCCAGGGAGACAGCCAGTAGCTCCTATGGAGAAGGATGAGCGATGGGTGGTTCTCTGTGCCAAAGGCACATGCCTTGGAGTCTATCTGGCACACTTGGGGCAGTGAAAATCAACATAATCCTATAAACATAGAAGAAAAAGGAGAACAATTAAAGGTACACAGAAATAGTCACTTGGCTGAGGGAAAATCTGGACTGGAATAAGGATCAGGAACAGGATTAGGACTGGAATACACAAAATGGAATACACTGGAAACCTACACATTACCTAGGACAGGAATATGCTGTCAAAACTGGAACACTAAAATAGAAGACAAGGAATCTGCATACACAAGACAGGTCTGGATGTGTGCAGTCAGAACTAGAAACAAAGCAAACACAGCACGAAAGAAGCAGGATAAACAAGAGAAAGGCAATAAACACTGTCACTAATCAGATTATGAACATGAAATCAAACAACAATGAAAACAGTAATCAAAAGGCAAGTCTTGGCGTAGTAGGAGGATCAGCAGAGTTCAAGGAGGCCCATCAGCAAAGTCAGTTGTGAGCAGCTGAACTCTAGGCCCACCAGGCAAAAATAGCAAGAGGCTTAGGGGAGGAGCACTGATGCAAGAAGAGAGCCCAATGAAAAGAACCAACCAGATACAAGTAATTAGGTAACTACTAATGAATGGAATGCAGAACTGGAACGTGGAAAGGGGATGGCCAGAAAAACCAACAGACACACGACAAGACACAGGAAATCCAGGAACGGAGTACAGGTCGGAACCAAGAGAGAGAAAAGTCTAGAAAGCAGGGAGAAAGAGGTAATAAAGGCTGTAAGATCAAGGAATCAAGATAGAAGATAGGAAACTACCACTGTGATGTGACTGGTACAGTTTGGAGACAGAAAGGAAAACAGGGACCATGATACATCAGGAAGGTATTGCAGACGCCTGGACTGGAATATGAAGTGGATATAGGAATGCAAGGTGTAAAAGTGTATAAAATCCTGTGCAGGGATAAATGCAGGACCCCAGATTACACTTGTGATCACCACCTAGAGTTCAAACAAGTTAACAAGTCCATGATCTTTTATAATACAGAAGGACTGAGTGAAGTTCTATAAAGATATCTTAAGGTGGAAACTAGAATGAGAGTGGTCGATGATCAGTAAGACAGACATTGGAAATGTTCATAAATGCTTTAGGATCCTTTCCCTGGGAGCTTTTACTTTCTTTGGAGTCACAGACTAATGTTTGAGTGACAGACAGCATGACACACGGCTTGTTTACATGAAGTGTTTCAGTATCTGGAGACAGCATGTTCTTTATTTTCAGACTGGCCTCTGGAAAACTCACAAGAATCAGAGAGCATTTCTTCTTATATTTGGGGTTGTCTACTGAGGACATCACAAGAATTGAGGTGATCTTCTTAGTTTCCAGGTTGTTCCCATGTATGCCATCTGGCATTGAAGCAAATACCTTCTGGATAAAGAGTTTCTCATCAGATGATTTCCCCTTAGAACTGGCAAGGAGGGTTTCCTGAGCAAAGAATTGGCAATAAAAGATGATGCAGGTGTTTCTTCTGTGATGGAGATAAAGCTATGCTCAGGAACAGACTTTTCAGAAATTTGAACAGGGATACCTCCATAGTTAAAAAAAAAGTTTGTCCATTTGCCACAAAGGTGAAAGGCTTTCTCCTAGTTATAGCATCTGAGTGATCAATACTGTCACTTGCTAATTCTGGCTGTATTTGATGGCAGAAATAGACTCAATGGTAAAGCATATTACTTGTGTCTTACTTATAGCCTCCAGGTGATTTGTGGATAAGTGTTTTTTGCAATTGCTGATAAATATCTTTGGCATATTTTTAGTGATTTACGCGCAGTGATCCTTTGATGGACTCATGATTTCAAACAACATGACTCCCAATACAGTACTTATTAATAGGTCTTGAAGCAAACTGTTCCAAAATATGTCTTGCTCTATGAAAGTCATTTTACTGTATTGATACACTGAGTTCTTGTTTCATGCAGAATTGGCATAGATTCTTTGCAGGAAAGACTTTCAGCTGAGTGTGAAGTTGTTCCTGTGCTAACTTTGGCTGTGTTGTCTAGTTCAACAGTACAGTAAAGCTATTGCTTGGTGTAGGGCCAAAGAGTCGCACAGTAACAGAAACACAGACACAACAGAATATGATACTGTGGCTGGTTCAGGCTTGGAGCTCAGAACAGTCATCCTGCTCACATACAGAATAGGTCAAGGTGCTTTCATTGGTATCATTACCCAACTGAACTGGCATAGAAGCAGAGGTTAAGCCCATATGAAACTGAAAGGCTAAGAAAAGATCAGAACTGGGCTTTGGCAGAGAATACATCTGAGACCGTAGAAGATCATTTAATGCTGTGATATTTCAGTTTAGGAGCATGTGAGGCAGTTGCACAGGATACTAACTTGACATGGTTTAATCAAAGCCTTCTTTAGGTGAAATATAAAGAAAATAATAGATGAACGCTGGGAGAGAAGCAGGTTGGAAAAGGCAGTGAATAGGGATTTGGATGCCTGTAGGGGAAACTATGAAGGTAAAACAAGTACAAACAGCAGGAAGGTAAAAGCAGGGAAACAATAGACAACCTATCATGATTGATGGTTTCTCTGCTCCTTGGAGGTGATCTCTCTGTGAGTTGAAGAGGATCTTACAAGAAGGAAAGTAGCAGGCTCATTTCACAGAATTCAGAGAAACAACCAGCAGCTTCAATGGACAAAGAGCACTGGGTGGCTCAGTGCCAAAGGCACAACTATTGGAATGTAACTGACATCCTGGGAGGCAATTAAATTCAGGATAATCCCATAAACAATCAAGAAGACAAAGGAGAACATTGGAAGGTACATAGAAATAGGAACCAGAACCAGGGAAAATCTGAACTGGAATGAGGGTCAGGAACAGGACTGGAATATACAAAACAGAATATAATGGAAACCTGCACACTACCCCGGACAGGACAGGAATATGCAGTCAGAACATTAACACATAAAAACAAGAAAAGGAATCTGCAAATGCAAGAAAGGTCTGGATATGTATAGTCAGAGCTAGAAACAAGGCAAGGACAAGGACAAAGAGGCAAGATAAACAAGAGAAAGGCAATGAACACAATAACTAAACATAATAAGACATGGAATCAATCAACAATGAAAACAGAAATCAAAAGGCAAGCCTGGACAATAGTAGCAGCATTATCAGAGTTCAAGGAGGTTCAGCAGCAAGGTCAGTTATGAACCGCTGCACTGTATGCTCACCAGGCAGAAATAGCAGGGGGATCAGGGGAGGAGCACAGCTGCTGTGGAGTGCCAGGTGCAATAAATCAACCAGGTGCAAGGAATCAACCAGGTGCAACCAACAGTGAAGAGAAAGTAGAACTGGAAAGGGGAAGGTCAGAGAAAAACAACCGACACAAGACAGGACATGGAAAATCCAGAAGCCAAGTATGAGTTGAAGTCAAGAAATAGAAAATTCCGAGGCAGGTATAAAGAGGTAAGAAAGGCTGTAGTTTCCAGGAATCGAAATAAAGTATAGAATACTGCCACCAGGATGTATTCACATCAGGGTTTGGAGACAGAAAAGACTACAGGGACCAAGATACATCAGGAAGTTTGTGCACAAGACTGGACTGGAATGTGAAGTGGTCTGGGAATGCAAGGCGTAGAAGTGTATAAAATCCTATTCTGGGATAAAGGTTTGGCCCTAGAAACCCATTGTGAGTGCTACTTAGTGACCAGATGGTAAAATCCTAACAAGGGAATTATCTTTTTTTTTAGTAAAGAGACCCTTCAAATGAACTGCTGTTTGGACATACATTTTTCATTTTCATTTATGACACTTTTAGTCAGTAGCTGCATCTTAAATATAAGGAAATGAGAAAACACAAATACAAATTTATAGTGATTGTCTATAAATATGTTGCAGATCATACTGGAAAACTAACATTAATTAATTTCAAGGTAATTCATTAGAACATAATTGAAAATACGTAACATTGGGACTTTTAATTCTTTTGAACACAAAACTTCAATGTGATTATAAGGTTTTAAAATTTGATTGTCCTGATCTGATGGGTTTACAAATTTCCTTCCAACAGTATTTTAATGTAATTCTTATTAATGTATACGCCCGATCTGTTTCACGTGGATCAGAATCACGCATTTTAACTTTACTTTCTGACTTTTTAGATACCATACAAACTAATTCTTACTTAATTATTGCTGGGGATGTAAATTGCACCTTCAAACCCTCTGTGCTTTTAAGCGATCTAACCGCGGAGGAGGATGACCTATGGGGGATTGCACAATTGAATGGTGACATCTCCTGCCCACGTTCTCGAGTTGCAGTCCAGCTAGCCTCACTATGTTTAAAGTTTGGCCTCAGGGCTTGTAATGGTTGCACTCCCTCTGATCTAAACCTTGCACCTACATTCCAACGAGGCTCTCAGACTAGTGTTATTGATTACTTCCTATTAGATGTGCGACTTTGGCCATCATTGAGAGACATGAGGGTAGACTCCAGGTGTGAGAGCGACCACTATCCCCTGTTACTCACCCTCTCTGGGAATATCTTTGGTAGAACCCTGAATACGCAATTTACAATGGTCCCTCCCCCTATTTTAAATAATGCCTACACGAAGATAGGGAGGCCAAAAGTGTTGTCGAATCCCTACTTGTTACGCAAGATTTACCAAATGTTTTCTGATAATTTTTCAGCCAATGAAGATCTTGATCCTAAGGCTATTCCACTTCTTGGTATTCATGAAAACTTGATTGTCAAACTCCAAAGTATTTTTTACAAAAAAGGTTATGGCAAGCCTGCGATGCGGGGTCTCGACTAACAGTAGATGGTTCAACGATTCGTGTATGAGAGCCAAGCCTGGCCTAAAAAAGGCTATTAAGGGTGGGACCCCGGGGGCAATTCAACAAGCTAGAAGCGTGTACAAGAAGACTATTTCACAATCAAAGAAATCCTGGGAAGACTCTATTTGGCAGGAATTGTTGGATGCCTCAAAAACAAATAATACGCTCTTCTGGGAATTGTTGACTAAACGCGAGAGAGGGGGTAGGTCAAATCTTAGGAACCACATTCAACCCGAAAGTTGGGTGGAGCACTTTTCTCTTCTTTATCAGGAAATTACCATTTTTGGGGTTCCTGATAATTACAATGTGGGGTTAGATCCCCCCACTTCGCCAAATGCTAACTTTGATATTTCTCCCCTTGACGGGAGCCTATACGATCGAGAGGGTCACATTTGTTTTTCTTTAGAAGAAACCACCGATGCTATCATCTCCATGAAACCTGGAAAAGCACCAGGACCAGATAAAATCCCAGGTGATCTTTATAGATCCGAGCGATCCATATGGACCTAGTATATCAATTTGTTGTCGAATAAAATCGCAGAAAGAGGACAAATTCCCGGGACATGGAAGGGTGCCGAAATTATCCCCATCTATAAAAAGGGTAACGCAAATCTCCCAACCAATTATAGACCGATTAGCCTAATCGATAACCTGCAAAAAATCTTCGCCAAACAGCTTTTAGGTAGACTATCGAGTTGGGCTATGGAACAGCAGATTCTTTCTCCGCTACAGGCGGGGTTCCGGCCAAGGATAAGTACGGTAGACCAGGCCTTTAGGCTGACAGTGTTACATTGGAAATATGTAGTCCTGGCAAAGCAAATCTTATATGTAGTGTTTGTTGATCTGCGTTCGGCCTTTGATTTGGTCCCAAGAGAAAAATTGTGGGAAGTGCTATACAAAATAGGGATACCAGCTAATATAATCCACCTACTGAAACGCATGCATGAAGACACATATGCGCAAGTGAGGTGGGGCAATCAAGGCGAGTTGACTAATAAATTCCCCATTAAAAGGGGTTTCCGACAGGGTTGTGTCCTAGCACCACTCCTGTTCACCCTATTTATTAATGAGGTGGTGCAAGAACTAAGGGCATGTCAGAATGATGCACCCACTTTAGTCGACCAGAAAATCCCCATTCTTCTCTTTGCAGATGACTCCCTACTCATCTCAAAAACCCCTATGGGCTTACAAATCCTTGTGGACAAATTTAATCTCTTTTGTCGGAATTCTGGCCTAGAGTTGAACCTGAAGAAAACCAAATTGATGGTGCTTCGCTCTGGCCCACGAAAGAAATGCACTACAAGGCTAGATGGCGTTATTTTGGATCAGGTTAGATCCATTGATTACCTGGGTGTGAGGCTTACTGATTCATTCCCATGGGAGGAGCAGGTCAGCAAGAGTGCGGGGCTTTTGCAACATCGGTCAGCATCCATACTGCGCCTTTATAGGAGCACGATGGCCAAAGCTGTATCCCCAGCAATAAAGATCTATGTGGCCAAGGCGCAAGGTGCTGCTGCCTACGGTGCAGATTTGGGGCTTCTCCGATAGTAGAAGAATAACTAAAATCGAGAATAGTTTTGCACGGGCCCTATGTGCATGCCCCATTAGCACCCCATTAACCCCCTTGTTTCTAGACTTGGGGTTTAAACGAATGGCTGACCTAATCATTTTACGACCTTTGCTGTACTGGGTGAGGCTATGGATAGTCCCAGAATTGGTTGTATATAAGTCCTCACTTCTAGAATTGTTAAAATGTTCTAATTCTACCTCCATCCCATGGATCAAACACATATCTAGCTGGTTTTGCACATTAGGATTGAGAGACTTATGGGAGAACCCCCACCAACTTGAGGAGTCCCACGTAAAAGCATTGAAGCGCGCTTACTGGTCCCATATACGGAACAACTATATTTCTCATAAACTTAATGGTCGTTTAACTAATCTCTTTATTGATTTTAAATGGTACCCAGAGTTCGAACTATACCTAGATTTGATTCCTGACCTACTAGGCAAAGGACTGTATGCCAGATTCCGTTTTGGAACATTACCATTGATGACCCTGACGAGCAGATGGGGATCCAATACCACTTCTGACATTTGCCCTGTGTGTGGTAATTCCTCTGATACAGTAGAACATTTTATGTTTTTCTGCCCTGCTTACTTAGTCCCAAGGTCCAAATGGATCCGTAAAATCTGTCGGGAACTGCAGATAAGAAAATGTGACCTAGCCTTGAGGATTTTAAAAAGTCACAACTCCAATGTGTTAATATACGCAGTAAGCAGGTTTTTAGCAGCGGCTTGGCGTATACGCAACTTTCACACAAACAATGATCTTAATTGATTTTTAAGTTGGCCAATCAGGGATTCTATTTTATTTTATTCTATTCTATTTTTAAACTTGGTTGATGGTAGTTTTGTACTGTTTTATTTATGATGATTGCTTATTTTTGTATTGTATTGCTTTGATGATCTGCTGGCCGAATAAAGCTTATTGTGAAACACGTAACATTGTAAATTAGGCAGAAGATTGAGGCGTCCTTTTTAAAACATATTCAAGTTGTCAAGGAGTAGATTGTGAAATACTAGTTGTACCCGAATCAAGACTGGCACTAGAAGGGGAAAAAGCACTTTTTAATCAAATAAGGTAGGGGTGTTGGTAAATAGCGACTAGTGGTTAAGTGATATTCTGCCTCAGCTTCTCCTACACCTTCTCTATCAAGTGAATTTTTCTCACATCTAAGACTGCCTGTCTCAGTATATATCCTTTAATATCGACTTTATCTACTCCTTTCAAAGCATCTCTTTTGATAAAACATCCAGTTAACAGGTGGCACAATGAACTGAATCACATATAGAACTAGATATATCTGACAGAAATGTAAGTCATTCTTTCTAAAAATGGTGTCAGTTAGTTATGTTATCTGTGGGGATCAGCATGACTCACCTAATTCAGTGTAACGTAATCACTAGGAATTGCCTAGGAATTCTGCGAGATTTTGTATAATTGCACAAGAAGTGTAATTCTGTGTTTAGAGCTACTTCTTCACTTTTAAATGTTCCCTTGCATTGAAAAGGGTGTGAGAATGCTTTTGTGCTAAGAATTAGTGCTAAATGCAACAGAACACAAATAGCGTGACTACGGAGCTGCTCACACTGACTAAATATGTTCTTGGTGTAGGATTTTCTCACAACTTACTCCCAGCCTTTACCTCTATTTACTTAGCGCCAATTGCCCTCTTGCATCCAAAATGGGCATGAGAATGCATTTTTCACTATGAAATAGCACAATATGTGCTATTAGGGTAGGATTTTGAGCCCCCAAAAATGATGGACTAAACTCAGATCTTTGTAACTGGGGGGGTAAATGTTTGCATTGTTCAACATTCTGTCCATCATCTGTTCTTTTTGCTTTTGTCACCCTAAGACCCATATTTATACTTTTTTAGCGCGCATCTGTGCCGCTTTCTGATGCAAAAGCGACGCAAACTTAAGAAAAACAATCATATTTTGTAAGTTTGCACCATTGTTGTGTCACAAAATGATGCAAATGCAGTGCTAAAAATGTATAAATATGGGCCTAAGTGGGAAGGTATGCCCATACATGGGTCCCATGCTCACTGTCCCACTGAATTCAAGCTAGCCTGGCTGCTGAGGTGTGATACTCTGAAACCAGTCCCAGAATGCTTGTTTCCAGTCCAGGGAGGACTTGGCTTGGCAGTTCGGGCTGGACTGTTCCATGCAGAACAGGGTCAAGACTGATTTGCATATGGCAGGGTCCAAACTGGGATGGTGTGGTGGGCAAAGAAACAATGGATTAAACCCAGATCTTTGTGATTGGATGTGAATGTTTCATTGTACAGCATTCCATCCATATTCTGTTCTTTTTTGCTTTTGTCGCCGTAAGTGGGAAGGGCATGTTCAGATGTGGGTCTTGTGCTCACTGCGCCAGTGGATTCAAGCTAGCTCGGCTGAAGGTTGATGCTCGGGAACCGGTCCCAGGATGCTTGTTTTTTGTCCAGGAAGGAACTGGCTTGACAGTTTGGGTTGGATTGTTCCAATGGGGGAACAGGGTCTGGGCTGATTTGCATATGGCTGAGTCCACTGTGGGAGTCCCGGTGGGCAATAAAATGACGAATTAAGCCCAGATATTTGGGCCAGGTGTATGTCCATTTCATTTTGCGAGTCGCTATCTGTGATTCATTGCAAATTACATTTAGAGATTCGCAAAATGAAATGTAATTTCAAATGGGATCACAAATGACCTACCTCATTAATATTCATGAGGTGGGGCGCAATTTGAGACCCCCATTGGGAATGGCCGCACTCACAGGGATGGTGGCTGTCTGGGCTCAGCAGACCACCATATACGTGACTGCTTTTCAATAAAGCACTTTTTTGTTCAAATGCCTGTTTTCCTTAAAGCCAAACGGGATCCATTTTAAAAAGAAAAATGAAAAGTTTTCTGTTCATTTTTTCAGAGTAGGCAATGGTCCGTGGGAACACTGTCTGCTTTGAAAAAATATTTCAGCATGCATTCACAAAAAGGAAGGCATCCCATGGGGACCCCTTCTGGTTTGCGAATGGGTTAACACCAATTTGAAATTGGTGTTAACTGTGATTGTTTTGTGACCTGATTCATTGTCACAAAACAATCATACATACTACTGGGAGTCGCATTTAGGAAGGGATGTCCCTTCCTAATTGCGAGTCACAATCCCTATTTTGCATTGTTCAACCCATCACCTGTTTTTTTTGCTTGTATTGCCCTAAGTGGAAATGGTATGCCCAGATGTGGGTCCTGTGCTCACTGTGCCACTGGATTCAAGCTTGCCTGGCTGATGAGGGGTGATACCCCGAAATCAGTCCCAGAATGATTGTTTTTGGTCCAGGGAGGACCTGCCTTAGCAATTCAGGCTGGACTGTTTCAATGGAGAACAGGGTCAAGGCTGATTTGCATACGGCTGGGTCCCAACTGGGGTAGTGTGGTGGGCTAAAAAAAGGATGGATTAAACCCAGATCTTTGTGACTGGGGGTGAATGTTTGCATTGTTCAGCATTCCACCCATCATCTGTTCTTTTTGCTTTTGATGCACTAAGTGAGAAGGGTATGCCCAGACGTAGGTCCCGTGCTAACTGCGCCACTGAATTTAAGCTAGCCTGACTGATGAGGGGTGATATCCCTGAAACCGGTCCTAGGATGCTTGTTTCTAGTTCAGGGAGGACTTGACTTGCCAGCTTGCACTTGTCTGTTCCCATGGGAAACAGGGTCAGGACCAATTTTCATATGGCTTGGATCAAACTGGGGCAGGGTAGTGTGGTGGGCAAATATATGATGGATTTAACCCCGACTTTGAGACTGGGGTGAGTGTTTGAAAATCTTCAGCAGCTTGTCCATCATCCTTTTGTGTTGCTAAAGTTGCCTTAAGTGACCAGATGTGGATCTCTTGCTCACTGAGACCCTGAATTCAAGCTAGCCTGGCTGATGAGGGGTGATACATTTATATCAGTCCCAGGAAGCTTGTTTCAAGTTCAGAGACGACCTGGCCTGGAAGTTCGGGCTAGACTGTTCATGTGGGGAGCAGGATCAAGACTGATTTGCATATGGCCGGGTTCAAACTGGGGTGGGATGGAGAGCAAAAGAATGATGTATTTAACCCAGATCTGCAACTAGTGGTGAGTGTTTGAAACATTTCAGCTCTCTGTCCATCATCCTTTTGTGTTGCTAAAGTTGTCTACGCGGCCAGGGTATGTCCAGGCGTGGGTCCCTTGCTCGCTGTGCCACTGGAATCAAGCTGGGCTTGGGGGGGTGGACATTCCGGAGCTGGTACAATGGTGCTTTCTTCCAGTCCACGGAGGATCTGGTCAAACAGTTTGAACTGGACTATGCCCATGGGGAGCAGATTCAAGGTAGATTTGCATGTGTCTGGGGTCAAACTGGCGTGGTATAGTGAGCAAAAGAACAATGGATTTAACCCAGGTCTGTGACTGGGGGTGACTGTTTGTAAAGTTTCAGCACTCTGTCCTTTTGTGTGGCTTAATTGAAAAGTAACAATGTCATGTACATTGACATATATGATATGCATATTTGCATATTTTAAGCCTGATCTGTGTATCTCATCCATACATGTGGGTAAGGGCGCATGATGAATTGAGGTGGAACCAAGATAACACTTATCCTATCCAAAAATGACTGAACATTTGTCATCTGTCTCTTATCTATGGACAGCGGCAGAGTAACAATTTTCTCAAAATGGAAGCTTTTAAAAGAGGGATCCATTTGTTTAACAATAATATTTAGGCCATAGTCTGCCTGAGCTAATACCTGGGTGCTCTGATTGACCCTAGTTATTTATTTTCCAACTGACATCCCTTAAACCAACAAATCTTAATTTACAGTCATGCTGCTGGAAAAATTCTTGAGCCCAGATTTAATTGGGCCTTGAGCCTTAATGTGGCGTTAGAAGGCCAAAAATGTAGCGCCATTTTTACAAAGAAGTGCAATGCATGCATTGTGCCACTTTGTAACCCTTTGCGCCACATTATGCCTGTGCCAGGTATAATGAATGCAAAGGGGGGGGAGTCCCCATTAGGGGGGCCAAGAAAATGGCACAAGGAAATCTAAGAGATTTCCTTGTGCCTTTTTTTGGACACTTTTATTGCCTGCTCAGAGCAGGAGTTAAATTGAGACTTACAGTGGTTTCAATGCGCCTCTGGGTGCTTTGCAGGATTAGTGTAAACATTTTTTATGCTAATCCTGCAAAGTGCCAGGCTAGTGTAACAAATAATGACACTAGTACCCCTAACTACCGCCATGGTGCACCATATGTTAAATACAAACAAACACAAATGATGGACAGAATGTAGAACCAATCAAACATTCACCCCAAGTCACAGATCTGGGTTTAATCCATCAATTCTTTTGCTCACCATGCCACCCCAGTATGGACCCAGCCACACGCAAATCAGTCTTGACCCTGTTCCCCATGGGAACAGTCCAGCCCAAACTGCCAAGCCATGTCCTTCCTGGACCAGAAACAAGCCCCCGTGGACCGGTTTCAGGGTATCACCCTTTACCAGCCAGGCTAGCCTGATTCCAGTGGCATAGTGAGCCCGGGACCCACATCTGGGCCTACCCGGCGCACTTATGGTAACAAAAGCAACCAAACACAAATGATGGACAGAATGTGGAACAAATCAAACACTCACCCCCAGTCACAGATCTAGACTTAATCCATCAATTATTTTACTCACCATGCCACCCCAGTTTGGACCCAGCCATTTGCAAATCAGTCTTGACCCTTTTCCCCATGGGAACAGTCCATCCCGAGCTGCCAGGCCAGGTATTCCCTGGACCGGAAACAAACATCCTTGGACCAGTTTCAGGGTATCAGCCAAGCTAGCTTAATTCCAGTGACATAGTGAGCCCGGGACCCACATCTGGGCATACCCTGTGCACTTATGGCGACAAAAGCAAACAAACACAAATGATGGACGGAATGTAGAACTAATCAATCATTCACCCCCAGTCACAGATCTGGGTTTAATCCATCAATTCTTTTGCTCACCATGCCACCCCAGTTTGGACTCAGCCATATGCAAATCAGTCTTGACCCTGTTCCCCATGGGAACAGTCCAGCACAAATTGCCAGGCCAAGTCCTCCCTGGACCGGAAACAAGCCTCCTTGGACCGTTTTCAGAGTATGACACTTAATCAGCCAGGCTAGCTTGATTACAGTGGCATAGTGAGCCCGGGACCCACGTCTGGGCATGCTGGGGGCCAAACTGGAATAGCATGACAAGCAAAACAAATGATGGGTTAAACCCAGATCTGCGACTGGTGGTGAATGTTTGATTTGCTCTGCATTCTGTCCATCATCTGCTGTTTTTGTATTTGTTAACCCCAAGTGGGGAGGGTATGCCCAGGCATGGATCCCGTGCTTGTTATGCCACCAGATTCAAGCTAGCCTGGCTGATGAAGGGTGATACCTTGAAATCAGTCCTAGGATGCTTTTTTCTGGTCCAGGGAGGACCTGGCCTGGCAGTTTGGGCTGCACTGTTCCCATGGGGAAGAGGGTCAATACTGATTTGCATATGGCTGGGTCCAAACTGGAATGGCATGGCAAGTAAAAAAAAAATGGATTAAACCCAGATCTGTGACTGGGGGTGAATGTTTGATTTGCTCTGCATACTCTCCATCATCTGTTATTTTTGCCCATATTTTAAATACGGCACACACATGGTGGCGTTAGGGTGGGGCTAAGGGGTGCACTAGGTGCAGCACCACTTTTCATAAATCTGTTCCTACGTTCTCATGTAATCCAGCCCCATTTGGCTAAATGTCTTGTCTCTCTGGTACTTATAAAGTTGGACCCTACATCTCTCTACCACAGAATCCACATCACTAAGAAACTGAAACAGCCTGGTACCAGCTACCCCTAATTGATACACAAAAATCTTAGCTTCCCGAAGCAGTGATCAGAATCATGCAGAATTGCTTTGATCTGTTAAACCTGGACTATGTCAGTTCTCTGTTCAGAAGTATTCCTGTTCCATACTGTAGAAGGGCAACCTGCAGGACTCCTCTGTACTCAACGTCTAAAGAAGTATGGCTACATTATTCATCCTGACAGAATTTCAGTAAACTACATTACTCAAATGCAGGGCAATAATAACCAACATTGATTTAAATCGTGGTTGAAGGTCC
This sequence comes from Pleurodeles waltl, assembly GCF_031143425.1. Taxonomy (NCBI): domain Eukaryota; kingdom Metazoa; phylum Chordata; class Amphibia; order Caudata; family Salamandridae; genus Pleurodeles; species Pleurodeles waltl. The sequence continues at coordinate 860,045,523 of NC_090448.1, read as the reverse complement.
CGGTTGATATGCCTCTTTGAAGTAATAGCCTGTTGAAAGGTAGTAGTGGATTCAACCATCTTTGCAAATACCTTTAGTTACCAGTTGCTGGTCTTTGACTTCATCTCCGCCAGTTCCCTCCTTATGTTAGGTCTGAATAAGGGCACCTATCACTTTATATATTTTGTCTGCAGGTTGGCCCACCACTTGGCAAATGTTTCTTCCATTACTTGTCAGAGTGCAATCAGTTATTCTCTTCCCTCTACCTTTAATTTCAGTTCTGCAGGTTCAAACTAACAATCACGTGGCACCAGAATGCAATAGCTTCTGTTATGTTTGGAAATGTATCAATATAGTGCCACGTACAACTTTGTAATAACGTTCTTTTCTGATTGATAGGTTTTATGTGCTGATATCATTTACCTTTCTTATTTATTCAAAATATTTTATTTTACTCAAATGGCAATTTCCCTTGCTGCATTGAGTGAAAACGTAGTAAATCTGGGCCCAAATATGCACAAATTATCCTGTTGCACATCACCACGTCCAGAATCCTGCTTTCATAATGTGGTAAAATGTGTTTGGAGCAAGCACTTCCTTAACTTACCATCAACGAACATAAAATAGCAGGAGTCAAATAGTTTTGTGATCATGCCATTAGTGCGCATTTGTTTAAAATTGTCCTGGCATAAATTAAGGTTAACCTGCTGCCTTTTACTGGCCAACCACCCACATACTAACAGACGATGCGGCAGCCCTCCTTTGCACATCCTGTTTATTTTGTGGCACAGAAGAGCTGCCGAGGTTGTACAAAGTAGTTAAGGCATTTATTCAACAGATTAAATCATTTCACGAAGCTCATGCTTGGAGTGCTGTTCGCATCCATCGCGGTAGAAAGAAGGATATTTGGGAGAAATAGGCACTCGTGCTTCTTTATGGTCGTCGCTTGAACTATAATAAAGAAAGACTAGCAGACCTTGGACAGTTATGGACTGGAGCGTTTTCAGCATTCCATCCAAATGTTATATTTAACTCACATGGATAAATGAACAATTACAGTCACCAAATGACCAAGGTCAAAGTAGACAGCTGCAACTACTCACTGTCTTTTAAGAAGTAATGCTTAGCATGCTCAGATTTTTAAACTTATACTTATTTTTGGTAAACACCAAAATATACGCCCCACAATACCAAAGTGCTATTTGCTAAAAAGCAAGGCATTGCTAAATGTGACTCAAATGGCTCGGGACCAATTGGAATCCTTGTGGGTCTACTGACCGACCCTGACCACTGTTAAAACGTAAATTCTTCAGTGCCAAACAGAAACATTCTTCTCGTCAAGGCGTACGGCACGCTATATAGTGAAGACTTAAAATATTCTTTTTGGTTTGGTTATAATCAGAGATTAAAATTGGGCTGACAATAAACTGTATACAGTTGGTACCAAAACATGCATCTATGGTGTGTCCTTGCATCCCTCTGCAGCAATATTAGGTTTCAGGTTCAGCCCATATTTCTTTACTGCATGAATGTCTTGGAATCCTATTTATATGTTTATTTATTTAGCACTATCTAGAACTTAATTTAATAACAGACCACTGTACATAGTTGAAAAAGCATAGAACCAAATCCATTAAGGAAGACAGAAGAAATGAAAATGACAATGTACAAAATGGACATTGTCAAAATTATATTGTGCAAAATAACAAGGCTAGATATTCTGTTAGGTATCAATTTTGTAGGTCAGGCTTGTCAAACTGATACAGCGAAATTAATATGTATAGTGACTTAGTAACAAGGTTCCGAACTAGCAGGTGACTAGTTAATGACTCTTAGGCCTGTCTGGAGCGCATTGAAAGAGGCTTCCAGAGGGGAATTCATGGGGAAAGATTTTTTTAGTAGGTCTTTTTGTACTTCGGACTTCGTGTTGTAGAGATAATTTCCCTCTCAGATCTTTTCCCTTATGGGATGACAGAATGTACAGCATTCAACTGCCTTTTGGCTAGGTTTGAGCAATAGAATTACCAAATACATACATTATATGTGCTATATGAGGTAAGGGGCAGCCAGCCAAACTGGACAACAACTGGTTTTATCCAATCAGATGTGGCTGAATGTTGGTATCAGGAAATACACCCACGTTTGGGCAAGAAAAACATTTAAATAGGGTCGGAGGCACAATTTATTGGGACAGTGAAGACGCTTAGGCAGCAATAGGAGTGGTAAATTCCAAGGGCCAGAACAGACTCCAAGGATCAAGGCAGAAAGTCAAATACATTGAAACACAGAGGAACAAACATTGGGGCACGAAAACTCTTGGATAGGTAGTACACATACAGTAGGCCAGAGCATATACTAACACTAGGGCAGGAAAAACATTCAGCCGAGGACAATGATACAAGTAAACTGCGACACCAATAAAACAAACACGAGTCTTATGGTAATTAGACCAATAGCTATTTATACTAGTACAGGAACACATGCACTGGGACTGGAGCACTGGTATTCTGAGACAGTGGACTACCCGAGGCAGGAAACATCCTGACAATGGAACCTGGAGACACCTGCTCAAGGACGAGGAGACACGCATAGAGAGGTAGGAAAGGTACTACATTAAGGCAGGGAATACTCTTAGAACGGGTTCAGGGAACTTCAGTGGCACTTGGACGGTGAATATGCATACACTAGGGCAGAGGGTCCCTAACTCTAGAAGTGGGAAAACTCTGAAACTAAGACATGGACACAGTCAAGTTCTGCCAAGACACAGAGAGTAGCCACTTGGAGATTAATGCTCCTAACACTTGGAGAGGGAATACACTGCTACTAGGAGAAGAAATACATGAACATTAAGACGTAGTATACGTTGACTCTGGGAGTGGAACACATCTACTTAGGAAAGGGAGAGCGTGCACAGAGACAGAAAGACAGACACACACAGATGCACAATGGGCAAGGGATAATTTATTACTTGGATGCCACCTAAACATAAGCATTCTGAAAGAATAACACATTTGAATGGTAACAGAACAAGGCCACCACGACACTGGAACAGGAGACACCGGCAGAGGTGAAGCAACGTTTTTGCCGTTTTTTCCCTTTTTTGCGCATCTTCATCTCCCGTGTGAATGTGGCCTGGCTGCAGATGTGCGGAGATAGTGAGCTTGTCTTCCAAGTAAGAAGGGACGCCAATCGTGATGCCTTTGTAAATGACACATTTGTTTTGAAGATGGTGCTGGCTGGCAAGCAGAGTCTGTGGCGTTCCATCAGGGTGGGGTGGGGTGGTGTGGTCATATTTCTTCACATCTCCGGTTCCTAGAAATGTGGGCTAAATGAAATCCTGTATGAATCTTGTGGATATATATAGTTGTGAGATACATTAAAAACATAACATGCATTGAATGTAGGACTACACCAGAGAATTCAGAGACAGCTCGATAGACAATGGCAGAGGGGAAATGTCAAGAAAACATCCTGCTGCTAGTCAAGTTCTGCGTCTATTGTGAATTCCGAAGAAAATTATTTTTCTGCCAGCAAAGGGGAAGCTGGCGGTGAGTAAACAGGCAGGGCAAAAACTGGGTCATACTCCAAGTGACAAGTTAAATTCCGTGCTGTCATGTTGGAAGCAACTGGGCCTTAAATGGCTTGTCATTTCGATAAAAAAAATCTGCGTTTGGCATTGTTAATACTGTCAGCTGCCGTGACAATGGCTATCGCTCTTAACTCTTCACAAAAGGTTCCTTCATTGGCATCCGGTCCTTCTGCGCAGTGCTGCACTCCAAATGAGCTGTCTTTTTTGGATGGGGGAATTAAAATGACACAGACAATAGTAGGCTTTCATTTTCAGGAAGGCCGCACAGTAGTTACAGAAAATGAATCTCTCACCAAGCTTTGTTTTTTTAGAAGGGAGGAGGAAAACCGATTAGGAGCTCATTTTATGTATAATTATGATACGGAGGCTCACATTGGAGAGATCACTGTATTAGGCAAATCTACTGGACACTGTGGCAAAGCCATTTGCACATAGACGTCCTGGTTACCTGCAGTGCAAGGAATGGCAACAGGAGCGACCACAAGCACTTTAGCACTGGTTATCAATGGTAAATTGTGCAGAGTCCCAAAGCCAGCGAAAATTAAGTCAGCAAATAGGAGGGTTGAAATCAAAAAGTTAAGGGGAAACCACAACATGAATGATAGGTGTAACACCTGCTATTGTATGCGTTGTGAACAGGCAGATTGGTCCTACTGCTAAAAAAAAACCTTCAGTGGATAGGACCTGACTGGCCAACTTTAGGTCTATTTCCTTACTACCGACTGCATCCAAGATGCTGAAGAAACTTTTCAATGGCCAAATGTTCACATATTTGGAGTAAAGTATTCCAATGCATACCTCATAATCTGGCTTTAGGCCATGGCATAGTCCTGAGATGGTGCTGGTGGCGGTGATAGATTCCATCAAACTTGTGCCCGATCAGGGGGAAACTGACTGCTCCGATTTTACTTGATTTATCAGCAGCCTTTGACACTGTATCAGACACCATTGTCCGTCAGAGTGTGGAAGACATCGCAGTCTGGGGCCTGCCTTGGCACAGATTTGTTCTTTTTTTAACAAAAAGAGGCCGAGCAGTCTGGATAGACCCACATTCTTCATGCATTAAGGCAATTTAGTTCAGAGTTCCACAGGGCTCAGTGCTGAGCCTGATTCTACTCATTATCTATATGCCCCTTAAGATTTCTTAGTTGAATCATTTGGGGTCCAGATAATCTTGTATGCAGATGACATGCAGCTTTTTCTACCGAAGGTGAAACATTAACCTGAGGCACTTGGTATTTTTGAGAACTGTCTGGAAGCAGTCTTTGAGTGAATGTGTGTCAGTAACCTCAGTCTAACACCGACAAAACAGAGATTTCGTTGTTTGGATCTCCCCCTCCTTGATGAGAAGCTGACTGCTGGCCAGACTGTGCTGCGTCCCCACCTCCTTCAACCATTTTAGCCTGTAACCTGGGTATCAAGTTCCATCTCTAGCTGGCTATGCTCTCGCAGGTTGCTGCAGTAGTGGAATCTTGTTTCACTCTAATGTGATCGTGGAGGAACTTCCTAGCTTTACTCCCTTTACAGATGCAGAAAACAGTGATACATGCCCTTATCACCCCACATTTTGATTATGCTAATTTAGTTTTGGCTGCATATTTTGGAGTAGGTTGCAGGTGCTACAGAATGCTGCTCTTTCAAACAGGTTAATCCATTACTATCCAGTCAGACCACTCCTAGTTTCCGAGGCAGTGCTGTGGTGAATACCAAGAGTTAAACACAAGAAGTGGGAGGCTTGTCTTTTTCCTATCTTGATGCAAAAGCTTAGAATCGCCTCCTGCCGCATCTGAGCAAAATCAGAGCAGAAGGTTTATTAAGAAAGTCACTCAAAACATAGTTGTTTGAATCGGCTTTCTGAACAGTGTCAGGAGCAGTGTTTGGTGTCAGGAGGCTGTAGTCTGCCAGCACTGTGACACTCCTGCTAGAGTAGCTGCACACATTAGAAATGGTCTGATCGATTGGTTGAAAGCCCAGGAGACACTCCTACCCACTAGCTAGTGCTAGGCATAAATGTGGAACCCCATAAAACCTCGCCAGAACACTTGCTGAACCTGCAGAAGAAGAGAAGAGGACTGGACCTGCTGTCTGTGACATGTGTGGAGCTCTGAAGGACTAGACATGCTCTCCTTTGTACCCAAGGCAAAGAAATGAACTCCAGGAGACAGATGGCTGACTTCCTCTGTGGCTACAAGGACCCAACTAGCTGCAAGAGGACTTTTCTTTATAATTCCCAGCTAACCAATGGCAACTGGAACTTTGACTGAATGACCAATGGACTCTGCCTGTCACTCAGAGATTTTCTAGGTTAACTCCTTCCCCCACCCACCTTAAACCCAAGGTCATGCAAGGCTTAGATGTGTACTCCTATGTTTGCTTAGGGTATCAGAAAAAAGTTCAGAAACATTTGAAAAGCCTTTGCTCCAGTGTTCCAGAGCCAAGGGGATCTACAGTGGAAAGTTACCAACTGGCAGTTCTGAAACATCAGATTGAATTTCACATGTGTACCCCCTGTAAGGCTCCAGTACCTCAGAACAAAACTACAAAGTCTCTTTCTGTTTTGAGACTTGGGAGCTTTTTAAAGCAAAAACCTGAAAAGCTCCAGAGCTTTAGCGAAACCAACCTGTGGCAGGGTACTCGTTCGTCAGTTCTAAAATGGTGGCTAAAATTTCAGATTTTGCTTTGCGACAGACAGCTTTTTCTTAAAAAATGGCAAAGTCCCACTTAGGATTAGGATTTTGAAACCTTTTAGAACTTTTTGACTTCCAGGCTTTCAGTTAGACCAATACACTTGGTGTATCCAATGATGGCTCCATCACGGTTGGCTTCAAATCGCACTTAAGTCCAAGTCTACTGTGACCATCGACTACCACAAGCTCTTTGAATGTTTTTGCTCTATTTGCACTTAAAATAAAAACACATCATATCACTGGTTCCCATTATTCCTGTTTGTCGTGCTAGTGTCATTTTGTTCATTAAATATTTCTCTATTTTAATAATTTAGTTTGGGGGTTTTATTGTTTGGCATTTTGACTTTATAACTGTTTTGATGCTGCATAAACACTTTACATATTGCCCTAAGTGAAGATTGTCTGCTCTGTGCTACAGCTACTTTGGAGTTGAGTGCTAGTTTGGTGATTATTGGGTTGTCCCTGACAAGAGTTGTGATTATTCCCGGAGGCGGGCAGACACACCCACCCCAAATAATAATTCAATTTCTTACAGTATTATTTCTTTTATATTGCCTGTTTCCTCTCTGCTTTCCCCTTCCCACCTTTAGGCTTCTAATTAGACCAGTGGTCTATGGACGTGTTTTTTTTGCTTGTTGTGGATTCATTTTTTGTAACCATTTTTATAACCACAGATTAGAAATATTCTTATGCTGAGCTTCTTTGCTTGATTTTGCCATTACTTAATATCACGCGATAGGCACACCACATTCTGAAGCGATATAATAAAAAGATTAAAGCATAAAGTTGCAAACATGGGACCTGATTCCTACACATTTTGGTGCACCTCTGTTCAGCATGTGAGAGCAAAGTGAAATTGGAAGAGTGAACTAAAATTCCTGAGCCATATAATTAGGCATGGCAGATATTTACTTTTTCAAATGTAATTTTGCTAATTAGCTAATTAGAAAACTCTGTGGGTGAGGCAGATTTTCTGCATTCGCATATCCATGACAAAAGACGTGAAAGTGACTATTTCTGGTTGGATGTTCGGGAAAAGCTGATGGACATCTCAAAACCATAGGTCTGTGAATATTCAGCCATTTATTGTACATAGTTTCCATGAAAATACATGCAGATGTTCCTAGTAGGAGCAGGAATGAAACACCTTCAGAGCTGATAGAAATGAAAACCAAGATGGTTATCACCAAAGAAACATACCTCTCTATTCCGAAGCAAAAAATGTAATCTGGATTGTATTTCCAGATGTGGGATTGTACACCTTCTCAGAAACATTGACTAAGAAATACTTAATGCATTTCAGTTATCATGCGAATCTGTGACTGTCAAGTTTTCAAGATTACACCTGGAGTTCTTCGTTAATTCCAAAACAGACTCACTTTGCCTCAGATATAAGGGTAACGTTTTGGGAGCAAAATTCTCACTTCCTTTTACTTTTTCGTCAATTTGGCCAGTGGAGTTATGGTCCAGAGAAGCAGCTGTGGTGTTTATATTTTTTGCTATTGGCTGTGAGGATGATCTTTATTTTTTAGATTGTCTTTCGTTGGTGCAGCCGCTGCAAGAGTTGACTTCTGAATAACTGGGCTTTGATGTCACAACGTTGTTTGCTGCTTGTGTGACGTCAGCCAGTGTGTTCCAAAGCATTTTGGCTGAACCCAACCTGAACTGGGAAGGGTCCCCAAGTCTTTGCCCAAGACAAGCAGCGCATTACTTAGAAGGGTGGCTAATGGGGTGTTAATAAAAGCAGTTTTCATTCTTCCTTGCAATTGTAGTCTCCCTCCACACTCCACTGTCTATAGTAGATCCCACAGTTGCCATTCCCAGATGGTCTGGAGTGACCTACAGCTGTGTGACTTGATAGCAATGGACAATGTGAAGAGCAGGGTGGCAAAGTCCTAATGTGTTCTCTGAAATGTATATACTTTTGGGCATAATGTGCTCCTCTCCCAAATATTGAAACTGATATTAGAGTGTGATGCATTGATTTTGTGCTTTTGATGAATCCTTCGAGAAGCTAGGCAAGTGCCAGAGTTCAAAGTGGAAAGTTCTGAACAGTGGTACGTAGAGCAACTGGAGCGGCGGCTGCATGCGAGAACCGTGCTCGCAAAAGCTTTTCTCAGTTTCTGAGCCACAGTACTTCAGACCTCAGGGTGGCATGCCTCACCTGACAATAGCCGTTTATTGTCACATAAGAGTGTTGCAATGAAACTCAAGTTTTGCAATATCTGAGAGATCGGTAAGGGTGAAAAATGAGGAAAGGTGTCCCACCTTTACCATACGAAACGTGCAATCACCAGAAAGTGTCTATACTTGTTAGGGACTGCAAGGGGCATATTTATGAGCCCCTTGCGCCACCGTTACGTCACTTTTTGAGACACAACAGCAGCACATTCCTTGCAGCCATATCTATGAGGCTTTGCATGGCTTTGAATAACCTCGTAGATATGGAGTAAGGCACAGCAGCACAAATCGCTGTGTTGCCTTACTCTGCACAAAGAAGGCGTTCCATGGGCATTGTGGTGATTGTTCACATTCAGCTCCCATGGATTTTGATGCATTCCCAGATTTATCAACCATGGTAAACCTGAGGATGCACCAAAACGTTACTCCTCCCCAGGTAAGGCGCAACAAGGAGAAATATCTTTATTCTCCTCCTTTTTTCTTCTTTCTATGAGTGCTGCATTCTGTAGCCTACATAGAAAGAGGAAAAAGCATCCCAGGATTCTTTTTGTGCAGGAACAATCTTGCATGCAACACAGACACCCTGCCTGTGTTGGCGCTAGGCAGCACATTGTATGTCAGCACAGGAGGACAGGCCAGGAATACGCTGTATTCCTTAAATATGGCTCATTGCTGCCCTTTTCAAGTGATGTAGTTTTGTAAATTTGACCCTAAGAGTCAAGTGCTTTTTTGGTTTTGAGACCCCTATTACCTCTGTATGACCCTTTTCTGTCAAAGTCAATTACATATTTAAATAAATAAAGGCATCTTATTGGTCCTATTTATCAGTAAGACAGATCCAAGAGCTGTACATCTACTCAGAGTGCTGTATGTGTAAGGAGAAACCAGAGAAACCAATCAATATTGTCAAGTCGTCAGGCCAATAGCACAATTACCACCATGATAAGTATTATTAGTTCCTTCTATTGAAGCAACAACCGCTAATGTGGCTTCTGGTGTGCATGGTATTCTTTACATAAAGTGTTAATTTGTTATAATTTTTTGGTGAATTTTAGAAAACTTCAATCTGCTTTTATTTAACAAGAGTTACTATATGTTCACCCCATGTTTCACCGCCATTTTTAAAAAATCTACCTGCATTATACTGTTGTTCCTTTTTTGTTCATTTATCAATAATAGATGCAAACTTCTTGCTCTGGCCTTGTATGACGTTTTCAGACACCACTTCATATTAGCTGCTTTCAACGTGTACAAGTTACCTTTGCAGTTAAAATATTTTGCACAGGGCATACATGCAAATAAGGTGTGCATTTTTTTCCTTGAGAAGTATGGGCAGGGCTTGGAGAGTCCTGCTGGACTCGTTCTAGTGTCTGCCATGGCACTGGTGTGCCAGCCACTGCACAAGGGCTGGCTTTTCCACTTACCCCACACTCATCCATCACAGGCATCACCAGTCAGGTGACCCTGCCAATAAAAGGGACTGGGCGAATGTGCCCTGAGGCCATTTACTACTACCCCAACTATGTGTCTATGTGCCTTATTTCCTTGGCATCTGGGCCCAGGGCACACAATGTTACAATGGCGACAAGTGGTTCTGACCCTAGTGACTCAGAAGTGGCGTCCCTGGCCAGGACTCATGTTTTTAAGTGGACAACTGTTAGAAATGGGGTTTTTGGTTGGCAGTCAGGTTACCCCCTGTCCAAGCAAAAGCCCTCACTCTAGTCAGGGTAAGTCACACACAATCCAAGATTATCCTGTGCCCACCCTCTGGTAGCTTGGCACGAGCAGTCAGGCTTAACTTAGAAGGCAATGTGTAAAGTATTTGTGCAATAAATCATACAATACCACCATATAGCACCACAAAAATACACCACACCGTGTTTAGAAAAATATATAATATTTATCAGGATAATTGTAGGTCAAAACGAATAAAGTTGCAATGTGAATTTGTAGAGATATCACTGAAAAGTGATATAAAGTATCTTAAGTCTTTAAAAAGCAAACAAAGTCTCTTTCAAGCACAAAGTACCTGGTTTGGAGTGAAAAATCTCCTCAGAGGGCCACAGAAGAAGAGATGCGTGGAAAAAGGGTGTGTGCGTCGATTTTTCCCCAGCACACACGGACTTGCGTCGTTATTTTTCACGCGGGGAAGTCGTGCGTCGTTTTCCGGCGCGCGGACAGTCTCTTTCTGTGGATCGCGGGGATTACCAGATGTCCCGGGTCTGTGCGTGGATTTTTCTGCTTGTTTTCCGGCTGCGCGGCGAAATTTCGATCTCACGGCAGGCGTTGCGTCGATTTCTCCTCTGGAGGTCGGGCGGCGTTGTCCTTGCGAAGCCGTGCGTCGAAGTTCCGGTCGTCCCGAAGGCGTCGCGTCAATCAGCGTCGGTATGCAGCGTTTTTCTCGCCACGGAACAAGCTGTGCGTCGAAAATTTCAGCGCACGGAGCGTCCAAGTGAAAAAGAGAAGTCTTTTTGGTCCTGAGACTTCAGGGAACAGGAGGCAAGCTCTATCCAAGCCCTTGGAGAGCACTTTCACAGCCAGACAAGAGTTCAGCAAGGCAGCAGGCCAACAGCAAGGCAGCAGTCCTTTGTAGAAAGCAGACAGGTGAGTCCTTTGAGCAGCCAGGCAGTTCTTCTTGGCAGGATGTAGTTTCTGGTTCAGGTTTCTTCTCCAGCAAGTGTCTGATGAGGTAGGGCAGAGGCCCTGTTTTATACCCAAATGTACCTTTGAAGTGGAGGAGACTTCAAAGAGTGGCTAAGAAGTGCACCAGGTCCCCTTTCAGTTCAATCCTGTCTGCCAGGGTCCCAATAGGGGGTGTGGTAGTCCTTTGTGTGAGAGCAGGCCCTCCACCCTCCCAGCCCAGGAAGACCCATTCAAAATGCAGATGTATGCAAGTGAGGCTGAGTACCCTGTGTTTGGGGTGTGTCTGAGTGAATGCGCAAGGAGCTGTCAACTAAGCCCAGCCAGACGTGGATTGTGAGGCACAGAAAGATTTAAGTGCAAAGAAATGCTCACTTTCTAAAAGTGGCATTTCTAGAATAGTAATATTAAATCCAACTTCACCAGTCAGCAGGATTTTATATTACCATTCTGGCCATACTAAATATGACCTTCCTACTCCTTTCAGATCAGCAGCTACCACTTCAATACTATATGAGGGCAGCCCCAATGTTAGCCTATGAAGGGAGCAGGGCTCACAGTAGTGCAAAAACGAATTTAGGAGTTTTACACTACCAGGACATGTAAACTACACAGGTACATGTCCTGCCTTTCACCCACACAGCACGCTGCTTTAGGGGTTACCTAGGGCACACATTAGAGGTGACTTATATGTGGAGAAAGGGGAGGTTTAGGCTTGGCAAGTACTTTTAAATGCCAAGTCGAGGTGACAGTGAAACTGCACACACAGGCCTTGCAGTGGCAGGCCTGAGACAAGGAAAAGGGGCTACTTAAGTGGTTGGCACAACCAGTGCTGCAGGCCCACTAGTAGCATTTAATCTACAGGCCCTAGGCACAGAGAGTGCACATTACTAGGGACTTATAAGTAAATTAAATAGTCCAATCAGGTATGATTCAAGGTTACCATGTTTTAAGGGAGAGAGCATATGCACTTTAGCACTGGTTAGCAGTGGTAAAGTGCGCAGAGTCTAAAAGCCAGCAAAAACAGTGTCCAAAAAGTGGAGGGAGGCAGGCAAAAAGTTAGGGGTGACCACCCTAAGGCTGTCAGGTCTAACATGTGTCCCCCCAGCTGAAAGTGGGGAGAGCTACCCGACCTCCTGGGAGCTCTCATCGCTAAGGCGGAAGTATCTGGAGAGACCATCAGCATTGGCGTGGTCAACCCCGGGGCGATGTTCCACCGTAAAGTCCATCCCCTGTAGGGAAATGGACCACCTCAAGAGTTTTGGATTCTCACCTCTCATCTGCATGAGCCATCTGAGGGGCCTGTGGTCTGTCTGAACCCGGAAGTGAGTCCCAAACAGGTAGGGTCTTAGCTTCTTCAGTGCCCAGACCACAGCAAAAGCTTCTCTTTCAATAGCACTCCACCTCTGTTCCCGTGGTAATAGCCTTCTGCTAATAAAGACTACTGGTTGGTCTAGGCCCTCCTCATTTAGCTGTGCTAGGACCGCCCCTATGCCATGCTCTGAAGCGTCTGTCTGCACAATAAATTCCTGGGAGTAGTCAGGGGCCTTGAGCACGGGGGCCGTGCACATGGCTTCCTTCAGGGAGTCAAAGGCTTTCTGACAAGCCTCTGTCCATTCACCAACCTAGGTTGTTTCTTGGAAGTGAGTTCTGTCAAGGGTGACACAATGGTACCATAGCCCTTGACAAATCTGCGGTAGTATCCGGTGAGGCCTAAAAAGGCTCTCACCTCAGTCTGAGTTCTAGGTGGTTGCCAGGCCTTGATAGTTTCAATCTTGGCCTGGAGTGGCTGCACCTTGCCACCACCCACTAGGTGTCCCAAGTACACCACGGAACCCTGCCCAATCTGGCACTTACTAGCCTTGATGGTCAGGCCTGCCTGTTGCAGGGCCTGAAGCACCTCCTTGAGGTGGAGCAGGTGTTCCTCCTAGCTGGAACTGTAGACAGCTATGTCATCCAGGTAGGCTGCACAGAAGGCATCCTTGCCAGCTAGGACTCCGTTAACCAACCGTTGGAAGGTAGCGGGGCATTTTTCAACCCAAATGGCATCACCCGGAACTGGTAATGGCCATCAGGGGTTGAAAATGCGGATCTCTCTTTAGCCCCCTCAGTCAGGGCGATCTGCCAGTACCCTGAAGTAAGATCAAATGTACTCAGGAACTTGGCAGCGCCCAGCCTGTCAACGAGCTCATCAGCTCGGGGGATGGGGTGAGCATCACTCCGGGTGACTGAGTTGAGACCCCGGTAGTCCACACAGAACCGAAGTTCTGGCTTCGCACCTGGGGCAGTAGCCTTAGGGACCAACACCACTGGGCTGGCCCAGGGACTACTGGATTTCTCGATAACCCTTAAAGCTAACATCTTGGAGACCTCCTCCTTGATGCTGGCTTTCACCTTATCCGATAACCTGTAAATTTTGTTTTTCACAGGGAGACTGTCACCGGTGTCAATGTCATGAACACAGAGGTGGGTCAGTCAAGGAGTAAGGGAGAACAGGGGGGAGAACTGCTCCAACAGCTCATAGCAGTCTCCTTTCTGGTTTAGAGTCAGGGAGTCAGAGAGGATGACCCCTTTCACTGACCCATCACCTTCTTGGGCAGAGAGGAGGTCGGGGGAGGTTCACTCTCCTCTTCCATTCCTTTATCTGTGACCAGAAGCATGTTGACCTCAGACCTCTCAAAATGAGCCTTTAGCCGGTTGACATGGAGCACCCTTAGGGGGTTCCTCGGGGTTTGGAGGTCCACTAGGTAAGTGGCCTCCCCTTTCCGCTCCTTTACTTCAAATGGGCCAGACCAGCGGTCCTGGTGAGCTCTAGGCTCTACTGGCTCCATTACCCACACTTTGTCTCCAGGTTGAAACTCTACCAGGGTGGCCTTCTGGTCATACCAGCGTTTCATTACCTCTTGACTGGCCTCAAGGTTACTTTGGGCCTCTTTCCAGAAGCGGGTCATCTGGTTGCGGAAGGCCAACATGTAGCTGACCACCTCCTGAGGGGGTGCCTTTGGAGCTCTCTCCAACCCCTCCTTGACAATGCTTAAGGGTCCCCTGACAGGGTACCCATAGAGAAGCTCAAAGGGACTGAACCCCACCCCCCTCTGAGGGACCTCTCGGTAAGCAAAGAGAAGGCATGGTAAGAGGATGTCCCACTTACGCCTCATGGCCTCAGGTAGGCCACCAATCATGCCTTTCAAGGTCTTGTTGAATCTCTCCACAAGACCATTAGATTGGGGGTGATAGGGTGTGGTGAACTTGTAGGTTACACCACACGCATCCCACAGAGACTTCATGTATGCAGACATGAAGTTAGTGCCTCTGTCAGACACTATCTCCTTTGGGAATCCCACACGGGTAAATATTCCCATCAGAGTTCTGGTCACCACCGGTGCAGTTACGGTCCTCAGAGGGATTGCCTCTGGGTAACAGGTGGCATGGTCCACCAAAACCAGGATGAACCTGTTCCCTAAGGCAGTTTTGGGGTCCAATGGACCAACAATGTCGATGCCCACCCTTTCAAAGGGGGTGCCGATGACAGGAAGTGGAATCAGGGGGGGTTTAACCCTTTTCCCTGCTTTACCACTGGCCTGGCAGGTAAAACAAGATCTACAGAACTTATCTGAGTTTGTCCTCATTCTGGGCCAATAAAAGTGGGTGACAAGCCTGTCAAAGGTCTTGCCTTGCCCCAAATGTCCTGTTAGGGGAATGTCGTGAGCCAGACCCAGTAGGAAGGTTCGGTAACACTGGGGGGCCACCAGCGTACGCACTTCCCCAAAGGCCAGAACCTTAGGCTCACTGTAGAGGAGATCATTCTCCCAATATATGTGGTGATCGCCAGAGGCTTCACCTGCCGCCTGGTCTGAGGCTTGCTTCCTCAGACCCTCTAGAGTGGGACATTCTTTCTGTGCCTTGCAGAATTCCTCCCTGGTGGGTCCACCCTCAAATTGCCAGCCAGCAAGCTCCGGTAGGTCACCTAGGGTGACAAAGTCTTCCCCAGTTGGCTCGGGAGCCTCCTCCTCAGGAGCCCCATCAACCACCGCGGGAACTTCTGGGACCGTTTTCCCGCGCCCCTTGCCCCTCCTCTTGGCAGCTCTCTGGGCCATTGTTCCAGGCTCCAGGAGCCCTTGACTTCCCTCTCGGTCAGCCATGGACCGTGTGGTCATGCAGACCCACTCAGGTAACCCTAACATCTCCAGGTGAGATCTGAGCTCCACTTCTTTCCAAGCAGTATGCTCAAGATCATTGCCTAACAGACAATCTACAGGCATGGCAGGACTCACAGCTACTTTCAGAGTACCAGAGACCCCCCCCCACTCAAAGGGAACCAGAGCCACCGGTAGGTGACTCTCACGATTGTCAGCGACTATGAATTGGTGGAATGTATTAGGGACTATCTGCTCTGTTGACACCAGCTGACTCTTGATAGTAGTCATACTGGCTCCTGTGTCACGCAGAGCCTCCACCTTCTGCCCATCAATGGTGACCCACTGCCTGTACTTGGAAGTATTTTGGGGCATGTGGGCTTTGGGCACCATTTCTCCTTCTCCTAGGGACACTAGGGAAATCTCTACATGTTCCCCAAAGCTATCTGGGTCCATCTCCCCCCCGAGCGCTACACTAGTCAACCCAGGTGTCTGTCCAGTAGTGGACGGTGCTCTCTTAGAGCACTGGGGGTCGCCTTTATAGTGACCATACTGGTAACACTCCATGCATTTGGGGTTGGATTTCCCTGACCTATCATATGTCCCAGGCCTTTTCCCAAATCTGGAAAAGGAATGGTTGCCACCCCCTCCCTGGGAATTCTTTTGGGGGCCTTTGGAGAGTTCCTTATCTGTAAGTGTATCTCCCCCCTTTTTCTTCTGTTGGGAACCCTGACCACCTTTGTGGGTGTCCCCCCCAGGTACCTTCTTGGACACTCTGGTGCTAACCCAGAGGTCCGCCTCCTCAGCAAGCTTCCTGGGATCAGTCAGTTTACTATCCACTAAGTGCTGGCACAACTCTGTAAAAGTAGTATTAAGCATATGCTCTCTCAAAATCAAGTCATATAACCCTTTATAATCATCTACTTTGTTGCCCCGCACCCATCCATTCAGTGCCTTACTGGAAAAGTCAAAGAAATCTACCCATGTTTGTGTGGTTTGTTTGGTGCTGTCCCTGTACCTCTGACGGTATCCCTCAGGAGTCAGCCCAAACTTGGCAAGTAAAGTGGCTTTCTGAAGTGGGTATGTGTTTTGATCAGTTTGATCCAATGTGAGAAGTTTGTCCATCCCCAATGGCGGTACATAACCCCACATAGCTACCCCCCATTGCCCTTCAGGAACCTCATGAGCCCTTAGTGCAACTTCATAAGCAGCTAACCATTTATCTATGTCATCTCCCACCACAAAACTGGGCACCACATTTTTGGGTATACGAACCTTCTTTTCTCCAGCAGGTCCTGTCTGTATGCTGCCACCATTATTGCTGGATTCAGACTGTCTCGCCTTGATCTCCAGCTCCTTGAGACTCAGTTCATGAGCCAACAATAGTTTCTTTTCAGCCAAAGCTCTCTCAGCTTCCACCTGTTTGGCTGCTCTTTCATCTTCAGCTTGTTTGGCTTCTCTTTCAGCTTCAATTTGTTTGGCTGCTCTTTCAGCCTCAGCTTGCTTGGCTTCTCTCTCAGCCCTTCTTTCCTCCTGTTGAGCCTCAATTTTCAGTTTTGCCATTTGCAATTGGAACTCCCTTTCCTCTCTTCTTTCCTCTGTGGTCAGGCTTTGCACAGAGACACTGCTCCCTGGTCTGGAAGGGGGCACAATTGCAGTGGTAACATCATCCACAGATAGCAACAAATCCTCTGAAGGGCCATTTTCTGGCTCCTCTTCCTCATCATCCTCTTCTAAATGGGCTTCTGCCCAGGCCCTCAGCACCACTTGAAAGTCCTCCTTTTTGGAGGCCCCTTGGGTGGGTCCCCTCATTGCCCTGCAGAACCCTCTTAGCTGTTTGACCGTATATGTATCCAACAGGACTAGGTCAAAGTCTCCCATTTGAGACCCAGTCAGAGACATGTTGAGTGAGGATTTAGTTTTTGAAAATTGTCAGGAAGAAAAAAAACGAAATTTTACAAAAAGAGATAAAAATCAAGTTGACCTTCAACTGTGGGTAGGTAGTGAAATACTTAGCTACTGTATGTCACTGCACAAACACAAGTCCTATCCTCACCGCTGATCACCAATGTTAGAAATGGGGTTTTTGGTTGGCAGTCAGGTTACCCCCTGTCCAAGCAAAAGCCCTCACTCTAGTCAGGGTAAGTCACACACAATCCAAGATTATCCTGTGCCCACCCTCTGGTAGCTTGGCACGAGCAGTCAGGCTTAACTTAAAAGGCAATGTGTAAAGTATTTGTGCAATAAATCATACAATACCACAATATAGCACCACAAAAATACACCACACAGTGTTTAGAAAAATATATAATATTTATCAGGATAATTGTAGGTCAAAACGAATAAAGTTGCAATGTGAATTTGTAGAGATATCACTGAAAAGTGATATAAAGTATCTTAAGTCTTTAAAAAGCAAACAAAGTCTCTTTCAAGCACAAAGTACCTGGTTTGGAGTGGAAAATCTCCTCAGAGGGCCACAGAAGAAGAGATGCGTGGAAAAAGGGTGTGTGCGTCGATTTCTCCCCAGCACACACGGACTTGCGTCGTTATTTTTCACGCGGGGAAGTCGTGCGTCGTTTTCTGGCGCGCGGACAGTCTCTTTCTGTGGATCGCGGGGATTACCAGATGTCCCGAGTCTGTGCGTGGATTTTCCTGCTTGTTTTCCGGCTGCCCGTCGTTCTGCGGGGCTGCGCGTCGAAATTTCAATCTCACTGCAGGCGTCGCGTCAATTTCTCCTCTGGAGGTCGGGCGGCGTTGTCCTTGCGAAGCCGTGCGTCGAAGTTCCGGTCGTCCCGAAGGCATCGCGTCGATCAGCGTCGGTGTGCAGCATTTTTCTCACCACGGAACAAGCTGTGTGCCGAAAATTTCGGCGCACGGAGCGTCCAAGTGAAAAAGAGAAGTCTTTTTGGTCCTGAGACTTCAGGGAACAGGAGGCAAGCTCTATCCAAGCGCTTGGAGAGCACTTTCACAGCCAGACAAGAGTTCAGCAAGGCAGCAGGCCAACAGCAAGGCAGCAGTCCTTTGTAGAAAGCAGACAGGTGAGTCCTTTGAGCAGCCAGGCTGTTCTTCTTGGCAGGATGTAGTTTCTGGTTCAGGTTTCTTCTCCAGCAAGTGTCTGGTGAGGAAGGGCAGAGGCCCTGTTTTATACCCAAATGTGCCTTTTGAAGTGGGGGAGACTTCAAAGAGTGGCTAAGAAGTGCACCAGGTCCCCTTTCAGTTCAATCCTGTCTTCCAGGGTCCCAATAGGGGGTGTGGCAGTCCTTTGTGTGAGAGCAGGCCCTCCACCCTCCCAGCCCAGGACGACCCATTCAAAATGCAGATGTATGCAAGTGAGGCTGAGTACCCTGTGTTTGAGGTGTGTCTGAGTGAATGCACAAGAAGCTGTCAACTAAGCCCAGCCAGACATGGATTGTAAGGCACAGAAAGATTTAAGTGCAAAGAAATGCTCACTTTCTAAAAGTGGCATTTCTAGAATAGTAATATTAAATCCCACTTCACCAGTCAGCAGGATTTTATATTACCATTCTGGCCATACTAAATATGACCTTCCTACTCCTTTCAGATCAGCAGCTACCACTTCAATACTGTATGAGGGCAGCCCTAATGTTAGCCTATGAAGGGAGCAGGGCTCACAGTAGTGCAAAAACAAATTTAGGAGTTTTACACTACCAGGACATGTAAACTACACAGGTACATGTCCTGCCTTTCACCCACACAGCACCCTGCTCTAGGGGTTACCTAGGGCACACATTAGAGGTGACTTATATGTGGAGAAAGGGGAGGTTAAGGCTTGGCAAGTACTTTTAAATGCCAAGTCGAGGTGACAGTGAAACTGCACACACAGGCCTTGCAGTGGCAGGCCTGAGACAAGGAAAAGGGGCTACTTAAGTGGTTGGCACAACCAGTGCTGCAGGCCCACTAGTAGCATTTAATCAACAGGCCCTAGGCACAGAGAGTGCACATTACTAGGGACTTATAAGTAAATTAAATAGTCCAATCAGGTATGATTCAAGGTTACCATGTTTTAAGGGAGAGAGCATATGCACTTTAGCACTGGTTAGCAGTGGTAAAGTGCGCAGAGTCTAAAAGCCAGCAAAAACAGTGTCCAAAAAGTGGAGGGAGGCAGGCAAAAAGTTAGAGGTGACCACCCTAAGGCTGTCAGGTCTAACAACAACCCACCCTGTTTAGCCTCCCTCCTGCATCAGCATCTCCAGCCCAGTGTGACCCACCGTCATGTGGAAATTGCCGAAGCCTGTGAAGCACTCTAGCTGCAGCACCACCTAGTGGTCGCTAGTGTGCACCGCAGGCCAGCAGTAATGTGTGCGAGGCATCCTAAATGGGCCCTCACAGACTCTCTTTCATAAGCACAAACGCTGCCATAGCCCATTATAGGCAGGAGGAGTGCTGCAACCGGAAGAACAAACACAAATCACAGCCACATGTCCCATACACATTGAACCCCGGTTCTCCCATGTTGCAGCGGAGACCGTTGTAAGAAGATCCAGTGAAGCTTTGAGAGGCGAAAAGAGTACTGCACACCCCCTGTTGGCTGCTTGCCTTTGTCACAAGGAGAAGAGAGACTGCTGATCACCACAAAGAGCCCCAAGAAGCTCAAAACTGCCTCAGCCAAGAGAACTGCCAAGAGTCGAGCAAAAGCCAAGGTTGTGAACCAAAGGCATCCCAACCCAAAGCAGCAAATCCTAAAAAGATGCCAAGCCCTGCTAGACAGCTAGCAAGCCATGAGGAGCACTGTGCACCCCCTAGCAGCCATCTGCTGCCACCACAATCAAGAAGACAGAGCTGCACGCCCTGCGGGGTGCATGACCAACACTGCAAGCAAGAAGAGCAAACACTTAAGGTGGCAGCTGAGGGCACCCACGAAGAGACTGCCTGATAGCCCCACCACTCTCTGGAAGGGCACTAGCACAAGCTCAAGAAGTGCAAAGACAGTGCATGACTGCAAGGATGAGCCTGCACCAGCAGGCCAGCAGCTCCAACACCGAATGGCCACTATTTGTCCACCATTGACGGTGTCACACAAAGTGATCGACCACGCCAAGCACACCCAAACTTAGACAGGACCAGGCATCACAACGGTGCAGCCTTGAGGCACAAGCACTATGTCCTTGAGCAAAGACTGCAGTAAGGTGATTCAGCTAACTGAGCATCAAGAAGATCCCTGAGGAAGTGACAAGACCTGCGAGAGGTCCACAAGGAGAAAGAATCAAGTCCTATTGAGAGGACTAGGTATGTAACAGGCCACAACGGACGAAGAAACACTGCCCTAGGAACAGGTCGGGACCAACGAGGAGTCTATGTGCAGTGAACGTGCAACACGTAGCAGGACACCACAGCACAGTAAGAGACCTGGTCTGGAGAGAGAAGAGAGTGACACGATGCCACATCGTGAAAGAGAAGTGGAAAGGAGAAGGATGCGGAATGATGCCACATCGTGAGGTCAAAGAAGAAAAGAGGAGAGAAAGACGGGTGACAGACTTGTCATACAGAAGATCCCAACAACCACAGGTGTGCAAGAGTAGTGAAGAAATGCATTCAAGATCGAGGACTCGTAAAAACACCCAAGAGTGCATCTATCTACACAAGCCAGCTACAGGGGTGCAGCAACATCAATGGAGGCAGCTCAGTGGAAGTACTGAACATAAGCTGCATGCACGCGTGAACCGCGTTCCTGCCCTAGGCTGTACAGTGTGACCGTTCAGCCACCTGTCATTGGTTGTCTGAGTCAAATGGCATCCCTGCTCACAACTGCACATGCCAGAGAAGAAATGCATGTGGGTAAGACGTCCCTCCAATCATCTTCACTCCAAGCAAGACCTTGCTACCTTTAACACAAGTCATCAAATGGTATAAAAGTCATTATTACCACATGCATCACAAGAGCCACCAGAGTGGAGCTTTACGCCTGTGAAACATCAGTACCAGGGGACCGACATGGCTCTAAGGCGCTGTGGAAGACCAATCTCCCAGAAACCATATGTTAAGCTGCACGTGCACCTGAGTCTTGCTGGCAAGAGCACACAGACAATGAGACACCCACCCTTTGTGGTTTCATGAGCGACTTGGCTGTGGCTCTGTTAGTGGTTGCGCAGCAAACCCTTCATGTGGCCTACAAGCCACCCTGCACAGCCCACGCGGTCCTGTTGCAACCCAGCAAAAGGGCCCCAGGGAAATTCCTGCATGAGGGAATCCTGGCACGAGAGATGAGACTGAAGCTGCTCCACCGCGAAGTACCAGGAGGCACCGAAGCATCAGAGGAAGACTCCCAAACATTGCACTATCATCCCAGTCTTTGTGGGATTTCCTTTCACTGAGCCAGGGCACCTAAAAAAAAACCTCTGCAGCGGACTTCACCTCTGCAGCGGACTCCAACAACATGAGAGCAGGAAGGACTGACCAACCTGGCAGTCTTGGACTGTAACTTATCTGAAATGCTGTTGAATGATTCGGGCTCCATCCACACAGTGTTCGTACCCAGAGTTATCTGGTTAAACAGTGGATGTGTGCGGTGATGCCCGGGTGCTCCCAGCAGTACCTGTCCAGTGATCCTGTACTGTGCTGGGGACTGCCTGAAGAAACTCATGGGTATTTTAGTTTTGTTGTTTATTTTTTCCACAGGTTAGTCTCATTTGTTTTTTTCAATGAGGTTTGGGAGAGATGTAGTGTCTGCTATGGCACTGGTGTACCAGCCACTCTCTCACTCACCCCACACCTATGCATCACATGTGCCACCAGTCAGGTGACCCTGCCACTAAAAGGGACCGGGTGAACATGAGGACAGTTACTACTACCCGAACTATGTGTCCATGTTCCTTATTTCCTTAGCCTGTGGACCAAGGTCCCAAAACGCTACAGGGCTGTACATTTACAGTGGCGTGAATAGGGCTGCTGCTCTGGGCTGGAAAAGCATAGAGGGGACATCCTGCTCGGCATTTTCAGTGATTTAAATTACATCTTGACATAATTTCAGTGTAAACCACACCTGTGTTATTAGCCCTTGTGAACAAAACACTCAGCAGATTGTATTCACTTTCTAATCCTGGTGCTTTGCCAACAAATACAAAGAAACTCCTGAAGACCATAATTTGTAGGCGACGTTCACCGCAGCGCTCCTAAGACTTCAAGCGAGTGACAGTTTCTCTGATTGTACAATGTCAGAGTCAATTTGTAAAGTAGAGTTAGCACTTTGAGTAATATGATTGGTTTAGTTTTAGGTACACAAATAGTAATTAGAATCAAATTTTCAAATGTTCATAGATGGCGCCAGGCATTTATGACTACATTTCAAAACGAGTTGGCCTGCTTTGAGGTGCAATGTGTTTTATAATCTCACAACACAGAGCTAAACCCTATACAGTCTTTCACAGAAAGCTAATTCATAATGTTGCAGGCTTTTTTGTTGTTTTGATTAGCCTCTTAAGGGAGGCGGGCGACTGTGAGACACTGTGGAGTGGAGTGAAAGGACTTAGGCCCGTATTTATACTTTGTGACGCTAAACTGCGCTAACGCAGTTTAGCGTCAAAAAATTTTGCGCCGGCTAACGCCATTCTGAAGCACCATGCGGGCGCCGTATTTATTGAATGGCGTTAGCCGGCGCAAGCAGACCGGCGCTGCCTGGTGTGCGTGGAAAAAAACGACGTTCACCAGGCAGCGCCGGCGTAGAGAAAAATGGCGCTAGGGCGTCTTAAAAATGGTGCAAGTCAGGTTGACGCAAAAAATCGCCTCCACCCGATTTGCGCCATTTTTAACGACGCCCAGACGCCATTTACATGACTCCTGTCTTAGTAAAGACAGGAGTCTTGCCCCCTTGCCCAATGGCCATGCCCAGGGGACTTATGTCCCCTGGGCATGGTCATTGGGCATTGAGGCATGTAGGGGGGCACAAATCAGGCCCCCCTATGTCACAAAAAAAAAAAAAAAAAAAAATATTTATACTTACCTGAACTTACCTGAATGTCCCTGGGGTGGGTCCCTCCATCCTTGGGTGTCCTCCTGGGGTGGGCAAGGGTGGCAGGGGGGGTCCCTGGGGGCATGGGAGGGCAGCTGTGGGCTCATTTTGAGCCCACAGGTCCCTTAACGCCTGCCCTGACCCAGGCGTTAAAAAGTGGCGCAAATGCGGGGTTTTCTGCCCCGCCAACTCCCGGGCGTGATTTTTGCCCGGGAGTATAAATACGACGCATTTGCGTCGCAGTCATTTTTTTGGACGGGAACGCCTACCTTGCATCTCATTAACGCAAGGAAGGCGTTCACGCTAAAAAATGACGCTCTTTACTCATACTTTGGCGCTAATTCGGCGCAAACGGAGTATAAATATGCCCCTTAGAGAGGGAAGTAATACTGAAAGTTTTTCAACTTTTCTGATCATTGTACACATTTTTGAAAAATCAACAGATGTTCCTCTTGAGCACTCTTAAGTAGTTTCACAGCAACCCAAAGTGGCCTCATTCTCAGTCCATCTGAACATCCTGCCAGGGGGTAATCAGAACTGTAAAAAGACAGTAGCCCATCACTCCATCTGTTGTTTCTGGAAGGGGAGGGGAGGTGGTTCTTTGACATTAAAAAATTCTGAAAGCTTTACCTACAGTGAAGTATTTTTATTTCTCTTATTTGCTTGGCCGTTTTTTATTCATGTTTGTAAATTTCATTTCTCTAAAATACTGGTGGAAGCCCAGTATAATTTCAATGTTTTATAAGAGCACCTACAGTCACCACGAAACCAGTCACGTTATTCTACAGGTTTTACCTAATTTAGCCTGTTTAAATTAAACATTGTTATACTTCCCTAGACATTGTCCAGTATGCACTTACTTTGTTCTAAAGACAAAGCACTTAACTTTTATGAATTTTGCTGATATGAAAGGAGCCCCTATAACAGGTTTACTCCTGGGTCTGCCTTTCACTCTGCTGATTTCTAAACAGAGCAGATCAGAGCTCATTTCACTTCACACCTCGAAGTCCCATAGGGCAACTGCTTTGTCATGCCCATCATGGGTTGCAGGAGAGGAACAATCCTGATATTTCAGGAACCCTTATGAGAGAGGAAGGGTCGGCCTTAGCGGATCCAATGACTGGAGGGTCAGGCACTATTTATTGTTGAGCCCCCACAAGAAAGGGGACTCAAGGTAATGCATGTTATGCACCAGATTGCACCAGGAAATCACACACAGCCAGGGTCGTAGATAGGTCAGTAAGATAAGATTAGTGTGGGAAGTGGGGGGTGCGTGAGCCTCAGATTTTCTGACAATCAGACTGGTACATAGGGGCACATTTACAAGAAAGTGGTGCACCAACTATGATGCTCCACTTTTCTTGAGCCCCAACGCGCCCGCCTAATGTCACCAGTAGCACAGCATTTACAATACAGTGAACCATGGTGCATGTTAGCACAATAGCATCAACATTATTGATGCTATTGTGGCGCATTGGTTGACTAGCACCAAAAATGATGGCACTAGTCCAGCAATGAGTGGGGAGGTCCATTGGAATGGGAGCATCACTTTAACACCTGCCTTGGGCAAGGATTAAAAATGACGGGAAAAATGGTGCAGTGAAATCTCAGAAATTTCACTGCACCATTTTTCTGGGCATCCTAATGGTGGAATGCCCCCTTGCATACATTATGCCTGGTGCAGGCATAATGGGGTGTAAAGGGTTACAAAGTGGGGCAATGCAAGCATTGCCCCACTTTGTAAATCTGGCGCGGGGAAAAGGCCTACTTAACACCGCCTTAGGGCAGCGCAAGGAGACACTAGGGGCCTGTAAATATGCCCCATAGTGTGTAAATGCATTATACAACAAAAAGGGTCTATGAGAGTGGCCTAAAGGGCAGTGGAAAGGGGGAGGAATGCAGAGTGGCAGAAGTACTAAGGAGAATACAAAAGATTTAGGGGCATATTTATACTTTGTTTGCGCCGGATTTGCGTCGTTTTTTTTTACGCAAATCCGATGCAAAACTAACTCGATATTTATACTTTGGCGTTAGACCCGTCTAGCGCCAAAGATCTTGGAGTTTGCGTCATTTTTTAGCGTGGACACCTTCCTTGCGTTAATGATATGCAAGGTAGGCGTTCCCTTCTAAAAAATGACTCCGAGGCATGTGCGTCGTATTTATACTCCCGGGCAAAAATGACGCCCGGGAGTGGGTGGGTCAAAAAAAATGACGTCCAGCCGCTTTTGCGTAATTTCTTAACGCCTGGTCAGGGCAGGCGTTAAGGGACCTGTGGGCTTGGAAGGAGCCCAGAGGTGCCCTCCCATGCCCCCAGGGACACCCCCTGCCACCCTTGCCCACCCCAGGAGGACGCCCAAGGATGGAGGGACCAATCCCAGGGAATTTAAGGTAAGTTCAGGTAAGTAAATTATTATTTTTTTTTTTGTGGCATGGGGGGCCTGATTTGTGCCCCCCTACATGCCACTATGCCCAATGACCATGCCCAGGGGACAGAAGTCCCCTGGGCATGGCCATTGGGCAAGGGGGCATGACTCCTGTCTTTGCTAAGACAGGAGTCATGTCAATGGAGGGTGGGAGTAAAAATAAATGGCGCTAATCAGGTTGAGGCAGATTTTTTGCCTCAGACCGACTTGCCCCATTCTTTGACGCCCAAGCTCCATTTTCCCCTACGCCGGCGCTGCCTGGTGTGGGTCATTTTTTTTGACGCACACCAGTCAGCTCCGCCGGCTAACGTCATTCCATAAATAAGGCGCCTGCATGGCGCTTTGGAATGGCGTTAGCCGGCGTTAAATTTTTTGACGCACAACTGTGTTGGCGCAGTTGTGCGCCAAAAAGTATAAATACGGCCCTTAGTAAAATAACCGATATTTTTTAGGATTTGAAAACCAGAGAGTGGGAGAGAGTGTGTGCGTGCGTCTGTCTGTGTGTATGTAAAAGTTCCTGCTGAAATCTGACTGACATCTCACAAAACCTGACTCAAAGCTCCTGTACCAAACTATTTGTCAGAAAATACTTTTATTAGGGGGATGTAACACACCAAACATCCCCCCATCAAGCACTCCCCTGCGGACAGCACACATAGGGGAATGGCCAGGCTTGGACCCAAAGCTCCTTTTAGGCAGTAAGTGGACGATAACAAGATACTGAGCATGGGGAAAACATACAATAAAGCTTTGCACAGACTTCGCTTTACAGCCTTTAAGCATGGTTTTACACTTCCCAGCTAAAGATCACTGGGAGAGTTATACACTCTAAGTGAAATAGAGAGGAACAATAGTGTGGAGCATTACCACTCACACTGTATGAGCAGTTGTACATCAATGCTCATAGTTCACTGCTCCAGACAAGGTGTACAAAACATTCTTTGGGGACTACCAGCACCAACGTGGGAGGAGTGATGTACCTCTAACCAAGATTAAGTGGTGAGAGTGGTTACCTCGCTATTGTATCGGAGTCACCAGGGCAGGGCACAGGTCAAGGGTACATGCGGGTAAACAGCGTATCCCCACTATTTTCACAGCGTGAACGCCGTCTACCCTGCCAGCGCCACAGAAATTTGATAAACTTCTCTTGGTGTAATGTGCAGTGTCCGCACGTTGTCTGCTTTTGTTTGTAGCACCAACGTACATGCCGTCAGGAGGCTTATCAGATTCTAGCTGGGTAACAAATGCCGAAGTCAAGGGGCCATCAGGCCTCCTTTTGTTGGATTATCCTGTCTTGGAGTTATCAGAAACCTCACATCTTAATACAATGGAGGGGAAACAAAGGCACACATCTTATCTCTTCACAGGTACTCAAGAAAGTCATGCTTTTTACTTTGTTCACTACCTGTATATAAGAGATATGCATTTACTGTAAGAATGTCAGAGCATTGGTCTGTACCAGTTTTTACACAAACATCAGTTTACCACTATTTTGTTTATTTCTTTTATAGAGCTATAGTGCTTCTCCACCCACTACATGATGTCAAGAGCGCTTTACATCACTCATGCATACTATACATTGACCATATATTACACGTGTGTCAATCAATGTACAGGATGTGTTACATAAGGCAATTAGGGTTATAAGGTGCAGGATTCACATGTCCTTCATAGCTCACTGTGACTTACAATTTATGAACCACAAGTAACAAAATAACCTTTGGGTTAAAAGCAGTAAAACACTTACCCATTTACATAATTACGTTGCAGGAGACATATTAACCATCTACGGTACTTTGATTCAAAACTGGGACCAGGGGCAGCCTGTAACTACAGAGAGAGGTGAGGCACAAAAATAGGTGGGGGTGGGTGCACATACAGGCTCACTGCATGAAAGGAGAGGGACATAAAATAAATAAAATCAAATATACCTTACCTTATTTTCAAGTTGCTAATGGGCACGTGCTCCTCACTCCAGTTTCCTTCTTTGCTCCAGCCTCCATCACAGACCCCATCCAACTCTCTTAAACAAACCTGGTGCTGCTTGTATGCTGTTCACCAGCATGAGAGAAGCATTAGGGTTGTATGGAGCATCATCTCTCTGTGTTCCAAAGGATACTGAAGGCCTGTGCTAGCTCTCAACCCAGTTGTCTAAGAATGCTGGGTTGAGAGGTTTAAAGTGCGTATGTCTGGCTAGCCATCAGAAGACAGCCGGCCAAAGTGACATTTGCACTTTAAACAAGTGCACAAGAAGCCCACCACTCCTCCCTGCTGCTGGCACTCAGCCAGCTCCGCCCCGTCCTGACACTCAGTTTCAGGATGGGTGATGATAAATAAAGTGGTAATAAACTAAACTTATTACCATTGTATTTTGTATATCTGGGCAGTGTTTGGGACCATTTTTCCCAGTGGGACGATGCTCCTCCACTCTAATGGAGGAACCACCCTTGACTAGGACTAGACAAAACACAGATCTCTTCAGCAAATATGTTAACCTCCACAGTAATTTTACCATTATTATTATTCTCTGAGATTTAGCTGGCACACAAAGATCTGTGCAGCAGGTACCTTAATCCCATAAGATATTTTAAAATGCAGACTTTGCAACCAATTAAACAGGACAGATGTACTGCCATGTTCCTTTTTGTTGCCAATACCTATTTGGCAGAGTTTTAAAGAATAAATGTAAAAGTTGAGGAACAGATATTGCGCCGGGGCTGCGTCACTTATCTTGGCAAACCTGAAGCAAAATCCTATTTGTAATGCATTTAAATGTACTCATAATAGACCTGCTTAATATATGTCACTTCTTGTGATGTCAGTTCCTGAGAGGTCATGGTTTGTGATGCCATTCTTTTTGATTTCATGTACGATGTCACGCGTCCTGATGTCACTTGCCATGATGTCATGAGCTGCAATGTCACAGGCCATGATGTCTCTTGCATACCACTTAACTTGGTTAGCCCCCTACTCCTTTTTTTAGGACTTGTGCCCTGAACCAGAGCAATAGGAGTAAGGAGCCCTATAATTGTATACGTTTCCAAGAATCTATGGTTTGCTTTACCCAGATTTCTGGAAAGCCATTGTTGTTGAATATGAAAAAAAAAATGTTTAGCACTCCGGTTTTAGACATATTTTCATTTTTCACTTTATTTATTTGTTTTGGCAATCGCTCGTGGTACATTTGCAGAATTTTGACCATTTAAGAAGAGCATATAGACAGGGACATCTTTTTGTAGCACAAGTTTTGCAAGTACATCTATGTGTAAGTTCTGTGGGTAGAGGCTTTAGAAATTTCATTGGTTTTAGGACCTCATCAATATCTTCACAACCAAATTCACACAGATCTTTCACTACATTCGTATGATCCAAAACATTTACATGACGTCTGATCAAGTAGAACGCTCTTTAAATGTGTCCATGCAGAGAATATGACATCGGTGGAAGGTCACTTAGTGGGACTGTTTTGTTGAGCTCACTGTACCGAAGTTCATCAAATGTGTGACAATCGGAACTTGTTTTTCACACATGCATAAGGTATTTTTCTACATCTTTAAGGTCACATTCGTCTTCTCTCTCAGTAAATCCTTTTAGAAACTTCACAGATTCAGCAATTAAAGCTCCAGTGTTTATTCCAATTTGAATCATAGTGTCATTACCCGAAAGAATATGTGCCTTGATAGGAACACTGGGTTTATAAGAACAAGGGAAAGATATATGAGGGACCTGGGGATGAAGTCTCTTTAAGGCACCAAGGGTCCCTCAATGCCAGTATAAATCACAATATTTACATAGTTATGCAATGAGACCTAAGCATAATCAATAATGTAAAATGTATTGAATACATTTGACGAACAGTAAAAACCAACAAATAGGGGGCACATAGAACACCATCAATTGACTCTTTTCAGCAATTTTTGTTATCCCTTTTTACCTAGATAATTGAAAGACTGCTAATGACTCGCAGCCAAACTCAGGCCTAAAGAGCTGTCACAACCAAATACAAAGTTTTCTGTCAAATTATGCAGGTACCCATACTCATACAAAGAAAAATAACAATCATAATAAGAGTTATGGTACAATTGTCGATGTTTCGATCCCCTTGGGACAATGAGCATGAGATAATCATCAGGACTCACCTACAGTGCCTGAGAATCAAGGATATAAGTATAAAAGCTCATCATAATCATGCTGATCGCTGATTGAAAGTGGCCAAAATCTACCCAAACAGGGGGATCCAGGATAAAAACGAACAAGGATCCTTTGATTTTTTGGAAGTTAAATCTGATTCACCCAGACCACATTCTATTCTGGCATCCGGAGTTCACCGATCACTGATAGCCATTGTTAAACATCACATGCCAGCTCTCCCGCGTCCCTTCAGCTTCAGAGGTTGGATCTGGTATCACCCAGACCACCTTCTTTTATTGGCTTCTGGAGTTCACCAATGATTATCAGGAAATTCCTTTTCACACAGTCTTGGGTACATTGAGTTACATGACTATTATCTGCTGGCTATATAGCCTTGGATTCTTGTGCGTTCGAACCCTCAGCAGCAATTGTTGAGTCTTGTGTGTAGCAGGCAGGGTTTGGCACCATTTTCTTTTGGTAGCAGGGCTTCTGTTCTTGAGCCTTGGGTCTTCTTTGTCGCTGGTCTTCTTGTGTCCATCAAATGTGATCTGAAGGTCTAGGGATGCCCACTAAATACTGCCTATAGCGTGCGTTAAGGGGAGTACATGGTGGTGGCCAATGGGCCAGCTACCTTAGGGTGGCTACACCCACTATGTGACCACTTTCTGTGGGAAGAATTCACATTTCTAACCCTGATTGGCTAGTTTCCTGCCATAAGATGGAGGAAAATGAAATGAAGTGGTCACTTTGCCTGCCACAATTGGGGGATGGTGCAGGCTGAAGGGGACAACTCCTCCTACTCTAATGAGGTTTTCCTGCTCAAAGTGGGGGAAAACCATTGGGCAGCCATCTGCTGCTAGCAGCAGAGTCAGATGTCAGACTTCAAAGGTGGTTAAGCCTTTAAAGCTGAACGCTGGGTTGGGGTGCCTGCCTGAGGGAGGAGGTTTAACACCTCCACCTCGGAAAGGCTTTGTGTTCTGTTTCCTGAGAGCAGAGGCTCTCACCCCAGAAGTCCAGATTTGTGTCTGGTGTTAGCAGGCTGGTAAAAACCAGCCAGAAACCATGCCAGAGCTGTTAGGTTTTTCAGTGGGCACCTCTAAGGTGACCTCTGGGTACATGTTATAATAACTCTAATACTAGCATCAGTGTGGGTTTATTATTCTGCGTTGTTTGATACCAAACAACCCAGAATTCTGAGAGACCATCATGTAGCCGGGGAACTTGTAATTACCAGTGTCCAGCACATGTATTTTCTATGGATTCCCTGTACACTTACTATGACTTAAGGTTTTGTAAAGACACAGTAGGGACATATTTGGTCATGCACACATATGCCCTCACATGCACTATAGCGCACCCTGTCTTATGGCTGTAAGGCATGCCAGAGGATTGACCTACCTGTAGTGCATGCAGTGTTAGTTGGCAGGGCACTCTTGGTGAGTGCCATGTCGAGTTTGCAACTTTTAAATACACCTTGCAGAGCACTTGCAATGGCAGTCTGCAAGTGGCTGGTGTGGCGCCTCTCAGAGTGGCACAACTGGTGCTGCAACTCTGGGTGGCCCTCTTCAGTATGCATGTCCTAGGCACCAGGAGTACCTTTTACTAGGGACTTAGAAGGGTCGCTGAAATGCCAATACATACTACAGTTTTGGGGAAAGAGGCCTGGCCCTGGGAGCCTGTTTATCGAGGACCCAGGACACTTACACTTTGAAACCATATCATTTTCCATGCAAAAAACGGGGGCTACCATGTCAAAAGAGGCTCTTTCTCACAACTGTCAAAGACAATGTGCAGTTCTTGCAAGATGCACTGACTTTGATATCTGTAGAACAGTCTGAACAACCTCTCAGAAGATTTGCATGGATGAAACCCCACCAATTCCCAATTGTGACATATAGTCCACAACAACAGCCGTTTTCAATGAGGACACCTCTTGTACGAGTTTGTGCTTCACTGGTTTGGTTGCAGCATCTCCATCAAATATTGCTTTAGTTGGTAGAAAATCCTGCGACGGAATGTTCTTGATAAATTCACCCCTTTGTTTTCCTACATCCATCTCTCTTTGGGCTTGCAGAAGTTGTTTTTTGTAGCCTGTTTTGAAATGGCTGGTTCGACGAACCTCTTACTACGGCATTAAAGCGTGGAAGTTTGAATTAGTGATTATGTCAAACAGCTTTTTCTCTTTCAGTACAAATCTCTCCTGCTTCAGTTCTGTGCACAGTTTCAATCCATGTTCCAGGACATCTAGTAGATGTGTCTTTATATCAGTATCTACATATTGTTTGGTCCTGAAGTTGGGTAATTACACAGGATAAGTAATTTCAAAGGGGTTTCCTTGCTACTGCATGAAATGAAAAAGGCTGTCAAAATGTTTATTAAAATGTTCCCCTCTCTTTCACACAAGTTCATAGTGAGGAACAGTTTCACTTTGAATCTGTCACCTCTCTGAAAACATTGCAAATAGAAAGGACTTCATGGTAATCTAGCTGCCATTGAGCAACATATTCTCTTTTACGTGTCTGACCAGTTTTTCCCTTGGGGCTTTTCAGTGATCTCTGGATCATCTGTTCCAGTTTCATATCTAGAGCCACAGCATTGAACCTTCCCTCTCTGTCTTACACTCCAAGGGGCATATTTATACTCCGTCTGCGCCGAATGTGCGTCAAAAATGTTGACGCACATCCAGTGCAAACCTTGCCCCATATTTAAACTTTGACGCCCGAGCCCGCAGACGACAAAAGTCCGCCTTGTGCATCATTTTTTGGATGCGGCAACCCGCCTTGCGTTAATTATATGCAAGGTAGGCGTTCCTGTCCAAAAAATTACTTAAACGGCCGTGCGTCGTATTTACGCTTTCGGGCGAAAATGACGCACGGCCGGGAGGCGGAGCCGGAAAATGACCCACAGCCCGATTTGTGTCATAATTTAATGCCTGGGTCAGGGCAGGCGTTAAAATGGGGCAAACACACCTGTATTTAATCAGAACACACAGAAGCAACAGCAGGGCAGCAGAGCAGCAAAAGGGAGACATGGAGGTGCTTCTCATCCAGCGTGCACGCAGACGCAGAGCCCAGCAACAACAACAGCAGCTCCACAACACCAGCAGGGACCCCAAAGGCAGCGCAGAAGGCAGGAGAGGATATTCCGCACAAGAACAACCCTTCATGGCCTCAGGGAACATGACATCATCCAGAGGTACAGATTGAACTGGCAGGCCATTCAGCAGCTGCTGCAAAACATAGAGCCACAGTTGGCACCCACCTTGCTGACACCCCGCACCATCCCAACAGAAACCAAGCTGCTTGCCGTGCTTCACATGCTGGCAAATGGCTCTTTTCAAACAACTGGTGCCCTGGTTGCTGGAATATCACAGCCATCATTCTCTGCCTTTTTGCCCAAAGTACTGGATGCCACCATTGGACTTACACCCCGCCACATCTGCTTCCCTAACACACTTCAGAAGCAGCAGGAAACAAAACAGGGGTTCTACCTCATTAGTGGCTTCCCACACGTCCTTGGTGCAATCAACTGCACACATGTACGCCTTGTGCCACCTGCTGCAACTGAACATCTCTACCGCAACAGGAAGCACACACATTCCATCAATGTGCAGGCCATTGTCGATCACCAAAGATTGATCACCAACATCGTGGCTAAATATCCTGGGAGTGTCCATGACTCCTTCATCTTCCGTCACTGCACCATCAATGAACACTTCCAGGATGGACGGTATGGCAATGGACTACTTGTTGGTAAGTACAAAAACCTACTTATATACACACTGCACAGCAACCCTCTAGGACACACAACATATACACCACAACATCAACATGTGGACAGGAACACACTGAGGTCGTGACATCGCTAGCCATGTTTCTTAGGTCACCATTGAACCTGTCACACATCTGAAATTACTGTACAGCCTAATGTTAAGACGTCAATGATCACAACATTTGGAGTGGTTTGCCTAAACGTCATCTTGCAAATTGTAAGCGTCTCAATAATGTTTACATTAATTCATTACATAAGTCTAAAGGTATGGGATGTCCAGGGTACATAGATGCTAACATGTTACCACCACTGTCAAATTGAACCTGTGTATGGAACTATCATCTCACCCCCAGTGAAGACACAGGGACACCTGTATCACAAGTCACAATGCTAGGGAGTGCACACTGTACTGCAAATCCCAAAACATACTGCTGACAACCAGTCAACAGCCAAACACTCGTTCAGCCAAGGAAACAACACAATGTAGATGGTACATCCTACTAGCCTAGGATGCGACATAATAACACAAAAGAGTCACAGACAACACAAGACAACCACTGCCATGAAAGGTGATTTCAATGGGGCTAGCTACATCAACATGATCCCATTCATTTTCTCTTGCAGCTGATCAGGGGTATGGCATCCAGCCATGGATAATGACACCATTTGGCAACCCGAGTACTGCAGCAGAGCGTGCCTACAATGACGCACATAGGAGGACACACACCATAGTCGAGAGGACCTTCGGCATCCTCAAGTCAAGGTTCCGGTGCCTCGACATCACTGGTGGTAGCCTCCTATATTCCCCGGAAATGGTCTGTAAGATCATCCTAACATGTGCTATTCTGCACAACATATGCATAAAAAGGAACATTCCCCTCCTGGAACCAGAGCCACACATGCCTAAAGAGGAGGAAGAGGATGATGGTGGCCTGCAACATGAGGGGGAACAACAAAACACGTCCGCTGGTTTACGTAGGCGGCAACATATCATGAACAATTTCTTTTAAATATAATCACCATCACCACTTTATGAACTAATTTAAATAAACACCTATAATAATCACCATATCATCGTTTGGCTATTCATTTTTGCACACCTTTATCTCTAACTATCAGATTAAGAGTGTTGCCTCATGGAGCATTGCTGATATACCGAATAGGACACTGAAAATCCCAGAGCAAATCTGATGCGTACCATACAACGGTCACACACACACACACAATAAATGACATATAACCTGTACATTTCACCTTTGAAGGGCAATAGCAGAGGACCACACCTATTACACACATACATGTTGAAAACATGGTTCATCACAGTATATGGCTCACAACTAGGACACCATAACTCAATGAGGGGAAAACAAGCCTCATACATGAGGCAGTTGATGTGCTTTTGCATCAGTAACAGGAATGTATGACCAGACCCTTGAAAGCAGTAAGTCCAACTGCATCCAATCTTTGCAAGGACTATCTGTGACCAGAGTTCCATAGAAGCAGAACATAGACAGCACAAGTGCCACACATATGAGCAGCATTGCGCACATGACTTTCCATGTACATGTCAGCCCATTTCCTAATGCCTGACACACCCATGCACCTGGTCACAACCCACCTGTCTGAAGAGGTCCCTGGAATAGTAAGATGTGTACCCTGATATTCCCTCCTCTACACACAGCTTGTCAATAGCAATACAGTGTGCTACACCCTTTCCTAATGTATACCATTGTCATAGAACATCTAACTGCATGGACGTCAGGTCAATTAATACACTGGCTTCTAGTTTTCAAGCCCTGTTAGCACCTGTAGATTGCTTCCCGTATGAAAATGGCTGTTGGCCATTAGAATGCAAATCTCACCTACAGGACTTGTAAGAAATTGATGCAGCCCACACCTGTGATCACCTCCATGCACACCACCCATCTCAACAAGCACTGGCCCTGCTGATGCCTGGAACAGCAGAGGAGTTGCCATTTTGTCAAATACACCGTTAAGCATTGCTAATAATTAAGCCGTGTAACACAGCCCTTGGGTTCATTTGTCACCTTCAAAAACACAGGACATACACAGTTTTACATGTCAACTGTCTAGTTCGTCCTCCAAACAGTCTTAGTCAGACCACTGATTATGTAACTTGTTAAATTGCTGGATCCTGATTCACCCTGCATCCTGTCAGCCTGACTGGCATCTGTCTGTGCGTCAACCTAAAATTTCCCTGTGGCTACATTTGTACCACACTTGCATTAGCAAACCTCTCATTCCTCAGAGGGTATTTGGGCATGTGCTTCCTCAATGCATACCCAAATACATTGTATAGCATCATCTGGCTTTTAACTGTACCATATGAGTTAAATCCTCTGTGAATACCAAAATTCATGGCCCATCCCTTGTCTGGGTCTCGTTTATGCATGAACGACAAAGTGTGACAGTGTCCCAGGGCCGTATGCAGGGATTGAGTATGGAGCCTTCAGCAGAACCAGCAACCTCTGATAATGTCCATGAAAAATCCACACGTCAGGACCCTGACAGTTCACACACAGAATTACATTGCTCATAACATTTTGATGGGCTGTGTGTGGTGAATAGCTGCGAGAATAATCAGCACAGAGGCTATGAGGGTCCCAGATCAGTGGGAATTGCAGAGGCTAACCTGTGTACAAATGTTGTAATGACACCTGCCGGAACATGACACCTGAGACATTATCTCGCTCAGCACACCAAAGGTTGCCATGTTGACTGTCTCATTACACGTCTTCAGTGACAGGGTGGGACCATCCCCATGTAGGTTCTTATGTCCACATCCACTTTACTCACATTGATCAACAAAGGATACTCAGTAGATACTGGAATAGCAGCCACTGACTCATGATGAGACCTGGACCTAACTGTGACAAATTACACCCCTAAAAATATACAGGCTCAACATTGGACCACACATGAACAAGACACCTCTGTGCAATTGATCACTGGAAATATGTGGACACGTGCTGCCTCGTCTGCTGGTCCACCACAGCCACTGGAGAGTTGTGGCACAGTTATATGACCTCAACAGTGGCGTCATATTACATTTGTGGTTCACCTTTGGCTGTCTGTCCCAAATACATGGTACCCACTTCCTCTATGCATGTGTCTGACTCACTGTGGGATTCACCAACAAGTGCCGAGGAAGCTGTTATCACATTCATACAAGCATATGTTCAATAATGCATCATGTGATGCACACACAATTGGTCAACAAATACATTAGTTGCCACTGCACACACATTGAGCCATAGGCATTGAGGTATTGTACATATGTGCGTCACATTGCTATCCTCTCCTGATGCCAAACATGCCCAAATTGTGCAATACATATATGTAGGCCACACATATGGCCATCTAGTGCGTCAGCCAACCGTCAAAATACTGTTAAGGAAGTAGCGGGTCATGGTCCGCTGCAGTATGATGTCTCACATGTGAACATACACCATCAACACCATAGTGGGTGCCATCAGCCTATCTCTGATGTGTCCCAAATGTAACATAACATAAAAACAGAAAAAATGCCCAAAACCAGTTCATGTACTTACATTTTGACGTTGCTAGCATTATGTGTCATTTTTTTCCCACAAATACTGTTTGTGCATCATAATTTTTGACACATAGGAGTAAAAATTAGGCCGCATCCAAATAATTGTGAAGACTATTTACTATTATTTGGATGCGGACTAATTTTCACTCTTGTGCGTCAAAAAAATATGACGCACAAACTGTATGTGTGAAAAAAAATTGACGCATAACGCAAAAAACGGTGGACATTTTATGCAGGAAGTGATGTAATAGGATATCCTGTTTACAGATCATGTACAGTGGGTGTACTTTCACTTTGCAGTCTGTGAATCTTCTAGACTGTGTGGCTGTTTACTGAGTGTTGTCCAGTGATTTTGTGCTTTTGTGTCCTGTGTGCTGTCTCAATTGTCAATTTGTGAAATAAATATTGTTGGTGTATAGTGTCCTACTGTGTGTTGTTTACATTTGTCCAGTTTACTAGTGTTTTTGTTGTTTGTGGGAGTCTGTTGTAGGTAGTGCTAGTTTGGGGATAGTTGGGCTCTTTTAGTGGTTAAGTTTACTTTTCATCTGTTTTTGTACCCCTACTTTCCCCTTTTCCCCTTTCTATTTCTTTAACCCCTATTCCCCTTCTCATTTGCACGATGTTTGGTAGGCCACGTCTTGGTAGGAAGTGTGAAGAGGAGTTGGGGGGCTTCATATGGCTTGTGTGCTATTTCTTACCACTGATGATCGAGGCAGGGGGCAGGGTGATATAGGGGTATCACACTGAGGCGTGCAGAATCCGGTGGGGAAAGGTGCTGCATCAGCTGCAGCGTGTGTATGCCAGCCAGAGGAGTGACCACCAGCTGAAGCACCGGTGGGCTGACCTCATCATCAGGGAGCAGGATCTCTTGGACCACCTGGGAATCGTGATTGGTGGCACTGTTGGTGAGTACTAATCATGTAAATGTGCACGATTAAATGCTCTGTAGTGACATCAGATGATTTGTACAATATCTGCCAGCTAACTTGCTGACTGTGTGTAATGCTGTGGAATCATACAGGGTACTTGATGCACTCTGGGAAGGATCAGAATTGCTAGCTGTCAGGTAGGACGTGCTCTGCAAACTTACAGGATACTTTTCCGTTAAGTAAATTGGTGCTGCCTTTGTGTCAGACAACCAAACAAAATAGGAGCCAATCATGTCTATGTAGGCCACATTTGCCAGAGAAGTAAAGATGAAATAAAATATTGGCTATCTTTGTTGACGCAATAGCTAGACTGACTTTAGAAACACTACATGATGCAGAAAATGAGTGCTGGCTTCACGTCAATTGATGATAGCAAAGTGGCCCAGACATATGTCTCATGTGAGTCTGCTGAATGTGGAAGGAAAGCGTTCACGGAAGTTCTATGAATGTTTGGGATTATTTTGGTCCTTCATCTTTTTGGATTCATGTCAGATCTGGATTTGAAAACATCGTGAAAAGGTGTAAGGTGCCCTCAGCTAACATCTTAGACTGGTATTTGGAATGAGTTGTGCCACATTCCAATTAGGGATGGCAGTCCAAAGGTATGCACATGGCTTCACATCTCCATGGTTGGTGCAAATCACCATTGCAGGGCCACATCAAATGAAGAAACTGTAACAACAGGAGGGCTTACAAAAGTCCCTGCCCCTCTGTACATTGTACCTATGTGTATGAAATGTGTCATGGCCACATAGGCTTTTTGACTGGTAATGCAGTCCTCAAGTAACCAGGCTTTGGATTTCTCTCTTGGATGCACATGATGAGATGATTATACTCCATTATTTTTTCTTATCACTAATGACGGGGCATGTTTGCCACCACGTGATAGTTAGGGCCACTGCATGTGTGCAGATATGTGTGTAACTGTCACAGGAGACCCAAGCTATGTACATGTTGGTCATGATATATTAGATGCAGTATCATCATGTCAGAATGGCTGTCATTTACTTATTCAGCTTACACATTGTATATGTCTTTGAAATTGTTGGTCAGTCACAGATTTTGAGCACATTTCTTCCTTCCATGCCTTACAGGTGGACCGGCACCCTACACTGTGGGAGAGGTGGCTACATTTGAGGACCCTGACCACTCCAGTAAGTGTTGATATGTCTGTTATGTGTTGTGTTTGCTGGTTAAGTGTGATGGACTCGTGTGTGTTGAACGCATAGCAAGGTGTGATGCGTTTGCCAATCATTTGTCTTGTTCCATGAGTGGGATTTCAGTTTCTCAAATGTTTTGAGTTGGCCAATGCTTATTCTGTTGTATTATCTAGGGACTGTAGGTCATTCTTGTAGGCCCCACAATGAGTACTGGGGTGAGTCATGTGGATGACACTTGTATCAACAAGAGTCGCACTGGAAGTCTGCTCAGATTTCGTCAGCCTGTCAGACCCACATTCTCCCAGATTAGTACAGCAAATTGCTTTACAACAGACTTCTGCTTTCCTATTTACCAAGGTACTTATTTAACTGTAGGTGGAACTTCCTAGCAGCATGTACTTCCACATGTTGTGCTACATGTATGTGGAACTTGAGTGCAATGGCCTAGGTGTGCATGCTAATCATGATCATGGGTGTTCTTGCAACTCTGTGTCTGGTGTAAGTCATGCCTTACTGGAAGTATATGTTGTGTACCAAGCTCTGCATTTCCTGACATGTGTGGTGCTATGATTGGTCAAAGGTTTGCAGACTCCTAATTGTTGATAGACCTTATCTGTGGTGTGTGTGTAGAGCCAAACATGTGTGGAGTTTTCTATACACTCCTCGGTGTCCATGTTGTTTGGAATTGTTCGTTGTTTCTCCACCCCACTCCTCAACCACAGGCATGGGTTTGTAAATAGGGTACATAGGACTGATGCTACCAGTATGTTACACATACATGTGAATAGGTGACTGTTTGGTCAGAACCTAGTATACACACTCAGGTATGGCACATGGGTACTATACTGGCAAGTCCTGTTACAACTTGCAGACCATGTGGCTTTAGTTTTGCATTCCATACACTGACATTTGTAGCCCAGGTATTGGCGGAGGATATGCAGCATGATTGTTCGCTGATAACTGGCAGAACTCAGATGGCAAGACAATGCCAGTTGTTACCCATCTTGTAGGTTTTGGATGTGCTATGTGTGATGTGACCTTTGTAGGCTGGCCTGCCATGTTCTTACTCAGGGACATTCAGTGATATGTATGGTGATAGGAGCTGTTACAAGTACAGTAGATGTATTGTCTGATTGACTTCTTGTGCCATTTCACACAATGCAGTTCCTAATGTAAATTATTTGCATTTGTCTTCACAGCTGTAAACATGACTCCCGACCAGGTCCGTGAGTTCCAACGGCGGGCCATGAGATACCAGCATATCCTGCTGGAAGAGTCGGGGTTCAGGAGGATGGCCCGTCGATACCGCCATGAACGGGCCTCCGGGGCATGGAGGGCCTTCCCACAGGGTGGTCCTACTTTGGCCACCACAGCCACCCCCAGCACAACCACCACTTCAACCCAGGTGGCCCCACCCACAGCTGGGAATGTTGTCCCTACGTCTGCTGTACTTCCAGGACCCAGCATTGCAACAGCTACAGGACAGCCCACTGGCCTTGGCTCCACACGCGCACAGACCTCGTCCGCCAGTACCCGGACTGCCCCAGCTCCATCAGTTGACCCTGCAGCATTCCACGAAATGGAACAGAAGATGGACCGTGTCTTGAGGAAGATAAGCAATCTGAGCCGGGATGTTCGCCACATTAACAGGCGTGTGAAGTCCATAAAGAGGACCCTCCGGAGGGCCAACCTCTAGACTGTTGTGACAATGGACATGATTCCCTCCCCTCCCTCCTTTTTCCTTGTTCTCATACTTAGTGGGCTTAGGGGGCTTAGTGTTAGGTTAGTATAGTCTGTTAGTTTAGTTAGTGTTAGTGGGTTGGGGTAGGGGGGTCCTGATTCTTTCTATTTTTACTTATTAAGTGTGTGGGTGGGTAGGGGGCTATGTTGGGGTACTTGTGTGTTTAATAAAAAATAAAAATAAAAAATAAAAAAA
This sequence comes from Pleurodeles waltl, assembly GCF_031143425.1. Lineage (NCBI taxonomy): Eukaryota > Metazoa > Chordata > Amphibia > Caudata > Salamandridae > Pleurodeles > Pleurodeles waltl. The sequence continues at coordinate 860,004,421 of NC_090448.1, read as the reverse complement.
TATGTATATTTGTTTAGGATAGTATAGTATGTGTTTAGGTTAGCATGTGTTGTCCTCCATGTGTCCCGTCTCATAAGGGGGGTTGATGTTTAGAACGTTTCGTTACATGTGAAAAGTAAGTTTAGCTTAGGTTAGTTAGGGACAGTTGTGGGTAATGAGTAGTCAGGGTAGATTAGGGTAGGTAAGACATTTCCCTCAGTTTCCTCTTCTGTGATTACCATTTAATAAATATATAGTTAACCCTTTACAGTATGTGTTAAATGCTACTTGATCATGGCCTTGGAATTAGTGTACATGAATGTTGTTCTATTACATTTGTGTCCTATGCTACAAACAAATCCCAACTGAGCTGTAAGATTGGCAGCTACCCCAGAGCTACCTTGCAAAGTTTCCACCATTTGTTGCAACCACCAATCACAGTTAATATGGAGCCCAACGTGTTTCTGTCGATAAGTATGTTTTCTACGTCACAAACAGTGCTTCCAGTCTTGGTATTCGGGGAACAGATTTAGGTCTGACTGCAGTGTGATGTTCAAGGACACCCTTATAAGATGAGTTCTCGTAAGCACTCTTGTATTCTTGTCTTCATGACTCACATAGATCATTTGTGACACAGTTCAGCATGATTACCTATTTGGATGTAAACTCAGACAGCTTCATTCATGCAGTTTTTGTAGTGTTTGCTTAGATTTGTGTGCACGGTTATATGTGTTAGTATTGCATGGTGACAACATTTTGCTGCCACTATTTGATGACTTAGATATCCCTTGAGGAAGCATTATTCTGTCCAACATAGCATGATGGTGTATGGTTTCTCACTTCATCAGATATTACCCTCAGGAAGGGCAGAGTATGATGCAATCATGGCCACTGTGCAGATTTATCTGACTACATAATATCAGGACAGTTGTATTGACAAGCTACGTAATTTGACAGTAGGCACATTTCAGTTATCTACTGCACAGTTGATATGTCACATTACCCAGAGACAGATTTGTTGTGTAAGTGCTATTTATTGAAAAGTGCTGTAGTGCTATATGTACATTGTCCATGATTGTGAGTCCATTATAGTGACATCTTACATTGTGATCCTACACAAGGGGTTAAGGAAATGATTTTGACATGCTGGGGTGATGTTTCTGACAGTGCAGAGGGACAGGATTTGCCAATGAGTAAGAGAGAGACAATCACTGGGCAGGCTGACAAGATATACAGTGGTAAGCAGAACAGTCATTAAGTGAAGTTGTTGTAAGACTGGCATGTTACAAAGCGCAGGACCTTGGTAATAGTTGGCCATGTGGCAGGGACTAGTGCTTCCGGGTACTTTTCTGTGTGAATGTGATCTGTTCCATTTCTTCTTATTCTGATGTGTGTGTTGCCTCCTCTGTCCTTGTTGGTGGTGGTTGTGAAGGGGCAATACACACCTCAGTGTTAGAAGACGTGGAGTCAGACATCCCGGTCGCTGCTACCTGTGAAGGTCTTAAGGGCAGTACTGCTGCAAGGAGGATCTGCTGATTCTTAAGAATAGCAGCCACATCACAATGGTAGGCAGCCAGTTCGGCCCTGAGGGGTTCCAAGTTGCATTCGTGCACACGTTGACAGGATTGCTGTTGTAGGTGTTGGGTCAACTGTATTACAGATGTGCTGATTTCCTTCAGGCTTTTTTGCTGTTCCTGCAAGATAGATGTTAGCGATTGCATGGCTGCTGCCTGATCTGCAGATGACATCATGCACGAGCGCACCCCCTCAAGGCTGGCTGCCATCGTTTGCAATCCTACCCCCACCTCCTTGGCCAGCTCCCGCTGTATTCCGACTACAGTTCGCTCAAAGCTGGTGCCCGTGTCGTCTGAGTCCTCAGCTGTATTGGAGCTGGCAGGTCTTACAATTGGGGTGGTGGGTGGGTCCTCTGTGATGGCTGCTTGTTCTGTGCTCCTCCTTGTGACTGAAGGTGGGGTCTGGAGGGTTCCAAGGACCTCTTGGATGGTCTCCTGGGGAATGTTTGTCAGCTCGTCATCCATGTCCTCAGGGTATTCTGGGACAGGCATATCCGCAGGAGATCCATCTTCCTCTCCAATGAAACGGGGTACAATTAGTGTGTCTGTGTTGTGGCTTTAGTGATGTGACAGGCCTGCCTTGTGATGAATTCACATTGTGATCTTGTTTCATTTTTAGTGCTCCAGTCTTTCAGATGGGCATTCTCCCAGGCTTATGGCCCACCTGCATGTCACATGCATAGTATTAAGTTATTGGACTTCTCTGCATCATCTCCTCTAGTATAGTTTTAGGCCAAATAGTGAATTGCCACCTTCTTGTCCTACTCAACCCTCCGTCTACATCCATTCTCATGGTGAGTCCTTTCACTGGCTGTGGGTGTTCTGATGGCACTGGCAGCACACTTAACAATCTGGACCTGCCCCAGTCTCGGATCTTTCACATCCACTTAAATGTAGTTGACATGTAGCATATCCTATGCATAGCAATGTTATGGCACGATATGGATGTTGGCATTGATAATGTGTACAGCTGATGTTGGGGAATGTGTGGTACATTGGATTGCCCTGATAATCGTAGCAGTGTCCTATTTCCTCCTCTGACTGTGCAGGTTTATTTCAGTGACCAGTTACATGTGTCCTCCCCCTCAATGCTGTTGTCTGAGCAGTATGAAATTTGGGATGTTACATTGTGACCCAGGCACAGGATGGACCCTGACATGTGCAGCATGGGTATGTCCTTAGTGCTGTGTAGCTCCTATTGTTGGTGACATTGGCTGATGTTTGCGACAACTATGGGAATTGACATTTGACAGTACTGGGGCCTTTGTCTTTTTTTCAGGGGATTACTGGAGATGTCATCCTCAACCCTCTAATTTAGGTGTGTATGATCCATGGGGAGGTTACTGCCATTGGCTACTTGAGCTGCACACAGATCGGAGGTGGTAGTGGCAACTGTTGTCGCAGTTACATTCCAGTTGTCGGTGTGGCTATTTTTAATAGGGCCCTAGTTAATGTAGGGTGTATAGTGGCTGACGTGTGCCGGGATGTCAGTTTGACATTGTGCCCTTCCCTCCTGGCGTGGCTTTCCCTTTGCTCCATCGTTGGCATGGCAGCATGCCCCCATGGGACTGTTGTTGGTGTAGTGTAATGGTGTGCCCCAGCTTCTGTCTGTGCAGGCCATGCCCCCATACCATCCCCCTTTACCCATGCCACTCCATGTATATTGTGACTTCCATGCATTTTGTGGTTGTTACCTCCCGCCCTGCTTACGGTTAACATTAGTGCATTATAATTCCCCATGCGACTTCCCCTGCATGTGCGTTGTCTCCTGGTAGTCTGCGCTGTCCTGTCCTTGAATCCCTGTGACGATCTCCTCAGGGATGACGGCTGCGACCATCTCCTCCATGTGGTCCAGGGCCTCCTGGTGTGCTGGACTCCCACCTCCAGTCTGCAGTGCTGCCTTCCTGTTCCTGGCCATCTTTTCCTTGGTCCTGCGCTTGCAGTCATGCCAGCGTTTCTTGCACTCGATGACTGTTCTGCGTACTTCTGCCACACTGTTGATCTTGTTGACAATTTGTTGCCATATAGCCTTTCTCCTACTAATTGGCAATTTTGAGGTGACAAATAGTTGGTGCTGGTGTTCCGTCACCTCTTTAACCAGAATTTCCTGCTCCTCTGCACTGAAGTGACACTTTCTTTACTTCTTAAAAGTGTCCTGGTTCTTGTGTGGGTCCTCCTGGCTGGTTCCTGGTCTGTTGTCATCTTCCTGGGGTCTGTAGAGGCATCTGGGATCCATTTTGGCTCTCCCCTGCTGAAATGGCAGTGTTCGCGGGGAATTTTGACGCTATTGTGTCAAAAAACACCGCATATCCAGTTTGCGGGGTCGTAAATCGACCCACAGTCATTTCCGCTGCGTTAACGTCGTTTTGCTTTACGACTTGACGCTGCGGTGTGCGTTAAAAAAAATGACTCACACCTGTGGTTTGCGCCGCCGTGAGTCAAAGTATAAATTTGACGCCCGCACGGCGCACCAAAATGTCATTAGCCGGCGGTATTATTTTTTACGCAAAACTGCGCCGGCGCAGTTTTGCGTCAAAAAGTATAAATATGGCCCCAAATGTCTTTGGACGAATTTTCTGAAGAGGTATGTTTTTTACAACTCTAGCTTCTTCACTCTTTCCAAATACCAGAACATATATCTCAAGTAGCGTATGGAATCAAATTTGTAAAACACAGTAAGCAGTGACTCCACAGTCTTCACATCCAGCTCCCAATCACCTTCCCGATCAGCATGTACTGAGTTTTTCACTAAAGATATCATTTGTACAACATTTTCCCAGTACTCGCAAAGCTCTGATTTTTCTTCACTTTCTTTGACAAACCTGATGAACTTAGGGGCATATCAACAGGCCCCCAAAGTGCCACTTTTAGTGAGACTTTAGTGGCGCTGTGCACTGCGTCATATTTACAAGGCGGTGCTAAGCCACTTTTTGTGGCTTAATTCCGCCTTGTAAATATGGGCCACTCTGAAGCAGTTTTCTGTGGCAGAGGGGCGTGCAATGATTGTTGCTGTGGGCGTTCCACCACAACACCCATTGGTTGTGACGCTGCCCCAGATTAACAAGGAATCCTGAATTCGAGGCAGCGCCTAAAACTACCACCACCCAGGGGTGGCGTTAGCATGGTGCAGCGAGGAAAAATACTTTTATTTCTCCTTGTTTTTACTTTTCTAAGTGTGCTGCATTTTGCAGCACACATAGAAAAAGCAAAATGCCATTAATGATTGTTTATGTGAAGGAAGGTGCCCCTTCTTGCACATAAACAATCATTCAATAATGACCATTTGCTACTTCTATGTTTGTTGCATTCTGCAGCTCACAAAGAAGTGCCAAACCATCATAGTAGGTTGTTAATGTGCAGGAAGGGACACCTTCCTGCACATAAACAATCATTCCCTTCAACACAAAAACCCTTGCACTATGGAGCAAGGAATGCCAGCTTTGGCACTGGCAGCTAATTTTTGCGGTAGGGGAAACACAGGATGCACTGTATTTTTGTAAATACGACGCATCCCTGTGCTTCAGAACTGATGCAGCGCAGCGTTGCCAATTTTGGCACAGTGCCACACCAGTTCCATGTAAATATGACCCCTGGCTTTCAGTTTTTCTGATTTTGACCTGTGTATTGAACATTTCCTGGCTTTGCATTATGTCTTTTGAATGAAGGGCACCCTGTGCCTTGTTCACCTCTGAGATCAGATATACAAAACCAATTTATCATTCTTGTCCCAGAAAGCATTCCAACGCAATGCTTCTATAGCCTCAAATATGATGAGCATATCTTGTACCGAACAAACATAATGAGTTCTGCTTAATACTGACTGGGCACTTTGGTTCGAAAGAGTTCAGCTTCAATAAGTGCATCATCTATAGCACATCCTCTGAGATAACTTCCTGCACACCGCAGTGCAAATTTTGTCATGTGGAAAATGCACATCATTGAATAAAGATCATCAAATTTTACTGGATTGCTCATTAAAATGTCCGCTACGATACGGAAAACACCTTCATTGCAAAAAATTGACAGGATAGGTTGGGCTTTAAGCTGAGCATGCACATTTTGGAAATATGTTAGAACTGTCTATACTGTTGCACAGTTTCTGACTGGAGATGGTATGACTGGTAAAAACCCCATCCTTCTTCAGTGGGAGATCAGAGCATGAATTCCAGCCCACAGAGTAACTGGCTTTTCTTCAACCTTCAGTCCTCACCAAATAAGCAATATGATAAATTCAGTTACATTTCTGGTAGACTGGGACATGTTGATGGCTTGTACTGGTTTTGTACACGTTGGTAAGGTAGTTGGGTTATAAGTTTGCAACTTCCATTGTTTATGCCTACAGCTGACACAGCTTTTTTCCAGCAGCTACTTCATTGGTACAGTCTTGAAAAAGCACCATGGCAGTATCATGTGTGCTGGATGTTCCAGACAAAAAAAGAGCTGTCTTCAAAATTAAAATTATCAAGAGTAGCAATTGTAAACCCTTTCTTGGTAAAGTTACTTGGAAGTGGTGTGCTGTCAGATTCACAAGGTTTTACGGCATGAGCTGCTAACAAATTGCTGCTATGTGCTATGTCATTATAGCTTGTTGATAGACTAATCCTATTCATTGAAGTGATTAGCTCCCTACTTTTGCACTTGTCACAGATTGCATGAGCAGTCATCATGTGTAGCAGAGTTTTCTTTTTGCCGTGATGCAATTGATTAAACATGATTTGGAAAAAAACAGCACATTTGCATGGCATAAGCCTGTCTGTTTATGGGATTGTTTTCTACTTATTCATTTATATCTTCAAAGCTATCATCAATGTTGTTGGCTTCTGTTCCTAACTGAAGAACTTTAGGACCGTATTTATACTTTTTTAGCACCTCATTTGCGCTGCTTTTGCGTAAAAAAATGACACAAATGCGGCGCTAAAAAAGTATAAATATGGGCCTTAGTTCGTAACAGTTTTGCTTTGCTGATATTAAAAAATGTTAAGACAACTTCAGGCATTCTTGTAGACTCCCATGATTTGCGGAGCTCTGGTGCATCACAAAATATGTCATTAAGTCAAAAATCTAAATCTTTCAGGACATTTTTTAAAATGGTTCCTGAAGATTTTACTATATCCCGTGATCCTATTTTGGCAGCAGGAACTTCAGGAGTCAAATCAGGTGAGAACACCATGAGTGGCTCATTCTTTTTCTTAGACTGACAAAAGTGAATTCTGTCATTTTTCATTCTCACCTGAAAAATCTTAGTTTCGTTTGTAAGGATGAATACAGTTTCATCGAAGTTTACCATTATTTCTCTGATTTCCCTGTGTGAACCCATAGCAAGCACTCAAGAGTGGCTTTAAAGCTCCATTTGCTTTTTCAAAGAGTGCAGACTTAACTGAAGGCTGACGGTTATGTTGCTGATGGAAGCTCATTGTGCATTCTTAATTTTGAATGATGCACACATGCAGTAGTTCAGGTGGGCATACAGGTTTGCTACAAATACACTCACCTTGCTGTTTAGATCAGCTACTCGGCTGAAAACTTCATCTTGGAAGAAACTAGCTGCAGATTAAAAAATGCTTGCACTTTGAAACGCACATACTCTGTACTTTTGTTCTTTCATCAATCCCATTGGCCCTTGTTGTGGCTAAACCATAGATAACACATTGAAGATCCTTTGCTTTCTGATCAGTTGTTGGAGGATGGATGAGGGATAGCCATCGATCTTCTAAATGAATTGGCATTGGGTTTGGTTGTCATCACTTTCTCAGAAGACTTTGATCATTGTTGTGGTTCACTGGTTTCTGCTATTTTTTGTCAATTTTTTTCCAGACTTTTTCCTATTGTATACAACTTGTAGCACTTGTTATTACAATGATAAAATATTTGATCCTCTTCATCCATCAGGTTCAATCTTTTCTAAACTTCGTCTTGCCATATTTCTGTAGCGTCTTGAACTCTCTTGAGTCCAGCTGCAGTTAATGTTAGCTTTTCTTTCAGATTAGTCTGTCATATGACACTTTTGTCTTTATTGAAGGACTCCTCAGATTTTGTAGTTAGCAACCCTCTGCCAGGAGGTATAGATCCTCTGCTACCACCAGCTTTGCTCATGTATATGATTTTGAATCAACGGAAAACCTGAAACAAAAACAGTATTATAATAAATTAACAAAATGATGGCTAAAACACTTGATGATAGAGTCACCACTTTGGAAAATGGTGGACGTGTTGCTCTGAGGAGTTATTTTCTGTCTCTATAACACTACTCAACCCCCCAAAACCTATGTTTTGACACCAAAATGAAGTATATAGTTCTCATGGTTCTTATAATATTACACCATCACTACAACACATCAACCATTTTTAAAAATGTCATCCAGAAAAAATTGGCCTGGATTAGCAAGCTAAATTACTTCTCTAATGATCCAAAAACACAAATAAAAAATAAAATCTCTAAACAACAATTTTTTCACAGAGGTATATCAAAGGGCCAGGACCATTAAGATCAGAGAATTTGGCAGTAGTGGCTTGCAGCAGAGGCTTCTTCTTTAGGGCGTTGGGGTCCTACCTTTGCAGTATGCATAAAGTTAAGCTCTATTATGTTAGTCTTACAAGCACTGCAAATGGTTCCTGACTCCCTGACCCTCGTTCTTAGAATGATCATGAAGCCAGGCTCTGAAAGTCAGCCCACTGCGGAAGTATGGTGTAGTATCTTGCGATGTATGTCAAGTCTGTTTTCCCCCTTTAGTTGCTGGGTGCATGGTCATGAGGGTGGTTTAGAATGTTGCGGGAGGGCATTAGTTTGTTGGAGCTGGAAATTGGATGACCGCTCGCACGGTGCTGGAGTGGTTTTGTTGACATTTAGGGGCTTATTTATACTCTGCACCGAATGTGCGTCAAAAATGTTGACGCACATTCGGCGCAAACCGTGCACCATATTTATACTATGACGCCCGACCCCGCGAACGTCAACATTCCTCCGTGTGCGTCATTTTCTGGATGCGGGAAACCGCCTTGCGTTAATGACATGCAAGGTAGGCGTTCCTGTCCAAAAAATGACTTTAAGGCCTGTGCGCCTTATTTATACTCCCATGTCATTTTGACGCACAGGAGGGGGCGGGCCTTAAAAAACGGCGCACAGCCTGATGTGCGACGTTTTTTAACTCCTGGGTGATGGCAGGCGTTAAGGGGCCTGTGGACTCACTTCCATGGTCTCTGACCATGAAAGCAGTCCAGAGGCGCCCTTCCCTGCCCCCAGGGACACCCCCTGCCATCCTCTCCCACCCCTGGAGAGCACCCTTGGATGGGGGGGACCCATCCCAGATACGTACAGGTAAGTAGAGGTAAGTATATATTTTTTTTATTTTTTAAAGTGGCATAGGGGGGCCTAACTTGGTCCCCCCTACATGCCACTATGCCCAATGGCCATGCCCAGAGGACAGAAGTCCCCTGGGCATGGCCATTGGGCAAGGGGGCATGACTCCTGTCTTTGCTAAGACAGGAGTAATTTCAATGGGAGTTGTGCATCAAAAAATTGCGCTAGTCCGGTTAGAGCCATGGTTTTTTACTAAAACCGACTTGCACCATTTTTTGATGCACAACCCCCATTTTTCCCTACGCCGGCGCTGCCTGGTTAGAGTCATTTTTTTTTACTCTGACCAGCCCGCAGCTCAGGCTAACGTCAATCCTAAAATAAGGAGCCCGCCTGATGCGTAGGAATGGCATTAGCCGGCGATACATTTTTTGACGCAAACCAGCGCCGGTGCTTGTTTGCGTCAAAAAATATAAATATGGGCCTTAATGTTCAATTAAACACGTTTACAAACCGAACGTGAACGGAGTGTTTATTCAGCTCACTTCATATGGGTTTAACTTTCAGAGCCCTTAGTTATTGGAGCAGAGGGATTGCAGCATGGAGGAGGCTGGTGCAGAGGGAATATTGATCTCATGGTATGCTCTGTGTGGAAACTCATTGTGATATAATCATCCCTCACGTCCTGGTTAGAGATAAACCTCCTTTCTCCATCAGTTCATATTCAATGCTTATTTGAAGGCACTCTTCCTGCCTAGCGATGTCAATTGACCGTGTACTTGCCGAGCTGATGCGTGATGCTGAGGGTGAATCATAAAGCTTTCTGTGAAAGGCTTACAAATATTTAATGCAATCAGCAATCAAGTAATAAAGGCATAACTTCATTTAATGCAGGGAAACAATGTGGTGTTAAGGCCACAGCTGACCTCTTGTGGGGAACCAGGTTCGAATTTTGGAGTCGGCTCAACATTCTGTAATTCGGGTCAAATCACTTATTCTCCTCATGCCTAAAATATGACTGTGACCTTGTTTAATATTACTTTTACTATTACCGCACTGCTATCCTGGAGATAACTTCACACATTCTTCTCCCTGTGCACCGGCCGGTGCTGCACTCATTCTACAATGTTATTGGTTCCCTTAAGGGCTCTGAACACAGCCCCGTTGTAGCATTGCTCTTCAGTCGCCATGTGTCATGCCTGGTTGCCTTGTCAGTTGTAGAGAGACACCCGGACTCTCCTTTTCTTTGTATCTAGTTCCGCGTGTCCGGATGGAACGCGGAACCGAGTTCTCGTAATAAATCTGGGGCTGAGCTGACGCAGTTCCCCTTTAGACCAGCAGCAGAGTGTGTGTGTGCTTTATTTCCCCTCGGACCATAGGTGGCCCACACGACGTTCTACAGTCAGTCAGATCAGATAAGGAACATTCTGTGAAACTGTGGGCCATATTTATACTTTTTGACGCAAAACTGCGCTAACGCAGTTTTGAGCCCAAAAAATTAGCGCCGGCTAACGCCATTCTGAAGCACCATCCGGGCGCCGTATTTATTCAATGACGTTAGCCGGCGTTAGCCGCCGGCGCTGTCTGGTGTGCGTTAAAAAAAACGACGTACACCAGGCAGCGCCGGCGTAGGGGGAAAATGGCGTATGGGCGTCCACAAATGGTGCAAGTCAGGCTGAGGCAAAAAAATCGCTTCAACCCGATTTGCGCCATTTTTTAACGACGCCCAACCCCCATTGAAATGACTCCTGTCTTAGCAAAGACAGGAGTCATGCCCCCTTGCCCAATGGACATGCCCAGGGGACTTCTGTCCCCTGGGCATGGTCATTGGGCATAGTGGCATGTAGGGGGGCACAAATCAGGCCCCCCTATGCCACAAAAATGTTTTAAAAAAAATACTTACCTGGACTTACCTTAATGTCCCTGGGGTGGGTCCCTCCATCCTTGGGTGTCCTCCTGGGGTGGGCAAGGGTGGCAGGGGGTGTCCCTGGGGGCAGGGGAGGGCACCTCTGGGCTCATTCTGAGCCCACAGGTCCCTTAACGCCTGCCCTGACCCAGGCGCTAAAATCCGGCGCTAATGCGGGTTTTTTAGACCTGCCCACTCCCGGGCGTCATTTTTGCCCGGGAGTATAAATACGACGCATATGCATCGGAGTCATTTTTTAAGACGGGAACGCCTACCTTGCATATCATTAACGCAAGGAAGGTGTTCACGCAAAAAAATGACGCTAACTCCATGAACTTTGGCGCTAGACGCGTCTAACGCCAAAGTATAAATATGGAGTTAGTTTTACGTCAAATTTGTGTCGAAAAAAACTACGCAAATTCGGCGCAAACGGAGTATAAATATGCCCCTGTGTGTTCTTGGATTTCCTGTCACCCAGGATCCAGTGACAGACAGACTGGCTCTTGTTGTTTCCACCTTCAGAGCTATTCATGATGGATGTTTCGCCCCATCAGTTTAAAATTTCAAAAGTCGCTACTGCCAGATTCGCTGATATTAACATGCAATACGATTCCAGAGTATTTTTCTACTCCAGCAGCTGTTATTTACTCAGAACATCTTTGTGTTGGCTATGTAACCACTCAAAAGTGCTCTGAGTCAGGGAAGATACATTGAAATTAAACACTTATTCTTTCAATTTTAAAGATTCTCAAGCCAATTAGGAAACTAGAGGGATTCTTTCACTATAGGCAAACTTTGTGGGCATGGCGTATTATCTTGTAGATGAGCAGCGTTACATTTATGACCTTTGCTATGCCTATTTCTTTAGATCATATGTTAGTGGGACATACTTTTATTTTTTAAAACAACGAAATCAAGAAATGTGCTGGACAATTTATCAAGGCTCTTTAGGCAGGCAGGGAATCACCCACTGACCCTCCTGTCTATTAAAGAGGAAACACAGAAAAACGCAGCTCGCTTCCCAAGAAGGAAACAATGGACAAGGGGAGAGCCACAATAAATTACTCTGATTAGATAACTGTGAACAATGTGACCAGCACTCACGCTGTGAGCACCGTGGCCACCATGCAGCACGAAGGAGAGAGACAAAAGAAATAGTTTGCCCACGCTGAAGTATATCGGCAATCATGCAATAATCCATGTAACAGGGGCAGTCTGCAAGATGTGACAAAAACAGCCTCAAGGTGGGACAAATGTAAGGCATTTACCAATGACATCAAGTGATTTTTGAAAGGCAAATCCGCGAAAGAGTGAAAGTGATGGGCATGAGATGGGCGTAGTTAAAAGCCCACAATACTTACAACAGGTCCAAGCGTTTGCACGCTCGGCCTAAAAGGCAAAGGTTTTTCAGTGATTTTTCTTACTCCTGTTTATATGTATGTTAAGAAGGGAAAATATTTTAGTGATGATAAAAGAATGAGTGGCTGTGGTTTGAGAGGTCAACAGTTTAAAATCCCTGTGTAGTATGCTTAATACACTTCTTGTATTCTTGTTTGTGTATATTTAGTGGTTGCATTTTTTACTTACCAGTATTACTATTACTTATAGTAATGCGCACTTATAATACATTCTTTGTGGTGTTCTTTTTTTACGTATGTTTCATTAGCAGCTTAAAGCAGGTTGAAGAATTCTAAGATAACAGCTGTTGCTTCCTGTGGATCTTGAACCGACTAGACTCCCTGAGGTTGTGGGTCTGTATAATCAATAAACCTATTTGTTGACTTCATCTGCATTCCTCATCTTTTGGCGTTCGTCTTCCTCTGACCCCACATACAACATTAGTACCAGGAGCGGGGTCCCCTGGATTTCAGATCCACAGACCGGAACTTTGTTGAGCACTGGCACCTTTTGGATTCTACCTCATAATTTAAACCTGTTTTTGGCAGTTTAGCAGTGCTTATGAGCTATAATTTTATGCGTAGCACTTGTTTATTTTGTTAATTTTGGGGCTGCACTACTTTTGACTTTAACTCACATGCAGTGCTTAATTTGTGCTTGTTGTTTCCGGTGCGGAGCACCGACTCTTACTTTTGAGGGCTGGCACTTATTTTCCTGCCATAAGCATTTACTATAGGCAAAAGACACGTATGGGAAAGACGGAGGAAGAGAAAAATGAAAAAGCGTCACAATGGGAGAAAGCAGAAAGCTGCAAGAGTGAGCTGAAGGGGCAGGGAGTGACTTTAAATGGATTAATGAGGCTCGAGATGGCTTGAGGATTACGCAGCTTCAGTTTTCCATGCTTGCAAATTTAATTGCAGCAGCCACATGTATAAGATGAGGGCTTTGGGCACCAGCTCGTTTTTATTTACAAATTAAGCAGTGCGCACATGTGTTTACAGTTAATCTGTAAATCCAGCCACGTACTTGAGCCCAGCCCGGGGTGAATAGAATCTTCACCACAAGTGCAGCACGCACATGTGTTCACTGTTGAACGTGGCAGCAACTGAAGTTCCATCACCGGCTTATCTAGAGAGCACTCAGCTCATGATCTAGCCCGGTACGAAGCTTGTTAAGTTGCTGTGTCTGCATTTTTGTCAGCGCTCGGACACACTGTCTCCTTATCTGTGCGGAAGCTGTTGTGAGACGCGCTGGGTGATTTCGCCCCATAATTCCACATGTACTCAGTGCGCCCCATAATTCATTCCTCCAAGTCTGAATTTGACCACACGCCAACATTGGATTGGGATAACTGTGTCCCTTAATTATTTGCACTACAGGAGAAAAGTATTTCTCTGAATTTTCAAAATAATTTCACACTGTTAGTTTGGAGTTATCTTAGTGGCAGTTATTTTAACGTATTTGGATATTTAAGTATCATTTTTAATATACTACCATTTATATCAAGATCTTCAACTTTTTTTTCTTTTTGGGAAGTGCTATTTAATTGATTCATCTACTCACCATTTTGAGTTGTTACAATGGCAACTGTTCAAGGAGGTATACAACCACCTCCTTTACTTCAGAGGCCAGGCAAACCAGATATGAAGCGGAAAGAACGTTCCACATATCTGAAAAGCATCTCACAGCTATTGATGCCAATAGCTACAATCCACCTAGGAAATTATCATTGTTGTTTAATCATTTAGGAGTTGCAGGACAGAGGGTTTCTGACACCCCCCTCCTGTTGTACTGACACATGGCCAACAAGGAGTTACATGGAATGTATACTTGGAGGCTAAAGCAAGATTAGTGAAGCAATTTGAAGAGAAGTCCCGTATTCTTTTAGAAAGACATAATTTCTTCAAATTTAAAAAATGGAGTGAAGTGTCAGTTAAAGAATATATTGCAACACCGAGGGTACTAGCTGCCACGTGTAAGTTTGAAAATGATGTGGACATATACATAAGAGACCAATTTGTGTTTAATTGCTTTTCAAAGAAAATGCAAGAGCATCTGCTAACATTTAGAAATCCTTCCTTGATTGAAACTATAGATATTGCTAAAAGCATAGAAAGGTCTATTGTAACATCTCAGGTCATTCCAAAACATGAGGGTTTATTTCCAGTCAGTTATGTCTCACAAGAAGGACCTATTTATGCAGTGACTTTCAAGAATGTTAAGTCAAAAATAAATCAATTCACTTGTTTTAATTTTGGTTGCAAGAGGCATTTGGGTAACAGCACTATTTGTCCTGCATTAGGCAAGAAATGTAATTACTGTAAGAAAGTTGGTAATTTTCAAGCAGCATGTCAAAACATGGGAAGTGGTGATAAAATTAAAATTGCCAATGTGAATTTGCATGAAGATGAGAACGTGCAAGAATGTGTAGAAACGTTTACAAATGTATGTCCTACCATTGATACTACCAGTTTTGGATAGAGCAGAAAAAAAATGAAGGACCCCTGTGTCAAACAACGATAAATGGAAGAGGCATAATGGTGATGACTGATGCTGGTGCACCTGTCACAATTTTGGCAGCCACCACTTTTTACAAAAGTTGGTCAAATTCAGAGAAATTAGAAAAAACAGACATTAGTCCAAAGGCATTTGGAGAGCAAGATATTAATATTTTGGGCTATTTCCATGGCAATTTAGAGTGTCTAGGTAGACAAACATGGACTAAAGTGTATGTAGCAATTAGAGGATGAGACATTGTGGGTTAGACTTAGCAAAGTTAGGTATAAATTTGTGCTCTGGTTGTGATCCACCTCTCGTGTTGGTGGATGTACCTATCCTTGCCATTAGCGCTAGTGATGATGATGTTCTTCAAACTATTATGTCTTAATTTCCCAATTGTTAGACTTGGCATCGTTCGTGTATTCTCTCCTGTTTTTTTGCCTCTGCTTCCTATGTTTTGGCTGTGTGCTGGACTTTATTTTAGCTGGTTTTGGTACTCTGGGCACTTTACCACTGCTGACCAGTGCTAAAGTACAAGTGTTCCCTGTGTAAATTGTAGGTGAAATTGGCTTTTCCGCGATTGACATATATGATTTAGTAGTAAGTCCATAGTAAAGTGCATTAGAGGTGCCCAGGGCCTATAAATCAAATGCTACTAGTGGGCCTGCAGCACTGATTGGCCACCCACATGAGTAGCCCTGTAAACATGGCTCAGACCTGCCACTGCAGTGTCTGTGTGTGCAGTTTCAACTGCTAATTAGACCTGGCAAGTGTATTCACTTGCCAGGCCCAAACCTTCCTTTTTTATACATGTAAGGCACCCCTAAGTTAGGCCCTGGGTAGCCCCATGGATACGTACTGATGTATTTTACATGTCCAAACAGTGAAATACTGCCAAATTTGGTTTTCACTGTTGCAAGGTCAATCTCTCTCAAAGGTTAAATGGGGTCTGCCTTTAAATAACTTTTAAGTGCAGTTTCCCTTTGGGAGCAGATAAAGATGTGGAGTTTGAGGTCTCTGAACTCATAATTGAAAAATACATCTTTTGTTAAAGCTGCATTTTAAATTGTCAGTTTGAAAATGCCATTTTTTTTAGAAAGTATGCATTATCTTACTTAAACCAATCTGTGACTTTGCCTGCTTGTGTATTCCCTGTCTGGGTCAGACTGACAGTTGGGCTGTTTGTGAACCTCCATTAGACAGTGAGACAAAGGGAGTTGGGATGTAGCCTGCAAATCCTGATGGGTCATCTGGGCTAGATTGGAGGGAGGAACTGACACTTACACCTGAATGGGCTGTGCCTTCCCTCACACATGCAGTCTCCAGCCCCATGGTGTGTGTCTGGGACCAGGCCTGGGCAAAGCAGGATCTTGTGAGCAACAGTAAGGTAGGAAGGGGTATAAGTAATGGACCCAAAACCCCACATTTTTAGATTATGGGGGTCATTCCAACCCTGGCGGTCGGTGATAAAGCGGCGGCCAACCCGCCAACAGGCAGGCGGTCAAAAAAATGGAATTCTGACCCTGGCGGGAACCGCCAACACAGGCCGCCACTTTAACACTCCGACCGCCACGGCGGGACAGACAAACAGCGCGGCGGTCACCGCCAACAGGCAGGCGGCAGACAATGTACCGCGCACCCTCTCACAACTCACCAATCTGCCACCTCTTCCGGGGCGGGAGCCCCGCCGATAAAAACACGGCGGAAACAGACTACGAACGGGAAAACGCTCACCTCTACACACTCCACGAGGAAGGAGGACAGCATGGAACCCGAATTAAACATCCTACCAGCTATTGTCTACCTGCTCATCTACCAGGAGTACGAACGCCGGCGCAGACGACAACGGTGAGTACTGCACCTACGACACAGGGGAGGGGGGAGGAGGAAAGCTTACGGGCACACACATACGCCATACACCCACCCCCCGACCCAAATACCTACACTCCAATGCAGAGCAACAAGTCAGAGTGACACCCCCCAAACCCACAGGAATAATGCAAAGACACAATTAAAATGATCTTTAAAATATATGTATAATATAGCTCCATTGAAGTTATGGGAAATATGCAATATGAAAGATACAAAATAAGGAATGAACATAGTTAAAAATATATACGTAGGCAATAAGTCCTGCCCATTCTGTCAAAGTTCCATAGTCCGTGGGCCAATGTGCACAAACACATGGGCAAAGCCCACACAGGAGACCAGATACCATTGGAGAGAACACTGCTGGGGCATCAGATGATAAAACTACAGGCAACTCAGGGGGAAGGGAAGGGGGGCACCTCAGCCACATGAGTCCACGACGCCAGATCCACGAGGGGCCTCCATGCCCACTGTCCCATCCTGGGGAGTGCAAAGCAACAGTCTCACAAGTCTCTACAGTGGGTGGCTTGCCCACTGTGCCATCCTGAGGAGTGCAAAGCCACAGTCTCACAAGTCTCTACAGTGGGTGGCTTGCCCACTGTTCCATCCTGGGAAGTGGCAAGCCACAGTCCATCAGATGGATTACCGACTCCACTGTTAATGGAGGAGGCATGGTGCCCAGAGTGCTTCGTGAAGCCCTGCTCGACACAGAACCGGCACTGTCAATGGGCCAGCGGTGCTTGAGACGGCGTTGCCCAGCGGAGCGGTGCTTGACAGGAAGGGCCCAGCGGAGCGGTGCTTGACAGGAAGGGCCCAGCGGAGCGGTGCTTGACAGGAAGGGCACAGCGGAGCGGTTCTTGACAGGAAGGGCCCAGCGGAGCGGTGCTTGACAGGAAGGGCCCAGCGGAGCAGTGCTTGACAGGAAGGGCCCAGCGGAGCGGTGCTTGAGACGGCGGTGGCCAGCGGAGCGGTGCTTGAGATGAAGGGCCCAGCGGAGCGGTGCTTGACAGGAAGGGCCCAGCGGAGCGGTTCTTCTCACGGCAGGCCCCTGTTCAGCGGTGCTTCTCACGGCGGGGCCCTGTTCAGCGGTGCTTCTCACGGCGGGGCCCTGTTCAGCGGTTCTTGTCACGGCGGGCCCCTGTTCAGCGGTGCTTCTCCCGGCAGGGCCCTGTTCAGCGGTTCTTGTCACGGCGGGGCCCTGTTCAGCGGTGCTTCTCACGGCGGGGCCCTGTTCAGCGGTTCTTGTCACGGCAGGCCCCTGTTCTGCGGTGCTTCTCACGCCGGGGCCCTGTTCAGCGGTTCTTGTCACGGCGGGCCCCTGTTCAGCGGTGCTTCTCACGGCGGGGCCCTGTTCAGCGGTTCTTGTCACGGCGGGCCCCTGTTCAGCGGTGCTTCTCACGGAGGGGCCCTGTTCAGCGGTGCTTGTCCTGTGTTTCTAGGGAGCCAGACCTGGCCAAGACTTCCCGCTCAGTCGCCATCCGACCTTGCGGTCGCGGGGCCCTCCTGTGATGGAGTCCTGGGCCCGTGGGTGTCGACCGTCACAACCGGAATGGGGCTGGTGGGGCCCTCCTGGGCAGCTCGCCTGCTGCCTGACTTCTCCGCCCTGCTGCCCTTGCCCTCCTTCGCTGAAGCTCTGTGGCCCTTGCCTCCCTTTGATGATGTGGCAGGTGACGGGGCAAGGCTACTGTCCTTGGTGGCAGCCGTCTCAGGCTTGTCCGCCGGCCCTTAGTTTTTTTTGTCCTCTTCCCAGGGGGTGGGCTGGCTGTCCCCTTGCTGCTGGCCGATGTTCCTACCCTAGGAGCTGGTGTACTCCAATAGCCCTGCACTATGGTCCTAGTAGATGCAGGGCTGGTGGTGGCTGAGGTGCTTTTTTGACTCTTACCAGATGGAGGGGGTGGGTCAGTGGTTGGAACGAGGTCAAGGTTGTAAAGGAAAAGCACTTTGGAAGGACAGGAACGGGTAGGTGTAGTGGGTATGGGAGTGGAGGAAGAGGATGTGGTTGTAGGAGAGTCAAGTGTGCTGTCTTTGGGTGCAGGTGCTTGTGACGGAGGCTGTCGTGAGGTGGATGGCTGTTGGGTGGGTGGCTGCCTGCGTTTGTGTGGTTTTGAAGAGGGGGTGACAGACACACTGGGAGAGGACACAGGGGACGTGTAAATGGCAGTTGGGGTGGTGACTGCACATGTGCGGACTGTAATGGAGGGTGTGCTGGTGATGGAAGTACTGGCTGATGGTGGTGTGCATGCAGGTGTGAGTGGAGACGTCACAGGGAGGGAGGAGGGAGATGAGGAGGTGGGGGACACAGAGGTGGTAGTGACTGTTGGCATGTCTGCATCTGGATGTTGCTTGGGTGAATGCTTGTGGAATCTGTGGTGCTTATGTCGGGATGAGCTGCCCTTGGGTGTAGAGGTGTGACCTCCTCACTGAGGGCAGCAGGGGTAACTGGGGCAGGGCCTGAGGTGCCTGGGGCGAAGGAGATGCCCGCCTTCCTGGGCGAGCGGGCACGGAGCGAAGGCTGAGGGGCTGCTGGGAGGGCGGGGCTGGTGCGCTGGGTGGCGGCTGTACCTGTCGTGGCGGTGGGCACGGATGTTGCCGCCACCGCAAGGGAGCTCCCTTCCGAGGACGTGTCGGTGTCGCTCACGTCTCCACGGGTCCCCGTTGTGGAGCTCCACTCGCCCTCCGTCTCACTGGTGTACTCAGAGTCTGTTGCATGGCCCTCCGGGGCCATGTGAGATGCAGCTCCCTCGTGCGCCGATGCCACTTCTCCTCCGCCTGATGATGCTAATGCACACATGAACAGGAAGACAAAGAAAATGGGGGGGGGGGAGAAATGAAGACAGGTTGAGTGCATGCATTGGCAACACCGTTGTCGGAGAGGACAGACACAGAAGCCCCCTGCACTAGGCCGCGCAATCGGGGTACAGTACTCAGTTATTGTGACTAGGCCTACAGGTCTATGGACGACAAATGCACACATGGGTGAGGCCGGACCATGGATAGCTGTACTTGGCACCCTACAGAGGTGGGGGGCGGAGGCACAGGGCCATGTCTAACGGAGGGGCCTAGCCTACAGAATGCGCCCTGGCCTAGAGATAGCCACAGCCCTCCTCCCCCACCCAGACACCTTCACTGCGTGCAAAGATAGCAGAATGTGCTGATACTCACCCCCTTGTGTCTGCTGTGATGTCCTCACGCGCCCATCCAAATCGGGGTAGGCCACCGCCAGGATCCGGGACATCAGGGGGGTCAATTGGCGGCTGGCACCCCTCCTACGTTGGGAGGCCATCCCCAGCAGAGACTCGGCGGTCTTTCTGGTCCCGCGGCGGATGTCCTCCCACCTCTTTCGGCAGTGGGTGCCCCGTCTGTTGTGGACCCCCAGGGCCCGGACGTCCTTGGCGATGGCACGCCAAATGTCGATCTTCTGATGGGCGCTGACCTATGTGACATGTACAGGGTGGTAAAGGAAATCTCATCACTTTTCTGCCTGGTCAATGTGAGTGGCCCCCCCCCTCCCCAACCTTGCGATGTGGCACATGCTCTCATCTTTCGTGCGTTGCACTCCTCATTCGCTCCCCTCCCCACCATCTTACATACACCCCACTCAACACAGGCATAGCCCATTCAACGTGCACCCTGTGTACTAACCTGTTGGTCTGGAGGACCGTAGAGTAGCGCATACTCGGGGAGGACCCCATCAACAAGTTTCTCCAATTCTTCAGAGGTGAAGGCAGGGGCCCTTTCCCCAGTCGCAGCAGCCATTGTATCTCCCAGACCGAGGTCACAGCAGCACTTGCAGTATCGGTCCTCTCCTGTGGATGATCAGGTCTCGAGTGATTAATCAGATAGAAAATGGCGGTCACGCCCGCGGCGGTGCGTACCGCCGCGGTGCGTACCGTGACCGAAGGTGCCCATCCTCATTGGCTACTGAAACCCATAGGGTGCAATGTTAACCAATGCGGCTTAGCACCGCGGTCTTCGACCGCCTACCGCCATGGTGTGCCACGCCAGCGCATTGACCTCACATCCCACTGTCACACTTCACAGGTCAGGCAGCCGCCATTTCAAGGGCCCACATGGCATAATTTCTACTGCGTCACAGAGGCCTAGGCCTTGCATTGCCACTCATACAAGCCTTTCAATGCATAGCGATTCGTGTACTGTGCAAGCTGTGTGAACGAACCTGTGGGTTGCTTGACTCTGTGCTCCATGTTGTCCTTCCTAGGCACCGTCCGCTGGGACTTGCGAGGAGAAGGATGAATCCTCCCGTGTACCAACCGCTGGTGGACCTGTCGACAATGAAAGAACAACATATCATACTTACATACAGGTTTGACAGAGCAACTATACATGAACTATGTGCCCAGCTGGAGCCAGACCTGATGTCCCCCATCCGCCAACCCACAGGGATTCCCCCTCTGGTGCAGGTTCTGTCAGTACTCCATTTTTTGGCAAGTGGGTCTTTTCAGACAACAGTGGCCATATCATCTGGGATGTCTCAGCCTATGTTTTCTAAGGTTTTGTCCAGAGTGTTGTCTGCCCTGATGAAATACATGCGGAGCTACATTATTTTCCCTGAGGTGGGCGATTTGGCTACAGTGAAGGGTGATTTCTATGCCCTTGGACATATCCCCAACATCATTGGTGCCATTGATGGGACCCATGTGGCTTTGGTTCCCCCCAAAGAAAGTGAGCAGGTGTACAGAAACAGAAAAAGTTATCATTCGATGAATGTCCAGGTGGTCTGTTTGGCTGACCAGTACATCTCCCATGTAAATGCCAAGTTCCCTGGGTCAGTGCATGACGCGTATGTCATGCGAAATAGCAGCATCCCTTATGTGATGGAACAGCTACAGAGACACAGTGTGTGGCTAATTGGTGACTCTGGTTACCCCAACCTGTTGTGGCTATTGACCCCAGTGAGGAATCCCCGGACTAGGGCAGAGGAACGGTACAATGAGGCCCATGGGCGAACTAGGAGGATCATAGAAAGGACCTTCGGGGTCCTGAAGGCCAGGTTTAGGTGCCTGCATATGACAGGGGGATCCCTAATGTACTCACCAAAGAAGGTGTGCCATATCATCGTGGTCTGCTGTATGCTTCACAATCTTGCTTTGCGACGCCAGGTGCCTTTTCTGCAGGAGGATGGTCCAGATGGTGGTGTTGTAGAAGCTGTGGAGCCTGTGGAGAGTGAAGAGGAGGAAGACGACGGGGACGACACGGACAACAGGGATACAGTCATACAACAATATTTTCAGTAGCACACAGGTAAGAATCACTCACGCCATTTTACATTTACTTAAGGCCTCATGCGTCTCTACTGTCTGTGTTTCCCCCAGTTCCTGTTAACTGATTTGTGACTTTCCCTTCCCTTTTCAGAGCTGTATGACCCACTGCGTGACTTCTGCTTTGTTTGCCCATGGACTGAAGCTTATTGAAATTGGTATGTTGTCATCACAAAGTAACTGGACATTATTGCACCGTTATGTGTAATACATTTGTTAAGAATACAAGCAGACTCCTGTTATTTTAAGTGCAATAAGTGATTTATTTTAAGTGCTACATATAGGTACATGATTGTAAAACGGTGATGGGTGGGGGTGGAGTAATGTCCATGGCAGAGTCCAGTTCTCAGTCTCACAGGTGCATTGTCCATATGCCTGTGGAAGGATGGAGCAGGGGCAGTTAAAGGTTGGACAGGGTGACAATGTGGGACAGTGGGATGACATCAGGGGGTATCTTATGCTGGCGGGGGTCTTGCAATCCTACTCTGTCTTCTTGTGAGATCTCAGGTTCCGCTTGCGGGGTGGTTCTTCTTCTGCAGGAGGTGGGGTTCTGGTGGCCTGTCGTTGTGTGGGGGCCTCCTGTTCACTAGTGCCGGCGGAGGTGGTAGGCTGTTCCTGGCCAGGGCTAGTGACAGGGGCCCTTTGGGGTGACACATGGTCCCACAATGTGGTGACTATCTGGTTAAGGGCCACGACGATGGTCCCCATTGCGGAACCGATGTTCCTCAGTTCCTTTCTGAACCCCATGTACCGTTCCTCCTGCAGTGCCTGGATCTCCTGGAACCTGGCCAGTACCGTTGCCATCGTCTCCTGGGAGTGGTGGTAAGCTCCCATGATGGAGGAGAGGGCCTCTTGGAGAGTCGGTTCCCTGGGCCTGTCCCCCACTGTCGCACAGCAGCCCTCCCAGTTCCCCTGTGTTCCTGGGCCTCTGTCCCCTGGACGGTGTGCCCACTACCACTGCCCCCAGGTCCCTGTTGTTGTTGGGGTGGTGGGTCAACCTGGGTACCCTGTAGTGGTGGACACACCGCTGATTGACGTGTCCTGGAGACAGAGGCATGGGCCCGCTGGGTGGGAGATGTGCTGGTGTTCCCAGAGGGGGTTGGGTCTGGTGTAGCCTGTGGCTGTCTGTGGGGAATCGACTGTCCAGAGGTCCCCGATGGGCCGGGCTAGTCATCTGGGTCCAGGGAGACAGAGCTGCTGTCATCGCTGGGGGCCTCTTCTGGGGGTGGGATGGACATCTCTGTACCCTCCGTGGCGGTGTGGTGGCGTTCGGGTCCTGCAGGGGTATAAAGGTATGGTTATGGCTTCTGTGTGTGGCATTTCGTGTGATGGGTGGGTGTCCGTGTACCCAAGTGCAGGCATTCCCTTGTGGGGGCTTTTGTGAGGGTGGCTTGTGGGGGTGATGTGTGTGTGCAGTGGGCATGCTTTGGTGATGGGTGTCCATGCTTTGTGGTCGCATGCAGGGCTTGGTGTTGGGATGGGTGGGTTGTGATGGTGAGCCATTTGCAAGGAGTTGGTGTGATGGGGGTGGGGGTGAGGGTGGGGGTATGTGCTGGCATGCAGGTGGGGTGGGGGTGGGAAGCAGTAGTGAAGATTTGACTTACCAGAATCCATTCCTCCACCTACTCCTGCGAGGCCCTGAGGATGCAGGATGTGCAAGACTTCCTCCTCCCATGCTGTAAATTCTGGGGGAGTAGGTGGTGCTCCGCCGCCAGTCTTCTGCACCGCAATGTTGTGCCTTGATACCATGGAACGCACCTTCCCCCGTAGGTCGTTCCAGCGCTTCCTTATGTCATCCCGATTGCGTGGATGCTGTCCCACCGCGTTGACCCTGTCCACTATCCTTTGCCATAGCTCCATCTTCCTGGCAATTGTGGTGTGCTGCACCTGTGCCCCGAAGAGCTGTGGCTCTACACGGACTATTTCCTCCACCATGACCCTGAGTTCTGCGTCAGTGAACCTGTTTTTTTTTTGGGGTGCCATGGGGTGGTGTGGATGAGGTGTGGGGTGGCGTTTGTGGTGATGAGTGTGGTGCGTGTGGTGGTGTGTGGTGTTTGGTGCGTGGATTCTGTGTGGGTGATGGTGTTGTGTGCCTCTGTGTTGTGGGATTGTCTATTCTGTGCTCTCTCTCTAGCCTTTGTCAATAATTTCGGGTCGTAGGGGTTTGTGGGTGATGTGGGTGTGTGTTTTATATTGTGTTGGGTGTGTTGGAGTGGTGTTAGTATGTGTATCAGGTGTGTGTGTTTCAAAATGACCAATGTGGCTGAGTTTTCTATGTGTGTGTGTATTTTGACCGCAGCGGTGTGTACCGCCAATGGAATACCGCGTTTGAAAGACCTCCGCGTGGATTCGTGTGTCGTGATAGTGTGGGCGTATTTCTGTTGGCGTGACGGTGGAGGTTTGGTCATCGCCATTTTTTCGCTGACCTTTGGTGTGGCGGACTTTTGTGGATGTCGGGTTTTTGGCGGTTTGCAAGTTGCGGGTCAGAATGACCGTGGCGGTTTGCCGCGGCGGTGTTATGGCGGTCTTCTGACCGGCGGTAAGCACCTTTTACCGCAGAGGTCAGAATGACCCACTATGTCTGGACTCAAGAGGAACCTCTGCCAAGTAGAAGAGTTGAAGAGCTGGAGGAAGAGTACTGCCCCTTTACCTTTGACTGTGTTTTGCTGGGTTGGCCTGCGGTTGCTGCTTCTGCCTGAAAGCGGACAAAGACTGGACTTTGTGGCAGCTTTCTGCTTGTGAAGTATCTCCAACGGCCTAGACTGAGCTTTCCCCCTGTTTTGAAGTCTCAGGGCTCTCAAAGACTTCTTCTGTCAGCACCTGGACTCTCTGCTGAGGCTCCAACCCTGCCTAATTGTGCCTTATTCAGTCCCTGGGCCCTTGAAAGGTAGAACCAGGTGGAAATCCACTCACAGGAGCCATGAAGGGAAAACTTTGCCACACCACCTGCAATGTGGCTTTAAAAAGGATGCAACACCTGCATCGTGGCTGAGAAATCGACGCACCGCCTGCATTGTGGCTGGGAAAGCGACGAATCACCTTCATTGCAGCTGGAGAAACGACGCAATACCCACTTGTGACTGCTGAAATCAACGCAAACCCCGCGCAGTGCGAATTCTCGTTGGGCTGGATTTCACGTGCAACATCACTGGACATCAGAAATTGACATGAACCTACCCTGACCCAAGGTGACCATCCGTAAATTGATGCATCGCTCTCTTGCAGGAGAGAAAAACAATGCATTGCCTACCCAACTGTAGAAGAAGCAACGCACGGCTTCACTTGCGAATAAGGAATCAGCACCACGCTGACTTTTTTCGAAGCATGCACTCACCCGTACAGCTTAATGTTTTACGCAAACCAGGTACTTTGTGTAAGATCAACACATCCATTATTTTCTATGGAGTAAAATTGTTTTTAATTTAAGAATTTATATCTTTACTTGTGTATGTTGCATTTTTGTCATTTTAGTCTTGTCTGATTAAGATAAATATTGGCTATACTTCTAAACTGACGTGGTGTCCATTTTGTAGTGTTTTCACTGTATTACTGTGTGTTTTGCTACAAATACTTTACACATTGCCTTTGAAATAAGCCTAACTGCTTGTTCCAAGCTACCAAGGGGGTGAGCAAGGGTTATCTTAAGTGTGTGTCTCCATTGCCCTGATGTGAGTGAGGGCCTATGCTTAGACAGAGTGCAAACTGACTGCCAACCAGAGACTCCATTTCTAATACTGATGTTTTCAAAGATGAAATTGGGACTGGAAAGGGTTTCAAGCATAAGATAAAGCTTAGAAAAATGCCCAACCCATAGTACATAATGTTTGTCCATCACCATTGAGTGTCAGAAGATATTTGAAGGCGCTTTTCTAATACATTATGTGCTGAAGGAGTAATTCAGCCCACTGATTGTTCTGATTGGGTTTTATTATAAGTTGAAGGAGTAATTCAGCCCACTGACTGTTCTGATTGGGTTTCACAAGTTGTTTTAACCAAGAAAGGCCACAAGATCTCAGACTCTGTGTTGATTTAGGATTTCTCAACCAGAACATTTTAGTAGATTGTCACCATTTGTCTCACATTGAAGAAATGTTGGCCAATGTAGGAAACAGAGAGTATTTTTGCATGATAGATTTAAGCTCTGCATAGCATCAAATTACCCTGAATAAAGATTCTCAAGCACTTACCACTTTCATTACATCTTTCGGAGCATTCAAATATTTATGGATGACATTTGGCTTGGAATGAGCAACCAGTTTTTTCCAGAAAATGAAGAATGCTTTATTTGCTGCAATGCTAACTGTACAAGCATTCCCAGATGACATTCTAATTTTCACAAAAACTAAAAAACAGCATTTAAAAATCTTGAATCAAGTATTAAATGTCTTGCAAGAAAGAGGTATGGCGGTCTACCAGAAAAACATTGATTAATGGTACAACAACTAGACTATTTGGGTCACACAGTTTCTTATGAAGGAATAAAAACTGAGTTTAGCAATGTAGATGCCATTGTTAAAACCCCTGCGCTGACTGGCAAAGGTACCTTACATTCCTTTCTAGGATTGTCACAATATTATACCAGATTTGTTCCAAGTTCTGCATTGGTTTTTCAACCTTTGAGATCCTTACTCGAAAAAGGGTTTACATTTCAATGTCCACCTCAAGCAAAAGAAGTGTTTGAAAAAAGTTGGTTATCCATGCACTACTTTGAATGCTTATACACCAAGCAGAAAGTCTTTCACCAAAGTTGATGCCAGTTTGAGAGGCATAGGGACAGTATTTGTTCAGTTGGTATCTGGAAAAGCAAATACTGCTGAATTTCCCTAAAGAATGCTTAAGGATGCAAAAGTACATTACAGTACTATTGAATAAGAGGCTCTTGCATGTGTGTGGGCTGTCCAAAAATGTTAAACATTTATTTGGGGAACTATGTTTGATGTATTCACAGATCATAAGCCATCAGCATATCTTTTAAATTCCAATGCTTTAGGTAAAGCTTCTGCCCGATTAGTAAGACTTCTTTCAAAACTGCAAGAATATGATGTAACAGTAAAATACATACAAGAGGGAATAATTTCTGTGCAGAATGTTTGTCGTGATTACCATTGCCTGAGTATGAATCGTTGAATGATGAAGTAGAGAATTGAATTTGTGTTTCAACTGTTGAACACATTCAAGTATGTGCAGGCTTTATAGCAGAGAAAGAATGGTTAGATGTGACAGAGAAAGATCTTGTATTAGCCCACATTTTTGATTATATCGAAAGAGGGTGACACCAGGAAAAGTGTCTGGCCCTGATTACGAGTATGGGTGGTCAGACTGCCCAAACTCCAATACGGTAGTGGGGAGGTGTCCAGCAGCCTCCCCAGCATCATTTTACATTGTTTTTCCTGGGCTAACTGGTGGAAACAGTGCAGAGGCATTGGCCTTGGCTCCTTAAGGGAGCTGAGGCCAATGCCGTCGCACACAGCACCCTCGGGATGCGCTCTGTCTGTCATAGCAGACAGAGCGCATTCCAAGAGTGATGACACAGTCGTGGGCAGTTCAGACGGCCCCCTGTGGCCCCAAATCTGCCTTTCCACCAGCCTTTTCACAGCTGGGATCCCACCATGAAAAGGCTGGTGGAAAGGAAAGTTATGATCAGCATGGTGATGTCGAACTCAGCACCGCTGTGGCTGACCACGACTTTCACAGCCACCTACCTGTTGGGATCGTTGATCCCAGCATTGGCAATGGTCTCCTGGTGGTCTGATTACCACCAGGATTGCGGAGGCTAAACTGCCACTGCGAGTTTGGCAGTCCTAGAACTGCCAAACTCGTAATCAGGCCCTCTGTTTGGGGACTTGAACATTTTTCAACACACCTCACATGAACTTTCACGTGAAAACAGAATGTGATTGAGAAATGGATTGTTTATTCCACCTGCAGGCGTGTGTGACCTTATAGTGAAATTTGGTCATGAGGGACATCCGGGCATTTCTTCCACTTGCAAGAAAATAAGACAGAGTTATTGGTTGCCAGGTACGGACAGGCAAATAGCAACTCTTATTGATAAGTGTCTACTATGTTTATGTAAGCCTTGGAAAACATACACTAAACCACTTTGTCTTGTACCATTTCCTTCGAATGCTTGGGACAAAGTTGCCATGGATTTTGCTGGTCCATTCCACTTGCTGTCTTCTGACATGAATTTTCTCATTGTACTGATTGATTATTTTTTCTAAATATATGTATTTTTCATTTGTGGATGCACCTAAAATAAAAAATATTATTCAGTTTCTTAAGAATGGTTTTAAAGTGGAAGGAGCCCAAAAATGCATAGTACCTGATAATTGTTTACATTTCGTTTCTAAAGAAATGAAAGGTTTCTTAGAAAGTTATGATGTTCTACATGTGCAAGTTGTGTTGTACAGTCCTTCTTCCAATGGTTTAGTGGAAAGAGCCAACCGCTTGTTGTAGGAAGGGGCACAAACTAGTCTTTCTTCAGGTATAGATCTCTATGATTTCCTTGAAAAAAGGTGTCAGTGTGTTTAACAACACCACATTGTACCTCAGGAATTTCTCATTTTGTTTGGTTGAGGGCAAGAGAAGTTAGATCTGATTTAGTTCCTTGCTGGATGTATGATGTTTCTAGCAGGGAGATATTTGCAGAACATACTCAAGAACGGACAAATTATGTAAAAAACAGAGTTATTAAGAAACAACAGTATCCAAAGAAGTATTTTGATGAGAAGAACTATGTGAAAGAGAGAGTTTTAGAGGAAATTAGATCGGTGTTGTTTAAAAAATCTTTTAGAACTATGAAAGGAGACTCTTCATTTGCAGAACCAGTGATAATTCTCAAAGTAAATAAAGCTACTATACTTTGTGTAGCAAAGGGTGGTGGAACAAAAGTAATATGGTACCCATCAGTTATGCTCGGGTTGAAATATATTTTTGCACTTTGTTCTATGTTTAATGAACATGATTCAATGTGAGTGAAAGATGTTACAAATGTACGGTATGAGTTGGTAATGTGCACTTATAATACATTCTTTGTGGTTTTCTTTATTTACCTACGTTTACGTATTTCGAAAAATCAATTTTATGGAAGTATTTGAGGTTTAAAGGCTTGAGCTGCTTAAAACAAGCAGAGAATTCTGGGATTTATTATAACTTCCTAGCACAGTGTGTCCTAACCCTGAGTTACTTCTCAAAATACTATTTGCTCTCTTGAGCACCAACATTATTTGGATTAGAAGACATGCTAGAATGCTCTTTTGGCTGGACACTCATTGTAGATATGGTTGAATGGCTTGTCGGTCACTTGTTTGATAACATCTATTTATCATTTGTTAAGATCTGTGTGTCTTAGGTCTTCCCTGAAACTTTTTGCCTTACTCCTGTTTTTGCTGAATTTGTTTTTGTTGGCTTTATGACTCTGCACACTTTACCACTGCTAGCAAGTGCTAAAGTACTTGTGCTCTCCCCTTCAAACATGACTTACACATTTAAATTAATTGTAAGTCCCTAGTAAAGTG
This sequence comes from Pleurodeles waltl, assembly GCF_031143425.1. Lineage (NCBI taxonomy): Eukaryota > Metazoa > Chordata > Amphibia > Caudata > Salamandridae > Pleurodeles > Pleurodeles waltl. The sequence continues at coordinate 859,975,103 of NC_090448.1, read as the reverse complement.
GCACCACATGTACCCAGGTCCTGTAATATTAAAGCTACTAGTGGGCTTGCAGCACGGATTGTGCCACTCAATTAAACATATGGCAGTGTCTGTGTGCTGGTTAAACTACCATTTCGACCTGGCAAAATTAACCTTTTGCCAGGTCTAAACCTTCTTTTTTAATACTTACGTCACCCTCAAAGTAGGACCTAAAGGTCCCATAGTGCACAGTGCAGTATATTGAAAAAGTTGGACATGTACTTTTAAGTTTTACGTGTCCTGTCAGTGAAAATCTCTTAAATTCATTTTTCACTAATGAAAGGCCTGCCTATCCCATAGGATAACTTTGGGTTATCTTATTACATTTATTAAGTGATGACTTTCAATTGGGAACAGGTAGGAAATTTGAGTTTGGTCTCTAAAGAATTGTAGTTTAAAACCCTCTTTTATGGTAAATTTGGATTTTAAGTCACAATTCTGAAAATATTACTTTTAGAATGTCAGTATTTTGCTGTTCCTCTCCATTGGATGCCTGTAGCTTGATCCTGGGTCCCATGACTAGGTGTAGCTGGCAGGTGGTTTTTGTGTAATACTCCCAGACAGTGAGACAAAGGGGGAATAGATGTTGTCATGATGGGCCATCTCTGACTTGAAAGGGTGGCAGAGCTGTCATCTACCACACTTGAACATCACAAAGACTCTGCCTCAGCAATCTCACAAATGGTTTCACACTAGTCTATTTTGCCCCAGACAAGCTGGGGTCAGGGTAGAGTGGAGGAAATTACAAACATCTCCTGGGGTGGAATCCTCTAGGCGTGTCTCCTACTTCAAAGCTAGTGCCAAGGATAAATAGTAGGCCCTCTGATCCAAATCTTCAGGATGCCTCTGAACCTGTGAAAGACTCAGAAGGACTGCTGTGCTGCTCTGCTGCAAGAAGAACTGCTACTCTGCTGCCCTGCTGCCTATGTGAGAAGGTCTGGACCTCCATCTTGAACCCAGGACCACCAGATTGACTCCAAGGGATAATTAGCTGGCCTCCTGAACTTCAGGGACAGAAGAGGCTCTAATCACCTTGAACCCTGCACCTGAACTGTCCTTGCTATGAATCTTGCCCCCAACTGGTGCCATCCCAGTTCTGGACCCTTCGAAGTGGGCCTGAAGGTGCCAGCTCAGTTCAGCTGAGAACTTAAGCAGAACCGATGCAGCCCAGCGCACCTCCTTTGCATAAGAGCTGCTGCTGCACGATGCAAAATCAAAATATTCTTTATCCGGATGTTATCCACAATAGATGTACACGTAAAAGCAATAAAACATACACATATATACACATTATAATATAATTATATTTCAGTAAAAAATGCACATGATTCAACCTAATGTCCTGCTTGTGACGCCAACCAGCAATCATCATATTACTCATCCTCATAGCGTAAATCCTCTAAGTATGTATACATTTTCCTATGTTTGATTGCAGAAGTGATAAATTGAGCTACTGCAAAACAAATTTTTACAGTAATTAGTTTCCATAAATAGTTGAAAGCCGCTTTAAAACAAAACTGTCTATTAGCAATAAACAACAGCTTTAGAAACAGTTCCTACTATCATGATAAAAGTTACAAAATAAAATAAAATGCTGTGTGAATTGGGCAGAATGTCCGTCGCAAGGGCAGTTCAGAAAATACTTTGATCACTTCCCCATTTTAGGAAATGCTACTAAAAAGTGCAGTGCCCCAAATTACATTCTGGTGAGAAAACTCCTATCTTGCTCATTTGTTACTGTTGTCAAGGAGCTTTGAACAATGTTATCTGAATAGCTACTCATGTATTGCAGAACTGTAGGTTTTATACCTTCTCTGGCAGCCATTTTGGCCTCCCTTTGCCCCGTCAATAGTTTATTCAACTCTTTTTGACTATAATAAAAAACACTATGAGGATCATTCAGATCAGGATTCACATCTATACCTTCCAACAAATTCTTCAGATGAGCAAACCATGGGATTTTTTCTTGATGCTCTAAGGCCAAACAGTCTCTGATGATGTATTTGGTAAACCTTGTTCCTGTTTTAGACCAGATTCCATACCAGGATATTAATGCCCTTTTTTAAGTAGAATCTTCTAAAAAGGAGGATGCTAATTCCTTGTGTACACTAAACGAAAATGTGGAACTGGCCACAGCAAGTACTCTACATAGGAATGTATTCGCCATTGCTTGTAGCAACTGTATATCTGCTGAACCCCATAAGGCAGAGCCATATATAACACTACTGATGGTTTTACATTTATAAATTTGTAAAATCTATTAATAGGTTTATTGCCAATTTTAGCTGAAAACCTGAAGATGGACTCAGTTGATCTTACAAATTTTGTTTTCAGAATTTCCAGATGCCGATTCCAGGAACCCAAATTAGAGAAGTGAAGACCCAAATATATAAAACTGTTCACCTCTACAGGTTTTCAACCTCTAGCCTTATAGGCTATCTTCTTGGCCTTACCCAACCTACATGTCATTACTAATGTGTTGTCCAAATATAGACACATCTCTTTCCTCCATACATTTTTTAAAACCCTCAATCAGCCACTGGAGACCATTAGTGGTCCATGATAACAGGACTGCATCATCTGCATATAGGAGAAGTGGGACTGAACAGATGCCGACTTTTGGTGCATCAGCAGTCTATTTCTGAGATAGGCATCCACCCCATTAATGTATAGGGGAAATAGAAGTGGAGCTAAAACACACCCCTGGTGAATTCCCCTCCCTATCCTAAAGCAAGGGGGTACCCTCTCCATTTGTCCCATAGCGTACCCAAGCCGTTAGATGGCTATGTAGCTGGGAAAGAAAACTAGCTATAACTACAGGCCCTTCCAGATCTGTCAAAACTTCCCACATTTTATCATGATTAACCAGATGAAAGGTGCTGCTGAGATCCACAAAACACAGAAACATATGACCCTTTTTTGCTATAGTATATTTACTCATTATTAAATGGAGGTTGATTCACTGTTTTAGAGTCCCAACCTCTGGCCTTAAGCCTAATAGTGTTTCCGTAAGCACCTGATTATCTGTTACCCAAGTCTTCAGCCTTTCTAAAAGTATTCTCCCTAAGAATTTGACTGAGGAATCCAAGAGGAAGATTGGTCTGTAACATTTCACATCTCCCCTATTACCTTTTTCAAAAATAGGGACAATTATTATTTCAGTCCAGGAAGATCGAATATATCCTTTTGAAACTGCTGAATATACTTGTGTTAGGATAGGACCCCACAAGTCAAAATGTGACTTGAAAGCATTTATCAGGACCTCATCTGGACCAGGCACCTTCCCTTTTGCACACATCTCCATAGCAACTCTTACTTCATCCAGTGTAATACTATTCATTAAGGGTGGCTAAACGTGATTATTGCTGCATTAAAATGGGTCCCTGATGCATCCCTGACACAGGGTTTGGACCACCTGAGAACCACTGCTGCGTGACTCATCCTCAAACCAGGACTTCTCTTCACTGCCCTACAGCTACTCAGAACCTCTGCTGCGTGACACGCCTTCGACCCGGACTTTGCATAGAAGCCCCACAGCTTGTTGCAACTGCTGCAGCATGATGTATCCTGGACACAGGACTCCGCAGCACACCCACAACTCCTTGGAACTGCAGTTGCGCAATGCATCCTCAATGTGGGATCTCGGAATGCTCTGGAATTAGGATTTAAGGCACTTTGTTCAGCCAGACCAATGTGGTCCCTGTACCTGGCCGCACACTATCATGGTAAGCCTGAACTTGTGAACTCCACGTCAAGTGTGACCAGACAACCACAGTTGTGTTTTTAGACACTATTTTTACCTAAATCTTTAAAGTTGCATTTCTGCTGTTTTTGTGATTGGATTTTTGTCATCAAATGATTTATTATTTTTTTCAGTTTTACTCTGCCTTTCTAAATTGGTGTAGGATTTTTCTTTTGTTGTGTTTTCACTTTATTGCGGTTTGAAGTGCTGCATAAATACTTAACACGTAGCCTCTAAGTTAAAACTAACTGCTTTTGTGCCATGTTACCAGACGGTTAAGCACAGGTTAATTTGGGGTTTTGTTTTGTTTCACTTATTTCCAATACTTCAAGATGTCATCACTTATTGATAAATGGGAGGAACAAAAACAGTTTTTGGTATGAACCACAGAACTAGTAAAATTTTTGTAAATGAAAATTCTTTGAAAAGAATGCAAAAAGCATTAAATGAAGGCAACAAATTTAAAAGAAAGGCAATTCTACTCAAAGAAATCTAAACAAATGGGCCTCATTACGAGTTTGGCGGTCTGAGGACCCCAATGGTGGAATTGGCAGTCCAACAGCCGTTGGGTTGGTGATCTGGCCGCTCTATTATAAGTGATGCAGGCCTATGGTCTAAAGACGGACAAGGTGCTGCCGGCACCACCATGCAGCACAGACTGCTGCAGTCACAAGGCTGCAAAAACAGGCCGTTGGAGCCTGTGTTGCCGCCCAACACATTGTGAGGTAGAACACCACCAATGTGACCATGGTGGTCCAACCACCACATCTCAGCAGGCAGAAACTGGAAGAATAAAGGGAGACACTCACTTGCAGGCAGCCTTACATGTCCGATGCCGCCATGGAGCCTATCACATACATCCTGATGCTGCTGATCATCGAAGGTGCACAAAATTCATCCCACTGTGGATGCAACTGTCTGTAAGCACCTACACCTACCTGTGTCATTATGCTCAACAATAGATTGGCGCACTGTCATCCACATGATATGGTGGTCATGCAATGGACACCAAGTACACTTATCATTGTGTCCCAGGTCAGAATTGTACACAAATAAGGACACATTCACAGTCACAATATGCCCCCTTTGGGCAGGTCACTCAAACCGCACCACAAAACTACACAGAAAGACACATCTGCTCATCTCAGGCACAGGGACAGTGAAGTGTACATAATATTAGGTCACACAACACCAGCAACACAGCAACATCACATATACAAATACAACTCACACAGTCGCATTGCACAAATGGCATGGACTGTTGTCACATTCAACACGCATATGTATGAATGTGGCATGAAACACAAGCACCACTACCATTAAACAGCCCTGCAATGGACACAGACATCGCCCACATTGCAACACAATGTAGGGACAATGGGATGCACAATAGGCGGAGAGATAAATATTCAAAGCTCACTATGCAAACAATACCTGCACAACATGGATGGGGGCATCAGGAGCACTCAGGGAAGAAGGCTGCACAGGGACACATCATACTTTGCACATGCCCCTAAAACATCATTTGCACAGGTACTGGCCCTACACGTATCCCAAGGACAAACAATACTAGATCCAAATGACAAGTCTAACTGCTCAATGTGGATGTGCAAGTCAACAAAGCACATACAACTCCAACTGTATGGGACATGCATCAACATAAAGTAGCTGCAAGTTACACACAGCTAAATGGACACATGGACAGTCAAATGCAAACAGAGGTAGCACAATTGAACACACTCCATGGCAGCATAGACAAAACTCAAGCTGCCACACATTAGATGAATCTATAATCTGTAGCAGGGGGACAAGTCACAACGCATGATGAAATACTTACCATACCAAACAGTGCACAATGCTATGACACCACCATTGCATTTACACCCACATATTCATGCAGTCAACATTTACCCTTGTCTGAGGGGACACCAGCATTGCCCACAAAGTCAGAGACTGCAAACAACAGCAAATGGATCAACAGGCAGGCTGAAACACACACAACTATAGTTAGACAACACACGTTACTCAGGAACAACATTAAGGTAGAAAAAGAATTGCAGGACAGATGTGCACCCAACAAAACAACTGTTTAGGTTTATTTGTATCCAAACATGAAAAGTCCAATATTGAAATGTAAAGGCACATCACTGTGGTGTCACTTGGCTCCTAACTGCTGGGGAACCTCCACAGGAAGTGGGCAGGCAAGTAGCAGACAGGCACCTCTGGGATCATCTTTGGTGGGGGTCGGTTTTGGGATGGTTGGGTTTAGGTGGGGTGGACTAGTTCCTAGGACGGGTGTGCTTCTTCTGGGTGGGGGTGGGTATTTGTATGTTTTGGGGGCTGGGAGGTGGAGGTGCTGGGTGATGTGGGAGTGGTGGATGTGTGTGTGTCTGATGGGGTGTTGCCTGCAAGTATGCTAGTAGTGGTGGATGTGTGTGTGTCTTTGGGTATGCCGGATGTGGTGGATGTCTGTGTGTCTGTTTGGTGGTGTCTGTGGGTATGGTGGGTGTGGTGGATTTCTGTGTGTCTTTTGCGGTTGTGTCTGCGGGTATAGTGGGTGTGTCACTGACTGTTGTGGTACTGCCTGTGGGTATGCTTGATGTCATGGGTGTTACCTTGGGGGTGGTGTGGGTGTCTGGGGAAGTGATGACTGAAGTTGTATGTGTATGTTGTTTGCTTGTGTGCTGGTGTGTTTTGTGGTGCTTGTGGCTATGTGTGCTACTCTTGTGTGTTGAGGTGGGTGTCTGTGGATCTGTCTGTGTGCTTTGGGCAGGTAGGGGAATGAGGGATTTGGATTGGGAAGAGGGAGGTGTCCGGAGGACGGAAGGTGGGGGTGACTGGCTGCCCTCACTGTGGAGGCTATCACCTGAAAAGATCTCTGTAAGCCAGACATTGCACCATGAATGCCTTCTGGGAATGCATTGATCTGCTGCACTTGGGTTACCAATCCCTGGAAGGCATTCACAATGGCTGTCTGACCCACAAAGATACTCCTCAGGATGTCAATAGCCTCCTCACTGAGGGAAGCATGGGTAATAGGGGTTGGGGCGGAGGTGCCTGCTGGAAAGGAGATGCCCACCCTCTTGGGTGAGTGGGCACGGGCAACTGGGTGGGGAGCAACAGGGAGGGCAGCGATAGAATGAGGGTGGTAAACAAGGATGGTAATGGGGGTCCCTGATGGGTCAGCCACCACTAGGGAGTGGCCACAGGAGAAGGAATCTGATGATGAGCATGTTGATCCTGTCTCCCCTGTGGCACTCCCCACGCCCTCCCTGCCACTGGGTCCCTCTGTGTCCGTGGTATCTTGACCCACGATTCCATGGCCAGATGCTTCCCCACTCAGCTGTGCCCCATCTCCTTCACCTGCCTGTGCTGATGTTGCAAAAAGAATGAGAAATAGGGTCATGATAAAGCCTCAATCACAACTATGATTGACAAACAATTCCATCATGTCAAGTAGGCTTCATACAACTATTTCACCAACATTGCACTTTCATGTGCCATATTGTATGCATGCATACATCCCATCTGGACTTACCAAAGTTACCCACATTCTAATCAGGATGTCAGACAACTACAGGTGCATGGCTGAAGTCTTGTAAACACAATAACCATACAACGACTAGGTGACCTCTCCACCCTCACAGGTGTGCCACATGCAGCAGCTCTCAGTTCACTTGTAGCCAACATACATGATGTACCAACAATTTGAGATGATGCCAATGAAATCCAGCTATCAGAGATACAAAAGGGGAACATCCTGGAGTAGTTGACATGGAAACACCCCTGTCACAATCAACACATTTCAATAATGTACAGCTCAAAAAGTGGCACCTGTCACAATAGTGTCAAGGAGGCAGTATCAAGGTCACTCTGATAGGCCTCACAACTGTCATTGAAAGGAACAACATTGATGTCAGGTCCAAAATGTCAGTGGGAGATGTCTCAAGAACACACACAACAATGAATCAGTCAGCCCCAGGATAGTCACCACTAATGACTGCCACCCCTTAAAATGACTTAATCTGAGTGTTCCTGTGGTACACATCTGAACCTTGTATGTAGGAGAGACACAGAATTTGCAAGGAAAAATAGAAGGACTCCAACCAGTTGTCCAATGAGAAGCAACATCACTGTCTACATCTAAGACATGCCAACCCTGGGTCTGTCTGTGGGTGAATGCCTGACCCCAAACACACGTGATCTCAATATCACTGCAAGTCACTCTATGATGCATGACAACAGTCAAGGAACAATCCTCAATCATTCACTCTTTCTATTTTCCACAAGATGCCACATCATGGGCATAGATGAACGTAGAGTGGTCCCACAATCTAGGACCAAATGCCATGTCCCTCATTGCTATTGCAGTCCTCTATGACAAATGGCATGCTATGACACATGAAGGTATCTATCAGAGAATAAATAATGCTGACATACTCCTGTCTGTGGCACGACATGAAATGGGTTGACATTGTAAATGTGCTAGTCCACTAACAGTTTTCCATGCACATATATGTGCTGGAATTCAGATATCATCCCATCAACATTGGCACAACATGAATGAAAATGCAGAATAAGGATGATTAATAAAGAGAAAAGGACACATTCTGACAAGTAGGCACAAGGAATGTTGGCTACAGTCATGGGACATAATCCTACTCAATGGACATTCCCCACTTACTAAGGGAAAGTAGTTTGCCACATCTGCAAAACATTAACCATGTAAGCCATGTCACATCTATGTTGGGCACAAACACATCACAGACTGCAGTGAGGCACCAGCACACGCATCATACACTCTAGTAAACTTGCTTTTGGGTGGCAGATGTCTACATACACATATGCCCAGACATGGCAGAAGCCAGTGATCCATAACCCACTTGACATTTCTTCGTGACTTTCAGGGGAAGTGTTCTGTGGATCAGAAATTACACCCACTACAAAACAAAAAAATACAAGAAAGTGTACACGGCCATTTGTGGTCCTTGGAGAGAAAGTTGATTAATGATTTCCCCCTGGTCTGTCCCAGATATCAGGTTCAGAAGGCAAGGTAGACCAGTTTGATACACATGACATGTTGACATAAACAATCTCCCATCTAGTGTGTGACACATGACTCATCCCTAATTGTCAGGGGGAGCAGTGAGTACCCCATTCAATCACCTGACAAAGGGACAGGCAGGGGTTTGCTCTCTACTCACCCACTTGTGTCTGGTGTGTTGCTCTCAAATGCCCATCCAGCTCCAGGTAGGCCGCTGACAGAATGCAGGCCACTAGGGGGTAATTGTCAGATGGACACCCAGCCCACATTCGGAGGTCAGCCCCAGCTGGACCTCAGAGATCTTCTGGCCCAGCGTCTCAGGTCCTCCCACCTCTTTCTGCAGTGGGCGCTCCGCCAGCTGTGGACCCCCATGATCTGCAATTTTTTGTTGATGGCTTTCCAAATCCCTTTCTTCTGATGGGTGTTGACCTGTATTGATGCAAAAGAAAAGACAAGAAATTATGTCCACAAGTCCCATCCAAAATGGCTAAGTCACATACATGTCAGAACACAAAGCTATGAACATTCTTTTTTTGCCCAAACAGCCCAAGTGTGTCTCATGCCAGCCACTGTGTACAGGAGTATAACTACAAACACTTCCCAATATGCAGACCAGCCCACCACCCTGCTAAGGCCCTCCACTGACTAGGTAGGCCTACTGACATCTTGTGGTACATACTCTAGCAATCTGACTGAGAGCTGAGGAACCGTGGGACACATCACACCTCTGTGGCTTCTGAATGGTACACTCCTTAGGCATGAATGCATTAATACACTCACACTCTGTGAGAATGATTCCCTGCATACAGTTCCTACAGGTTACTGCCAGAGTACAAACTCAAACATTACACATGGGCAATGATGAAGGGACTGACATGGTGGGTATAGAAGGTGTCCAACCTTTCCTTGTGTGGACATGTGGACTGACAAATGCATACTCATGCCACCTCAGGGGATGGGGTTCTGTATCATGTGCATGTACCACTGAACATGCTTCTTGACATATGTGTCCATCCTACAGAGATGGCATCCAACAAATAAAGGCATGCATTGTCCATTATCTGCTATGTTACCAAACCAATGTGTCAAATATCATGGGTTCCCAGGATTCATCAGACTGTCTGCACTGTGGGAAAATCATTTATGTAATAAACCTGCACAGGACAAATATGGCATGTGCGATGCCTTCAGCAGGGATCAGGGCTGTGAGAGTAATAGACCTATTAGGGATCAGAGACACAAATTGACAGTGATGCCACTACTAAAACCATTTACATACTCATCAGGGAAAGAATCTCAATAAGCTGTATTTTATCACAGAGCCTAGATTGATTAACTTGACAGGACATACTTGGATACAGGGAGTGGACACAGTGTCACAACTGCATAGTCAAAAAAATCACCACCAGCCTAGACTTGGACCCATACTGGGAGATACATTTGAAAGGCCCTGGTCTCTGCAGGCTGAGCTGACAGAACCTACATGGTGCTCCATTCCCTTCACTTCCATGCATGACAGTATATCCTGTACCCCACAACATATTGGCATGTGGTGTGTATGTGGTAACCTGAAAGGCAGAGTGAGCCAGGATATGCCTTCTGAATAACAGTTTAGTAATGCCAGATGTTGTTTGAAATCTCACAGGCAACATACACATAGCTCACTTGACACACACCTGACACATACAAAATGCATACACCACTCTTGCTGTCATGCAAATACATGTGGTCTCACATTGACAACATCCATGTGTCAAGTTATGTATGGGAATGGCTGTGATGTCACCTCACCTAGTTTTGTGCATCTAGCATAGGGTACAACAGGGTACACTCAAAACAGACACACACACCAAAGTCTAAGGACCCAACATCTGGCACTGAACACATTTACGTGAACACTGACTCTCCCATTGATGCCACGCTGACTCCACCTCCATGGCTTTGACTTTTCATTCTGGCACACACGGGCATGCTCTAGCCTGTAAGGAGGGAAAATATGGTGAAATACAGTGCAAAAAATGGATATGAGGTACTTACCTGCTCCTCTGGTGCACCATAGAGCTGTCCATACAGGTGTATGACCTCCTTTACTAACTTCTCCAGCTCCTCTGAGGAGAAGGCAGGGGCCCTATCACCTGTTGAATGTGGCATGATTGCTCCCAGAGGTGGTACACAGCAACATAGGTTGTGGAGGTCTTTCTTGCAGCAGTGCCAGGAGTCAAGTGAGAGATTTTTAGGAACATGGCGGTCACATCTGCCACATATGCTGCCATCACTGCTGGCCTACACAGCCATTGACCTGTGACTGCCACTGGCAACAATGTTAGCCCATCGCTGTATAGGCCATAGTTGAAACTGCCTAGCGCCATGATGACTTCCGCCGGCGGTTGCGAGCGGTTCATAATGTCCAGTGGAGTAGGTCAGGCACCCGCTATTTTAGAAGCATGAAATGTGTGATATGGCTAGGAAAAATGTGTCACAATTCTAAAAATGAAGTTAATACCAATGATAAATGCTTGTCTTGTCCAGCAATGTGGGTCCTTGAGTTGGACACCATTTTTGTGAATTACAAATCGCTTTGTGGCACAGCCGCTCCCCCCACCCCACCTCACCTCCCCACCAGTAACTTAAGTCTTGGGACATCATGTCACAGTCTTAATGGCAAGCATCATTCACAAATACTTGCTGTCCAGATAGATGATGTGTAAACATTTGTGCAACGCAAGTAGAAAACATGTTGATTCTGTGTCATTGACTGTGTTGATGTTTGATTTGTATCATGCCCTCCTTTGTCACTGACATGCTTAATGTATGTTGCAAGGGATGAATTGAGTGATGGGTAAACTCCTCCTGTCTACCGTCCACTGCCAGACTTTCAGGCCATAGAAGAAAGACATTTTATCCAGATCTACCATATGAATCAGCAAACAATTGTAGATCTCTGTCGTCAGTTGGAGCCAGATTTGATGCCTGCCATTCATCATCCAAATACCATTGCACTCATTACACGTCATGGCAGTGTTGCACTTCCTGGCCACAGGGTCCTTCTAAAATACAGTCTCCCTATCTGCTGAGATGCCCCAGCCTATGGTGAGTCTTTTATTGAAGGACGTATTCTCAGCAATGTTAAAATAACTGGACTGCTATATCCGGTTTCCTCAGCGTGTGGATTTTGCCCATGTGAAGGCTGAGTTTTATGGTTTGGCACACATCCCACATGTTGTGGGAGCCATTGATGGTACACATGTTGCCTTGGTTCCACCGCATGGCAATGAACAAGTCTATCATAACAGGAAGAACTTCCATTCCATCAATGTACAAGTTCTTTGTCTGGCTGACCTCTACATTTCACAGGTCTGTGCCCATTGTCCAGGTTCAGTCCATGATGCCTTCATCATGCGGAACAGGGAAATTCCAAGCTGATGTTACAACTGTACCCAGAGAGGGCATGGCTGGTTGGTAAGTTACATATGTCCTGTTTGTTTGTATGCAATGTCTGCAACACAAATTCAGATGAAAGGGACTCATAGTTGCACATATGTCCCAATCCATTACAGTGGACTCTCCATATCGAAACAGTCCACGGTTGTTGATGCCGGTGAGGAGCCCAACTACGCCATGGGAAGTCCACTCCAATGATGCCCATGGAAGAACATGGAGTTTCGTGGAGCGGGCTTTTGTGCTCTTGAAAGCCAGATTTAGGTGTCTAGTCAAGACTGGTGTAGCCATCCTCTACTCACCCGAAAAAAATATGTAAAATCATTCTGGCCTGCTGCATGCTCCACAACATTGCCCTCAGGAGAGATATCCCATATATTCCAGATGAGGGGGAGCTAGAAGTACCAAGGGGTAAGAATCCAGAAATGCCAAGTGAGGATGACAGAGATGAAGAGGAAGGTGAAGACTTGCGTGCAAATCTCATCAATCACTACTTCACCTGAGTGCAAGTATGTAATGTTATGGGATTACTGTGACTGTGTGGAGAACTGTATGGGTCAGGATGTGTTGAGAAGGGTATTTGTTCCCATTGAACAGGGGATATGAAGCTATGCAGCATGCAGCCAAGTTTGCTTGCTAAGTCTGCCTTTGAAATGTTGCCACTTTGATGGTCTGCTTTGTTTATGTCAGTGCTTTTGCAATGTGAGTGGATCTACTGAAGTTTGATATGAGGTTTGGGTCATATGTATGATTTTGCATGCCTGTATTCCTTGTTTTATATTTCATCCAGGTCTCTTCACCATACTATCCTCATGTGGGAATTACTGAGTTGTGATATAGTCAGGCAGCTGTTGCTATTCTGACGTAGGAAATGGACATGGATTGATCCAGGTAATGTTGGTCACAGATATGGGATGTATGAGTCCCGTGCCAAAGCAGCTTGGACAGTGGGTGGATGGAATTCTGAAGTGCACGATACACTTGTTTAATGTGGTGAGTTGGTCCAATTGTCTAATGTGTGTTATCCTTTGGGGTTGAGATATGTTGTCACCAGATGCTTGCTCATTGTAATAGGATGGACCTATAATCACCTATAATCAGGAACTGTTGTACTGCCCTCTGTCTGTGCCATGGCGTATGTTAAGTTGGCTGACATGGTTTTCGTAAGTGATGAGGCTCTAGCTAGTGATACAATACACTCATTTGTTAGCCTATTCTACAGGACAAAGTCTGACAAAGCCCCTTCTTCTGTGGTCTGGGGGATGGTACCTTTGTGATATCTAGCCTGACTCTAGGAAGTTCTGCCATTCCTGGCTATAACAGTCCAGACATTTTAACTGCCTATGTGCTGTACTGTGCAATAAAATGTTTGCTGTGACCAGACACTTGTGTCATTGTGTTGATAATTCTCCTTAGCATGACACCTGAGACATATCCTGCCTTCCATTACCATCTTATGTCTTCCTCATGTGCATCACATGGGTTTACAACTCATCCTTTCAAAATGTTGAAAATTGGTGGAAGGCAGTGTTTTGGTGACAGGTGTGTTTATTTACACATATGCAAGACGTAATTGTGAGACTCAACAAAAATGTAAAGTGAAGGGATCAGTCATGATGGCTGAAATCAAATTAGTAGATGCCACAGCATTTGAAGTCTAAAGTCCAGTGTCCCACTACCATGGAAAGTGGAAAGTGGTTAAAGAACAGTCCACAGAATGAATCTGTGACACACAATGGAGTTCTTTCCGAAAGAGGTCACTTGCTGGCAGTGGTTGATGACGTGCCATCTGCCCCTCCTGGAGTCTTGGCTGGACATCCCCAGTTTTGTGGGGGATCTGCTGCTACAGAGGCAGGGGTGTCTGAGGCGGGTCCTTCCCCTGACAGGGCCTCCCTGCCAGTGGCTGCCACAGATGTTGAAGGGGCTGGTGTTGCTTGTCCAAAGGAAGCGGAGTGGTGTTGTTCACGATCCCTGATCAGGGTACAACTGATCTCCCTGAACATCCCCGTTAGGGAGGCCAGGATGGTGTTGGTGCCTCCCACTTTTCCAGAGACTTACACTGAAAGTCCCTCTGCAGCTCCTTCCTCTGGCTCAGTTTGGCAAGTACCTGGCCCATCTCGCATTGGGATTGTTGGTAGGCTCCCAAGACTTGGCTGATGGTGCCCTAGCCAGGACCATCCCCTGCAGCCTCATGAAACAGGCCTACACCATCCCTTCCAATTACCCTACACCCACGTACCTGCATCCTTGGCACAGCTTGCCCCCTACCACTGGTTCCAGGACCATCATTGTTGGAGGTGTTTTACAGTGACTCAGAATCCTGGACTGGGGGGCATGAGATGTTTGTCACAGTCCTCTGGACACAGGTTTGGGGGTGACTGGCTGCCTGAGATGTTAAAGTAATGGAGCTGGGAGGAGTCGATGTGGTCACGGTGAGGCTCACTTGTATCACCTGACCAGGTTGCCATGATGGGCCGGAACCGTCCTCTACATCCAGACGTCCAGGAATTGGTCCTCACAGAGGCCTTCATCCATGGGGATAGTGACAACCTCTTCAGTGGGCTCAGTATTCGCAGTGGCAGCTAGACCTGTTGATGTGAGAGATATAATGTTAAAGGTTGCATTGTAACATCTACCTCCAATAGTTAACAATGACATTTGGCTAAGGCCATGTACACATTGTATTTGCTGATTTCCCTTCTGTGACCGGTACACATGCTATCAGATGTATTGACATGACATTTGGGTAACATACCAATTCCATTTCAGTCAACTAGTTTCAGAGTATCTGAGTTTATTAGCACTTGGAAGGATGGTCATAGACTCATTTTTTTGCCAGCAGTGCAGGCTAAACAATGGCTGGGCAGGATGTGCTTTAGGTCTCTATTAGACCCAGCTGACTGTTATGCAGGCAGACCCAAAACCTTATTGTATATGTGATAGTTGTCATCATGTGTTCAGTGCACTGTGAATGTGTCTGCTGCCAATATCATTCAACGATGCATCTTGGGGCCTTTGATCTGTCTCAAATGTTTTGGCAAACAGGTTGAGCTGTCCATCCTGTCCACAATATTTTAATCTTTTAGCCACATCACAGAGTTTACCAAGATCTGTATATTGGTCCCTCCCAGGTGGGTAAACTAAACTTCATTTGTAAGTTCACAAACACATGCACAATGTCATGGCCTGGTTATTGAAGTTATAGGGACTGGCCCTCCTGGGATCCACAGTCATGTTACTCCAAGAACTACACACAGTATACAGATGTCATCCTCTCAGGTGAATACAGTTCAAAGGCTGAGTAGAGGGAGAAAGGTCATTGGAGCAAAGGACACTGTATTGGCTTAGTGGAGTGAGAATAGCAGTGCCTCCTGGCCTTAGCATTCCTGTCAGTGCCTGTCCTACCCACACAGTATATAGATGCATCCTCTCAAATGAGTAGATTTCAAAGTTTCAGAAGAGGGAGAAGGGTCATTGGAGTAAAAGACACTGTGTTGGCTAAGTGAAGGGAGAGTAGCAGTGCCTCCTGGCCTTAGCATTACTGTCAGTCCCTGTCCTACCCACACAGTATACGGATGGCATTCTCTCAGGTGAGTACATTCCAATGTGGAGGTGACAATCTAGTTAATTTTGAGTAGGATACACTGTTCATGTTTTTGTAATGGTGGAACAGTGCCTGCTGGGAATTGTAGTGCAGTCAATCCTTGTACTACACACACTATAGAGTTGTTGTTGCCCCAGGTGAATCTAGTTCACATGTTGGAGGCCAGACAGGGGTCTATGGACAAATGGACACTGGGCTGTTGAGTGGTTTGTCAGTGAATTTGGCAAAAGGCTGATCAGTGAGCATGCATGACAATATAATTTGCTGGTATTTTGTTGTTGTCCACTCCTCCAGGTATTCCTGACAAGCCCGCAGGATACAGGATGGCGACCTCCTCTTCCCAGGATGTGAGTTGTAAGGGAGGAGGAGGGGTCCCACTGCAAGTGTTCTGGACATACAGCTGGTGCCTGGATGCCATGGAATGTACCTTTCCCCTGAGGTCGTTACACCTCTTCCTGATGTTGTCTCTTGTGCGCTGAATGGGTCCTACAGCATTCACTCTGTCAGCTGTCCGTCGCCACATTTCCATTTTCCTGGTGATAGTAGTATGCTGGAGCTGGCTCCCTAAGGTGATGTGGCTCTACTCTAATGATTTCTTCCACCATGACTCTTAACTCATCTTCAGTGAAACAGGAATATTTCTGGGGTGAGATAGTGGTGATAGTAAAAAATTGATAGGTGATGGGAATTAAACAGGTGATGGGGAGTACATGGAGTGGTGTGGTGCAAATGGATGTAATAGGGGTGTGTTGAGGGTGTGGGATAATGGCCTAGTGTAAGTTTGTGGGGTTTTATCTTTTTTGATTATGCACTGTGGCTACAATGTTTAGCGTTGTGGATGCAAAGGATTGTGATGTGTGAAGAGATGTGTTTTATAGTGTACTTTGCAGGTATGTCGGGTCTGGCAGTGTGTGTCAGCTGTGTTGTTTTCAAATCCATCCAATGTGTTGTGTTTTACTTTGTTGACCATGAACCGCTGTGGTTCGGAACACTATTGGTGGACCGCCACTGCAACTTTGTACTTGTAAAAGGTTCAGTGGTTGGTTAACAGGTTGTGGATGCTGGTGGGCAGACCGCCTATTTCCCGTCCTCCAAAGTACTGGTGGTGTTCAATTTTTGGCTGGCTTTTGTCGTTCCTGCCTGTGTAACTTGTTATAGGGTGGTGTGTCTGACTACTAACATGGTCGTCTTTTGGCGGGCACCACTATTGCGGTGTGGCAGTCCGACCGCCAAACTCTTAATGAGCCCCAAAATTCTCATTCAAAATATTAATGTACTATGGAAACAGTTTCAGCAAAATAATATAAACATCTGATAGGAATGGGTTATTCATTCTACAAAGAATAGTTATAGGACACATACTTGAAGTATGTACATACGTTTACTCACAGAACAAGGAAGGCATTTTCAGCATTTGAGCAAGATGTTTGTGTGGGTAGTAAGAATAATTTTCTGGTGCTTAACTTATACTACTTCTGTGCATTAATAAAGTTTGTGAACATATACCCAATATCTAATTTGTTTCAAGTTAAATTAACAAATGAATGTTCCACGGAAAATTGTTTTGATTTTCTATAAGTTTATTTAGATTTGAAAACTCTTATAAACATATCAGAAATACACCAATTCAACAACATAAATAATATTAATTCAAATTTTACAACAGTCCAGAAGGGTTCAATCAATTAGTTGTCAGAGATATTCATAATATAAAAAAACATTATGGGGGTCATTATGACCCCCGGTCGGCGTTAATATGGCGGTAGTACCGCCAACACGCTGGCAGTACTTACCGCCACATTATGACCAACCCGCCAATATACCAGTCTGACCGCCATGGCGGTAGCAGCGCAGGCTGGAGATAACTATCTCCAGCCCGACAGCTGCCATTGTGCCGCCGGTGGTATTATGTCCCTGCCTACCGCCATGGTTTTTGTGGAATTCGTAACACCACGAAAACCATGGCGGTAGGCCCTATAAGTGATAGGGAATTCCTTCCCTGTCACTGATAGGAGGCCCTCACCCCCCATACTTCTCCAAACACCCCCTCAACCCCTCTACATCCACGCCCCCCATTCACACACACGCACAGACCCACACTCATTCACACATACGTATACCCATGCATTCATCCATTCACACACACATCCGCACATACATCAAAACATACATGCAGATATGCATTCCGATTTCCATGCATACACGCACTCACACTTCCATTGGTAGACCCACTCACACACATTCATACACGCACGCAATCAATACTACACACACTCGCATTCACACACACACTCACACACTCACATATACATGCACACACTCCCCTCACACACACACACACACACACACACACACACAACACCCCCACCCACCTACCCTGTCAGAGACCTGACTTACCTGGATCCAGGGGGACCTCCAGCAGGAGACAGGGCAGAGCACTGCTATGGCAAGCAGCGCCCGCCAGCAGAACACCACCAGGCCGTATTATTTGTCATAATACGACTGGCGGTGGTCTGCTGGTGTGGTGCTGCTGGTGGTAGCAGTGCCACCTTACCGCTGTCCGCCAGTTTGGCCACAGTTGGATTTCCGCCCTTCTTGTGGTGGAAATCTGCCTGTGGTCATAATATGGCGGACGGATGGTAGCCGCGGCGACGGCCTTTTGGTGGCCGTCGTCACAGCAGTAGGCAGTTTTTACCACCAATATCATAATGAGGGCCTATATATATATGAAAACAACATAAGGCCACGCATAATCTACAGAATCTGCCTTTCAAAACCATAACATTCCAACCTCCTATCACTAGCGTTGAAAGTAAATGGTTAAGTTTGATTTTAATGGGTTTATTTATTTTAAGCAGACATTTAGGCATTCACAACTTTAACAAATAGGACCCCAGTAAATAACTCACAATATGTATTGAACTTTTTTTGTGAGTAGGGAAATGGAGGAATGTGAAAATAACCAAAAACGTGTCAAATAAAGAATACAAATATTAATGTACCATTTAGTTTGCTCCATTCGCATCCATAATGAATTGTTTCCATACAAGGAAGCTGAGACAATTAGTTGTATCTCTACTCCACTGAAAATGCCAGAAAAGGGTTCAGTCCAAAGTGATAATACAACTGAATGTTGCACCCAGTTTTAACCTCACTGTCACTAGTAGAGGAGCATCTTTCCTAACCTTCATTACTTCTCAATGACGGACTTACTCAAAGACGGAAGCAAGACTTGGACAGCATGTGTAAAACTGGAGTCGCCGAGGCAGGGTAAGCAATGGCTGCAAAGCATACTCTTCTAGTCAAAAAACACATGGGACCTGATTCACAAAGGTAAACTCATATTTTTGTGTAATTTTACGATTTTTGCAATTCACAAGGGAATTTTACGAGTAGTATCTTTGCGGCTGCCTATCCTTTTATGTATGGAGTCTCTGCCACAAGTGCGGAGACTCGGCAGTTGTAAAGATACTACTCATAAAATTGCTTTGTGAATTGCAAAAAATCATAACCTCACACAAAAGTGTAAGTTTACCTTTGTGAATCAAGCCCACAGTGCAGACGTGGAGCACAATCTTCTATAACATGACCTACAAAGAGGTTGTTGCAATGTGCATTGTCCAAATTCCATTACAAAAATCTGTTAGGGGCAGAAGTAGGATCTTATTGTTTTCGATCCACCAATCAATTTTGGTGAGAATAATTTTAGAGAGCACTTTAGGTGGGGTCACAACATGGACATTAATCAATTTTCACCATGTTTTTTCAAGTCAATTGTTTTGAACTAAATAGAGTCAATGCGCTCTAACCTTTACAGAATATAGGGTGCTTTTTCCAGATGGCACACAAAATTAATACACAGATTATAGCCCATCATTCAGGATCTTGTTCCAGACTGTTAATAAAGAGTCTATCTGGAGCCAGACCATTGGAGAACTTAGGGGCTGATTACAAGTTTGGCGTTGGCGGTGTGACCGCCAATGGCCTGGCAATGCGGACCGCTGTATTATGAGTTTGGCGGTCATGCAAATACAAGACCACCAACCTTCTGCTAGCACGTGCCAGCCAGAACCATCTGCCATAGTCGCCAGGAAGCACAAACAGGCCGGCGGAGACCATGTTTCCACCAGACCCATTAAGAGGCTGCACACCGCCAATGTGACCTTGGCAGTCCAACCACCAGGTCACAGTAGGTGGAAACGGGCAGTCTAAAGGGAGACACTCACCTCCAGGAAGCCATAAACATCCATAGCAGCCATGGAACTACAAGTAGACGTCATCTCACTGTTCCTGCTCATCCAAAGACAACAAACTCAACATCAATGAGGACGACAACAACCGTAAGTACACACACCTACCTGTAACAACAACCTTTACACACACCATGCAGCACCAGCAAACACATTATAGGGGGGAACACCATGTGCTGCACCTACACTCAACATTCGACACACACCCACAAACACACTTCTACACAGACACCTACACACTCACATGACACACATTTCAGACAACACACCCACACTGGACGGCAACACAACACTTCTACACACAACCACACAGCTCAGGCACACGGATACTGAAGGCCACACAGCAGTCATATACCCAGCTACAACAACACATCCACTGCACATATAGGAATACAATGCGCATTCTCACACAACACAGGCCAGGGACTGACCACCCATGCCACACACATAGGCAAATATGTGGCATGGAACACATACTACACCACCATGAAACTACCATGCAATCGACAAACACATTACAACACAATGGAAGGATGATGCCATACACAAAACACAGACACAAAATGAACCAAAATAAGGCAAGGAACACCATCAGTAACATACCAGTACAATTGGGATGGGAGCATAAGGACCATACATGGAAAGAGACTGCACTGGGACACATACCATGTACAACAGGGCCCTCAAACCATTTGCAAACAGAAAATAGCCCTACATAGATCTTAGGGACAAACCATACACACACCAATTGTCATGCACACCAACACAATTGGGAAGGGCAGGTCTACAAAGCACACACAATTCACACACTCCATGGAATATACCCCTACACCAACCACTTGTAAGGACACACACATAAAAGGGCACATGCACACTCAATTGCAATGCTACATAGCACCACTCATCACACTCCATTTCTGCACTGACAAAAGTTAAGGAGACATACATCACATGTAAACAACAGCCATATCAAAGGCACTAGTCCAACACCATACATGCCCACACTGCACAACACAAACTTGAATAATTACAATAACTATCACTACACAATATCATTACACCAACACAGCATAAACACACATATATCCACCATACAACACACATCCTCTCTTGGTACACAACAGCACTGCACAAAACTCACATATTGCATACATCACCACATGGAGCAACAAGCAGTCACAAAAACTCACAACTACAGGCACACTACCAGTGTCACTCAGGAACAACAGAAACCTAGAAAAGGAATTGCAGGGCAAAGGTGTACCCAACAAACTAACAACTGGTTGGGTTTATTAATTATGATCCTCATAAAAGTCCAAGGCCATAGGCCAGTCAATAATTGGTACAATTCATGGTGGCACTGTGATGTGCCCAAACTTGACTCCTAACTGCCATGTAATCTCCACTGAAGGGGGCAGCATGGGGGTATGCAGGGAACTCAGGGATTATCTGGAAGTGAGGGGGAGGAGGTTTGGGTTTGTGTTTGGGAGGGGCTTTGGATTTGGGCTTGATAGGATGGAGATCCTTCTTGGGAGGGGTGGGCTTCTTCTTAGTGGGGGGAGGGTTATGGATACTTGCAGGGGAGGCGGTGGAGGCTTTGGAGGGGAAGGGATGGACTTGGCCAGGACTTTGGCACTTTTGGGTGTGACACGGCAAGGGGAGGACAGGGCTAAGGTCAAGATCACACAGGAAAAGTTTCTTAGACACAGAGGGATGGCCATCAGAAGAGTGTGGGGATTTGGAATTTGAGGTATTGGTTGTCAGATGTCGAGTTGTGGCTGTCTTGGGTGTGTGCTTGTGGGAGGCATGCTTGTGTGTGGTGGGTGTCTGCTGGGTGGGTGAGTGAGGTCATTTATGTATCTTGGGTAGAGGGGGGTGGTGGTGCTGAGGGATGTCAAGGTGGGTTGGTGGGTAGAAGGCTGTCTGTTGGGGTGGTGACTACAGTTATGGTGGATGTGCTGCATGTAGGTGTGTCAGTAGTTGTGGTGTCTGTGGGTATGGTGATTGGGGTGGATGTCTGAGGGTCTGCTGGGGTGGTGTCTACAACATTGGATCAATGACTGTTGGTGTTCTGCATGTGGGTATGCTTGATGTTGTGTCTGTGATGCTGAGGGTGGGGTTGATGTCAGGGCAGGTTGTGACTGTTGCTGTGTTTGCGGTTGGATGTTGTTTGAGTGAATGCCGATGTGTCTTGTGGTGCTAGTGTTTGGGAGCACTACCTTTATCTGTTGAGGTGGACTCAGGAGAGTCAGTCTGTGTGCTTTGGGTAGGTCAGTGAAGGG
The DNA here is from genome assembly GCF_031143425.1 of Pleurodeles waltl. Lineage (NCBI taxonomy): Eukaryota > Metazoa > Chordata > Amphibia > Caudata > Salamandridae > Pleurodeles > Pleurodeles waltl. The sequence continues at coordinate 859,952,725 of NC_090448.1, read as the reverse complement.
GGGGACTGGACTGGGAAAAGGAAGGTGGGGGAGATGCAAGACAATGAGTGACTGGCTGTCGTCAGTCTGGAGGCCAGAACCTGAAAAGATCTCTGTAGGCCAGCCATTGCAGAAACGCGTTTGTCTGCAGGAGTTGTCTCCAGTCCCTGGATGGCATTCATGATGGTGGACCGGCCCATGGAGATGGACCTCACTGAGGGCTTCAGGGGCAACAGGGACTGGGGCAGAGGTGCCGGGGGCAAAGGAGGTGCCCACCCGCTTGGGTGAGCAGACATGGCTAACTGGTTGGGGAGCTACAAAGAGGGCGGTGATAGAACAGGGGTGGCCGACATAGATGGTCTGCCACCTTTAGGTAGTGGCCAATGGAGGAGGAATCCAATGTTGTTGATGCAGATCTGGTCTCCCCCTTGGCACTCCCCTTGCCCTCAGGGCCACTGAGTCCCTCTTTGTCAGGGGTGTCTTGAGCCGAGGTCCTGTGGCCATATTCTTCCCCACTCGGCTGTGCACCTTCTCCTTCGCCTGCCTGTCCTGATGCTGCGAAAAGAAAGAGGGATAGGCTAACTCATGCAAAAATTCTGAAATGAAGATGAAAATCATCTGTCTATAATCTTTAAAAAAAACTTCACTAAATTCAGTACCAACACATATGTGAAAAACGTGTTTTTAATGCTTTGAAAGCTGCATCAGCATATAATGATGAATCATTTTTATAAGCATACTTTAGGAAAATAAACAAAGAGTGATAGTAGAAACAAGTGATCCCCAAGTGAGAAAAGAGACACCACACCCTAAAGCAATAAAAAAATAATTTATAGTTTTGTGATCTTTGGTGTATCTCACAAAGACAGCCCCTTATTAAGTTATGAAGTATGCTTGTCCATAGATTGATTGATAATTTGAAACATAATCAAAGAGGTCTTGTCCGATTAACGGGTCAACAGTGTGTCGACCCTCATGCTGGATTCTAGGGTCTCATCAGGACAAAAAAGGATCTGGAGAACTGTTAAGGAAAAGACCATCAGAAAGGAGTGTGCTATGATGCATAGAAACAAAAAGGGGTATATTTAAAATATATATACATACTGGTGAAAGGTTGGAATTCTTAAAGAAAGCTTAAGCTGGATGTCGAATATTGGTATCTGGAAAAAGGGGAGCTCAATTCAGTGAAAAGGCTTATATTAAAATTAGTATTTGTGGGAGCAAGTTATAGTAAGGCATAACTCACCACTGTCTGACCCAGAATGGTGCTTTTGTCATCTAAAAAAAAGAAAAGCATTCATGAGCCTGTGAAAACCAAATGAATGCAGCTTAAGGAGAGCTGGGTACACTGCAGATGTGTCTGCTATATTTAAATTGATTGTAAATGAGTTTCAAATGGATATGTATTTTGTGATAATTATACTCAGGTTCACTGGACATTCTGGGTTGCTCTTGTATTTGTTTAGTGATTAACAACCACAGCATACGGTCCATACATGCCACAGTCAGTCTTCTAACTCTACTATCACACTTGGCTCATACTGAAGCATGCTTTTGAATCACCGTTCAATGCACACTGATAGCACCTATAGCCATCATAATCCATCACATGATATGCTGTGATAAACTCTATCCTGTCTAAAGTTAATTCATGTTACAGTATAGGGGAAACTGTATACATGGGGTACTTACCTGCTCCTCTGGTGCACCATAGAGCAGTTCATACAGAGGTAGGGCCTCATCATCAAGCTTGTCCAGCCCCTGAGGGGTGAAAGCATGGGCCTATCACCTGTTGGACATGGGATAATGGATCCCAGAGGCAGTAAACAGCTGCTCGGATAGTGGAGGTCTTGCTGGCAACAGTGTCAGGAGTCAAGTGAGGGAATCTGTAGGAGATGGTGGTCACATCTGCCATGTACCTCTGGTGTTCACAGCCATTGGCCAAAGACCGCCATTGGCAAAATCGTTAGCCTATGGCTATGTCCACCACGGTTGACCCTGCCAAACGCTATGATGACTTCCACCAGCGGTCGTGGGCGGTTCTCCAATGTCCAGTAGAGTAGGTCAGGCAATGGCTATTTTAGAGGCAAGCAATACCAGTATTGGTATTTTCAGATGCATCACAAATCCAATTTTGTCATTCTGGAGAGTCCTAAGTTCTGGTTATGTCCTGTCATATTTGTTAACATATTTAACCCTCATATCGTTATGCTGCCAAGCACATGTGACCACAGAAGTAAGGGCACAGATCCAAAATCATTTCCCCCATCTAATTTAGGTGAAGGCTCATGAAATCACTGTCCCAGTGGAAAGTCACCTGCACATTTTGTTGCGGACCGGGTAGCTGATGGAAATATATATGGTGAAAAGCGAGGGACAAAGGTGTCACTTATATGTATTTTAAATTGGTGATGTGTACTGTGTAGCATGTATTCTGCTGATCAGATGCCATGCCACTGTTTTGTTATCTTGCAAGGGGCACATTGTATGACGGCTGTAAACTCCTTTGGTCCTGACAACCTCCTATGTACCATCCACTGGCAGATTTAAAAGCCAGGGAAGACAGGCACACCATAAAGATATACCACCTGGATAGGCAGACAATCATGGATCTTTGTCATCAGTTGGAGCCAGACATCATGCCAGCCATCAGTCATCCAAATAGCACATCACCCATTGTTCAATTCATGGTAGTGTTGCACTTCTTGGCCACAGGCTCCTTCCAAAATGAAGTGGCCCAGTTCAGTCTGTTCTTGAAGGATGTACTTTTTGCATTGCTAAAACAGAGAGGCCCTCATTATGACCCTGGCGGTCGGCTGTAATATGATGGAAAAAACTGACTGCCAACAGGCTGGCGGTACGTTCTACCATATTATGACATTGGTGGTTTGGCTGAAGCCAAACTGCCAATGTACCACACCGACTGCCACGGCGGTAATAGCCGCCGGGCTGGAGATATCAATCTCCAGCCCTGCGGCCATCACTGATCCTGCCTGCGGGATTATGACCCCACCTACCACCATGGTTTCCGTGGCTCCCTTACCACCACGAGAACCCTGCGGTAGGCACTATCAGTGACAGGGAATCCCTTCCCTGTCACTGATAGAAGTCTTCCCTACCCCCACCCCCGCTCCCCAGATTCCCCCCCAACCCTCCCTTCCTCTCCAAACCCCCCTACATTCAAACCCCCTTCACACACGCACAAACGCATACACACACCCATTGCCATATTCATCCACGCATGCATACATCCATTCACACACACATCCACACACACTTTCATACATACATGCAGACATGTATTCACAGAACACAACATACACGCACTCACACCTCCATACATGAACACACATTCAACACGGCACACACACCCGCATACACGTATGCACAAACATTCACACACACACACACAACACCCCCAACCCCTCTCCTCTCTGAGCACCCACTTACCTGTGTTTAGGAGGTCCTCCGGCAGGAGACGGGATGGGGCGCTGCTGCCACCAGCAGCATCCGCCAGCAGAACACCGCCAGGCCATATTATGGGTCAAAATACAGCTGCCGCCTGTCACCTTACTGCCTTCCGCCGGCATGGCCACAGCCAGATTTCTGCCATCCTTCTGGTGGAAATCTGGCTTTGGTCATAATATGGTGGATGGCTGGTAGCCGCGGCAATGGTCTTTTGGCGGCCGTCGCCACGGCGGTAGGCAGTATTTACCCCCAATGACATAATGAGGGCCATTAAAAGCTGTATTTGTTTCCCTCAATGTGAGTATTTGGCTTATATGTAGGTAGACTTCTATGGTTTAGCACACATTCCACATGTGGTTAGAGCCATTGATGGTACGCATGTAGCCTTGGTTCGGCCGCATGGCAATGGACAAGTGTATAGGAACTGGAAAACCTTCCATTCCATCCGTGTTCAAGTTGTCTGTTTGGTGGACCTCTTCATTTCACAGGTCTGTGCCAGTTACCCGGGTTCAGTCCATGATGCCTTCATCATGCGGAACAGCGCTATTCCACAGTTGATGACATGACTGTATCCAGAGAGGGCCTGGCTGGTTGGTAAGTCAATTATGTCCTGTCTGATTGCATGCTATGCTAACACAAAAGGAGGGACTGGGAGTGTTACTGGTCCAGTGTACAATCTCCCTATAATAGTAACTATATACAGGTACACTGTTCCAAAAATAGAAAAAAGAGAAAATGAAAACAGGGGAGACCTGTAATCTCAGGAGCAAGAGCCCTCAAGCATCACTCTGGATGACTAGCATCATCATCGGGAATCGCTCCTCACTAGGCCGGCGCTGCAATGCCTAGTGGGCACCCCGAAATGGGGGCTCTCAGCCTAATTCTGAGATAGTGACTAGAAAATTCAATAGTACAAAATAAAGGTGCCGTAAGTCACCATCAAAGACAAAAAAGAGGAAAAAAAGAATTTAAAATTGGTTATTCATCCATAAACTTCATCATTTAATCAGTCAAATGTAACGAGGATGAAGACCAAGGTTAAAAACAGTTTTGAAAGTAAGGTTGAGGATTATGCTCATACACCTTTCAAAAGTGAATAAATATATTAGAGAGTCCTAAAAATTATAAGGCACCTCTATGTCATGGTCGACATGTTTCGCGTCTATTGGTCTATACAGATCCACTGACGCTTCATCAGGACCTACGTAACTGAGTAAACAGACCTCTTTAGAAATACATGGGAACCGGTCACTTACTTAAGTTGACTGGTAGTACAGGTACCCACCCCCTACTCGAGAACAGGTTCCATGGGTAAGGCATCTCTAGGACTCATGGTGACAATATTTAGTCCCTGGTCCTGTACTCGGACCTACCCTCGGAGACTGCCTCCCGAAAACGAGCAGCTATGCCTGCTGCAATGGAGTTGATGGGAGGGACTCATGTTTGCACATATGTCACATTGCCTTACGGGGACTTTGCATACCCAAACCGTCCATGGTTGCTGACACCGGTGAGGATCCCAACTGCGCCAGGGGAGGACCGCTTCAACAAGGCCCACTCCAGGACACGCTGTGTCCTGGAGTAGGCCTTTGGGCTCCTGAAAGCCAGATTCAGGTATTTGAACAAGTCTGGTGGACCCCTCCTCTACTCACCCACAAAAGTGTGTTTATGATGATTGTTGCCTGCTGCATGCTCCACAACATTGACCTGAGGAGAAATATCTCTTATATTCCTAATGAGGGAGAGCTAGCAGTGCCACCGGTTGAGGTCCTTGAAGTGCTAAGTGAGGATGACAGTGATGAGGATGAAGGTGTGGATATACGAGCAGATCTCATCAATCATTACTTCACTTGAATGTAAGTATGTGATGTGCGTTGAAAATTGTGTCAATGTGAGGAACTGTAGGGATCAGGATGTATTCAGTAGGGCATTTCTTTTGCAAAGAGACAGGGCATCATACAGGCAAGAATTGTAAGTTATTTCAAACTAGATCATGTCACTATGTTGCTTATATCCTTTTCTTGCCTCTTTCTCCCAGCAATGTCATTGTATCAATTGAAATCAGAACTAATGCTGATGTATATGTGTAGTTTGACCAGCCTTGACTCATTGTAGTGTGTCATTTTCTTTCAGGTGTCTTCACCATGCCATCCTCATGTGAGCATTTCCAAGTTGTGTCATTGACAGGCTGCAGTTACTGGTTTGACGTGAGGTGAAAATGGATTGATCTAGGCAATGTTGCTCATAGTTTGGGAGGGTGCTCAAGCAGCCTGAACATTGGATGTGTATGAAGGTAACATTCACAATACATTTGTTTGTAGTGGTGTGCTGGTGCAATTGTCTCGTGTCTGTGACCATTTGGCCTAGACATATGTCATCAAGTTCAATATAAGCATTCTCCCTTCAGAATAGTTGGAGAATTAACTTGTATGTCCTGTTTGTAGCTGTTGATGTGTTTCCACATTGCATGACACAGAGCCTGTGTCACAACACTGACATGGGTTAGTATACTGGCAGCAGCTGCTTGGTCATTGTAATGGGACGGATCTATGATCAGGGACTCTCATACTGCACTCATGGTTTTGGCATGTGATAAGTGTCTAGCTGGTGTACACATCCACTAATGTGGTGTTCTAATTTTCAGGACAAGGTCTGAGTAAAGCCTTTCATCTATAGTGTGGGGGATGGTACCTTGGCATATCTTGCCTGATCCAACATGTTTTCAGACATACTGGACTATGACAGTACAAAGATTGGGCCTGCCTATGTGCTGTAATGTGCAAATATTTTTTAGATGTGACCTCCAACTTGTTTCAGTGTGTAGATAGTTATCCTTTGCATGACGCTACCATTGACATGTCACTCCTTCAATTACCATCTTGTGTCTTCTTCATTTGCATGACAATGGCTTACATTTCAACATTTCAACATGTGTAACAGAAGTAAGCCACCAAAGTGTGCCTTATTGGTGAATTAATTTAGATTTGGTGCACAAACTAAGTGACCACAGGACAATCAATTAATGATATGTGTGTGAATCAGTCAGGGTGAATTAAATCATTTTAGTAGAATCCACTACATTTGGAGTCCAATGCCCAGTGTCCTGCTAACAGGGAAAATGGAAAGTGGTTGGAGCACAGTCAACAGGGTGGATACATGGCACACAAAGGACTGTCATCAGGAAGAGTTCACTTTCTGGCAATGGTGTCTGCCTTGACATCCAATGCTCCTGGCTTCTTGGCTGGATGTTCCAACTTGCGGGGGGTCAGTAGATACAGAGGCAGGGGTGTCTGAGGTGGTGGCATCCCCTGAAAGGAACTCCCTTCCAGCTGGATGGTGCAGATGTTCGTGCACACCCCAGGTCTTGAGGCCAAGATGTTGTTGGTGGCCAACCACTTCTCCATAGCCTCTTGCTAGTTGTCCCTCTGCATCTGCCTTATTTCCCTAAGATCAGTGAGTACCAGAACCTTCACGCCTTGTGTTTGCTGGTATGCTCCCAAGACTTGGGCAATGGTGTCCTAGCCAGGTTCTTCCTCAGTGGCTTCAAACCACTGGACCACAGCATCCCTCCCCACACCCTACCCTCATTGCCTACTCCCACTGGTTCCAGGACCATCATTGTCAGAGGTGGGTTGTTAAGACTCAGGAACCTGGACTGGGCGCATGAGATGTTTGTAACTGGCCTTGGTGCACAGGCTTCAGGGTGATATGCTTCCTGTGATGTTGATGCAACAGGGCTGGAAGGATTTGATGTGGTCAGGCTGAGGCTCTCAGGAGTTGTCTAACCAGGTTGCCTGGATGGGCCAGCACAGTGCTCAACGTTCACTGCTCCAGGAGTGTTCTCCTCGTTGAGGGCTTCCTCAATGGAGGTGGTGGCAATCTTTTCAATGGTCTCTGTGGTTGCAGTTGCAGCTCGACCTGTTGATGTGAGAGATACAAAGTTAAAACTTGTATTTTGACATCTACCTCCTCCTCCTACATTTGCCAGTGACATTGGTCTAGGTCCATAGTCACAATGGATTTGGTGGTTTACCTATTGTAACAAGTACACATCTTAAGAATGCCAGTCCCATTTGAGTGCAGTAAGGTCAGACTGTCAGCAAGTTTTTTGCTGTTGGAGGGATAGCTGTGGACTATTTTGCGAGCAGTGCAGGCAGAACAGTGGGTGGGCAGATTGTACCTTGTGTTATCTTGACATTAGTTTTGAGTCATGCAGCCAGTGATGGGACACAGCCTGTGATGTGTTAGTGGTCAACATATAGTCATGGCATTGTGGATGTGACCGCTGCCAAAGCCAATCAAATTACACATCTTGTGGCCTTAGATCTGTCTCAGATGTTCTTTCACAAAATTTTGTGGTGTCTTTCCTGAGCACACAATTTCCATCTTGGCATAGTTGCTGGAGATGGATTAGGTATGTGTTGGCACATCAGAGGGTGTATCCATATCATGTATCCTTGTCCCTCCTAGGTGTGTCAAGTTCATAAATGAGTTTGTAGACAGTGGGACATTATCATACATAGAGTAACCTGGTATTTGCGGTTGCATGGGCTTGGGCTCCTGGGCTTTAAAGTGAAGTTGCACATTTCCCAGTTTACATTATCACCCCTTTAAGGATGGCTTTCTTCCAATGAAAGTGTACCAACAGGGATATTTGACCTTGTGCAGAGTGGGCTGGGCCATTGGATGAAGGAGAGAGATCTTCCTGGCATTAACAGTGCTGTATGTTCCTGTACTACAGGCAGTTCCTTTATATATCTTCCCCAGGTGTTTGCACATCATGTGTGAATTTCAGATATCACAGTAATTTTTGCAGGTGTATGCTGTACCATTGCTTCTTGTGAGAGTAAGGGATCCTCCTACGAGACCGAGCCATTTTCCTGCCAGTACTGCACTCAAACTCTATATAGTTGTCCTCCCCTCAGTTGAGTATATTCCAATGAGTGAGCGGAGGGAGAAGGTTGTATTGTGTGAGTTGTCCAGTGTGTTGGCTGAGATGGGTAACACTAGTATTGCCCCATGGCCTTAGAATCCCTGCCAGTGCCTGTCCTGCACTCACACAGTCCAGTTGTCCCCCTCCAAGGTGAGTACAGTTCACAAGGGATTTTTACAACAAGGTTAATTTGGGTGTGGTTTTTCTTATGGTAAAACAGTGCCTGCTGGGAGTTTTGGTACTGTCAGTCCCTGTACTAACCACACCATACTCAGATGCTGTGCCCATAGGTGAGTAGTTAACTGCACATGTGAGATGCCATACAGGGGTGTTTGTACAACTGGACACAGGGGTGGTGAATGGAGTGACATTGTAGGTGGCATAAGGTGATCAGTGAGCATACATGACAATACATTTTTGTGACATTTTAATTGTTGTGACTTACCCGACTCCACTCCCCCAGGTATTTCTGTCAGGTTCTCAGGATCCAGGATTGCGAAAACCTTCTGTTCCCATAATGGGAGCTGTAGGGAAGAAGGTGGGGGACCACCGCCAGTCTTCAGGATGGCTAGCTGGGTCCTGAATGCCATGGAATGTACCTTGCCCCTGAGTTTGTTCCACCTCTTCCTGATGTTGTCCCTTGTGCATGGGGTGGTGCCTACAGCATTCACTGTGTCAACTATCTTCTGCCATATTTCTATTTTCCTAGTGATAGTAGTCTGCTGGACTTGGGCTCCAAATAATTGTGGTTCTACTCTAATGATTTCATCCATCATGAATCTTAACTTGTCATCAGTGAAACTGGGATTTTTCTTTTGTGACATGGTGAAGGGTGCGGTGTGCCAAACAGGTGATAGTGAGTGATTACAGTAGTGATGGTCAAATAAGGGTGATATGTGATATGTGAATGTGTGAGTTGATGGGTGTCTAATCTAATCTAGGGTATTTTCTGATGGAAAATCTTGCTCTGTCCTCTGTATTTTGTGTGGGAGTAGCAAAGGATTGTGGTTTGTGAAGGGGTGTGTTTTATAGTTTTGTTTGTGGGTGAGAGTATGTGTGTCAGCTGTGTGGATTTTGAATCCATCTAATGTGGTGTTGTGTTTTACTGTGGTGACCACTGACCGCCATGGTTCAGACCGCCATTGAAATACCCCCATTGGAGAATTGTCATTGTTGTTTTCGACTTGTAAAACGTTTGGTGGTAGGTTGACGGGCTGGCAGTGCCGGTGGTTGGACCTCCTATTTCCCCACTCGTCAGAGTCCTGGTGATCTTGTTTTTATGGCTGTGTTTTGGCAGTCCTGGTTGTGCAACTCGTAATATGGCGGTCTGTATGACTACCAACTTTGATGTCTTTTGGCAGCCGCCAACCATGCCAGTCTGCCAGTCTGTCCGCCAAAGTCGTAATGAGGCGCTTACGTTTTTTTTGTGAGTATAATTACTGGGTCAGTGGTACGCTCCATACGGATCACTTCACAATTCACAAAATCATATCAAAAGATTGCTCTTCAACAATATTCCACAGTGAGAACATCCCTTACTAAGTCTTCCTCGCCTATTTTAGATGCTGTTTGAGTTTAATAAGATCCTTGATTCTCTGCATATGGCCCATATTTAAAGCACATTTCTTACTGAATTCAATAAAGATGCTACTTTTGACTTACCGGAGTAATTGTCTCAAATGCTTACATTACAACCTTAATGCTGACATCACAACCTTACTTCTATTGTTTTTTCAGACATTCAGTGGTCAAGCTTAAAACAAGCTGCCATGGAGGCAGCCTTATACAGTTCTTGAAATATGAAATCTTGATCAGGGAAAGGTTAATAGATGTTATGAGATCAGAAAAGTAACCATTTTGGATTTCACAATAGCAGGATTATTCACCACCTTTTAAAAAATCTTAGTCGTGCTCATGATGTTGGGCCTCATTATGAGTTTGGTGGACAGGAAAGCCCGTCTGCCAAATTCCCGAAAGGGTGGCCGCTGGTGTAGTGGTGACCACCCCACCGGACCTATTAGGAGTTTCCTGCCAGGCCAGCGGGCGGAAACCTTGGTTTCCGCCCACCGGCCTAGCGTGAAACAGGCTACAGTATTATCTCTGGCTCATAATAGAGTGAACATTGTGATGGTGCTGGGCAGGGGGACGCAAAGTGCATGGGCAATGCAGGGGTGGCCTGTGGCCTCCTGCACCTGTTCTCTAGCAGCCTTTTCATGGTGGTGATACTACTATGAAAAGGCTGTAAGAGAACGAGGTTGTACTACGCAGGGCAGCGCTGCCCTAGCAGAATACGATCTCGATCACGAGATTACGATCTCCACCACTGCCAGGCCATTGGGATCACCGATCCTGGTGCTGCTGGTGGAATCCTACCGGTCTGACCACCAGGGTATTAATATGGCAGCGGAGGTCCTGACCACCACCGTGGGGCTGGCGGTCTAAGGACTGCCAACCTCGTAATGAGGCCCTTTGTCTTTTGAACCTGTTGGTTATCATGTTCCTGATCCATCATTAGGACCAGCATGCTGCATTGTCATTCAAAATCTGAATAATTGTGGGAAATGTTTTTATTCATTACATATAACTAACTCCAATTCATTACATAGCATTGTTGCTTATATATTCACAAATGCATAATACAGTAAATGTGAAGTAGCAACTTTTCAAGTGACTAAGATTATGGCCATCACCAAAATTCAACAGGGTAGACACATTTGTCAGACTTTATTATCCCCAGACTGGGTTTAGGTATAACCCACTGGGAGTCTAAAGAACAGATGTCTCGCTGACAAAACTGTGTTTTGAAGTCTCTGGACCAAACAACTAAATTACTCGGATGCCTTGACAACACCTCAGAGAATGGGGAACCTTTTCTAAATCTCATTTTAAATGACAAGGAAAACAGGTGCAAAAAAATGTTCCATTCAGGTTCATATTACTGGATACGTTCTTATGGCCAGCCTAAAGTATATATATAATCTAGAGTATACAAACTATTTTCTAAGGCCAGGCTAGATACTAAGCTTCTGCTAGGTTGACTACAGAGTCCCCCTCAACAGATATATGAATCGGAAATATTGTAAAAATGTTGAATACGTACAAATGAAATGTAATAAACTTGTAAAACATATCAAACAATGTTGTAAAAATGATGAAATTTGTAAAGTATAAATTAAGTTATAGTATAAAATACATACAATTATTTATTTTATACCATTAAAACATATGTTATAATAATGTCAAAAATATGTATAAAAAATGAAGAAATGTTAACAAATTGTTAAACAAAGAAGAATATGAGTTGTGAAAATAGTGACAACATGATTATTTGCTTAACTTTATATATTTTTTATTTTTTGTATGTGTGATGAAAAATGTAAGATATAGAATAAATGAAAACTGAGAACGTAAAAATAGAAAAATGTCTGACATGGCTTTATCATACAAATTTTTTTTATCAATAATATTATTGGTTACAAATGTGCAGCTATGTGTTTTACATTTCACATCACCAACAATAATGATGAAGTAACACCAAATATTTCTACTACAGATAAATAAAAGTAAAATAGATTTTTTTTTAACACAATTATAAAATGGAATTATCACACTCCAATGTAAATCGTTTTTAAAACTTTGTTAGACACCAAAGTGATGCTATTAACTATTCCCACTCCAATCTAAACTAATTATGAGAAAGGCACTAGATATTAAAGGGGACACAAGCATATTTCTTTGTAATATACTTTATTAAAATAGTTTATGTTTTAATATTTTATAATGTTTATTTTTTCCTATCAAACACAGTTAATACCATTGATAGATTTCTTAATTAACATAACCAAAAATAAAAATAAAATATTAATATAATAAAATAAATTTTACATTTTTAAATATGTATGTGCGTATCTTTAAAATCATTTATTTAAAATTTAAATTTCAAACATTATTTTTTTATAAATGTCCCCATCCTTGTCCCCTAATAACCTCATATCATGCGACTAAAAAAATCAACTATTAATTGTATACATTATTACAACTAATAATACAAATTTCATCAACTTCCTAAGAGCAAAGTATTTTACTAAAAACACAAATACAAAATTAATAAACACATACAATCAAACACACTACAATTCATCAGATTCTAATTAACACAAACAATATTACATACAATAATATTTTCTACATCTATTTTGTTTACAGTAATATTTAAAAAAAACTAAATACAATGGGCTTGATTTAGAGTTTGACGGAGTGGTTACTCCATCACCAAAGTGACAGATATCCCATCCGCGATATTACAAGTTCCTTAGGCCATAATGGAATTGTAAAACGGCAGACAGGATATCCATTACATTTGTGACAGAGTAACCTCCCTCCACTAAGCTTTAAATCAGGTCCAATATTTGTACCTTCGATATTCCTGTCCACAATATTTTTTATGTTCCATTATTCTTGACACTATATTTTTAGATCACAATATTTTTGCCCAATGTTTTGTCCAAACACTGCATTTTGATGCATTCATAGGTTTAATAGCTTTAGTAAATCTTGGAATGTGCCAAAATGAGTTGATGGATGCATAAGAACACTCATGCACCAACATTGCAATGCTGTTCCAAAGAAAGATAATGCAAGGCAGCGGTGTGTGCTGCCTTGCGTTACTTTATGTTTACTAAAGTATGCAAAGCCATGCAAAGTGGCTTTGAATGGTTATGTCAATACCAAAAATGATCTTGCGTTGAGGTTGCACCACAAAAGAGACGTAACCTGAGACAGAAATCTTAGTAAATCTGTACCCTAGTGTATAGTTCTTGGCCAGAGGTGGCATTGTTGGAGGAAGAGAGAAGTGGAGAGATCTGCTAGGAAGTATGTTGTTGCTATCATCTCATATCTGAAAGTCATTGATGTAGCAAAGGGCCATAGTGTATAGATATTTAGGACCAGCAGTCATGGACTAGATTAAAGTCCTCCAATTGACCTGCCGTACATGGCTTAAAACCGGACTTCTTTTGAGGAGACACTGTAACCACCAAAAACGCAATTGTAATCAACGAGCTAGGAAGAAAAACCATTGGCGTCGAAGGCACGGAAAAAAGGAAAACTGACGTCAGCACGCCGACGAGGACCTCTTATTGGCACGGTGACGTCAGACGGAGTCACGTGGAGCCGTGCCATTATGGCGTCCTCGTTGACGTGGACAGCTAGGAGGAAGACTTTCCGTCGGATGCTGGCGCAAGGACGAATTCATAAGGTGAGGAATCCACAGGTAGCAAGTGTATCCACCAGAAAAAGCGTTACCGAAGGTAAGTAACTTGTTCTTCTCTTCAGTTATTCCATGAATGTTCATTCAGTGATGGCTGGTTTATTGGCTGCACAGTACTGGTGCTGGTCATTCCTCGTAGCATATATGCCTTAATTGAATGTATCAGGTGTAAGTTATAGTTTGCTGCTGACTGTTGAGTGCTGTGGTATTAATATTACTGTGGGCCAAAAATGCTATGTATGAACATACATTACTCTGTAATACTTCGGTGAAGCATATGTCTGCTCTCCTTAACTGACCTGCTTATCAAAATTAGTTTTCTGGTTGGGTTGTTTCCAATCTGTAGATATAAATGAATGATAGAGCTTGAGAGTGAAATTATCTTTCCTGGTCATGGTGCTGGGATATATAGAGGTGTAGTTGCCTTGGAAATAGCCATGCTTTCTACTGTCTTATGAAGTGTATGCTTTGCATTCTGGCTAGTAGTGTACTCCAGAGTTTGGTAGCTCAGTCTGAGAAAGCAGTGCGTCCTATGGATTTCTTAAGGGAAGGTGGTATGATAAGTGATACAAGCCTGAAGCGCAATGTCCTGATTTGTTTAAATTGCTTACATTTAGATTGTAGTTATAGTTGTCCTTTTCCTTGGAGGCTCTGTGAACAGTGGAAAGTGTCCTGAACATTGCCTTTCTTTCTATAGGTAGCGAGGGGAGTGGTTGCAAGATTGGACTCATGTGTTCTCTTCAGTGAAGGCAGAGTTAAAATCTTGCAATAGCATTTTGGATGAGTTGTATTAATCAGTATACACAAATATTTACATCAAGTACACAAGTCCATACACTGTCCCTTGTAAATGTCCGTGGACCAGTGGTCCCAAAAAGCATCAGCGAAGCCCACACATGACACCTGCCTCAAAATGGAGAGAACACGGCAGGGGAATCAGGTCGAAAAAAAATAGGCACCTCAGGGGGCAGGGGAGGGGTGCACCTCAGCCGGATGATGGTACGACACCACTGCTCCTCGAGAGGGCTCCATGCCCATTGCTTGGCCCTGAGAAGTACAAAACCACAGTCTCTCAAGTCTCTCAAGTGGGTGGTTTGCCCACTGCTTGGTCCTGGGGAGTGCAAAGCCATGGTCTCTCAAGTGGGTGGGTTGCCCACTGCTTCGTCCTGGGGAGTGCAAAGCCACAGTCTCTCAAGTGGGTGGTTTGCCCACTGCTTGGTCCTGGGGAGTGCAAAGCCACAGTCTCTCAAGTGGGTGGGTTGCCCACTGCTTGGTCCTGGGTAGTGCAAAGCCACAGTCTCTCAAGTGGGTGGGTTGCCCACATGCTCTGGAGGGGGCTTTGTGCTCAGGTTGCTTCATCCTGCCAAGGATTGGGTGAGTGGATGCATTTCTCCACTGGTTCTGGAGGTGGCTTTATGCCCAGTCTGCTTCATCCTGCCAAGGATTGGGTGAGTGGATGCATTTCTCCACTGGTTCTGGAGGTGGCTTTGTGCCCAGTCTTCTTATTCGTGCCAAGGATTGGGTGAGTGGATGCATTTCTCTACTGGTTCTGGAGGGGGCTTTGTGCCCAGTGATGCTGCACCTGGGGTGTGGCAGTTGACATCCTCTCACCTGGGTGTCTTAGCCATGTGATGTGCCTGGAACAGGTAGCATGATACTCCATGGAGGCAGAGCCACACTCCATCCTGTGGTGACTTAGGCTGGCAATTGGTGGTTCGTGTCAGTGCTGGAGGTGGTGCCTCAAGTGGCGTGTCCAGGACGTCACCTGCAGACTTGGACGGCTTCCCACTGGGGATGGTGCTGACGTTCGACAGAGTGGTATTGGCTGTGCACGTGGCGGTGCTGATGGTGGTGCAGGTGGCGTTGGCTGCGGCAGAGATGCTGCCAGTGCTGGCCGTGGTGCAAGTGTCTGTTGTGGTGGAGAGAGAAACCATACCATCTCCTGCAGCCTTGGATGGCTGATCCTAGGGGAAGATGCTGCAGCCTGACGTTGTGGCAGCGGCAGTGCAGGTGGCGGTGCAGGTGGCGGTAGGAACAACGGTGGTGACTGTGGTGCAGGTCGCTGCCATCCCTGATGATATGGTGGTCACCAGCCCCTCACCAGGAGGCATCGTGCCCTGAGGTGACTTGCCCTTTGGCTTGTGGCCCTCCCCCACCTTGGCAGTTGCTGTAGGGACCTTGGCACTGTCCTCTCTGTGCTTAGGCAACGCCTTGCTGGGTGGGTGGTGTGACTTCCCCCTGCTGGAAGCCGGCCCCTTTTTAACCTTTGCAGGAGGCGGAATAGGGTGGTCCTTCATATCTGTAGGTGGCACACTGGCAGCTCTGACGGGTGCCCCCTTCGACCGTACCGGACTTGCAGGGACCACAGTGGATGCAGATTTGGTGTCTGAGGTGCTGTGCTGGGATCTAGACATCCGGGCCCTAGGGGAAGGATGGGGAGGAGTTGTAGGGAAGGGGTTAATGTTAGCTAGGAAAAGTTTTTTAGACACCCTGGGACGGGAAGATGGAGGGTGTGTGAGAGTGGAGGAAGAGGTAGTGGTTGTAGGAGGTGTATGTCTGATGAGTTTGGGTGAAGGTGCATGGGCTGGAGGCAGTTGTGAGGTGGATGGCTGTTGAGTGGGTGTGTGCGTGCGCTTGTGTACTTTGGGAGGAGGGCTCACAAACACACTGGGAGAGGACACAGGGGACGTGTGAATGGTAGTGGGGGTGGTGAATGCACGTGAGCGGTGTGTTGTGATGGGTGTGCTGGTGATGGAGGCAGTGGCTGATGATGTAGTGCCTGCAGGTGTGAGTGGAGACGAGACTGGGAGGGAGGTGGAGGACGTGGAGGGGGGGGACACAGTGGAGGAAGTAGATGTTGGTATGTGTGCATGGTATGGTGCTTGTGTGAGTGCCTATGGGATGTGTGGTGCTTATGTTTTCCTGAGCCACTTTTGTCTGTTGATGTGTGTACATGCTGGTCTGATGGTGTGCTTGGGATAGGCTGAGGTACAGGGGATTGGGGTTGGGTAGTGGAAGTTGGAGGGGGGAGGCTGGACACAGGGACAATGGCTGCCATCAGTGCTGAGGCCAGAGCCTGAAATACTCTCTGTTGGGCCACCACGCCAGAATGAATGCCCTCCAAGTATGCATTTGTTTGTTGCAAATGCCTCTTGACACCCTGGATGGCATTCAGAATGGTTGACTGCTCAACAGTGAGGGATCTTAGGAGGTCAATAGCCTCCTCACTGAGGGCAGCAGGGGTGACTGGGGCAGGGCCTGAGGTGCCTGGGGCGAAGGAGATGCCCACCTTCCTGGGTGAGCGGGCACGGGAAACTCGCTGAGGGGCTGCTGGGAGGGTGATGCTGGTGGGGGGGGTGGCGGCTGCACCTGTTGTTGGAGTGGGCACAGAGGTGTCCGCCACCCCCAGGGAGCTTCCATCAGAGAAGGAGTCGCTGTCGCTGGTATCCTCTCCTGTCCCCGTCGTGGAGCTCCCCTCGCCCTCCGTCCCACTGGTGCCTTCACCCTCCGTGGATTCACCCTCCTGGGCCATGTGGGATGCAGCTCCCTCCATCACCAGTGCCTCTGCCCCTCCGCCAGATGATGCTAATGCACACAAGGACAGGGTGACAAAACAAGAAGGGGGAAAAGACAGGGAACACACATGGTCAATGCCAGCAACACCACTACCGTTGGCGGACACAGCACACAGGGAGTAGCCCTGTGTATTAGGCCATGCACTACCAGTTAGTAGCAAAGTCATAAGCCCATGGGGTACAATGCCTAACGCCATTAGCTGCACACCTGAGACCCACAGCAGCCTGCCCAGTAGTAGATGCCCACTAACACTATTGGGGTTGGAGTGCTTCAGAGCCTGCCCAAAAAGGGACCTACACTGCCATGTTCGCCCTGGCCTAGGGGCACCCACAGCCCACATCCCCCACCCAGATACTTCCTAAACCGCACAAAGTCTTCTTTATTACACTGTACTCACCACCTGGTGGCTGCTGTGATGCCCTCAAGCACCCATTCAACTCCGGATAGGCCACAGCCAGGATGTGGAACATCAGGGGGGTCATGGTGAGACGGGCACCCCTTCCATGTTGGGAGGCCAGCCCCAACTGGGTCTGCGCCGTCTTCTTGCTCCAGCAGCGCAGGTCCTCCCATCTCTTGCAGCAGTGGGTGCTCTGTCTATGATAGACCCCAGGGTCTGCACTTCCTTGGCGATGGCATGCGGAATACACTTCTTCTGGTGGGCGCTGACCTAGAGGAAAGGTACAGGAGGAAAGGAAATTACTCACACGTCCGAACCGTCAGACTCATTGCCCACCAAGTCCCAACCATGCCCTATCGCACATACACTGACCATCCTCACATGCAGCCCTCAGCCCCCCCAACATGCATCTTCCATCCACACCACTCCAAACAGGCATTGCCCATGCATCATGCTCACAGTGTACTCACATGTTTGTCTGGAGGACCACAGAGTAGCGTGTACTGGGGGAGGACCCCATCCGCCAGTTTGTCCAACTCCTCCGCGGTGAAGGCAGGGGCCCTTTCCCAGACACTCGAGCCATCGTCGCTTCCAGACTGAGGTCACAGCAGCACTTGCATTGTAGGTCGTCTCCTGTTGAAGGTCAGGTATCAAGTGAGTGAACAGATAGAAAATGGCGGTCACGTCTGTGGCGGTGCATACCGTCACCACCTGCGTGCATGGCCATTAGCTCCTGGAACCCATAGGGCCCAATGATGACCAATGCTGACTTACGCGGCAGTCTTCAACCGCATACCGCGATGCAGCACAGTGCAGTTACCTCATTTCCCCTTGTCCCTCCTCACAAGTCAGTCAGCCGCCATTTCAGGGGGACACATGCCATGGCACATAACTGCGTCACAGCAGATTTTGGCACATATACGGACTAACTACGTCACACACGGATTACCTAACATTACTGCAGGCACACTTGTACAACCTATGTGGTAAATGACCCTCTGCTCACCGTTCTCCTCCATAGGCCACAACCGCTGGGGCAGATGATGAGATGGCGGCATCCTCCGGTGTACAGACCTCTGGTGGACCTGTCGACAATGAAGATAGACACATCATAATCACCTACAGACTTGATTGTGCCACAATCCAAGACCTGTGTGCCCAATTGGAGCCAGACCTGATCATCCATCCGCCATCCCAGAGGAATAACCCCTCTAGTGCAGGTCCTGTCAATGCTCCATTTCCTGGCAAGTGGCTTCTTACAAACAACAGTGTCCATGGCATCAGGGATGTCTCAGCCAATGTTTTCTAATGTGTTGACCAGAGTGTTGTCTGCCCTGCTGAAACACATGTGCAGCTACATCGTGTTTCCCCAGGTGGAAGATTTGCCCACTGTGAAGGCTGACTTTTATGTCCTGGGACATATCCGCAACATCATTGGTGCCATTGATGGTACACATGTGGCATTTGCCCCCCGCAGAAATGAACAAGTGCACGGAAATAGAAAAAGCTACCATTCGATGAATGTGCAGATGGTGTGTTTGGCGGACCAGTATATCTCTCATGTGAATGCCAAGTATCCTAGCTCTGTGCAAGACGCCTACATTTTGAGGAACAGCAGAATCCCTTATGTGATGGGCCAACTCCAGAGGCACTGGGTGTGGCTAATAGGTAAGGCCAAGTTCCCCACACAGTATGAGTAGGTGTCTGGGTATGGGGTTGTCCCTAGGGGTTGAGGTGTGTGTCTAACAGGTATCCCTTGACATTTGCAGGTGACTCTGGTTACCCCAACCTCTCATGGCTACTGACCCCAGTGAGGAATGCCAGCACAAGGGCAGAGGACTGCTACATCGAGGCACATGGGCGAACTAGGGGTATTATTGAGAGGACGTCTGACTCCTGAAGGCCAGATTCCGGTGCCTCCATCTATCAGGTGGCTCCCTATACTACTCACAAGAAGGTGTGCCAGATAATCGTGGCATGCTGCATGTTGCACAACCTTGCATTGCGATGCCAGGTGCCTTTTCTGCAGGAAAATGAGCCTGGTGATGGTCTTATGGCAGCGGTGGAGCCTGTGGACAGTGAGGAAGATATTGACAATTGAACGAACATCATCATGCAGTACTTCCAGTGACACACAGGTAAGAGACTGTGGCGGTCATTCTGACCGCGGCGGTCGGCGGTCGCCGCCCGCCAAGCGGTTCCCGCCGAAAGACCGCGGCGCCCATTCCGGCTTTCCCGCTGGGCCGGCGGGCGACCGCCAGAAGACCGCCGGCCGGCCCAGCGGGAAAGCCCCTTCAACAATGAAGCCGGCTCGGAATGGAGCCGGCGCAGTTGCAGGGGTGCGACGGGTGCAGTGGCACCCGTCGCGATTTTCACTGTCTGCAAAGCAGACAGTGAAAATCTTTGTGGGGCCCTGTTAGGGGGCCCCACGGCACCCGTTCCCGCCATCCTGGTTCTGGCGGTGGACACCGCCAGAAACAGGCTGGCGGGAAGGCGGTCGGAATCCCCATGGCGGTGCTGCAAGCAGTGCCGCCATGGCAGATTCCCTGGCCCAGCGGGAAACCGGCGGGAAACCGCCGGCTCACCTTTTCTGACCGCGGCTTTACCGCTGCGGTCAGAATCACCCAGGAAGCACCGCCAGCCTGTTGGCGGTGCTTCCGCCGCCCTCTGCCATAGCGGTCATGGACCGCCAGGGTCAGAATGACCCCCTGTAACTCCTCCTCACATTTCAGAATACTGTAGGACATTGTACAAGTAATCCTCTTAAACTCTGTCTATGGACACTGACTGTTCACTTTGGATTTCCATTTTTCAGATCTGGGTACCCCATTCTGCCTTCTGCTATATGTACTGCTGCCCAACAACTGTCATACATTGGTATGATTAAATGAACATTTACATTGCTATTTGTTGCTAATGTTGTCATTATACATTTGTGAAAGATCAGACTGACTCCAGATTGGTTTGTGCTTAAAGGGTGTTTATTTAGGGGCTAATAGTATTAGGGATGGGCAAGGGGCTTGGGTGATGGTGGAAGAAGGTCCATAGTAGAGTCCAGTCGCTTGGTATCACAGGTGCATTGTCAAATGGGGCATAGGAAGGGGAGTAATGGCAGTTCAATTTGGACAGGATGACATAGTGGGACAGAAGGGCGACAATCAGGAGAGTCCTGTTTCCTGGGGGGGACTTGGCAATGTTCTCTGTCTTCTGCCTGGATCGCTGGGACCGTTTGCGGGATGGTTCTCCTTCTGCACGGGTTAGGGTGCTGGTGGCCTGTTGGTCCTGTGGCGGGGCCTCCTGTCCACTAGCGCCGGCAGAGGTGGGCGGCTGTTCCTCGATTTGGCTAGTGTCAGCGGCCCTTTGTTGTGCCACTGCCTCCCTCATGGTCTTGCCTATGTCAGCCAGCACCCCTGCTATGGTGACCAGGACGGTGTATATGTTGGTGAAGTCCTCCCTGATCCCCATGTATTGTCCCTCCTGCAGGCGCTGGGTCTCCTGAAACTTGGCCAGTACCGTGCCCATGGTCTCCTGGGAATTGTGGTATGCTTCCATGATGTTGGTCAGTGCCTCGTGCCAGCTTCCCTGTTGTCCTGTGCCTCTGTCCCCTGAACCGTGTGCCCACTGCCACTGACCCCAGGTCCCTGATCGTCCTGTGTTTGTGGGGTTGCCTGGGGTCCCTGTAGTGGTGGACACACTGCTGATTGACGTGTCCTTGGGACAGTGGCATGGGCCCACTGGGTGGGTGCTGTGCTGGTGTTTCCTGAGGGGGGAGGTTCTGTGGTGGTTTGGGACTGTGGCAGGGTAACCGACTGTCCAGAGGTCCCAGATATGCCAGGCTGGTCATCATGATCAAGGCGTGCAGAGCTGCTGTCATCACTGTGGGCCTCTTCTGTGCGGGACTAGGTATGGCTGGCACCTCCTGTCCGGAGACATTGAGTAGGGGTCGTGTTGGGACGTAAATGCATTGTTATCGTGTCTGTGTGTGCCATCTTGTTGAATGGGTGTGTTTCCCTGTATTATTGTGCTTGAACTATCGCCTTGGCCCTTGTGTGAGTGGTGATTTTGTGGCCTTGGTGAGTCTCTCTATTGGGCATGCTTTGGTGATCGGTGTCCATGCATATGTGTGATGGGTGTCCATGCATTGTTGTTGCATGCAGGGCTTGCTTGTGGGAGTTGTGGGTTGTGATGGTGGGGGTGTGTGGGTGGTGGTGGAGTCATGGGAGTGAGGGTGAAGGTGGGAGTATGTGATGGCATGCAGGTACAGTGGGGGGAGATAGTAGTAAAGATTTGCCTTACCAGAGTCCAGTCCTCCTGCTACTCCTGCGAGGCCCTCAGGATGCATGATTGCCAAGACTTGCTCCTCCCATGTTGTTAGTTGTGGGGGAGGAGTTGGGGGTCCACCGCCAGTCCTCTGTACGGCCACCTGGTGTCTTGATACCATGGAACGTACCTTCCCCCGTAGGTCGTTCCACCTCTTCCTGGTGTCATCCCTGGTACTTGGATGCTGACCCACTGCATTGACCCTGTCCACAATTCTCCGCCATTGCTCCATCTTCCTGGCAATGAAGGTCTGCTGCACCTGTGATCCGAATAGCAGTGGCTCTACCCAGATGATTTCCTCCACCATGACCCTGAGCTCCTCCTCAGAAAACCTGGGGTGTCTTTGAAGTGCCATGATGTGGTGTGAGTGATGTGTGAGGTGATGTGATGTGTAGGGTGATGTGTTGGAATGCGTGGTGTGAGGTGCGTGGCTGGTATATGTCTGATGGTGTTCTGTGCCTCTGGATGATGGTGTGGTCTTTGCTTTTCTCTCTCTCTCTGCTTCTTCAAAATTGTTGCACATAAGGGGTTGTGGGTAATGTGGGTGTGTGTTTTATAGTGTTGTGAGTGTGTGGGTGTTGTGTGTGTATGTGTGTCAGGTGTTTGTATTTTGTATTGTCCAATGTGGTTGTGTTTTGTAAGTGTGTGTGTATTTTGAGTGCGGCGGTGTGTACCGCCAATGGTTTACCGCGGTTGAAAGACCGCCGCATTTATTCGTGGGTCATGATACTGTGGGCGTATTCCTGTTGGCGTGACGGTGTGGGTTTTGCTATCACCAGTTTATCACTGACCTTTGGTGTGGCGGACTTGTGTGTGTGTCTGTATAATGACGGATTTCTCAGTGTGGGTCATAATACCCGTAGCGAATTTCCACCAGGGTCATGGTATGTTGGCAGCTGTCTGCACGGGCGGTAAGCGGGAATTACCACCAGGGTTGTAATGAGGGCCTTAATCTCCTTGAACCAAATATTGTAGAAACCATAATCCGTGCATCTGAGGATGAAAGCATTTGTAGCATAATTGACCTCTCTAGACATCCCTGTAGAACATCAACTAACATTTTCTGATTTTTGTATGTTGCATTTTAACATCCCTGCAGTATATAGCTGGTTTTGACATGTATTGATAACTTTGAAATTCTGTTTTATCGTTGTCTAATTTATGGTCATAACAAATAAATTGCTATTATGAGGTCCTATGTAATTAATGTACTAACGGCCAGATGTACGACTGTCAGTGTTTGCAACTCACAATTTGAGATTTTTAGCAACTTGCACATTGCAAGTCGCAAACACTGATGTCCTAGACACTGTTTGCGATTCCCAAATGGGTTGCAAGGGACCTGCCTCATTAATATTCATGAGGCAGGTCACAATTTGCAACCCTTTGGGAATGGCCTGCACTCACAGGGATGGTGGCCTGCTGGGGTCAACAGACCACCATGTCTGTGACTGATTTTTAAATAAATCAGTTTTTCTTTAAATGCATCCTGTTTTCCTTAACCCCTTCTGTGCCGCGGACGTAGTGGTTATGTCCCGCGGCACAGTGCTGCTGTGCCGAGGACGTAACCACTACGTCCTCGGCACACAGCCCAGAGGGAGCGCTCTCGCTCCCTCTGTGTGCTTCCCCCCACCCCCCAAAGTCAGGGATGGAAGGGGAAGCCCTTCCCCTTCCACCCCGACCCCCTCACCCCCCCCATAATGACGTCAGCGCGCGATCGCGCGCTGACTTCATTATGGGGTTCTCGCCGCACAGGAAGCCATTTGCTTCCTGTGCGGCGAGCGGAGAAGAGGTGAGTTCCTCTTCCCGGTGGGTGGGGGGTTTGTGCTAAAGAGGCACCGGGGGAAAGGAAAGGCTTTTCCTTTCCCCCGGTGTCTCTTTGAGCACTCCTGCTGCCCGATCGCATTGCGATCGGGCAGCAGGAATGCCCACTAGACACCAGGGATTTCTTTTTTTTTGTTTACTTACCTGTTTCTTGTTGGCGGGGAGCGGCCCCTTGGGCAAGGGTCGCTCCCCTTTGGGGGGCAATTCGTTACGGCCATTTCTGCCCCCCTTGGGGGCAGATTGGCCTATTTTTTAGGCGGATCTGCCCCCAAGGGGGGCAGAAAACACTAGATCACCAGGGTGGTACATATTTATGTTCATTTTATGTGGGGGGGTGCCCCCTTGGGCAAGGGGCGCCCCCCCAAGGAGGCAGAGAACTGTTGGCCTTTTCTGCCCCCCTTGGGGGCAGATCGGCCTATTTTTTTTAGGTCCATCTGCCCCCAAGGGGGGCAGAAGCCACTTAGGCACCAGGGATTGTGTGTGTAGTGGATGGGGGGGCGCCCCCTTGGGCAAGGGTCGCTCCCCTTTGGGGGGCATGTCTTTTAGGGCCATTTTTGCCCCCCTTGAGGGCAGATTGGCTACTTTTTAGCCAGATCTGCCCCCAAGGGGGGCAGAAAACACTAGATCACCAGTTTTTTTTTTATTTTTATGTGTATTTATGTGGGGGGGGTGCCCCCTTGGGCAAGGGGCGCCCCCCCCAAGGGGGCAGAGAACTGTTGGCCTTTCCTGCCCCCCTTGGGGGCAAATCGGCCTATTTTTTTTAGGTCCATCTGCCCCCAAGGGGGGCAGAAGCCACTTAGGCACCAGGGATTGTGTGTGTAGTGGATGGGGGGGGCGCCCCCTTGGGCAAGGGTCGCTCCCCTTTGGGGGGCATGTCTTTTAGGGCCATTTCTGCCCCCCTTCAGGGCAGATCAGCCTATTATTTTTAGGCCGATCTGCCCCAAGGGGGGCAGAAACCACTAGAACGCCAGGGATTTTTTTTTATGTGTTTATTTTTGTGGGGGGGCGTCCCCTTGGGCACGGGGCGCCCCCCCAAGGGGGGCATTGACCTGTTGGCCATTTCTGCCCCCCCCGGGGGCAGATAGGCCTATTTTTGTAGGCCCACCTGCCCCCAAGGGGGGCAGAAGCCACTTAGACACCAGGGATAGTGTGTGTGTGTTAGTGGATGGGGGGGGCCTTGGGCAAGGGTCGCCCCCCACTTTGGGGGCACATGTACCCAGGCCATTTCTGCACCCCTTGGAGACAGATCAGCCTATTATTTTTAGGCTGGTCTGCCCCCGAGGGGGGCAGAAACTACTAGAACGCCAGGGATTTTTTTTTATTTGTTTATTTTTTTGGGGGGCGTCCCCTTGGTCACGGGGCGCCCCCCCCAAGGGGGGCATTGACCTGTTGCCCATTTCTACACCCCCTGGGGGCAGATGGGCCTATTTTCTTAGGCCGGAAGCCACTTAGACACCAGGGATAGTGTGTGTGTGTGTGTGTGTTAGTGGATGGGGGGGGCCTTGGGCAAGGGTCGCCCCCCACTTTGGGGGCACATGTACCCAGGCCATTTCTGCACCCCTTGGAGACAGATCATCCTATTATTTTTAGGCTGGTCTGCCCCCAAGGGGGGCAGAAACTACTAGAACGCCAGGGATTTTTTTTTATTTGTTTATTTTTGTGGGGGGGCGTCCCTTTGGTCACGGGGCGCCCCCCCAAGGGAGGCATTGACCTGTTGGCCATTTCTACACCCCCTGGGGGCAGATGGGCCTATTTTGTTAGGCCCACCTGCCCCCAAGGGGGGCAGAAGCCACTTAGACACCAGGGATAGTGTGTGTGTGTGTGTGTGTGTTAGTGGATGGGGGGGGCCTTGGGCAAGGGTCGACCCCCACTTTGGGAGCACATGTACCCAGGCCATTTCTGCACCCCTTGGAGACAGATCAGCCTATTATTTTTAGGCTGGTCTGCCCCCATGGGGGGCAGAAACTACTAGAACGCCAGGTTTTTTTTTGTATTTGTTTATTTTTGTGGGGGGGGCGTCCCCTTGGTCACAGGGCGCCCCCCCAAGGGGGGCATTGACCTGTTGCCCATTTCTACACCCCCTGGGGGCAGATGGGCCTATTTTGTTAGGCCCACCTGCCCCCAAGGGGGATAGAAGCCACTTAGGCACCAGGGATAGTGTTGTGTGTGTTTTTTTTTTTTTTTTTTTAGGGCTGTCCCCTTTGGCAAAGGTCGCTCTCCATGGGGACACACTACTAAAGGTATTTTCTGGCTTCCTTGGGGTAGACAGGCCTATTTTATTAGTAGGCCCATCTGCCCCTATGGCAGAATCCACTTAGGCACCAATTTCTAAATGTTTGATGGTGGGGTGTTTGTCAACTGAAGAAGTCTTTGCATTTGTGATAAAAAATGTTTTCCTCCTTTTTGTTCTAGTTCAAAGCTTTTGCTTTATTTGCTGTGGCTCCTTGCGGTTTTGGCGGTGGTTGACCTGCAGTTTGCACAGTTGCATGTTTTAGGTAAGTAAAAACAATTTTCTCCAAAGGAGTATTGTTGCCATGCATGAATGACATGTTTGCAGGGGGTGTACTAAATGCAGGATTGTGTATGAAATTGTCCTTAGGTTTGTGCACAATGATATTTGTTTTGTCTTATTTCTAATTTGCCTTTCTTTCTTTATTTTTAGTGGGATATCATTGGTGATTGCTGTGTAGTAGCTGGTGAATCAAGCTTTTTCAGGCAAGTGAGCGGTATAGTTTTTGAGTTTATAACTCTTACTAACAAAGCTACACTTTGTTACTTGTCTTACACAGTGCTGGTTGTTGGTGGTGAATTTGTCCAGTTAATTTTAGCAGGAGAGATCATGGCTAGCCGCAGGATGACCGCTCAGCAGGTGGTTGGTATGCTTTTTGAGTCACAGTCAGATCATGACTATGAGACGGACTCTGCATCTGAGGCAGAGGAGGAAGTCAGAGATTCTGGCAGTGATGTTTATCTTGGAGGGGAATCTTCTGATGATGAAGCCACACTCAGTGCAGATGAAGGGCCTGTTTTAGAGGAGGACATTGATGTGCCAATAGTGCAGCAACCTGGGACTGAAAGGTTTCCCGTTATAAGACCTGATGTCTGGGTTGACCCAAACATGGAGCAGCCAGAGTTGCCTGCCTTTACTGGTCTCCCGGGGTGTAACGCCAATACAGAGAACTTTATGCCTATCAATTTCTTTGAGTTATTCATGGATGATGTGTTTTTGGAAGAGATTGTTGAGCAGACTAATTTGTATGCGGAGCAGCATTTGAGGGACAACGCTGCTAGACTTAGGCCACACTCTAGAGCTGCCCAGTGGATTCCCACAAATTTGGAGGAGTTAAAAAAGTTTTTGGGTTTGACTTTTTTGATGGGGTTGTTAAGGAAGCCGTCACTGGCTTCTTATTGGTCGACTAGTCCCTTGATGGCAACAGCTATATTTCCAGCGACCATGAGTCGTAATCGGTATTTGCTTCTTCTTAGGATGCTGCATTTTGTTGACAATGCTTTAGCCTTGCCACGAGATCACCCAGATTCTGACCGTCTTTTTAAGATTAGGCCTGTCCTTGATCATTTTGTAGATCGGTTTTCGGAGGTCTATGTTCCAGGCAAAGAGTTAAGTGTGGACGAGTCTTTGGTCCTCTTCAAGGGTCGTTTGGTTTTTAGGCAGTACATTCCTAGCAAAAGGGCACGATATGGAATTAAATTGTATATGCTGTCTGAAAGTAGGACAGGATATGTGTATAGTTTCCGTGTGTACACTGGTAGGGATTCCAATATTGACCCCCCTGGTTGTCCTCCCACTTTTGGAGTTACTGAGAAAATTGTGTGGGATCTTGGTAGACGACTGTTCAACAAAGGTCACCATTTGTATGTAGATAACTTCTACACTGGTGTGCAATTGTTCAAGGAATTGTTTAGAGTGGACACAGTTGCTTGTGGCACAATCCGTTCTAACCGGAAAGGCTATCCAAGGGAGCTTGTCGGTAAAAAACTTGAGAGAGGGCAGTGCTGTGCCTTGCGGAACGAGGAGCTGCTAGCTTTGAAATTTTCAGACAAGAGGGATGTCTACATGTTAAGTACCATCCATGATGAGAGTACTTCCCCTGTGACTGTTTGGGGCCAGGTTGCTGAAGTGCGCAAACCTGTGTGCATTTTAGATTATAATAAGCACATGGGAGGTGTAGATAGAGTTGACCAGAGGTTGGAACCTTATACTGCTATTCGTAAGTCTTACGTTTGGTATAAGAAGTTAGCACTTCACCTCTTCCACTTAGCAACCTTCAATGCTTTTATTGTGTTTAGGGATAGGTCTCCAGAGTCAAAGATGACATTTGTGAAATTTCAGGAGTCAGTGATAGAGAGCCTTATTGTGGTGGAACAGGCCAGAGTTCCTAGAGGAGCAGTGGTGGAGGATGTGGCTAGATTGAAAGATCGCCACTTTGCTGAGCACATTCCTCCCACACCCAAAAAAGACTTTCCAGCTAAGAAATGTAGGCCCATATTTATACTTTTTGACGCTAAACTGCGCTAACGCAGTTTAGCGTCAAAAAATTTAGCGCCGTCTAACGCCATTCTGAAGAGCCATGCGGGCGCCGTATTTATGGAATGGCGTTAGCCGGCGCAAGCAGACCGGCGCTGCCTGGTGTGCGTGGAAAAAAACCACGTAGACCAGGCAGCGCCGGCGTTGGGAAAAAATGACGTTAGGGCGTCTTAAAATGGGGCAAGTCAGGTTGAGGCAAAAAAATCGCCTCAACCCGATTTGCGCCATTTTTTTACGACGCCCAGACGCCATTTCATGACTCCTGTCTTAGTAAAGACAGGAGTCATGCCCCCTTGCCCAATGGCCATGCCCAGGGGACTTGTGTCCCCTGGGCATGGTCATTGGGCATAGTGGCATGTAGGGGGGCACAAATAAGGCCCCCCTATGCCACCCAAAAAAAATTTAAAAATATAAAAAATTATACTTACCTGAACTTACCTGAATGTCCCTGGGGTGGGTCCCTCCATCCTTGGGTGTCCTCCTGGGGTGGGCAGGGGTGGCAGGGGGGGTCCCTGGGGGCAAGGGAGGGCACCTGTGGGCTCATTTTGAGCCCACAGGCCCCTTAACGCCTACCCTGACCCAGGCGTTAAATAGTGGCGCAAATGCGGGGTTTTTTGACCCGCCAACTCCCGGGCGGGATTTTTGCCCGGGAGTATAAATACGACGCATTTGCATCGCCGTCATTTTTTTAGACGGGAACGCCTTCCTTGCATCTCATTAACGCAAGGAAGGCGTTCACGCAAAAAAATGACGCTATTTGCCAATACTTTGGCGCTAGACGCGTCTAACGCCAAAGTATAAATATGGCGTTAGTTTTGCGCCGAATTTGCGTCGAAAAAAACGACGCTAATTCGGCGCAAACGGAGTATAAATACGGGCCGTAGAGTGTGTTTTCGAAGAGGTATCCGGAGGGAGACTCGAATGTACTGCCCAGATTGTCCTTCAAAGCCTGGGCTGTGTGTCGGTGCTTGTTTTAAGAATTACCACACCCAGAAGAATTTCTGGGAACAACCATGAGTGTAAACTCATGTCTGTTTTGTATTTTCATGTGTTTAGTTTCATGGTTAGCATTTCTGTCATGTTCTTAGTTAGAGCTTTTGTGTTTGTAGTTTTGTAATTCTTTCTACTTAGTTAGGGGTTCCTCTGTTAAAAAAAAAAAAAAAAAATGATGCCATTGTGGGTGGAGTGGGGCTTGGCTGAGAGTGTACATATTGATTTGCTGTTGGCTACTGCAACACACTGCCAGCCAAACACCAGTCCACACACTCCCATCAGCTGGTGTGATTGTTGTATCAGACATGTGGGCGTATGTAAGTGATGGGCCCTTGAGTGGCGCTGTCTGTCGATGTGAGTGTTGTAATGTGCTGGGCCCGTGGCTGGCGGTGTGAATGGCCTTGTGTGTGTCATGTATGAAAGTTGTGTGAATGGACTGTAAAGCGGTTGGTGCCTTGTCGCGGCTTTACAGCTCACGAGATGTGAGTCATTGGTTCAGTTTTTTGCCTTTCAGTTTCATTTTTGTGAAAGCTCTTGTTAGTAAAATTTGATCCACTGAACCATCACTCACCCTCGTGCCAAATCCAACCAGTATGTGTGGTAAAAATTACAAAACCTGCTCCGCTGTAATCAGGCGTCGCAGCACACCTGTGACACGCTAGGTGCCTCAGGTGGGACCCCGATGATGAAGCATGCCACCAACTTGGTTGGTGGGTGAGGGGTCTTTTTCACATAACCTAACTGTGTTTCTTTTCAAAATTTTAGTGTTTGGCACATCACGGACGTATGTGGGCACATCAAAACGATATATTACAAAACTACCTGTGTTTGGGGGGGAGAGGGCACCTATGTTTTTGGTCCTGTGTGCGGCCTTCATCTAGGGAAACCTACCAAACCCAGACATTTTATAAAACTAGACACCCCAAGGAGTCCAGGGAGGTGTGGCTTGCGTGGATCCCCCAACATTTTCTTACCCAGACTCCTCTGTAAACCTCAAAATAGGCACTTTGCAAAAAAACACCTCTGTTTTCCTTCACAAATTTGGATGTGTCCACGTTGCGGTTTGGGGCGTTTTCTGTCGCGGGCACTAGGCCTACCCACACAAGTGAGGTATCATTTTTTTCGGGAGACGTGGGGGAACGCTGGGTGGAAGGAAATTCGTGGCTCCTCTCAGATTCCAGAACTTTCTGCCACAGAAATGTTAGGAACATGTGTTTTTTTAGCCAAATTTTGAGGTTTGCAAAGGATTCTGGGTAACAGAACCTGGTCCGAGCCACACAAGTCACCCCATCTTGGATTCCCCTAGGTCTCTAGTTTTCAGAAATGCACAGGTTTGGTAGGTTTCCCTAGGTGGCGGATGAGCTACAAGCCAAAATCTACAGGTAGGCACTTTGCAAAAAAACACCTCTGTTTTCCTTCACCAATTTGGCTGTGTCCACGTTGCGCTTTGGGGCATTTCCTGTCACGGGCGCTAAGCCTACCCACACAAGTGAGGTATCATTTTTATCGGGAGACGTCGGGGAACGCTGGGTGGAAGGAAATTCGTGGCTCCTCTCAGATTCCAGAACTTTCTGCCACAGAAATGTTAGGAACATGTGTTTTTTTTAGCCAAATTTTGAGGTTTGCAAAGGATTCTGGGTAACAGAACCTGGTCCGAGCCACACAAGTCACCCCATCTTGGATTCCCCTAGGTCTCTAGTTTTCAGAAATGCACAGGTTTGGTAGGTTTCCCTAGGTGGCGGCTGAGCTACAGGCCAAAATCTACAGGTAGGCACTTTGCAAAAAACACCTCTGTTTTCCTTCACCAATTTGGCTGTGTCCACGTTGCGCTTTGGGGCATTTCCTGTCACGGGCGCTAGGCCTACCCACACAAGTGAGGTATAATTTTTATCGGGAGACGTGGGGGAACGCTGGGTGAAAGGAAATTCGTGGCTCCTCTCAGATTCCAGAACTTTCTGCCACAGAAATGTGAGGAACATGTGTTTTTTAGCCAAATTTTGAGGTTTGCAAAGGATTCTGGGTAACAGAACCTGGTCCGAGCCACACAAGTCACCCCATCCTGGATTCCCCTCGGTCTCTAGTTTTCAGAAATGCACAGGTTTGGTAGGTTTCCCTAGGTGGCGGCTGAGCTACAGGCCAAAATCTACAGGCAGGAACTTTGCAAAAAACACCTCTGTTTTCCTTCACCAATTTGGCTGTGTCCACGTTGCTCTTTGGGGCATTTCCTGTCACGGGCGCTAGGCCTACCCACACAAGTGAGGTATCATTTTTATCGGGAGACATGGGGGAACGCTGGGTGGAAGGAAATTCGTGGCTCCTCTCAGATTCCAGAACTTTCTGCCACAGAAATGTGAGGAACATGTGTTTTTTTAGCCAAATTTTGAGGTTTGCAAAGGATTCTGGGTGACAGAACCTGGTCCGAGCCACACAAGTCACCCCATCTTGGATTCCCCTAGGTCTCTAGTTTTCAGAAATGCACAGGTTTGGTAGGTTTCCCTAGGTGGCGGCTGAGCTACAGGCCAAAATCTACAGGTAGGCACTTTGCAAAAAACACCTCTGTTTTCCTTCACCAATTTGGCTGTGTCCACGTTGCGCTTTGGGGCATTTCCTGTCACGGGCGCTAGGCCTACCCACACAAGTGAGGTATCATTTTTATCGGGAGACGTGGGGGAACGCTGGGTGGAAGGAAATTCGTGGCTCCTCTCAGATTCCAGAACTTTCTGCCACAGAAATGTGAGGAACATGTGTTTTTTTAGCCAAATTTTGAGGTTTGCAAAGGATTCTGGGTAACAGAACCTGGTCCGAGCCACACAAGTCACCCCATCTTGGATTCCCCTAGGTCTCTAGTTTTCAGAACTGCACAGGTTTGGTAGGTTTCCCTAGGTGGCGGCTGAGCTACAGGCCAAAATCTACAGGTAGGTCTTTGCAAAAAACACTTCTGTTTTCCTTCACCAATTTGGCTGTGTCCACGTTGCGCTTTGGGGCATTTCCTGTCACGGGCGCTAGGCCTACCCACACAAGTGAGGTATCATTTTTATCGGGAGACGTGGGGGAACGCTGGGTGGAAGGAAATTCGTGGCTCCTCTCAGATTCCAGAACTTTCTGCCACAGAAATGTGAGGAACATGTGTTTTTTTTAGCCAAATTTTGAGGTTTGCAAAGGATTCTGGGTAACAGAACCTGGTCCGAGCCACACAAGTCACCCCATCTTGGATTCCCCTAGGTCTCTAGTTTTCAGAAATGCACAGGTTTGGTAGGTTTCCCTAGGTGGCGGCTGAGCTACAGGCCAAAATCTACAGGTAGGCACTTTGCAAAAAACACCTCTGTTTTCCTTCACCAATTTGGCTGTGTCCACGTTGCGCTTTGGGGCATTTCCTGTCACGGGCGCTAGGCCTACCCATACAAGTGAGGTATAATTTTTATCGGGAGACGTGGGGGAACGCTGGGTGAAAGGAAATTCGTGGCTCCTCTCAGATTCCAGAACTTTCTGCCACAGAAATGTGAGGAACATGTGTTTTTTAGCCAAATTTTGAGGTTTGCAAAGGATTCTGGGTAACAGAACCTGGTCCGAGCCACACAAGTCACCCCATCCTGGATTCCCCTCGGTCTCTAGTTTTCAGAAATGCACAGGTTTGGTAGGTTTCCCTAGGTGGCGGCTGAGCTACAGGCCAAAATCTACAGGCAGGAACTTTGCAAAAAACACCTCTGTTTTCCTTCACCAATTTGGCTGTGTCCACGTTGCTCTTTGGGGCATTTCCTGTCACGGGCGCTAGGCCTACCCACACAAGTGAGGTATCATTTTTATCGGGAGACATGGGGGAACGCTGGGTGGAAGGAAATTCGTGGCTCCTCTCAGATTCCAGAACTTTCTGCCACAGAAATGTGAGGAACATGTGTTTTTTTAGCCAAATTTTGAGGTTTGCAAAGGATTCTGGGTGACAGAACCTGGTCCGAGCCACACAAGTCACCCCATCTTGGATTCCCCTAGGTCTCTAGTTTTCAGAAATGCACAGGTTTGGTAGGTTTCCCTAGGTGGCGGCTGAGCTACAGGCCAAAATCTACAGGTAGGCACTTTGCAAAATACACCTCTGTTTTCCTTCACCAATTTGGCTGTGTCCACGTTGCGCTTTGGGGCATTTCCTGTCACGGGCGCTAGGCCTACCCACACAAGTGAGGTATCATTTTTATCGGGAGACGTGGGGGAACGCTGGGTGGAAGGAAATTCGTGGCTCCTCTCAGATTCCAGAACTTTCTGCCACAGAAATGTGAGGAACATGTGTTTTTTTAGCCAAATTTTGAGGTTTGCAAAGGATTCTGGGTAACAGAACCTGGTCCGAGCCACACAAGTCACCCCATCTTGGATTCCCCTAGGTCTCTAGTTTTCAGAACTGCACAGGTTTGGTAGGTTTCCCCAGGTGGCGGCTGAGCTACAGGCCAAAATCTACAGGTAGGTCTTTGCAAAAAACACTTCTGTTTTCCTTCACCAATTTGGCTGTGTCCACGTTGCGCTTTGGGGCATTTCCTGTCACGGGCGCTAGGCCTACCCACAAAAGTGAGGTATCATTTTTATCGGGAGACGTGGGGGAACGCTGGGTGGAAGGAAATTCGTGGCTCCTCTCAGATTCCAGAACTTTCTGCCACAGAAATGTGAGGAACATGTGTTTTTTTAGCCAAATGTTGAGGTTTGCAAAGGATTCTGGGTAACAGAACCTGGTCCGAGCCACACAAGTCACCCTATCTTGGATTCCCCTAGGTCTCTAGTTTTCAGAAATGCACAGATTTGGTAGGTTTCCCTAGGTGGCGGCTGAGCTACAGGCCAAAATCTACAGGTAGGCACTTTGCAAAAAACACCTCTGTTTTCCTTCACCAATTTGGCTGTGTCCACGTTGCGCTTTGGGGCATTTCCTGTCACGGGCGCTAGGCCTACCCACACAAGTGAGGTATAATTTTTATCGGGAGACGTGGGGGAACGCTGGGTGAAAGGAAATTCGTGGCTCCTCTCAGATTCCAGAACTTTCTGCCACAGAAATGTGAGGAACATGTGTTTTTTAGCCAAATTTTGAGGTTTGCAAAGGATTCTGGGTAACAGAACCTGGTCCGAGCCACACAAGTCACCCCATCCTGGATTCCCCTCGGTCTCTAGTTTTCAGAAATGCACAGGTTTGGTAGGTTTCCCTAGGTGGCGGCTGAGCTACAGGCCAAAATCTACAGGCAGGAACTTTGCAAAAAACACCTCTGTTTTCCTTCACCAATTTGGCTGTGTCCACGTTGCTCTTTGGGGCATTTCCTGTCACGGGCGCTAGGCCTACCCACACAAGTGAGGTATCATTTTTATCGGGAGACATGGGGGAACGCTGGGTGGAAGGAAATTCGTGGCTCCTCTCAGATTCCAGAACTTTCTGCCACAGAAATGAGAGGAACATGTGTTTTTTTAGCCAAATTTTGAGGTTTGCAAAGGATTCTGGGTGACAGAACCTGGTCCGAGCCACACAAGTCACCCCATCTTGGATTCCCCTAGGTCTCTAGTTTTCAGAACTGCACAGGTTTGGTAGGTTTCCCCAGGTGGCGGCTGAGCTACAGGCCAAAATCTACAGGTAGGTCTTTGCAAAAAACACTTCTGTTTTCCTTCACCAATTTGGCTGTGTCCACGTTGCGCTTTGGGGCATTTCCTGTCACGGGCGCTAGGCCTACCCACACAAGTGAGGTATCATTTTTATCGGGAGACGTGGGGGAACGCTGGGTGGAAGGAAATTCGTGGCTCCTCTCAGATTCCAGAACTTTCTGCCACAGAAATGTGAGGAACATGTGTTTTTTTAGCCAAATGTTGAGGTTTGCAAAGGATTCTGGGTAACAGAACCTGGTCCGAGCCACACAAGTCACCCTATCTTGGATTCCCCTAGGTCTCTAGTTTTCAGAAATGCACAGGTTTGGTAGGTTTCCCTAGGTGGCGGCTGAGCTACAGGCCAAAATCTACAGGTAGGCAGTTTGCAAAAAACACCTCTGTTTTCCTTCACCAATTTGGCTGTGTCCACGTTGCGCTTTGGGGCATTTCCTGTCACGGGCGCTAGGCCTACCCACACAAGTGAGGTATAATTTTTATCGGGAGACGTGGGGGAACGCTGGGTGAAAGGAAATTCGTGGCTCCTCTCAGATTCCAGAACTTTCTGCCACAGAAATGTGAGGAACATGTGTTTTTTAGCCAAATTTTGAGGTTTGCAAAGGATTCTGGGTAACAGAACCTGGTCCGAGCCACACAAGTCACCCGATCTTGGATTCCCCTAGGTCTCTAGTTTTCAGAAATGCACAGGTTTGGTAGGTTTCCCTAGGTGGCGGCTGAGCTACAGGCCAAAATCTACAGGTAGGCACTTTGCAAAAAACACCTCTTTTTTCCTTCACCAATTTGGCTGTGTCCACGTTGCGCTTTGGGGCATTTCCTGTCACGGGCGCTAGGCCTACCCACACAAGAGAGGTATCATTTTTATCGGGAGACGTGGGGGAACGCTGGGTGGAAGGAAATTCGTGGCTCCTCTCAGATTCCAGAACTTTCTGCCAGAGAAATGTGAGGAACATGTGTTTTTTTAGCCAAATTTTGAGGTTTGCAAAGGATTCTGGGTAACAGAACCTGGTCCGAGTCACACAAGCCACCCCATCTTGGATTCCCCTAGGTCTCTAGTTTTCAGAAATGCACAGGTTTGGTAGGTTTCCCTAGGTGGCGGCTGAGCTATAGGCCAAAATCTACAGGTAGTCACTTTGCTAAAAACAGCTCTGTTTTCTGTGATGTGCCCACGTTGTGTTTTGGGGCATATCCTGTCGCGGGCGCTAGGCCTACCCACACAAGTGAGGTATCATTTTTATCGGGAGACTTGGGGGAACATAGAATAGCAAAACAAGTGTTATTGCCCCTTGTCTTTCTCTACATTTTTCCCTTCCAAATGTAAGACAGTGTGTAAAAAAGACGTCTATTTGAGAAATGCCCTGTAATTCACATGCTAGTATGGGCACCCCGGAATTCAGAGATGTGCAAATAACCACTGCTTCTCAACACCTTATCTTGTGCCCATTTTGGAAATACAAAGGTTTTCTTGATAGCTATTTTTTACTCTTTATATTTCAGCAAATGAATTGCTGTATACCCGGCACAGAATGAAAACCCACTGCAGGTGCAGGTCATTTATTGGCTCTTGGTACCTAGAGTTCTTGATGAACCTACAAGCCCTGTATATCCCCGCAACTAGACGAGTCCAGCAGACGTAACGGTATATTGCTTTCAAAAATCTGACATTGCAGGTAAAAGTTACAGAGTAAAACGTAGAGAAAAAGTGATGTTTTTTTCACCTCAATTTCAATATTTTTCTTTTTCAGTTGTTATTTTCTGTAGGAAACCCTTGTAGGATGTACACAAATTACCCCTTGCTGAATTCAGAATTTTGTCTACTTTTCAGAAATGTTGCGGTTTCTGGTATCCAGTGTTGGTTTCATGCCCATTTCTGTCACTGACTGGAGGGAGGCTGAAAGCACAAAAAATCGTAAAAATGGGGTATGTCCCAGTAAAATGCCAAAATTGTGTTGAAAAATTGGGTTTTCTGATTCAAGTCTGCCTGTTCCTGAAAGCTTGGAAGCTGGTGATTTTATCACCGCAAACCCTTTGTTGATGTCCTTTTCAGGGAAAAAACCACAAGCCTTCTTCTGCAGCACATTTTTCCAATTTTTTTGAAAAAAAACAAAATTTTCACTGTTTTTTGGCTAATTTCTTGACCTCCTTCTGGGGAACCCACAAAGTCTGGGTACCTCTAGAATCCCTAGGATGTTGGAAAAAAAGGACGCAAATTTGGCGTGGGTAGCTTATGTGAACAAAATGTTATGAGGGCCTAAGCGCGAACTGCTCCAAATAGCCAAAAAAAGGCTCGGCACAGGAGGGGGAAAAGGCCTGGCAGCGAAGGGGTTAAAGAAAAATTGAATGCATTTCAAACAAATAAATGAAATAGTTTTTTTTTCATTTCTTGAGAATAGGCAGTAGTCCACGGGACCACTGCCTGCTCTTAAAAAATTTTGGCACCCCCATTTACAAAGGAAAAGGGGTCGTCTGGGGACCCCTTCCTATTTGTTAAATTACTTACCACCAATTTGAAATTGATGGTAACCTGAGAATGTTTTGCGACCGCATTCAAGCTGCAAAACATTCGTACATGGCCCTGTGAGTCGCTGTTGGGAAGGGACTCCCTTTACATGCCCCTTCCCAATACTGAATCACAAACTATATTAGTGAGTGGGTAATAGGTTACCGACTCAACACATAGGGTTAGTACATGTCAAAAAGCATTTTACCGGCCTGATGGGCCATTTGCGACTGGTAAAATGCTTCACACATCTGGCCCTAAATGCACAATGTGTGGTGAAAATTGGAGTAGTGTCTTTATTGGAAGTAGTGTGGGAACCCTGGGTGTTCGGAATTTTATGGCTCCTCACATACTCTGGAATTTTCATTCACAAAAATATGGAGAAAATCTGTGATTTTGACAACGTTTGGTGTTTGCAGGGCATTTTGGTTAAGACAAAATATTGGACGCCACGCAAAATACAGCACCCCACGCTTCCCCAAACTTCCCTAGGTAACTCATTTTCAGAAATGTCTCCGCCTAAGAAGTTTCCGTGTGTGCCGAACAAACCCTGATCTAAATACCACAGCAACCCACATTGCCAGAATTGTTTAATTTGTAAGGCAAAATCTTGATCTTTCATAGTGTCTTATGAACGTTAGCGAGCCTTTCTTTTCACAGGCAATAGCTCAGCCACAAAAGTGGGGTACTACTGTTATCGCAAGAAGTGTAGCAACGCTGTATCTTAGGAACTTGTGGATCTCTTCAGATTCCATTACTGCGATCGGTTTTCAATATTGTTTTGCTGTGTAACATTGGCGGGACAGTATGCCTCCCAATACAGGAAAACAAGAAATCAAACTTCGGACTTGTCGGAAGTATTTCCTTCAACTTTGATTTTGAAAAAGAAAAAGTTTCTCTTTTTTTTTTTACTAGAAATATTACCTTTTCCAGCACTGTGGACGGTATAACCCATTGAAGTCAACCTTTAATTAGTGAGGTGGATGTCAACAGGTCATCTGCCCAAAAACAGTTAAACCCCACCAAATCAGTGCATGCTGGTGCCCTGTCCAATGCGAATTGACAACAAGCTACAGGGATATAATGACCACAATGCACTGACTTCTTTGTTCCATGATTGTAGGGGACTTATTCAGAGGTCCCCAGGATGTAGGCTTCTTGGACTGGAGAACAACTAAAAGCAGAGAAGGATTCTCAAGACATTACACTACTTTCTCAAAGGACTAGTTGTGATTATTCCCATTTGTGTGAGGTCCTGCAGGCCACCATATATTGATCTAGGGCCCATTGGAATGAAGGGCTACATGTGCGAAGATGAGAAACAATGATTTTTTAATTGCGGTTTCCTGCAAAACGCTATTAGGGAATTGCTATTTTGAATTTATTCATTTTTTTCAGTTTCAGTTGCAATTCCTAGTGGGTCACAAATAAATCAACCTCATGAATATTAATGAGGTGGGTCATAATTTGTGACCCATTAGGAATTGCAGTCCTCATAGGGATGGCTTCCTTCTCAGGTTAGCAGACCATCATGTCTGCTATTGCTTTTAAATAAAGCAATCTTTTTTTTTTTATGCAGTCTGTTTCTTAAAGGAAAACAGTATGTGTTTTAAAAGAAAAAAAATAATCTTGGAAATGTCATTTTTTCTAGAGTAAGTAGTGGTCTCTGGGACCACTGCCTGCTCCTAATAATATTTTACCAACCATTCTCAAAAGTAATGGGGTCCCTTTAGGACCCATTTGCAGACGGGTTACCCCCCTTTGTGAATGTTTTTGAGACCGCATTTCATTTGCAAAGACATTTGTGCATACCATTCCCCTACTGTATTTAATAACAAGTTTCAAGTTTAAGTTTATTGACACGGTTAATTAAAACCATCGCAATTCCAAAATACATAATAATATAAAACTTTACCTACTCATTATGTTAATGGAGACCCATAATAAAAACATAAAAGCTTATTTAAAACTAAAACATGGCATGGTAAGGAGTTGTGCATATCTAAAATGTTCTCCACTAATTCCAACCTTGGTCTTGAACTTAACTTTAGGACTTTCTTGCTCCCTTACGAACACTATAATAGTAAATGAGTGAAGCTGAGTGCGAGTCCTAAGTAGTACCTAGGGCTGTTTCCTGGCTGGAACTAAACTTTCTGAGCTTTACTAATCATGAAATGATGGCCCTTGCACACTTGGCTTCAACTTTAATTCATTAATTCTTTCTGGGCCTGTACCATGAATTTGGTCCCTAGACAAGAAAACAGGATTGAAAGTCCGCTAAGCCAGCTCATAATGGCCGGTCTGCATGAACGTACGTTCAATGTCTTAAGAATGTTTTTCAGATATAGGGGGTCATTCTGACCTCGGCGATAAAAGTCGCGTACCGCCGGCCAGAAGGCCGCCATAACACCGCCGCGGCCGTGGTAATCCGCCACGGTCATTCTGACCCGCAACTGGCAAACCGCCAAAAACCCGACATCCACAAAAGTCCGCCACACCAAAGGTCAGCGGGAAACTGGCGATGACCAAACCTCCACCGTCACGCCAACAGAAATACGCCCATGCCATTCCGACCCACAAATCCCTGCAGCGGTCTTTCAACCGCGGTATTCCATTGGCGGTACACACCGCCGCGCTCAAAATACACACACCTTTACAAAACACTACCACATTGGATAATTCAAAATACACACACCGGAGACACATACACACACCACTCCCACACACCCAATTAACTATAAAATACACACCCACATCACCCACAAACCCCTACGACCACAATTGCGAGTGAAGGACAGAGAGAGAGAGCAAAGCATAGAGTACACCATCACACAGAGGCACATCACAACATCACCCACACAATTTCCACGCACAAAACACCATACACCACCACACTCACCACACTCTACAACACATACACCACCCCTCACCTCATCCACACCACCCCATGGCACCCCAAAGACACCCAAGGTTCTCTGATGCAGAACTCAGGGTCATGGTGGAGGAAATAGTTCGTGTAGAGCCCCAGCTCTTCGGGGCACAGGTGCAGCACACCACCATTGCCAGGAAGATGGAGCTATGGAGCAGAATAGTGGACAGGGTCAACGCTGTGGGACAGCATCCACGCAATCGGGACGACATTAGGAAGCGGTGGAACGACCTACGGGGGAAGGTGCGTTCCATGGTATCAAGGCACAACATCGCGGTACAGCGGACTGGCGGCGGACCCCCACCTACTCCCCCAGAATTCACAGCATGGGAGGAGGAAGTCTTGCACATCCTGCATCCTGAGGGCCTCGCAGGAGTAGGCGGAGGAATGGGCTCTAGTAAGTCAAATCTTCACTACTCCATTCCCCCCACCCCACCTGCATGCCAAATCATACCCCCACCCTCACCCCCACCCCATCACACCAACTCCTTGCAAATGGCTCACCATCACATCCCACCCATCCCAAAACCTAGCCCTGCGTGCGTCCCCAAAGCATGGACACCCATCCCCAAAGCATGCCCACTGCACACACCCATCACCCCCACAAGCCACCGTCACAAAAGCCCCCACAAGGGAATGCCAGCACTGGGGGACACGGCCACCCACCCATTACACAAAATGCCACACACAGAAGCAATAACCATACTCTTATACCCCTGCAGGACCCTAACGCCACCACACCACCACGGAGGGTCCAGAGGTGTCCATCCCACCCCCAGAAGAGGCCCCCAGTGATGACAGCAGCTCTGTCTCCCTGGACCCTGATGACCAGCCCGGCCCATCGGGGACCTCGGGACAGTCGGTTCCCCACAGACAACCACAGGCTACACCAGACCTAACCCCCTCTGGGAACACCAGCACAGCTCCCACCCAGCGGGCCCATGCCTCTGTCTCCAGGACACATCAATCAGCGGTGTGTCCACCACTACAGGGCACCCAGGTTGACCCACCACCCCAACAACAACAGGGACCTGAGGGCAGTGGTAGTGGGCACAGCGTCCAGGGGACAGAGGCCCAGGGAAACAGGGGAACTGGGAAGGCTGCTGTGCGACAGGGGGGGGACAGGCCCAGGGAACCGACTCTCCAAGAGGCCATCTCCTCCATCATGGGAGCATACCACCACTCCCAGGAGACGATGGCTACGGTACTGGCCAGGTTCCAGGAGATCCAGGTCATGCAGGAGCAACAGTACATGGGGTTCAGAGAGGAACTGAGGAACATTAGTTCCGCAATGGGGACCATCGTCGTGGCCCTAACCTAGATAGTCACCACATTGCGGGACCATGTGGCACCACAAAGGGCCCCTGTCACTAGCCTGGACCAGGAACAGCCTACCACCTCCGCCGGCGCTAGTGGACAGGAGGCCCCCACACAACGACAGGCCACCAGAACCCCACCTCCTGCAGAAGAAGAACCACCCCGCAAGCGGAACCTGAGATCTCACAAGAAGACAGAGTAGGATTGCAAGACCCCCGCCAGCAAACGATACCCCCTGATGTCATCCGACTGTGCCACATTGTCACCCTGTCCAACCTTGAACTGCCCCTGCTCCATCCTTCCACAGGCATATGGACAATGCACCTGTGCGACTGAGAACTGGACTCTGCCTGGACATTACTCCACCATCACCCATCCTGTTTTACAATCATGTTCCTTAAATTTAGCACTTGAATTAAATCACTTCTTGCACTAAAAAAATCTGGAGTCTGCTTGTATTTTGAACAAATGTATTAGACATAACGGTGCCAAAATGTTCAGTTACATTGTGATGACAACATACCACTGTCACGCAGCTGTAGTCAATGGGCAAACAAAGCAGAGGTCACGCAGTGGGGCCCACAGCTCTGAAAACGGAAGGGAAAGTCACAACTCAGTTAACAGGAACTGGGGGGGAACTCAGACAGTAGAGAGGAAGGAGACTTTAAGTAAATGTAAAATGGCGTGGTTGATTCGTACCTGTGTGCTGCTGAAAATACTGTTGTATCACTGTTTCCCTGTTGTCTGTGTCGTCCCCGTCGTCCTCCTCTTCACTCTCCACAGGCTCCACAGCTGCTACAACACCACCATCTGGACCATCCTCCTGCAGGAAAGGCACCTGGCGTCGCAAAGCCAGGTTGTGAAGCATACAGCAGGCCACGATGATATGGCACACCTTTTTTGGTGAGTACATTAGGGATCCCCCTTTCATATGGAGGCACCTAAACCTGGCCTTCAGGAGGCCGAAGGTTCTTTCTATAATCCTCCTAGTTCGCCCATGGGCCTCATTGTAACGTTCCTCTGCCCTTGTCCTGGGATTCCTCACTGGGGTCAGTAGCCACGACAGGTTGGGGTAACTAGAGTCACCTATTAGCCACACACGGTGTCTCTGTAGCTGTTCCATCACATAAGGGATGCTGCTATTTCGCATGATGTACGCGTCATGCACTGACCCAGGGAACTTGGCATTTACATGGGAGATGTACTGGTCAGCCAAACAGACCACCTGGACATTCATAGAATGATAACTTTTTCTGTTCCTGTACACCTGCTCACTTCCACTGGGGGGAACCAAGGCCACATGGGTCCCATCAATGGCACCAATGATGTTGGGGATATGTCCAAGGGCATAGAAATCACCCTTCACTGTAGCCAAATCTCCCACCTCAGGGAAAACAATGTAGCTCCGCATGTATTTCATCAGGGCAGACAACACTCTAGACAAAACCTTAGAAAACATAGGCTGAGACATCCCTGATGATATGGCCACTGTTGTTTGGAATGATCCACTTGCCAAAAAATGGAGTACTGACAGAACCTGCACCAGAGGGGGAATCCCTGTGGGTTGGCGAATGTGGGACATCAGGTCTGGCTCCAGCTGGGCACACAGTTCCTGTATAGTGGCTCGGTCAAGTCTGTATGTAAGTATGACATGTCTTTCTTCCATTGTCGACAGGTCCACCAGGGGTCTGTACACGGGAGGATTCCTCCATCTCCTCGCAAGTCCCAGCGGACGGTGCCTAGGAAGGACAACATGGAGCACAGAGTCAATCAACCCACAGGTACGTAACCACAGCTTGCACATCACACGATTCGCTATGCATTGAATGGCTTGTATGAGTGGCAATGCAAGGCCTAGGCCTGTGTGACGCCGTAGAAATTCAGCCATGTGGGCCCTTGAAATGGCGGCTGCCTGACCTGTGAAGCGTGACAATGGGATGTGAGGTCAATGCGCTGGCGTGGCACACCGTGGCGGTAGGCGGTCGAAGACCACGGCGCAAAGCAGCATTGGTTAACATTGAACCCTATGGGTCTCAGGAGCCAATGACGATGTGCGCCGGCGGTCGCGGTACACACCGCCGCGGTACGCACCGCCACGGGCGTGTCCGCCATTTTCTACTTGCTTAATCACTTGAGACCTGATCATCCACAGGAGAGGACCTATACTGCAAGTGCTGCTGTGAACTCGGTCTGGAAGAGACAATGGCTGCTGCGACTGGGGAAAGGGCCCCTGCCTTCACATCTGAGGAATTGGATAAACTTGTTGATGGGGTCCTCCCCCAGTATGCGCTACTCTACGGTCCTCCAGACCAACAGGTAAGTACACTGGGAGCACATAGTATGGACTATGCCTGTGTAGAGTGGGGTGGATGTAAGATGGTGGGGAGGGGAGCGAATGAGGAGTGCAACGCACGACAGATGAGAGCATGTGCCACATGGCAAGGTTGGGGAGGGGGGGCCGCGCACATCGACCATGCAGAAAAGTGATGATATTTATTTTTCAACCCTGTACATGTCACATAGGTCAGCGCCCATCAGAAGATCGACATTTGGCGTGCCATCGCCAAGGACGTCCGGGCCCTGGGGGTCCACAACAGACAGGGCACCCACTGCCGCAAGAGGTGGGAGGACATCCGCCGCGGGAGCAGAAAGACCGCCGAAGCTCTGCTGGGGATGGCCTCCCAACGTAGTCGTCAATTGACCCCCCTGATGTCCCGGATCCTGGTGGTGGCCTACCCCGATTTGGATGGGCGCGTGAGGACATCACAGCAGACACAAGAGGGTGAGTATCAGCACATTCC
The DNA here is from genome assembly GCF_031143425.1 of Pleurodeles waltl. Classification (NCBI taxonomy): domain Eukaryota; kingdom Metazoa; phylum Chordata; class Amphibia; order Caudata; family Salamandridae; genus Pleurodeles; species Pleurodeles waltl. The sequence continues at coordinate 859,908,257 of NC_090448.1, read as the reverse complement.
GCTATATTAGCGCACAGTGGAGGCGTCTGGGTGGGGGAGGAGGGCTGTGGCTATCTCTAGGCCAGGGCGGTTTCTGTAGGCTAGGCCCCTCCGTTAGACATGGCCCTGTGCCCCCGCCCCCCACCTCTGTAGGGTGCTAAGTACAGCTATCCATGGCCCGGGCTCACCTATGTGTGCATTTGTCGTCCATAGACTTGTAGGCCAAGTCACTAGCATTGAGTAGTGTACCCCGAGTGCGCAGCGTAGTGCAGTGGGCTTCTGTGTCTGTCCTCTCCGCCAACAGTGCCGCCAATGCATGCACTCAACATGTCTTCCTTTCTTCTCCCCGCCCCCTTTTTTTTGGTTTTCCTGTTCATGTGTGCATTAGCATCATCAGGCGGAGGAGAAGTGGCATCGGCGCACGAGGGAGCTGCATCTCACATGGCCCCGGAGGGCCCTGCAACCGACTCCGAGTTAACCAGTGAGACGGAGGGCGAGGGGGGCTCCACAACGGGGACCCGAGGAGACGTCAGCAACACCGACACGTCCTCGGAAGGGAGCTCCCTTGTGGTGGCGGCAACATCCGTGCCCTCCGCAACAACAGCCACCCAGCGCACCAGCTCCGCCCTCCCAGCAGCCCCTCAGCTTTCGCCCCGTGCCTGCTCGGCCAGGAAGCCGGCCATCTCCTTCGTCCCTGGCACCTCAGGTCCTGCCCCAGTTACCCCTGCTGCCCTCAGTGCGGAGATCATTGACCTACTCCAGACGCTCATTGTTGGGCAGTCTACCCTTTTGAATGCCATCCAGGGGGTAGAAAGGGAGGTGCATCAGAGCAATGCATACCTGGAGGGCATTCATTCGGGTCAGGCTGCCCATCAGCGATCGTTCAACGCTCTGGCCTCAGCACTGACGGCAGCAATTGTCCCTGTGTCTAGCCTCCCCCCTCCAACTTCCTCAACCCAGTCCCAGTCCCACTCCCCTGTTCCTCTGCCTATCCCAGACACACCTGCAGACCAGCCTGCACACACATCAACACCCAAGGGCAGCTCATCCAGACATAAGCACCACAGATCACACAAGCATTCACCCAAGCAACATCCACATGCAGACACAGCAACACCCACTGCCTCCACTGTGTCCCCCTCCTCCTCGTCTCCCTCCTCCCTCCCTGTGACGTCTCCACTCACACCTGCATGCACACCACCATCAGCCAGTACGTCCATCACCACCACACCCACCAGAACAGTCCGCACACGTGCAGTCACCACCCCCACTACCATTTACACGTCCCCTGTGTCCTCTCCCAGTGTGTCTGTCACCCCCTCTTCCAAACCAAACAAACGCAGGCAGCCACCCACCCAACAGCCATCCACCTCACGACAGCCTCCGTCACAAGCACCTGCACCCAAAGACAGCACACTTGACTCTCCTACAACCACATCCTCTTCCTCCACTCCCATACCCACTAAAACTACCCGTCCCTGTCATTCTAAATTGATTTTCCTTTCCAACCTTGACCTCTTTCCAACAACTGACCCACCCCCTCCATCTCGTAAGACTCCAACCAACACCTCAGCCACCACAAGCCCTGCACCTACTTGGACCATCGTTCAGGGCTATTGGAGTCCACCAGCTCCTAGGGCAGGAACATCGGCCAACAGCAAGGGGACAGCCAGCCCACCCCCTGGGAAAAAAAGCAAAAAAGGGAAGGGCCGGCGCCACAGGCCTGAGACGGCTGCCCCCAAGGACACCAGCCTTGCACCGTCACCTGGCCCATCCACCAAGGGAGGCAAGGGCCCCAGAGATTCTTCCAAGGAGGCCAAGGGCCCCAGAGATTCTTCCAAGGGAGGCAAGGGCCCCAGAGATTCTTCCAAGGAGGGCAAGGGCCCCAGAGATTCTTCCAAGGGAGGCAAGGGCCCCAGAGATTCTTCCAAGGAGGGCAAGGGCCCCAGAGATTCTTCCAAGGGAGGCAAGGGCCCCAGAGATTCTTCCAAGGAGGGCAAGGGCAGCAAGGCGAAGAAGTCCGGCAGCAGGCGAGCTGCCCAGGAGGGCCCCACCAGCCCCATTTGGGGTGTGACGGAGGACACCCAGGGGCCCAGGAGTCCAGCACAGGAGGGACCCGCAAGCGATAGGTCGGATGGCGACTGAGTGGGAATGATTGCCCAGATCTGGTTCCCTAGGAACACAAGACAAGCACCGCTGAACAGGGCCCCGCCAAGAGAAGCACCGCTGAACAGGGCCCCGCCGTGAGAAGCACCGCTGAACAGGGCCCCGCCGTGAGAAGCACCGCTGAACAGGGCCCCGCCAAGAGAAGCACCGCTGAACAGGGCCCCGCCAAGAGAAGCACCGCTGAACAGGGCCCCGCCATGAGAAGCACTGCTGAACAGGGCCCCGCCGTCTCTGCACCACTCTGCTGGGCCCTTCCTGTCAAGCACCGCTCCGCTGGGCCCCGCCGTCTCTGCACCGCTCCGCTGGGCCCTTCCTGTCAAGCACCGCTCCGCTGGGCCCTTCATCTCAAGCACCGCTCCGCTGGGCCTCGCCGTCTCTGCACCGCTCCGCTGGGCCCTTCCTGTCAAGCACTGCTCCGCTGGGCCCTTCCTGTCAAGCACCGCTCCGCTGGGCCCTTCATCTCAAGCACCGCTCCGCTGGGCCCTTCCTGTCAAGCACCGCTCCGCTGGGCCCTTCCTGTCAAGCACCGCTCCCCTGGGCCCCGCCGTCTCTGCACCGCTCCGCTGGGCCCTTCCTGTCAAGCACCGCTCCGCTGGGCCCCACCGTCTCTGCACCGCTCCGCTGGGCCCTTCCTGTCAAGCACCGCTCCTCTGGGCCCCGCCGTCTCTGCACCGCTCCGCTGGGCCCTTCCTGTCAAGCACCGCTCCACTGGGCCCTTCCTGTCAAGCACCGCTCCGCTGGGCCCCGCCGTCTCTGCACCGCTCCGCTGGGCCCTTCCTGTCAAGCACCGCTCCGCTGGGCCCCGCCGTCTCTGCTCCGCTCCGCTGGGCCCTTCCTGTCAAGCACCGCTTCGCTGGGCCCTTCCTGTCAAGCACCACTCCGCTGTGCCCCGCCGTCTCTGCACCGCTCCGCTGGGCCCTTCATCTCAAGCACCGCTGGCCCATTGGCAGGGCCGGATCTGTGTCGGGCAGGGCTTCACGAAGCACTCTGGGCACCATGCCTCCTCCATAACCAGTGGAGTCTGTAATCCACCAGATGGACTGTGGCTTTGCACTCCCCAGGATGGTACAGTGGGCAATCCACCCACTGAAAAGACTTGTGGGACTGTGGCTTTGCACTCCCCAGGATGGTACAGTGGGCAATCCACCCACTGAAAAGACTTGTGGGACTGTGGCTTTGCACTCCCCAGGATGGTACAGTGGGCAATCCAACCACTGTAGAGACTTGAGAGACTGTGGCTTTGCACTCCCCAGGATGGTACAGTGGGCATGGAGGCCCCTCGTGGATCTGGCGTCGTGGACTCATGTGGCTGAGGTGCCCCCCCTTCCCTTCCCTCTGAGGTGCTTGTGGTTTTATTATCTGATGCCCCAGCAGTGTTCTCTCCAATGGAATCGGGTCTCGTGTGTGGGCTTTGCCCATGTGTTTATGCACATTGGCCCACGAACAATGGCATGTAGCCAATATGTGCCGGGCTTTTGGACTATGTATACATTGTTCATGTTGTGATTTATATGTTTTAAAAATCTCATATTTCACTTAAGTTCAAATATGCTTTAATATACTTCTATTTTAATGATCATTTTATTTTGTCTTTGAATTATTCCAGGGGGTTTGGGGGTGTAAATCTGACTTGTTGCTCTGCATTGGTGTGTGGGGATTTGGGGGGGGGGGTCGCGTATGTGTGTGCCCGTAATCTTCTCTCCTCCCCCCTCCCCTGTGTCATAGGTGCAGTACTCACCGTTGTCTCCTGCGGCGGCGTTCGTGCTCTTGGTAGAGGAGCAGGTAGACAATCGCTGGTAGGATGTTTAATTCGGGTTCCATGCTGTCCAGATTCCTCGTGGAGTGTATAGAGGTGAGCGTTTTCCCGTTCGTGGTCTGTTTCCGCCGTGTTTTTATCAGCCGGGCTCCCGCCCCGGAAAAGGTGGCGGATTGGTGGGTGGTGATAGGGTGGGCGGTACATTGCAACCGACTCCGAGTTAACCAGTGAGACGGAGGGCGAGGGGGGCTCCACAACGGGGACCCGTGGAGACGTCAGCAACACCGACACGTCCTCGGAAGGGAGCTCCCTTGTGGTGGCGGCAACATCCGTGCCTTCCGCAACAACAGGTACAGGCGCCACCCAGTACACCAGCTCCGCCCTCCCAGCAGCCCCTCAGCTTTCGCCCCGTGCCTGCTCGGCCAGGAAGCCGGCCATCTCCTTCGTCCCTGGCACCTCAGGTCCTGCCCCAGTTACCCCTGCTGCCCTCAGTGCGGAGATCATTGACCTCCTCCAGACGCTCATTGTTGGGCAGTCTACCCTTTTGAATGCCATCCAGGGGGTAGAAAGGGAGGTGCATCGGAGCAATGCATACCTGGAGGGCATTCATTCGGGTCAGGCTGCCCATCAGCGATCGTTCAACGCTCTGGCCTCAGCACTGACGGCAGCACTTGTCCCTGTGTCTAGCCTCCCCCCTCCAACTTTCTCAACCCAGTCCCACTCCCCTGTTCCTCTGCCTATCCCAGACACACCTGCAGACCAGCCTGCACACACATCAACACCCAAGGGCAGCTCATCCAGACATAAGCACCACAGATCACACAAGCATTCACCCAAGCAACATCCACATGCAGACACAGCAACACCCACTGCCTCCACTGTGTCCCCCTCCTCCTCGTCTCCCTCCTCCCTCCCTGTGACGTCTCCACTCACACCTGCATGCACACCACCATCAGCCAGTACGTCCATCACCACCTCACCCACCAGAACAGTCCGCACACGTGCAGTCATCACCCCCACTACCATTTACACGTCCCCTGTGTCCTCTCCCAGTGTGTCTGTCACCCCCTCTTCCAAACCAAACAAACGCAGGCAGCCACCCACCCAACAGCCATCCACCTCACGACAGCCTCCGTCACAAGCACCTGCACCCAAAGACAGCACACTTGACTCTCCTACAACCACATCCTCTTCCTCCACTCCCATACCCACTAAAACTACCCGTCCCTGTCATTCTAAATTGATTTTCCTTTCCAACCTTGACCTCTTTCCAACAACTGACCCACCCCCTCCATCTCGTAAGACTCCAACCAACACCTCAGCCACCACAAGCCCTGCACCTACTAGGACCATCGTTCAGGGCTATTGGAGTCCACCAGCTCCTAGGGCAGGAACATCGGCCAGCAGCAAGGGGACAGCCAGCCCACCCCCTGGGAAAAAAAGCAAAAAAGGGAAGGGCCGGCGCCACAGGCCAGAGACGGCTGCCCCCAAGGACACCAGCCTTGCACCGTCACCTGGCCCATCCACCAAGGGAGGCAAGGGCCCCAGAGATTCTTCCAAGGAGGCCAAGGGCCCCAGAGATTCTTCCAAGGGAGGCAAGGGCCCCAGAGATTCTTCCAAGGAGGGCAAGGGCCCCAGAGATTCTTCCAAGGGAGGCAAGGGCCCCAGAGATTCTTCCAAGGAGGGCAAGGGCCCCAGAGATTCTTCCAAGGGAGGCAAGGGCCCCAGAGATTCTTCCAAGGAGGGCAAGGGCAGCAAGGTGAAGAAGTCCGGCAGCAGGCGAGCTGCCCAGGAGGGCCCCACCAGCCCCATTTGGGGTGTGACGGAGGACACCCAGGGGCCCAGGAGTCCAGCACAGGAGGGACCCGCAAGCGATAGGTCGGATGGCGACTGAGTGGGAATGATTGCCCAGATCTGGTTCCCTAGGAACACAAGACAAGCACCGCTGAACAGGGCCCCGCCAAGAGAAGCACCGCTGAACAGGGCCCCGCCAAGAGAAGCACCGCTGAACAGGGCCCCGCCGTGAGAAGCACCGCTGAACAGGGCCCCGCCGTGAGAAGCACCGCTGAACAGGGCCCCGCCAAGAGAAGCACCGCTGAACAGGGCCCCGCCGTGAGAAGCACCGCTGAACAGGGCCCCGCCGTCTCTGAACCACTCCGCTGGGCCCTTCCTGTCAAGCACCGCTCCGCTGGGCCCCGCCGTCTCTGCACCGCTCCGCTGGGCCCTTCCTGTCAAGCACTGCTCCGCTGGGCCCTTCCTGTCAAGCACCGCTCCGCTGGGCCCTTCATCTCAAGCACCGCTCCGCTGGGCCCTTCCTGTCAAGCACCGCTCCGCTGGGCCCCGCCGTCTCTGCACCGCTCTGCTGGGCCCTTCCTGTCAAGCACCGCTCTGCTGGGCCCTGCCGTCTCTGCACCGCTCCGCTGGGCCCTTCTTGTCAGGCACCGCTCCGCTGGGCCCTTCCTGTCAAGCACCGCTCCGCTGGGCCCTTCCTGTCAAGCACCGCTCCGCTGGGCCCCGCCGTCTCTGCACCGCTCCGCTGGGCCCTTCCTGTCAAGCACCGCTCCGCTGGGCCCCGCCATCTCTGCTCCGCTCCGCTGGGCCCTTCCTGTCAAGCACCGCTCCGCTGGGCCCTTCCTGTCAAGCACCGCTCCGCTGGGCCCCGCCGTCTCTGCACCGCTCCGCTGGGCCCTTCCTGTCAAGCACCGCTCTGCTGGGCCCTTCCTGTCAAGCACTGCTCCGCTGGGCCCCGTCGTCTCTGCACCGCTCCGCTGGGCCCTTCCTGTCAAGCACTGCTCCGCTGGGCCCCGCCGTCTCTGCACCGCTCCGCTGGGCCCTTCCTGTCAAGCACCGCTCCGCTGGGCCCTTCATCTCAAGCACCGCTCCGCTGGGCCCTTCATCTCAAACACCGCTCCGCTGGGCCCTTCATCTCAAGCACCGCTGGCCCATTGGCAGGGCCGGATCTGTGTCAGGCAGGGCTTCACGAAGCACTCTGGGCACCATGCCTCCTCCATAACCAGTGGAGTCTGTAATCCACCAGATGGACTGTGGCTTTGCACTCCCCAGGATGGTACAGTGGGCAATCCACCCACTGAAAAGACTTGTGGGACTGTGGCTTTGCACTCCCCAGGATGGTACAGTGGGCAATCCACCCACTGAAAAGACTTGTGGGACTGTGGCTTTGCACTCCCCAGGATGGTACAGTGGGCAATCCACCCACTGTAGAGACTTGAGAGACTGTGGCTTTGCACTCCCCAGGATGGTACAGTGGGCATGGAGGCCCCTCGTGGATCTGGCGTCGTGGACTCATGTGGCTGAGGTGCCCCCCGTTCCCTTCCCTCTGAGGTGCTTGTGGTTTTATTATCTGATGCCCCAGCAGTGTTCTCTCCAATGGAATCGGGTCTCGTTTATGCACATTGGCCCACGAACAATGGCATGTAGCCAATATGTGCCGGGCTTTTGGACTATGTATACATTGTTCATGCTGTGATTTATATGTTTTAAAAATCTCATATTTCACTTAAGTTCAAATATGCTTTAATATACTTCTATTTTAATGATCATTTTATTTTGTCTTTGAATTATTCCAGGGGGCTTGGGGGGTGTAAATCTGACTTGTTGCTCTGCATTGGTGTGTGGGGATTTGGGGGGGGGGGTCGCGTATGTGTGTGCCCGTAATCTTTTCTCCTCCCCCCTCCCCTGTGTCGTAGGTGCAGTACTCACCGTTGTCTCCTGGGGCGGCGTTCGTGCTCCTGGTAGAGGAGCAGGTAGACAATCGCTGGTAGGATGTTTAATTCGGGTTCCATGCTGTCCAGATTCCTCGTGGAGTGTATAGAGGTGAGCGTTTTCCCGTTCTTGGTCTGTTTCCGCCGTGTTTTTATCGGCCGGGCTCCCGCCACGGAAAAGGTGGCGGATTGGTGGGTGGTGATAGGGTGGGTGGTACATTGTCTGCCGCCTGTCTGTTGCCGGTGACCGCCGCGCTGTTTGTTTGCCCCGCCGTGGCGGTCGGAGTGTTAAAGTGGCGGGCTGTGTTGGCGGTTCCCGCCAGGGTCAGAATTCCATTTTTTTTACCGCCTGCCTGTTGGCGGGTTGGCCGCCGCTTTAACACCGACCGCCAGTGTCGGAATGACCCCCATAATGTCCTGTGGCTTAGCAAAGCCGGGCACACACAAAAAATATGTTCTAATGACTCTTGTCTGTACCCACACAGTCGACAGGAATGTGTCAGGTCCTGCTGTTTCCATGAAGGGACCATATCCTTTGTTTCCATCAACCCAAAGCGCAAAAGCATGAACCGATGTTTCAGCGACTGGTTGAAGGTTGCTGCTAGATATTCCTGTGCCCGTAAAGTTGTATGTGATGTTATTATATAGTCCAGGCGTTCTGTCTACTTGCCAGTTTTTGTTTGTCGGACATTAAAGATTTCTTCTTAGTGACAGCGTTTGCCTCCCGAAAAAACTCCTTTTTGTCTGGGTTCCGATCCCAGGTTTCTAGCAAACCTAGTACTTTAATGCAGTTGTTTAAGTGATGACCCCAGGAGCTTTTCTCATTGTGACGCTGTTGCTCCTCAATTTCCATCCAACATAGGTGTTTTAGTGTACCAGTCTCAGCTGCGCGCATCCTCCAGCATAGTTTAATGAAGGCACATCTACTCTGAAATTCATAGTTTTTCAGACCCAATTCTAAATGAACCTGAGCTGGGGATGCTGGTCGTGGTATCCGAAAAACTGTTTTGTAAGCCTTCGTCTGGACTTGAGTGAGAAAAACTGCCTCCTTCCCCAGCATAATTTCGGCACCATAAGTGATGGTGGGCATTAGCCGCGCTGCCATGACAGAAAGCAGGTGAGAGTATGAAGGGCAGCTCAGTTTTTGTTTTAGAACTTTAAAACCATAGGTCAATGAGAGGGCTTTTGCTTGAGCGACAGCAAGCTGCGGCTTGAAAGTCAAGAGACGGTCCATAGTGAATCTCAGGTACTTATATGTGGGTGCAACCTCCACCCGGCATCCATTTATGAACCATGAAGCAGATTTAAACTTCCTGTCAACTAAGCGGACAACCTTAGTTTTACTCAGATTCAATTCTAGGCATTGCATTGTTATGTATGTATAAAATGCATTGATGCTGTGCTGTATCCCAACAGGTGTTTGGCTGAGTAAAACTATGTTGTCTGCGTACTGTAGCCATGCAGTTCCTTTCTTGGCCAAGACTGGCGGGTGGCTGTTTACGGGTGCTAGAGCCTCTGCTAGGTCTACAAGATATAGGTTGAACAGCGTGGGAGCCAATACACACCCTTGTTTAAGACCTTTTGCTGTTAATGTTCTGTTGGTAAGGTGGCTGCCCTCTCCGATTTTTACTTGCGCCCAAGTACCTGTGTACAAGTCCATCCTTGCGCTGAGAAGGCTGCATGGTAAGCGCCAACCTTTCAGTTTCTCCCATAGACGGGTTCTTGGTACGCAATCAAAAGCTGCCTTTAGATCAATTAAGCATGCAAGTAACCTTTTTTTCTTAAGCCTGGCTTTGTTTCCCAGCAAGGCCAGGGTTGCCAGGTTGGTTGAAGCACCCATACCAGCTCTGAAACCTGTCTGGCATTGTGGAATTAATTATCTGTCATGAATCCATTCTACTAGTTGTTGCAGTAGGCAGGATGCGTAGAGTTTAGCTTCCATGTCGATTAATGCAATTAACCTGTAGTTTGAAGGATTTGCAAGGTTGCCTGCTTTGTATATAGGGTGAATGATGCTGCCTTTCCATGCATCTGGGAGACCCGTAGTGCCTCGGAGATCGTTAAAAAGCAGCGCCAAATAATACGCCCAGAATGAAGGGTCTCCTTTAAACAAGGCGTTCGGAATACCGTTCTGACCAGCTGCCACTTCCATTTTTAGTTTCTTGATAAGTCTTATCAACGTTTCTATGTCAGTGGTCATTAATGCATGCTTTCCTTTGTTTCCGTTTGGAAATAAGTCTGTTTGCGTTGTTACTCTGAAGCCAAAATTAATCTTGCTTAAGTCATTGGTTATCTGTGTGGCCTCCTCCTTCACATGGTGCTCTGGGAATGAGAACATTGTCTGTACGTGGGCTTCCCATGTGGCTGCATCAATACCTGCATTTGTGTGTCGATTTTTTCCCTTAGTTAGTCCATTTATTAGTTCCCAGAACTTTTTGTTATTTTTCTGTTTGTTGGACATAAGCAGCTTGGTCCACAGATCCTCATGATAACTCTGTTTTGCCATCCAGCAGTTTTTCTTATATTTGGCTCTTAATTCAGAAAGCCTTGTGTCATCAGATTTCCTCCCCCAGTTTACGTCCTGTAGGACTTTTTTTAATTCTCTAGAGACTTGATTTTTATGATTGCGCAATGTCCTGTTGAACCATGTCTTTTCTCCTGTGCGACTCTTGACTTTGTTTTTTTACTCTGTGACCGAGATTGGGAGACTTTTTTGATGGAAAATGTATTTATTAAGGAATCACACAAATGCATCCAAGCGATCACTCGTTCTCCATGGGGGTGGGCTTCTAGTTCCTGCACTCTTAGCGACTCTTTGAGCTCTTTATTTGTGCCTGCACTGCGATAAACTTCTTCCATAACTTTGTCGAGGCCCGGCCCCTTCCATTTCAGTTTTTTTACTGAATCATACTTTGGGCTCTGTATATCCCAAAAAGCGTGAGGTTGTTAGCGACCTGAAAAATGATTGTATGGCTAGCCCCAAATTCCATCAGACCTGTTTGACCACCTGAGATTTTTCACATTAACACCCCTTTGATGTTTAGAACTCTCCTGCTCCCACAGAGCTAACAGAGCCATTTGACAATATCCACTTCCACCTTCCTCTATTCCACGCTTAGTCAACTACAAAAATGTTCAAAGCTCATCCTGGCTTCCTGTTTTTATGCGTGGGTTATTTTGTGTGAAGCTATTTTGTGGGATTCCACGTGATTCCCATGCTAATCTGCACACGGCAATAGTATTGTACATTGAAGATTCAGTGCTATGAATGTAAACAAATGGATTATTTGTCAGTTCCAATGCCTTTGCCATCTGGTTTACTTTACTCGTCTTCCTAACCCTTGATATGTTGCTCCTTACTGCTTTATGAAAGCTACTTGGTGTATCCAGGTGCACAATCCATTACAACACTATTAATCAGCTTCACTTCTGTACCATCACTGCCAAAACTAAACTATATGTGCCTGGTAGAGCATTACATATCTGTGCAGTAGAGAGATGTTTGTTAGTGGCCGAGAGAAGTTTCTGTGCACTTAAGAATTGCATTGATGCAAACAAAATAGAGTGGCGTGAGGATGGAAGAGGGGGTGTCTGTGCGTAATAGAAAGTTGCGTGTGCTGTGCATGTGGAACTGACTCCCCTAATTCACCTCACGGTGATAGGTGACCATGCACAGCCTGGATTATTATTTTATGTGCACTAAAAGAGAGACCTCTGTGCGCAGCAGGGCGAACTGTCTGTGGAGGGCAGAAAGAGGAGTATATGGCAGGTAGAGAAAGCTGGCTGGGCGCTGCAGAAAGTGTTTTTAAAAGGCAGATCAGTTATTGGTGCAGGTCAGGGGAGATGTCGGTGAAGAACCTATATATGAGGCTATTGAGGGCATCAAGAGCTTTCTGAACAAGAACTCAGAGAGGGAAATCTGTGGACCCGTCACCACAGAGAGCAGTGTCACAGGAGGTGAGGAAGGCGTGTGGGTCTGCATGGCAGAGTCATCTGCCCACATAGAGCAGCATGTGTGTGTACTGCGTGCAGAGGTGTCTCTGTGACAGAGAAAGATCGCCTGGGCGGATGAGGAAGTGTTGACTGAATACGGTGAAGTTGCTATTCACGGGCTGTTCCTCACTGTTGCATGCTGTACCGCTAGTTCTTAACACTTATACGGCCGAAATATAAAGCTGGGACTGACATCTGCATACCTTGCAGGTGATGGCCATGACCACTTAGCCACCTATGTCGAGGCGGTTGCTAATTCAGCCTCATGAAGAGGTAGTAATATTTACCTTGAAAATCAGCATTGCATGCCTTCACCTGCGCGGTGAGGAGGCAGAATTGTCACCGAGATATTGAGCGAGGAGACTGCGATGTCGACCACTCAGTGGTCAGTTGGGATGCCTGCCTTAGGACGGACGAGGAAGTCTTGCCATCAGTCCCAGGTGAGGCTATGAGTGCCTGCTCTGTGACAGAGGAGCAAGGCTGCTGCCTGTCGTGTAATTGACATGCAGTTGTGCCCGGTGTGAAGTCAGTTGGGCAGCAGTCCTGAAAAGTCCCAGTTGTTCTGAATGCTGTTGTGTTAGAGCCCCGCGAGAAGCAAAAGTGTGCCCTGTGAATAATTAGGTAGTGTTGCTGGCTGCCATATCAGAGGGCCATAGTGCCTCCCCTGTGAACGAGAAGGCGCTAGTGATCTGTTACTGCAGAGCAGTACGTCCTGCTCTGTGAGGAGGCAGTTGATCTGTTTGCCTTGCAAGGAGGCAGCGTTTCTGTGTCATGTAAGCGTAAGGAGGTGGTTCTGCTGTTTGGCATGCAAGAAGTCAGTCGTGCGGCCTAGCTTGTGAGGAGAATTGTGTGTAGGGGAGGTTAGTGCCTATCCTGTAAGGGCAGCCAGCCAATCCACAATGCCTTGTCAAGTTGGTGTGCCGATCAAGGTGCCGTCGCTCTTACACAACCAATTCAGAGAGAGAAATGCTTTTGTTTCCGTTTGGACAACGACCGTTAATCTTTCTTTTACCTCTACATCCCACCGGTCCACTGAGGTCTGGTGATCATTCTGTAAAGAAGGAGTAAGGGTTTATTACACATGTGTAGTTTTTATTCTGTGATGTTTTGAGTAGTACATGAAGAGGTTTTGTGAGAAAGAAAGACGAGAGGGGAGGGGGTTGGAGGGTTTAATGAAAACAGGGAGATCAGAAGGTGTAAGAGAGGATCACCGATGTAGGGTGTGAGGGATGAAATTAAGGGGGGGGGAAATAGACATGGGGCGAGATGAAATGGAAGTGGAAAGAAAAAAATATAAGTGAGAACAAGGCTGGAAGAATGAGAGAGTGATGGTCAGAAGGAGAGAGCAGAAAAGCTAGAGGAGAAAGCGAAAGTCTAAGAGGTGTTTTTGTTAAGGAAAGGAGAAGTCGGCGGGTGAGGAAATGTAGAAAAAGAGTTAATTAGTAAAAATATGATCTAAAATGCACCATTTTCCAAAAAAATTTCAAAACATTCTTGGGGAAAGTCCCCCTCCAGACACCCATGACAGTGATCGGTCTCACTCGCTTTGCTTGGTCGCTTCGTGTAGTATGGGGACTGATGTGACAAAACATACCTGTTCTGGTTTTGGATCCTAGTTCAGTCTTGTCACCTGGGTCTAAAATGAGGTCAACGGAGGCCATTGGTGTCTGCTGGCGCGCATTTTATGCGCTTGACAACTGGAAAACTTTATTTTCCAGCTCATCACCATTCTCTTCTGTTGGAGATGCTAACCAAAGCCACAGGTAAAAGCGGAAGGAATGTGTGTGCATACCATGAACACAACCAGATATTAATAGGTTGTTTGAAATAGTTCGCCGCATGAATTCCTGCCACAGCTGAAATACTGAGGCGCGCGGAAGGGAACCCGCAGCGAAGGCTGATGGCAAATTTTGAAATGCTTAATGACTAGCTGTCAAAGCAGAATGTACAGACAGACAGCCGCTTCACTTGCTAAAGGGCTCATTTGTATTGGAAAGGGGGCTGGAGAGGGAGCGCAGTATGTGGAAAGATGAACAGATTGCAAAGAAAAAAACTCATTTGCAAACAGGCTGTAATTTCCTCTTGAATATTCACAAGGTCTGTGCGCAGAAATAGATAATCTTCTAAATGTTCCTATATTTCTATATGAGTAAGATTTGCATTCCTTTTTTAAATTTGCCTAATCTTAATACTTGAGAAATTATCGGAGACAATAAAATATCTGTTCTAAACTGCTACTGACAAAGACTGACACAATATTGATAATATTAACACAAGAGATTTTGTAACTTTTCATAAAAGGTGTCTTCTGGATGAGTGTGGTGATAAAGGTGTGAATGTATCTCCTTCTGAGTCATACATAATTTATTATGCATAGTTGGAAGTACGTTCGTGGGTAATGTATAGAAAAAACACTATCTCATAATCCTATGTCACTCATCTCCATCTCAGATTTCAGTTTCCACTTTTACTCTCAATCCGTCTTAATCTGTTTCATTTCACTTCCGGGCATATGCATGGCCCTGTTGTCTCCCGTTGACTTATTTCTGACCTTCAAACTACATATTCCCATTATCATTAGATCGGGAGAGACTTTCACATCCCAAATTTTCAGACATTATATATTGGCATGTTATCATTCCAGATGGCAGCCATTGGGAATTGGATCTATCAGTCATAATGTATCGAATTTCGCCTCTTTACAGTAAGCATTAGAGGTGGGCGAGCCAACATATTTACAGGGAGAGCTGAACCAGTGCCGAGCAGAGGATCTGGCTCGGATCTTAGAGTCAATGCACGAGCCAGGCCCTGAAAATGTTTGCTCTGTGAATTACACTACACAAATCAAATAAAACACGATAAAGTCGCTTAAAAATGCAAGAAAGTGTATTGCCTTAACACTAGAAACTGTGACATTAATAAATCACATTACTGCACTGCACAGAGAAGCACTTAAAACATGAACCATTAGTGCACTAAGAAGCAAGACAATTGTCCTATAAACAGTGTACAGTAACCCAGGTTATTAGAGAGCAACATTACACTCTATGAAATTAAGCACAACAGGTTTTTGTCCAAGTAGTATTCTGAACTCACATATCTGAAAGGACTTTTTTATGTGATAATGAAGAAAAAAGAGTTTTGGTGAAATATATTTTCATAAGATCACACAATTTAGGTGGAGATGTCACAATGTATCCAGGTTCTCTGGTTTCACTTTGTACAAATCAGCCAGGAAATGGGTATCTATTTGTATTTCCTTGTGTTAAGGCTTTATTTTAACTTCTTTGTAAATTTTTTCTGCAGTTTTTACATAGCAGGAACTGGACGTGAAGATATTGGAGTGCTTTACATGAGCATTAGTTACATTACACAAGGTCCCATTCATTGTTTATAGGCAGGAGGAGACTTAGGGCCTGATTATGATTTTGGTGGTCCTGAGACCACCATGCTGATAGCGGTGGTCTGACTGCCGCCGATGTGGTGGTCTGACCGCGGTATTACAAAGCTGGCCATTGCCATGCCTCGTTCCAGCTGACACCACCAGCCGACTGCCACCCGCCGTGGCAGCGGACGGGGAAGAGGAGCTTCTACAGGATGGTTCAGAGAAGAAGTCTGCCATCCAGATTACGACCAGCTTAACTGCCGAGCCGATATGGCAGTGTGACCAGTGGCTCCTAGCAAGAAAATGGGGAGCTAGCTCCTCCAAATCCTCGTTCTCCCTGCAGTCGCTGACATGGGTGACTTCCCCCAGATCCCCCCCTTCACAGCAGTCCCCCCCCCAACAACCAAAAAAACAGATAAGCAGTGATCGTTTTTTCCTAGTATTAACTGTAGTGGGCATATATCGCCCGGGGTCCAGCAATGTAAAGGGACATGCATATAGTATTATCACACATGTGCCATGCTTATGTGTACCTTTTGGTCAAAAGGTACGTACCTGCGTCAACACAAATGTAATAATACACATTGTCCTACTGACCGTGCTCACCGCCGCCAGGAAGCCTGCAGTAGGGGTAATATGTCAATATGGCTGCAGTCAAGACCGCTGGCCCGGTCCGACCACCAAACTCGTAATCGGGCCCTTAGTGATTTTCCCAGAAACAAAGGAAGCTGAGCCAACACTGAGCCTCAAACTTGGTTTGGCAACTCTGCCTGTAATGCCACATCCTTGGTTGAGGGAGGCATGCAAGCAGAATCCGCATGAAAGCTTGGCTTGTTGTGGGCTTAAGGTTCCAACAGGACCTAGAGCTGAGCCAGAGCCAGCCTGGCTCGAGCTTTACTAGCTCACCCACCTCCAGTAAGAATGCACAAGCAAAGGAGTCTGTGGGCTTTATTTACAGTTTTGTGGATTGGATACTTGAAATCTGGCAGATATTTTGTCCGTCATATTACAGGAGCTTTATAGCCCGTGGCACTTGTAATACTGTGGATGGGTTATTTGTCACATTTTGACACAGTAACCCATCTACCAAACTAAATAGAGTTATGCAGATTTGTAATTGTAATTGAGGGGTCGATGGCTATCACATGTGGCAGAGCAAGCTGGATTGCCATCTCCCACCTAGTTTCAAGCATGAGACCACCCATCCTGAAGTGATACACAATCAAGAAAGGAGCACTCAGCAGTGGATGATGCTGTGTTGCAGGGAATGATGATGACCGCACACTTGTATGGGATAAAGTGATATCATATTGAGGCGAGTCTCGACAGAAGTCAGGAGGAATGGTGGCGTGTAGCGTTTGTGCACACCAACTAGAATGCATGCCAGCACTGTCACAAACTCAAGCACAGCAGCTTCATGAGGGAAGTCAAAATTGCTAGGTTAGAGATAATGGAGACAGTGTAAGATCGTTCAGGAGAACCAATTCATAAAAGGACTACCAATCCCTGCTGCAAAGTTTAAGATTTAGTTTCTAAAGAATAATGGTCTCTGCCAATATACTACAGTGATTTGTGAAGCACAATCAACATGAAGGCTAGAGGGATTGTGATTACATATGTTGCCCGCAAATAAAGTACTGAGAGCCTTGCGTAAGGAATGCTTAGTTTTCGAAACATACATTGTGCTGTGCCCTTGATATACTTATAGTTCCCTGAAAAAACAACCCAAACGGGGGGAGCAAATTTAGATCGAAGACAAGACACGCTGCTAAAAGATATAATAACTTATGCATTCTGAAGGTGTGTAAACCCCACACATGGTCATAGAACGGATTTAGGAGATGAATGACCACATTACTTTTGCATCATTAATACCTGTTGATACTGTTTTAGATTTCTCTATCATCCTGTCCTCCTGTGTGCTCAAAATTATGCGAGATGGCGTCATTTTGCTATTGCTTCTTCTACCTTTCAATTGTCTAAGTACTTCTTTGTCATGTTTGGGTGTGTCTAGAATGACGATGCCACCTCCTTTTTGGCCAACTTAATTGTAATTGTTGGGTCAGTTGATAATAGTTTCAGGAAATCTGTCTCAGTTTGTTCTTCTATCACCGACTAACTCACTTAGAATCACATTTTCAAATGCTATGACTTGGGGATGCATCTTTGTGGTGGATGGACAGAATGCGGATTTGTTTCGAAGGCCTGTGCCCTTCTGGTCTTCCAGAGTCTCCAAAAACTATTTTGAGGCGGACCTTGCATAAACGCTTTACAACAGCTGTTGGGATCTTGGGAGGGGCTTCCTCCTCTGACGTGGCAGCAGTGCTGCAGTCAGTTACTGTATACACTACCTGGAAATCAGTGTGTCATGTACTAGCTGCAGTAAGCGACAGGCTACTTATGCTCCCTTATCAAACAATCCACATTGAACATGCACTAAGGCTTACTTAGTGATGAGACAAATATGAACATGCAGCAAAGATTACTGAATGACTGGGCAAATCAGAACATGCACTACATAGGAATGATTATTGGAGTTTGATCGTGCATTTAGGATTTCAATGCAATGATACAAAACTGGGCATTCATTCAATTTTTCCGCACGCACTGATTATTTCTGATGAAAATATAGACATCTACCCAGCGTAATGAGCAAAGGAGCAATTGTGGTCTTGCAGCCAAAAATACAAAGTAATAGTACAATCGAAATTTCTGAGTACATAGCTTTACATGTATCAAAGATTAATGGGTAATGTTGCATATCTGAACATGTATAAGGATTACCAAGAAATGTCATAAAAAGAAAGAAGGAAACAAGTAGGTAGGTTTGATGAGTGATTGTGCAAATATGAAGATGCTCTAAGGACAACTCATTTATAGAACAAATCTGAACATGCACAATGGTGGCAATTCGGAATATTGTCAGCTTCAGGACATGATAGCTATCACTCTTATGTAATACGTGCATTGCCTTTGCGATGGTATAATCACAATATAAATATGCCAGCATGGTGCACATCGTTGGTGTTTTGTATTGTAGTGCAACATTTTCATTGCACGTCCTATCCCAGATGAGTCTGCGAAACCATCAGATTCTCATTGGTTTATGGGTAAACGTTTGGGGTGCATGGTTGAAAGAATGTTGGATGTAGAATGATGTATGTGGGAGATGTTGGAAGAGGTACGCCAGTTTATCTGAGACAAGCTTTAAACATGGTGTGGGGGCAGCTTGTAAAAATATTATGTGGCAGAGACATTAAGACTAGACATATCACAGTCAAAGTCATGCTTTGAACACAGAGGCCGTGCCTGATCATACATAAGGAGTTTTGCTGCAGGAAGAGTGGGCCAATACCACGGATGACAGGGTGAGCTAGGCTCATAACTTGAAAAGTGATTCATCTATGTCTTAGGGACAATTGAAGGGAAATGAGATCATCTGTGAAATGGGTTGTTGAACTTAGCCTTTTCTGCAGGGGTCATCTCCAAACCTTTTGCCTTCACTTTCCAGTTTTCTCTATCCTGTTTGGTTGAAGTGGTAAAAAGGGGCTAATTGCAGAATTCCCCTAACATTTGCCCCCATTTTTCACTTTTGCTGGTGTTTTTCTGACTCTGATGGTGCCTTGGGCATTGCTAAACAGTCCTAGGACCTGTGCTCTGATTCAAATGCATATGCAAGTTAGGCTAATTATAACTGGCTGTACCAACCTACCTATAAGTCCCTGGTATATAGTAGGGCATCTAGGTTTAGGGGGCCCCAGCATAGGTAGTACACCCCTAGGTGCACTGCTGAGGTACCCAGTGCCATTTTAAAGGCAGACCTGCCTTGCTGGCTGCTTTTAAGTTAAAGTTAACCTCAAATTTGACTTTGGAATTAAAAGTACTTCCAAAGTCTTAAGCGACCTTATTTGTGCACATAAGTCACCACTAAGTTGTGCCATAGGTGCCCCCAGGGTTGGATGCAGTGTAGCTATAAGCAAGGACCTTATAAAATATGTTTTATAAGCCCTGGTGAGGACAAAATAGATACATTTATTTTCCCCCATTGTAGTGAATAGGCTTCACAGATAAAGAAAATAAAACAGCACCTGAAATGTGGCTTATGCTAAAATAATAAGATGAAGCTCAATAAAATGTAACTGGGCTAAAAACATGACTAATATGGCTATACAACATGGTTATCTTTGGCTTTGAATTTGAATTTCTCTGAGCTTGGGTCCTCCAGTGGGATTTTTGCCATGTGACATTGGTGTTGCCTGTGGAGTGTTAATTTGAGGAGCTATCCCTACCCTTCATTTATGGTGATGGGTGCTGGTTTTGCATGTATAATCCTTCCACTGCTGTTTTTTTTTTTACCAAGTCATTGGCCTCTTCCCCAGCTCATATTCTTGCTCCTTGTGCCCACTCTGGCTTGCGTTTTCACCCCAGGCTAGGCTTCAGGCTGTAATTTCTTTAGCCTAGGGTGCTTTAGTTTTCTTGTAGGAATCTTGCACCTCCTACTAACTTTATGTTGAGACCCTGGTCATTGAGGTTCTTATTGGCTCTGGCACGGCTTGGGCCTTGATGCATATGACTTTGGCCTCTTTTTCTTTCTTTTGTGCTCCTTAATGAGTTTGGAGCTTTGGATGTTTGACTTTGGCTATTCTGCTGTCCTCTTGTATTCCCTGTTGGCCTTGAAGCTTTTAGTGTAAGGCTCTGGACACTTTGCTTCCTTTTAAGATCTCTGTTTTTCTCTGAACTTGTTCTCTTCAGCCATCAACACCTTTCTTCCCTTGTTCTATTTTCTAAACTGGGAAACATATGGTGTGACATTACTCTGGCTTACCGGGAGGCTCCCTGCTGAGCATGGAACTTGTGGGGTTTAGCCTTGGCCATTCTATTTTCCCCTTTCTACTCTAGTGCTCCTTGCGGACCTTCAAAGAAGCATTAGGCTACAGTTGCTTTAGATTTCCCAGGTGTTTGCTTCTGCCCCGGAGCTTGTGGTGTTAGGCCCTGGACTTTTTGCTTCATCGTGTGTTCTTTCCAGGCCTTAAAAACTGTTTGCTTTGGCCATGTCTATTCTGATTCCTCTTGTAGTCCCCACTAAATTTGGGTGTATGTGATAGGAAGTCATAGTTGCTCTGGCTTCCCTGGACACTTTCTACTTGGCTTGAAGTTTGTGCACTTAGGGCATTGGCCATTGTGGTTTCTTTTTGTGTTCCCTGATGGGCTTGGAGCTTTTGCTATTTTACCTTAGCCTCTCTGCTTTTTCTCATGTTTTCTTCATTGGCCTGGCTTCTCTGGGCATCTCTTTTCCCTTGGTTCGGGGGGGAGGAATGCTTGTGTGTATTCTGTTGTGGCCTTTTCAATATCAACACTGGGACTTGCTGACATTTTTTGCTGTCAAATTCAGGGTTGACTACCTCTTTTTTTTAACTTGCTTTACTAGGGTGCTCCCCTGCTGGACTGTGTGTTAATTCTCTTTTAGATTGATTGCTGTTTGTCCTTACCTGTTTTGCCAGCTTCATTCTGTGATCTCGCTGAGGGTTGAACAGATGTGAGTTTGCAGCAGTCCTGGGTCTCCTACTTCTAGTTGTTTTAGACATTGCTTGCCTTTGTGCATTATTGGCAGTACTCCTAGATGCCCTGCTGTGACCATTTGTCTCAATGGTTTAGCTTTTCAGCTTTGGTGTTAGGTGTTACAAGTGGGGAATACCACATAATAGGTCTTCCTTCTTTGGTCACCATTTTGAGTCATTGGGCATCCCTGTATCTGTTGATCTTGGCTGTTATCTTCTTGTGTGCCTCTGTGAGAGTACCTGAGCAATGAGTCTGGCTTTTCTTATTATGGATTTCTGCTACATAAGTTGTTAGACTTGGCAACCTTGGTGTTATCTCCCCTAACCTTTTGCCTCTGTTTTCCAGGTTGTTGATATGTGCTGGACTCTGTTTTTGCTGTTTTTGTTACTCTGGGCACTTTACCACTGCTATCTAGTGCTAAAGTGCAAGTGCTCCTATGTAAAATGTATGTGTAATTTGATTTCCATGATAGGCATATTTGATTTACTGGTAAGTCCCTAGTACAGTGCACTAGAGGTGTCCAGGGCCTGTAAATCAAATGCTACTAGATGGCCTGCAGCACTGGTTGTGCCACCTATATTAGTAGCACTGTAAACATCGCTCAGGCTTGCCACTGTAGTGTCGGTGTGCGCAGAATTCAAGTTGGCAAGTGTACCCACTTGCCAGGCCTAAACCTTCCCTTTTTGTACATATAAGACCCCCCTAAGGTAGGCCCCAGGTAGCCCCAGGGGCAGCGTGCAGTGTATGTTAAAGGTAGGACATGTACTAATGTGTTTTGTATGTCCTGACAATGAAAGACTGCCAAATTAGGTTTTCACAGTAGCAAGGCCTACCTCTCTCATAGGTTAACATGGGGGCTGCTTTTAAAAATGATTAAAGGGTAGATTCCCTTTGGGAGCAGATAGACATATGGAGTTTGGGGTCTCTGAGCTCACAATTTAAAAATACATATTTTAGTAAAGTTGGTTTTGAGTTTGTGTGTTTGAAAATGGCACTTTTAGAAAGTGGGCATCTTCTTGCTTAAACTATTCTGTGACTGACTCTGCCTGTTTGTGGATTCCTTGTCTGGGTCACTTTGACAGTTGGGCTGTTTGCACCTCTCTCTAATCTGTGCTAGGAGGAGGAGAGGAGTGGTCACTTACCCCTGAAAGTGCTGTGCCTGCACTCACACAAGGCAGTCTCCCACCCCCTGGTGTGTGCCTGGGGCCTGGCCTGGGCAAGGCAGGATTTAACAAACAAGAGAGACTTTCTTTTGAAGTATGGCCTATGACAAAAGCCAAAATCGGTATAAGAAGAGCACCTAAAACCACAGACTTTAGAACACTTCTGGAAATCAAGAGGAACCTCTGCCTGGAGAAGAGCTGAAGAGCTGCCCTGCCTGTGCTTTGTAGAGCTATCCCACAGTTGCTGCTTCTGCCTGTGCAAGGAGACAAAGACGGACTTTGTTGTGCATTCCTGCTTGTGAAGAAATCTCCAAGGGCTTGTCCTGATTTTTCCTCCTGTTGTTGAAGTCTCAGGGCCGTCAACGACTTCTTCTGCCAGCACCTGGACTCTCTGCTGAGACTCTTGCCCTGCCAAGAGGTGCCCTATTCAGTTTCAGGTGCCTTGGAAGGTGAAGCTGGCAGACCAAGACTGAAAATCCACGCACAGACGCAGCTGAAAAACGATACGCTAGTTGGCTTCGCAGCAGAAATCGATGTTCCACCGGCATCTCTGCTGGAAAAGTGACACATGCAGTTGGAGTAATGACACGCAACACCCACAGACGGAGGCTGATAAAGTCGCAACCTACACAGCGCGGTTTTGCTAATACCGTGCAGCAGGATTTTCAATGCAAACCTTGCTGGGCACGGATAAAACAACGCATCGCCTGCCCGGACACGAGTTCTTGCCCAGATCAATGCATCGCTCTCTTGTGGAGAGGAAAAACGACGCACGTGACACGACCAACAAAGGAGAAACGACGCATGGTCTCGATTGAGGGTGAGAAATCGACGCATCGCTAACCTTTTTCCGACACTCGCCGTGCGTCTTATTTTGACGCTACCCAGGTACTTTTCAATGCTAACAGTGTTTTTAAAGGATTTAAGGGCCATATTTTTACTTTTTGACGCAAAACTGCGCTAACGCTGTTTTGCGTCAAAAAAATTAGCGCCGGCTAACGCCATTCTGAAGCGCCATGCGGGCGCCGTATTTAATCAATGACGTTAGCCGCCGGTGCTGCCTGGTGTGCGTGGAAAAAAACGACGTACACCAGGCAGCGCCGGCGTAGGGGGATATGGAGCTTGGGCGCCAAAAAATGGGGCAAGTCAGGCTGAGGCAAATTTTTTGCCTCAACCCGATTTGCGCCATTTTTTTCGACTCCCAACCCCATAGAAATGACTCCTGTCTTAGCAAAGACAGGAGTCATGCCCCCTTGCCCAATGGCCATGCCCAGGGGACTTCTGTCCCCTGGGCATGGTCATTGGGCATAGTGGCATGTAGGGGGGCACAAATCAGGCCCCCCTATGCCACAAAAAATAAAAAATAAAAATACTTACCAGAACTTACCTTAATGTCCCTAAGATGGGTCCCTCCAGCCTTGTGTGTCCTCCTGGGGTGGGCAAGGGTGACAGGGGGTGTCCCTGGGGGCATGGGAGGGCACCTCTGGGCTGCTTCCGAGCCCACAGGTCCCTTACCGCCTGCCTTGTCCAGGCGCTAAAAAACGGCGCAAAAGCGGCCGTACGTCATTTTTTTTGACCCGCCCACTCCCAGGCGTGAGTTTTGCCCGGGAGTGTAAATACGGCGCACATGCCTCGGAGTCAATTTTTTAGACGGGAACGCCTACCTTGCATATCATTAACGCAAAGTAGGTGTCCACGCTAAAAAATGACACAAACTCCATGGACTTTGGCGCTAGACGCGTCTAACGCCAAAGTATAAATATGGAGTTAGTTTTGCGTCGGAATTGCGTAAAAAAAACCGACGCAATTCCGGCGCAAACAGAGTATAAATATGCCCCTAAGTTTCTTTTGCTTTTAAATTTATCAAACAATAATAACTTGACTTGTGTATGTGGGATTTTTGTCGTTTTGGTTTTGTTTTGTTTAGATAAATATTTTCAATTTTTCTAAACCTGTTTTGTGTTATTTTGTAGTGTTTTCACTGAGTTACTGTGTGTGTTGGTACAAATACTTTACACCTAGACTCTGAAGTTAATCCTGTCTGCTTGTGCCAAGCTACCAAGGGGGTGAGCAGGGGTGAGCTAAGGGTGATTCTCCTTTACCCTGACTAGATTGAGGGTCCTTGCTTGGCAGGGGGTAACCTGACTGCCAACCAAAAACCCCATTTCTAACATTGGTGATCAGCGGTTGGGATTAGACTTGTATTTGTACTTGACATACAGTGATTAAGTGAACACTACTGTTTTCAGTGAAGACCACTAAATGACCACATACTACTTGTCTTGTGATTTAGCTTTTTCTCTTTTTTGATTTTTCCCTACTTCCATTTTGTGGTAATCTTTGATTGACTTTTGAACTTCATTGGGAACTTGTTTTCTGCCTTTGGAACTTTGCACTTCTGTTGACTTTTTCACCATGTCTCAGTCTGGAGATGCATCAGCTGGAGATGCTTTTGATTTAGGGAAACTGGAGTGTTACACAGTGGCCCAATTGAAACAGTTCTGTAAGGATCTTGCCTGCCCCATTAAGAGCTCCACCAGGAAGGAGGAGCTGCAGTTGGCACTGAGGTCCTTGGTGGCAGCCAAGGAGGTTGAGGGGCACACAGAAGATGAGGATGAGGGTAAGGAGGAGGAGGAGGTGCAGAGTATTCGCAATGGTATTGTGGATGGGCCTGTTCTGTCAGCCGGAGGATCTCTACGGCAGGTAGCAGTGTCTCATCTAAGGGTCTGACTCCTGAAGAGTTGTAGGACAGACAGGCAGAGAGGGCTCACCAGTTGGAGTTGGAGAAAATGGGTATGGCCATAGAGGAGAAAAAGTTATTGTTGGCTCATGAGCTCAGCTTGAGGGCGCTGGATCAGAGGAGCCAGTCTAGCAGGGTTGGTGGCAGAAACATCAGAGTGCAGCCTGAGAGGAGGGTGCACATTCCTAAGGACCATGTAAAAGATCACAAGAGGGAGGATGACATAGTGCTGTGGTTTAAAGGGTATGAGTCCGCTCTCCATATGAATCTGGTCCCTGAAACTCATTGGGGGCGTGTTTGGGGAAGCACTTTGAGGTAGAGGGAAGAGATACTCTGACATCCTTAGGGGATCCCCCGGGGTTCACTTACCCTATCATGAAGGACACCCTGATAACTCGGTATGGTCTCACCCCTGATCAGTATAAGGACACATTTAGGTCCTATAAGAAGAAGGAATCCCAAACTTGGTTGGAATGTGTTGATTCATTCTGCTGGTCACTGGATGGTTGGGTGGGGGGCAGTAAGGTGACAACGTATGAGGGGCTTTACAATCTGATGTCGCGCCGCGGCGGACTGCGGTGCGAGCTGAGCATTCTGCTCGGGCTGCGGGTGCGGTCCGTGGAGGCTGGGTGTGCCGCACCCCTTCTATCCTCTATTTTTCTCGAGGCCCCAAATTGGGCATGGGGCCTGGGCGAGTTGTGGCCACGGCGCACCCTCACTATTTTCCTGGACACCTCCCCCCACACCCCTCACTTACCTGATGAGCCTATTCTTTATTCCTTCCTTCTTTTCTTTTTCTTCCTTTCCTCCTGTATTTATGCACTTCTCCAGCTGCCATGTTCTTTCTTCTTCCAAGCATTCCTTCTTTCTCCCTACATGCTTTAGGAACCTTTTTCAACATGGTGTCTTTTTTCTGTATGTTCCTATGTTTTGTTCCCAATCCAATATGGTGACTTTCTACTTCCTGCTGGTTATTTCCTATTCTTGGGTATATAAGGTGAGTGATTCTTGTTCTTCTTATGCTGCAACACTTCCTTTGGTGGTGATCTTCACTCCTGCTACTTTTTTCGCCAGTTATATTTTTCCTCGCCTGTTCCAGCTTTTTTCAGTATTATTTTTCCTGTTGGAAAGACTTACCCCTTTTTTTTGCTTCTTTTTGTTCCAGGAAGTTCCTGCTAGAGGTTTTTCCCTTTTGGGTTTTTTCCTCTGGGACTCTTTCTGGAGGGCACTGACTGCTTTTGGCGTTCCTCAGTAGGCAGCACTGTGGCAATGGATGCTGCAGAAACAAACCAGTTGCTACTCTTAACTATTCAACAACAAGCCCAGGAACTGCAGCAATTAAGAAATGAAAATGCGGCTTTACCACAAGCCCTGGCATCCAGAACCACAGATGTTCCCACTGTCTCTGCTACTATTCCTCGTTTCTCAGAAGACCCAAACAAGCTACGAGAATTTCTTGATGCTCTGACTGTCTATTTTGCTTTTCGAACAACACAATTTGCGCAAGATAAAACAAAAGTGGGTTATCTTATCAGTACCTTGTCTGGTCCTACCTTGCCCTTGGCGACACCATTAGTAGCCTCCAACAACCCTGTGCTGTCTGACTATTCAGCTTTTGTGATAGCATAAAAAACAAAGTTTAAATGCCCAGGTTTGGAGACTTCAGCAGAAGAAGCGTTATGTGACATTCAGCAGGGTACCCAAGATGTTCTCCAATATATAACACGCTTCAAACAATTGGCAGCCGAGACGCCATGGGTAGAACGTACTCTGGTGACTCTTTTTCGCTGAGGTCTACGAGATGACATAAAAGATGAATTAGTACATTCTGCCAGAGTAGATGATTTATGTGGCCCTAAAGGATTTAGCGCTTTCCATAGAATATCGTCTACAAGATCGTCATCTAGAAAAGTGAAAGAATCGTGGACCTTCTCAGTCAGGCAACCCACGTACGATCGTCCATCGTCCTGAAGAACCTCGACCTGCATTAAAGGAGACAACAGAAGGGGAACCTATGCAAATAGAAACTGCCCATGGTCCTCTCTCTACTAGCGAACGCGAAGAAAGATGGAGAAGAGGATTATGGGGGTCATTACAACATTGGCGGTAAAAGCCGCTTACCGCCGTGCAGAAGACCGCCAACACACCGCCGTGGCTGCGGAAATCCGCCACAGGTATTATGACACACATCCCGAAATCCGCCAAACTTCAGACACCCACACAAGTCCGCCACACCAAAGGTCAGTTATAAACTGGTGAAAACAAATCCTCCACCGTCACGGCAACAGAAATACGCCCATGCTATCACGACTCACGAATCCACACACATCTCCAAAACACCAC
Source organism: Pleurodeles waltl (assembly GCF_031143425.1). NCBI lineage: Eukaryota > Metazoa > Chordata > Amphibia > Caudata > Salamandridae > Pleurodeles > Pleurodeles waltl. The sequence continues at coordinate 859,881,451 of NC_090448.1, read as the reverse complement.
CACATTGGACAATTCAAAATACACACACCTGATACACATACACACACCACTCCCACACACTCAATACTACATAAAACACACACCCACATCACCCACAAACCACTACGACCACCATTACAGGGAGAAGGCCAGAGAGAGACACCACCATCCACAAACCTGCAGCCACAGGCACTCAACACCATCACCCACAGTACTTACACGCACAAAACACCACACACTACTACATATCACCACACTTATCACCACACAGACCACCCCACACATCACCTACACCACCCCATGGCACGGCAAAGACACCCCTGGTTCTCGGAGGAGGAGCTCAGGGTCATGGTGGAGAAAATCATCCGGGTAGAGCCACAGCTATTCGGATCACAGGTGCAGCACACCTCAATAGCAAGGAAGATGGAGCTTTGGCGAAGAATAGTCGACAGGGTCAACGCAGTAGGACAGCACCCAAGAAATCGGGACGACATCAGGAAGAGGTGGAACGACCTACGGGGAAGGTGCGTTCCGTGGTCTCCAGACACAACATCGCGGTACAGCGGACTGGCGGCGGACCCCCACCTCCTCCCCCACAACTAACAACATGGGAGGAGCAGGTCTTGACTATTATGCATCCTGAGGGCCTCGCGGGAGTCGGTGGAGGAATGGACTCTGGTGAGTCAAATCTTAACTATCATATCCCCCACCCTACCTGCATGCTATCACAGACCCCCACCCTCACCCCTCCCCTATCACTCCAACTCCTCACATATGTACTACTAACACAAACCACCCATCCCAAAACCAAGCCCTGCATGACACAACAAAGCATGGACACCCATGACTAAAGCATGCCCACTGCACATACCCATAACACCCCCTTCAACCATCATCACACAAGCCCCCACAAAGGAGTGCAAGCACTGGGGTACACGGTCACCCACCCATTGTGCACCATGACACACACAGATGTAATAATCATGCTTTTACACCCCTGCAGGACCACTACCCAACGTCACCAGACAGGAGGGTCCAGACATCTCCACTCCACCCACAGAAGAGGCCCACAGTGATGACAGCAGCTCTGTCCAACTGGATCTAGATGACCAGCCCGGACCATTGTGGGCCTCGGGACAGTCGGTTCCCCACACCCAGTCACAGGCCACCACAGACCTTCCACCCTCTGGTAACACCAGCACAGCACCCACCCAGCGGGCCCATACCTCCGTACCCAGGACACGTCAATCAGCTGTGTGTCCACCAATACAGGGAACCCAGGATAACCCACCACCCCAACAACAACAGGGACTTGGGGGCAGTGGTAGTGGGCACACAGTCCAGGGGACGGAGGCCCAGGAACACAGGGGAACTGGGAGGGTTGCTGTGCGACAGGGGGCGGACAGACTTAGGGAACCCACTGTCCACGAGGCCCTCTCCTCCATCATGGGAGCATACCACCACTCCCAGGAGACGATGGCAACGGTCCTGGACAAGTTTCAGGAGACCCAGCGGCTGCAGGAGGAACAGTGTTTGGGGTTCAGGGAGGAACTCAGAACCATCAGCACCGCCGTGGGCACCATCGTAGGGGTGCTGAAGGAGATACTTAACACCAGGAGGGACACTGTGGCACTCCAAGGTGCCCCTGACACTAGCATGGACGAAGAACTGCCCACCACCTCCGCCGGCGCTAGTGGACAGGACGCCCCACCACAGGACCACCACACCAGCACCCCACCCCCTGCAGACGGAGAACCACCCCGCAAACGGTCCCTGAGATCCAGGACCAAGACAGAGCACGATGCCAAGACCCCCGCCAAGAAATGAGACCACCCTGATTGTCATCCTACTGCCCCACTTTGTAACCCTGTCCATATTGGAACTGCCCCAGCTCCACTTCCTATGCCCATAAGGGCAATGCACCTGTGAGACTAATAGACTGGACTCTGCCATGGACATTCCTCCACCATCACCCCTCGCCATTTTACAACCCCACTCCAATATTTAGCACTGCAATAAACACCCTTGAAGCACAAAACAATCTGGAGTCAGTCAGTGATTTTGAAAATGTGTATTAGCAATGACAGTGACAAAATGCGTTCTCAAATGTAATGTCAACATACCTATGTCACACATCTCAAATCCACGAGGAATGTAAGCAGATGACACACATTGGTAACCACACCTGTGAAACCGTAATGGAAATGTGAAACTCAGTTACCATATACTGGTTGAAATCGACAGACAGGATAGAGGTAGAAGTGTGAAAGTACTTGTAGTAGGCAGGAATGTGTTCTCACCTGTGTGTCACTGGAAATATTGCTGCTTAACTGAGTCCCTGTTGTCAATGTACTCTTCCTCTGCTTCCTCCTCATCACTGTCCACTGGCTCCACAGCTGCCACAACAACGTCATCTGGACCATCCTCCTGCAGAAAAGGCACCTGTCGTTGCAAAGCTAGATTGTGAAGCATACAGCAGGCCACGATGATCTGGCACACCTTCCTTGGTGAGTAGAATAGGGAACCACCTGTCATATGGAGGCACCTGAACCTGGCCTTCAGGAGGCCGAAGGTGCGTTCGATCACCCCCCAAGTCCGCCCATGGGCCTCATTGTAGCGTTCCTCTGCCCTGGTCCTGGGATTCCTCACTGGGGTCAGTAGCCATGACAGGTTGGGGTAACCAGAGTCCCCTAATAGCCACACCCGGTGCCTCTGGAGTTGACCCATCACATAAGGGATGCTGCTATTCCGCAGGATGTAGGCGTCATGCACAGAGCCAGGGAACATAGCATTTACCTGGGAGATGTACTGGTCTGCCAAACATACCATCGGTACATTTATCGAATGATAACTCACCTGTTCACTCCTGTGGGGGGGGACCAGAGCTACATGGGTCCCATCAATGGCACCTATGATGTTGGGGATATGTCCAAGGGCATAGAAGTCACCTTTAACTGTAGCCAAAACCTCCACCTGAGGGAAAACGATGTAGCTCTGCATGTGTTTCAGAAGGGCAGACAACACTATGGACAACACGTTGGAAAACATAGGCTGGGACATCCCTGATGCCATGGCCACTGTTGTTTGAAATGACCCACTTGCAAGGAACTGGAGCACTGATAGCACCTGCACTTGAGGGGGGATCCCTTTGGGATGGCGGATTGCTGACATCAGGTCTGGCTCCACTTGGGTACACAGTTCCTGTATTGTGGCACGGTCAAACCTGTAGGTGATGATCAAATGTCGCTCCTTCATTGTCAACAGGTCCACCAGCGGTCGGTACACCGGAGGATTCCGCCATCTCCTCACATGTCCCAGCGGATGGTGCCTAGGAAGGACAACAGCGACCACAGAGTCAAATAACTTAGAGGTATGTACCCACAGTCTACATAGAACACCATTCATACACAGAATCTGGCCTGTATTTGTGTTGTGCGACAAGGCCTAGGTCTGTGTGACGCAGTTGTGAATCAGGCCATGTGGGCCCCTGAAATGGCGGCTGCCTGACCATTAAAGTGGGACAATGGGATGTAAGGTAACTGCGCTGGTGTTCTACACCGTCGCGGTAGGCGGTCGGAGACCGCGGTGCAATGCTGCATTAGTTAACATAGGACCCTATGGGTCCCAGGAGCCAATGACGATGTACGCCGGCAGTGATGGTACGCACCGCTGCGGATGTGACCGCCATTTTCTATCTGTTCAATCACTCGATACCTGATCTTCAACAGGAGAGGACCTACACTGCAAGTGCTGCTGTGACCTCGGTCTGGAAGAGACAATGGCTTGTGCGTCTGGGGAAAGGGCCCCTGCCTTCACTGCAGAGGAGTTGGAGAAGCTCGTGGATGTGGTCCTCCCCCAGTACACGCTACTCTACAGTCCTCCAGACCAACAGGTAAGTACACAGGGAGCACGTTGTATGGGCTCTGCCTGTGTGGAGAGGGCTGGTTGTAAGAAGGAAGGGGGCACAGTTCTGCGTGCATGAAGGAGTGTGAATGCATGTGCCACATGGCAAGGCTAGGGATGTGGGCCACTCACTTCGACGGTGCAGTTGGTAATGACTTCTCTTCTTCCCCTGTACATTTCATGTAGGTTAGCGCCCACCAGAAGAAGGATATTTGGCGTGCCATCGCCAAGGACGTCCGGACCCTGGGGGTCCACCACAGACGGAGCACCCACTGGCGTAAAAGATGGGAGGACATTCGCCGCTGGAGCAAGAAGACGGCGGAGGCTCAGTTGGGCATGGCCTCCCAACGTGGGAGGGGTGCCCGACGAACCATGACCCCCCGATGTTCCGGATCTTGGCGGTGGCCTACCCTGAGTTGGATGGGCGCTTGAGGGCATCACAGCAGACACAAGGGGGTGAGTACAACATCATTCAGTGGACTTTGCGCGCAGTGAAAGTGTCTGGGTGGGGGAGGAGGGCTGTGGGTTTCCCTAAGCCAGGGCGAGTTCCGTAGGCTAGGCCCCTCCGTAATGCAGGCCATGTGGCACCCCACCCCAACTCTGTAGAGTGGCAAGTACAGGTATACATCCCCCATGTTATCTATGTGTGCAGATGTCGACCATAGCCATGTAGGATATATCCCAGGAATTGCATCTGGAGAGCCCAACAGTGCGGCGTAGTGCAGGGGGCTTCTGTGTCTGTATTGTCCGCCAACGGTAGCGGTAAGCCATGCACTCAACCTGTCTTTCTTCTGTCGTCCCCCCCATTTTTGTGGTCTCCCTGTTCTTGTGTGCATCAGCATCATCAGGCAGAGGTACAGTGGCACCGGAGCATGAGAGGGCTGCATCCCACATGGCCATGGAGGGCCACACCACGGACTCGGAATACATCAGTGGGACGGAGGGCGAGGGGAGCTTCACGGCGGTCACAGGATCTGCAACCAGCGACACAGACTCGTCCTCCGATGGGAGCTACTTTGTGGTGGCGGCAAAATCTGTGCCCCCCACTTCTACAGGTACAGCCGCCACCCCCCCACCAGCACCGCCCTCCCAGCAGCCCCTCAGCCCTGCCCCGTGCCCGCTCACCCAGGAGGGTGGGCATCACCTTCGCCCCAGGCACCTCAGCCCCTGCCCCTGTCACCTCTGCTGCCCTCATTGAGGAGACCATTGACCTCCTCAGGTCACTCACTGTTGGGCAGTCTACCATTTTGAATGCCATACAGGGTGTAGAAAGGGAATTGCAACACACAAATGCATTCCTGAGGGCATTCATTCTGGTCAGGCTGCCCTTCATCGAACCCTGCAAACTCTGGCCTCAGCACTGATGGCAGCCATTGTCCCTGTCTCTAGCCTCTCCCCTCCAACTTCCTCCACCCAGACCCAATCCCCTGTACCCCAGCCTATCCCAAGCACACCATCAGACCAGCATGCACACACGTCAACACACAAGGGAAGCTCAGGCAAACATAAGCACCACACATCCCACAGGCACTCACGCAAGCATCACACATACAGACACACCAACATCCACTGCCTCCACTATGTCCCCCTCCTCGTCATCTCCCTCCTCCCTCCCAGTGTTGTCTACACTCTCACCTGCATGCACTACCACTACAGCCACTACGTCCCGCACCAGCACACCCACCACCACACCACGCTCACGTGCACTCACCACCCCCACTCCCATTTACACGTCCCCTGTGTCCTCTCTCAGTGTGTCTGTGACGCCCCCTCCCAATTTACACAAACGCAGGCACACACCCACCCAACAGCCATCCACCTCACGACAGCCTGCAGCGCATGCACCTTCATCCAAAGTCACCAAACGTACACCTCCTACAACCACTACCTCTTCCTCCACTCCCAAACACCCTCCAGCTACCCGTCCCAGTGTTCCTAAGAAACTTTTCCTGACCAAGCTTTACCTCTTTCCCACCCCCCCCTCCAAATCATAGGTCCCGTACTAGCACCTCAGCCAAAAAATCTCCGGGACCAGTGGTGCCTGTTGTTACAGGTATGTGGAGTGCACCGGCCACCAGGACAGCCAGTGTGACACGGAGCCACAGCACAGCCAGTCCCCCTCCTGTGAAGCACCAGAAGTTGGACAGTGCCCGGCGGAAGAGGGTGAAGACTCCAGCCAGCAAAGCCGCTCACAAGGGTCCCGGGGGGAGTGTCGACTCAGCTGTGACTCCTCCCAAGGTGGGGAAGGGGCAGAAGAAATCTCCAAAGTCTGGGAGGAGCAGCACAGCGGAGAAGACCGCCATCATTCCCGCTGCCCAGGAGGCCACCGCCAGCCCATTTGTCACTGGCCAGGAGGCCATCACCAGAGTCTGTGCCCAGGGGGGCAGCCCGATCGTCACTGACCAGGAGGCCACCGCCAGAGTCTGTGCCCAAGAGGGCAGCCCGATCGTCACTGGCCAGGAGGCCACCGCCAGAGTAAGTGCCCAGGAGGGCAGCCCGATCGTCACTGGCCAGGAGGCCATCGCCAGAGTCTGTGCCCAGGAGGGCAGACCGATCGTCACTGGCCAGGAGGCCACCACCAGAGTCTGTGCCCAGGAGGGCAGCCCGATCATCACTGGCCAGGAGGCCACCGCCAGAGTAAATGCCCAGGAGGGCAGCCCGATCGTCACTGGCCAGGAGGCCACCGCCAGAGTAAGTGCCCAGGAGGCCACCACCAGCCACAGCCCAGCTGCCCAGGAGGGCCCCGGCAGCCACAGCCCAGCTGCCCAATGAAGGACCGCCAGCCCCAGCCCAGACGGACAATAAAGTACCGCCATGGCAAGCTCCGCTGAACCGGGCAAGCACCGCTGAACAGGTCAGAAACTGCAAACTCAAGCACCGCTGAACAGGGCAAAGACCGCCATGGCAAGCACCACTGAACAGGGCAAGCTCTGCTGAACAGGGAAAGCACCGCTGAACAGGTCAGAAACTGCAAACTCAAGCACCGCTGAACAGGGCAAAGACCGCCATGGGAAGCAACGCTACCCCATGGGCGGCAGGGGCAGTGACGCAACTGGGACCGTCACAGGGTGAGTGATGCACTCTGGGCACCAGTCCCCCTCCAGAACCAGTGGAAAGATGCATCCACTCCATCTGTCCTTCACACGATGAAGCACTCTGGGCACCAATCCCCCTCCAGAACCAGTGGAGACATGCATCCACTCCATCTGTCCATCACAGGATGAAGCACTCTGAGCACCAGTCCCCCTCCAGAACCTGTGGTGACTGTTATCCACTTGAGAGACTGTGGCTTTGCACTCCCCAGGATGGGACAGTGGGCAACCCACCCACTGTAGAGACTTGAGAGACTGTGGCTTTGCACTCCCCAGGATATGGCAGTGGGCAAACCACCCACTGTAGAGACTTGAGAGACTGTGGCTTTGCACTCCCCAGGATATGGCAGTGTGCAACCCACCCACTGTAGAGACTTGAGAGACTGTGGCTTTGTACTCCCCAGGATATGGCAGTGGGCAAACCACCCACTGTAGAGACTTGAGAGACTGTGGCTTTGCACTACCCAGGATATGGCAGTGGCCAACCCACCCACTGTAGAGACTTGAGAGACTGTGGCTTTGCACTCACCAGGATGGTACAGTGGGCAAACCACCCACTGTAGAGACTTGAGAGACTGTGGCTTTGCACTCCCCAGGAAATGGCAGTGGGCAACCCACCCACTGTAGAGACTTGAGAGACTGTGGCTTTGCACTCCCCAGGATGGTACAGTGGGCAAACCACCCACTGTAGAGACTTGAAAGACTGTGGCTTTGCACTCCCCAAGACACATCAATTGGCATGGAGCCCCCTCGTGGATCTGGTGTGGTGCACTCATCCGGCTGAGGTGCCCCCCCTTCCCTTCCCCCTGAGGTGCCTGTTGTATTTCTATCTGATGCCCCGGCAGTGTTCTCTCCGTTTTGATCAGGTATCTGGTGTGGGCCTCACCCATGCATTTTGGGCCCAGTGGTCCACGGACAATGAATGGTGCATTACCTGCACTACTAATCGTGATGTATATTTTGTTTAATGTGTATATATATATATCTTTATATATTTGGTTACTGTATTTTGATATATTACAATGGTTCCACTCATTTCCTTTTGTCTTTGCATTCTTCCAGGGGGCTTGGGGGTTGTTACTGTAATGTTTGGATATGCATTGGTGTGTGTGTTGTAGTGGGTGAGGGTCGGGCTGGGGGTTGGGATGTTGGTTGTGTGTGTCCTTGTCTTTTGCCTCCCCCTCCCCTATTTCGTAGGTGCAGTACTCACCGTTGTCTTCGCCGCCGGCGTTGATGATCGTCGTATAGGAGCAGGAAGACTAGTGCAGGAAGAATATGGAGTTCCGGCTCCATGGTGCCCTCCTTCCTCGTGGAGTGTGTAGAGGTGAGCATTTTCACTTCGAAATGGCTGTTTCCGCCGTGTTTTTATCTGCGGGGAATCCGCCCCGGCAAAGGTGGCGGATTGGTAGGTTGTGATACTGTGGGTGGTACATTGTCTCCCGCCTGTCTGTTGGCGGTGACCGCCGCGCTGTTTGTCTGTAACGCCATGGCGGTCTGAGTGTTAAAGTGGCTGTCTTTGTTGGCGGTTTCCGCCAGGGTTGTAATGACCCCTTATGTCTATATTGTGGTGCTGCCGGCCACTTGATCTGCACTTGTCCAGTCCGTCCTGTGAAGACCTCGGAAAATGCCAATTCCCGTCCTCTCTGAGAAGGGAGGGGACAGGATCTTCTGCAATACCTTCCATCAGTTCTTCCAAGGAAGATGCCACTGTCCTATTTCTGTTACCTGTTACTCTGCAATTACCTGACAGTCAAGAAGGAAGGACTTTGGCATTATTAGACTGTGGAGCCAGTGGTGTTTAATGGCTGTGACCTGCGCCAAGAAACTACAAGTTCCACAATTACCAAAAGTCGTTCCAGAACAAGTGCATACTGCAGATGGATCTTTATTATCATCCGGTCCTGTCATCAATACCTCTTCTACTCTAGGTCTACAATTTGGAAAGCATCAGGAACAGGTCTCTTTTGATTTAATCTTCTCCCCCAATCATACCTTAATCCCAGGAATACCTTGGTTTATGAGATACAATCTGTATATCAATTGAGAAACCAGAACCATCTCTCTGTCTTCTAAATTCTGTCAAGACCATTGTTATGCCTCTGAAACTTATTGGTCCCCAAGAAAGATGTTATCCCCAGAACAGGAATTAGGACATTCTATAAACTCCATTCAAGGGGTACCTAGTCATTATCTGGATGATATAGACGTGTCCCAAAAACCATTGAAACCAGTACTACCCCCACAGAGAGACTACGATTGTACCATTCTCCTGGAACCTGGAGTGGTTGTTCCCTTTGGTAGAATGTATTCTCTTACGGAACCTGAAAAACAGATACTCAAGGACTATCTACAAGAAAATCTACAGAGTGGTCTCATTACACCATCTTCTTCTCCTGCTGGGGCACCCCTCTTCTTCGTACCTAAGAAGATGAAAGATCTTCGTCCTTGTATAGACTTTTGAAGATTAAATAAAATCACTATAAAATACCGATATCCACTACCTCTCATCAAAGACATATTGGAGGCTGTAAGGGGGGCACAGGTGTTTACAAAATTAGACCTTCGTGGAGCTTACCATGTCTTACAAATTAAGGAAGGAGATGAGTGAAAAACTGCCTTTCGAACACCCTTTGGGCATTACGAACATAGGGTAATGCCTTTTGGTTTAATAAATGCCCCTTCAGTTTTTCAAAGATTTATGGATTCTATATTCTCCGACCTGTTAAATCACACTGTGGTGATTTATTTGGATGATATCCTTATATATTCGAGACACCCTGACCTCCACACTGAACACGTAAAGCAAGTTTTAAACAGACTTAGGCACATCAGCTCTACTGTAAACTGGAGAAATGTGAATTTGATAAAAACCTAGGTGAAATATTAGGCTATAACATTAATCAGATTGGTATCTCCATGGATCCAGAAAAGGTTCAGGCCATTCTAGATTAGCCATCCCCCTCATCAATCGAAGAAACTCAATGCTTCTTAGGGCTGGCTAACTTTTACCATCAATTTATTTCGGATTTGCTAAACAAACCAGTCAAATCACACAGACGCTCAAAAAAGAGAGTTTTGCGAAACCTTTTACTCTGGACATGCGTGGCTGAGAATGCTTTCCAAAACTTGAAACAGGCCTTCACCCAAGCACCCATACTAAGGCATCCGGACACCAACAAACAATTCATAGTTGTTACTGATGCTTCAGAGAGAGCTATTGGGGCAGCATTATTACAACCACAGGACGACAATGGATTAGAACATCTGATCTTTTATCTGTCTCATGTGCTCTCTGATTCTGAGCAAAATTATTCGGTACTGGAAAGAGAACTCTTAGCTCTAAAAACAGCTTGTCAAGAGTGGAGACAATTCCTCATGGGTTCAAAAGCACCCTTTGAAGTAAGAACAGACCATCGTGATTTACACTGCCTATGAAATTTTCAGTGTCAGAACAGTTCTCAAGCCTGTTGGGCCTTTTTCTTTATTCAATACAATTTCTAGATCACTTATATTCCAGGTTCCCAAAATATTTTGGCAGATGCTTTAGCTCAACGCTACCCTCACAGTTCTAACACCCCTTCACAATCTCTACCTTAACCAGACAAAATAATTGATTTAGTCCAGTCATTCCTCGATGGAGTACAGTCTGAGTACTCAACTCTCTCAGCACAAAAACTAAAGGAACAACGTCCAAAAGTACACAAGAACAAAGGGTACTACTATCATAAAGACGTGTTATTTCTACCTTCTAAGAAAGTGCTAGAAAAGGCACTCCAAATGTGTCACGACTCCCCTGTAGCCAGTCATCGTGGTATCAAAGCCACACAGGAATTACTCCTCCGCTCTTTTTGGTGGCATAAGCTGAAGCAACATGCTGAAAGTTACGTGGAATTTTGTCCCATTTGTGCCCAAGCAAAAGTACCCCATACATGGCCTGCAGGACTACTTCAACCATTACCGGTTCCACCAGCCCCCTGGCATACATTATCAACTGATTTTGTGTGTTCTTTACCTCCCTCGGTGGGAAACCGAGTTATAATGGTGACAGTAGATTAGTTTCCAAAAATGGCTCATTTTTCTTCCTTGAAGAAGTTATCTACATTTCAAGAAGTCTCCATCCCAGAAATCTTTCGTCTCCATGGCCTCCCTCAACTTATTGTGTCAGATCGGGGTCCTCAATACATATCACAGTTCTGGAAGCACTTCTGTAAAGTCTTAAATATCGATGTAGCCTTATCTTCTGGAGTTCATCCTCAAACAAATGGGCAGACGGAGTGTCTGAATCAAGGACTTGAGCAATATCTCTGCTGTTTTTGTTATTCCACTCAGAGCAACTGGAGCACATACTTACCCATTGCTTAGTTTTCTTACAACAATACCGTACATAGGCCATCATTACTACCTTGGGCAATGCGGGCGCACTCCCGCCGCAGCCATCAGGAGATCCCCACTGGGCCGGCGGGCGGAAACCTGGTTTCCGCCCGCCGGCCCAGCAGGGATCTTGGCCGCAACACAGGAGCTGGATCCAAATGGAGCCGGCGGTGTTACGGCCGTGCGACGGGTGCAGTTGTACCCGTCACGCTTTTCACTGTCTGCATAGCAGACAGTGAAAAGCTGCACTGGGCAGTGGCAGGGGCCCCCAGGGGCCTCGCGACTCCCTGTACCATCAGCCTTTTCCTGGCGGTTCAAACCTCCAGGAAAAGGCTGGTGGTAGGGGGACTCATAATCCCCTGGGCAGCGCTGTCCTGGTGGATTAAAACAGCCGGGACCACTGTGGCGGGAAACCGCTGGGACCACTGTGGCGGGAAACCGCCGGTCCTGGCAGTGTGACCGCGGCACTTCCGCCACCGTTGTAATTCCCTGTGAAGCACCGCCAGCCTGTTGGCGGTGCTTCCTTTGGAACATATGGATTTCATCCCACATCTTTTCCTGCCACTCCTAAGACCTCCTCTACACTTCCTGGAATCGCCTCTTTTTCCCAAAGATTACATCTTGTGTTTACTAAAAGACACATCAAAAGAATGGCAGATAAGAAACAATATGATGCTCCATCTTATCAAGTGCAAGATAAAGTCTGGCTTTCTTCCAGATTTTTGCCTCTACAGCTTTCTCAAAATAAGTTTAAACCTCGTTATTATGGACCTTTTTGTACCCTTCAGAAAATTAATTTTGTATCTTTCTGTCTATGTTTACCAAGAACACAGAAAATCCATCCCGTTTTTCATGTCTCTCAATTGAAACCCTATACACCTGACCCTTTTCTTAGACAATTCACATGTCCTCCCCCTTTGTTGGTGAATGACGAACCTGAATATGAAGTACAAGAAATATGTGACTCTCACATATTTCGGAATCATCTCCAATACCTCATTCATTGGAAAGGCTATCGTCTAAGTGAATGTTCTTGAGAAGTTGCTTCTTCTGTTCACGCCCCACTTTTGATCCGTCGGTTTTTCGTCTATATCTGCACAAACTCAGGGCTCCGGGGGGTGGGCCTACTGTTGCCCCGCGGCAGACCGTGGCTCGAGCCAAGCATTCGGCTCAGGGCACAGCCGCGATGCGCGGCGGCTGGGCGTGCCGCGCCCCTGCTATCCTCTATTTTTTAAGTCTGGTAAAGGAGGCTTTGTGTCATTTTGTAGTGTTTTCACTGAGTTGCTGTGTGTGTTGGAACAAATACTTACACCTAGACTCTGAATTTAAGCCTGTCTGCTTGTGCCAAGCTACCAAGGGGATGAGCGGGTGTTAACAAAGGGTGATTCTCCTTTACCCTGACTAGAGTGAGGGTCCTTGCTTGGACAGTGGGTAACCTGACTGCCAACCAAAGACCCCATTTCTAACATGAGTGAATGGTTGGTTTCATCTTGTTGTCAGGCAACCTTTCTGGTCTTTGCCTGATTTTCCTTGGCTGGGGCAGTTTGCTGTGACAAGGTTGAACCTTTGTTTGGATGTGTCTGTCAACATCTTTTTAGACCACTATCTCTTTTCTCTCAAGTTTCAATTATCAGCTGCTCTTTTCCTTCTTGCACTGCCTAAAGTAATTTCACCCTCCTTCTTCTGGAGTGTCTTATATTTCATCTGATTGTTTGTGCTTGTTGGGAATTAGGTTCCAAGTTTATTGAGTTGGACCTTAAATAGTATATATGAGGAAGGGTAAAAAGAGTAATGTCGATTATCAGAAGGTAATTGGTGCATTTATAAGCAGGCTACATGATGTAGCATCTTCCCCTGCCTGGGTACCTGCCAATGACTATGCCACACATAGAGCTGGGTATTATGTGTCTTCATCCATCTGCGTGTAACTGCAAACTCAGCATTCTAAACCTGCATTCCCTTCACCATGCTCTAACACTTATGCCACAGTTCTACGGAGTCCGTCAGAAGTCAAAAGGTTTCCGTCATTAATATCTCACATGACACTACACAATAGTCTCCAGAAAGTTTGTGAGGAGCCATACCTGTGACCTAATATTTATTTCTATTTTTCCTTATGGTGTAATCTTATTTTATTGTTAAGCTGGTGCATGCACATGCATCAGTCTGAGGATGCAGCTTACCAACAAAGACAACAACATAACGATCGTCCAGCGTAATTCATGTTTTCCTTTTATTTGCATTTATTTTGACTCCATTCTGCAATCTTTTGCCAAACTTATTGCAAAGCTTAACAATGGAGTTCCGAAGTGCAGTGGGATGGAGCACGTACCAGGATTGCACGCCTTAAAACTTTCCCACAGAGTATTTGGAGAAAATTTGTGTATATTTGATTATGTTGGTGTGCGATTTACCACCGAAGCAGTTAAGCTAATGTTACCCACACTGCACGCTTACCTCAACTCATTACTTACAGAGCCAGCCACCACAAATCTCAAGGGGAGGGCAACAATAAAATAAAAAAAATTAAACAAACGTACCTGGCCTAACGCTGCCAGCCGCATCGCTCCTCTTTTCTCCTGATGGTGTCCCAGCAATCCCTGGGACACCAGCACTGGCTCCCAGTGCATTTCTGGCGCTGCTCTCATACTATATCTAGTATTAGAGCAGCGCCAGAATTGGTCTGACCAGCTTGATCCGCCACTCAGATAGTGCACTGGAGTCTGTGCTATTTCTCCAACCCAGCTGTGCAACCCCACCGGGTTGGAGAAACCTAAATGTGCATGTCTGTTTGGCCTGCCGAAGACGGCTGGTCAAACTAACATGCGCACATAAGTGCACTCAATCCACTCCTCCTCCACCCCCCTCCCATGGTCCAGCCCTGCCCCTCCCTGCATGTGCTGACTCAGGCAGCAGCTGAGAAATAAAACAATAATCAAATATTGTTTTATTTTTCAGCTGCTGGCTCATAGCCAGTGGGTCAACATTCCTTTGCCATTGCTGAGGAGCCGCCCCTGATTGCTTGCTGTATGCAAAGTAGCCAGTGTCCTCATTTTTGCTAACATTTTGTGTTGACTCATTATACCATGTACAAGACTTACAGGTTTGCACGTTATGCAAAATAATCTGTTTCTTTCTTTTTTTTTGCTAATGTTTTGTGTTTTCATTATGTACGAAATGTTTAAGATTTACAAGTTTAACATGAACCCGTTTACTTCTTGCAAAGTTACCAATGCTTCTCTAGCTGTTCTGGTACCTGAATTTTTTCACAATCTGCAGTGGATGCATTTTTTTTCCTCTTAACAGGTAATTTCAGTAATGGACCACCGAGGTTTATTTTTCATTTTGCGTGTTCTTTGTCCTACATTTATGTAATGGACAACAGACTTTAAAGTTGTTGATTACAATACAATTAAAGTGTTTTTACAAAGCACTCTCACACCACTTCCTGAAGCCAGAGTCTGTCTTTTTACGTTTACATACTTCTAAAGCACTTACTGTAATGTCATAATTTATTTGTTACTTTTACTGAACTTTTTCTCTGAAATACAAATTTTCCTGCAAACTCATGAGTGTCACATTTGCATTCCAAAATGGAAGTTATGAAATTATAATCCCTGTTAAAAAAACCTGAACATGTTTTATATCTCCATATTCAGGATCAGACAACACTGGGGGGGTTTGAAGAATGCCCACTTCCATAAATGTATTTATCTTCAAATTTAATTCATGATATTTCTTGTGTAATGAGGTAGACATATCAGCTACACCAATGCTAAACTCCAACTCTGCTGAAAAACATCATGTATAATACATCTGTATAAGGAAATACCTTTTTTGTGTGATCTCCACCAGAGCTTTGGACTGATGCCACTGCTTTTTTACTTTGAAAGTGCACAGAGGCCTCATTGCCAGTTCTCTGACCCTTAAAACATGTATGTCTGATTGGTTTACCCACAATTGGCATAGGTTAACTTACTCATAAGTCCCTAGTATATGGCACCAGGGATCCCCAGGAACTTTAAATTGAAGTCCCCTTACTGGACTGCAGCACCTTTTGTGCCACCACAAGTCTGACAAAATAAAGCCATGGCAGGCTGGCAGAACAGTTTTTGAATTCCTAACTCGCTTTGTCATTTAAACTAATGACACATTACAGACCTTTCTTTTTAGTATATGGCAGCCCTAAAACAGGCCTATGAAGCACTTTGACATTTTTACTTTAGAAAAGCTAGTAACCCCATTGGCGAGAACAGGGTTACACACATACCAGTAAGCTGTTCTAACTTCTGAATGGGACCATCAAAGTTGGTACTTGATGCTCAGGACGATGGTAATGTAATTATAAAGTAAATAGCAACTTGAAACAGAGAAGGGAAAACAGATGCCAAACCAGTTATCATGTTAGCTTGTAACCCTTAGGAAGCCACACCTCTAGGGTGGGTTACTAAGTTCCACAAACCAAGATAGGACTCCTGCCATCTTGCGAGTGGGCACAATATTACATTTTGGTATTGCTAGGTGCCATACTTTGTAGGAATTCATCATCAGGTGGGATGGGACCTGGTAGCCTATCGGCTAGTAGTCTCCACATCCCCAGTGGGCAATTTATGGGTATAAGAGTTAGACCCCTGATACCCAGACATTAGATCACATCTGCACTGGAGAGAGGACCAAAGAAGGACTGCCTGTTGTTCCCTGGGCCTGGCAAAGAGATAATGCACAAAAGACTAGACTGAACCTGCTGATCCTTGGGCTAGCAAAGAGAGGACTGTGCCTGTGTACACTGCTTGAGGAAAAGTGGTACCAGAGCCCCAGACAGAAGAATGTCTCAAGAGTTAATAGGCTGACTTCCTGTTGCAGCTACAGGGCTACAAAAGCTGAAGAAGCTTCCTTGACAAGTCGATAGTCAAGATTGTTTGACTGTCGCTGACCATCGAAGCACAGCCTGGCAGTCCATCTTAAATCTCAATATTTGCAATGAAGTAAGTTTGGTCTCCCAAGAGAGACACTGCCTCGGTAAAAGGGAACCACTGGTTTTGTTGTAATAGAGACCAGTAAAATAGTGCAACTGGTTTTTGGTTGGTCTTCAACTAGACTTCGAGGGACATCAACTTCTGTTAACAAAGTTGCTCCACTATGTCGGTGGACCGAGGTTACCCTGGTAAGACCCCCATCATCGGATCAACATCCTCAGCATCCTTCAGCATCTTCATCATTATGTATCCCTTGCATCAGGCTACTCAGTTTAAGTCAATGGTGGTTCACCCATAGAAATGGAACTGGACTGGAGACTGTTTTGACTGCAAAGTGACTGCCCTAACAAGCCTTATTGGTCTATGTGACTCGCTCCCCGGCCAGACCAGGCCCGAGTAGGTTGCCCAAACCAGTCCCGAGTAGCCATACTGAGCTTTCCAAAAGGTTTCAAAGTAACTCCTGACTTCAAGAGTTGCTAATTCTTGTTTGCAATTTGAATGAAAAGCAGTGATTTATTGTGTGCTTTATCATTTGGATCGCCAGAACCTCCCTGGGGATTGTTTTCATTTTGGTGTCTACAAAGTCCAATTACCTTTTTTGCCATGTTTCTTTCTTATTCAACTGCTTTGGTGCTTCTAAATGCTTTGCATGTGTTCCCTTCTTTAATGCCTGACTGCTCAAATCCATAGCTACCCTGGTTTGAGCTAAGGTTTTACAAATGAGCCTGACTCACCCTTTGATGGATTTTTGAGTTTATTACACAGTAAAGTCGCACAACCACACCATACAATAAACCTCCTCCATCACAGTGTGAATGGACTTCAGAGCAAAACTAATGAATGTGTTTGAACACTTGGGCCCTGATTTATATATTTTGACGCAAACCTGTGCAAGTGTGCGTCAAAAAGTTTACCGCCGGCTAGCTCTATTCCCGGACGCTAGCTGGGCGTCATATTTAAGGATTAACGCTAGCCAGCGGTAAGGCCCGGATAGTGTCAAAATAAATTACCCTAACCGGGTGGGGGGCGTAGGGGAACCAGGAGGTTGTGTGTCGAAGAATGGCGCTAGTCAGGTTAGAGTCAGAAAATGACGCTAACCTGACTAGCATCATTTTTTGATGCACAACCCCCATGGACATGACTCCTGTCTTAGTAAAGACAGGAGTCATTTCCCCCTGCCCAGTGGCCATGCCAAAGGGACTTACGTCCCCTGGGCATTGCCATTGGGCACAGTGCCATGTAGGGGGGCTCAAGTTAGGCGCCCCTATGGCACTTTAAAAAAAACAAAAACGTACCTGGACTTATCTGGGATGGGTTCCCCCATCCTTAGGTGTCCTCCAGGAGGGGGTGTCCCTGGGGGCAGGGAAGGGCACCTGTGAGCTGGTTCCGTGGTTGGAGACCATGGAAATGAGCCCACAGATCCCCTAAAACCTGCCCTGACCCAGTCATTAAATAATGGCGCTAAGCAAGTTTAACGCCATTATTTAAGACCCTCTGGGATTTTTGCACGGGAGGATAAATAAGGCGCTAAGGCATTAGAGTCATTTTTTGCCCTTGAACGTCTACCTTGCATCTCATTGACGTAAGGTAGGTTTTCACTGTAAAAAAATTACGTTATCTCCAATATTTGGTCTAGCGTCAAAATATAAATATGAAGTTAAGTTTTTTGCCGGATTTGCGTAAAAAAAATTACGCAAATCTGGTGCAAACAGAATATAAATATGCCTCTTAGTTTCTGAAAATGACAGGAAATCCTGCGAGAAATGGTGAACATGATATTGCCTAATGCACAGAGCTGTTGAGTTTACTGAACAAACGTGTGGAGAGTTCACACTGGGGAACAAAAAGCAGCCCTGGCAAGAATGATCAGATTAGCCCCACTGTCTTCTTTTTTTCGTACACTTGCTCTCTTTCTTACCAACCATCCCTTCTTTCTCTCCACTTCTCTCATCTCTCTCTCTGATAGCTTTGTCACTACCTTGAAACCTTTCTCCCTCTCTTTCACTCCTTCATGAAGCATCCCTGTGTCTGCTGCTATTAACCACTGTCCTCCGTACCTGTGAAAGTACCATAGACAACAGGAGCGACCCTGGGCTATCAAAATACGGCCTCTAAGGGCTTTGGCTGGTGGAATAAAAGGCCCGGCTGGCCTTGCATATTGAGGATCGTTGTTAAAAACTTTCGCGTATGTGGATGACACACATGTGTACTTCAAGTGCAAACTGAGTCTGCAAATCCCAGATCCTTCTGATTCACAAAATGAAGACCTACAGATTACTTTTGCTGTTGTAAAAGACGCTCACGACTTCGAAAACCAACAGGATGCACTTGATTTCCATATCGTAACTGTGCCTATGACATCCCTCAATCGTACATTATACCGGCAGCGAACATCAACAGAGTTGGAACTTTGTGGGTATTCACACGCAGTACCCTATCAGTTTTGGAATTCACAAAAATGTAGAAACTATGTAAATCATAAGGATAACTGTAAGATTTTGTCGTATTTTAATATTTGCGAATTAGTCCCTTATAGTTAGCTGTTTCGTTTCATATTCAGTTTAAAATATAGAGTTCCAGGAGTTTTTCCACCAAAGGAACATTGTCTGGTCTTAAACGATCTATTATCACTGATTTACTCTCTGTGGAGAAATTATGTGCATATCTACTGCATGTCAAAGAAAACCGCTTGAGTTGTCAGTGCCAGGCTGTGCTTAGCCTCAATTTGCAAATACAGAACAAAGCACTCCCTTGAGACCTTATTAAAATGTTGGTCTCGAGAACATACAGATTTATTGAGAATAAACCGTTCGTTCAAAGGCTATTCGTAAAAATAGATCTGAGCATAATACAAAATGTAAAGTAGTTCAATGACTAACCAAAAAGTGGTAGAAATAGGGGATTATGTTCATTCGTTTTGACCACCCATGCTTTTAGAAGTTATTAACATCTGAATTTCTGTCAGTGACTAAAGCGTTCAAAATACAAAGGAAATCCATCCATTTTCTTGTAATCTCACACAAAGGCACTTTCCACAGGGTCTATCCATAGGGAGGTAAAACTGTTGAGGTTTTTTTTTTACATATGCTTAATACTTGAGCAACAGCCTGGTGCTTGCTTTTTTCCGCTAAAAACTAGGGAGTCTCCAGATACATTTGTTTGTGGTATCGTCAATCAAAGTCAGTCAGGAAGAGGCGAGAATCAAATTGTATTCATCGCGTGAAGATCAGCATCGTATGACCAGTAACGATCGTGGAATATTCAGCTCACCACGTCAACATTCTGAGGTTGTACCAACTATGTGCTTGGGGGGAGGGGAGAAAATGGGAAAGAGGGTAGAGGTGGAATAAAGGTAGGGGAAAGGGAACAACACACGTATGCATAGTGTTCATAATATAAAGTAACTCTTTAACTAGAACACGTAGAAAAAGAAGCAGTCTTTACAACCCCGCTTCATGTCCATAGGAAGAACTAAAAGAGTGAAGGACAAAATGATTGAATTAATCTTGGTCATTGGTAATTACCTTGCTGAGTCCCACCCACTTATTTCTTGCTTTTTTGTGGCAAAACAAACAAAGGTTAACAAACAGTGGCCAATTCCTGTCACAAATGGGGTTCAGCAGGTTGACAGCAAAGGTAAGCAGAGGGTAGACACTTGCTGATCCATGCTGTGTAGTACTCATGCAGCCAGACCTCAAAGGGCATCACAGACCTTTTATTGTTCACAGTCTTGTGTGTCCACTATGACGTTAACTGCTGACAGCTGGTGGGTGCGTAACTAGTTAGAATGTAGAAATCTCTCTTGACAAGCACAAAAGGGACACAACTTGAACATTTAGGTCACATGTATATAGATAAGGGCAGAAATATCATATTTCAATGGAGCAAACCTACGCAAAAGGCAGCTCAGCGTGTAAAGTGTCAAAGGAAAATGAGTAAAAGAGTGATAAGAGTGGAAGTTTTTTTGTGGACGGTTAATGCATTCTGATGTACTACACACCTCTTCTTGTGTAATGTGAACTGCCTGTAATGCAGCTTTCCTTGCACATTGGTGCAAGGTTGACTGCAAAGGGGCTACGCTGCCTCAATGCAATGAGAGAGCAGAAGTGCTCCATATATTATTAGATATGACACATATCTACTCTCTCCCTTTCACGCAATGCATTAGAACAAGTTGCCTTACTGTGGTGCATTCCATGAAAGATAAGTAAAATCGGTCCTAGCTGTACACCCCTTCCTGGTGGCAGAGATAGGGCACCTACTGAAAGTCTCTTTGCATATGCATCCACATTGGTTATATAGCATATATGAACTAATGGTATTCGTTCATTTGCATGGACCACACTTACTTGCTAACAAAGAAAGTACTGTGGCATTGAGTGGATGCAAAATGTGCTGTTAGGACTATGAAGGTGTCTGCCGTCCCTTCAGTAATAGGAAACTGCTGTGGTAATAAAAAATGTGTGGTGGCGGGTCACACCAACATACTTGGCATTAGAGTAAAACCTCGGTATGACTTGCAAAAAACTGGACCATAGAAAGATTCTACCAGCCATTAGATCTGGGGTGATGTGGGTGTGAGTTAATTAATCTGGTGTCGTTTGGCTAGGCCAAGCTGAGAAGTTGCTCTTGGATACTGTCATAGATACTGAAGGAATCGGCTGTCAGCTATGTGGTAGGAGCAATCAGCTGGCCTATTAATCAACATCATTTATCCCTCTTCTAGAAGTAATAACTTTTATCCTAGTGATGTTATTTTGTGAACCTTTAGACACATATATTTAAAAATAGGAACGTTACACCACCCAACCAGTGTCTAGTTTTCATTAGAAGGAATTCGATTCTTTGCATAGTCCCCTGTGGTGGTCTGCCTTTTATTGACATACAAAACACCACTTCACGTATTCTGGCTGTTTTGCTACCGAGAGGAGAGATACACTACTACCCTCAAATGATGTCTTCTAATATCCCTCCCACAAAAGAAGTGATATAGCTTGGACATGGGTGTTTTGAATTACCGCATAAAGGAGGCATCAAGTCGCAAAGCACATAGCTCACACCTGCCTTTCTCTTTGGTTCTTCTTCATTGGACTGCTGTCAACAGAATTTTGCCTTTTCCTCGATTAAATGTGCTGAGGCCACCACAGTGAGAGCACAGAGCGCCACCAACAAAGCAAAACTTTTTCCTGTGGCTACTTCCCAGCCAAAGTCAACAGAAACAACATAGCCCAAGTCACAGTCTTGTAACAAGGGTCATATCATGCCCGACGTCCTAGGGAAAGTCCCTATTTCTATTTTCATACACTTGAAGTGTTATGGTCCAATTTTAACTGCCAGTTCAAAAGCCTCACAGAGCAATTACCCAACTTCAACTATGACTACATAAGGGCAGGTAGTCATTGCTCTGTCTAAAATCCTGCTATTCGTCAGGTTTCCCTTCCGGGCATTCACAAATAACAGCACATTTCACTACTACATGTCCTTTACAAACGTACACAATTACCGAACACCTTTTTTTGAACCTGCATATTTAAGGACAGTCTATTTAAGACACTTGCAGTCTACTCACAAATATGGTCATCGATTGCACGTCAGCGTCGAATTCCGAGATTTATTCTCCGTATGCCTTTGGTATAATCCATCCCACCTAGTTTCTCTTGCTAATCTTTAGTACAAGTCCGGTCACACACAAATCTGCAATTTCTAGGATAGCAGTTTGAAGATTTGCTCTTTCCATTCTTTCTCTACAATGTTTTCTTCATATTCAGTTCCAAATACAGGGTTCTTTACATATGTGCAGATACATCACGATTTAATGAAGATATCCAGGTCTGGTTTACTTATGAACTCGATAACATTTATTGATTTGTTAGCATCTATGAAACAAAACAGCGTCATTGCCTAGGGGTAACACGTAGCACAGAAGCGACAGCCTAATAACTTACAATACAAAGCTGATTGATGGACAGGAAACAGTGGCATTAAGCAAAATGATGCCCACCTCCTCCGGCAGATTGTGAAGGGTTGACCGCCCCTCAAACCAGAGTGGCTGCAGGAGCCTGTGTTATCCCCTGACCGTAAGACTAACATATATGGGCATCTGTAGAATTTGTTTTGGGGGGAGAGGTGTCCCGGACTGTTTTTGGCATGGTTCGCGGCCGTACTAGTGCAGGCAGTGTAACACTATAGCGGCCTTAGTGTTAGGCTGCACTGTTAGCCTGCACACCAGGCTGTACCCTTGCAGACCCCCATGCTAAGAGAGCAAGTAATTAGCAAGGAGATAGAACAGAGCATAATTATGAGCCACAAACCCTAAAAATATCTCACCCTAAATTTCACCATTATAAAATCATCCAAGACATATACTTCACCCCAAAAAGACTGTATACTTGGGATGCCTCACTGATTCAAACTGCTTCCACTGCGTATTACCTAAGCATTTGCAGCTCACATATTTATAAAGTGTACCATAAACTGGCATTACAAGACACAAGTTTTCTGAGAGATTGGCAAATTTCTCTTGATCACTTTCCTTCCCCCTGAAACGTTGATATTGATACTATTAAGTTCTTTTACAACTGTACCTTGGAAATATAATGGAATAGTATTTGTAGCCATTATCTTGACAACAGTACAGATTGTCAGGTTATGGTTAGATAGTAATCCACCAACTGTGAGGGAATGGTGTTACCAATTTATAGATTTATGTGTGCTTGAAATGTTAATAATACTAAACAATGAAAAAGTCAACATTTAAAGACAAGTTGGGAGCCAATATACATATTCTAATATACATTGTCAATATGAAAGCCTGCCTTTTTTCTCTTTTTGTTAGAGATTTTTATCCTTATATTTTTATTGTATGTCTTGAATAGTATGTATTTAACATTAAGTACTTTTGGCGCTGAACCATTTAGTAATATATTTCAATAAACTTGTCTTTTTGTACTTTGTCATCATTTTTATTTTAAAAAAAAACATAAAAATGACATATAATGTATTTGAACTTCCTACCTTGCTTTTAGCATTCTGCAAATACATTCTCTATTTGATTTGTGGCTTTATGAAATAATGATAACTAGAGAAGCATGTAGAAAATTACTGTGCAACATGGTACATGATGGAATTCGCAATGGTGAGGGTTTACCTGGTCCTTTGGCACCATAATTAACAGTGCCTGTCCTAATGCCACTTTTAGATGTGCTCTCCAAAGCCATCGTACAGACAGCTTTCAACCCCTTGTTGTCTCTGTGGTAGACATGACAGTATGAAATGGGCTGGTAGGGAGACAATTATTCTTCTATAAGGAGCTGCTCTACTGAAATGCCCAGGTAGAATCTAAGGATGATAACCATGGGTCACAGAGGGTCAAGGAACTAGCTTTTGTGCCATCAAGGCACACTGAGGATGAAAGAAGCGGTGAGATTTTAAAAGGGGGGGGGGCTAACCACCAACAATAGGAGGACAATCATGGCCAAATGGGGTAATACCAAGGGAATAACTCCATGTGGCTTTTCAGGACAGCCTCTATGGAAGTGGAGCAATGTTTCCCAGGATATAAATTAAGCCACAATATGGGTGAGTGGTGGAGATACTGCATAGTGGGAGGACAGATACCGAAGGCTCAGCTTTTCTTCTCTAAACGTGAATGTGCTTCGTGATTATAAATAAAAGTGGGTGATGGGTTAGCATGAGGAAGATATTGTATGTTGGGAACCCAGTACTGTGTGATGGATGCCTGATGCCCTGCTTTTCTTCTCCACTGAGCATGCACTGTTACCAGAAACTGTGATATAGCTCAGAGCCAGGTTTACAATACTGTCTTCATCCTTTGAAATATTTTTATGCGAAAAGACACATTAAAATATCCTATCAGATACATTGACCCCAGAATATGCTAGAATATAGGGAGTCGAATCTCATAGAAAGACTTTAGGCCATGAAGTTTTGTTCTACAATTAAAAGGAATGAGAGCTTTAAAGGACACTATGAAGTTGATCACTGTCTTCAGTGTGTCATGTGGTGATCCTGATATTTTGTGAATGGTGTCAGAATTCAAATCAGAAGAACCACACCTCTTCAGAGAATCTGTTGCAACAATTAAAAACAACAGCAGTAGCTCAGTCAAGCCCTCTTAGTTTGCAGGCCTAGGCAGATGATCAGCTTTACCAAAAACCCATTGTTAGACCTGACAGCCTTAGGGTGGTCACCCCTAACTTTTTGCCTGCCTCCCTCCACTTTTTGGACACTGTTTTTGCTGGCTTTTAGACTCTGCGCACTTTACCACTGTTAACCAGTGCTAAAGTGCATATGCTCTCTCCCTTAAAACATGGTAACCTTGAATCATACCTGATTGGACTATTAATTTACTTATAAGTCCCTAGTAATGTGCACACTATGTGCATAGGGCCGGTAGATTAAATGCTACTAGTGGGCCTGCAGCACTGGTTGTGCCACCCACTTAAGTAGCCCCTTTTCCTTGTCTCAGGCCTGCCATTGCAAGGCCTGTGTGTGTAGTTTCACTGTCACCTCGACTTGGCATTTAAGAGTACTTGCCAAGCCTAAACCTCCCCTTTCTCCACATATAAGTCACCTCTAATGTGTGCCCTAGGTAACCCCTAGAGCAGGGTGCTGTGTGGGTGAAAGGCAGGACATGTACCTGTGTAGTTTACATGTCCTGGTAGTGTAAAACTCCTAAATTCGTTTTTGCACTACTGTGAGGCCTGCTCCCTTCATAGGCTAACATTGGGGCTGCCCTCATACAGTATTGAAGTGGTAGCTGCTGATCTGAAAGGAGTAGGAAGGTCATATTTAGTATGGCCAGAATGGTAATATAAAATCCTGCTGACTGGTGAAGTTGGATTTAATATTACTATTCTAGAAATGCCACTTTTAGAAAGTGAGCATTTCTTTGCACTTAAATCTTTCTGTGCCTTACAATCCACGTCTGGCTTGGCTTAGTTGACAGCTCCTTGTGCATTCACTCAGACACACCCCAAACACAGGGTACTCAGCCTCACTTGCATACATCTGCATTTTTAATGGGTCTTCCTGGGCTGGGAGGGTGGAGGGCCTGCTCTCACACAAAGGACTGCCACACCCCCTACTGGGACCCTGGCAGACAGGATTGAACTGAAAGGGGACCTGGTGCACTTCTTAGCCACTCTTTGAAGTCTCCCCCACTTCAAAGGCACATTTGGGTATAAAACAGGGCCTCTGCCCTACCTCATCAGACACTTGCTGGAGAAGAAACCTGAACCAGAAACTACATCCTGCCAAGAAGAACTGCCTGGCTGATCAAAGGACTCACCTGTCTGCTTTCTACAAAGGACTGCTGCCTTGCTGTTGGCCTGCTGCCTTGCTGAAATCTTGTCTGGCTGTGAAAGTGCTCTCCAAGGGCTTGGATAGAGCTTGCCTCCTGTTCCCTGAAGTCTCAGGACCAAAAAGACTTCTCTTTTTCACTTGGACGCTCCGTGCGCCGAAATTTTCGACACACAGCTTGTTCCGCGGCGAGAAAAACGCCGCACACCGACGCTGATCGACGCGACGCCTTTGGGACGACCGGAACTTCGACGCACGGCTTCGCAAGGACAAAGCCGCCCGACCTCCAGAGGAGAAATCGACGCGACGCCTGCCGTGAGATCGAAATTTCGATGCGCAGCCTCGCAGAACAACGCGCAGCCGGAAAACAAGCAGGAAAATCCCCGCACAGACCCGGGACATCTGGTAATCCCCTCGATCCACAGAAAGAGACTGTCCGCGCGCCGGAAAAACGACGCACGACTTCCCCCGCGTGAAAAATAACGACGCAAGTCCGTGTGTGCTGGGGAGAAATCGACGCACACACCCTTTTTCCACGTATCTCTTCGTCTGTGGCCCTCTGAGGAGATTTTCCACTCCAAACCAGGTACTTTGTGCTTGAAAGAGACTTTGTTTGCTTTTTAAAGACTTAAGACACTTTGGGGGTTATTCTAACTTTGGAGGAGGTGTTAATCCGTCCCAAAAGTGACGGAAAAGTGACGGATTTACCACCAGCCGTATTACGAGTCCATTATATCCTATGGAACTCGTAATACGGCTGGTGGTATATCCGTCACTTTACCGTCACTTTTGGGACGGATTAACACTCCTCCAAAGTTAGAATAACCCCCTTTATATCACTTTTCAGTGATATCTCTACAAATTCACAATGCAACTTTATTCGTTTTGAGCTACAATTATCCTGATAAATATTATATATTTTTCTAAACACTGTGTGGTGTATTTTTGTGGTGCTATATGGTGGTATTGTATGATTTATTGCACAAATACTTTACACATTGCCTTCTAAGTTAAGCCTGACTGCTCGTGCCAAGCTACCAGAGGGTGGGCACAGGATAATCTTGGATTGTGTGTGACTTACCCTGACTATAGTGAGGGATTTTGCTTGGACAGGGGGCAACCTGACTGCCAACCAAAAACCCCATTTCTAACATTGGTGATCAGCGGTGAGGACAGGACTTGTATTTGTGCAGTGACATACAGTAGCTAAGTATTTCACTACCTACCCACAGTTGAAGGTCAACTTGATTTTTATCTCTTTTTGCAAATTCGTTTTTTCCTGCCAATTTTCAAAAACGAAATCCTCACTCAACATGTCTCTGACTGGGTCTCAGATAGGAGACTTTGACATAGTCCTGTTGGATACATATACGTACAAACAACTAAAAGGATTCTGCAGGGCAATGAGGGTACCCACCCAAGGGGCCTCCAAAAAGGAGGACTTTCTAGTGGCGCTGAGGGCCTGGGCAGAAGCCCATTTAGAAGAGGATGATGAGGAAGAGGAGCCAGAAAATGGCCCCTCAGAGGATTTGTTACTATCTGTGGATGGTGTTACCACTGCAATTGTGCCCCCTTCCAGACCAGGGAGCAGTGTCTCTGTACAAAGCCTGACCGCAGAGGAAAGGAGAGAGGAAAGGGAGTTCCAATTGCTAATGGCAAAACTGAAAATTGAGGCTCAACAGGAGGAAAGAAGGGCAGAGAGAGAAGCCAAGCAAGCTGAGGCTGAAAGAGCAGCCAAACAGATTGAAGCTGAAAGAGCTGAAGCTGCAGCTGAGAGAGCCTTGGCTGAAAAGAAACTGTTATTGGCTCATGAACTGAGTCTCAAGGAGCTGGATCTCAAGGCAAAGAAGTCTGAATCCAGCAATAATGGTGGCAGCATACTGACAGGACCTGCTGGAGAAAAGAAGGTTTGTATACCCAAAAATGTGGTGCCCAGTTTTGTGGTGGGAGATGACATAGATAAATGGTTAGCTGCTTATGAAGTTGCACTAAGGGCTTATGAGGTTCCTGAAGGGCAATGGGGGGTAGCTATGTGGGGTTATGTACCGCCATTGGGGAGGGACACACTTCTCACATTGGATCAACCTGATCAAAACACATACCCACTTCAGAAAGCCACTTTACTTGCCAAGTTTGGGCTGACCCCTGAGGGATACCGTCAGAGGTTCAGGGACAGCACCAAACAAACCACACAAACATGGGTAGATTTCTTTGACTTCTCCAGTAAGGCACTGAATGGATGGGTGCGGGGCAACAAAGTAGATGATTATAAAGGTTTATATGACTTGATTCTGAGAGAGCATATGCTTAATACTACTTTTACAGAGTTGCGCCAGCACTTAGTGGATAGTAAGCTGACTGATCCCAGGAAGCTTGCTGAGAAGGCGGACCTCTGGGTTAGCACCAGAGTGTCCAAGAAGGTACCTGGGGGGGACACCCACAAAGGTGGTCAGGTTCCTAACAGAAGAAAGAGGGGGGAGATAAACTTACAGATAAGGAACTCTCCAAAGGCCCCCAAAAGAATTCCCAGGGAGGAGGTGGCAACCATTCCTTTTCCAGATTTGGGAAAAAGCCAGGGACATATGATAGGTCAGGAAAATCCAACCCCAAATGCATGGAGTGTTACCAGGATGGTCACTGTAAAGGCGACCCCCAGTGCTCCAAGAGAGTACCGTCCACTACTGGACAGACACCTGGGTTGACTAGTTTAGCGCTCGGGGGGAGATGGACCCAGATAGCTTTGGGGAACAGGTAGAGATTTCCCTAGTGTCCCTGGGAGAAGGAGAAATGGTGCCCAAAGCCCACATGCCCCAAAATACTTCCAAGTACAGGTAGTGGGTCACCATTGATGGGCAGAAGGTGGAGGCTCTGCGTGACACAGGAGCCAGTATGACTACTATCAAGAGTCAGCTGGTGTCAACAGAGCAGATAGTCCCTAATACATTCCACCAGGTCATAGTCGCTGACAATCGTGAGAGTCACCTACCAGTGGCTCTGGTTCCCTTTGAGTGGGGGGGGTCTCTGGTACTCTGAAATTAGCTGTGAGTCCTGCCATGCCTGTAGATTGTCTGTTAGGCAATGATCTTGAGCATACTGCTTGGAAAGAAGTGGAGCTCAGATCTCACCTGGAGATGTTAGGGTTACCTGAGTGGGTCTGCATGGCCACACGGTCCATGGCTGACCGAGAGGGAAGTCAAGGGCGTCTGGAGCCTGGAACAATGGCCCAGAGAGTTGCCAAGAGATGGAGCAAGGGGCGCGGGAAACCGGCCCCAGAAGTTCCCGCAGTGGTTGACGGGGCTCCTGAGGAGGAGGCTCCCGAGACAACTGGGGAAGACATTGCCACCCTAGGTGACCTACCTGAGCTTGCTGGCTGGCAAGTTGAGGGTGGACCCACGAGGGAGGAATTCTGCAAGGCGCAGAAAGAATGTCCCACTCTGGAGGGTCTGAGGAAGCAAGCCTCAGACCAGGCAGCAGGTGAAGCCTCTGATGATCACCACATATATTGGGAGAATGATCTCCTCTACAGTGAGCCCAAGGTTCCGACCTTTGGGGCAGCGCGTACGCTGGTGGTCCCCCAGTGTTACGGAACCTTCCAACTGGGTCTGGCTCACGACATTCCCCTGGCAGGACATTTTGGGCAAGGCAAGACCTTTGACAGGCTTGTCACCCACTTTTATTGGCCCAGAATGAGGACAAACTCAGATAAGTTCTGCAGATCTTGTCCTACCTGCCAGGCCACTGGTAAAGCAGGAAAAAGGGTTAAAACCCCCCTGATCCCACTTCCTGTCGTTGGCACCCCCTTTGAAAGGGTGGGCATCGACATTGTTGGACCATTGGACCCCAAAACTGCCTTAGGCAACAGGTTCATCCTGGTTTTGGTGGACCATGCCACCCGTTACCCAGAGGCAATCCCTCTGAGGACCGTAACTGCACCGGTGGTGACCAGAACTCTCAAGGGGATATTTACCCGTGTGGGATTCCCAAAGGAGATAGTGTCTGACAGAGGCACTAACTTCATGTCTGCATACATGAAGTCTCTGTGGGATGCGTGTGGTGTAATCTACAAGTTCACCACACCCTATCACCCCCAGTCTAATGGTCTTGTGGAGAGATTCATCAAGACCTTGAAAGGCATGTTTGGTGGCCTCCCTGAGGCCATGAGGCGTAAGTGGGACATCCTCTTACCATGCCTTCTCTTTGCTTACAGAGAGGTCCCCCAGAGGGGGGTGGGGTTCAGTCCCTTTGAGCTTCTCTATGGGTACCCTGTCAGGGGACCCTTAAGCATTGTCAAGGAGGGGTTGGAGAAAGCTCCAAAGGCACCCCCTCAGGATGTGGTCAGCTACATGTTGGCCCTCCGCAACCAGATGACCCGCTTCTGAAAAGAGGCCCAAAGTAACCTTGAGGCCAGTCAAGAGGTAATGATACGCTGGTATGACCAGAAGGCCACCCTGGTAGAGTTTCAACCTGGAGACAAAGTGTGGGTAATGGAGCCAGTAGAGCCCAGAGCTCTCCAGGACCGCTGGTCTGGCCCATTTGAAGTAAAGGAGCGGAAAAGGGAGGGCACTTACCTAGTGGACCTCCAAACCACTAGGAACCCCCTAAGGGTGCTCCATGTTAACCAACTAAAGGCTCATTTTGAGAGGTCTGAGGTCAACATGCTTCTGGTCACAGATGAAGGAATGGAAGAGGAGAGTGAACCTCTCCCCGACCGCCTCTCTGCCCAAGAAGGTGATGGGTCAGTGAAAGGGGTTATTCTTTCTGACTCCCTGACTCTATACCAGAAAGGAGACTGCTATGAGCTGTTGGAGCAGTTCTCACCCCTGTTCTCCCTTACTCCTGGACTGACCCACCTCTGTGTTCATGACATTGACACCGGTGACAGTCTCCCTGTGAAGAACAAAATTTACAGGTTATCGGATAAGGTGAAGGCCAGCATCAAGGAGGAGGTCTCCAAGATGTTAGCTCTAAGGGTTATCGAGAAATCCAGTAGTCCCTGGGCCAGCCCAGTGGTGTTGGTCCATAAGGCTACTGCCCCAGGTGCGAAGCCAGAACTCCGGTTCTGTGTGGACTACCGGGGTCTCAACTCAGTCACAAGGACTGATGCTCACCCCATCCCCGAGCTGATGAGCTTGTTGACAGGCTGGGCGCTGCCAAGTTCCTGAGTACGTTTGATCTTACTTCAGGGTACTGGCAGATTGCCCTGACTGAGGGGACTAAAGAAAGATCTGCATTTTCAACCCCTGATGGCCATTACCAGTTCCGGGTGATGCCGTTTGGATTGAAAAATGCCCCTGCTACCTTCCAACGGTTGGTTAACGGGGTCCTAGCTGGCAAGGATGCCTTCTGTGCAGCCTACCTGGATGACATAGCTGTCTACAGTTCCAGCTGGGAGGAACACCTGCTCCACCTCAAGGAGGTGCTTCAGGCCCTGCAACAGGCAGGCCTGACTGTCAAGGCTAGTAAGTGCCAGATTGGGAAGGGTTCCGTGGTGTACTTGGGACACCTAGTGGGTGGTGGCAAGGTGCAGCCACTCCAGGCCAAGATTGAAACTATCAAGGCCTGGCAACCACCTAGAACTCAGACTGAGGTGAGAGCCTTTTTAGGCCTCACAGGATACTACCGCAGATTTGTCAAGGGCTATGGTACCATTGTGTCACCCCTGACAGAACTCACTTCCAAGAAACAACCTAGGTTGGTGAATTGGACAGAGGCTTGTCAGAAAGCCTTCGACTCCCTGAAGGAAGCCATGTGCATGGCCCCGTGCTCAAGGCCCCTGACCACTCCCAGGAATTTATTGTGCAGACAGACGCTTCAGAGCATGGCATAGGGGCAGTCCTAGCACAGCTAAATGAGGAGGGCCTAGACCAACCAGTAGTCTTTATTAGCAGAAGGCTATTACCACAGGAACAGAGGTGGAGTGCTATTGAGAGAGAAACGTTTGCTGTGGTCTGGGCACTGAAGAAGCTAAGACCCTACCTGTTTGGGACTCACTTCCGGGTTCAGACAGACCACAGGCCACTCAGATGGCTCATGCAAATGAGGGGTGAGAATCCAAAACTCTTGAGGTGGTCCATTTCCCTACAGAGGATGGACTTTACTGTGGAACATCGCCCAGGGGTTGACCACGCCAATGCTGATGGTCTCTCCAGATACTTCCGCCTTAGCGATGAGAGCTCCCAGGAGGTCGGGTAGCTCTCCCCACTTTCAGCTGGGGGGGACACATGTTAGACCTGACAGCCTTAGGGTGGTCACCCCTAACTTTTTGCCTGCCTCCCTCCACTTTTTGGACACTGTTTTTGCTGGCTTTTAGACTCTGCGCACTTTACCACTGTTAACCAGTGCTAAAGTGCATATCCTCTCTCCCTTAAAACATGGTAACCTTGAATCATACCTGATTGGACTATTAATTTACTTATAAGTCCCTAGTAATGTGCACTCTATGTGCATAGGGCCGGTAGATTAAATGCTACTAGTGGGCCTGCAGCACTGGTTGTGCCACCCACTTAAGTAGCCCCTTTTCCTTGTCTCAGGCCTGCCATTGCAAGGCCTGTGTGTGCAGTTTCACTGTCACCTCGACTTGGCATTTAAGAGTACTTGCCAAGCCTAAACCTCCCCTTTCCCCACATATAAGTCACCTCTAATGTGTGCCCTAGGTAACCCCTAGAACAGGGTGCTGTGTGGGTGAAAGGCAGGACATGTACCTGTGTAGTTTACATGTCCTGGTAGTGTAAAATTCCTAAATTCGTTTTTGCACTACTGTGAGGCCTGCTCCCTTCATAGGCTAACATTGGGGCTGCCCTCATACAGTATTGAAGTGATAGCTGCTGATCCGAAAGGAGTAGGAAGGTCATATTTAGTATGGCCAGAATGGTAATATAAAATCCTGCTGACTGGTGAAGTTGGATTTAATATTACTATTCTAGAAATGCCACTTTTAGAAAGTGAGTTTTTCTTTGCACTTAAATCTTTCTGTGCCTTACAATCCACGTCTGGCTGGGCTTAGTTGACAGCTCCTTGTGCATTCACTCAGACACACCCCAAACACAGGGTACTCAGCCTCACTTGCATACATCTGCATTTTGAATGGGTCTTCCTGGGCTGGGAGGGTGGAGGGCCTGCTCTCACACAAAGGACTGCAACACCCCCTACTGGGACCCTGGCAGACAGGATTGAACTGAAAGGGGACCTGGTGCACTTCTTAGCCACTCTTTGAAGTCTCCCCCACTTCAAAGGCACATTTGGGTATAAAACAGGGCCTCTGCCCTACCTCATCAGACACTTGCTGGAGAAGAAACCTGAACCAGAAACTACATCCTGCCAAGAAGAACTGCCTGGCTGCTCAAAGGACTCACCTGTCTGCTTTCTACAAAGGACTGCTGCCTTGCTGTTGGCCTGCTGCCTTGCTGAACTCTTGTCTGGCTGTGAAAGTGCTCTCCAAGGGCTTGGATAGAGCTTGCCTCCTGTTCCCTGAAGTCTCAGGACCAAAAAGACTTCTCTTTTTCACTTGGACGCTCCGTGCGCCGAAATGTTCGACGCACAGCTTGTTCTGCGGCGAGAAAAACGCCACACACCGACGCTGATCGAAGCGACGCCTTCGGGACGACCGGAACTTCGACGCACGGCTTCGCAAGGACAACGCCGCCCGACCTCCAGAGGAGAACTCGACGCAACGCCTGCCGTGTGATCGAAATTTTGACGCGAAGCCCCGCAAAACGATGCGCAGCCGGAAAACAAGCAGGAAAATCCCCGCACAGACCCGGGACATCTGGTAATCCCCGCGATCCACAGAAAGAGTCTGTCCGCGCGCCGGAAAACGACGCACGACTTCCCCCGCGTGAAAAATAACGACGCAAGTCCGTGTGTGCTGGGGAGAAATCGACGCACACACCCTTTTTCCACGTATCTCTTCGTCTGTGGCCCTCTGAGGAGATTTTCCACTCCAAACCAGGTACTTTGTGCTTGAAAGAGACTTTGTTTGCTTTTTAAAGACTTAAGACACTTTGGGCCTGATTACAACTTTGGAGGAGGTGTTAATCCGTCCCAAAAGTGACGTTAAAGTGACGGATATACCACCAGCCGTATTTCGAGTCCATTATATCCTATGGAACTCGTAATACGGCTGGTGGTATATCCGTCACATTTGGGACAGATTAACACCTCCTCCAAAGTTGTAATCAGGCCCTTTATATCACTTTTCAGTGATATCTCTACAAATTCACATTGCAACTTTATTCGTTTTGACCTACAATTATCCTGCTAAATATTATATATTTTTCTAAACACTGTGTGGTGTATTTTTGTGGTGCTATATGGTGGTATTATATGATTTATTGCACAAATACTTTACACATTGCCTTCTAAGTTAAGCCTGACTGCTCGTGCCAAGCTACCAGAGGGTGGGCACAGGATAATCTTGGATTGTGTGTGACTTACCCTGTCTAGAGTGAGGGCTTTTGCTTGGACAGGGGGCAACCTGACTGCCAGCCAAAAACCCCATTTCTAACACCCATCCAGGTCAAAAGAACCATGCAGGGGATGGCCAATGAACTGGCCAATGAACTGGCCAATGACAAGCCCCAGGAGGTGTTATCTACCTCACCAAGGCCACCACTGAATACATTCTGAAAGACTGATGACAACTCTCCAGAAACACACCCCTGGTGAAGATCCCTCATTCTTTCTTACCAGATTCTAGAGGAGGGGCAGGAATGCTGCTTGTCCACAAGAATGACTATTTTTTAGGGGCCTTGTAAGTGTGTTTTTGAAAGTACAACACAACAATTCTTAAACATTCTATGTGCCATGAAAACAATGTCGCTGTTCATGGGGACCCTTCTATGCACATAAATACCAAAACCACTTTTCTTGAAATCCAATATCCTCAGACTTTTTCTCTATGGTTCAGTTAGGAATAGACTAATTTTTACAACACTGTAATGTACCACCTACACCATAATCAAACATAGCCTATGATAATAACAAAGTCACGATATTTCAACATATTAAGTGACCTACGGGTAATCATCTTTTGTTTGTAGAGTATGAATATATTAAATATAGATTTGTAAGAGTTTGAGCTACCCCCCTGTAACTTATAAAAATATACTGAGAAATATGATGGATTATAGCATTAGCAGATATATATGTTTGTTTAAATGTCAATTCAGAGTAACCTGCAGTACAGTATCAATATGTATTTTTGGTTGTATAAATGGCACATGGGAGTAATTTATATTTCTCTGTCTCCTAGAATATCATGTGCCATATATGTATCTCCTCAAGAATGTGGTGTAAACCATCCCAATAGCCATCGAAACAGTGTAGCGACAGATTTTTTTTTATATGATTGTGCATTAACTTATGTACAGGCAGATCTTTGCTTTTGAAATTTTGAAATTGTTTTGAATGTTAACTGATGCACATGTGAGTATCAATGTTGTATTGGAAAGATGTTAAGCTTGGTATGTAATTTTTAATGTGTTTATTAAATATCAGATTTTTTGTACACAAATAAATTAACATTGTTATGGAAACATAATGAGACAGAGATTATTGGCATAATATTTTGATATTTATTGTTAATTGATTATCGCTTTTTTCAACCAAGACTACTAAGCTTTACTCAGATAGTGTATGGTGGGTCAGGATCTCATGGTTACAGTGGAAGGACGTGGTACAATATATAAGCACCCAAGGCATTTTTGTTTGTTGTTATAGTTCCAAACTACTCTGCCCCTTTTTTGGTGGTTAAGAGTGACTCTTCTTGTGCCTGGAGTTCCAAATCCTGATGCCACATACTTTTCCGTAGGGTCTTCAAGCAGATCACTAGCATCTATCTTTTTGATCATTTACTTGTGCCTCCGATTTAGGAACTGATCAGCAAATTGTGAAAAACTACTTTTATCAGTGTTCTTGACAAGTGTTTTTGGTAGGTCCCCTCACAACTGTGCAATTACCATTTAAACAGCTTTTGTTATGTCAGGAGTCTAATAGAAGCTCAGGGTTCTTCCTCGTTGGATTCAGCAGACTCCTGACACATTTCAATGGATAAAAGATACTATTCTGAAGCGAAATAAAAAAACAATATCAGCTTATTTAGACTGCATTGTCATATTACACACAGGATTCTTCAATCCTTGAATTCAAAACTGTTTTCAATTTCCTTATAACAGGGGACTTGGGGTGCACCCAGGCACATATTATAAAGAAGTGATATAGCCGATCAACTGTAATAACTTCTTACAGTTAGGTTCTGACATCACAATGCCTGCTGCCAGCAGTCAAGGGAAAAGGCAGGTCAGGTCATGGAAGAATGAAAATGACATGTGACTTTTCTTTCTTCTTCACTTTTGTTTTTAGCTGTACAATGAAAAGCAGAAATTGAATATTTATGGCAACGTTTTTTTTCCTTGTACTTCTTGGTAATTATAGAAAAGTTCGAATATTTC
This sequence comes from Pleurodeles waltl, assembly GCF_031143425.1. NCBI lineage: Eukaryota > Metazoa > Chordata > Amphibia > Caudata > Salamandridae > Pleurodeles > Pleurodeles waltl. The sequence continues at coordinate 859,845,361 of NC_090448.1, read as the reverse complement.
TGTATGTTTCAGCACATTTTGAGATACTGAGCCTTTTTACATGCCTTTTTTCATTTGAGGGAGCTATGCACTAAGAATCCAAGGGGCATATTTTTACTCTGTTTGCGCCGGAATTGCGTCGTTTTTTTTTGACGCAATTCCGACGCAAAACTAACTCCATATTTATACTTTGGCGTTAGACGCGTCTAGTGCCAAAGTCCATGGAGTTTGCGTCATTTTTTAGCGTGGACACCTACTTTGCGTTAATGATATGCAAGGTAGGCGTTCCCGTCTAAAAAATTGACTCCAAGGCATGTGCGCCGTATTTACACTCCCGGGCAAAATACACGCCCGGGAGTGGGCGGGTCAAAAAAAATGACATACGTCCGCTTTTGCGCTGTTTTTTAGCGCCTGGTCAGGGCAGGCGTTAAGGGACCTGTGGGCTCGGAAGGAGCCCAGAGGTGTCCTCCCAAGCCCCCAGGGACACCCCCTGCCACCCTTGCCCACCCCAGGAGGACACCCAAGGCTGGAGGGACCCATCCCAGGGACATTAAGGTAAGTTCAGGTAAGTTTTTTTTTTTTTTTTGTGGCATAGGGGGGCCTGATTTGTGCCCCCCTACATGCCACTATGCCCAATGACCATGCCCAGGGGACAGAGGTCCCCTGGGCATGGCCATTGGGCAAGGGGGCATGACTCCTGTCTTTGCTAAGACAGGAGTCATTTCAATGGGGGTTGGGAGTCGAAAAAAATGGCGCAAATCGGGTTGAGGCGAAAAATTTGCCTCAGCCTGACTTGCCCCATTTTTTGGCGCCCAAGCTCCATATCCCCCTACGCCGGCGCTGCCTGGTGTACGTGTTTTTTTTTCACGCACACCAGGCAGCGCCGGCGGCTAACGCCGGCTAACGTCATTGAATAAATACGGTGCCCGCATGGCGCTTCAGAATGGCGTTAGCCGGCGCTAATTTTTATTACGCAAAACTGCGTTAGTGCAGTTTTGCGTCAAAAAGTATAAATATGGCCCCAAGTGTTTTGTGGATAAGGTGATGGCATGACCATGCACTACAAGGAATAAAGTACTCCCTGCCATATGTGATAAGGACAATGCAAGTCACCTTGGAGTTTCCTAACTTTATATTGTTATGGAACTCCTCAGTGACTTGCAATCTCCTCATAACTTAAGGCAGGGGGTGCTTTATGCCATGCCTTAAACTGTACATCCATTCAGAACACACCTGATGTTTGGGGTCTGCTCTTAAAGCTTCAAGAGCGATGGGGCTAACACAAATCCAGAAAAGGGCACATTGAAAGGTCGTAACATGAGATGCTTGGGTTATCTCCTGGTAAATGGTTTAGCCCTCCCAAAGAAAGAGACGATAGAAACCCTTTACCAGATACCCTGACCTGTTAGCACACCAAATGTTAATTGTGTTTTATCCCAGCCATGTGCCTTTGGCCTCCCCCTCACATCTTTGCTAACACATCTGTCCAAACCAGAAGATATATGTTGACACACATGAAGAGGTCTTCAGGATCCTGAAACCTGTCCTTGCATTGGGACTGGTTTGTTTGTCTGTAGACGTTCAGCGACCCTGCAGTCTCCAGAATGACAGCTCAGGCTCAGATGGGATGGGATGTCTTTGATGGGACGTTCTCATGAATTCTCTCATATAGCACATGCAGTGTTTTATCTTAGCAGGGAGTTCCTACCCATGACCATTCGTACACCACTCTGGCGAAAGAGGGTATGACCCTGAAATTAAATTGTTGTGTATAAATTTTGTGGTGTCATCTGACAATGTACCACTTTCTCAGATGGTGGTTTTCAATTAGTTAACACAGATTTTTGGCCATGTCACTCTGGCTCTCCCCGACAATCGTCTGTGCTTTATTCAGGGAGTGTATGACAGGGTACGTTATAGGATTCGAAATGGCGAGTGTTTTCATGGTACTTAAGTACTACACTTACTGTTGTATACCTCCATACCCCCTAAGGATGTACCTGTCAATGGCATCTTGCAAGCCCAAAGACGGTGAGCAGCATTAACACCCTCTATAGTAAATGAGCCTTTGTGCTCCACTCCTTCTGCTACATCTTTAGCAATGACATTGACTGCTAAAGCCATGCTGTGCACACTTTCTTCCTCTCCAACTAATTTACCATAAATGTTTTCTTCCTGGTCAGCTCTTCCATTTAAAATGCCCTAGAAAGGCACATTTGTTAAATTCTTTACTAATTGTACACAGAGTTATGCAGTGCAGTATGAAACATTGAACCACATAATGTTTTTTAAATAATTTTTAGCTTGACTACTTTTAGATTTGCTAATACTCAGTACTATTTGCTGCACAAACACACTCACTAGATGTAGAACATTATTTTGTTGTTTCTCTGTAACACTTAATACTGTTATTTAGTACTACACTCCTTCCTAATGGGGGGTCTGATAGGTTAAGCGACTTTCTTGATTTATTTTGTTCTTTGGTGCACAGAGTGACTCACTATCAACTGAGCTGCAAAATGTTCAAACATGCCTTTTGCTGCAAACACAATTAAAGAAGCAACATACAAGTCTATTCATTTCATCAGGTTGCAGATCTCTGGAAAAAATATTTGCCTATACACAACTAAATTTGGCACTTTAGGAAAATGTACCCCTTGGTATTTCACTGCCTCTTGGTACTTGTCCAACTGTTCCCTTACTTGTGGTTTACACAGACAAAAAAAGATCAAATTATCAAATATTCCATGTTCCATGTTCAGCAAACAGTGTCCTAAGAGGAAATGTGTAAAACTATTTGTGCAACACACTCACACAGTAACACAATGAAAACACCACAACAAAGATTTCACACCGGTTTAGAAAAAGAGGACATCGGTTGCGCTGTTTGGGAACCGGCAAGGGGCAGGAGCCAAGCCACCTTGAGACTGTGTGCACGCCCGCTGCCGTGGGTCGCGCTGATTGGTGTTTTGGCGGCAGGGGCGGGAAGCAGCTCCCTTTGAAATCAAAGGTGCGCCCGCTTCCGCAGGTCACGCTGTTTGGTGTTTTGGCGGCAGGGGTGAAAAGCAGCCCCCTTTGAAATCAAACGCGCGCCCGCTTCCACGGGGCATGCTGTTCGGGAACCGGCAAGGGGCAGGAGCCAAGCCCCCTTGAGAATGTGTGCGCTCCCGCTGCCGTGGGTCGAGCTGATGGTGTTTTGGCGGCAGGGGTGGGAAGTAGCCCCCTTTAAAATCAAACGTGCGCCCGCTGCAGCGGGACACGCTGATTGGTGTTTTGGGGGCAGGGGCGGGAAGCAGCCCTCTTTGAAATCAAACCGTGCCTGCTTCCACGGGTCGCGCTGTTTGGGAACCGGCAAGGGGCAGGAGCCAAGCCCCCTTGAGGCTGTGTGCGCGCCCGCTGCCGCGGGTCACGCTGATTGGTGTTTTGGCGGCAGGGGCGGGAAGCAGCCCCCTTTGAAATCAAAGGCGCGTCTGCTTCCGCGGGACGCGCGCGTGACGTGCCTGGGCAAAGCCCGGGCCAAGGGCTGGTCTGTCCTTCGCCCGTCAGCGACCGGAGGAGGCCGGGCCGGGCCGGGCATACCTCTTTATTTTTCTCTCTGTGCCCAGCATCACCAATTTAGCCTGACAACAGCAGGGTCTGAGGAGCTCCAAGTTTATATGAGGGGATTATAGTAGGGCAATAGCTGGTGGGGCCAGAAGGGCCAATCGCATTCTCTACCAAGTGTTCAAGTGAGGAGGCCTGAAACAAGAGGAAAAGATGGGCAGACGGAGGGGGGCAGGAGCTGAAGAAAAGCATGGGAACAATAATACTCTAGATGGATTTCTTCAAAAGGCCATTGGGGCACTTGAAAAAGAGATAGAACTGGTACAGCGCCGCTTATCTGCCCCCATATCTTCAGCCCACAGCCCAGCCTACAGCTGTCAAGCCATACAGCCCCCTTTGTCAGTAGACTCACATCCCGCATTGACCACCCCTCCCACTACACCCTCTAGAAACCCTCAGGAGTACCTGGCTGAAATTCCGAATGAACCTACTGCTGTTCCCGCACCAATCCCGCCAATCCAGGGCCCTTCTAAAGGAGGGTCCCTAATTACTGCCGATTCCAAGAACAAAGGGAAAAGGAAACGAAGGGAGTCTATTATAAAAAACAAACGAACCCGGATCTCGAGCTCCCCCAATCCGGGCCTGGCTCCTTGTAATGATGTTATTTTAACTCCCTCAGAAAGTGTCAACGGACGACAGGCAACTGATCATATAATGGAATTTATAAAAGAAGAGATCACCAAGCTGCTCCTCCCTTTAGCAGCCCGTCTTCAAGCGACTGAGGAGAAACTGGAAGGGCTCACCAAGATTCAGCTGCCGGTACCTCCTCCACCTGTAGAAATCCAATCTTATCCTCACCCCTCCCACTTGAGCCAACCCCACGCTAATGGCAGTAGATCCCCTGCTCTAATGAGCAAGGGTCTCCTTTTTCCCAATAATCACGAGGGGGACTTATCTTATAGAGCATCTAACATCCTAAAGAACAAGTACTCAAAGGTCCCAGACCCTCTTTCAAAAGGAACTGGAGGTTCTGCTTCTTCTAACAACACAGCAACTAATGTTGGTGCAGCTAATTCTATTTATGAGCATCCTCCAGCAGGCCCCCTGAAGATGGTGCAGATTAATGGCAGGACTGGATCGAGAGCGCTGCATCTTCCACCGGGGTCATGCCCATACGTCCTTGTCATCACCAATGTCCCTGAACTTAAGACCAAAATCTCGGAATCTTTTACCGAACTGAAAAATAAGGTTAGACATTGGTTACATGTAAATGCTAGGTTTGCATTTCATATGATACCCTCAATACTGATGGTGAGAAGGGTGGGGTGGGTGGGATCACTGGAGAAGACTGGCACAGGGGATTGTATTGTTATTAATTTCAACTCACCTGCTCTTGTCCAGCAGCTCTTTTTAAATGCTAATAGACCCTATCCTTTAGCAGGGGAAGTCTCTCTGTGTAGACTGCAAGTGCTCTACCCTCCACCAGCGACAGTCGCGAATAGTAAGCTGCCAACGGCGCACAGAGTCTCCCCTGACATCCAGCTACAGACTGACCCCGAATTAGGCCTTAGACGATCCTCAGCTTCTCTCTCCGAGATAGATTGACTCAGTGATGGACCACGGGGAGTAGGTATGAGTTGCCATGAGACTGAGCATACCGTTTTCCCAGTTCTTAGAGGTCTTATTTCATCCATACCATTTACCCTGACAGATTCCTGCAATCTGGGAATTACCGAGAATACCACATGCGCAGCTAGTGAGGAGGGGGGATCTCTCGCGACAAGTGCTCCTCGCAATTCTGGGTTAATCTCTTCTGTCAATTTACCAAACATGAATATGGCTGGTTCTGTACCCAGCAGGGTGAAGAAATTACAGGACAAGAAAGAAAAGGGTCATTGTATGATCGTGGGGGACAATAAGGCTATTGGCTGTATCTCCTCTATCAGTGAGCAATCCCCGAGAGATGTTGGGCAAGCTAAAACTAATGTTTTTGACACGGTTCTTAGCTGGAACATAGCAGGGCTGGAGAGTAAATTGCAAAGCCCAGGATGGGGTCAATTTATCGACGAACATCAGATTTGTCTATTCCAACAAACATGGGCACTGGGGCCCAAATATAGACCAGGCTTTAAAAGCTACTGGGTTGCAGCGCGCAAGTTGTCTTCTGGGAGACCATCAGGAGGGCTACTTATATGGCTAAGCAGTTCTCTCAGGTGCAAGGTTGAAGTCATAGATATGGGTTGCCCTGACTTACAGGCCTTACTAGTATCAACCCTCAAGGAGAGACCTCTATTAATAATCAATATCTATAATAGGAGTGTGGGCAGTCTCTATGATTCTGATGCCCTGACCATACTGGATAGCTTTCTCCATAACATCATTTCATCCCATTTCATTTTAATTGCAGGGGACCTTAATGTTACATTTGAGCCTAACCCTCTGGCCCATGAGCTATATAAAGAAGAGGATGCCTATTGGGGTATCCCCCAGTTAGTGTAAAATAAAAGACCTATATTGAATAGAATAACGCACCAAGTTGCTGATATTACACTAACACATGATCTCCGAGCTTGCAATGGTCGCTCCTGCTCAGAGACTAACTTGCATTCCACTTTTAGGCGTGGAGCCCACGGGAGCCAGATTGACTATATTCTACTTGACATCCGACTGTGGGGCCACATGTCTGACATGAGGGTACAAGAGCACGATGAGAGTGACCATGACCCACTGATTTTATCGACTAGAGGCCTGCTGTCTTCGCTTGAAGCTCCCCACTCTAAGGCATATGCACAACAGCTCGCCCTGACAAATAACAGACGTAATGTCAAATGGGAGTCTGTTATTACTTCCTCTGATTCCCTCTCATCAATATACAATTTATTAGCAGACCAAATGGAGCGTATGTTTTTACACTTAGAGGATGGTGATGGGCTATTAGCAGCTCACAATGAACTGTTTAACTCTTTAAAGCACCTTCTTACAAAAGAGATTATTAGTAAACCTAGGAAAAAGTGCAGTGCACTGTGGTTTAGCAATGCATGCAGGGAAGCCCAGCATAACCTATTGAGAACATTGAAAGAAGGCTATGCAGAGCTTATAAGAAAAGCAAGGAAGGACTATAAACAGGAATGCTCTAGGGCGCACAGAAGCTGGGAGGAGGCCAGATGGGCAGCTATTCTGGAGACTGCTAAAACAAACAATACTTCTAGGTTTTGGAAATTGATAGCAGACGACAGTAGAGATTCCTCTTCTTTGCCCGGTACCTCAATAGTCTCTGCAGTGTGGGCTGAGCACTTTGGTCGACTATATGAAGGGCCATCCGAAGCAGCCTTTAGGACTCCTGACGACAGCGCAATCCATGGGGCTACCCCGATCAAATTCACTCTAGATTAAACTAGAGCTGCAATAATTTCATTGAATTGGGGAAAGGCCCCTGGTCCTGATGAGATCCTGGGTGACCTATACAAGACAAGACCTGACATATGGGCCCCTTACCTAAACCTAATCTGTAATGCAGTTGCAGCAGGAGCTTCTGCTCCACCTTCCTGGAAAGGGGCCGAGATAGTTCCCATCTATCAAAAAGGTATTCCCAATGATCCTGCCAACTATCGACCGATATGTCTACTTGATAACTCTCAAAAAAATCTATGCAAAGCAACTTCTGTTTCACCTTGATGAATAGATTTTAGAGTCTGAAGCCATATCTGATCTACAGGCAGGGTTTAGACCCGCAGTCAGTACCATAGATCAAGCCCTGAGATTCCCGGCAATTAAATGGAAGAATGTGGACCTGGGGGGGGGGGGAATCTGTCTGTGGTTTTCATTGAATTTAGAGCTGCATTTGTCTTGGTCCCCAGGAACATGCTATGGTTGACACTATCCAATATGGGCGTCCCAACAGGCCTCCTGAAGCTCATTGTTCCACTGCATGAGAATACCTACGCACAAATTAGATGCGGTAAGGATGGTAAGTTGACAGACCCTGTAGCTATCAAAAGAGGAGTCATACAGGGTTGTGTCCTAGCCCCCACCCTTTTTCTGCTATATATTAACAACCGTATCCAATATTTAGAGAATTGCATAAATGACTCGCCCAAATTGGCCGGAAAGAAAATACTGAGGGGGCCGCCGCGGGTATTCTGGGTTTCCCGCTGGGCTGGCGGGCGACCGCCAGAAGGCCGCCCGCCAGCCCAGCGGGAAACACCCTTCCATGAGGATGCCGGCTCCGAATGGAGCCGGCGGAGTGGAAGGGGTGCGACGGGTGCAGATGCACCCGTCGCGATTTTCAGTGTCTGCATGGCAGACACTGAAAATCTTGGTGGGGCCCTGTTACGGGGGCCCCTGCAGTGCCCATGCCATTGGCATGGGCACTGCAGGGGCCCCCAGGGGCCCCACGACACCCCATACCGCCATCCTGTGCCTGGCGGCCAAAACCGCCAGGAACAGGATGGCGGTATGGGGGTCGGAATCCCCATGGTGGCGCAGCAAGCTGCGCCGCCATGGAGGATTCCCCAGGGCAGCGGAAAACCGGCGGTACACCGCCGGTTTTCCGTTTCTGACCGCGGCTGTACCGCCGCGGTCAGAATGCCCAAGGGAGCACCGCCAGCCTGTTGGCGGTGCTCCCGCGGTCGTTGGCCCTGGCGGATTTTACCGCCAGGGTCAGAATGACCCCCTGAGTCTGCTATATGCGGACAACACAATCTTGCTAGCCAAATCACCGATGGGAATTCAAAATCTGGTCAATCAATTCAGTTTTTTCTGCAGAGACTACTGGCTGGACGTCAATGTCAAGAAAACAAAACTTATGATCTACAGCGCCTCAAGAAAAAGATCTCGTGCAAGAATAGCAATGAATTCAATCCCGTTGGAAAGAGTGGCAGAGTTTGATTACTTAGGCATCAGGCTAACGGACACAGGTAATTGGGAGGTAGCTATTGATAAAGAGGCACTTATTATAAGCCAAAGAGGTGGGGCTCTAGTACGCAAGGCTAGAATGGCAGTCAGCCCCCCCTGAATCCAATCTCTGAGATCTACAAAGTCCAAATCCGTGCGGCGGCCCTGTATGGAGCGGAACTTTGGGGTTCCCACAGAAAATTGAACATTTTACAAACTAAAGAAAATCATTCCCTCAGACATGTTTCCAGGTTAGGGAAGAGCACACCAATGACCCTTCTCAGACTCGACCTAGGACTAAACAGCATCAAAGCCACAGCGGGTCTGAGACCGCTCTCTTACTGGATCCGTCTATGGAAAACTGACGAACTCGAACCATTCAGGGTGGCGATAAGAGAACTTATAACATCTCCACAGGGACTGGAAAAAATCCTTTGGCTGAAGGAGATGAAATCTGCCTGGGATAAGCTAGGTTTTCCCCACTATTGGAAGTACCCTGAGCCGATCCCTGCTAATGCTAGGCAACTCGTCAAAGGGAGATATTGGGAGAAAACCAACGAAGATCTCTCCCACCGTAATAGGGTGGGCAGGCTAACAGTAGAATTCCTCCAAGTCAAACATGAACCCCGGCCCGAGAACCTCATGGACCTTCCTATGCCTGCACGTGCCTGCGCCCTATTTCTCCAGCTAAGATACGGCACCTTGCCCGTTAATAGCTACACGACCCGTTTGTCATCAAGCAACCCCTTGACCAACAGATGTATACTTTGTCACCATTGTAAGGAAACAACTGAGCACGTGTTGTTCTTCTGCCCCCTATACAAGAGCCCCAGAGGGAGGTGGATCATTCCTCTGTGCAAAACTTTACTACTGCCGGACCGAGCTAATGCTATCAGAATATGCAAATATGATACATCCACATTGGTAGTTAGCTCAGTCACCAAATATCTGTCTGAAGCTTGGTCCATCCGTCGTAGGTTCATCTTAGCCACTGGGCTCCAAGTTGGCTAGGTACTCTTTTGTCTATAGATGGGGATTTTAATAAGATATATTTATTCCCTTTTTAAATGTTTAGATGTGTAATGTATCCCGATATTGATGTGAATCTTATTTAATCTTCCTGTGGTTTTTAGGAATGTTTAGGAGCATTAGGTCCCTCATATGAGAAGTTGTGGCCCTATTAGTTTATATAGATGAATTTTTAGCTTAATTGCCATGGCATTTTATAAAATATTTAGACATGACAAGAAATACATTAGCCCATAAATCGGTCATGATTCTGGTTATAGTTTCATGGAATGTATTAACTGTATTTATTCGAATGATGGACACAAGTTTTTCTATTTATCTTCTCTTATTGCCATGTACGATTCTTTTATTGTATTTATAAAAATAACTGTGATCATGGTTTTAGTTTCAAGGAACGCACTAACAGTATTTATTCAAATGCCGGCTACAAGGTTTCATTATTGTTCTCTATGATTGTTATTCTGTATTTTAAAACAAAATTTTTAGACCGAATAAATAAAATAAATAAGGACATCTGTCTCTGGATAAAATGACAAAAATCCAATCAGTAGATCATGAGATAACATTCTTAAATCTACGCTCTCACCCTTTAGCAACACTAGCTGATGGTCCAGTGCATGTCCTAAAAGAAAAGTGCTTGTCCTTAGAGACTGCCTGCTTGTAGTCGAGATGCACATACAAGCCGATGATGAAATCTATGATGTCTCTGAGACCTCAGGGAGAACAGGGGTCAAGCCAGCAAGCCCTTGGAGTCACTCTAGGTTTGCCATTGTTTCTGTAGCAGGGCAGAGGCCAGCAGGCACTAGGGAAGCTCAGCAAAGCAGGAAAGCAGTTGCTTAGAACATTCAGTCGCAGCAGATTGGCAATCATCCACCACAGCAGCCTTTTTACTCCAGCAGAGTTCCTTTCAGGTCCAGTAGTGTATTGATAATAGGGGTTCAGAGACCCAGTGCATAGACCAAAAAGTGCCTTTGATATGGGAGATGACTTCAAAGGATTTCTCTGAAGTGAACAGGTCCCCCTTTCAGCCCATTACTAGCTCCAGACTATCCGTTGGGGGTAATCAGTCCTTTGTGCGGTCTCCGACCGCTACCCTTAAAGTATAAGTGTGAGTCCTTCCAATCCTCCCTGCCATGAAAAACCCATCAGTATGCAGATGATTGCACATGAGGTTGAGTGTCCTCTGTTGTGGGTGTCTGGAGGGAATGCACAAAAGTAGCTGTCACGTAGCCCAGGCAAGACATCTATTGGAGACAGGCTGTCAGGTGCACAGAGCAGTGAGAGCAGAGAAAGGATCACATTCTAAAAGTTGTGGTTCTAAAATAGTAATAGTATATCCGACTTCACCATAAAAGAGAATTTATCATTATAATTTCAATTATATGAAACATGATATACCTACTCATTTCTGATCAGGAATTACAGCTTTAAGGTACATTAAGGAATTCCCAGTGCTGGCCTATGAGAGAAGTAGGCCTCACAGCAATGAAAAATTAATTTGGTAGTTTTTCATTACCAGCACATGTAAAAGTTAATGTCCTGCCTTTTACTTATGTAGCACCCTGGCCTATGGGCTACCTAGGGCCTATCTTTGGGATGACTTATATGCAATAAAAGTGGAGCCTAAGGCTTGGCAAGAGGTTTTAAATGCCAATTCTCAGTGGCAGTGATACTGCACACAGAGGCTTTGCAATGACAGGCCTGAGACATGTTTACAGGGCTATTTGATTGGGTGGCACAATCAGTGTTTCAGGCCCACTAGTAGCATTTCATTTACCAGCCTGGGGTATAAAGTGTACCATTTCACAAGGGACTTACAAGCAAATTAAATATGCTAATTGCGGAAATACCAATGTTGCCATGTTTAGGGGTAAAGCATGTGCACTTTAGCACTGGTTAGCAGTGGTAAAATGCTCGGAGTCTTAAGGCCAACAAAAAGATGCAGTGAAATAAAGGGGGTGAAAGGCAAAAATCTGAGGTAAGTCCACCAACACGATGCTAGGTCTAACACTGACATACCTGGAGATGACACAATCCAAGCCATAGTGACAACATTGCCAGAATATGACTTGCAGACTATTGCTGCTAAGCAATTTGCTTGCCTTTTGCTGCCCATGCTGTATAACACCATACTCCAGTGTGAGCAGCATTGATGGGTAAATGACTGCATAAGAAATTCTGCAGAGTCATTAACTAGTAAGTGAGAGTCAAACTTCTATACTTTGGTTTTGAGTGTGTATCTCACTATGTCTTCATCAAGATTATTAAAGTAAGTCTGCATTCCAGAAGTGTTGAAGAAGGAGCCACATGCAGGACAGCTGGTATGACGCAGGCCTGATTCACCAAGGTAAACATACACTTTAGTGTAACCTGCAATTGTTTGCTATTCACAAATGGATTTACAATAATTATCTTTACGAGTGCGAAGTATCTGCACATAATAAATAGTTATTTTTATGTGTGGAGACCCTGCACTCATAAAGATACTACTTGTAAATCCCTTTGTGGATAGCAAACATTTGTAAACTTACACAAAAAAAGTAATTAAGGTTTCTGCTATTTTCAAGGCCCCAGTCAAACAGTGCCTATTTTCTGTCATTAAACCAATGGCTGGGTAAATACTGACATTTCTTAGTTCAGCCAGTCACAGAAACTTTACTCAGCCACACACAGCCATAAACGTTCAGATGATATATATGACCCTAACTCCCATCAAGAGATATTCTTAGAGGAGGCTGTGGGGAAAATACTGACCACACCAGACAGGGACATTATGATTGGGTTGACTTTAATCTGGTTCCACATACAACAAAGGACAGGTCTACGCAAAGGGAATGCCAGGCGGGTAAACACTCCCCTACATTTTGCCAATGGCTGGCGGAGGCAGGTCTGGTGGATGTCTGGTGACAACACCAACCACTCAACAAGAGCTACACATAATTTTCTGCAGTCCACCAGTCCTACATTCAGACTGACTATTTTCTCCTCTCCCACCATCTGAGCACAAACATTACAGCAGCAGTCATTGGGGTGGCAGCTCTGTCGGACCAATCGGCCATCTCTAACATCTGTCATTTGCCAGGACCACTGGCACAACAACACTCCTGGCGCCTAAACCATACACTCCTGCGCCAGGATGAGACGATTTTGGAAATAACTTAAGTCATTACAGAGTTTTTACAGAGTAACACTATCCCAGATGTCCCAGTGGCCCTACTTTGGGACACAATGAAGGCAGTGCTCTGCAGCAGCTTTATTGCAAGAGCGGCCCTTCTGAACAGGGATGGGAGAAATAAGAGGGCTTGATTGGAGACTGAGATCACGAGGGAGGAACACAAGCGCACAGCGCCTGTAGAGTCAGGATGCAGTTAACAGCGCAGAAACATCTCAAAGCCCTGGACATGGGCAAAGTGGAATACGCTCTCCTGTGCTTAAAGCAGAAATTCTATGCTGGAGGCAACAAAGAGGGTCACTTATTAGCACACCGGCTTCGCACTCAAACCCTTCAGCTTTGAATAATAGAGGTAGAGGACTCCCAGGGCAACCAAGTAGTGCACGATAAACACATAGCACAAGCATTCGAGCATTCCTATACCACACTATACACGTCCAAGCATGTAGACCCCAGTCAAGCAGATACCTATCTGGATCAGCTGCCACTGATCTTGAATCCACAGCTCTAGAGAAAGATATTGACATCATGGAGGTTCTGCAGGACATACAAAAGCTTACCTCCAATGAAGCACTGGATCCTGGTGGCTACATAGCAGACTTTTATAAGACCTTCGCCTAAGCCCTAACTCCCGTTTTTACCAGACTCTACAACTCTTTTAGCATAACTGGCATGCTCACAGACTCCATGCTACAAGCTACCATTATAGTCACCCCCAAACTAGGCAAGGACTCTGTCTTGTGTTCATCCTACTGGCCTATCTCACTAATAAACGTATATGTCAAGATTTATACGACAATCCTGGCTGCCCGACTTGTCCCACATATGCAACACCTGGTTGACCCAAACCAAGCAGGGTTATACCAGAACGTAACTGCAGTGACAACACTAAACAGCTGTGTCACTTAATCGACAAGGCCCACCGGTCCCAAACTCCTATGGCACTCCTCTCTATTGACGCTGAGAAAGCGTTCAACAGAGTTCACAACTTGTCCTCACTAAAATGGGCCTTGGGTCAAGATTCTGCCAATGGGTGTGGGCCTGTTACACGCAACCAAGAGCAGTGGTCCACGAAAATGGCACACTATCCCCCCTTTTGCCATTAGTAGGGGAACCCGACAGGGTTGCCTGCTTTCACTGGTATTTTTCACCCGCTATATGGAGCCTTTTGCAGAGTAGGTGTGACTTAACAATTGTCGAGACAGGGCCATTCACCTGAAAAGCAGAATGTCTGCAGGGGCGATGGTGTGCCCCCAGAAGTCACGTAAATGCTCTTTTAAAATTGCACTGTCACTTTTTTTAGTACTTGAGCTCAAGTAGAAAAGTGGGGTATAAATCTCTGATAATAATTTGCGAAGCCCAAAAACTTTTGCACTTCTTTGATGGATCTTGGGGCTACCCAATCCAGGATGGATCTATCCATGGACCTATCCATGGCAATTCCATTGGGAGTGATCACATATCCCAGTAATTCTACAGTTGAAGCGTGAAAAACACATTTTTCCAGCTTGGCGAAGAGATGATGCTCACAAAGCTGTTGAAAAACCGCTCTTACATGCCCTATATGTTCCTCAGTAGAAGACGAATAGAACAAAATGTCTATGTATACCACTACACAGATATCCAGAAACTCCAGCAGCACTTCATTGATGAAAAATTGAAACACTGCAGGAGCGTTACACAACCCGAAGGGCATCACTGTGTACTCGAAGAGTCTGAATTTAGTTCGGAACACCGTCTTCCACTCATCCCCCTTCATCACTCAGATCAAGTGGTAAGCGCCCCGGAGGTCGAGTTTAGTATAAATGGTCGACTGACGTTCCTGATCTAAAAGTATCGAGATCAATGAAAGTGGATACCAATTTTTTATGGTCACTTTGTTCACTGTGCGATAATCTATACACACACGCAGCCCGCGATTCTTCTTGGGCATGAAGAACAAAGACGATGATACTGATGATGTTGAATGTCGAATTAAACCCTTAGCCAATAGATCATCCAGGTAGTCACGCAGGTATCGATTTTCAGGCTCAGAAAGAGCATACACCCTACTACATGGTAGCGTTACCTCGGGAATCAAGTCTATACGACAATCATATGACCTATGTGGCGGCAGCTAGGTGACCTTCTGTTCACTAAAGACATCATGGAAGTCTTTATATGGTGCAGGAATGGCTAGTGTGTCGTCCGGCTTGATAGCCGTTCTATGTGTGGACCCACAATGCAAGGGTGTCACTAGTAATGTTTTGTCTTGGTAACAGGAGTGCCAGCAATGTTTAGAATCTAATGACACTGTCCTTGCTGCCCAGTCAATTTTGGTATTGTGTAACTGAAGCCAGGGTATCCCCAAAATGGCTCCAAATACTGGGGTATCTATGAGGTCAAACTGAATTTGCTCTGTATGGTTGTTTGCCCAAAGCACGGACAAGGGTGTTGTTTGATAAACGATAAGCCCAGAGGAAAATTCTGAGCCATCCATGGCTCTGACTGGTTTAGGGACGTCTGACAGTCGTAATATTCAGGGTTTTAGCCAAACCCAAGTCTAAAAAGTTTACTGTAGCCCCAGAGTCAAGCAATATGGGAATGACTTTACGAACCTGAGGGGACAACACTAACGTCACAATAGGAGTTAGATGTCGAGGTACTGGACTGGTGGTATTAGCCAGAAGATGTGAGACCATATTGAAAGACGCTCTCGATAAAACGGTCTCGGAAGTTATCGAGCCAGTTAGTTTTCCGCCTGGCCAGGAAGAGAGAATTCAGGCCCTGTTACCTATCCAATGGCTTTCTTTGGAGCAGTAGCCTTGTTAGGACATTCTTGAGCAAAATGCCCTGCCTTACCACAGTATAAAAAACAATTTCAATTTTTTCCTACATTCTTTCTCTTCCTTAGATAGTGGGCCCGCACACTGCCAATTTGCATGAGCTCAGATGTATCATGAGTGGGAATGCTGGACTCCTTTTTCTCAGTTTTGAGCACCACTAAGCATGTGTCACCCCGGAATTTTTTGCCCTTACGTTCACTCAAGTGGTGATCCAATCGTACCACCAGGTCAATGAATTCGAAACACTCTGAGGGAGGTTCCACAATTTGTGCTAGAACATCCTTGAGATCTTCCCGAAGGCCTCGATAGAAGAGGGAGGTCATCTTCTCCTCTGGCCACTCAGTCTCTGCCACCAACCGATTGAAAGAGGTGATATAGGAAAGTAGATCATGGTTTCCCTGGCGCAAATTCAGCAACTCATTGTCACTGGCTTACACGAAGAGGTGTTTGGTGAACAGTTTCCGCAAGGCTTCCTTGAACCAGTTGAAATCATACAGTATAGGGTCATTGCGCTCCAGCAGCGGAATAGACAAATAAGCTGCATTGCCTCTCAAATAAGAGATAATAAAAGCTACCTTTGCAGCATCATTGGGGAATGCAGCAGCCTGACACAAAAACTGTAGCTGGCACTGGTTAAGAAAAATGTTGAACTTGGCACTATCTCCAAAAAACCTTTCTGGGGGAGCTAAGGGTACAGGGTTGGTGTTGTGACCATTACCTGCATGGGTTGTGTGGTGGAAGTCGTTGGGCCTAAATCGGGTCTAGGAACATGATTAGACGGGCAAAACTGAGGGGCCTGTAGTACTGGAGATCTTTGTTTTCATTTGACTCCTCCCCAGGGGGTGTCTTGTGGTTTATACCACTGTAGTTCAGTGTGCAACTCCATGTTTCTTGCTTTAAGGAAAGAACTCCCTTCTGTAATCCCGCTGGGGCCCTAGTTAAATCTAATAAAGATAGAGCATCATGATCAGCTGGTAAAGCCTGTGCTAAACCCTTGAAAGTACCCATTGAGGAATCCATTGCCCAGGCAGCCCTGTATGTTGTGGCATGGCTTTATGTCGAGACGGGCCATTCACCTGAAAAGCAGGATGTCTCCAGGGGAGGTGGCATGCCCCGACCTCCTGGAACACCTTTTGGCACTTCCTGCTGGACACAGAAACCCCAGCAGGTGTCCCAAAAGGAAAGGGGGAGTGGAAGAGAAAGAGACAAAACACTGGCACGTCTGGCCGGTCCAGACAGGCACCCTGTATCCTCGGGGGCCAGGTCGTTGTTGACAGAGTGATAGTAGAGTTAGTGCACTCAACTTCCTTGAAACTGAATCTCTCTTTCTTATATGGGCACGGGAGCGGTAGAAGAACACTGGGATGCTCCAGCACTTTTCTTGGATAATAATAACTGTTGGCACAATTACTAACACTGCATTACCAAAAACCCAAACTGAGTACCATATCAATAAGTACTGCAACACTAGGGCTGGCTTCACAGAGATTCACTGTTGCACACTACAATTAGAACCATTATAAGGTTGCACTTATCATGCACAAGAAAGACAAACAAGGGCATTAATTATATCACGCATAACTTTCCTGAATGCATAGGTTTAAAGTAAAAGAAACAAAAACAATCCAAGAAATACAAATGTCCACTCTGGGTTTAAACAGTTAGGGTGGCACAGTTTGGTTTGGTTTCACTCTGTGTATGAAAAACCCTTCAAAAGCAAATTCCTCAAACCTGAAACAGAGGCATAAATGACACAATTGAAATCCAAGAGTTATGCTGTTAGAGAAATAAAAGTTACTTAAATGCTCTTTTAAAATTGCAATGTCTCTTTTTGTAGTACTTGAGCTCAAGCAGATTTCCTGAAGCACATTTAGGCAAGTGACTACAATAATAATGTAGAATGTTCAGAAATGCATTTGTCTCTTCAAGATAAGCACTCTGCCAAAATACAAGGTCTGAAATACACCAGCTGTTCTAGGTAAGTGCAGCGCTCAAAGAACAAACTCCCTGGAGATTACTAGTCACTTAGCTGCAGTCTTTTCCGGAGTGCTGGAGGAATGCCTGGTGTCAGATGGTACAGGGACAAAGAAAAGAATTGCCTCAAAAGTCCTGAATACGAGGATGACAGCAGGGGCTGGACTGCCAAATCAGATGCTGAGATCAGGAAGCAAAACAAAGCCAAGCAGGGAGGCATGCTTCACTCTGCTATTTACAGCCAATCAGGAAAGCAGCTGAGTTTCCACATGTGGATGAGTCACCACCCCCAATTAGAAGCACATGTCTACATCACACCCAATTAGAAGCACATGTCTACACCTGCTCACATTAGCAAACAAGCATTAGTAAACCAAGCATTGATAAAAACCAATTGTGTAACACAGCACATTATGTTTACTTTGAAACATGAAGGTTTAACCAAGAACAGAGATATGATTTAACCCTAATCCCTGGGGATGCTGACAGATAACGCAGGAGGCAACTTTGGGATTCCTGAAAACAATAGCATTAAGGGCCTGAGGATGGGGGGCAGACAGCACAAGCTTGCACTTTATGCTTGTGCTGACGGACCCCTCTGCCTCCCTGCCCCCACTGATGGAAGAATTGGAGAGGTTTGAGGGGGCCTCTGGATTTAAAATGAACTATGCAAAATCCAATATCGTCAACATTACTCAAACCAAAGTGGACCAGGCCTCCTTGGAGCACCACTTCCCCTTTACATGGGTGCCTCAGGGAGTAACTTATCTGGGCCTTCAAATACTTCCAATGTTGGGCCTAACGACACACAGCAACTACACAAGGCTCTTGCAAGGGGCCTATGCAGACATAGGCCCATATTTATAAAAAATGATGCACAGCTGCACTAGTGCAGTTGTGCTACATTTTTTTAACGCTAGCTAACGTCATTCCCAAGCCATCCTTGCACCATATTTAAACAATGATGCACAATGGCACTGAGGAATGTTTAGCGTAAAAAAAAATTACCGTAACAATTGCGACATGCAATAAGGAGAAATTAGGTTAATGCTGCAAAAGTGGTGCTCGACTGTTTTGTGGCACGTATATATGTCGCAAAACGGGTTAGTGCCATTTGTTACCACATTAGCATCAAAACAAAATGCACAGGCAAAAGAAACAGAAATTTAAGGTTGAGATGGAGAATGCAGACCAGGAGAGACCTCTGGGAGGCCCACATCACCCAAATATCAGCAAGAAGGGTCCAGAAAAGTCCCAGGAGAAGAGGAAGCACAAGTGTTGCTTTATTGAGGAAGAGCTTGACATCTTGATCAGAGAGGTGACGGCGCACCAACACAACCTCTTTGTCACCTCTAAATTGGCAGTTGGTAGGAGACATGCAATATGGCAAAGTCAACAGCATGCAGAGGTGAATAGGACTGTCACCAAGTGCAAGAAGCACTGGCACGATTGCAAGTGCAGGACTAAGGAGAAACTGGCCAGGAACCACTGCAGACTAGAGGTAGAAGTTCCGCACCAGACCTGGATGAGCTGGAGTAGATGGTTGCAGTGGTCATTCTGTGGGAGCAGGTCACTGGAATCAAAGGGCAAGACTGCGCAGACTACCAAGAACCACCAAAAATGCAAGGTAAGTAGCAGGCGGGAATATCTAGAATTCCAAAAATGGCAGAAGGGCACGCAGGACACAATCGATGTATGGATGCTAAAGGGTTGCATCAAGACATATAGGCCCTAAATCAAGATGGACCATCCCCACCAAAGCCACACATGTACTAACGCTTTTGTTGTGCAATCCACTCCAACATATACACAACATGGACATAAGCCACTCACTATGACTATACTCCACCATGTAAATATGCAGCACATTGCCTGGAAGGGACGTGCAAAGTGTGGCTGTGGGTGTGCCACAACAACACTCCAGGGGTGGTGGCAGGGTGGTGTAACTAGACAAAGTGCTCCCCTTCCTCCTTGTCTCATTGCCATTCTCATGTGTGCTGCCTCTGGCAGCAAACCTTGGAATGCCACCTTAGCAAAAATACCTTGTACATGTGTAGGAAGGGACACCTCCCTGCACATAAACAAATTATGGTGAATTGCCTTCAAGGCAGGCACCCCTTCATCATGCTGCAACAATGCCTGTGTTGGTGCAGGGAGAACAAATCTGTGCAGGTGCAGAGCTGTACCATATTCTAGTAAACATGGCACATCCCTGCATTTCTGAACTGGTGCAGTGTCATGCAACACATATTGCTGCTGCATTGTGCCATGCATTTGAGAAAAAAATCAGCCCTAAAGCTTTCAACCTGCAGAACACAACCCCCACAGGGTGAACCCACAACTCAGACACAACTATATGCACCATATGGGAATCGACACCAAATAAAACACATACAACACATGGAGCATGTCTGTGAACATCATGTGTGCAGATGTACAAGTAGCTGCAATCTCACCATCTGGCAAGATAGAGGGCCAGATTGAACAGAAAATTATGGTGCATGGCCATGTGCCAAATTTGGAAGCGTCACACACCATCATTTTCAAAATGCAGGCATGCACCATATTTGAAAAATACGGTGTACCCCTGTGTTTTCCGTGTGCTAAATTAGCTACCATGTTCCAACGCAGCCACACTTGCACCATAGGGTAAGGATGACTGTGCTGAGAAGGATATTGCTTTTGTGCAGGAAGAAACACCTTCCTGCACAACAACAATCTTAAATGGCAATTTGTTCTTTCGATGTGTGCTGCAGAATGCAGCACACATAGGAAAAGCGAAAAATGAGGAGAAACAAAAGCATTTCTCCTCATTGCACCATGCTAATACCACCCCTGGGAATTTTAATGCTGCATCAGATTTATGAGTTTACTAGCACGCTCACAGCAACAACCATTGCACGCACCTTCCACGCAAACATCTGCGTGTGAAGGTGCCGTATTTACAAGGTGGACTAAGCCACAAAAGTGGATTAACAGCACCTTGTAAATACGGCACAGGGCATTGCGCAACCGGAGCGTCACCAAAAGTGATGCTCCGGTGGCACTAGGGACTCTTAAATATGCCCCTGAGTGTCTTGTGTGAAAGGTTGGTCTACTGCTTAATGGCAAATTCATCATGCGTGATAACTGACACAAGTGGCATTAATGTTGCACTACCGGCACAATGTCACTAGCCTGTAATACAACTGTATCATCATTCTAATAATAGCCCATATTTAACCAAGCTGCACATTCCCCAGTGCCACATCTGGAAGGTCACAAAAAGCATGCAATGATCCATATTCAAGATCCTTACATCAACTCATGCCGATATGTTGCTGATATCATGTGTGCAAGGAAATGATACAAAGTTAGGGAGGAACAAGCTAATGGGGCAGACAATCCATAATGGTTGCACTGTCACCTCCAATTAGCCATGTGTGGGGCCTGCTACAGGCAGTTGAAAATGGAACCAAAGCATTGTATGCATTAGCTCCACCTGTGCTATGCTGCACTAGTCTCATCTTTCATGGTGCCAATGCATAATTGCACCAATGTCCATCATGGTGAATAGGAAGTCTAATTACATGCCACCATTGTGTCAGTGGCAGGGATAAGGAGCCTGCAAGGAAGTAGGTGGTATGGGTTAAAATCACAAAGGCCCAGATGTAATAGGAAATGATGGTGTTCCACTCAACTCCAAATGTAGCAGCGTTGTGCACCATCGCTTTCAAAATGCACTGATGGCCAGTAGTCAATAGAATACGGGGCACCCCTCTGTCACTCCCTGTGCCAGGGCTAAATTGGCTGACGTGGGCCAAAGCAGCAAGCAATGCACCTTAGTGCATGGGTGTCTGCGTTGAGAGGATAGATTATTTATGTGCAGGAAGGTGTCCCTTCCTGCATGTAAACAATTGTCTGTGGCATTTTGCTTCATCTATGTGTGCTGCATTCTGCAGCACACATAGAAAATGCAAAAAAACGGGGAGGGATAAAAGCGTTCCTCCTTGTTTTGCTATGCTAATGGCAGCCCTGGGGTGGGGTGGGGTGGGGTTAGTTTTTGGCACTGCCTCAAGTTTATGACGACTCGTAAATCTGAGGCTACATCAAAATCAATGGATGTTGCGGTGGAAAGCCTGCTGCAACACCCATTGCACGCCTGTCTGATGCAGAAAACTGAGTCGAAGGGGCCTTTATTTACAAGGAGGTATAACCCTACAAAAATGTACCATTACACCTCCCTGTAAATATAGAGCAGTGCTTTGCGCCACCGAAGCACCACGAAAAGTTACACTCAGGTGGCGCTAGGGGTACCTAAATATGCCCCAAACTACCTTGTGAGCTTGACCCATGTGTGATACACAATGCTACACATAGGGGGTCATTCTGACCCTGGCGGTAATTACCGCCATGGCGGAGGTCGGCGGTAGCACCACCAACAGGCTGGCGGTGCACCGCTGGGCATTCTGACCGCGGCGGTTCAGCCGCGGCCAGAAACAGAAAGTCGGCGGTGTACCGCCGACTTCCCGCTGCCCTTGAGAATCCTCCATGGCGGCGGAGCGCGCTCCGCCGCCATGGGGATTCTGACACCCCCTACCGCCATCCTGTTCCTGGCGGGTCTCCCGCCAGGAACAGGATGGCGGTAGGGGGTGCCGCGGGGCCCCTGGGGGCCCCTGCAGTGCCCATGCCAATGGCCAATGGCATGGGCAATGGCATGGGCACTGCAGGGGCCCCCGTAAGAGGGCCCCATGAAGAATTTCAGTGTCTGCTTTGCAGACACTGAAATTCGCGACGGGTGCAACTGCACCCGTCGCACCTTCCCACTCCGCCGGCTCCATTCTGAGCCGGCGTCCTCGTGGGAAGGGTGTTTCCCGCTGGGCTGGCGGGCGGACTTTCGGCGGTCGCCCGCCAGCCCAGTGGGAAACCCAGAATGACCGCTGCGGTCTTTTGACCGCGGTACGGTCTTCTGGCGGTTCCCGCTTGGCGGGCGGCTACCGCCGCCCGCCAAGCTTAGAATCACCCCCATAATGTACAACTGCAACCTTGGGTCAGTAACATGTCACTGAGCTTCCAGTAGCAAATAAATGATGTGCCATGTCAACAGTCACAACAGTCTAAAATTGACTTAACACTATCTCAGTGCAGAGGATGATGGCTTACCTCTTGCCGACCTGCCTGTCCTGGATTTTACAGATGACATGGATAACCAGCTGCCAACCATCAATGAAGAGACTCTCCAAGATGTCCTAGGATCCCTCCAGACACCAACTCCAGTTGCAGGGGGGACACACAGCATTGCGGGGTCTCCACATGAACCACCCAGCTACCAATACACACCACCAGCCAGTACTGACACAGCTATGGACTCCAAGAAGCCAGAGATCACTTTTCAGAGGACAGTGGTAGGAATCCAGCAGGAGCTGGCCAAGCAGGTGCGGGTGGGGATGGAGACCATGGCAGGCAGCCTAGAGGGAGTGCAGAAGTGCCTCAGTCCAATTAAGGACAACTCAGCTGTCATCAGAGGCACCCACTCCATGCTACGTGGACTACAGCAGTCCCTGGCCAACATAGCTGCTGTCATGAGGTAGAGGATACAACAATTGCCCTCCCAAACTGGCTGCAGCATTACAAACAACAGGCTGCGGGCAATGTAGAATACCCTGGAGTCATACAGTGGGAAGTGGCCTTCCTCAGGGAGAACATGGCTGCCTTCCACCATGATGTTGCTGTGGTGTTGAAAAATCAGCAGTTCCTCCTTGCTGCAGTGATGCCTTATGTGTTCCCACAAATGGCAGCTGCCGGGACCTTTGACTCCACATCTTTATCCCCTGATGTGTGTGTGGCTTCATCTACCTCCACAACAGCACCAACTGGGCATTGCATAGCATTTGAAAATACACTGCACCTGTAAATAAAACACTGTGTATACATGTAGCATTTCAACGTTTACTGCGATCCATCTACTCAGAAAATTGATTGCATTGGTGAATCCTTGTCAATGTGTACAGAACATCATTACATGAGTGCATTATTGTCAGACACAAAGCCACACACTATGATCCTAACATGGGAAATGTGAATGATGGTGTTGTGAGCTACAACTAACTTAGTGAGTACTCTATACAAATATTGAACAGATATCCTTTGAAGTTGACCTACACCATGTATGGCTTAGAACCAAGTCAATGGTAATTCACCCAGATGGGAGTACCAGTACAACTAATTTGCGTGGTACAGAAGAGGCTAACCTTATGAGTGATGGGCACCTGTCAGTGTTGCAGGACACAGTTCAACATTTGGCTGTTGTCATATGTGCCACACTTGCCAACAATGAAACTGTAAGACCCCTCCAATGACAGTTGAGGTTCCATACTTACCTGTCCAAGATAAAGTATACATACACAATGTGAATGGCTGGAACAGTGGGTGGCAAATGTATGGACTAGATGATATTATTTAGCAGCCAATATGACAGCTCTTTGGTCATAGAGGATGCACATGGTAATCCATGGAAATCAAGACAGTAAGCATAACCTAGGTCATTCCTCCAACTTGGCCAGTGTGCACACGAGAACCCCCAGACACTCAATCAACATGGAAAAAAAATAGTCTTATACAAACAGAATTTATTATAAATTATTATTAACTGCATACATAAATCTATCCTAAAAACACCCCTACACTAAACTAACAACTTAACTTACATCTATACCTATCTAACCTATTCTGAACTAATCTTACACATGTAACGCCACACTCTAAACATTGCCCCCCACCCCCTTAAGAGACAAGATACAAGTACGACAACATAAACTATGACAACAAATGTACTAACTTAACCTATATATATTTGGTATTTTTTATTTTTTTCCATAAATACCCCAACATGACCCCCCCAATAAAATAAGTACTAAAACCGACCCCCAAATATACTTAACCTAATCTATGCCAACCCTACACGACTACACTAACCTAACTCTACCCATCTAAAACCCAATCTGAAACTATTTACAACAAAAAAAGAGGAGAGGGAAGGAACAGGGAGGTAATGTGTATACCACATCACATTTTTTAAAGTTTCCGTTTGCAGTACTTTGCAAAGTTTGCAATTTTGAGAACTTTCCCTCTCTAACCTGTCTAATCTGGCCCTCACGGCTGCCATGTCCCTCCTCATGTCTCTTTCAAAGTTTGCACTCAAAACTGCAGCATGCGGCTGCACAGGTGGCTGGCTTATGACTGGTGGGGCAGATGTGGATGTGGTTTGACCCGCAGAGGCCCCCTGGACTCCTGATGGTGTTGGCAATTTTGGCTGCTTATGTGGTGGCTGCTGCGGAGGTCTCCATGTGTGAACACACGCCATGCCCCTGTGGCCTTTCCCTTATGGTACCTCCTTGACATCTGCTTGTACACGGCATCAACATCTATAATGTGGTGGTACCTGTCTGCCCTTTTGTGGAAAGCTCTATGTTCCTCAGGTGTCATATTGGCATCTGAAAAATGAGGAGAATCCATCTTAAACTAAATAATTGGGTGGAGGTAGAACGGACGTATAATGTACAATGCATCCGCAGATGACACATGCAGTCCACCACACTTTCCCCAACAATGACGTACTCCTAATCGAAGACTATTTCCTACCAGCCATCTACGGTATCATGTACATGTCACTGGGATGAAAGCTATCCATTGTTGACCTCAGGCCCCAGAGGTGAGTGGACCAACGCGTCCTTGCTCAACATATGTATTAACAAACTTGTCAGGATCACGTGGCCCTACAACTCTAGATTTCCTGAGTCCTTCTCAAGAAGTCATGTTTTCAGTCATGTGTCGTTTTTTTTAATGCATGATGGTCATGTGTCATATTTTATTCATTCTGAGTGAAAAGGCCTGTGGATGTGCGATCGACACTCAGGGGCCAGATGTCTTTTTACTTAAGAGAAAAGTATGGTTGAGGCATTTGCGTTCAAATCTTTTGATGCATGCCGGTCATGAGTTGTATTTCTTCAATTGTCCGTGAGCAGGCCTGTGGCTGTGCGACAGACGCTCAGGGGCGGGGCGGCTTTTTGCTGAAGAGAAAAGTATGAAGTCTAGGCGTTAACATAAAAAATGTTCACGCGTGACAGGAATGCATGGAAATTTGCTATGTTGGCCTTGAGTGCATCCAGATTCACAGAACATGTCACACGGACTATGCAATAATGTTGTCATTATGGTATGGCTACATGTTTGTGACTATCCCGTCATATCTTTTTGGTGATATTAGTATGTTCAACCTATATGTTTGCTTATGTGTCTGCTGCATGTGATGACTTACACATTGTGCACATGTGCATATGTAGCTACACTGTGTCCACATACATGTTAGCACATGTGCACTTTGAGTGTGCATATGTGTTCAAACACTTATTAGTTGGTGTACCACATTGTTATGTGTGATATGCAAATTTACATATACCAACAACACAATAGATAAGATGGCCTATGTCTAAAACATGGTAAGGCATATGACAGCCATGACAATTTGTACTCAGAGGATGCAGTGGACTAGGACTGGGTTGATATCATGTTACTCCTGGCAATTTGTATGTGCATGTGTGTGCACTCTGTGGCGTGTTGTTGGTTTAGCCTTCTTGATGCTCTGATACACGTGTGACATATAAATCCCCATGCATCTTAGTAGCAGGAGATAGTCTAAACACGTGTCAGTGAAGGTTGCTACATGCCCTGTGTGTGTAAAGATATGTGTAATGTTGTTTCTGTAACAAATGACCACAGTCACATGTTCATGGGATAGGAAACCTCACATATCTATTTTCCTGCATGGACACATGTTTGACTTTGACAAATGCCTGGGTAGTCACATCAGTGCCACGTATGTTTCTGTATGTCAGAACACATGTGAAGGTAATTTATTTATTTCAATGATCTTGTGGTGCACATGCACCTACATATGTGGTATGTTGCCTTTTGTCCATACTCCAATACACATTACCATGCGGTTCTCCCGCCAGGAACAGGATGGCGGTATGGGGTGTCGCGGGGCCCCTGGGGCCCATGCAGTGCCCATGCCAATGGCATGGGCACTGCAGGGGCCCCCGTAAGAGGGCCCCAAAAAGAATTTCAGTGTCTGCTTTGCAGACACTGAAATTCGCGACAGGTGCAACTGCACCCGTCGCCCCTTCCCACTCCGCCGGCTCAATTCTGAGCCGGCGTCCTCGTGGGAAGGGTTTTTGCACTGGGCTGGCGGGCGGCCTTTTGGCGGTCGCCCGCCAGCCCAGTGCAAAAGCCAAAATACCCTCAGCGGTCTTTCGACCGCGGAGCGGTATTTTGGAGGGGGGAAGTCTGGCGGGCGGCCTCCGCCGCCCGCCAGACTCAGAATGACCCCCTATGTTTGTTATGACTGTCACATACAATAGCATACCACTGTGTAGCAGTGTTGCAGTCTGGCATAGATGGCAGCCGAATAATCATCACTAATGTGGGATTTCTTATTCCAACACAAACCCATGGTTACATGTGAAGAGGCAGGTTTACGGAGCTCATAATTACTTAGTCCACTGTGTACATGCATCAGGCCCCTGACAATGTCATAAGTTTACGTAGCCAGAGCAGTGGTGTTAGGGTGTTTTGAGCGGGGATCTAGCCTCTTCATGATTGCTAATCAGCAGAGCAATGTACAGTTCCCTGCAGACAGACACATGCAAAATTGTGATCCAACAGACTGGGATATCATTTTTTCCTCTACGTTAATTGGTGTCAGCCTTCCCCTACCATGTACAGAGGACTGGCTACTTGCACGTATTGGACATGTCTCATCATTTGATGCCCTTGGTAATTTCCATGGGCAGCTTGGTTAGGGGTGTATCTCTGTTGTGACTTCTATTTTGGGAATATGCCAAGGAGCAGATGGTGTTACCTGTCACTACCTCCTGTCATGTTGGAATGCGATGGGCAACTACCCGGTTATGGTAGTGGCAAACATGACAGGTTTATGTACTGACCTCGGCACATTCTCTGTACATATGTTGGGTGTTCACATGCAGGCACTGATGTGTTGCTCAATCAGTATTGGTCTATGTGTGTTCCTTCTCCACGTTTTCCCACATTACTTGTAAGGTATCTTTTGTGTCCTATATCGCTGCCATTTATTAGGTTGCTTACACTTCTACAACAACATTGTGTTGTCATACATGTACAGGATGCAACGTGTGACTTGTGTAAATTGTAGATGAACACATCTTCTACTATTGGCTACATGATAGTTACCATCCCATTGCCGTTATCTGTGAAATGTAATAAGTGCCATACACACATGACATTACACCAACCACAGCACTTGTGTTGTCTCAAAGTGACCTCCCATGTTGTATTTCAAAGTATCTGTGGGTATCTCTCAGCTGTCCATCCACATCCACAGCTGAACATGGGTATGCATTTATTCCTGCATGCCACAACCTGTGTAACTCTTTCCATGACTTAATGATGTTGATGTGTGAAATCATCTCAGTGCTGCTTTTTTCATTAGCCAAATGCAACATATATGGTTATTTCTACTCTTACTCATTTTATGGATGGGTCTCTGACATTTTTGGACATTGCTGGACATATCTGCATATCCCATACCTGATTGCCATGTTGTAGCTCAAAACATTTTTGGAATAATTTATAACTGTTGGTACCTTGCTCTTCGTCTGGCATGTGAATGACAAAAAGTGGTGTGTATTGTTATGTGCTGTGTGATGTTGTTATACAGAGCATACTAGGTAACCATGCTGACACATGTTAACCATTGTTAGTATTAGCAAACCGTTTGCTACCTAGGAAATAAACCCATACTCCAGTCTTCACATGTGTATCTGGAATTGTTGTAGGCATGTGTCAAGACAGCAGATTTGTGTGACAAGTGTGCATCTTATTTACATAGGGAGTGTAACACACTCTGCCTACATTCCACCCAGACAATAATGTGGTGGTGCATTATCCCATTTAATTCTTTGATCCTGACAATGGGTCATATGTATTGATAGTGATTATGCACCCATTTCTGCTTCATTTGTCTGTCAACCTACAGTGCACTCCACAGCCAACATGTGTGCGACCTTAGAGAGGTACTACCCAGCCTCTGTCAGAGTTGTGCCCAATGGCAGTGCCAGGACATAATCCCATAGATACACAGTGCAGGCTCTGCCTCTAATATTGGTTACAAACCCTGTAGTTACTGAAGGAAATAGTTACCATTGATGTCCCCCCCTTGTCACACATGTAGGAGTGCAGGCGAAGCAGTAATTCCCCTGAGATGTGACAGTGTTCAGTTCCCACATTATTTAAACATCATTTCATTTGAGCACAGCCCTTATCTTAGGGTACCAGGATGTATGCCCTCTTGCATACATCCTGGTAGGCGTGGTGATGATGCGGGGATAGGGGTAGTAATTAACACATTGGCCAGTAGACTGCACATTACATGGTGTGGTGCATGGATCTCAGCCTTCAAGAGACACATGCCTGTGAATTGGGTGTCACTGATATGTGAAATGGAGTCAGTAGACCCTCTTACATCACAAACAATGTTGCTACAATTTTTGTAACTATTGTGTTTCTTTCCTGCTCTATGAGGTTTGAGCTACATTCCAATGGTATGTGTAGTGGAAAATGAGTAGACCAAGGAGATTCAGGTGCTAAGTATTTTATTGGTGCTATTTACAATCTGATGATGATTGTACAGTCACTATGTGTAAATGTTCTGTGCTTTGTAGAGTCTCCTGTGAACTCCTGCAGCAGTGTTATGTTGTTCTCCCTCCAAATGTGCTGCACCATAGTCATCATCCTCCTCGTTGGGGACATCAACCAGTTTATCCCAGGGAACATTAGTCCATATACATATATTATGCAGGATTGCACATGACAGTATTATCTTACATTCCAGTGGTGGAGCATACAACAGGCTTCCTCCTGTCAGGGCCAGGCACCTGAACCTTGACTTCAGAAGCCTAAATGTCCTCTTCACCACATTACGTGTTCTTCTGTGCCCTTCAGTGTATGTACGCTCTTCCGCCGTTGTGAGATTGGCAAATGAAGTCATAAATCATGGCTGTATGCCGTAACCTTGTTCGGCTGCAAAGGAATGAGAGAAGATGTGTTGGTAAAGCTTGATAGTGTTTTGGAATATACCGCGGCAGTTGTGAGTTGTAGGTGGAGTGGTGACTCAGGCTTGCTTCTAGTATGGTGTATGTTCCTGTTTTTTTGTGAAATGGTTTAATAGGTCTTTGTTATGGGACATGACAATCTTGGGTTGTGGCTCAGAGACCTGGGAGTTGTCAAATTAAATCCAAACTGATGGTTAAACCATTGCAAAGATGTATTGTGTAGTCCATATTTGCCGCAGTGTCCTATTGTTGGATGTAACCTACCACCTCCTTGCACCACATTGGTGTCATATGTAGAGACACCATGGTAGCCCTACAAAGCCAACCTCTGGCCTCCATGTTACCATGTGGCACTACCCATGCAGTGCAACACTTTGTGACCCTTTGTGGCATATAATGGTTGATAGTGGAATTGTGGAATATGTAGACATCATTGACACTGCCAAGATATTTGGCTAGGATGCTAGTGAAGGTGGTCCACAATCGCCTGCACATTGATCGAATGGGTGTGCTTGCAGTTCCTGTATAGATGCTTGGTTCCTGCAGGTGGCACCAGTTGGGCATGGGTGCAGTCCATTGAATCCCAGCACATGAAGGGAAGCCAGCAATTAGGTACAAACCTTGATTGGTCTCCTGCTGCAGTTGCTGGGTATTTGGGAAGCAGATGTGGTGGGATGTGGTGCATCTGATTGCGTCCAGGACCTTAGGAAGGAAGACCGAGAAGGATAGCTGGGAGATACCACCCACTTGTGCTCCCGTAGTCTGAAAAGATCCAGACAGCAGCATATGGAGGACAGCAAGGAGTTTGTTCATGAATGGAATATTTGTTGGAGTTCCCATCCCTGCAGTGATGTCTGGTGCAATGTGGTGCAGCAGGCGTACAATGGACTCCCGGTTGAGTGGGTACGTCCTGATCACATCTTGTTCCCTGAGCCCAAGAATGGTTGTACTCTGTCTGAAGATCCTCTCCTCCCTTCTGAGCTGCCTTTGTGCTGCTGTGGTGGTGTTTGAGGTTGCTGTAGTGGTGGTGGTGGGACCTGCTCTCTTTGCTGAGATCTGTGGCATGTGCCAAGCTGGAGCATTACCACTTTCATGTTGTCCTGGAGGTTGCAAATGATCCTTCTGTGTGTTTTTCTTAAGTGGTGGTGTGTGGGCCTCTTTTAATGCCTGGTCTGACCAGGTTTTAAATTTTTATGATAATTGGCATTATCGTAATTTTTTAGGTCCGCTTCCTTAGTGTGCGTCGTTTATGCATTGGGAGGTAAATATGGCACTAAAGGGCTTGCATAATTTATGAAAAGTGAATGCCTACCTTGCATATCATTGTTGCAATGTGACGCAAGGTTGGTTCTCGCTTCCAGAAAATTATGCTAACTCATATATTTTGATGCTAAAGGGGTCTAACGTATAAATACAGGGTTAAGTTAGCGCCTCTTTAGCGTCATGAAAAATTACTCTAAGGTGGTGCTAACTTTACATAAATATGAGCCTTAGGGGGTCATTCTGACCCTGGCGGTCATGGACCGCCAGGGCCAACGACCGCGGAAGCACCACCAACAGGCTGGCGGTGCTTCCGGGGGCATTCTGGCCGCGGCGGTAAAGCCGCGGTCAGAAAAGGGAAGCCAGCGGTTTCCCGCCGGCTTCCCGCTGCCCCAGGGAATCCTCCACGGCAGCGCTGCAAGCAGCGCTGCCATGGGGATTCCGACCCCCTTCCCGCCAGCCTGGTTCTGGCGGTTCTCACCGCCAGAACCTGGCTGGTGGGAACGGGTGTCGTGGGGCCCCTGGGGGCCCCTGCAGTGCCCATGCCACTGGCATGGGCACTGCAGGGGCCCCCTAACAGGGCCCCACATTGATTTTCAGTGTCTGTGTGGCAGACACTGAAAATCGTGATGGGTGCAACTGCACCCGTCGCACACCAGCAACTCCGCCGGCTCCATTCGGAGCCGGCTTCCTCATTGCTGGTGCTTTCCAGCTGGGCGGGCGGCCTTTTGGCGGTCACCCGCCAGCCCAGCAGGAAAGTCAGAATGACCGCCGCGGTCTTTTGACCGCGGTACGGTCTTCTGGCGGTTCCCGCCAGACCGGCGGCTTCCGCCGCCGGCGGGGGTCAGAATGACCCCCTTAGTGTCCTGAAGGAGGCACCTGCTCTCGTGGCTGGGTCGACTGGCTGCAGTGAAGATATAAATACACAGAAAGAGAGCAAGGGAAGCAAGGCTAACCCACACCGCCTCCCAAAAGAAACTAAGTAATCACAAAAGGTGTGGGGTAGTAAGAACAGGGGGTAAGACTGGGTTAGTCTTTAACCAGTTCCTGGTTGCATTAGGTTGCTTGATAGGGAGTGCTGTGTTGCCCTACAGGAGTAGCAGGGGATTTTCCTTTACGGACTAGGTGGTCTCATACACATAATAGTGTCTTGCTTCATCATATGACCACCTAGCCCCACCTAAGTAAGATGATACTACTCAGGCGGACTCGACCTCTGGTTAAAAGAACCAGAGGGAGTGCTGAAATTGAATTGTCTGGATAGTTACAGTGATCCAGAGGGGGTGAATAATAAAATTACCTAACATGTCACCGTGGCTCTTGTTAGTTTTAATGGTGGTGCATGTTGGTAAGACTAAAACTAAGGGGGAAGGCTCGTTAGAGGATAATGTCTCTTGGAGTCTAAAACCTGTAATGAGTACGGTGCTCAAAGTGAAAGTGTGTGTCCAAGTGGGTGACCAGAGCGGCCTGGCTCCGGCACGTAGGTACCCCCCATGGTATTCCCTTTGGTGTGAGTGTGACTACAAGGGAAACCCCCCCCCAGGTTCTAGCCAGACCAGAGGCAATACGCCCCCAGCTCCGGGGCCTACCCCACCGTGAACTACCTGTTCAGGTAGGACACACACTTTCACTTTGAGCACCGTACTCATTACAGGTGCTCCGACCCTGACGAATGCCCCTGACCCACCAGCACTTAGTGAGGGCAGAAACATGTTGGTCATGTTCAACCCCTTTTAGACTCCAAGAGACATTATCCTCTAACGAGCCTTCCCCCTTAGTTTTAGTCTTACCAACATGCACCACCATTAAAACTAACAAGAGCCACCGGTGACATGTTAGGTAATTTTATTATTCACCCCCTCTGGATCACTGTAACTATCCAGACAATTCAATTTCAGCACTCCCTCTGGTTCTTTTAACCAGAGGTCGAGTCCGCCTGAGTAGTATCATCTTACTTAGGTGGGGCTAGGTGGTCATATGATGAAGCAAGACACTATTATGTGTGTGAGACCACCTAGTCCGTAAAGGAAAATCCCCTGCTACTCCTGTAGGGCAACACAGCACTCCCTATCAAGCAACCTAATGCAACCAGGAACTGGTTAAAGACTAACCCAGTCTTACCCCCTGTTCCTACTACCCCACACCTTTTGTGATTACTGCAGTGAAGATATCACTGCTCCTGAAACTGCTCTATGTCATGTTGACCCTGCTCCTGTAGCTTCCTCCCTCCATTCTTACCAAAATGCAACAATTCATTGATGATTTTATCTGGGGGTGGCAAAAAGGTGCTGATTGTGAGAAAGTACATCTATCTTGTGGACTGGGCATTCCATGCTTAAAGAAATACTATCAGGCTGCTCAACTGGGGTATATGATAGAATGGGCCAGACCCCGCACGGAGAAGCTCTGGTGCTTCATTGACCAAGCAGTGGCAGACATCCACATCTGAAAATTACCCGGGTTACCTAAGCCTCATAGGCCACCCGGAGACTACATTTCGCCTGTCCTGCGAGTCACCATGGGAGTCTAGGACGCTGTCCAGGCCAGTCATAATCTATGGTCTTGCATCTTGCCCCTGACTCCCTTTATAGGCAATCCAGAGTTTTCCCCAGCAGCACGAGGTGTCTCCTTTGTCACTTGGCAGGTGGCGGGTTATATGAGGCTGGGAAATGTCTTTGACATGGAGGGCATCATGGATTTTCCGCAACTTCAAACCCATTACGGCTTCTCCTCAAATGTTCGGTGGCAATACATAGCATTGAGGCATTGGCTACTACAGCCAAATATCCACCTTCATGCAGGCTGTCCTCTGACCCGTTCTGAAAAGTGGCTGATTAACTGCTCAGTTGACAAGCGCACGCTCTCAGATACCTATAAATTCCTTAGTACTCCCATAGAACCCTGCAAGTCCCTGGTGCAAAAACACTGGGAACTACATTCTCCTGGGCCTACCGAATCCACTCACATACCCCTACAATTGCCAAGGGGGCTGGCGATAACACTTGCACTGGAAGAGGCAAAACAAACCATACTGGCATGCTGGTGCACATATCAAAAATCAACACACCTGAATTGGCTCTACAAATTGTGGAACCTCCTGGGTATGGAACAGTTAACTGCTTGTGTGACGTAAGCACTGCCACGGTTTGAAAAAGCATGGGGAGACTGCATACATTTTCTGTCCGATGAGTTTAGAGAACTAACAAGTCCCACCTACTGACGCATGTTGGGTCTCACACGAGCTCTACACACAAGCTCCTTATTTAGAGTGGTGGCACCCGCCACAGCTCTTTTTCATAGCCTAAGGTTTCAGGACAACATCTATGAGAATTACTAAGGTTCTTTATTGTCCTCTTCCCTGTTCCCAGGGTCTCAACCTGTTCCTTTCCCCACATCTCACTCCCTTTATCTAATATGTGTTTTATCCCACCAGCCATTGGATGTAGGTGGACGTATGTTGTATTCCCTTGTTATTCTAATACACAGATTTAAACCAGAAAAGTACAGATGATAAAACATTCCATAATATAACAGCATTATGAAATTCTAAACATTCAATAAAATAAAAATAAAATCAGTTATATTCATAAAAGTCACTACATAAAAAGCAAGCCAGTGGTTGATTACAAGCTATCACATAAGTAGTTAAAAAAGCTAAAAACAACATCAAATCCTAAAAGACCACTAATACAAGGGTGGATATGTTACAACAAACCGTATTTTTTTCTAAACCCATGTGAAAGGGGAACAAAAGTTCCCACAGTCAAGCAAATCTTCTAGCTCTCCAGCCTTTGCAATCACTCAAAACCCTCCTTATGGGAGTTTGTATTAAAATAGCAAAAAATAAGGGGCAGAATACAATAAAGTGCACAGTGCTTTGAACGGCAGAGTTAATGCAGCGACATCTGGACAGTAGTTCTCCCCAGACAATGTCCTGAGGAAAGGCAACAATCAAGTGCAGTAGTCTGAAACGTAATCAAGCTAAATAAAACCTAAGGTTCCCATTCAAGAGCCAATAAAGATAAGGTTTACAGCTATTTGTCAAACTAATTGGGTTATAAGCGCGGCTTACAGGCAGCTTATCAAAGGACGCTTGGTGGGATTTGCTGTGTCTATACCAAAAAGTCTCTTTTACTCTAGGGATTGCCCTAGAGTCAATACTTGCCCAATTTTCAATGCAATCCTGCAGGATCAGCTCTCGTAATTCTTACTTTGCATATCTAATTCAGGATATGTTAAGGGCACTGGTCAGAGAAAGGTAGTCTTCCAATATGTCCTTTGAGAGTTGGTTATCAGGGTTCCCCCAAATCCTTAACCATGAAAGCAGTGGAGCCAGTTTACTCTTGTCCCTTACTAGTCTTAAGCCCAGCTCTGAAAGACACATAAAAGCTGGCCACAACTGGGGAACAGACAGCATCCTACAAGCAAACCTATTTTCTATTTGCTGGATTGGCCTTGGACCTATATAACCCATACCCTTCCCCCATAGGTTGCCACAGAGACATATTTACTCTGACAAATTTCCCTCAGTTCTTTAATTGATTTGTGGGCCAAACTTCTTGCAAATTAGAACACCGCCTCCACTACTTTGATGTAAACTAAGACAGTTTAGTCTTTGGTCAAAAGAAAGCCCCAGATAGTTAAATCACCTCATCCTATGAATTTCTGCCCCCCTCCAAAAACAAAGTTCTAGTTTTCACATTTCTAGGACCTAAACTCATTATAAATGATTTTTGTAGATTTGTTTTGAGATCAAGGCCCCCCATGAAAGCGTAGAAGCTGTCTAATAGTAGCTGGAGACCATTAGCCATCCGCACCATTAGTATGGCGTTGTCTGCATACAGTAGCACAGGCAGGGTTCTTGTCTTCAATCTAGGGAGATTATTTTCTATCCTGGTCAAATGGGATTCTAAATCATTGATATACATGAGGAACAAAAGAGGTGCCAAGACACACCCTTGTTTCACCCCTAGATGTGACCTTATATTTTTTGTAGGTTCTCCATCTCCACCATATTTATTTAACTCTAATAGTAGCATTCCAGTACATTCTTTGTGAGAGCCTAATTATGCCTAGTACAATCCCTATCCAAGCTGTACAGTCCCACAGCTTCCTCCTATTCACCAAGTCAAAGAAAGAAGATAGGTCCATAAACACAAGGTGGATGAAACCTCGCCTCACCTTGACATATTTCCCCTATGGTCAGTTGCAGATTTAGGCACTGCTCTACAGTGACAATCCCTAGACTAAATCCGTTCTGAGCATTGGACAGAGACTGATTCTCCCTCCATTCAGGCTTTAAGTGTAGTGGCAAGGACCCTTCCCAAATATTTCAGGGAACTATCCAGAAGGGATATGGCATGGTAACAAGCCGGGGAATTCTGATCCCCCTTCTTCAATATGGGGACTAGTATGGCTTCAGACCATGATGGAATTAGGTCTCCTTTAATTGATGCTTTGATTTGATTTAACACATGCTTTATTCGATCGATCGATCATCAAATTGAATATACAATAAATAGTAATAAAATCAGGAACATATAAACATAAATACATAAAATACAGTTCAGTTAAAACCCTCAACAGTACACAGTGCAACTACAAACCCCCCCTCTACAATTCGTAAGAAGTAAAAATTGTCCACTCATATTTAAGACACAGTCCTGATAACGGAATTGCGTATACCCCAACCCTCGGGTAGGTCGCTTCCCCGTTGCTGCAGCGCCACCTGCCCAGGCCCCTGCCAGGTTGTCCTAGAATTATTATTTCCTCCTCTGACACTCCTGTCTTTCTTTTCTTCTCCTCCTCTGACGCTCCTGTCTTTCTTTTCCTTACCTCCTCTGACGCTTCTGTCTTTCTTTTCTTCTCCTCCTCTGACGCTCCTGTCTTTCTTTTCCTTACCTCCTCTGACGCTCCTGTCTTTCTTTTCTTCTCCTCCTCTGACGCTCCTGTCTTTCTTTTCCTTACCTCCTCTGACGTTCCTGTCTTGTTTCTCTGACGTTTTTCTGACGTTCCTGTCCTCATTTTTCTGACGTTTTTCTGACGTTCCTGTCTTTGTTTTTCTTTGCCCCTCCATTCCTGAGCGCTTCTTTCCCGCCGCTGCCACCCTTGCGGCCCTGCCACCCGCCTCCCAGCCTCCTCCCCCCCTTCCTTTTTATGGTGCCCGCTGCGCCCCCACCGCATTCAAAGCACCCGACTAAGATACAATGCCACCTCCTTCTACGCCCTCAACACCGGACGAACAACCAACTGCTACCAAGCCAGCCCTAAACCAACCCATGGACCCTTCACCTGCCAAGCCTGCAAATACACATTCCACCGAACCTGCAGAGCACTCACCGGTCCTCGCAACAACAACCACCTCAAGTGCATACTCCTCAACACACGCTCCGTCCACACGCACACCATCGAACTATGGGACCTCCTGGACACAACAACACCAGACATCACCTTCATCACAGAAACCTGGTTGAACGCCTCCTCGGCTCCAGACATCGCCGTAGCCATCCCCGACGGCTACAAGATCGCCCGGAAGGACCGCGTCAACCAAACCAGCGGAGGAATCGCCATCATCTACAGGAACACCATCAACATCACGACCACCACCGAAGACACCCCCCTCACCGCCGAACACATACACTTCCAGATCCACACCGACCCCGAAACCACCCTCAGAGGAACACTCGTCTACAGACCCCCGGGCCCACGCACCCAATTCAGTGAAACCATCACAGACTTCATCAGCCCGCACGCCCTAGCCTCACCAGAATACATCCTCCTCGGGGACCTGAACTTCCACCAGGAGAAAAACAACGACAACAACACCACCACCCTGCTCGACAACCTCACCAACCTCGGACTCAAGCAACTGGTGAGCACCCCACCCACACCGCTGGCCACACGCTCGACCCCATCTTCTCCGCCAGCAACCAATCTCCTTCAGCCACTCCTCCGAACTACACTGGACCCACCACAGATGCGTCCACTTCCCCTTCAAACGGGGGACTCACCACCATCGCACACAACAAATCCCCCGCAGATGATGGAGCAAAATCTCCACAGAGCAGCTCCTCTCAACACTGAACCAAAACCCACCAGCCATCACCACTGACGCCAACAACGCAGCCCACAGCCTCACACAGTGGATCACCAACTGTGCCGAAAACCTCGCACCACTTAAAAGCCACCCAAGCGGGACCAGCATCAGGAAACCCCCATGGTTCACGGACGCCCTCAAAGAATTCAAGAAATCTTGCTGTACCCTCGAAAAAACCTGGCGCATGGAACGCACCACAGAAAACATGACAGCCCTCAAGATCGCCACCCGTGAACACCACCAGCTGATCCGCTCCACCAAAAGGAAATCATTCAAAGAGCGACTAGACAACAACACCCACAACAGCAAGGAACTCTTCAACATCGTCAAAGAGCTCTCCAACCCCAGCGCCAGCTCCAACGTCATCACACCCTCACAAGAGCAACTCCCTCGCTATGTTCTTCCACCGAAAGATCGCAGACCTACACGACAGCTTCGGACCCCAGACCCCACCCCCCACCACCAAACCAACAGCCCCCACCACTACACTCAACGCCTGGACCCCTATCAGCTCAGAAGAGACCAGAAGCATCATGAACGCCATCCACTCCGGCTCCCCCTCAGACCCTTGCCCCCATCACATCTTCAACAAAGCCGACTCCGTCATCGCCCCCCATCTCCGGAACATCATCAACAGTTCGTTCTCATCAGCCACCTTCCCCGAGAGCTGGAAACACGCGGAAGTCAACGCCCTCCTAAAAAAACCACGGCTGACCCCAATGACCTGAAGAACTTCCGCCCCATCG
Organism: Pleurodeles waltl; assembly: GCF_031143425.1. Classification (NCBI taxonomy): domain Eukaryota; kingdom Metazoa; phylum Chordata; class Amphibia; order Caudata; family Salamandridae; genus Pleurodeles; species Pleurodeles waltl. The sequence continues at coordinate 859,806,716 of NC_090448.1, read as the reverse complement.
CTCTTCTCCCCTTCCCGGCCAAGGTCATCGAGAAGACTGTCAACAAGCAGCTGACCGCTTTTCTTGAAGCTAACAACTCGCTCGACCCTTCCCAATCTGGATTTCGGGCCAACCACAGCACAGAAACCGCCCTCATCGCAGTCACCGACGACATCAGAACTCTGATGGACAACGGAGAAACAACTGCCCTCATCCTCCTGGACCTCTCAGCTGCCTTCGACACCATGTGCCATCGCACCCTAATAACTCGCCTCCGCACCACTGGAATCCTAGGACAGGCCCTAGACTGGATCATCTCGTTCCTCTCCGACAGAACCCAGAGAGTCCACCTCCCTCCCTTCTACTCAGTACCCACCGAGATCATCTGCGGTGTACCCCAAGGTTCCTCGCTCAGCCCAACCCTCTTCAATATCCACATGAGCCCCCTTGCCGCCATCGCACGCAAACACAACATCAACATCATCTCCTACGCCGACGACACCCAGCTGATACTCTCCCTCACCAAAGACCCAACCACTGCCAAAACCAACCTACAGGAAGGAATGAAAGACATCGCGGAATGGATGAAGCTCAGCCGCCTAAAACTGAACTCAGACAAGATGGAGGTCCTCATCCTTGGACAATCCCCTTCCGCCTGGGACGACTCCTGGTGGCCCACGGCTCTGGGCACCGCACCAACCCCCTCGGATCACACACGCAACCTCGGATTCATCCTGGACCCCCTCCTCACAATGACCAAGCAAGTCAACACCGTCTCGTCATCATGCTTCAACACCCTACGCATGCTCCGAAAAATCTTCCGATAGATCCCCGCCGAAACCAGAAAGACAGTTACCCATGCCCTCGTCACAAGCCGACTGGACTACGGAAACACCCTATACGCAGGTACCACCGCAAAGCTTCAGAAACGTCTACAACGCATACAAAACGCCTCCGCACGCCTCATCTGACATCCCTCGCCACAGCCACATATCCGCCCACCTGAAACACCTACACTGGCTCCCGGTCAACAAGAGGATCACCTTCAGGGTCCTCACCCACGCAGACAAAGCACTCCACAACATGGGCCCGAATACCTCAACAGCCGACTCTCGTTCTACACGCCCACCCGTCACCTCCGCTCAGCTAGCCTCGCCCTCGCCACCGTCCCATGCATCCGCAGTACCACCGCCGGAGGAAGATCATTCACCTACCTGGCAGCCAAAGCATGGAACTCCCTGCCCGCACACCTAAGAACAACCCAGGACCATCTCGCCTTCAGGAAGCTCCTCAAGACATGGCTTTTCGAGCAACAGTAACCCCCCCTCCCCCCCTTTCCAGCGCCTTGAGACCCTCTTGGGTGAGTAGCACGCTCTATAAATGCATTGATTGATATACGCCATGCTGCTAGCAAATACTTGCTGACAGCATGTATTAAAATCGTAGAGTGGTGACTTTTTAAAATCCTCAAGGCAGAAGCACAATCTCTTATTCCCATTTCACGGCAAATGTTACAAATCCACTTAGACCTGGGAAAAGAATAAGCTGGGAGAAAGAACATAAAATGATGAACTGTTTCAGGTGTTATGCCACAAACAGGACATTTATCTGTAACTGTTTTTGTACCCCATCTACACACCAACGACTTCAATGGCAGCGACCCAAAGCGGAATCTGGCATATAAGCTTTTGTCTAAAATGTCGGGAATAATGTCTAGATATGTTTCAAATTGCGGATACCACTTAAAATCTGTGAAAAGGTTTGTTAAGCAACTGTAAGCTCTGTGGGTGATATAATCGTTGCATACGTAGGACCAGTATTCACGCTTCAATACTTTAGAATGGGCTTTTTCCAGTTTGTGGGGTTTTTCCCAAAAGTCTCTGAGTCCTAGGTTATTAAACCATCTAGATACATGTTTAACCCAGGGAATAGTGGTTGAGTTGGAGCACTTTAACAGATCTAGGAGTGAGGTCTTGTAAATATCCAATTCTGGTACGGTCCATAGCCTTATCCAATATAAAAGTGGTCTTAAAATGATTAAATCAGCTATACGTCTCAGGCCCAGATCTAAAAACAACGGTATCAGTGGAGTGCTTGGAGGACAGGCACATAGAGACCTCGCAAAGCTAATTGATGCTTTAAAAACATTAGTTAAAATGGGAGCCCAAAGAAGTTCAGTTTCTTTGAAGAGGTCCAGTGGAACCCTGTTGGGTCCTGGAGACTTCCTCGCCGGACTGCTCCTAATGGCAGCAATAACATCAGCAATATCTATCATGTCACTCAAAGCCTTGTATGTTCCTGTGCTGTAACTGTCATCACAGTGGTTGATTTACCACCTTCCAGAAAGAGGCACTGTCCCTCAACCTCAATGCCTTGTCCAACTCTTCCCAAGCAGCCCACCTCAGCTCAGATTTTCTAGCCTTCAAAGTGACTGAGTATGCCCTGCAAGCTTGAACTATCTCTTCCTTAACAAGGGGATTGGTAGATAGGGATGCTTTCCATTTTTTGTGGGCCACAGTGCACTCATGGTTGGGGGTGGTTTGGCATCCTGCTTCTCCTCAAGCCACTAGCAATTGCCACACATAGAGAAGTGAAAGCCTCAGCAATCAATGTAAAGGATTCCTCTGCCGAAGTCAATATTGGGAAGCATTGCAAATTATCTTTGACCAAATTGGCTAAGAAAGCCCCCTTGTCCCGAGAATTCCATTTAACTCTTAGCCCCTTTTCCTTGACTTAGACAATGGTCGTAGTCGGGTTACCTGGTTCACTTCATTGGTCCCCAAATATGGGTCTGTGGTCAATGACAGAGGGTTGTGATCACTGATGCATGAGACTTTAACCTCCTTACTTTTTATTATGTTGGGCAGGTCTTATGAAATAATAAAAATTCAATCTCACTTACCTTGGAAGACCCCTATATGTAGAAAGGGATGAAATGTCTGCCATATATACTTTGGCAAAGATCAGATTTCTAGCTATCATAAACCCTACTTATATAATCCCCAATTGGAGAATGCTGAAAGTGAAGGGAGCCAATACCATCCTTATCCATTTCTAAGTTATTTACTTTTGTGCCCAAAGAGTGATCAATCTCTGCTTTTTAGCAGTGATTGGGTAGATAGAAAACGATTTTTTTGCTATTTGCATGGTTGCCTGGCAAAGTAGATTATTTCTGATATTTAGCACGTTGCGGTTAAGTAGCAAAGGAAATGCACTTTTTACAAGAAATTGACTAAATTGCTGCTACCCTTATTTTCTAAAAATGATGGATTGTGTCATGCTTTGAACAGATTGTGCTGCACTTAGTTATATTTTTCCTCAAACAAAGTTCAAAACTGTCTTTATCCGTATTTAGCACTGCACTGACTGAATAGTATTTCAGCCCTTACTTTCTGAAAAATGGTAAAAGGTATTATCAGATTTTAAATGCTGGGATCACACTGATTTGGTGGATGAGTACATTTTACTACAGCTGGGTCTGCATGAATCTCTATTTGTCTGTGGCAACAGAATTAATTTTAGGTTATTGATCAACTACTGCAGACTTGGGTGTGTATTGTAGATTGCTTTCTGTGCTGTTCTAGTCCTACTTTCTAGGTTTTTCCACCCTGATGGCTGCCGGCCTTTTTCTCCACCTACCCTTCACCTCTTAGGCCATTAGACTAGGCTTCGCCCTATCACAAAAAGTCCTTATGTTATGGTGGGACCTCCCAACCAAGCTTTCACAGATCAATGTAACCTTCCCAAGGCATCGAGGGCAAGCATCTAGTCAAAGTCAGGGGGTGTTAGGGCTCTGATAGGCCCTTAAATCAGAATGTCTGTTGTTCTGTGTTCCTCAACTGTGCTTTGAGACTGTAATAATGACATCTGAGAATAGAACACAGAAAGAGGTTTAGATCTGGACCCATGGCCAAACACAGAGTGAAATGAGAATACCCAAGAAACAAAAGTAAACAATTCCTGAGCATTTGCTATTAAACAAGAATATTGGTGCCAGTGGTGAGGTCTTTTTGACTGCACTGACATTCTAAACTTTCAGGATATGTGGTGTTGTTAATGTAGACTGAGGTAAACCTCTTATAGCTTCTTTCACTTTGTGAAGCCAAACAATACAGCCTATGATGTTTAGGCATCTGAATAAGACAAGACTGAGTGCAAGCCATCACCATATTATCTACTGTGAGATGGCCTGAGCTAAATTGTCCTACAACAACCTGAACAAACAAAACAGACATCTGGCACTCTGGTTCAGAGACAGGTTCTTGAGGATTAAAGACAATAAACAAATCGTACTGTTGTGATCGGACCACATACACCATTGTGCCCACTCAATACCCCTCCCTATCACAAACCATTGAATGCCTGATTTTAGACCCCTGGTTTGTGATCTCTGGCCACAGTCTTTGATTAGGTAACATGATATGTAGGTAGTATTGTATAATGTCAATGCAAAATTGAAAAGTAATTTGGTGGAATTATGGTTGGCACCTTGCTCCCTGTTGTATGGACACTCAGGTCCCAAATCACAAAGAAAAATCTTTGTGTGTAGTAGTAAGTGTGCCCATAGCTACATCTAGGTACTATTACAAATGTTGCCAATTAAATAAATACCCTGAAAACATTATGTGCACATTGACGTGTGTCATTCTGAACCCATCCATGTAGGACAATTCAAGGGTTTACTAGTGTATGCCTGAAACTATGCATGTAATGTTACCACATTATAATTTTGTAAGTAGAATCTTAAGCAGTGCACATATACACCACACAATATTTGGAATGACTGGAATTGGAAAATATCCACACCTGACCACAGACACACATAATAGACAGCAATAAAAAATGGAAGTGCATAAGTACCATCAAATATCACAACCCTGCTGCCCTCACTTTATGTCATATCACCTTTGAGCCAAAAGCACCAACATAAGAGATAACCGTCCTGCTCAAGTGGAGGAATAAGAAGTTCGGTGAAGATATGACAGGCATTATGATAAACATTGTAGTTCACCACTGCCGGGAGCAACAAGGTCTGCCTTCATATATGCTTTCATACAGACTCACAGGAGTTGTGGGGTAGTCAATGTGCCAGGGAGTCCTTGATAGGGTGAATGCAATTGAGATGCTAATACACAACACAACACAAGGAAGATTAAATAGAAATGACAGGGCTGGAAGAGGTATGTCAAAGGTATATTCACTTTCTCAAAATGGGAAATGCCACACAAAGCAACCTACCTGTCACATGCAGCTATACTATAGGAGCACTAAAAAAGTATCATGTCAACATTTCCCTCACACCACTGTCCTAAACCACCACTGGTTTATCTAACCCGTAGATAAGCGCTCAACAAATGTTTCTGTGTCAAGATGTTCCTAAAGTGATACTTACAAATTTCGAATCCTGTATCAGGCCAAAGAAATTGACTATGGTATGAAATGGTTTAAATAGGAAATTGGCAACGTTCTAAAAGTGTCATTTTCAGAATTATGGCTAAGATTTGACGATACCATTAAAGAGGATTTTAGATTACAATTCTTTAGACTTCAAACTCGATATACATGCCTGCTTCCAATTGAAAGTTATCACTTGTTAAATGTAATAAGATAACCAAAAGTTATCCTACAAGAGAGAAAGCCCTTGCAGAGGTGACAAAAAACAAATTTAGGAGTTTTTTATTACCTGGACATGTAAAACTTAAGAGTGCATGTTCAAGATTTTATATGTACTGCACCCTGGCATACAGGCTGTTTAGGGACTTCCATAAGGGTGACTCAAATGTATAAACAAAATTACATTTTAGGCCTAGTCAAAGTTTTATTTTGGCAGGTTGAAATGACAGTTTAAAACAGCCCACACAGGCTGCAGTGGAAGGCATGAGATATGTTTAAAGGGCTAATTAAGTGGTTGGCACAGTAAGTGCTACCGGCCTACTAGTAGAATTCAACTTACAGGACAGGCCCTGGGTCCAAGTTATACCACTTTGCTAGTGAATTATAAATACATGAAATAGGACAATTGGGTGCAAGCCGAAGTTGCCATGTTTTAAAGGAGAGAGCACAAGCACTTTAGCACTGGTTAGCAGTGGTAGAGGGTGCAGAGCCCTAAATGCCAACAATAATGGGTTCACAAATCAGGAAGGTGAAGGCATAACGTTTGGGGGTGACCTTGCACAGAGGTCTAATTCCAACTATGAAGGAGGAGAAGATGAGGTGGCAAAAAGATGCCCTGCAGCTACTGTATTTTGGGCCCAAGCAGATAGGCTGTCATCCACACCTGCTTTATATGTAAAGAAGATAACCCCTGCAACCATTGATTATGTGGCAGCATAATGTTGAATAGGGAACAAAGATCAATCCATCCCTTGATATGACCAAAACACATATTTCTTTTATAAAAATGCTAATTTTTCTCTACTTTTATGTATACAGGTCTGTGTCAAAATAACATTATAATTTTGTTTTGAGAAAGTGTTTTGAATGTTCATAGAAAGTCCATGTGAAGTCACACTCCTTCACTGTAATTAGAAAAGAACATACATATAAAATACACATGTGGGAATAAAAAAGTATGCATTGCTCAACAACAACTAGAAAAGTTAGAAAAAATTTAAGTTTAAAGATCAGTTTATGTATTAGGCCAGTAAGGAAGAAAATATAAGAAGGTTATCTAAGGATGTTTTGCAATATGTTGAAAGCCTTCTATATTGGTTGATATAAAGTCTGTTTGTATGTCAGTCTGAGAGTAGACCAAAACAAGAGACCACATATGAATATTTTATAATCTTATTATTTTCCTCTATCAGTCTCGGTAATGTGAAGTACAATAAGTCAACCTTCATTACTGTCTACACGTTTCAGGCAAAGGGCACCCGTTACAAGGGTATTCATCAGGACAGGGGTCTATAGAGTTCTTTAGGGATGGGTGTATTGTCAATTGAAACTCAGTGGTAGCCTGCATTGCAAGTTTTGTGCAGAGTGCAATATATAACTCATGTATGGGATGGAAGTGTTGACCTGCAGACCAACATTAAAATATGAGAGGCAGGACTGCTTTTGCATTATACTTTGAGGCTGGTTCCTCATTTTTTAAGATGATAGAGACCAAGGGCCTAATTTACTAAGTTTTGGCACAGGGCAGCGACCCAAGCCTTTTTGCTGTGCCTCCTTACATCAAAACAAAAGGGCAGGAATGCGCTGTATCTATAAGATACAGTACATTCCTGTCCTTGTCCCTTGTGCTGATGCACAAATTGCAGTCTAGCACCAAAACAGGCATACTTCTCCTCTTCCTATGTGTGCTACAGAATGCAGCACACACAGAGGAACAATGGGAAGACATAATGCAATTTCTCCCCATTGCACCACTTTAGAACCATCTTGTGAGGTGGCATAGGAATCTGACGCATTCCCAGCCTTGTTCATCTGGAAATGCATCAGAGTCTGTCAGATTCCATGGGTGTTGCATGGGAACACCTACTGTAATGCCCACGGAATGCCCCTTTCATGCAGTATTATGCAAGAAAGGGGTCCATATTTACAAAGCCACGAAAAGCCATGCAAGGTGGTTTTGCGTGGCCTTGTAAATATGGGCTCGCACACTATGCCAATGGATCATCAAATAAATTGATGCTCTGGTGGTGCACTGTGCCACTAGGGCCCCATTAATGAGACCCAAAGTGTTTTGGGTCTCAACAATGGCCACTTAACGGCACACAGCAAGAATTAATGCTTTCTGACACCTGTTCTTATTGCTACATGCATGCCATTCCACTTTTTTGCTGCCTATTCTAATTGTTATATTTTTATTGTTACATGCTTTCCATTCGACTTTTGATGATGTTTGTTCTTATTGCTACATTCATGCCATCTCATTTTTATTGTTGTACTTTTAAATGTTGAATCCATGTTGTTCCATTTTTTGTTGATGATGTCAATGGGAAATTCATGCTGACCCATTTTTTCAATCAATGCAGTCACAAACATTGTGCTCAGCCATGTCTCCTACCTGCCAGTACAACATTTTGGTTAGCTTTTGGTGAAAAATAGAGTTTATGAAAGCATTTCATGTAATTTTGTGGCATGGTTTTTAGTACAATAAACCACCTGTTTCTGATGAACAGTTTCGTATGGATAACACTAGGTAGAGGGTTGAATCAGGTTGATTACGTATTGCTGGGAATTGTCTAGTTTGACATGTGAAAAGTGTTTTCTTTCTGCCAGACCTGCAAATGAAACCATCTGGTCAAACAGAAAAAAACTTTCTGCATTGTTTATACTTGACAATGTTAAACTTATTAATTATATATACTGCAGACTCTGAGCAGTCAGTTACCCTCATAAACGTCAGTTTCCCCTTCTCATTTCCTTTAAATAATTGTGATGCAATTAAGGGAGACTGAGTTATGTCAGGCTCAATATAACCAAATTCAATCACTGCCAAGCAGTCATATCCCTACAACGTGCAACCATTAGTCATACATTGAGGGATCTTTAAGCTGATGAATGTCTGACTTATGAGGCAAAACAACGCTTACAGTTTTCTACATGCTCTTTCATCATTCACAATATAAACGCCCTAAAATGCACACTAGCAAACAACACACAAATATGCACATATATTTTTATGTTACTTAAATTTTGGCTATACTATCGCCCTACTCTGTGGTTGCATTGTGCTTTACAGTTTCACATAATAAGAGAGACAATGGTCTCGAATTACAGGGAAACGATTTTATAGAAACAGAACTAAAAACTAAAACCATGCACAGGATTAACATATAGGAACACATAAATTGAGGGGGTGGTAATTGGATTTGGTGAGAGGAGAGGAAGAGGACAAGGGTTGAAAAGAGGGGCACTCAAGGAAAACTAAACAAGAGGATTACTAAGGTAAGAAAGAGGCACAGCGTTGTGTAAAGAAAGATAAAAGAAGGGATAAGTGAGGGGACAGTCTGAAAGAAAGATCGATGTGCAGAGTAGGTTATTTTAAGCTGTCATACAATTCAGATAGCAGTTCAAATAAAAGGTTTAACATTTCTTGCTGAACGTTAAGAGGTCTTTGTGGCATCTCATTTCTGCCTAAGGAGAGTTCCAGAGAGAAGCTGCAGTGCTGGAGAGGGGTTTTTAATAGACAGAATGAGTTTTCAAGTGTTTGGAATATGGCCTTCAGATGTCCTTGCTTCTGTTTGTTTTGATTTAACATTGATAGGCTGTGTGAAGTGAATTGCTTTGAAAGGTATATAGGTTAGTTTGACCTTGATTCTGGCTTTAATGTTGAGCTAGTGTGGTTCATATTGGTATGTTTCGGGTGTCTGAGATCAGACAGCCCAGAAAATGACTTATGGCTGTGAAAAGGAAAGGTGGAGGCATGGGAGCTACAATAAGAGTAGAATTCCTATAATCAAAAAGAGGGTTTGTCAGGGCTTGGGCAACAAATCACTGTGTAGTTACTTTACCCATTGTATGGTCATTTTGTGGTTGTGTTGCTTTTGTTTAAGGATTAATTCAGTTTGACAAAGTTGGATCTGAAGACATTTGATGACATCCACATTTGCACTTTTTTTTGGAAACATATTCAGGGTGTAGACATATAGACAATGGAGATTATTTTCAGGTATATCTTGGTATACCCATCTTTTTCGTTAGGTGCTTCAAAAGCTCAGTATAAACTTTGAATATCATGTAATGAGACTACAGCCTTTAAGGACTCTGCAGCTGATATTGGTTAAGTTAGAAGCAGCAGGCCCTATTATAACCAATTGTCAAACTACTGAAAACTTTACCTATAAAGCCCAAGTTGGTGTTAAAGATCTCAAGTCGCCGTCAAAGATTAGTTTGTGGCCTTCAGTCGCTATTTTACAGTTACCTACACAAACCGTACCTTGCGCCATCTCTGTAACACCCATATCCCGTCAGCCATATGCATGAATTGAGAGGTGACATCAATGGCATCACTAGTGAAATAAAATATCACATTACCATTGACATTAAGCATGACATCACAAAGGATGATATCATTTCTACTGGTAATATACGAGTTGGATTGGATTCCATTTATTTTCATTTATTGGTAATGCAAGTAACAACTAGTTGTCAATTTCAAGCTTTTTAGATTTAATATTTTAAACATACTTTCACTTTAGCTGAGGTTTTCTAACGGAATGGAAATTTTAAAGGATATTTCAGGTCAGTCTCTTAAGAACAATTTGCAAACTTACACTGAAAAAAAAAATGTCTGTGATTTTGTGATGGTATATTATTACATTTATCTTTAATAACAGTAGAGTCCAGAAGTGGTTTACTGCCATGCCTGACCTTCAATTGTGCACAGTGGGGTTGGTTGCTGCACGTTACCTACAGCCAGACCCAGCATATAGACATCAGTGAGCAGCATTGCACAGATGGAGTTAGCTGCAGGCCTTCTCTGAGGCCAAAGCTGGGGCTCGACCCTGAGTGAGTGACCAAGTCCTGCTGTACCCGGTTTGGGCCTCCGAGCACAATGGAGATGGCCATGGGACCCTGCACCAGACCTTCCATAGGTGACCAACACAACCTAAGCACTGCTTTTTAGCTTTCATTTATGAGGGAATAAGAGTAAGGAAGGTGATATACAGGATTTCTGGTTGAAGTATGTGAGTTATGGATCTTATCTGCAAAATGAATGGATGTTTTATCAAAACACAGTGAATGTCAACAGCATGTGAAGAGGGTTGAAACAGTGAGTGTTGAAGAGAATGAGTTATGTGCATAGGACACAAGGTTGGTGACAAGACTTGTGATAACTTAAAGCATTTCCCAGTGCTGTCACGTCAACGTATTTGTCCCCGTTCAAAGAGTATGTGTTCTGTTGCAGAGTGTTCTTGTCTATCTATTTCTCCACTTTTTCCAAGATAAGAGATTAAAATGACAAAATATGCTCAGCGGAGCTGTACATTTTACTAAATTCATAATGATGCTGATTCCCTTTTAAGATGGTTCTAGTCTACGAGATAAGCATGGCGATCTAATTCTGCCTTTTGTGATACAGTTTCTTGCTGGATACAAAGCAGCTGTTCAGTGACAAAGTAGCTATATAAACATTCAAATTATCCCCCAAATTGTGATATGCGTTGATCAAATCAAGTACGATGACTTTGGATACAGGAACAGTAACCAATGTTTGCATAGATTATTAGTGTATTTTCAAAAGTAATTTCTGAACGTATGTCCTATGTTAAACATAAACTTCAAGAGGGTTTGGTGACTGTTTCTATTTCTTTCCCGCAATTTCCTTTTGTTTCACATGTCTCAAACTCCGTCTCGACTTTATTGATTTTTACAGGTTTTCTAGGATCTGCAAATGTGGGTCAAAGCCAATAACATTATGCATTTAATACATTTTCAGTTTCCAAATTAATATTTTACTTTGTCATCAACTTGGTGTTTAAAAGAGGACATACCACATTGAATGCTATTGCTATGTACCCCCTGTTGAAGATACTTTTTTGCACTGGAATGTGTTTCATCATGTTGAAACACTACCTGATGTGTACAAAATATATCATGCACAGTTTTTATGTAACCTTCAGCAGGGTTTGTTGTTGCCATCCAAAAGGTTCCCACTGAAATGCGCAACTGACACATTGTCCACTGTGTGTAATGCATTTAGGTATTAAACAATTGCCCTATAGTTAGGGAAATAGCATTTCCACCTTGTAAGTTCCAGGATGTTAGTGTCTCACAACCTCAATTTGAATGATATTAGAAGGAATTTACTTATATATAGCAAAATATAGAAAGGTTGCACCATACTGTATAAGATACACCATAGATGCTAGGGTGGATGTGTGCAAACAGAAGAGGGGTGTAGGTAGAATTATGCTTACCAATGACTTCAGTTCCATTAAGGCCTACTTTGTTAAGGACTCAATTGTTCCCCTCCTGAACTGAAAGGCAGTGCTAGAGAACTGAGATGTATAAGCTCTTGCCAAATGCTTCATTAAAGAGTTGATTTAACTTGTACAACAGATTCTTCATTTGTTTCCTACCTGCAGAAGGTTGGCGGTGATGCAGAAGCTTCACTGTGCTTTTTACCCACCAATAGCGGGTACAGTGGAAAGGTGGTTGCCTAACAGTTTTGAATTTATGCACTTCATTTGGCTATGCTGCACCCTCATTGAATTATTACATTGAGTCTCCATTACCATGACTGATGATTGATGCTCTGCACCACAGTACCACAAGGAACTAACATAGTACTGCGTTATCTGTTCAATTGGTACAGCAACAACAAATCGATAATATCAAGAAGAGCTGCCTCCTGCTTTAGGCACAAAAAAGGCTAGAACCGAAGGTCTAGGAAGCCTCCCTTTCCACAACCACCAATCAAGGAAGACCACAGTAAAGAGTTCTGATGTACTAGTGACCTCTCTGGGCTTAATGTCTAGGACCACAAGAAAAAAAACATTTGAAAATGGACTTGGATCCTGACTGTCTCCTACACCCGTTTTCCAGCAATGATAACAACATCACTACTAATCGTGTTCAAGGATTGCATAAGGATTCCTGAGATTGGTGACAGCAAAGGAACTTTGAAAGACTTTGAAATATGATATGACATTTAGAAAGAAGCGTCTCAGTTGAGACAGAAATATGGTGGAAGTAAGTATGTTAGATTGTTAGGAACATATGTTACATCCCTAAAGCTGTCTTATTATTGTGTTTGCACGCATCTCCCTTTCAGCACTGAAGATGAGATGACATATAGGCCCTCATTCCAACCCTGGCGGTCATAGACTGCCAGGGCCGCGGGTGACGGAAGCACCGCCAACAGGCTGGCGGTGCTTCCTTGCCCATTCTGACCACGGCGGTAAAGCCGCGGTCAGAAAAACGGGTAACGGGGGTTTCCCGCCGGATTTCCCCCGGCTGGGCGAATCCGCCATGGCGGCGCTGCAAGCAGCGCCGCCATGGGGATTCTGACCCCCTTACCGCCAGCCTGTTTCTGGCGGTCTTTACCGCCAGGAACAGGATGGCGGGAACGGGTGTCCTGGGGCCCCTGGGGGCCCCTGCACTGTCCATGCCACTGGCATGGGCAGTGCAGGGGCCCCCTAACAGGGCCCCAGCATGCTTTTCACTGTCTGCCTAGCACACAGTGAAAAGCGCGACGGGTGCAAGTGCACCCGTCGCACACCTGCAACACCGCCGGCTCCATTCGGAGCCGGCTTCAGTGTTGCAGGCCTCTTTCCCGCTGGGCAAGCGGGAAAGGTAGCGCCCGCCGGCCCAGCGGGAAAGTCGGAATGGCCCCAGCGGTCTTTTGACCGCGGGGCGGCCAAATGGCGGTTCCCTCCAGGCAGGCGGCAACCGCCGCCCGCCGGGGTCAGAATGACCCCCATAGTGTGGTGCCTTTAACAAGCTGTGAGTTATGATTTGTTTTTACAGGAAATGCTTTCAGGTCTAGGGCAGTATAACATATCAGTGAAAACACATCAGCAACCTGCTAGAAGGACTATGTAAGCAAATATATATCACCTCTTGCATAACAAAGGATACCATACCAGGAGAAGCATCACGTATAAAACAATATGAGAGAGTTCCTCGGATAGGAAGGAGGAACAGTAGCCTGGAGGTGTTAGAACAAACACAAGATTCACAAACTGAGAATAGAACAGGAAGAAGTTGCTCCACTGTGTATTTGAGCTACTCCATTCATCACCTTTCTCCCATGCAAGTTCTTTCTAAAATTGTCAGAGGAAGATGGCCGAGGATGCAGTCTTATTGAATACTTACCTGAATGAATCACCAGGATAGAAATATATACATGGAAAATAGTACCTGCAAACATTACATACATTTACAAACCTCCCGTGGAAAGGTTGAGGGGTTGTCTCTAGAGATTATTGGATATAAAGGGATGTACATTGCATTTGGAAAATCAGTGGACTTTCATCTGTCATAGGATTTGTATGGAAATTGTTTCCTACCCTTTGTTACACCCAGAATAACCATGATCAACATTTGCCTTAAGTAAGGCCTAGTACAAGCAAGGGAATGATGAGGCAGGGGAGAATAGTCACTTGGGTTAGGAGCATAGCCACAGGACTAGGAATAATATCACCACTACAATGGATATCTTACAATAGTAATAGGTTAAATGAGGTGGAAAGGTTGAATTGAGGACTTGTTGGATGACACCTTATCTGCTCTAGGAAGTTTCACAGATGAAAAGACCACAATAAGAAATGTATTTGTACAGAATAAGATTCCATGAGATATTTTGCAAGCGAAGGAAGGCAGACTATGTGAGATAGTGCGTGAAAATAATTGTTTCCTTCCAAGAATGGTGGCAACATTAGACACGGCCCCCATGGCCCCTGCCAGCTCCCCGCAATCACCCATGTGCATGCTGGGTGCTGTGGAAGCTAGCATTTTGCTCCCATCCAGCAGAAGCAGCTTTTTTTGTTTGCGCCCACCCAGTGAGAACAAAGTGTGTTTCCCTGCTTTGCAGAGCAAAGGGCAGGGAAACAAAAGTGAGGGAGAGCAGTTGTGCCTTCTCTATATGCATTCCTGAAGGCAGGGAAGGAATATCTGTTCCCACTCACCGAGAACTTTAAACATACTCATAGCAGGTGGGAGCAGACATATCTTTCCATGCCAAACTACTGTGTTCTCTGGGTGGGCTCCATGGGATAAAGTAATTGAGACATTCCTGGCCCCTGCCTGAGCCCTTATGTGTGTATGCCCTCCACCACTTTTCTAAGTCATTTGGCCACACTGAATGAGGTCCTCAGGGTCTATTAAGACTTTGGGAGGGGTGCTGTGTACCCTTTCGTTTCATTGATGCAATCCGGCTCTGGGACATGGGGTCCCTGGTGTCTACAAAGGCTCAAGGGAGGTGTGCACCTCTCATATTATTTTCCTTAACAGCTCCAGTGGAATGGGTCCCAGGGTCCTCATGAGACTCAGGGTGGCGGGCCACACTCTACCCTCCCCAAAGGTAATGTTTTGTGCCGCCCATGGTCCACCTGGGGGGGGGGTTAAAAGTAATAGAAGAGTGCACTTTTTAAAAATGTTGCTGTGGATTTGTGGGTCCTCCAGTTGAAAAAACACTTTTGGTCCCAGGCGGGTTCCTTTGGGACTCCAGCACCAGGTGTGCATGGTCAAAGTATCCTTATCCTGCTGCCTTATGTTTTTTTAAACCTTTTCTTTAGGACTTGGGACCAGAGTTTCAAGTCCTAAGATGGCTGCCTCCACATCCGTATTGCTGTGGTGGCAGCCAATCAGACCTGAGCATGATTTCTGTTGGCTCCCCGGATCCTCCACAGTATGAAACATACAATTATTTTGAACCTTAACTGCTCAAAAGCTACTGAGCAGATTGACACCAAATCACAAAAAGCAATAATTCTGGCCCAAGAGCTAGCTTAATTAGGTGTACATCTGTGCAGCCATTTGAACTGTAGCTGTGAAAAAATAAAAACATGTGTCACACCTCCCCCCTTTTCTCACCCCCCCGTTTGCCAGATTGCTCTGAAAACTTCCATGAAGAAAGCTGGAGGTTCGTCAAGCAATGCCACAGTTATTAAAAAAATAAAAACACTGACTTAACTATAACTACCCAGTGTTGAGAAGTCACACTGTTTTGTTATAGTTAGAATCAGGTTTCCATGAGAAATGGATAAGAAATGGATATTTTGACTGGTGCCATGTGAGGAATCTTCACTACATTTTTTTATTTTTAAAGTTCTGACAGCTAAGCTCTTTCCTGGAAAGTTTATTATGATCCGTCAAGCAGGGACTGAGAAAAAGTGGATGCCTTCTTGCACAATAACTATTCTTTAAGGTGATTTCCTCTTTGTATGTGTGTTGAAGAATGCAGAGCACAAGCGAAGAGGGAACATTTAGGAGAAATAAAGATATTTCTCCTCTATATTTTGGTGTAAATTCATATCTACAAGTCTTTGAAGATATTGGCTTGAATCAAAATCCGTGGGTGGATGCAGGGAAATGCCCATCCCCACAACTAATGGACCATCTCTCAAATGCGTAGTAATGCACGGGAGCATAATGCCCCTTTGTTTTACAAAGCATTTCAAGCAGCCTTGGACTTTGTCCAACTTTAGACTAGACTCAATCTTTTTTGTGAGACGAATGAGACTTCTGCAGCCAAACTTTCTGCAGGCCAAGGCACATAGCTAGACTGAACTTTTTTTTTTGCAAGACAGAAAGAACTTTAGTTATAGCTCCTCTGCGGACAAATGCACATCACTACTGATGACGCAGAAATGAAGGTTTTACATTTATTAGCGCATAAACGTAGTGCCGCAATAATCAAGTGTGACTTTAACCGAACTAATAAAGATTGTACGGGGACAAATGTGCCCTCAGAGTAGTTCGCCAACATTTATAAGCGTGCTTTATATAACGTGATGTATTAGAATTGTACTAATCTGACATAACCGTAAACGTGTGCCATGATTTGCTTGTTTGAAATGTTTTAACTTAGCATAACTTTAGTGGAGGCTTCGGCCTAGTTGCCTTGTCTCACGGTTTAGATGCTCGTGTTTTTCTAATGTGCTAATAAAACGTGTATTCCTGCTTGAAGCTGTACTTTTCCAGTGAGATCGGTTCACATGCTTATCTTTAAGGTTTCGTGCCAGCCTGGCATCTTCTTCTTTGCTCCAAGGTCAATCTGCAGGTGCAGACAATGGAAGCTCTGAAAGTGAGTTAATTGGTAAAATATGTTGCAACTTACGTTCCCGACTCCAAGGATAATGTATGCCTAGGTAGAAGCTTGTAAATTGTTGTTTTTGATTGGACAATTTGAAGCCAACCTATGAACCCTCCAATGGAAGACCCTACTGGATTTGAACTGTTGTTTATTTAAACCTGGTGCACAAGAAGAAAAGTAGCCATTACCTATTGGGCATTAGACATTAGACATTGGACATTAGCCATTTGCAGGACTTTGCAGCCATTATGGCCCATCTTGCCGACCTCGTCATTTTGCCATCTTCTACGATGCCAATTGATGTTCGACGTCATTTTGAATGAGACTTTGATGCTTTCTCTAATCGAGAGAAAGAGACTTTAAGTAATTCTCGCCCTAGAGACTTTAACTTTGATCTGCCCCTTTGCATGAAGTAGTAGTTTTGTCCTTTTATCTTGCCGCTGTGAGGCAATTGCCCCGTCCACCCTGCCCCTTTGCCCCGTCCCATGCTGATCGAGATCGGTACCTGTGAGACGAAGACTTCCTTGAATGCTGATTGAATTTGGTAAATATGAAAGGAAAATGTACAATTGCATTGTGTTTCTTTTTAGGTAACCAACTGCTGATAGAGCCCTAGTTAGGAGTTTTCCAAATCAATGTTGCTAAATTGTTTTTGCATGAAGTCCCACATGCAGATGCTAATTTGAGGTTAGATGAGGATTCATTTGTTGCACGATGCAATTTGAGACCTTGTTATGCTGACTAATGTATGCAATTAGCTCATTACAGATTATAGTTTTAGTGGTTTGCGTTGCTATTATCGAATGCATTGTTATTCAAATGCTGCATAGATTGCATCTTTTTCGCCGTTATGGACAGCTATTAATGTTCATTTACATATATCATTTGGTGTTGAGACACATTTATATCGTGCTAGCTTTGTTAATATAGGGAAATAAATTCATTAACTTTGAATAAACTGGTGTGGTTATTCATGGCCGAAAGGTCATGGTTCGCCGAAATGTTTTCTGGATTAATTGTGAAGTGTTATGTTGATCAGGGCATTGCTTATGTTCGTTATTGATTATTGATTTGATTAAATTGACTAATCTCGGGTGAAGAGAGCCCACTTGGTCAAAAGATTCATCGACCCAAGAGCGTCCAAATACAGGTAATTTATTAGTACGGAACGCTCTATCACTACAACGGCCCTTTTTCCAAGCTCAAAGGGTCTCCAACAGCAAGTCCTACTGTAGTTTAGCACACCTAATTAAAATGTCCTTTTCTTCGCGACGAGAGAGCTCTGTGCTAGCCGCAGAATACAGACTAGTACACATGGCTGGGCTAAAATTGGTGTGAAACTGAAGAAATCACTGTAAAAGCTACCGCTGCAGACCAGTGCTTCTAGCTATACATTCCCTTTGTGCGATACTGAGAGGGATTTAGAGTAAGCTGCTCTGTAGATAAGCACATATGGTTAGACTGACCACCTCAGCTGAACAGAAAAAGTGCTGGACCTCATCCTTTTGAAGAACAGTACACATCACACACGGCCGGACTGACCCTTCGTGTCCAATGTAAAAATGTCAGGAATCAGCCGAGTGCAGCTCGGTACACAGAGATAAACTGACTCTTTGTGCAACACACGAAGTATGCGTGTATCTATATTGCAGTGCACTTTAAAAAGGCTAGATCAAAAGTGCTTCTTTGTATAATTTTTTTTTGTATTAGTATTGACATGAGCTCTATCAGAAAACGAAAGAGTCCTCTAAGCACACCTAATATTCTGCCTGCATTTAGCTTTTGAAGTTTAATTCCTGTTGTTCATGACAACATACAGCAGGTGGCTGTTTGCATCGAAAGTCAGCGTTAACTAAACATTAGGGGTTGAAACTGAAATCTCTGTGAAACATGCCTGTAGTAGGAAGTACAGACATCTGGTTCAATTTAAACTATGAACATTGTTCTGGACAACTGCAAATGTATTTATTTATGTGATTAATTCTGAAGCAAACAACTGAGATCATCTAGAAGTAAAAAGCATCTCAAGGATTTCAGAGAGAGCAGCAGGCTGGGCAAAAAAAGGAGAATTATTTGAAACATTTGATTTCAATGTTGTGGATAAATATCAAGGCCCAGATTTATGCTAAAGTAGCTCAGTGCGGTGCTGCACCAAAAATAGCAGCGCCATATTTAGAGGAATAGGATGCACCCCTGTGTTTCCCCCTGCGTTGGTCCTGAATTAGGCTGCCTAGTGCCAACGCAGGAATCCTTTCACCATAATGCAAGGGTATCTGCCTTGTGGGGATAGATCGTGTATGTGCAGGAAAGTGTTCCTTTCTGCATGTAAACAATCTCTAATGGCGAACTGGCACTTCTATGTGTGCTGCAAAATGCAGCACACATAGAAGTACCGAAGCTTCATTTTCAATGATTGTTGGCCCTGTTCGACGTCATTTTGAATGAGACTTTGATGCTTTCTCTAATCGAGAGAAAGAGACTTTAAGTAATTCTCGCCCTAGAGACTTTAACTTTGATCTGCCCCTTTGCATGAAGTAGTAGTTTTGTCCTTTTATCTTGCCGCTGTGAGGCAATTGCCCCGTCCACCCTGCCCCTTTGCCCCGTCCCATGCTGATCGAGATCGGTACCTGTGAGACGAAGACTTCCTTGAATGCTGATTGAATTTGGTAAATATGAAAGGAAAATGTACAATTGCATTGTGTTTCTTTTTAGGTAACCAACTGCTGATTTTTGATAAGAGCCCTAGTTAGGAGTTTTCCAAATCTATGTTGCTAAATTGTTTTTGCATGAAGTCCCACATGCAGATGCTAATTTGAGGTTAGATGAGGATTCATTTGTTGCACGATGCAATTTGAGACCTTGTTATGCTGACTAATGTATGCAATTAGCTCATTACAGATTATAGTTTTAGTGGTTTGCGTTGCTATTATCGAATGCATTGTTATTCAAATGCTGCATAGATTGCATCTTTTTCGCCGTTATGGACAGCTATTAATGTTCATTTACATATATCATTTGGTGTTGAGACACATTTATATCGTGCTAGCTTTGTTAATATAGGGAAATAAATTCATTAACTTTGAATAAACTGGTGTGGTTATTCATGGCCGAAAGGTCATGGTTCGCCAAAATGTTTTCTGGATTAATTGTGAAGTGTTATGTTGATCAGGGCATTGCTTATGTTCGTTATTGATTATTGATTTGATTAAATTGACTAATCTCGGGTGAAGAGAGCCCACTTGGTCAAAAGATTCATCGACCCAAGAGCGTCCAAATACAGGTAATTTATTAGTACGGAACGCTCTATCAGTAGATGGTAGCAGAGGATGGTTACGCCCTTTGGGACCCCCACTCGAGAGGTATATGGTGTTGAATTAGATTTTTCTTGGGTAAAACAGATTGAGAGAATGATGATGCCCTAAGTCCCCCGCGACTTTCCCGGGATCTCGGAGCTTGCGAATGGAGAGAATGGAGGTGTGAAATCGGCGTTGGCGGTACTAGTGACGGTATGAGTGAAGTCAGGGTTTTGCGCTTGCACAGCTTATTGCCGCAGATTGTTTGAAAAGGTTGCGAGGATTTTAGAGAATAGCGGAGGTGCGACTCCGAGTGTGAGAGTAGGGAAGTCGTCGAACTTCATGTGCATGTGGCGCTTTGTGCAGAAAAAGGTCCACGTGGTTGTTGTTGTTGAGACGGGCCCTGCGAGGTCAAGAGACTCCGGAGTATGTTGAAAAGTGTATGAGACACTTGTTTTATGTTGTGGTCTGGTCGGTTTAGTAGGTTGACCGGGCGTGGTCAACGAGTCGGTTCGTGTGTTAAGGGAGTGAAAGAAAACTTCGACTTCGGGCTTTGACAAATTCTAAGTGCACTAGAATAGATCATTGACAAGTTGAGAGCAGAGTCTGCGGGTCAGGATTTGCTTGCGAAAGTGGGGACCGAGAAAGATGGAATAACTGCAGAGGCTAGTGAAAAATCCCTAAGGTCCTGAAGCGATTGTGTTACCCTTCCTGTAGTAAACCGACAGATCTGTTTTATTATTATTATTTGGTTGCTCGCGATATATGCCAGAAGTTGTTACGAGAGGAGCTGAGTGAAGGAGGACTAGCCGCGAGGCTTTGTCAGCCGCAGTGTGTGTGAGTGTGACGTCACTAGGAGCCGCGCTGGGATAGGTTGGTTGCAAAGAAGGGCCGCGCACGGATTGGACGCAGTCCGTGGGGCTCGATTGGAAGGGGAAAGGCAAGCGAAGAGTATTCCGGGAATTAAATTCACTTATTGATTACAAACTTTGTGAAATAAAAGACGAGAAAATGAAATTTTTTAAAGCATTAAAGAGTGCGATGAAGGGGGAGTCTTACATTAAAGCGAGCGTAGGAGAGGAGACGCCACCCGAAGGTACACCAGCTTACATTGTAATGGAGGAAAAGGGGGTAGCTCCGTGCCTTTGGCTAAAGCAATGGCACAAGCTGACAGAGAGCATGGGAGCGTAGCGTTCCCGATCCATGGGACATTCAATATAAGGATCCTAGAGAATTTGAGATTCGCGATGTACGACATGAAGGTACCTCCAAGGCCAGCACAGTTTGAGGCTCTAGCGATTTGGGAACTAATGGCTAGACAGCAACAGCAAAAGAAGTTCGAGACCAGGATAAGAAAGGTAGAAAAGACACTAGCGGACGCTAGGTGGGATAATGCACAGAAGGTGTGGAGGTCAGATATATTGCAGGGGATAAAATTGTTTCCCGCAATTGCTAAGGAAGAAGAGGCGACAGGCAAGAAAGCTACCTGTAAGACAAACAGGAGGTGTTCCAAAGATAGAGAGGACGAGGAAAAGTTAAGGAGAGAAGAGGAGTTAGAGGATGAGGAGTTAATCATGCAATTGCTGAACGACCGTCCACCACCTTATGCAGAGAGTGGACAAGGTCCAAGTACCAGTTCTGCCCCTCCGGCACCGGTACAGAATAATGAAACTCCGAGTTCAGAAACGCCATCGGGATCTAAGGACCCGAGTTTACTGTTCACCCCGCAGATACCGCAGGTTAGGAGAATATATCCAGATGTGCCTATATTGAAAACAGCAGAAAATTATCAGCCGCAGGTCCCAAGGTACTACAGCAGTGACAACACTACGGGAATGATTCTAGATCCAACCGTAATGGGAGTACAGAATGGTCGCAACCAATGTTCCCTCTAATTTTTTTCCACTGTGTGCGGCAGTGTAAGGTCTCTGTGCGCTGCAGCCAGGGATATGTGCGCCAAGAAATTGACCATTCACGCGAGCACAGCGCATAACTACCAAGATCTTTTGCATTTTCCCCTCTATAGCTTTGTTTTACCACTAAAGCAAAAAAGGGATATTTTTATAAACATTGCTCCATGTAATAGGGCATTGAGGTAGTTTTGTGACCTGGTGGCCCACCCCCAGTACATGACCTGTTATTTATAGTCTTTAAATCATACGGTCCAAGCCTTGAGGGCGCCAGAGTCTTTAAGAAAGTAAACAATTGCTGTGCCATCTTAACAACTATGCACAAGTTATTGCAAGCAGAGGAGGTAAAACACAACCAGGGAAATAAAGCATGAGTGACATTGTAAGAATGGAGAGACATCATCCGCTTCTCCTTATGAAGACTTTTCCAGATTGGGATAGCGGAAGTGGCATCATATTCTAGATGACCACACATGACGTTAAATGCCATTACATTTTTAAACACTTTGTCAGCTTGTATTCTGAAGAGGGTCCTCCTTTTGTGTTTTTGTTAATTACAGGGATTTGTCTGTAACTCTAATTTCATAATCACCAACTCCGTTATCCTCTTTTCCTTGTTCTTTTGCTTACTATGCAATCCTTCATTTCCACTTCATTTGGTCTCGTGCTGAAAATTTCCCTTACTACACTGTTCAAAGAAAAGAAAGTTTTGTCTTTTTAACAACATAGGAATCACCTGCACTCCAACAATCACTGAAAGCGCAATGTTTGATATTTTTTAAAATCTTGTTTTAGTTTTCTGGTATGGCGTTTTTTCACAGAACTGCAAATAAGCATCCTATACTAGCATAACAAAATGTAGACCATCATCCACGCTTAGCAATATTGCAGCATGTGAAGATCGGGGAACTTTATTATAATGAATACTAAGAAGACTTGTCGCAATTCGTGATCCCCAGGGACAGCTGGCCACCATCCTGATGTTTGCACTTTTAAATGCATTCCCATAAAGAAGATGCCACTGATTTAAAGAGAAGCTTATTTTTCTTACTCAAGCATTTACTGCTAATAAAAGATACATATGGGAAAGGCGGGTTTGAAAAGGCCCGAGATGGCTTCAGGATTATGCTGCCTCAGTATTCTGTGTTTCCACTTTAACATTTTATCTAGCAAGCAAGCTGTATAAACCAGCCAGCCTGCTGATAAGCATGATTTATTGCCCTTAAGGCTGCCCGATGCCCTCCAGCGAGATGAAGCTAAACTCCGTGATCTGCTGTAACTCTGAGGCCCTGAAAAACCACAAACCTTATTCACAGTGATTTCTCCTCTGGTCCTGCTCTGCTGGAAAGAGAGCATATTTTCGCGCTGCTTGCTTTTGAAATGTGCGCGCTTTCCAAATGTGTGTGCGCGGTAGGGAAAGGCATCATGCGCGGGCGCACGGGCGTCCACCTTACAGGGAACATTGGTCGCAACCCAACATTGGCACAAGCTGAATCAACCCAGTTTTTGATGCCTCAAAAGCAGATGCAGGGGGGAAACGCACATGCTCAGATGACGGGGAGTCAGACGGGCATGCCGGCAATGATGACCCATAGTGTGGGAATGAACATGCCTCAGAACATGGGGAATGGACAGAACCCAGATGCGATATCCCTACCCATTACTGTAGGTCCACCGGTACCTTTGTACATTCAGCCTAACTCAGGTATGAGCGGTCAAGGATCAATGGTGCAGAGTGGGACGGAAAGGAGGTGCATACAAAACACTCCAGAGACAACTCCGATAGCGGCTCTGCCAACTGGATCTGGGTCCTTGATGGTGTTTAGTCCCATATGTGCTCAGTCAACAGTGGTGAGGTCGAGTCCCCCACTGATGATACCGCTATCATCGAACACTGAAAAGTTGCCGCAACCATCAATGGCAGTCGATGTGAATGCTACACTGATGGGGTTGAATGCGCAACAGCTGACACAGTGGTTCAACAGTCTGAATTCCACACAAAGCTCAGCCAGTGGGAAGGGAGAAGACTATCTGAATAGGATCAGGTTGAACATGGAAGCAGAAGAATTGGTGGAAGGGACTATGGGTTTGAATAGGTTAGAGTCCTGCTCGGAAGAAGAGCTGAGGTATCTATGTCCTAGGATTACGAGAGAAGTGAACAAGGTACATAGAAGGTTGCAAGAAATAGCTGACAAAAACGGGGTTGAGATAGACAAGACAAAACACTTGAGCAGGAGCTATAGATTGGATTTCGGGACCACAGACTTTGAACACATGAGGTCAGCAGGCATGAAAACGCACCTTAGAGAATTGCTGCAGAGTGCACAAGTGTGGAGGTGCTTAGACAAATGGGAAAGCAGATGGGCAAAGAAAAGGGAAAAGAGGAAAGACAGTGTCCCAGAGCACAACGAGAAAAGACCGCAGAGTAGTGATGCAATAACCATGTTACCAATGAGGGAGACAGCAGGGGGAAAATTAATACATGTACCGTGGCACAGAAGCGACATTCAGTCTTTTACGGATGATTTTCCCAAACTGAGAGAGAAACCGATTGAATGGTATCAACAGACTGATAGGTTTGTGAAGCTTGCAAAATGTCTTTGGGAAGACCTGAACACCCTCTTTGAGATTGTGGTTCCGGCAGATTTGTGGGAGGACTGCAAAAGGGCTGTAGGTTGGCCGACAAGTGAACCAGAGAGAGACAGGGATACGGGTGCACCATCACCTATGGTGATGAGCTTGTACTATAAGGTGATTGAGCATTTGAAGACGAAGGTTGCCGCGAAAAATGTGGATTGGCAGAAGATTGATCGAACTGCCCAAGAGGCTAAAGAGTCGATTCATGGTTACTATGAGAGGTTGTTGAAGGCGTTCAAGAACTACAGTGGCACGGAAACAATAGAGGCGAAGGACATGCTTCATTTTGTGTTTAGATTTGTGGAAGGGCTGAGACCAGAGATAAGTCAGGTGATAAAGACGCATTTGATTTGTTGGCAGTCGAAACCTATTGATGAGGTGTTGAATTATGCGAAATACTGTAGCGACGAAATTGAAGTGAAACAGAAAAGGTTGAAAGAGAAAGTGATGGTGATGCAACTTAAAGCAGCTCAGACAGGTCTGCAAGGGTTGCCAGGGTTCCAACAGCAGATACCGCAGCCGCAGCCGCAGCCGCAGCCGCAGGGAAATATGGTGTTTCAGCCACAGGCGAGAGGCAGAGGCAGAGGAGGTTTTGGGAGTAATGGTCCGGATTTGAACACTGTTGTAATTCCGAATGGTGTGCAGGCAATGAAAAGGGTGATGCCGTGTCACGTGTGCGGAATAGTCGGTCATTGGAAACGCGAGTGCCCGATGGTGATGCAGGAAGGTGCAGGTGTTGGTCAGCAAAACAATGATGTCAATGCATTCCAGACAATGAGGGGACCGAAAATGAGAGGTCCAAACCCAAATTTTCAGACCATAAATCAGCTGCAGGGATTACAGCCCATGCAACCGCAGCAGATGCAGATGCCCCGTATGCAGATGACGCAAATGCAGCCAATGCAACAGCAGTTTCCCATGGTACCTAATCAGCAAATGCAAATACCTTTGGCACCAGTGAGTCAGCAGCAAGTGATGGTTCCTCCACAGGTCTCGGGTCAGGTGATAAATACAAATGGCACCGTACAACAGTTCCCATTACACAGTGAGAATGGAATAAACAATGTATGGGAGAGTGAAAGTTCAGATGAGGAGGGAAATTGTGTGCTTGCAGCATCCTTGGAAGTTGATCAAAAGGGTCCATATGTGGAGGGAAGAGTTATGGGTCATAGTGTTTCATTCTTGGTTGACACAGGAGCCACACGTTCAACTGTTAGGAGCATTGAAGTACCAAATTTGCCACTCTCAGGGAGAACAGTTCAAGTAGTGGGAGTAGCAAACAGGCACCTGACGAACCCAATCACAGATCCAGTACCAGTCAGAATTGGTAACTATCAAGGGTCACATAAATTTGTGGTATGTGACTCAAGCCCGATAGCACTGTTAGGGAGAGACCTGTTGTGCAAATTGGGATGTTCGATTATGTGTTCGAACGATGGAATTAGAATTCAGACGAGCAGTGATGGGGAAGAAAAGGACAGTGTAGAAGGGGAGGAGATGGAAACTGTCGATGAAGAATATCCTCTGATTAACCTTTTTCCGATGATAACTGAAGAAGATATTCCAGCTGAATTATGGGAAACAGTCGGAAAGGAAGTGTGGGATATGACAGGAAAAGAGGTGGGATTGGTGAAAGGAGTGGAACCAGTGAAAGTGACCGTAAAACCCAATGTAACCTTTCCCCAGACCCCACAATACCACATGGCACAAGACACCCTCATGGAGGTCGCCCAACTCATTGACGAGTTTGTAAAACAGGGAGTACTGAAAGAAGTGTTAAGCAGTCCATGTAATTCACCAATCATGGGACTAATAAAGCCGAGTGGAAAGGTCCGAATCGTGCAGGACTTGAGGAAAATAAATGACATCATAATTAAATGCTGCCCTGTAGTACCGAATCCAGCTGTGATAATGTTTCAAGTCCCTTGCGATGCCGAGTGGTTCTCAGTCATTGATTTGTCACAAGCATTCTTTTCGGTGCCTCTTCATGAGGACAGCCAATTTCTCTTTTGTTTCAAATTCTTAGACAGAGTTTACAGTTGGTGTCGAATTCCTCAAGGGTTTTCGGAGTCACCGTCAATTTTCAATCAGATTCTAAAGAAAGATTTGGAAGCGTTAGAATTGCCATTCGAGTCAACCCTAGTACAGTACATCGATGACTTACTGATTGCATCTAAGACAGAAAGTGGCTGCACAGCCGACACCATTGCTCTACTGAACCATTTGGGAAGGAATGGGCACAAGGTGTCTCCTTCAACGTTGCAGTTCTGTCAGAAGAAAGTAAAATACTTGGGTCATCAAATAGAGAAAGGGTCACGGAGAATAATGAAGGAAAGAATAACAAGTGTACTTCAAATGAGTCCACCAAAGACGAGGAGGGAGGTGAGGAAGTTTTTGGGGATGGTGAGCTACTGTCGCCAGTGGATTCCCAACTTTTCAACTCTAGCAAAGCCTTTACTGAAACTGACCCAGAAGGATGCCTTGGATGAAATTGAGCTGAAAGAAGATGAGATGGATGCTTTTATTGAATTGAAAGAATGCATGTGCAGGGCTCCAGCTTTGGGTATGCCTGATTACACAAAGCCTTTCACATTGTTTTGTCAGGAACGTGATGTATGTTCTTTGTCTGTCTTGACCCAAGCCCATGGTGGCATAAACAGACCAGTAGCGTATTTTTCAGCTACTTTGGATCCGGTCGCAGCAGCACTGCCAGGGTGTTTGCGCGCCGTAGCAGCAGTTGGTATCAGCCTCACTCAGAGTGAAGGAATAGTGATGGGACACCCATTAACAGTCATGGTCCCTCACTCAGTTGAGATACTTTTGACCCGCTCCCGAACGCAACACATGACTGGAGTAAGACTCACAAGGTATGAAACAATAATTCTGGGCTCACCGAATGTGCAGCTGAAAAGGTGCACTACGTTGAATCCAGCAACCTTGCTTCCCGGTGACAATGCTGAAATTGAGAACACTGAGGACGTCGAGCACGACTGCCTTCAGGTGACTGAATTTTGCACAAAACCCCGACCTGACATTAAGGATACTAAGCTTGATGAAAATGACCAAATTGTTTTTGTTGATGGGTCATGTTTAAGAGATGCATTGGGAATTTTGAAAGCAGGATATGCTGTATGTACTGTAACAGGTGTATTGGAAGCATCCTGGCTTCAAGGAGTCTATTCCGCACAAGTAGCAGAGCTTGTAGCCCTTACAAGAGCATGCCAACTGTCTACATTGATGAAGGTTACCATTTACACTGATAGATAGTACGGGTTTGGAATTGTGCATGACTTTGGGCAACTATGGTCACAGAGAGGTTTCCTGACCTCTTCAGGGTCCCCAGTGAAAAACGGGGAGAGGATAAGGGAATTGTTACACGCCATTCAGATGCCAGCGGAAATTGCAGTGGTAAAGTGTAGTGCTCATACAAAAGGACAGGACTATGTTTCCCTGGGAAATGCATATGCGGATCAAGTCGCAAGATTTTGTGCCTTGAACTGTATATTGCTCAGGGATGAATGGAATTTGATAAGTGAACCAGAACTCGAACCAGCTGAAGCATTTGCCTTGAAGGTCGTGGATACAATGGATGAACTAAAAGCATTACAGAATAGCGTCAGGGAGGATGAAAGAGTTTCCTGGATTAATCGCAATGTACAAAGAGACCAGATGAGTTATGGGTTTCAAATGAAGGAAAATTTGTTTTACCAAATAGTCTCTTATCGCAGCTAGCGCGGTTCTATCATGGGCAGGCTCACCTAGGGAGAGATGCCATGATAAGATTGTTCAAAACTGATTGGTTTAATCCCAGATTCCGTCAAGTTGCAGAAGCAGTTTGCCATCGTTGTGTCATTTGTCAGCAGATGAACCCAGGAAAGGGAACGGTTGTGAACGTGAGCCACATTGGCAGGGCGGGAGGCCCGTTCAGCAGAATGCAGATGGACTTTATTGAGATGCCTGTGCATGGAGGTCTGAAGTATGTGTTGGTGATTGTGTGCATTTTTAGTCACTGGATTGAAGCATACCCCACACGTAGAAATGACAGCCTTACAGTTGCAAAACTATTGTTGAGGGAGTTGATACCACGTTTCGGATTCCCGATCTCTTTAGAATCAGATAGAGGAAGTCACTTCAATAACGAGGTGATAAAGTTACTTTGCGCAGCGCTGAACATTGAGCAAAAACTGCATTGTAGCTATCGCCCTGAGGCCTCAGGACTGGTGGAGCAGATGAATGGTACACTGAAATTAAGAATGGCGAAAATATGTGCATCGACAAATTTGAAATGGCCTGACGCATTGCCTTTGGTGTTAATGTCAGTGAGAAACACCCCTGACAGAAAGACTGGATTGTCCCCGCACGAAATTCTCATGGGCAGGGCCATGAGACTTCCTGCAGTTCCCGCAAACGCGCTTTTGAATATTACAGATGATAAGGTGTTAGACTACTGCAAAGGTCTGGCTGACGTGGTTCGCTCTTTCTCTCACCAGGTGGAAGCAACCACCTTGTCACCGATCCAAGGTCCAGGACACACACTGAAAGCAGGTGACTGGGTCGTGATAAAGAAGCACGTGAGGAAGTCGTGTCTGGAACCCCGTTGGAAAGGCCCTTTCCAAGTGATCCTGATGACCACTACCGCTGTGAAGTGTGCGGGAGTTCCCAACTGGATTCACGCCAGTCATACAAAGAAGGTGTTGTGTCCCACAGATGAGGAAGTTGAAGCGCTGAAACTGCCAGTACCTGATAACAAAGTGCCGAGCGCTGAGACAGAGCAAAACAGAACTAGAAGGGAACAGGCAGAAATAAAAGAGAGAGAAATATTCTCTGAGGACGAAACAACCGATTCACTTGGGGAAGACCAAGGAGAAACTTCAGACAGCGACGAAGCAGCTGAAGGTGACAAAGAGCCTGAAGCAGCTGAAGGTGACAAAGAGCCTGAAGCAGCTGAAGGTAACAAAGAGCCTGAAGCAGCTGAAGGTAGCAAAGAGCCTGAAGCAGCTGAAGGTAACAAAGAGCCTGAAGAAAGTAACGGTGACAAAGGGCTCGAAAGAGGTGAAGAAGCAGGAGAGCCTGATCAGAGGAGGGCTTTCCCAGAAGCAGACGGTACAGAAAAAGAAAAGGAAAACCTGATTGACTCCCCAGAAGGAGGGGACAAGGCAGAACAGAACGAAGCTGTTCAAACTTCCTCAGAAGAGATCGCAGGTCCATCAAGTGGACACAGTGCAAAGAGGAGACCAAGTGTATCACCAGTAAAATTAAGAACTAGAGAAAAGTCGAACGACAGTGAAAGGCCAAGAGTGAAAGAGAAAAGAAAGGAAGTGTCTGTCGTGGTACCAACATCAAGTGAAGAAAAAGACTTGACCAAAGAGGAAAGTACCAGTGAGGCAGAATCGAAGAGAGATGCAAAATTGAAAAGGAAAAGGATACCAAACAGGAGATATTCCGGTCCAGAATGGGCATATGTAGTCAATGACGATTGGACCGACGAATTTGTATCTCTTAGCCTCGAGAACGAAGAAGAAGAGATACCAATAGAAAAGAAAAGTTTTATGGACACTGTTGATTGAAAGGGTGATAAATGACATTGCTTGCTATAATCTAACGTGATACAACCAGCTGAGACATTGCTAAACCGGATGAGACATTTGCTAAGTTGATAAGACTTTGATAACCTGATTGACTCTTAAACCCGATTTGAGACAACGTTGCTAACTGATAAAAGACTGAGTTATTGCCGAATTGAGACAAATGCTGCTAACCGATAAGTGACTGGGCTCCTGAAGAAGACTGTGTGAACATTGCGCTCGTTCAGCTTTGTAACTAATTGCTAAATCGTTTCTTTATAGGTGCTTCTAGCTCTCTGATTCTATACAGATCATGACTACACAAAACAGTAGAGTGAAATATTGTAAATATGCGTGTATAGGCTTGATAACTGCATGTGTACTAATAATAATGGCAATAGTGCTTGCTACACGTGGTAAGGGTGAGAATGAGAAAATTGATGCTTCTACTTCTGCTCCTGTTACTGTCACTGAACTAACCGCATTGAAAAGACTAGAATTAGATGAGAGACACTTGCATGATAAGAAGGAACTTTCGTATAATGTTTTCTATCGCCTACTAACAGAATATGTTGAGACTATGGATGCGAAAGATTGTTATGTGTGTACACAGATACCGACATCGGTAACGGAAGGGGTGACTTATCACCACATGCCTCTTACATATGGGATTACATGTAGTATAGTAACTTCTAGATTTTATGGTCAAACTAACATACAGTATTTTTATTCAAATTATGATGTTACCTTTGCATATGTTCCTATAATAACGCAACTAAGCCAGATTGCTAAAGATTGGGATGCTAAAATAATGAGGGAATTTTTCGAGCCAATGCAACCTTTTGAAACAGCTCACGCACATAGGGAAAACCTTACATGCTCGCTCACTGCAGTAGAAATAAGCTTTTTAGATCGCACAGATGATAGAGGGGCACAAATGAATGCGAAATTAGAAAAAGAGCTAAGTAAGAGGACTTCAGTAGATAATTATGCTTTTGCCGCAATAAAAACACAAGGGAGAATAGCTTTAGACGCTTGGCATGTAGGGAAATTTTGTATATATCGTGGTGAATCTTATTATGATAACATTTTCGTGGGAGCGAGTGAATGTAAACATACGTTTATCTTTAAGGCCAAATGGACATTCATGCTGAACGGACTAGACCCTGTCATACCTGGTGTATATTACATTTGTGGGCATAATGCCTATTATCGTCTTCCAAAGGGATGGTGGGGGAGATGTTATTTGGGTATAGTGTTCCCAAAGGTTTATCAGCTGGATGACCTATCGGTGATTCCAAAGACATCTGGATCTCATCGTATCCAGAAAATAGAGACCGCAGCTGCTGTGGTAGGAGATATATTTGGAGCCATGATTCCTTCATTGGGAGTTGTGTTGAATACCATCAAAATAAGAAAGTTGTCTACTATAGTGGATAACATGTTGACAAAGTTTTCAGGTGCTATAATCCTGATGGATGCTGAACTTGCAGCAGAAAGAGCTATGACTCTTCAAAACAGGCTTGCCCTAGACATTCTTTTAGCAAAGGATGGCGGCGTTTGCAAAATGCTTGGTGCGCGTCACTGTTGCACGTATATACCAGACAACAGTGTGAAGATTAAAACAATGCTTGCAAATCTAACAAAAGAGAGTGCAGACTTGAAGGAATTGAAAGAACCAGGAGTTTGGGAGAAGGTTGGAAAGGGAATTGCTTCAGTGGGAAATTGGCTTGGTGGCATTTGGAATGGAATATTACTAAAAATAATACAGGGAATACTAATAGTACTAATTTGCATTTTTGGGATTTGGGGAATAAAGAGGGGAATACTAATGATCATGGCAAGAATTAAAAGAAGGAAGGAAGAGAAAATGATGAAAAGAATGGCAGAAGAATACAAGGCAAGAACAAGGGGAACTAAAAGGCAAAGAGAACTGACAGAATTTTAATGGAATAAAATTTGTGGGAATAGTTTTGTGTGATGACAAGTAGTCATCAGAGGAGGGATTGATGACGCAGAAATGAAGGTTTTACATTTATTAGCGCATAAACGTAGTGCCGCAATAATCAAGTGTGACTTTAACCGAACTAATAAAGATTGTACGGGGACAAATGTGCCCTCAGAGTAGTTCGCCAACATTTATAAGCGTGCTTTATATAACGTGATGTATTAGAATTGTACTAATCTGACATAACCGTAAACGTGTGCCATGATTTGCTTGTTTGAAATGTTTTAACTTAGCATAACTTTAGTGGAGGCTTCGGCCTAGTTGCCTTGTCTCACGGTTTAGATGCTCGTGTTTTTCTAATGTGCTAATAAAACATGTATTCCTGCTTCAAGCTGTACTTTTCCAGTGAGATCGGTTCACATGCTTATCTTTAAGGTTTCGTGCCAGCCTGGCATCTTCTTCTTTGCTCCAAGGTCAATCTGCAGGTGCAGACAATGGAAGCTCTGAAAGTGAGTTAATTGGTAAAATATGTTGCAACTTACGTTCCCGACTCCAAGGATAATGTATGCCTAGGTAGAAGCTTGTAAATTGTTGTTTTTGATTGGACAATTTGAAGCCAACCTATGAACCCTCCAATGGAAGACCCTACTGGATTTGAACTGTTGTTTATTTAAACCTGGTGCACAAGAAGAAAAGTAGCCATTACCTATTGGGCATTAGACATTAGACATTGGACATTAGCCATTTGCAGGACATTGCAGCCATTATGGCCCATCTTGCCGACCTCGTCATTTTGCCATCTTCTACGATGCCAATTGATGTTCGACGTCATTTTGAATGAGACTTTGATGCTTTCTCTAATCGAGAGAAAGAGACTTTAAGTAATTCTCGCCCTAGAGACTTTAACTTTGATCTGCCCCTTTGCATGAAGTAGTAGTTTTGTCCTTTTATCTTGCCGCTGTGAGGCAATTGCCCCGTCCACCCTGCCCCTTTGCCCCATCCCATGCTGATCGAGATCGGTACCTGTGAGACGAAGACTTCCTTGAATGCTGATTGAATTTGGTAAATATGAAAGGAAAATGTACAATTGCATTGTGTTTCTTTTTAGGTAACCAACTGCTGATAGAGCCCTAGTTAGGAGTTTTCCAAATCTATGTTGCTAAATTGTTTTTGCATGAAGTCCCACATGCAGATGCTAATTTGAGGTTAGATGAGGATTCATTTGTTGCACGATGCAATTTGAGACCTTGTTATGCTGACTAATGTATGCAATTAGCTCATTACAGATTATAGTTTTAGTGGTTTGCGTTGCTATTATCGAATGCATTGTTATTCAAATGCTGCATAGATTGCATCTTTTTCGCCGTTATGGAGAGCTATTAATGTTCATTTACATATATCATTTGGTGTTGAGACACATTTATATCATGCTAGCTTTGTTAATATAGGGAAATAAATTCATTAACTTTGAATAAACTGGTGTGGTTATTCATGGCCGAAAGGTCATGGTTCGCCGAAATGTTTTCTGGATTAATTGTGAAGTGTTATGTTGATCAGGGCATTGCTTATGTTCGTTATTGATTATTGATTTGATTAAATTGACTAATCTCGGGTGAAGAGAGCCCACTTGGTCAAAAGATTCATCGACCCAAGAGCGTCCAAATACAGGTAATTTATTAGTACGGAACGCTCTATCACTACAACGGCCCTTTTTCCAAGCTCAAAGGGTCTCCAACAGCAAGTCCTACTGTAGTTTAGCACACCTAATTAAAATGTCCTTTTCTTCGCGACGAGAGAGCTCTGTGCTAGCCGCAGAATACAGACTAGTACACATGGCTGGGCTAAAATTGGTGTGAAAATGAAGAAATCACTGTAAAAGCTACCGCTGCAGACCAGTGCTTCTAGCTATACATTCCCTTTGTGCGATACTGAGAGGGATTTAGAGTAAGCTGCTCTGTAGATAAGCACATATGGTTAGACTGACCACCTCAGCTGAACAGAAAAAGTGCTGGACCTCATCCTTTTGAAGAACAGTACACATCACACATGGCCGGACTGACCCTTCGTGTCCAATGTAAAAATGTCAGGA
Source organism: Pleurodeles waltl (assembly GCF_031143425.1). Classification (NCBI taxonomy): domain Eukaryota; kingdom Metazoa; phylum Chordata; class Amphibia; order Caudata; family Salamandridae; genus Pleurodeles; species Pleurodeles waltl. The sequence goes on along the minus strand of NC_090448.1, from coordinate 859,772,588 downwards.
ATCAGCCGAGTGCAGCTCGGTACACAGAGCTAAACTGACTCTTTGTGCAACACACGAAGTATGCGTGTATCTATATTGCAGTGCACTTTAAAAAGGCTAGATCAAAAGTGCTTCTTTGTATAATTTTTTTTTGTATTAGTATTGACATAAGCTCTATCAGAAAACGAAAGAGTCCTCTAAGCACACCTAATATTCTGCCTGCATTTAGCTTTTGAAGTTTAATTCCTGTTGTTCATGACAACATACAGCAGGTGGCTGTTTGCATCGAAAGTCAGCGTTAACTAAACATTAGGGGTTGAAACTGAAATCTCTGTGAAACATGCCTGTAGTAGGAAGTACAGACATCTGGTTCAATTTAAACTATGAACATTGTTCTGGACAACTGCAAATGTATTTATTTATGTGATTAATTCTGAAGCAAACAACTGAGATCATCTAGAAGTAAAAAGCATCTCAAGGATTTCAGAGAGAGCAGCAGGCTGGGCAAAAAAAGGAGAATTATTTGAAACATTTGATTTCGATGTTGTGGATAAATATCAAGGCCCAGATTTATGCTAAAGTAGCTCAGTGCGGTGCTGCACCAAAAATAGCAGCGCCATATTTAGAGGAATAGGATGCACCCCTGTGTTTCCCCCTGCGTTGGTCCTGAATTAGGCTGCCTAGTGCCAACTCAGGAATCCTTTCACCATAATGCAAGGGTATCTGCCTTGTGGGGATAGATCGTGTATGTGCAGGAAAGTGTTCCTTTCTGCATGTAAACAATCTCTAATGGCGAACTGGCACTTCTATGTGTGCTGCAAAATGCAGCACACATAGAAGTACCGAAGCTTCATTTTCAATGATTGTTGACCCTGTACGTAAACAATCGTCCATGGCATTTTGCTTCTTCTATGTGTGCCGCAGAATGCAGCACACAAAGAAAAAGCAAAAATCGAGGAGAAATAAAAGCATTCTTCCTAGTTTTGGCATGCTAACGCCACCCCTGGGGTGGCGTTAGATTTTGGCACCGGCTCAGGTTTGTGACAACTCGTAAATTCGAGGCAGCGTCAAAAGCAATTGTGGTTGTGGTAGAATGCCCACAGCTACACCTATTGCAAGCCCCTCTGAAGCATAAAACAGCGCACAAAAAAGTGGCGTTACGCCTCCTTGTAAATAAGGAGCAGTGCTTATCGCCACCGGAGGTTCACGAAAAGTGAAGCTTCCGTGGCGCTAAGGGCTCTTAAATATGCCCCCAAGTTTGCACAGAATACTGCTAACAAGACTTTGTTTTTAAAAACTTGTGTGTTCAAAACGCTTGAGCAAAACAGCAACATCAGATAATGTGAACTGAACATAGCAAAGCTAATTTAAATATATGAGCAGATGATTCTATAGGCATATTGAAGTGTTTCATTCAGTGGCACAGAAAAGGTGGCAAATGCCCTAACTCAAGCAATAACAATATGCACCTCTCTAGTAAAATCACCCATATCTAGCATTGAGGGCCCTCTTCACACTCCTGGGGTCTGGGCACTTGCTGCACTATTGCCAGTTATGCCACTGGTTGCAGTGAAATGCAGAGGTAGCTGGATGAAACATTGCTGCATAGGTTGAATGGACAGAAGGCCCAGACAGTTGATCGACTGTGTGGAATAAAAATTCAGAGAACTGACACATTACTGTATTGTCTGCTAAGGTGAAGTGTACTGTGAAGTGCTATCAGTCACATCAAGATAGGGACGTAACTTTGCTATTGTGTGGTTGTACTAATGAAGGCTGATTGCTGTTCATTTCAGGTGCATAAGAGTGAGTACAGTGATCAGGACAAACTTCCACAAGTTGAAAACCTGCTAATGAATAAGTGTTGTTTTAAGTAAGCTAGTCCTTGTAGAAACTGCATTTCCCGTTAGACAAGCAGACAGTGTGAAACTTTCAGAAAGTGAAAGAAAACAGGGTGCAGAATAGTTCAAAAGCACACAGACTCAATTCATCACAGGGAGTTGTGCAAGGATAGGCTGGCAAATTCCAAGAGCTGCACTGCGATTGGCTGAGCTTTGACTTGGTCACGCTGTGTTTGGAGGACAAATGGGGAACTCTGTGAGCGAGTCTGATGTGAGTGAGAAACAAGAGAAAGGTCCTAGCTGACATTGAAAGACAAAAATCATTGGGATCCAGTCCTCAAAAATTCGAACAGAGTTAGAAAAGGAAGAGAAATTTCCACCTGAGGACAATCCTGCAAGGGAGTCAGTGGGAAAGAAATGGTTACACACGTCCGCCTCAAACAATGGCACAAATATATAGAGCAATAATGTGAATTACAGTTCTCGTTGTATGGTATTTACCATGCACTAAGCTTGAGAATTTGAAGGGGAGAATGTATGATTTGAAGTCTCAGTCTAGGCCCATGAAATTTGAGGCTCTGAATCTTTGGGAAAAAATGAATGAGAAACATAGGAAAAGGTTTGCCCTGAAGACCCACTAGAAGTTTTATGCTTGGCTGAACATCCAGGATGATGACAGGCAGAGAAGGTGACAAGAGGATGTAATAGAGATAGTAGGTACTTACCCAGTGATAGACAGCGAGACTCTTGGGAAGGATAGTACTAGGGGTGGGTGGAACTCATGGAATTTCACTCTGTGGGATTCCACAGAGTTATCTGAAAATGCTGCGAGATTCCACAAAGTTCCACCGATTGGTGGAAAATATGCATGTCACACTGCTATTTAGTGCTCGTACCACAGCAGCGCTGAAAACTCAGAGAAAGCTGCGCCATGTGGTGCCCAAGAGCATGTCCATTCAATTGATTTTGCTGCAGATCGAGTTGAAAATCTACTGAAGTAGCAGCAAATCTACTTGAGAAGCAGCCTTTTTCCCACGCCTGCTTGTGGCCACTCACATTAGAAAATCTTGGTGGGGACAACAAAGATTGCTCGCCAGCTCGCATTTCTGGAGCCCCACCGCAAACAATTCTGCCACATGGCAATTGGCAGAATTTTGCAGGAGTTCTGTGTTAAAAGAGTAATGCAGAGTTGCCAGTTTTGCCAAATAAGTGGCCAGATTGTAACATTTCACCCACCCCTAGATAATACTACTCCTCCAAAAAAGCCTAAAGAGGAGTCAGACCCAGAGAGCAATGAGGAGAACGCCTATATAGATGAACTCCTGAAGTCCAGATCACCCCATACAATGCAACCTCTCTAAGAAAAAGTTTACCCAGAAACCCCACAGATAATGAAATTACCCCACTGACCTTCACTGAGGTGAGTGTACACCTGATCTGCACCGAGACAAGAAGCGTACAGAGCACATTGGTCCTGAGCACTCCTTCAACCACAAACCAAACCCTCCTCGGCATAAGTCATCTGCCAGTCCCAATAACCACTGGTACACCTCAAGGTCAACCCGTCCCAAGAAGTCAGGGTGCTGCAACATGCCTAAAAGTTTTAATTCCCGGAGACTTGACAGGAGGAACTATAGGTACCGCTTCACTGTTACAGTCCCCGGAGCAAATTCAGTAACCAGTGGATCAGCTGTCAAGAGAATAAAAGTTGCCCAACTGAAAACCAAATTCGATGATATAGTTAAGGTATATGTGCAATTAGGTTTCCTTAGACACTGCACTCAGGGCCAGATTTATACTTATTGACGCAAAACTGCACTAGTTTAGCGCTGTCTAGTGCCATTTCTTAACGCCACCCATGCGTCACATATATACTTTGACACTGGGTGGCGCTAAGAAGAGGTTAAAGTCATTTTTCCTGACTCTAACCATTGTGCCTTGTCATAAGGCAAAATGACTTTCACGCAGGAAAAATGACTCTAATCCGGTTTATGACATGAAAACGCATCGCAAAACAGAAATGCTCCATTTTTCCCCACAATAGCATCAAAAAGCGATGCAAAGAGACCAAACAGTGCAAAGGAGTCCCAAAATGAACCCCAGAAGCCACAAGAGACCCCAGGGAGACACAAGACAACCAGGAACCAGCCAGGAGAACACAGTCAAGACCCAGGGGAGAGAGAAGACGAAGAGGAAATGTTGCTTCAGCTCAGAGGAGCATGAAATACTGGTGAGAGAGGTGACAGAACACCAGCATCAACTCTTCATCACCTCTAAATTGCCAATTGGAAGAAGAGAGGCATTTTGGCAGCAGATTGTGGACAAGATTAACAATGTGGCAGAGGTCAGGAGAACTGTAACTGAGTGCAAGAAATGCTGGCATGACTGCAAGCAGAAGACAAAGGAAAAACTGGCAAGGAACAGGAAGGCACCACTGCAGACTGGAGGTGGGAGTCCAGCACTACAAGAGGACCTTGACGAGATGGAGGAGATGGTTGCAGCGATCATCCCGGAGGAAATCATCACTGGTATCAAAGGACAGGACAGCGCAGACTACGAGGAAACAATACATATGCAGGGTAAGTTGCATGGGGGACCAAAATGCCAAAATGTCAAGTGCAAGAAGGGGTGGGACATACCTACTACTCAATGCATGTCAGCCCTGCAAATCAGGCAGTGGAAAGGGCAAAGATCCACGTCATGGGACTCCCTGCACTGCCCATGCCAGGTGCATGGGCTGTGCAGAGGCATCCAGGGGCACAGCATCAACACAACACCAATAACCTTTGCATGGGGATACACCACCATGCCAAGGCTGCTGGAAATGCTGCAGCTGATCAGGAGTGTAGGGTAGAACGTAAAACTGGTCTGGTGTCACAGGACAGCTGGTATTGTCAGAATGTAAACTAGAGAACAAAGACCAGCCTCAGGCCATTGGCTCATGCGGCATTCCCCATTGACAACATTTGCCACAACTACCTGTACTGTGCGCACTGGTCAATTAGGAAATGCCAGTTAGGTGCCCATGGAACAAACACACTCGAAATGAGGGTTCAGTATGACAATGTGATCAATCCCCATCAATCACCTATCCAAGAGCAACTCCTGTCAATTGGTCATGTCCATAGACTCAATAACCATCAGGCACTGTCACATACATAATGATGTACACATCAGTATTCTCATACTCATGCTGGCCATCCCTGGGTTTACTCCTGTGCCTGTGTCACAATAGCTGCAATGCCACCATGCAACATCTTAGGTATCATAGTGCTAAGACAACTGCATTGAGGGGGAGGACATATGTGTGTAGGAAGACAAACACACCTGCACAGTCATAAGAGGAAATGGAACTCTGCCAGGTCCATCAGTGCAATGCAATGTAACACACATACACAAACATAAACAAACATGAGAAACTACCAATGGTAACACGTGCATTGTATCATGGAAATGACATGCATGGTGTGGTGCTAGGTCTCAGCACCGCATAGGTGTATATGAAAAATTATAGACTGGGACAGGGCCATATTGTCATGTGTGGTGCTGTGGCATCAACACACCAACAATCATTGCAAGGCCTCACCATGCAAATTGAAGCAGAGGGAGGATTGATGAGAACAAGAAGGTGGCAAGCCACAATTTGGACAGAACCCACACTCAGAAGATGTGACGTAGACAATTGCCCAAACTGCTCTTCACTACATGTGACAAGTGGGGCGGGCATAGGGCTGAAAGACTGCAAACATGAATGACAGGATCAATGCATGTGAACCAAGATGACAATGTACCACCAATAGGAAGTTAGTGACGTCACATTACAACAGGCACAACATAGACACACTAATTGTACAATATCTAATTGCAGAGAACGATGGCTCTCCTGTGGATCTGCCTGTCCTGGAATACCCTGATGACCTGGATGACCAGCTGACAACCATCAGCCAGGAAACCCTCCCAGATGTCCTGGGAACCCTCCCACAGATGGCAGCTGCTGGGAATTTGGTGTCCACTTCTCCAACCACTGAAGTGTGTGTGGCCCACTCAAACTCACCACAACCATCAAGGGCAAAGAAGACGACACTCACATCAGAGGATGAAGATGTGGAACAGATCTTCTTCACCCGTAGGAGTACCCGGTAGCACCAGCCCATGCCACATGGGCAGGAATTACCCTTTGTCCTTTGCTTGACAACATGCCAGTTTTGCTACAGTTGGTGACATGCACTCTTCACCGACACAGTTAACCTTTCCTCTATGGACTGCAATTGTCTCTCACTAATCTATTGGCAATTCATGTTCCCCTGCACTGAACGACAATTCACCTCAGCATGTCCAATGAAATGTCCCTCAACCTTGCACTTGTGTTGCATCACAATAGAATGGTTTACAATAATGGGATCACAGACCTAGACTATTTAAATATTGCACTACAGCATTTCAAAATAAACAGCACCTACACAACCACTTTGTCTCAGTGTAATGTGACACATCTACTTTTCAGGAGATTTGTGATGCCTGTAACATGTCTATGGTCATGGAGTGTCAATACTAGGGTGCAGTAATAATGGGGGCAGATATCTACGCACAAGTTATCTACAAGATGAACGTGAATGCTGACCACATCCCCTACAAGCAAGTCACTGTGTATGTGACATTTGCTTTAAAACGTACATGTCTCACCCACTACATACAGCAGGAATGGCTGTGTAAGAGTTCTCAGCCAATAACGTCAGCTGGGAGTACAAGTAAAACACATTGGCGTGAAATTTGTATACTTTACCTCATCTGAAATTGGCACTACTCAGTTTAGCAGTGTTGACATGAACTTCCAGCTGCAGTCAGAAATCCCACAGTGCCCAACATCACAACACAGGATCTAAACAATTACAGCCTAAAAAGCACACCTACCTGTCCAATACATGTGAACCATAGTCATGTTGCATGGTAGGTACAATGGATGGCAGATGCCTTGAGATTTAGATTTGTTGTAGCTGCCAATGTGACAGCTCAGTTGGAAGTGGGAATTAACATGTCAAGAGAGGGATGTGGATGCAGGACAGAATTCACAGGCCAACAGACAATTGGGACTGTACACTCATGCAAAGACCCTGAGGCCCAAGCAGATGACACATGCAGTAAGGGAGTACCTAAATGTTTATTATCTATGAATGGAATTGAACTTAAAACTATGTAACACACCTATACTAACCTAATCTATTCTAACTATACATTACCCACAACTGACCCTAACTACCCTATGCTAAGCTTACTTACCACATTTAACAACACACTCTAAACATTTGCCCCATCCCCCTTATATGACGAGACACATGCAGAAAAACATATACTAACCTAAACATATACTACCTAATACTAAACAAATATATATATATAATATATATATATATATATATATTAAATACACAAAAGCCCCAACATTAACACCCACCCATTAACCCACAAGCTAACATGTAATAATATGAAAAACCACCGCCCAAGAGTTCACAGGTTGGCCCTCCTCAGTGTCTTTTTGATGGCCTTCAGTCTCCTTGTGTTTTTGTCCATATCCGTCTGAAAGCTCTCCAGGTTTTTGAGGGCCTTTTTCATGTCCCTCTGGAGCTCCCCTATTGCCAACATGTCCATTACAGCAGGTGTGGTAGTCTGTGGTGCAGAGGTTGATGGTGCAGCAGGTAGGACAGATGTGACGGTTGTGGCTGTGGTACTCTGTGTAGGTGTGGTGGTTGCTACAACCTTTGTGGCCAATGCCGGTCCCCCTTGGCTGAAAGCCCACAATTCCCCTGTGGCTCGCTCTCTTTGATAGCATCATGCCATCTTCTGGTACCCAGACTCAACATCCAAGATGTGTCGATATCGAACTGCCCGCTTTTGGGAAGACCTGATTTCCGCAACATCCATGTTGGCAGCTGTAAAAATGAGACAGGCAAACATCAGTGTCATCATTTTGTGATCCATGTACAGATGATAATCTAACACTCTGCCTCGATTTGCACATGCAGTCCAAATCACAGTCCAGATAATACAATGTCCCTGATGAATGTAATGGCAACGCTGCCTGCACATCATGTCTTTTACACCACTGCAAAGCACAACAAGAGTTGGACCAAATAAAGTGATCTGTGCATTGATGTAGTGCAATGTGTCACATTGCAAAGGCAGCAACTACTTCACATAGGCCAGGCCGACTAATCTTCATCATCTCAGTCAACTTCAAATCACACAACACCAGTGACTTGTAGATGTAATTGGCAGGATGGTATGCACTTGCTAATCATAAGGGGTCAGTGATGTTTAAGACACACGCATGCTTGAATGAGATGACTGTCATCTACACTGTGACCATCACATCTACCTACATACATGTTGTTCCCCCTACCCCTGTGCCTCAGGGGTGATGGGCATGCAATACATCATCACAACTGTCGAGGACAACCATGAAGGCATGTCCGCTAGTACATGGATTTAGTGAGTGGAACACATGAGGAGGGCAGCAACCTAGGAATAAGGTATCCATAGGTCATTCACATCTACATTCATGTGTCCAGTTGTGGACACCTATCAACAACTTATCTGCCAACACAATTCCCAAGACACCCACATTGAAACCAGCACATCTCTGGCCTTGACCTGCATGCACGCCTATTACATACCACATAAGTGTCATGTAAATGGAGTACAACGTATGAGGCTAGCTTCTGGGGGACAGTTACCCATACAGTCCTACATGTACATTACAATACAGGAATGCACAATTTTTTGTGGAAGACTGATGCATAACTGTGTTGTGAGAATGAGGATATGGCCCTGTGCCAATATACTAAAACTGGTGCACTTCCAAGTCACATGTGGTCCTACATGTAGCTTGTAACCACCTTGTTCACACACTGCTGCCTATTGCGCATCCAGTTGAGTAACATATCAGATCACGTGCCAGCTCATCATATCTTGCAATGAGTTCAACACACAAGAGTCACTCACACAACAGCTGCAATCACTACACGGGACACACATAATCACACTTACTGGATACGTCTGGGTCTTGAAATCTAGCCACTTCCCCGATGGTATAGGGGGCATGTTCACATGTAAGACATGGAAAGGAAATATACACTCAATGTCAGATCACTGTACATACGTGTGAACAACATATCACAGTGTGTAACATTTTACTTGAGTGAGCTGGTGATCCTGCATGAAGACAGTACAACAGACATACCACTGCAAACTCACATTGACACTGACACTCCAGTGAGTGACAGCCACACATCTGCACACATGCACTGGGCCTAAATATCATGTGGCGCTAAACCCTACTACAACCATTTGTGGCAAATCCATTTCAGATGGTATTCCATGGCATGATTTGTATTTTGGTAACAATTTCAATGGCACTTCCCTGGCACACTTCAATACAATTGACTCAGGTATTGTGGTTTGTGCCTCAAGGGACACTGCGTTACTGTGTGATGGACATGTGGCTCAATTTTCAGTCTGCAATTATCATGCATTCTGTGGTCCATGACAGATGTGGCACAGTTGTATGTATGTAACATATATCCCATTGGCAGTGTCCCCTAAGCCGTATATGCCCCCTTTGCCAACATAACGTCAGGGATCTTGTGTGTGTGTAATGATGACGATGTAGAGCTAAACATGGATTGCCCACTTTGCTGTCCCGATACAGTGAAATGTGGTATGCTGAGAGTGTCTTACCTGATCATCATTGACAGAATGCATGGGCACAGGTTTTGTAGCACCTGAAATGTGTGTCTAAGGGCCACATGTACAATGAACAAGTTTTGTGAGTCGCACATTGCAAGACTTAGCAACTCGCAATTTGTGAGTAGGATAATCTGATGTTCAGCACTGTCAATGACACTGTTTGCAATCCACAAATGGGGTAGCAAATGACCTACCTCATGAATATTCATGAGGTAGGTCTAATTTTGCAAACCCCTTGGGAATGGTGGCAATCACAGGGATGCTGGCCTGCTGAGCTCAGCAGACCACCATGTCCGTGACTTCTTTCAAATAAAGATGTATTTTCTTTTTGGAAATTTAGCCTTATTTCATTAAGGATAAACAGAAAGCATGTCAAAAACAAATATCATAACTTTTACTTTTTTTTTTTTAAAGCAGACAGTGGTCCGTGGGACCACTGCCTGTTCTGAAAAACTTTTTGGCGTGCATTCACAAAGAGGAAGGGATCCCATGGGGACCACTCCCCTTTTGCGAATGGGTTAGCACCAACTTGAGACTGGTGGTAACTGCAATTGTTTGGTGGTGGCATTCACGTTCACCAAACAATTAGCGGACTGCGAGTCACAAATAGGAAGGGAACACCCCTTCCTAAATGCCAATAGCAAATCCTGTTTTGTGATTCGGCAATATGATTGCAGAATGGAAAAATTGGGCATGTGCTTTGGAGTAAACATTTTTTCTTGACGTAAACACACAAATTCAGAAGACTAGGCCATTTGTGACTATTAAAAATAGTTTCATACATGTGGCCCTAAGTGATAGTCGTACATGACTCAACAAACCTCAGGCCTGCATTGAGAACATGTATAGACATTTGGACTCCATCTCAGTACTGGGACCCTAACCCTTTGTTCTGCTTGCATTCAACCTGGCCACAAACATTGCATGCAGCATGTCAACACATCTGCTACTGTCACTCAGGAGTATTCTACTGTACACATTTGTCAATGTGATACTCACCAACAGGGCCACTGATCACCACACCCAGATGGTCCAGCAGATCCTGCTCTCTGGCCACCATGTCAGCCCAGGGATGCTTTAGCTGGTGCTCATTCCTGCTTGTATGGTAGAGTCCCTTGAGGTGGTAGAGCACCTTTCCACACCGCAGACGCCTCTGTGTGATACCCCTGTATAACCCGCCCACCCATCCCCAGCATCGAGGGTAGGAAGTGGCACACCAGCCACACAAAGCCCCCAATCTCCTCCTCCCCCCATGCGGGTCAGCCTCGCCCTTCCCGACGTCCCTGAACAACAAATCCAAACTGAGAATGTGTAAAAAAGAGGAAAAGAAATAAAAATAAAGGAAACTTACAGCCCAAAACTATGAACCCCAACTAATCTAACCCCCAGGCAGACACCCAACAGTACAAATACAATATGAAAGACACCAAACTACACAACATCACATACACAGGTACAAGAAACAAATACATTTCATAAAAGACACAAAGAGACACAAGATACAATAAATGCAATCGAGACACCAGCAACACCAAGACACAGCCACACAGTCTAGAAATAGCACAGACTATTATATCTCTTCCTGTCCCCTTTGTGGTCCGTTTTCTGTCATGCATGTATTTTTTTTACGCATACGATGTTTGCGTGAACATTTTCAATGCATAACCTACATGTGCGGTGAAATACCACGCATTACCTGTTGACTTCAATTTCAATGGATATCCGCATGCGTGTGGTGTGCAGGTGGAATTCATGCAATGGTTAGTTTACGTTTGCATGATTTTTCAACACATTTGCGTCAAAAATGTTGTCTCTATCTGTAATTGCATGATTTTATGATATTTAACATGCATGTACCCTGTATCAACATGAAGATAGGATGGTATGGCGTGCAGTGCGTGGTATAGTGTTTGGCCATATGTGGGAGAGCATGCAACTGTGTGTTTTAGATGTGAATGATCTGTAACAACAATGTGTGTGTTTCTGATGGAATGGCATGCAATACATTGGACATCATGCAAATGTATGAATGAGTTCCGAATGGGTATCTACATCTGATGGCAATCAGTGATCTACAACAGTCATGATATGTGTTTGTAATGTGTGTTGACTCATGTGATGTGTGTAGTTGTTTAACTTAGGGGAAATTACATTTCACACAACAAGCTAAACTCAGGTATCATTGAGGGTGGCTGATGAGTGCTTTGTAGGATATGTTACCCCTCATATGTCATTAATTGTTGATTACGACTTCATGGTGACTTGTGTGTGGACTACACAAATGTCTGACATGAGTACATGTTTGGTACATACTGTGTTTGAAACACTGTGCCTTAATTCTACCCATAAAATATTTGGTACACATCAGTTTGACTCATTACAATTACCTAAGTTACTTGTATTGCTGTGGTGGACCTTCTGCTCTGGCTGCATGTGTTCACATATTTTCAGATCTGCATTGTACAGGAGTGTCCAGTTCAAGTGTGTGGGTATGTGTACCCTGTGTCAGAATTGGGCTCCATGGTGTCATGGTTTCAGACGGGTCTAGTCAGGACTCTGTTGGGGCACCCGTTGAGTTCACAGTGTATCTTGCAAGGAGGTAGTGTACCAAAGCAGAAGAGTAGCTAAAGGCATACAAGGGGAAAGGCCAGCTATGGTAAGGCAGAGAAAACAGAAAGGTGAAGGCAGAGCAACCTTAGTGTGAACAAATATGGAATGGGTCAGTAATGGACAAACACACTGGGGTTATTACTAAGGTTGTCCACAGGGTAGGGCTCAGAACTTCCCACAGCAACAGGGAACGTCAGTGCCTCTGCACAGATTAATCTTACAGATAGTCACCACACAAGCCCCATTGAAAGGAGGCAGCAGAAGTGATTCGGTGTCTGGACCCTTAGGGCACAAACAAGGACTGTACTTACATGCACAGAACTTGCCCTTGTGGGTCCGGCTGGAGACACAGTGGCAATTCCTCTAATATAGCACTCTGTCACTGTTAGGCACTAAAGACTACATGCAACACTAGACAAAAGTATGTGGGCTGAATTTGCCTCCTGGAAACCAGGTGCCAACCCAAGTACAAAGGAAAGCACTTCTACACAGGTGAGGTCTGATGGGACACTTACCAGACATGATAACCCAAGAGGAAACAGAAAGTGAAGAAACTAACTAGGAGGCAAAGCTAGGAACTTGAAACAGGCTCAGGCTGATGCAAAGGCAGGAACAGGTCTGGGAAACAGAAAGCAGACTCTGACTAGAACAAGCAGGAACAGGACTGGTAAAACAGAGAGCAGGTTCAGGCTGAATCAGGACTGTAACACAATCCAAAAAGGGGTCTGGAACACAAAGGAATAGTACTCCAATGCACGACGAGGAGCTTCAGTGATGGCAGCTTCTAAGCAGTTCCAGGCAGCAGCAAGGCCAGGGCAGGGTCACAAGGCTGGGCTGCACAAGAGAGGTCACAGGTGTGTGCAGCTTCAGTCTCTCACAAGTCCTGGAGGAGAGAATCCAGTATAAAGGGACAACCGGGCTTTTCCCTTAGACAGCAATGGACAGAAGATTACAGGTCTTACTGACTACCATGCAGTGCATTATGGGACCTGAAGTCCATGGAAGCTAATTTAGTTCTTCTATAGCATGCGATGTGGAAAAGGGAAGCAAACTGGAGTCAGAAAGGAACTCTGGGTGAGTGTCAATGATGATTCCCAGGCTACAGATAGTCCATTTACAGTACCCCCTAGAGATGGGAGGGCAGAGACGTAACACATGGCAGTGGCAGGACTTATTTCCAGGGATGGACTGCACAGGGCATGTGTTGTGAACATTGTTTGTCATTCCTGGGGCACTCACGCTATCCATTTTCACAAATGATGCCCCCCTTGCAGAGATTGCAGGTGTCACACTTACTAATGTCAGGGGTCTGTTCATACATTCCTGTTTCCACTGATATTTCACATCCACTGCCTCATGTATGGGGCGCTTATTTACCTTATGATTGGAGATGTCATTGTTGTGTGTCATGTGCTACAGTAGACCATGTTGGCAACGTGGATGTGAGTCATATGCTGTGGTCCATTGATTTTGTCCTTCATATGTGAAATTCAAGAGATGATAATTTTTTTTATATGTGTTTGATGTTTTCTGTACAATCATTAGCATCACATGTGATGTTGCATCAGAAGTAGTCAGATTTCTCTTTATAACATGCTCCCTGAGGTAATACTCATATTCCTAAGGAACATGTGATGGAGAATGAAGAAACCAGAGCAGGATTGTGTTATCAAGTAAGGTGTTTATTTACATATCTTAACAAGGTGTGTAGAGTGACTATTAAATGAAAAAGTTTGGTACAATTTGCTGGCCGCGGCGCATTCGTGCAGCTGTGTTCTGCTGGTCCCCCTAATTTTCCCTGCCACCTTCCTCCTCCTCCTCCTCAGGCAGTTCTTGGTCCGGCTCACATAAAGGGATGTTCCTCCTCACACAAATGTTGTGCAGGATAACACAGGTAAGTATACTTTTACACACAATGTGTGGGGCATATAGGAGGCCGCCTCCTGTGATGTCCAGGCACCTGAATCTGAACTTCAGGATGCCAAAGGTCCTTTCCACAATGGTGCGTGTCCTACGATGTGCTTCATTATAGGCACGCTTTGCTGCTGTGCTTGGGTTGGGGAATGGGGTCATGATCCATGGCTGGATCCCATAACCCTAATCTGCTATAAAAGATAATAGGAGTGAGTATTTTGTTAGTGCTTGCAACAGGAATGCCATGTAGCATGGCAGTTGATATCTTGTGTTGTCTGCGACTCATATGTGTTTGTGGTATTGTGTGAGATCCTGGGCTTCTGTGAGTTTTTTCTGCAGTGGGTTGATTGACTTGGCAACTTGTATTTGGCTCATTGACCTGGGATCTATGTTTTTTTCCAAACTGTTGGTCAGTATGTATGAACCATGAGTTGTGCAATGTCCAACATGTTTTAGTGTGCTTTCCCTGGAGGGGACATGATACTTACACACACACAATGGATTCAGATGTGGTGGTAACATGGTTGCACTACATGGCCTGGACATCCCATCCATTTAGACATATGTCATTGCAGATGAAATGCAACAGTGAGGCGTTTTGATTTGTCTAGGTGACATGCACAACACATCTCCATAAGTTGGCAGCACTGAGGTGTTCAGTATTGACAATGCACAATTGTCCCCCATGTGTGACTTGTTTCTAGGCAAGCCTTTGTTGTTCCTTCTGCCAGTAGCTCATGTACAAATATGACCCTACACTACCAAATTTGCTCCAGGGAACCTGGCTAACTGCCTTGTGGATGTGGAGATATCTGTGCAGGAAGGGCCATCTCCCTATACATATGCTATTTTGATGGACAGTTGGCTCTTTCAGTGTGTGCAGCAGTGTGCAGTTTGCATTTGTGCCACATAAATAAGTGTTCATAGCACAGTCCACTTCCTTATTGCAACCTGGCAACGGCACTCCAGGAGTGATGTATGATGTTGGTACTGCCTTAGTATTTCCAAGTCACCTACATGTGAGTCAGCATCATCATGCTTTGTGTCTCATGGTGTTAGACCTGCAGCAACAAACATTGCACACCCCTTCCACACTACATACTGCTTGGGAGGGTGACTGATTGAATATGTGGCCTAATGTAATTGTAAATGGTTCATCTTCCAGAGCAGGCCATGTCATTGTAACTGTGGGCTTTGAAATTGGTTTCTTGTTACTCTAGAGTGGCAGCTAATGTTTGTGGCAGCCGTCATTTTTCCAAAGGTGTGCATCCCATTGTGTCAGGCTGTACAACATAAGTACCAGTGTCACACCTCAGTGTCATCATGTCCACATGTCAATGTAGTAAGTATGTTTTGTGGGTCCTAAAGGGTTATTGTGCTGTGTGTATATTGCTAGGTTTATGGACTTATCGACAAGAAGGCCATTGCCGTATTGTCCATCCTGGAAGTGCTGAATGATCGTGCTGTGGGGAAAAATGAATACATCATGGACACTCCCAGGATACTTGGCCAAGATGATAGTGAACAATCCCTGGTGGTCAAGTATGGCCAGCACATTGATGGAATGTGTGTGCTTTCTGTTCTGGAATAAATGCCCTGTTGCTGCAGGTGGGACGATCTGGACATGGGTGTAGTCAATTGCACCGAGCACAAGCGGGAAGTCTAGTATTTGATAGAAGCCCTGTTTGATCTCCTGCTGCTTATGCTGGGTGTTGGGGAAGCTGATGTGGCGGGTGTGAGGGAGATTATGGCATCTAACACCTTTGGCAGGAAGGCCGAGAATGAGGGCTGTGATACCCCAGCAACCAGGACACCCGTTGTCTGGAAGGAGCCACTTGCCAACATATGCAGGACAGCTAGCAGCTTGGTCACCAGTGGTATGTTGTGTGGTGTCTCCAGGTTAGCTGCTAGTTGTGGCTCAATATGGCGCAGCAGCTGCTGTATGGCTTACCAGTTGAGTCGATACCTCCGGATGATGTACTGTTCCCCGAGGCCATGGAGGGTTGTCCTATTCCTGAAGACCATCTCCTGCCTTCTGCGTTGCCTTTGTGGGCCACGTTGGGGTGGTGGTTGCTGCTGCTGTTGGTCCTGTGCTCAGCGCTGTCTTGCAAGCTGCATCAGTAGTACTTCCATGTTGTTCTGTAAGTCTGTAATGTTGCTTGTGTGTGTTTTCCTTAAATAGTGGTGTGTTTGCCTCATTTTAATGCCTGCCCTGACCCAGGAGTTAGAATTTGATGCAAATTGGGTTAGCGTAATTTTTCAGGTCCGCCTCCCCCCATGCGTCATTTTTGCCCAGGTGCATAAATATGGCACTAGGGTCTTTGAGTCATTTTTTGGACAGGAATCCCTACCTTGCATCTCATTGACGCAAGGCGGTTTCACACATCTTTAAAATGACGTTAACTCCATATTTTTTATGCTAGACGGGTCTAGCGTGAAAATCTAAATATGGAGTTCAGTTTGCGCTGGATTTGCGTAAAAAAAATGATGTACAACAGGCGCAAACAGAGTATAAATATGGGTCTCAAAGTGGATTGATTTTGTTAGGTAAAGAAACTGCAATGGTGGCATGAGAAGTGTATGCAAAAATGGAATCACTAGCGGACAAGCGTGGATTTGATCTGCCCAGAGAAAGAAACTATGAAGGAATGCTAGAACGGTAGCTGGAGATAGGGATTTAAGGGCACTGAGGCTAAAAGACTTGAGAATGCATGTGAAGAAATATAGAAAGATAGAAACAATCTATAAAAAGTTTCCCAACAGTCAGGCTCACATTAATCCAATGGACTTGGAATTATCTCCACCTCAATCCTTACCCCTCCTAGTCAACTTTCAACCTTGAATGTTAGACCCATTCATTGGGCTTTTGGCTGAAGCAAAATCAGACTCTCCTCTTGATTTCTGCCCACCCAGAGTTAGCGCTAATCTTGTGCCTTTCATCACGTCCACCATTCTCTCACTCTTCAACCTCTCCTAAGACACAGCTAAAATCCCACTAACTTGGAAAGCTGCACAGGTCTCCCTGATATTAAACAAAACAAATGCAGACTCCAAGAACATGTCTAACTTTCAAACTGTCGACCCATCTCTCTGCTCCCATTTTTGGGGAAAATTCTGGAAAGCCTATTTAACAAACAGCTCAGGCCTTTCCTCAAGGACCATAAAATTCTTGATGCCTCTCTGTTGGGATTAAGAGCTCACCACAGCATGGAGACAGAGCTGGTGGCAGTCACTGACACCATTCGCCTCTCTGTAGATGTGGGCTCACCTGCCATGCCATGCTTGTGCGGCTAGATCTGTCAGCAGCCTTTGACACCATCTCACATGTAACTCTGCTTCATAGACTGCATGAGATCAGTGTTGGTAGCAAATCTTTCTATTGGTTTGCAGATTTTCTAGATAGTCGTATGCAGACAATCATGCTGGGTTCATTTAAATCACACTCTATTTCCATGAATAAAGAGGTGCCTCATTCCTGAGTTTGAGGTTTTTAACAACTATGTAGGTCCCGTGCCCAGATTGTTAAATCCTGTGTCTTTGATGTCATCTCATATGCAGATGACACCCAACTGGTTACCTTGTTTGGAAAAGGTTAAGTTCCTTTTGATGGAGTGTATGAGAAAGATTGCAGCCTGGATGACGACAAACTGTCTACCACTGAAAAGAGCACAAAAAGGCAGGCTTGTTTTTCTAATGTGCAGCTACTTTAGACATTTTCACCTGGCTACCATTCGCTTAAAAAAAAACCTTGATACATGCCTTGGTTATAAGCCAACTTGACTAAGGTAATGCCTTGCCTATTGCCACTAACGACACCTTATTGGCCAAGCTTCAGGTAGTGCAGAATACAGCTACTCTCCTGGTCTGTAGTTTGCCAGCAGATTCACCATTGGCACCTACTTTACGATCTTGGCACTGGCTTTCGTTTAGAAAGTGCATCAGTTTCAAAAGCTGCTGCCTTACTCATAAGGTTCTGATGGGGGGTGCCCCCTTCTATCTAAAGGACAAACTGAGCTAGTACTGTCCAGCAAGAATCCTTAGAACAAATGATAAGGCACTCTTGACTGTTCTTTGTTTCCATGCCACCAGACTAGGGGGGTCATTCTGACCCCCGCCGGCGGCGGATGCCGCCGGCCTGGCGGGAAGCACTAGAAGACCGTACCGCGGTCAAAAGACCGCAGCGGTCATTCTGAGTTTCCCGCTGGGCTGGCGGGCGACCGCCAGAAGGCCGCCCGCCCGCCCAGCGGGAAACCCCCTTCCACGAGGATGCCGGCTCCGAATGGAGGCGGCGGAGTGGAAGGGGTGCGACGGGTGCAGTTGCACCCGTCGCGATTTTCAGTGTCTGCCACGCAGACACTGAAAATCTATGTGGGGCCCTGTTAGGGGGCCCCTGCAGTGCCCATGCCAGTGGCATGAGCACTGCAGGGGCCCCCATGGGCCCCACGACACCCGTTCCCGCCAGCCAGGTTCTGGCGGTGAAAACCGCCAGAACCAGGCTGGCGGGAAGGGGGTCCGAATTCCCATGGCGGCGCTGCTTGCAGCGCCGCCGTGGAGGATTCCCTGGGGCAGCGGGAAGCCGGCGGGAAACCGCTGGCTTCCCTTTTCTGACCGCGGCTTTACCGCCGCGGTCAGAATGCCCCCGGAAGCACCGCCAGCCTGTTGGCGGTGCTTCCGCGGTCGTTGGCCCTGCCGGTCCATGACCGCCAGGGTCAGAATGACCCCCTAGGTGTTACAGCGTTCTTCTTTATTACCCCTTCGAGCTGGAACCAACTTCTGTTCCATCTATGCAGTTCTTGGACTTTGGCAAGTTTAAAAAAATCTTTGAAGACTTGGCTGTTATAGCTGTTTCTGTGCTTCCTCAGTGCCAAGATATATATCTGGGTATGATTTGTTGCACTATGTCAAGTAGAAAAAGTAGAAATAACATAACATAACTGTTGGAAAATGGGTTATTGGTAAGGGCAGGTAAGTACCTACACTAAGCAATAGGACACTAACCTCCACTTAGGTCCAGTTAGGTATCAGTAAATTAAACCTAGCTCAACCCTTGGTAGCTTGGCAACGAGCGACGAGGCTTAACTTAGGAGACAAAGCGTAAAGCATTCAAATATCACAAAACAGTAATTAAATAAAACACAGGAAACAGTTTAAAAATTCAAAATCAATTTATAAAAATAGATTATGGGGGTTATTACAACTTTGGAAGAGGTGTTAATCCATCCCAAAAGTGATTGTAACGTGACGGATATACCACCAGCCGTATTACGAGTCCATTATATACTATGGAACTCGTAATACGGCTGGTGGTACATCCGTCACATTTGTGACGGATTAACACCTCCTCCAAAGTTGTAATAACCCTCTATATTTTTATCTTTAAAATTACACCAAAATGAATAAAAGCGGATAAGGGGAACCAGAGATATGAATTTTTAAAGAATTAATGCTTTCTAGCGCATAGAAGCAACTAGCGCTCAAAGGGTTAAAAAATGTCACACTGAAAAGGGACAAAGGGCTATATTTATACTTTTTGACGCAAAGCTGCGCCGCCGCAGTTTTGCGTCAAAACTTTTACCGCCGGCTAACGCCATTTCGATGCGTCGTGCGGGCGTCAAATTTATACTTTGACGCACGGCGGCGCAATCAACAGGTGGGAGTCATTTTTTTTAACGCACATTGTGGCGTCAAGTCGTAAAGGAAAACGACGTTAACGCGATGTAAATGACTGTGGGTCGATTTACGACACCGCAACCCGGATATGCGCCGTTTTTTTGGACGCAATAACGTCAAAAATACCCGCGAACACTGCCCTTTCAGCAGAGGAGAGCCAAAATGGATCCCAGATGCCACTACAGACCCCAGGAAGATGACAACAGACCAGGAACCAGCCAGGATGATCCATACAAGAACCAGGACATATATAGAAAAAAAATAAAGTGTCGCTTCAGTGCAGAGGAGCAGGAAATTCTGGTTAAAGAGGTGACGGAACACCAGCACCAACTGTTCATCACCTCTAAGTTGCCAATCAGTAGGAGAGAGGACATAGGGCAACAAATTGTTGACAAGATCAACAGTGTGGCTGAAGTACGCAGGACAGTCACTGAGTGTAAGAAACGCTGGCATGACTGCAAACGTAGGACAAAGGAAAAAATGGCCAGGAACAGGAAGGCAGCATTGCAGACTGGAGGTGGGAGTCCAGCACACCAGGAGGCCCTGGACCACATGGAGGAGATGGTCGCAGCCGTCATCCCTGAGGAGATCATCACAGGGATTCAAGGACAGGACAGTGCAGACTACCACGAGACAACGCACATGCAGGGTAAGTTGCATGGGGATTTAAAATACAATAATGTTGACTGTAAGCAGGGGGGGAAATACCTACTACACATTGCATGTAAGTCAGCATATACATGGAGTGGCATGGGTAAAGGGGTATGGCAGGGGGGCATGCCCTGCACATACAGAAGCTGGGGCACAACATAACACAACAGCAACAACAGCCCCATGGGGGCATCCTGTCATGACAACAATGGAGCTAAGGGAAAGCCTCGACAGGAGGGAAGGCCACTACGTCAAACTTACATCCTGGCACTCGTCAGCCAAAATATCTCCTACATTAACTAGGGCCCTATCAGCAATCCTCTAGCCAAACCAACAACTGCAATGTAACTGCAACAACAGTTGACACTAACACCTCTGATCTCTGTGCAGCTATAGTAGCCAATGGCAGTAACCTCCCCATGGAACATACATACCTAAATTAGGGGGTGAGGATGACATCTGCAACAATCTCCTGAAACAAGACAAAGGCCCCAGTACACTCATATGTCAATGCCCATAGTTGTCACATACATCAGCCAAAGTAAACAGCAATAGGAGCAACACAGCACTAAGGACACACACATGCTGCATATGTCAGGGTCCTTCCCGTGCCTGGCTAACAAGGCAACATCACAAATGTCATACTGCTCAGACAACAGCATTGAGGAGGGGACACATGCAACTGGTCACTTAAATACACCTGCACAGTCAGAGGACCAAATAGGACATTGATACGATAATCAGGGCATTCCAATTTAACACACATTACCCAACATCAGCAGGACACATTAACAATGTCTACATCCATATCACATCATAACATTGCCATGCATAGGCTATGCCACATGTCAATTACATTTAAGTCAATGTGAACAATCAGGGATTGGGGCAGGTCCTGAGAGGCAAGTGTGCTGCCAGGGCAATCAGAACACCCACCGCCAGTGAAAGGTCTCACCATAAGAATGGATATACACGGAGGGTCGAGTAGGACAAAAAGATGGCTATTCTCTATTTGGTACAAAGCAACACCTAGAGGCGATTAGGCAGACAAGTCTGATAACTCAATATCATACATGTGACACACAGGTGGGCCATAGGCCTATAACAATGCCCATATGAAGGACAGCAGATACCAATACCAAACAAGATCACAAAGTAAATTCATCAAAAGGCTGGCATGTTACGTAAAAATTGTCACAACACAGACACTAATTGTACCCTGTTTCATTGAAGAGGAACATGGATCTCCTGCCGATATGCCTGTCCCTGATTTCCCTGATGACATGGATGACGAGCCCATAAACATTCCCCAGGAGACAATCCAAAAGGTCCTTGAAACCCTCCAGACCCCACCTTCAGTCACAAGGAGGAGAACAGAACAAGCAGCCATCACAGAAGAACCACCCACCACCCCAATTGCAAGACCTGCCAGCTCCTACACAGCTGAGGACTCTGACGACACTGGCACCAGCTTTGAAAGAACTGTAGTTTGAGTACAGCGGGAGCTGGCCAAGGAGGTGCGGGTTGGGATGCAAAATATGGCAGCCAGCCTTGAGGGGGTGCGCTCGTGCATGATGTCATCTGCAGAACAGGCAGCAGCTATGCAAGCCCTAACATCCATACTGCAAGGACTACAAGAAACTGTCAAGGAATTCACCACTGCAGTAAGGGAGTTGCCACAACACCTCGCACCCCAAACTTTCCACTGCATGCACGAATGCAATCATGACTCCCTCAGGGCCGACCTGGCTGCCTACCATCGTGATGTAGCTGCTATTCTCAAAAACCAGCAGGCCCTCCTTGCTGCAGCACTGCCCTTAAGACCTTCACAGGGAGCAGCGACCGGGATGTCTGACTCCACGTCTTCTAACACTGAGGTGTGTGTTGCCCATTCACAACCAACAACAACAAGGACGAAGCAGGCAATACACACATCAGAAGAAGAAGACATGGAACAGATCACATTCACATGGAAGAGTACCCGGAAGCACTAGTCCCTGCACCATGGCCTACTTTGACCAAGGTCCTACGTTTTGTCAATTGCCAGTCTCACTACAACTATACTCAATGACTGTTCTGCTAACCACTGTATAACTTGTCAGCATTGCCAGTGAATGTCTCTCTCCTGCTAATTGGCAAATCCTGTCCCTCTGCACTGTTGGTAACATCACCCCAGCATGTCAGGAGCATCATCCACACCCCTTCTGTAGGATCACCATGTAAGAATGCACTAGAACGGACTCAGCAAACATGGACAATGTACATTTTGCACTACAGCACCTATCAATAAATAGCACTTGCACACCTAATATGTCTCTGTGTAATTTGACACATCAACTGTGCAGTAGATAACTCAAAAGTGCCTTTGTGACAACCATGTAGCTTGTCAATACAACTGTCCTGACATCATGTAGTCAGATACATCTGTGCAGTGGCCAGGATTGCATCATAGCCTGACCATCCTGAGGAGAATAACTGATGAAGGGAGAAACCACACACAATCATGCTGTGTTGGACAGAATAATGCTCCATCAATAGCAATCAAAGTCAACTAATTGTGGCTGATAAATGTGGGCACCATGCAATACTAAAACATTAAATTATGCAGTCTAATCTAAGCAAACACAACTAATCACAGCATCAATCACCCTTTCTGAGTATACTTCCAAGAAGGGAAGTCATGCTGAATTGTTGCACACATGATCTATGTCTATAGAATGCTGCAGGGTCAATTGGAGGTGCTGCTGCTTTCTGTGTGCTTGCAGAGGTGCGCTGTGTGGGAGTTGATTGTAGCCCACTGGACTGCCCTGCAGCTCTTATATTGCTGGGTCCTGGTCGTGCTGCAGAGGCAGGGACAACTGTCCCCGCCGTTGCTGGGGCCATTTGGGGAGAACTGGTGGTTGTGGTGGTGGTGGCTGTAGTGGGCAACGTTGGGCCACCCTGTGGTGAGGCCCACCATGCTCCGGAGGCCCGATCCGCCTGGTATTTTCGGGCCATCCGTCAGAACCCCGACTGCACCTGCAGGATGTGCCGGTACCTCATGGCCCGCCTCTCAAATTCATGCCTCTGTGCAGAAGAGAAAGGGCAACTATTTACCATAGGAAATGCATTGGGTGGAATAGCACAATGGGTCAATTGGAAATTACTTTTACTGTAGTTGTAACAGCTCATATCATCATATAGATCATTGAAAGTCTCAGAGGAAGTACATGGGAAGCCTGCATACAAAGGGCATCTCACACATAGCATATACATGTATCTACATGATGGGTGACATAAGCCTAAACTTCTCATCATGAAAATTACTAATGCAGCTGACATTATGGCTGCACCTCCTCTGCCTATTGCCTGGACTACATATGTCAGTGTATGTGATAACAATCACAACCCTCAATATCTGCGATTTGTAATTGGATTTGCTAGTATAGAACTCATGTGCCATAACCGAGTGTGTACACTAGGTTCAAAACAAAGTTTCAAATGGTCAGAAGTATGTGTAACATACTGGTTGCTACAGTCCTAGGTACCCTATTCCCAAACACATGGCTGACTTTGAGGGGGGGGGGTGGGAAGAACATCCAACAATCCCATAATCAATGCACACCCAGGAGTGTATAGAAAGCTCAACATGTTTTTGCCTCCACACACACACCACCAGTGAAGGGCTAGCAACAAATCGGAGTCAGCTAAACCTTGTCCTATCCAAGGTCCACACATGTCAAAATGTACTGACTTAGGCCAACATCACATACTACCAGCGAGGCATATTTTTCTACAGACACAGAGGAGCAAGAACACCCATGATCATGAATAGCATGTACACCTCGCCATTGCACTCTAGTCCCACACACTTCTAGTGCAACTTGTGGAAGTACATGCACCCGGAAGATCCAACCTACAGTGTACTCAGTCCATCGTTAACTAGGGAAGCAGCAGATTTCAGTCAAGCCATTTGCAGAAGCTATCTGGGAGAATGTCAGTCTGAAATGCAGACTCAGTCCGAGACAAGTCCCAGAGCAACTCTTACATTAACCAGTGTGTGAGAAACTGGGGCTGATTGCAGAGGCCCCCTAACTTTTTGCCCCCATTTTCCACTTTATGCTGGTGTTTTCCTGACTCTGATGGTGCCCTGGGTACTGCTAACCAGTCCCAGGGCCTGTGCTCTGTGTAAAATGGATATGCAAAGTAGGCTAATTATAATTGGCTAAGTAAACCTACCTATAAGTCCCTAGTATATGGTAGGGCATGTAGGTTTAGGGACCACAGCATAGGTGGTGCACACCTAGGTGCATTGCTGAGGTGCCCAGTGTCATTTTAAAAGCAAGCCTGCCTTGCTTTTAAATTAAAGTTATATGCAAATTCGACTTTGGAATTAAAGGTACTTCCAAAGTCTTAAACTACCTTATTTTTACATATAAGTCACCCCTAAGGTGTGCCCTATGTGCCCCTAGGGCTGGGTGCCATGTAACTATAAGCAGGGACTTTATAAAAATAGATTTATAAGCCCTGGTGAGGTAAAAACAGCCAAATTCGTTTTTCCCTCATTGAAGTAAATGGCCTTCATAGGCTAGAATGGGCAGACTTTATTTAAAATTTTAAAGTCTCCTTAAATGTTACATACCAAGAATTTGGTATCAAATTGATTGTTATAATAAATCCCACAACTTCCAGTTGTTGGATTTAATATAACTAGTGCAGGTAAAAAGTTTAGACTTTACCTAAAAAGTTGCCAATTTCAGCTCTGCATTGTTTTTGCTGCTGTGCTCTGATTGGCCAGCCTGCAGCAGCTTCTGCCAGGCTACTTTAATGAGGTGTGAAGTGGCCTGACTTCACACAAAGGAATGTGCTTGGGGGAGAGAATCTCCCCTCAGCAGATGGGGAAGCAGGAAGGGGGAGGGCTGCCAAACTCGTCTTCAAAGGCAGAGAAGGACATTTGCAGCACCCAGCAACACCCCCATATCCTGCAACCCCAGACAGCTAGGTGCCCCCTTGATTAGATTAGGAGAGGGCAGGAGAGGGGTGTGTTTATGATTTTTAGCCACACCAGTGGGTGGGCTCAGCCAGATCTCTCCTCTAAAAATCAGATTCATCCATTTTGGATTTTTAGAGACTGTTGCCTTCTGGGATGGATTTTTGCCACACTTCCCAGGAAGTGGTCATCACAGGGGGACGACCCTGTCCCTGATTGGAGGACCAGGGCCCCCCTGCTTTTCACCCAGGAGCAAGGATAAAACTGGCAGACCTGCACCCACGCCTCAGATCCCCACCAAATTTCAAGAAGAAAGAACTACAAGGAGAAGAAGGACTGCCCTGCTGGACCCCTGGCCTGCACCTGGACCCTGCACTCAGAAAGACTGCACCAGCTGCACACTTGGGCTTCACCACAAGAAGGACTTTGCCTGGCTTCCACTGGTTCAAGGAGGGACTCCCTGTTTGCTACAGGTGAAAAATTGCTAACCAGAGTCCCCTGCACCAACTCCTGAAAAAGTGACCAGCTGACCACTGTCCAGTGGCCAAAAAGGAGTTTGCGCCAGGTGCACTCTGGGAGTTGAAGTCCGCACTTCCCAAGGACCATCACAGAACTTCTGGACCCTTGGGGTGAGCTGTGGACCCCAAAAGAACCTTAAAAGAACATCTGGGTGAAGCCCCAGAAGTTTGGAAAAGATTGGAGAAATTTTGGAAAAAAGCTCCATAAAGTGACCGACCCGACGCGGAAATTCTAGCCGGCTTGCCTCAACCGCGACCCGGCCTGACTTCGTGGTTCGTCCCGGTAAAGAAAAACATCTGAAAAAACGACTAAGTCCGAACGTAAAAAGTTGACCGGGACCTTCCAGCCATCGTATCCGAGAAGGGCTCCACGGACGTCGGATCAAGATCCAGGTTTACCCCGGTCGAAGGATTTTCATCTCGAAAAAACGACTAAGTCCGAAGGTAAAAATCACCACCGAGGAAACCGACTTCGCGTATCCGGACAAGGGCTCCAGGAGGTCGGATCCAACTGGCAGGTTCGTCCCGGGGAAGAAAAACATCGAAAAAGAGACTAAGTCAGAAGGTAACTTTTTAACCGAGGCCTCCCGCGACTTGTAGCCGAGCAGGGCTCCATCGCGGTCGGCCTGAAAGTTTGACTTTGCCCCGGTCCTGGTGCAACCAGATGACCCGATTGGCGCTTTTCGTTTCTGAGCGCTAGAAAATAATAATACTTTAAAAATTCATATCTCCGGTTCCCCTGAACCGATTTTAATCGTTTTTGTGTCATTTTAAAGATAAAAATATAAGCTATTTTTATAAATTGGTTTTGGATTTTTAAACTGTTTCCTGTGTTTTATTTAATTACTGTTTTGTGATATTTGAATGCTTTACACTTTGTCTCCTAAGTTAAGCCTTGACGCTCGATGCTAAGCTACCAAGGGTAGAGCTGGGATTAATTTACTGAGACCTAACTGTACTTTTGTGGAGGTTTGTGGCTTGTTGCTAGGTGTAGGTACCTACCTGCCCTACCAATAACCCATTTTCCAACATAATTGGAAGCAGCGACGGGATCCTGTACTTGTGTTCAATATCACGTTACAGTTTTAGATAAAACAAATTAAAAATCCTTTAAATTGTCCTAGTGCAAAAATTGTTTTTAATTTGTAATTTTAAATTTTTTTTAAAAATTAATTTGGATTAATTTCAATTATTGAATTTTTGTAATTTTTCTAAATTCTTGTTTCCAATTTTTGCAAAAAGTTTTTGTTGACACAAAACTAGGGAACCATGGAGCTTGATCTGGCTAGCCTACCCACACTGACAGTAGTCCAGCTTAGGGGGTTGTGTATTGAGAGGGGGTTGCCTGCAACCCCTGATCTCAGGAAGCAAATCCTGATTAAATCCCTGACAGCATGGGCTGAGGCCCAAGAGGTAGAGACAGAGGAAGCTCCAGAGGAGGAAGAAAAAGAGGAAGATGTTAACTCTAACCACTCAGGGGAGGGAGGGCATCAGACCCCAAGTGAGGAAGAGGAGGAACGGTCCTCACTGGACACAGTCACTAGGGGCAGACCCAAAGCTAGTGGTAGGAAGAGGGTCCTTTCAGGAAGAGAGAACCCATCCATCAGGGAGAGAGAGCTGGAAGCCCAGCTAGCCTACATAGCTTTGGAAGCAGATAAGCTTGCCCTAGAAAAGAAAAAGTGGGCAAGCAAAGAAAAAAAAGATGGAGGCAGCGAGAAAGAAACTGAGGTGTCCCTGGGTGGGGGTTTTGCCCCCAGATTACCCAAAGGGGTGGTTCCTGCCTATGTGGAGGGGGACGACATAGATAAGTGGCTGGGGGCCTTTGAGAGGGCCCTCCAGATGAGGAAAGTCAAGCCTCAGTACTGGGGTTCACTCCTTTGGGAGTTAGTTCCCAACTCTGGGAGGGATAGGCTCCTAACCATGAGTGGGGAGGATGCAGACTCATACCCCAGTATGAAGAGTTGCTTGACTAAAAAGTTTGGTCTAACCCCAGAGCAGTATAGGCTTAAGTTTAGGGACACCCAAAAGACAAGCACCCAGTCCTGGGTGGACTTTGTGGACATTTCAGTAAAAGCACTGGAGGGCTGGATTATTGGCAACAAAGTAAATACTTATGAGGGGTTATACAATCTGATCATGAGAGAGCACATCTTGACCAATTGTATCCAAGAAAGGTTACGCCAGCATCTAGTGGACTCTAAGCTGACCAACCCTAGAGAGCTAGGGGAGGCAGCTGATGAGTGGTTGAGAACCAGGGTGGTTGTCAAGTCCCAGGGGGGAGACTCCAAGAAGGGGGGGACAGGTCCCCAAAAACCTAAGGAGGGAGGTGGTAAGCCCACCACAGAGACTCCCTCTGTACCCCAGAACCCTAAGAAGGAGGAGAGTAAATCCCACTCCCACTCTGACATGCAGAGACAGGGAGACCCCGGGTTAAAAAAGCTCTTGGACAGTAGGGCTTGCTTTGACTGTCAGCAGACAGGTCACTTCAGAGGAGATGCAGCCTGTCCAAAGAAGGTGGTTAGCACTGGGCTGTCCAGTGTAGCCATAGAGGAGGACTCCTCAGATGATGAAGTCCTCCTAGCATTGTGCTGGGAGACAGGACCAGATGGTAAGCTGGTGATCCCTGAGGGTGGGAGTAGGCACTTCCACCACATTCAAGTGAATGGGATCCCTACCACTGGCCTGAGAGACACCTGTGCCAGTCACACTGTAGTGAGTGACCGGTTAGTGACCCCAGACATGTATGTCCCAGGAAAGACAAAGAAAGTCAGGATAGCCACAGGGGAGGTCACCTCCAAACCTGTAGCCATAGTGCCCCTAGAGAGGGAGGGTATCCTTGACTGGATTAGGGTGGTAGTCAGTGCTGACCTTCCCCTAGATTGTATCCTGGGCAATGACCTCCCAGAGGTGAGTCTGGTCACAGATGGGGTGGTCGCCCAGGGCGCCCCCCCAACCCAAAGTCCTGGGGAGTCAGTCCCTACAGTTAGGAGACAGGGGTCCCCAAGAAAAGGAAAGAAGAAAAGGAAGGGTAGGCCACTCTTAAAGAGAGTTCCAGGGAGCCAAAGGCCTTCTGCCCCAGTAGGGGGGGAGCCCAGAGTTGGCACTGGTGAGGCCTCACCTGACCCCAAGGAAGTCCTGAGTAGTCAGGCAGCTGTCCAGATGCAAGGTGTTGCCCCTGCACTGACAGAAGGGAGAGTGGAAGGAGGGTGTCTGCCACAGGAGGTGGTAGCCCCCCACTCTAGACAGCAAGAGGGGTGCCAGGACCCCAAAGATGCCCCTAAACCAGCTCAGCCACCTGTCAGTGGAGAGCTTAGGGTGTGGTTCTGGGTACTGACAGCTGTCAGTAGCCTCTGCTGGGTGCTAGCCTTCCTGGCAGCACTGTACTTGGCCTGGGAGGCAGACCCCAAGGCCAATAGCAAAGTAGGCCCCCTGACCCTGTTGGTCATGGTGGGGTTGCTCAAGTGTTGGGTGACCTCTTTGGGTAAGCTAGGTCTTGCCCTAGCAAAGTTAGGAGTAGGGGAGGTGGGCACCTCACTACCCAAGTTGGCAGAGAGAGAGGAGGAAGACCCCCCTAGAGGGAAGTTTCAGTTTGAGTTGGGTCCTTTTACTGTTGGGATGGCTTCACTACCCAGAGGGAGTGACCCTGACAGGGGGATGTAAGGCAGAGTAGGCCCTGCAAAGGGACAGCCAGTTTTCTTCACTGTCTTCCTCGCCTAACAAGCCAGGAAGACTCTCCCAGGGTTGGGCTGAGTCTCCTGGGCGTGTGGGCTGGGGGGGGGTTGTGTGAGAAACTGGGGCTGATTGCAGAGGCCCCCTAACTTTTTGCCCCCATTTTCCACTTTATGCTGGTGTTTTCCTGACTCTGATGGTGCCCTGGGTACTGCTAACCAGTCCCAGGGCCTGTGCTCTGTGTAAAATGGATATGCAAAGTAGGCTAATTATAATTGGCTAAGTAAACCTACCTATAAGTCCCTAGTATATGGTAGGGCATGTAGGTTTAGGGACCACAGCATAGGTGGTGCACACCTAGGTGCATTGCTGAGGTGCCCAGTGTCATTTTAAAAGCAAGCCTGCCTTGCTGGCTGCTTTTAAATTAAAGTTATATGCAAATTCGACTTTGGAATTAAAGGTACTTCCAAAGTCTTAAACTACCTTATTTTTACATATAAGTCACCCCTAAGGTGTGCCCTATGTGCCCCTAGGGCTGGGTGCCATGTAACTATAAGCAGGGACTTTATAAAAATAGATTTATAAGCCCTGGTGAGGTAAAAACAGCCAAATTCGTTTTTCCCTCATTGAAGTAAATGGCCTTCATAGGCTAGAATGGGCAGACTTTATTTAAAATTTTAAAGTCTCCTTAAATGTTACATACCAAGAATTTGGTATCAAATTGATTGTTATAATAAATCCCACAACTTCCAGTTGTTGGATTTAATATAACTAGTGCAGGTAAAAAGTTTAGACTTTACCTAAAAAGTTGCCAATTTCAGCTCTGCATTGTTTTTGCTGCTGTGCTCTGATTGGCCAGCCTGCAGCAGCTTCTGCCAGGCTACTTTAATGAGGTGTGAAGTGGCCTGACTTCACACAAAGGAATGTGCTTGGGGGAGAGAATCTCCCCTCAGCAGATGGGGAAGCAGGAAGGGGGAGGGCTGCCAAACTCGTCTTCAAAGGCAGAGAAGGACATTTGCAGCACCCAGCAACACCCCCACATCCTGCAACCCCAGACAGCTAGGTGCCCCCTTGATTAGATTAGGAGAGGGCAGGAGAGGGGTGTGTTTATGATTTTTAGCCACACCAGTGGGTGGGCTCAGCCAGATCTCTCCTCTAAAAATCAGATTCATCCATTTTGGATTTTTAGAGACTGTTGCCTTCTGGGATGGATTTTTGCCACACTTCCCAGGAAGTGGTCATCACAGGGGGACGACCCTGTCCCTGATTGGAGGACCAGGGCCCCCCTGCTTTTCACCCAGGAGCAAGGATAAAACTGGCAGACCTGCACCCACGCCTCAGATCCCCACCAAATTTCAAGAAGAAAGAACTACAAGGAGAAGAAGGACTGCCCTGCTGGACCCCTGGCCTGCACCTGGACCCTGCACTCAGAAAGACTGCACCAGCTGCACACTTGGGCTTCACCACAAGAATGACTTTGCCTGGCTTCCACTGGTTCAAGGAGGGACTCCCTGTTTGCTACAGGTGAAAAATTGCTAACCAGAGTCCCCTGCACCAACTCCTGAAAAAGTGACCAGCTGACCACTGTCCAGTGGCCAAAAAGGAGTTTGCGCCAGGTGCACTCTGGGAGTTGAAGTCCGCACTTCCCAAGGACCATCACAGAACTTCTGGACCCTTGGGGTGAGCTGTGGACCCCAAAAGAACCTTAAAAGAACATCTGGGTGAAGCCCCAGAAGTTTGGAAAAGATTGGAGAAATTTTGGAAAAAAGCTCCATAAAGTGACCGACCCGACGCGGAAATTCTAGCCGGCTTGCCTCAACCGCGACCCGGCCTGACTTCGTGGTTCGTCCCGGTAAAGAAAAACATCTGAAAAAACGACTAAGTCCGAACGTAAAAAGTTGACCGGGACCTTCCAGCCATCGTATCCGAGAAGGGCTCCACGGACGTCGGATCAAGATCCAGGTTTACCCCGGTCGAAGGATTTTCATCTCGAAAAAACGACTAAGTCCGAAGGTAAAAATCACCACCGAGGAAACCGACTTCGCGTATCCGGACAAGGGCTCCAGGAGGTCGGATCCAACTGGCAGGTTCGTCCCGGGGAAGAAAAACATCGAAAAAGAGACTAAGTCAGAAGGTAACTTTTTAACCGAGGCCTCCCGCGACTTGTAGCCGAGCAGGGCTCCATCGCGGTCGGCCTGAAAGTTTGACTTTGCCCCGGTCCTGGTGCAACCAGATGACCCGATTGGCGCTTTTCGTTTCTGAGCGCTAGAAAATAATAATACTTAAAAAATTCATATCTCCGGTTCCCCTGAACCGATTTTAATCGTTTTTGTGTCATTTTAAAGATAAAAATATAAGCTATTTTTATAAATTGGTTTTGGATTTTTAAACTGTTTCCTGTGTTTTATTTAATTACTGTTTTGTGATATTTTAATGCTTTACACTTTGTCTCCTAAGTTAAGCCTTGACGCTCGATGCTAAGCTACCAAGGGTAGAGCTGGGATTAATTTACTGAGACCTAACTGTACTTTTGTGGAGGTTTGTGGCTTGTTGCTAGGTGTAGGTACCTACCTGCCCTACCAATAACCCATTTTCCAACACAGTGTATTCCACATGACTCACCCCATTCCCCATAGCGGGCCCTACTGGAATGGCCTACAGACCCAAAATCTGAGAAATGGATAAGCAGAGGTCAACTCAAAATGAAGTGATAACTGAAATCCAAATAATGGAACAATACTAATGAATGGGCAGCGCATGAAACCTTGAAATATGTTGAACACACAGTAGTCCATCATGCATCACCAACAAACATTAAAAATACCACACATGCAGCACTCACTGTAGGTGTCGGGGTCCTCAAAATGAGCCACCTCTCCCACTGTGTACGGTGCAGGTCCACCTGTAAAGCAAGGAAGGAAGAATATACTCTGAATCCGTGCACTGACGAACAATTGCAATTACAAAGACAATGTGAGAATATGACATGAGTAATGAAACCCTTTCACACATGCTCATACTGCATGGAATTATTCATGCGCAACATTTACATTGGATGAGTCTCCTGCTACAGTTACACGCCCTACTACACACATACAGTGGCCTGGACAGTCATGTGGTGGCAAAGATGCACCTCCATTAGTATGCACCAACACTATAGGGGTGCATACATCTTATCATGTGCATCCAAGAGAGACATCCAAAAGCTGGTTACTTGAGGCCTGCATGACCTCTCAAACTCAAACAGCCTATGTGGTCATGACACATATGTGACTGATAGGTACATGGTACAGAGGGACAGGTACTTTGGCAATACCTCATGTTGTTACAGTTTCATACATTGATGTGTCCTAACTATAGTGATTGGCACCAAAAGTAGATGTTTGTACCCTAGTCCATACCTTTGGACTGCAATCCCTATTCTGATTTGGGCACAAGTGACAATAAATACCAGTCTAATATGTTAGCTGAGGGCACCTGAGTCCTTAACAAATATGGTTCATGCTCAGATCAGGCATGTAACAATTAGATGTGAAGGAACACATTTATCACGACAAGGCATGGCACTTCCATGAACATCTTCCATACACACCAACCAGACACACATGTGACATATGTGTGGACAACATTGCTAACTTCAAATGACGTGAAGGCAGCACTCATTTATAGCATCATGTAGGGTTTACAAATGTCAGTCTAGCTATGGCGTCTACATATGTAGGTATGATGTTTCAACATCCATTTTTCACTGGCTATTGTGACCTGTAGAGTCCTAATTGCGCCATTAATGTGTCACTTGTCTGACACAAAGGCAGCACTACATTACATTCTGCTACAGGCAACTGGTATGTGTAGAAAACATGAGCTACCTGACTGCTAGCATTTGTCTTCCTTCACATTGTGCATCAATTACCCAGTAGGTTTCCCTAGCATTACACACAGTCAGCTACTTATCTGGCAGATTGGGTAACAATCATCACATGTCACCACACAGCTTTAAATTGTGCACATGTAATTGATCTGTACTCACCAACATGGCCACCAATCCTGATTCCCAGGTGGTCCAGCAGATCTTGCTCCCTGGATATCAGATCAGCCCAGCGGTGCTTCAATTGATGGTCATTCCTTTGGCTACCATATAGACGGACCAAGTGATGGCGCACCTTCTCCCACCGGACTTTACGGGCCTCCGTGTGATACCCCTGTATCACCCTACCCCCAGCCTCCAGCATGAGTGGGAGGAAATGGCAAACAAGCCATATAAATCCCCCAATTCCTCCTCACCCATCCTGGAAAGCCGTGGCCTACCAGACATGTCAGCACTGACAAAGGGGAAAAAGTTGTCGAAAAAGGAAAAGGGGGAAATGGGGAAGGTAGAGTGGTGAAATACAAAGAAAACTTAAGAAGAAGAGCCCAACTAACCCCTATATTACAGTACCCACAACAGACTGCCACAGACAATAAATAAAACACTGGACTTGACAAAATAATACAACACAGACTCAGACAGTATTCATCAACAAGACAATGATGACAAAAGCACAATTGAGATGGTACACTGGACACAAAAGCACTAATACACAGGACAACACTTTCCACACAGCCACACAGTCTA
This sequence comes from Pleurodeles waltl, assembly GCF_031143425.1. Taxonomy (NCBI): domain Eukaryota; kingdom Metazoa; phylum Chordata; class Amphibia; order Caudata; family Salamandridae; genus Pleurodeles; species Pleurodeles waltl. Next base: position 859,738,409 of record NC_090448.1, on the reverse strand, counting down.
GAATAATCTGAGACTGCAAAGTGAAAGTGAAAGTACACCCACTGTACAGATTCTGTAAACAGGATATCCTATTACATCACATCCTGCATAAAATGGCTGCCGTTTTTTCCGCTATGCGTCATTTTTTCACACATACAGCTTGTGCGTCATATTTTTTGACGCATAGGAGTGCAAATAATGCAGAGTCCAAAAAATGTTCTTCATTGGTCGAATATATTTGTTTGAGGCATATTTTACAGTTCTAGAGTTGAAAATTAAGCCGCTGGAAAATATGATATCTAAATATGAAAAATATTTTTGACTCTGCATTATCTGCACTCCTGTGCATCAAAAATTATGACGCACAAGCTGTATGCGTGGAAATATGACGCATTATGGAAAAAAATGGAGGCCATGTTATGCAGGATATTATGATATCTATTTTTGAAATTATTTTTTGACTCTGCATTATCTGCACTCCTGTGCGTCAAAAATTATGAAGCACAGGCTGTATGCGTGGAAATATGACGCATTATGACAAATATGTCTTTCATTTGTCAAATTGAGAAATTAATTTTGTCATGACCAAACGGTGCTAAGTGATACACATTTGGGGTTAGCTATGGCAAATGTCCCTTATAGGATGTATAGAAAGTATTCACAGTGCAATGGTAATGATTGGCCAGAATGGATATTACTCATAATTGTACACATATGTGGGTAATTGCTGATGGCTATTTTCAAAATATGAATGGGATACCAGGATGTATTCCTTAGCAAAAATGTGTCCACATTTATCAAGGTGATCAAAATGATATAAAGGCCAAATAGGTAGTGCAATTGTCGCCTAAACTTTTTTAGGGGGTAACCATGTCCTTATTACGAGTTAATGTATCTAAAATGTGTTTTACTTTTGACATGTAGGGCACACATGTGCCTTATGCATGTGTGTGCTTCACATGTGCATAAATAATGTATATTTAGGGGGCAGCAGAGGTGGACTTAGGCCCCCAGCACCCTAGGGTTTGCTCTTCCAGACTTGCAAATTTATCCAAGGGTTTCCCAAATTCAGTAATGCTAAACCTTCAGCAGCAGGCCCATGGAAGCAAATAGGGTATGATTCACTGTTTGCCATTCTGACATCCCATTTGCCCATTTTACGTTTGCCCTATTGATTCTTTGGAGAAATCTGACATACCATTTTGCATTGATATTTTTTGCAAAATCTTAACGTTCCTCATGTCATGATAGCAAATAGGTTGTTGATGTGTGTGGCCCTTTATGCATTACCTGGTTTAGTGGCATGTTTCATTCTTCCTGCTAGGTTACAACTGGGACACTACTGTGATCGGCTGCTTGCAAACATTTTGTTGATTGGATGGTACATGTACATGTGTGTGGTCCAATATTGATCCAGTATCAACTGTCAGGGTGTATGTTGTCACTGTAATGTCCAGGTCTCCTCATGAGTTAGTGGCAGCTAATCTTGTTTCCATTGGGTATTGTTTGTAGCAAAATTTGAGAAAAGCCATTGAGGACATGGTCACCTACACATGGATGGTCCCACCCTGTCACTGAAAACGTGTAATGAGACTTTCAACTGGGCAACCTTGGTGTGCTGAGTGAGAGAATGTCTCAGGTGTCTGGATCCGGCATGTGTCATTGCAACATGTGTACTCCAGTTGGCCTCTGTGGATGCAGAAGTAAATGGCTGGTATTCAACACACACAACTCATCTTTATCATTTGAACAATGTTACTCAGCGTTTGAACAGTTAGGGTCCTCATATGTGTTGACTTTTCATGGACTTTATCTGAGGTTGCTGGTTTTGATGGAGGCCATTTACACCATCATACACTATGGTCCAGGTCCACTGTCACACTTTGTAGTTTAGGCATTAATGAGGGCCAGACAACGGAAGGGCCAAGATTTGGCTATTCAAGGGCACTGTCACAAATCGGATACAAATAACAGTCAGATGACGCAATACTATGTATTTGAGTATACATTGATGAGGCTAATGACAAATTAGTGTCTGAGGTACAAGAGGTTTTGGACAGCACGTGTGGTCCATAGGTGGACCCCAGGTATCTGTAGAGTGACCCACGGACAGCTGCCATTCAGGCTGACAGGATGCTGGGTCAATCAGGAGCAAGTTCTTTCAGTAATTACATGATCAGTGTTCTGACTAGGACTGGTCAGAGGGAGCAGTAGACAGTTGACATGTCACACTGTGTATGTCCTGTGTTGTTTTGAAGGTGACACATGAACCCTGATAAAGTGTTCTACGGCAACATTAGTAGCAATGCTTAGTGATGTAATAGCTCAAATTCCAACATGTATGCAGTAGGAGGCATCAGCAGGGACGGGGCATGTACATTTGGGTGGTGTGCATGGAGGGGATCACTGATGTGGCCTCCATCAGTGGCTCACTAGTCCTGTCAGATGGGATTTGCTGAAAATTAGCCTACAGTACCTTTCACAGAAGAATCAATCTACAGGTGATTCCAGGCCTTAAAAACTCCAAGCCAGTGTATTATATGAGCTGAGTTCCATGCAGTGAGATGGTACTATGACAATGGTAGGCATAGGAAAGGGTGTGGCACACTGGATGACTCTTGTGAGTGTGTAGATGAGGGAATCTCAGTGTACACAAATCAGCATTCGAGGGACCTCTTCAGACAGGTGGGGTGTGACCAGCTGCAAGTGTGTGTAATGTTTTTAGAAAAGGGCTGACATGTAGATGGGATGTGATGTGCTGGATGCTTGTCATAGGTGTAGCACTTGTGCTGTGTATGTTCTGCTTATGTGTAACTCTAGTGACAGATAGTCATTGCAATGATAGTAAGTAGTTGGAATTACTGTTGGCAAGAGTCTAGTACTGCATTCCTGTTCCTGAATCATTAGCATGTGAACTGCCTGATGTATGAGGCCTGTTTTCCCCTAGTTGAGTGATGGTGTTTTAGTTGTGTGCCATCTGCTGCGATGATCCATGTTTACTACATATATGTGTGTCATATGTGTGGTCCTCAGCTATTGCCCTTCAAAGGTGAACTGTACAGGATGTCTGTCATTTACATTGTGTGTGTATTTGACCATTGTATGGTGGCCATTACATTTGTGGTGTATTTTTTGTGTCATGATTGTTATATCATTATTGCTCAATGAGACGACATTCTTCTTCAGATATTTCAAGCTAAAGGTGGGCAGAAATGAATAGGCCAAACCATGATGTGGTGTTTGTTATCAGTGTTTATTTACAATAGTGCATTAAGTGGTGATGGTGATAATTCTGCAAATAAATTATTTACAATGTGTTGGCGCCTACGCACTCCAGCAGCCGTGTTTGGTTGTTCCCCCTCCTGTTGCAGGCCAGCATCCTCCTCTTCTTCGTCTTCAGGCATGTATGGGTCTGGTTCGAGGAGGGGAATGTTCCTTTTTACACAAATGTTGTGCAATATTGCACATGTGAGTATGATCCTACAGACCATCTCGGGGGAATATAGTAGGCTACCGCCAGTGATGTCAAGGCAGCGGAACCTTGACTTGAGGATCCCAAAGGTCCGCTTGACAATGCTGCATGTCCTCTTATGGGCGTCGTTGTATGCCCGCTCTGCAGCAGTACTCGGGTTCCCAAATGGTGTCATTAGCCATGGCTGGATGCCATACCCCTGATCAGCTGAAAGAAAAACACATAATGGGATCATGTAGATGTAGCTGGCACTATTGAAAAGACCTTTAATGGCAGTAGTTGTCTTGTGTTGTCTGTGACTATTTTGTGTACTAATGTGACATCCTATGCTTGTAGGCTATACCATCTGCATTGTGTTGTTTCCTTGGCTGAGCAAGTGTTTGTCTGCTAACCGTTTGTCAGCAGTATGTTTAGGGATTTTCAGTACAGTGTGCCCTCCCTAGCATTGTGACTTGTGATACAGGTGTCCGTGTGTCTTCACTGAGGGTGAGATGATAGTTCCATGCACATTTAAATTTGAAAGTGTTGTTAACACGTTCATATCAAAGTATCCTGGACATCCCATACCTTGAAACCTATGCAATGTATTAATGTAAAGGTCATTGTGACACTTACAATTTGCAAGGTGACATTTAGACAACCACACTCATTAATGTCTTCACATTAGGCTGTACAGTAAATTCCGATGTGTGACAGGTTCAATGGTGAGTTAAGAAACATGGCTAGTGATGTCAGGACCTCAGTGTGTTCCTGTCTAGATGTTGCTGTTGTGGTGTATGTGTTGTGTGTCCTAGAGGGTTGCTGTGCAGTGTGTATATAAGTAGATTTTTGTACTTACCAAAAAGTAGTCCATTGCCATACTGTCCATCCTGGAAGTGTTGGTTGATGGTGCAGTGACGGAAGATGAATGAGTCATGTACACTCCCAGGATATTTAGCCACGATGTTGGTGATCAATCCCTGGTGATCGACTATGGCCTGCACGTTGATTGAATGTGTGTGCTTCCTGTTGCGGTAGAAGTGTTCTGTTGCAGCAGGTGGCACAAGGCGTATGTGTGTGCAGTCGATTGCACCAAGGACGTGTGGGAAGCCACTGATTGCGTAGAACCGCTGTTTAGTTTCCTGCTGCTTCTGCAGTGTGTTAGGGAAGCACATGTGGAGGGGTGTCAGGTGAATGATGGCATCCAGTACTTTTGGAAGAAATGCAGAGAATGATGGTTGTGAAATTCCGCCAACCAGGGCACCAGTTGTTTGAAATGAGCCACTTGCCAGCAGGTGAAGTACGGCAAGCAGCTTTGTTTCTGTTGGTATGGTGCGGGGTGTCACCAAAGTGGGGGCCAACTGCTGTTCAATGTTTCACAGCAGCTGCTGAATTGCCTGCCAGTTCAACCGGTACCTCTGTATGATGTCATGTTCCCTGAGGCCCTGAAGGGTTGTTCTTGGGCGGAATATCCTCTCCTTCCTTCTGGGCCGCCTTTGGAGTCCCTGCTGGTGTTATTCTAGCTGCTGTTGTTGCTGCTGGGCTCTGCGTCTACGTGCACGCTGGATAAGAATCACCTCCATGTCTCCCTGTTGCTGCTCTGCTGCTCTGCTGTTTGTTCTGATTAAATACAGGTGTGTTTGCCCCATTTTAACGCCTGCCCTGACCCAGGCGTTAAATTTTGACGCACATCGGGCGGTGCGCCATTTTTTTGCTCCACCTCCCGGGCGAGAGTCATTTTTGCCCGGAAGCATAAATACGACGCACGGCCGTTTGCATTGTTTTTTGGACGGGAACGCCTACCCTGCATATCATTAACGCAGGGCGGGTTGCCGCATCCAAGAAATTACGCACACGGCGGAATTTTGTCGTCCGCGGGCTCGGGCGTCAAAGTTTAAATATGGGGCAACGTTTGCGCTGATTGTGACGCACAATCGGCGCAAACGGAGTATAAATATGCCCCAAAGTCCAGAGTTCAGGCCACCCACGAGGTAACACTGTCACACTTACTTTCAGAAGTGTCTGATTCAGGACAGTGGTCCACAGCACCAGCCAAGGGTTCAGAGGCTATAGGGTACCTCTTGGGGTCTGGAACTACAACTCCCACAATGCACCTCTTCAACTTATGGAGTTGCTCCAAACGTCTCCAGACTTCTGGATCTTCTTCCAGAGGTCCTTTTTGTGTCCTTGAAGTGTCCCCAACTTGATCCAAGGTTCCAGAAGCTCTGAGTTGCTCCTTGGGAGTTGGGACTACAATTCCCATAATGCACCTAGTCAGAATCCTCAAATGGCCACTTGATGCTGGTCAACTGGGCTCTGCTTGCAGGACTTGATGCAGGGGACTCTGGGCAGCTCCTTTGTACCTGTAGCAAACAGGGAGTCCCTTCTTGAAGCAGTAGAATACAGGTAAAGTCATTTTAGTGGTGAAGCCCAAGTGTGCAGGTGGTGCAGTCCTCCAGAGTGCAGTGTCCAGGTGCAGGTTAGGGGTCCAGCAGGGCAGTCCTTCTTCTCCTGTAGTTCTTCCTTGTTGGAGTCTGACAGGGATCTGAGGTGTGGATGCAGGTCTGCCAGTTTTATCCTTGATCCTGGGTGAAAAACGGGGGAGGGGGGGTCCTGGTTCTCCAATCAGGGGCAGGGTCCTTTGCCCTGTGATGACCACTTCCTGGGAAGTGTGGCAAAAATCAATTCCAGGGACCAACATTCCTCCAAAATGCATCATGGCTGAAAATGATTTTTGGAGGTTACATCTGGCTGAGCCCACCCACTGGTGTGGCTAAAAATCCTAAACACACCCTCTCCTGCCCTCTCCTAATCTAATCAAGGGGGCACCTAATTGTCTGGGTTTGCAGGATGTAAGGGTGTTGCTGGGTTATTCCAAATGTCCTTCTCTGCCTTTGAAGACCAGTTTGGCAGCCCTCCCCCTTCGTGCTTCACCATCTGGAGAGGGGAGATCTCTTCCCCAGGCACATCTCTTTGTGCTGAGCCACGGCACTTCACACCTCATCAAAGCAGCCGGCCAGCCTGCTAGAGGCTGGCAAATCAGAGCACAGCAGCAAAAACACTGCAGGGCTGACGTTGGCAACTTTTCAGGTAAAGTTTAAAACTCTTTACCTGAACAAGTTATATTTAATCCAACAACTGGAAGTTGTGGGATTTATTATAACAATTAATTTGATACCAAACGTCTGGTATCTGTTACTTAAGGGGATTTTTAAAATTAAAATAAAGTCTCCCCATTCTAGTCTATGGAGGCCATTCACTACAATGAGTGAAAAACTAATTTGGCTGTTTTACCTCACTAGGGCTTATAAAACTATTTTTATAAAGTCCCTGCTTATAGTTACATGGCACCCAGCCCTAGGGGCACATAGGGCACACCTTAGGGGTGACTTATATGCAAAAATAAGGTAGTTTAAGACCTTGGAACTACTTTTGATTCCAAAGTCGAATGTGCATGTAACTTTAATTTAAAAGCAGCCAGCAAGGCAGGCCTGCCTTTAAAATGACACTGGGCAACTCAGCAGTATACATATGGGGGCACTACTTATGCTGGGGTCCCTAAACCTCCATGCCCTACCATATACTAGGGACTTATAGGTAGGTTAATTTTGCCAGTTATAATTAGCCTAATTTGCATACTGATTTTAGACAGAGCACAGGCCCTGGGACTGGTTAGCAGTACAGAGGGCACCATCAGAATCAGGAAAACACCAGCAAAAAGTGGAAAATGGGGGCAAAAAGTTAGGGGGCCTCTGCAATCAGCCATGTTCTCTCGCAATAACATAACATGGAACTGATAAATGATTCAGAGAGTGGAGTGATCTAGAGATGTTAAGGTAGCAATGGTCAAAGAAGGAAAGGTTCAAGGTGGGACAGAGAAAGGAAACGATAGGGGGAGAGAAATAAGAGGATACAGAAGCATCGGTGAAGGAGAACCCCTAAAGGGAAGCTCAGGGAACAGGTTATGTTTAGATCCCATGGCATTGAGTTGCATTGTTGCATTTTACAATTCACTCCCACAAGTTAAGGGTAAAGCCCTCAAGTGGTACACTCATATAGATAGGACTGTGAGTATTGTGGGAAGATTTAGACATGTTGTTCAAAGCGAAAGTCACAAATGACTTAATGGCAGAATATAAGAGGGCCATAGTCTGGTCAGCCCAGGAACCCCCAAGAATTGCAGAAACAAATGCCCCATCCTCTAAGTGAAGACTAAATACAACACAGTTACTGGCCACTGGATTGGCCCATGATATTCAGAGCCCAACAGGAGCCCATGGAATCAGTCCATGCTTTTTTGAGTGTTTGATGCATTTATACAGGGAACGCAGCAGGATACATGACCCCTCGGTGAGAACATAGGAGGATTCATTGCATCCTTTGTGTATGGTCTCTGATCTGAGATTAGTTCCCAGACAATGCAGGGTGTACTCTGTTGGCAGCAAAAGACCTCAGATGAGATTTTACACTATGCTAAACACTGTAGTGACACTTAAGAGGCTAAGCAAAATGGCTTGAAAGAAAGGTTCATGTAATTCAGACCAAGTTGGCACAAAATGGAGGAGTGAGAGATGTAAGTGTGACTGATGCAGGATTTGACTTTGATGAAAGTAAATGATTGAACATGCAAGGGGTTGGATTACCATGCAGACACAATGTATCTGTGAATGGAAGAAGGAGAGGGAATGTGAATGGTATGCACATATTTGCAACAAGGTCAGTACCTGGAAGAGGGAGTGTTGATACTGAATAGATGCAGATTAATACTCAAGTACCAACCCCATGACTCACGAGGGAACCATGCAATGCCTAAAGATCAAATGAAAGCCCTATTTCCAAAGTCGGGGTTGTCCCAAGCTCCTATATCGCCCATGCAGAGGCAAAACTGGAACCTCATTTGCAACTGAGTTTCAGGACTCAACAAATTCAGGTTTTGGATCAGGTTCCATAAACCCCCATTATGTTCCAGAGCATGATTTGATTTTAACAGGCCAATTACGGGGCCTTGGGGGTCGGAAAACGGCGTACACTGCACAGTTCTGGCAGTGGATCAGAGTGGCCCCCCAGGGGAAAAAGTTAATGGTCCTTTCTAATTGATATTGCTGCCACATATTCAACTGTGTGGACAGTTGAGGTCCCAAACCTGCCCCTCTTGGGAAAAGAGTTCCAAGGCATCTCAAATCAACAACACACCAATCTGGTTTCAGCTCCTGGCTTAGTGAAGATAGTGTCTATACGAGATGAGCATCAATTTGTTATTTGCAGCTCTAGCCCTGTAAGTCCCTCTGGGAGAGATTTCTTGCATAAGCGCAACTGTTTCACATATTGCAAACCTGACAGAGTCAAGCAAGAAACCCAGGTGGCAGATGTCATGTTTAAATTGGAGTCATAAGAGTCTGATTGTGTCGTGTTCATACCACAGAGGATTTGCTCACTGACGTAAAGAGAACAGACAGGGGAGAAATATGGGTCTTCTTATGGAGGGAAATTGGCCTAATTCAAGATGTTGATGCACTAGAAATCACTATTACATCTGATGACACTCTTAGGGACAAATTGACACCAAAATCCATAGTCAGCACAGCGCCAAATTTCAGGAGCATGCAGGAACAGGGAATTTTGAAGGATATCATTGGCAGTCAAGTAACTCTCCAATCATGACCTTGCAAAAAGCTCATGAGAAGTGGAGGATTGTCCAGGATTAAAAATAAATAAATCTAAAGTTGTTCCATGCTATCCTGTAGTACTGCTAGTGCAGGTACTTTAATAAAAATTATTAATGAGTGTTCATGTACTCTGAGTAATGGATTTGCATAGAAAATGTAATAGCGATGAAAAAATAATGCACGCATTTGAAAATATGATCACGATGAGTGACCACCAATGTTCAGGACGTGTACGTGGTGAATTAATATGAAATGTTGAGTATATGTTTGACTAATGTAGTAATGTGTCAGATAAAGGGCTATGTATTGTGTACTGGCTTTATTAATTTTAGGCATTAACTTAGCGGAGGTCTTGGCTTAGTTGCCAGGCCTCATGTCAAGCTGCATTTCTTAACATTTAACAGAGTGGCTGTCCTACAGAGTTAAATTGTGATTTTCCATTGTATTGTGAAATGTGTTCGTAGCTGAGAATCTTTCTCATGAGAACCGACTGCTAGAAGATGCTGTTCTTGCTAAATGTAACAAAATGTACGTAATACGTGTTAGACTGACTTTCTCAGAAGAAGAACAATGGAAACACTGACAGGAATAGAAGCTGAAACAATATTGTTACCTGACAAGCTGGATTAGGAGGACATTGCAGTAGAAAACCAATCAGTGACATGTGAACTGAGTAGTGGTATAATTCATAGATTTGAAGTTTTAGTTTTATTGGACAAAGTGTGAACATGCAATCCGCTGACCAATAGGGACTTGGGAAGTAGTTTTGGTGAATTTAACTTAAGAGGACTGCACTGAAAAGAAGTTAGCATACCTTTGTGCGTTTGTCATTGTGCTTTTGCCTTACGCCATTCTCTTTATTCTTCTTGAGGGTTTACCTCTATTCTTTCGAGTTGCTTAAAGACTTTGCATTTTCTGAACTTTGATGCAGAATCCTGAATCTTTGCTGACCGACTGATGCCCTGATGATGAAGACTATCTTAGCTTGCTGATCCATTTGAGGAGAGGTATTATTGTACCCATGTGTTAGTTATGCCTATTTGTTTTTTCGTTCTAGGTAGCAACTGCACTGTTTGGAGAGATCCATAGTTAGATGTTTTCCAAATTTGTGTTACTAAATTGTTTTGCATGAAGCCCAACATGCTGATGCTAATCTGATGTTAGATAAACATTCTCACTAATGAAAGTCTGCTAATAGGGAATGATGTTTGATGAATTTCTCTGCCAAATCTAAATGTATGTGATCTTGTTTACGCAATTGTTCTTGTTATTAATTTGTACCGTAACCTTAGAATGTGTGATAGATTTTGAGATTAACTTACGTGACTTTAGCATTGTTAATATAGGGAAACACATATTCTAACTTTTACTCCAAGGTGTGGTTAGTAATGACCGAAAGGTCGTGGTGTGTGACAATTACTGACTCCAAGGATTATTAATGTCATTGATTATTGTTGAATATTGATATTGTGGATTTAATATTGATTATTGATCTGCAGGTACTGGAGTTATGGTGGGATCATCTTAATTGCGAGTCAAAAGCTTCATTTACCTATTTGCGTCCCCTTGTAAGTTTACTTAATAAGGTCAAACACGCTAACAGTACCAAACTCATCTGTGATCTTGTTCCATTTTCCCTCAGAAGCTGAGTGATTCACTGCAATTGACTTATGCCAGGCATTCTTTTCCATCCCTTTTCCTCGAAGAGAACTGGTACCACTTTGTGTTCCGGTTTCAAGAGAAAACTCTCTTGGGGTGTTGCATTCCTCAGGGGTATGCAGAGAATCCCTCATACTTCAATCACGCCCTAAAAAAATATTCATTAGACACTGCACCTACTGTGCAGTTCCACATTAGTGGAATACATTGATGACTTACTCATGGCATACATAACAAAAGCATGCAGACAAAACATCATAGCCCTGCTCAGCCACCTTGCTGAAAATGGGCACAGGGTTTCCCGAAATAAATTACACTACTGTCAAAAAGAGGTCAAATTAGCACATTGAGGTTGTTCTTAAGATGAGATTCCCAACCACACAAAGAGATGTGCACATGTTTTTGGGCATGGTTCGCAACTCTCAACAATAGATTCCTAACTTCTCCCTCGTGGCAAAAGCCCCTACATTGGCTCATGCACATCAATGTCAGTGACCCTGTTACAGAGGATGACAAGAGCATGGAAACCTTGAAGGAGTGAAACAATTAACAACACGTTCCCTTTTCTTGGAATGCCAGACTTTACTAAAGATATTACTCTGTTCTGTCGTGAATGTGATGGGTATGCATTATTTGTTTTGACATAGACTCATGATGATTCCAAAAGGCTGGTAACCTACCTTTCAGCGACTCTTGATACTGTAGCTGCAGCTTTACCTGGTAGTCTCAAAGTGGTTGCTGTGGTTAGTTTGAGCAACTGCAAAACTGAATGAACTGTGATGGGTCGTCCATCCATGGTGCCCTCTTCCTTTAAGATCCTTTTGACACATACACATACACAGCACCTCAATAGCCACTGAACTCCCTATGAGAGAATCATTCTGGTGGCAGAAAATATCTTCACAGCGTTGCAATGTTCCCAATCTTGCAACCTTGTTACCCATCTGATGTAGACGAATGAGAATATGACCACAATTGTATTGATGTAAAGGAGTCGTGCACAAAACCAAGACCAGACATACTGGATGTGCTCCTTACTGAAGCAGATCAGATCTTGATGTTGCTGGCTCATGTTTAAGAAACAGACATGGTATTTTAAGAGCGGCCTATTCTGTCTGTACCTTGAGCAGTGTTGTGGAAGCTTCCCACTTGTGCTATATTACCTCGGATCAAGGGCTGAATTGGTTGCATTTACCAGAGCCTTCTGTACTGCTGACAGACTGAGAGTCACTGTCTAAACTAATAGCCAGTATGGCTTCGGGGTTGTGCATGACTTTGGCCAATTGTGTTCGCACCAAAGTTTATTAATTTCTAATGGCTCAACAATAGTGAATAATTTGTACATCCTGAACCTGTTAAATGCTTTACAACAGTGACAAAGCATTGCAGTGGTGAAATGAGTGGTGCACAAGAGTTGTGAGGACATTGTCACTCGAGGGAACTGATATGCAGATGAAAAGGTCCACTATTGCACTCTTGAGACCAGCACATTCCACTTCAGTGAAGCCTGTAGTGAAGGGGAAGCAATTGTGAACTTGCTATTAAACACAGGGCCAACTTTCAGTGGGGTGAGGGAGTTACAACATGAAGACCCTGCCAAGTGAGAAAGAAAAATGGAAAAGGCACGATGTATGAACGATGTTATTGACATTTGGGTGCCAAGTGACGGCAAACCTGTATTACCCTTTTCTATTCTACCCACCATGGCGAGGCACATGCATGGTCCGACCCATGTAGGTTGAGATGATATGGTCTTCACGTTCAAGTGTTACTGGTTCAATCCTCATTCCCAAACTTTGCTAAGAGCCTTTATCAATAGTGCATAGTGTGCCAGAAATAGAATGTTGACAAAAGGGTTGTGGAGACCATGAGTCACATAGGTAAATCTGATCCCCCCGTTAAATCGTCTCCAGATTGACTTTGTGGAAATGCCACCTTGCAATTGAGATCTGTATTGGTTATCATTTGCTTGTTTTTGCTGGGTCAAGGTGTATCCGACCAGCAGTTGCTATGCCCCTCCCCACAAATTGACTAGACACTCCATTAAATGTACAGGCTGGAAGCAGAACGAGTGATAGAGAGGGAGAATCAAAGCAAAATTGGCCAAAGCATGCACATTCACATCTCTCAAATGGCCCAACACCCTCAGAGACATTTTAAGGCATGGGCAAAGGGGCTCTGGCCCAGGTCCCCAAGCTTTCAGACAGAGCCAGCTTTGTTCTGCAGAGATTCTTGCCCCGATGACCTGAAATAATTCTTGAATAGATTGTTTTAGATACCGTTTTCCTTTCATATATTTTTAATGCGCGTGATGTATGAGAGCCTATTACAGACATTTTTCAGATAAATGTTTTGTTTGTTTCATTCAAGATCCATTAAAAAAGTTTCTTTTTGATCAAAACAGGACGTCACATGTGAGAAATAGGGGGTGTCACAGAGATTATTATCAGTAACATTAGTGAGCAGCTGCTGTGCTACAAAATTGAAAACACAGGTCACTATCCCTGAATATTAGCTGCTAAACATTTAGAATTTGGAGGAGTGTGACTGTGGATTGTCAGTGACCTGGCCAAAGAGGGCAATAAAGAACTGAAACTAGATCATAAATTCTAAGATTTTACAAACAAGATCCCCCAAAATACGTTTGACACAGGGCCCCAAAACCCTTAAAATGTCCCTGGCCACCCTTTCCCTGGTACTCAGGAGCATCAGAAGCACTCCATGCAGAAGGAAAGGACTCTCTCTCTATGATGTTTTAATGGGGAGAGCCATGAGAATCCCTTCAGTTCCAATGGCTGCTCTTGTGAACATTACAGATGACTTGCTGCTTTTGATTTGCAAAGGCCTAGCTGATATGGTGCATTTTGTCTCTCACCACTCTGATCCTGCCACCCCATCTGTGAGTGCTGCTCCATGCCATGATTTGAACCCTAGAGACATATCCGCAAGTCATGTTTGGAAAAACGCTGGCGGGTGCCTTACCGAATCATTTTGATGATGAGAACGACTGTGAAGTGTGCCGATCTGTAAAACAGGGCACACGCCTCCCACCTAAACACGGTAACCAAGCAGATGAAGAGGGAAAGCTGGCCCGGCACCAACTCCCCCTTGATTTGCAATTTCTAACACCTCTGAGGAGGAGGACAATGGTCTATCTAAAGATCTACAACTTGCAGCGGAGAAGCACCAAGATGAAAAACAGATTGAGAGCTCAGAGACATCAGCCACCAAGGAGTGAGGCTCCAAATTGTGACACACATTCAAACACAACCACAGCATCCATTCCAACTCCCTCCACCCAGTGGTGTAACAACACTTTAGGGTGCCCCCCTGAACATTACATGGGGGGCCTCCCCTCCAGAATCATGAGGGAGCTCTTGGGCCAGAATACTCTGCTGAGGGAGCCCCCTGGAAATCAGGCCCTTCACACCCACAGGGGCTTTTGAAACGCCATTGCCTCCACCTCAACCAGCCAATTCACAAACACATACACATCTACTGACTCACACACAACTCGCAGCACAACATGTCAAGTGTGAATTTACCATAATTGTGGTGCCAGCATTCATTTGCCAATGAATACCTGCACCATAATGACAGTTGTGTATTTGTGCGATATGTGTAGTGTACCAGTGTGCTCCCATTCATATCTGACCCACTTGTGTCCCCGACATATGCAAGCCACAGTAACTAAAAAAAAATATTGTGACATGTATGTGTCTTAAGTGGTCACTGTCTCCTGTGCAGTGCCCACCCAATGTACCCTTTTGATGCGGCGTCCCTACCACGGAGTCCAGCAATTGGCGGGGTTGAGTTTTCTCTGTGTGTCAGTGGCAGCAGCAACGCAGGTGTTTGCCAGTCATGTCCAGTCGCAGGCGGGAGTGGAGTGTGGAGAAACGGTGAGTTTTCATCCCCTAACCACCAACCTGCCAATTCAAACATGGATGTCGGACTGCCACGTTTTTCTTTGCAGTAAGGCGCATCCAAATCTTCACAGCAGGAAGGCTGTCTGGGGTTTTGCCGTCCGCCACTTTTTCCTATTGCGTCATGAATGCAAGCTATTTTTCATGGTGATGACAGAAGTTTGAATGCAGGCTTTTGTCTACTGGACCGCCAACATCTAAATTCGGCGTGCAGACCAACTCAGCAGGGGTCGGGTTTTCAGTTGAAAAGTCAACGGCGGGGCCATTAATGCCAACATCTAAATCAGGCCCTAACACAAAAGAGACTGCTAGTTAACACTGAGACAAGAGACTACTATTGAAGTTAAAGAGACAGAAGAATAAGAGAACCAGGAACAGTCATAATTCAGAGACAGTGACTTGAAACTAACAGAATCTAGCAGAGCAAAGACGGAGGGAAAAGTTATAGAAAATATGAGGTCCTGACTGGACTTACTTGATGCAAACTGGTAATTAAACTGGTGATGTGTTTGACTGACCCTGATGGACAGCTGTTACCTGCAATGCATAACACAGAGGAAAACTTTAAGAGACATTTTTGAGGAAGTCAAAGAACAAATTAGTAATAGAGGACAACAATTAGAAACCTAAGGTCCCTTAGACACCCAGTCAACATAGAGTCAGTCATTGTGGCTTTCGAGATAGGATAGTGACTATAGGGTAGGACTAGGAAGAGGCACAAACTTTGCTACAGGTATTAATCTTTATTTGATTTGGTGAGAGATTAAACTGGTGCAGGAATTCTGCAAAACTGTCTTGGTAATTTAGGTAGTTTCCATAGCTGCTTCCGTAGCTGGGTGGATTCTAGACCTCTAGCAGTTGAAGGTAGATGCTTTGCCAAAGCAAGTTAATATACCAATATTATTGTTGCTGATAAAGAGACCCATATGAATATATCTTCTCATGGTCTCTGAGCACAGAGTGCGTTCAATTATAAGTGTATTATCTATTGTTGTCTGAAAATAGGAATGTCACAGGTATTAACAACTGTTTTGTTTTTTCCTGTCTTCCAGCTTCTGTGGTGGTGGGTAGGGCTTACTTTCACCTGTAATTTTCCTGTGCCTTTTCTTGCAATGGTTTTATGAATTTGCCCTACAATCAGAGTTAAATAAAATTGCTTTATTCGAAATTACAAATGTCTGTTAGAAAATGTACCTCTATGTTTCGGCAACAAAGCATGCTTATTGTTTTTCTAAAAGATTCAACTAAATGAATGAGCATGAGTATAATGAAATTCTTTACATCACTAAGAAATGCAAACTTTACTAATCTCAAAGACAATGCATTATTTTGCAAGATTAGCCAGGGTAAGAGAGGTTTCATAGATGAGCTCAATGACAGAATCAGGAAGGACGAACAGGGAATTTAGGAAAGTAATGTGAGGGAAAGTGTAGGAAGAGTAAAAGGGGGAAAAAAAGATGTGCGTTTGAAGTTAAATTTAGACATGGATTAGAGAGGGATTATGTATGGTCCG
The DNA here is from genome assembly GCF_031143425.1 of Pleurodeles waltl. Classification (NCBI taxonomy): domain Eukaryota; kingdom Metazoa; phylum Chordata; class Amphibia; order Caudata; family Salamandridae; genus Pleurodeles; species Pleurodeles waltl. The sequence continues at coordinate 859,722,218 of NC_090448.1, read as the reverse complement.
CAGACAAGAGGGAAATGAAACAGTAAAAGACATTGGGTGGAGTGACTGTGATTATAGTTACTGGGCTACAAGTGGAATGTTTGCATACCTGGAAGTAAGCATTAAGGAGATAAATTATGTGTGTGATAAATTATCTTATTTTCAGTTGGCATACAGTTGTGTAGGAAGTTGTTATGCTGTTTTAAATTTCCCAAACTTTTACCATACAAATGAGTTAAACTTAAGACCTGACAGATATATGAGACAAAGCCACACAGTTTTGACAGATAATGAGCAAAAATTTTGGTTCAATAATACCTTCAATAAACATAGCGCTTAATGGTGTGAAGATTAGGAAACGATCAACTGTAGTGGGTAAATTGGCAACTAGCACTGCTTGTGCACAATGACTGTGATTAACAAAGAACTGCTTGAAATGAGAGCTATGATTATGTAAAACTGCCTCATGGCTGATTTGCTTCTGGCAAAGGGAGGCTGAGTCTTTAAAGTCACCGTTGCTAGGGAATGGTGTGTCTAAATTTCCAAAGTAGATAACAAGCTTTATAGCTACATCACTAATATCACTAACGTAACTTATGAGCTAAAGGAAAGGGAGGAGAACAGCACCTGAGAAGAAATAGGTTCAGTATTTGCCTTTATTGGAAAATTATTTGCTAAAGTAGGCAAATACCGAAGTAATGCAGGAGGTGAAATACTAAGGGGCATATTTATACTCCGTTTGCGCCGATTGTGCGTCAAAAATTTTGACGCCCAATCAGCGCAAACGTTGCCCCGTATTTAAACTTTGACGCCCGAGCCCGCGGACGACAACATTCCGCCATGTGCGTCATTTTTTGGATGCGGCAACCCGCCCTGCGTTAATGATATGCAGGGTATGCGTTCCCGTCCAAAAAATGACTTAAACGGCAGTGCGTCGTATTTATGCTTTCGGGCAAAAATGACGCACGGCCAGGAGGCGGACCGAGAAAATGACGCACAGCCTGATTTGCATCAAAATCTAATGCCTGGGTCAGGGCAGGCGTTAAAATGGGGCAAACACTCCTATATTTAATCAGAACACACAGAACAAACAGCAGAGCAGCAGAGCAGCAACAGGGAGCCATGGAGGTCATTCTAATCCAGCGTGCACGCAGATGCAGAGCCCAGCAGCAACAACAGCAGCTACAACAACACCAGCAGGGACCCCAAAGGCAGCGCAGAAGGCAGGAGAGGATATTCCGCCTAAGAACCACCCTTCAGGGCCTCAGAGAACACAACATCATACAGAGGTACCGGTTGAACTGGCAGGCCATTCAGCAGCTGCTGCGAAACATTGAACAGCAGTTGGCCCCCACTTTGGTGACACCCCACACCATACCAACAGAAACAAAGCTGCTTGCCGTACTCCACATGCTGGCAAGTGGCTCTTTTCAAACAACTGGTGCCCTGGTAGGCGGAATATCACAACCATCATTCTCCGCATTTCTGCCCAAAGTACTGGATGCCATCATTCGCCTGACACCCCGCCACATCTGCTTCCCTAACACACTGCAGAAGCAGCAGGAAACTAAACAGAGGTTCTACGCAATCAGTGGCTTCCCACACGTCCTTGGTGCAATCAACTGCACACATGTACGCCTTGTGCCACCTGCTGCAACTGAACACCTCTACCGCAACAGAAAGCACACACATTCAATCAAAGTGCAGGCCATTGTCGATCACCAGGGATTGATCACCAACATCGTGGCTAAATATCGTGGGAGTGTCCATGACTCATTCATCTTCCGTCACTGCACCATCAACCAACACTTCCAGGATGGACGGTATGGCAATGGACTACTTGTTGGTAAGTACAAAAACCTACTTATATATACACTGCACAGCAAACCTCTAGGACACACAACACATACACCACAACAGCAACATGTGAACAGGAACACACTGAGGTCCTGACATCACTTGCCATGTTTCTTAAGTCACCATTGAACCTGTCACACATCTGAAATAAGTGTACAGCCTAATGTGAAGACATTAATGAGTGTGGTAGCCGAAATGTCACCTTGCAAATTGTAAGTGTCCCAATGACCTTTACATTAATACACTGCCTAAGTATAAAGGTATGGGATGTCCAGGGTACTTTCATATGAACCTGCTAACAACACTTATAAATTAAACTCTACATTGAACTATCAACTCACCCCAAGTGAAGACACAAGGACACCTGTATCACAAGTCACAATGCTATGGAGGGCACACTGCACTGAAAATCCCAAAACATACTGCTGACAAACGGTTAGCAGACAAACAATTGCTCAGCCAAGGAAGCAACACAATGCAGATGGTATAGCCTACAAGTATAGGATGTCACATCAGTACACAAAAGAGTCACAGACAACACAAGACAACTACTGCCATTAAAGGTCTTTTCAATAGTGGCAGCTACATCAACATGATCCCATACTTTTTCTCTTTCAGCTGATCAGGGGTATGGCATCCAGCCATGGATAATGACACCATTTGGCAACCCGAGTACTGCTGCAGAGCGGGCATACAACAAGGCCCATAAGAGGACACGCAGCATTGTCGAGCGGACCTTCGGCATCCTCAAGTCAAGGTTCCGCTGCCTCGACATCACTGGTGGTAGCCTCCTATATTCCCCCGAGATGGACTGTAGGATCATCCTCACATGTGCAATATTGCACAACATTTGTGTCAAAAGGAACATTCCCCTCCTCGAACCAGACCCATACATGCCTGAAGACGAGGAAGAGGAGGATGCTGCCCTGCAACAGGAGGGGGAACAACCAAACACGGCTGCTGGAGTGCGTAGGCGCCAACACATTGTGAACAATTTTTTTTTATTATTATCACCATCACCACTTAATGAACTATTGTAAATAAACACTGATAATAAACACCACATCATGGTCTGGCTATTCATTTCTGCACACCTTTAGCTCTAAATATCAGAAGAAGAATGTCGTCTCATGGAGCATTAATGATATAAAAATCAGGACACAGAAAAATATACTGCAAATGTAATGCCTATCATACAACGGTCACATACACACACAATGTAAATGACTGACATCCTGTACAGTTCACCTTTGAAGGGCAATAGCTGAGGACCACACCTATTACACACATACATGTAGGAAACATGGTTCATCGCAGCAGATGGCACACAACTAAAACACCATCACTCAACTAGGGGAAAACAGGCCTCATACATCAGGCAGTTGACATGCTTTTGCTTCAGGAACAGGAATGTATTACCAGACTCTTGGCAGCAGTAATTCCAACTACATACAATCTTTGCAATGACTATCTGTCACTAGAGTTACACATAAGCAGAACATACACAGCACAAGTGCCACACATATGACAAGCATCCAGCACATCACATCCCATCTACATGTCAGCCCTTTTCTAAAAACCTTACACACCCATGTGCCTGGTCAGACCCCACCTGTCTGAAGAGGTCCCTGGAATGCTGATATGTGTACCCTGAGATTCCCTCATCTACATACACACACTCACAAGTGTCATCCAGTGTGCCACACCCTCTCCTATGCCTATTATTGTCATAGTACCATCTCACTGCATGGAACTCAGCTCATATAATACACTGGCTTGGAGTTTTTAAGGCCTTGTATCACCTGTAGATTAATTCTCGTGTGAAAGGTACTGTAGGCCATTTTAAAGCAAATCTCATCTGACAGGACTTGTGAGACACTGATGGAGGCCACACCAGTGATCCCCTCCATGCACACCACCCAAATTGACATGCCCCGTCCCTGCTGATGCCTCCTACAGCATAGATGTAGACATTTGGGCAATTACACCATTAAGCATTGCTACTAATGTTGCTGTGTAACACTTTATCAGGGTTCATGTGTCACCTTCAAAACAACACAGGACATACACAGTGTGACATGTCAACTGTCTACTCCTCCCTCTGACCAGTCCTAGTCAGACCACTGATCATGTAATTTGTGAAAGAGCTGGCTCCTGATTGACACAGCATCCTGTCAGCCTGACTGGCACCTGTCCGTGGGTCACCCTAAAGATACTTGGTGGCCACCTATGGACCACACTTGCTGTCCAAAACCTCCCTTTCCTCAGAGGCTAATTTGTCATTTGCCTCATCAATGTATATTCCAATACATTGTATTGCATCATCTGACTTTTCTTTGTATCATATTTGTGACAGTGCCCTTGAATAGCTAAATCATGGCCCATCCGTTGTCTGGGCCTCATTAATGCCTAAACTACAAAGTGTGACAGTGTACCTGGGCCATAGCCTTTGATGGTGTACGTGGCCTCCAGCAGAACCAGCAACCTCAGATAATGTCCATGAAAAGTCAACACATATGAGGACCCTGACAGTTCACACGCTGAGTAACATTGTTCAAATAATAGAGATGGCTCGTGTGTGCTGAATACCAGCCATTTACTTCTGCACAGAGGCTATGATGTTTCCTGATGCATTCCCATCCAAAGAGGCCAACTTGAGTACAAATGTTGCAATGACACATGCCGGATCCAGACACCTGAGACATTCTCTCACTCAGCACACCACGGTTGCCCAGTTGAAAGTCTCATCACACGTCTTCAGTGACAGGGTGGGACCATCCACGTGTAGGTTACCATGTCCTCAATGACTTTAGTCACAGTTAGCTACAAACAATACTCATTAGATACACGATTAGCTGCCAATAACTCATGATGAGACCTGGACGTCACAGTGACAACATACACCTTAACAGTTGATACTGGATCAACATTGGACCACACACATGTACATGTACCATCCAATCAACAAAATGGTTGCAAGCAGCCTATCACAGTAGTGTCCCAGTTGTAACCTAGCAGGAAGAATGAAACATGCCACTAAATCAGGTAATGCATAAAGGGCCACATACATCAACAACCTATTTGCTATCATGACATAAGGAACGTTGAGAATTTGCTATTAAATCAATGCTAAATGGTATGTCAGAATTCTCCAAAGAATTAATAGGGCAAACTTCAAATGGGCAAATGGGATTACAGATTAGCAAATAGAGAATAATACTCAATTTGCATCTATGGGCCTGCTGCCAACGATTTAGCATTACTGAATTTGGGAAAACCTTGGATAAAGTTGCAAGTCAGGAACAGCAAACCTCAGGGTGCTGGGGACCTAAGTACCCCTCTGCTGCACCCCAAATATACATTTTTTATGCACATGTGAAGCACACACATGCATAAGGGGCATGTGTGCCCTACATGTCAATAGTGAAACATATTTTAGCTACATTAACTGGTAAATTGGCACATGGTTACCCCCAAAAAAGGTTTGGGCGACAATTGCATTACCTAATTGGCATTTATGCTATTTGGAATAGCTTGATACATGTGCTCACAAATTTGCTAAGGAATACATCCTGGTATCTCTTTCATATTTTGAAAGTTGCAATCAGCAATTACCTACATATGTGCGCAATTATGAGTAATATCCATTCTGGCCAATCATTACTATTGCACTGTGAATACCTTCTATGCATCCTATAAGGGACATTTGCTATAGCTAACCCCAAAGTTTATCACTTAGCACTGTTTGGTCATGCAAAATTCCATTACTCATTGGGACAAATGAAATACATATTTGTCATAATGCGTCATATTTTCACGCATACAGATTTTGCGGCATAATTTTTGACGCACAGGAGTGCAAATAATGCAGAGTCAAAAATGTTTTTCATAAATAGATATCATATTTGGCTGCGGCTTAATTTTCACCTCTAGAACTGTAAATTATGCCGCAAACAAATATTAATTACCAATTATGAAAAATATTTTGACTCTGAATTATCTGCACTCCTGTGCGTCAAAAAATATGACACACAACCTGTATGCGTGAAAATATGACGCATAATGGAAAAAAACGGCGGCCATGTTATGCAGGATGTGATGTAAAAGGATATCCTGTTTACAGATTCTGTACAGTGGGTGTACTTTCACTTTCACTTTGCAGTCTCTGATTATTCTAGACTGTGTGGCTGTGTGCAAAGTGTTGTCCTGTGAATTAGTGCTTTTGTGTCCAGAGTGCCATCTTACTTGTTGTTTTGTCATCAATATATTGTTGTAGAATACTGTCTGAGTGTGTGTTGTATAAATTTCTCCAGTCCAGTGTTGTATTTATTGTCTGTGGGAGTCTGTTGTGAGTACTGTTATATAGGGGATAGTTGGGCTCTTCTATTTGTTAAGTTTTCTTTGTATTTCCTCACTCTAACTTTCCCCATTTCCCCCTTTTCTTTTTTTCTACTACTTTTTCTGTGCTTAAATGTCTGGTAGGCCACGGCTTTCCAGGATGGGTGAGGAGGAATTGGGGGGGTTCATATGGCTGGTTTGCCATTTCCTCCCACTGATGCTGGGGGTAGGGTGATACAGGGGTATCACACGGAGGCCCGAAAATCCGGTGGGGGAAGGTGCGCCATCACTTGGTGCGTCTGTATGGGAGCCAACGGACTGACCATCAATTGAAGCACCGCTGGGCTGACCTGATCTCCAGGGAACAAGACCTGCTGGACCACCTGTGAATCATGATTGGTGGCCATGTTGGTGAGTACAGATCATGTAAATGTGTACAATTTAAAGCTGTGTAGTGACATGAGATGATTGCTACCCAAACTGCCAGATAAGTAGCTGACTGTGTGTAATGCTAGGGAAACATACAGGGTAATTGATGCACTATGTGAAGGATGACAAATGCTAGCAGTCAGACAGCTCATGTTTTCCACACATACAGGTTGCTTGTAGCAGAATGTAAAGTAGTGCCGCCTTTGTGTCAGACAAGCGACACATTAATGACGCAATCAGGACTCTACAGGTCACAATTGCCAGTGAAGTATGGATGTAGTAACATCATACCTACATATGTTGACGCTATAGCTAGACTGACATTTGAAACCCTACATGATGCTGAAAATGAGTGCTGCCTTCACGTCAATTGATGATAGCAATGTGGCCCAGACATATGTCTCATGTGTGTCTGGTTAGTGTGTAGGGAAAGTGTTCACGGAAGTGCCATGCCTGTTCAGGATAAATGTGTTCCTTCACATTTTATTGATACATGCCAGATCTGAACATGAACCATATTTGTAAAGGACTCAGGTGCCCTCAGCTAACATATATGACAGGTATTTATTGACACTTGTGCCAAAATCCGATTAGGGATGGCAGTCCAAAGGTATGGACTAGGGTACAAACATCCATGTTTGGTGCCAATCACCATTGTTTGGACACATCAATTTAGGTAACTGTAACAACATGAGGTATTGCCAAAGTACCTGGCCCTCTGTACCATGTACCTAACTGTCACAAATGTGTCATGACCACATAGGCTGTTTGACAGGTCATGCAGTCCTCAAGTAACCAGCTTTTGGATGTCTCTCTTGGATACACATGATGAGATGAATACACACCTATATTGTTGCTGCACACTAATGGAGGTGCATGTTTGCCACCACATGACAGTCCGGGCCACTGCATGTGTGTAGAAGTGTGTGTAACTGTAGCAGGAGACCCATCCTATGTAAATGTTGCACAGGAATTATTCCATGCAGTATGAGCATGTCTGAAAGTGTTTCATTACTCATGTCAGATTATCACATTGTATTTGTATTTGAAATTGTTTGTCAGTTCACGGATTCTGAGCATATTCTTCCTTCCATGCTTTACAGGTGAACCTGCACCGTACACAGTGGGAGAGGTGGCTCGTTTTGAGGACCCCGACACCTACGGTGAGTGTTGACATGTGTGGTATGTTTTGTGTTTGCTGGTGGTGTGTGATGGACTACTGTGTGTTGAACAGATTGCAAGGTGTGATGCGCTGCCCAATCATTAGTCTTGTTCCATTAGTGGGATTTCAGTTATCACTTTATTTTGAGTTGACCAATGCTTATCCATTTGTCTGATCTTGGGTTTGTAGGCCATTCCTGTAGGGCCCGCTATGGGAAATGGGGTGAGTCATGTGGAATACACTAGTTACAATAAGAGTTGCACTGGGACTCGTCTCGGACTGAGTCTGCATGTCAGACTGACATTCTCCCAGATAGCTTCTGCAAATGGCTTTTCTGAAAACTGCTGCTTCCCTATTAACCGATGTACTGAGTACACTGTAGGTTGGATCTTCCGGGAGCATGTACTTCCACAAGTTGTACTAGAAGTGTGTGGGACTACAGTGCAACGGCCTAGGTGTGCATGCTATTCATGATCATGGGTGTTCTTGCTCCTCTGTGTCTGTTGAAAATTATGCCTCACTGGAAGTATGTGATGTTGGCCTAGGTCAGTAAATTTTGACATGTGTGCACCTTGGATAGGACAAGGTTTAGCTGACTCCAATTTGTTGATAGCCCTTACTGGTGGTGTGTGTGTGGAGGCAAAAACATGTTGAGCTTTCTATACACTCCTGGGTGTGCATCTATTTTGGGATTGTTTGTTGTTCTTCCCACCCCCCTCAAAGACAGGCATGGGTTTGTGAATAGGGTACCTAGGACTGAAGCAACCAGTATGTTACACATACTTGTGATTATATGAAATATGGTTTTGAACCTAGTGTACACACTCAGTTATGGCACATGAGTTCTATACTAGCAAATCCCATTACAAATTGCAGACCTTGAAGTTTGTGATTGTTATCACATACACTGACATATGTAGTCCGGGCAATAGGCGGAGGAGGTGCAGCATGATTATTAGCTGCAACTGTAAGTACTTTGATGACAAGTTATTGCCAGTTGTTACCCATCATGTAGATTATTGTATGTACTATGTGTGAGATGACCTTTGTAGGCAGGCTTTCAATGTACTTCCTCTGAGACTTTCAATGATCTGTATGGTGATATGAGCTGTTACAAGTACAGTAGATGTATTGTAAGATTGACCACTTGTGCTATTCCACACAATGCAGTTCCTATGGTAAATAGTTGCCCTTTGTCTTCACAGCTGCAAACATGAGTGCCGCACAGAGGCATGAATTTGAGAGGCCGGCCATGAGGTACCGACACATCCGGTTCCGACGGATGGCCTGTAAATACCAGTCGGATCGGGCCTCCGGAGCATGGTGGGCTTCACCACAGGGTGGCCCAAGGTTGCCCATTACAGCCACCACCACCACAACCACCGGTTCTCCCCAAGTGGCCCCAGCCACAGCGGGGACAGTTGTCCCTGCCTCTGCAGCCACCCAGGCCCCAGCAGTGTGACAGGTGCAGGACAGTCCAGTGGGCTAGGCTCAACACGCACACAGAGCACCTCTGCCGGGACCCAAACAGCAGCAGCACCTCCAATCGACCCTGCAGCATTCCTGGCTTTGGAACGCAAAATTGACAAATTTATAAGGAAGGTGGACAAGCTTAGCCAGGATGTGGCCTACATCAAGAAGCGGGTCAGGTCTATCAGGCGGACCCTCCGGAGGGCCAACCTCTAGGACTGATATATTCAATGGACATAATTCCCTCCACTCCCTCCTCTTTCCTTGTTATCATGATTAGTGGGCTTGGGGGATTAGTGTTAGGTTAGTATAGGTTGTTAGCTTAGTTAGTGTTAGAGAGGAGGGTCGGGGGTCCTGATTCTTTCTACTTTTCCTTATTAAGTGTGTGGGTGGGAAGGTGTATGGGGGTCAATGTTGGTGTTCCTGTGTGTTTAAAAAAAAAAAAATATATATATATATGATTGTTTAGGATAGTATAGTATGTGTGTAGGTTAGTATGTGTTGTCCTGCATGTGTCCTGTCTCATAATGGTGGGTGGGGGGTTGATGTTTAGATCGATTCGTTATATGTGAAGAGTAAGTTTAGCTTAGGTTAGTTAGGGACAGTTGTGGGTAATGAGTAGTCAGGTTGGATTAGTGTAGGTATGACTTTTCCCTTAGTTGCCTCTGGTGTGATTAGTTATGAATAAATATATAGATAACCCTTTGCATTATGTGTTAACTGCTACTTAATCATGGCCTTGCCATCAGTGTGGATGAGTGTTGTTCTATGACATTTGTGTCCTATGCTACAAACAAAAACAAACTGAGGTGTAAAATGGCAGCTACCCCTGTGCTACCTTGGTAAGTATCCACCATTTGTTAGAACCACCAATCGGAGTTGACATGGATCACAAAGGATTTGTGTCGATGAGTATGTTTTCTACGTCACAAAGTGTGCTTCCAGACTTGGTATTGTGGGGACATTTTTAGGTTGGACTGCAGTGTGATGTTCAGGGACATCTTTGAAGATGAGGTCTTATTAACATTCTTGTCTTCTTGTCTTCATAACTGACATTGATCATTTGTGCTAAAATTCAGCATGATTACCTATTTGGATGTTTACTCAGGAAGGTTGATTGATGCTGTGTTTTGTAGTGTTTGTTTAGATTGGACTGCATAGTTCAATGTGTTAGTATTGCATGGTGACAACATTTATCAGCCACTATTAGTTGACTTTGTTTATTCTGTACAACACAGTATGATGGTGTGTGGTTTCTCCCTTCATCAGTTATTCTCCTCAGGATGGGCAGGCTATGATGCAATCCTGGCCACTGCACAGATGTATCTGACCACATGATGCCAGGACAGTTGTATTGACAAGCAACATGATTGTCACACAGGCATATTTGTCTTATCTACTGCACAGTTGATGTGTCAAATTACACAGAGACATACTTGGTGTGCAAGTGCAATTTATTGATAGGTGCTGTAGTGCAATATGTACATTGTCCATGTTTGCTGAGTCCGTTCTAGTGCAATCTTACATGGTGATCCTACAGAAGGGGTGTGGATAATGCTCCTGACATGCTGGGGTGATGTTACAGACAGTGCAGAGGGACAGAATTTGCCGATTAGTAGGAGAGAGACATTCACTGGCAATGCTGACAAGTTATACAGTGGTTAGCAGAACAGTCATTGAGTATAGTTGTTGTAAGACTGGCATTTGACAAAACGTAGGACCTTGGTCAAAGTAGGCCATGGTGCAGGGACTAGTGCTTCTGGGTACTCTTCCGTGTGAATGTGATCTGTTCCATGTCTTCTTCTTCTGATGTGTGTGTTGCCTGCTTCGTCCTTGTTGTTGTTGGTTGTGAAGGGGCAACACACACCTCAGTGTTAGAAGACGTGGAGTCAGACATCCCGGTCGCTGCTCCCTGTGAAGGTCTTAAGAGCAGTACTGCAGCAAGGAGGGTCTGCTGGTTTTTGAGAATAGCAGCCACGGGAAGGACCCTGACATATGCAGCATGGGTGTGTCCTTAGTGCTGTGTCACTCCTATTGTTGTTTACATTGGTTGATGTTTGTGACACCTATGGGCATTGACATTTGCGAGTACTGGGGCCTTTGTCTTGTTTCAGGAGATTGTTGCAGATGTCATCCTCACCCCCTAATTTAGGTATGTATGTTCCATGGGGAGGTTACTGCCATTGGCTACTATAGCTGCACACAGATCAGAGGTGGTAGTGTCAACTGTTGTGGCAGTTACATTGCAGTTGTCGTTTTGGCTAGAGGATTGCTAATAGGGCCCTAGTTAATGTAGGAGATATGTTGGCTGACGAGTGCCAGGATGTAAGTTTGACGTAGTGGCCTTCCCTCCTGTCGAGGCTTTCCCTTTGCTCCATTGTTGGCATGACAGCATGCCCCCAAAGGACTGTTGTTGATGTAGTGTAATGTTGTGCCCCAGCTTCTGTTTGTGCAGGCCATGCCCCCCTGCAGTACCCCTTTACCCATGCCACTCCATGTATATGATGACTTACATGCAATGTGTAGTAGGTATTTCCCCCCCTGCTTACAGTCAACATTATTGTATTATTAATTCCCCATGCGACTTACCCTGCATGTGCGTTGTCTCGTGGTAGTCTGCGCTGTCCTGCCCTTGAATCCCTGTGACAATCTCCTCAGGGATGACGGCTGCGACCATCTCCTCCATGTGGTCCAGGTCCTCCTGGTGTGCTGGACTCCCACCTCCAGTCTGCAGTGCTGCCTTCCTGTTCCTGGCCATTTTTTCCTTGGTCTTGTGTTTGCAGTCATGCCAGCGTTTCTTACACTCGGTGACTGTTCTGCGTACTTCAGCCACACTGTTAATCTTGTCAACAATTTGTTGCCATATGGCCTCTCTCCTACTGATTGGCAACTTTGAGGTGATAAACAGTTGGTGCTGGTGTTCCGTCACCTCTTTAACCAGGATTTCCTGCTCCTCTGCACTGAAGCGACACTTTCTTTTCTTTCTATAAATGTCCTGGTTCTTGTATGAATCGTCCTGGCTGGTTCATGGTCTGCTGTCATCTTCCTGGGGTCTGTAGTGGCATCTGGGATCCATTTTGCCTCTCCTCTGGTGCACTTGCAGTGTTCTCATTTTTTTTTGACGCTATTACGTAAAAAAAAAGGCACAAATCCGGGTTGCGGTGTCGTAAATCGACCCACAGTCATTTCCGCCACATTAACGTTGTTTTCCTTTACGACTTTACGCCGCGGTGTGAGTAAAAAATAATGACTCCCATCTGTTGATTGCGCCACCGTGCGTCAAAGTATAAATTTGACGCCTGCATGGCGCTACGAAATGGCGTTAGCCGGCGGTACATTTTTTTATGCAAAACTGCGGTGGCGCTCCTCTGTTGGTGATACAAATAGGTGCTGCCTGCATGCTTCTCTCCTTTAATCTTTGAGGAAGAATGTTATCAAATGGTGGGGTAAATTGTGGAAAGAACATGAAAACAACAACTGGGAGAAAGAGGAAAAGAACTTATGTCGAATTTGAGGCATTACAAAGCGACCTTTATGATGGCATGATGGAGCTAGAAGGATATAGATGCAAGAGTCCAAAACTGATGACAACTGTCCTATGATTACTATGGCAAATAAAGAGTGATGATTTCAAGAATGTGATAACAAGAGGGGAGTTGTTAAAATGGAGTACTTAAAATTTGAAATTGCAATGTTTGGAGTCTAAGAATTCATGTTTCCTCTGAATTAGGACAGCATAAGTCTGTTGAACAGTAAACATTTGAATTTGTACATTGTCAATACAGTGAGCGAGTGAGTATGGGAACGTAAAATGGATTCATTTGGGTATGCTTACATTAATAATATCTCATACACACAATGAAACAAACAGTCAACTCTTGGATTAGTCCATTTAAGCCAAAAAAGTAAGTGTGTTTGATAGTATACTGAAATAATTTGGGTTTAATTATTGGGAGTCGTGCATGAAAGAGACCCAGGGACATATGTGACTTTGGACCTATAGAGCAGGCACTAGTGAGAGGTAGATGGGCCTTTGTTGGCTCGAATTGAATTGTAGTAGTGTCTAGTGAGCCCCAAATAGGTCTATGACATGGATGACAAGGAGAGAGTTGTATCAATGTGTTTTCCACCACTCTAAGAAATGTGAGCTTTCTGCATCACATATGGAATGAGACTATGCTGGGATTCTTCCAGTGAGTGTGAATCAGTTTGCAGGCAAGGGACAGCATTAGGTCTAAAAGAGATTAATCTTTATTTGAAGGTTCTAGTTGACCTAGAAGTATATACAAGAATTCACAAATGGGAGTAATACCCAACTATTTTTAGTGAATTTAAAGATGTTATCCAAGTAATTCTGGAGGATGGGACAATAAAAGAACATGTAAGCCATGCCACCTATGAGTACATCCCAATCCCAGCATTTCGGATCTTGTATGATGTTTTGAAATTTTTCGGGGGTCCACTAACACTTCTGAATGATCATGTATTTAGTCTGGGATATCATCGGTGATATCTGTAAATGTGCATCTGTAGATACACTACCAGTCAAATTTTATATTGCTTTTCAAAGGTTCTGCCTCCCATTTATGGTCGTTTCAGTTGTGGACTTTGAGAAATTTAGGAAGGAGTAACTTATATACTGTGGATACTACATGTCCCATTTTGCACAAGTTACTGATTAGAATAGGGAGAGAGGGATTATTCTTTAGTTTTGGATGTTTGGCTATCTGGACTCTTAGCCCCCAAAAATTATAAAGTTGATGTTATCCAGCCTGAATTATGACAGTAAAGTGGAGAAGGAAAGTGGTAAATTGCAGTCAAAGATGTGTTTGATCAGGTTTATTCCTTTCTTTGACCAGTCGGGCAACAGCACAGGTTGACTATCAAGTTTAATTTTGGGGTTCAGCCATAGGGATAACAAGTTAGAGTTGCAGATCTTTATTTTCAAATGGTAGTCAATTCTTAGAATAGCCTTTTTATTATTATTCATGATGTTTGGAATATGGGAGGTGGAAATGGTGCATTGTTAGGAACGCACTATTGAGTTTGTTATCTAGAAATGATTTTTCTCGTTTCATCCAGACTGGTAAATACAGTGCCTCCACTAGGAACCAGTTAGTACCTTGATTGAACAAATACACTGTTTGGTAGGGAGACATCCACCTCCATTATCCTGAGAGAGTTTAATTGTTTGAGTGAAATTCTACGGGGCATATTTATACTCCGTCTGTGCCTAATGTGCGTCAAAAATTTTGACGGACATTCAGCGCAAACGTTGCCCCGTATTTAAACTTTGATGCCCGAGCCCGCGGACGACATAATTCCGCTGTGTGAGTCATTTTTTGGATGCGGCAACCCTGCTTTGCGTTGATGAGATGCAAGGTAGGCATTCCCGTCCAAAAAATGGCTTAAACGACAGTGCGTCGGATTTATGCTTTCGGGCAAAAATTACGCACTGCCGGGAGGTGGACCCGGAAAATGACGCACAGCCCGGTTTGCATCAAAATGTAACGCCTGAGTCAGGGCAGGCGTTAAAATGGGGCAGACACACCTGTATTTAATCAGAACACACAGAACAAACAGCAGAGCAGCAACAGGGAGCCATGGAGGTGACACTAATCCAGCGTGCATGCAGACGCAGAGCCCAGCAGCAACAACAGCAGCTACAACAACACAAGCAGGGACCCCAAAGGCAGCGCAGAAGGCAGGAGAGGATATTCTGCCCCAGAACCACCCTTCAGGGCCTCAGGGAACACAACATCATCCAGAGGTACCGGTTGAACTGGCAGGCCATTCAGCAGCTGCTGCGCAACATTGAACCGCAGTTGGCCCCCACTTTGCTGACACCCGCACCATCCCAACAGAAACCAAGCTGCTTGCCGTACTTCATATGCTGGCAAGTGGCTCTTTTCAAACAACTGGTGCCCTGGTTTCCGGAATATCACAACCATCATTCTATGCCTTTTTGCCCAAAGTACTGGATGCCATCATTGGACTGACACCCCGCCACATCTGCTTCCCTAACACACCGCAGAAGCAGCAGGAAACAAAACAGGGGTTCTACCTCATCAGTGGCTTCCCACAAGTCCTTGGTGCAATCGACTGAACACATGTATGCCTTGTGCCACCTGCTGCAACTGAACACCTCTACCGCAACAGGAAGCACATACATTCCATCAACGTGCAGGCCATAGTTGATCACCAGGGATTGATCACCAACATCGTGGCTCAATATCCTGGGAGTGTACATGACTCATTCATCTTCCGTCACTGCACCATCAATGAACACTTCCAGGATGGACGGTATGGCAATGGACTACTTGTTGGTAAGCACAAAAACCTACTTATAAACACACTGCACAGCAACCTTCTAGGACACACAACACATACACCACAACAGCAACATGTGAACAGGAACACACTGAGGTCGTAACATCGCTAGCCATGTTTCTTAGGTCACCATTGAACCTGTCACACATCGGAAATTACTGTACAGCCTAATGTTAAGACATCAATGAGTGTCGTTGCCTAAATGTCACCTTGCAAATTGTAAGCGTCTCAATTATGTTTACATTAATCCATTGCATAAGTCTAAAGGTATGGGATGTCCAGGGTACATTGATATGAACGTGTTAACCACACTGTCAATTTTAACTGTGTATGGAACTATCATCTCACCCCCAGTGAAGACACACGGACACCTGTATCACAAGTCACAATGCTAGGAAGGGCACACTGTACTGCAAATCCCAAAACATACTGCTGACAACCGGTTAGCAGACAAACACTCGTTCAGCCAAGGAAACAACACAATGAAGATGGTACATCCTACAAGCCTAGGATGCTACATTAGAACACAAAAGAGTCACAGACAACACAAGACAACTACTGCCATGAAAGGTCATTTCAATAAGGCCAGCTACATCAACATGATCCCAATCATTTTCTCTTGCAGCTGATCAGGGGTATCGCATCCAGCCATGGATTATGACACCATTTGGCAACCGAAGTACTGCTGCAGAGCGTGCCTACAACAACGCATATAGGAGGACATGCAGCATTGTCGAGAGGACCTTTGGCATCCTCAAGTCAAGGTTCCGGTGCCTCGACATGACTGGTGGTGGCCTCCTATATTCCCTGGAGATGGTCTGTCGGATCATCCTAACGTGCACTATTGCACAACATTTGCATCAAAAGGAACATTCCCCTCCTGGACCCAGAGCCACACATGCCTGAAGAGGAGGAAGGGGAGGGCGCTGGCCTGCCACATGAGGGGGAACTACAGAACATGGCCGCTGGTATACGCAGGCGGCAACAGATCGTCAACAATTTATTTTGATTATAATCACCTTCACCACTTTAGTTAACTAATTTAAATAAACACCTATTACATGGTCTGGCTATTCATTTTTGCACACCTTCATCTCTACTTATCAGAATAAGAGTGTTGCCTCATGGAGCATTGCTGATATACTGAGTAGGACACTGAACATCCCAGAGCTGATGTGATGCCTAACATACAATGGTTACATACAAACACACTGTTAATGGCATATATCATGTACATTTCTCCTTTGAAGGCCAATAGCAGAGGACCACAACTGTTTCACACATACATGTTGAAATCAAGGTCCAGCGCAGCATATGGCACACAACTAAGACACCATCACTCAATAAGGGGAAAACAAGCCTCATACATGAAGCAGTCAATGTGCTTTTGCATCAGTAACATGAATGCCTGATCAGACCCTTTACAGCAGTAAGTCCAACTGCATCCAATATTTGCAAGGACTATCTGTGACCAGAGTCCCATAGAAGCAGAACATAGACAGCGCAAGTGCCATACATATGAGCAGCATTGCACACATGACATTCCATGTACATGTCAGCCCATTTCATAACTCCTGACACACCCATGCACCTGGTCACAACCCACCTGTCGGAAGAGGTCCCTGGAATACTAAGACGTGTACCCTGATATTCCCTCCTCTACACACACAGACCAACATTAGCAATCGAGTGTGCTACACCCTTTCCTGTGGTATGCCATTGTCATAGAACATCTGACTGCATGGACGTCAGGTTAATTTATACACTGTCTTCTAGTTTCAAAGCCGTGTTAGCACCTGTAGATTGCTTCCCGTGTGAAAATGTCTGTTGGTCCTTAGAATGCAAGTCTCACCTACAGGACTGGTGAGAAACAGATGCAGCCCACACCTGTGATCACCTCCATGCACACCACCCATTTCAAAAAGCACTGCCCCTGATGATGCCTGTAACAGCATAGGAGTTGCCATTTAGTCAATTACACTGTTAAACATTGATACTAATTAAGCCGTGTAACACAGCCACTGGGTTCATTTGTCACCTTCAAAAACTTAAGACATACACAGTTTGACATGTCAGCTCTCTAGTTTGCCCTCCAAACAGTCTGAGTCAGACCACTGTTTATGTAACTTGTCAAATTGCTGGATCCTGAATCACATTGCATTCTGTCAGCCTGACTAGCATCTGTCTGTGCGTCACACTAAAGTATCCCTGTGTCTACATATGTACCACAGTTGCGTTAGCAAACCTCTCATTCATCAGGGGGTATTGGGCATGGGCTTCTTCAATGCATACACAAATACATTGTATAGCATCATCTGCCTTTTAATTGTACCATTTGAATTACATCCTCTTGGAAAAGCAAAATTCATGGCCCATCCCTTGCCTGGGTCGCATTTATGCATGAATGACAAAGTGTGACAGTGTCCCAGGGCCGCAGGCAGGGATTGGGTACGGGGCTTTCAGCACAACCAGCAACCTCTGATAATGTCCATGAAAAATACACAAATGTCAGGACCATGACAGTTCACACACAGAATCACAGTGCTCACAACATAGTGATGGGCTGTGTGTGGTGAATAGCTGCGAAAATAATCAGCACAGAGGCTATGATGTTCCCAGATGCAGTGGGAATTGCAGAGGCTAACCTGTGTACAAATGTTGTAATGACACCTGCCGGAACATGACACCAGAGACATTATCTCACTCAGCACACCAAGGTTGCCCTGTTAACTGTCTCATTACACGTCTTTAGTGACAGGGTGGGACCATCCCCATGTAGGTTCACATGTCCACATCCACTTTACTCACATTGATCAACCAAGGATACTCAGTAGATACAGGAAGAGCTGCCACTGACTCATGATGAGTCCTGGACCGAACTGTGACAAATTACACCCCAAACAATATACAGGATCATCATTGGACCACACACATGAACAAGACACCTATGTGCAATTGATCAGTGGAAATATGTGGACATGTGCTGTCTTGTATGCTGGTCAACCACAGCCACTTGATAGTTGGGGCTAATTTCTATGGCCTCAACTGTGGTGCCATCATACATTTGAGATTCACCCTTGTCTGTCTGTGCAAACAACATGGTACCCACTTCCTCAATGCATGTATATGACTCACTGTGGGATTCACCAACTAGTGCCTAGGAAGCTGTTACCAATACTCTAGGACATAGAATGTAGAAAATGTGGACCATTGACATGAACAAGCTTCTGCCATCCATCTGGTGCATGCTATGTCACATGTGGTGTCTACGTGACCCTAAATCTTGGAAGTCCACTTTACGGGTGTTGTTACATGTATGACTAACACATGCCCTCTCTCATTTCCACAATGACTTGCATCTAAGGATTGGACACATGGATGTCACATTCATACAAGCATATGTACAAATATGCTTCATGTGATACACACACACTTAGTCAACAAATACATTATTTGCCAAAGCACACACTTTGAGCCAAAGGCATTTAGGTATTGTACATATGCGCGTCACATTGCCATCCTCTCCTTATGCAAAACATGCTCAATTTCTGCAACACATATATGTAGGCCACACTTATGACCAACTATTGTGTCAGCCAACCGTAAAAATACTGTGAAGGGAGTAGCAGATCATGGTCCGCTGCAGTATGATGTCACACATGTGAACATACACCATCAACACCATAGTGTCTTCAATCAGCTTATCTCTGATGTGTCCCAAATGTAACATAACAAAAAAACAAGAAAAATTGCCCAAAACCAGTTAATGCACTGAAATGTTGACGTTCCTAGCGTTATGCGTCATTTTTTGTCTACCAAAACTGTATTTGCGTCATTTTTTTCGACGCACAGGAGTGAAAATTAGGGCGCATTCAGATATTTGTACAGGCCATGTACTATTATGTGGATGCGGGCTAATTTTCACTTCTGTGCGTCAAAAAAAATGATGCAAACATAGTTTTGGTAGACAAAAAATTACACATAACGCAAAAAAGGCAGGACTGTTTACAGATCCTGTACAGTGGGTGTACTTTCACTTTCACTTTGAGGTCTATGATCCTTCTAGACTGTGTGGCTGTGTAGACAGTGTTGTCCTGACATTTTGTGCTTTTTTGTCCTGTGTGCTATCTGTAAAGTCTATTTGTGAAATAAATATTGTTGCTGTATACTGTACTACTGTGTTTTGTCTACATTTGTCCATTTATCTTGTGTTCTTGTTGTTTGTGGGATTCTGTTGTGGGTAGTGTTAGTTTGGGGATAGTTGGGCTCTTTTAGTGGTTAAGATTACTTTTCATCTGTATTTGTACCCCTACTTTCCCCCTTTTCCCCTTACTATTTCTTTTACCCCTATTCCCTTTCACTTTTACAGTAGGTCTGGTAGGCCACGTCTTGGCAGGATCGGTGAAGAGGAGTTGGGGGGCTTCATCTGGCTGGTGCGCCACTTCTTTCCACTCATGATCCAGGCAGGGGGCAGGGTGATACAGGGGTATCCAACAGAGGCGTTCAGAATCCGGTGGGGAAAGGTGCTGCATCACCTGCAGCATGTTTATGCCAGCCAGAGGAGTGACCACCAGCGGAAGCACCGGTGGGCTGACCTCATCACCAGGGAGCAGGATCTCTTGGACCACCTGGGAATCATGATTGGTTGCACTGTTGGTGAGTACGAATCATGTAAATGTGCATGATTAAATGCTCTGTAGTGACATAAGAGGATTAGTACTATGTCTGCCAGCTAACTTGCTGACTGTGTGTAATGCTGGGGAAACATAAAGGGATAATTGATGCACTATGGCAAGGATCACAATTGCTAGCTGTCAGGTAGCACGTGCTCAGCAAACTTACAAGATACTTTTCCATGAAGTAAATTGGTGCAGCCTTTTTGTCAGAAAAGCAAAGAAAATATGAGCCAATCATGTCTATATAGGGTACTATTGACAGACAAGTAAAGTTGTACCAACATTTTGGCTATCTTTGTTGACGCAATAGCTAGACTGACTTTAGAATCACTACATGATGCAGAAAATGAGTGCTGCCTTCATGTCAATTGATAATAGCAAAGTGGCTCAGACATATGTCTCATGTGAGTCTGGTGAGTGTGGAAGGAAAGCGCTCACGGAAGTACTATGAATGTTTAGGATTATTGTGTTCCTTGATCTTTTTGGATACATGTCAGATCTGGATTTGAAAACATCGTGAAAAGGTGTAAGGTGCCCTCAGCTAACATCTTAGAATGTTTTTTGGAGTTAGTTGTGCCACATTCCAAATATGGATGGCAGTCCAAGTGTATGCACATGGCTTCACATCTCCATAGTTGGTGCAAATCAGCATAGCTGGGCCACATCAATTGAATCAAATGTAACAACAGGGGGGCTTACAAAAGTCCCTGCCCCTCCCTATGTACATTGTACCTATGTGTCATTAAAGTGTCATGGCCACAAGGCATGTTTGACTGGTAATGCAGTCCTCAAGTAACCAGGCTTTGGATGTCTCTCTTGGATGCACATGATGAGACGATTACACTCCATAATTGTTTCTGCTCACCAATTACGGGGCAAGTTTGCAACCACATGATAGTTAGGGCCAATGTATGTGTGCAGATATGTGTGTAACTGTCACAGGAAACCCATGCTATGTACAAGTTGGCCGTGATATTTCAGATGCAGTACCATCATGTCTGAATGGCTCTCATTTCCTTATTCAGCCTACACATTGTATATGTTTATTAAATTGTTGCGCTGTGCACAGATTCTGAGCACATTTCTTCCTTCCATACCTTACAGGTGGATCACCACCCTACACCGTGGGAGAGGTGGCATCATTTGAGGACCCCGACCACTCCAGTAAGTTTTGATATGTCTGTTATGTGTTGTGTTTGCTGGTTATAGACTCGTGTGAGTTGAACGCTGTGAACGGGCTCACCCGTTCACGAGCCGCGCTGTACCCGGAAGTGACGTGTCGGACCTTCCCGACACATCACTACCGCGTTCCCACGTTGCCGTGGGAACGCCGTCGACGGACGAGTGGCGTCCTCCCCTTGCCAAGGGAACCCAGGAGGGGTTCCGGGCCGCGGCGGCAACAAGGCAGGGAGTTCCCTTTGAAAAGGGACTTCCGGACGCCGATGGAGGAGGAGGAAACGAGGAGAAGAAGAACGGAGAGCGAGAGGATAACGGAGGACAGAGAAAGGAGGAGAAGGAGAGCAGAGAGCGAGAGGACAACGGAGGACAGAGGAAGGAGGAGAACGAGGAACAGGAGGACGACGGCGGACAGAGAGAGGGAAGAACACGGAGAGAAAAGGAGGAGAGGACGGCGCAGGAAAACACCCCGAAGGAACACCCCAGCTCCAGCCACGACCTAGGAGGGTCGTGGCTTACCAAGGTACGGTCCTTGTGGGACAAAAGAGGTTGTTATAATTAAGAGGGCACTGGGAAAGGAGATAAAGACAGAGGGAGGGTGAAGGGACTGTTAGTGCGCACAAAAAAAACACAAAAGTCACAAAAGTGCACTATTAGAAGTTTATTCACTGGACCCTCACTCACCATTCTCACCCCTGGCCCTCCTCCCCTTTGCTTTAATCTCGGTAACACATTTAAACACCCCACTTACCTTAGCGTTTTTCCTTTATTTTGTCACCACGGTACCATCCATTGGAGGCTGCCACCAGACGAGAAGAACACTCCTCTGGAAGAAACAGAGACAAGACAATAAAAGAAAAGAAGGAACAAGAGACTGTAATGAACCCTAAAAGAGAGGAAAGAGACACTTAGAGACATTTTCATAAAATACCAATAAACCCTTTTCCCTGAACCTATACTTACTTTCCGTGGGTTTTTATTATACCGTTCGACCTACTACAGTGGTGTTAGAAGTGGGATATTGTAAAGAAGGATCCCACGGGTAACCGAACGGTATAACAGAATGAGTGACAATCCGTCCCTAGAAGATATGATTAAACAACTAGCAGAAGGCCAACGCCATCTGCAGTTAGTTTGGGAAGCCCACCAACGAGAGGCGAAAGAAGACAGGGAAGCTTTACAGTCAGCCTTGAAGAGCCAAGCAACGATATTAGCAAACAACCAATTGGTCCATGAAACGGCAATGAAAAAGCTAACGGAAACAATCGCCGCTAGCAAAGTGCATCCCAATGTACCCAGTTCCGTATTGCAAAAATATCAGGAGGGGGAAGACCCGGAATTTTTTTTCACTAACTTTGAAAGGGTTGCTTCTTCAGCCCAATGGCCGGAGGATAGGTGGGGTCGATATGTGGCACCCTTACTTACAGGTCTCCTCCAAGCTGCTTATCAGGCAGCTAATCCCGGGGGAACAACACCATATAAAGATATCAAGACCAGCATCTTAGAGCGAGTAGGCCACGACAGCGAATATTATCGAGTTAAATTCCGGAAAGTAAAGTGGGGACCAAATGAGGACCCTCGGACTTTCTACTTCCGCGTAAAAGATCTAGCTTTGAAATGGCTGGGTCCCATTGGGAATAGCAGAGAAGAGGTTATACAGACTATTGTTCTCGAACAGTATCTAGACTCTTTACCCACATCAACAAAGAATTGGATTCGACAACATCCAAAGGTGGATACCGAGATGGCCATTGAACTAGCCTGTGCATACCATCGATCTACCGATGTGAGAAGTATGCCACCACGACCTCACATAAAACCAGTCATAGCCCCTCCAAAACCTTTATCAAAATTTCCCCTAGAAGACCCGGGTCCTCGCCGAGTACCAGAAGGTCCTCCCTTAAAGGGACCACAGTGCTATAATTGTGGGGAATGGGGGCACATAGCTCGTATGTGTCCACGGAAATTAGAGGGAAGTGAACCTATGGAAATAGGAGTAACTAGGAGACGCGTACTTTGTACAGGACAGGGAGACCTTAAATTTAAACAAACCCTTAAACTAAATGGCCGATCTGTCTGCGCACTAATTGACTCAGGTTGCAGCCAATCCGTAGTTCGTGAAGACTTAATAAGACCATTCGATAAGGAATCCAGTAGCTGGGTCACGATTTGTTGTATTCACGGGGATAAGGAACAATACCCCGTGACAAGAGTAAACATAGAATGGGAAGACTACAAGGACTCACACCCAATGGGAGTAATGTCCCAACTGATTGAGGAATGTATCATTGGTACGGACTATAGCCATTTCCCAGAACTTCTGGACCACGTTCGTAAACCAAAAAGCCACCAGGATTGGTGGTTTGAGGCTCCCTTCTCAGACAGTAATATTGAAGGCCCTTTACCCCGAAGGAAACTGTCACGTAAAGAAAAACGAGAGATAAAAGTTCAATTCAGGTCTCGGGACAAGCAGAATCAAGCTCAGAGACTTATAGCAGAAGTATATGATGCACCCCTAAGTTTTCACCAACAACAGAGAGAGGATCCCTCGCTCGCTCAAGCATGGAAATCGGCAAAAACCGCAGAAACAAAGGAGGTGGGTCCTTACTTCCTGGTTAAAAAGAATCTACTATATAGGGTGACCTCTACCAGGGACGGGAATCATAAACATCAGTTAATAGTTCCTGAAAATTTTAGGAATCAAGTCCTAACCCTAGCTCACAGTCAACCAGGGGGAGGTCATTTCGGGAGAGAAAAAACTGAAGAATATCTCCTCAGACGATTTTACTGGCCAGGGGTTTTCGCCCATATCAGGAGGTACTGTTCCCAGTGTCCCCGGTGTCAATTAACAGATCGTAGTAAGCCCAGGAAAGCACCACTCTTGCCCCTTCCCATCATAGATATACCATTCAGTAGGGTAGGAATGGATTTAATAGGACAATTAGTGCCGTCTTCTAAGGGGCACGCATACATATTGGTGATCGTCGACTATGCCACCCGATATCCAGAGGCCATTCCCCTGACCAGCATGACCACAAAAGCAGTTGCCCAAGCAATGATAACAGTTTTCACCCGAATAGGATTTCCCCATGAAATACTCACAGATCAAGGGACCCCATTCATGTCTAATCTCATGAGACAAGTGTGTAAGACTTTAGGAATTGCACAAATAAGAACATCTGTTTACCATCCACAAATGGATGGACTGGTGGAACGATACAATCGGACCATAAAAACCTTACTAAAGAAAGTAGTCACTGATTCTGGGAGAGACTGGGATCAAAAATTACCTTTAGTTTTGTATGCTATTAGAACTCATGAACAGGCATCCACAGGATATAGCCCATTTGAATTAGTGTTTGGTCGACAGCCCACTCCCTTTTGGAGATGGCCATAGAAACTTGGGAAGAAGAAGCTGAGGAGGGGGGTAGACCCTTGCTGGAATACATACACAACTTAAAATCCCATTTACAAAGGCTGTGGGAACAGGTACGAGAAAATATTGAACAGGCACAAATAACCCAAAAACACTATTATGATAAAGGGAGTAAGTTGAGAGTTCTATCGACAGGGGACCAAGTTCTCATTATGCGTCCCACATCAGAACAAAAACTACTTGCCAGATGGCAAGGTCCTTATCGGGTAATCCGAGCAGTCTCTCCAGTTACTTACTTGATTGAGTTATCGGCTACCCCTAAGAAGACACAAATTTATCACATAAATCTGTTGAAGAAATGGGAATCATCAGAGAACACCAATGATGTAGTAGAGATGGGACAGTATCTATGTCCAAGCAAGGAATCACACATTGAGTGTTATCCTCAATGTCAGCCTGGGGATAATAATATACCTGCTATCAATGAGTCCTTAACAAGGTATGAGAGGAAGAAGTTACTTTCCCTATTGAATCACTTCCAAAAATTCTTTTCAGAAAACCCCAGTAAAACCTCTTTGATTTATCATCAAATACGGACCGCTCCGGGTCAAATAGTCAGTTTACGACCTTATCGTATTCCAGCGGCAAGAAAACACATCATAGAGGATGAGGTTCAGAAAATGTTATCTCTTGGAGTAGTGGAACACTCCCATAGTCCCTGGTGCTCCCCGGTAGTGCTAGTACCAAAACCCGATGGGACTGTACGATTTTGCATAGATTTTAGGAAACTAAATGAAATCTCTATGTTTGACACCTATCCCATTCCTAGAGTAGACGACGTCCTTGAGAAATTAGGGAAAGCAAGATACATGTCCACAATCGACTTGACTAAAGGGTTCTGGCAGATTCCTCTGGCTCCAGAGGATAAAGAAAAAAACGCTTTTTCCACCCAATCGGGGCTTTATCATTTCACTGTGTTACCTTTTGGCCTACATGGAGCCCCAGCTACCTTCCAAAGGTTAATGGATAGGTTACTTAAACCCTTCCAAACATTCTTAGCGGCTTATTTGGATGATGTAGTCATTTTTAGCGAGTCATGGGAGGAACATCTAAATCATCTGGAAAATATTTTCTATACCCTAGCAACAGCAGGACTAACAGCCAATCCCAAGAAATGTGTCCTAGGAAACACTGACATATCATACCTCGGGTATAATATTAGTCAAGGCACCCTCCAGCCCCAAATAAAAAAAGTAGAAGCCATAAAAAAATGCCCCTCTCCCTAAAACAAAGAGAGACCTTCGTTCTTTTCTGGGTCTAGTAGGATATTATCGTAGGTTTATTCCGGGATATTCCACTCTTGCTGCGCCACTCACGGATCTTTTGTCTAAATCTAACCCCAACCAATTGTTACCCTTTTCGACTCTACAGAAGAACAGCTTTGAGGGGCTAAAATCCTATCTCACTAAAGAACCGATATTACAATGTCCAGATTTTTCTAAACCATTCCATCTGTATACAGATGCGTCCGATGTGGGTTTAGGAGCAGTTTTGAGTCAACCAGATGAGAAGGGCCGGGATCTCCCTATCCTATTCCTTAGAAGGAAGCTGTTTCCGCGAGAGAGCCATTATCCTATCATTGAACGAGAATGTCTAGCCATTAAATGGGCAGTGGACAGTTTACAGTATTATCTGTTGGGCCGGTCTTTTGTTCTATATACGGACCACGCTCCCCTCACCTGGATGGCTGCCCATAAAGACTCCAATTCGCGGATTTTACGATGGTTCCTTGAACTGCAGACTTTTTCCTTTCAGGTTCGTCATGTTCCTGGATCTCAACAAGGTTCTGCTGACTATTTGTCTCGCTACCCTTGCGCCTCTTCGGTCCCCGAACAGGACCAATCTTGGGAAGGGGATGTGAACGGGCTCACCCGTTCACGAGCCGCGCTGTACCCGGAAGTGACGTGTCGGACCTTCCCGACACGTCACTACCGCGTTCCCACGTTGCCGTGGGAACGCCGTCAACGGACGAGTGGCGTCCTCCCGTTGCCAAGGGAACCCAGGAGGGGTTCCGGGCCGCGGCGGCAACAAGGCGGGGAGTTCCCTTTGAAAAGGGACTTCCGGACGCCGATGGAGGAGGAGGAAATGAGGAGAAGGAGAACGGAGAGCGAGAGGATAACGGAGGACAGAAAAAGGAGGAGAAGGAGAGCAGAGAGCGAGAGGACAACGGAGGACAGAGGAAGGAGGAGAACGAGGAACAGGAGGACGACGGCGGACAGAGAGAGGGAAGAACACGGAGAGAAAAGGAGGAGAGGACGGCGCAGGAAAACACCCCGAAGGAACACCCCAGCTCCAGCCACGACCTAGGAGGGTCGTGGCTTACCAAGGTACGGTCCTTGTGGGACAAAAGAGGTTGTTATAATTAAGAGGGCACTGGGAAAGGGGATAAAGTCAGAGGGAGGGTGAAGGGACTGTTAGTGCGCACAAGAAAAACACAAAAGTGCACTATTAGAAGTTTATTCACTGGACCCTCACTCACCATTCTCACCCCTGGCCCTCCTCCCCTTTGCTTTAATCTCGGTAACACATTTAAACACCCCACTTACCTTAGCGTTTTTCCTTTATTTTGTCACCACGGTACCATCCATTGGAGGCTGCCACCAGACGAGAAGAACACTCCCCTGGAAGAAACAGAGACAAGACAATAAAAGAAAAGAAGGAACAAGAGACTGTACTGAACCCTAAAAGAGAGGAAAGAGACACTTAGAGACATTTTCATAAAATACCAATAAACCCTTTTCCCTGAACCTATACTTACTTTCCGTGGGTTTTTATTATACCGTTCGACCTACTACAAACGCATAGCAAGGTGTGATGCGTTGGGCAAGCTTTTCTCTTGTTCCATGAGTGGGAATTCAGTTTCTCACATGTTTTGAGTTGGCCAATGCGTATCCAATGGTATTATGTAGGGATTGTAGGCCATTCCTGTAGGCCCCACTGTGAGTACAGGGGTTAGTCATGTGGATGACACTTGTATCACCAAGAGCCGCACTGGAAGTTAGCTCCGATTTAGTCAGCCTGTCAGACCCACATTCTCCAAGATTGGTACAGCAAATTGCTTTCCAATAGGCATCTGCTTCCCTATTTACCTACGTAATTATGAAACAGTAGGTAGAACCTCCTAGCAGCATGTACTTCCACATGTAGTGCTACAAGTATGTGGATCTTGAGTGCAATGGCCTAGGTGTGCATGCAATTAATGATCATGGGTGTTCTTGCAACTATGTGTCTGATGTAAGTCAGGCCTCACTGGAAGTATATGTTGTGTACCAAGTTCTGCATTTCCTGACATGTGTGGCCCTATGATTGGTCTAGGGTTTGCTGACTCCTAATTGTTGATATACATTACCTGTGGTGTGTGTGTAGAGCCAAACATGTGTGGAGTTTTCTATACACTCCTCAGTGTACATTTTGTTGGAAATTGACAGTTGTTTATCCACCCCCCCACCATCAAACACGGGTATGGCTTTGTGAATGGGGTACCTAGTACTGATGCTACCAGTATGTTACACATACATGTGAATAAGTGACTATTTGGTTGCAACCTAGTATACGCAATCAGGTTTGGCACTTGGTACTATACTGGCAAGTCCAGTTACAACTTGCAGACCATATGGCTTTAGTTTTGCTTTCCGTACACTGACATTTTTAGCCCAGGTCTTGGCGGAGGATATGCAGCATGATTCTTAGCTGATAACTGGCAGAAGTCAGATTGCAAGTCAAAGCCAGTTGTTACCCATCTTGTAGGTTATGGATGTGCTAGGTGTGATGTGACCTTTGTAGGCTGGCCTGCCATGTACTTCCTCAGGGACATTCAATGATCTGTATTGTGATATGAGCTGTTACAAGTACAGTAGATGCATTGTCTGATTGACTTCTTGTGCCATTTCACACAATGCAGTTACTAATGTAGAATATCTGCATTTGTCTTCACAGCTGCTAACATGACTCCAGACCAGGTCCGTGAATTCCAGTGCCGGGCCATGAGATACCAGCACATCCTGCTGGTGGAGTCGGGGTTCAGGAGGATGGCCTGGCGATATCGCCATGAACGGGCCTCCGGGGCATGGAGAGCCTTCCCACAGTGTGGCCCTACTTTGCCCACCACAGCCACCACCAGCACAACCACCAATCCAAGCCAGGTGGCCCAACCCACAGCTGGGACTGTTGGTCCTACATCTGCTGGACTTCCAGGCCCCAGCATTGCCACCGGTGCAGGACAGCCCACTAGGCCTGGCACCACACACGCACAGACCTCCTCCACCAGTACCCAGACTGCCACAGCTCCATCTGTTGACCCTGCACCTTCCACAACATGGCGCGTAAGATGGACAGAGTGCTGCGCAAGTTGAGCCACCGGAGCCAGGATGTGCGCCACATCAACCGGTGTGTTAAGTCTATTAAGAGGACCCTCCAGAGGGCCAACCTCTAGAAAAGTTTTGATGGACATGATTCCCTCCCCTCCCTCCTCCCTCCTCTTTCCAAGTTCTTATAGTTAGTGGGCTTAGGGGGCCTAGTGTTAGGTTAGTATAGGCTGTTATTTTAGTTAGTGTTAGTGATTGGGGGGTCCAGATTCTTTATATTTTTACTTATTAAGTGTGTTGGGCTATGTTGGGGTTCTTGTGTGTTAAAAAAAAAAATACCAAAAAATATATATTTGTTTAGGATAGTATAGTATGTGTTTAGGTTAGTATGTGTTGTCCTCAATGTGTCCCGTCTCATAAGGGGGGTGGGGGGTGGATGTTTAGAACGTTTCGTTACATGTGATAAGTAAGTGTAGCTTAGGTTAGTTAGGGACAGTTGTGGGTAATGATTAGTCAGGGTAGATTAGGGTAGGTAAAAGTTTTCCCTCAGTTTCCTCTTCTGTGATTAGCATTTAATAAATATTTGTTTAACCCTTAATAGTATGTGTTGAATGGTACTTGATCATGGGTTTGGATTCAGTGTACATAAATTTTGTACTATAACATCTGTGTCCTATGCTACAAACAAATCCCAACTGAGCTGTACGATTGACAGCTAGCCCAGAGCTACCTTGCAAAGTGTCGACCCTTCGTTGCAACCACCAATCGCAGTTAATATGGATGACAATGTGTTTCTGTTGACAAGTGTGTTTTGAAAGTCACAAACAGTGCTTCCAGACTTGGTATTGGGGAAACAGTATTAGGTCTGACTGCAGTGTGATGATCATGGACACCCTTATAAGATGAGTTCTCATTGGCAATCTTGTATTCTTGTCTTCATGGCTCTCATACATTATTTGTGACACAGTTCAGCATGATTACCTATTTGTATGTAAACTCAGACACCTTCATTTATGCAGTTTTTGTAGTGTTCGCTTAGATTAGTGTGTCATGTTATTTGTGTTATTTTTGCATGGTAATAACATTTTGCGGCCACTATTTGATGACATAGTTATCCCCTGAAGAAGCATTCTTCTGTCCAACACAGCATGATGGTGTATGGTTTATCACTTCATCAGACTTGTCCCTCAGGATGGGCAGAGTATGATGCAATCATGGGCACTGTGCAGATTTCTCTGACTACATATTATCAGGACAGTTGTATTGACAAGCTACATAATTTGACAGTAGGCACATTTCAGTTGTCTACTGCACAGTTGATATGTCACATTACCCAGAGACAGATTTGTTGTGTAAGTGCTATTTATTGAAAAGTGCTGTAGTGCTATCTGTACATTGTCCATGATTGTGAGTCCATTATAGTGACATCTTACATTGTGATCCAACACAAGGGTTTACCAAAATGCTTTTGACATGCTGGGGTTGCTGTTTCAGACAGTGCAGAGGGACAGAATTTGCCAATGAGTTGGAGAGAGACAATCACTGGGCTGGGTGACAAGATATACAGTGGTTTGCAGAACAGTGCTTGAGTACAGTTGTTGCAAGACTGGCAAGTTACAAAGCGCAGGACCTTGGTAAATGTTGGCCATGTGGCAGGGACTAGTGTTTCGTGGTCATTTTCCTTGTGAATGTGATCTGTTCCATGTCTTCTTCTTATGTATGTGTTGCCTCCTCTGTCCTTGTTGTTGTTGGTTGTGAAGGGGCAAAACACACCTCAGTGTTAGAAGACGTGGAGTCAGACATCCCGGTCGCTGCTCCCTGTGAAGGTCTTAAGGGCAGTACTGCAGCAAGGAGTATCTGCTGGTAGATGACATCATGCACGAGCACAACCCCTCAAGGCTGGCTGCCATATTTTGCATTCCCACCCGCACATCCTTGGCCAGCTCCCGCTGTACTCCAACTACAGTTCTCTCAAAGCTGGTGCCAGTGTCATCTGAGTTCTCAGCTGTATTGGAGCTGGCAGGTCTTACAATTGGGGTGGTGGGTGGGTCCTCTGCGATGGCTGCTTGTTCTGTGCTCCTCCTTGTGACAAAAGGTGGGGCCTGGAGGGTTTCGAGGACCTTTTGGATAGTCTCCTGGGGAATGTTTATCGGCTCGTCATCCATGTCAT
Source organism: Pleurodeles waltl (assembly GCF_031143425.1). Lineage (NCBI taxonomy): Eukaryota > Metazoa > Chordata > Amphibia > Caudata > Salamandridae > Pleurodeles > Pleurodeles waltl. Next base: position 859,690,891 of record NC_090448.1, on the reverse strand, counting down.
CAGGGAAATCTGCGACATGCATATCCGCAGGAGATCCATCTTCCTCTGCAATGAAACAGGGTACAATTAGTGTGTATGTGTTGTGGCAATTCTGATGTGACGTGCCTGCCTTTTGATGAATTCACTTTGTGATCTTGTTTTGTGTTAATTGCTCCAGTCCTTCAGATGGGCATTCTTCCAGGCCTATGGCCCACCTGCATGTCACATGTATGTTATTGAGTTATTAGACTTGTCAGCATCATCGCCTCTAGGTGTTGGTTTAGGCCAAATAGAGAATTGCCACCTTCTTTTCCTACTCAAGCCTCCGTCTACATCCATTCTCATGGTGAGACCTTTCACTGGCTGTGGGTGTTCTGATGGCCCTGGCAGCACACTTAACAATCTGGACCTGCCCCAATCTCTTATCTTTCACATCCCCTTAAATGTATTTGACAAGTGGCATATCCTATGCATGGCAATGTTATGATCTGATATGGATGTTGACATTGCTAATGTGTACTGCTGATGTTGGGGAATGTGTGTTACATTGGATTGCCCTGATAATCGTATCACTGTCCTATTTCATCCTCTGACTGTGCAGGTGTATTTCAGTGACCAGTTACATGTGTCCCCCCCTCAATGCTGTTGTCTGAGCAGTATGACATTTGGGATGTTGCATTGTTACCCAGGCACAGGATGGACCCTGACATATGCAGCATGGGTGTGTCCTTAGTGCTGTGTAGCTCCTATTGTTGTTTACATTGGCTGATGTTTGCGACAACTATGGGCATTGGCATTTGAGAGTACTGGGGCCTTTGTCTAGTTTCAGGGGATTGTTGAAGTTGTCATCCTCACCCCCTAATTTAGGTGTGTATGATCCATGGGGAGGTTACTGCCATTGGCTACTTGAGCTGCACTCAGAGCGGAGGTGGTAGTGGCAACTGTTGTCGCAGTTACATTCCAGTCGTCGGTATGGCTAGAGGTTGTTAATAGGGCCCTAGTTAATGTAGGGGGTATGGTGGCTGACGTGTGCCGGGATGTCAGTTTGACGTTGTGGCCTTCGCTACTGGCGTGGATTTCCTTTTGCTCCATCATTGGCATGACAGCATGCCCCCATGGGACTGTTGTTGGTGTTGTGTAATGGTGTGCCCCAGGTCTTCTCAGAACGGGCCTTGCCCCCCTGCCGTGCCCCTTTACCCATGCCACTCCATGTATCAGATGACTCCCATGCAGTGCAGTTTTGCGTCAAAAAGTATAAATATGGGCCTAGGTTTTTTGCTTTGCAGTAACGTTTGTTGACAGTCTTGTCTATTTTTGTTAGGAAATTGTCTGAGGGTGACAGAGGGAGCATACTAATGAGATAATTAACTAGTGAGTAATCATCATTTTTAAAGACTCTACCCTGCCCACCTTGAAAGAAATTTCAGTGAACAGCCACCTAGGAGGTTGTTATTCTTGGGTATGGGATATTTGTTATGCTTTAAAGTAGTGATAACATCATTTGAAAATTCTATCCCTAAATATTTAATGCATCCTGATTGCCAAGTAAGGCCCGACTCATCTAGGATATTTCTATTTCCCACATCATTTAGACATTTAACCTCACATTTGTCCTTGTTGGTTGAATAGCCGGATACATCTGCAAATTCTTCAATCAATTTCATTAAGGCAGCAATGGAGGTGAGGGTGTCCTATATGGTAACTAATATATCATCTGCATATGCAGCAACATTATAACGTTATCACCAAACATTATTCCTAATAATCCCTTATTTTCCCTCAGATGACGTAGAAAGGGCTTTCATGTTAAGAGAAAGACAAAGGGAGGAAGGGACAACCTTATTGTGTTCCTTGTTTCAAAGACAATATATTAGAGATAGTGCCTCCTGCTCTAACTCTAGCAGTCAGGTTGTAGTAAAGTGACATAATCATTGATATCCGGGACTTCTCAAGGATCAAATATAAGTAGTACCATTTAACTTTGTCAAATACTCTTTCAATGTCAAGCAATAATGGTTACTGTAGGGGTGTTTGAAAGTTTTGCTTTTTCTAGGACGTGGCAAAGTATTGGTGTGTTGTCACTGGATAATCTGTTCTTCAAAAATGTAACCTCTGAGGGGTGAATGAGTTTCAATATGTATTTATGGAGCCTGTATGAGGGTATCATTACATATATTTTGCAATTCAAATTGATTAGTGATATTGGTCTATATTTTTTTCAATGCGAGGTGCTTTTCCCTTCATTGGGGGATCACAGTTATGATAGCCTCTTCGGGGATGATGGCAGATTTGTCAAGAATTGGCAAAGAGGGTATATAGTTTCAGAAAGGGTCAAATAATTCTTGTGGAAAAGGCTTCAAAGAGCTGTGCAGTATACCCATCTGGACCAGGGGCCTTGTCTGTTCTGAGTTTTTTGATAGCACAGGTTATTTCTCCTTTTGTTATAGGATCATTAATCATTTTAATTTCCTCCTTTGTTAGTTTGGGCAATTTGGCCTCACCTAGATATAATCCACATTTCTTTTTATCTAGTGAAGTATTGTTCTTGTAAAGGTTTTGCTGAAAATCTTCAAAGACATCCATACTTTTATTGGGGTTAGTGTGGACAATGCCTTTGTTGTCTTTATTGGCACTTATGGAGTGTCTTTGCAGTCTATGATGTAAGTAAGATGCTAGAATTGTACCCTCTTTGTTTGCTTCATATAGCCTGATTTTGTTTGTTTATTTTCCCGAATACCTGCTCTTGTGTTTATGATTTCACTGTATTCATATTTTTCCTGTCAATCTCATTTAATGTAAGGATGTCTGTAGAGGAGATATGGCATTTTTCTGGTTCTATAATTTGTTGCTCTAATTCTAAAAGCTTAATGATAGGTTCTTTGTCCATATTAGATCTAATTTTATTGATCACACCTCTCACTGTTGCTTTCAAGGCTTCCCTCTAGTGGTGTCACTGAAATTGTTTTCCTCATTGTCTTTGAGGGAGAGCTGTATAAAGTCTTCATTGGTATGTACAATATTTTAGTGTTTGGGTATTTCACCCTTGAACCTCCATTGAGTTTGTTTTGAGTCAGGAGAGAAGTCAGTGATAGAAATATTTAAGCATGAATGATTGGATATCACTCTTGGTTTAATTGTTGTTTGGTCAATCTTTCTAATGGAGTGTCCCAAGATTGATAGGTAATCAATTTGAGAATATGAATTGTGAAGGAATGAATAGAAAGTAAAATCCCAAATGTCCATTGGTAGATTAAGGTCTCCTGCAAAGATGGTTGTGGCTGAGTCTGGGATCATTTTAATTTGGGCAGAAAGCTTATTCAAGAACGACGGGTTGTCTACCATAGGCACACAGACATTGATCATAAAGAACTTATTTTTGTTTTTGGAGAGTTTTGAGATGATCCATCTCCCTCCTTTATCAGCGACATTTGACATCATGTCTATATTTGACTTCTTAGTGATCAAAGTTAGAACACCATTTTTTCTAATCGCAGTAGACCATGCTACATTAGTGAAATGATTGTTTCTAAGAGATGTGATTTGTATGGACTCACCTTGGTTTCCTGAAGAAGGATAATATCTCCCCGAAGTTTACATAAGTATCAATGATTTTCCTTTTTTTAATTTAAATTTACATTTAGTAATTCTATTATAATATTCTGTTTAGAATTTGTCATGAGTGCGGGTATGAATTTGACAGAGCCTAACTTTAAAGACCCTAAAGGATTTCTCCAGAATGTTGAATTGGAATATGTTTGCAGGCTGTCAAACTTTAGAGTCATCCTGTGTTATATATCATGTGGTAGGACAACATGGACTGATAGCATAATAGAGAGAGATGTAAATTCAAACATTATTCTTTATGATGTGGCATTGTGCCTAGACTGGAGTGTTGTTAAGCCCCACTTGGTATAAATTGTTCACTCACATGAGCCAATTTCCTTTTTTGATAGTAGTGGCAAATAATAAGGAAGAAAAAAAGGTTAAAAAAAATGTAAATCATTATCTAAAAACACATTTTCAAACAGCCTCCCAATTAATAAACCAGACCCATACATACCCCCCACTCCAAGTATGTAGCACCAAGGGTGAGAGGAAAAAAAGCTCCTCCAGGGCCACAGTAAGTCAAGAACATATTGTAAGTAGTACCTAAAAGTTCTCGAGGAAGGAATACATTCAACACATATGAAGCAAAGAAGAAATTTAAACATTTTAGAATTGTAATAGCACAGATGATTCAGCTATATAACCGTAAAATATACGTGATCTCAAAGTAGAGCTTCACATCTGACTAGATGTGTCAAGGGAATTAACTAATGTAATTTTTGTAACAATAGTGCTAAGAAGAAGAATGCATGGAAAACCAGTGGAATAACAATTGTACAAAGTTCTTACACCTTATTTCTGTTGACATTAAAGGGTGAGTCAGGCCAGACTCAATAACACTACATAGGGAGAGTACTTACAGATGATGAGCGTATTGTAGAATATTTGTTCAAAGGACCTTAATCACCAAAACAGAGGTAACAAAAACTTCAGAGTCTTGGAGGATATGTCCAACTGGCAATAGACGCAAGATGAAATTGAAAGCGAAGGCTGCTGGAGGGCATTTTCATCTTGTAGAGCATGTTACGAGTTATCTTTCATGAGTAGAGATCAGCAAAGAGTTAATGCTTGTACCTTGAAGATTCTGCCTTGCGTGAAGAGGTGTTCATCTCTGAATCTTCTTTGCCATCCAAGAATTTTGTGAGGGCAAGATGATTATTAAAAGTGCGAAACACCCTGAATTATCACTTGGTATTTGGCAGGACCTGAAAAAAAAACTGGCAGTTAATTGTTTTCAACCTGAGGTGGAGGGGAAGGAAGCTCTTCCTAGTCTCAACTGTGGATTTAGTGGCAAAGCTGGATTGAGGACAAAGCAGTAGTTGCCTAACACTCCCAAGGATTGTGGGTATTAAAATCCTATAGCGACTTAAGAGCCTCTACCTTCCTTGAGGCTGCCTACTCTCTTAAAGTTAAGCAGACGTTTCTGTCACTAAGGCTAGGAGCGATTCCCAAACTGGATTTTTTACCAAAAAGGAAAGAAAATGATAATATGGGGGGACATGGAATGCCACTTGTGCCATCAGATAAAAGAGTTGCTGCTCCATATTTTTGCACCTGCCCGACTGGACCTCCCACGGAGATCCCTGTTTAGGAAAGAGTTTAAGTCACTGGGAATTTACATCATGCATGCCAGGTGTCATAGAATCACTCAGTCCACCAAATGCAATACTTAATACCGATTTGTGCAGTTCCTTGATATTTTTAAGGAACTTATTAAAGGGGACACTCCAACCTAGCTCAAGGACAAATGTACTGGTTAAATTTGCAAGACCAATGAGATTAGGTAACGGACAAGATACATTCCTCTTCCCATGGAATCTAGCAAATCAGCAAGGTCAAGAGGATAGGCTTAATTTGCACTTTTGTGGATTACACTAGCACTTTAGCATTTTATGTATTTAAGGAAGGTAGAAGTTATGGTATCCTAGCTGGGTATCCTTTTTTTAATAGCACTCTACTATCTTCTGATGTTGCTTTTGGTACTTCATGGAGGTTTAGTTTTGTAGCACAGAATAGTTTAATAATATATTCAATGTCAGGTTTTGATTTTATTGATGATTTGCTTGTCCACGCTATGTAATGTTTATGGTATTAATTAACTAATAAGCTATTTTTTTGACTGATTTAGAATAATCTTGTGAAATCAAAACCTTGCCACCCTTCCATTGTGTGTGGTTATGCTTTTTCATAAATTAGAGGATATTTTCCACATGTTGATAGCGAACTGGTGTGTATTCAAACAATTGGCAGCAGATGATTCTGATTAGGTTTTTTTGTGATGGCACTGTATGACCTCTTTCGAATTCAAGGCCTTTTTCAGATATTATCTCTGTATTTTGTGAGAACCATTTCTCTAATGTTTTATGCCCTGTGTGTTGTAGGCAATACTCGCCGGCCTCATGTCAATCCTTCTGCTGTGGCGCCTTTCTGCGTCGGATGATCCCCTCTCCACTTAGGTCTGAACAATTGACCCTCCTATGTGTGTGGCTATGCAAGTATCATCTAGTTTGCACCTGCAGATATATTGTGCCTACTTAGGAATATTCATGTTTCCATTGTGAACAATTAGGTTGTACCATCATGCAACAGGGTTCCATTTTACTTGTTTGTTGTCAACTACAGTTTGCACCTGCTGCCTGTTAAGCCATGCTCATTTGAATGTAACATATGACTTTACCAATGGTCCTTTGGAAGCCTCCTTTTGAGGCATGTGCCCTTCTTGAACACTCTTAGCTTGCTGTATAAAAAAAACACTCTCAACTGGCATCAGGGCGTGGCCTCGTACCTGTATCTGGACCCGCACAAGCTTCCGTCAAATCCCGCACAAGCAGTTTCTCTGCTCTCACCTCCTGAGTAGACTGGATCTCCAGTGTTCCTTATACTCATCTTCCGGGACTCTCTGGACATTCATCACTTCGTTTCTGGTCAACCTAATTTCTCCACCATCTGCCAAGTTTTCCAGAAACCACCCGACATTCCAGTCTTCCAAGTCCTTTCCAGTAACTCAGAAATCCTGACTCCTGAGAACCCTCTGGTGTCCCACACCATGAGCTATGATTACACCTCTGATCTTAATCCTAGCAATGACCCACCTCATGCCTCTGAAGTCATGTAAAGTGCTTTCCAGGTCAAGTACTTTCCTCCAGGTTAGTGCACACTAATCTGTAATAGTCTTTGCAGGCCCATCTGTTATCTCCTTGATTCTTCCTCTGGACTCTTTTCCAAGTCTTGGTTATCTTAACTGTGTTGCTCATGGACTATAGATGGTTTCCTAAAACCAACCCATACCTTTGGAGTGTTTTCAACTCCAGCCTTAGACCGAGTGTTACTGTGTTTTTAACATACCTTGGGAGTGCCCATGGTTCGAACCTGTGAACCAAAAAGTAATCTTGTTTCTTGATTGCCTCTAAACTCCCATCTATCTTCCCAGCACAATCTTGGAAGTATCAGTGAATCCAACCTTGTGACCTGAAACAATCTTGATTCATGTATTCTTGTGTTTTCAAGTGTAAATCAATGTACAGAGTATTATCCTGGGAGTGTCAATAACTCCCGTCTTGTATTAAGAATAATTCTGCTTCATGTGAAATTGCATACTGAGTTCTGACCGATGTATAGAGCACAACTTTGGGAGTGTTACTATCCCAACCTTGTGTTCCACCTAGTCTTGTTTTGAGTTCATGTAATTCTAAATGTATTCCACTTCTAATAATAATCTTGTCTCCAACATACCTTGAGAGTGTTTAACTTCCAACCTGATTTTTTTATTTCCTTGTGAATGTCTTTGTTTGCACAGTACAGAGTGCTGGTTTCAGAGTGCCATTAACTCCAATCTTTGGTTTCCATGGCATGACTTAACTCTACCTAATGTTTCCAGGTCTTCTTTTTCAAGAGTACCAGAAGATGCCACTAAGTATCTGATGCATCTGCTCCCATGTATGATTATTTAAGAAACCTGTCAGTGTGGAATTCTCAACGTATCATATTGTAAACTATGTAGAGAATCTATACACTGATGGTAATTGCCTTTTCGTAACATTTTCTTAGCATGCATTGCATTTTCACAATAACCAGAAGTGCTGACTCACAAATATCCATCTTTTATTACATCAGAAGGCCAAGAAATTGACAATTCTGTTCAGCAGAGTATTGCCGTTGTTGAGCAGAAGCAGTACTGCAAGTTTTCTCATTTAATATTTTGTCACTTCACCTTTCTAGAAGTCTGTGAGCACTAGGAGTTCTATCCTTGAGCTCATCTTCTTCAAGATTTAGGAGTGAGGGCCTTGCATCAGCTCCAGTGTCATCCCCGGGGTTGGAACGAGGTGAGTACTTGACAGAAGGCTAACCCTTGCACATTCTGCCGTTCAGGCAACATGGATATCTGGATGTATGTTCTGAATTTGGGCCAGAATCCGTCCATGAATATCTTGAAAGTTTTAGATCTTCTCAGGTTCTTAGTGGATGCGCAGTTTATAGTCCATTTTGCCAAATTAAGAAAACAAATAAAAGCTTTCAGTTACAGATATGTTTACGCAACTCTTGTCAGAGTTGGATAAACTTACCTCCTAATTGCACTGGCCTGACTTTGCATAATTATTTGAAACTCTAGTTCGGACCACTGATATCAACTTACTAGCTCAACATCCGAATAGAAAGAATTCTCTTATTCACATTATTGTTATCGATAAACATGTTATCGAATTTCAGTGGCCTGTAGAACCAAAATGCCTTCCCGTAGTTAGAATATCGACTTATGAATTAAAAACTACCTTGTGTGCATTTCTAATCCACCTTTAGACTGTTCCCAGTTTAGAGACTCAGTTGCCAGCGTAAGCCATAAGATAGTAGAAGGAAAAATAAAGACTAAACAGTTTCTTTATATTTGTGATGTTATGCATTCTATTTTTGAGCTTCCTGCCAAAACTATAAAGTTTGGAGGGTAGATGCCTTGACCTTGGACCTGGTATCAAACAGACTTGAGTGCCCCATTTAGAAAGAGACTAGTCAGTCAAACTGTCCTTATACCTGGAGCTCCATCATGTGACTGATATCCCACATAAGATTCCATAACCCATAATGTTACCAGTAACCTTGATCTTTTCACCTCAACCGATACTGAAGCTGTCTATGCTCATAGATTACAGAGCCATGGGAATTTTCTGGATTTGAGCTTAGCCCGTTCAGTGCCCGTCCCCATGGTCAATGAAGGTGCACCAGAGCAAGTTAGAACAGTAGAAGGTTCAGCATTTTCCCCTGGATTAATTGTATGTCACACTACTCCAGAGTTATTGATTTGTGAGAAAGGGTACACAGAGACTTTGACCTTTGATTTCATAAACATACCTACCTTTGGAGCTATATTAGTAATCCCTTTAGCTCCAGTTGCACAATCCTGCTTTTGACTGGACCCTACACCTTGTCAAATTTGAGTCAGATTATTGCAAAAATCATTGTCATGATAGCATGCTGAGAGAAATGTCTTTTTTTTGCACAAGTGGCTCTTACCCTTGACTCCTTGACTATTAGCTTAGGTAGTAACCTAAATACTCCAGACCATGATAACAAACAACTTAGTACACCACTATGTCTCCATAAAGATTCACCTGGAAAAATAGAGGCTACATCGGGCACAACTCTCTTTGATAGTCAAATTTCTGCCCTTTTATTGTCCTAGCCAGCCCCCATTTTGTCAATTGAGAGTGTGAATCTGAACAAAAAAGAGAATCAATTTTTTGACAGTTAGATCTATCTTGTAAAAGCTAGAGCATCACAAATATCTGTTGAAAGAGTTCCTACATCACACAGTCATGCGATAGGACACCTGCCCCCAGTTCCCAAGTATTAAAGAAGGTATTGCTGATGGAACAAAACTCTTTAAGTCAGGATATTCAGAAGTCAAATTTCTGGCATATGGGCCTTGAAGAACACAGTGAACGTCAAATGGGCCAAAGATCCTGTGAGGGTAGTATGAGGCGAAAAGAGGATACTAAAGAAATCAATCCATGGGTAAAAAGATAATTTTAGCTTATACACCCGCTGTTCTCTTATTATGACACAGCACTATCTGTTCCAATGTGAGAATTTAAAACAGAAACCAGGAACAGGTGATCTGATGTTTCAAAGATTGAGTTCCAAAAAATCCAAAGGACCTTAGTAGATTGCCAGTTGTGGTCCAAGTGGCCCACGCTGTCCGGGGATGTGCATGATTGTGCTCAGATTAATCCAACATGTTCTCAGTACAGAACTTCACACTTCACCCCTCTAATTGATTTAAAGGTCTTGCCCACAACTTTCTATCCTTGGGATACTATCAGTATTGAGCTTCTTACAGACCTTCCGAGCTCCAATTGTATTAGTATTGTTTAGGTTATAATTGACCTTTCCCCCAAGATGGCACATTGTAATGCTCTTAAAGAAATGCCTACTTCCAGAACCATTGTAATGTTATATGCTTAATTCATCATATGATTGCACAGGCTTCCTTGGGTCCCAGTGTGTAAAAGGGGTCTGCAGTTTGTTTCAAGAGTCTGGAGCAGTCTTTGCCCATAGTGAACACTGAGGTTCGACTCTCGTCTGGCTCTCCCCTATTTGCTGATGGACATACAGAATGGGTAAATCAGGTTTTAGAGCATGCATTAAAATGTGTTGTGACCAATGCTTCGATCGGAGGGAGCTCTTGTTGACAGTCGCTGAGTTCACTTATAATAACGCTCGACAGTCGGTTATGGGGGTTTCCCCATTCTGTTGTGTTACTGATATAGATGCATATAAAATCCCTGAAATTTGGTAAAAATCCTTGAAAATGCATCTGCAATACAAGATTTTATTAAGCTCCTTTCTGACTCTCCACAAGAGGTATCACAACAGTTACAACAGTTTTGGGGGAACTTTGATAATAAAATTACTAAAAGAGTTCAGCAACCTCTAGACAACAAAAGTGGAGATCAAGTTTGGCTTGTCACAAGAAACCAAAATCTACATGGCTCTCGTAAAATCTGAGATGATTTTTGGGACCCTTTCAGATGGAAAAACTGATTAATTCTGTAACAATTCATCTCCAACTACCAAGTGAACTGCCTGTTTACTCAGTGTTTCATGTTTTCATTCTCATAGCATATACAGTTCAATCTCTATCCATTCCTCTGTAGTCACCTGTGACCATGGATGATAGTTCAGAATTTGAGTTCTATAGAATATTACATTCATGACAGGTTGTGGGTATCTTGTTTTATTTTAATGTATGGAAAATAATTGGTTCAAAGTGAAATTCATGGGAACCAGCTTGTAACATTCATGTCCCTGACCTGGTGTGCTTGTTTCATGCATGCCACCATGACAAGCCATACCCAGTGGGTTGTCTTTTGTTGGCGGGAACTGCCACGACTCAATCTTATACCCTGTGTGCGGTGGGTATTATTTGCCGGCCTCATGCCATTTCTTCCTCTGTGGTGCCATTCTGCCTCAAATGCTCCATTACTTCCCGTTCACAAAAGGCCTGAACCTTTGACCCTCCTGTGTGTGTGGCTATGCACGTCTCATTGAATTTCGACTTGCAAATATCACATGCCCTCTTAGGAATAGTCATGTTTCCATTGTGAACCATTAGATTGTACCATCCAGCTCTTGGGTTCGGTTGCACTTGTTGTTGTCAATTACCATTTGCACATGCTGCCTGTTAAGACATGCCCAAATGAATTTAACATGTGACCTTACCCGGGGTTCTTTGGAAGCCTCCATGTGAGGCATATGGCCTACTGTAATATTCTTGACTTGCTATATAAAATGCCCCTCTGAACTGGCATCAGGGCTTGGCCTCATACCTATATCTGGACCCGCATAAACTTCCATCAAGTCCTGCGCAAGCAGCTTCCTTGAACTCACTTCCTGAGTCGCCTGGATCTCCTGTTTTCCTTTTCAGCACAGATTGCATCCCTGCACTCATCTTATGAGTCATGTGCATCTTGCTCTTCTAAGTCACCTGGACCTTGTTTCTGCACATGTGCCAAGTCTTCCAGACACCACCTGACGTTGAAATCTTCCAGGTCCTTTCCGGTGGCTCCAGGGTCCTGAGAACCCGTCAGTGTCTCCCTCCATGAGGTGTGATTTTACCTTTTCTCTAACTTCTAGCAACACCCTCTTGCTGCGTCTGAACTCCTGTAAAGTGCTTTCCAGGTTAAGTACTCTCTTCCAGGTTAACCTGCTCTAATCTTTACTAGTCTTTGCAGGCCCGTCTGTTATCTCCTTGCTTCTGCTTCTGGAATCTTACTCCAGGTCTTGATTATCTGAACTATGTTGCTCATGGACTAGAGACGTTTTTCCTGAAACCAACCTATACCTCCAATTTATGTACTGAGTGTTACTTTGTTTTCTAGCATGACTTGGAAGTGCCTTCGACTCCAGTCTTGAACGTGTTTTCCTGTATATATCGTGGGAGCGCCTTTGACTCCTACCTGTGTATCAAAAAGTAATCTTGTTTCTCGATTGCCTTAGGAGTGCATCCTAACTCCAATCCATGTTCCCAGCACAACCTTGGAAGTATCAGTGAATTCAACCTTGTGTCTTGAAATAATCTTGTTTCATGTATTGACATGTTTTCAAGTGTAAGTCAATGTACAGAGTGTAGTCTTGGGAGTGTTGATAACTCCAACCTTGACTCTTTTCAAGCTTGCTCTAGATTCTTTCTCTGCCATAATGCATAGCAGCAGCACGCTGATGGAGAGGTGCGCTGACGGATCCTGGTGTCTTGGTAAAAGAAACAACTGAGCATTATTTTCTCCTGTAGGTGAATCTGTGTCTCAGTTCAGATTAGGGCCGTAGACTGAAGTTTAAGCCTCATTTGGATGTGAATGTTGAGGATGAGTTGGACCCCCAGCTAAAATATTGCACCATACTGTAAGTGTGAATAGAAGTAGGAGGTCACCAATGATGGGGAAGCATTATTGTGCGATATGGACGATGTTGGTACTGGTTTTGTGTAACATTCAGTTTGGCTGTTTATCACCAGAATGGTAGTATATTTAGACCCTCAATAAATTTAACTGCTCAGGTCTTGCACCCAATGTGTCTTTGGTAGGGGACCTTGACATGAGTGATATTAGAAAATAGATACATTCATTGGCTAGTCATCTTTGGACCACTAACACTTATGGGGCATTTTGTGTCTGAGATAGATTAAGGTTTCTGTGCTGAACAGAACCAAGTTGAATTTGCAGCCATGAGCACTGAATACAGAATTAGATTTCACGTTGTTCATATTGGGAAAGTGGAGGTTGATGTGCATCATGACACGATCATATACACAAATGAAATCACATCACTGTTAACTAATCAACATGAACTCTTCTCCAACCCCAACCCCAAGATATATTGTCAGGGAGGCTCCGAGACCTAGGCCTGAGATTACTGACAGGTCACAGGTGGGGCAGCAAATATCCAGCAGACAACAGTGCGAACAGGGAACCTCATATCACAGATAGGCACAGTGACACCACAATGGTCACAGGAGATTGGCGCCCATAAAGCACACATGGCTAGAGGGGTGCGTGCATTGCCAAACACCATAATGTTAGATGCCACATGAAGTTAGAAACACACAGCCAATCAAAACACAGCATACACAGTAACTAACATTGATCATGGACCTCTCAGGCCACACACCTGGATGTTACTGGCTGATCCACATTGTGTCCACACAAGGTCGAGGACAACCTGCATTTGTTATCAGGACCTTAACTATGACGCCATGACAACTGTTCACATTCTCCAACCCAAAAAGAATGCTGTAATTATTTTATTGCACCCAAAGAAATGTATAAAACTCCATGCAGAATACATGTACTTTGAGACAGTCCTCAGACCCCCGGTTCTGCAACTGTTCTCCTGGCGGAAATATTTAAATAGACAAACCATTCAGGCCTTGCCAAATGTCTCTTGTCTTTATTTTTTTTCAAGGTAAATTCACATTCGAGCAGCAACGTGGTGATCATTTTCACCTGCTTCAGGATGCCATCAATCAGCCCTATGACCTATGCCTTCCTTACAAATTCTCTGCAGGCAGCAGCATCGTTGTAACACTGATTAGGATACAGGCAAGCTGCAGCACTAGGTTGAATAAGGAAAAGCCCAGGTGGATAATGTACAGGATGCAATGCTGAATAGGTGTTGGACACACTACCCTGCTGTGATACTGGGTGATGTATTAGTCAGCTCAAGCAGAGACGATTGTCTGTATTTTGAGGTTACGAACATAGGTCCATTGTGAACATGGGAATCACAGCTTATATTGTAGTCGCAGCAATCAGCCTAGAATTATGTGGCAGCTTGGACGTGGCAGTAGGTTCTAATTGACAAGTGCTAGTTGGGTAAACCGCAGTGGATTTTTGTAATCAGTGGCTCTGGGCGACTTTTGTTGTGCTGTAGAAGGCAACCGGGGAACGCTAATCTAGTTGCAAGGCCGATAACACTATAGGATCTCAGCATAGGCGAAAATCAGTAGTTATTTGTTTATTGGGAGTGCATGTCCTGTGTTAATTCCCCACATCATGTTTGGGCAAGCTTTAATTAATAATTGTTTGTTGTGCAGAAGGGGCACCAGTCATGCACAGTTAGCTGCCCTGGTGCGCAGCGGTTATGGAACACCATTGTATTGCTTCAGCAGCCACCCTTGTTCCGCAGCAGCAGATTTCAGGTAAATGGGTCCCTGTGCAATTGCATATATTTATGTACAGGAGGATAGCAGGAATAGGTACTTCTTACTTGTTTGCTTGAGTTGCCGATGTTTCTCATGTGATTAGCGGCTTAGTTGATGGTTATTCTGGCAGACCTCCAACATTGTTAGTAGACGCCCGGGGAAATTACAGCCTGGAACAGAGCTCGCCAACTTGGGTTGTCATTATTGTCACTGGATAAAGGTTCCTTGGTGTGTGCAGCATTACCAAGCATCCATTTCACTCTCCTTTGATTGACTATTGCACCGCATAGGCAGGGTTTTTAAAGTTTAATCGCTTCCCTGGAGCAGAGCAGCAGGCTCACTCCACCATCCTTCTCCTCGCCCAAGCCACCCCAGCTCTTTGCCTGGTTTCTATTGGTTAAGAACATGAGAACCATATGCTAATGTAGTAAGCATGTCACACTTTTGTCTAAAGCTCTAGAAAAGAATGTGATTTCTGCATGCGGGAGGAGACCCTTCCACGTAATAAGCAGGTGAATCTATACTGGATTTAAACTAGAACTTTGTTGAGTTCTTTTGCTATTTCCTGTATTTACTTGTGTGCTTACTGATTTTCAGATTGGGGGCTTGTTTTCTATACTTTAAATAATTAAGTAAATCTGAAAACTGGGGCCCTGATTCATACTTTTTTTGCACCGCATTTGCGTCATTTTTTGATGCAAAAGGGGCGTAAACGTACAAAATACAATCGTATTTTGTAAGTTTGCGCCGCTTTCCAATAAAAAAATTATACAAATGCGGCACAAACAAAGTATAAATCAGGGCCTGAGATCCTTGTCTGTCTAATACTTATTTCTTGCCTTCTGCATGTTGCCCATTTTGTCTGATAGAAGAGACAGATCCAGCAGGGTGCAACAACGACAGGGACTACACTGCTCATGAACCAATACCAGCGCATTTTGTTGCAAGGGATTTCATGGTGACGATCTGGTTGAAGAGAATAGTTCTGAGTGGATCCATCAAGTACTGCTCATACCCGTATAGGAGTATTGGCATTATAAACAAGAACTGTACCCTCATAGCATAAGTGATTGCACCCAAGATTCCAAATTGACCCAGTCCATACCACAGTGCTGTCCAGAAAGCCTTTGGCATATTCCTCAGTTAATCTGATAGATGATATGTGTGAGAAAACAGGGCTGATTGCAGAGGCCCCATAACTTTTTGCCCCCATTTTCCTCTTTTTGCTGGTGTTTTCCTGACTTTGATGGTGCCCTGGGTACTGCTAACCAGTCCCAGGGCCTGTGCTCTGTGTAAAATGGATATGCAAATTAGGCTAATTATAATTGGCTAAGTTAACCTACCTATAAGTCCCTAGTATATGGTAGGGCATGTAGGTTTAGGGACCACAGCATAGGTGGTGCACACCTAGGTGCACTGCTGAGGTGCCCAGTGTCATTTTAAAAGCAAGCCTGCCTTGCTGGCTGCTTTTAAATTAAAGTTATATGCAAATTCGACTTTGGAATTAAAGGTACTTCCAAAGTCTTAAACTACCTTATTTTTACATATAAGTCACCCCTAAGGTGCGCCCTATGTGCCCCTAGGGCTGGGTGCCATGTAACTATAAGCAGGGACTTTATAAAAATAGATTTATAAGCCCTGGTGAGGTAAAAACAGATAAATTCGTTTTTCCCTCATTGAAGTAAATGGCCTTCATAGGCTAGAATTGGCAGAGTTTATTTTAAATTTTAAAGTCTCCTTAAATGTTGCATACCAAGAATTTGGTATCAAATTAATTGTTGTAATAAATCCTACAACTTCCAGTTGTTGGATTTAATATAACTAGTTCAGGTAAAAAGTTTAGACTTTACCTAAAAAGTTGCCAATTTCAGCTCAGCATTGTTTTTGCTGCTGTGCTCTGATTGGCCAGCCTGCAGCAGCTTCTGCCAGGCTGCCTTGATGAGGTGTGAAGTGGCCAGGCTTCACACAAAGGAATGTGCTTGGGGGAGAGAATCTCCCCTCAGCAGATGGTGAGGCAGGAAGGGGGAGGGCTGCCAAACTGGTCTTCAAAGGCAGAGAAGGACATTTGGAGCACCCAGCAACACCCCCACATCCTGCAACCCCAGACAATTAGGTGCCCCCTTGATTAGATTAGGAGAGGGCAGGAGAGGGGTGTGTTTATGATTTTTAGCCACACCAGTGGGTGGGCTCAGCCAGATGTAACCTCCAAAAATCAGATTCATCCATGTTGGATTTTTAGAGACTGTTGCCTTCTGGGATGGATTTTTGCCACACTTCCCAGGAAGTGGTCATCACAGGGGGACGACCCTGTCCCTGATTGGAGAATCAGGGCCCCCCTGCTTTTCACCCAGGAGCAAGGATAAAACTGGCAGACCTGCACCCACACCTCAGATCCCCTCCAGAATTCAACAAGAAAGGAACTAAAGAAGAAGAAGAACTGCCCTGCTGGACCCCTGGCCTGCACCTGGACCCTGCACTCAGAAGGACTGCACCAGCTGCACACTTGGGCTTCACCACAAGAAGGACTTTGCCTGGCTTCAACTGGTTCAAGGAGGGACTCCCTGTTTGCTACAGGTGAAAAATTGCTAAACCAGAGTCCCCTGCACCAACTCCTGAAGAAAGCGACCAGCTGACCACTGTCCAGTGGCCAAAAAGGAGTTTGCGCCAGGTGCATTCTGGGAGTTGAAGTCCGCACCCCCCAAGGACCATCACAGAACTTCTGGACCCTTGGGGTGAGCTGTGGACCCCAAAAGAACCTTAAAAGAACATCTGGGTGAAGCCCCAGAAGTTTGGAAAAGATTTGAGAATTTTTGGAAAAAAGCTCCAGAGAGGGACCGACTCGCCGCGGAAATTCTAGCCGGCTTGCCTCAACCGCGACCCGGCCTGACTTCGTGGTTCGTCCCGGTAAAGAAAAACATCCAAAAAAGAGACTAAGGCGGTCATTCTGACCCTGGCGGTCAAAGACCGCTAGGGCGGAGGACCGCGGGAGCACCGCCGACAGGCCGGCGGTGCTCCAATGGGGAATCCGACCGCGGCGGTAAAGCCGCGGTCGGACCGGCAACACTGGCGGGCTCCCGCCAGTGTACCGCCGCCCCATTGAATCCTCCAAGGCGGCGCAGCTTGCTGCGCCGCCGAGGGGATTCCGACCCCCCCTCCCGCCATCCGGATCCCGGCGGTCCGACCGCCGGGATCCGGATGGCGGTAGGGGGGGTCGCGGGGCCCCTGGGGGCCCCTGCAGTGCCCATGCCACTGGCATGGGCATTGCAGGGGCCCCCGTAAGAGGGCCCCTAAATGTATTTCACTGTCTGCTGCGCAGACATGAAATACGCGACGGGTGCAACTGCACCCGTCGCACAGCTTCCACTCCGCCGGCTCGATTCCGAGCCGGCTTCATCGTGGAAGCCTCTTTCCCGCTGGGCTGGCGGGCGGCCTGAAGGCGACCGCCCGCCAGCCCAGCGGGAAAGTCAGAATTACCGCCGCGGTCTTTCGACCGCGGAACGGTAACCTGACGGCGGGACTTTGGCGGGCGGCCTCCGCCGCCCGCCAAGGTCAGAATGAGGGCCTAAGTCCGAACGTAAAAAGTTGACCGGGACCTCCCAGCCATCGTATCCGAGAAGGGCTCCATGGACGTCGGATCAAGATCCAGGTTTACCCCGGTCGAAGGATTTTCATCTCGAAAAAACGACTAAGTCCGAAGGTAAAAGTCTCCACCGAGGAAACCCACATCGCGTATCCGGACAAGGGCTCCAGGAGGTCGGATTCAACTGGCAGGTTCGTCCCGGTGAAGAAAAACTTCAAAATAAACACTAAGGGGGTGATTCTAACCCTGGCGGTCGGTATTAAAGCGGCGGCCAACCCGCCAACAGGCTGGCGGTAAAAAATATGGGATTCTGACCCTGGCGGGAACCGCCAACCCAGACAGCCACCTTAACACTCCGACCGCCACGGCGGTACAAACAAACAGCGCGGCGGTCACCGCCAACAGACAGGCGGCAGACAATGTACCGCCCACACTATTCCAACTCACCAATACGCCACCTTTTCCGGGGCGGGAGCACCGCCGATAAAAACACGGCGGAAACAGACTACGGACGGGAAAACGCTCACCACTACGCACTCCAGGAGGAAGGAGGACAGCATGGAACCCGAATTAAGGCCCATATTTATACTTTTTGACGCTAAACTGCGCTAACGCAGTTTAGCGTCAAAAATTTTTGCGCCGTCTAACGCCATTCTGAAGCGCCATGCGGGCGCCGTATTTATGGAATGGCGTTAGACGGCGCAATCAGACCGGCGCTGCCTGGTTTGCGTGGGAAGAAACCACGTAGACCAGACAGCGCCGGCGTAGGGGGAAAATGGCGCATGGGCGTCTTAAAATGGGGCAAGTCAGGTTACGTCGAAAAAATCGTCTTAACCCGACTTGCGCCATTTTTTAACGACGCCCATCCCCCATCAACATGACTCCTATCATTGGAAAGATAGGAGTCATGCCCCCTTGCCCAATGGCCATGCCCAGGGGACTTCTGTCCCCTGGGCATGGTCATTGGGCATAGTGGCATGTAGGGGGGCACAAATAAGGCCCCCCTATGCCACCAAAATAAAATATAAAAAATAAAAAATAAAACTTACCTGAACTTACCTGAATGTCCCTGGGGTGGGTCCCTCCATCCTTGGGGGTCCTCCTGGGGTGGGCAAGGGTGGCAGGGGGGGTCCCTGGGGGCATGGGAGGGCACCTGTGGGCTCATTTTGAGCCCACAGGCCCCTTAACGCCTGCCCTGAGCAGGCGTTAAAAAGTGGCGCAAATGCGCCGTTTTTAGCCACGCCAACTCCCGGGCGTCTCTTTTGCCCGGGAGTATAAATACCACGTAAAGGCCTGGGAGTCATTTTTTAGACGGGAACGCCTCCCTTGCATATCATTAACGCAAGGAAGGGGTTCACGCTAAAAAATGACGCACATTCCGGGAACTTTGGCGCTATTCGCCTCTAACGCCATAGTATAAATATGGCGTTAGTTGGCGTTAGTTTTGCGTCGAAATTGCGTCAAAAAAAACGACGCAATTTCGGCGCAAACGGAGTATAAATATGGCCCTAAACATCCTACCTGCTCTCGTCTACCTTCTCATCTACCACGAGTACGAAGTCCGGCGCAGACGACAACGGTGAGTACTGCACCTACGACACACGGGAGGGGGAGGACGAAAGGTTACGGGCACACACATATGCGACCCCCCCCCCCCCAACTATGTACTCACCAATGCAGCACACCAAGTCACAGTGACACCACCCAAACACCCCTGAAAAATGCTAGGACATAATCATATTTTGAATAAATATTTATGTACCAAAAAGCTCCAGAAAATTAGCGTACAACCATGAAAGATATCCACAACAAAACTAATGACACACACATCAGTGTATAACTGAAGTACCAAGTCCTGCACATCCTACGATTTCAGCATGTCCGTGGGCCAAAGTCTTGAGAAACAAGGGCAAAGCCCACACAGGAGACCTGAGTCCTTTGGAGAGAACACTGCAGGGGCATCAGATGTAAAAACTACAGGCACCTCAGGGGGAAGGGAAGGGGGGGGCACCACAGCCACATGAGTCCACGACGCCAGATCCACGAGGAGCCACCATGCCCACGGGACCATCCTGGGGAGTGCAAAGCCACAGTCTCTCAATGTCTCTACAGTGGGTGGATTGCCCACTGGACCATCCTGGGGAGTGCAAAGCCACAGTCTCTCAATGTCTCTACAGTGGGTGGGCTGCCCACTGGGCCATCCTGGGGAGTGCAAAGCCACAGTCTCTCAAGTCTCTGCAGTGGGTGGATTGCCCACTGGACCATCCTGGGGAGTGCAAAGCCACAGTCTCTCAATGTCTCTACAGTGGGTGGGCTGCCCACTGGACCATCCTGGGGAGTGCAAAGCCACAGTCTCTCAAGTCTCTGCAGTGGGTGGGCTGCCCACTGGACCATCCTGGGGAGTGCAAAGCCACAGTCTCTCAATGTCTCTACAGTGGGTGGGCTGCCCACTGTACCATCCTGGGGAGTGCAAAGCCACAGTCCATCAGGTGGATGACAGTCTCCACTGGTCAAGGAGGAGGCATGGTGGGCACAGTGAACCATAAACGGTGCTTGAGACGGCGGTGCCCTGTTCAGCGGTGCTTGAGACGGCGGTGCCCAGCGGAGCGGTGCTTGAGACGGCGGTGCCCAGTGGAGCGGTGCTTGAGAGGAAGGGCCCAGCGGAGCGGTGCTTGAGAAGAAGGGCCCAGCGGAGCGGTGCTTGAGAAGAAGGGCCCAGCGGAGCGGTGCTTGAGAAGAAGGGCCCAGCGGAGCGGTGCTTGAGAAGAAGGGCCCAGCGGAGCGGTGCTTGAGAAGAAGGGCCCAGCGGAGCGGTGCTTGAGACGGCGGGGCCCAGCGGAGCGGTGCTTGAGACGGCGGGGCCCAGCGGAGCGGTGCTTGAGAGGAAGGGCCCAGCGGAGCGGTGCTTGAGAAGAAGGGCCCAGCGGAGCGGTGCTTGAGAAGAAGGGCCCAGCTGAGCGGTGCTTGAGACGGCGGGGCCCAGCGGAGCAGTGCTTGAGACGGCGGGGCCCAGCGGAGCGGTGCTTGAGAGGAAGGGCCCAGCGGAGCGGTGCTTGAGAAGAAGGGCCCAGAGGAGCGGTGCTTGAGAAGAAGGGCCCAGCGGAGCGGTGCTTGAGACGGCGGGGCCCAGCGGAGCGGTGCTTGAGAGGAAGGGCCCAGCGGAGCGGTGCTTGAGAAGAAGGGCCCAGCGGAGCGGTGCTTGAGAAGAAGGGCCCAGCGGAGCGGTGCTTGAGAAGAAGGGCCCAGCGGAGCGGTGCTTGAGACGGCGGTGCCCAGCGGAGCGGTGCTTGAGACGGCGGGGCCCTGTTCAGCGGTGCTCTTCTGCACCGCGGGACCTGCTCAGCGGTGCCTATCTCCACGGCGGGGCCCTGTTCAGCGTTGCTCTTCTGCACCGCGGGCCCTGTTCAGCGGTGCTCTTCTGCACCGCGGGCCCTGTTCAGCAGTGCCTATCTCCACGGCGGGGCCCTGTTCAGCGGTGCTCTTCTGCACCGCGGGCCCTGTTCAGCGGTGCTCTTCTCCACGGCGGGCCCTGTTCAGCGGTGCTCTTCTCCACGGCGGGGCCCTGTTCAGCGGTGCTCTTCTGCACCGCGGGCCCTGTTCAGCGGTGCTCATCCAGCAGGTCAAGGGAGCCAGACCTGGCCTCGACTCCCTGCTCAGTCGCCCTCGGACCGTGACGTTTCTGGACCCTTCGGGGACGGACTCCTGGCCTCCTTAGTGTCCTCCTTCCCAGCTGGGATGTGGCATGTGGGGTCCACCTTCTCCGCGCTCCTGCTGCCCTTCCGCTCCTTTGATGGGGCTCTCGGGCCCTTGCCTCCCCTAGATGGTGTGGGTGGTGAAGTGGCCGCACATTGCTCCTTGGGGGCAGCCCTGTCGGTCCTCGCACGGCGGTCCTTGTTTTTGCGGGTCCTCTTGCCGGGGGGGGGGGGCTGGACGTGTCCTTGCTGCTGATCGATGTGTCACTGCTGGCAAAGGGTGGGCTCCAGAACCCAGGCACAACAGTGACACCCGAAGCTGGGCTGGTGGTGGCTGCGGTGCTCTTGGGACTCTTTGAAGATGGATGGGGGAGCTCATCGGGGGGAAAGAGGTTAAGGTTAGCCAGGAAAAGTTTTTTAGGGCCAAGGTAAAGGGTAGGAGAAGTGGAGATGGAAGTGGAGGTAGAGGAGGTGGTTGTAGGAGAGTCAGGTGTGCTGTCATTGGGTGAAGGTGCTGGTGCTGTAGGCTGTCGAGAGGTGGATGGCTGTTGGGTGGGTGGCTGCCTGCGTTTGTGTGTCTTGGAAGAGGGGGTGACAGACACAGTGGGAGAGGACACAGGGGACGTGTACATGGCAGTGGGGGTGGTGACTGCACAAGTGTGGACTGTACTGGAGGGTGAGGTGGTGATGGAAGCACTGGCTGATGTTGGGGTGCATGCAGGTGTGAGTGTAGACGTCACAGGGAGGGAGGAGGGAGACGAGGAGGAGGGGGACACAGGGGTGGCAGTGGCTGTTGGCATGTCTGCATCTGGGTGTTGCTCGGGTGAGTGTTTGCGGGATCTGTGGTGCTTGTGTTTGGATGAGCTGCTCTTGGGTGTTGAGGTGTGTGCAGGCTGGTCTGATGGTGTGGATGGGATAGGCTGAGGAACAGGAGACAGAGACAGGCTGGAGGCAGTCAGAAGAGGGAGGCTGGAAACAGGGACAATGGCTGCCGTCAGTGCTGAGGCCAGAGCAGTGAACGCTCGTTGATGGGCAGCCTGACCCGAATGAATGCCCTCCAGGTACGCATTGCTCTGTTGCACCTCCCTTTGCACACCCTGGATGGCATTCAAAAGGGTCGTCTGCCCAACAATGAGCGTCCTTACCAGGTCAATGAGCTCCGCACTGAGGGCAGCAGGGGCAACAGGGGCAGGGGCTGAGGTGCCTGGGGCGAAGGAGACGCGCGCCTTCCTGGGCGAACCGGCACGGAGCGAAGACTGAGGGGCTGCTGGGAGGGCGGGGCTGGTGCGCTGGGTGGCGGCTGTACCTGTAGAGGCGGGGGGCATGGATGTTGCCGCCACCCCTAGGGAGCTCCCATCCGAGGATGTGTCGCTTTCGCTGCTATCACCAGCGGTCCCCGTCGTGGTGCTCCCCTCGCCCTCCGGATCACTGGTGCCCTCGGTGTCTGTTCCTGGGCCCACCGGGGCCTTGTGTCCTGCAGCTCCCTCGTGCTCCGATGCCATATCTCCTCCGCCTGATGATGCTAATGCACACATGCACAAGAAGATGAAGAGAAAGGGTGGGGGGAGAAAAAAGAAGACCAGGTAGAGTGCATGCAATGTCAACACCGTTGGCGGAGATGACAGACACAGGTGCCTAATGCACTAAGCCGCGCATTCGGGGTACACTACTCAGTACTACTGACTAAGACAACAGGCCAAGAGACGTCAAACGCGCACATGGGAGATGCTGGACCTTCAATGGCTATACTTGTCACCCTACCGAGGTGGGGGCCGGGGGCACAGGGCCATGCCTAAGGGAGAGGACTACACTACAGAAAGCGCCCTGGCCTAATGTCACCCACAGCCCTCCTCCCCCACCCAGACGCCTCCACTGCGCAGAAAGATAGGAGAATGTGCTGATACTCACCCCCTTGTGTCTGCTGTGATGTCTTAAAGCGCCCATCCAATTCAGGGTAGGCCACCGCCAGGATCCGGGACATCAGGGGGGTCATGGTGCGACTGGCACCCCTCCTAGGTTGGGAGGCCATCCCCAGCAGTGTTTCTGCGGTCTTCCTTGTTCCGCGGCGGATGTCCTCCCACCTCTTGCGGCAGTGGGTGCCCCGTCTGTTGTGGACCCCCAAGTTCCGGACTTCCTTGGCGATGGCACGCCAAATCTCGATCTTCTGATGGGCGCTGACCTATTAGACATGTACAGGGTGGAAAGGAGGAAATCATCAATGACCTGCATGTTAGATGTAATTGCCCCCCCCCACCCACTTTGCCATATGGCACATGCTCTCATCTGTCGGGCGTTGCACTCCTCATTCGCCCCCCACCCCACCAACTTACATCCACCCCAATCCACACAGGCATAGCCCATTCCATTAGCACCCGGTGTACTCACTTGTTGGTCTGGAGGACCGTAGAGTAGCGCATACTGGGGGAGGACCCCATCCACGAGCTTCTCCAACTCTTCAGACGTGAAGGCAGGGGCCCTTTCCCCAGTCGCAGCAGCCATTGTATCTTCCAGACCGAGGTCACAGCAGCACTTGCAGTATAGGTCCTCTCCTGTGGATGATCAGGTCTCGAGTGATTAAGCAGATAGAAAATGGCAGTCACGTCCGCGGCGGTGCGTACCGCGGCGGTGCGTACCGCGACCGCCGGCGCACTTCGTTATTGGCTCCTGAAACCCATAGGCTTCAATGTTAACCAATGCGGCTTTGCGCCGCGGTCTTCGACCGCCTACCGCCACGGTGTGCCCCGCCAGCGCATTGACCTCACATCCCATTGTCCCACTTCACAGGTCAGGCAGCCGCCATTTCAAGGGCCCACATGGCTTAATTTTGACTGCGGCACACAGGCCTAGGCCTTGCATTGCCACACATACACGCCTTTCAACCCATTGCCATTCTTTAACTGTGCAAGCTGTCTGTACGTACCTGTGGTTTGGCTGACTCTGTGCTCCATGTTGTCCTTCCTAGGCACCGTCCGCTGGGACTTGCGATGAGAAGGAGGAATCCTCGCGTGTACCGACCGCTGGTGGACCTGTCGACAATGGAAGAACGCCATATAATACTTCGATACAGACTTGACCGTGCCACTATCCATGAACTGTGTGCCCAGCTGGAGCCAGCCCTGATGTCCCCCATCCGCCAACCCACAGGGATTCCCCCTCTGGTGCAGGTTTTGTCAGTCCTCCATTTTTTGGCCAGTGGGTCATTCCAGACCACAGTGGCCATGTCATCTGGAATGTCTCAGCCTATGTTTTCTAAGATTTTGAGCAGAGTGTTGTCTGCCCTGATGAAACTCATGCGGAGCTACATCATTTTCCCCGAGGAGGGTGACTTGCCTACAGTGAAGGGTGATTTCTATGCCCTTGGACATATCCCCAACATCATTGGTGCCATTGATGGGACCCATGTGGCTTTGGTACCCCCAAAAGACGATGAGCAGGTGTACCGAAACAGAAAAAATTATCATTCGATGAATGTCCAGGTGGTCTGTTTGGCTGACCAGTACATCTCCCATGTAAATGCCAAGTTCCCAGGGTCAGTGCATGACGCGTATGTGATGCGAAATAGCAGCATCCCCTATGTAATGGAGCAGCTACAGAGACAACGTGTGTGGCTAATAGGTGACTCTGGTTACCCCAACCTGCTGTGGCTACTGACCCCAGTAAGGAATCCCCGGACAAGGGCAGAGGAACGCTACAATGAGGCCCATGGGCGTACTAGGAGGGTGATTGAGCGAACCTTTGGACTCCTGAAGGCCAGGTTTAGGTGCCTGCATATGACTGGTGGATCCCTAATGTACTCACCAAAGAAGGTGTGCCATATCATCGTGGCCTGCTGTATGCTTCACAACCTGGCTTTGCGACGCCAGGTGCCTTTCCTGCAGGAGGATGGTCCAGATGGTGGTGTTGTAGAAGCCGTGGAGCCTGTGGAGAGTGAAGAGGAGGAAGACTCAGAGGACGACACAGACAATAGGGATAGAGTGATACAACAGTATTTCCAGTGACACCCAGGTAAGAATCACCCACGCCATTTCCCAATTGCTTCTAGCCTCCTGCATCTGTACTTTCTGTAGTTCCCCACAGATGTTTTTCAGTAATTTTTGCCTTTCCTTTCCCTTCCCTTCTCAGTGCTGTCTGACTCAGTACCTAACTTCTGCTTGGTTCGCCCATGAAATACAGCGTATTGACATTGGTATGTTGTCATGACTAATTGACAGAACAGAAATTGAACAGTAATATGTAATACATTTGTTAATAAGACAGCATGACTCAAAACAGATTAGTGTGCAAAATGTGATTTATTTACAGTGCTAGATATCGGTACATGTGATTCTAAGGGTGATGGGTGGGGGTGGAGGAATATCCATGGCAGAGTCCAGTTCTCAGTCTCACAGGTGCATTGTTCTTTTGCCTGTGGAAGGATGGAGCATAGGCAGTTCATGGTTGGACAGGGTGGCAATGTGGGACAGTGGGAAGAGTTCAGGGGGTATGTCCTGCTGGCGGGGGTCTTGACATCCTACTCTGTCTTTTTCTTTGGTCTCAGGCTCCTCTTACGGGGTGGTTGTTCTTCAGCAGGAGGTGGGGTTCTGGGGGGCTGTCGAGGTGTTGGGACCTCCTGTCCACTAGCACCGGCGGAGGTGGTAGGCTGTTCCTGGTCCGGCCTAGTGACAGGGGCCCTGTGTGGTGCACCATGGTCCCGCAACGCGTCCTCTATCCTGTGGAGGGCCAGGACGATGGTCCCCATTGCGGTCCCGATGATTCTCAGCTCCTCCCTGAACCCCATGTAGCGTTCTTCCTGCTGTGCCTGGATCTTTGTGAACCTGGCCAGTACCGTCGCCATCGTTTCTTGGGAGTGGTGGTATGCCCCCATGATGGTGGTGAGGGCCTCTTGGAGAGTGGGTTCCCTGGGCCTCTCCTCCCCCCCCTGTCGCACAGCAGCCCTCCGAGCTGCCCGGTTTCCCCCGGCCTCTGTCCCCTGGCCGGTGTGCCCGCTCCCACTGCCCCCAGGTCCCTGTTGTTGTTGGGGTGTTGGGTTAGCCTGGGTGCCCTGTAGTGGCGGACACACCGCTGATTGAGCTGTCCTAGAGACAGAGGCATGGGCCCGCTGGGTGGGAGCTGTGCTGGTGTCGGCAGAGGGGGTCGGGTCTGGTGTGGCCTGTGGCTGCCTGAGGGGAACCGACTGCCCAGAGGTCCCCGATGGTCCGGGCTGGTCATCAGGTTCACTGTCGACAGAGCTGCTATCCTCAGTGTGGGCCTGTTCCGGTGGTGGGATGGACACTTCTGGACCCTCCTGGCTGGTGTGTTGTCGTTCGGGTCCTGCATGGGGTAAGAGAGTTTGGTTATTGTTTCTGTGTGTGCAATAGCGTGCGTGTTATGGGTGCCCTTGTTCCCCAGTGCAGGCATTCCCTTGAGGGAGGTGTTGTGAGGGTATTTGGTGGGGGGGAGGGGTTAGTGCAGTGGTCATGCATAGGTGATGGGTGCCCATGATTTGTGTTGGCATGCAGGAGTTGGTGTTGGGATGGGTGGGTTGTGCTGGTGAGACATTGTCAGGGAGGATATGTGCTGGGGGGTTGGGGGTGAGGGTGGGGGTGTGGGTTGGCATGCTGGTGGGGTGGGGGGGATATAGTAGTTGAGATGGGACTTACCAGAGTCCATTCCTCCGGCTACTCCTGCGAGGCCCTGAGGATGCAGGATGGTCAAGACCTCTTGCTCCCACGATGTAAATTCGGGAGGGGTGGGTGGGGGTCCGCCGCCAGTCTTCTGGACCGCGATGTTGTGCCTGGAGACCATCGATCCTTCCCCCGTAGGTCGTTCCATCTTTTGCGGATGTCCTCCCTATTCCTGGGATGCTGTCCCACTGCGTTGACCCTGTCCACGATCCGCTGCCATAGCTCCGCCTTCCTGGCTATACTGGTGTGCTGCACCTGCGAGCCGAAGAGCTGGGGTTCCACTCTTAGGATTTCCTCCACCATGACCCGGAGTTCTTGGTCCGAAAAGCGTGGGTGCCTTTGGGGTGCCATGGGGTGGTGTGGGTGAGGTGTGGGGTGGTGTATGTGATGAGGAGTGTGTTGGTGAGTGGTGCTTTGTGCTACTATGTGGTGTGTGTGATGGTGTAGTGTGCCTCAGTGTGTCTTGCTATGGATTGTCTGCTGTGTCTC
Organism: Pleurodeles waltl; assembly: GCF_031143425.1. NCBI lineage: Eukaryota > Metazoa > Chordata > Amphibia > Caudata > Salamandridae > Pleurodeles > Pleurodeles waltl. Next base: position 859,663,192 of record NC_090448.1, on the reverse strand, counting down.
TCTCTCCTTCTCTCAGTAATTATGGTCGCAGGGGTTTGTGGGTGATGTGGGTGTGTGTTTTATAGTTGGTTGATTGTGTGGGAGTGGTGTGTGTATGTGTATCAGGTGTGTGTATTTCAAATTGTCCAATGTGGCTGTGTTTTGGTGATGTGTGTGTATTCTGACCGCAGCGGTGTGTACCGCCAATGGAATACCGCGTTTGAATGACCGCCGTGTGGATTCGTGGGTCGTAATGGCATGGGCGTATTTCTGTTGGCGTGACGGTGGAGGTTTGGTCATCTCCAGTTTATCGCTGCCCGCCGATGTGGCGGGCTGCAGTGGAGGACGGATTTTTGGAGGTTTGGCCGTTGTGGGTCAGAATGACCGTGGCGGTTGACCGCGGCCGCGGCGGTGTTATGGCGGTCTTCTGACCGGCGGTAAGGGCATTTTACCGCCGAGGTCAGAATCACCCCCTAAGTCAGAAGGTAACTTTTTAACCGAGGCCTCCCGCGACCTGTAGCCGAGCAGGGCTCCATCGCGGTCGGCCTGAAAGTTTGACTTTGCCCCGGTCGAGGTGCAACCAGATGACCCGATTGGCGCTTTTTGTTTCTAAGCGCTAGAAAAGTAATAATTCTTTAAAAATTCATATCTCCGGTTCCCCTGAACCGATTTTAATCGTTTTTGTGTCATTTTAAAGATAAAAATATAAACTATTTTTATAAATTGGTTTTGGATTTTTAAACTGTTTCCTGTGTTTTATTTAATTACTGTTTTGTGATATTTGAATGCTTTACACTTTGGCGGTCATTCTGACCCTGGCGGTCAAAGACCGCCAGGGCGGAGGACCGCGGGAGCACCGCCGACAGGCCGGCGGTGCTCCAATGGGGATTCCGACCGCGGCGGTAAAGCCGCGGTCGGACCGGCACCACTGGCGGGCTCCCGCCAGTGTACCGCCGCCCCATTGAATCCTCCACGGCGGCGCAGCTTGCTGCACCGCCGCGGGGATTCCGACCCCCCCTACCGCCATCCAGATCCCGGCGGTCCGACCGCCGGGATCCGGATGGCGGTAGGGGGGGGTCGCGGGGCCCCTGGGGGCCCCTGCAGTGCCCATGCCACTGGCATGGGCATTGCAGGGGCCCCCGTAAGAGGGCCCCTACATGTATTTCACTGTCTGCTGCGCAGACAGTGAAATACGCGACGGGTGCAACTGCACCCGTCGCACAGCTTCCACTCCGCCGGCTCGATTCCGAGCCGGCTTCATCGTGGAAGCCTCTTTCCCGCTGGGCTGGCGGGCGGTCTGAAGGCGACCGCCCGCCAGCCCAGCGGGAAAGTCAGAATTACCGCCGCGGTCTTTCGACCGCGGAACGGTAACCTGACGGCGGGACTTTGGCGGGCGGCCTCCGCCGCCCGCCAAGGTCAGAATGAGGGCCTTTGTCTCCTAAGTTAAGCCTTGACGCTCGTTGCCAAGCTACCAAGGGTTGAGCTGGGATTAATTTACTGAGACCTAACTGTACCTATGTGGAGGTTAGTGGCTTGTTGCTAGGTGTAGGTACCTACCTGCCCTACCAATAACCCATTTTCCAACAATATGGGTCCAGCAGGGAGCACCAAAGTCTAGCAGGGACTACACCACTTCCGATCTGATACCAGCGCTCATAAGAAGATTAAATGCAAGGGGTTTGCATACTGACACACACTATTGTCTAACTACTTGATTAGCCTCATTAAGATGGTACATTCACAACAATAAATGATTGGAAAAAGGAATGATTTGCATCTCCCATCTCAGCTCCATCTCAAACAAGCAATGGCAAAGCCAATAGGTCTCACCCATGCAAGAGCTATTAGACTTGCCAATGTGTTTAGCTGTGTGGCCAGTGTGGCTGCTCTTCAGTATGGCTAAAATTTAGTGCATAAAAGAGTGGTGTGGAGTATCAAAGAATTGAATGGCAAAGAGTAGAGTATAGTAGAGTCGAGTGAAGTTTGTTGGAATGACGGAGTGGAGTGACATACATTTGAGTGGTGTAGAGTTGACTGCTGTAGATTGTATTGGGGTTAAGTATTGCAGAGTGCAGTGGCATATAGTGTAGCAGTATGGAATTCAGTGGCATACATTGCAGTGTTGTAGAATGCAGAGATGTAGATTAGAGTTGCATAGAGTACAGTGGCGGAGAATACAGTAGTGCAGAGTACAGTGGCACAGAGTGCAGTGGCGAGAGTGGCGCAGAATAGAGTGGTGAAGAGTGATGCAGAGTAAAGTAGAATATAGTGCTGTAGAATGCAGAGGCAGAGAGTGCAGTAGCACAGGATGGAGTAATGCAGAGTTGAGTAGCATTGAGCGCTTTGGCATAGAATGCTGTAGTGCAGAGCAGAATAGCATAGAGTTCAGTGGCATAGAGGGTAGTTTTTCCGAGTAGAATGTTGTATAGTGAAAGGCGTAGAGTGGCGTAGAGTGTATTGGTGTAGAGTGGTGTTGATTGAGTGGAGTAGAGTGCAGTGGCATGGAGTAGAGTTACACAGAGTAGAGTACAGTGGCATGGAGTGGCACAGAGTAGACTGGACTGGAGGAGAGAACATTGGCATATAATTTTGCAGAGTATATTGAGGTAAAGTGGTGGAGAGTGCAGCGGCATGGACTTCAGCAGCATACAATGTAGCATCGTAGAATGCAGTGGTGTAGATTTATTTGAGTGGTGCATAGTGGTGCAGAGAAGAATAGTGCAGAGTAGAGTGGCATAGAGTGCAGTGGCATCGACTAGAATTTTTGTTTGATAGATATTTGGAGAACTTCAGAGAGTTTAAACATTGGCAATTGAATGGGATCTTTTCATCAGCTCAATTGCCAGTGTCATTACATTTTCAAAGACTGACAAAGAATGTGCTTGCTTTTAATTAAGTGTGAGGCTTTCAGTGTACTACATGATATGCCTGTGGGGCCCTATCTCACAGTACATTCACAAATACCATCTTGGGTCCAGTAGGGCTTGTTTACTTAACCTCAAGTCAGCCCTGGGTAGATGTTGCTGTCAGCAGTAAGGCTTATCAAAGGAACTATGCATTTAACTGCACCAAACAACAGAATAAGCAAGCAGTGACAAACAAAAGAAAGAAGACACCAGTTTATAAAAATTGATTATATTTTTATGAGTTTGTAGAGACCGTGATGAGCCAAATCCACCAGGGGGTTCCAGAGATACAGATTTTTGAATATATTATCACTTTCAAATGCAACTGCAAACAAACATTGGTCAACAAACATATTTGGAAACCTGTGAAAAGTTTGAACCAGTTAGTTTGGCTACTCCAGCCCAAGTCAGTGGCCAATTCTGGTAGGAAAGAGGTCTAGGGGGTCAGAGTGGACACTTTGGATACTTACCTGACCACCAGTGCATTTTTGAAGCAAAATCCAAACTTTTACAGGACAACCACCATAGGCTATAATGGAGTAGTCCTGATGCTGAGGAATGCAGGCAAAAGATGGCCAACGCATGCTATGTTTGTGGTAAGGTCGACAAGGGTGTCTTTGTGGGTTCTCCTTGGTCCACAGGTGAAGTTGGGCAAACTTGGCCATAGAGATTGGGGTCCCTGGAAGTCCTCTACGTTGCAGTAGCAGGCCAGCCAATGCTAGGGTACTGGTCAGACTGCATTGTGGTCAGGGGAAAATACCTAGGAGGGGCTAGTGTCCCTTCAGTGCAATGAATCAGGACTTGAATAGCACTTCCAGGTCAGGCAGACTTGGGTGCAACTTTTGGCCTCATGGTGACTGATAGAGGCAAAACATCTGCAGCGACTACCAGCTTGTCAGTTTGGGCTACTTCAGCTCTCATGTCCCTGCAGCTGGTTCCAGGAGATCAGCTGACTAATCCTTGGGGTCACTGCTGTAGGTTGGGACTAGGAATCAACTTTTCCCTGAGCCAGCATCCACAGACATTCCAATCTTTACTAGCCCAAAGTGCAGCAGATATAGGCGGTCATTCCGACCCTGGCGGTCATGGACTGGCGGTGCTCCCAAGGGCATTCTGACCGCGGCGGTACAGCCGCGGTCAGAAACGGAAAACCGGCGGTGTACCACCGGTTTTCTGCTGCCCTGGGGAATCCTCCATGGCGGCGCAGCTTGCTGCTCCGCCATGGGGATTCCGACCCCCATTCCGCCATCCTGTTCCTGGCGGTTTCGGCCGCCAGGAACAGGATGGCGGTATGGGGTGTCGTGGGGCCCCTGGGGGCCCCTGCAGTGCCCATGCCAATGGCATGGGCACTGCAGGGGCCCCCGTAACAGGGCCCCACCAAGATTTTCAGTGTCTGCCATGCAGACACTGAAAATCGTGACGGGTGCAACTGCACCCGTCGCACCCCTTCCACTCCGCCGGCTCCATTCGGAGCCGGCATCCTTGTGGAAGGGTGTTTCCCGCTGGGCTGGCGGGCGGCCTCCCGGCGGTCGCCCGCCAGCCCAGCGGGAAACCCAGAATACCCGCGGCGGTCTTGTGACCGCGCAGCGGTATTCTGGCGGCTCCCGCCGGCCCCGCGGATACCGCGGCCGGCGGGAGTCAGAATGACCCCCATAGTCCTTCCGACTATGCACTTTCTCTTTGTGTTGGTCCAAGGACAGCTGGACAGTCCTCTCTCTTATTCCAGCATGGTCTGAGAGTCAGGGTGCCAAGGGAGCCATATTTATCCCAGGAAAGTGCCCAGATGGGACCAATCGGTCACTAGACAATGGGCTTCTGGGTCCCCGGCTAGCTAGTAATTACGTTCCTATGATGGGTGGCATCTTGCTATCCCAGAGTGCCACTTTCTTGTCCCTTTCAAGATGACACAACCCTTTCTCAGTTGTTAGGAGCTTAATAGCCCACCGTGGAGGTATGGCTACCAGAGTACTACACGCGTACCATAGAATCAGTTTGAGGGTGATTTTTCCCTCTGCAACCCACTCTCTACTCTGTCTGCAGGAACAAAAGGCATCCTGCTCACTGGTGTTGGTGCTACTTTCCTCACAAAGGCAACTTCGCCTTTGAAGCCCCCCTTTTGGGCTAACACCCTGAGTGGCCATCCTGGGGGAGGAAGTGACACCTCACTCCATGGCAACTACCTTTGTTCCTGTGCTGGGGAGTCATTCACATATCTCCCCAGTCAGTCAGAAAGCTGTTTGTGTGCCAGAGCCTTTGTGAAAACGCTGGGCTAACTGGAGAACAGAGTGACGATTTTCTAAAAGTTGCTTACTTTTAATAGCGGTATTAAACTTGAGATCAGGGTTAATGTCACAATTAATTGGTACCTTACATGACCCAGTTAGGTAGTCCCATTCTGGAGTTAGCCGGGTTGGGGGTGCGAACTCTGAAACCTTTTGTTAGCCAAAATGGCTCCTAACTTTATCCACAGCAAAACGATGAGTTGGAAGGGTTGCTGTTAAAACATATTACAAATATATTTCTAAGGTATCATGGTGTTGAAAATGAAGATTCTTACATATTCACAAATTCACAAATACACAAAAGATACCAAAGGCTGGTATATCAAATTGAATATTCACAAATTCACAAATACTCAGAAAATACTCAGAAGAACAAAGGCCCATATTTATGAAATGTTTGCGCTGCATTAGCGCTGTTTTTCTTTTACACAAAAGTGGCGCTAACCCAGTGCCATATTTACTGGACCAGTTTAGCAGCACTTTTCTGAGTTTAGGAACATCGACAAACCTTTCATCCCCTAATCCGCTAGCATTATATTTATGTCTCATCGAAAAAATTATGCATGCCTAAAATCAGGCAGACGAGGTGTTAAAATGATGAACAGACACATGTATAAAAGGAAAAGCCAGAGAAGGAATTCTGGCAACCAACTGGACAACATGGACCTGTTACTGCTACAGTTCAGCACCCAGAAACAATGACAGCAACAATGTGAAGTGACACTGGTGCCGCTGCAGCACCCTCAACCACCACAACAGCCACAAAGGCAACACAGAACGAGGGAGATAATATTCCATCAGCCCACATCCATCCTTGCCCACAGGGAACAAGATGTCATCAGACTCTACCATCTGAAGCGGAAGTCCATTGTACGACTGCTCCACCACATTGCTCCAGACATCAATGTAAGAGTGCAAAGTCTGACAACCATAACACCCATGACCAAGCTCTTAGCTGTGCTGGCCTCTGTCTCATTCCAGACCACTGCAGCACAAGTGGGTAGTGTTTCCCAACCATCCTTTTCTGCATTTCCTCCCTATAGTACTGGACGCCATCTTCCACCTCACTCCCCAAAATATCCTGTTCCCCAACACCCAGCAACTGCAGCAGGAAACCAAACAAAGATTTTACCAAATTGCTGGGTTTCCGCATGTGCTTTGTGCAATGGGCTGCGCACACGTCCAAATTGTCCCTCCTGCTGCAACAGAAAACCCCTTCAGGAGCAGGAAACACACACACTCAATGATTGTGCAGGCCATTGTGGACCATCGTGGGATATTCACATACATCCTTGCAAAATATCCAGGCAGTGTCCTTGATTCATACATCTTCTGACAATCAATAATTAACCAACGTTTCCAGGATGGACAATATGGCAATGGCCTACTTGTATGATAGCAAGCATACACAACATCACACATACAACATACTAAACATCTGGGGCAAACAATGCATACACCACACTCAACACACATGGACAGGAAACCACAAATGACCGTTTAACAACATATATGCAACATGCACCACTCCACATACTCACATAATGCCACATGTACAAGTCCCATTCAGCACTGGACTGTTTTGGGGGAGCAATGCCCTCTCTGCATTTCAAAGGTGGTGTCAAGACATCACATGTGTCCTGGTTCTAAATCAAAAAGATGACCCTTTCACACCTATTACTTAGTGTGGAAGTGGTCAGCAATCGGTTTGGCATTGGGCATTCTACCTAAAGAAATTGCATATTGGCACTGCCACATATTTACTTAAATCTCAAAACCTGAGATAGCACGATCAAATAATTTCACCCTACGTGTGGCCCCACCATAGTCACATCAAGTCAAATAACTGACACTCTCCTTCTGTATACATTTACCATGTGTGGTGCATAGTGCAGCACACATTCAAACTGGAACCTGAAATCATTGATTGTTAATGTGTAGGAAGGGACACCTTACTACACACAAACAATCAAATATGCAAAGCTCCCTCCCATGTTACAAGGGTGCTTTCAGTGGAATTTAGCAGCTGTACTGCTTCCAGTGCAGTGGTTGAGGTCAGAAATCCAGCATATCATAGAGACAGGGCACATTCAGGGAATGAGCTGTTTTCCTGCACTGCCTGCAGGAAAACAACTCATTCCCGGTCCCGTGCCACAGGTGTATGTAAACTTGTCACATATATGGCAAGGCATCTCAAGCTACTCTGCCACACTTTACATGATTTTCACATATGCACATGGATGCTAGCCAGGAAATTCCTACAACAGCTCTGTGTGTAAGGGAGGAGTGCCATGTCCAAGGGGGTGGGGGCACATGCAACACACAGTACACAACATACATCTCATGGCACGGAACACACAAAATAGGTACAAATATACACAACATGGCTTTTTTGCAGGTCAAAAGTCAGGGGACTAAGAGATAATTAACTTAAACATCATACATATCCTGCATGGCTGAACTGACATGCCAGACAATCCCACAATAACCATGCTCCTGAGTCTCAACCTGTGACTGGAGAGTGCATTACCATACAGCAATACAACCATGCATGCAAACAGGAACACACACAATGCCAGATACAAATCTGATCATCCACTCCACTGACAAATATGTTGGCAGATCAGTTTGAGAAAAATACATAAATTCAAGTCTGGCACTCTATCTCCCCTTCCATTGTAGTGGACCACGGTTACAGTATCCAGCCATGGGTCATGACCCCATGTGTTAATCCACAGACGGATGCCGAGAGGGCATACAATGAAGCCCAAAAAAGGATTGCCCTACAATCGAGGTCCAGGCACCTAGATCTACCTGGTGGAAGACTATTATATGCACAAACCTTTCTGGGCAAAATCATCAATGTGCCCTGGGAGAGAGCATATTGTGCACAATGTCTTCACCTAGGGACCATTCTGCAATCGTCACTGAGACCACATTTTGTAAATAAATCACTTAAACACAGATTTGTCTTGGAGCACTTCTTTTCACCTTCACATACCTTATCAACTCACCCACATCTCTGAAAGCATGACTAGGCCACAACAGTTGGAAAACAAGTAAGAACACACTTAGTAACAACAAACATCTACACATACTGTACAAGTAAATAAATGTGTGTTTGAAATTAATGCATTGCCTGTTTTCGAAATATCCTACATTGCAATACACAAGTGTGTCTGGTTGAAATTTGATAGCACCCACACACAAAAATATATGTGAATACTGCTGTTCAGATGATTGTCCTAGGTAGGATAAGAGTAGTCAGTAGCAACAGGAGGTCAGTGTCTGCTGTGTAACAATTCAATCTCTGGATGTCAAAGTCACAGGTGGCAACTTACAACATACCCCTCAGTGGCACTCACATGTAGGACTAACAGAGTGTTAACTGCCGGAAAAAAAATATCTGACTGTTTTGGTCTGTCTGACTCTATCCAGTTGCCATCGTCCAGTCATGTCAAGCAACCTCAAATCAATCCACAAACCCTTAGCAATCTGCACATGTGTGTAAGGAGACAGACATGTTGAGACATGCATGTTCTACTCATAGCTGTCAGGAGTATGTATACAATCCAAACACAATCATAGTGCATGTGACAATGACTGGTGAATGAAGCTCTGTGTGAGTGCTCATGTCAAACATACAAATGTAGAAGGCAGCTGCGACACTCCTATACAAACATTTGCATTTTAATATGTGGAGGTGACTTAGACACCACACAAGTGCTGTGGCCAGTGTAGAGATAAGTGTGGAGGTCAGCAGTCATGGCACATACTGCCTAGCCTGTAGAAAAAGCAATAGCCTTCTGTAAAGTTCACAAGTATATATACAATGACGTGCATGAAGGATGGGACAGAGAGGCTAAGGAAGATGAGTAACATGGAAAATCTCTGGAAATTGTGCCAACAAAGGAGACCTGGAAGCCTACCTCACACAGTCTGGCTTCAATGCGTATGAATGATCACACATTATCAAATACTCACTGTACCAAATATACTATGGAGACATGCAAGTATAGACATATATCTACACACAATGTGGAGGACAGTAAATATACCAGTCTCATTTCTATTAACTACATCTGTGTGCTTGGCCAGCACAAAAAAAGTGTGACTGATGCAAGTGGCAACTGACACCATCTGTACACTGGGTCTACAGAAATTACCTTGTTCTACTACCTACCAATGATCTAACAATGCATAAGAGGATCAAGTATTACAACATACACATAATCATACTAATTCTGAGAAAATGATATCACAAGTCCAACACAAGCAGCCTTTAAGTCCGTAGCACATAATAGGGCAAAGCTTACACAAACAACTTGTAAGTCCCTAGTACATAATAGGGCAAGGCTGACACCAACAACTTATAAGTCCCCAGTACATAATGGGACAGGGGACTTCAGGTGTGCTGTTGGATATCTTGACCAGAATGTGCACTGCATTGCCGATAAGCCATTTGAGGATGAAAGACCCAATCGCACTAAGGCCCTGATTTATTCTTTTTGACGCAAGCCTGCATTAACGCAGTTTTGCGTCAAAAAGTTTACCGCCGGCTAGCGTCATTCCTGGACGCCAGCCGGGCGTCATATTGAAGGAATGACGCTAGCCGGCGGAAAGGCCCTGTTAGCGTCAAAATAAACAACGCTAACCGGGTGGGGGAGGCGTAGGGGAAACAGGAGGTTGTGCATCAAAGAATGGCGCTAGTTAGGTTAGAGTTAGAAAAATTTTGCTAACCTGACTAGCATCATTTTTTGACGCACAACCCCCATGGACATGACTCCTGTCTTAGTAAGGACAGGAGTCATGCCCCCCTGCCCAATGGCCATGCCCAGGGGACGCATGTCCCCTGGGCATGGCCATTGGGCACAGTGCCATAGGACGGCCAAGATAGGCCCCACTATGGCACTTAAAAAAAAAAAAAATTACCTGGACTTACCTGGGATGGGTCCCCCCATCCTTAGGTGTCCTCCAGGTGTGGGTAGGTGTGGGTGGGGGTGTCCCTAGGGGAAGGGAAGGGCACCTGTGGGCTGCTTCCTTGGTCTCCGATCATGAAAATGAGCCCACAGGTCTCCTAACGCCTGCCCTGACCCAGGCGTTAGCCCTCCTCCTCCTGTACATGTGCAGTAATTGTGCAGTCAAAGTGTATGTGTCACACTACAGTAATTGACACATGTACACCCTTAGTGGGGCAGGCTTGGTGAGGCCTTTAACGTTGTGCATGGACGGATGAAAACAGGCAACATATTGCATGCTGTGTGAGAAAAATATAACTCTTAGTTTGTAGATAGATTGTACTTGTACCTACATGCGGAAATATGTCAAACATTTCTATGAGTACAGTGTTTAGCTACAATGCTGCCCATTTACCCATAAGTGATTGCAAAGTTAGTAGATGATACATCCCTAAACACACCCCACTGTAGTAGGCATTACTGATCATGTATGAATGACAGATTCCAATCACTAACATATCACATGAGTACTAAGCATGACACGTCACAATAAAATATCCATCACTTTGCATGCTTGTGAACTGGCTCTTACACATATTGCATTACAACATGATGTCTGGCTCTAGGTAGATGCCATACCGTGTCACACACATGCACAGTGTCAGCGGATCACATACCAGTCTGAGTCAGCAGCATCCCCAGGTATACTGTTGTCAAAGGTAACATGTGCATGAACATGTTACACACATGGGCCATTTATCACAAGCTGTCTGGTGAAACAAACAGTGGACATGTACAAACTGAATTGTGTAAGACCACAATGAAAGTTTCCTCACATATGTACACTCGCAGTACACACATTGTGCACATGTGGATACATGCATGTGGAAAATTGTATCAAAACCATGTACTCTTTCACTCAATATCACTCCTCCAATGCATCCCACAGACCAACATACATGATATAACACATCTCCCCATTTTGTTGAAAAAACAACGCATGTGTTCATTTTGAGCAAACAGGTTTTCAAAAAATGATGCATCGCACATCTGAATTAAAATTCACACTTTATGCCCTGTCAGCCATCATCAACAACACACGCAGGGCCCTCATGTGTCAAAAATACAACGCATGAGCTCAAAATGTGACACACACACACCCAGGAAGTGATGTAATTGAATGTCCTTCTTGGAGAAATGGGAAATGTACGTTACTTTCACTTTCCCGTTACTGTCTTTTAGTCTGTGGTTGAGAGAGGTATTTTGGTGCTGGTGCAAGGAGTTGTGTTTATTGAGTACTTTTGTGGTGTCTGCTGTTTGTGTTGTGTCCTGAAAGTGTTTTTTTGCTGTGATTACTGTAATTTTGTCATCAATTTTGCTGTGTATTGTTGGGTGTTTGCCTCTGAGGTAGGTAAGTTTGTTGGGGTGGTTGGGGTTAGCTTTTTGTTGGGTTTTATCATTTGTGCCCAGTAGTTTGGTTTCAACATGTCTAGAAAGGGAAGAGCAAAGAAAATGAGTCCAGAGGAACTGGGAGGGTTCATCTGGCTAGTCTGTCACTACGTGCCCAACATGGTGGCCATGGATGGTTGTGTTCTACGGCAATACCAGATGGAGGCATGGAAGGTGCTGGTCTAGTTGTCCAGGATCTCTGATCTACAGCAGGCAGACCACCAACTGAAGCACCAGTGGGCACACCTGATTGCCCATGAACTGGACCTCCTGGATCACCTGTGAGTAGAGGTTGGTAAGTACAGCTCATATGCTGCTTAGCGAAAGTTTGTTTTTGCATTATTGTAGGCTATAGGAGCAACTTTACCAGGTCATGACAAAGGCGAGGATTGCCAGTAGTGTGTCTACCCCAACCCTCATCCATGAGGAGGGCAGCAATGAACCATCAGTCACAAAAGTGGCATAATCCTGTCTTTGTTCACTGTGTTTAGCCAGGTGATTTTGAAGTGGCACAAAGCCAACACACATGTTTCATGCTGCTAGGGTACATGGCTACCAGCCACAACTGTCTATGTTCATCAGAGGCTTAACCACTGTCTAATGTTGCTTAGTCGTGTACATGTAATGGATAGATGACGCATGCGTGTAGCTTATACTTTATGAGTATGCACCGAGTCATGCATGTTCAGAGTGACACAACAATGTGCTAGGCTTATGGGAAATTGTGAGTGGATTGTCCTCTACAGTACGTTACCAATGTAACTGAAACATGTACGTATAATTCAAGTTAATATATGTGCATTTTGCCTGGCATACCAATGGCTGTCAATTAGACATGTTGTAGGGCTTACTTGAATATTCCCACAACTGACTCTCTTAAGTCTAACTGGAAAACATGTGTGATGTGTATTTTTTGTACATGATGTGCATAATACAACATTCACGCTGCTATTTCTCATGTCATATCTTGCTGTTGGACCCGCCCCATACACCCTTGTTGAGGCTGCAAGTTTTGTGGACCCCGATACTACCAGTAAGTGTCATCCTGTATGTATAATGTGTACTACAAGGTTTGAGTGTGTTGTTGTACAATGTGTACATTTGGCATGTCATATTTGCATGTGTGACTATTTAGACACCATTATCCATCCTTGGATGTTGACAGTATGTTAGATGTCATGTAGAGGATGTGGAGTACAACAAAGTGATGCATTAGTGGCATTGTGTTCTGCAAGGGTTTTGTAATTGCAGGAATAGGTTTATATGCGGAACAGACACTGTGAAGAGAGTCAGGACATGTGCCTGAAGTGCTGGATTAGCTACATGTATTAAGGGTACCAATATGTGGGTCACAGTACATTAGTCAGCTCTGTGTGTCACACGCACCACACAGTAACTAAGGGCACGTAATAAATAGGGACCATTTGAATTTGTCACTGAGGGGCTCTTCATTGCACCCAGTGTTTCACTTTTTTACCTATGAAAAGGGTTACACCAGCAATGCAAGTAAACATTTCTGAAATTCAGGACAAAGGTCATCATACCACAAGTGAACACTGATTTTGACTTGCACACATATGTTGTTTACACCCCATACACTATGTTTGATGTGGCAGCATAAAGAATCCATGTTATCCTCATAGCACTTGACATGTGTGTATGACATTAGGAATCTCCATACAACTATCTCATATAGCATGCATTAACTCCGTGCACTTTCAAAAAGTTAAGGTCCTGAGAATGTCCAATGATGTCATGCAAACAGCTCCACACAATGAGCAGTGTCACCCAGTGCTGTTGCTAGATCACTGTGCATATAAGATGTGGGGCATGCATGCACCAACATATGAGATGGTGTAGCTGAATTTGTTTTGCAACCTGAACCTATTTACACATATACAGACATTGGGAAGCATGTTGTCACACATAAAGTTGCATTGCGACTATGCATTTGTCATGGCACAGCTCATCATGTAGTGAGCTGAGTGGAAATTGGAATGGATCCGCATATTTCAGTGTCACATGAGTGAGTAATCCACCCTACATTTGCACATACAATACATGTAGATTCAATTTAGCAGGGTGTCCAAACATCTGTCCTTACCTGATCAAGCACATAGGGGCTTCCTTACAAGGCCATTGTGCTGTCAGTGCATCCCTTTTTATATAGGAAACAGTGAGGCATCAATGGTGCACGGGCCTTGTGGATTAGCACCATAGTTTTTGAGCCCACATATAAGTTGCATGCCTTGTTCTGATGAGTGTGGTGCAGATCTGGGGATTGTAAGTAAATGATGTGGGCAGAGGCACATTCATGAGCTATCCAGCATGATGTGTGTGACCGACCACGGTGATACAATTTGCATATCGGATGAGCAAGATGAATGTTTACCTAGCAATTTGGAGATGTTAAAAGCTTGTGCACTGGTAGTGTGCAACATTGTTTGGCTTTGACACCCCGGACATGAGGAATGTGTAGAAGATGGTTGTGATGCAAATGTGTGATGACCTAGGCCTTCAGGATAGTATTGTGTGTTGTTTAGGCCAATGTATGTCATCTGAAGATACTGTTCTTTTTGCATGCTTGCTCTCTTGCTGCCAAACGCCAATTTCTATAACATGCTCCCTTCTTGTTTCATCAGCCACCATGACTTCAGCACAGAAGCGGGCATTCAATAAAAGGAGGGAATGCTACGGGCACATCCGTGCTGTAGATAAGGCTTACCAGAGAAAGGTGACAGAGACTACTGTGAGAAAGCATTGGGGTCCTGGAGGGCATTTACACATGTAGGCCACCAAAAGAGCCTAAGACTAGTAGCCACACATCAGGGAGCTCCAAGAAGAAGGACAGGAGTGGCACCACAGGTTCCACACCCTCAACCTCTAAAGGCCAAACTGAAGTACCATCATGCCCGAGGCTTGAGGTCCAACCATAGCCAAAAACTTTGAAAAAGAAATGTGCCAGGATATGGCAGATGTCAAATTGAGGCTGGACAAGTTGGAAACAAGGCAGGAGAAGTCCTACATGATATTCTGATACATTAAGACGAAACTTTCAAAACTGTATTATGTTTTTAGCCCTCCTGCTCATCTCACCTTTTCTTCCCCATGTTTTATGGTTGTTTTACTTACATTAGGGGTGTTAGATTGTTAGGCTTAGTTTAGTTAGTTCAGGGAAGGTTAGTTTTAAATCATAGTTTTAAATCTTAGGGGAGTGAGTGTTGGCTTTTTGGTTGTTTTGGGTGTTTTTAGGGGGGTGGGTCATGTTTGGGTATGTGTTATTTACAAAAAAAAACATTTAAAAGATACAAAAATAATGTATATTTGTTTAGTCTATATGTTTAGTTAGTTAATGTTTAGCTCTAATCACTGTTGTAGTTGTTTGCTGATGTCTCTTAGCCCCTTCGCTACCAGGCCTTTTCCCCCTCAGGTGCCAGGCCTTTTTTTAGCTATTTGGGGCAGGGCGCACTTAGGCCCTCATAACGTTTTGTCCTCATAAGCTACCAATGCCAAATTTGTGTCCTTTTTTCCAACATCCTGGGGATTCTAGAGGTACCCAGACTTTGTGGGTTACCCTGAAGGAGACCAAGAAATTAGCCAAAATACATTGAAATCTTATTTTATTTTTTTTAAATGGGGAAAAAGGGCTGCAGAAGAAGGCTTGTGTTTTTTTTCCCTGAAAATGGCATCAAAAAGGGTATGCAGTGCTAAAATCACCAGCTTCTCAGCCTTCAGGAACAGGCAGACTTGAATCAGAAAACCCAATTTTTCCACACAATTTTGGCATTTTACTGGGACATACCCCAGTTTTACAATTATTTGTGCTTTTAGCCTCCTTCCAGTCAGTGACAGAAATGGGTGTGAAACCAATTCTGGATCCCAGAAACCTAAACATTCCTACAGAAAATAACAACTGAAATACAAAAATATTGAAATTGAGGTGAAAAAAACAGCCATTTTTCTCTACGTTTTACTCAGTAACTTTTTCCTGCAATGTCAGATTTTTTAAAGCAATGTACCGATACGTCTGATAGACTCTTCTGGTTGCGGGATATATAGGGCTCGTAGGTTCATCAAGAAACCTAAGTACCCAGAGCCAAAAAATGAGCTGCACCTTGCAGTGGGTTTTCATTCTATAATGGGTATACAGCAATTCATTTGCTGAAATATAAAGAGTGAAAAATGGGTATCAAGAAAACCTTTGTATTTCCAAAATGGGCACAAGATAAGGTGTCGAGGAGTAGTGGTTATTTGCACTTCTCTGAATTCTGGGGTGCCCATAGTGGCATGTGAATTACAGGGCATTTCTCAAATAGAGGTCTTTTTTACACACTGTCTTATATTTGGAAGGAAAAAATTTTGAGAAAGACAAGGGGCAATAACACATGTTTTGCTAGTCTATGTTACCCAAAGTCTCCTGATAAAAATGGTACCTCACTTGTGTGGGTAGGCCTAGCGCCTGTGACAGGAAATGCCCCAAAGCACAACGTGGACACATCACATTTTCCCAAAGAAAACAGAGGTTTTTTTACAAAGTGCCTACCTGTGGATTTTGGCCTCTAGCTCAGCCAGCACCTAGGGAAACCCACCAAACCTGTGCATTGTTGAAAACTACAGACCTAGGATAATCCAGGATGGGGTGACTTGTGGGGCTCTCACCAGGTTCTGTTACCCAGAATCATTTGCAAACCTCAAAATTTGGCAAGCAAAAACACATTTTCCTCACATTTTGGTGACAGAAAGTTCTGTACTCTGAGAGGAGCCACAAATTTCCTTCCACCCAGCATTCCCCAAAGTCTCCCGATAAAAATGATTCCTCACTTGTGTGAGTAGGCCTAGTGCCCGTGACAGGAAATGCCCCAAAACACAATGTGGACACATCACATTTTTCCACAGAAAACAGAGGTGTTTTTTGCAAAGTGCCTACCTGTGGATTTTGCCCTCTACCTCAGCCGGCACCTAGGGAAACCTACCAAACCTGTGCATTTTTGAAAACTAGAGACCTAGGGGATTCCAAGATGGGGTGACTTGTGGGGGTCTCAGCAGGTTCTGTTACCCAGCATCTGTTGCAAACCTCAAAATTTGGCAAAAAAACACTTTTTCCTTTCATTTCAGTGACAGAAAGTTCTGGAATCTCAGAGGAGCCACAAATTTCCTTCCACCCTGCGTTTCTCCAAGTCTCCTGATAACAATAATGCCTCACTTGTGTTCGTAGGCCTCGTGCTCACAACAGGAAATGCCCCAAAACACTATCTGGACACATCAAAATGATCAAATACAAAACTGCCTGTTTTTGCGGGGGGGCACCTGCATTTATGGTCCTGGGCTCAGCAGTTATCGAGGGAAACCTACCAAACCCAGACATTTCTGAAAACTAGACACCAGAGGGAGTCCAGGGAGGTGTGACTTGCGTGGATCCCCCAATGTTTTCTTACCCAGAATCCTCAGCAAACCTCAAATTTAGCCAAAAAATCACATTTTCCCACATTTCTATGTAGGATCACCGCAGCGGAACAATTTCCTACCATCCAACGTTCCCCTCAGTCTCCTGGTAAAAATGATACCTCACTTGTGTAGGTGGGCCAAGTGCTTGTAATAGGGAAGAGCCAAAACATGTCGAAATTGAGGGGGAACCAAAGTGGGTCCAAAAGAGCAGTTTGAAAAAAAAAAAATGTAGGCTGACAAGTGCAGCAGAATTTTTATCGGTATAGATGAGACAATGCTGGGTGGTAGGAATTTTGTGGATTCCTGCAGATTCCGGAAGGTTCCATCACAAAAATGTGTGCTTTCCAGCAAAGTTGCAGGTTTGCAGGGGCATTGTGGGTAAGGAAATGGTCCGGGGTGCATTTGAAGCACACCACTCTGGAATTAATTAGCTTTCAGATGTGTCTCGGTCTTGTGGATTTTTCTACATGGCAGCGTCCAAAAGTAAAAAAAAAGGGCAGCCCTCACC
Organism: Pleurodeles waltl; assembly: GCF_031143425.1. Lineage (NCBI taxonomy): Eukaryota > Metazoa > Chordata > Amphibia > Caudata > Salamandridae > Pleurodeles > Pleurodeles waltl. The sequence goes on along the minus strand of NC_090448.1, from coordinate 859,645,665 downwards.
ATTCTAAGTGGGACGAATTTGAGAGTTACCAAGCTCTCATGGCCCAAATGTAAAACAAAAACGAAAAATAATCAAATGTCATCTTGCTTGCCATGGGATAAGATCTATTAGTGTGCGGGGGAGAGCTGAAAAACTGTTAGCCCCTTTAGTTTGGGTGGGGGCATAACCAGGCCCATACTGGTTGGTAGCCACCACCCCACTATTTTCTTTTATTTTTGTATTCCCTGGCATCTAGTAGACTTTCTGTTCCCCCGGGGTGTGGATCAGGGTAATTGCCAAATCTGCCCACTGGTGGGCAGAACAACTTTGGCCCCATTTATTTGGGGTGGGGGTATGGCCATACCCCCAACCTCTATTTTGAAAAACAAAATCTTCCCTGGTGTCTGGTGGGCTTTCTGCCCCCCTTGGGGGGAGATGGGCCTTCCAAACATAGGCCAATCTGCCCCCAAGGGGGGCAGTTATGGCCAACATTAATGTGCCCCCATGGGGAGTGACCCTTGCCCAAGGGGCTGCCCCCCCCAAACAAAACACACACATATACACACCAATCCATGGTGTCTAGAAGTTTTCTGCCCCCTTTGGGGGCAGATTGGCCTAACACAAATAGGCCGATCTGCCCCCAAGGGGGGCAGAAATGTCCTGAATACAATTTGCCCCCCAGGGGAGCGACCCTTGTCTAAAGGTCCGCTCCCCATACATAAAAACATAAAGTAAATAAATATATATATATATCCCTGGTGTCTAGAGGTTTCTGCCCCCCCCCCGGGGGCAGATCTGCCTAATTATATTAGGCCGATCTGCCTCCAGGGGGGGCAGAAAAGGCCTGAAAATATTTTGCCCCCCTGGGGAGTGGCGCTTGCCAAAGGGGCCGCTCCCCTTATACGTTAGTATGAACAAAATACAAATTCCCTGGTGTCCTGTGGTTTCTGCCCCCCCGGGGGCAGATCGGCCTAATTATATTAGGACGATCTGCCCACGGGGAGGGCAGAAATGGCCTAAAATTAATTTGGCCCCCCGGGAGCTACACTTTCCTAAGATATTGCTCCTCACACATAAAAAAATAAAATAAAAAAATATATATATACCCCCGGTGTCTAGTGGTTTTCTCCCCCCCTTGGGGGCAGATCAGCCTAATTATATTAGTCCGATCTGCCCCTAGAGGGTCAGAAATGGCCTAAAAATAATTTGGCTCCCTGGGTAGCGGCCCTTGCTCAAGCGGCCACTCCCCTTATGAGCAAGTGTGAGTAAAATAAATAATCCCTGGTGTCTAGTGGTTTCTGCCCCCTTGGGGGCAGAAATGTCCTAAAAATAATTTAACCGTGTGCCTGGACGAGACCAGCTTGCCCCCGGCATGGGATGGGATAAGCGGAGTAGGGGGTTGTGCTTTCCTGCATACCAACACTCATCCTTGCTACATAGGTCTCCTTGCAGCTTGGGTGCAAGCTTAACTGCATTTCAGGGCTGATTGTTGTTGTGCATGGGGGAGACCTTTCTGTTTGAACACATACAGAAGAGGTGGTTGTTCCTTACAATGGGCGGTGCATGATGCACAGCACATGACTCAAGGTGAGGAGGATGATGCATGTGGACAGCTCACTCCCTTCCATCACTCTTACGACACACGTGGGTGTGGCATAAGGACCTTTACATTTTCAGACTAGTTGATGTATGGATGCATCAGCTTGCGACACCACTTCAGGAGTGTCCTTGTAGTAGTGCTACAAAGGACTGACTTTGTTGGCCAAGCTTTTGCATCTTCCAATGTGTTCCAATCATCAACAGTCATTGTAAGTGTCAGGCAGCATTCCTTTCAGTTGATGTTGCAGGATGTGTTCCTTCCTGCGCATTTGAACCAGCAAAAGGGACACCCCTACACCATGCTGATTTTGTGGCAGTGTTGGTGTTGGGCATGATATATTTGGCCCATCACCAAGAGTAGTTCAGGGATGCATTGCATGTCAGTGACTACTACACATCCCTACTCATTTGAAATGATGCAGCTAGCACAACACAGTAAGCTGGGCTGTTTCACTGCACAACATCATTTGATCATGGGTACATATGTGCCACATTTTACAGACACTGGCGTCATGGTGCTCCACCAGTTAATATTTGTTATATTCCGCTCCAGTGGTACTGTAAAGTAGCTCTTGTTTACCATGCCAGGAAAGGCACCCTGCATGCCTATTCATGGCCTGGTAATTATGTGCCCCTTTCACACCTGACACTGCATGGAGCTGGCATCCCATGTGAATTTCTGGGGTAGTCCCATGTAACACTTGTGTAGCCCACCCAGCTCCTCGAAGTTTCCAGATTTGTAAAAATTTTATTTGCTAAAGTTTAGTCCAATGATTCAAGGGTGGAGTAGGAGTGACAAGGGTGTGTCCAAGACCGTGGTATGTCCCGTGAATTTTGTTGTTCAGTGTGTGTTGCATTGTGCATCAATCATAGGGTACAATTTGCACAATATTGGTGGATTGCTCCCAATGCAATACTTTTCTTGCCTCCACTCCTTGTCCTAACTTATTACACTGTGGTAGCACCATATTTCCAATATGGTGCACCATGATGCCCATTTGCGCAGTGGCCTCATGTGTTATAGTACTATTGTGTTCCTTTACTGCATTAGAACCTTAAATTGTGTCACTAGTGCAGCAAAGCACAGGGTGGACTATAGATTCCAATGGGTCAGTCTCTTGAAAGTCTGCCTTTGGCAGGCTTCACATATGTGTTCATAGATCGCACAGTTAAATTTTTCTGATTTAACTATCCTTTTTATTTCAGCCCTCCCTGCGTAGGTACTTCCCCCTTGCATACATCATAATTGGCACAGTCATACTATGGGACAAGTATTTATGGAGTGATGGTATACATGCATTGTACAACTTTGTCGATATGTTAAAAGGGGAATAGACACCATGAGGCCACATTAGCATCATTCACACTGATGATATTGTTGCGCTGAGGCCTTTAAGATATGGGCCCTCATGAGGTAGTGAGGTCACTTGTAGCTGGTGTTCCTCAGGAAGGTGTCACTTATTGCAGAACACCAAACATCCCCAGTACACAGTCACCCTTGCAGCATGGGGACATGGCAGCTACTTATACAGCTGCACTGATGGTAATCACAGACATGCCTCGTATGTGGTGTATAATAACATTTTTGGGCATTCCCAATGGTGCTGGGGGTGATATGTAAGTTGTTGCTGAACACCCCAGTACAACAAACATTGTTCATGTTGGTCCATGAGGATTACACATGGGCAGTTGTTACAATTGCCAAAGTGAGCTGAGTGATGTGCGGGTTTGGGGAAAGGTCTCTGCATTTGGGTGGGAGGTGTGTGCCCATTACAAGTGTTTGGCCATTACTGTACCTTCATGCAGCTCTTTAGTATGTATACAGTGGTCCTATGTGCCTGCCCCTTCTGCCATTTGTTGGTCAATAGATTGTTCCCCCCTGCATGAACTAACCGTGCATTTGTGGTAGTTCTTGAAACACTGCACTGTCCTGTCCCTGGACTCCAGTGACCAACTACTCCAAGATGACTGCTGCTAACATCTCCACAAGCTCATCCAGCATGCCCCAAAGTTTTCAGCAACTTTTTGAATTTTAGTAGATTCAAAGTGAAGCTAAAAGGGCAGCATATTCCATCTACCTACAGCTGTAGTAAAACTCTGTCATCTACATATTTTAAGTTTTTTTTTTAGACCAAAAGAAGTTAAATACTTGTGAACATTCATGCTCAGAAATAAAGATTCTACTGAAAACTTTGCTGCAGTTTTGACCTAATGGGGAAATAAATCACTTTTCTAACTAAACAAAGTGATTTTCTAAAAATGCACTCCATATACAGTATCCAATCTATAGAGGCTAAACAGGTGTGATATAATTCCTATGGTTGATCTCACATACTAATCTGGATGCACAATTAAGAATCTGATGTAATTTACAGATTAGAAAGAAGGCAAACCAAGGCATTTGGTGCTACAGTAATCTGAGTGTGAGGTTTTAAAACATTCAAATTTGAATCTTTTCAGCAGGGCAAAAAAGATAAAGCACACAACTCAGGTTGTCTTGATGAAAAAGTCAACATTTCACAACCTTTGATACCTGGTCTGCTAGTTATATTTTATTCCAAATTCGTCACCACTTTCACTGAGAGTGGAACTAGTTAGTGAAAGGTTTCAAAACTCTGGGGGTTTGGGTGAGCACAACAACTTGGTCCTGCTTCCATTAAGGGTGAGAGAATTTCTACTTATCCAGCACTCCACATTCAAGAGGCAGGTGTGCAATTTAGCCAAAACAGTCAAGGGATTACTTTCAAGTTTGCCAGTGATCTGAATAAATTTGGTTGCAATGTATGTTTATGACCAAATTTATTTTTGTGACTAGACCCCAGCTTTGCTACCCATCAATTCCTACATCTGCCCCCTAGGTTGTTAAACCAGGGATCACCCAGCAAAATTATTGTGAGGACATAGATGGCCAGAGTAAAAATGTACTTCATGAAGCAGGCCTGAGCCATTGGACATCTAGCTTATCATTCTACCAAGAGTACTGTCTGAATATCAGGGAACTGGGACGGACATTTCTTTCATAAACAAAAATATTATAGATGTACCATTAGGTTACACAACCTACACCAAGGAAAATTAGTACATTTTGCAAATAGAGTAACATTTTCTGGACCTGCTGTAATGTTCAGACTTATCCCTTGATTTTATGCAATTGTGGAGACTATGCTGCAATTTAAAGGTGGTATTAGGAATTGTTCCTTAAAAATCTGCATACCAAGTACTCAGTCTGTAATGTAAAATTGGCCTTTGTAACCTTATTGACTCACTGGGTAGCTCAGCCGAGCTATCAAATCTGTCACAAATTGATGTGAAGGTTGAGAATAGGTACAATATAAGATAGTTATCACAGTTGAATAAACATGTAAGGCATCATTTAGAATTGGGTGGTGGCACCACATCTGATAAAAGTGACATATCTTCCATCCACCCAACCTCACATGCCTTTGCCACACATAGATGTGGGAAAGTATGTTTCTGATGATGGAATTACAGCAAGCTCAGATGCCAGAAGTAGCAAAACAATGGGCAGCTGATATGTGTCTGAAAGTCCCACCCAATGTAGAGGGGGACTTCAAATGGCATGATAACCATTTTTTTCCTATTAGTGGCTACAGTGCACAACATGGTGGTACTGGACATGGACATATAAGCAATGACTCCCTTGAGCTGGGATAGAGATCTACTTTTTGATGGAAGGAGGCTCCAAGTTATATGCTCAGACCTTGGTAGTTGGGAAGTAGCCAACTTTGCCAGTGTCAGAGCTTCAATGGTCAAACCTTCAACCAATCAGGCCTGGGCAGAATGTCCTTCCTCAAAGAGGATGCTCAGAAAGGCTGTCACTTCCCTGTTCCTTGAATGGACTGAAGGGTGTGGTCCTTGCATGGCATATGGCAGGTACACTTTTCATAGGTCTGCACTGACGTATTCCATTCAAACAGATCTGAAAGAAAAGGAGCAAGAAAATAGATGATGAAGAGCTGGGATCGACTGTCTCTGTTACTTGGTGGTAAACACCAGCCATCTTTCAGTCTCCATTTATCCAAAGATATATGATCACCTAAGGGTAATTCTAACAACAGGTTCAACAAAGATAATCGCAAGTCTTTCCACTGTCCTCACTCCATAATTCATGACCACTATTGCAAACATAATCCTGATAAAGGTGGATAATGTCAATCAATAACAACACTAACAGTTGGTAGCAGCTGATTATGCTAGTAGGGCATAGGGGGTCGTTCTGACCGTCGCGAATGACGGAAGCACCGCCAACAGGCTGGCGGTGCTTCCATGCCCAATCTGACCGCTGCAGTAAAGCTGCGGTCAGAAAACCGGGACCGGTTTACCCCCGGCTGGGCGAATCCGCCATGGCAGCGCTGCAAGCAGCACTGCCATGGGAATTCTGACCCCCTTCCCGCCAGCCTGTTTCTGGCGGTTGTCACCGCCAGGAAGAGGCTGGCGGGAACGGGTGTCGGGGGCCCCTGGGGGCCCCTGCACTGCCCATGCCACTGGCATGGGCAGTGCAGGGGCCCCCTAACAGGGCCCCGGCCGACCTAGCAGACAGTAAAAAGCGCGACGGGTGCAACTGCACCCGTCGCACGGCCGCAACACCGCCGGCCCAACACCGCCGCAACACCGCCGGCTCCATTCGGAGCCGGCTTCTGTGTTGCAGCCCTCCTTCCCGCTGGTCCGGCGGGCGCTAACATAGTTAGCGCCCGCCGGCCCAGCGGGAATGTCAGAATGCCGGCAGCGGTCTTCTGACCGTGTAGCGGCCAAATGGCGGTTCCCGCCTGGCGGGCGGCAACCGCCGCCCGCCAGAGTCGGAATGACCACCACAGACCTTTAATCTTCAACCCTTGAGGCAAACCACCTGATTACTTTTCTTATTAAATCCACTTATTATGCCATGTTTGGGTCCTTGGTTCTCCTGACTGAAAGTTGGATGAAAAAGGGTGCTTGGGTACACGCTTGGGTAAACCTGGGTTGATTCGCTCTAGATATATATATCTGATAAAGTGGCAGAATGATCCATATGGTTCAGCAGAAGTCATTCTGCTTTTTCCTCATCTCTGACAGCCTTCCTATGCTGCCCCTCTCTTACTTACCCTTTCTGAAGCATGTTTTGTAGAGTCAAATACAATTCTGCGGCTTGCCTCACCATCCACGATCTAGGAGAGCACTAACAATCCTTTGCTTCACTGTATATGGGATAAGTCAGTTCCAGTAGGCCAGCGGATGGCCTGGTAACAGTAACGTCTAAACAAAACAGTAGCATAAAGAGAGGGCTAAGGCTGCGCATTAATACAAAAATATGGGCTACATGTCCAACCACCACTTCCTGTGCTCTGTGCCCACCTAATTGACCAAAAATGTTGTCTGGAAATAACCTGCAAATTGAGTGCTGGCTAACTTGTGGTTCATTGCCACGCCATTGTTTCACACCTGAATAGAATCACTTTGTCTGTATTGGTTATTCCCCCCATTTAATTGGTGCTAACTCTGAATTTGAGTGGATAACTGGATGAATCTACCAGGACTGGATGTTAGCTGACCTCTGAACATATTTAGTGTTCACCTTTTGCTTGACGACAACTCTGCTCTCCACATATGAAGAAATCTCTATTGTGTGGTATCTTCAAATGACATACCAGCAAGCACGATCCGAGGCGGTATCTCCAAAGGTGATACAATTCAGTGCAATCTGACACAATTGCAAGTTTGGCCGGGAGCAGTAATGTAACCCATAAAAACAACTGTTTTTTTGCATGCACTTTTTTTTATCTTTCCACCTGCTAAAAAGCCAGAAGAAAAGGGCTAAAAAATGTGGACTTTCATGCTGTAGTGGACTAAGTAATTTAATGTCCCAAATGTTATTCCCTATTCCAGGTCAGGAAACTTGTGAGTACTGGTAAGTAGGGTGAGGGTATAGGTTGGATTAGTTAACCCCAGGTCAACTACCTCTCCCTCCGTGGTGTAAAGTTTGATTGTTTCCAAGTGTTCTCCACTGCTCTTACTGATTTTCTTTATTCAAAAAGCACTGTTGTGGGCCATGATGGAGAGGGTTTTCATTTTCCTTTGTAATTTCAAGAATAGCTATGCTGTTGAGAAGTTCAAACATTCAATACATTTGGAGGTGGATGCATTGACATCATCATTAAACAAATAGGGAAGGGGTTGTTAGCAGCCCATGGGACAAAATTGTTCAGATCAAGATTTGTAAAATCAGAATAACTCTTTTAAATTGCCCACAAGTTCTGTATTGTACAAAAAGCAGCAAGAACCAGGAAATGGTCTGACAAAACTATGGATATTGATTCCTCATAGGTAAACAAGCATTTTTTTGTACTATGAAGGGGCATCGTTCCAGACACTGGATGTATAGCATGAGACAGCTTGTCTTGTGATCTTTGTCTCTTGCACCTCTTCACTTCAAATCAGGTGATTTTATGGCTTAGCCTCTTGAGATGGCCATTTAACCGGAAGCTAAAGCAGGGTATAGAGAAGAACACCAGTGAAGTTCTCCAAAAAATGTTAGCGCTATGGTTATACTTTCTTAGCGCTTAGATAACCTAAGAAGAGGTATGCAGAACTCTCACCTATAACGCAGATGAGGAGTCAGATGTGTGCAGGTAGGCTATTCAAAAACTCACAAGAGTAGAGGTTTATCCTTCTTCGGGGGAGGACATGGGGGAGAGCTATCAATCTATGTTTGATTGTTTCTGAAGGCAAGGAAAGTAACAGTCAGCATGAGTCATTTCTCTGTGGGAAAGGTAAATTACTTGGTTTGACATTATCTGGCATAATGTTGGGAGGGAGAGCTAAATCAGTGCTTACAATACAACTTAGAGTAGTTGCTAGTTCATCCCCCTACTCATGCATTATTGTAGTGTATGCACTGCTGTCTTCAACAGACAGATGAAGCTATCCTTGGGTAGCACTCAAAAACAGAGCCCTCTGCAAGGCTGACTAGAGCAGACCCATCTGTGGATATTTAATACCTAGATGATATTCCGAACTTTGGCAGAGCGGGAGTGGAGGACAGGGTACAAGAATAGGGCACACAAGAGCAAAGCAAGTCCGGGTGTGTGTGTCTGCACCATCATGCACTTCATCCCCACTACCACATATGGATGGGCCAAACTAAGTTATATATTTCACTACAATTACCACCAACTGAGCATGGCAGAAAAGGTTGGGAAATCAAAACAGCAAACAAAGGAATGCAAGCGAATAGAAATTCTAACCTAGAGGGTAGGCCATTGTATCCTAATGGAGACAAAAAACAGGTTAGTCTTCAAAGGGATCATATTATTTGGTAAAGGAAGAAGAATATCTTTTAGTAAGGGAAGAAGTGTTACAAAGACTAGGTGGAAAAAACAGTCTTTCTTTCCAGGCATGAAATAAAGGTTTTAGTCTGTCTTAGGATGAGGGCTCACCTTGCGCACATAAAGAATGGAATGAGGACGATGAACAAGGAGGTAATGCCAGTCAGAAAGGTGAAAGTCTTAGCTGCCCTGGGGCTGACGGAAAAATAACACTGTTGTAACTGTGACCCATAGTGACCATGAATGAGATTGGTCCATAGCTATCATATGAATAATTCACAGTGTCTTTCAAAAAAGTTCACATGACACATTTTCGTCCCTTTTCTGGGAAAAAAGTAACATATCAGCAGGGTCACTGGAATTATGTGATACTGGTCATCTTTCTGCTGCTTAGTGCTTAATTTATGTGTTAGACTGGTAATGAGGTGAAATCATTGCCCAAACAGTGTTAACGTGTATAAATGTCAAAATACTATCATAAAATGTGCCACATTACGATGCACAATTTGCCTTTTGTTGTTGCACAATTTTCTCAACACTGCCATTTAATTTGGCCCTACTCTGTGTGGCTCTGCATATTAATGAGGACTTTATCATTTGCTACTTCATGCTGCATAAGGACAGCATGCTGTCATGTTTAACAGCATCAATTATTCCATCTGGAATTTTCCTTTCGCAAAAGGCACACTGCAACTCCCTTTCCAGTGATGCACACTTTTTTAGGTCGAGACAAATACACACTGCGTGTGGTCCCTTTTGCAAGGTATATTGTGCAAGGTATATTGTGGCTTACCAAGAAAATGGAGGGCCTTAGAGCCCATCGATTGCTCATCATTGGTTGGCTTCCTTGTCAGTCTCAATTGCCTACTTCTTATTGGTGTTCCAGTTTGTCAATCTTGTGTTTGTCCTTCTCACTGAGCATCCCCTCTTTGTAGCCTCTTTGAATGTCTGGCAAAGCCGGTTCTATTGCTAGCTTTCCAAGCAGTACTTTTTTGTGAAGCACTCCATTAGAGAGCATGTGTTTTCGAGCTGTCTTCCTCTTGTATGTGTTTCTCCCTGCACTCCGTGTTGGTCTCTGTTGCCAGACTCTCTTCACTGCCTTCCTCTCTCGCGCTTGCTTGTGTGCTTCTCCCCATTACTTCTCTTCACCCGTGCCCTCTATGTTGCTTCCACCCCCCACCCAACCTCTCATTTGATTTTGAGTCCACCCCAGTAGTCACCTACCTGTTGCTTTCATGGCCCCTCCTGTGTTGTTTCAGTAGACCCCTGTCAAAAATCCATGGTTGCTTCACCAGTCGCCCCACCAACCTATACTATGTTTCTTCACCTTTTCGCCACATCTTCCCTGCGTTGCTAACACTCCCCCAACACCTGCCCCAATATTGCCTCGCCTTTCACCCCCACCTCCCCTGTGTTGCTTCACTGTTCCTCCCACCCTCCCTCATTTGCTTTTGCTCCCTTGCCCACCCCTTTAAAACAATGCTTTTGTACATGTCATTTTCTTTTTAGTTACTGATTCAACTCAGATTGGTAATTAAAATGAACCAACAAACAAAAAGCACACAGGTTATTTTGTAGGTGCATGTATGTGTTGTTCTTGCGTCTGCAAAATAACAAGGGCGGCTTTTATTTTTTACTTTAGTGCGCTGCACAGCATCAGAATTGCAACACCTGGTAAAACTGATAGGTCACAAAGGAGAAACTTATTTGCTTTGCCAGTGCTTGTTCCTTTTTTCAGAGTAATATAGTAGAAAACAGACATATTGCCATCGGCATAGATTAAGGCAAGCGCCCATTAATAGTGTATGTTAGCAGATGTTCTTAACGTCAATAATTATAGTTCTCGCTCTCTGCTAGCCATTCCGAAGGCCTCAAAATTTTAATTAGAGACAAACCGTTTAGCGTATTATTGATTTTTGCAGTCAGGTTTTCCCTGAAATACCTCAATAACGCCTGGTGTGTAATCTCTTGATTCTTGATCAGGCAACGAGAATTCACTTACCTGCAAATCTAGAAAAAATTGGCTGCTACGTAAAACGTTCTCAGTTTAAAGAGAATGAAACTTCAGGCTTCATTAATTACTGATAGCATGAACCTTGCAACATACGCGGCTATTAATTGAATCTGTTGTGGTAAAATAAACATCTCTTTATAATAACAAAGATTCTTTCTTTTCCTGCTTTACACCCTTCTTAACAGCTGTCCTTGCTTCTGTGCTGGTGTCTCCTCCACAGAAGCTCCATCTGCTATCATGGATCCATAGTTGTTTTATCCAGGAACAAAGAAGAAATGCAAAATAAAAATCTGTTCCACTCCTTCTAAAGCTCTTTGTATTTAGAGATGTTGCAGTCTATACACATTTATTCACATTTTCTTTTCATCTTTAAAAAGAACCACATTCCCTTTTGAAAGAGATGGCAGTAATAGGCTCGGGACTACATTACAATTTAATGATAGGAGGAGATCCCTACAGGTAACTTTTGGTTTCTGTCAATGTTTAAGATCTTAACTCTTTCCTTCCCCTCATACCCTCCCCCTTATTTACTAGAGAAGTATATATGTGGTAGGCCTTGGTGAGCTGAATCTCCGAAGTTCCTAAAATTTGAAAAACAAGGCTGATGCACTGATTTATGTTGTTGGTGCTTTCAGTTGCGGCTCGCGCTAACTAAAATGGGTGGGGTGGTGCACGTGTGCAGGAGGGGAATTAAATTAAATCAAAATAATTAAATTAAAAAAAAATACCTACCTCCCCTCCACGCTGCTCCTCTGCCACCTCCTGTCTTACTGCAGGCAGGCACAGGCTCCCAGCCTGCCCTGCGCCAATCCTGGTGCTGCCTAGAACAGCGTTAGGAAACAGACTCAGAGCCTGTGCAGGTTCTCTCCAGCCCAGCAGGGATCCCACTACGCATGTGTGTTTGGCTGGCCCGAGGCGGCTGGCCAAACACACATACGCTCTGAGGGGGAGTGCTGAGCACTTCCCCTCATTGCTCATCACCCCCATGGCCCCAACCCTTTTCCCAAAAAACAATCGTAAACACAGTTTTTTTAAATGTTTTTTGGGAAAAGGTTTGCAGCTGCCGCTGCTGGCTGGGATGGGCAATGCTCCTCCGCCCTTATGGAGGAGCCACCCCTGGGTGCTTTAACTATGATTATCTTCTGGAGTCTGAGATGGGCAACCGTGAGTGCACAATCAGGCCACACACAGGTCCAAAATATTTGTAAAGTGCACTAACACTGGTTGTGAAGGTGCTGGCTCATCCTTTAGAGAAAGGAAGTTTTTTAAAATAATTTTTGAAAGCTGGCAGCTCTTTCATGAGATGTAGGACCGAGGAAAATGTGTTTCAACTTCAGGGACTTATAGAGCTAAAAGACTTTCAACAAGAAGGCTTTCCTAAGAAGAGGAGCTGTGAGCAGTTCAGTTTCGGAAGATGTGTGACGCTGTCTCTGGATGTACCACGCGGTCAAACTTGGCAAATCTTAAAGGCAGTAGGAATCTGCTTTGTTACAGGAAGCTGTAAGGGCCTACAATTTCTTTTGCATATAAACACGTACATCCCCTATTTTTGGTCCAGTGCTTAGATTTCTCCAGCATGGTGGTGTGCCAGATCAAAATGATGGAGCCAATTAAAGCTGGTTACTAGTCTTCGAAGATAGAAGGGAGTAGCAACATGAATGGTATGAATTATTAAAGTGGTTTATTAGTTAACTCTTGCTAATATGACCAGCCAACGAAATGGTAAAATATGGCTAAGGTCAGCTCTAGTTTCATGATAATTCCTGTTGCTTCATTGCATATTTACTGCAGCCAATTGCTCAACGTTTGAGGTCAGTCAATACAGAAGCATTGCAATGATAGGGGACATAATATTTCCCTTCTGAGTTTGGGGGCATTGTTAACCTTTCATGCTTCGTCATTTTTTCAGGATTCTTTGCCCAACTTTCAATGCAGAACAAGGGCTAAAGAGAAACAGGTTACTATTGGTGGAAAGGCTCGCTGTCTAGACTATGCTTTGTATGTGGCACAACAGCATAAGAAATAGGGGCAGAACCCTATCACTTGCATAGCTGAAGAAATATATAGGGACTCCGCAAAACAGATATCAGGGAGGAACGGGGCACCACAATGCACACTCAAAACAAATTAAATAGAGCTTTTTACAGCTATTATGATAAGTTATATTGAAGGAATGACCTCCAAACCCTCTCCTCAATAACAGTTTCTGGGAGCAGTGACTCTTTCTCAGGTGACCTCGGTGGCTATGGAAGAAATGGATTATAGGAAAATAATCCAGATAATAAGGGAGGTATCACCCTAAATTTGGCAACTCGTAAAATGTCTGGCTCAGATGGAGCCCTGACAAAGCTTTATAGCATTTAGGTTGTCAATGTTGCCCTGAGAAACACAGCAACATATGTAGCACAGAACGAGATGGGCTACTTACTCTCAGATACTTGCAAGGCTCTGCTTATTATCATACCTATACCTGGAAGGGATCGCCTAGAGATAGCCTCATACAGAACTCTCTCTATTTTGAACACTGACTACAAAAGCCTGGGAAAGGTATTGGCCTAGAGCCTTCAACCTCAACTACCCTAATTTGTCCACATGGACCAGAATAGTTTTTTTTCTTTTTAATTTGTATGGACTGGGACACTTTTCTTAATAACGGTAGATTGTTCCAGGTGCTCGAGGAGGCACTGTCTGAGTGGCCATTCTCTGCTTTCTTGGCTTTCGATCTTGAGAAAGCCTTCAACACTCTAGACTACCCTTCTCTATTTCAAGTGCTTAAACAATCTAGCATTCGGATGAATATGATCGAATGGATCACGTTGTTTTACACTCGGTCAATGTCTCAGGTGAGCCCTTCTAAATGTACCTCCACTCATGGGCGTCACTTTACCAAAATGCCAGGGATAGCGGAAGTGACATCGCACGCGTTTAACCTTTAGTTTGACTCATACACACATGATTACAAATCCACACAAATCCACACTCTCTTGCATAAACACACTCTCACCCACAAGCACGCGTACAACTTACCTTAGCTGCCAGATAGTGTCATATTCCAACTAACTGTACTGCTTATTTATTACACTGAGAGTGAATAATATTATTCACTATTTGTGTAATAAAAAAAAATTAACAAATACAGGAAAGGGGCTCCTCAAGCGACGTTCATTATGGCGAGCTGCCCTTGTGTTCTAGGCACCAAATGTTGCCACCTCTGAGGCTTGGGGTCGCAAGGACAGTGCCAGGGGTTGCAAGGGGCAAGGCAGGGGTTGCACCTGCGACCCATGGAGACGCCTAAATTATGTCCATGCCTCTACTTCATAAAGGGTAAACTGCGATTTGAGCTATGGTTTTCCACTGACCCTCCTATTGTTTGCGCTAGCAAAGGAAACTTTTGCTTCCTGGCAGATGATGGAGGGGTCAACATTTGGGGATCCCGTTGAAGGCAGGTGCATTTGATTAGACTCTATACGAACACCATGTTATATATCTGAGATGTGGAGGCAGACCTGAATCCAATTGCTGGGGACTTGCATACATTTGCAAATATGAGTAGTCTGTGTGTTAAATGGGCAAAGACTTGCATATTTCCCTCAGGCTGGGTTTGGTCAGCTGTCAGCATCTGGGGGGAGCGAGAGGGTGGCAAAGATAAATTGGAAACTAATACCTGACAGTACTTGAGTTCAAATGGGTAGCACTCAGATTTGGATCTCCTAGATGGACATATAGGGTCCACCATAACATAACATAACATAACATATCAAGTTCCTTTCTGGAAAGCACTACCACTGTCAGTCAGTCTGCAGAATGCATTGATAAAAGTAACAATTCTTCCAAGTCCTCTAATGTTTTCAAGATGTGTTTTGGGGAAACTAATTTGGGGTACAGGCAGCCTCAGGGTTGCACCAGCAAAGATGGGGCTACCAGTGACACAGAGAGGACTAGTAGTGTCAGATTTAGAATTATGTTGCTTGACAGGAATAGGCCTCATGGTTCCTGAATAGAAGACATTTTACTGAGATGGTCACCATAGAGTCTTCAAAGAACGAAGATCTGCTTAATAATTAATTCATACCTATGATCTGAGAGCAGTGATGGTGCTAGCAAGCCTTGTCCGTAGTAAGTAAACTTACAAGGGGACGCGTATAGGCCGATGAACCTTTTGATTAGCATGAAGTATCCTAGCTATGTAGTAACTCATGTTCATGAATAATTAATATACAAATCAATAACCACTAAGAAGAACATGAATCATTAGTCAATAATTAGTCCATGGGGAACCGGATCAAGACTGATTTGCATATGGCTGGGTCCAAACTGGAATGGCATGGGCAGCAAAAAAACAATGGATTAAACCCAGTTCTGTGACTGGGGGTGAGTGTTTGCATTGTCAGCACTCCGTCCATCATCCTTTTGTGTTGCTAATGTCACCCTAAGTGGGAAGGGTATGCCCAGACATGGGTCCCGTGCTTCCCATGCCACTGGATTCAAGCTAGCCTGGCTGATGAGGGGTGAAACTCTGAAACCGATCCCAGGATGCTTATTTCCAGTCCAGGGAAGACCTGGCCTGGCAGTTCAGGCTGGACTGTTCCCATGGGGAACAGGGTCAAGACTGATTTGCATATGGCTGGGTCCAAACTGGAATGGCATGGGCAGCAAAAAAACAATGGATTAAACCCAGATCTGTGACTGGGGGTGAGTGTTTGCATTGTCAGCATTCCGTCCATCATCTTTTTGTGTTGCTAATGGCACCCTAAGTGGGAAGGGTATGCCCAGACGTGGGTCCCGTGCTTCCCATGCCACTGGATTCAATCTAGCCTGGCTGATGAGGGGTGAAACTCCAAAACCGGTCCCAGGATGCTTGTTTCCAGTCCAGGGAAGACCTGGCCTGGCAGTTCGGGCTGGACTGTTCTCATGGGGAACAGGGTCAAGACTGATTTGCATATGGCTGGGTTCAGCCTGGAATGGCATGGGCAGCAAAAAAACAATGGATTAAACCCAGATCTGTGACTGGGGGTGAGTGTTTGCATTGTCAGCACTCCGTCCATCATTCTTTTGTGTTGCAAATGTCACCCTAAGTGGGAAGGGTATGCCCAGACGTGGGTCCTGTGCTTCCCATACCACTGGATTGAAGCTAGCCTGGCTGATGAGGGGTGAAACTCCGAAACCGGTCCCAGGATGCTTGTTTCCAGTCCAGGGAAGACCTGGCCTGGCAGTTCGGGCTGGACTGTTCTCATGGGGAACAGGGTCAAGACTGATTTGCATATGGCTGGGTCCAAACTGGAATGGCATGGGCAGCAAAAAAAATGATGGATTAAACCCAGACCTGTGACTGGGGGTGAGTGTTTGCGTGTTTGCATTGTCAGCACTCCGTCCATCATCCTTTTGTGTCACTAATTAGGAACAACACTTATTGCGGGACTGACTGGTAGTGTCTGGGGGGTCTATGACGGAAGAGAGGTGAGGTCCCATGAGGGCTTGGAAAGTCAGAAGGGTGGCCTGCCTGGTACGGTAAGGTCCCGGGCTCTGGTCTTTTTGAATAAACAATTGCAGTGAAGGGCTCTACCGAGTGGGAGCAGTCAAGTAGTGATGAAGAGTGCCTTCAGGACTTGACCCTGACCCATGATGGGGGTGAGGCAGGCTGCTGGGTTCGCTCCCCTGGAGATGGTGCAGCCTGTTGTAAGAGGAAAGAGCAGTGTGGGCCTAGCTGTCCTGTGGCACCCAGACAGTATGCGTCATCCAAAAACTACAGTGCTTGGTATCATCTATAACAGTCCATGGGAGCACTTGGGTGCCTAAGATGGGGGAATGCAAGCTGAATGGGCTCTCTTAGACAAACAACACCCTACAGTATGGCTCCTCCAGAAATGACACAAGCATGCCTCTGTGAGGCCAAGAGTGGGGTGTGAAGTCACTGAGTCAAAACTCTGAAAACAGCTGTAGCCTCCTGAGAGAACCAAACATCTGGTATGGAAGTACACCTCGAGGACATTGACTGGTGTTTGAGGCAAAATGCCTTATGGCAAATAGGCTTCCCAGAGTGAGTGCAGGGTCCCTCAGCTGAGCAGTTTTTAGAGGAGTGGATTATGGACACGTTCTGGCCCCAGATGGCTCTCTAAATTCTTCTCGGGGATAGATCCCATAGGTCACTAGTGGTGCTGCCTGCTGGCCCCCGCACACCCAGAGCACTGTGAGTGCTGTTGTTCAGCTACAGGGACCATGTGTGATGCTATTGTGCAACATGTTTGAAAGGTGGGCTGTTGCATTTCGAAAATGATTCCATTCTGGTCTTCCGAGACTATACTAAGAGTGTGCAAGAAAAAATTAATACCTTTTTGGTCATGAAAGAAAAACGGAGAGACCTGGGGGCATATTTATACTCTGTTTGCGCCGGAATTGCATCGTTTTTTTTTACGCAAATCCGACGCAAAGCTAACTCCATATTTATACTTTGGCGTTAGACCCGTCTAGCGCCAAAGATCTTGGAGTTTGCGTCATTTTTTTGCGTGGGCACCTACCTTGTGTTAATGATATGCAAGGTAGGCGTTCCCGTCTAAAAAATGACTCCAAGGCATGTGCGCCTTATTTAAACTCCCGTGCAAAAATGACGCACGGGAGTGGGCGGGTAATAAAAAATGACGTCCAGCCGCTTTTGCGTCATTTTTTAACGCCTGGTCAGGGCAGGCGTTAAGGGACCTGTGGGCTCGGAAGGAGCCCAGAGGTGCCCTCCCATGCCCCCAGGGACACCCCCTGCCACCCTTGCCCACCCCAGGAGGACGCCCAAGGATGGAGGGACCCATCCCAGGGAACTTAAGGTAAGTTCAGGTAAGTATTTTTTGTTTTATTTTTTTGTGGCATAGGGGGGCCTGATTTGTGCCCCCCTACATGCCACTATGCCCAATGACCATGCCCAGGGGACATAAGTCCCCTGGGCATGGCCATTGGGCAAGGGGGCATGACTCCTGTCTGTGCTAAGACAGGAGTCATTTCAATGGGGGTTGGGAGTAAAAAAAAATGGCGCAAATCGGGTTGAGGCTAATATTTTGCCTCAGAACTGACTTGCCCCATTTTTTGAGGCCCAAGCTCCATTTTCCCCTACGCCGGCGCTGCCTGGTGTGGGTCATTTTTTTTGACGCACACCAGTCACCTACGCCGGATAGCGTCATTCCATAAATAAGGCGCCCGCATGGCGCTTTGGAATGGCGTTAGCCGGCGTTAAAATCTTTGACGCACAACTGCGTTGGCGCAGTTGTGCGTCAAAAAGTAAAAATATGGCCCCTTAGCTTCCAGTGCAGTCTGATATATATGGCAACACTCTGCATACAGCTTTAGGGTAAGGCCAATTTCTTTCCTGTGAAGGAGGAGGCATGGGAGTGATTTGAAACTGTTATGGAAGTAGTGTTGGGTCCCTCTGATGCCCACAGAAACTAACAACAAGTAGAGGACATGGCCCTATAGGCTGGGGAATATCTGGTGCATAGAACAACTGAAGATCCCGGGCTGCATTGTGTACAGACTGATGGAACACTGAGAGAGGCGTCTGCGGACTCTGATGGGGACAGACTTTCCCGTGTGAGCAGCTGTAACCCAAAGCTGAACAATATTGCAGAGACACATATGGCTGAGCAGGAATGATATGGGTGGAGGGTCCCCGCGTGGAGGCCTAAAAATAATATACGTTCGAATTGACATTGCAGCTATGATCAGGACGGGCAAGGCACAATTCTTTGTGCGCAGAGGGCTGAGTGAAGTGTGTTCCGAGTTTGAATGGCCCTGCTTGCTGCATATGCAGTAGAGGGGATTGGTTGCCAATGGGAGGTACTCCTCCACAGTGTTGTCTGAGGGGGGTGGCTTTAGGGATATCCTTGTTTTAATTTGACTGTTTAGAGTACTGTTGGAAAGAGTAGACTCTCCCCTTCCCAAAATATCTCTTCCTAGTAGATCCTTTCTTGGGGATTACCACAAGAGGGAAATCTCTGAGCAGGGGTCCACCCATTAGACACCAGGGGGCATGTTTGGAAGGTTTGGACCACTTACACCCCTGGCAATGGGTTATTGTTCCCCCTAACCAGCCCCAAAATTCGTTCTGCCCCTCACTGGGGTATATTGGATGTCATTACCTCTGGGGTTGTTTGGGCAGAAAGCCTACTAGACACCAGGATAGAAAGCCCCTTAGACACCAAGATTTTTTTTTTTTAAGTGGGTTTGGGCAGCTTCCATATGCATCTGCCCTCCTCCCTCCAAATCACATACAACAGGTTTTATGACCCCCTTTGATGTTTTATTTCAATGTGCCCCAAAGCCCTCCATGTCCCAGTGAGTTTATTAGGAGGGGTGTGTGCCCCCCATGCCCTCCCCACGGAACTCCCATTGACCTTGGTCTGTTGTAGGTACTAAGGGGCATATTTATACTCTGTTTGCGCTGGAATTGCGTCGTTTTTTTTAACGCAAATCCGACGCAAAGCTAACTCCATATTTATACTTTGGCGTTAGACCCGTCTAGCGCCAAAGATCTTGGAGTTTGCGTCATTTTTTAGCGTGGACACCTACCTTGCGTTAATGATATGCAAGGTAGGCGTTCCCGTCTAAAAAATGACTCCAAGGCATGTGCGCCTTATTTAAACTCCAGTGCAAAAATGACGCACGGGAGTGGGCGGGTCAGAAAAAATGACGTCCAGCCGTTTTTGCGTCATTTTTTAACGCCTGGTCAGGGCAGGCGTTAAGGGACCTGTGGGCTCAGAAGGAGCCCAGAGGTGCCCTCCCATGCCCCCAGGGACACCCCCTGCCACCCTTGCCCACCCCAGGAGGACGCCCAAGGATGGAGGGACCCATCCCAGGGAACTTAAGGTAAGTTCAGGTAAGTATATATATATATATTTTTTTTTTGTGGCATAGGGGGGCCTGATTTGTGCCCCCCTACATGCCACTATGCCCAATGACCATGCCCAGGGGACATAAGGCCCCTGGGCATGGCCATTGGGCAAGGGGGCATGACTCCTGTCTGTGCTAAGACAGGAGTCATTTCAATGGGGTTGGGAGTAAAAAAAAATGGCGCAAATCGGGTTGAGGCCAATATTTTGCCTCAGACCTGACTTGCCCCATTTTTTGACGCCCAAGCTCCATTTTCCCCTACGCCGGCGATGCCTGGTGTGGGTCATTTTTTTTTACGCACACCAGTCAGCTGCGCCGGCTAACGTCATTCCATAAATAAGGCGCCCGCATGGCGCATTGGAATGGCGTTAGCCGGCGTTAAAATTTTTGACGCACAACTGCGTTGGCGCAGTTGTGCGTCAAAAAGTATAAATATGGCCCTAAGTCCATCCACATAAATAGGGTAGCATTTTTATCAAGATAAGTGGGGAAAGCCTGGATGGTAGGAATTGTATATCTCTCTGCAGATTGTGGAAGGATAGCTTGCATGGGCCTTTAGCCAAAGTTTGAGGTTTTAAGGGCATTGTTGGTAAAAAAACATTATGGAAACAATGTGACGTACCTCACCCTGGACTCCATTAGGTGTCTAGCTTTTAGAAATGTCTGTCTGGGTTTGGTAGGTTTCCATGGTTGCCAGTTGACCTAAGGCCCAAAATCCACACCAATCCAAATTGCAAAAAAGGGTCAGGTTTCAGTGGAAAAATGTGGTTTATCTATGTTCCCTTTTGGGCCCATTGCTGGTACAATAGAAAGGCCCACGTGCACAAGCAAGGTACTATTTTTACTGGGAGACATGGAGGAACACTGAATGTTAGGAAATATGTGGTTCCCCACAGATTCCAGTACTATCACTCATAGGAATGTGAGGAAAATATCTGTTTTTAGACAAGATAACTGCAAGGCCATCTGGGTAAGAAAGGTGTATGAGAGCCATAATAGTCATGTCAACCTGGACCCTCCTACATACCTAGGTTTTGGAAATGCATGGGTATAGTAGGTTGCTATAAGTGCTGATTAAGCTAAGACCCAAAATCCATAGCTATCCAAAATGTAAAAGGGTCCATTTTTAGTGATATATACTTGTTGTGTGTTGGGCCCTTTCCTGTCACAGGCGCATGACCCGCCCACACAAGTGAGGTGAAAAGAATTTTGTGGATCTCCACATATTCCAGAAACTTCCCTCACAGAAATGTGAGGATAATCTGTGTTTTAACCAAAGATTGAGGTTAACAGAGGCTTCTGGTAATAAAACCTCATGAGAACTGCACACGTCTCCACCACCACCTGCACACCCACTGGTGCCTATTTGTCAGAAAATGTCTGGGAATGGTAGATTTCCCTGGGGGGAAGGCTGATCTGGGGCCCAAAGTACACAACTACACAGATTGTAAAAAAAAGCATAGATACTGCTGAGGGAAATAACATTTTTCTTAGTCATGGTATCTGTTGCAAGTGCTAGGCCCAGCCATACAGGTGGGATACCATTTTTATTGAGATATGCACAGAAATACAGACTAATAAAACAGTTGTTATAACCAATTGAGTTTTACTGTGACTTCCAAACGCTAGCCAGTGTGGAAGAAAGAAAACATTTTGAAAATGCCCCCTGAATCAGATGATAGTATGGGTAACCCCAAAGTCAGAGATGACAAATAACCACTGTTCCTAAACACATTGGCCCACATTATGACAT
Organism: Pleurodeles waltl; assembly: GCF_031143425.1. NCBI lineage: Eukaryota > Metazoa > Chordata > Amphibia > Caudata > Salamandridae > Pleurodeles > Pleurodeles waltl. The sequence goes on along the minus strand of NC_090448.1, from coordinate 859,624,130 downwards.
TGGCGGTAAATCCCACTTACCACTATGCCGATTGCCGCAAACATGACGGCGCCGCCGCGGATATCCGCCAACCATATTATGACACACACATACCAATCCGTCAATATACAGCCACACACACAAGTTCGCCAGCCCAAAGGTCAGTGATGAACTGGCGTTATCCAAATTCATACTGTTACGCCAACAGAACAACACCCACAATATTATGACCCACGAATCACTGCGGCGGCCATTCAATGGCGGTAAACCATTGGCGGTACATACCGCCGTGCTCAAAATACACATGCAAAACAACTCCACATTGGACAATTTAAATAACAAACACCTGACACCTATACACACACCACACCCACACATCCACACCACTGGAAAAAACACACCCACATTACCCACAACCCTTTACGACTATAAACCATTGCCAACAGAGAAAGAGACAGCAAGAGCACCCACACAACCAGAGTCACATACCACCATCACCTATACACCACCCACGCACCTCACAACACTCACCCCAACACATCACCCTACACACCCTCACCCACACCACTCACACCACACTCATGGCACCACAATGACATCCCAGGTTCTCTGAGGAGGAGCTAAGGGTCATGGTGGAGGAAATCATCTGGGTAGAGCCACAGCTATTTAGATCAGAGGTACAACAGATATCCATTGCTAGGAAGATGGAGGTATGGCGGAGGATTGTGGACAGGGTCAACGCCCTGGGACAGCACCCCAGAACAAGGGATGACATCAGGAAGAGGTGGAATGACCTACGGGGGAAGGTGCGTTCCATTGCAGCAAGACACCAGCTCGCAGTACAGAGGACTGGCTGTGGACCCCCATCTCCTCCCCCACAACTAACAACATGGGAGGAGCAAGTCTTGGCAATCATACATCCTGAGGGCCCGGCTGGAGTAGGAGGAGGACTGGACTCTGGTAAGTCAACTCTCTATTACTATCACCCCCCTACCTGCATGCCATCACATACCCCCAACCTCACCTTCACTCCCATCACTCCACCACCTCCCACACACCCCACCATCACACATCACTCATCCCAATGTCAATCCCTGCATGCCAACTCAATGTATGGACACCACTCACAGACCTGCATGGACACCTATCGCCAAAGCATGCACACTGGAGAGAATCACCTACCCCACCAAATAACAGCTCACACAAGGCAAAGCTGCCAGGGCAATAACAACCATAGAGGGCAACACACCAATGCACAATAGGTCACACAGAGACAATAACACTGCATTTACATCCCCACAGGTAACTCAGCCAATGTCACCGGCAAAGAGGTGCCAGCAACATACAGTCCCCCCACACAAGAGGCCCACAGTGATGACAGCAGCTCTGGTCGCCTGGATCTGGATGACCAACTTGGCCCATTAGGCACCTCCGGACAGTCGGTTACCCAGGCACACTCTCACACCACCACAGAGCCTCCCCCCTCAGGAAACACCACCACAGCACCCACCCAGCGGGCCCATACCTCTGTTTTCACGACACGTCAATCAGCAGTGTGTCCACCACTACAGGGACCCTAGGCCACCCCAATAACACAGGACAATCAGGGACCTCGTGTCAGTGGCAGTGAGCATCCGGTTCAGGGTACAGAGGCACAGGACAACAGGGAAGCTGGGAGGACTGCTGTGCAACAGGGAGAGGAGAGACCCAGGTAACAGGCCCTCCAGGAGGCACTCACTGTGATCCTGGGAGCATACCAACATTCCCAGGATACGCTGGGCCAGATCCTGGACAAGTTGCAGGAGAACGTGTAGCTGCAGGAGGGACAGTAACTGGAGGACTTGAAGGACATCAACACCACCCTGGTCTCCATTGCAGGGGTGCTGGAAGACATGGCCAACAGTATGAAGGAAGCAGTGGCACACCACCGGGCCCCTGACACTAGCCAAACCACTGAACAGCCCTCCACCTCCGCTACCGCTTGTCGACATGAGGCCCGCCACAGGACCAACAGGCCACCAGCACCCCTCCCCCTGCAGAAGGAGAACCACCCCCCAAATATTCCCTGTGATCCAGGCAGAAGCCAGAGACTATTGCCAAGACCCCCGCCAGGAAATAAGACTCCTGATTGTCACCCTTGTGTCCCACTCTGTCACACTGTCCACCTTGAACTGCCATTGCTCCCCTTCCTATGCCCCCTCGGACAATGCAGCTTTGATACAATTAGACTAGACTCTAAACTGGGCTTTCCTCCATCATCAACCCAGCCCAGTGCACTACCCCCTCTTCTTCAGAGCACTTCAATAAACAATGTTTGATAAAATACAATTATGGTGTATGTCAAATGTTTTCAAAATGTATTCATTTAACCAGGTTCAAACATTGCAATTCATCTGTACAGTAAAGTTTACATTGGAAAGATCTGTAGTTGGCTACACTGAACACACCAGGGCAATAGTAGGAAACCAACATCTGCAAAAAGAGATGCCAAAGGATACAGGGAGTGGGCATAGAAGTAGGAATACACAGCCTGCCAGTGACAATGTCACACATCAAACTGTCAATTATATGTGTATTAACACTGTCTTACCTGTGTCTCATTGGAAGTATTGACAAATAATTGCATTTCTGTCGTCCTCACCCTCATTCTCTGCCTCCTCATTGTCACTGACCACAGGATCCACTGCTGCCACACAGCCATCTCCAGCCTCCTCCTGCAGAAAAGGCACCTGGCGACGCAAGGCAAGGTTGTGCAACATACAGCATGTCAGGGTGATCTGGCAGACCTTCTTGGGTGAGTAGCACAGGGATCCACCTGTTAGATGGAGGTAACAAAACCTGGCCTTCAGGAGCCAAAGGTCCTCTCTATAATCCTTCTTGTTTGCCCATGTGCCTCATTGTAACATTCCTCTGCCCTTGTCCTGGCGTTCCTCACAGAGGTCAGTAGCCATGAGTGGTTGGTGTAACCAGAGTCTTCTGCAAATATCGAGGGACAACTGTTAGCCACACACTTACCCTTAGGGCCCACACCATACCCATACAACAACATCCGGGTGGGAACCAGGGCTCACCTATTAGCCACACCACGGGGTTCGGAGTTGGGCCATCACATTTGGGATGCTGCTATTCCTCAGGATAAAGGCATCATGCACAGACCCAGGATACTTTGCATTGACGCAGGAGATGTACTGGTCCGGCAGGCACACCGCCTGGACATTCATGGAGTGAAAACTCTTTTGATTTCTGAACACCTGTTCATTTCACCAGGGGGGTGCAAATCCAATATGTGTTCCATCGATTCCCCCAATGAAGTTGGGGATATGTCCCATTGCATAGAAGTGGGCTTTCACGGTAGCCAAATCCTCCACCTGGGGGAAAACGATGTAGCTGCACATGTGTTTAATCAGGGCAGACAACACTCTGGTCAGCACTATTGAGAACATTGGCTGTGACATTCCTGCTGCCAAGCCCATGGTCACTTGGAAAGAGCCAGTTGCTAGGAAATGGAACACTGAAAGGATTTGCACAAGAGGGGGGATCCCGGTGGGCTGATGGATAGCAGATATTAGGTCAGGCTCAAATTGGGCACACAGCTCTGAAATTGTGGCCCTGTCAAGTCTATAGGTGATGATAATGTTCCGGTCCTCCATTGTTGCCAAGTCCACCAGGGGTCTGTAACACAGGGGATGTCTCCATCTCCTATTCATATGCAGCAGTTGCAATCTATGGGGCAAAAGAGTGAGCAGCTGGTCATTATCTCTTCGTTACAACCACTACAGTTCAATGCATATTGTGATTGTACCATTATTTTGTTGGAGATGTCCAAATAGTGCATTTGTGTACTGTGACACAGTTAGGGTCCGTGGCCTGCACCCCCCCCCCCCCCCCCTGAAATGGCATCCGCCTGTCCTCTATGGAGGGACAGGTGGAATTTAGGTAATTCCACTGCCGTTGTGCGCTGTTGCAGGGAGGCGGTCGAGAACCGCTGTGCAACTCCTCATTGGTTATCATTGGGCCCTATGTGGTACAGAAGCCAATGGTGATGTACGCCGGTGGTGACGGTACACACTGCAGCAGATGTGACTGCCATTTTCTATCTGTGCACTCACTTGCTACCTGACCTTCAACAGGAGAGGACCTACACTGCATGTGTTGCTGTGACCCATGTCTGGAACCAATTATGGCTCATCTTACTGGGGAAAGGGCCCCTGCCTTCACCTCAGCGGAGTTGGAGCGACTGGTGGATGGGGTCCTACCCCAGTATGGACTGCTGTATGGGCCTCCAGAGCAACAGGTGAGTATATGCATGGGGCATGAATGCATGGAGTGCTGTGTGTGAAGGCCTCATGTAGGGGGGTGGTGGATGGGCCCTGGGCAGCGTACAGCATGTATGGTGGGCCATGTCTGTGCTAATGGGGATTGGAAGGGGCATGGTGGGCCATGAGTGTAACAGGCAGGATGGTCAGACTACTACCTTTCCCTGTATCTATTTCCCTGCAGGTTAGCGCCCATTAAAAGAAGTGCCATCGCCAAGGATGTGCGGACCCTAGGAGTCTGCGGCAGGTAGAGCACCCACTGTCGGAAACAGTGGGAGGACCTGAGACACTGGGCACGGAAGATGGCAGAAGCCCAGCTGGGGATGGCCTCCCAACGAGGAAGGGGTGTCCTTCAAACCCTAACCCCCTTGATGGCCCGCATACTGGCGGTGGCCTATCCGGAGCTAGTTGGGCACTTGGGGGCATCACAGCAGCCACAAGGGGTGAGTAGAGTGACCTAATTTACAACTTATGCCTGGTGGGGTGGTATTCAGGTGGGAGGTGTGGGCCCCGTGGGTGCCCCTAGGCCAGACCTGGCATTAAAGAGTAGGTCCCATGTTGGGCAGGATTCTGATGTGAAAGTCCTCCAACCAAACTAGTAGGCATCCACTACTGGGCAGGGGTCTTTGGGTCTGAGGTATGCTACAATTTGCGTTAGATGTCCCTATCCATGGGCTTGTGACTAGCATTGTGACTAGTAGTGCATTGCCTAATGTGTAGGGTTGTTCCCTGTGTGTGAGTGTGTTGTGTACGCCATTGAACAAGTGTATCCTTTGTCTCTCTCCCCCTTTTTGTTTTGTCACCCTGTCATTATGTGCATTAGCATAATCTGGCGGAGGAGCAGAGGCACCGGTGATGGAGGGAGGTGCATCCCACAGGACCCAGGAGGTAAAATCCACCGACGGTGAGGGCACCAGTGGGACAGAGGGCGGGGAGAGCACCACAGCAGAGACTGGAGGGGACAGTTCGGACACGGATACCTCCTCTGATGGAAGCTCCCTGGTGGTGGTGGACACCTTTGTGCCCACCCCAGCTACAGATAGAGCCATCACCCCGTACCAGCACCGCACTCCCAGCAGCCCACCAACGAGTTTCCCATGCCCGCTCACCCAGGAGGGTGGCCATCTCCTTCTCCCCAGGCAGCTCAGGCCTTGCCCTAGTTAGCCCTGCTGCCCTGAGTGAGGAGGCTATTGACCTCCTGCGATCCATCTCTGTTGGCCAGTCAACCATTGTGAATGTCATCCAGGGGCTGGCAGCCCAAATGCAACAGTCCATTGCATTTCTAGAGGGCATTCACACTGGCTTGGCGGACCAACAGAGATCAATCCAGGCTCTGGCTTCCTCTCTGATGGCAGCCATTGTCCCTGTTTCCACCCTCCCCCTTCCAACTTTCTCTTCCCAATCACATTCCCCTCAACCCCAACCTATCCCAAGCACACAGTCAGACGAGCATGCACCCAGGACAACACAGAAGAGTGGACATGGCAAACACAAGCACCACACTTCATCCCACAGGCACTCACACAAACACCATCCAGAATCAGACATACCAACATCCACTGCCTCCACTGTGTCCCCCTCCTCCTCGTCCTCCACCTCCCTCCCAGTTTCATCTCCACTCACACCTGCATGCACTACATCCTCATCCATTACCACCATCACCAGCACACCTATCAGTACACACCCATCTTTTGCAGTCACCACCCCCACGTCCATACACACGTCCCCTGTGACCTCTCCCACTGGGTCTGTGCCCACTCCTCCCAAAGTACACAATTGCAAGCACTCAGACACCCAACAGCCATCCACCTCACAACAGCATCCAACCCATGCACCTGCACCCAAACACAGCAGACTGACACCTCCTACCACCACTCCCTCTTCCTCCACTCCCAAGCCATCTCCCTCTTCCCACCCCAATGTCCCTAAGAAGCTTTTCCTCGCCAACATTGGCCTCTTCCCTAGCCTACTCCCCGTCCCTCACGTCAGGCCAGGGTGTTCAAAACCCAGGCAAGCACCTCAGTCACCCAGTCCACGGGTAGAGTAGTGTCCCCAGCTACTCCAAGTGGGAAAGGATCCTGGCCACCAGCCAGACAGACAGGAAGGGTGCCCCAAGTGCATCAAGGAAGGGCAAGGAGTCAGCCCCAGCTGCAGGAAGGAAGGACAAGGAGGCAGCCCCAGATGCAGGAAGGAAGACAAGGAGACAGCCCCAGCTGCAGGACGGAAGGGCAAGGAGTCAGCCCCAGCTGCAGGAAGAAAGGGCAAGGAGGCAGCCCCAGCTGCAGGAAGGAATTGCAAGGGGCCTGCAACAGCAGGCAGTAGAGACAAGGGGCCTGGTGCTGGGACTCAGTCAGAGCCCCCATCACCAACCAAGGTGGTGCAGCCGTCCGAGGCTGCAGGGGGTGTGCTGGGCCCCCCCCACCACTGCCAGCACCGCCACCAGCAGCAGCAGCAGCAGCCCCAGTGGGCAGCCATCAGAGGCTGTAGGGGATGGGCTGGAGCCTCCCGCCACCGCTGCCAGCACCACCACCAGCAGCAGTAGCCCCAGTGGGCAGCTGTCCGAGGCTGCAGGGGATGAGCTGGAGCCTCCCCCACCACTGCCAGCTCCACCAGCAGCACCACCACTGCCACCACTGAGCAGCCGTCACCACCGGCGGACAGTGTGTAGTCCTGCATCCATGGGCTGTTGTGCGGTCTGGCCCCTGCAAATCCTGTGGGTCTCACACCCAGGTGAGAGACTGTGACCTTTCACTGCCCAAGATCTGCATCACAGGGCACGTTGCCCCCTCCAGAACCAGTGGAGAAGCCATCCACTCACCCCATCCTCCTCAGTATGAAGCTCACAGGACATGATGCCCCCTCCAGAATCAGTGGAGAAGCCATCCACTCTCCCCATCCTCCCCAGGATGAAACTCACAGGGCACGATGCCCCCTACAGAACCAGTGGAGAAGCCATCCACTCACCCATCCTCCCCAGGATGAAGCTCACAGGGCACGATGCCCCCCCAGAACCGGTGGAGAAGCCATCCACTCACCCAATCCTTCCCATGATGAAGCTCACAGGGCATGTTGCCCCTCCAGATCATATGGGGTATTCATCCACTTGAAAGACTGTGGCCTTGCACTCCCCAGGATCAAGCACAGGGCATGTTGCCCCCTCCAGAGCATGTGGGCAAGTCACCCACTTGAGAGACTGTGGCCTTGCACTCCCCATGACCTAGCGCAGGGCATGTTGCCCCCTCCAGAGCATACAATACATGTTTTACCACATGAATTGCTGTATAGTCGGTATGCAATGAAAAATTATTCCAATTATTGATTCAGTTTATTGGCTCTGGGTATTGCACGTTTTTGGGATACCTACAACCCATATATATTACCTATTTTTAATCTGTGAATTTCTTCTTTGTTATCATCAACCTCACCTCTCATGTCTCTCCATGATTCTTAAAGGGCTTTAGTTTTTATCCATTAGAGTATCTATCTTTCCATCCAGCCCTCTATATGACCCTTGTTTCTCTCTCTTTCTGATTGCTCTCAGATATTGCAAACTTAGATTTTGTTTCCTGTGTGAGTGCAACCAACATATTCTCTATGATACTCTGCTAATGGGTCTGACTGGGATCTGCCACCTCCCCTATTGCCTCCTCCACTTGATTCAGGTGCTCCTCCAGCTGTTTATCCTCCACATTACTACTTGTGCTACTGATTGCTAACATCAAAAATGGGTTCCTCATGGATATTGCTTCAATCATGCCAATGGCACAGGTCGGCTAATTATTCTGTTCAGCTACCTCAGGCAAATTTCTCTCTAGCATATTAGCCTCAACATTTACTCGAGGCTATGGCACTTTCAGACCTACGGTATCCCCACCTTTCACAGACTGGATTTTGAAATAAGACCTTCAAGAGGGGTAAATGTAAGCCTGTTTGGAGGCCCCTGTGGTCCTTCCTGCTTCCCACTTGTCTGATGCCCCTGCTGCCTGGTAACTGACTTTTTTTATATTGGCCAGCCTTTCCAACAACTGTACCCAAAACTGAATTATTTGCCTCTTCCCAAATTTCTACTCTTCATGCTCGAATAACCTCCACAGCACCCTTCAGTCAAGCACTCCTCAATGAGTACCTTCCTTTGGGGACACCATGTGCGCCTACTCCACATGCAGCCCCTTGCAAAGTCCCCATGAAATCAGTCTACCCCACCTTCTTAGCTGACACACCCAGCATAGAGTCTGTGGGTGGCTAAAGTAGCTCCCTCGTAATCCCCACTCCTGCCCACTTCAGAGGACATTAGTAAATCGCTTTGTCCTATCTTTCCTGGCAGTACAGTTGTCTGCAAAGGACCTGATAGAAGGAGAAACCAGTAACACCGCCAACTTGTGCTGGCACCACGTATGCTTATCCAAAGGGAGTTCCTTGCGGTGACCCTTCGGTCCTGCCTAAAGTGTGATGCTGCCTGCTGCTAAACAGACAGATCAGGAGGAGAGGTTGTAAATCTTTTTTTTACACAGAAGCACAGTGCATCTGCAAAGACTCTTTCCTGTTAGCCCAACACTGGACACTAATCTGGCAGAGGTTGGTAAGTCCCTGAAGAGGATGCTCCTGACCAACATGTTAGCTGGCTGCTATTTTCCCCTACGCACATTAAAAATACGAGATGAGGAGTTGGTGGAAAAGATGGAAAGTCTGTAAAATAATGCAAGGAGAAACAATATAAGGATTGTTATTGTTCCAGAGGGCACAGAAGGGGAGGATTTGAGGATATTTGCCATTTCCCTACTAAAAAGAGCTACCCCTTTAAAGGATGCAACAATATACATTGCAGCAGACATTCAGAAAGTTCGTCGAGACACCCTTGAAAAACTCCAACAGAAAAATCAAAGTGAAATCCTGGTGAACTTCAAAACTTAAATTATCGAAGAGCAGATTTTGGCAATAGCCGTAAAAGTGAAAAATTTGAGCGTGAACAACTAAACCTTCAGCATAAGTTCGGACATCTCTAGAGTGATGCAGAAAATGCAGGGGGAGTTCAGACGTCAACTAGATGAACACAGGGAACTGGGGGCCACAGTCCAAGTGGGTTTTGGGGCAGGTTCCTCGAGGGAGGTGGGAGGGATGGGCACTTGGGCAAATGGGCACTGGGTGGGGAACATGGGGTGAAAAAATAGTCCTCAGATGCGGCAAGCACAAGAAAGGAAATCATAGGAAGAGTCATACAATTGGGCCTGGGCATTGTAGAGGAGTCCATCACAGGAATGGGAATTAGCAGCAAGGCAGTAAGAGGAAAAGAGAGCTGCATACTCATTATGTCTTGGGATGTCAACAGTTTGAAAGTTAAGTGTAGGAAGCTACTACAGTATATAAAGGAATGTAAGATGCATCTCCTCAAGAAGGAGAGTAGTGAGCTCTTTAGAACTCAGAGATGGATTAAGCAGTTTGTCTGCAATGATTAGGAACACTGCATGAAAGGGGGGGTTATATTAGTGAAGGGTAAAGTTGATGCAAATAGTCTAGAACAGACAATGGACAGAGGCAGGGTGTTGAATAGCAGTGAAGGTGTAGTTGCAGAAGGTACTCTATATAATAGTAGGGTATGATTTCCCAAACATTAACAATCCAAGCCACCTTAGAGCACTCTATTTACAACTTCTGGAATCTACAAATCCTATGGCAAGGGAGGGGGTAATTTCACTGTCATGCTAAATAATACTCCCAGCAGTTCTAACTCAAGGAAAATGTAAAACTCTCTCAAAGTGCAGGCACTGGTCAGTAGGATGAATAGGAACTTGTGCTTATGTGTCAAGAACTGATTTCTCCCTAGTTGATTAAAAGATAGTAGATGAAGATAAACATATTTTTAATCTCCCTGCTCATTATCTGATTACTCTGCAGTTATGTTGGAGATCTTGCTCAGATAGCAGTTCAGGAACTAAAAATGGCCAGTGAACAGGACAATAATAATGGATAATGAGGTCACATTCCTGCCTTTAAGGCATAGACGGTGGGGGTGAATTATAAGTATAGAACACCACAAAAATAGAAAGAAGAAAAAGAAGTTAAAGAATTTTGAAGATTGGATTAAAGGAATACAGGGGGCGTTTTGAGGCAGTCAAAATTAGGAGGGAGTGGAGGCCAATCTAATAAACAGATTATGGGGTGCTAGGAGAGAGATGACAGCTTTTTGGAGGAGGGTATAAATAGAAAATGGGAGGCCAGCGTGCTAGCTCATTTTGAATACCAAGAGAATTGCAGTAAACTCCTTGCCTGGAAAATTAAATCAAATCAAACCAGGCATATGATTAGGCAGATCAAGGGTAAGGCCCTCAGGAACTCAAATACAGATAGCAATGATATAGAAGATGCATTTGTTAATTTTTATCAGAATTTATATACAGAAGGATATGAGGCACACAAAGCCGAAATTGAAAAATGGTTAAGTTATGATTCATTCCCTAAGTTAGATGTTAAACAGGAGGTGAATTTGAATAAGGGAATATAACAGGAGGAGGTCTCCGTAGCACTGAGGGAATGCAACAGAGGTAGACCAGAGGCCCGTATGGATTACCAAATGAACTTTATATGTCATTGGTAGACTAAATTGGACCAGTGTTGACGAGTTTTTGCCTTCTCTATGGGTGAACACTTGCCTGATACATGGGGAAAGCAATGATTAGAGTAATTTTAAAACCAAGTTAGGACTTGACACTATGGTCTTCGTTTTGAGTCTGGTGGTCTTCTGACTGCCAGACTCGCGGTGGCGGTCACACCGCCGACTGACGGGCTGGCAGTGAAGACTGACAGATTATGAGTGTGGCGGTTTGGCCTCTCCAAACCACCACATTCCTACCACTGGGTGGTTGGACCGCTGGGCTGGAGATCAGCATCTCCAACCCGGCGGTCCACTGAAGACCGCCGGTGGTATTATGAGTCTCCTTTCCACCACGGTTTCCACGGTGGTAGCACCGCCACGAAAACCCTGGCGAAAAGGCTGCTGGTGATAGGAAATGTCTTTCCTGTCACTGGCAGATGACTCCCCATGCCACCTTCCATCCAATTGCACCCCACCGCCCCTTCTCTTACAACCCCCCACTCTCCATAGACATCACCCCCACTCCCCATACTCAGCCCCCACCCCACACACCCCGTACTCAGCCTCCCTCCCAAGCTCCCCATACTCAGCACCGCACTCCCCCAGCAGAAACTCACATTCCCCCCACCCCCACAGACATGGACACTCCCGACACACACACACACACTCATATGCACACATTCACAACACTCACACACATACATTCACAACACATTTTCACACTCACAACACTCATCCCCTCCCCTCACATCCATACACACGCACACACACACAACACCCCCTGTGTGCCCCACTCCTCTGTCAGACAATCACCTTACCTGTTGCATTGAGGTGGTCGTCCAGGAGGGAACAGGTCCTGCTGCTTCCATCGTCACCAGCACCCCACCTACAGGACACCGCCATGCCACATTTCAACAGGAGTCCTTTGGTATGGCAGTGACGGCGGTGGAACCGCCTCTTCACTGCCGACTGCCAGTACGACTGTTGGCGGTTTTCCACTGGCGGAAAGCCACCAGCAGGCATAATATGGCAGTCCACAGACCGCCAGTACTGGTGGTCTTCTGGCGGGCGCCAGGACGGCAGTCGGTGGTATATACCGCTGAGCTCGTGATGACCACCTATGTCTGTCTTATAGACTGATCTCTCTTTTAAACTGCCATTATAAATTATATATACATGTTCTATCAAAAAGAATAAATAAAGTGATAGGGGCATTGATTCGGGAAGATTAGAAGGCTTTGTTTCAGGGCAACAGTTACATGAGTGAACACACCAGGTGTGTAGATTTAGCAACTACTTGGAAACTCCCATTAGGTTTATTAACCTTTGACATCCCAAAATCCTTCAATAGAGTTAGTTGGTCTTATCTGAATGCATTCCTCAGGCATTATGGTTTAGCAGTAAACTTTTGTAGGGCAATTCAGTCCTTGTACAGGGACCACGTTGCAACGGTAGGAAATCATGGAAGACTTACTTCACAAATCAAAATACAGAGAGGGACTAGGAAAGGATGCCCACTCTCTCCCCTACTTTTTAATTTCTAAATGGAGCCTCTACCAGGAGACCAACAATGGATCCCGATGTTGTACCATTGTTGTACATGGAAGAGGAAAGAAGTGTTATGCAGATATTCCCTTCAAAGGATATATGAAAGGATTGGCAAGTTTGGTCAGGTGTCGGGGTACCTGATGAATACATCTAAAACAGAGATCAGGGTTTGGAATATAGCAAGTGGTAATTTATTAATCAATAAGGAGGTCGGATGAGGTGTCACAGTGCCTAGAAATGGCACAGGTCAATTTCAATAGGGTAATGGCAGAACAGATAAGCTGCACAGTCTTTGGCAGGTCCAATTTAGCACAAATGTCAATACTTCCCAAATGTACTTCCATTTTTGATGCTATCCCCTTGTCTTTTAAAAATGAGTTGTTCAGTAAGTTGAAGGGGAATGTAAGTAGCTTTATGGAGGCTTCGAAGGGGATCAGGAAATCTTGAAAAAGAGGAAGGGAAGGGTGGTATTGCCCCAGAATTCCAATATTACTGTTGGAACTTTGAATGGAAGACTTACAGGATGCAGATAAAAGGCACGGACCAGTAACAGATAATCCTTATGCTATATTCCATGCTAAAGAACACACATTAAGCAGAGTTACACTTTTTCTATAAATTTGGAGGAGTGAAATTCTTTAAGAAAGTTATATTAAAAGTCCTTTAAGCAGCTATTAGTCTTTGTGCATAAATCAGGAGATTGGTAGGAATTCCTTACTATAGTGAATATTCACCTGTCTGGAACTCACCTGGGGCACTGGAATGCCTGAGGGATAAATTAACAAACTCCTTGAAACTAGCAGGGATTAATAGATAGGGACAGATACTCCACGATGGTCATTTTATATCCTGGGAAGACATTACAAGGATCACAGGTGGCAAGGTACCTCAATATAAAGACTATCAACTAAATAGCTGGGCACAAACAGAAGAAAGAGAGAAGTCACCTGGAAGAGCTACTACAAGACACCTTGTCTAGGAAGAAAGAGGTTGTAGTTTGGTAGTGGTCGATTATTGATGCTGTTGATGGGGACTTTAAACTGTCAGAGGAACTATGGAGAAAAAACTTTCCAATGCTGGATCTAGAACATAAGTGGCAAGTATCCATGCGTATTTTATATAAACCAGTTAAATACGTTGTTCTTAGGTAAAAATAATTTGTTTACCTTGCACCCTGCACAGGCTCTCAAAGATGGTATTAGACCTGTAAGAAAGTGTCAAAAGTGTGGAACCCTGAAAGCTGGTGAAGCACACACGTTCTTGTTGCGTCTGGGTCTACAGGTTTTTGGGGGAAATGTGGGTAAGGTCTTAACTGAGAAAACATATCAGGAAATTAGGTAAGGCTCCTTCTATGTTCCTTGGTGTTATTGAAGAATGTGAATTAACAACCAAACCATCAAAGGTGCAGTCTTAATAACCAAAGTATCAAGGGTCCAAACTTCACTTATGTTCACTTATGTTCTGTCGAGGGGTCCATTTTAGTTTATCTCTTGGGAACAGTGGTAGCTTAGCTTAGCTTGCGGCCTGTGTCCTTTTCCGTAGTTATTTTGCTCTGTATCCCTGTATTCATTTTTATTCATTTTATTATTGCTTCTTTTAGTGGCATTGTTTTAATTTCACTATTGGCTTCTATTCTGCAAAAGTGTCATTATTAGTGTTATGGACGACATACTTTTCATCATGTTCTTTTCTTTGGAATCACAAAAACAGAATGCAAGGCACACAGAATAGTATTTTGTATTGCCTGCCCCAAGACTGCAGAAACAGTCCAGTAATTCATGCTGTATGCCGGTTTTTGGTAGACTCAGCGTTTGTGTCTCCACAAATCCTGATCTGGAGACTGGTGGCCTGACCTTGTACCAAGGTAAGGGGGTGAGGTGGGCTTCACATTGGCACTATACAGACAAATGTTGCTTACATCGCCATGCTCTCACTTAAGGGCTAGAGATTAGGCTTTTAGGTAGAAATTGTATATTCATGTCATGAAAATATGTTGAGGTGGTTCATTTTTACATCTCTAATTCTCACAATCCTGATTTTGTTATTCCTAATCATTGTAGCTCATGCATGTTATCACAGATTGCAGTCTTTTCAACAAATGTATTGACAACTGTCCTGCATCTCTTTTCTTGCCTATGTGTGTGTAAGAGATTTGCGTGTGGAGAGAAAAGGGTAAGACTAGTTTCCAGCACAATTTCCCTGAGAGGCTTTTCAGAGTCCATGCAGGACTGCCAAAATCACTTTTACCAGTTGGGATTTGGTGATGTACTGCTAGTGAGCCGGGAGTATGGGAAAACAGCTGCCATCTGGTGTGGGAGTGACTCAGTCACCTACAATGCAGAGGTGCTGCACCTCAAATCCAGCAGTCTTATTACTTTGCAAGAGTCTATATGACAGTACTACCTGGTGCTACTTGTTAGAAGAGAAATTGTAAAACATAGGTGTAGGAAGTTGGCTCTGTATGTGCTATTTCAAAGTAAGGAATAGCATGCACAGAGTCCAAGGGTTCCCCTTAGAGGTAAGATAGTGGCAAAAAGAGATAATACTAATGCTCTATTTTGTGGTAGTGTGGTCGAGCAGTAGGCTTATCCAAGGAGTAGTGTTAAGCATTTGTTGTACATACACATAGACAATAAATGAGGTACACACACTCAGAGACAAATCCAGCCAATAGGTTTTTATATAGAAAAATATCTTTTCTTAGTTTATTGTAAGAACCACAGGTTCAAATTCTACATGTAATATCTCATTCGAAAGGTATTGCAGGTAAGTACTTTAGGAACTTCAAATCATCAAAATTGCATGTATACTTTTCAAGTTATTCACAAATAGCTGTTTTAAAAGTGGACACAGTGCAATTTTCACAGTTCCTAGGGGAGGTAAGTATTTGTTAGGTTAACCAGGTAAGTAAGACACTTACAGGGTTCAGTTCTTGGTCCAAGGTAGCCCACCGTTGGGGGTTCAGAGCAACCCCAAAGTCACCACACCAGCAGCTCAGGGCCGGTCAGGTGCAGAGTTCAAAGTGGTGCCCAAAACACATAGGCTAGAATGGAGAGAAGGGGGTGCCCCGGTTCCGGTCTGCTTGCAGGTAAGTACCCGCGTCTTCGGAGGGCAGACCAGAGGGGTTTTGTAGGGCACCGGGGGGACACAAGCCCACACAGAAATTTCACCCTCAGCAGCGCGGGGGCGGCCGGGTGCAGTGTAGAAACAAGCGTCGGGTTTGTAATGGAAGTCAATGGGAGATCTAGGGATCTCTGCAGCGCTGCAGGCAGGCAAGGGGGGGGGTTCCTCGGGGAAACCTCCACTTGATCAAGGGAGAGGGACTCCTGGGGGTCACTCCTCCAGTGAAAGTCCGGTCCTTCAGGTCCTGGGGGCTGCGGGTGCAGGGTCTCTCCCAGGTGTCGGGACTTAGGATTCAAAGAGTCACGGTCAGGGGAAGCCTCGGGATTCCCTCTGCAGGCGGCGCTGTGGGGGCTCAGGGGGGACAGGTTTTGGTACTCACAGTCTTAGAGTAGTCCTGGGGTCCCTCCTGAGGTGTTGGATCGCCACCAGCCGAGTCGGGGTCGCCGGGTGCAGTGTTGCAAGTCTCACGCTTCTTGCGGGGAGCTTGCAGGGTTCTTTAAAGCTGCTGGAAACAAAGTTGCAGCTTTTCTTGGAGCAGGTCCGCTGTCCTCGGGAGTTTCTTGTCTTTTCGAAGCAGGGGCAGTCCTCAGAGGATGTCGAGGTCGCTGGTCCCTTTGGAAGGCGTCGCTGGAGCAGGATCTTTGGAAGGCAGGAGACAGGCCGGTGAGTTTCTGGAGCCAAGGCAGTTGTCGTCTTCTGGTCTTCCTCTGCAGGGGTTTTCAGCTAGGCAGTCCTTCTTCTTGTAGTTGCAGGAATCTAATTTTCTAGGGTTCAGGGTAGCCCTTAAATACTAAATTTAAGGGCGTGTTTAGGTCTGGGGGGTTAGTAGCCAATGGCTACTAGCCCTGAGGGTGGGTACACCCTCTTTGTGCCTCCTCCCAAGGGGAGGGGGTCACAATCCTAACCCTATTGGGGGAATCCTCCATCTGCAAGATGGAGGATTTCTAAAAGTCAGAGTCACCTCAGCTCAGGACACCTTAGGGGCTGTCCTGACTGGCCAGTGACTCCTCCTTGTTGCTTTCTTTGTTCCCTCCAGCCTTGCCGCCAAAAGTGGGGGCCGTGGCCGGAGGGGGTGGGCAACTCCACTAAGCTGGAGTGCCCTGCTGGGCTGTGACAAAAGGGTGAGCCTTTGAGGCTCACCGCCAGGTGTCACAGCTCCTGCCTGGGGGAGGTGTTAGCATCTCCACCCAGTGCAGGCTTTGTTACTGGCCTCAGAGTGACAAAGGCACTCTCCCCATGGGGCCAGCAACATGTCTCTGGTGTGGCAGGCTGCTGGAACTAGTCAGCCTACACAGACAGTCGGTTAAGTTTCAGGGGGCACCTCTA
This sequence comes from Pleurodeles waltl, assembly GCF_031143425.1. NCBI lineage: Eukaryota > Metazoa > Chordata > Amphibia > Caudata > Salamandridae > Pleurodeles > Pleurodeles waltl. The sequence continues at coordinate 859,607,249 of NC_090448.1, read as the reverse complement.
AGGTGCCCTCTGTGGTGTATTTTACAATAAAATGTACACTGGCATCAGTGTGCATTTATTGTGCTGAGAAGTTTGATACCAAACTTCCCAGTTTTCAGTGTAGCCATTATGGTGCTGTGGAGTTCGTGTTTGACAGACTCCCAGACCATATACTCTTATGGCTACCCTGCACTTACAATGTCTAAGGTTTTGTTTAGACACTGTAGGGGTACCATGCTCATGCACTGGTACCCTCACCTATGGTATAGTGCACCCTGCCTTAGGGCTGTAAGGCCTGCTAGAGGGGTGTCTTACCCATACTGCATAGGCAGTGAGAGGCTGGCATGGCACCCTGAGGGGAGTGCCATGTCGACTTACTCGTTTTGTCCTCACTAGCACACACAAGCTGGCAAGCAGTGTGTCTGTGCTGAGTGAGAGGTCTCCAGGGTGGCATAAGACATGCTGCAGCCCTTAGAGACCTTCCTTGGCATCAGGGCCGTTGGTACTAGAAGTACCAGTTACAAGGGACTTATCTGGATGCCAGGGTCTGCCAATTGTGGATACAAAAGTACAGGTTAGGGAAAGAACACTGGTGCTGGGGCCTGGTTAGCAGGCCTCAGCACACTTTCAATTGTAAACATAGCATCAGCAAAGGCAAAAAGTCAGGGGGCAACCATGCCAAGGAGGCATTTCCTTACAATAGGTCGCCCGTCCTCCCCAGACTTTGAGGAATGGCGTGACTCTGTGTGGTACATTTGCAGTATGGAACAAGGATTCTCTACCATGAGGAGGGTAGAGTGATACAAGCGGGTAAACAATGACTTGGATTAAGGGCATTTGAGGGGCCATGAAAGGCTGGCTTCACTATTTGATGATTGCCCTTGCATGTCAACAGGCTTGGGAAGGCTGGTCCATAACAGCAGTATCAGAACAGTTTCATCCTTTTAGCACTGGCCGCGACGACCTGAGCCAAATGCCGTAATTGCATGAGAAGAGGATGGTGGGTATGGGATCCGTGGTAATATAAAGACAATAAAACTCTTTATATCACCATTGCTCTAAGGATTTGTCAGATGTACCTGCATACTGTTTTTGTAAATCGGCCATTGTAAATGTGAGTTCTTTTTTATTCATTTCACTATTTTTTATTTCAACACTTATTTTAGATGGGAAACCCTTGAGGGATCTACACAAATGACTCACTGCTGAATCTAGAATTGTATCTACTTTTCAATATTATGCAGCTTTCTGGGCCTCCTGGGCCAAACCCTTCACCCTCAGTGTCTCTGGATGCTTTCCTGTGGGTACCTCTAACCTTAAACCTCCAGTGGCTCTTGTGTGGCTCCATAGAAGCCTGATGTCTCCTTCATTAGCTCCAGAAGAAGATGAAAGCACACATATAAACATATCAGTTACAGAGTACTGAATGCGATGAAATAATGTAGACGTATCAAAGATATGCAAACCAAAATAATTTATATACATCATTTCAATTTTAAGGTCATACAAATAAACATTTTTAAGTGTCTGAACACGATTTTCAAATAATGCTGACAGATTTACATGTATAAAGGATATCTGGCTCCCCCTATTATATATTGTGAGAATATATGTGATATTTGTGATTGAGTAATCCAGCAAAACGTATTGAAAGGAGCGCCATAATTTTTTTCTTCATTGTTCTTGTTGTACACGTTACCCCTGCCAACCTGAAGTAAAGTGGCCTTTCTAACGTGATTATGTTGCCTTATTCCTGATTGACATTTTAAACTTGCTAATAAATCCCTACAATATGGTTGTGATACGAGAGCCAGGTTTGGAAGTTAAAAGAAAATGTGGATAGCAGCACCTATTGTCTCATTGTCTACTATTAGAATGTACTCGGTGGTAAACAACCCTCCACCATAAGGAATAATGACAAAGCTTATAATGGTGATCCCACAAAGATAATACATTTTTATGAACTAAACACCCTAGTAGCTATGGCACTGAGAGGACAAGCTTAACCTGAGACAAAGGATAATTTCTTAATGCAGTACCCATATAGTGCACTATGTAAACAGTAGTACATTAAAACCTGTAATTTGTAAAAAATCTAAAATACTTTTGAAAAATATATTACATCAGTGGGACAAGCTAGAAATTCTTCTGCCACTGTGAAAGTGAAGGTCAGATACTTGAAAGAGGTTTGCCTGTTGAAACTCTGGAAATATGGTTGCCTTTGTTCAAAAGAATGTCTAATTCCTAATGCAGCAAGGGACTTTGGTTTGTTTGGATGAAAAATATGAGATTATTTTTCAGGACGTTTTCTACAATCATTATGAATGTTTTTACTTCCAAACTTTGCCCAGGACCAATCCACTTGGTGTATACGACCTGGAGGCCATTGGGGATGGCCTCATATTGTACCTAGGACACAATATAATTGGTGTTTTACCCTTTTTGTATCTCTTCTTATCAAAAACCTTAAAAACACATACCTCTGGTTCCAATGATCGGATGCTTTTCCTTTTGGTCTCATTCTTTTCATTTAATTGTTTTTCTTTTCAATTTTTATATGATGTTTATTTGTTGGCCTTTTTAAATTATTATTGATTTACTTCATAAGAAGAATTGAAACTTTGCCCTAAGGTATGAGTCTCTGCTTTCTTCAAAAGCTTCCAGGTGGTTGAGCTCAGGTTAGATTTGTGACTTTGAAGGTCCACCTTATATAGAGTAGTTATTTTTTCATGAGTCAGGCTCTTGTCCACCCAAAATTATATAAGTATTTCTTACAATACCCATACTCAAAGTTCCACATTACCATTCTTAAATTACTGTTCTATGACTATAAAGAATATGGTTCAGCTTTACATTCATGCAGACTATTACTGCATCCCACAGTGATACATGTCCTGTCTGCATTATTACTAGTGCATAGATTCTTAATTCACTTCATAGTAAGGTGGATGTGTGATACCTCATATTGTTAGAGAATAACAAATCTATAAATAGTCAAACAAACTAAATATCTGTAGAAAATAGTATGTAAAATATCTTTGTTCCATTCTGAATTTTTGATGTATTTCTTTATACAGAACAACAAACATTTATCTGACAAACGTGTTAGATGTCACACCACCTTTTTCTTTCTTACATTATATGCTATGACCCTTTTGAATATGTTGGGTGGAATATTCATTAGGCTTCAGATGGAATAACCTTTGACAAAAATCTACACCAAACCATAATTAACAGACTTACATTTCTGATGTGAGTGTAGATGCTGCAAGATGGTAAAAATCTTTATTATGAACATGAAATGCATTATAGCTCTACACACTTACCCCTAGTATCTGGCCTTCATCTCCCCTTCCAAGTCAGGGTAGGCCACCGCTTAAATATACAGCATCATGGGGGTCAGTGACCACTGCACCCGCTTCTTTTGTTGGGCGACCTTTCAAGTTTTTGTAAAGTTCATGCAGTACAGAAAGTCTTCCCATTTTTTCCCACAGTAGATTCTGCAGCTGCTGCTGCAGTTACCTAGCAATGGACTGCCAAATTTTCTTTCTGTATTGGGGGCTGATTTATTGAGAGAAAGACAAGAAAATAAACATTTGTATTAGTAAAAGTGTTTAGCAATAAAATGTTAAGATGCATTTTAATACATATGTTTAATGGATAAGAACTGAGAATGCTGTTGAATGACAATTATGTTCACATTTGTTTGGCATTACACCCGACAGATATGCAATCCATCTTACAGTAAGTATGTGAAACATGATGTGCAATGTGCAATGAAGTATTTTTTTGAGCAGATGTGACATCAGTTACCTTTCAAGAAAATAGAATGTACAGTACTATATAGAATAAGGAAAATCATATCCTTCACATTTCGTTATAGCAACATTTTTAAACTTTTCCTATAGCCATACCCCAATGTATAGTGATGAGATTGATGGCCAAATTAATGCACAAGTATTCATTGTTATTTCAATACACATGCATTGCAATTTGCTTATGCTGTACTGCAATATATAGCTAGTGATTTAAAAAAGATATTAATATGGCTTTCTAGGCATGTCTTATTTGTCACATTGTGATGGAGTATGTGAGGGGCTACATAGGACACATTTGAATACTTGTATGTTATTTGTATAAGTGCAGTGTATCAATTTTGGACTGGCACAATATATATAACATGAATCAAATAAAAATTATGTATTTCACCCAAGGCATTACTTGGCATGGCTACTGACATGTCATACAACCTATATGTCATTCAAACAAAATTCAATATTTCTTGTGGTAAAGTTCACAATAACGGTGCCGCACAGTACTGGACCTTACATTTTCACCAAATACTTCACAAAGATTTTTTAATAAAGCTACTAACATTTAATACACATAAATATATGTATAAAAACATTGTTAAAGCTTATTTTGAACGTGCACTGACTTATACGGTGGTTGTTGCCCAGGACTTCAAGTTTTTGACATTTGGAAGACTAATTGTAGGTGCAACAGGTCTGTCTAGTCATATAATAGGCACAATGGCTCACTATTATTATTTAAATTACAAGAGCATACTCCATAATGTTTTTGAGGTAATTTGTGAAAGTATCAATATCAATTGAGATGTCTGATATCAATATATTTATATTGCATATAGTTTGTGAAGTCACTCACATACATGTTAAATTATCATTAATGCTCAGTGTGCTGTCACCCGTAGCCCTAGGCATGGTGGTTAGCAGCAGAAGAAAACAAGCAGCAACTGGTGAGTAGATCAGCAATATGTGAAGGTTAAAAGACAAGAGATAAAATGCTCCCCAAAAAGTGTGTACGTCAACGAGATGAACAATGAAATCTTTGGATGCTTATACAGCATCAAATTATTCCATCAATCCTCTTCTGTTTTAACTAATGTGAATGGTGGACATCCAGGTATGTAGGCACAGACTAAACTTATTGGTTCTTAATCCATGAGTTGTCAGTCATCCACCATGTTATGTCTGCCAACATAAATCTACATTGTTAGGTGTGGTTATGCCTGACAATATGACAGGTAGGTATTCTAAATGCACGCATCCACCAACTGTGATGTTCCTTCTTTCTAAATAAAACTGCAACATTTTCCTTAAAAATAGGGGAATAAACTGTCTCCTATGTAAGTTGTTGACTAACTAAAACTACAATATTGCAAAAAATCTAAAAAGACAGAATTGCATAATATTGTTCATTGCTGAAAGATTATGGTTACAATAGGACTTTAAACTATACACACAATTCAGTTTTATTTCCTTTCTCAACAACTTTTCTACAATTATCTTTTGCACCCTTACACGCTTCGTAATAGTGCTATGTTCTGGGAACATATTAACCGCACCTTCGTCATTGAAGTGGTGAACAGTACAGTAGCTTTTACCATTTCCCAAGATATATGAATAAAGCACATCTCTGGGATTGATGGTAGTCTGACAGGGGTCCTAGTGACCACCCCTGGATCCCTGGATCATGAGGGAAGAGGTAGCTGCTGACATTTTAACTATTGTTAAAAATAAGGCACCAGGCCCGATGGAGTCCCCACTGATTTATTTAAACAGGATCCCAAAACATTTTACACATGTGTTTAATGTCATTTGGATGAAAGGTCCCCTTGTTTTGTGGCTGAGGTCTGTTATAATCCCAGTCTTTAAAAAGGGTGACAGGTCGGATCCCCCTTGTTACAGGCCAATTTATCTTATTGATTTGACAGTTAAGATCTTGGGCAGGATGTTCCTGTCTCAAATATGGTTTTAGGCAGGGGAAAGGAACACTAGATCAATTTCTTAACCTTCATTTGATAATTGATAAATATATTGTGACCAAGAGAGGGCAGATCCACCTAACATTTATGGATTTATCCTCACCAAGTCAACAGAGTCAAATTATGGTCTATGTTGATTGATCTAGGGTGTGATCACAATATTGTTAATTTCTTCACAGTCTTCCCTAGAACCTCATGGCAGTAGTAAGATATAACCAGAGTGGGTTTCTGCCATCCACAATCAAGGAACATAATGAAGTTAGGCAAGGCTGCATTTTAGCTCCACTTTTATTTACATTATATATCAACAACTTAGGTCCATCCTTGTGTATGGCTACCAGGGACATTCCCCAGGTGGGGTTGCAGCTTGTTCCTGTACTCATAAATGCTGATGACATGGTCTTGATATCTAGAACAGCCGTGGGTCTTCAGTGACCTCCTCATTCGTTCAGTGAGTTCATGGCTACCTTAGATATGAATACCAATTATTCAAAATCTCATACAATGGCTATTGGTTTTAAACACAAGCCAGAGAAAAAAATCGATGGGGAGGGACAAGAATTGACTAGAGTTTCTACCTTCCCGTATTTAGGGGTCATATTTGACGGGGGTCCTGGGCTTTGCAAAGAAAGGCTGAAAGAAACTTGTTGGCCAGATCAGTAGCCCCATTGTTTGTGAAAAGCTCATACAGTCATTGGTAAAAGTCTATCAGGCTAAGTGTATATCTATCACTAGCTATGGGAGTGACTTATGGGGTTACAAGGACTGTGAAGAGACTCAGAGAGTAGAAATAATTTTATAAGAAGATTGCTGTCAATTCCCCAATCTGTTGCCACATTCATAGCTCATGAAGAATTGAAGATGGATTATATTTCTGAAAGATTGACCCTCTCCCCTTTAATAAGATGGTGCAAAACCTTGTCAAGTGCGGTGCTAAAGTTAATCAGGCAATCATCAAAGATTGTCTTTCTATGGAAAAAGGTTATACTATCTCCTGGCAAAATTATATTGAGTACTCTTTGGAGAAACTGGGGTGTCTGGCCCTTCATGAGTCGCCAGAAAAAGATAAACAAGAAATATTTGCCCTGGATTTAAAAAGAAAACAAGATCTGTTCAGGGCTAAAGCCAACAGAGAAGTGGAGAACTCAATAAACCCTCTGTTAAGGTACATATTCTTTTCAAAATAGGTTTAACTGTTGAGCCCCATCTCATAGTGGTTACATCACCTCACCGTCACTTCCTGTTAACATGTTTTAGACTGAATTTTTTGCATTAGCTCCTAGCAAAGCCAGAGGGTAAACATAATGTGGAAGACTTGGGCCCTTGTACATGTGATGACTTCTCCTCCCAAGATACTATGCACTTTATTATGTTTTGCAATTGCTATTGCGATTTGTAATTTTGCTACATCTCACCCCTGCTTAGAGGGAAGGGTTTCTGAGATATAAGATCACCCTTGATTTATCTCCAAATGCTGCTGAGTCCCTTAGTTTGTTTTAGTGTGGCAAACGTTTTGTCAGGTGCTCTAGAAGTCAGAAAAGATGCGTGTGTGGTGAAGCTGTTCATGACTGTGCTGTTTTATTTCTGTATTTTTAATATTAATGAATTTTTTTTTATGGTACTTTGATATTTTAAATGATTTATTGCCTTTTTATGTGATATGCCTTTATGGTTTTTATTAACCATATAACGTATTTATTGACTAACTGACTGACTTACAGTTTTAATTCTAACCAAAATATATACACAAGACTAGAAAAACTCTATTTTGTTAAGTAAACAGCTTGTAAAGCTGGTTAAAAAATGTTCAAAAAATATTTTGGAAAAGGTGATATGTGAAATAGGTGGTCATTACAACTTTGGCGGTAAAAGCCGCTTACCGCCGTGCAGAAGACCGCCAATACACCGCCGCAGCTGCGGAATTCCGCCACAGCTATTATGACACACATCTCGGTTTCCGCAACACCGCCACACCAAAGGTCAGTGATAAACTGGCGAAAACGAATCCTCCACCTCCACGCCAACAGAAACACGCCCATGCTATTACGACCCACGAATCCACGTGGCGGTCTTTCAAACGCGGTATTCCATTGGCGGTACACACCGCCGCGCTAAAAAAACACACACATCTCCAAAACTCCGCCACATTGGACAATTCAAAATACACACACCTGATACCTACACCACTCCCACACACCCAATACAATATAAAACACACACCCACATCACCCACAAACCCCTACGACCACAATTCACGGACGAAGGCCAGATAGACAGCACAGCAAAGACAACCCCACCATACAGAGGCACACAACACCATCACCCACACAACATCCACGCACAAAACACCACACACCACTACACATCACCACACACATCAACACTCACACCGCCCCACACATCACACACACCACCCCATGGCACGCCAAAGACACCCCCGCTTTTCCGAGGAGGAGCTCAGGGTCATGGTGGAGGAAATTGTCTGGGTAGAGCCACAGCTATTTGGCTAACAGGTGCAGCACACATCCATAGCCAGGAAGATGGAGCTATGGCGAAGAATAGTGGACAGGGTCAACGCTGTGGGACAGCACCCAAGAAATCGGGAGGACATCAGGAAGAGGTGGAACGACCTACAGGGGAAGGTGCGTACAACGGTCTCCAGGCACAACATTGCGGTTCAGCGGACTGGCGGCGGACCCCCACCTCCTCCCCCACAACTTACAACATGGGAGGAGCAAGTCTTGACCATCATGCATCCTGAGGGCCTCGGAGGAGTCGGTGGAGGATGGGACACTGGTAAGTCAAATCTTAACTATCATATCCCCCACCCTACCTGCATGCTATCACACACCCCCACCCTCACACCCTCCCCTATCACCCCAACTCCTCACTAATGTACTCATAACACAAACTACACATCCCAACACCAAGCCCTGCATGATACAACTAAGCATGGACACCCATCACCTAAGCATGCCCACTGCACATACCCAAAACAACCCCCACAACCATCATCACACAAGCCCCCACACAGGAATTCTTGCACTGGGGTACACAGACACCCACCCATTGCACACCATCACACACACACATGCAATAATCATGCTCTTATGCCCCTGCAGGAACATGAAGGACCGTCACCACACCAGAGGGTCCAGACAACACCACTCCACCCCCAGAAGAGGCCCACAGTGACGATAGCAGCTCTGCCCTACTGGAGCCTGATGACCAGCCCGGACCATCGTGGGCCTCGGGACAGTCGGTTCCCCTTGCACAGCCACAGCCCAACACTGACCTTCCACCCTCTGGTAACACCAGCACAGCACCCACCCAGCGGGGCCCAAACCTCCATACCCAGGACAGGTCAATCAGCAGTGTGTCCACCAACACAGGGAACCCAGGGTAACCCACCACCCCAACAACAACAGGGACCTGAGGGCAGTGGTAGTGGGCACACGGTCCAGGGGACGGAGGCACAGGAACACAGGGGAAATGGGAGGGCTGCTGTGCGACAGGGGGCGGACAAGCCAAGGGAACCCACTCTCCACGAGGCCCTATCCTCCATCATGGGAGCATACCACCACTCCCAGGAGACAATGGCGAAGGTCCTGGTCAAGTTTCAGGAGACCCAGCGCCTGCAGGAGGACCAGTATTTGGGGTTCAGGGAGGAGCTCAGGACCATCAGCTCTGCCTTGGGCACCATCGTAGGGGTGCTGAAGGACATACATCAGACCTTGAGGGACGCCGTGGCACTCAAAGGGGCCCCTGACACTAGCATGGACGATGAGCTGCCCACCACCTCCGCCGGCGCTAGTGGACAGGACGCCCCGCCACAGGACCACCACACCAGCACCCCACCCCCTGCAGACGGACAACCACCCGCAAGCGGTCCCTGAGAGCCAGGAACAGGACAGAGCAAGATGGCAAGACCCCTGCCAGGAAATGAGACCACCCTGATTGTCCTCCCACTGTCCCACTTATTTACCCTGTCCATACTTGAACTGCCCCAGCTCCACTTCCTATGCCCATATGGGCAGTGCACCTGTGAGACTAATAGACTGGACTCTGCCATGGACATTCCTCCGCCATCACCCATCACCATTTTATAACCCCCTCTCATTTTTGAGCACTTCAATAAACACCCTTGAAACACAAAACAATCTGGAGTCAGTCTATGATTTGTTAAAATGTAATATCTATGACAGTGTCAAAATGCGTTGTGAGATGTAAAGGCAACATACCAATGTCACACATCACAAGTCCTTGAAGGATGCAAGTAGATGACACACGTTGGTAACCACACCTGTGAAACTGTAATGGAAAGAAACAACTCAATTACCAAATAATCCCATGAATTAACACACAGGATAGAGGAGGATGTGTGACAGTGAATGTAATGGTAAAAATGAAAATGTTCTCACCTGTGTGTCACTGGAAATATTGCTGTATGACTGACTCCCTGTTGTCGTGGTCTTCTTCCTCAGCTTCCTCCTCATCAATGTCCACAGGCTCCACAGGCTCCACAGCTGCCACAACACCGTCATCTGGACCATCCTCCTGCAGAAAAGGCACCTGCCGTCGCAAAGCCAAATCATGAAGCATCGAGCAGGCGATGATGATCTGGCACACCTTCTTCGGTGAGTAGAATAGGGAACCACCTGTCATATGGAGGCACCTGAACTTGGCCTTCAGGAGGCCGAAGGTGCGTTCGATCACCCTCCTAGTCCGCCCATGGGCCTCATTATAGCGTTCCTCTGCCCTGGTCCTGGGATTCCTCACTGGGGTCAATAGCCAGGAAAGGTTGGGGTAACCAGAGTCCCCTAATAGCCACACACGGTGCCTCTGGAGTTGACCCATCATATCAGGGATGCTGCTATTCCGCAGGATGTAAGCGTCATGCACTGAGCCAGGGAACATAGCATTAACCTGGGAGATGTACTGGTCTGCCAAACAGACCATCTGTACATTCATGGAATGATAACTCTTCCTGTTCCTGTACACCTGTTCACTCCTGTGGGGGGGGACCAGAGCTACATGGGTCCCATCAATGGCACCTATGACGTTGGGGATATGTCCAAAGGCATAGAAGTCACCTTTCACTGTAGGCAAATCTTCCACCTCAGGGAAAATGATGTATCTCCTTACGTGTTTCAGCAGGGCAGACAACACTCTGGACAAGACGTTGGAAAACATAGGCTGGGACATCCCTGATGCCATGGCCACTGTTGTCTGAAATGACCCACTTGCAAGGAAATGGAGCACTGACAGCACCTGCACGTCAGGGGGGATTCCAGTGGGATGCCGGATTGGTGACATCAGGTCTGGCTCCAACTGGGTACATAGTTCCTGGATTGTGGCACGGTCAAACCTGTAGGTGACGATTACATATCGCTCTTCCATTGTCAACAGGTCCACCAGCGGTTGGTACACCGGAGGATTATGCCATCTTCTCACATGTCCCAGCTGACGGCGCCTACGAAGGACAACAGCGACGATAAAGTCAATTTTCTTCCAGATATGTACCCACAGTTACACAGATGACTACACCAAACACAAAACCCTTCCTGTATGTGTGTTGAGTGTAGGCCTAGCTATGTGTGACGCAGAAGTAAATGAAGCCATGTGGGCCCCTGAAATGGCGGCTGCCTGACCTCTAATCTGGGACAATGGGATTGTGGGGTAACTGCGCTGGCGTTGCACACCGTTGCGGTAGGCGGTCGTAGACCGCGGCGCAATGCTGCATTGGTTAACATAGGACCCTATGGGTCCCAGGAGCCAATGAACAGGTGCGCCGGTGGTGATGATACGCACCGCCACGAACGTCACCGCCGCGGACGTCACCGCCATTTTCTATCTGTTCAATCACTAGATACCTCATCTTCGACAGGAGAGGACCTACACTGCAAGTGCTGCTGTCTCCTCGGTCTGGAAGCAATGATGGCTGCTGCGTCTGGGGAAAGGGCCCCTGCCTTCACTGCTCAGGAGTTGGAGAAACTGGTAGACGGGGTCCTCCCCCTGTACACTCTACTCTACAGTCCTCCAGACCAACAGGTTAGTGCACAGGGAGCACGTTGTATGGGCTTGGCCTGGGTGGAGAGGGCTGGTTGTAAGAGGGAAGGGGGCAGAGTTCAGGGAAGATTAATGCATGTGAATGAATGGCCCACATGGCTAGAGTAGGGAGGGGGGCCGCTCACATCGACGGTGCAGTTGGTAATGACTTCTCGTCTTCCCTTGTGCATGTCATGTAGGTCAGCGACTACCAGAAGAGGGACATTTGGCGTGCTATCGCCAAGGACGTCTGGACTCTGGGGGCCCACCAGAGACGGGGCACCCACTGCCGGAAAAGATGGGAGGATATTTGCCGCTGCAGCAAGAAGACGGCGGAGGCTCAGCTGGGGATGGCCTCCCAATGTAGGAGGGATGCCCATCGCACCATGACCCCCCTGATGTTCCGGATCCTGGCGGTGGCCTACCCTGAGTTGGATGGGCACTTGAGGGCATCACAGCAGACACAAGGGGGTGAGTACAACCTCATTCTGCGGACTTTGCGTGTAGTGGATGGGTCTGGGTGGGGGAGGAGGCCTGTGGGTGTACCTAGGCCAGCCAGAAATACGTAGACTAGGCCCCTCTGAAATGCAGCCCATGTGGCACTCTACACCACCGCAGTAGAGTGCCAAGTACAGGTATATATGCCCCTGTGGCATCCATGTGTGCAGATGTCCACCATAGCCATGTAGGCCAGATCCCAGGAATTGCATCTGCAGAGGCCAGGAGCACGGCGTAGTGCAAGGGGCTGCTGTGTCTGTCTTGTCCGCCAACGGTAGCGGTATGCCATGCACTCAACCTGTTCTTCTTCTGTCCCCCCCCCTTTTTGTGCTTTCACTGTTCTTTTGTGCATCAGCATCATCAGGCGGAGGTACAGTGGCACGGAGCACGAGGGAGCTGCATCCCACATGGCCATGGAGGGCCACACCATGGACTCAGAATGCACGAGTGGGAGGGAGGGCGAAGGCAGCTTCACGTCTGCCACCGGATCACCAAGCAGCGACACGGACTCGTCCGCCGATGGGAACTCCCTTGTGGTGGTGGCACCATCTGTGCGCCCCACTTCTACAGGTACAGCCACCACCTCCCCTACCAGCACCGCCCTCCCAGCAGCCCCTCAGCGTTTGCCCCGTGCCCGCTCACCCAGGAGGGTGGGCATCACCTTCGCCCCAGGCATCTCAGCCACTGCCCCAGTCACCCCTGCTGCTCTCAGTGAGGAGGCCATTGACCTACTCAGGTCACTCACTGTTGGGCAGTCTACCATTGTGAATGCCATCCAGGGTGTAGAAAGAGAGTTGCCTCACGGTAATGCATTCCTGGAGGGCATTCATTCTGGTCAGGCTGCCCTTCAGCGAACCCTGCAATCTCTGGCCTCAGCACTGATGGCAGCCATTGTCCCTGTGTCTAGCCTCCTCCCTCCAACCTCCTCCACCCAGACCCAGTCCCCTGTACCCCAGCCCATCCCAAGCACACCTACAGACCAGCATGCACACAAGTCAACACACATAAGTAGTTCAAGCAAACATAGGCACCACACAACCCACAGGCACTCACGCAAGCATCACACACAGACACAGCAACATCCACTGCCTCCACTGTGTCCCCCTCCTCCTCTTCTCCCTCCTCCATCCCAGTGTCGTCTACACTCTCACCTGCATGCACTACATCTACAGGCACCAAGACTCGCAACAGAACACCCAGCACCACTTCCCGCTCACCTGCACTCACCACCTCCACTCCCATTTACACGTCCCCTGTGTCCTCTCCCAGTGTGTCTGTGACGCCCCCTCCAAAAGTACACAAACGCGAGCACCCACACACCTAACATCCATCCACCTCACGACAGCCTCCAGTACCTGCACCTGCACCCAAAACACCTAAAGTGACACCTCCTACAACCACCTCCTCTTCCTCCACTCCCAGGCCCCCTCCAACTACCCAGCCCAGTGTTCGTCAGAAACTGTCCCTCTGTAAAGTTGACCTTTTTGCCCCCCCCTCCAATTCATCAGTCCCGTCGTAGCGCCTCAGGCAAAAAGCCTCCAATACCAGTGGTGCCTGTTCAAGGTGTGTGGAGTGCACCGGCCACCAGGGCAGACAGTATGACCCGGAGCCAAGGCACTGTTAGCCCACCCCCTGTAAAGGCTCTGAAATTGGAAAGTGGACGACGGGACCGTGTGAAGACTCCTGGAGGGAAAACAACTCACAGGAGTCCCAAGGGGATTGCAGAGTCAGCTGTAACTCCACCAAAGGTGGGGAAGGGCCAGAGGAAGTCTGCACAGCCTGTTGTGAGTATTACGGCGGAGAAGGTCGGCATCCTTCCCGGCGGTCAAGACGCCACCGCCAGCACCATCATCACTGGTCCGGAGACCACCGCCAGAGTCATTGCCCAGGAGGGCCCAAGTATCGTCACTGGTCAGGAGACCACCGCCACTGCCGGAGTCATTGCCCAGGAGGGCCCAAGTATCGTCACTGGTCAGGAGACCACCGCCGGAGTCATTGCCCAGGAGGGCCCAAGTATTGTCACTGGTCAGGAGACCACCCCCGGAGTCATTGCCCAGGAGGGCCCAAGTATTGTCACTGGTCAGGAGACCACTGCCGGAGTCAGTGCCCAGGAGGGCCCCGGCTGCCACAGCCCCGGTGGGCTATGAGGGAACGTCATGCCACACACCAATGCCCAGTCTAGGGAACGTCATGCCACACACCAATGTCCAGTCCAGAGAACGTCATGTCACACACCAATGCCCAGTCCAGGGAATGTCATGCCACACACTAATGCCCGTTCCAGAACCGCCATGGCATAGCACCGCTGAACAGTCCAGAGACCGCCATGGCAAAGCACCGCTGAACAGTCCAGAGACCGCCATGGCAAAGCACCGCTGAACAGTCCAGAGACCGCCATGGCAAAGCACCGCTGAACAGTCCAGAACTGCCATGGCAAAGCACTGCTGAACAGTCCAGAGACCGCCATGGCAAAGCACCGCTGAACAGTCCAGAGACCGCCATGGCAAAGCACCGCTGAACAGTCCAGAGACCGCCATGGCAAAGCACCGTTGAACAGGGCATGCACCGGTGAAGAATGAAAAGACCGCCACATCAAGCATCGTTATCCCATGTGCAGCTGGGACAGTGACGGGACAGGAACTTTCACGGGGAGACTAATCCAGTCTGGGCACCAGTCCCCCTCCAGAGCCAGTGGCGGCTGTTATCTACTTGCAAAATTGTGGCTTTGCTCTCCCCAGGATGGTCCAGTGGGCAACCCACCCACTGAAGAGACTTGAGAGACAGTGGCTTTGCACTCCCCAGGATGGAACAGTGGGCACCCCACCCACTGTAGAGACTTGAGAGACTGTGGCTGTGCACTCATCAGGATATGGCAGTGGGCAACCCACCCACTTTAGAGACTTGAGAGACTGTGGCTTTGCACTCCCCAGGATATGGCAGTGGGCAACCCACCCACTGTAGAGACTTGAGAGACTGTGGCTTTGCACTCCCCAGGATACATCAATGGGCATGGAACCCCGTCGTGGATCTGGCTTTGCAGTCATCTGGCTGAGGTGCCCCCCCTTCCCTTCCCCCTGAGGTGCCTGTAGTATTTCTATCTGATGCCCCAGCAGTGTTCTCTCCGATTGTGGACAGGTATCTACTGTGGGCCTCGGCCATGCATTTTTGGACTAGTGGTGCACGGACATTGATATGTTCATTTCTGCACTACTTCTCGTAATGTATATATTTCTGGCTGATTTTATTATATATCTGTATATTTTTGACAGACATGTATATTGATACATTACAATGTTTGAACTGATTTCGTTTTGTCTTTGCATTCTTCCGGGGGGATTGTGGGTTGTTACTGTGATTTTTGTAAATGCATTGGTGTGTGTGTTGTAATATGCGAGGGTGGGGGTGGGGGTGTTTCGTGTGGGACCCCTAACTTTTGCCTCCCCCCTCCCCTATGTCGTAGGTGCAGTACTCACTGTTGTCTTCGGCTGCGCCGGCGTTGGTCTTCGTAGATGAGTAGGAAGAGAAGGGCCGGTAGAATGTGTAATTATGGCTCCATGGAATCCTCGTTCCTCGTGGGATGTGTTCAGGTGAGCGTTTTCCTATTGCAGTAACTGTTTCCTCCGTGTTTTTATCCACGGTGAATCCGCCCCGGAAAAGGTGGCGGATTGGCCTATTGCAATAGTGTGGGCGGTACATTGTCTTCCGCCTGTCTGTTGGCGGTGACCGCCGCGCTGCTTGTCTGTACCGCCGTGGCGGGTGGTGTGTTAAAGTGGCTGTCTTTGTTGGTGGTTTCCGCCAGGGTCATAATTCCCTTTTTTTGTCCGCCGGCCTGTTTGCGGTATTGCCACACCTTTAACACCGTCCACCAGAGTTGTATTGACCCCCATAATATATAATACATTATATGTATTCATGTTCAATCCTACATTTATTGTGAAAATTGTACCACACCTATGTTTATACCAGAAATGTTTTAATATAGCATTTATTTTTTGCAGATATGTCCATCAACAAGTGCAGGAAAGAAGGTTCAGAAGGTTATATCAAGGAAGAGTCTACAAAGCACTTCCTGGTTGTTGTGGGTACAATAGCACATCCAAGAGCTCGATTATATTAAGATGCTGTTGTTTGGAACATGCAGACTTCTTTGGGTATATTCATTACATCCTTGAATAACAAGCTTGGAATAACCAATGCTTGTTAAATGTCTCATTTAATATAACCAATGCTTGTTGATTATGCACATTGTATTCCACCTGCACCAACTGTAACTTCTAAAACATGTGCTCTTCACAATGTGTTCTGTATTGAACATGTGCCACAATCAGGAGGATAATTGCTCATTTCCTTAACAAGCAATCAACTGTCAAAAGACACGTGCACATTTGATTATTTAAGGATGCTTGTGAGTCTGAGGCTTTGGTTTGCTTCATACTTATTGCTCTGCTCACGTGTTTCCAGTCAAGTTCCTAGTCCTCCAGCCTGCCTGCAGCCGAGTTCCAGTGCAGGTCAAGTTCCTTGTTCTCCAGCCTGCCTCCAGTCAAGTTCCAGTGTTCCTAGTTCTCCGAACAGCTTCCAGTCAACTTCCAGCATTTCTCATCCTCCGGACAGCCTCCAGTCGAGTTCCGGTGATCCTTGCCCTCAGGTTGGCTTCCTGCAGAGTCCCGGCTTTCCTATTTCCGTCTTCTGCCGATGATCCCGTATTTAAGAAATATGAAAAAAAACTGTGTGGGGTCTTCTGAAATTTTCAAGCAAGTAACTTCATTTTAAGGTAAAGAACGATTATTCGCTTAAATGAAACAAAACAGAGCTCTGTCTTTTAAATAATTAATGGCAATAACAACTAGTGTGATTTATGGTTTGAGTGGGAATCCAAGATACCGCTAAACAGACATTAAGGAAAGACATATTTTCAGTAACATGCGCTCCCCTGAGAACTAGGAGATTGGAAAGGGAGCAAGTTTATCAAAACTATTTTAGGAAAGCAATTACACCAGTACACAAAGAAGCCCTTTAGTCAAGTTGATTGTTTTTGGTTTTGGACCTTGCTTCAAAGACTCTGAAAGTATTGTAAAAAGAGAAATAGACTTGTTCAGCCTTGTAGAAATGTATGCACAATGTGTCAACAACACATTGATTTTACACAATGTACAATAGTTTATGCAAGTTCAATGTATCAATGAAGTATTTATTTTGCAGCCATGAATCCTAAAACCCAAGAACCCAGTATTTTGAGAAGTCACAAGTCGTGATGCCCAACACAGCATGCAGTCCAGGGTCCAGCAGTCCGATTCTGCAGTCTTCGAAGCAGAAGCTACTATTTTCTCTTTTTGTCTTCCCAAACCCTCCTTCCCCTTGAGGACTTGCAAGAGGGCACTGTACTCTTCATCTCAGTCACGTTAGTCCTCACCAAGGTTAGGGAATTGTCATCGCCATATCGGAATGCCTGGAATTCAGGTGAGTGCCTCGCACAGAACACTGATCTAGAAACCATGCAGAAAAGGCACACTATTTGGAAGCATTGGCTCAACAACTCTGAACTATTGGTGGACATTAGATTTCCATCAGCCTTCCATCTATTGTGAAAATAATGGTAGTGTTTCTCTTTTACTGTCTTACTGACTCTTTCCAGTACACAATAAGCAACTCTAACGAGCTGTAGCAGTCAACCTTTTCTGCTGTCCTCAGCCACGTTTTTGGCATTATGCTCAGACATGTCAATGACTACAGCCAACATCGTACAAATAATGCTACAGTGAATATTATCAGGGCTGCATTCTATTGTTTAGGAGGCGTACCACATTTTGTTGGTACTATAGATGGAACACATGTTGTATTAGTGCCACTTTGTAACCATTAGCAACTGTACCTCAATCGGAAAACACTTCTACTCCACCAATGCGCAAGTCGTTTGCATATCAGATGTCAACATCGCCAATATGTGTTGGAACTTTCGTGGTTCAACTGATGACTCACTAGTGCTATGCAACCAGTGCATATGCAACAGATAGTTTAACTTGCATCAATGATGATCTGGTTTGTTGGTTAGTGTAAACATTTGTTTAGTATTGATATTATTAGATCCGATTTTGTCATTTAGACACACTGACAAGTATTTGTGTATTTTTATTTATATCTTTTAGCAGACTGAAGTTATCCTGGCTGCATATGTGCTTTTAACACCAGTACAAAGCCCAACTATGTCAGGATCAGTCCACTTCAATGAGGCCCATGTGCAAACACAAGGGCCTACACAGCAGGTCTTTTGACTCCTGAAGGTCTGTTTCCAGTGCCTGGACAAGTTCTGAGGAGCACTCCGCTACTTTAAGGGGAAGGTTTGGCAAATAGTTGTGTTGTATTTTATGCTATACAGCATTTTAACCTAGGAGGAACATCCCCTTCTTCCCTGATGATGACTATCAATGGGTACCTCAGGGTGATGTTGTTGAGATGCATCAGAAATTGATATTGATGAAGCTAATTACCTCAGATGTGAAATAATTGAAACATATTTACCTGCTGATAAGTGCATTGTGTACTATCACAATATATAACTCCAATATGTACTTATCCATTTCTACAAAGTTTACTGCTAATTGTATATTTGTATTTATAGGGTACATTGCAAATTTTTCTATTAGAAAATGCTACAAAATTGCAGTTTTGTATCATGAAGTAAACATATGATATCATTGAAATGTGAGATACAAAGATAGGCATATTATGTCGGATTGCATATAAACGATCTCCTGCTGATGACATACAAAAATAACTAATTTTGTGAATTTTAAAAAGGGAAGATTGTTTTTAATCATATGAATATGTCTGCCTAATCCTTTCTAAGTCTTGTCACTGTCAAACTATAGATCTGGTTCTTCAGTTGTCCATCTGTAGTATTTGTGTAGATATAAAATTTATTTTATCAGTACGTCTGAGCATATTATGTTGTTAATAAATGAAGACAGCCAAAGTGTGGCTGGCGACTCCCATTTGTGTACCTAATGTGAATTGAGGACCAGTTGCTACAATAATGTAGCATTGACTGTTATATCCACAATAGGAGGATTTTGTGTTCAATATTTTTGTCCGCGGTTTTGTTTTTCATTATGCCACAAAATCATGTATTATTTTTTAACTGCCTACATGGTTTCCATTAAGGCAAGTGTTTCTAAACTCAGATTATGGATACTTCTACCTTGCTGGTGAATCTGAAAGCATAAATACATTCATCTAAAAAAACAAAAATAAATTCATTTAAGCTGAATCAATGAAAATGTTATTTGAGCGTAAATGTGTCTTGTTTGTAGCCAGTATAAACCTGTTACAACTAACAACTTTATTACACACTATATATGTGTAAAATGTATATAAATACATCACTTCTTTGGACCTGATTTAGAACTTGGCGGATGGAATACTCCGGATATTATGAATCAGGCCTTTAGTATTAGAATAATGTCCAAACTTAGATATTTTTTCATTTTACTTTATTTAAAAGAAAAAAATCATAGGAAATAATTTGCCAATTTCAGAAATTGAGTAAACAGGCATGGTGTTTGAGAGTTGCAATTTGAGCCTAAAATTACTTTGAATCCTTTTCCAGCCAAAAGTCCATGAATGGATTGGAAATGTGGATACAGGAGGTGGGAAGGATGGAGAGTACAGATTCTCACATAAGGTGTTCATTCTTTGTGTCTTTTGGGTGTGGGATGTTGTGTGTTGTCCTGGCCCGCCCAGATACAGAATCCCTCCAAAGGGCTACTGAATCGGCTAGATTGTCAATTGGGGAGGTGGTGACAGGTGGCTTCATGTGCAACAGTGTACGAATTGAATGGAACTGCCAGCTGGAGATGTTTCTGAAACCAAGCTGACATGCAGATGTTGTCTGGCCATGGAAACAGCCACCTAAAGTTCGACATAAATGCAGATAATGACCTAAAACCATCCTGCACCACCCCAGAATGTAAGTTATAGAGACTCATGTGCAATTTTACTATATCATTTTGTCCTCATGAATTTCATTCTGAGCACTCAGGAGATCATTCTGGACAATTAAAAGATCTATTATCTGGTCAGGCAGTTCCTTCTACTCTGTAGCAGCACCCATAACTTTTGAGCCATACTATTAGTTGGAGTTGCAATCCCAAAGCCTTATCACCACAGCAGATCCTGCTGATGCCCTCTTAAAATGACCCTGTAATCTTGATTGGGTGGCACAGGTGATGTCTGTCCTGCCTGCACAACAGTTGTAATGGCTGGGGTTGTCCTGGAGCCAATACAGGAGTGTCCACAGTTGATGGTGGTAAGTAGCCACTTGGGTATTATCAGAGCACAGATATTAGTAATGTAGACAGGTCTTTGATGTCAGTAGTATAGCTGGAGTGTTGGAGGAGGGTATACAAAGGGTGCTAGACACGGAAAACTGATGGCTCCAGCTGCTCTAAAGATTTTCTTCATTAGCAGGAGAATTGCTCCTACTGAAGGCTTAAGATGGTGTTTCTTGAGGCTGAATGACCAACAAATTTGAAGTTGTTGATTGTGGTATTGATTGCTGACCTAAAAAAGAACAAGATAAATTAAATAAATTGCAGTCTATTATTTAGCTACAAATTTCCAAGAGTTCATATTTTGTTAGGATGATTTAGAGTTGTCAGGTATATTGGCCCATGTCGAACAGAATAGATATCCACAACTGATCACAATGAGTATCTTTATGGATGTTGTTAAATTCATAATAATATGAAATATTTAATTTAAAATCATATGATCACATCAGATAACCCATCCAAGGTTGTAATAGTGACATAGGATAAAATTAACTTTTAATAATGCAGAAGAAATATTCCCCATATTTACACACACAAAAACGTCCAACATAATAACATTCAGAGTCTAAATGTGGCCTATAATGAGGCTGTGACTTGAATTGAGATTCCATACTTTAGGGCTGCATAGGTGTGTGTACTTCAGTAAACATGCTTTATTGAATCTTCTGTCCCAGCATCTATCGTCAACATGTCTTTGCAAAAAACTGTTATGTAAATTACCTAATAAGAATGTATTTTAATAGTATTTGTTACACACCTTTGCCTTGAAATTTATTTCACTGAGGACATTCACTACCATAAAATATTAAACTTAAAGCTTGTGAAAATGTTTGTAAAAAAATAAAACATATACTAGTGCATGTACTATCTGTACCCTTCTTCGCGGTAATGGAGTTATGCTAGTGTCACTGAATTAAATCTAAATTAAATCTAATTGTCTCAAACCTGAGATCTGGTTCTTGAGTTGTTCATTATTTATGAAAATTAGTTGTGATGGGTGATGTCCTACCTCAATAAATGATGCCAACACTTGTCGTGATCAATCATTAAACTTAATAAAATAACCAGATCTAATCATCCATGTGCATACAGAACCAAACAGGCAGAAAAGTACAAAATATTTTTGAAAAAATAAAGTTGTTGTTAAGTACAAAATGAGACAAAACTAAAAAAGAAAAAGTAGACAAGGGATAGCATTTTTAGAGGTTTAAGATAAATATAGCAAGAAAAATGACAAACTGCCAATTAGACCAGGATAGGGGTTGGATTTGTGGCCAAACATTATGGAACCCTGTTCTGATACAAAAGGTAGATTGGTTCCAGCAAAGCTCTGGAATCTTTTAGGTTTATTAAGAAAATGTTGTCTTTTTCTCTTAGTTGTGTGGAGCTATGATTGGGTAAAATCTGAAAATCAATCTGACCCAGTGAAACTGCTTGTCAGAAAACTTTAGTCTCATATTTCCCCAAACCACTGGAGATTTTGAGCTTTTTTTTTGTCAAATTGTCTTTATTGAGATTATAGTGGTATGGAAATCAAAACACTGACAATAAAGCCAACTGCCAATATCAAACAGCAGCCACTGATAGTTCCAGAGTCCCAACACAACTGGCATATAGCACACAGTGCGATTGCGGCATTGAACGTCTTGTACATCTGTCAATAAAATGAAAACATATAGCATAATACCACTGAGGTTATTTTTTTAAACTCCAAACACATAAAGGGACTATGTTTTTTTTGTAAAAGTTGATATTTTTCCCAAAGTCCATTTCTGCATTGGAATTTTTGACTACTACCATACTTTCACTAGGACCAAGCTACTTTGTGTATCTGATCAGGGCTCCACTGTAGTCAGTCTTAAATAGCACATAGGTCCCGTCTACCGATTCCACATACATCCATTGTTTTTTTGTGTTATTTAGACTATATTTGTCTGAAATTTCAGATACATGTAAATGTAGAGACAAAAGAATTTAACAGATGTTTGAAACTTTTTTCAGTGTTTGCATTTTTAATTAAAATGTTTGTTACATATTTTGAAAAAGCTATCCACATTCAACCCATTACCATTAGAATGTTTTCCAGTATTGATTTTCCCACTTAATGTCTGAAAACTCAAAAAGGTAGAGGGTCTCATAAAAGTTTATAATCTATTATTCATTTTTATATAAAAGAATCTGGAACTTGTCAAATAAACACACTTTCCTACTTGGGATATTCATTTTTACATTTTCATTCCTGTCCTAAATCTCATTTTAACAAGTTTTCTGGGAGCATGGATAAAGTCAAGCACACGGGCTGCTCAACAGCAGTGCTTTTTACAGCTTTACAATGGAAGCTTTCAACTTACTTATTGATGAATTGACACTTCATATGAAAAGTAATAGTAAATATAAATGTTTAGTTCATTACAGTAATTTTGACCTTTTTCAATGAAGATTTAAAAAATGTATATACAATTTGCCATGCAGGCTGGTTTAATCTTTAATATGGAGTTAGCCAAATATCCAAGATCCCTTTACTGACAACTCACTGCCTGTGGCAGGGATTCTTGATACCCTAATCAAAAAAGATATAGAGAAGCTCTGCACGATAGCTGAATCTCATGATTATTCTTTAAGGGTCATATTGGTATGTCTTATTGGTCGTACATATTGATTTGGAAGACAAAACATCATTCCATTCTATGATTTACCCTCAGACTCGGTCCCTTCTCAACTTGCTCCCCACCCCACTCAGTCCAGACACTTCTCTCTGCTCTTACTCAGCATGAGAGAAGTGCAGTAATGGGACCCTGCGCTTGGTCTCCACTCAGCTGAGCAACACAGCTTGGGTGGAGAGTTTTAAGTATGCATGTCAGTTTGACCAGCCTCAGACCGCCAGCCAAACCGACATGCACACTTCAGGGCATATTTATACTCTGTTTGCGCCGAATGTGCATAAAAACTTTTGACGCACAGTCGGCGCAAACCGTGCACCATATTTAAACTTTGACGCCCGCGAACTCCAAAATTCCGTCATTTTCTGGATGCAGGAAACCGCCTTGCGTTATTGACATGCAAGGTAGGCGTTCCTGTCCAAAAAATGACAAACTCCAGTGTGCCTTATTTATGCTACCGTGCAAAAAGTACGCACGTCCGGGAGGCGGAGGCGGAAAATGACGCACAGCCTGATTTGGGTCAGGGCAGGCATTAAAATAGGGCAAACACACCTGTACTTAATGAAAACTCACAGAAACAGCAGCAGAGCTCCAAAAGGAAGACATAGAGGTGCATTTCTTCCAGCATGCA
This sequence comes from Pleurodeles waltl, assembly GCF_031143425.1. Taxonomy (NCBI): domain Eukaryota; kingdom Metazoa; phylum Chordata; class Amphibia; order Caudata; family Salamandridae; genus Pleurodeles; species Pleurodeles waltl. Next base: position 859,583,318 of record NC_090448.1, on the reverse strand, counting down.
CACAGACGCAGAGCACAGGACCAACAACAACAGCTTCCACAACACCAGCAGGGTTCCCAAAGGCACCGCAGAAGGCAGGAGAGGATATTCCGCACCAGGACAATCCTTCTGGGACTCCGCTAACAAGACATCATTCAGAGGTACAGGCTCAACTGGCAAGCCATTCAGCAGCTGCTGCGCAACATTGAGCCACAGTTGGCACCCAGCTTGCAGACACCCCGCACCATTCCACCAGAAACCAAGGTGCTAGCTGTACTACACATGTTGGCAAGTGGCTCCTTTCAAACCACTGGTGCCCTGGTTGCTGGGATCTCACAGCCATCATTCTCTGCCTTCCTACCCAAGGTACTGGTTGCTATCATCTCCCCCACACCCCGCCACATCAGCTTCCCCACCACACAGCAGAAGCAGCAGGAGACAAAACAGGGGTTTTACCAAATTAATGGCTTCCCACAAGTCCTTAGTGCCATTGACTGCACACATGTACGCATTGTGCCACCTGCTGCAACCGAACAGCTATACTGCAACAGTATGCACACACACTCCATCAATGTGCAAGTCATTGTCGATCACCGGGGTTTGATCACCAACATCGTGGCAAAGTATCCTGGGAGTGTACATTATTCATTCATCTTCCGTCATTGCACCATCAATCAACAATTCCAGGATGGACGATATGGAAATGGACTTCTTGTTGGTAAGTACAGAAACCCAGTTATATACACACTGCACAGCAGCCCTCTAGGACACACAACACATATACCACAACATCAACACGTGGACAGGAAGACAATGAGGTAGTGACACCGCTAGGCATGTTTGATATCAACATCCAATGGGATACACACCTAGGGACAAATGACTGTTCCAAATAACAACAAATGCCACTCCACAGACACAAGGGGACAATTTAAAACAACACAATGACAATGACATACGTACTGTGTAATGGGTGTGTAATGTTTTTTCCTGCTGGTCAAACACCATGCCACACATAGCATGATGATGGCTACATTGAAGGTCACATGCAATCATTGAGGATGTACCAATATCTCACATCACTCCTGCTCTCACATTGCCCACTACCAATAAGCAAGTGGACTGTGTGAAGATCACATCTTCATGGGACAATATTGAAAGTGCACATTCCTACACATACGCATTGCGACAAATTAACACACACAATTGATGTACAAGCATACGGACCTTCTGAAAATCCAAATCACAACCTCACAACCAAGTTAGCCATCTGAACTAGAACATGTTCGGTAGTATAGGTACACGCTACAACCCGAGTCGACTTGGCAAGGGCAGAGAAATAGGTCTGCAGTGAACTTGTCACACATGTGAAATTAGTGCATAGTCAATTGTTAACACGTCAGTGCTGAAAACGTACAGAGATGTGTTGCACATTGTCACCTTGCCATATCAAAGGGTCTCACTGATGGTTAAATAATTCTATTGCATATGTGAAATTGGATGGGATGTCCAGGGTATATAGATGCAACCGTGTGACCACCACTGTGGAATTGATTCTGTGTATGGAAGTATCATGACACCTATTTCACATGACACAATGCAAGGGAGTACACACTGTAATGCAACTCTACAAAAATACTGCTGACATCCGGTCAAAAGCCAAACACCTGTTCAGATAAGGAAACAACCCAATGCTGATGGTACATCCTAGAAGCCTAGGATGCCACACAATAACACAAACACTGATGAGTCACAGGCAACACAAGAGAACAACTGCCATACAAATTGATAATCATGTTGCAAGGTACATCAACATGTTCTCACTCATTTTCTCTTTCAGCTGATCAGGTGTATGGGATCCAGCCATGGATCATGACCCCATTTGCAAACCCAAGCACTGCAGCAGAGCGTGCCTATAATGAGGCACATAGGAGGACACGCACCATAGTCGAGAGGACCTTTGACATCCTGAAGTCAAGATTCAGGTGCCTCCACATCACTGGAGGCAGCCTCCTATACTCACTAGAAATGGTGTGCATATGTGCAAGAAGGAACATTCCCTTATATGAACCTGACCCACAAATGCCTGAAGAGGAGGAAGAGGAGGATGCTGTCAATCAACATGAGGGGTACCATCCAAACACAGCTGCAGGATTGCATCGGAGAACAAATATTGTCCAACATTTCTTTTAACTCTACTCATCCATCACCACTGTCTTACCATATGTCAATAAACACCTATGCTATTCACTATATCATGGTCTGGATAATCATTTTTGCATAACATTATCTCTAACTATCAGAATCAGAGTGTAGCCTCATGGAGCATTGCTGAAATACAGATTAGGACCCAGAAAATTCCAAATCTATTTTGATGCGTATGAATGTACAGCCACATTCACATGCACTGTAAATGACATATATCCTGTACATTTCACATTTGAAGGGCAATAGCAGAGGACCACATCTATTTCACACATACACGTTGGCAACATGGTTCATTGCAGCATATGGCACACAACTAAGACACCATCAGTCAATAAGAGAAAAAAATGCCTCATACATGAGGCAGTGGATGTGCTATTGCATTGGTGACAAGAAGGTATGACCAGACCCTTGACAGCAGTAAGTTTTACATCACCTATCTTTGCAAGGACTGTGTGTGTCAAGATTTCCATATAAGCATCAAATAGATAGCACAAGTGCCCCAGGTATGACTAGCATTGCTCACATGACATCCCCTGCACATGGCAGCCCATGTCCTAAGTCCAGCCACCCCCATGTTCCCTGTCTCAGCCCACCCTTCTTCCGAGGTCCCTGGAATGGGAATATGTGTCCCCAGATAATACCTCCTCTACACACACCCAGACTCACAATGTTAATCCAGTGTGCTTCCGTCTTTAGTGTGGTATGCCATAGTAATTGTACTTCTGTCTGCATGGACATCAGGTTCAATAATGCACTGGCTTGTAGTCTGTAGGACCTGTAATCACCTGTACATTGCTTCCCATGTGAAAGGTACCGTTGGCCCTTTGAACTTGAATCTAGCCTACAGGACTTGTGAGAGACTGATGCTCAACACACCTGTGAGCACCTCCATGGAGACCAGACATTTGAACATGCACTGCCCTTGCAGCTGCCTGGAACAGCATAGAAGCTGCCATTTTATCTATAACACTGTTATGCATTGACGTAAATATCAGCTGTGTAACACAGCCCTTGGGTTAATGTGTTACGTTCCAAGACACAGGAGAAAAACTGTTTCCACAGTGTTGTTCCACCTTTGACCAGTCTCAGTCTGACCACTGTGTATTTACCTTGTCACATGTTGGGATCCTGATTGACCCTTCATCCTGTTAGCCTGACTGGCTCCTGTCTTTGCGTTACCCTAAAGGTTCCTTGTGGCTACATTTGTATCATAGTTGCTTTCCCAACCCTCACATTCCTCCTGGGGTATTGTGTCAGGTGGGTCTACAATGCATACTCAAATACATTGTATAGCATAATCAGTTTATTTATCATATCATGGGGGGGAACTTGTCTCCAAATAGCCGAATGATGGCCTATCCCTTGTCTGGGTTTCATGTTTGCATGAGTGACAAATAGTGACAGTGTACCATGGCTGAATGCATGGATCAGGTATGGTCCCTCCAGCACAACAAATAATGTCAGATAATGTGCAAAAATGTCTACACATGTTAGGACCTTGACAGTCCACACACTGATTCACATTGTTCCCAACATCTTGATGGGGCTTCTGTTATGAATAGCTGTAAGATTAATAAGCACAGAGGCACTGATGTTCCCAGATGCAGTGGGAATTTTAGAGGCCAACCTGTGTACAAATGTTGTGAGGACACCTGCCGGTAAAAGAATCCTGAGATAGTACCTTTGTCAGCAAACCAAGGTTGCCCTGTTGACAGTCTCATAACATGTCTGCAGTGACAGAGCTGGACCATCCCCATGTGTGTCCTCATTTCCTCATTGGCTTTCCTTCTAGTGATCTGCGAAGGATACTTTGAAGATACAGGAATTGGCTCCACAGACTCATGACTAGACCTGCATGTAGCTGTGACAACATAGACCCTAATAAGGATACAGGATAAACATTGGCCCACACACATGAACCAGACACCTCTGTGCATTTTACCACTGGAAATATGTGAACATGTGCTGCTTGGTCTGCTGGTCCTCCACTGCCACAGGAGAGACATGGCTCAGTTATATGACTCCAACTGTGGCGTAACATTACAATTGTGTATTATATTTGGGACTCAGTGTCACAAACACGGTACCCACATAGCATTATCCGATGCCTGACTCATGGTGGGTAAACAAACAAGTGCCTAGGAAGTAGTATCCAACATTCCAGGACATGTGATGGCTAAGTTTTGGAACATTGCCATGAACAACCGTCTGTTATCTATCCTGTGCATGCTTTATCATTGGTGGTGCTTATGTTCCAAAAAACCTAGGAAGGGCACCCAGCAGTTGTTGCTACATGTATGACTAACACATGACCACTCTCATTTCCACACTGACTAGCATCTGATGGTTGGACACATTGAATCCACATGCATACAAGCATATTTGCAAAAATGCATCTTGTGATGGTCACACAGTGGGACAACAACGATAGTAGTAGCCAAATCACACACATTGACCCATAGGCATTGAGTTACTGTATTGATTTGCGTCTCCTTGCTATCTTCTCTTGATGCAAAACATGCCCACACTGGGTAATACCTAATTGTATCTCACATGTTTGGCCATCTATTGTGTCAGTGAAGTGTACATATCCGGTACAACAGAGGATCATGGTCCGCAGTTGTATGATCTGTCACATGTGCCCATACACCATAATGCCCAATGTGGGTGCAATCAGCCTAACTCTGTATTGTCACAACTGTCATGTACTCTTACAAATCTAAAATTACCCAAACCCAGTTAAAGACAAAAATGCGGACGCATACGCGTCAAAAAAGACGCACATGCGTCAAAAAAGATGCACATGCGTAAAAAAATGACGCATATGCATCGAAATATGACGCACATTGCCAGGAAACATCCATTGGCCCTGAGCTGTAATTCCCACACTGTACCCCCTGAAATTGGTTAAGTATGAAACATATTTCAAATTATGGATGCAGGGTAATCTCTAAGCATGTGCATCAAAAAAAATGACGCACAGACTGTAAGCGTCACAATATTTTGACGTATAACAATAAAAACGCACCATATTTGAGGCAGGAAGTGATGTAATAGGATATCCTGTTTACATAATTGGTACAGTGGGTGTACTTTCACTTTCACTTTGCAGTCTGTGATATTTCCTGACTGTGTGGCTGTGTTTTTAATTGTCTCGCTGTGCATTTTGTGATTTTGTCTCCAGTGTGGACTTTAAATTGTCTTTTGTGATTCATAACTGTCGGTGGTATCCTGTCTTAGTGTTTTTTTGGTCATTTGTAGTGTCAACATTTATCTTTGTTGTGTTGGGAGTCTGTGTGGTTACTGGTATTTTGGGTACAGTTGGGCTGTGTTCTTAGTTATTTTGCATTTCCCTGTCCTACATTCCCTCTATTCTCCTCTGTACCCCTTTATTCCCTTTTTTTGTGCAAGCATGCTGGGTAGCCCTCTTCTTGCCAGGATGGGAGAGGAGGAGCTGGGTGGGTTTATTTGGCTGGTGTGCCACTTCCTACCCTTAATGATCAAGGCAGGTGGTCGTGTGATACAAGGCTATCACACAGAGGCAAAGAGGCTCCGGTGGGCAAAGGTGTTGTACCATCTCCAGAGAATATACAACACACCGCGCAATGACCACCAGTTGACGCACCGCTGGGCTGACCTTGTTGCCAGGGAGCAAGACCTGCTGGACCACCTGGGGATTGTGATTGGTGGCCCTCTTGGTGAGTACAAATCAGAGTAATGTGCACGTTTAAATGCTCTGTAGTGACAGTAGCTGATTTGTTCATATGCTGCAGGCAATGTTTTTGATCATGTGGAATGCCAGTTAAACATACAGGGCCATAGTTCTACTTAGTACCGCAAACGCAACCTGTTTTGAAGCAAGAGCAGCGCAAACTCACAAAATACTATTGTAATTTATCAGTTTGTGCTGCCTTTGTGTCAAAAAGCAGCACAAATGCGGTGCAAAACGTGTATAGATATGGGCCACAGTTGCCTGTGAGGTATACAATATTTCCTACACATTACTGTCATTTGCAGACGCAACAGCTAGTCTAACTTTCAAAACACAACAGGAGCCTGTATATTAGTGCTGGCTTCACGTCAATTGATGATGCCATTGTGGCTCTAACATATGTTTCATGTATGGTCTGTGAGTGTATCAGGAAACATATTTTTGAAATCCATTTTTTTTCAATAAATAATGTGTCTCTCAATTGTTTTCGGATAAATGTCTGAACTGGATACTGACACACATGTAACAAGTTATAGCTTACCTCAGGTATCATCTTAGACTGATATTTTGAGTTTGTAGTGCCACATTTAAATTAGGGATTGATGGCAAAAGGTATGCACACGGGTTCATATCTCTATGGTTGGTGCAACTTACCATAGCTGGGGCACATCAAATGAAGAAAATGATACAAATTGAGGGCTAACAGCTATCCCCGGCCCTCTTTACATTGTACCTGTGTGTCTTAAATTGGTCTTAGTCACTATGTCTGGGTGACTGGTATTGCATTCCTCACAGAAAGTGGCTTTGCATGTCTTTCATGGATACACATGATGAGAGGAATACACACCATGAATTTGTCTGCTAACTAATGAAGGAGCATGTTTGCCACCACATGATAGGCAGGATCACTGCATGTGTGCAGATATGTGTGGCACCACTCATTGGAGTCCCCGGGTCTGTACATGTGCAGTGATATGTAGGATGCAGTATCATCATGTCTGAGAGGCTTGACTTTCTGAGTTAATATTACACATAGTATTTGTATTTGGAAGTGTTGTACAGTGCACAGACAGTGAGCACATTTCTCCCTTCCATGCCTTACAGTGGACCTGCACCCTACACTATCAGAGAGGTGGCTCGTTTGCGGACCCAGACATCTCCAGTAAGTGTTGATATTTCTGTTGTGTGTTGTGTTTGCTGATGATGTGTGATTGACTTCTGTGTGTTGGACACATTGCAAGGTGTGATGCGCTGGTCAATGATCGGTTTTGTTCCTTGAGTGGAGGATCATTTTTTCCCCATCTTTCAGTTGGCTAATCATTAGCGTATTGTCATAATTAGGGATTGTAGGTCAGTCCTGTAGGCACAACAATGTGAATAGGGATGAGTTATGTGGATAACATTTGAAATCAGAAAATGTAGCAGTGGACCATATTAGTGATTTAGTCAGCAAGTCAGACCCTGATTCTCCCAGAATAGGGGTGCCAAAGTCTTACCCACAGACTTCTGATTCCCTATTCACTAATGAACATGTTTGACTGTATGTTTAATTTCCTAGCAGCATTTAGCTCCAAATGTTGTACTACCAGTATGAGGCACTTGAGTACAATGGCCTAGGTGTGCATGCAGCTCATGGCCAGGGGTGTGCTTGCATCTATCTGTTTGTTGTAAGTCTTGGGTTACTGGTAGGAAATGATGTTGACAATGGTCTGCATTTCCAAAGATAAGTGTTGATGGGATTGTTCAAGGTTTGGGTGTATCCTAGTTGGACTTCCTCCTTACCTGTGGTGTGCTGGCCAAAACTATGTACAGCTTTGCAAAGCTTCCTGGGTGTCCTTGTTGTTTGAAATTATTTGTTGCTTGTCCACTCCCCCACAGGCATAGGGTTGTGAATAGTGCACCTAGGACTGATGATCCAAGTTTAGTACACAGACATGTAAATCTGTAAATCACTTGTCCAAACATGATTAGCAACTGCATTCTATACTGGCAATTCCATTTACAACTTGCAGATCTTGTGGCCCTGGATTGTCATTAGGAAAATTGTAATTTGTTGGCCTTTGAGTGGTGGAGGATTTGCAGCATGATTTTTACCTGACAAATGGCTGAACAATGATGCCAAAGTCATTCCAGTTGTTATCCATTTTTTAGGGTTTTGATGTGCTGTTTGATGATAGGAAATGTGTAGGCTGGCCTGGCATGTACTGCCTCAGGGACAATCAGTGATCTGTATGATGATATGGGCTGTTTCAGGTACATTAGATGTATTGTCTGATTAACTTCTTGAGCCATTTCACACAATGAAGTACCTAATGTTTGGTTTTCTATTTGTCTTAACAGCTGCCAATATGACTCCCATCCAGATTCAAGAGTTTCAGCACAGGGCAATGCGTTACCGCCACATTCTGGATGTGGAGTCTGGGTTCCGCAACATGGCAAGGCGTTATCGCCATGAAAGAGCCTTCAGAGTGTGGGGGCATTTGCCAAGGTGCCCTTCGGTGTCCACCACAGCTACCACCACCAGCACCACCACTACCACCCAAGTGGCACCAACATTAGCAGGGACCTTTGCTGGACCATCATCATCCACAGCTCCAGGACCTGTCACAGCACCACCTGCACCTCCTCCTACAGACATGGCAGCAACAAGGGCCCATACTTCCTCCACTGGCACACAGACCACCCCATAGACCCTGCAGCTTTTAACCAGATACAACAGAACTTGGACTGTGTGTTGCGTAAAATGACCAGGCTGCAGCAGGAGGTGGCACAAGTGAATCAGAGGGTGTGTGCCATCAAAAAGACCCTGCAGAGGGCCAACTTGTAGGTTTACACTCAGCCATGATTCCCTCCCCTCCCTCCCCTTTCCTGATTCTTTAATTTAGTAGGTTTAGGAGGCTTAGGGGGTCATTCTGACCCCGGCGGTCTAAGACCGCCGGGGCCAGGGTCGGCGGGAGCACCGCCGACAGGCCGGCGGTGCCCCGCAGGGCATTCTGACCGCGGCGCTTCGGCCGCGGTCAGAAGAGGCAAACCGGCGGTCTCCCGCCGGTTTACCGCCGGTTTACCGCTGCCCTTTGAATCCCCCATGGCGGCGCAGCTTGCTGCGCCGCCATGGGGGATTCTGACACCCCCTACCGCCATCCTGTTCCTGGCCCGCCCGCCAGGAACAGGATGGCGGTAGGGGGTGCCGCGGGCCCCCGTAAGAGGGCCCCGCAAAGTATTTCAGTGTCTGCTAAGCAGACACTGAAATACGCGACGGGTGCAAACTGCACCCGTCGCACCCCTGCAACTCCGCCGGCTAAATTCTGAGCCGGCGTCCTCGTTGCAGGGGCATTTCCTCTGGGCCGGTGGGCGCTCTTTTGGAGAGCGCCCGCCGGCCCAGAGGAAATGTCTAAATGGCCGCCGCGGTCTTTTGACCGCGGTGCGGTCATTCAGCAGCGGTAGCTTGGCAGAATCAGGCCCTTAGTGTTACGTTAGTATAGGCTGTTAGTTTAGTTAGTAGTAGTGTTTGGGGGTGGGGGTATCATACTTTTTACAACTGTTTTTTATTATGTATGTGTAGACGATGTTGGGGTTTTGATGTTTAAAAAAAAAAATATATATATATATATATATTTGTTTAGTATAAGATAGTATTTGTTTAGGTTAGTATATGTTGTCCTCCATGTGTCCCGTCTTATAAGTGGGGTGGGGGGGCTGATGTTTAGATCATTTTGTTAAATGTGATTTTAGTTTAGCTTCGGTTAGTTAGGGACAGTTGTGGGTAATGTGTAGTTAGAGTAGTTTAGGTTAGGTAAGGTGTTTCCCCTTGTTTTAGCTTCTGTTTTTACTGTTTAATAGATATCTAGGTTACCCTTTACAGTGTTAGTCAAGTGCTTGTAGATCAGGGCCTTGGCATGAGTGAACAGTGTCTCTTTTGTCTTAGCTTTTGTGTTCCATGCTGCAACCATATCCCAACTGAGCTGTTACATTGGCAGCTACACCAAAGCTACTTAGCTAAGATTCGGCCATCCATTGCACCCACCACTCACGGTTACTATGGATCCAAAAGTGTGGTTATTTTGTGATGTATGTTTTCAATGTCACATACTTTGCTAACAGATTTGGTATTGAGGACACTGTGTTAAGTCTGCCTGCAGCCTGATGTCCAAGCAAATCCTTATAAGGTGAGTGGTAGTAAGCTCTCATGTAGTATGGTATACATAACTCACACCTATCATTTGTTACAATGTTCAGCCCAGTGACTTATTGGTTTGGAAACTCATACACATCCATTCATGCTGTATGGTGTGTGTTAGCTAAAAATTGGGGCAAATGTCACATACGTTAGTTTTGACTTTCAGAAATAATTGAAGGCACTATTTTCTGGCTTAGACATCCCTTGAGGAAGCGTTGTTCGGCCCAACACAGAATTATGGATTTGCCAATGAGGTAGTGAGAGACAATCACAGGGCAGGGTGACAAGATAAACAGTGGGTTGAAGAACAGTCCTCAAGTACAGTTGTTGCAAGACTGGCATCTTATGAAGCACAGGACCTTGGTAATAGGTGGCCATGTGGCAGGGACTAGTGCTACCAGGTACTCTTACGGGTGAAGATGATCTGTTCCACGTCTTTATCTTCTGATGTGTGTGTTGTCTCCTCTGCCCTTGGTGGTGGTGGTTGTGAAGGGGCAGCACACACCTCAGTGTTTGAAGATGTGGAATCAGACATCCCGGTAGTTGCCAACTGTGGGGCTCCTAAGGTCAGTACTGCAGCAAGGAGGAGCTGCTGGTTCTTAAGAATAGCAGCCACATCACGGTGGTAGCCAGGGCTGCCCTGAGGGGTTCAATATTGCATTCGTGCACGCGTTGACAGAACTGTTGTTGTAGGTGTTGGGTCAACTCTGTTACAGCTGTGCTGATTTCCTTCAACCTTTTTTCAAGTTCCTGAAAGATTGTTGTTCGCCCTTGCATAGATGTTGCCTGTTCTTCAGTTGACATCATGCACAAACGCACCCCCTCTAGGCTGGCTGCCATATTTTGCATCCCCACCCGCACCTCCTTGGCCTGCTCCCCCTGTACCCCAACTACATTTAGCTCAAAGTTGGTGGCAGGGTCGTCAGTGTCCTCAGCTGGCAGGTCGTACAATAGGGGTGGCAGGTGGGTCCTCTGTGAGGGCTGCTAGTTCTGTGCTCCTCCTTGTGACTGAAGGTGGGGTCTGGAGGGTTCCAAGGACATCTTGGAGGGTCTGCTGGCTGATGTTTGTCAGCTCGTCATCCATGGCATCAGGGTAGTCCTAAACAGGCATATCCGCAGGTGAGCCATCGTCCTCTGCAATGAGATATGGTACAATTAGTGTGCCTGTGTTGTGGTATTTGTTATGTGACATGCCTGGCTTCCGATTATTTTCACATTGTGATCTTGGTTCCTGGTCATTGTTCCTGTCTTTCATATTAGCATTCTCCCAGGCTTATGCCCCACCTGCATGTCACATGTATTGTGGTGAGTTTGTGGACTTGTCAGCATCACATCCTCTAGGTGTTGGTTCAGGCCAAATTGTGAATTGCCACCTTCTTGTCCTACTCAACCCTCCGTCTACTTCCATTCTCATGGTGAGGCCTTTCACTGGCTGTGGGTGTTCTGATGGCACTAGCACCACACTTAACAATCTGGAACTGCCCAAGTCTCTGATCTTTCACATCCACCTATGTGTTGTTGAGATCTAGCATATACTAGGTATAGCACTGGTATGGCACGATATGGATGTCAGCATTGGTGATGTGTACTGCTGATGGAGAATGTGTGGTACATTGGGTTGCACTGATTGTCCTAGCAGTGTTCCATTTCCTCCTCTGACTGTGCAGGTGTATTTCTGTAACCAGTTACATGTGTCCTCCCCCTCAATGCTGTTGTCTGAGCAGTATGGCATTTGGGATGTTGCATGGTGTCATTGGAGCTATTGTGACCCAGGCAGAGGGTGGACCCTGACATATGCAGAATGGGTATGACATTAGTGCTGTGTACCTCCTAATGTTTATGACAATGGCTGATGTTTGTAGCAACTATGGACAATCACATTTGACAAGAGTGCGACATTTATATTGATTTCAGGAAATTGATAATGTTGTCATCCTGAATCCTCTAATTTGGGTGTGTTTGATCCATGGGGACGTTACTGCCATTAGCTACTTGACCTACACACACAGCAGAGGTGGTAGTGGCAACTGTTGTCAATGTTACATTCCACTTGCAGATATGGCCAGAGGTTGTTAATTGGACCCTAGTTAACAGGGAGAATACTGGCTGACGTGTGATGGGCTGCCAGTTTAGCGTTGTACCCTGCCCTCCTGGCCTGGCTTTACCTTTGCAACATCCTTGGCATGGCAGCATACCCCCATGCAAAGGTTGTTGGTGTGGTGTAGTATTGTGCCCCAGGTTTCCTCTGTACAGTCCATGACCCCTTGCTGTGCCCCTTTACCCATGCCACTCGCTGAATATCATGACTCACATGCATTTTGTAGTAGGTATGTCCACCCCCCTGCTTACAGTTAACATTTGTGCATTTTAATTCCCCATGCGACTTACCCTGCATGTGTGTTGTCTCCTGGTAGTCTGCACTGTCCTGTCCTTAAATCCCTGTGACGATCTCCTCAGGGATGACGGCTGCGACCATCTCCTCCATATGGTCCAGGGCCTCCTGCGGACTCCCACCTCCAGTCTGCAGTGCTGCCTTCCTGGCCATCTTTTCCTTGGTCCTGCGCTTGCAGTAATGCCAGCGTTTCTTGCACTCGATGACTGTTCTCTGTACTTCTGCCACACTGTTAATCTTGTCAACAATTTGTTGCCATATTGCTTCTCTCCTACTGTTTGGCAACTTTGAGGTGGCAAACAGTTGGTGCTGGTGTTCCGTCACCTCTTTCACCAGAATTTCCTGCTCCTCTTCACTGAAGCAACACTTCCTTTTCTTCTTCTCTCTGTCCTGGGCCTTGTGTGGGTCCTCCTGGCTGGATCCTGGTCTTTTGTCATCTTCCTGGGGTCTGTGCAAGCATCTGAGAACCATTTTGGATCTCTCCTTAGCACATTTTGCAGTGTTTGCGCCGCTGTTTGATTCAATTGCGTCAAAAAACAGCACGTATCCGGTTTGCGACGTCTTAAACCGGCCCACAGTCATTTTCACCATGTTAACGTTTTTTTCCTTTACGAGGTGATGCATTGGTTTGAGTAAAAAAAAATGACTCACACCTGTGGTTTGCGCCGCCGTGCGTCAAAGTATAAATTTGACACCTGCACGGCGCAAAGAAATGGCATTAGCCGGCGGTAATATTTTTGACGCAAAACAGTGTTGGCGCAGTTTTGCGTCAAAAAGTATAAATATGGGCCTTACAGTGCACCTAGCACTCCTCTTCCCACTGCTGGCCATGCCACGTCCTAGACAGGCAGACATGCAGTGGCTGACTCAGCAGAAAAATACTTTTATTATTATTTTATTTTTCTGCTTTTAACTGCCTTTCAGCAGTGGGGTGATGCTCCTCTGCCGTAGCTGAGGGGCACCCCTGTCTGCAAGCCTATCCAGGCAAACCATGACACATATTAGCTGATCGAAGTCAAAATGCACATGAATGACGTGTGAGTATTCAGCATCAACAATGCAAAATAAATAATACAAAGCTGATAAATAATGCTATTTATTAGGTTTGTGCTCTTGCTCCCAGAGATCTACAGGTAATCCCGATGGCTGATTACATTCTGTAAGGTGCTGTAGAATCATTATTTCGACATGGGTTGTCATTTCTTGAAGTGCTTCAAAAACATGAACAATATCTTATCCGAATAAGCGTCCAAAACCATGGTTTAAACCCTACTGTAGAGTGAATATTGGGAAATGTAACTCTGAACTTTCATAATATCACAGGCTCCCTTCAAAGCTCTCTTCTACGTGGTGGTTCAATTAACAACTTTGGGAGCTCCTTTACCATAGATCAGCTCATGCTATGACCACTAGAGGTACTGCATCTGTTGATTCTCACACTTGATTCTCACACCCCTGCATACCCTTTGTGTGCACTCTTCATCCCTGCTGACACTCTATATTCTCGTCTGATGACTGCAACCCCTTTGCGTGTCCCCTTGACTCTGAATCCCTTCCAAGGGCCCAAACCTTCATCGGTCCCTCTGAGTTACCCCAGTCCGTTTATGTGCACATTCACTTAAATACCTTGGTGCTTCTTTGACTGTATATTACTATAATAATATGAAGATAGCACCCATGCAGATAAATCAAGGCTTCCTTCATTTTACAGTATCTTAAATTCTGCTCAAAATTAAAATAAGTTGCATTGCTGACTCTAGCTGTGCCTGGATGTGTAGGTAAATTAGCTTCATGGTAATTAACAGGTGGGTTATTCAGAGCAGTTTTTGTTCTTGGCAGTTACTGAAATTGTACGTATTTCCAAGAACAGTGAACACATCCTATGTTGTTTTTCCTAAAATATTTCATTTTGAAATGTGCACATAAATAATAACACAATAGTCATTTTTTTATTGCAACGACTATGGAGAGAGAGGCTGAGTAAATAATTTGTACTTGGAAATGCTAGCCGAGAAAATTGTATGTTTTATGCAAATATCTTTGAATACATAAAGAATAAAGTTTACTTTTCTTTTTTCAGTTCAGATTTCGATATCATGTTATTTCAAGGGTGGAGTCTGAAAGAGTGGGGTCAGAATGACTGTTTGACTCATTCGGTCAGTTAACTAATCTTACTAGGCTGTTGCTGAAATGCCTCACCTGCTCGATGATCATCATTCATGCTCATCAGAGGGTAAGATAACTCTTTATGAAGTCTGAGAACCTCATTTGAAGCCAATGCCTATTGTCAGCATTAAGAAAGGACTTGGTGAAGAAGTTATGAACTGCTTGATAGAATGTAAAACTGCTATTAAAGAAGAGAAAGCTTGCTTCTACTCTAACAAACCTGAGTCCACCAATTCATCAAGAAAGCGAATTAAATTGATCAATCTGCTCTCTACGCACACTACACCTGTCAGTATAGAATGTACCCAAGAATTCTGTAATTGTCTGGCAAGATTTTTCCAAACTAAATTGTTGAATATATAGGAAATTTGACTTGCTGAATACAGTCTCCGGGATCTCTATCTGTGAGACTTCGAAGGTGGAATGTAGCCTATTAAAGTCTAGAGAATCTGGTGACAATCAAATAATAAGACTCTAGCGTCTCCTGCTTGACCCCTGAGCAAGTGTAGTTGTTCCTTCTCAGGATGAAGTTGGGATCTCCTTCAGGACCATTTCACCCTAAGACCCTGCAGCTGGTAACTAAGAAAGTTGTTCCTTTCCTTGCAACCACTATCAATAAAGCATTAGCTTGGGAATGTACCCTCAATTGTTGAAAAGAGCCGTTGTTAAGCCTCTTCTTTAAAAAAAACTAATGTGGACCCCACAGATTTGAAAAACTATAGGCCCATTTCTTTGCTGCCTCCTGCATCTAAAATCTTGGAGAAGCACCTTAATTTACAATTGGTGGCATACTTGGAGGATTATGAATTGTTAGATCCTTCGCAATTTGGGTTCAGAACCAACCATGAGACAGGAACTCCTTTGGTTTTAGTTGTTGATCACATCCATTCTGAGGTTGATGCAGGACAGCCTGCGGCATTGATCCTTTTGGATCTATTTGCAGCTTTCAATACCATTTCTCCTGCCCTGCTTGCTAATCGACTATGAGATCTGGGGCTTTTTGGGTCTACATTTAGGGGGTCATTCTGACCCTGGCGGTCATTGACCGCCAGGGTCAACGACCGCGGGAGCACCGCCAACAGGCTGGCGGTGCTCCCAAGGGCATTCTGACCGCGGCGGTATGGCCGCGGTCAGAAAGGGAAAACCGGCGGTGTCCCGCCGGTTTTCCGCTGCCCTGCAGAATCCTCCATGGCGGCGCAGCTTGCTGCGCCGCCATGGGGATTCCGACCCCCTCACCGCCATCCTGTTCCTGGCGGTTTTGACCGCCAGGAACAGGATGGCGGTGAGGGGTGTCGTGGGGCCCCTGGGGGCCCCTGCAGTGCCCATGCCAATGGCATGGGCACTGCAGGGGCCCCCGTAAGAGGGCCCCAAAAAGATTTTCAGTGTCTGCCGTGCAGACACTGAAAATCGCGACGGGTGCTACTGCACCCGTCGCTCCCTTCCCACTCCGCCGGCTCCATTCGGAGCCACTTCCTCGTGGGAAGGGGTTTCCCGCTGGGCTGGCGGGCCGCCTTCTGGCGGTCGCCCGCCAGCCCAGCGGGAAACACAGAATAACCGCTGCGGTCTTCTGACCGCGTAGCGGTATTCTGTTGGGGGAACTTTGGCGGGCGGCCTCCGCCGCCCGTCAAGGTTGGAATCACCCCCTTGATCTCTTAAACTCCCTTCTTAAGGATAGGTCACACATGGTTGTTACGAACCAATTCAGTTCTGATCCCATTTTTCTGACTTGCGGAGTGCCTCATGGCTGCTCCATGAGAATGACTCATTTTAATCTCTGTTCCCCAATGGCTAAGCTGATGCAGTCCTTTGGACTACAGGCCCTATCCTATGCTGATGACATGCAAATATTTGTGTCTATTTCTAAGGATACGAAAGCCATTGCTGCCAATTTCAAGAAATGTGTGCAGGCAGTAGCCGTCTGGATGAATAGTAACTATCTCAGGCTGAATGGGGACAAGACTGAGGTCTTGGTTTTTGGTAACCAACCTCCCATTTGGAATTATTGCTGGTGTCAAGACATATTAGAGGCATTGCCCATTCTGGAAGACTCTGTCAAAAATCTGAGACTACTAGTGGATACCTAGCTTTTGCTAGCTAGCTATTGCTTGACCTTCAGGTCAATCGTACTATATCCACTTGTTTAAGGATTATTGGGACCATGACAAAGGTATTCCTTTTTATCCCTCTGCAACTTCTGCAAGCATGTAAGCAGGTATATCTTCCCTTGATTTCTTCGAGGTCAGACTATTGTAATGCACTTTATGTGGATGTGGGTATCAATGGGTTGCCAATTGCTAAGTTATAGATGGTACAGAATGCTACAACAAGACTGACACTTGAAATTCCTATCACTCAGTCTTGGTGGGGCTCTCCAAACTGCGTTGGCTTCCAGTTAACAAATGCATTACCTTTAAGGCTTTATGTATTGTTCATAAGGAGATGCAGAATATCGGACCCAGAGGACTGATACCTATGTCCCAGAGATATATTCTTTCTTGACAGCTTTGGTCTGTCAGTTACAAACTTGTAGTCATTCCTAAACTTAGGAAGACCAGGTGGGGAGGGAGAGCCTTTTCTGTGCCCACAGCAAAATTGTGGAATTCTCTCCCTACAGCTTTTAGCGATTTGCAGGAACACACAAGCTTGTCATTCAGTCATTCATTCTGTGTCACTGAGTTATTCCCCACTTCTCTATACTCCTTTTTCAGGGTTACTTTGATAACATATTTCACCACAGTGCTCTTTAAGTCAATTGGCAAGTTCAAGTTTCAGACTTTTTCTAGAGGCAATACATGACCCGCGGGAATCTGAGTGCTGAACAACCACACACAGACATTATTTTAAAATGTGTCACAGAGATCATAAGAATAAAATAGTTATTATGAAAAGAATAGAGTACTGTAGTATGTCCAGGGTTTAGGCAGCGTGTACACTACCGCTTTGCCTATTCAATGTTAACCTGAATGGCAATGGTGTAGACTTTAGGATAGGGAAGAGTCAGCCATTGAATGGGGAACGTGGCTGCTCCCTTTGTTGCAGCTATGCACCACAGAAACTTTCAATATGCTACCACTGGCCAAGACTTGTGCATGGGTGCCTAATGTGGGTTGCCTCAGTGAACCTGGCGTGTGAAATCCATAATTGATTGTCTCCCCCTCCTAAAGGTTTTACCCTGATGGACAAATGTTTGCAGCTTTGAGAGGTCTGGCAGGATCAGCGGCCACACGATATGTTGCAGAATAGTAAATAGACAGGCAAAATTAGGGGGTCTGACAGATGCAGTGCTTGGTGGGTTGCTGTAAACTTTCTCACATCTAGCAGGGGACGGACAGCCTTTTATATTAAGAAAAACAGATCAACGATCTCCCCTGGAGATATCCCATTGTCTCTGACACCTGTCCCTATTCAAAATCGCCATGAATTACATTTAAAGTGGATTCCTTTTCTGTCCTGTTTCAATACTCGTAAAATGGCTGGCATATAATTTGCATTTACGTCAGAATTTTGCTCACTAATCTTGAGAAAGCGAAATGTGTGAAGGTCTTCGACCTTGTTTGGCATTTGCTCTCTAATTTTAATGTATTGTCCACAGCAGGTTTTATTGCATTTTGTATGTTCTCTCTCAATTAACATTATGACATTTGCTTTGAAAACCGATATCGATAGCTGTATGTTCCTTAATGTAAATGTATAATGTGCAGTATCCAATATTTCAGAAGCAATATGCATGCAATGTGTATACATGTTACCGAGCTCTATTATCTATCGTACTATAGGCGTGTAATTGCCAACATCATTGACGTTAATGACACTCATAAATTAAATGGAAACGACCACATCGATGAGCCCTGGTTCTCTCCAGTCTTAGTTCTAATTGACAAATGATGATAATGTGTAAATTATTTGGAATGCCCCTGAACCTCTATTGGTAATGAAATGTGCTGCATAAGTACTATTTCAACATTATTGCTATTGATCTCAGTGCTATGTAAATGTGTTTCCACTTCTTGTAAACGAATATATTTCCAATACCTGTTGATGAGGGGCTTGTTGAATGATCGCATGTTCTCTGACTCTAGGGGGATCACTGCTTAATCTTCATGAGGCCCCCTTTGTGTAGGGAACAGAGAGGAATAAAGTCGTTGCATATAAAAAACGCGGAGAGCCTGGGGACTGGTTCTCACAGGCCACCAGTGCACAACTCTACACTTGGAGGGAGTTTGTGGTAAGTGCAGAAGGAGGCATGTCTAGTGCTTAGATAACTACAAAAGGTAATAAGGGATCCTGATGAGAGTATGGATCATATGTCGGTAGTGTTCAAATACTGGAACTGACTGTGGGCCACCCCTCTTTAATGCATGAAGATTCATATATCCTGGTAGTCCTCTATTTGAGGGCTAAGCAGATAGTTGCAATTACCCTGTGCTGAGAATTCTTACGTGTAGGGAAACCTTATTTTTTCATATCAGGAGAGAAGGGTGTAGGAGGAGCCAAGATGGCGACCGGGAAGGACGCTTCGTAAAGCGCTCCGTCTCGGGCTCGCCTCCAAAACGATTGCGGGGCACCCTGGGGTCGCCAATATCCTCATACAGAGGAGTAACCCGCTCTAGGAGCCTCTCTCCCCTTGCTGACGGCCACGGGGGCGCTGGGGCGGCTGAGTGGAGGAGCCGCCGAGGGACAACATCGCCTCAGGACTGCGGCCGCCATTTTGCCTCGGCGCGAGGCTCGGAGCTCCGTCCCGGAGCCCCTGAGGTGAGGTGGGGGTGCGGCGGTGGGGGGATCCCGTTGCGGGAGGGCAGCGGACCTGCCTCGGGGCTCTCCCCCCCCCCCCTCTACCGCTGGACAACCCTCTCCACTGTCGTGGTGGGGAGGGGCGGTGGGACGGTGAAGCCGTGATTGGGGACCTTGGGCGGTTCCCCCCCCCTTGGCCTGCGTTCTGGCTGCAAGGCGTGCCCCCCCCCTTCGATTTAGGGGGGTCGCGCAGTAAAAGTCACGGGGCTGAACGGAGGAGCCGCCGAGGGACGACATCGCCTCAGGACTGCGGCCGCCATTTTGCCTCGGTGCGAGGCTCGGAGCTCCGTCCCGGAGCCCCTGAGGTGAGGTGGGGGTGCGGCGGTGGGGGGATCCCGCTGCGGAAGGGCAGCGGACCTGCCTCGGGGCTCTCCCTCCCCCCCCTCTACCGCTGAACAACCCTCTCCACTGCCGTGGTGGGGAGGAGCGGAGGGGCAGTGAAGCCGTGATTGGGGACCTTTGGCGGTTCCCCCCCCCTTGGCCTGCGTTCCGGCTGCAAGGCGTGCCCCCCCCTTCGACTCAGGGGGGTCGCGCAGTAAAAGTCACGGTGCGCATCTGGAGCCCTGGCAGTTTGCTCTACACGCCCCCCTGGTCACTCCTAGTGGCTCCTGCAATTCATGAACGTCTGCGGGCTACGAGTGGGGCCCCCCCGAAGTATATTATGACTCCACCATTCCCCTGGTAAGAGGAGCAGAACCCTGCATGGAAGCCCAATTGGAAGTGAGTGCATATGGCAATTGACCTTGTGAGGGTGGGGGACCCACGCCCAGGCCCTGAATCGTTGGAGCCGACATGATGGGCATATTGGATTGACTTCGGAGATCATCCCGCTATCCGTCGCCCCCCCGCTGGCGCCGAGTGAGGGACCTGGAAACGGGCAACCAAGCAGGAACTCATTTCGTGGAATATTAGGCAGTTTGTAATCCAAAAAACTTAAAGCGCATGACGGTGGGGATCCGTGAGTACACACAGCCCTCCATATCCGTCCAACCTGGGGCTCGAGGAGCTCATGTAAGCGCAGTAGAAACCCATAAATCGAGTCAAAATGGCCGGGAGATCAAAATCAGCGAGGAATCAGGACCGGGGCACGCAGGGACCAGCGCCTGGGAACCAACAACCTACTCCTACCTTACAATCACTGGAATCTAAACTTTTGGCCCATTCTACACAATTCGAGAGAGTACTCCAAGCAATTATGGACACTAAAATTTCATTAGAAAATAGAATAGATACGGTATCGCAAGATCTAAATATTCTTAGAGCGGACCACCGCAAATTATCCGAAAAAGTGAAGTCAACGGAAGAGACGCTAAATGACATGTGCCCCAAAGTAACGGACAACCAAAAACAAATTCTCCGCCTGGACCTAGAGGTAAAAACACTGCTGAGGAGAGCAGAAGAGGCGGAGGGAAGATCACGCCGCAACAACATACGGTTTCTTGGTCTCCCGGAAAAATCAATAGAACAAAACACAGAGATTCAACTGGAACAGTGGTTAGCCAAAGAGGTCCTGAACGGAGCCCCGTCGAAATTCTTCTCAGTAGAAAGAGCACACAGGACTCCCGGGCGCCCCTCAGTACCGGGCCAGTCCCCAAGACCGCTGATAGCCAGGTTCCTGAACTTTAGAGACCGGGATGCGATACTGCAACAATTCCGCAGCAATGGTCCATTTCAATATGAGGACTCCACTGTTCACGCTTACCCAGACTTCACTCAGGAAGTGCAAAGACAACGCAACTCCTTTGCTCAAATTAAGCAACGTCTCCGTGAACATGACATAAAGTATGCTCTGCTATTTCCCGCTAAATTAAGAGTACTAACAGATGAACGCACCCACGTGTTCACATCTCCGGAAGACGCTTGGACATGGCTACATGCCAAGGGGTTTGCCCAACCCCGAGAAGAAACCGGTATTAACGACAACTGGTCCACAGCATCCAATCGGAAACGCCCCAAAAGACGACCCGGGGGTCAACCTACGGAGAAACAGGCTGCGGAAGAGAGAGCCAGGGTCCTGAAGGAAACTCCCCTGCTGACACAAAATGCTTTTGAGACACTCAGAACCCATCCGGAGGAGGGTTCGGAATCGGATTCAATAAGCTCGGATTCCACACTGACGGGGTCGCTGAAAGGCCCAGAGATTACTCCCCGGACTGCGGACATACTCTGAACAACTGATGCTGACCCACCACCAGGGCGGGACCCGCTGCCACAGAAGGAGAACAGGATTGAATATTGTGTGTCCCGCCGACAGCGGCTGGATATATCGCTTGAAATTATGTATCCTTGTTTCTCTGTTTTCAGAGTCAACTCCTGTATTTAGCCTGCGTGTAATTGGAGGTGACGCGCGGCAGGGGAGGGTTGGCTTGCTGCGCCCCGGGGATGCCCCACACAACTTGCATGCTGAATCTGCAGAAGGATGCGAGCCCCTATAATGAGCCGCACCCGGATAGTATTATAGCTCCCCCGCAGGCATCCACACGGACACTGCCTAGGTCGCACCTCTCTGGGGTGTGCGTTTGTTTTTTTGTTGGCTCACAGTTGGGGTTGGGATCCAGTTGGGGAGGGAGGGAGGGTAATTACCAGTTTGTACACCGCAGGTCTGCGCATAACACAAGACACATAGATGGAGGTTGGGGAACGGGCTGTAGTGGCGATGGGGAGGGGGAGGACTGCTTGGACCCCATCAGGGACCAGACTGTTAGATGCACCACTACGAAACAAACATGGCCCAGCAAACAGCCCACAACGTAAGCAAATATATCATAGTCACCTGGAATGTCAGGGGTCTAGGGAACCACAGAAAAAGGTCCAGGGTGCATGCAAGACTCAAACGCCAGGGCACACACATTGCAATTTTACAAGAAACCCACCTACTGGACCCGGACTTACAAGAACTGCGGAATAGATGGGGAGGTCAGATCGTAGGCACATCTTATTCAACCTTTGCGAGGGGGGTCCTGATATGGATGGCAGGGAGTGTTCCATTTCTTCTAACATCATACAGGATAGACCAGGGAGGTAGGTACGTGGTGGTGGAGGGTAAATTAGACAGAAAACAATTGTCACTCATAGGAGTATACGCCCCGAACACTGCGTTGCCTGTGTTCCTGAACACGCTCACCCCAGCTCTATTGACTAACCCTGCAGCACCTGCAATATGGGGTGGTGATTTCAATAATACGCCGGACCTGACATTGGATAGGTCAAGCCCCCCCACACATTCAGCGGCCAACAGACGCCCCGGGTGCCCACTGGTGACATGGGCCAGTGACATGGGTCTCTGCGATTTGTGGCGCATGAAGCACCCGCAGCGCAGAGAATACTCATTTTACTCAGTACCACACAAAGTATACACTAGGATAGATCTGCTATGGGGTACCCGGGACATTTGCACAGTAACCAACGGGATTGAATACTTAGCTAAGTCACTATCAGACCACTCACCGCTTAAAATAACTTTAGATTGGGGCAGGAGGCGACAAGCGATCCCAACCTGGAGATTACAAGTGGAAGCGTTGCAGGACCCTGCATTTAAAGACGCTTTGAGTACAGCGCTCAAGCAGTACTGGGAATTGAATGCTGGCACTACAAGCTTAAGAGCAGTAGAGTGGGACGCACATAAAGCAGTGACCC
The DNA here is from genome assembly GCF_031143425.1 of Pleurodeles waltl. Lineage (NCBI taxonomy): Eukaryota > Metazoa > Chordata > Amphibia > Caudata > Salamandridae > Pleurodeles > Pleurodeles waltl. The sequence continues at coordinate 859,560,257 of NC_090448.1, read as the reverse complement.
GCGGGCACTGCATTTCCACTACATGGGGGTAAGACGCACACTCCATGCAGAGGTTACCAAACTGGAAAAGAAACTAAGAGCACTAGAAAACGCAGTAGCCCGCAGCGAAACACCATATACGTCATTAAAAGATGCGCGCGCAGAATACGCAGCTGCAGACGCCACACTACGCCTACATGACTACAAATATCACTTGACCAGATTACAAGCGGAAGGCGACAGATCAGGTAGGCTGCTCGCATGGCTCCTGCGGGAGGAACGGCAATGCCCCCCAATAGGGGCAATAGTGTTAGGCGTAGGCGCAATAGCAACCACACAGGATGAAATTAATGATGCGTTCAGGAAATACTACACACAGCTATACAGCACACGCACATCATGCACCCCCCAACAACTCGAGTCCTTTTTGGTGGAATCCTCTCTGCCCCAACTCACACAAAATGACAGGGAGACATTAGAGGCCCCCATCACACTAGGAGAACTAAATAAGGCTCTTGAACAACTACCTAGAAATAAAGCTCCAGGGGCAGACGGCCTGCCATCAGAATACTACTCCACTTTTGCAACACACCTGGTCGCACATCTCCTAAAAGTCATGGAAGAAGCAGAGATCAAGGGAAGTCTCCCCCCCACAATGAGAGAGGCAATGATAGTGGTCCTCCCGAAACAGGGGCGAGACCCCACTGACGTTAGGTCCTATAGACCCCTGTCTCTACTAAATCTAGATTGCAAACTACTTGGCAAAATACTAGCCAACAGGCTAGCTCCTCATATGCACACTTTAGTACACGAAGACCAGAATGGATTTATCCCAAAACGCAACACCTTTCTCAACATTCGTAGGCTACTAGGCGTAATGGGCGATACCCCCCCGAGTGCATCTGAGGAAGCAGTGATCTCGCTAGACATCGAAAAAGCATTCGACACACTAGAATGGGACTTCCTGTTTGCCACCATGCAGCGAATGGGCATAGGCCCAAAATTTATAAGATGGGTACGCATACTGTACACCAACCCGCAGGCCAGGGTGAAGACAGGAGGAGTCATATCAGAGAGCTTCCCAATTAGCAGGGGAACAAGGCAGGGCTGTCCCCTTTCCCCCCTGTTGTTCGCCCTGGCGATGGAACCACTGGCCGCGCGTGTCCGTGCAAAAACAGAAGAATGGGGGGTGGTAAGGAACGGCACATCCCACGTCATATCATTGTATGCAGATGATGCTTTGATCTATATACGCAGTGTTGGGGAGGCACTGCCCCCGGTGATGTCATTGCTACGCGAGTTTGGAGAGATATCGGGCTTGATAGTTAATTGGGGGAAATCCTGTATATTCCCACTGGTTGGCCGGTCCCCAGCGAGACGAGAGAACACTTCACCAGGCCCATTAAAATGGTGCTTCGACACATTCAAATATCTCGGGGTTAACGTCTATCACAGTGCTGAAGACCTCAGGGATGGCAACCTGGGGAGAGCGGTGACATCTATAAAGAGCTCTTTGCGTTTCTGGAATAAATTACCGCTCTCACCATTGGGAAAAGTTGCCATAGCCAACATGCTAGTGCTGCCCAGGCTGCTATATCACTTCGCTGCCCTGCCGATCATAATTCCTAAAAGTTTCTTCAACAGTTTAAACTCTGCATTGGTGCAGCTGGTATGGGGTGATGGCAGAAGGCGAGTCGCACTCAACACACTATATCACCCAGTGGCGGCGGGTGGACTGGGAGCCCCTAACTTTGAGCTCTACTCTGCGGCAGCACAGCTGCAGTGGATCTCAAATTGGATTCATAACTCGGGGTCGGCGGAAGCTGCCTGGCTGGTAACCCGACTCCGGGGAGTCCCCCTGCTTGAGTGGCTCTCGAGCAAGCAAACTAAAAGCACATGCGCAAACCCATTGATGGCAGCAGCACATGCATACTGGAAGAAGTATATTCAAAAAGATGCCAAAAAAATTCCCTACTCACCTCTCATACCACTAGAACGAATCCCTGGATGGGTGACAACTGGTTCTCACCTATCCGCAACCTGGATAGAAGCGGGCATAAGCACGGTAGGAGAATGCTTCGAGGAAGGAAAACTAATGTCCTTCGAAGATATACAGGCCCTCACAGAGATCAGCCCAGGGCAATTTCTGACATACCACGCTATATGTCATGCAATTAGAGGTACATGGGGGCCCGGGGACGCTGAGCCAGATATCTCAATAAACCTACACCATATGCTGAGCTACGACACACGTGAAAAAGTAGTCTCAAATACATACAAACTACTAAATAAGCCCCCGGAGTCTAATCTGCAGAAAGCCCGAGAAAGGTGGAATGCCGTACTGCCTGACCCGATCACAGAGACAGAATGGTCAAAAGCCCTGAGCCACACACGCGAGGTCTCAAGGAACCCCAGATTCCGATACACACAATTTAATTACTTACATCAGACTTATTTAGTGCCAGCCAGAATTAAACGTATGTTCCCTGGTTCGGACCCAACTTGCCCTAGATGTAAAACCCCAGCAGCACAGTTTTATCATATGGTCTGGGAGTGTCCGCAGGTAAGGGGGGAGTGGACCGCGCTGACCACTGCACTGTCGGAAATGACTGGCCTGGGCTTGGACGCGAACCCCAAATCCTGTCTACTTGGCCTCAGGACCAGAACAAAAAGGAGCAAATTTATGCACAGATTCGTAGACCTGGCTTATGCAATGTACAAAAGACTAATAGCCATGAACTGGAAGGCCTCTAAGGCCCCTGACCATGGAGCTTGGCTCGCTCTTACGCTTCGCTGGACACGTGCTGAATATCAGGTACTAACGAAACTGGCGCGAGGTGGTCCTCGACACTCGGGCTGTGAAACCTGGGGCACATTGGTCTCCAAACTAGAAACAAAGAATGACGAAAAACCTCCCTGAATAGCAGTCAGACGCGATAACATAGACAATTGTAGGTTTCACCCCGGTTGCAATACCACAGTAATCATGAGTAGCGCACACACCTGCCAATGGTGCCTAAGCACAGATATAAATACACTGCACCCCCAAATACACACTAGCCAATTAATACACACAGCCCATCGTCCCCAACTAGTAAACTCAGGGTCTTCAGAAGTTAAGTTGCCCCTTCCCCCGCCCCCCGCTCTCTCCCGTCCATCTTAGGGTTCGCCCTGAACTAGAACTCTTGCAGGCATCGAAACCTCCGCACGAAAGATAGTATCAAACGCGCGAACTAGCAATGCCTGTAAGTACAGACATAAAAGCGCGGATCTAGCGGTGTACGAAAGTTATTGGTTGTTTGTTAAATCTAATAAATAAGCGCCCAGCAAACTATTGTAACTGTAAACATCCTATCACTGCTGCTAAATGGATGCATCAAAATGTTTGATTTTATTGAAAATTTAATAAAAATATGTTAAAAAAAAAAAAAAAAAAAAAAAAAAAAAAAAAAAAGGAGAGAAGGGTGTAGTGTTCATCCTAACCTTTTTGTGGTTGGTGGATGTAGGTGGGGCAGGACAAGTAATGTTTTTTGAGTTAGAACTGTTCTAGTTCTGATTCTGAAATGTGTGATCTAGGTGAAGGCCAATCATATGTAAGGGCAATCATCTTTCTCTGATGCCTGTAGACCTGCATTCACCAAGTGTATGTTTACAGGGAAATGTGTTATGGAAAGGACAATGGCTCGGGTGTTTGCTTCTCATATCATGTTGTATACTGAACCCAACAACACACCCTTTGCATTGTTTAAGTCTTCATTGACAGATGTATCTGTCCAACAGAGATTGTGTAGTCACTAAGTCAGGAGAGTACAGTAAACAGCAAGGCTTTGGCTACACCTTTATTGATTTCTACAATGTGATAGAATAGGGGTTTTGCTTGCCTGCCTATAAAAAGTTATTTGCACATACATTTTAGAGACATCATTTCCACTACGTACCAAATACATGCGAAAGAAACTGCACTTTGTGAACTCTCTGACAAATATAATAAAGAGGTTTTACGTAGGGAACTCTATGACAAATACAATAGTAAGGTCTTATACACTGTGAGCTTTGACAAAATCAGTCATGTGTTTTATATTGTAGAATCTGAAAAGAACAATAGGACGGCGCATTGTATTGGTTACACAAGGGGACTTTATTATACAGATCAGGAGAGCTTGGAAAGGTCTGACTTTCATTGCGTGCATTTGAAGTCTTGTGTTTGGAATTCTTGCTGTGAACTAAACTACTTTTTCTGTTTAAGAGTTAAAGAAGTGGGTGAACATTTATTTATTAAGTGTTAGTTTGAGCATTCCCAAACATTTCACATACAACAGCCACACACTACTGAAGGAATAATATTTAAATGCCAACAGAAGCTCTCACATCTGTCACAGACCAGTTGTCATCCACCACTAACAGCACTCATTTTCTTTTTTTGCGGTTTATATAGCACAATCTCAACCCAAAGGTATAGCAGCGCTTTACATGAGCTCCAGTTAAATTACAAAAGGACTCATTCATTTTTGGTAGGCACAGGGAGATTAATGCAGTAATTACAACATTGGCGGTAAAAGGCGCTTACCGCCATGCAGAAGACCGCCAACACACCGCTGCGGCCGCTGAATTCCGCCACAGCTATTATGACCCACATCTCGGAATCTGCCAAAAGTCAGACACCCACACAAGTCCGCCACACCAAAGGTCAGTGGTAAACAGGCGAAAACAAAACCTCCACCGTCACGCCAACAGAAATACACCCACACTATCACGACACACGAATCCACACGGTGGTCTTTCAACCGCGGTATTCCATTGGCGGTACACACCGCCGCGCTCAAAATGCACACACACATACAAAACACAGCCACATTGGACAATTCCAAATAAACACACCTGATACACATACACACACCACTCCCACACACCCATTACAATATAAAACATACACCCACATCACCCACAAACCCCCACGACAAAAAATTCCGAAAGAAGGCCAGAGAGAGACACCACCAGCAAGAACAACAGCATCCACAGGCACACAACACCATCACCCACACAAATTCCACGCACCCCACACAACACACCACTACATATCACCACACTTATCACCACACACTCCACCCAACACATCACCTAGACCACCCCATGGCACCCCAAAGACACCCCAGGTTCTCGGAGGAAGAGCTCAGGGTTATGGTGGAGGAAATCGTCCGGGTAGAGCCACAGCTATTCAGAGCACAGGTGCAGCACACCTGCATAGCTAGGAAGATGGAGCTATGACGAAGAATAGTGGACAGGGTCAACGCAGTGGGACAACACCCAAGAAATCGGGAGGACATCAGGAAGAGGTGGAACGACCTATGGGGGAAGGTGCGTTCCGTGGTCTCAAGACACCACCTGGCGGTTCAGCGGACTGGCGGTGGACCCCCACCTCCTCCCCCACAACTAACAACATGGGAGGAGCAGGTCTTGGCGATTCTGCATCCTGAGGGCCTCGCAGGAGTAGGTGGAGGAATGGACTCTGGTAAGACAAAGCTTTACTATTACATCCCCCACCCTACCTGCATGCTATCACATACCCCCACCCTCACCCTCACCCCCAGCACCCCAACACATCACATATGTCCCAACATCACAAACCACTCATCCCAACACCAAGCCCTGCATGCAACAACAAAGCATGGACACCCATCACCAAAGCATGCCCACTGCACATACCCATACACCACCCTAAACCATCATCACACAAGCTCCCACACAGGAATGCTAGCACTGGGGCACACAGTCACCCACCCATTGCACACCATTACACACACAGATTTAATAAAGATCCTTTTATACCCCTGCAGGACCCCTACCCAACGTCACCGGACAGGAAGGTCCACACATGTCCATACCACCAACAGAAGAGGCCCACAGTGACTCTCCACAAGGCCCTCTCCTCCATCATGGGAGCCTACCACCACTCCCAGGAGACGATGGCAACGGTACTGGCCAAGTTTCAGGAGACCCAGCGCATGCAGGAGGAACAGTATATGGGCTTCAGGGAGGAACTCAGAACCATCAGCTCCACCCTGGGCACCATCGTAGGGGTGCTGAAGGAACTACTCAACACCAGGAGGGACACCGTGGCACTACAAGGGGCCCCTGACACTAGCATGGACAATGAACTGCCCACCACCTCCGCCGGCGTTAGTGGACAGGACGCCGCGCCACAGGACCACCACACCAGCACCCCACCCCCTGCAGATGGAGAACCACCCCGCAAGCGGTCCCTGAGATCCAGGAACAAGACAGAGAACAATGCCAAGACCCCCGCCAAGAAGTGAGACCACCCTGATTGTCATCCTACTGTCCCACTTTGTCACCCTGTCCATAATTAAACTGCCCCAGCTCCACTTCCTATGCCCATATGGGCAATGCACCTGTGAGACTAATAGACTGGACTCTGCCATGGGCACTCCTCCGCCATCACCCCTCACCATTTCACTACCCCCTCCAATTTTGAGCATTTAAATAAACACCTAAAGCACAAAATGATCTGGAGTCTGTCTGTGATTTCGAAATAGTGTAACAATCCACGTCTGGCTGGGCTTAGTTGACAGCTCCTTGTGCATTCACTCAGACACACCCCAAACACAGGGTACTCAGCCTCACTTGCATACATCTGCATTTTGAATGGGTCTTCCTGGGCTGGGAGGGTGGAGGGTCTGCTCTCACACAAAGGACTGCCACACCCCATACTGGGACCCTGGCAGACAGGATTGAACTGAAAGGGGACCTGGTGCACTTCTTAGCCACTCTTCAAAGTCTCCACCACTTCAAAGGCACATTTGGGTATAAAACAGGGCCTCTGCCCGACCTCATCAGACACTTGCTGGAGAAGAAACCTGAACCAGAACCTGCATCCTGCCAAGAAGAACTGCCTGGCTGCCTAAAGGACTCACCTGACTGCTTTCTACAAAGGACTGCTGCCTTGCTGTTGCCCTGATGCCTTGCTGAACTCTTGCCTGGCTGTAAAAGTGCTCTCCAAGGGCTTGGATAGAGCTTGCCTCCTGTTCCCTGAAGTCTCAGGACCAAAAAGACTTCTCTTTTTCATTTGGAATTTCGTGCGCCGAAAATTTCGACAAACAGCTTGCTCTGCGGTGAGAAAAACGCCGCACACTGACGCTGATCGACGCAACGCCTTCGGGACGACCGGAACTTCGATTCATGGCCTCGCAAGGACAACGCCGCCCGACTTCCAGAGGGGAAATCGACGCAACGCCTGCCGTGAGAGCGAAACTTCAACGAACAGCCCCGCAGAACGACGTGCAGCCGGAAAACAAGCAGGAGAATCCACGCACAGACCCCGGGACATCTGGTAATCCCGCGACCCACAGAAAGATACTGTCCGCGCGCCAGAAAACGACGCACAACTTCCCCGCGTGAAAAATAACGACGCAAGTCCGTGTGTGCAGGGGAGAAATCGACGCACACACCGTTTTTCCACGTATCTCTTCTTCTGCGGCCCTTTGCGGAGATGTTCCACTTTAAATCAGGAACTTTGTGCTTGAAAGAGACTTTGTTTTCTTTTTAAAGACTTAAGACACTTTATATCACTTTTCAGTGATATCGCTACAATTTCACATTGCATCTTTATTCGTTTTGACCTGCAATAATCCAAATAAATATTATATATTTTTTCTAAACACTGTGTGGTGTATTTTTGTGGTACTTTATGGTGTTATTGTATGATTTATTGCACAAATACTTTACACATTGCCTTCTAAGTTAAGCCTGACTGCTCGTGTCAAGCTACCAGAGGGTGGGTACAGGATAATTTTGGATTGTGTGTGACTTACCCTGACTAGAGTGAGGGTTCTTGCTTGGACAGAGGGTAACCTGACTGCCAACCAAAAACCCAATTTCTAACATTGGTGATCAGCGGTGAGGATAGGACTTGTATTTGTGCAGTGACATACAGTAGCTAAGAATTTCACTACCTACCCACAGTTGAAGGTCAACTTGATTTTTATCTCTTGTTTTGCAAATTCGTTTTCCTGACAATTTTCAAAAACTAAATCCTCACTCAACATGTCTCTGACTGGATCTCAAGTAGGAGACTTTGACCTAGCCATGTTGGATACATATACAGTCAAACAGCTTTGAGGGTTCTGCAGGGTGATGAGAGTACCCACCCAAGGGGCCTCCAAAAAGGAGGACTTTCAAGTGGCGCTGAGGGCCTGGGCAGAAGCCCATTTAGAGGAGGATGATGAGGCAGAGGAGCCAGAAAATGACCCCTCAGAGGATTTGTTGCTATCAGTGGATGATGTCACCACTGCAATTGTGCCCCCTTCCAGACCAGGGAGCAGTGTCTCTGTGCAAAGCCTGACCGCAGAGGAAAGGAGAGAAGAAAGGGAGTTCCAATTGCAAATGGCAAAACTGAAAATTGAGGCCCAACAGGAAGACAAGAGGGCAGAGAGAGAAGCCAAACAAGCTGAGGCTGAGAGAGAAGCCAAACAAGCTGAAGCTGAAAGAGCAGCCAAAAAGGTGGAAGCTGAAAGAGCTTTGGCTAAAAATAAACTATTGTTGGCTCATGAACTGAGTCTCAAGGAGCTGGAGATCAAGGCGAGACAGTCTGAATCCAGCAATAATGGTGGCAGCATACAGACAGGACCTGCTGGAGAAAAGAAGGTTTGTATACCCAAAAATGCGGTGCCCAGTTTTGTGGTGGGAGATGACATAGATAAATGGTTAACTGCTTATGAAGTTGCACTAAGGGCTCATGAGGTTCCTGAAGGGCAATGGCGGGTAGCTATGTGGGGTTATGTGCCGCCATTGGGGGGGACACACTTCTCACATTGGATCAACCTGATCAAAACACATACCCACTTCAGAAAGCCACTTTACTTGCCAAGTTTGGGCTGACCCCTGAGGGATACCGTCAGAGGATCAGGGACAGCACCAAACAAACCACACAAATATGGGTAGATTTCTTTGACTTTTCCAGTAAGGCACTGAATGGATGGGTGCGGAGCAACAAAGTAGATAATTATAAAGGGTTATATGACTTGATTCTGAGAGAGCATATGCTCAGTACTACTTATACAGAGTTGCGCCAGCACTTAGTAGATAGTAAGCTGACTGATCCCAGGAAGCTTGCTGAGGAGGTGGACCTCTGGGTTAGCACCAGAGTGTCCAAAAAGGTACCTGGGGGGGACACCCACAAAGGTGGTCAGGGTTCCCAACAGAAGAAAGAGGGGGGAGATAAACTTACAGATAAGGAACTCTCCAAAGGCCCCCAAAAGAATTCCCAGGGAGGGGGTGGCAATCATTCCTTTTCCAGATTTGGGAAAAAGCCAGGGACTTCTGATAAATCAGGGAGATCCAACCCCAAATGCTTAGAGTGCTACCAATATGGTCACTATAAAGGCGACCCCCCGTGCTCCAAGACGGCACTGTCCACTACTGGACAGACACCTGGGTTGACTAGTGTAGCGCTCAGGGGGGAGATAGACCCAGATAGCTTTGGGGAGAAGGTAGAGATTTCCCTAGTGTCCCTGGGAGAAGGAGAAATGGTGCCCAAAGCCCACATGCCCCAAAATACTTCCAAGTACAGGCAGTGGGTTACCATTGATGGGAAAAAGGTGGAGGCTCTGCATGACACAGGAGCCAGTATGACTACTATCAAGCGTCAGCTGGTGTCAACAGAGCAGATAGTCTCTAATACATTCAACCAGGTCATAGTCTCTGACAATCGTGAGAGTCACCTACCGGTGGCTCTGGTTCCCTTTGAGTGGGGGGGGTCTCTGGTACTCTAAAAGTAGCTGTGAGTCCTGCCATGCCTGTAGATTGTCTGTTAGGCAATGATCTTGAGCATACTGTTTGGAAAGAAGTAGAGCTCAGATCTCACCTGGAGATGTTAGGGTTACCTGAGTGGGTCTGCATGACCACACGGTCCATGGCTGACCGAGAGGGAAGTCAAGGGTGTCTGGAGCCTGGAACAATGGCCCAGAGAACTGCCAAGAGGAGGGGCAAGGGGCGCGGGAAACCGATCCCAGAAGTTCCTGCAGTGGTTGACGGGGCTCCTGAGGAGGAGGCTCCTCAACCAACTGGGAAAGACATTGCCACCCTAGGTGATCTACCTGAGCTTGCTGGCTGGCAAGTTGAGGGTGGACCCACCAGGGAGGAATTCTGCAAGGCGCAGAAAGAACGTCCCACTCTAGAGGGTCTGAGGAAGCAAGCCTCAACCCAGGCAGCAGGTGAAGCCTCTGGCGATCACCACATATATTGGGAGAATGATCTCCTCTACAGTGAGCCTAAGGTTCCGGCCATTGGGGCAGCGCGTGCGCTGGTGGTCCCCCATTGTTACCGAACCTTCCTACAGGGTCTGGCTCACGACATTCCCCTGGCAGGACATTTGGGGCAAGACAAGACCTTTGCCAGGCTTGTCACCCACTTTTATTGGCCCAGAATAAGGGCAAACTCAGATACGTTCTGTAGATCTTGTCCTACATGCCAGGCCAGTGGTAAAACAGGAAAAAGGGCTAAGACCCCCCTGATTCCACTTCCTGTCGTTGGCAACCCCTTTGAAAGGGTGGGCATCGACGTTGTTGGTCCATTGGACCCCAAAACTGTCCTAGGCAACAGGTTCATCCTCGTTTTGGTAGACCATGCCACCCGTTACCCAGAGGCAATCCCTCTGAGGACCGCAACTGCACCAGTGGTGACCAGAACTCTAATGGGGATATTTACCCGTGTGGGATTCCCAAAGGAGATAGTGTCTGACAGAGGCACGAACTTCATGTCTGCATACATGAAGGCTATGTGGGATGCGTGTGGGGTAACCTACAAGTTCACCACACCCTATCACCCCCAATCTAATGGTCTTGTGGAGAGATTCAACAAGACCTTGAAAGGCATGATTGAGAGGCGTAAGTGGGACGTCCTCTTACCATGCCTTCTCTTTGCTTACAGAGAGGTACCCCAGAAGAGGGTAGGGTTCAGTCCCTTTGAGCTTCTCTATGGATACCCTGTCAGGGGACCCTTAAGCTTTGGCAAGGAGGGGTTGGAGAAAGCTCCAAAGGCACCCCCTCAGGATGTGGTCAGCTACATGTTGGCCCTCCGCAACCAGATGACCTGCTTCTGGAAAGAGGCCAAAAGTAAACTTGACGCCAGTCAAGAGGTAGTGAAACGCTGATATGAACAGAAGGCCACCCTCGTAGAGTTTCATCCTGGAGACAAAGTGTGGGTAATGGAGCCAGTAGAGCCTAGAGCTCTCCAGGACCGCTGGACTGGCCCATTTGAAGTAAAGGAGCGGAAAGGGGAGGCCATTTACCTAGTGAACCTCCAAACCCCTAGGAACCCCCTAAGGGTGCTCCATGTCAACCGACTGAAGCCTCATTTTGAGAGGTCTGAAATCATCATGCTTCTGGTCACAGATGAAGGAATGGAAGAGGAGAGGGAACCTCTCCCGACCTCCTCTCTGCCAAAGAAGGTGATGGGTCAGTGAAAGGTGTCATTCTCTCTGACTCCCTGACTCTAAACCAGAGAGGAGACTGCTATGAGCTGTTGGAGCAGTTCTCCTCCCTGTTCTCCCTTACTCCTGGACTGACCCACCTCTGTGTTCATGACATTGACACAGGTGACAGTCTCCCTGTGAAGAACAAAATTTACAGGTTATCGGATAAGGTGAAGGCCAGCATCAAGGAGGAGGTCTCCAAGATGTCAGCTTTAAGGGTTATTGAGAAATCCAGTAGTCCCTGGGCCAGCCCAGTGGTTTTGGTCCCTAAGAGTACTGCCCCAGGTGCAAAGCCAGAACTCCGGTTCTGTGTGGACTACCGGGGTCTCAACTCAGTCACACGGACTGATGCTCACCCCGTCCCCCGAGCTGATGAGCTTGTTGACAGACTGGGCACTGCCAAGTTCCTGAGTACGTTTGATCTTACTTCAGGGTACTGGCAGATCGCCCTGACTGAGGGGGCTAAAGAGAGATCCGCATTTTCCACACCTGAGGGCCATTACCAATTCCGGGTGATGCCATTTGGGTTGAAAAATGCCCCCGCTACCTTCCAACGGTTGGTTAACGGGGGTCCTAGCTGAAAAGGATGGCTTCTGATCAACCTACCTGGACGACATAGCTGTCTACAGTTCCAGCTGGGAGGAACACCTGCTCCACCTCAAGGAGGTGCTTCAGGCCCTGCAACAGGCAGGCCTGACCATCAAGGCTAGTAAGTGCCAAATTGGGCAGGGTCCGTGGTGTACTTGGGACACCTAGTGGGTGGTGGCAAGGTGCAGCCACTCCAGGCCAAGATTGAAACTATCAGGGCCTGGCAACCACCTAGAACACAGACTGAGGTGAGAGTCTTTTTAGGCCTCACAGGATACTACCGCAGATTTGTCAAAGGCTATGGTACCATTGTGTCCCCCTTGACAGAACTCACGTCCAAGAAACAACCTAAGTTGGTGAATTGGACAGAGGCTTGTCAGAAAGCCTTTGACTCTCTAAAGGAAGCCATTTGCACGGCCCCCGTACTCAAGGCCCCTGACTACTCCCAGGAATTTATCGTGCAGACAGACGCTTCAGAGCATGGCATAGGGGCAGTCCTAGCACAGCTAAATGAGGAGGGCCTAGACCAACCAGGATTCTTTATTAGCATCAGGCTATTACCACGGGAACAGAGGTGGAGTGCTATTGAGAGAGAAGCTTTTGCTGTGGTCTGGGCACTGAAGAAGCTGAGGCCATACCTGTTTGGGACTCACTTCCGGGTTCAGACAGACCACAGGCCCCTCAGATGGCTCATGCAGATGAGGGGTGAAAATCCTAAACTCTTGAGGTGGTCCATTTCCCTACAGGGGATGGACTTTATGGTGGAGCATCGCCCAGGGGTTGACCACGCCAATGCTGATGGTCTCTCCAGATACTTCCGCCTTAGTGATGAGAGCTCCCAGGAGGTCGGGTAGCTCTCCCCACTTTCAGCTGGGGGGGACACGTGTTAGACCTGACAGCCTTAGGGTGGTCACCCCTAACTTTTTGCCTGCCTCCCTCCACTTTTTGGACACTGTTTTTGCTGGCTTTTAGACTCTGCGCACCTTATCACTGCTAACCAGTGCTAAAGTGCATATGCTCTCTCCCTTTAAAACATGGTAACCTTGGATCATACCTGATTGGACTATTTAATTTACTTATAAGTCCCTAGTAATGTGCACTATATGTGCCTAGGGCCTGTAGATTAAATACTACTAGTGGGCCTGCAGCACTGGTTGTACCACCCACTCAAGTATCCCCTTTACCTTGTCTCAGGCCTGCCATTGCAAGGCCCGTGTGTGCAGTTTCACTGTCAGCTCGACCTGCCATTTAAAAGTATTTGCCAAGCCTAAACCTCCCCTTTCTCCGCATATAAGTCACCCCTAATGTGTGCCCTAGGTAACCCCTAGAGCAGGGTGCTGTGTGGGTGAAAGGCAGGACATGTACCTGTGTAGTTTACATGTCCTGGTAGTGTTAAACTCCTAAATTTGTTTTGCACTATTGTGAGGCCTGCTCCCTTCATAGGCTAACATTGGGGCTGTCCTCATACAGTATTGAACTGGTAGCTGCTGATCTGAAAGGAGTAGGAAGTTCATATTTAGTATGGCCAGAATGGTAATACCAAATCCTGCTGACTGGTGACGCTGGAGTTAATATTACTATTCTAGAAATGCCACTTTTAGAAAGTGAGCATTTCTTTGCACTTAAATCTTTCTGTGCCTTACAATCCACGTCTGGCTGGGCTTAGTTGACAGCTCCTTGTGCATTCTCTCAGACACACCCCAAACACAGGGTACTCAGTCTCACTTGCATACATCTGCATTTTGAATGGGTCTTCCTGGGCTGGGAGGGTGGAGGGCCTGCTCTCACACAAAGGACTGCCACACCCCCTACTGGGACCCTGGCAGACAGGATTGAACTGAAAGGGGACCTGGTGCACTTCTTAGCCACTCTTTGAAGTCTCCCCCACTTCAAAGGCACATTTGGGTATAAAACAGGGCCTCTGCCCTACCTCATCAGACACTTGCTGGAGAAGAAACCTGAACCAGAACCTGCATCCTGCCAAGAACTGCCTGGCTGCCTAAAGGACTCACCTGACTGCTTTCTACAAAGGACTGCTGCCTTGCTGTTGCCCTGCTGTCTTGCTGAACTCTTGTCTGGCTGTAAAAGTTCTCTCCAAGGGCTTGGATAGAGCTTGCCTCCTGTTCCCTGAAGTCTCAGGACCAAAAAGACTTCTCTTTTTCACTTGGACTCTTCGTGCTGCGAAAATTTTGACGCACAGCTTGCTCCGCAGCGAGAAAAGCGTAATTTGACCGCGGTGCGGTCTTTGGGCGGTTTCCGCCCGGCGGGTGGCGCCCGCCGCCCGCTGGACTCGGAATGAGCCCCTTTATATCACTTTTCAGTGATATCTCTACAATTTCACATTGCATCTTTATTCATTTTGACCTGCAATTATCCAGATAAATATTATATATTTTTCTAAACACTCTGTGGTGTATTTTTGTGGTGCTATATGGTGTTATTGTATGATTTATTGCACAAATACTTTACACATTGCCTTCTAAGTTAAGCCTGACTGCTCATGTCAAGCTACCAGAGGGTGGACACAGGATAATTTTGGATTGTGTGTGACTTACCCTGACTAGAGTGAGGGTTCTTGCTTGGACAGAGGGTAACCTGACTGCCAACCAAAAACCCAATTTCTAACATAGTCCATGAGGAATCTAAGCAGATGTCACACAGTGGGACCCACATCTGTGAAATTGTAAGGGAAAGTGACAACTCAGTGACCATACACTGGGTGAAAACGACAGACAGGAGAGAGGTAGTAGTGTCAAAGTACATGTAGTAGGTGGGTTTGGATTTCTACCTGTGTCTCACTGGAAATATTGCAGGATCATTGAGTCCCTGTTGTGCATGTCTTCTTCCTCTGCTTCCTCCTCATCACTGTCCACAGGCTCCACAGCTACAACAACACTCCCATCTGGACCATCCTCCTGCAGAAAAGGCACCTGGCGTCGCAAAGCCAAGTTGTGAAGCATACAGCAGGCCACGATGATCTGGTACACCTTCTTTGGTGAGTAGAATAGGGATCCACCTCTCACATGGAGGCACCGGAACCTGGCCTTCAGGAGGCCGAATGTCCGCTCGATCACCCTCCTAGTTCGCCCATGGGCCTCATTGTAGCATTCCTCTGCCCTGGTCCTGGGATTCCTCACTGGGGTCAGTAGCCATGACAGGTTGGGGTAACCAGAGTCACCTGCAAATGGCGAGGGACAACTGTTAGACACACACTAACCTGGAGGGATAACCCCAGACCCAGACAACCATTCCCACTGACTTGCTTCCAGGTGCTCACCTAAGAGCCACACACGGTGCCTCTGGAGTTGACCCATCACATAAGGGATGCTGCTTTTCCGCAGGATGTAGGCGTCATGCACTGAGCCAAGGAACATGGCATTCACATGGGAGATGTACTGATCTGCCAAACATACCATCTGTACATTCATAGAATGATAACTCTTCCGGTTTCTGTACACCTGTTCACTCCTGTTGGGGGGGAGCAAAGCCACATGGGTCCCATCAATGGCACCTATGATGTTGGGGATATGTCCCTGGGCATAAAAATCACCTTTCACTGTAGGCAAATCCTCCACCTGAGGGAAAACGATGTAGCTCCGCATGTGTTTCAGAAGGGCAGACAACACTCTGGACAATACGTTGGAAAACATAGGCTGGGACATCCCTGATGCCATGGCCACAGTTGTTTGAAAAGAGCCCCTTGCAAGGAAATGGAGCACTGACAGCATCTGCACTTGAGGGGGGATTAATGTGGGATGGCTGATTGCTGACATCAGGTCTGGCTCCAACTGGGTACACAGTTCCTGGATTGTGGCACGGTCAAACCTGTAGGTGATTATCAAATGTCGCTCCTCCATTGTTGACAGGTCCACCAACGGTCAGTACACCGGAGGATGCCGCCAGCTCCTCACATGTCCCAGCGGACGGTGCCTATGAAAGATAACAGCGAGCACAGAGTCAAAGAACTCAGAGGTACGTACCCACAGTTTACCCAGAACACCAATCATACACAAAAGGTGCCCTGTATGTGTGTTGAGTCTAGGCCTAGGTATGTGTGACGCAGTTGGAAATGAAGCCATGTGGGCCCCTGAAATGGCGGCTGCCTGACCTCTAAAGTGGGACAATGGGATGTGAGGTAACTGCGCTGGCGTTGTACACCGTCGTGGTAGGCGGTCGAAGACCGTGGCGCAATGCTGCATTGGTTAACATTGGACCCTATGGGTCCCAGGAGCCAATGACGATGTACGCCCGCGGTAACGGTACGCACCGCCGCGGACGTGACTGCCATTTTCTATCTGTTCAATCACTCGATACCTGATCATCGACAGGAGAGGACCTACACTGCAAGTGCTGCTGTGACCTCGGTCTGGAAGAGACAATGGCTCGTGCGTCTGGGGAAAGGGCCCCTGCCTTCACATCAGAGGAGTTGGAGAAACTCTTGGACGGGGTCCTCCCCAGTACAACCTACTATACGGTCCTCCAGACAAACAGGTAAGTACACAGGGAGCATGTTGTATGGGCTATGCCTGTGTGTAAGAAGGAAGGGGGCAGAGTGCTGCGTGCATGAAAGACGGTGAATGCATGTGCCACATGGCAAGGGTAGGGATGGGGGCCAATCACTTTGACGGTGCAGTTGGTAATGACTTCTCTTCTTCCCCTGTACACTTCATGTAGGTCAGCGCCCACCAGAAGAAAGATATTTGGCGTGCCATCACCAAGGACGTCCGGACCCTCGGGGTCTACCACAGATGGAGCACCCACTGCCGGAAAAGATGGGAGGATATTTTCCGCTGGAGCAAGAAGACAGCAGAGGCTCAGCTGGGGATGGCCTCCCAATGTGGGAGGGGTGCCCGTCGCACCATGACCCCCCTGATGTTCAGGATCCTGGCAGTGGCCTATCCGGAGTTCGATGGGTGCTTGAGGGCTTCACAGCAGACACAAGGTGGTGAGTACACTCTCATTCTGCTGACTTTGCACGCAGTGGAGTTGTCTGGGTGGGGGAGGAGGGCTGTGGGTTTCCCTAGGCCAGGGCGAGTTCCGTAGGTAAGGCCTCTCCGTTAGGCAGGCCATGTGGCACCCCAGCCCACCTCTGTAGAGTGCCAAGTACAGCTATTCATGCTCCTGTGTCATCTATGTGTGCAGATGTCATCCATAGCCTTGTAGGCCATTTCCCAGGAATTGAAAAGTGAAGCCCAAGAGCGCGACGTAGTGCAGGGGGCTTCTGTGTCTGTCTTGTCCGTCAACGGTAGCGGAAATCCATGCACTCAACATGTCTTTCTTCTGTCGTCCCCCCCTTTTTGTGGTCTTCCTGTTCTTGTGTGCATTAGCATCATCAGGCGGAGGAGCAGTGGCACCGGAGCAGGAGGGAGCTGCATCCCACATGTCCCTGGAGGGCGAGACTACAGACTCGGAATTCACCAGTGGGACAGAGGGCGAGGGCAGTTCCACAGCGGGGACAGGAGCTGATACCAGCGACACGGACTCCTCCTCTGATGGAAGCTCCCTTGTGGTGGCAGCAACATCTGTGCCCCCGCATCTACAGGTACAGCCGCCACGCCCCCTACCAGCACAGCCCTCCCAGCAGCCTCTCAGCCTTCGCCCCGTGCCCGCTCACCCAGGAGGGTGGGCATCACCTTCACCCCAGGCACCTCAGGCCCTGCCCCAGTCACCCCTGCTGCCCTCAGTGAGGAGGCCATTGACCTCCTCAGGTCCGTCACTATTGGGCAGTTTACCATTTTGAATGCCATCCAGGGTGTGGAAAGGCAGTTGCAACAAACAAATGCATTCCTGGAGGGCATTCATTCTGGTCAGGCGGCCCTTCACCAAGCTTTTCAAACTCTGGCCTCAGCACTGATGGCAGCCATTGTCCCCGTCTCTAGCCTCCCCCCTCCAACTTCCTCCACCCATTCCCAGTCCCCTGTACCTCTGCCTATCCCAAGCACACCATCAGACCAGCCTGCACACACGTCAACACACAAGGGAAGCTCAGGCAAACATAAGCACCACACATCCCACAGGCACTCACGCAAGCAACACACACATGCAGACACACCAACATCCACTGCCTCCACTGTGTCCCCCTCCTCGTCATCTCCCTCCTCCCTCCCAGTCTCTTCTACACTCACACCTGCAGCACTACCTCTAAAGCCACTACGTCCCTCACCAGCACACCCACCAGCAAACCCCGCTCACGTGCAGTCACCGCCCCCACTACCATTCACACGTCCCCTGTGTCCTCTCCCAGTGTGTCTGTGACGCCCCCTCCCAAGATACACAAACGCAGGCACACACCCACCCAATAGCCATCCACCTCACGACAGCCTCGGGCGCATGCACCTTCACCCAAAGTCACCAAACGTACACCTCCTACTACCACCACCTCTTCCTCCACTCCCAAACCCCCTCCAGCTACCCGTCCCAATGTGTCCCAAAAACTTTTCCTGTACACCCTTGACCGTTTTCGCACACCTTCCCCTCCCCGTCCATCTCATAGGTCCTGAAGTTGCACCTCAGCCACAACATCCCCGGGACCAGTGGTGCCTGTAGTCACCGGTATGTGGAGTGCACCGGCCACCAGGACAGCCAGTGTGGCACGCAGCCACAGCACAGACAGTCTCCCACCTGTGAAGCATCAGAAGTTGGCCAGTGCCTGGCGGGAGAGGGGGGAGACTCCAGCCACCAAAGCCACTCCCAGGGGTCCCGTTGGGAGTGTGGAGTTAGCTGTGACACCTTCCAAGGTGGGGAAGGGCCACAAGAAACCCGGCAAGTCTGGGAAGAGCTGCACGCCGGAGAAGACCGCCATCATCAGCCCAGCTGCCCAGGAGACCACCGCTAGCCCCAGCCCAGCTGCCCAGGAGGCCACCGCCAGCCCGACCCCAGCTGCCCAGGAGGCCAGTCCCAGCCCACCTGCCCAGGAGGCCACCGCCAGCCCCAGCCCAGCTGCCCAGGAGGCCACCGCCAGCCCCAGCACAGCTGCCCAGGAGGCCACCCCCAGCCCCAGCACAGCTGGCAAGGAGGCCACCGCCAGCATCAGCAAAAGCCCCGCTGGGCCATGAAGGACCGCCAGCACAAGCCCCGCAGGGCCATGAAGGACCGCCAGCACAAGCCCCGCTGGGCCATGAAGGACCGCCAGCGCAAGCCCCGCTGGGCCAAGAAGGACCGCCAGCACAAGCCCTACTGGGCCACGAAGAACCGCCAGCAAAAGCCCCGCTGGGCCATGAAGGACCACCAGCACAAGTCCCGCTGGGCCATGAAGGACCGCCAGCAGAACCCCGCTGGGCCATGAAGGACCGCCAGCACAAGCACCGCTGAACAGGGCACCACCAACTCAAGCACTGCTGAACCGGGCACCGCCAACTCAAGCACCTCTGAACAGGGCACCGCCAACTCAAGCACCGCTGAACAGGGCACCGCCAACTCAAGCACCACTGAACAGGGCACCGCCAACTCAAGCACCCCTAGCCCATGAGCGGCAGGGGCACTGACGCAACTGGGTCCGTCATGGGGTGAGTGATGCACTCTGGGCACCAGTCCCCCTCCAGAACAAGTGGAGAGATCCATCCACTACCTCTGTCCTTCACAGGATGAAGCACTCTGGGCACCAGTCCCCCTCCAGAACCAGTGGAGAGATCCATCCACTACCTCTGTCCTTCACAGGATGAAGCACTCTGGGCACCAGTCCCCCTCCAGAACCAGTGGAGACTGTTATCCACTTGAGAGACTGTGGCTTTGCACTCCCCAGGATTGAACAGTGGGCAAACCACCCACTGTAGAGACTTGAGAGACTGTGGCTTTGCACTCCCCAGGATGGAACAGTGGGCAAACCACCCACTGTAGAGACTTGAGAGACTATGGCTTTGCACTCCCCAGGATTGAACAGTGGGCATGTGGCCCCCTCGTGGATTTGGCATCGTGCACTCAAGCTGCTGAGGTGCCCCCCTTTCCCTCCCCCTGAGGTGCCTGTTTTCTTGCTGTCTGATGCCCCTGCAGTGTTCTCTCCGTCATCGTCGGAGATCTTGTGTGGGCCTCGCCCATACCGTGTGGTCCCAGTGTTCCACGGACTTTCTTTGTGCAGTACCTGGACTACTATGCCTGGTATATATTTTGTACATGGTGTATATATATATTTCTGCCTACTTGTTTGTAATATAGTTCGATGGTTACACTCATTTCCTTTGGTCTTTGCATTCTTGTGGGGGGGTTTGGGGGGTGTAACTGTGATGTATTGATATGCATTAGTGTGTGTGTTGTAGTGGGTGAGGGTGGGGGTGTTGCGTGTGTGTGTCCCTGTTTTTGCCTCCCCCCTCCCTTGTGTCGTACGTGCAGTACTCACCGTGGTCTTCGTCGCCGGCGTTCGTGCTCCTGGTAGAGGAGCAGGAAGACTATCGCAGGTAGGATTTGGAGTTCCGTTTCCATGGTGACCTCGTTTCTCGTGGAGTGTGTAGAGGTGAGCGTTTTCCCTTCGAAATTCCTGTTTCCGCCGTGTTTTTATCCGCGGTAAATCCGCCCCAGAAAATGTTGCGGATTGGCCTGTCATAATACTGTGGGCGGTACATTGTCTCCTGCCTGTCTGTTGGCGGTGACTGTTGCGCTGTTTGTTTGTACCGCCGTGGTGGTCGGAGTGTTAAAGTGGCTGTCTTTGTTGGCGGTTTCCGCCACGGTCATAATTGCTATTTTTTTACCGCAGGCCTGTTGGCGGTCTTACCACCGCTTTAACACCATCCGCCAGGGTTGTAATGACCACCTAAGTGATTTGCCCAGAATCACAGGCTGCTGAGCTGACACTGAGACTCAAGCCTGGTTTCCTAGCTCCTAAGTCAGCAGCTCTAGCCATTATGCCACATCCACTCATTCACCTTACAGAGTAAAAGTATGACACTACTGTCAGAATTTACACATCACTCACAGATTAGGGGCACAAACTAGTAACTGAAATTTCTTTCCTGTAACAGGCAAGGAGCCAACCACTACCCAAAGCACTCTCATTTCTCAGAAATGTACAGCAAAGGTAATAGACATGACTTATAAAAGAAAATACAAAAAAAACTAATAGAATAAATACACTATCCCGTGCGGTACCTATACAATTATGTGAATCCTGAAGAGACGGATTTTTCTATTAAAAGGACTCACACCCACTGTTGGTTTTATCAGTGGCATGCTTCATCATAGAATTCTCACACAGATGCACATATGTCTCTGGGTGAGTTCAACTTTGAAAATTTCAAGAACGCTCTTTTGGGGTACCTATTTTGGGTCCTTTATTTTTAAATTGTCTGAGGGTACACTGACAGAATCAGTCTCAGTTTTATTAGTGATAATTGTAGCTGTACCCTTGGCAACTGTTGTCTAGAGAGTTCTCTATGTACTCTGACATCATATGTTGGGACAAAAGTTAGGTCTACATGTTTCAGCCTAATGGTGCCAATAGGTCAGAGACTTTCTTCAGGACCAAAAATAAACGTAGATCCCTTATGGTGCTGTCTAGGTTTCTATTTTGGAAAGGATAATAGCACCCTATTTTGTGCTCTATCATTCACAATCATGCATTTTTAAATACATGGCACTCAGAAACTCATTTACCAATTCTCTTGTGGTATTTCCACAGTGTATCCTACTCGATACCGCTCTTAGGGCCGGATGTACCAAAGGGTTTTCCCCATACTATGTCTATGGGAAGATGTGTTCGTACATATGGCCCTTAGTCCCTATTTGTGCCCAACAGAGGTACCCGGGGTGAATCTGCCTTGTAGTTGGATATTTGTCAAAGGTTCTGAACCGGCATTTGTGTCTACAGGACCCTGGCTCCACTACATCTACAGTAGATCTACCTTTATTTTTGGTCCTGAAGAAAGCCACTGAGGCTGAAACATGTAGACCTAACTTATGACCTAATGTATTATGTCGTAGTAGATAGAGAACTCTACAAACATCACTGGCTGTTTTTAATCTGCCAGGGGTACTGCTACCATAATCACAAATACAACTAAGAGTTATTCTGGTCAGTGTACCACTTGACAGTTTTAAAATACAGGCCCCAAAAAAGTTATCACCAAAAGGCTCCTTTGAATTTTTCATGGTTGAGCCCGCTCAGATACCTGTGTGTATCTAGGTGAGGACTCAGTGGTGAAGTATGCCACTAACACAACCAACAGGGGGTGAGAGTCCTTTTAATAGAAAAATGAATCTCTGCTGGGTGGACATAATTGTATGGGTACTGCAATATATATATATATATATATATATATATATATATATATATATATATATATATATATATATATATATATATATATGTATATATTTTGCAAGCTGAGTGCTTGCACTTCATAAATGCCTTTGTCTCTCTGTTTTGATAGAAGCAACAGGAGGTGCCTCTTCACTGATTTGGTTCATTTGTGTGGTAATGTGAAAGGTCCAGGGGTGGGTGAATGAGTGCAAGGTTGAGCAACTTAGGGGTAGATTTATACATTTTGACGAAACATCTCTTCATATTTATCTTTATTATTAATATCTCTAATTAGCATTTTGGCTTCGACAGTCCCACCTCTGATGACTAAATATGTCATCACACTACCTTTACCATCATCATTTTCACAACTCAATCTCCTAAGTGTTTTGTCTCCTTCTCAACTCTTCTCTATAAATTTTTTCCCTGTTTCGTTCTTCCCTCCTCTGATTATTTTTAGACCTTTTCATTGTAATCCTTTGACACAATTTACACAGACCCCATAATCCTAATATGCAAGCAATTACAATTAATATTCCCTGTATGTTAGTGATAATACCCCATTCCAAATCTTACTAAGACAATTTCCCACTGAAGCAAATCCCTTTCCGACTTTTTCCCAAACACCTGATTTCTTCAGTTCTTTCAAATCCTTACTTGAGTTAGTCAGGTTAGTGAATAAGTCTGTTATCTCCTTACTGTTATCTGGTATAGAAGCATCATAGCTCTATCCGCAGCTAATTCAGTATCTATCAGGAGTATTGCCCCTGTACAATTTGTCAAAAAAACTATGGATTTGGGCCTAGATCTCTGTACTGGGTGTGAATGTTTGACATTGTTCGGCATTCCGTCCATCACTTGTACTTTTGCATTTGCTGCCCCAAGCGGGAAGGGTATGCCCAGACGTGGGTCCCAAGCTCCCCATGCCACTTGAATCAAGCTAGCCTTGCTGATGAAGGGTGATACCCTGAAACCGGTCCTAGGATGCTTGTTTCCAGTCCAGGGAGTACCTGGCTTGGAAATTCGGGCTGGACTGTTCTCATGGGGAACAGGGTGAGGACTGATTTGCATATGGCTGGGACCGAACTGGAACAGCATGGGTAGCAAAAAAACGATGGATTTAGGCCCAGATCCCTGTACTGGGGGTGAAGGTTTGACATTGTTCGGCATTCCGTCCATCACTTGTTCTTTTTGCCTGTAAAATTTGTCAGCATGTTATCCACAATAGTAGACAACTTTCGTATCTTGATGGAATTCAGGATGACTCCCAGTGAAGGAATCACTGCACCAAAGATATCTCCCACAACTGCAGAAGAGGTTTCCCTCCTTTGTCGCTTATGATGTAATTCAGTCAATTTCGGAAACTACTTTAAATCATCTATCTTATATATCTTTGGGGAAACGATCCCCAAATAACATGTCTCATGCCATCCTCTTGGAAGACGGTAATAAGCATTAAGCACACAAATATAATAGATACGAGGAATCGCAGGGTCCTGACAATTCAACATAAAGGTCCACTTACTCTGAAACCGAAACACATGCTTACATATATGCTTATATACAAAGCTTCCCCACGTGTAATGCATCTAATGCTAATTTTCCTTGCGGTTTAATTGTAGTGTAAGCATAATCATTCTCGTAAGTCCTTTTCTCTATGCCTTTTTATAATTTTTCTTTTAATGCCTTTCTCCTGTCATCAGTATGCCATGTCTCATGACATGTTTTCCCCCCAAGAAAACACCGTAAACCCTATTTACAGTATAAATATGGAGCTAGGTTTGCACTGAATTAGTGTAATTCAGCGCAAACCAAGTATAAATATGGGCATTAGTACCCGAGTAATGAGTGACTGAGTGACTGGGTAGAGGCATAAGTTGATTGCTTTAAATTATAAGCTAACTTATTTGCTGTTCCAATGCTTGTTTTGTGATTTCAGTTGCCAATAAATTATTGCATAACATATGTTATTCATGCACAAATTATGTGTTTATCACTTCAAAACAGTAGTTAACGAGTAATTTTGAGAAGACAGGTCAAAAAGCAGCATCATTCCAGAAAACAGTCAGTTAAAGTGAATAGGTGCCAACGCCATCTGTCAAGCTTTCATTGTCATTGAAATATTTATTAGACAACACATTCTTCACAGTGATGTTTAAGGCCATGGACACAAATATAATGAAAATATATGGTGCTCTTGCTCGTTTCTATAACTTTATATTTGTACATTACTAAGGCGCATTCAAATGTTTGCTGTCAAAATATTTTTTTCAAATGTAAGAACGTGGGTAATTATTGTAGGTGAGGAGCCCATGTCAGCACAACAAAACACAATCCTTCTAGGTCACATCAGATTTCACTGAGAAACTGTGCTTAACCTCTGCTATCTGTGGCAAAATCGGCAGGCAATTCTTTAGAGAAATATGTGATAAATTTGAAATGTACAAAACAACATCAAATTTACTAACACCACACGGTAAACTAGTTTAGCAAAATCACACAAATGTAATAGAGTAAATGCCACAGAAGATATTAAAAATGGAGTAAGAAAACCGTGGTATGAATTTAAAGTAAAAATCTTGCTAGCACGCCGCGTCCTTAGTAGGTAAACCCACAAGGGGACACGTATAGGTCGATTAATCTTTTGATTCGCATGGAGTACCCTAGCTACGGTGTAACCAATGTGCATCAATAATCAATACACAAAACAATAATCAATAAGCAAATTATTAATCAACAGTTAATAAATCACACCATGACCTTTAGTCATGAATAACCACAACGCAGTAAACGTTTAGTAATTTTTATTTTCCTATTAGTCACAATACTAATTCAGGAGGTTAATTAAACTTTCTTCAATTCAATTCAAGATTAATTCATTAGTGTCCACCAATAACATAATATAATCAGAACTTGAGAAAACATGAGTTCTAATGCCTCAACATAAGCCAATAATGATGAATATGTTAATATGAGTAGCAGAGTTCAGGAAATCAATCTGTCAATCATTTGTCACCATATATGTCAGCGTCTCAGAATAGGATCCCAACCTAACCCTGATTAGCATTAGCACGTGGGACTTCATGCAAAAACAGTTTGGAACATGAATTTGGAAAAACATCTAGCTAGGAGAGAAACTATAAAACAGTGCAGTTGGTACCTGGGAAGAAAAGGCACAATAGTCAATCAGTCACATTGTCATAACTACCTATCCATGATATGGATCAGCAACAAAGTCAGTCTTCGTCTTCAGGTCATCAATAGATCAGCAACGCATCAGGCTCTCAAGAACTTGAGCCCAATGACAGAGTCTCAGATCTCTTCGAACATCCACGCCTAGCCTCCAACATCTATTCTGAAGTTTTCCCCCTTTGTCATGACATTATTATATTAAAGTTGCCCAGTCCATCCCCTAATTCCTAATTGGTCAGCTGATCACCAGTTATTCCCCTACCCACTAACTTTTATTTTATAAATCTATGAATTCTAATATTATGCTGTTCTCAGAGTGACGATTGGTTCACTGTACAATGTCCTCATCATCTGGCTCATCAGGTATCGAAAATGTTACATCTTCTTCTCCAATCAGTGTCTCTATTGTTTGAGTCCTGGAAAAGTACATCTTGTCTGCTTTACACAGTCCATGATACAATTTTGATCATCTCCTGTCTGTCAGTTCATTGCAGAAAATTCTAGCTAAGCGGACTTTATCAACATGAGCAGTTCAGGGTCAGTTCAGCACGTTAGCTTCTCTACATTGCATGATTATTCAGCTTCTGAATGAGGCCTGGCAAATACTAGGCCACAACTTCGGCTAAGTTAGCTCTACAATATAATGTAAAACATATGTTATATATCTCAATATGATATATTACTACATTATTATCACGCCTTTTCAACATTTCACATATATTTAGTCATTTTAGTATAATTCGCAAATCTTGGTAGCCACTCTCTATGGGCACATTTTCAAACGTGCACATTAATTTTCAACATTAATTATCTCTACATATTTATCATTATTATTAATGTCTCTAATTAGCATGTTGGCTTCAACAACCTCAATGAAAACTCAATGTTTATGGTATAGCTAGACCTAGCATGATTTCAGGGTGGACAAGATAAGCCTTGCAAGTCACACTGGTCACAAGCTTCACCTTGAGATTTGTTACTTTTTGGTTTACAGTTTCTTCCAGAAGGGCACTACAGGATGCTAAAGCCAGTGATGGTCCAACATAGTCAAATATTTTACTATTGAGCTCCCTTGGAAGCTTTAATTTTGGTGATGGCCCCTCATAGTGAGATATTTTATTATTGAGCGCCCTTGGAAGTTTTTATTTTGGTGCTATAAGTTGTAAGTTAGATAAATTCAGATTTCATAGCCACCAAGGTTACTTCACCTCCGCGAAGAGGGTGCTGCCTCACCCCATTCCCAAGTTTAGGTTTAGCCACTTTTTTTGTTCTCAGATTCCTTCAGTGGGACAAGGCAGGATGTTGTAGATGGCAATGGCCCAGCAGGCATGAATAGTTGTTTTCAATAGCCCTGGATACCCTCAAGCTCTTATTGGGATAAAGCAACAATTTCCAACTGGTTAGGACAAGCTTTTCTAAGGGAGCTTTCGTCTTTTGTCCAGTCCTATAAAAGTCAGAAAAATGATAAATCCCACTAATTCTTGATGCGGGAAGAGTTAAATCTGGTCCTTTTAACTGTAACTAGGCGCAGAGAACAGACACTGAGGCACACATCAGAAGTGATGGTTATGTCCAAGAAAATAATTCTATTTGAAAAATAGTTTTAATCTTAACCCAAAGAAATCTCAAAAATGTAAACTGCAAACAACTGCACAGTGACTTATCACTTAAGAGGAGCAATTGCACGGGTTAAGAATGCTGCCAAAGGTATTAAGATCTTTGCAACTTCTGGGTTGCAATACTAAAAGCCACTTGGATAGGGAAGGTAGAAAGGAAAATCTTAAAGTAATTTCCCCAAGGCCTGACGTTTTTCACTCTACTGGCCAAGACTGCCTATACATACACGGGAAACAGAGTGCATATGGTCCCAATAAACTGTTTGCATAAGAGAGCAACAAGCACCAGTAACAATTTAGTGAATCGTTTGGAAAGAAAAGCTAATCAACAAGACACCATCAAAGAAACAAAAGTAAATTTACAGAGACGCTGGAATCTTTGGGGTATTCATCTATTCAGGGAACCAGTTTTCAGAGCTGCCCTAGTGGACACAATCAAAACAAATATGATTAGGCTCCATACAGAAAGTGGTTTTAGGAAAATCTAAATGAATCCCATGAAATGGAACATTCAGCTACTCTCTGACCAGATCACTTACATTACTAAAATAGTTGCCTATTATTTGAGAGAATTTCAGCAAATCAACCAAACGCAGCTCTAAGAAAAGAGACACAGCATAGAACAGCATGTAAAAACAGAGAAATTATTTCACCTAGGGCAAAGAATTTTATTTTTAGTGAACTTGATTAATAGCCTTTTTAATTGCCCGGATTAAAACAAAAGGGGCTTAAGTCTAAAAGTGATTTAACGAGAAGGGTGGATCTTAGGCCTATGCCTTTCATAGATATAACCTTCCGCAAGAGACATGGACTAGCCTGGCATGCTCTAAAATGGAACTGGTACATGTCACACCATCTAGTTGTAACCAGTTTTCCTACCCCACAACACAGGCCACTATCTGCAAAGAATTATATATATATTAATAACCTTAACAGCAGAGTAAGTATCCAATATCGAAATGAAAGCTAAAGGGGAGTAACACCCAAATCCACATTTTAATTCATCAAATAAATTACATTTTGATTACCATGCAAAACTTCTTCTCCAATTAAAACAGAAAATAAGATACCACACCATATACAATAAATGCACGTTCAGAAAACCTGAAATATTTGATATCTTCCATATGAATATCATTTGAACCATACTATCACAAGAAGTAAGTGCTCAGTCTCTCAAAATACCTTCATATCATCTCTCTTCCCGTCAGTTTGTCTGCTGATGTTTTTTGAGTATTACAACACTATTTCACAATCTAACATTTTGTTAAACGGAAAGCGCATTATCATATTTCAGATATAGTAGGACTACAGAAAAATGGAAAATATAACATAACGAATATAAATAAATAGCAGACCCTGATTTTGCTACATACTGCTACATTGCTACATAATACTATTCAGTATTAAAAAAGGGGTCAGATGTACTAAGCATTTTAACTGTAGCAATTCAGAGTTTGCAACTATTAAACTGATTTGACACATATAGTAATCACATTTTAGGAGTCCGAATTTTGTTTCTGACACCTAAAATAGGATTTCCAACGGACACCAATTTGGTATCTGGATGGTGGAGCTGTAGGCATTACAGATTTCAAATTGTTATCTTATGTATCAATGTTTTACAAACAAAATCCTTCACAATGCATTGAAAATTTAAAAACACCTTTTAGGGTGGTGTAATTGATTCACAAACTGGAAGAGGACACTTGATTGGTAAGTTCTAGTATGGCATTTTAGATCGAGAATTGAATGAATTCAAAAAAATGAACTCATTGATGAATGCATACAAAGTACATTTATTCATATACCATACGTATTATCAGATGGTATGGTTTTGTAGGGCTGTTAGTAATAGGAGTTGTTATTACACTACTCACTGGGAGTCATTTTATCAACCTTGGAAAGATAGAAGGTAGAAATAGCTGAAATTGAAAACCTGTAATCTTATGGATGGACATACACACACATCTGACTCAGATACATTAACTTTATGAGTTATAGAACTGTGAGTTCATTCGACTGACAAAAATCATACTTAGCCCACTCTATTCAAAGCAATCATCTGTCTCTTTTTTGGCAACACAACCTATTGTGATGAAACAAGCAACAAAGCCTACAGTTCTACAAATATACTGCAGATTCCCTGTCTCCAAGCATGTTCATTTTTCATACTTTCCTCTTTCAGGCAAGATTACAAAATGTAAGTAAATTGCACACTTAGGCCCTCATTACAACCCTGGCGGTCGGTGTCAAAGCGGCGGTAACACCGCCAACAGACCGTAAAAAAAAATGGAATCACGACCACTGCGGAAACCGCCAACACAGACAGCCATTTTAACACTCTGACCCCCCACTAAGGTAGCAAGAAACACCGCGGCGGTAACCGCCAACAGACAGGCGGAAGTCAATGTACAGCCCACCACATCACAACCCACCCATCTGCTAGCTTTTCTGGGGTGGTACCAACGCCATCAAAAGCACGGCAGAAACAGTACACAGAAGGGAAACCACTCACCTCTCGACATTCAACGAAGAACCAGGACGCCATGGAGCCCGAACTACAGGTGTCACCGATGTTGGTGTATCTTCTCATCTACGAACGTCAGTGGCGCCGACCACGGTGAGTACTGCACCTAGCACACAGGGAAGGGGGGAGGAAAAAGAGAGTGACACACACACACGCAACACCCCCACCACCACCCTCACCTCCAACACCATACACACAAACAAATGCAACAACATTACATATACACCCCATAATCCACTGGAATAACGCAAGGACAAAAGGCATTGAGTCAAATGAGTGTCATATTAGAAATAGTCAGATATACGTTACAAATTCAAAAACAGTATTTACAATATATACAATATGTACATAATGCAGTCCATTGTCCACTCAAAATGTCTGTGGGCCACAGGGCCATATCACATAGGCCAAGCCCACACTTGACTCCTGCCTCAATACAGAGAAAACACTGCAGGAACATCAGGTCGAAAACACACAGGCACCTCAGGGGGACGGGGAAGAGGGGGGCACCTCAGCCGGAAGATGGTGCAACGCCACTGCTCATGGAGGGGCTCCATTCCCACAGCGATGTCCTCGGGAGTGCAAAGCCACAGTCTCTCAAGTCTCTCAAGTGGGTGGTTTGCCCACTGCCTGGTACTGGGAAGTTCAAAGCCACAGTCTCTCAAGTCTCTCAAGTGGGTGGTTTGCCCACTGCCTGGTCCTGGGGAGTTCAAAGCCACAGTCTCTTAAGTCTCTCAAGTGGGTGGTTTGCCCACTGCCTGGTCCTGGGAGTGCAAAGCCACAGTCTCTCAAGTGGAAGCCTTTCTCCACTAGTTCTGGAGGGGGCTTTGTACCCAGTGTGCTTCATCCTGCCAAGGATAGGGTGAGTGGATGCCTTTCCCCACTGGTTCTGGAGGGGGCTTTGTGCCCAGTGATGCAACACTTGGGGTGTGGCAGTTCGCAGTCCCTCATCTGGGTGTCTGAGCCAGGAGATTTGCAGTGAGCAGGATGCATGATAGTCCATGGAGGCAGGGCTAGAGTCCATCCGGCGGCTACAGCTGCACACTGGTGGTAGTGCCGGTGCTGCCAGTGGAGGAGGGAGGCTCCAGCCCCTCTCCTGCAGACTCGGACGGCTGCCCACTGGGGCTGCTGCTGCTGGCAGTGATGCTACTGTCAGTGGTGCAGGTGGCAGTGCTTGCGGAGGGGCTTGCGGCAGTGCAAGTGGCGGTGGTGGCCGCGGAGCAGGTGCTGGTGCTGCCAGTGGTGGGGGGAGGCTCCAGCCCTTCTCCTGCAGCCTCGGACTGCTATAAACAGGTGCTGCTGCTGCTGACAGTAGTGGTGCTTGCAGCGGTGCAGGTGGCGATGCAGGTGGCAGTGCTTGCGGCGGTGCTAGCAGCGGGGCTGCTGGCGGTGCTGGCCGCGGTGTAGGTGGCGGTGCTGGCGGTTGTACTGGTAGCCACCAGGCCTTCACCTGCAGCCTCGACAGCTGAAGTGCCTTGCCTGGTGTTTTGTGCCCCTTCCTCACCTTGGCAGATGGTGGTGTCACCTTGGGTCTGGCAGCTGGAGTCTTTGAGGTGGGCTTGTTGGGTGGTTGTGGCTCCTTCTCCTTGCTGAATGCTTCTTCACCTTGCCAGGTAGCAGAATGGATTTAGCCTTGGCAGTGGTTGGTGGCACACTGGCTGGGCTGACAGGTGCCCCCTTTTGATCCTCTGACAGCTGCAGGAACCATAGCGGACATGGACTTGGTGACTGAGGTGCTGGGCTGGGTTTTGGCCACCCTGGCCCAAGGGGATGGACGGGGGAGGGGTAGGGAAGAGGTCAATGTTTGGCAGGAAAATGTTCTTAGGGACACTGGGGTGGGAAGAGGAAGAGGAGTCTGCTGAGTTTGGGTGCAGGTGCATGAGCTGGATGCTGTTGGGAGGTGGATGGCTGTTGGGTGGGTGGGTGCTTGTGTTTGTGTACTTTGGGAGAGGGGTCACAGACACACTGGGAGAGGACACAGGGGACGTGTGCATGGATGTGGGGGTGGTGACTGCCAGTGAGGGGTGTGTAATGATGGGTGTGCTGGTGATGGAGGTAGTGGATGAGGATGTAGTGCATGCAGGTGTGAGTGGAGACGCTACTGGGAGGGAGGGAGGTGGATGACGAGGAGGAGGGGGACACAGTGGAGGCACTGGATGTTGGTGTGTCTGCATGGGGATGGTGCTTGTGTGAGTGCCTGTGAGATGAAGTGTGGTGCTTGTGTTTTCCTGAGCCACTTTTGTGTGTCGATTTGGGTGAATGCTGGTCTGAAGGTGTGCTTGGGATAGGTTGGGGTTGAGGGGATTGGGACTGGGTAGAGAAAGTTAGAGGGGGGAGGCTAGAGACAGGGACAAAGGCTGCCATCTGTGCAGAGGCCAGAACCTGAAATGTTCTCTGTTGGGCCGCCACACCAGAGTGAATGCCCTCCAGGTATGCATTTGTTTGTTGCAAATGCCTCTCGACACCCTGGATGGCATTCATAATGGTTGACTTCCCAACAGTGAAGGATCTCAGGAGATCAATAGCCTCCTCACTGAGGGCAGCAGGGCTGACTGGGTCAGGGCCTGAGGTTCCTGGGACGAAGGAGATGCCCACCCTCCCGGGTGGGCGGGCACGGGAAACACGGTGAGGGGCTGCTGGGAGGACGGTGCTGGTAGGGGGGTGGGGCTGTACCTGTTGTTGGGGTGGGCACAGAGGTGTCCGCCACTGCCAGGGAGCTTCCATCGGAGGAGGAGTTGCTGTCTGTGGTGTCCCCTCCTGGCACCGTCGTGGTGCTCCCCTCGCCCTCTGTCCCACTGGTGCCCTCACTGTCGGTGGATTCGGCCTTCGGGGCCCTGTGGGATGCAGCGCCTTCTGTTGCCGGTGCCTCTGCTCCTCCGCCAGATGATGCTAATGCATATAAGGACAGGGTGACAAAACAAAAAGGGGGGGAGGGACAGAGGATACACTTGGTCAATGCCAGCAACAACACTACCGTTGGAGTACGCAACTCACAGGGAACAGCCCTATGCACTAGGCCATGCACTAACAGTTACAATGCCAGTCAGCAGCCCATGGGGTACAATGCCTAACGCCATCAGCTGCACACCTGAAACAAACAGGGCCCTGACCAGCAGTAGATGCCCACTAACACTATTGGGTTTGGAGTGCTTAAGAGCCTCCCCAACAAGGGATCTACCCTGCCATGTTTGCCCTGGCCTAGGGGCACCCAAGGTCCACATCCCCACCCAGGTAAAAGCTTAGCACGCGCTAAGGAATTAATCAGAATTTGTACTCACCCCCTTGTGGCTGCTGTGATGCCCTCACGTGCCCATCTATCTCCGGATAGGCCACCGCCAGGATGTGGATCATCAGGGGGGTTAGGGTACGACAGGCACCCCTTCCTCGTTGGGAGGCCAGCCCCAACTGGGCCTCCGCCATCTTCCTTGCCGAGCGGCACTGGTCTTCCCACCATTTGCAGCAGTGGATGCTCCGCCTGTCAAAGACCGCCAGGGTCCGCACCGCCTTGGCGATGGCACGCCAAATACCCTTTTTCTGATGGGTGCTGACCTGCAGAAAAAGATACAGCAGAAAAGGGAATTAGTTAACCGTCCGGAATGTCACACTCATGGCCCACCATATCCCTCCCATCCCCTGACGCTCATACATTGACCACCGTACATGCAGGACTCTGGCCAGGACGCCTCAGCCCCCCTACATGTGGCTTACATACACAGCACTCCATATATTCATGGCCCACGCATCATACTCACAATGTACTCACCTGTTTGTCTGGAGGACCATAGAGTAATGTGTACTGGGGTAGGACCCCATCCACCAGTCTCTCCAACTCCTCTGCAGTGAAGGCAGGGGCCCTTTCCCTAGACACATGAGCCATTGTCGCTTCCAGACACAGGTCACAGCAGCACTTGCAGTGTAGGTCCTCTCTTGTTGAAGGGCAGGTAGCAAGTGAGTGAAGAGATAGAAAATGGCAGTCATGTCCGCGGTGCTGCATACCCTCACCGCCGGAATACATCCCGTTGGCTCCTGGAAGCGATAGGGCCCAATGATAACCAATGCAAAGTTGCACGGCGGTCGTCCACCGCCTACCGCAATGGCACATAACGCCAGCAGAATTACCTCATTTCCACTTGTCCCTCCTCACAGGTCAGGCAGCCACCATTTCAGGGGGGGTACAGGCCATGGCACCTAACTGCGTCACAGCAGACATTGGCACAGCAACTGACTCTCAGATTCACATACTGGTTCTGTAAATATAGAAAAGCATCATTATTGCACTAGATGTGTGATTATGACCCTCTCCTCATGGTTTCCTCCCTAGGCTTCAACCGCTGAGGATGAATATGAGATGGAGACATCCTCCTGTGTACAGACCCCTGGTGGACCTTGCTACAATGGAGGACAGACACATTATACTAACATGCAGACTTGATCGGGCCACAATCCAAGAACTGTGTGCCCAATTGGAGCCAGACCTGATGTCAGCAATCCGCCAGCCCACAGGTTTCCCCCCTGTAGTGCAGGTCCCGTCAGTGCTCCATTTCCTGGCAAGTGGTTCCTTCCAAACAACAGTGGCTATGGCATCAGGGATGTCTCAGCCAATGTTCTCCAACGTGTTGACCAAAGTGTTGTCAGCCCAGCTTAAATACATGCGCAGCTACATTGTATTCTCCAAGGTGGAGGATCTGGCCACAGGAAAACCTGACTTTTACACCCTGGAACATATCCCCAACATCATTGGTCCCATAGATGGTACAAATGTAGCATTTGTCCCCCCCCACCCCGGAGAAATGAACAAGTGTTCATAAATAGAAAAAGCTATCACTCTATGAATGTGCAGATGGTGTGTTTGGCGGACCAGTACATCTCCTATGTGAATGCCAAGTATCCTGGCTCTGTGAATGACACCTTTATCTTGAGGAATAGCAGCATCCCATATGTGATGGGCCAACTCCAGAGGCACCGGGTGTGGCTAATCGGTGAGCCCAAGGCACCCACACAGTATATGTTGGTGTCTGGGTATGGGGTTGTCCCTAAGGGTTAGTGTGTGTCCCTTGATATTTGCTGGTGAATCT
Organism: Pleurodeles waltl; assembly: GCF_031143425.1. Classification (NCBI taxonomy): domain Eukaryota; kingdom Metazoa; phylum Chordata; class Amphibia; order Caudata; family Salamandridae; genus Pleurodeles; species Pleurodeles waltl. The sequence continues at coordinate 859,525,561 of NC_090448.1, read as the reverse complement.
GGTTACCCCTACCTCTCTTGGCTACTGACCCCAGTGAGGAATGCCAGGACAAGGGAAGAGGAACGTTACAATAAGGCACATGGGCGAAGAAGGTGTATAATAGAGAGGACATTCGGCCTCCTGAAGGCCAGGTTCCGGTGCCTCCATCTGACAGGTGGATCCCTGTACTACTCACCCAAGAAGGTGTGCCAGATCATCGTTGCATGTTGCACAACCTGTCCTTGAGATGCCAGGTGCCTTTTCTGCAGGAGGATGAGCCTGGAGATGGTCTTGTGGCAGCAGTGGAGCCTGTGGACAGTGAGGAAGAGGAGGCAGAGGAAGAAGATGCGGACAACAGAAGTAATATCATACTGCAGTACTTCCAGTGACACACAGGTAAGACACTCTAACTTCACTTTACTTTTCAGTTTTGTGTTGGATATTGTACATGGCAGCCTGATTTCCCTATGTCTATGGCCATTTACTGTACCCTTTGGCAACTCTAAATTCAGATCTCTGTGGCCCACTCAGGCTCCTGGTATGTTTACTGCTGCCCACTAAAGGTCATACCAATATATGTCTAATTGTACATATGACTTGCAATGTTTTCAGAATGTTGTACTAATACACATTTCAATCAATTGACAGACTCCAGAATTGTATTTGTTCCAATGGTATTGATTTAAGTGCTCATATGTAGAGGGGGGTGTAACAGGCTGGGGTGATTGGTGTCCATGCAGGTCTGTGATGGGGGCTCTTGGATTGGTGTTACATGCAGGGCTTGGTTTTGGGATGGGTGGGTTGTGATAGTGGGGTATATGTGAGGTGGTGGAGTGATGGGGGTGAGGGTGGAGGTAGGAGTTTGTGATGGAATGCAAGTAGGGTGGGGGTATAGTAGTGAAGATATGTCTTACCAGAGTCCAGTCCTCCTGCTACTCCTGCAAGGCCCTCAGGATGCTTGCTCCTCCCATGTTGTTAGTTGTGGGGGAGGAGGTGGGGTCCACTGCCAGTCCTCTGTACAGCTACCTGGTGTCTTGCAACCACGGAATGCACCTTCCCCTGTAGGTTATTCCACCTCTTCCTGATGTCATCTGTTGTTCTAGGGTGCTGTCCCATGACGTTGACCCTGTCCACGAATCTCTGCCATAGCTCCATCTTCCTAGCAATGGACGTCTGCTGCACCTTTGATCCGAATAGCTGTGGCTCTACCCGGATGATTTCCTCCACCATGACCCTTAGATCCTCCTCTGAAAACCTGGGGTGTCTTTGGGGTGCCATGGATGTGGTGTGAGTGATATATGTGAGGATGTGTGGGGTGATGTGTGGGGTGATGTGTTGTGGTGTTTGCTGTGAGGTGCGTGGATGGTGTATGGGTGATGGTGTTCTGTGGCTCAGATTGAGTGGGTGCTCCTGACTTGTGTCTCTCTCTGTTCGCAATCTTTTTTTGTTGGTGAAAGGGTTGTGGGTAATGTGGGTGTGTGTTTTCTAGTGGTCTGAATGTGTGGGTGTGGTGTGTGTATGTGTCAGGTGTGTGTAGTTTGAATTGTCCAATGTGGTGGTGTTTTGTAAATGTGTGGATATTTTGAGCGTGGCTGTGTGTACAGCCAATGGTTTACCGCGGTTGAAAGACCGCCGCAGTGATTCATGAGTCCTGATACTGGGGGCGTATTCCTGTTGGTGTAACGGTGTGGGTTTTGGTGCCGCCAATTTATCACTGACCTTTGGGCTGGCAGACTTGTGTGGGTGTCTACATAGTGGGAGATTTCTCTGTGTGGGTCATAATACTCGTAGCGGTATACCACTGCGCTCAGAGTATCTTGGCGGCCGTCAGCACGACGGTAGGTGGCATTTAACACCAAGGTTGTAATGAGGGCCTTAGTGCTATATTCTGAAAGAGGTGAAATTATAGCAAAAAATAACACAATAATTTATAAGGACTGAGGGCCTCATTAGGACTTCGGCAGTCCTTTCACAGGACCGCCGTAGCCGCTGCAGGCAAAAGACCACCAGTAATGGAGGTCTTTTGCCCACACTATTAGGAGTTTTCCACTGGACCAGCGGGCGAAAACCGCGTATCTGCCCACTGGCCCAGTGGAAAACTCAACACAACATTGATGCTGGCTCGTAATCGAGCCAGCGGCAATGTTGTGGTGCGTCTGGTGCAACAGCACCCGTCACGCATTTCATTGCCCGTAATTCAGGCAGTGAAATGTGCAACGGGGCTGTCCATGGGGGTCCCTGCACTGCCCATGCCAAGTGCATGGGCAGTGCAGGAGCCCCTATGGGGACCCTGACACCCCCTTTCCGCCAGGCTTTGCATGGTAGTGAGACCGCCATGCACAGGCTGGAGGAAAGGGGACTCGTAATCCCCAGGGCAGCGCTGCCCTGGGGCATTGTGACCGCTGAGACCGCCAGGCTGTCGACAGGTGGCAACCTGGTGGTGCTAGCGATCAGACTTTGGCACATCTGCCACAGTCATAATAGGGCGGTCGGACTGCCCTGTCTGCGGCGGTCCGACTGCCATCGCGAGTGTGGCAGTCTTGAGACCGCCACACTCGTAATGAGTACTCATTCTTTTATGGCGCATTTGTCTGGCAAACTTATCACTGTAAATTGAGTCTGTGCTGTGTCTCATAATATTCTGCCAATTTATGAAGAACGTTTGAGAAAAGACCCATGCGCACTTTTGGTGCAGCACTAGATTTACACTCTTGTTTCAAGTGTTCAGTTCTTTATAGAACTACATTAAATCTATTTGATTTTTCAAATTCAGCCATTAAGTGTTTCTCACCTAACTAAGCCACCTCATCAGGGCTCTAAAATAATTTTCTGTTCTTTTTGTCATAATAATATAAAACATAATCCATGATAAAGCCTCAACTTCCACTTAGACGAACACAAAGAAACATGTTACTCCCAAAATGCCATAGTGAAATCAACTGTTCAAACATGTCTGCTGAATTTAAAGAATAAAACATGTCAATGATGAAATAAAGAATACACCTTTAATTTACAATCAACTATGGTTTCTGTATTTTTATTTTTTTAATTTGGTACTTAGGCCCATATTTATACTTTTTGACACAAACCAGTGTCAGCGCAGGTTTGCGTCAAAAAGTATAGCACTGGCTAGCTCCTTTGCAGGACGCCAGCCGGGCTCCATACTTAAGGAATGGTGCATGCCGGCGCTAAGGCCCGGTTAGCGTCAAAATACATGATGCTAACCTGGTAGTGGAGGCATAGGGAGGACTGGAGGTTGTGCAGGAAAGAATGGCACTAGTCAGGTTAGAGTAAAAGAAATTACTCTAACCTGACTAGCATCATTTTTTTGATGCACACCCCCAGAGGACATGACTCCTGTCTTAGTGAAAACCCCCAGCTAAATGGCCATGCCCAGGTGACTCATGTCCCCTGGGCATGGCCATTGGGCACAGTGCCATGTAGGGGAGCCCAACTTAGGCCCCCCTATGGCACTCTGAATATTATTTTTTTTAAACTTACCTGGACTTACCTGGGATGGGTCTCCCCAACCTTAAGTGTCCTTTATGTGTGGGTTCGGGTGGGTGGGGGTGTCCCTGGGGGCCCTGACCCAGGCATTAATTAATGGTGCTAAGGAGGCTTAATGCCATTACTTAAGGCCCTCCTCCTCCCGTGCCAGATGTTTGCACGGTAGGATAAATAAGGAGCTATGGCCTTTGAATCAATTTTTGCCCGGGAACACCTATCTTGCATCTCATTGACGCAAGGTAGTTTTCCACAGGCAAAACATGACTTTAACTCAAATTTTTGGGCGATAGACATGTCTAGCACCAAAATATAAATACGAAGTTAGGTTTGCACCAGATTTGCGTAAAAAATGACACATATCCAGTGCAAACAGAGTATAAACATGCCCTCAAGTGTTGCTAGAAATTCAAAAGTTACCTTTGCACTGTTGTGAGACCTGTAGCGGAGAAGAATAATCTGACCGATTATCTCCTACAGACCTCAGTGGCACGGAAGACCCGCCTTGCACTGAAACATGAAGATTTTAGAACACTGTCCACAGAGACTGTCAAACCTACTTACATAGCACAACATAAACACATTATGAGGAAGAGGACAAGGCAGGCATGATCTTAAGATGACTTAGCGCCAGAAAAAGAGAAAGAAAACCGTATCCCGTTTCTAATAGCCCCAGATGTAACATCGACTTGAGGCAGTGTGGCTATAGCTGCTGCTATGGTGGAGTAGCTGCAAAACATCTATTCTGTGAAATCCACTCAGACAGAGAGGGACCTAAGAAAATTCATTCACCTATGCCCTGACAGGAACTTAGCAGGTCCCAAGTCAGGGGTACCAGAGAAGGACCTAACACAGGAGGAGATCCAACTGGCCCTCACACAAGTGCAGTGAGGGAAAATCCCAGGTCCCAAAGGACTCGTGTTTGGAACTTCTCTAGAGAATGGCCAGTAAAACAGTGGCGCTACTATGTAACATGTTCATTAAGGCCCATCAGAAGGGCACTCTCCCGGACAATATGGACACATCAACAAAAGTACTCCAACTTAAGACAGTGAAGCCTAGAGAGTGCTAGGAATCATATAGGCCTTTCTCACTCCTCAATGCAGGAATGAAGATCCTAGCAAAGGTGTGGGCAAATTGGTTCAGGAGTGTAATACTGGACATGCTACACCCAGACCAGAATGGCTTCATGGCCAACAGATCCACAAAGCTTAGCCTATGATGTTTCCATAATAATATGGCTGCGGTGAGACAGAACCGCTCGCCATACCCTTCCTAGATGGGAACAAAGCATTTGATTTAGTGGAATAGCCCTTCCTGTTCAAGATCCTCAGGAAAATGGGCTTGGACACAAACCCTAGGACCCACTTTAAGGTAAGCAGGGTCCAACCACGTGAATTTCTGATACAACTGGGCACTCGCTAATGGAGAGGATGTTCATTCTCTTTTTAAAATGATTGCACTGCCCAGATTCGCATACATACTACAGAACAGACCACACACTATACCACATTCTTTCACACACTCAAAATATTATTGAGGTCCCTGCTATGGCAGGATGGGCCACTATGCTCACTATGCTAACTATATTCCAGCGCTCGACAATCAAAGACAGCATAGCACTCCTGAATGTCTGGAAATATTATGAGGCAGCACAAGTCAGAGTTGTTAACGACTGGGCCTGTGCACTCCTGGGCGACCTGGCATACTAACTGGACTGGGCAGCGATGGGTGAGCAGATTTACCACGTCCTATATGGTGGTAGACTGGCAAGTAATGCACCTCCAGCAACAGTTACGGTGGTCACCATGTGGTGCTGATTAACAAGAAATATGGGGTGGGAAAGAGACTGGCACCAAGGACCCCGATGTAGCTAGGGGCTACAATGGACCCAGTCAATGCACAACCAGGGCTCAGGAGATGGGACTAGTGATGACGCAGAAAAAGAAGGTCCGACATATATTCATACATATTGTATAATCAAAACATGTAATGTAGTGTGATTTTAGTAAAGAAAATAATGTACGAGGGAAATTGTGCCCTTGGGGTAGTTCGCCATCATTTGTAAACGAGCTTTATTAATCATGAAGTATTGGAAATGTAGTAATCCGTCATAATCGCAAATGTATGCCATGATTTCTTGTTTGAAAACTGTTTTGCTTAGCTTAAATTTAGTACAGGCTTTGGCCTAGTTGCTTGGTTTCAAATTCTAACTGCGTGATTTTTCCTTGAACTAATGAAACATATATTCTTGCTTGAAGTTGTATTTTTCCAGTAGAGCTGACTGGTACACTTATCTCCAAGGTTTCGTGCTAGGCCGGTTACATCCCCTTTGATACAAGGTCAGTCTCTGCAGGTGCGGACAATGAAGGTACAGATAGTAAAATAATTGGCAAACCATGATACAATTTGTGTTCCAAGGCTCCAAGGACAGTGTATGCATAAATGAGCGCTAGTAAAAGACAATTTTGATTGGACAATTTGAAGCCAACCTATGAACCCTCCAATGGAAGACCCTGCAGAATTTGGAATGTTTCTTACTTAAACCCACCGGACAAAGAGAAGTCAGCCATTTTCCTCGATGCCAGTTTGAAGCCTGATGCCAGACTCCATTTTGGACGACACCCTGATGCCCTCTTCTCTATCTGAGAGACAGAGACTTTAAGAATTCTCACCCTAGAGACTTTAACTTTGATTTGCCCCCGTCTTGCCCATGCAGTAACTTTGCCCCACTCTCCTTGCCGTTGCAAGGAAGCTTGCCCTTAACTTTCCCCCTTTGAAATTTGCCCCATGCTGATCAACCGGTACCTGAAGGACGAAGTCTTTTCTTGAATGCTGATTGTATTTGGTAAATATGAAAGGATAATTGTATTATGCATTGTGTTTTTCCTTTTAGGTACCAACTGCTATTTTGATAGGGTCCTAGCTAGAAGTTTTCCAAATTTGTGTTGACTAAATTCGTTTTGCATGAAGTCCCCCATGCCAATGCTAATTAGAGGTTAGTCGAGGTATTCATTCAATGTATCATGAAGAATTGAAATCTTGTTATTCTGACCGAATGTATGCAATTAGTCAAATACAGTTAGTCACATTGGTGATTTGCATTGCTATAACAGAGTGTATCATTATTCAGATTTTACGTAGATTGCGTTTCTTCCGCCGTTATGGACAGCTAGTAATGTTCATATACATATATCAATTGGTCTTGAGACATATATATATATCGTGCTAGCTTTGTTAATATAGGGAAATAAATTCACTAACTTTTAATAAACTGGTGTGGTTATTCATGACTGAAAGGTCATGGTGCGCCGAAATACCAATTGTTATTGATTTCTGATGTGTTATATTGATCTATTAATTGAGTACTGATTACCGATTACAACAGATATTGATTATTGATCTGAGTGACTCGACTATTGAGGATGAGGAGAGCCCGACTCGGTTAAAAGATTCACCGACCTCCAACGTGTCCAGGTACAGGTAATTTATAAGGGCTGGACGCGTTATCAGTAGATGGTAGCAGAGATTGATGGTTTAGCCCTTTGGGACCCCATCCGAACAATAGACAGAGTCAGGTTAGAATTTTCATTGATAAAACAAGTTGGAGAGATGATGATGCCCTAAGTCCCCAATGACTTTCCCGGGATCTCGGAGCTTGCGAATGAGGAACATGGAGGTATGAGAATGGTCTCAGCGGTTCTAGTGACGGTATGAGTGAAGTTAGGGTTTCGCGCTTGCACAGCTTATCGCCGCAGATTAATTGAGAAGTTTGTGAGGATTTAAGGGGTTAAAAGATATTAGAGGAGTGTTACTCCAAAGGTGTGAGATTAGGGAAGTCGTCGAACTTCACGTGTGTGTAGCGCTTTGAGCAGAAAAATTGTCCATGTTGTTGTTGATGTTGAGACGGGCCCTGCGAGGTCAAGAGACTCCGGAGTATGTTGAAAAGTGTATGTGACACTTGTTTGATGTTGTGATCTCGTCGGTTTAATAGGTTGATCGGGCGTGGTCAACAAGTCGGTATGAAGGTTGCAGAGTGAAAGAAAACTTCGACTTTGAGATTTGACGAATTCTAAAGTGCACTAGAATAGTTCATTGATCAGTTGAGAGTAAAGTTTGCGGGTCAAATTTTGCTTGCGAAAGTGGGAAACCGAGAAAGATGGAATAACTGCCGAGGCTAGTGAAAAATCCCTAAGGTTTCTGAAGCGATTGTATTACCTTTCCTGTAGTAAACCGACAGATCTGTTTTATTCTTTTGGTTAAGTGCTCGCGTTATAGTGCAGAAATTAGTTTATGAGTGAAGCCGAATGAAAAGAGGACAAGCCGCAGGACTTTGTCAGCCGCAGTGTGTGAGTGTGACGTCACTAGGAGCCGCGCTGGGATAGGTCGGTTGGTGAGAAGGGTCGCGCACGGATTGGACGCAGTCTGTGAAGCGCAATTGGAAGGGGAAAGGCCAGCGAAGAGTATTCCAGGAATTAAAGTCACTTATTGATTACATATTTTAGAAAAACAAAAGACGGAAAGATGAAATTATTCAAAGCATTTAAGAGTGCCATGAGGGGAGATGTTTATATTAAAGCAAATGTAGGAGAAGAAACACCGCCTGAGGGTACACCAGCTTACATCGTCATTGAAGAAAAGGGTGTAGCGTCATGTCTTTGGCTAAAACAATGGTGCAAATTAACAGAAAAACATGGAAGTGTAGCGTTCCCTATCCATGGGTCGTTTAACCTAAGGGTTTTAGAAAATCTGAGATTTGCGCTATACGACATGAAAGTACCTCCAAGGCCAGCACAGTTTGAGGCATTAGCAATTTGGGAGCTAATAGCTAGAAACCAACAACAAAAGAAATTTGAGACAAGAATAAGAAAAGTAGAAAAGACACTAGCGGATGCTAGATGGGACAGCACACAAAAGGTTTGGAGATCAGACGTATTGCAGGGAATTAAATTGTTTCCAGCGATTACTGATGAAGCGGAGACGGAAGGAAGGAAAGCCACCTGTAAGACAAACAGGAATCAGTCCAGAGAGGGAGAGAGCAATAGAAACTCAAAAAGGGGAGACGAGTCAGATGATGAGGAGTTCATTATACAATTGCTGAATGATCGCCCACCACCATACGTGGAAAGCGAAAAAGGCTCAAGCATTAGTACTCCCCCTCCAGAACCAATACAGGGTAATGTAACACCAAATTTGAGAATATCTCAGAGGCCGAGCAGCTCTGACATGCCTTTCTCACCACGAATACCACGGATTCAGAGAATGTACCCAGACGTGCCAACATTGAAACCTACTGATAACTATCAGCCACAGGTTCAAAGGCACTGTTGCGATGAGCATAATGTGGGAATGACTTCCGATTCAATGGCGCAGGGAGGACAAAACTATCAGAGACCGACATTGATTCAAGCTGAATCAACACAGTTCTCGATGCCCCAAAAGCAGACACAAGAAGTGCGAGTAGTAGAAAGCCAGTTAGGTATGCCAGCAATGATGAACCACAATGTGGGGATTAACATGCCACAGAATTCGGGGAACAGACAGAATCCAGATGCAATATCTCTACCTATCACTGTAGGTCCACCAGTACCACTGTACATACAGGCAAATTCAAGCACCAGCGACCAAGGGTTAATGATACAAAATGGGACAGGGAGAAGATGCATAGAAACCACTCCAGAGACAACTCCGATAGCGGCACTGCCAAATGGATCTAGGTCCTTGTTGGAATTTAGTCCAATTCCAATTTGCGCTCCGTCAACCGTGGTAAGGTCACATCCACCACTATTAGTACCGTTAACCTCACAGACTGAAACATTACAGAAACCGTCAATGGCAGTTGATGTAACTGCTACATTGATGGGACTGAACGCGCAACAGTTAACACAATGGTTCAACAGCCTGATCTCCCCGCAGAATACATCAAGCGGGAAGGGAGAAGAATACCTGAATAAAATAAGGTTGGGCATGGAGGCAGATGAACTGGTAGAGGGAACAATGGGTTTGAACAGATTAGAATCATGCACAGAGGAAGAACTAAGATACATGTGCCCTAGGATTACAAGAGAAGTGAGCAACATACATAAGAAGTTACAAGAAATTGCAGACAGAAACAAGATCGATATAGGTAAGACTAAACACCTGAGCAGAAGTTACAGGTTAGACTTTGAGACAAAAGATTTTGAACACATGAGATCCGCAGGGATGAAAACACACCTTAAAGAGATACTGCAGAGTGCACAGTTCTGGAGATGTTTAGACAAGTGGGAAAGCAGGTGGGTTAAGAAAAAGGATAAAAAGAAGGAAAATACTTCAGAACGAAATGAGAAAAAACAACAGAATGATGATCTGATAACCATGTTACCAATGAGAGAGACAGCAGGGGGAAAACTTGTGCATGTACCATGGCACAGGTGCGATATTCAATCCTTTACGGATGACTTTCCCAAATTAAGAGAGAAGCCGATTGAGTGGTATCAACAAACGGATAGATTTGTGAAACTCGCGAAGTGTCTCTGGGAAGACCTGAATACCTTATTTGAAATTGTGGTTCCGGCTGATTTGTGGGAAGATTGTAAAAGGGCTGTAGGTTGGCCGACGAGTGAACCAGAGAGAGATAGGGACACAGGTGTGCCATCACCTATGGTAATGAGTTTGTACCACAAGGTGATCGAGCACTTGAAAACCAAGGTTGCGTCGAAAAATGTGGATTGGCAAAGGATTGACAGGACCGCTCAAGAGGTTAAAGAATCTATACACGCGTATTATGAGAGGTTGTTGAAAGCGTTTAAAAATTACAGTGGCACGGAAACAATTGAGCCAAAAGACATGCTCCATTTTGTGTTCAGGTTTGTGGAAGGGCTGAGACCCGAAATTAGCCAGATGATTAAATCGCATTTGATTTGTTGGCAGTCAAAGTCGATCGATGAAGTGTTGAATTATGCAAAATACTGCAGTGATGAGATTGAGACAAAGCAGAAAAGATTGAAGGAAAAGGTGATGGTGATGCAGCTCAGAGCAGCTCAGACAGGTTTACAAGGTTTGCAAGTTTTTCAACAACAGATGCCGCAGCAGCAGCAACAGGGAAATGCTATGTTTCAGCCGCAGATGAGAGGCAGAGGCCGAGGAGGTTTTGTGAATAATGGTCCTGATTTGAATACCGTTATGATTCCAAATGGTATACAGGCAATGAAGAAGGTGATGCCATGTCACACGTGCGGAATCGTCGGGCATTGGAAACGGGAGTGCCCAATGATGGTGCAGGAAAGTGTAGGTCAGCAAAACAATGATGTCAATGCATTCCAGACTATGAGAGGACAAAAATTGAGAGGTCCGAACCCAAATTTTCAAAACAATATAAACCAGATGCAGGGTCTACAACCCATGCAACCGCAACAGGTGCAAATGCCTCGTGTGCAAATGACACAATTGCAGCCAATGCAACAGCAGTTTCCTATGGTACCTAATCAGCAAATGCAAATACCCTTAGCACCAATGAATCAGCAGCAAGCAATGCTTCCTCAACAGGTCACGGGTCAGGGAATGAGTCAAAATGACACAGTACACCAATTCCCACTACACAGCGAGAATGGAATAAACGATGCATGGGAGAGTGAAAGTTCAGATGAGGAGGGAAATTGTGTGCTTGCAGCATCTTTGGAAGTTGATCAAAAGGGTCCGTATGTGGAGGGAAGAGTTATGGGTCATCGCGTTTCATTCTTGGTTGACACAGGAGCTACACGTTCCACTGTTAGGAGCATTGAAGTGCCAAATTTGCCACTTTCAGGGAGAACAGTTCAAGTAGTGGGAGTAGCAAACAGGTACCTGACGAACCCAATCACAGATCCAGTACAAGTCAGAATTGGTAACTATCAAGGGACACATAATTTTGTGGTATGTGACTCAAGCCCGATATCACTGTTAGGGAGAGACCTATTATGCAAATTGGGATGTTCGATTATGTGTTCAAATGATGGAATCAAAATTCAGACGAGCAGTGATGGGGAAGAAGAAGATAGTGTAGAAGGGGACGAAGTAGAAACTGTCGATGAAGAATATCCCCTGATTACCCTTTACCCAATGATTACTGAAGCAGATATTCCTGCTGAGTTACAAGAAACAGTCGGAAAAGAAGTGTGGGATATGACAGGAAAAGAGGTGGGATTGGTGAAAGGAGTGGAACCAGTGAAAGTGACTGTAAAACCCAATGTAACCTTTCCCCAGACCCCACAGTACCGTATGGCCCAAGACACCCTCATGAAAGTCGCCCAACTCATTGATGAGTTTGTAAAGCAGGGAGTACTGAAAGAAGTGTTAAGCAGTCCATGTAATTCACCAATTATGGGACTAATAAAGCCAAGTGGAAAGGTCCGAATTGTGCAGGACTTGAGGAAAATAAATGACATAATAATTAAATGCTGCCCTGTAGTACCAAATCCAGCTGTGATAATGTTTCAAGTCCCTTGCGATGCCGAGTGGTTCTCAGTCATCGACTTGTCACAAGCATTCTTTTCGGTGCCTCTTCATGAGGACAGCCAATTTCTCTTTTGTTTCAAATGTTTAGACAGAGTCTACAGTTGGTGTCGAATTCCTCAAGGGTTTTCGGAGTCACCGTCAATTTTCAATCAGATTCTAAAGAAAGACTTGGATGCGTTATAATTGCCATTTGAGTCAACCCTAGTACAGTACATTGATGACTTACTGATTGCATCCAAGACAGAAAGTGACTGCACAGCCGACACCATTGCCCTATTGAACCATTTGGGAAGGAATGGACACAAGGTGTCTCCTTTGAAATTACAATTCTGCCAGAAGAAAGTGAAATATTTGGGTCACCAAATAGAGAAAGGGTCACGAAAAATTATGAAGGAAAGAATAACAAGTACTTCAAATGAGTCCCCCAAAGACAAGGAGGGAGGTGAGGAAGTTTTTGGGAATGGTGAGCTACTGTCGCCAATGGATTCCCAACTTCTCAACCCTAGCTAAACCTTTACTGAAACTGACCCAGAAGGATGCATTGGATGAAATTGAACTGAAAGGAGAAGAAATGGATGCTTTTATTGAATTGAAAGAATGCATGTGCAGGGCTCCAGCTTTAGGTATGCCTGACTACACAAAGCCTTTCACATTGTTTTGTCATGAACGTGATGCATGTTCCTTGTCTGTCTTGACCCAAGCCCATGGTGGCGTAAACAGACCAGTAGCATATTTTTCAGCTACTTTGGATCTGGTCGCAGCAGCACTGCCAGGGTGCTTGCGTGCCGCAGCCGCAGTTGGTATCAGCCTCACTCAGAGTGAAGGAATAGTGATGGGACACCCTTTAACAGTCATGGTCCCTCACTCAGTTGAGATACTTTTGACACGTTCCCGAACACAGCACATGACTGGTGCTAGACTCACAAGGTACGAAACAATAATTCTGGGATCACCTAATGTGCAGCTGAAAAGGTGCACTACGTTGAATCCAGCAACCTTGTTTCCCAGTGAAAATGCTGAAATTGAGAACGCTGAAGACATCGAGCACGACTGTCTTCAGGTGACTGAATTTTGCACCAAACCAAGACCTGATATCAAAGATACCCGATTGGAAGAAAATGATCAAATTATTTTTGTCAATGGTTCATGTTTAAGAGATGCACTGGGTGTATTGAAAGCAGGGTACGCTGTATGCACAGTAACAGGTGTTTTGGAAGCATCTTGGCTTCAAGGAGTCTACTCTGCACAGTTAGCAGAATTGGTAGCCCTTACTAGAGCTTGCCAACTTTCTGCATTGATGAAAGTTACCATTTACACTGACAGCCAGTACGGGTTTGGAATAGTGCATGATTTCGGACAATTGGGGTCACAGAGAGGCTTCATGACCTCTTCAGGATCGCCAGTGAAAAATGGCGAAAGAATAAAAGAATTGTTACATGCCATCCAACTACCAGGAGAAGTAGCAGTGGTAAAATGCAGTGCACACTCGAAGGGACAAGATTATGTTTCTCTGGGAAATGGATATGCGGATCAAGTCGCAAGGTTTTGCGCATTGAACTGTATATTGCTTAGGGATGAATGGAATTTGATAAGTGAACCAGAACTCGAACCAAGCAAAATATTTGCTCTAAAGGTGATAGATACGATGGACGAATTGAAATCCCTACAGAATGATGTCAGTGAGGATGAGAAACTCTTGTGGACCAAATCACAATGTGTAAAGAGACTAGATGAATTATGGGTTTCAAGCGAAGGGAAATTCGTTCTTCCAAATAGCCTTTTGACACAGATAGCCAGATTTTACCATGGACTAGCTCATCTTGGGAGGGATGCCATGATTAGGTTGTTTAAAACTGATTGGTTTAAACCTAAATTCCCTCAAGTTGCTGAAGCAGTTTGCCACCGTTGCGTCATTTGCCAACAGATGAACGCAGGGAAGGGAACCGTAGTAAATTTGAGCCACATTGGAAGAGCAGGGGGTCCATTTAGCAGGATGCAAATGGACTTCATTGAGATGCCTGTGCATGGAGGCTTGAAATATGTGTTGGTGGTTGTGTGCATTTTTAGTCACTGGATTGAAGCATACCCTACACGCAGAAATGATAGTCTCACGGTTGCAAAACTACTCTTGAGAGAGTTAATACCACGTTTCGGATTCCCGATCTCTTTAGAATCAGATTGGGGAAGTCACTTCAATAATGAAGTAATAAAATTGCTTTGTGCAGCACTGAACATTGAGCAAAAGCTGCATTGTAGCTACCGCCCTGAAGCATCAGGTCTAGTGGAGCAAATGAATGGCACATTGAAATCGAGAATGGCGAAAATATGTGCATCAACAAACTTGAAATGGCCTGACGCATTGCCTTTGGTACTAATGTCAATGAGAAACACCCCTGACAGAAAGACTGGACTGTCCCCACACGAGATTCTCATGGGCAGAGCTATGAGACTTCCAGCAGTTCCTGCAAATGCGCTTTTGAATATTACAGATGATATGGTGTTAGACTACTGCAAAGGTCTAGCTGATGTGGTTCGATCTTTCTCTCACCATGTGGAGGCAACCACCTTGCCACCGATCCAAGGTCCAGGACACGCCCTGAAAGCAGGTGACTGGGTCGTGATAAAGAAGCACGTGAGGAAGTCGTGTTTGGAACCCCGTTGGAAAGGACCTTTTCAAGTGATTTTGACGACTACCACCGCTGTGAAGTGTGCGGGAGTTCCCAACTGGATTCACGCCAGTCACACAAAGAGGGTGTTGTGTCCCACAGATGAGGAAGTTGAAGCTCTGAAGTTACCAGTACCTGATAACAAAGTACCAATCGCTGAGGCAGAGCGAAACAGAACTAGAAGCTAACAGGCAGAAATAGAGGAGGGAGAAATATCCTCTGAGGACGAAGCAACTGATTCACTTGGGGAAGACCAAGGAGGAGCCTCAGACAGCGACGAAGCAGCTGAAGGTAACAAAGAGCCTGAAGCAGCTGAAAGTGACAAAGAGCCTGAAGAAAGTAACGGTGACAAAGGGCTCGAAACAGGTGAAGAAGCAGGAGAGCCTGATCAGAGGAGGGCTTTCCAAGAAGCAGACGATACAGAAAAAGAAAAGGAAAACCTGATTGACTCCCCAGAAGGAGGGGACAAGGCAGAACAGAACGAAACTGCTCAAACTTCTTCAGAAGAGATCGCAGGTCCATCAAGTGGACATAGTGCAAAAAATATGACCAAGCATATTGCCAGTAAAATTAAGAACTAGAGAAACGTTGAACGACAGTGAAGGGCCAAGAGTGAAAGAGAAAAGAAAGGAAGTGTCTGTTGTAGTACCAACACCAAGTGAAGAAAAGGACTTGGGCAAAGAGGAAAGTACCAGTGAGAAAGAATCAAAGAGAGATGCAAAATTGAAAAGAAAAAGGATACCGAGCAGGAGGTATTCCGGTCCGGAGTGGGCGCACGTAGCCAATAACGATTGGTCAGACGAATTCGTATCCCTCAGTCTTGAGAACGAAGAGGCAGAACTTCATTTTGGAAATAAAAACTTTATGGACTCTGTTGACTGAAACCATTGATCACCTGATTGACTTTTCAACCGGCTAAGACATTGCTAACTTCATTGGCTTTGAAACCGATTTTGAGACAACGCTGCTAACCGATAAGAGACTAAGCTGCTAAAGCAAACTGTGTGAGCATTGAACTCGTTCAGCTTTGTAAATACCTGCAAATACGCTTTGATAAAGTGTCTTCAACTTTCTGATTCTATACAGATCATGACTAGCTTCACTACACAGGGGCGTAAAATGAAGTGTTGTAAATACATGTGTATAGGCTTAATAACCGCATGCGTACTAATAATTGTAGCAATAGTTCTTGGAATGCATGGTAAAAGTGAGAGTGAGACAAATGATGCTTCTACTTCTAAACCTATTATCGTTACTGAACTAACAGCTCTGAAGAGACTTGAGCAAGACGAGAGACACTTGCATGATAAGAAGGAGCTTTCATCTAACGTTTTCTATCGCTTACTGAGTGAGTATGTTGAGACCATGGATACGAAAGATTGTTATGTGTGTACACAAATACCTACCTCAGTAGTAGAAGGGGTAACGTATCACAGCATGCCTCTTACGTATGGAATTACATGTAGTATAGTAGCTTCCAGATTTTATGCTCAAAAGGACATTCATTATTTCTATACTAATTACGAGGTTACTTTTGCATATGTCCCCATAATAGGGCACCGAAGTAAGATAGCTCAAGATTATTATGACAAATTAATGAGGGAATTCTTCGAACCGATGTCACCTTTTCACACAGCTCACGCACATAGAGAGAACCTTACATGCTTGCTTTCACCAGTAGAAATAGAATTTTTAGACCGCACTGATGATAGGAAGAATGAAATGAAGGAGAAATTAGAGAGGGAATTACACGAAAGGACGTCTGTAGATAATTATGCTTTTGCTGCAATAAAGACACAAGGAAAAATAGCTTTAGATATATTGCATGTAGGAAGATTTTGTATACATAGATTTCCATCATACTATGACACAGTTTTTGTGGGAACGAGTGAATGTAAACATACGTATGCATTTCAATCTAAGTGGACGTTCATGCTGAATGGACAAGACCCAGTTATTCCTGGAGTATATTATATTTGTGGACTCAACGCCTATTATCGTCTTCCTAAAGGATGGTATGGGAGGTGTTATTTGGGAATAGTGTTCCCAAAGGTTTACCAACTAGACGACTTAAAGAAATTTCCAAGGCTGTCTGAATCACATCGTGTTCAGAAAAGGGAGACAGCTTCTGGTGTGGTAGGAGATATATTTGGAGCATTGATTCCTTCAGTAGGAGTCATATTGAATTCAATCAAAATACGAAAGTTGTCTACTATTATGGATAACATGTTGACAAAGTTTTCAGGAGCTATAATCCTGATGGATGCTGAACTTGCTGCAGAAAGAGCTATGACTCTTCAAAATCGGCTTGCCTTAGACATTCTTTTAGCAAAGGATGGTGGCGTTTGCAAAATGCTTGGCACACGTCACTGTTGTACATATATACCAGACAACAGTGGAAAAATTAGAACGATGCTTACAAATTTAACTAAAGAAAGTGTAGATTTAAAGGAATTGAAAGAACCCGGAGTTTGGGAGAAAGTTGGAAAAGGATTTGCTTCTGTGGGAAATTGGCTCAGCAACGTTTGGAACGGATTGTTACTAAAAATAGTAAAGGGAATATTGATAATATTAATTTGTTTATTAGGCTCTTGGGGAACATGGAAAGCTTTCAAAATGATAAAAGCAAGGAACAAAAGAAAAAGAGAAGAGAAAATAGAGAACAAAATGGTGGAAATATACCGAGAAAAGTCAAAAGGGACTAAAAGAAAAAGGGAATTGACTGAAGTGCCAAATTACTATACAGAATTTTAATGGAATAAAATTTGTGGGTAGATTTGATGTGATGACATAATTAGTCATCAGAGGAGGGATTGATGACGCAGAAAAAGAAGGTCCGACATATATTCATACATATTGTATAATCAAAACCTGTAATGTAGTGTGATTTTAGTAAAGAAAATAATGTACGAGGGAAATTGTGCCCTCGGGGTAGTTCGCCATCATTTGTAAACGAGCTTTATTAATCATGAAGTATTGGAAATGTAGTAATCCGTCATAATCGCAAATGTATGCCATGATTTCTTGTTTGAAAACTGTTTTGCTTAGCTTAAATTTAGTACAGGCTTTGGCCTAGTTGCTTGGTTTCAAATTCTAACTGCGTGATTTTTCCTTGAACTAATGAAACATATATTCTTGCTTGAAGTTGTATTTTTCCAGTAGAGCTGACTGGTACACTTATCTCCAAGGTTTCGTGCTAGGCCGGTTACATCCCCTTTGATACAAGGTCAGTCTCTGCAGGTGCGGACAATGAAGGTACAGATAGTAAAATAATTGGCAAACCATGATACAATTTGTGTTCCAAGGCTCCAAGGACAGTGTATGCATAAATGAGCACTAGTAAAAGACAATTTTGATTGGACAATTTGAAGCCAACCTATGAACCCTCCAATGGAAGACCCTGCCGAATTTGGAATGTTTCTTACTTAAACCCACCGGACAAAGAGAAGTCAGCCATTTTCCTCGATGCCAGTTTGAAGCCTGATGCCAGACTCCATTTTGGACGACACCCTGATGCCCTCTTCTCTATCTGAGAGACAGAGACTTTAAGAATTCACACCCTAGAGACTTTAACTTTGAATTGCCCCCGTCTTGTCCATGCAGTAACTTTGCCCCACTCTCCTTGCCGTTGCAAGAAAGCTTGCCCTTAACTTTCCCCCTTTGAAATTTGCCCCATGCTGATCAACCGGTACCTGAAGGACGAAGACTTTTCTTGAATGCTGATTGTATTCGGTAAATATGAAAGGATAATTGTATTATGCATTGTGTTTTTCCTTTTAGGTACCAACTGCTATTTTGATAGGGTCCTAGCTAGAAGTTTTCCAAATTTGTGTTGACTAAATTTGTTTTGCATGAAGTCCCACATGCCAATGCTAATTAGAGGTTAGTCGAGGTATTCATTCAATGTATCATGAAGAATTGAAATCTTGTTATGCTGACCGAATGTATGCAATTAGTCAAATACAGTTAGTCACATTGGTGATTTGCATTGCTATAACAGAGTGTATCATTATTCAGATTTTACGTAGATTGCGTTTCTTCCGCCGTTATGGACAGCTAGTAATGTTCATATACATATATCAATTGGTCTTGAGACATATATATATATCGTGCTAGCTTTGTTAATATAGGGAAATAAATTCACTAACTTTTAATAAACTGGTGTGGTTATTCATGACTGAAAGGTCATGGTGCGCCGAAATACCAATTGTTATTGATTTCTGATGTGTTATATTGATCTATTAATTGAGTACTGATTACCGATTACAACAGTTATTGATTATTGATCTGAGTGACTCGACTATTGAGGATGAGGAGAGCCCGACTCGGTTAAAAGATTCACCGACCTCCAACGTGTCCAGGTACAGGTAATTTATAAGGGCTGGACGCGTTATCACTAGATTGACTTATGGGATACAAATGGCATTGTCCCATTTAATCTTTTGAGAAAGGAATACAACATGGCACTCGGTCAGGTGTTTAAATAGCTGCAACTACGGCATGCACTACAGACTCAAATCCCACCACAAAAAAATACTATGGAAGAGTCTCCCCTGTAGAGACAACTAGTGGATGGTCATAGAATCGTCAAAGCAATTTCACTAACCTATAGCGCATTAATGATAAACACACTGGTCTACCTAAGCAAAGTAAGGATGCACTGGCAGTAAGATCTAGGAGACAGATGACAATGACTAGAGAGACGCCCTGCAGCTCCCTAGAGAAATTAGGATAGAGGCCGTCTTTTGCCTAATTCAGCTCAAATTATTACATAGCATATAATACACTAGAACACTGCTACACACAATAGGACGATCAGGAAATGAAAAGGCCGGCAGGGGTCATTTTGCCACACAATATGTGACTGCCCAACGCTGGAATAATTCTTGGTGGGGGTGTAGAACAGGCTGGAGGGTGCCGTGGACGTGTAGAAAGACGGGCAAGCATCCCTAGCACTACAGGGAGTGTGGAGGGACGCAGAGATCACCTCATCCCAGAAAATACTAGTCAACCTGGCACGAATGTCAGAATGAGAAATAGTACCAACACGGGGAGGGAGAGCAGACCTACCGCAGGTGCCGGACTGGGTGGCAGAAATAAATAGGTGCCGAGCAATAAAAAAACTAGTAAAAGACAGCAGAGGATGTGCAAAAAAGTTGGGAAAATCTGGATAGCTGGGAAGTGAAGGGAGATTAGCCCAAACCTCTAAGAAGAAAGTACGTCAACATCGCCCATGCCATTAAGGAACTGCTGGAAGTCGTAAACCTATCCCGAATGGCAGCCCAATGCCCAGAACTGTAATCGAAGGGCTAGAAGAGGCACTGCGGCAAGCCAGGGTGGGAAGGGATTAATGGGGGCGAGAGCGTTGGTGAGACAGGGCATGGCTCTAAGCTGGTTTGTTTTGATTCTACAGGATGGAAACGATTATGCTTCATTGTGTGCTATATGGCTATGGATACTGTCATACCTGTAAAATCAACGAAATATGATTTAAAATAAGAATAATCTGACCAATGGGAAGCATATGTCTTTGGGATAGGTGAGAACGGGCTGGCACTCATGGGAGTAGCTTTAAAATGGAGACGAAGCAATTAGGACATAGCCAGTATGCAGACTGAGGTGGTTGTGTCCAGGGCGGATAAGCATACAACTGGATCCCAAGAAGTTAAAATGTCATTGCTTTTCGGAGTGAGTATTACACATGTGTCAAAATGCCAGATTCTGTTGCAGCCATGGTTAAACATAGAGAATCATTTCGATTAAACTACAGTACAATAAACTTCAGATATTAAAATCTCTTGGCGATTACCTGCATATAGTCTGTGATTATTGTCTGCACCGAACACCATACAGCTCTCAACATTTGAACAATATAAACCAAAAACAGAGTTCACTCTATAGAAACTCATGCATTCTCATCACTCACAGAGAAAGTATTCCTCTTCAGAACCAGGGACCTATGGGTCATTATGTAGATTGTGTAATTGCATTTTATTTATTTTTTTAAATTTGCGAGCCCCCCAAAAAGCCACTCAAACTTTGCTATCAGGCCTGCAGCAGCACGTGTAGTATGCCGCATCATGAGTCCTGCCATCTTTTTCAATAGGCTCCTTACCTCTTTAAGGATAATCCCCCTTGCATGAGCATGTGAGTGCATATGCACACACAAGTGGCCATATTTACATAATTTTGGAAAAAAAAAGATTATTGCTTTTGCGTGCACATCTTTAAAAATGCAAAATTTGTAATAAAGATTTACAAAAACCATAGGGAGAAAGCGATGATAAAGCAAATAGTCTGACAGCCAGCTCCAGACATAATGGCCTGGCTGATGATTGTTTATCGAAATGTATACGAAATAACAGACAAATGGCTCAAGGCTGCAAGAAGAATAGGAGTGCTAAAACAGACAGTCGCTTGAATACCATTTACTAGACAATAAGTAGAGCACACATGTAGTAATTACCAGAAAACACCAAATTAATTTAAGAAAACACCAATCTTTTCACACAAGGCACCAAGTCAATGTTAATCGCGTTCTGCGAGCATCTTGCACATAAGCTAGTGTTGCGGCTACACGATGAAAACCACATTTTAGCCATGGAAACAATGGAGCGTGTTAATCCATGCCAGGCAGGAACTCACTTAAGCGTGTGCGCAGCCTTGGAAATCTATCCTGTCAAAGGAGCAGCCGGGCAGCCGAACATTGAAAGCATTGTGGATGGAGGAGCGACTGGAAACAATGCCCAGCAAGTACTAATCTTTGGCATAGAGAAGGGGCATGGACAGGTGCTTTTACTTGGATGCGAGTGTCCACTGGGGGCAGGAAAAAAACGGAATACTAAGAAATAATATGAGGCTGGAAAATATAGACATGCCCAAATGCAGCTGATCAAAAATAATATAGAAAGCCCATTGAGCCAAAAGCCTAAAGCGTGCTCACCCAAACAAGGTAATGGATCCAAAGAGTTCACACAAAGCCCCTTTCTGGCTGCCTCAGTTTCTATGTTCAGTGTTGTTGCGTGTTGTGTCTTGTTGCTCTGCCTGGAGGGGCACAGTAGATTAAAATAATAGATTGGAATGCTGCCTAAATCAATTGTCAGTGGTTTAGACTATTTACAAGCATTTACCTAAGTAGCAAAAAGAATACCTAAGGGGGAACCATTGCTCACAGTGCCAAACAGGATCGGACAGGCCTGCCATTGTACCTGGCCACTGAAGGACATTTCTGAAGGCCAAGGGAAGTCCATGGTGCCTCTGTCACTTTCCCCAGCTCCCTGAAGATAACTTCAGTGGGCACCTGGAGGCTTTCCTAGAGTGATAAAGAGTGGGAGGGAGGGGAAAGGTTGAGCGAACGCCACCAGAGAGGAAGAAGAGCAAGAGGAGAGAGAGTAAACTGGTGAAAGGAGAGATATTCTGTGAGAATATGAAGGGGGCTGGTTAGAACATATTTCCCATGGTTGCTTTTGGTACTCCAGTTCAGCCTTGGTGCCACACGGACAAGGCCTAATAAGTCCAAAACTCTCTGGGGTTGCTTGCATCCCTTCTGCATGGAGCTTTGCCTAGCAGTTCAGTATGGATTGTTCCAGTGATGTGCAGACTGTGCATTAGGTAGGTCTATGTCTAGAGTGACAAAGTGGGAGAAAAACAATGAGATGGAATGCTACCAAGAATGTCTGCCAGTGTTTCAGACTATATGCAACATTTATCTGATAGCCTTTTGTGTGTTTGAAGTAGCTTAGCAGAGATTGGTTGATTCATCAAGCGATGTGTAGAGAGCAGAACAACATTTCACCATGTTCTAAAGTAACTAGAAGAAGATTTTATTGTTTAGTTACTTAAAACCATAACAAAAAAATAAAAAAATAGATAAACACTATATAAAAAGGTTACCAAAAAGGAACATTTCTAATATTACTAAGTATCCATCAAACAATTATATACATCGTCCAGTCATTTCGATTTGCGCTCCATGGGAGCTCATTTTAAAAGATGGTTGAGTATTGCTACTTTAGATTTTGCTTGCTCCAGTGTGAGTAGAGCATCCCTTGATGTCATTAAAGTCCATTGTCAGGCATTGGGCTGTGAGGTAACCTCCTGTGGTTCGCAAGTGGGGCAGTGCTGATTATTTAAATCCTGCTTTTGTGACACCTGCAATAGAAAGTTCATCAAAGCACAGCAACTTTAGGTCCCCAGGTGCAAAGGAAGCCATTACTGCTTGTCTCTGGGTCCGTATGCCTTTTTCATTAAATTTGCTCTTCAGTAGGGCTTTTTTCGTTCTAGTGCAAGATGATTGCATGAACAGAGGACATGGAGGAGATCTTCCGTGTCCTCACCGCACAGGCGGCAGATAGAGTTGGTTACGTCCCTCAACCAGGCGGCCGCATTTAAAGCAAGTGGTAGGAGACCAAGTCGGTACTTTAAGAATTTGTCCTTTGTTCCTTTCGAGAAGCCTGGCCTAGGTATGGCTGTGGTGTTGAAGACGTGTAGCTGTGCAAGGTCATCCAGGCATGAGACGTCCGTGAGAAGGCTGCTTTGTCCTCCAGTAGTGACTGGAGCTTAAGTGATTTCCAAGCTTCTCTAAAGTAACTAGGGCAAAGGAGATTTCTTCAGAAAAACTCTGAGGTTTTTGGTTTATAAAAAAAATTGTGTATGCAAACACAACATATCAGTCCGGATGATCAAATAACGTCATCTATTCCTCTCATATATTTATTTAGTATGAGTCTCATGGAAAAGCAAATCAGTCTTAAAGTTCTCTTTCACCTCAACTTGACAATTAATGAAGCAGGGTCACCACCTGAAGAACTGGATATCACGTATTAGACATAGTTTTATTTGAGACACCTGGGGTTGCTTTCATGTCACCTTTTTTGAGGAATCTGGTTCCTAAATTCCATCATTCACTGGTACCAGGCAGACTACTACTGAAGTCACCCGAGTTGTTGGTCATAGGGGTCTGAAATGAGCCCATTGGTGTTAATAGAATTTTATACAGTCATGGGATGTACATATTCATTTGGACAAAGCAAATTAAATAGAAAAAAAATCATTTCCTAGTAATTGTACCTCTCAGACAAACATTTTATGCAGAAGGCCCATAAGCAGACAACAGTGGCTAGGTCAGGAGTCAGCCCTAACCATGACAAACATACTGGGGAAAACAGCCCACACCTAGCACCAGGAATTAGTTCTCGGGCACCAAACGAATGCCTTACTTCTCAATCTGACCCTGACTGGAGGCAGGTTAGCAGGTCAAAAGCAGGAACATCATAGTTAGCGATTTCACGCTCCAATGTTGTTCCCCCATGTCCCCACCACCTTTGTCCCCTGTGTCTTTCCCACTTCAAAATATAGGGGAATAAACTCCCACGTCACCCACGTCATACACCCATGCTCTGGTTGCTGCTTTTAAGATATAAAAGCTAAAGCTCATTCTTGAATGTTCCCTTTCAATGCGGTCGTCAACCCTACCTGCCTCTGCAGACTTCCTGCTATCAACCCACAAGAAAGAGAATCATCCAGCCCTGTAAACCACCTTCCCAAGTCAAGGGAAGGGGGTCAGAAGAGTTGCAGCGCCCACTGCATCGGCTGTATTTACATAAGGGTCAAAGAGAGTGAGTAGCTTGGAGCATCTATGCTGCTGCAAGAAAATTGGTTGCAGTGGGCAATGCTTTCTGGTGCAGTCACGCAGTTGCTGCATTGTGGCAGAAAAGATGTGCAAACTAAGGACCTCATTTACTAGTTTTTGCCACAGGGCAGCCAGCAAGTCACTTTGATGCACTGACCTGCGTCAAAAGGAAAGGGCAGGAATGTGCCATATTAATGAAATACTAACATTCCTGTCCCTTCTGCCTGCGCCAGCACACAAAATGGTGCCTAGAGTCAATGCAGGCACCCTTGCACCATAGTGCAATGATATTTGCTTTGTTGGCACGATTGTCCTTGTGCAGGAAGGGACATCATCCTGCTTAAAAACAATCAATGGAGGTGTTTTTCTCTTTCTATGCACACATAGAAAGAAGCCTCCTCTGGAGAGGCACACAGTTTTGAGCCATTCCCAGGGTCATAGGTTCTTGTAAATCTGGGAATGTGTCAAAACCCATGGGTGTTACATGGGAAAACCCACTGCAACGCCCATGGAATGTCTCCTTCACGAAGAGTAAGGCAACGCAGAGCTTTGCCCTGCCGTGCCTTACTCCATACCTATGAGGCCATGCAAAGTCATGCAGGGTGGCTTTGCGTCACCTCACAGATATGATTGAGAGGCCTGTGCCACCAAAGCATCATAAAAATTGAGGCTTTGATGGTGCAAACCTCTTGTAAATGGGGTCCTAAGACACCAGGATCAGATCACATTTTGACAACCACAACAGCACATTTTGAGTGCATCATTTTTATACACAATTTTTCACAGTGACGGCTTTATATCTAATGTCTGTGTGCATCTTGAATAAATAAATGAATACTGGGATTTATATAGTGCACAGCTACTCCCAGAGTGTTCCAGCGCTTTTAGCATCAGATGGTGAGGAAAGCCAAAAACTTGAGTCAATGTTCCCACTACCCTTATGCGAACAACAGCTATGATGAGGGAGGTGAACTACTTTGGCCCATACCTGAGTTTTATATAAAACATTGCAAACATCCGCAAAATGCTGTGGGCTGATCAAGAATGTTAGACAGCCCATTGAGACAATGCCTGAAGGGATCTCGCTCAAAAAAGGCTGTGGCTGACGAGGTTTGACCCAAAGCCCTTCTATATATTTTGTTTGTTGTATGTTGTCTGAACGTTACTTATGCTGTGTTGGTTGTGCACTAATGTGAGGTATTTCCACACAACTAAAGCTGTCTATTGTTAATCCTAAAAAGTGTTTTCTGACACGATTTGTAACAAAGGAGCAGTCCTACGTCATTGACAGCCATGTGTCCCATACAAAGCCTCAAATGTACTTTCTGCCCAGTTAAAGCTTTGGAAAAAAGAAGGGCTTCAGGGGTTATAGAGATGAGATGCACACAGTGCAAGAAATTCCAGGGACGTTAATAAGTAAATGGGATGTAAGTAAATCGATAACAAAACTATAACTGCATAAAAATTCTAAACAGAACAGAACCATAAAGATTCTTGCCATTGTATTATTGGAATTCTCCTAAAACCTGACCCCCAGGGTGCAGTCATGTGTTTTTATTGCTGTTGTTAGAAGTGCTTGCCGCAGGCCATGTTATTGAAAAGGAAGGGGATGTGCTTGGAACGATAATTTCTACAGTTTAGAAAAGAAAAACAGTAAGATGCTTTGAAAACTAAATAGTCTACTTCCTCTGATGTAAAAAGATCGAAGAACTGTTCAAATATTTTTCACAGCTTCAACCCAAAATGTCTTTTAAGGACATGAGAGGGAACTGGGGTTTGTGATGTTCTGGGCCTTTGGCCCACTTGCTAAATAAAGGACAGCACAGGCACAGCGTGAACGATATTGAACTGGCTTAGGGTACGTGCTCCCTGTTCCTTTTATTAGCAGGCGTCACATCACTCGTGACACCTGCGTTGGATGGGTGGGTGTAAGAACAGACCTGGGGAGTGGCTGGAAACAGCTACATTTCGGGCAGGACCCTACATTGCTCCCAAAATCCAAATGAAAGGACAGCGAGTCCAACCTGTGGGAAGAAACAAAACAAACAAGGCATCACTAAGGGCCTCGTTACGAGTTTGGATGTCCGAGGACCGCCATGTTGGTGGTGGCGGTCTGACCTTCACAGGCTGGAGGAGAAGACTGCCAAATTACGACTTTGCATACAGAATCATGCCAATGCACCGCTGGCATCGCCAGTTGGGTCAGACCACCGCTGTTGATTGGAGCCACCAACAGCCCGATGGAGACCTTATTTCCACCGGACTCATTACAAGGTTGCACACCGCCAACATTTCTGCTGTGTTTGGACCACCATGAAACACCAGGCGGAAACGAACAGTATAAAAGGAGACACTCACCTCCAGGAAGCGATACACGCCTGGAGCCGCTATGGAACCATGACTAGATGTCATGCCATTGCTTCTGCTTGTGGAAAGATAACGGAATAATTGCTGATGAGAAGGACAACTACCGTAAGTACACACACTTACCAGTTACATTTGTAAAATGTTTAAATTTGAACTCTTAGATAACATACCATAGGGAGGTGGGAGCGAGGGCTATACTCACAGGTAAAGTACAGTAACACACACTCACATACAGCAACAAATATGCCCACACATACACAACATGCACACTGCAGCCAGCACACACACACACACACACACACCAGACGTCAATAACACACACTGATGCACAGCAACATAGCAGACGCCCAGCCTAACAAATTCACATATGAAATTGTAACAACAAAACCACAACTCCATGAATATAAACACCTGTCAAACACTCACAACTGACACTGGCCAGGGACTCCACACACATACAACACACTATACAACCAACTGTGATGAAACAAACACAATTATACCATCATACAACCTAGCAATTGACCTATACATCACACATACGCACATTTCACCAAACCTATTATGCCATGCACAATCACGCAGACTCACTCTAAACGCACAAAGCCAAACAGCACTACAACAAACACATATCAACACTAACACACACACCACCATGACAACAACATTTCAGCTACATACACATACTCATCACTCAAAACACACCCTATCCCTGGGGGATAAAAGCACTCCACACAAACTCACAGACTTCTCAGACAATACCAGATGTTTCAAGCAGCACACACACACAAATACTGCCACACGAACAATGTCAGCCAGGAACAACTCAAACCTAGGCTAGGAAATGCAGGGTAAATATTTAACCAGAAAACCAACAACTGGTTAGTTATAATATATTATTTTCTATCAAAAAGATAGAAGTTCAAGGCCATTGACCAGTCCATATGTACATTATTTGCACCAACGGCACAAATTGGTGCCCGAACGTGACTCTGACTGCCATGTAACCTCCACAGGTAGGGACATTAAGGGGGCAAGCAGGCACCTCAGGGATCCTTGGGGGAGAAGGGGAGGATTTGGGCTTAGGATTGGGAGGGAGTTTAGGCTTTGGCTTGGGAGGGGGAGGATATTTCTGGGAGGGGTGGACTTCTTTCTGTCGGGGGAGGAGCATGAGTACTGGCAGAGTGGTTTAGGGGAGGCCTTGGAGGTGGAAGGAATGTCCTTGGGGAGGAAAACATTTATTTTAGGGGTGTGATGGGGGAGGAGTTGGGAAAAGCTCAAACTTGGAAAGGAAACATTTCTTTTGACATACAGGGGTGGTCATTAGAAGGAGGTTTGGGTGTGGAGGTTGAGGGAGTGATTGTCTGACGTTTAGGTGTGAATGTCTTGGGTGCATGTTTGTGGGAGGTGTGGTTGTGTGTGGTGGGTGTCTGTTGGGTGGGTGAGTGAGGGCATTTTTGTGTCAGGCTGACGGGGTGGTGGTGCTGTGAGATGATGTGGTGGGTGGGTGTCTGTTTGTTGGGGTGGTGACTGCAGATATGGTAGATGTGCTGCATGTAGGTGTCAGTGATTGTGGTATCTGCAGGAGTGGTGACTGGGGTGAATGTCTGAGGGTCTGCTGGTGTGCTGTCTATGGGTAGGATAGGTGCAGTGGCTGAATCAGTGAATGTTGGTGCTGTGTCTGCAGGTGTGTCAGGTGTTGGGTCTGTGATGCTGGGGGTGGTGGGGTTGTCAAGGTAGGTCGTGACTGTTGCTGTGTCTGCAAGTGGATGTTGTCTGTGTGCATGCCGGTGTTGTGTCTTGTGGTGCTTATGTTTGTCTGCACTACCCTTGGATGTTGAGGTGGATGCATGCCTGTCTGTTTGTGGGCTTTGGCCGGGTCAGGAAAGGGGGGATTCAGATTGGGAAGAGCAAGGTGTGGGGAGAGACAGTAAATAAGGGGTGACTGGCTGCCGTCAGTGTGGAGACCAGTGCCTAAAATTATCTCTCTAGGCCAGCCAGTGAATCAGGAATACCCTCGCTTGAACGCATTGCACTGTTGGATTTGAGTTGTCAATTCCTGGATGGCATTCACAATGGTTGACTGACCCACAGAGATCAACCTCAGGAGGTCAATAGCCTCCTCACTAAGGGCAGCAGGGCTAACAGGGGCTGGAGCAGAGGTGCCTGCAGTGAAAGAAATTCCCACCCTCTTGGATGGAGAGGCACAGCCAACTGGGTGGA
The DNA here is from genome assembly GCF_031143425.1 of Pleurodeles waltl. Classification (NCBI taxonomy): domain Eukaryota; kingdom Metazoa; phylum Chordata; class Amphibia; order Caudata; family Salamandridae; genus Pleurodeles; species Pleurodeles waltl. The sequence continues at coordinate 859,496,716 of NC_090448.1, read as the reverse complement.
GAGCTACAGGGAGGGAGGTGATAGAATGGGGTGTGGTGGACAGAGGTAGGGAGCGACCCATTAGCCAAGGGTCACTACTCTGGGAAACACATTGTAATTAGACTATTTCTGGGGCAGATCAGCCGATTTTTGTCAATCTGTCCCCAAGGGGGGCAGAAACCACTAGGCACTGGGGATCTTTTTTTGCGCCAATGTCACGCAAGGGGAGCGACCCCCTAGGCAAGGGTCGCTCCCGGGGGAGGGGGCAAATTTATTTTTGCCTATTTCTGCCCCCCCGGGGGAAGATCAGCCTATTGTTATTAGGGGGGGCAGAAGCCTCTAGGCGCCAGGGATACATTTTTTTTTGTTTTTTTTTTAGAGGTGGGGAGCGACCCCTTAGCGAAGGGTCGCTCCCCTGGGGGGCACATTGTATTTAGACTATTTCTGCCCCCCTTGGGGGCAGATTGGCCTATTGTTATTAGGCCGATCTGCCCCCAGGGGGGTAGAATCCTCTAGGCGCCAGGGCTAAAAAAATAGTTTTTTGTTTTTTTGGAGGTGGTGGAGCGACCCTTTAGCCAAGGGTCACTCCCCAGGGGGGTCGGGGGCAGGGGGAAAAATTTATTTTAGGCCATTTCTGCCCCCCCGGGGGCAGATCGGCCTATTGTTATTAGGCGGATTGCCCCCGGGGGGGGGGTAGAAGCCTCTAGGCGAAAGGAAGAATTTTGTTTTTTTGTTTTTTAGAGGTAGGGAGCGACCCATTAGCCAAGGGTCACTTCTCTGGGGAACACATTGTATTTAGACTATTTCTGGGGCAGATCAGCCGATTTTTGTTAGGTCAATCTGTCCCCAAGGGGGGCAGAAACCACTAGGCACTGGGGATCTTTTTTTGCGCCAATGTCACGCAAGGGGAGCGACCCCCTAGGCAAGGGTCGTTCCGGGGGGGGGGGCAAATTTATTTTTGCCCATTTCTGCCCCACGGGGGAAGATCAGCCTATTGTTATTAGGGGGGGCAGAAGCCTCTAGGCGCCAGGGATACATTTTTTTTTTGTTTTTGTTTTTTAGAGGTGGGGAGCGACCCCTTAGCGAAGGGTCGCTCCCCTGGTGGGCACATTGTATTTAGACTATTTCTGCCCCCCTTGGGGGCAGATTGGCCTATTGTTATTAGGCCGATCTGCCCCTAGGGGGGGTAGAATCCTCTAGGCGCCAGGGCTAAAAAGATAGTTTTTTGTTTTTTTTGGAGGTGGTGGAGCGACCCTTTAGCCAAGGGTCGCTCCCCAGGGGGTTCGGGGGCAGGGGGAAAAATTTATATTAGGCCGATCTGCCCCAGGGGGGTGGCAGAAGCCTCTAGGCGCCAGGGATATATATTTTTTTTTTTAAAGAGGTGGGGAGCAGCCCCTTAGTCAAGGGTCACTCCCCTGGGGGCAAATTGTATTTAGACCATTTCTGCCGATTTTTGTTAGGCCAATCTGCCCCCAAGGTGGGCAGAAACCACTTAGGCACCAGGGATTGGTGTGTGTGTATGCGTGTGTTTTCTTTAGGGGGGCAGCCCCTTGGGTAAGGGTCGCTCCCCAATGGGGAACATTACTGTTGGCCATATCTGCCCCTCTTGGGGGCAGATGGGCCTATTTTTGGAAGGGGGGGGCAGAATGCCCACCAGAGGCCAGGGAATTGTTTTTCAAAATTAAGAGGGTGGGGGTATGGCCATACCCCCACCCCACATAAATGGGACCAAACTTGTTCTGCCCACCAGTGGGCAGATGGGGCAATTACCCCTGATCCACACCCAGGGGGCGGGGGCAGAAAGTCTACTAGATGCCAGGGAATTAAAAAAACAAACAAAAAAGATTGGGGTGGGGCTACCAACCAGTATGGGCCTGGTTACGCCCCCACCGCAACTGAAGGGGGTAACAGTCTTTCAGCTCTCCACCACACTCTAAAACATCTTACCCCACAGCAAGGAAGAAGACATTTGATTATTTTGGGTTTAGTGTTACATTTGGGCCATGAGCGCTTGGCTAGCTCTCAAAATCGTCCCACTTGGAATGGTGAGGGCTGCATTTTATGGACTTTGGGACGCTGCCATGTAGAAAAATCCACAAGACCTAGACACATCTGAAAACTAAACATCTGGGTGATTCCAGGGTGGTGTGTTTCACATGCATCCGCACCATTTTTGTACCCACAATCCCCTGCAAACCTCCAACATTGCTGGAAATCACAAATTATTCCCACGTTTTTGTGATGGAACCTTCCGGAATCAGTAGGAATCCACAAAATTCCTACCACCCAACATTGTCTCATCTATACCGATAAAAATTCTGCTGCATTTGTCAGCCTAAAATTTTTTTTTTGCAAACTGCCCTTTTACACCACCTTTGGTTCCCCCTCAATATCCACATGTTTTTGGCTCTTCCCTTTCACAAGCACTTGGTCCACCTACACAAATAAAGTATAATTTTTACCGGGAGACTGAGGGGAACATTGGGTGGTATGAAATTTGTCCCAGCGTGGTGATCCCACACAGAAATGTGGGAAATTTTGATTTTTTAGCTAAATTTAATGTTTGCTGAGGATTCTGGGTAAGAAAACATTGGGGGATCTACACAAGTCACACCTCACTGGACTCCCTCGGGTGTCTAGTTTTCAGAAATGTCTGGGTTTGGTAGGTTTCCCTAGAAAGCTGCTGAGCCCAGGACCAAAAACACAGGTGCCCCCCAGGTAGTTTTGTATTTGATAATTTTGATGTGTCCAGATAGTGTTTAGGGGCATTTCCTTTCGCAGGCAGTAGGCCCACCCACAGAAGTGAGGTACCATTTTTATCAGGAGACATGGGGAAACGCTGGGTGGAAGGACATTTGTGGCTCCTCTCTGATTCCAGAACTTTCTGTCACCGAAATGAGAGGTAAAAGTGTTTTTGGGCCAAATTTTGAGGTTTGCAAAGGATTCTGGGTAACAGAATCTGGTCAGAGCCCCACAAGTCACCCCATATTGGATTCCCCTAGGTGTCTAGTTTTCAAAACTGTGCAGGTTTGCTAGGTTTCCCTAGCTGCCGGTTGAGCTAGAGGCCAAAATCCACAGCTAGGCACTTTTGCAAAAAACAGCTCTATTTTATTTGTGAAAATGTGATGTGTCCACGTTTTGTTTTGGGGCAGTTCCCGTCGCGTGCGCTAGGCCTACCCACACAAGTGAGGTACCATTTTTATCGGCAGACATGCGGGAACACAAAATAGCAAAATAAGTGTTATTGCCCCTTGCATTTCTCTACATTTTTTCCTGGGAGCGAAGGGGTTAATAGACCTGTTGTAATATTCATCATATGTGAGTAATGTATCATTAGTGGCATAGTCTGCACCCTCATAGCAGTTGGATAGATGGTATTTGTGTCTATTATATGTGAAACATGGTAAGAAAGTCATTATCACTGAGACTTTCAGTGACATGCATTTCCATTTCTGAGCCAAAATCGAGGCAAGGGATAACACTGCACAAAAAGGCCATTATTTACCTAAGGATATCCTGTGTACCATGTTTTTACTATTTCATATGGCATGTCCAAGCTTCATGTGTGACATATGTATTTTCACACTTACAATGGAGACAATGAGTGATTGACATACCTTCTCATATTCCGTCATCTAATTACCCTGGAATGAGACGGGTCAGACAACCTACAGTGTACCGTGCACTAGCAGATCTGCAGACCATGGCGGATCGACATGTCATCGAGATCTACCATCTGGATAGGCAGACAATTATGGATCTCTGTCGTCAGTTGGAGCCAGATCTGATGCCTGTCATTCGTCATCCCAATGGCATTTTACCCACTGTACAAGTCATATCAGTGCTGCACTTCCTGGCCACATGCTCCATTCAAAATACTTTGGCCCTAATTGCAGGGATGCCACAGCCTATGTTCAGTTTGGTCTTGAAGGATGTTCTCTAAGCACTGTTGAAACACCTGGATGGCTACATCCCATTTCCACAGCATGAAGATTTGGCCTCAGTGAAGGCTTATTTGTATGCTTTGGCACACATCCCACATGCGGTGGGAGAAATTGATGGTACCCATGTAGCATTGGTTCTCCCAAATGGCGATAAACAGGTGTATCGGATCAGGAAGAACTTCCACTCCATAAATGTCCAAATAGTCTGTTTGGTGGACCTCTACATTTCCCAAATATGTGCAAAGTACCTGGGATCAGTCATGATGCCTACATCATGCAGAACAACAATATCCCACTGCTGATGACACAACAGTACAGAGAGGGAGCATGGCTGGTTGCTAAGCCATATATATGATGTGTGGCAGTATCTTATGTCTGCTGCTAAATGTAAGGATGTCAAAGACTTATGTTTGCACACATGTAATGATTCCTTACAGGGTATTCTGGCTACCTAGACCGTCCCTGATTGTTGACACCAGTGAGGTACCCAAACATGCCAGGGGAAGGTCACTTCAGTGAGGCCCTTGGAAGGACAAGGCATGTAAAGGAATGGACGTTTGAGCTCCTAATGGCTAGATTTCATTGCATTGATAAGTCTGGTGGAGCCCTCCTCTACTCACCTGCCAAAGTGTGTCAAATCATTGTTGCCTGCTGAATGCTCCACAACCTCACCCTGAGACATCAGATCCCATATATACTAGATGAGGGGGAGCCAGCAGTTCTAGCAAGTAAGAATGCAAAAATGCCAAGTGAGGATGACTGAAGAGGATGAAGGTGGAGACAGATGGGCAGATCTCTTAAATAAGTACTTCAACTGACTGTATATATGTGTTGTTCTATAAAATACTTGACTCAGTTGGTTATAGGGGGACTTAGAGATGTTTGAGAATGGTCTTTGTATGACTATCAGATAGCTCATTAGTTGCTTAGCAGTGCATAGCTCAGGTGTGCATGCAATATTGTACATGGAGTTGTGACTATAATGATGATATTCTTTGCTGTTTATCACACTGCCCAATCAGTTTTTTCTATTGTATTTAGGACATGTCTTTGTAGGTCTTCATTAGCATTACCTGCCTATACTTTTTGTATTCCATTTTTACTTTGCAGATTTCTTCATAAGGTCATCCTCATGTGGTCCATTCTGAATTGTGCCACAGACAGGTAGGATTTGCAGGTCTGACACGTTAAGTGAACATGGATAGATCCAGGTACTGTATGACATCATATTGGTTGTGTCCGAGCTCCATTCCCAGACTGTCAGGCAGTGGGGTGGTAGTGTGCTGTTCCAAATAATAAACCTGTGTGCCATGTTATCTGGGTCCAATGGTGTAATATGTGTGTTCTTGTGTCTCTGACATATGTCATCCTGTGAAATCCATGACATCAACCTTCCCATTGGTTTGATGATAATACAATTGAACTTGTATGTAGCTATATCTGTGTTTCCTCATTGCAGGCCACTGTGCATGTGTGTCAAGACTGACATAGGTAAGTAACATGCCTACAGATCTCTGACTTTGGAGGTCTAGTATGGGTATGCGATAAGGCTTTAGCAGATGACACATTGAACCAATCTGTTTGCCTATTTGGATTGACAAAGACTCACATGTCCCTAACTTCAATAGTCTGTGGGATGCTTGTTATTCACATCTGTGCTGAAGCACTAAACTGTGAAGCTGCAATGCACTTTGTGATATTTGGCATGTTTTCAACCTTATGCAGGAAAGTACAATAATTGGGAATAGGAGTGTGTCCACTTGTATTATTGTACATGTGTCTGACCCAGATTCAACAGTACATGTGAGATGAGACTTAACAACTTTGGCACGTATGTGAATATCATGTGTAAGTCATGGTGGATGTAATCATCGGGTAGCTGCTACAACATTTGGAATCTCAAGTCCAGTGTCCCTTTGCCATTAAGAAATGGAAACTGGTTGTAAACCAGTCAACAGGGTGGGTGTATCTGTGACACACAAGGGGAACCAAGGAGTAGAGGATCACTTCCTGGCAGTGGTTGAAGTCTTGCATCTGCTTCTCCTAGATGTTTTGGTAGACGTCCACGTTTGCGGGGTGTTCTTCAGCTACAGAGGCTGGTGTGTCTTACGCATGTCCTTCCCCTTGCAGAGCCTCTATTCCACTGTCTGTCATAGATGTAGAAGAGGCTAATGTTACAGGGCCAAAGGAAGGGGTCTGGTGTGGTGAACATAACCTAGTCAGGGTGGTATTAATATCTCTCAGTACCCTGTTGGGGAGGCCATGTTGGCATTGTGGGCCTCCCAGTTTTGCATGACTTCCTAGTGGTTGTCCCTCTGCAGCTTCTTTATCTCCCCTGTCATGGCAAGTACCTGGCCCATCAACCCTTGGGACTGTTGGTAGGCTCCCAAGACTTGGGAGATGGTGTACGGGCCCGTTGTATCCTTAGGAGCCTCAATCCACTGGCCTACACCATCCGTTCCACGTACCCCACCACCACATGCCTGTGCCCTTGCCACAGTTTGTTCTCTCCCACTGGTGCCAGGTCTTTCATTTTGAGGTTTTTCTAGTGGTGACTCCGGTACCTGTACTGGGGGTCACATGATTGTTGTAACTGTCATTAGAACACAGGTTTGGGGGTGAATGCTTGCTTGGGATGTAGATGCAACAGGGCTGAGAACGGTTGATGTAGGTGGGGTGAGGCTGACAGTTGTAGACTGACCAGGTGTCCCAGATGGGCCAGAGTCATCCTAAATGTCCATATATCCAGGGTTGTTCTCCTCAGTGAGGGTTTTATCCAGGGGGAAAGTGGCTGACTCAGGTGTCCTCTCTATGGTCACAATGGATAGGTGACCTGTTGAAGAAGTGGAACAGACTGTTACAGATTGTAACGCAACATGTGGTATCAAACTTTGACAGGTAGATATGCTTTGAGCCATGTACAAAAAGGCTATGCTTGATCCCCTGATATGACAGTGACACCTGCTTTCAAATCAGGGGATACAGGGAATTCCTATATCATACACCTTGATACAGGATATCAGATTAGATTGGCAGTAGGATGTCTAGTGACATCTTGTCTGCTGTGTAGCTTTATATTGTTCATGTTGCCTCCCAGTTAGCAGTAGTTCAGTATTGAGTCACCAGACAGCTGCAGAACATAAAGTGGAAACTGACCTGTCCTTCAGCTTCGGAGTAACCATTATACCTGGCCAGATACATCAGGGTACACCTAGTACAGCATACTGTAAATATGTGTGTTTCCCCAGGTGAGTATCTTTCAATGGGTGATGGGAGGTAAAAGGGTGATTTTAGCAGAGGATACAGATGTATCTGTGTTTTGGTGGTATTGTACTAGCAGATGGCCATAGCATTGCTGTCATTGCCCTAGACTGTAAAATTGTGGATCATTCAGGTGGGTTTAGTCAATTGTTTAGTTGACATGCATGGCTATTTTCATTATGGTACACTGTTCTGGTTTTATTAATGGGATAACAGTGCTTGCTGGGAGTTAATGTGCTGTCAGTCCCTGTACTACCCATGCCATACACAGCCATTGTGCCCCCAGGTGAGTTTAGTTGACATGTGGTATGCCAGAGAGGGGTATTTGGACAGTTGGACACAGGTGTGGTGAGTGTGTTGGCTGTTAAGATGTCAAAAGATGATCAGTGAGCATGCAAGACAGAACTTTAGGGTGACATTTTCAGTGTTGTGACTTACCAGACTCTTCTCCCCCAGGTATTCCTGTCAAGCCCTCAGGATGCAGAATGTCCAAAACCTTCTCCTCCCATGATATAAATATTGGGGGAGAAAGTGGGGGCCCACCACCAGTCTTTTGGGCCACCAGCTGATGCCTGGCGGCCATGGAAAGTAGCTTCCCCTTGAGGTCGTTCCACCTCTTCCTGATGTTCTCCCTTATGCGTGGATTATTATATAGGTATTTTAACCATGTTTTTAGACACGTTATTTTAACAACTAGGCCTGCTGCTGTGCACTTTAGCCCAATTATTCAGCTTTGTTTTATTTTTCTAGCATAGGCCCCATTTGCGGTGCTATTTTCTTTTCTTTATCTAGGCGTTCTTTTGCCAAGGAAATCATTACGTTACTAGCAGGACATTATTTTCACTTTGTTCTTTCCTCAAGGCTGCAGCCAGATAGAGTTGCTGGCAAAATGCTACGCTGTGTCTCCAACATTCACAGAAACATACACATCCTTATTTGGGGATATTTCCTCAGAACATCAGCCGTTTTATTATAAAAACATTTCTCTGCCACATACACGTTAGAGGGAGATTCCAGCCAGATAACCATGACTGCATGCTGAATGCTCATTGCCTTTGCTACTGCTGCTTGCTTAGACTACCCCATCCCTGGTGACATGGGGATAGTGTCTTTCTAGACAACAGGCTTCCTTGCTCAGGTAAAAGGGGTGATGCCTTACCAGGGGGAAACCTGAAGGGTGGATTAGGGCTTATCATGCTGTGCTCTAACTTAGCTTAGGTGGGAACCACATATATTACGCATAATAACAGTATTGTAGAATGTTCTTGTGTTTCACTCTTCTTGTCACCATTTTGCTTCTAGTGTGTTTTATCACCCTGGTTATTGCAATTCATGTCAGTTTATAGAAGATGCAGTTAATTCAATAAACTTTATTGAACCATTCTCTGCCTCTGTTTGTCTTTGCACATGTGAGACTAATGTAACTGAGAGAAAAGGATGAGATCTGATCAACCACGATTCCTCTAAGGAATCATTTATGTCATGTGCCCGGTTGCCACAATCATCCCTGCTCTTGGGCAGAGATGAGGCACTGCTAATTAACAGGGAAACCCAGATTAGGTCGACAGTTGTTACATGGTGTGGGATTGGAGTCAGTTCCCCACAATTCAGGTGATTCTGCTGGCCTAATCCAGTAGCCTCATTAGGATAATGAGAACCTACGGGACAGGATAGCTGCCTACAGAATTTACCCTGGAATTTATTTTTTTGCCACATCTCCATTTTCCTTCCAATAGAGGTTTGTTGAACTTGGGCTCCAAGTAGGTATGGCTCCATTCATGATTTCGTCCACCATGGCCCTCAACTCATCGTCTGTGAAGCGGGGATGTTTTTGCAGAGACATGGTAGTGGTGGATGACACAATAAGGTAAAAAAACGGGTGATGAGGTGAGGGGGTTGTGTTCTCAGTGGGTGACGGGTGGTGTCTGATGTGCAGGTGTGGGATGCGTGGTATTTGGAGTGGTGAAGGGTGCCTATTCTATGGTTCCTAATTTCTTTGTGAAGCCTCCATCTTGCTGTGTATGGCGTTTTTGATGCAAAGGAATGTGGGGTGTGAAGGTGTGTGTTTAATAATGCGGTTTGTAGGTGAGTTGGGTGTGCAGATGTGTGTCAGGTGTGTGGAATTCAAACTATCCAATGTGGTGTAGTGTTTCACTGTGTAGACTGCCGATTGCTGCAGTTCGCACTGCCATTGATTTTCTGCCCTGGGAGAACTGCTATCATGATTTGTGGGTCGTATTTGGTTCAGAGGATTTTTGATGGGCTTGTGGTGCTGGTGGTGGAACCTCCTCTTTTCCACACTCCAGAGTCGTAGCGGTGTTATAATTTTGGTTGGGTTTAGGTGGTCCTGCCTGTGTAACTCGTAATATGTCAGTCTGTATGACCTCCACATGGCAGTCATTTGGCGGCCACCGCTGCAGTGGTCTTACCTTCTGGCTGCTAAACTCGTAATGAGGCCCTAAGTCACTCAATCTCAGGAGTCAATGAGTAGGACAACCATGGACATGTTGAAAGGTGCAGCTGGAGGCACCCGGACATCACTGCTTGCATCCATAAACTAACATGATGATTCTGGGAACAAATATGGGTGTGGATTGAGTCCAGACCCTTTGACAGTCTGATTGGGTTGATGTCCACCTATAAAATGTTGGTTGGTCAGGCCTGCTCACACAGTGGTATGTTTGATGTCAACAGTTCAATCATGGAGCAAGTGGAAATCTGCTGCAGAGCTTTCTCTTGGGGTGTCTTGACTGTGTGAAGGACAACCTTATATAAACTAGGATGGCATCAATGATATTTGGACTTCTTCCTCTGAGGACTCAGGCCCTCATTCCGACCCTGGCGGTCTAAGACCACCAGGGCCGCGGGCAACGGAAGCACCGCCAACAGGCTGGCGGTGCTTCAGTGCCCATTCTGACCGCAGCGGTAAAGCCGCGGTCAGAAAAGGGGATCCGGCGGTTTCCCGCCGGATTTCCCCTGGCTGGGCTGAACCTCCATTGCGGCGCTGCAAGCAGCGCCGCCATGGGGATTCCGACCCCCTTCCCGCCAGCCTGTTTCTGGCGGTTTTGACTGCCAGGAACAGGATGGCGGGAACGGGTGTCATGGGGCCCCTGGGGGCCCCTGCACTGCCCATGCCACTGGCATGGGCAGTGCAGGGGCCCCCTAACAGGGCCCCAGCATGATTTTCACTGTCTGCATAGCAGACAGTGAAAATCACGACGGGTGCAACTGCACCCGTCGCACCCCTGCAACACCGCCGGCTCCATTCGGAGCCGACCTCTGTGTTGCAGGGCCTTTCCCGCTGGGCCGGCGGGAGCTCCCCTGGCGGGCGCCCGCCGGCCCAGCAGGAAAGTCAGAATGGCCTCCATGGTCTTCTGACCGCGGAGCGGCCATTTGGCGGTTCCCGCCAGGCGGGCGGCGTCCGCCGCCCGCTGGGGTCAGAATGACCCCCTCAGTGTCTCCCTATACCTGTTGGTATAGCAGCTTCAGGCCCATCTCTTGTGCAGGGATTGCCTTGAGGCCCTTTCCGATAGGTCACCATAGACCGCGTGGAGTGTGCTGGGCTGTGTATTGGCAGGGAGGGGGTTGCCGCAGGACTGTCAACTGAGCCACAGTTGAGTTGCTCGTGCAACCAAAATGGTAGATTTGTGGTAGTGTGTGCTCACCAACAGGACTCAGGTGCATTTGGGGCTAGCAGATAGTCCTTGGAAGATTGTTCCCTCATAATGCCAGGAGTGTCTCCTTGGCCTCTCGGGGGTTCATGGGAGTAAAGCTCTACTTCAGTTGTGATGTGCTTCTTCTTTAGTTATGATCATGCAAATGGCATGATGGTGTTGTTACCATTAGACAACCTGTACGACATGGGTGACTGGAGGGGCTTCATGGCCTGTGATTTAGTGTGTTGCTGGTGCTGTTCTTTTCCTCCGGCATGTGCAGTTCTTAGCAGGTATATTATCATTCATCAAGCAGCTTGTGACTGTGGCTGGACGGTCGCACTGTGCAGCTCACTTTTAATTGTCTCGCTGGGCTGTTGCCAGTGATGTCACTCTTTTTCTTGTGTTGCTAGGTGGCATCAGGTCATGTGTTTCATGCTTTCCTTTCTTTTTGTATGTTGTCTAAACGTTACTTATGCTTTGTTGGTTGTGTACTAAAGTGAGGTATTTCCACTCAACTAAAGCTGTCTATTGTTAATCCTAAAAAGTGTTTTCTGATGGGATTTGTAACAAAGGAGCAATCCTACGTCATTGACAGTCATGTGTCCCATACAAAGCCTCAAATGTACTTTCTGCCTAGTTAAAGCTTTGGAAAAAAGAAGGGCTGCATGGGTTATAAAGATGAGATACACACAGAGCAAGAAATTCCGGGGACATTAATAAGTAAATGGGATGTAAGTAAATCGATAACAAAACTATAACTGCATGAAAAGCCTAAACCTAACAGAACCATAAAAATTCTTGCAATTGTATTATTGGAATTCTCCTAAAACCTGAGCCCCAGGGTGCAGTCATCTGTTTTTATTACTGTTGTTAGAAGTGCTTGCCTCAGGCCATGTTATTGAAAAGGCAGGTGATGTGCTTGGAACAATAATTTCTACACTTTAGAAACGAAAAACAGTGAGATGCTATGAAAACTAAATAGTCTACTTCATCTGATGTAAAAACATCTAAGAACTGTTCAAATATTATTCACAGCTTCAACCCAAAATGCCTTTTAAGGACATGAGAGGGAACTGGGCTTTGTGATGTCCTGGGCCTTTGGCCCACTTGCTAAATAAAGGACAGCACAGACACAGCGTGGAGCGATATTGAACTGGCCTAGGGCACGTGCTCCCTGCCCCTTTTATTAGCAGGCGTCACATCACTCGTGACACCTGAGTTGGGTGGGCGAGGGGTGGATGTAAAAACAGACCTGGGAAGTGGCTGGAAACAGCTATATTTCGGGCAGGACACTACATTGCTCCCAAAATCCAAATTAAAGGACAGTAAGTCCAACCTGTGGGAAGAAACAAAACAAATGAGACATCACTAAGGGCCTCATTACGAGTTTGGATGTCCGAGGACCACCATGTTGGTGGTGGCGGTCTGACCTTCACAGGCTGGCAGAGAAGACCGCCAAATTATGACTTTTCATACAGAATCATGCCAAAGCACCGCCGGCATCGCCAGTGGGGTCAGACCATCGCGGTTGATTGGAGCCACCACCAGTCCGATAGAGACTGTGTTTCCGCCAGACTCATTACAAGGTTGCACACCGCCAATATTTCTGCTGTGTTCGGACCACCATGAAACACCAGGTGGAAACGAACAGTATGAAAGGAGACATTCACCTCCAGGAAGCGATAAACGTCTGGATCCGCCATGGTCATCCTCAACCCCTCCCTCTCCATGACACAGCAAATCAATGCTCTAACCTCCCCCTGCTTCCACACACTCCGCACTGTAAAAAAATACTTCAAATGGATTCCCCCAGAAACCAGAAAGTCAGTCACCCACGCACTCATCAGCAGCAGACTGGACTACGGTAACGCCCTCTCCGCCGGCACCACACTCAAACTCAAACACAAACTCCAGAGAATCCAGAACACAGCCACCCGTTTCGTCCTTGGCCTCCCCCGCCACGAACGAATCTCACCACACCTCAAATCCCTTCACTGGCTCCCCATGGACAAGAGAATCACATTCAAGATCCTCATCCACGCACACAAATCCCTCCACAACACCGGGCCAGCCTACCTCAATGAAAGAGTTAACTTCCACACTCCCACACGCAACCTCCGATCAGCCGACATCGCCCTAGCCACAGTCCCTGCATCCAACGCACCACCACAGGACGCAAGTCTTTCTCCTACCTCGCCCCCAAAACCTGGAACTCCCTCCCCACCGACCTTCGCAAAACCAAAGACCTGCTGGTCTTCAGAAAGCACCTCAAGACATGGTTGTTCGATCAGTGACCTTCCCCCCTGTTTCCCCTCCCCCATCGCCTTGAGACCCTCACGGGTGAGTAGCGCGCTCTACAAATTTTTTGATTGATTGATTGATAAGGAGGGCAACTACCGTAAGTACACACACTCATCTGTTACATTTGTAAAATGTTTAAATTTGAACTCTTACATAACATATCATAGGGAGGGGGGAGCGAGGGCTATACTCACAGGTAATAGTACAGTGACACACACACTCACATACAGCAACAATTATGCCCACACATACGCAGCACACACACTGCAGTCAGCACACACACACACACACACCAGACATCAATAACACACACTGATGCACAGCAACACAGCAGAGACCCAGCCTAACAAATTGTCAAAGCCCAGCTCACCTGAGTTCTTGTTCAGTTCTGATGGAGGTTGAAGACAATCCGACCCCACCCTGAAACTGCTTGTTCCAGCACACTAGTTTTTAAAACAGTGCAAGAAGAACAGAAGCTCAAGGGAAGGGGGGAAGTGGATAAAATAAAAAAGAGAGACAACACCGTTCTTGCGTTTCCACTGTTGAAGTGCTGCACAAATCTGCGGCCCTTTCTGACTTCTGTAGAAACTGGTGCCTAATGAAACATAAACAAAGAACAGATAAGTGCAACCTATTCCTAAATGGGTTCCTGACTATCCCTTTATTTATTAGAAATTCTCTTCTAAAAGTACCTCTTGCATCCTGGTCTCTAGTTTCCAGGTTTGGAATGTGTTACTGCTCTGGGATGTGTTTTCTATTACTGTAAAGCTTCTAAAACATTAAACAAATACCGTTATCAGAATTATCAATATCAAACATTCATCATAATATAACTAAAGCCTAAATTCCCAATAGCAGACTCACTTTTCCCATATTTCCAGAATCTTTTATAAAACAAATACTGTACTTTTACATCAAAATACAGCATGTAATTTGTGCAAGTCCTTGATTTACTGTTTGCCTTGCTGTTAATGGTTTCCACTGTTCGATTCTTAAAAGTTCCATGAGAAAAAACAATGTTTGCTTCACAAAGTTCTGCAAAATATTCTTGTAACAAAGAGTTTGAATCACAATGTTCGTGGAAGGTATTTCGTTTCAAATTGTCTATACACGAATCCAGAAATTGTTGTCAAAGTTCTTTCAGGTAATGAAAGGTTTTGCACTTACTTGTTGCTGGCAAGAGATACTGATCAGTCTAACCTTGTCTTCTTTCTCTTTTGCAGGTTACTCATAGGAGAGAGGCTGAAGCAAGGAGGAACCGGAAACCGGAAGAAGGAAGAGCCAGAAGCTGCGCCCATTGAAGTCAATGAAAGTCTGTAAAGAGCAGGAGTGCCAGCGCCGAGGGATCTGTTCTCAGGTAAGCGGGAGGTAGACGAGCACAAGCACTGGGTGAGGCTTGGGGGATGCCTTTTATAGACAGGGCTGGGTGTGGTTTGAAGGGCTGGGTGTGGTCCTCACATGCTGCACATGTTCTTGAAAGGTGTGCAGAGTTTCAGTTATTATGCAAATGAGTTGGATTAACACATGGCCTAGGGAGGAGTGTTTTAAAGAAGCCTTGGTAAAAGCAAGGCCCAATGTGTAAACAAAACAGCACATTAAACAACATACACAGAAGCCTGGGGGGGGGGGAAGGTGAGATAACAAGAAAGGCTTTCAATAGTAAGTTTAAAAGGGAGCTATTACAGAACCCACTAGTGCAGTGAGAGGGGACATGCTCTTTGCTGTGTACAAACCCTAACACAAATTCACATATGAAATTGTAACAACAAAACCACAACCCCATGAATATAAACACCTGTCAAACACTCACAACCGACACTGGCCAGGGACTCCACATACATATAACACACTATACAACCATCTGTGAAGAAACAAACACAATTATACCATCATACAACCTAGCAATCGACCTATACATCACACACACACAGTACACCAAACCTATTATGGCATGCACAATCATGCAGACTAACTCTAAACCCACAAAGCCACACAGCACTACAACAAACACATATCAACGTTAACACACACACCACCATGACAACAACATTTCAGCTACATACACATACCCGTCACTCAAAACACACCCTATCCCTGGGGGATAAAAGCACTGCACACAAACTCAAAGACTTCTCAGACAATACCAGAAGTTTCAAGCAGCACACACACACAAATACTGCCACACAAACAATGTCAGCCAGGAAAAACTCAAACCTAGGCAAGGAAATGCAGGGCAAATATTTAACCAGAAAACCAACTACTGGTTAGTTATAACTGATTATTTTCTGTCAAAGAGATAGAAGTCCAAGGCCATTGACCAGTCCATATGTACATTATTTACACCAACGGCACAAATTGGTGCCCCAATGTGACTCCTGACTGCCATGTAACTTCCACAGGTAGGGGCATTAAGGTGGAAAGAAGGCACTTCAGGGATCCTTGGGGTAGGGGGGGTTGGGCTTAGGATTGGTTGGGAGTTTAGGCTTTAGCTTGGGAGGGGGAGGGTATTTCTGGAAGGGGTGGACTTCTTTCTGTCGGAGGAGAAGCATGGGTACTAGCAGAGTGGTTTAGGGGAGGCCTTGGAGGTGGAAGGGATGGTCTTGGGGAGGAAAACATACATTTATTTTATAGGTGTGACGGGAAGAGTTGGGAAAAGGTCAAACTTGGAAAGGAAAAGTTTTTTTGACATACGGGGTGGTCATTAGAAGGGGGTTTGGGTGTGGAAGTTGAGGGAGTGATTGACATTTAGCTGTGGATGTCTTGGGTGCATGTTTGTGGGAGTTGTGCTTGTGTGTGGTGGGTGTCTGTTGGGTGGGCGAGTGAGGGCATTTATGTGTCTTGGGATGACAGGGTGGTGGTGCTGTGAGATGATGTGGTGGGTGGGTGGCTGTCTGTTGGGGTGGTGACTGCAATATGGTGGATGTGTGGCATTTGGGTGTCAGTGATTGTTGTGTCTGGAGGTGTGGTGACTGGGGTGAATGTCTGAGGGTCTGCTGGTGTGCTGTCTACGGGTAGGATAGGTGCGGTGGCTGAATCACTGAATGTTGGTGTTGTGTCTGCAGGTGTGTCAGGTGTTGTGGCTGTGATGCTGGGGGTGGTGGGGATGTCAAGGCAAGTCATCACTGTTGCTGTGTCTGCAGGTGGATGTTGTCTGTGTGCATGCCGGTGGCGTGTCTTGTGGTGCTTATGTTTGTCTGCGCTACCTTTGGATGTTGAGGTGGATGCATGCCTGTCTGTTTGTGGGCTTTGGTTGGGTCAGGAAAGGGGGGATTCAGATTGGGAATAGCAAGGTGTGGGGGGGACAGTAAATAAGGGGTGACTTGCTGCCGTCAATAGTTAGACTAGTGCCTAAAATGATCTCTCTAGGCCTTCCAATGAATCATGAATACCCTCGCTTGAACGCAATGCACTGTTGGATTTGAGTTGCCAATCCCTGGATGGCATTCACGATGGTTGACTGACCCACCGAGATCAACCTCAGGAGGTCAATAGCATCCTCACTAAGGGCAGCAGGGCTAACAGGGGCTGGAGCAGAGGTGCCTGCAGTGAAAGACATGCCCACCCTCTTGGATGGAAAGGCACGGCCAACTGGGTGGAGAGCTACAGGGAGGGTGGTAATAGAATGGGGGTGGTGGACAGAGATAGCACTGGAGTGGTCCCTGATGGGTCCGTCACCACTAGGGAATGGCCACTGGAGGAGGATTCTGAGGAAGATGTAGCGTCTCCCCCGTGGCACTGGGTCCCTCGCTTTCTGTGTTCTCGTGACTGGAGGTCCCATGACCAGAAACATTCCCACTCAGCTGTGCCCCATCTCATTCTCCTGCCGGTGCTGATGCAGAACAGAAATAGAAAGTCCGGTATGGTCATCACGTTCACAAGGTAACACTTCCATCATACAGTACACATAAGTCTCATTACATCCTGTTCACCAACACCCCCAGGTAGTGACAGTAAAGTGCCAACATCATGTCACAACAACATATGATGTATGTCCCTCAATATAAACATTGTGAAACACCAGCTAAGCTACCCCAGTGACACCTACAATACCATGAATAAAACTGACAAATCACACTGACCATACCATGGCAAGGTGACTTTACCTCATGATACAGGTTTCCTATCCACAACAACATAGTCGTCGTTCGTTAGCTTTATTTCGGTAAAAATAGATACCATAAAAGCACACCACAATTCAAAAATTCATAATTTTACAAAAGGACAAGCTATGTATAAAAATCCCCAAAGATAAAACATTGAACTACATAAAAAACTTTAAACATAAACATTTTCCCTATAAAAATTCATACCATATTATAGAATCGTGGGAAAATGCAAAATTTTTCATGCTAGGTATCAAAAGTCAAATGCATACCTAACTGGAAGCAATAAATAAGGTACGAATAAGACATTTCTATTTAAAAGGTGTAAGAATATAGAAACATAAAAGATTCATTAAACAGTGAGAAGTTGATAAATTCATACATTGAAATTCAAGAATAAGTTCATCAGTGACCACTCCCCACGTCTATTGTTAGATTTTCCCCTGTTTTTTTAACATATTCAATCTACAATGCCAAATAGATTCTATACATTTTGCCAAACAGCAAGCCACTAAAACAGATGAATCAGATTTAAAAACTCTCAAAGCCAATAGGCAATTCCTAAAACCCATTTTTCTACATAATGGAATGATCCAAAAAGCCCTCTGTTTATGGTATGCAGAACATTGAAAGAGGACATGGGTTATGGATTCCTCCCTGGCACAACCCATCGGGCACATCTTAGAGGTACAACTTAGTCCATTCGTACGTTAGGATGCGCAGAAGAAGAGAGCCTATCCTAAATCTAGTATACAATGCACGTGCACGTGGAGAAAGTACTGTGTTCATGTATTGCTCAGATTCATATTGGCATTTGATTTTTAGAAAACTGCCACTCATAGATGATGATGAGACTGCAGACAGTTGTGTAAGTTGGGCATTAAGCCAAAATGCATCCTTCAGAGTCTGTGTTGCAGTTGTTGGAATGGATAACAGATCTTTCCAGTATGACCCCAAACCAAGTAGAACGAAGGTCTGTTCTACATACGCACACCACTTGCTTTTTGAACTAATGTTATTGTCCATCAGGTTAAATAGCCCGCATCTATAGGGAATAAGAGAATCTAGTGACCATAGGCGAATCCAAAACAACAAAGGCCTGAGAGCAGCGATCTGGTTAATTGGGGGCAAATTTAGATCCATTTGAATAGAAAGCGTTGGGGTACTGGAGGGAACTCCTAACAACATCTTTAAAAATGAGTTTTCCACCCTTGTCAAATCGTCTAGGTTGCAATGGCCCCAAAATTCAGCTCCATAAAAGCGCCCCCCCTTGCCTGCAATTTATATATTTCAATAGCGGGCGTCATGGCGAAGCTAGGGGATCTAGCTGGAAATCTTACGATACCACTCGCCCGTTGTTTCAAGCAGAGGTTTGCTTTCTGGAGATGAGAGTGCCACTTATGTGAATCTTTTAGTTTCAGACCTAAATAGTCGAAATCGCCAACTCTTTCCAGCGTGGCACCCTCTAGATAAATAGGTCGCCGCATCCTGCCTTTTTTATCCCCAAACACCATAAATTTCGTTTTTGATCGATTAATTTCCAGGCCATGGTCATTACAGAAATCCATAAACCTGCCCTCCTATTTTGGGGGCATCATTGGAACACTCCTTGAGATAGCATGCATGCATTTATAAATAGGAGGAATAAATAGGAGGAATAAAGTAGGGGCGAGTACACAACCTTGTCTCACGCCGCGGGCAGTGGGAAATTCTTCAGTAAGTTCACCTCGCGGACCCCATCTAATTCTGGCATAATTGCCAGTATAGAGATCTCTAATGATATTTAAAATAGAGCAGGGGACTCCCAGTTTGATCAAGACCTCCCACAGTTTGTAGCGGGGTACTAAATCGAAAGCTGATTTTAGATCAACAAATGCTACGAATAGGTGACCTGAGACCACGTCAACAATTTTCCATTTAATGGAAATAAAGCGGAAAATCTGGTCTATTGTACTGACTTTTTCCCTGAAACCCGCTTGGAGGTGGCTTAGGATTTGGTTTTCCACTATCCATTCCCTCAGCCTGCTCAACAATTGGTGGCAAAATATTTTTTGAAGGTTGTCAAGAAGGCTGATAGGTCTATAGTTTCCCGGGGAAATCCTCTCTCCTTTCTTGTAAATGGACACGATGATTGCCTCTTTCCATGAGTCAGGGTAGGATCTAGTAATCAGAATAGCGTTGGAGAACCTATTAATATACGGACTCCAATTGTTTCTGGTCCGCTTTGAATATATCTGAGGGGATCCCATCCGACCCTGGGGCCTTCACTGCTTTTTGGGCAGTGATGGCCAGCACAGTTTCATTCAATGTGAAGGGAGGCAGGGAGGGCATAGGCGAATAAGATGCTGTCAACTCTCCCAAACTTGGTGCATCACAGGCCAGTGGGGAGCCATACAGTTCCTTGAAATGAGAAAGCCAGGCATCAGGAGTGATATGTGACTCCAGATTGGGTGCTCGATTCTGGTCACTACGAGAGACCAGAAGCCAGAACCATTTGGAGTCGTGGACCCTAGCTGCCTCAGATAATTCGCTCCAAAGCCCCTCTTCATACTCATGTTTGCTCTTATTACATGTTGATAAATAACGGCGCCTAGCGTTGATAATTCCTAGTCTATCTTTAGTCCTTAACACCTTTACCAAGGTATTTTTAGCCTCTCTACACCTCTTGTTAAACCATTTGCTGCAGGGTTGGGCACTAAAATTAGTCGATGGCCTAACGCATTTGGAAAACAGCTCTTTCAAGATTGCAAAGAGGTCCAAATGTAGACACGTAACTTCAGATGGGGCAAATATAAGGCTATCGTCGAATAACTGATGAGTAGAAATTAAAACACACAGTTTATCTCGAAGCTTATTCGATCTCTGAAAGGAGTCCCATCTTACCGTACGCCTATTGCTAGACAACTCCACGTCACCAGAAGGAGCAGAAGAGAATACAGCTCCTGCTAGAAGAGATCTTTTATACATGATCTGAAGAGGGGCGTGGTCACTGGTATATGGATTGCCCACTTCCACATCTGATATGTGGTGCCAAACTCTTAAATCAAAGAAAATGTAATCCAGTGTGTTACTATATAAGCCCCTAAAAAAAGTTGGTCTGGCAGGAGTATCAGCTGGAAAGGAGACCATGAAGCATCATGAACTTAATTATCTGCGTAGCCCTAATACAGGGTTTATATGAAGTTTGTTGTATAGGATAGGGGGGGATATTCCATATGGTTTCTTCAGGCTGCATAACCTCTATGAGGTCTGTATTGAGCTCGAGTTGAACATTAAAATCCCCTGCTATTATGATATAATATTTTAAACGGAGGTCCGGGATTAAAGTATTCAGTAGCTCAATGGTAGTTGAACGATGGTTGAAAGGACCCGGCCTACTGTAAATATTTATGCATAGAACAGGGGAGCCTGAGATTGGTTGGATAGCAATGGCCAAGATTTCAGGGGAATCTACATGTACCTCCTTAATTCCTCCCACCTCTGTCGATTTTACCCAGGTACATTAGCTCCCTGCTGCCCTACCTGCTAAAGATGGCTTAGCTTGTTTAGAAAAAAGAGCTAAACCCCTGTCTATACGTGTAGTGTATTGCCCAAGTTTCCTGAAACATACAGATATTAAAGTTTTCAACATATGCCCCCCATTCAGTGTCAGCAAGTTCACCATTGATGCCAGCTACGTTCCAGGACAGGAGTTTTGCTGTCGCTTGAGCAGTGGAACAGGTTGAATTGCTAAGAATATCGTCTAGGGCATGGCTATCAATGGGCTCCGCAGAAGGTAAATTTGTAAAATTATTAGTAATATCAGATTGTAATTTCAGTGGTGATACGACACCTGGACTGGGTAAATTAGGAAAAGGACCTGTAACCAGTGGATCTGGGCTAAAGATGGAAATACAAGAGTTAGGAAGACATAGTCAGTCAATGTCAGAAGTAGCCCCCTGGGAGTCAAGTTTGCATGCTGTTTGGCCACTGAGAGCAAAACCAGTGCTAATCGTAGGAGCTGGATCAGATAATGTCCCTTTAAAAACCTGGTGGCCTAATGGCCAAAAATCTTGATAGTCTGCGGAGCGACTCAGGGCCAAATTGACTGTTCTGGAGGAAGGATTCAGCTGCATGTGACCAGCAGAAGGGCAGCTATCACTGAGAAAGATAGCAGAAGTCTTCCTATTTGAGTTACGTGCTTCCATATCTAGGAGACCTGTTACCAAATGGGCATTTTTAAGATTAAGTTTTATGAAATCCCAGCTACTGGGCAAGCCATTTACTCGTTCAGCAGATAGAATATCATTGTGGATAACTGAGCCACAGCCTCTAACGTATCTCAACCAGTGCAAGGCCTTGTTAACGAGTGAGGCTTTATCTTCCCGTGTGTTTGGAGACAAAGATGGAACATTACATATATATATATAGTTATTATTGGTTAAATATAGATTCCGACAAGGTGCTTTTGTAGTGTCCCATTTAAAATGAACATTGGAAGAAAGGAAAGTGCTACTTTCAGAAGGGAACACATGCCGCCTGCGGAGACAATGCCTTTTCGTAGGGCCTGCTGCACTTGCTGGTGTTGGCAGGGGCCCGGTTGACAAAACGCCTTTTACAAGCGGATGTTTGGTTATCACGGGATTTGGCTTGGGCTTGCAAGTAAGGAGGAGATGTTTGCTTTTGAGAAGAGTGGTGATTTCAAGCAGTAAAGATTTCAGCTCACCTACTTCGCTCTTGAGGCTAGACACCAGTGCTAGCAAGTCATCTTGCAGAGGAGCGCTCTCCTTATGCGACAAAGTCTGGGGAGTTAGTCGAGGATTTTCCAGATCTTGAGAGACCAAGGAAGAAAAACGATTAGAGCGGGGAATTGTGAAATTTGTTGCATTGGCTTTTAATGCTTCAGGTTCGAGATGAGATGCAAGGGGAGTGGGAGAACTAGCGATTTTAGTAGAGCCTTCAGAGGCTAACACCTGATAAGGAGAAGTAGCAGTTTGCCAATTGGAAACAGTATGCGGTCTTGAAGTTAAGAACGGAATAAGAGTACCGGTTTTAGGCTCCTTTCGTCAAGCTCTCTCCTTATTGTTTAAGATCTGTTCCACCTCTTCAATCAGGTCGTCAATTTCCTTAGCAACACAATTGGTGTGGGGTAGCATGGCCTTGTTAGTTTTAGGCATTTTAGATTTGACAGAGCCCAATACAGGGCTTCCTTTTGCCTTGTGCTTTCCCATTAAAGACTAGAACTACAGTGCAATATAAAAAAGGTATTTGAAATAATTTCCGGCACTGAGTTGCCTGGTGCCGTACCTTAGGGCCGAGAGGGGGGGGAGCCCAGGACGGCCTCCTTCGGTCTCTGACGGGCACGGACGGGCCCGCTTAATAGCGCCCGCGTTGTCCTTCAAGTTGCCCCAGGTGAGGGGTTGCAGGAGAGGAGCCTGGGGTTTGGAGTCCCACCAGGCTTATGGTGCAGTCACTGTCTGGTGGTGCTGCTGTCAGTCTGCTTTTACCAATGCTTGTTTTCCTTTTACAATGGACAGAAGGGTGCAGTACCCGTCTTTGGCCACTGTGGCACTGTTTTTCAGTTGAGAAATGTTCTTTCCTCCTCTCGGCCTGGTGGTTGTGCAGAGATGCCGGTGAGGAGTCCTGACGTCCAGGGGGTCCCTGCGGCTGGTGGGGGCTCCTAAGCCTCAGGTAAGTGCCGGTTTTTCCTTTCCTTCAGCCTCAGGGTGTGGAGGCACATTCGATGTAGCCGTGGCAGGCCTGCTTTCCATCCCTCATGCACGGAGGTGAGGGGGCGGCTCCGGGCGCTTTGCCTGTCACTCGGTACTGTCTGCGCCGCTGCCCTTCTCACTTCGCAGCGCCTTCCCCTGCGGGCTTTGGCTCGGACTCCGAGGCTCTTCCAGGAGTATTGCTCAGTATTTACTCAAATTCAGTTAGTGAGTATAAGTCAAGGAAGAACAGGGGCACCACACTGCCTGTTTCGATTGAGCCCCGGAATCGCCAAATCCTTCACACCCCGGCAAGGTTTCAGGGGGCTCTCTGCCACTCCCGGGGGTCTCTCCTGCTGCGGCGTTTCTGTTTCAGGTCTCTGCTACTTCCGATACACTCTACTGCCACTGAGGTCTCTCCTGCTCCGGAGCCTTCCCACTGCTGAACGGGATCTCTGCAGCTTGTGGGAGGGGGATGGATTCAGCTCTTTAATGTGTCAGGGGTTATTTGTGCCCGTAAGCGGCTCTGCTGCTCTAGGAGGTGAGCTGATTTACTAGGGGCTACCTCCAGGGTTTGTTCTCAGGAGCTCTTTGGCTCCTGTGGCTATTCTCCGTGCCCTGTCCTTCTCCGAAGGTCTTCACTCTAGGACTGTGCTGCCCCAGACCCTCTCTGCTGCCTCAGGGCTATCTTCAGCAAAGCACAGGGCTCTGCTGCCCGAGATGGGCTCCCCAGCGAGGCTTTGGTACTTTCGAGGTGTACCAGTGACTACGACGAAGAATTGTGCTGGTCCTGGGACTGTTCCCGAGGACACCTGCTGCTTCCGGTCTCTACAGCGCCTCTCTGCTTCTCTAGACCCACCGGAATGCACCTCTATGCTGCCCCATACCGGAGCCGGAACTTCACCAACATAGTCAAACACCAATCAAGCAATAGTTTAGGAATGTGAAATTGCTTATCACTATCAAATACACATACCAAATACACATATTTTACTCTACTGTCATGTAGCAGGCTATGACACATGTTGTAAAGTAAGGTAAACAAGCCTAGTATAGAAAAGCCATACCTTCTTCATTTCGCATACTTACAACCATACACAATGGACATATGCCAACCCTTTAACAGCTCAAATCGGCATACCTTTCAATTTTAGGTTAAGGAGTCAGAACACATGTCACACACACATGCATCAATATTGATGTATCAAGGATTGAAAATAAAATGTGGACCAAGTCATTTAGGTCATTGGTCATCTGAAAACAAACTGTATGAGTCAAGTAAGGGCCAAGTAAGCGCAGACCTATTGACACACACAACCACAAGATGTCAAAAAGAGTGCTTCTTACATATGGATTACTATACTTGGCTGAAAGATGACAATCAGACCTGCCTAATCATGCAATTAGTCCATCAATAGGCAACTGACTGAGTGGGTACATCACTTCACACACATCAGACATGGCAAGCCTTGCATCTGTCTGTGGAGGATTCTCAGGGCCAAAGCACATCTGTTGCTAACATGACAGAAACACCTACCATGATACAAGCCACAAGACTAGATACTCTTACAATACTACTCACATGTGCATGTGAACTACCATACCTGCACCACATAGGTGTCATTACCAACATTAGGTTCCCAAACAGCCAGGACTCATTTGTCACATCCTCCATAGCAACAGCAAGTAGACATAACTATTTCCAATGTTGATTCATTACTGAACCCTTCAATTGATACATGATGTTGATACATATCTGTCAAGAATGTTACTGTGAATAGGCTACAATTGCCTATGTGTCATGCCTACAACAGTTTGCACAAGGACAATGCAGTGTGGCCACTTATTAGCAAGGTCGTAACATTTCTAGCCTCTGATACCAATATAGGTGATCCCATAGAAATGTTGCACCACCTCAATAGTATCCAACAAGCATTTGTCTAATCTGATGAG
The DNA here is from genome assembly GCF_031143425.1 of Pleurodeles waltl. Taxonomy (NCBI): domain Eukaryota; kingdom Metazoa; phylum Chordata; class Amphibia; order Caudata; family Salamandridae; genus Pleurodeles; species Pleurodeles waltl. The sequence goes on along the minus strand of NC_090448.1, from coordinate 859,471,832 downwards.
ATTTCACAAATGTCTATGTACATCCCTCACTTACCAAGTGGAATTACCTTGTAACAGGTGTGAAGATGTTAACCTTGTATATCATGTGACATGTCAGATGGACATCACAGCCTCACATGCTGCAGTCACTTATCAGAAAGCATTAGAAAAGTAGAGATGTCTTGAATCTGTCTGACTCTATGTTGCACATAGATAGGAATCTTGAGACATCGCAGATGTCAGTGATCAAGAACATACACACCTTACAACCATGACATTGGGAGGATTGACCTGTTGGTGAGTATTAACAATCACCAGAGTAAAAAATGCTGTACAGTGGTACACATATGACACAGTCATATATGCACCCGTAATATGCTATTGTACTGAGGGGATAACACAGTAGAGTAACACGCCTCTAAATACATTTGTATGTGCACAGTTGTGTGCTACAGATGGCTACGGTACATCAATGTGTACACAAGAGATCTGTGACACTTTGCACTCACCACATTGTCAGAGCCAATATTCTGTTCCCTCACTCAATCACCTGGTAAAGGGACAAACATGAGTTAGGTCTGTACTTACCCCCTTGTGGCTGCTGTGCTGCCTTCAAACGCCCATCCAACTCAGCGTAGGACACCACCAAAATCAGGCCATTAGGGGAGGTCATGGCCCGACAGGCACCTAGCCTCATTGGGAACACATCCCCAGCTGTGCCTCTGTGGTTTTCCTGGACCAGCGTCTCAAGTCCTCCCACCTCTTCCGACAGTGGGCGCTCCGCTGGCTGTGGACCCCCAGGGTCCGCACTTTCTTGGTGATAGCACACTAAATCCACTTCTTCTGATGGGAGTTGATCTGCATGGATGACATAGATAAAAAAGTATGTCATGTCACATGTACCATACTAAAACAGGCAGGGTCACTAACTAGTTAGTACAACAAGCCAACCACAGACTGTCTTTAACATTCCCTTTACAGATAGAGGAGCATATGCAGTCAGGCCAGATGTGAGGTGGAAACAGGCAGACAACATGCATCCCCAGCACCAACTGTCATGTTATTACATATGACCATACAGCATACACATTTGCAAATACGATATTTGAGGAGGACTCTGGTAATACAACTCCACTAACCCTATGCAACAGTCACAAGGTGGGTCCAGGAAACATACATAAACACTCTCCACAATATCTCAGGAATCGAAATCTGTCACCAAACATAAGAACATGACCAGGCACTCATCCCATTCTATCACAACTTTGTCACCCTGCAGACTTTAGGGACACAATCAGAAACATTGCCTATCAGCCTTTGCTTAGTATGACAAGGTACAGCTGAGCTAATGAAATATTTCTGCACATGGTGTACTTACCTGCTCCTCTGGTTCACCATAGAGCTGTCCATACAAGAGAAGGACCTCCTCTACCACCTCCTCCAGCTCCTCGGTGAGAAGGCTGGGGCCCTATCACGCATAGGACGTGGCATGATTGCTCCCAGAATCTGTACACAGCAATTCAAGTCGCGGAGGTCTCGCTGGCAGCAATATCAGGAGTCAAGTGAGAGATGAAGTATGAAATGGCGGTCGCGTCTACCACGTAAGACACCGTCACCACCAGCAGACATATCCATTGGCCCAAGACCACCAAAGGCAGCAATGTGTTCCAATGGCAATATCCACCACTGTAGTATCCGCCTACTGCCATGACGATTTTGCTGGTGGACATGGGTCATTTCCTAATGTCCAGTACAGTAGGTCAGGAAGCTGCCATTTTAAGGTCATTAGATGGTCAGAAAAGTTCAACTAAAGTTGCGTCATAAAGTCAGAAACATATCTACGCCATAGTTTTCAGTGCTGGCTTTGAGCAACCATGTTTTTAAATTTCAAATTAATAGACATGTTGTAATACTCGTCATATGTGAGTAATGTATCATTAGTGGTATAGTCTGCACCCTCATAGCAGTTGGATAGATGGTATTTGTGTCTATTATATGTGAAACATGGTGAGAATGTCATTATCACTGAGACTTTCAGTGATATGCATATCAATCTCCAAGCCATAATTGAGGCAAGGGATAACACTGCACAAATAGGCCATTATTTACCTAGGTATGTCCTGTGTACCATGTTTTTACTATTTCATGTGGCATGTCCAAGCTTCATGTGCGACATATGTATTTTCACACTTACAATGGAAACAATGAGTGATTGACATACCTTCTTATATTCCTTCATCTAATTACCATGGAATGAGACGGGTCAGACAACCTAAAGTGTATCGTCCATTAGCAGATCTGCAATCCATGGTGGATCGACATGTCATCAAGATCTACAACCTGGATAGACAGACAATTATTGATCTCTGTCGTCAGTTGGATCCAGAACTGATGCCTGCCATTTGTCATCCCAATAGCATTCTACCTACTGTACAAGTGATATCAGTGCTGCACTTCCTGGCCACAGGCTCCTTTAAAAATATTGTGGCCCTAATTGCAGGGATGTCACAGCCTATGCTCAGTGTGGTCTTGAAGGATGTTCTCTAAGCACTGTTGAAACACCTGGACAGCTACATCCCATTTCCACAGCATGAAGATTTGGCCTATGTGAAGGCTTATTCTTATGCTTTGGCACACATCCCACATGCGGTGGGAGCCATTGATAGTACCCATGTAGCATTGGTTCCCTCAAATGGCAATGAACAGGTGTATCGGATCAGGAAGAACTTCCACTCCATATATGTCCAAATAGTCTGTTTTGTGGACCTCTATATTTCCCAAGTATGTGCAAAGTACCTGGGATCAGTTCATGATGCCTTCATCATGCGGAACAACAATATCCCACTCCTGATGACACAACAGTAGAGAGAGGGAGCATGGCTGGTTGCAAAGTCAAATATGTGATGTGTGTCAGTGTCTTATGTCTGCTGCTAAATGTAAGGATGACAAAGACTTATTTTTGCACACATGTAATGATTCCTTACAGGGTATTCTGGCTACCTAAACCGTCCCTGGTTGTTGACACCAGTGAGGTACCAAAACATGCCAGGGGAAGATCACTTCAATGAGGCCCTTGGAAGGACAAGACATGTAATGGAATAGACTTTTAGGCTCCTAATGGCTAGATTTCATTGCATTGATAAGTCTGGTGGAGCCCTCCTCTACTCACCTGCCAAAGAGTGTCAAATCATTGTTGCCTGCTGAATGCTCCACAACCTCACCCTGAGCCATCAGATCCCATATATACCAGATGAGGGGGAGCCAGCAGTTCCAGTGAGAAATAATGCAAAATTGCCAAGTGAGGATGACTGTGAAGAGGATGAAGGTGGAGACAGACGGGCAGATCTCTTAAATCAGTACTTCAACTGACTGTAGGTATGTGTTGTTCTATAAAATATGTGACTCAGTGGGTTTTTGGGGGGCTTAGAGATGTTTGAGAATGGTCTTTGTACGACCACCAGATAGCTCAATAGTTGCTTAGCAGTACATAGCTCAGGTGTGCATGCAATATTGTTCATGGAGTTGTGACTATCATGATGATCTTTTTTGCTGTTTGTCACACTGCCCAATCAGTTTTACTATTGTATTTAGGACACGTCTTTATAAGTCTTCATTAGCATTACCTGCCTATAACTTTTGTATTACATTTTTACTTTGCAGATTTCTTCGTAAGGTCATCTTCATGTGGTCGATTCTGAATTGTGTCACGGACAGGTTGGATTTGCAGGTCTGCCGCGTGAAGTGAACATGGATAGATCCAGGTACTGTATGACATCATATTGGTTGTGTCCAAGCTCCATTCCCAGACCGTCAGGACAGTGGGGTGGTAGTGTGCTGTTCCACATAATAAACCTGTGTGCCATGTTATCTGGGTCCAATGGAGCAATATGTGTGTTCTTGTGTCTCTGACATATGTCATCCTGTGAAATCCATAACATCAACCTTCCCATTGGTTTGATGATAATACTATTTAACTTGTATGTAGCTGTCACTGTGTTTCCTCATTGCAGGCCACTGTGCATGTGTGTCAAGACTGACATAGGTAAGTAACATGCCTACAGATATCTGACCTTGGAGGTATAGTATGGGTATGCGATAAGGCTTTAGCAGATGACACATTGAACCAATCTGTTTGCCTATTTGGATAGACAAAGACTCACATGTCCCTAACTTCAATAGTCTGTGGGGTGCTTGTTATTCACACCTGCACTGAAGCACTAAATTGTGAAGCTGCAATTCACTGTGTGATATTTGGCATGTTGTCAACCTATGTGCAGGAAAGTACAATAATTGGGAATAGGAGTGTGTCTACTTGTATAATTGTACATGTTTTTGACCCAGATTCAACAGTACATGTGAGATGGGACTTAACACATTTGTTACATATGTGAATATCATGTGTAAACAACAGATTTCACAGTTAACTGTTCAAGATAGCTGAAAAATGACTCTCAAACATGTAATGTGGTTTAGTTGTGTTTATTTACAAGTGCACAGGAAAATTAAAGGAATAGGATCAAATCATAAAGTGCAAACAGTGAAGGATTCAGTCATGGTGGATATAATCATCAGGGTAGCTGCTACAACATTTGGAATCTAAAGTCCAGTGTCCCTGTGCCATTTGGAAATGGAGAGTGGTTGTAAAACAGTCAACAGGGTTGGTGTATCTTTGACACACAAGGGGAACCAATGAGTAGAGGATCACTTCCTGGCAGTGGTTGAAGTCTTGCATCTGCTTCTCCTAGATGTTTTGGTAGATGTCCACGTTTGCGGGGTATTCTTCAGCTACAGAGGCTGGTGTGTCTGAGGCATGTAGGTCCCCTTGCAGAGCCTCCATTTGACTGGCTGCCATAGATGTATAAGAGGTTATTGTTACATGGACAATGGAAGGGGTCTGGTGTTGTGAACAAAACCTACTCAGGGTGGTATTAATATCCCTCAGCACCCCTTTGGGGAGGCCATATTGGCATTGTGGGCCTTCCAGTTTTGCATGACTTCATAGTGGTTGTCCCTCTGCAGCTTCTTTATCTGCCCTGTCATGGCAAGTACCTGTCCCATCACGCCTTTGGACTGTTGGTAGGCTCCCAAGACTTGGGAGATGGTGTACTGGCCAGTTGTATCCTTAGGAGCCTCAATCCACTGGCCTACACCATTCGTCCCACATTCATTACCACCACATGCCTGTGCCCTTGCCACAGTTTGCCCACTCCCACTGGTGCCACGTCTTTCATTTTGAGGTTTTTCTAGTGGTGACTCCGGTGCCTGTACTGGGGGTCACATGATTGTTGTAACTGTCCTTTGAACACAGGTTTGGGGGTAAATGGTTGCCTGGGATGTAGATGCAACAGGGCTGATCGGGGTTGATGTAGGTGGGGTGAGGCTGACATTTGTAGACTGACCAAGTGTCCCAGATGAGCCAGAGTCATCCTAAATGTCCACACATCCAGGGGTGTTCTCCTCAGTGAGGGTTTTATCCTGGGGACAGTGGCTAACTCAGGTGTCCTCTCCATGGTCACAATGGATAGGTGACCTGTTGAAGAAGTGGAACAGACTGTTACAGATTGTAATGCAACATGTGGTATCAAACTTTGACAGGTAGAAATGCTTTGAGCCTTGTACAAAAAGGCTTTGCTTGATCCCCTGATATGACAGTGACACCCACTTTCAAATCAGGTGTACCGCTATATGGGATATAGGGTATTCCTATATTATACACCTTGATACAGGATATCAGATTAGATTGGCAGTAGGATGTCTGTTGATAGACTCATATCTTGTCTGCTGTGTAGCTTTATATTGTTCATGTTGCCTCCCATTTAGCAGTAGTTCAATATTGAGTCAACAGACAGCTGCAGAATATAAAGTGGAAACTGTCCTGTCCTTCAGCTTCGGAGTAACCATTCTACCTGGCCATTTACATCAGGTTACAACTAGTACAGCATAATGTAAATATGTGTGTTTCACCAGGTGAGTATCTTTCAGTGGGTGATGGGAGGTAAAAGGGCGACTTTAGCAGAGGACACAGGTGTATCTGTGTGTTGGTGGTATTGTACTGGCAGATGGCCATAGCATTGCTGTCATTGCCCTATACTCTAAAATTGTGGATCATTCAGGTGGGTTTAGTCGATTGTGCAGTTGACATGCACAGCTATTTTCATTATGGTACACTGTTCTGGTTTTATTAATGGGAGAACAGTGCCTGCTGGGAGTTATAGTGCTGTCAGTCCCCGTACTACCCATGCCATACACAGCCATTGTGCCCCCAGGTGAGTTTAGTTGACATGTCGTATGCCAGAGAGAGGTATTTGGACAGTTGGACACAGGTGTGGTGAGTGTGTGGGCTGTTAAGATGTCAAAAGATGATCAGTGAGCATGCAAGACAGAAATTTAGCGTGGCATTTTCAGTGTTGTGACTTACCAGACTCTTCTCCCCCAGGTATTCCTGTCAAGCCCTCAGGATGCAGAATGTCCAAGACCTTCTCCTCCCATGATATAAACATTAGGGGAGAAGGTGGGGGTCCATCGCCAGCCTTGAGGGCCACCAGCTGGTGCCTGGCGACCATGGAAAGTACCTTCCCCTTGAGATCGTTGCACCTCCTCCTGACGTCCTCCCTTCTGCATGGATTATCATATAGGTATATTAACCATGTTTTAGACATGTTTTTTTAACAACTAGGCCTGCTGCTGTGCACTTTAGCCCAGTTATTCAGCTTTGTTTTATTTTTACTAGCCCACAGTTGCAGTGCTATTTTCTTTTCTTTATCTAGGCGTTCTTTTGCCTAGGAAAGCATTATGTTCCTAGCAGGACATTATTTTCACTTTGTGCTTTCCTCAAGGCTGCAGTCAGATTGAGTTGCCGGCAAAATGCTACACTGTGTCTCCAACATTCACAGAAACATACACATCCTTACTTGGGGATATTTCCTCAGAACATCAGGCGTTTTATTATAAAAACATTTCTCTGTCCAATTTACGTTAGAGGGAGATTCCAGCCAGATGACCACGACTGCATGATGATTGCTCATTGCCTTTGCTACAGCTGCTTGCTTAGACTACCGGATCCCTGGCGACATGGGGATGGTGTCTTTCTAGACAACAGGCTTCCTTGCTCAGGTAAGGGGGTGATGTCTTACCAGGGGGAAACCTGAAGGGCGGATTAGGGCTTATCATGCTGTGCTCTAACATAACTTAGTTGGGAACCACATGTATTACGCATAGTAAAAGTATTGTAGAATGTTATTGTTTTCACTCTTCTTGGCACCATTTTGCTTCTAGGGTGTTTTATCACCCTAGTTATTGCACTTCATGGCAGTTTATAGAAGATGCAGTTAATTCAATAAACCTTATTGAACCATTTTCTGCCTCTGTGTGTCTTTTCACATGTGAGACTAATGCAACTGAGAGAAAAGGATGAGATCTGATCAACCACGATTCATCTAAGGAATAATTTCTGTCATGTGCCCCATTGCCACAATCACCCCTGCTCTTGGGCAGAGATGAGGCGCTGCTAATTAACAGGGAAACCCAGATTAGGCCGACAATTGTTACATGGTGTGGTATGGGACTCAGTTTCCCACAACTCAGGTGATTCTGCTGCCCGAATCCAGCAGCCTCATTAGGATAATGAGAACCTACGGGACAGGAAAGCTGCCTACAGAATTTACCCTGTCAACTATTTTTTTGCCACATCTCCATTTTCCTTCCAATAGAGGTTTGGTGAACTTGGGCTCCAAGTAGGTGTGGCTCCACTCATGATTTTGTCCACCATGGCCCTCAACTCATTGTCTGTGAAGCGGGGATGTTTTTGCAGGGTCATGGTTGTGGTGGATGATACGATAAGGTTAAAAAAACAGGTGATGAGGTGAGGGGGGTGTTATCAGTGGGTGACGGGTGTTGTCTGATGTGCAGGTGTGGGATGTGTGGTATTTGGAGTGTTGAAAGGTGCCTATTCTGTGGTTCCTAACTTCTTTGTGAAGCCTCAATCTTGCTGTGTATGGCGTTTCTAATCCAAAGGAATGTGGGGTATGAATGGGTGTGTTTAATAATGCAGTTTGTAGGTGAGTTGGGTGTGTAGATGTGTGTAAGGTGTGTGGAATTCAAACTATCCAATGTGGTGTAGTGTTTCACTGTGTAGACTGCTGACTGCTGCAGTTCGCACCGCCATTGATTTTCTGCCCTGGGAGAACTGCTATCGTGATTTGTGGGTCATATTTGGTTTGGAGGATTTTTGATGGGCTGGTTTTACTGGTGGTGGAACCTCCTCTTTCCCACACTCCAGAGCGCTGGCGGTGTTAGAATTTTGGTTGGGTTTAGGTGGTCCTGCCTGTGTAACTCATATTATGTCAGCCTGTATGACCTCCAACATGGCAGTCTTTTGGCGGCCACCGCTGCAGTGGTCTTACCTTCAGGCTGCCAAACTCGTAATGAGGCCCTAAGTCACTCAATCTCAGGAGTCAATGAGTAGGACAGCCGCAGAGAAATTGAAAGGTGCAGCTGAAGGCACCCGGACATCGCCGCTTCCATCCATAATTTAACAAGATGATTCTGGGAACTAATATGGGTGTGGATTGAGTCCAGACCCTTTACAGTCTGATTGGGTTGACATCCACCTATAAAATGTTGGTTGGTCAGGCCTGCTCACACAGTGGTATGTTTGATGTCAACAGTTCAATCATGGAGCAGGTGGAAACTGCTGCAGAGCTTGCTCTTGTGGTGTCTTGACTGTGTGAAGGACAACCTTATATAAACTGGGATGGCATAAACGATATTTGGACGTCTTCCTCTGAGGCCTCAGTGTCTCCCTATACCTGTTGGTATACTAGCTTCAGGCCCATCTCTTGTGCAGGGATTCGCTTGAGGCCCTTTCCTATAGGTCACTGCGTTGAGTGTGCTGGGCTGGGTTGGTGCAGAACTGTCAACTGAGCCACAGTCAAGTTGCTCATGCATCCAAAATGGTAGTGTGTGCTCACCAACAGGACTCAGGTGCATGTGGGGCTAGCAGATAGTCCTTGGAAGACTGGTCCCTAATGATGCCAGGAGTGCCTCCTTGGTCTCTTAGTGGTTCATGGGTGTAAAGCTCCACTTCAGTGGTGATATGCTTCTTCTGTAGTTATGATCATGCACATGGCATGATGGTGTTGTTACCATTAGACAACCTGTACGACATGGGTGACTGGAGGGGCTTCACGGCCTGTGATTTGGTGTGTTGCTGGTGCTGTTCTTTTCCTCTGGCACGTGCAGTTCTTAGCAGGTATGCTATCATTCATCAAGCAGCTTGTGACTGTGGCTGGATAGTCATACTGTGTGGCTCACTTTTAGTTGTCTCGCTGGGCTGTTGCCAGTGATGTCACTCTTTTTCTTGTGTTGCTAGGTGGTATCAGGTCATGTGATGCATGCTTTCCTTTCTTCATCGGTCGCGATGTGGCACTAGTCACATGTTTACTGGTTCTCTTCTCATGGACCTTTCACCTGTCCTGTCCTGTTCATAAGGCTCTGCAGCTTCTCCCATCAAGGACTTCTCATATGCCCTGTCCTGTCTATAGGGCTGGGGGTCTTCTCCCATCATGAACCTCTCGCAGGTCCTGTCCTGTCTGTAGGACTTGGCCCTTCTCTTCAGGTCGGTGTGTCACCCATTCACACTTCACATGTCTGCTCCTCAGGGATCTTCTCAGGGCTCTGCTTCTTCACTAGGCGATAACCTTCCTTCTGCCTCCTCTTTGCTTGAATGCACAGTGTTTGCACTTCGTGGCCGCACTTTTGTTGCACTTGGTCCTGCGCAGAGTAATGTGTGCCTTTCGGGGTTGGTCACTCGGTGTGATGTTCTCGGTGATGGGCCAATGTTGGCCATTCAATGCTGGGCCGGCCGGCTGACACAGCTTCTTTCATGCAGTCATACACTGTATATGTGCTCCCTGGCGGCACTCTGGCTGCACTGCACTACAACAGTGGTCTGTTCTTTCACTTGGTGAGGCAACAAGTCAAACAGCAGTGACTTCACTTGGCAGTGTCTACGCTGTGTTGATAGCCGGTGGCTTTCTGCCAAACTTGGTGGAATTCTATCCGGAGGTGTAGGCTGTAGTCGTGTCTAAATTCCCTTTGGTAATTATAATTGGAAAAGTACATTTTCGACCCTCTCTTTTTCTCGGCCACCACCAGAAAGATCATCCTGAAACTTACCATGTACAACAAGATTCTCAGGAACACTTTTAAAAAAAACATTGTGAAGATTCGTCAAATGGTGGCAAAGATATAGGCAAGTCAATAAATGCTTTTTCAATCTAAACATGGTCCTAACTATAACTACCTACTGCAACTGCCTATATATATATATATATATATTTTTTTTTTTTCACTTGATAAACCAAAGGTTACAGGGACATTATGGTTAGTTTCTGAATTTACTTGCACAAAACCAGAGAAATACAGCAGCTGTAGCTGGAGTTATTTCAAGTAACTATAACTCATGGCCTAAGGTAACTATAACTCGTGCCCCCTCCATGCACAGTTTTTTCTTCAATAATTTTATTTCTAATGATTCACTGATATTTTTATTGAAGTTATAAAAGTTGTCATAAGTGCTGTAATATCTGGGGTGATCAGCAGTGCATGGTGTGGGAACAAGGTCAGACTGTAGCCATGTTCAAAGCTCCTATGAAAATTAACATGGTAAATGCACTTTTTTGACCTCCCCCCTTTTTCTCGGCCCCTTTTGATGGATCAACATGAAACTTTCCATGCAAACAAAATTCTTTAGTACATTTTGTTTGGAAAATTAAGCAAAGATTCGTCAAATGGTGCCAAAGATATAGGCAAGGCAAATAACTTAGTGGAATCATGGTCCTAAATATAACTACCTACTGGCATATATATATTTTCCCAGTGACTGGTGTGATTCCATAGGAAATATGTTTTGGGTGCTGTGCATAACTTTTGTTGGCACAGTTTTAAAAATATCTTCACAAAATGTTTCCTAATTGTAATGTACTGTATTTGATTCTGAAGGATGGTTTCCCTAGTGCCTTTTAAGACTCAGGGACGAAGACCGCATGTCTTCCTCCCTATTTCTAAGACTTTTGGTATAGAAATGGTTACATTATACTGGAAAGGGACAAAATATTGAATCCTAGATGTAAATTTTACCAATTTGGGTCTAATCTTGTCATAGTTTGGACTCTTGCTCTGAGCAAGACTGCTGGTCTCAGGATGACAGTACTTTCGTTTGTAGGTGACTAAGGGGGTCATTCCAACCCTGGCGGTCGGTGTTAAAGCGGCGGCCAACCCGCCAACAGGCAGGCGGTCAAAAAAATGGAATTCTGACCCTGGCGGAAACCGCCAACACAGACCGCCACTTTAACACTCCGACCGCCACGGCGGGACAAACAAACAGCGCGGCGGTCACCGCCAACAGATAGGCGGGAGACAATGTACCGCCCACCCTATCACAACTCACCAATCCGCCACCTTTTCCGGGGCGGGAGCCCCACCGATAAAAACACGGCGGAAACAGACTACGAACGGGAAAACGCTCACCTCTACACACTCCACGAGGAATCTGGACAGCATGGAACCAGAACTACACACCCTACCAGCTATTGTCTACCTGCTCCTCTACCAGGCGCACGAACGCCGGCGCAGAAGACAACGGTGAGTACTGCACCTACGACACAGGGGAGGGGGGAGGAGAAAAGATTACGGGCACACACATACGCGACACACCCACCCTCACCCACAACTACCTACACATCAATGCAGAGCAACAACTCAGAGTGACACCCCCCAAGCCCCCCGGAAGAATGCAAAGACAAAATAAAATGATCGTGAAATTCAAATATATTGTAAGGCTAAGTAAAAAAAAAATTCAAACATCTAGAACTATATACACATATGTAAATTGTCCTGTCCAAATTGGGTTTCAGTCATTATACGTGGGCCAATGGGCCTCAACACACGGGCAAAGCCCACACAGGAGACCCGAATCCATTGGAGAGAACACTGCAGGGGCATCAGATAGAAAAACTACAGGCACCTCAGGGGGAAGGGAAGGGGAGGCACCTCAGCCACATGAGTCCACGACGCCAGATCCACGAGGGGCCTCCATGCCCACTGTCCCATCCTGGGGAGTGAAAAGCCACAGTCTCACAAGTCTCTACAGTGGGTGGCTTGCCCACTGTTACATCCTGGGGAGTGCAAAGCCACAGTCTCACAAGTCTCTACAGTGGGTGGCTTGCCCACTGTGCCATCCTGGGGAGTGCAAAGCCACAGTCTCACAAGTCTCTACAGTGGGTGGCTTGCCCACTGTGCCATCCTGGGTAGTGCAAAGCCACAGTCTCACAAGTCTCTACAGTGGGTGGCTTGCCCACTGTTACATCCTGGGGAGTGCAAAGCCACAGTCTCTCAAGTGGATTACAGACTCCACTGGTACTGGAGGAGGCATGGTGCCCAGAGTGCATTGTGCAGCCCTGCCCGACACAGATCCGGGCCTGCCCCTTCTGCCAATGGGCCAGCGGTGCTTGAGATGAAGGGCCCAGCAGAGCGGTGCTTGAGATGAAGGGCCCAGCGGAGCGGTGCTTGAGATGAAGGGCCCAGTAGAGCGGTGCAGAGATGAAGGGCCCAGCGGAGAGGTGCTTGAGACGGCACTGCCCAGCGGAGCGGTGCTTGAGATGAAGGGCCCAGCGGAGCGGTGCTTGAGACGGCACTGCCCAGCGGAGCGGTGCTTGAGATGAAGGGCCCAGCGGAGCGGTGCTTGAGATGAAGGGCCCAGCGGAGCGGTGCAGAGATGAAGGGCACAGCGGAGCGGTGCTTGAGATGACGGGCCCAGCGGAGCGGTGCTTGCGATGAAGGGCCCAGCGGAGCAGTGCTTGAGATGAAGGGCCCAGCGGAGCGGTGAAGAGATGAAGGGCCCAGCGGAGCGGTGCTTGAGATGAAGGGCCCAGCGGAGCGGTGCTTGAGATGAAGGGCCCAGCGGAGCGGTGCTTGAGATGAAGGGCCCAGCGGAGGGGTGCTTGAGATGAAGGGCCCAGCGGAGCGGTGCTTGAGACGGCAGTGCCCAGCGGAGCGGTGCTTGAGATGAAGGGCACAGCGGAGCGGTGCTTGAGATGAAGGGCCCAGCGGAGCGGTGCTTGAGATGAAGGGCCCAGCGGAGCGGTGCTTGAGACGGCAGTGCCCAGCGGAGCGGTGCTTGAGATGAAGGGCGCAGCGGAGCAGTGCTTGAGATGAAGGGCCCAGCGGAGCGGTGCAGAGATGAAGGGCCCAGCGGAGCGGTGCTTGAGATGAAGGGCCCAGCGCAGCGGTGCTTGAGATGAAGGGCCCAGCGGAGCGGTGCTTGAGATGAAGGGCCCAGTGGAGCAGTGCAGAGATGAAGGGCCCAGCGGAGCGGTGCTTGAGATGAAGGGCCCAGCGGAGCGGTGCTTGAGATGAAGGGCCCAGCGAAGCGGTGCTTGAGATGAAGGGCCCAGTGGAGCAGTGCAGAGATGAAGGGCCCAGCGGAGCGGTGCTTGAGATGAAGGGCCCAGCGGAGCGGTGCTTGAGATGAAGGGCCCAGCGGAGCGGTGCTTGAGATGAAGGGCCCAGCGGAGCGGTGCTTGAGATGAAGGGCCCAGCGGAGCGGTGCAGAGATGAAGGGCCCAGCGGAGCGGTGCTTGAGACGGCGGTGCCCAGCGGAGCGGTGCTTGAGATGAAGGGCCCAGCGGAGCGGTGCTTGAGATGAAGGGCCCAGCGGAGCGGTGCTTGAGATGAAGGGCCCAGCGGAGCGGTGCAGAGATGAAGGGCCCAGCGGAGCGGTGCTTGAGATGAAGGGCCCAGCGGAGCGGTGCTTGAGATGAAGGGCCCAGCGGAGCGGTGCAGAGATGAAGGGCCCAGCGGAGCGGTGCTTGAGATGAAGGGCCCAGTGGAGCGGTGCTTAAGTTGAAGGGCCCAGCGGAGCGGTGCTTGAGATGAAGGGCCCAGCGGAGTGGTGCTTGAGTTGAAGGGCCCAGCGGAGCGGTGCTTGAGACGGCGGTGCCCAGCGGAGCGGTGCTTCAGATGAAGGGCCCAGCGGAGCGGTGCTTGAGATGAAGGGCCCAGTGGAGTGGTGCTTGAGATGAAGGGCCCAGCGGAGCGGTGCAGAGATGAAGGGCCCAGCGGAGCGGTGCTTGAGATGAAGGGCCCAGCGGAGCGGTGCAGAGATGAAGGGCCCAGCGGAGTGGTGCTTGTCTTGAAGGGGCCTGTTCAGCGGTTCTTGAGACGGTGGTGCCCTGTTCAGCGGTGCTTGAGACGGCAGTGCCCTGTTCAGCGGTGCTTGTGTTGAAGGGCCCTGTTCAGAGGTTATTGAGACGGCGGTGCCCTGTTCAGCGGTGCTTGTGTTGAAGGGCCCTATTCAGCGGTTCTTGAGACGGCGGTGCCCTGTTCAGCGGTGCTTGTGTTGAAGGGCCCTGTTCAGCGGTTCTTGACATGTGTCTCCAGGGCACCATACCCGGCCAATATATGGAGTTCACTCGCCATCCGACTTCTCGCTTGTGGGGCCCTCCTGTGCTGGAGTCCCGGGCCCGTGGGTGTCCTCCTTCACACCCGGAATGGGGCTGGTGGGGCCCTCCTGGGCAGCTCGCCTGCTGCCGGACTTGTCAGCCGTGCTGCCCTTGCTATCCTTCCGTGATTCTCTGTGGCCCTTGCCTCCCTTTGTAGATGTGCCAGGTGGCACCCCACTTCCTGACAGTGCCAGGGTAGTGCCTTTGGAGGCTGCCGTCTCTGGCCTCTCGCGCCGGGCCTTGCCTTTCTTGGTTTTCTTCCCAGGGGGTCGGCTGGCTGTCCCTTTACTGCTGGCCGATGTTGCTGCCCTTGAAGGTGGTGGACTCCAATATCCCTGTACTGTGGACCTTGTAGGTCCAGGGGTTGTGGTGGCTGAGGTGCTGATTGGACTCTTACGAGATGGAGGGGGTGGGTCAGGTGATGGAAAGAGGTTAATTTTGGACAGGAAAAACTTTTTAGGAGCAGTGGGAAGGGTAGGTGAAGTGGGTATGGAAGTGGAGGAAGAGGATGTGGTTGTAGGAGAGTAAAGTGTGGTGTCTTTGGGTGCAGGTGCTTGTGACGGAGGCTGTCGTGAGGTGGATGGCTGTTGGGTGGGTGGCTGCCTGCGTTTGTGTGGTTTGGAAGAGGGGGTGACAGACACACTGGGAGAGGACACAGGGGATGTGTAAATGGCAGTGGGGGTGGTGACTGCACGTGTGCGGAGTGTTCTGGTGGGTGTGCTGGTGATGGACGTAGTGGCTGATGATGTTGTGCATGCAAGTGTGAGTGGAGACGTCACAGGGAGGGAGGAGGGAGACGAGGAGGAGGGGGACACAGAAGAGGCAGTGGCTGTTGGTATGTTTGCATGTGGCTGTTGCTTGTGTGAATGCTTGTGTGATGTGTGGTGCTTATGTCTGGATGAGCTGCCCTTGGGTGTTGAGGTGTGTGCAGGCTGGTCTGTAGGTGTGTCTGGGATAGGCAGAGGAACAGGGGAGTGGGACTGGGTGGAGGAAGTTGGAGGAGGGAGGCAGGAGACAGGGACAATGGCTGCCGTCAGTGCTGAGGCCAGAGCGTTGAACGATCGCTGATGGGCAGCCTGACCCGAATGAATGCCCTCCAGGTATGCATTGCTCCGGTGCACCTCCCTTTCTACCCCCTGGATGGCATTCAAAAGCGTAGACTGCCCAACAATGAGCGTCCTGAGGAGGTCAATAACCTCCTCACTGAGGGCAGCAGGGGTAACTGGGGCAGGACCTGAGGTGACTGGGGCGAAGGAGATGCCCGCCTTCGTGTGCGAGCGGGCACGGGGCAAACGCTGAGGGGCTGCTGGGAGGGCAGAGCTGGGGCGCTGGGTGGCGGCTGTTGCCGCGACCACAAGGGAGCTCCCTTCCGAGGACGTGTCTGTGTTGCTGATGTCTCCACGTGTCCCTGTTGTGGAGCTCCCCTCTCCGTCCGTCTCACTGGTGAACTCCGAGTCGGTTGCATGGCCCTCCAGGAGCAGCAAAAAAGGGGGGTGGAAATAAAGACATGTTGAGTGCATGGATTGGCAACACAGTTGGCGGAGAGGACAGACACAGAAGCCCCCAGCACTACGCCGCGCACTTGGGGTACACTACTCAATCATTGGGACTTGGCCTACAAGCCTTTGGACGACAACTGCACATATAGGTGACACAGGGCCATGGATAGCTGTACTTGGCACCCTACAGAGGTGGGGGCGGGGGCACAGGGCCATGCCTTACGGAGGGGCCTAGCCTACAGAATTCGCCCTGGCCTAGGGATACCCACAGCCCTCCTCCCCCACCCAGACACCTCCACTGCGCGCTAAGATAGCAGAATGTACTGGTACTCACCCCCTTGTGTCTGCTGTGATGTCCTCACGCGCCCATCCAAATCTGGGTAGGCCACTGCCAGGATCCGAGACATCAGGGGGGTCAATTGACGAGTGGCACCCCTCCTACGTTGGGAGGCCATCCCCAGCAGAGCCTCCGCGGTCTTCCTGCTCCCGCAGCGGATGTCCTCCCACCTCTTGCGGCAGTGTGTGCCCCGTCTGTTGTGGTCCCCCAGGATCCAGACGTCCTTGGCGATGACACGCCAAATGTCGATTTTCTGATGGGCGCTGACCTATGTGACATGTACAGGGGGAGAAATAACATTATTATAATTTTCTGCATGCTCGATGTGAGTGGTCCCCCATCCCCACACTTGCCATGTGGCACATGCTCTCATCCGTTGTTTGATGCATGCCTCAATCGCTCCCCTCCCCACCATCTTTCATCCACCCGACTCAACACAGGTATTGCCCCCAAAGCATGCTCCCAGTGTACTTACCTGTTGGTCTGGAGGACCGTAGAGTAGCGCATACTGGGGGAGGACCCCATCCACGAGTTTCTCCAATTCTTCAGTAGTGAAGGCAGGGGCCCTTTCCCCAGTCACAGCAGCCATTGTATCTTCCAGACCGAGGTCACAGCAGCACTTGCAGTATAGGTCCTCTCCTGTGGATGATCAGGTCTCGAGTGATTAAGCAGATAGAAAATGGCGGTCACGTCCACAGCGGTGCGTACCGCGGCGGTGCGTCCCACGACCGCCGGCGCACTTCGTCATTGGCTCCTGAAACGCATAGGGTTCAATGTTAACCAATGCGGCTTTGCGCCGCGGTCTTCGACCGCCTACCGCCACGGTGTGCCACGCCAGCGCATTGACCTCACATCCCATTGTCGCACTTCACAGGTCAGGCAGCCGCCATTTCAAGGGCCCACATGGCTTTATTTCTACTGCGTCACACATGCCTAGGCCTTGCATCACCACTCATACAAGCCATTCAATGCATAGAGAATCGTGTACTGTGCAAGCTGTGGGAACGTACCTGTGGGTTGATTGACTCTGTGCTCGCTGTTGTCCTTCCTAGGCACCGTCCGCTGGGACTTGAGAGGAGATGGAGGAATGTTCCCGTGTACAGACCGCTGGTGGACCTGTCGACAATGGAGGAACGACATGTCATTCTGACATACAGGCTTGACCGAGCCACTATACATGAACTGTGTGCCCAGCTGGAGGCAGACCTGATGTCACCCATCCGCCAACCCACAGGGATCCCCCCTCTAGTGCAGGTGCTGTCAGTACTCCATTTCTTAGCAAGTGGGTCATTTCAAACAACAGTGGCCATTTCATCAGGGATGTCTCAGCCTATGTTTTCCAAGGTGTTGTCCAGAGTGTTGTCTGCCCTGCTCAAACACATGCGGAGACCAATCGTTTTCCCTGAGGTGGGGGATTTGCCTACAGTGAAGGGTGATTTCTATGCCCTTGGACATATTCCCAACATCATTGGTGCCATTGATGGGACACATGTGGCTTTGGTACCCCCCAGTGAAAGTAAACAGGTGTACAGGAACAGAAAAAGTTATCATTCCATGAATGTCCAGGTGGTCTGTTTGGCTGACCAGTACATCTCCCATGTAAATGCCAAGTTCCATGGGTCAGTGCATGACGCGTATATCATGCGAAATAGCAGCATCCCTTATGTGATTGAACAACTACAGAGACACCGTGTGTGGCTAATTGGTGACTCAGGTTACCCCAACCTGTCGTGGTTACTGACCCCAGTGAGGAATCCCAGGACAAGGGCAAAGGAACGCTACAATGGGCGAACTAGGAGGATTATAGAAAGAACCTTCGGCCTCCTGAAGGCCAGGTTTAGGTGCCTGCATATGACAGGTGGATCCCTAATGTACTCACCAAAGAAGGTGTGCCAGATCATCGTGGCCTGCTGTATGCTTCACAACCTGGCTTTGCGACGCCAGGTGCCTTTTCTGCAGGAGGATGGTCCAGATGGTGGTGTTGTAGCAGCTGTGGAGCCTGCGGAGAGTGAAGAGGAGGAAAACGAAGAGGACGACACAGACAACAGGGACACAGTGATACAGCAGTATTTTCAATAACACACAGGTAAGAATCAACACCAGTATTTTACATTTACTTACAGTCTCCTGCCTCTCTACTGTCTGTCGTTTTCACCCAGTGTATGCTAACAGAGTTGTGACTTTCCCTTCCAATTTCAGAGATGTGGGCCCCAATGCGTGACCACTGCTTTGTTTGCCTATGGACTACAGCTGTGTGACAGTGGTATGATGTCATCACAATGTAACTGGTCATTTTGGCACGTTTATGTCTAATACATATTTTCAAAAATACAGGCAGACTCCAGATTATTTGTGTGCAATAAGTGTGTTTATTAAAATGCTCAATTTTGGGACATGGTTGAAAATCGGTGGTGGGTGATGGTGGAGGAATGTCCATGGCAGAGTCCAGATTCTCAGTCCCACAGGTGCATTGTCCTTAGGCCTGTGGAAGGTGGAGCAGGGGCAGTTTAAGGTTGGACAGGGTGACAATGTGGGACAGTGGGATGACATCAGGGGGTATCCTTTCCTGGCGGGGGTCTTGGCATCCTACTCTGTCTTCTTCCTAGATCTCAGGCCCCGCTTGCGGGGTGGTTCTTCTTCTGCAGGAGGTGGGGTTCTGGTGGCCGGTTGTTGCTGTGTCGGGGCCTCCTGTCCACTAGCGCCGGCGGAGGTGGTAGCCTGTTCCTGGTCCATGCTAGTGACAGGGGCCCTTTGTGGTGCCACATGGTCCCGCAATGTGGTGACAATCTGGTTGAGAGCCACAACGATGGTGCCCATTGCGGAACTAATGTTTCTCACTTCTTCCCTGAACCCCATAAACTGTTCCTCCTGCAGTACCTGGATCTCCTGGAACCTGGCCAGGACCGTCGCCATCGTCTCCTGGGAGTGGTGGTATGCTCCCATGATGGAGGTGAGGGCCTCATGGAGAGTGGGTTCCCTGGGCCTGTCCCCCCCGTCGCACAGCAGCCCTGCCAGTTCCCCTGTTTCCCTGGGCCTCTGTCGCCTGGACCGTGTGCCCACTACCACTGCCCCCAGGTCCCTGTTGTTGTTGGGGTGGTGGGTTAACCTGGGTGCCCTGTAGTGGTGGACACACCGCTGATTGACGTGTCCTGGAGACAGAGGCATGGGCCCGCTGGGTGGGTGCTGTGCTGGTGTTCCCAGATGGGGGTAGGTCTGCTGTAGCCTGTGGCTGTCTGAGGGGAACCGACTGTCCCGAGGTCCCCGATGGGCCGGGCTGGTCATCTGGGTCCAGGGAGACAGAGCTGCTGTCATCACTGGGGGCCTCTTCTGGGGGTGGGATGGACATTTCTGGACCCTCCTGGGCGGTGTGGTGGCGTTCAGGTCCTGCAGGGGTATAAGAGTATGGTTATTGCTTCTGTGTGTGCCATAGTGTGCAATGGGTGGGTACCCGTGTACCCCAGTGCTGACATTCCTTTGTGGGGGCTGTTGTGACGGCGGTTTGTGGGGGAGATGGGTATGTGCAGTGGGCATGCTTAGGTGATGGCTGTCGATGGTTTGTGGTGGGATGCAGGGTTTGGTGTTGGGATGGGTGGGTTGTGATGGTGAGACATTAGCAATGAGGATGTGTGATGGTGGTGGGGGGGTGGGGGCATGAGTTGGCATGCTGGTGGGGTGGGGGGGATGAAGTAGTGAAGATGAGACTTACCAGAGTCCATTCATCCGCCTACTCCTGCGAGGCCCTCAGGATGCAGGATGTTCAAGGCCTGGTCCTCCCATGTTGTAAATTCTGGGGGTTGAGGTGGGGGTCCGCCGCCAGTCCGCTGCACCGCGATGTTGTGCCGGGATACCATGGAACGCACCTTCCCCCGTAGGTCGTTCCACCGCTTCCTGATGTCGTCCCGATTTCGTGGATGCTGTCCCACAGCGTTGACCATGTCCACTATTCTTTGCCATAGCTCCATCTTCCTGGCAATGGTGGTGTGCTGCACTTGTGTCCCGAAGAGCTGGGGCTCTACCCGAATTATTTCCTCCACCATGACCCTGAGTTCTGCGTCTGAGAACCTGGGGTGTCTTTGGGGTGCCATGGGATGGTGTGGATGAGGTGTGGGGTGGTGTTTGCGGTGACGAGTGTGGTGAGTGTAGTGGTGTGTGGTGTTTTGTGCGTGGTTGTTGTGTGGGTGATGGTGTAGTGTGCCTCTGTGTGATGGTGTTCTCTATTCTGTGCTGTCTCTCTCTTGGCTTCTTCTCTGATTTGTGGTCGTAGGGGTTTGTGGGTGATGTGGGTGTGTGTTTTATAGTTAATTGGATGTGTGGGAGTGTTGTGTGTATGTGCCTCAGGTGTGTGTATTTCAAATTGTCCAATGTGGCTGTGTTTTGGAGCTGTATGTGTATTTTGAGCGCGGCGGTGTGTACCGCCAATGGAATACCGTGGTTGAAAGACCGCCGTGTGGATTCGTGGGTCATAATGGCATGGGCGTATTTCTGTTGGCGTGACGGTGGAGGTTATGGTCTTTGCCAGTTTAACGCTGGCCGTTGGTGTGGCGGACTTTTGTTGATGTCGCGTTTTTGGCGGTTTGCCTCTTGAGGGTCAGAATGACCGTGGCGGTTTACCGCGACCGCGGCGGTGTTGTGGCGGCCTTCTGACCGGCGGTAAGCGCCTTTTACCGCCAAGGTCAGAATGACCCCTTAAGTCTCTTCCTACAACTAGTTGTAACTGTTGTCCAAACCTTACCGGCTCACTAGCAGTACCTCACCATAAACACAATAGTCAAAGGGGATTTGTAGCAGTCGCTTACGCATGGACTCAAAGTACAATATCTCAGGGTTGTCGTGGTTAAACGGAAATTACCCTTTTCTCACAGATTTATTATGTCTCATACAAACAAAGGCAATAACACAGATGCAGTAAAGTTATAATAGTTTTTATTCAACATAACTGCAATTTGTGATAAGTTGCATGAACTGCAATGATTAGGATAATGAATATACCAAGCAACAGTATTGTGAAGAGGAGAGTCATTGTTATAAAGACCCCCACCATTATGCAATATATGAAAGAAATATATGTATATGTAAAGAATGGAATAAGCCCTAATACCTTAAGGAGAGTAGGTCTAACCTCCTACCTAAAAAAGGAGAGCTGGGTTCGTTAAACCTAATCTGCCAAAGCCGTGTCCATGAGAGGAGCCCCCAACCCTCATTACCTTGGAATGAGGTCTCTATTTCAGACTCCGCAGGGACACGAAGACTGGGTCAGTGTCAAGATGACTGCAGCATCGGTATCAGCGATGGTGGTGATGCCCTCTGGTCAGAATCCCTCTGATTATCTGTCTAAAAGTGTGTTGTATTTATACAGATCTACAAGGTCCCCTGACATAAGTGTTATTCATAACAATAGATAACAGGCATGCTTGGGACGGCAATTAATATCAACAATCCCTCGAAAGTATAGAGAGGGAAAATCCCTAAGTGTGAATGCCTACTGTATGTTTGTCTTTCGTGCTTGATCTTGACGCCTTGGCACAGTGACACCGATAATAGAACCCATAACAAGTGGCCTAACTATAAACAAGGCCGCCATTTTAAAGGAAATAAATAATTAAATGGACTAAGACAGAGCAAGCTAAGTAGGTAAAAAGTCACTGGGTGACGGGGGCACGAGTTTACAAGCCGATGGCTAAGCTAACTCCTGTTATCCCGTTAAAACAAACTAGGATTCACTACAATCTGTTTGACAAAGCAATGCATTGCTTCTGTGCTATAGCCCACTTGGGCCAGATTCCAACAAGGGATAACATTATGATCCTATAAAGCAATGTGATTGTATTAATGGCAACATTTTAAGAAAATATTTTTTTGAATGTTCATATAGAAATGGATGAATTATACTGCAGAAGGCCACAGTATTGCATCCTAGTTGTAAGGTTTTCCTATTTGGGTATAATCTGTCAAATAAAGCAATACATTAGATACCAGGTGTGTGATTTGCCCACTGGGGTAGCACTGGGAAAGTTACTTGATTCTAATTTACCAATAATAGTGACATCTAGAAGGCTGGATATTTTACAGTGATGAAGAAGGGAGATATGAATAAGATTCATGTAACCTTTTTACAAAAATATGTTGTCTATGTCTTTTACAGGTGGTACCATGTAGCAGGTAAGCACTTTATATCGTGATTGAAAAATGGCGCCCATGTTTGTGAACAAGGCTGCATCACGGCCCAAATGCATCAAGCCGTATCACTGAAATAAAAAGTGCATTACTTGCACCTCAGTGTTGCGGCTCCCTTCCATTTCCTTCCATTTGGATGCTGACTATATATCCTACTGCCAGTTGCCAGTAGGTAGCTATAGTTAGGACCATGTTTCCATAGAAAAAGCGTTTTTTGCCTTGCCTATATCTTTGGCACCATTTGTTGAATATTCACTTAATTTTCCCAACTAAGTGGCCCTGTGATTCCTGTTGTGCACTTGAAGTTTTGGGGTGATCCATCAAGTGGGGGCTGAGAAAAAGGGGGCTATAAAAACGTTGTGTTTCCCATGTTAATTCCCGTAGGACCTGTCAACACGTCTACAGCCCGAACCACTGGACGGAATTGCACCAAATTTGGCAGAAAGCTATCTGCCGGTACACATGTTGTGCTTTTTGTTATTTGGTCTAAATCCATTCAGTAGTTTAGGAGATATTTAAGGGCAAATACTTTGGTATATCTCTGGTCACGAATAATACACGAAATTTGAAAATGTTTGCGAATATGCATGCAAAAAGAAGCGTTGCGATAGTGTGACTGCAACCTGACAAGGTAGTTGCAAACCACATTTTCTTTTCACGGGACACGGTCCCCGGGGGGGAAAATTCAAATTGAAAGGGTATAAGGGGTCAGAGTGAAGGTACCCTGACCCCAGGAGTGTGATATAGGCGTGTTTTAGGGGCAAATCATAGCTTTAGTATAATTTTGCATCACAGTGCGCGATATTCGTGAAAATGCATGAACTTTCGTGAATTGTTCCCAAAATATTCACGATTCTGGAAAAACTTTAAAGAAAAACCACAGGCTCATTCATACACTAATTCATTCACTAATACATGCACTCAGAGGCTCAGGTGCCCACTCACACACCCACTCAGACATCCGTGAACCCACTCAGACCCACTCATAGACTCACACACCCACTTTCAGACCCACTCAGACACTCACTCACCCACTCACACAACCACTGACACAGACAGGCCCTGTGGCCAACCTGCGCTGCGCACGTTCTAAGGCTATGGTTTTGTTCGAGTAAATTCAGAACTAACTATAAAGTCCCTGTAAAGTTTTTTTTTTTCCCAGTAAATATATATATATATTCTTACCAAATCCTGCAGGCCTATGTTCTTGACACCAGGCATGGCAGTGAACAACACTTAGGGGGCACATTCACACAGCATGTTGAGCGGCTGCTTCATGCAGTGGCACAGGGCACAGGAACCTTCAAAGATCATGCCTGTGCAGCGCCTTTTCCATTTGTCCGCTCACCCAGCTGCCCCTGGAAACACCTAAACAACATTCCGTTCACTGTACTGCATGATGTAATATCCTCAATCATGCACTCATTCATTGAAAGTAAAAAAGACGTTCTTATATGCCCTATCCTGTCAAGTTTAACTAAATTACCTAAGTAAACATGACACCTGCATTTTCCTGCAGAACATGTAGCTGTTTCCAGCCACTCCCAAAGGTCTGGTCTTAAACCCTCCATACACCTATCCATCACAGGTGTGACGAGTGACGTGACACCTGCTAATAAAAGGAGCCAGGTGCATGTGCCTTCGACCAGTTCAGTAACATTCTGCGCTATGTTTGTGTCGTCCTTTATTTAGGGCCCAGAACATCACATTGACGATAAGGATGGTTGCCCAGGCCCAGTGCCTCGACACCGTTACTATGGCGCTCCAGAATCCCCAGCTGAGGGAGAGCCTTGCAATGTCCAATGTGAGTACAGACTGCCAAGCCACATTGCATGGTCCTCAGGCTGCTGAGGGCCACTAAAGGGCATTTGGGGCCTGCAGCAGCATAGCTGTGAAGAAATAGAGAGGGCCATGTTGTAATGCATTGTACCGGTTGTCAAAGTAACGGTTGTCATAGTAGCTGACAGTTTACTCCGAGGAGTTTGAAGAGCTGGCTGGGGCAGAGGTAATGCCCGATCTTCGAGCAGATTATGGGGCATATTTATACTCTGTTTTCGCCGAATGTGCGTCAAAAAGTTTGATGCACAATCGGCGCAAACCGTGCACCATATTTAACCTTTGATGCCCGAGCCCGCAAATGCCAAAATTCCACCGTGTGCGTCATTTTCTGGATGCGGGAAAGACACAGGGACACCTATTTCACATGACACAATGCAAGGGTGTACACACTGTACTGCAGCTCAACAAAATACTGCTGACATCCGGTCAACAGCCAAACACCGGTTCAGTTAAGAAAACAACCCAATGCTGATGGTACATCCTAGAAGACTAGGATTCTGCACAATAACACAAACACTGATGAGTCACAGACAACACTAGAGAACAACTGCCTTGCAAAGTGATAATTCTAGTGAAAGGTACATCAACATGTTCTCACTCATTTTCTCTTTCAGCTGATCAGGGGTATGGGATCCAGCCATGGATCATGACCCTATTTGCTAACCCAAGCACTGCAGCAGAGCGTGCCTATAATGAGGCACATAGGAGGACACGCACTATAGTTGAGAGGACCTTTGGCATCCTCAAGTCATGAATTAGGTGCCTTGACATCACCGGAGGCAGCCTCCTATACTCACCAGAAATGGTGTGCAAAATAATTTTGACCTTTGCCATCTTGCACAACATATTTGTAAGAAGGAACATTCCCCTATATGAACCCAACCCACAAATGCCTGACGAGGAGGAAGAGGAGGAGGCTGTCCATCAACATGAGGGGGTCCATCCAAACACAGCTGCAGGATTGCACCGGAGACAACATATTGACCAAAATTTATTTTAACTCTTCTCATCCATCACCACTGTCTTACCGTATGTCAATAAACACCTATACTATTCACTATATCATGGTCTGGGTAATAATTTTTGCATAACATTATCTCTAACTAGCAGAATCAGAGTGTAGCCTCATGGAGCATTGCTGAAATACAGAATAGGACACAGAAAAATCCAAATCTATTCTGATGCATATGAATGTACAGCCACATTCACACACACTGTAAATCACATACATCCTGTACATGTCACATTTGAAGTGCAATAGCAGAGGACCACACCTATTTCACACATACATGTTGGCACATGGTTCATCGCAGCATATGGCACACAACTAAGACACCATCAGTCAATAAGGGAAAAAATGCCTCATACATGAGGCAGTGGATGTGCTATTGCATTGGTGACAAGAATGTATGACCAGACCCTTGACAACAGTAAATCTTACATCACCTATCTTTGCAAGGACTATGTGTGACAAGATTTACATATAAGCAGAAAATTGATAGCACAAGTGCCCCAGGTACGACTAGCATTTCTCACATGACATCCCCTGCACATGGAAGCCCATGTCCTAAGTCCAGCCAAACCCATGTTCCCTGTCTCAGTCCACCCTTCTTCCGAGGTCCCTGGAACGGAAATATGTGTACCCAGATAATCCCTCCTCTACGCACACCCAGACTCACAATGTTAATCCAGTGTGCTTCCCTCTTTAGCATGGTATGCCATAGTCATTGTACTTCTTTCTGCTTGGACGTCAAGTTAAATAATGCACTGCCTTGTAGTCTGTAGGACCTGTAATCACCTGTACATTGTTTCCCATGTGAAAGGTACTATTGGCCCTTTGAATTTGAATCTCACCTATAGGACTTGTGAGAGACTGATGCTGCACACACCTGTAAGCACCTCCATGGAGACCAGCCATTTGAACAAGCACTGTCCTTGCAGCTGCCTGGAACAGCATAGAAGCTGCCATTTTATCTATTAAACTGTTATGCGTTGCTGTAAAAATCAGCTGTGTTACACAGCCCTTGGGTTAATGTGTTACATTCCAACACACAGGAGAAACACAGTTTTCAGTTTCCACTGTGTTATTCCACCTTTGACCAGTCTCAGTCTGACTACTGTGTATTTATCTTGTTAAGTGTTCCTGATTGACCCTGCATCCTGTTAGCCCGACTGGTTCCTTTCTTTGCGTTACCCTAAAGGTTCCTTGTGGCTACATTTGTATCATAGTTGCTTTCCCAACCCTCACTTTCCTCTTGGGGTATAGTGTCAGGTGGGTCTGCAATGCATACTCAAATACATTGTATAGCATAATCAGTTTATTTATCGTACCATGGGGGGGAACTTGTCTCCAAATAGCTGAATCATGGCCTATCCCTTGTCTGGGTTTCATATATGCATGTGTGACAAATAGTGACAGTGTACCATGGCTGTATGAATGGATTGGGTATGGTGCCTCCAGCACAACAAACAATGTCAGATAATGTACATGAAATGTCTACACATGTTAGGACCATGACAGTCCACACGCTGATTCACATTGCTCCCAACATATTGATGGGGCTTGCATGGTGAATAGCTGTGAAATTAATCAGCATAGAGGCACTGATGTTCCCAGATGCAGTGGGAATTTTAGAGGCCAACCTGTGTACAAATGTTGTGAGGACACCTGCTGGTATAAGAATCCTGAGACATTAATTTTGTCAGCACACCAAGGCTGCCCTGTTGTCAATCTCACAACACATCTGCAGTGACAGAGCTAGACTATCCCCATGTGTGTTCTCAATTCCTCATTGGCTTTCCTTCTATTGATTTGCGAAGGATACTTTGTAGATACAGGAAATGGCTCCACAGACTCATGACTAGACCTGCATGTAACTGTGACAACAAAGACCCCAATAATGATACAGGCTAAACATTGGCCCACACGCAGGAACCAGACACCTCTGTGCATTTTACCACTGGAAATATGTGAACTCATGCTGCTTGGTCTGCTGGTCCTCCACTGCCACAGGAGAGACATGGCTCATTTATATGACTCCAACTGTGGCATAACATTACATTTGTGTATTATATTTGGGACTCAGTGTCACAAACATGGTACCCACATAGCATTATCCCATGCCTGACTCATGGTGGGTAAACAAACATGTGCTTAGTAAGTAGTATCTGACATTCCAGGACATGTGATGGCTAAGTTTTGGAACATTGCCATGAACAACCGTTTGCTATCTATCATGTGCATGCTTTGTCATTGGTGGTGCTTATGTTCCAAAAAGCCTAGGAAGTGCACACAGCAGTTGTTGCTACGTGTATGACTAACACATGTCCTCTCTCATTTCTACACTGAATAGCATATGAGGGTTGGACACATTGACTCCACATGCATACAAGCAGATTTGCAAAAATGCATCTTGTGATGGTCACACAGTGGAAAAAAACAACAATAGTAGTAGCCAAATCACACACATTGACCCATAGGCATTGAGTTACTGTATTGAGCTGGGTCTCCTTGCTATCCTCTCTTGATGCAAAACATGCCCAAACTGGGTAAAACCTAATTCTATCCCACACGTTTGGCCATCTATTGCTTCAGTGAATAGTGCAAATGCGGTACAACAAGTAGAGGCTCATGGTCCTCAGTAGTATGATCTGTCACATGTGCCCATACACCGTAATGCCAATGGGGTGCAATCAGCCTATCTCTGTATTGTCACAACTGTCATGTACTATTACAAATGAGAAATGACCCAAACACAGTTAAAGACAGAAATGTTGACGCACATGCGTAAAAAAAGACGCACATGCATCAAAAAATTACGCATATGCTTCGAAATATGACGCACATTGCTATGAAACATCCATGGGCCCTGAGCGGTAATTCCCACACTGTACCCCCTGAAATTGGTTAAGTATGAAACATATTTCAAAATATGGATGCAGGGTTATTTCTAAGCATGTGCGTAAAAAAAGATGACGCACAGACTGTAAGCGTCATAATATTTTGCCGCAGAACAATAAAAACGCACCGCATTTGAGGCAGGAAGTGGTATACTAGGATATCCTGTTTACAGAATTGGTACAGTGGGTGTACTTTCACTTTCACTTTGCAGTCTGTGATATTTCCTGACTGTGTGGCTGTGTTTTTACTTGTCTCTCTGTGCATTTTGTGAATTTGTCTCCAGTATGGTCTTTAAATTGTCTTTTTGTGTTTCATAACTGTCTGTGGTATCCTATCTTGGTGTTTTTTGGTCATTTGTGGTGTCAACATTTGTCTTTGTTGTGTTAGGAGTCTGTTGTGGGTAGTGTTAGTTTGAGTATAGTTGGGCTGTGTTCTTAGTTATTTCGAATTTCCCTTTCCTACTTTCCCTCTATTCTCCTCTGTACCCCTTTATTCCCTTTTTTTGGTGCAAGCATGTTGGGAAGGCCTCGTCTTGGCAGGATGGGGGAGGAGGAGCCGTGTGGGTTTATTTGGCTGGTGTGCCACTTCCTACCATTAATGATAGAGGCAGGTGGTCGTGTGATACAAGGCTATCACACATAGGCAAGGAGGCTCCGGTGGGCAAAGGTGTTGTACCATCTCAAGAGAATCTAAAACACACTGCGCAATGACCACCAGCTGAAGCACCGCTGGGCTGACCTTGTTGTTAGGGAGCAAGACCTGCTGGACCACCTTGGGATTGTGATTGGTGGCCCTGATGGTGAATACAAATCAAAGTAATGTGCACTTTTAAGTGCTCTGTAGTAACAGTAGCGGATTTGTTCATATGCTGCAGGCAATGTTTTTGAACATGTGGAATGCTAGTTAACCCCTTCCCGGCCACGGACGTAATGGTTATGTCCATGGCAGCGCCCGTGTGGCGCCATGGACGTAACCATTACGTCCTGAATGCTGCCCTCGGGAGAAGCGCTAGCGCTCCTCCTGATGGCCGCCCCCCCCACCCCCCTAGGTCAGGGCTGACAGGAGAATCCCCTTCAACCCCTGACCCCCCCCACCCCCCCTGTGACGTCAGCGCGCGAGCGCGCGCTGACAATCACACAACCTCCCCCATCGCGCTGGAAGCAGAGCTTCCAGCGCGATCGAAAGAGAAATGCTCAGCATTTCTCTTTCGATCACGTGGGGGAGGCCCGGAGGGGCTTCAAAGGGAAGGAAATGTATTTCCTTCCCTTTGAAGTCTCTCCGAGGGTTTCAAAAGCCGGATTGCTTGCAATCTGGCTTTTGAAACCCCACTAGACACCAGGGATTTTTTTTTTTATATGAAATTGACAGAAGGGAGCGACCCCTTGGGCAAGGGTCGCTCCCAGGGGGTCTATATTTTTTAAGGCCTTTTCTGCCCCCCCTGGGGGCAGATCGGCCTATTATTAGGCCGATCTGCCCCCAGTGGGGGCAGAAACCTCTAGACACCAAGGATACTTTTTTTTTATTTTTTTTTATTTGTTTTCTTTTGTTTTTTAGGTGTGGGATGCGACCCCTTAGGCAAGGGTCGCTCCCATAGGGGGAAATTATATTTAGGCCATTTCTGCCCCCTTTGGGGGCAGATTGGCTTATTTTTATGAGGCCAATCTGCCCCCAAGGGGGGCAGAAACCACTAGACACCAGGGAGTTTTTTTTGTTTGTTTGTTTTTCACGTAAGGGGAGCGACCCCTTAGGCAAGGGTCGTTCCCTTGGGGGGCAAATTTATTTTAGGCCATTTCTGCCTAGGCCGATCTGCCCCCACGGGGGGCAGAAACCACTAGGCACCAGGGATTTTTGTTGTTGTTGTGTTTTACAGATGGGGAGCATCCCCTTAGGCAAGGGTCGCTCCCCTGGAGGGGCAAATTGTATTTAGGCCATTTCTGCCCGCTTTGGGGGCAGATCGGCCGATTTTAGGTCAATCTGCCCCCAAGGGGGGCAGAAACCACTGGGCACCAGGGATCTTTTTTTTGCGCCGTCACGCATGGGGAGCGACCTTGTAGGCAAGGGTCGCTCCCCGGGGGGGTGGGTGAGGGGGCAAATTTATTTTAGGCCATTTCTGCCCCCCCTGGGGGCAGATCGGCCTATTGGTATTAGGCCGATCTGCCCACAGGGGGGGCAGAAACCTTTAGGCGCCAGGGCAAATTTTTTTTTGTGGTTTTTTTTTTTTGTTTGTTTGTTTTTTTAGAGATGGGGAGCGACGCATTAGGCAAGGGTCGCTCCCCTGGGGGGCAAATTGTATTTAGACCATTTCTGCCCCCCTTGGAGGCAGATTGGCCGATTGTAGGTCAATCTGCCCCCAAGGGGGGCAGAAACCACTAGGCACCAGGGATCTTTTTTTTGCGCCGTCACGCAAGGGGAGCGACCTTGCAGGCAAGGGTCGCTCCCCGGGGGGGTTGGGGGGGCAAATTTATTTTAGGCCATTTCTGCCCCCCCTGGGGGCAGATCGGCCTATTGGTATTAGGCCGATCTGCCCCCGGGGGGGCAGAAGCCTCTAGGCGCCAGGGCAAAATGTTTTTTTTGTGTTTTTTTTTTTGTTTGTTTGTTTTTGTAGAGATGGGGAGCGACCCATTAGGCAAGGGTCGCTCCCCTGGGGGGCAAATTGTATTTAGACCATTTCTGCCCCCTTTGGGGGCAGATTGGCCGATTGTAGGTCAATCTGCCCCCAAGGGGGGCAGAAACCACTAGGCACCAGGGATCTTTTTTTTGCGCCGTCACGCAAGGGGAGCGACCTTGCAGGCAAGGGTCGCTCCCTGGGGGGGTTGGGGGGGCAAATTTATTTTAGGCCATTTCTGCCCCCCCTGGGGGCAGATCGGCCTATTGGTATTAGGCCGATCTGCCCCCGGGGGGGGCAGAAACCTCTAGGCGCCAAGGCAAATTGTTTTTTTTGTGGTTTTTTTTTTGTTTGTTTGTTTTTGGAGAGATGGGGAGCGACCCATTAGGCAAGGGTCGCTCCCCTGGGGGGCAAATTGTATTTAGACCATTTCTGCCCCCCTTGGGGGCAGATTGGCCGATTGTAGGTCAATCTGCCCCCAAGGGGGGCAGAAACCACTAGGCACTGGGGATTTTTTTTTTGGCACCAATGTCACCCAAGGGGGGGCGACCCCATAGGCAAGGATCGCTCCCGGGGGGGCAGGGGGGGGCAGGGGGGTGGATGACAAATTTATTTTAGGCCATTTCTGCCCCCCCTGGGCCCGGCTGAGCTAGAGGCCAAAATCCACAGGTAGGCACTGTTTTCTATGAAAAAATGTGATGTGTCCACGTTGTGTTTTGGGCCATTTCCTGTCGCGGGCGCTAGGCCTACCCACACCAGTGAGGTATCATTTTTATTGGGAGACTTGGGGGAACGCTAGGTGGAAGGAAATTTGTGGCTCCTCTCAGATTCCAGAACTTTCTGTCACTGAAATGTGAGGAAAACATGTTTTTTTAGCCAAATTTTGAGGTTTGCAAAGGATTCTGGGTAACAGAACCTGGTCAGAGCCCCACAATTCACCCCATCTTGGATTCCCCTTGGTTTCTAGTTTTCAAAAATGCGCTGGTTTGCTAGGTTTCCCCAGGTGCCGGCTGAGCTAGAGGCCAAAATCCACAGTAGGCCCTGTTTTCTATGAAAAAATGTGATGTGTCCAGGTTGTGTTTTGGGCCATTTCCTGTCGCGGGCGCTAGGCCTACCCACACAAGTGAGGTATCATTTTTATCGGGAGACTTGGGGGAACGCTGGGTGGAAGGGAATTTGTGGCTCCTCTCAGATTCCAGAACTTTCTGTCACCGAAATGTGAGGAACATGTGTTTTTTTAGCCAAATTTTGAGGTTTGCAAAGGATTCTGGGTAACAGAACCTGGTCCGAGCCCCGCAAGTCACCCCTCCTTGGATTCCCCTAGGTCTCTAGTTTTCAGAAATGCGCAGGTTTGGTAGGTTTCCCTAGGTGCCGGCTGAGCTAGAGGGCAAAATCTACAAGTAGGCACTTTGCAAAAAACAGCTCTGTTCTCTGTGATGTGTCCACGTTGTGTTTTGGGGCATATCCTGTCGCGGGCGCTGGGCCTAACCACACAAGTGAGGTACCATTTTTATCGGGAGACTTGGGGGAACGCTGGGTGGAAGGAAATTTGTGGCTCCTCTTAGATTCCAGAACTTTCTGTCACCGAAATGTGAGGAAAATATGTTTTTTAGCCAAATTTTGAGGTTTGCAAAGGATTCTGGGTAACAAAACCTGGTCCGAGCCCCGCAAGTCACCCCTCCTTGGATTCCCCTAGGTCTTTAGTTTTCAGAAATGCACAGGTTTGGTAGGTTTACCTAGGTGCCTGCTGAGCTAGAGGCCAAAATCTACAGGTAGGCACTTCGCAAAAAACACCTCTGTTTTCTTTCAAAAATTTGGATGTGTCCATGTTGCGCTTTGGGGCGTTTCCTGTAGCGGGCGCTAGGCCTACCCACACAAGTGAGGTATCATTTTTATCGGGAGACTTGGGGGAACGCTGGGTGGAAGGAAATTTGTGGCTCCTCTCAGATTCCAGAACTTTCTGACACAGAAATGTGAGGAACATACGTTTTTTTAGCCAAATTTTGAGGTTTGCAAAGGATTCTGGGTAACAGAACCTGGTCCGAGCCCCGCAAGTCACCCCTCCTTGGATTCCCCTAGGTCTCTAGTTTTCAGAAATGCACAGGTTTGGTAGGTGTCCCTATGTGCCGGCTGAGCTAGAGGCCAAAATCTACAGGTAGGCACTTCGCAAAAATCACCTCTGTTGTCTTCCAAAAATTTGGATGTGTCCACGTTGCGCTTTGGGGCGTTTCCTGTAGCGGGCGCTAGGCCTACCCACACAAGTGAGGTATCATTTTTATCGGGAGACTTGGGGGAACGCTGGGTGAAAGGAAATTCTTGGCTCCTCTCAGACTCCAGATCTTTCTGCCACAGAAATGTGAGGAACATGTGTTTTTTTAGCCAAATTTTGAGGTTTGCAAAGGATTCTGGGTAACAGAACCTGGTCCGAGCTCCGCAAGTCACCCCTCCTTGGATTCCCCTAGGTCTCTAGTTTTCAGAAATGCACAGGTTTGGTAGGTTTCCCTAGGTGCCGGCTGAGCTAGAGGCCAAAATCTACAGATAGGCACTTTGCAAAAAACACCTCTGTTTTCTTCCAAAAATATGGATGTGTCCACGTTGCGCTTTAGGGCGTTTCCTGTAGCGGGCGCTAGGCCTACCCACACAAGTGAGGTATCATTTTTATCGGGAGACTTGGGGGAACGCTGGGTGGAAGGAAATTTGTGGCTCCTCTCAGATTCCAGAACTTTCTGACACAGAAATATGAGGAACATGTGTTTTTTTAGCCAAATTTTGAGGTTTGCAAAGGATTCTGGGTAACAGAACCTGGTCCGAGCCCCGCAAGTCACCCCTCCTTGGATTCCCCTAGGTCTCTAGTTTTCAGAAATACACAGGTTTGGTAGGTTTCCCTAGGTGCCGGCTGAGCTAGAGGCCAAAATCTACAGGTAGGCACTTCGCAAAAAACACCTCTGTTGTCTTCCAAAAATTTGGATGTGTCCACGTTGCGCTTTGGGGCGTTTCCTGTCGCGGGCGCTAGGCCTACCCACACAAGTGAGGTATCATTTTTATTGGGAGACTTGGGGGAACGCTGGGTGAAAGGAAATTTTTGGCTCCTCTCAGATTCCAGAACTTTCTGCCACAGAAATGTGAGGAACATGTGTTTTTTTAGCCAAATTTTGAGGTTTGCAAAGGATTTGGGGTAACAGAACCTGGTCCGAGCCCTGCAAGTCACCCCTCCTTGGATTCCCCTAGGTCTCTAGTTTTCAGAAATGCACAGTTTTGGTAGGTTTCCCTAGGTGCCGGCTGAGCTAGAGGCCAAAATCTACAGGTAGGCACTTCGCAAAAAACACCTCTGTTTTCTTCCAAAAATTTGGATGTGTCCACGTTGCGCTTTGGGGCGTTTCCTGTCGCGGGCGCTAGGCCTACCCACACAAGTGAGGTATCATTTTTATCAGGAGACTTGGGGGAACATAGATTAGCAAAACAAGTGTTATTGCCCCTTGTCTTTCTCTAAATTTTTTCCTTCCAAATATAGGAGAGTGTGTAAAAAAGACATCTATTTGAGAAAAGCCCTGTAATTCACATGCTAGTATGGTCACCACGGAATTCGGAGATGTGCAAATAACCACTGCTCCTCAACACCTTATCTTGTGCCCTTTTTGGAAATACAAAGGATTTCTTGATAGCAATTTTTTACTCTTTATATTTCAGCAAATGAATTGCTGTATACCCGGTATAGAATGAAAACGCACGTCAGGGTGCAGCTCATTTATTGGCTCTGGGTTCCTCGGGTTCTTGATGAACCTACAAGCCCTATATATCCCCGCAACCAGAGGAGTCCAGCAGACGTAACGGTATATTGCTTTCGATAATCTGACATTGCAGGGAAAAGTTACAGAGTAAAACGTAGAGAAACATTTATGTTTTTTTCACCTAAATTTCAATATTTTTCTTTTTCAGTTGTTATTTTCTGTAGGAAACCCTTGTAGGATCTACACAAATGACCCCTTGCTGAATTCAGAATTTTGTCTACGTTTCAGAAAAGTTTAGGGTTCTGGGATCCAGCATTGGTTTCATGCCTATTTCTGTCACTGACTGGAAGGAGGCTGAAAGCACAAAAAATTGCAAAAATGGGGTATGTCCCAGAAAAATGCCAAAATTGTGTTGAAAAATTGGGTTTTCTGATTCAAGTCTGCCTGTTCCTGAAAGCTGGGAAGCTGCTGAGTTTAGCACCGCAAACCCTTTGTTGATGCCATTTTCAGGGGAAAAACCACAAGCCTTCTTCTGCAGCCACTTTTTCAAATTTTTTTGAAAAAAAACGAAATTTTCCCTGTATTTTGGCCAATTTCTTGGCCTCTTTCAGGGGAACCCACAAAGTCTGGGTACCTCCAGAATCCCTAGGATGTTGGAAAAAAAGGACACAAATTTGGCTTGGTTAGCTTATGTGGACAAAAAGTTATGCGGGCCTAAGCGCGAACTGCCCCAAATAGGCAAAAAAAGGCCTGGCACAGGAGATGGAAAAGGCCTGGCAGCGAAGGGGTTAAACATACAGGCCCATATTTCTACTTTATTAGCACTGCAAATGAGACATGTTTTGAAGCAAGAGCGGCGAAAACTTACAAAATACAATTGTATTTTGTAAGTTTGTGCAGCCTTTGTGTAAAAATGCAGCACAAATGTGGTGCAAAAAATGTATAAATATGGGCCACAGTTGCCTGTGAGGTATACAATATTTCCTACACATTACCGTCATTTGTTGAGGCAACAGCTAGACTAACTTTCAAAACACAACATTAGCCTGTAAATTAATGCTGGCTTCACGTCAATTGATGATGCCAATATGGCTCTAACATATGTTTCATGCAATGTCTGTGAGTGTATCAGGAAACAAATGTTTTAAATTCAGATATTTTCAAGAAATAATGTGTCCCTCAATTTTTTCGGATACATGTTTGAACTGGATTCTGACACATACGTAACAAGTTATAACTGACCTCAGGTAACATCTTATACTGATATTTGGAGTTTGTAGTGCCACATTTAAATTAGGGATGGATGGCAAAAGGTATGCACACGGGTTCCTATCTCTATGGTTGATGCAACTTACCATAGCTGTGGCACATCAAATGAAGAAAATGATACAAATTGAGGGCTAACAACTGTCCCTGGGCCTCTGTACATTGTACCCGTGTGTCATAAATTGGTGTTGGTTCCAGTGTCTGGGTGACTGGTATTGCAGTCCTCCCGAAAAGTGGCTTGGCATGTCTCTCATGGATGCACATGATGAGAGGAATACACTCCATGAATTAGTCTGCTAGCTAATGAAGGAGCATGTTTGCCACCACATGATAGTTAGGGCCACTGCATGTGTGCAGATATGTGTGCACTCACTTGAGTCCCTGGGTCTGTAAATGTTTGCAGTGGTATGTAGGATGCAGTATCATCATGTCTGAGAGGCTTGACTTTCTGAGTTGATATTACACATAGGCCCATATTTCTACTTTTTGACGCAAAACTGCGCTAACGCAGTTTTGCGTCAAAAAAATTTGCGCCGGCTAACGCCATTCTGAAGCGCCATGCGTGCGCCGTATTTATCGAATGACGTTAGCCGGCGTTAGCCGCCGGCGCCGTCTGGTGTGCGTTAAAAAAAACGACGTACACCAGGCAGCGCCGGCGTAAGGGGATATGGGTCTTGGGCGTCAAGAAATGGGGCAAGTCAGGTTGAGGCAATTTTTTCGCCTCAACCCGATTTGCGCAATTTTTTTTCACTCCCAACCCCCATAGAAATGACTCCTGTCTTAGCAAAGACAGGAGTCATGCCCCCTTGCCCAATGGCCATGCCCAGGGGACTTCTGTCCCCTGGGCATGGTCATTGGGCATAGTGGCATGTAGGGGGGCACAAATCAGGCCCCCCTATGCCACCATTTTTGTTTTTTAAAAACACTTACCTGAACTTACCTTAATGTCCCTGGGATGGGTCCCTCCAGCCTTGGGTGTCCTCCTGGGGTGGGCAAGGGTGACAGAGGGTGTCCCTGGGGGCATGGGAGGGCACCTCTGGGCTCCTTCAGAGCCCACAGGTCCCTTAACGCCTGCCTTTTGCAGGCGCTAAAAAACGGCGCAAAAATGGCCGTACGTCATTTTTTTTGACCCGCCCACTCCCGGGTGTGAATTTTTCCCGGGAGTATAAATCCGACGCACATGCCACGGAGTCGATTTTTTAGACGGGAACGCCTACCTTGCATATAATTAACGCAAAGTAGGTGTCCACGCTAAAAAATGACGCTAACTCCATGGACCTTGGCGCTAGACGCGTCTAACGCCAAAGTATAAATATGGAGTTAGTTTTGCGTCGGAATTGCGTAAAAAAAAAACACGCAATTCCGGCGCAAACGGAGTATAAATATGCCCCATAGTATTTGTATTTGGAAGTATTGTACAGTGCACAGACATTGAGCACATTTCTCCCTTCCATGCCTTACAGGTGGACCTGCACCCTACACTATCGGAGAGGTGGCTCGATTTGCAGACCCAGACATCTCCTGTAAGTGTTGATATTTCTGTTCTGTGTTGAGTTTGCTGATGATGTGTGATTGACTCCTGTGTGTTGGACACATAGCAAGGTGTGATGCGCTGGTCAATGGTCGGTTTTGTTCCTTGAGTGGAGTATCTTTTTTTCCCCATCTTTGAGCTGGCCAATCCTTATGGTATTGTCATAATTTGGGATTGTAGGTCATTCCTGTAGGCACGGAAATGTGAATAGGGATGAGTTATGTGGATAAAACGTGAAATCAGAAAATGTAGCAGTGGACCATATTAGTGATTTAGTCAGCAGGTCAGACCCTGATTCTCCCAGAATAGGGAGGCCAAGGTATTAACCACAGACTTCAGCTTCTCTATTCACTAATGAACATGTTTGACTGTATGTTTAACTTCATAGCAGCATGTAGATCCACATTTTGTGCTACAAGTATGAGGCACTTGAGTACAATGGCCTAGGTGTGCATGCAGCTCATGGCCAGAGGTGTGCTTGCATCTATCTGTTTGTTGTAAGTCATGGGTTACTGGTAGGAAATTATGTTGACAATGGTCTCCATTGCCAAAGATAAGTGTTGATGGGATTGTCCAAGGTTTGGGTGTATCCTAGTTGGACTTCCTCCTTACCTGTGGTGTGCTGGCCAAACCCATGTACAGCTTTCCAAAGCTTCCTGGGTGTCCTTGTTGTTTGAAATTATTTGTTGCTTGTCCTGCCCCCCCCCCCAGGCACAGGCATAGGGTTGTGAATAGTGTACCTAGGACTGATGATCCAAGGTTAGTACACAGACATGTAAATCTGTAAATCACTTGTCCAAAGCAAGGATACCCACTCATGATTAACAACTGCATTCTATCCTGGCAATTCCATTTACAACTCGCACATCTGGTGGCCCTGGGTTGTCATCAAGAACATAGTAATTTGTTGGCCTGTCAGTTGTGGAGGATTTGCAGTATGCTTTTTACCTGACAAATGGCTGAACAAGGATGCCAAAGTCAATCCAGTTGTTCCCCATCTTTTGGGGTTTTGATGTGCTGTTTGATGATAGGACATGTGTAGGCTGGCTTGGCATGTACTGCCTCAGGGACCATCAGTGATCTGTTTGATGATATGGGCTGTTTCAGGTACATTAGATGTATTGTCTGATTTACTTCCTTAGCCATTTCACACAATGAAGTGCCTAATGTTTGGTTTTCTATTTGTCTTAACAGCTGCCAATATGACTCCCATCCAGATTTGAGTTTCAGCGCAGGGCAATGTGTTACCACCACATTCTGGATGTGGAGTCTGGGTTCCGCAACATGGCAAGGTGTTTTTGCCATGAAAGAGCCTCTGGAGTGTGGAGGGCATTTGCCCAAGGGGACCCTCCGGTGTCCACCACAGCACCACCACTACCACCCAAGTGGCACCAACATTAGCAGGGACATTTGCTGGACCATCAACATCCACAGCTCCAGGACCTGTCACAGCACCACCTGCACCTCCTCCTACAGACATGGCACCAACAAGGGTCCATACTTCCTCCACTGGCACCCAGACCACCCCTGCTGCAGCCATAGACCCTGCAGCTTTTCACCAGATGCAAAGGGAACTAGGACCGTGTGTTGCGTAAAATGACCAGGCTGCAGCAGGAGGTGGCACAAGTGAATCGGAGGGTGCGTGCCATCAAAAAGACCCTGCGGAGGGCCAACTTGTAGACCTTATACTCAGCTATGATTCCCTCCCCTCCATCCTCTTTCCTGGCTCTTTAAATTAGTGGGTTTAGGGGGCCTAATGTTAGGTTAGTGTAGGCTGTTAGTTTAGTTAGTAGCTATGGGTGGGGGGGTGGGTGTATCATACTTTTTAAAACAGTTTTTCATTATGTGTGTTGATGATGTTGGGGTTTTGGTGATTTACATTAAAAAAAAAATATTTAATATAAAAAAAAATATATATATATATTTGTTTAGTATAAGTTAATATGTGTTTAGGTTAGTATGTTGTCCTCCATGTGTCCCGTCTTATAAGAGGGGTGGTGGGTTGATGTTTAGGTTGTTTCTTTAAATGTGATAAGTAAGTTTAGGTTAGGTTAGTTAGGGACAGTTGTGGCTAATGTGTAGTTAGAGTACCTTAGGTTAGGTAAGGTGTTTCCCCTGGTTTTAGCTTCTGTTTTTACTGTTTAATAAATATCTAGGTAACCCTTTAAAGTATGTGTCAAATGCTTGATCAGGGCCTTGGCATGAGTGAACAGTGTCTCTTTGTATTAGCGTTTGTGTCCCATGCGGCAACCATATCCCAACTGAGCTGTTACATTGGCAGCTACACCAAAGCTACTTAGCTAAGATTCGGCCGTCCTTTGCACCCACCACTCACAGTTACTATGGATCCCAAGTGTGGTTAAGTTTGTGATGTATGTTTTCAATGTCACATACTTTGCTAGCAGATTTGGTATTGAGGACACTATGTTAAGTCTCCCTGCAGCCTGATGTCCAAGCCAATCCTTATAAGGTGAGTTGTAGTATGCTCTCATGTAGTATGGTATACATAACTCACAATTATCATTTGTTACAATGTTCAGCTCAGTGACTTATTTCTATGGAAACTCATACACATCCATTCATGCTGTATGGTGTGTGTTAGCTTAAAATTGGAGCAAATGTCACATACATAAATTTTCACTTGCAAAAAAAGTTGAAGGCATTATTTTCTGGCTTAGACATCCCTTGTGGAAGCGGTATTCTGTCCAACACAGCATTATGGTGTATAGTTTCTATTGTCCTCTGAAATAACCCTTAGGAAGTGCAGATGATGGTACAATCCAGACCACTGTGCATAGTTATCAGCCAAGATTCGTTCAGGTCAATGTATTGACAATCAATAATCATTGACCTGAGGTAAATATCACTGATGGCCATCACGGTTGATGTGTCACATTACACAGAGACAAAGTTGTTGTGTAAGTGCTATTTATTTGAAAGTGCTGTAGTGCTATATGTACATTGCCCATGATTGTGAGTCCATTAGTGTGGCATCTTCCATTGTGATCCTACACAAGTGCAAAAGGACATGTCATTGGACATGCTGGGGTGAAGTGTCAGACAGTGCAGAGGGACAGGATTTGCCAGTGAGGTAGTGAGAGACAATCACAGGGCAGGGTGACAAGATAAACAGTGGGCTGAAGAACAGTGCTTGAGTACAGTTGTTGCAAGACTGGCATGGTACAAAGCACAGGACCTTCGTAGGAGGTGACCATGTGGCAGGGACTAGTGCTACTGGGTACTCTTACAGTTGAAGGTGATCTGTTCAACGTCTTCATCTTCTGATGTGTGTGTTGTCTCCTCTGCCCTTGGGGGTGGTGGTTGTGAAGGAGCAACACACACCTCAGTGTTTGAAGACGTGGAGTCAGACATCCAGGTTGCTGCCAACTGTGGGGCTCTTAAGGGCAGTACTGCAGCAAGGAGGAGCTGCTGGTTCTTAAGAATAGCAGCAACATCATGGTGTTAGGCAGCCAGGTCAGCCCTGAGGGGTTCAATATTGCATTTGTGCACGCGTTGACAGGATTGTTGTTGTAGGTGTTGGGTCAACTCTATTACAGCTATGCTGATTTCCTTTTTTCAAGTTCCTGCAAGATTGTTGTTCGACCTTGCATAGCTGCTGCCTGTTCTTCAGTTGACATCATGCACGAACGCACCCCCTCTAGGCCGGCTGCCATTGTTTACATCCCCACCCGCACTTCCTTGGCCAGCTCCCGCTGTACTTCAACTACAGTTCGCTCAAAGCTGGTGCCAGGGTCGTCAGAGTCCTCAGCTGTGTTGGAGCTGGCAGGTCAAACAATTAGGGTGGTGGGTGGGTCCTCTGTGATGGCTGCTAGTCTGTGCTCCTCCTCGTGACTGAAGGTGGGGTCTGGAGGGTTCCAAGGACATCTTGGAGGGTCTGCCGGCTGATGTTTGTCAGCTCGTCATCCATGTCATCAGGGTAGTCCTGGACAGGCATTTCCGCATGAGGTTCATCGTCCTCTACAATGAGATATGCTACAATTAGTGTGTCTGTGTTGTGACATTTGTAATGTGACATGCCTGCCTTCTGATTATTTTCACATTGTGATCTTGGTTCCTGTTCATTGTTCCTGTCTTTAATATTAGCATTCTCCCAGGCCTGTGCCCCACCTGCATGTCACATGTATTGTGGTCAGTTTGTGGACTTGTCAGCATCACATCCTCTGGGTGTTGGGTCAGGCCAAATTGTGAATTGCCACCTTCGTCTCCTAATCTACCCTCCGTCTACTTCCATTCTCATGGTGAGGACTTTTTCACTGGCTGTGGGTGTTCTGATGGCACTAGCAGCACACTTAACAATCTGGAACTGCCCCAGTCTCTGATCTTTCACATCTACCTATATGTTGTTGAGATCTAGCATATGCTATGTATAGCATTGGTATGCAACGATATGGATGTCAGTATTGGTAATGTGTACTGCTAATGTTGGAGAATGTGTGGTACATTGGATTGCACTGATTGTCCTAGCAGTGTTCCATTTCCTCCTCTGACTGTGCGGGTGTATTTCTGTAACCAGTTACATGTTCCCTCCCCCTCAATGCTGTTGTATGATCAGTATGACATTTGGGATGTTGCATGGTGTCATTGGAGCTATTGTGACCCAGGTACAGGGTGGACCATGACATATGCAGCATGGGTATGACATTAGTGCTGTCTACCTCCTAATGTTTATGACAATGGCTGATGTTTGTAGCAACTATGGACAATCACATTTGACAGGATTGGAACATTTGTATTGATTTCAGAAGATTGATAACGTTGTGATCCTGAACCCTCGAATTTGGGTGTGTTTGATCCATGGGTGCGTTACTGCCATTAGCCACTTGACCTACACACACAGCAGAGGTGGCAGTGGCAACTGTTGTCAATGTTACATTCCACTTGCAGATATGGCCAGAGGTTGTTAATTGAGCCCTAGTTAATGGAGGGAGAATACTGGCTGCCGTGTGACGGGCTGCCAGTTTAACGTTGTACCATGCCCTCCTGGCCTGGCTTTACTTTTGCAACATCCTTGGCATGGCAGCATACCCCCATGCAAAGGTCATTGGTGTAGTGTAGTATTGTGCCCCAGGTTTCCTCTGTACAGCCCATGCCCCCGTGCTGTGCCCCTTTACCCATGCCACTCCCTAAATATCATGACTTACATGCATTGCGTAGTAGGTATGTCCACCCCCCTGCTTACAGTTAACATTTGTGCAGTTTAATTCCCAATGCGACTTACCCTGCATCTGTGTTGTCTCCTGGTAATCTGCGCTGTCCTGTCCCTGAATCCCTGTGACAATCTCCTTAGGGATGGCGGCTGCAACCATCTCCTCCATGTGGTCCAGGACCTCCTGCAATGCTGGACTCCCACCTCCAGTCTGCAGTGCTGACTTCCTGTTCATCTTTTCCTTGGTCCTGCGCTTGCAGTCATGCCAGCGTTTCTTGCACTCGATGACTGTTCTCTGTACTTTTGCCACACTGTTTATCTTGTCATACTGATTGGCAACTTTGAAGTGACAAACAGTTGGTGCTGGTGTTCTGTCAACTCTTTCACCAGAATTTCCTGCTCCTCAGCACTGAAGCAACACTTTCTTTTCTTCTTCTCCGTGTCCTGGGCCTTGTGTGGGTCCTGTTCTGTTGTCATCTTCCTGGGGTCTGTGCAGGCATCTGGGATCCATTTTGGCTCTCCTTAGCACATTTTGCTGTGTTTGCGCTGCTTTTTGACGCAATTGTGTAAAAAAATGGCACGTATCCGGATTGTGACGTCGTAAACCGGCTCACAGTCATTTTTGAAGTGTTAACGTCATTTTCCTTTCCGACGTGACGCATTGGTTTGAGTAAAAAAAATGCCTCACACCTGTGGTTTGCGCCACCGTGTGTCGAAGTATAAATTTGACGCCCGCATGGCGCAAAGAAATGGCGTTAGCCAGCAGTAATATTTTTGACGTAAAACTGCGTCGGCACAGTTTTGCATCAAAAAGTATAAATATGGCCCTAAATACTTTATCTTCACCAAGCCGGTGTTACTTCCCTTCATTACAACATAAATTTGGCGAAGAGTTTGAGAGAAGCCAGCTCTGACACTTGTGACTGATAACCGGTGTGACCGCTAGTCCATGTTGCTGTGAGAGAAACACACCAAGAACAGAGCCTTCATCTTCACTTGAACGGACTACCTGAGAAACAAATCTCAGAGGCAGTTTGGAAGACTTTGGAGGCGAGATGGATTTCGATTTGGGTGACCTCTAGTCGATGTTGCTGTGAGAGGAAAATACGAAGAACAAACTCTTTAACTTTGTTTGCAAAGTATCAAATGAACTACCTCAGGTGAGCTGTGTTGTCGTCCGTACTACCCATTCTTGTGAACTTGGGGAACCTAATAATATAGACACTCATATTTGACTGCCCAGCCATTGGAGATACATTTCTTCATTTATTTTTTGCGGATGAGGGCTTCATATTGGTAGGGATATATGTGGAAACCTGCGTTTGTTGGTTTGAGACTATTTTAATTCATTCAAGACGTGCAAGTGCAATTTTGGCATTAACGCCACGCGCTTCACCTACCTTTCAAACCATGAACATCTTTGAGCCTCGCACACACTGTGCGCAGGCACTTGGGCGCACACTCACTAAAATGGTTTCCCTGGCAATATAACATAGAAGTTGCGCTGGAGTCAGGTGCTTAATCAGGCAATTAGCAAGGAGCGGTGGAGTCGCTTGTGGATGGAGTGACAAGGTGTTTTAATTAAATTTAACAAAGAAGCAGACGGAGGAGCAGCGTACTAAGCTCCAGCAATTACACTGGCAGCAGAACAGTTTGGGAATTGCCTGCAAAGGGGAATCTCTTGCAACTACTCCAAATTGTAATATTTCTTTGGAACTAACTTCAAGATTTCCACATTTTACCAGGGCAAAGCAAAGGAAAGACTGCGCAGTGTTTTGTTTTTTGGGGTATCTGCTTAGGAAAAACTTGGGGCATAGTCATTTTGTTTGATCCCAGTTACACATTAACAGTTGTATTGTATAGGTATGCATTCCTCTATTACACCACCACCTCCATTATTGACACAGCCAGGACAGCCAACCATTGAATAGGATGAATGGATAGATGTATTAGACAATTACCTTGAAGCATTAGATGGCAAAGGATTTTCTCCCAGTAGAAAAAAAAGCTCTATTGCTGAATGCACTAGGAAAATAGGCACAACATATTTTTAAATACCTACAGGCTTTACCTGTTCAGGAGAGGCAACCTGATTTTGATGTGCATGTTGAGACATGGAAGAAATTGGAAATCAGATTTGCGAAAGGCAGAATATGGTCATGAATTCTATACACAACTGCAGAGGGCAGGTGAATCAGTTGATTACTTCGTTTCTAGGCTGCGTGAATTGTCAGTGAAATGTCAATTTGGTCGCATGGCTGATGAA
This sequence comes from Pleurodeles waltl, assembly GCF_031143425.1. Taxonomy (NCBI): domain Eukaryota; kingdom Metazoa; phylum Chordata; class Amphibia; order Caudata; family Salamandridae; genus Pleurodeles; species Pleurodeles waltl. The sequence continues at coordinate 859,427,039 of NC_090448.1, read as the reverse complement.
ATGATACGGGATCAGTTGATTGTTCAGAGTAGGAGTCGAAAAATGCAGTAATGGCTATGGACCGCAAAATATCCTACTTTAAAAGATGCCATGGAGTAAGTAGAAGAGTCAGAATATTGTATGAGAGAGATGGACAAGAAGGAAACAAAAGGCGAGGTGATGAGTGTTGAACAACGGGTAAACAATTCAGCTGTGGTTGGGAACAAAGTTGGACCTGTGAATAGTAGAACAGGTAGGAGTAGTCAGTACATGAGAGCAACCAATAAAGGGTGCGGTAGGTGTGGCAGTTTCTGTCATGCTACAGGTGCTAAGAACTGTTTTGCACAAGGGATGGAATGTAGGAAATATGGATTGAAGGGGCCCTTTGTGAAAATGTGCCAAACTTCAGCGAAAAGCAAGGTAGCAGTGTTGACTAATGTTCTTGAAGAAACCACAAGCATGGCCACAGATAGGGTTTTATGCATTCAATATACCAACAGGAGAAAATGCCTACAGCACAATTTTTGGTGCGAGGAAGGTCAATCAAATTGCTTGTTGATTCAGGATCATTATATACCATTGCCCTGAAAGACATGTTTACAACCGAATGGCCTAATGTGAAGTTATTACCTAAAGACATCAGTCCTGGTGGGTATCAAGAGGAGGAGCTTGAGATCATAGGGTATATGATTGCCGATATAAGTTTTGGGTCGAGAAAGACAAGAGGAAAAGTGTACGTTGCTGAGTCAGGTCTACCCATTTTAGGGTGAGTTCACAAATATGATCTGCACATTGTGATTAATCCACGGGCTAGTAATCCTATTATGGTGGTACAGGAGGTAACATTGGAGGACATTATCAGGAGTGCAGGTAAAGTGTTCGGAGACAGATTAGGGGAGTTACTAGGATACACACACAATACTGTGTTAAAGCAAGATGCAGTTCCCATACAGCACAAGGTGAGAAGAATACCCATAATGGCTAGAGAAGAAGAAAAACAATTGTTGCAAGAAATGTTGAATAGTGATGTAATAGACCCTGTAGAGAATTCGAATTGGATTTCGCCAGTAGTCATAACTCGCAAGGCTGATGGAAATTTGAGATTTTGTGCTGACTTGAGGAGTCTCAATCAAAGTGTAGTTGCGGATAATTTTCCTTTACCTAACATAAATGAACTATTAACGTTGTTTAAAGGTGGAACATTTTTTACTAAGTTAGATTTGAGGAATGCGTATCATCAGGTCAAATTGCATGAAGATTCAAGACCCCTCAAGGCATTCATAACTATGGAAGGTACTTTTCAGTTTACCAGAATGCCGTGCAGGTTGTGTTCAGCCGCCAGCTTCTTTCAAAGAGTGATGTTGAAAGTGCTTCATGGTCTGAAGAATATAATTTTCTTCCAGGATGACGTTTTAATTTTTGGAGATTCTGTGGAGTCTCATAACTTTACTTGGAAGCAAGTTCTAGAAAGGGTTGCGAGTGCAGGATTAACTTTGAGAAAAGAAAAATGTGTATTCTTGGTTGAGAAAATTGAACATCTTGGTCACATGTCATCAGCAGAGGGCACTAAACCTAAGAAGAACCTTATGGAAGCGATAAGGTTAGCTCCAGCACCCCAGGATAAGGATCAGTTGCAGTCCTTTTTTAAGATCGATTGAGTACTATTCAAACTTTGTACAGCACTTTGCCACCAAGACGGAGAATCTCAAGGTATTGCTGAGGAAAGGTGTTAAATTCTCCTGGTCCAGTGCGCAGAAGAAGAGCTTTTTGAGGACATAAAAAAAGAAGTGTGTGACACTGGCATATTAACACCATTTGATGTAAATAGGAAATTCATAGTCACGGTAGATGCCAGTGCATGTGGTTTAGGGGTGGTGGTCTCACAAACCCATTCTACTGGTGAAAGGACAATTGCATTTGCTTCTTGGTCTTTGACAACCTCAGAACTCAACTACTCCGTTATTGAGAGAGGGACACTAGCTGCGGCATGCGGCATGGAATACTTTCAAACATATATTTGAGGAATGCAAGTTAAGTTACGTTCGGATCACAAACCTTCAATGAAACTTTTATCTTCTGGAGGAGCGGGCAAGGGTTCTCCAAGACTTGCCCGGTTAGAAGCTAGGCTGCAGGAATATGACTATGGCCCTCATTCCAACCCTGGCAGTCATAGCCCCCCAGGGTGGCTGTCCATGGAAGCACCGCCAACAGGCTGGCGGTGCTTCATGTGGTATTCCGACCGCGGCTGTAAAGCCGCGGTCGCCCAGCCGGGTCCGGCGGTTTCCTGCTGGATTAGCCCCGGCTGGGAGAATCCTCCATGGCGGCGCATGGGGATTCCGACCCCCTTCCCGCCAGCCTGTTTCTGGTGGTTTTCACCGCCAGAAACAGGATGGCGGGAACGGGTGTCCCAGGGCCCCTGCGGGCCCCTGCACTGCCCATGCCACTGGCATGGGCAGTGCAGGGGCCCCCTAACAGGGCCCCAGCATGATTTTCACTGTCTGCAAAGCAGACAGTGAAAATCGCGACGGGTGCAACTGCACCCGTCGCACCCCTGCAACACCGCCGGCTCCATTCGGAGCCGGCTTCTGTGTTGCAAGGCCTTTCCCGCTGGGCCGGCAGGCGCTCTCTTGGCGGGCGCCCGCCGGCCCAGTGGGAAAGTCTGAATGGCTCCGCGGTCTTTTGACCGCGGATCGGTCATTTGGCGGCGTAAGTTTGGCGGGCGGCGACCGCCGCCCGCCAAACTTAGAATGACCCCCTATGTGTTAGAGTACATACCGGGGTGGAGAAATGTTCAGGCAGATTGCTTGTCACGTTTGCTGTTGGAGTGGAAATCTTGTGATAAAGAGGCTGTAATGAGAACCTGGATGGAGGGTGCTGTTGCATGCGTGGGTGATGTAGTACAGTGGTCATTAGGAGCTTTGAGTGAAAATGAGTGGAATAAAGCTATGAGACAAGATGAAGTTTTGAAAAGTGTGTTCAAAATGATTTTGAGGGGAGGAAGGAGAGAGCGTACATTACCCAAAGCATTAAGGTCATTTGGTAAAGTGTTAGACGAGTTGTTCATAATAGGTGATAGCATTCTGATGCAAAGTGACAAGACAGTACCGATTGGTGTTAGGAAAAAACTATTTTATATAGCTCATGAAGGTCGTCTGGGTCAGACTATGACAATAAAAGTCTAAGAGCAGAATTTTGGAGGCCTGGATTGGATGACGACGTAGAGGATTGGTTCGAAAGGTGTGATGAGTGCATAAAGAGTGAAAAAAAGGTTGCAAGTGGGCATACAATCTGAGGGAGGAAATAAACAGGATACTGGCAAGGCTTGGCACACTGTGTGTGTAGACTTTATTGGTCCCATGGCTGGAGTTAAACATGATCAAAGGTTTGTTTTGGTCTTAGTTGATGTGCATTCAAATGGTTAATCCTGAGGTTTATGTCCAAAGTGAGAACTACATTCACAATAAAGGTTTTATCTGAAATCTTTAATGATGAGTGATATCCCGAATGTCTAATAACGGACAATGGCACGCAACTGAATTCACATCTTATGAGATAATTTTTTATTAGGTGTGGTGTGAAACATTCGCATACAACTTTATACAATCCTCAAGGTAATGGAATTGTGAAAAGAGCAAACAGGATTGTTAAGGGAGCCATCCAATAGGCCATGGTAATAGCATTTGCGTGAGAAAGGTTGTGAGCATCTTAGTATGGGCATAATGCACAACAGTCAATGCCACGCTGTCTGATTCTCCTTTTAGGCTAATGAATGGTAGGAAGCCTAACACTAAATTGACACCATCTTGGTTGATGGCCCTGTTAAAGGGGAATGAAGGTGTACCAGAATGTGCAACAGAGAAAAGTGGACATAAACATAAGGTTGTTACTTGGGGATTGGGTGAAGATTGAGGGGGTCATTATGACCCGGGCGGTAAGGGGGAACATGGCGGTAAGTACCGCCAACAGGGTGGCGGTACTTACCGCCATATTATGACATTGGCAGGTTGGCTGAAGCCAACCCGCCAGTGTACCACTCCGGTGACAGCCGCCGGGCTGGAGATATCGAGCTGTCACTGTTCTGCCCGCGAGATCATGACACTGCCTACTGCCATGGTTTTCGTGGCTTCCTTACGGCCACGAAAACCATGGCGGTATGAAGTATGAATGACAGGGAATTTATTCCCTGTCACTGATAGGAGTTTCTCTCTCCTCCCCCTCCCCCTTCCTCTCCAGTTACCCCCACTTCCACTGCCTCTCCAAAGCCCCCCACCCCTCCTACATTCATGCCCCTTCACAGACACACATACACACACACCACCCCCACACACACAACATCCCCACCCCTGTCGGAGACCCGACTTACCTGTAGTCAGGGGGTCCTCCGGCAGGAGACGGACACGGAGCTGCTGCCACCAGCAGAGTCTGCCAGCAGAACACCGCCAGGCCATATTATGGGTCATATTATGGCTAGTGGCGGTCTATTGGCGTGGTGCTGCTGGTGGCAGCAGCATCACCTTACTGCCATCTGCCGCCATGGCCACAGCAGGCTTTCTACCAACCTTCTGGTAAAAATCCAGCTGTGGTCATAATATGGTGGAAGGCTGGTAGCCGCGGCGACGGTCTTCTGGCAGCCGTCGCCGAAGCAGTAGGTGGTTTTTACCACCATTGTTATAATGAGGGCCTAAGTCTGGAAGAAACACAGGAGGGTTGAATAAGTTCCGGAGACTCTTCTAAGTGAAGGAGGTTTTTAAGTGGCATGTGGTATTAAACAATGGTGAAAAATTGAATATTAGGAGAGTAGCGTGTTTTGGTAAAAAGAGTAGTGTGCATGAATGTGGCATACGAGAAGATGCATGTGATGGTTTCACGATCATGGAAGACAATGAAATGTTATAAAATTCTCCCAAATCTGAGGTTTTTCCAGAACTAAACACTGATTGCTCTGCAGAGGTGATTATCAATTCCGAGGTTTTTTCAGAATCGAACACTGATTGCTCTGCAGAGGGGATTATCAAAAGTGCAGAGAGATGTTCCACAGGGAAACAATCCTGACAATTTAAGTTATGCAAGACACAAAAGACAAAGATGTCCCTCTTTGTACTTGCAAACTATGGGCCGTATTTATACTCCGTTTGCGCCGAATTTGCGTCGTTTTTTTCGACGCAAATTCGACGCTAAACTAACGCCAACTAACGCCATATTTATACTATGGCGTTAGAGGCGTATAGTGCCAAAGTTCCCGGAATGTGCGTCATTTTTTAGCGTGAACCCCTTCCTTGCGTTAATGATATGCAAGGGAGGCGTTCCCGTCTAAAAAATGACTCCCAGGCCTTTACGTGGTATTTATACTCCCGGGCAAAAGAGACGCCCGGGAGTGGGCGTGGGTAAAAACGGCGCATTTGCGCCGCTTTTTAACGCCTGGGTCAGGCATGGCGTTAAGGGACAAGTGGGCTCAAAATGAGCCCAGAGTGCCCTCCCCTGCCCCCAGGGACCCCCCCTGCCACCCTTGCCCACCCCAGGAGGACACCCAAGGACGGAGGGACCCATCCCATGGACATTAAGGTAAGTTCAGGTAAGTATTTTTTTTTTTATTTTTTGTGGCATAGGGGGGCCTTATTTGTGCCCCCCTACATGCCACTATGCCCAATGACCATGCCCAGGGGACCGAAGTCCCCTGGGCATGGCCATTGGGCAAGGGGGCATGACTCCTATCTTTACAATGATAGGAGTCATGTTGATGGGGGATGGGCGTCGAAAATAAATGGCGCAAGTCGGGTTACGACGATTTTTTCGACGTAACCTGACTTGCCCCATTTTAAGACGCCCATACGCCATTTTCCCCCTACGCCGGCGCTGTCTGGTCTACGTGGTTTTTTCCCACGCAAACCAGGCAGCGCCGGTCTGATTGCGCCGTCTAACGCCATTCCATAAATACGGCGCCCGCATGGCGCTTCAGAATGGCGTTAGACGGCGCAAAAGTTTTTGACGCTAAACTGCGTTAGCGCAGTTTAGCGTCAAAAAGTATAAATATGGGCCTATGTGAGATAAATTTGTTTACTATTTTAAGGTTATGTTCTACCATTATTATGTTTTTATTAATTATTCTCTTAAATCTGTGTATTATTTTTAGGTTATCCTTTTTACATCATTAATTTTTTTTGTACTTCTCTTCGTCTTTGCTATTGTTTGGTTATAAAGTGTTACAAAGAGAGGAGGATATGTTGTACTGCATCGTACCGGTTGTCATAGTACCGATTGTCACAGTAGCTGACATTCTACTCCGAGCAGTTTGAAGAGCTGGCTGGGGCAGAGCTCATGTCCGATCTTCGAGCAGATTAAGGGGGTGATTCTAATCCTGGCGGGCGGCGGAGGCCGCCCGCCAGAATTCCGCCCCCATAATACCGCTCCGCGGTCAGAAGACCGCGGAGGGTATTATGAGTTTTTCCCTGGGCTGGCGGGCGGTCTCCAAAAGACCGCCCGCCAGCCCAGGGAAAAACTCCCTTCCCACGAGGATGCCGGCTCGTAATCGAGCCGGCGGAGTGGGAAGGTGCGACGGGTGCAGTAGCACCCGTCGCGAATTTCAGTGTCTGCAAGGCAGACACTGAAATACCTTGCGGGGCCCTCTTACGGGGGCCCCTGCCATGCCCATGCCGTTGGCATGGGCACGGCAGGGGCCCCCAGGGGCCCCGCGACCCCCCCCCTACCACCATCCTGTTCATGGCGGCTTTCCCGCCATGAACAGGATGGCGGTAGGGGGGGTCAGAATCCCCCATGGCGGCGCAGCAAGCTGCGCCGCCATGGGGGATTCTGAGGGCAGCGGTAAACCGGCGGGAGACCGCCGGTTTACCCTTTCTGACCGCGGCCAAAGCGCCGCGGTCAGAATGCCCTGCGGGGCACCGCCGGCCTGTCGGCGGTGCTCCCGCCGACCCTCGCCCCGGCGGTCGAAGACCGCCGGGGTTAGAATCAGGGCCTAAATACTTTATCTTCAGTAAGCCGGTGTTACTTCCACCAGGGCACATCTTCTGCAAGGCCCTGAAAGATGGGAGAGTGGTGCCAGACAGCATTATGTGTACTGCTGCAGCCACATAGACACATCATGGAGCATTTTGGCCCCATCTGGTATGAGTAAGTCCCAGGGTGAAGCATTTTCAAAGGGAGCCAGAGCTGAATGTTAGCTCCACTGCCCTTGAACAGGCCTGAAGAACAGGTAAAGGTGCCTCCCCTGCCTCACTGGTCACCAGGGCTGAAGTAGCATGCCTGGTATAAGCGTGATGAGTGGTCCATGACATCTGATAGCTACGGTGACATCTTCAGGAGAAAAGCAGACTGACTCCTGCAGCAATCCTAAAGCAGCAGCAAAAAATCAACAAAAACAAAAAGGGAAAATAGTGCAGCCACATCAGATTTGATTTCTGTCGAGAGAAGGCAAAAACTGTCAGAACTGCCCAGGTCTGTGTCCTTCAAGGATGACAGCGTGGAGCCACTGCAATAGCCCACAGGACATGCAGCATTAGGCCACTACCAAACTACAAAGAGAAATAGCTTGTGAAGAGTCTGTGTATAACACATCTCCCAGACACTGCCCAAGTCCACTGCTGTCCTATGAAACAGAGACTGGCAGCCCACCACACGAAGGAAGAACAATCCCAGCATTGAGGAACAGACTGGCATGGCTGCAGTACCTGCTCACTAGAGGGTACTATGTACTTCAAAAAACAAGAAAAATAAAAGGAAAACAACAGATGGTTACTTGCGGCTCATAATAGAGAGAAGGCATGCCAAGGGAGATGGTGAGAACTCTGCAGCCCTGGTGTCCTCCTGACATCCCAGCATACAGAGGGGAGACTATATATCCTGGCCAGAAGGTGGGTGTGATGCATAAAAGTGCTGGCCGATGTAGAAGGCAGTTTTCCAGGAGGAAAGGTTGAGATAACCTTTGGAGCGTAGTGCCAGAAACTGACCAGGAGAGGACGAAAAGACCACACCATCAGGAAGGCTGCCATGGCCTGGGAGGAGTGGCTGCAGAACCACCTAGAGGTCACTCGATGCACCGTACCCTGGCCCAGGAGACCGGAGACAGAACATGTAGCTTACAAAGATTCTGCCTGGATGGAGCAATCACATTTACAATGTACAAGCCGCCTGGCTGCTCAGTATGACATAGAGCCTGAAGTGCCCCTGCAACATCGCCCTAGGAAATGAAAACACAGTAAAAGGGAGAGTACAGAGGTCACACAATGAGAAAGCAGCTGGTCGGCCCTGCCACCCCCAAACAGGACAGGAGATCCATCCATTAATGATCAATTAACAATCCTGCCACCCAAGTACCTGCAGCACAGGGAGCAGCATCCTGAAGGATAAGGACAAGTCCTTGATGAGTGAGGTGAGCACTGTGCACCCCCTAGTGGCTGTCTGCCACCACCACACTTGGGAAGATAACTCTGCACATCCCCTAGAGGCAAGCTGTCACTACCAAAGAAGGAAAGGAGAGCCTCACCTCTCATGGCATTCCCAAGGCACCAGCGATATCTTCTCTTCCCTCAGGCAGGAAAGGGGAGGACCTGCATGGAGCACAAGGAGCTCCACACTGGGGAACAGCACTGGAGAAGGTACACAGGTGATCTACTGCAGCAGGCACAATCACTGAGATTTCTGCACGCCCCCTGGTGGCCACCAGCTGAAACGCATGGTGAGAGAAACTGATTATCTGATAATGTCCTGCCTGTTCTGTGCCTGCAAAAGAAAGCATACTGAGGCCTCCACAGCTGATACTCACCACTAACCTCACCAAATGGTGTGGACAAAAGTTGATAGAAATTGATAGGAGGCAGCATGCAGCTGTGAATCACCAAGTTACACAAAGTTAACTTCCACTGTGCATGGTCGAAGGTCATGCGCGGCAGTGGTGGGATTAACATATAGTAATTAAAATTACTTTATGTTTGAAAAAACATTGAATTTCACTAAAAAAGCAAATGTTTCAGGAATAGTATAGTTAGGAATTAGAATTGAAAAAAACTTATAAGTTCACTTATAAAACCAAAGGTTACAGGGATGTTTAGTTAGGTTCTGAATTTACTTGCACAAAACCAGAGAAATTCAGCGGTTATAGTTAGAGATATTTCAAGTAACTATAACTCGCACCCTATGGTACCCATAACTTGCGCCCTCGCCATGTACTGTTAATTACCCAACAAATTACAGCACTCATGACATCTTTGATAATGTTGGAAAATGGGTTATTGTTAAGGGCAGGTAGGTACCTACACTTATTAATAGGCCACTAACCTCCACTTAGGTCCAGTTAGGTCTCAGTAAATTAAACCCAGCTCAACTCTTGGTAGCTTGGCAACGAGCGTCAAGGCTTAACTTAGGAGACAGAGTGTATAGCATTCAAATATCACAAAACAGTAATTAATTAAAACACAGGAAACAGTTTAAAAATCCAAAAACAATTTATAAAAATAGATTATATTTTTATCTTTAAAATGACACAAAAACTAATAAAATCGGATAAGGGGAACCGAAGAAATGAATTTTTTAAGAATTATTATTTTTTAGTGCCTAGAAACAAAAAGCGCCAATCGGGTCATCTGGTTGCACCTCGACCGGGGCAAAGTCAAAGTTTAAGGCCAACCGCGATGGAGCCCAGCTCGGCTACAGGCCGCAGGAGGCCTCGGTCAAAAGTTTACCTTCGGACTTAGTCTCTTTTCTGAAGAGTTTCTTCAGCTGGACGAACCTTCCAGTCCAATCCGACCTCCTGGAACTCTTCTCCAGATACGTGTCGCGGAAGCCCACTGTGGAGATTTTTACCTTCGGACTTAGGGGGTCATTCTGACCCCCGCGGGCGGCGGGAGCCGCCCGCCTGGAGGGAGCCGCCAAATGGCCGCTCCGAGGCCATTCTGGCTTTCCCGCTGGGCTGGCGGGCGACCGCCAGAAGGTCGCCCGCCAGCACAGCGGGAAACCCCTCCCCACGAGGAAGCCGGCTCCGAATGGAGCCGGCGGAGTGGGTATGTGCGACGGGTGCAGTGGCACCCATCGCATATTTCAGTGTCTGCAAAGCAGACACTGAAATACAAAGTGGGGCCCTCTTACCGGGGCCCCTGCAGTGCCCATGCCATGCGGTCGGAGCCGCCAGGAACAGGATGGCGGTGAGGGGGTCGGAATCCCCCATGGCGGCGCAGTAAGCTGCGCCGCCATGGGGGATTCCCAGGGCAGCGGAAAACCGGCGGGAGACCGCCGGTTTTCCTGGTCTGACCGCGGCCAAACCGCCGCGGTCAGAATGCCCTGCGGGGCACCGCCAGCCTGTTGGCGGTGCTCCCGCATCCCGGACCGCCGGGGTCGGAATGACCCCCTTAGTCATTTTTTCGAGGTGAAAATCCTTCGACCGGGGTAAACCTGGATCTTGATCCGACGTCCTTGGAGCCCTCCTCGGATACGCTGGCTGGGAGGTACCGGGCAATTTATAACCTTCGGACTTAGTCTCTTTTTCTGAGATTTTCTTTACCAGGACGAACCCTCAAATCAGGCTGGGTCGCGGTTGAGGCAAGACGGCTAGAGTTGCCGCGGCAGGTCGGTCCCTCTATAGAGCTTTTTTTCAAAAGTTCTCCAAACTTCTCCAAACTTCTGGGTCTTCTCTCAGGTGTTCTTCTAAGTTTCTTTTGAGGTTCTCAGCTCACTCCAAGGTTCCACAAGCTCTAAGATGCTCCTTGAGGGTGTGGGCTACAACTCCCAGAATGCACCTGGCGCAAACTCCTTTTTGGCCACTGGGCAGTGGCAAGCTGGTTGATTTCTTCAGGAGTTTATGGAGAGGACTCTAGTTAGCAATTTTTCACCTGCAGCAAACAGGGAGTCCCTCCTTGAACCAGTTGAAGCCAGGCAAAGTCCTTCTTGTGGTGAAGCCCAAGTGTGTAGCAGGTGCAGTCCTTCAGAGTGCAGGTTCCAGGTGCAGGCCAGGGGTCCAGAAGGGCAGTCCTTCTTCTCCTTTGGTTCTTTCTTGTTGGAATCTGATGGGGATCTGAGGTGTGGGTGCAGGTCTGCCAGTTTTATCCCAGGAGGCAACATTCTTCAAAAATCCAACATTGCTAAATCTGATTTTTGGAGGTTACGTCTGGCTGAGCCCACCCACTGGTGTGGCTAAAAATCATAAACACACCCCTCTCCTGCTCTCTTCTAATCTAATCAAGGGAGCACCTAGTTGTCTGGGGTTGTAGGATGTGGGGGTGTTGCTGGGTTGCTCCAAATGTCCTTCTCTGCCTTTGAAGACCAATCCCCCTTCCTGCCTCACCATCTGCTGAGGGGATATTCCCTCCAACAGGCACATCTCTTTGTGTGAAGCCAGGCCACTTCACACCTCATCAAGGCAGCCTGGCAAGGCTGTCAGAGGCTGGCCAATCAGCGCACAGCAGCAAAAACAATGCAGGGCTGAAATTGTCAACTTTTCAGGTAAAGTTTAAAACTCTTTACCTGAACAAGTTATGTTAAATCCAACAATTGGAAGCTGTGGGATTCATTATAACAATTAATTTGACACCAAACATAAGGTATCTTTTTACTTAAGGGGACTTTATAAATTAAAATAAAGTCTCCCCATTCTAGCCTATGGAGGTCGTTCACTAAAATGAGGGTAAAACAAATGTGGCTGTTTTTCCTCACCAGGGCTTATAAAACTATTTTTATAAGGTCCCTACTTATAGTTGCATGGCATTCAGCCCTAGGGACACATAGGGCACACCTTAGGGGTGACTTTTATGTAAACATAAGGTAGGTTAAGACTTTGGAAGTATTTTTCATTCCAAAGTCGAATTTGCATATAACTTTAATTTAAAAGCAGCCAACAACATGACACTGGGCATCTCAGCAATGCACCTATGGGTGTACTACCTACGCTGGGGTCACTAAATCTACATCCCCTACCATATACTAGGGACTTATAGGTAGGTTAATATTGCCAATTATAATTAGCACAATTCGACTTTCCACTTTACACCGAGCACTGGCCCTGGGACTCGTAAGCAGTACCCAGGGCACAGCCAAGAGTCAGTAACCACCAGTATCTGTCCAAAATGTCTGGGGTGACCAGGGCAAAAAGCACTTTCGTACAATAACACATACAGAAATCAAAGGGTCGCAATATGGATTAAATTACAAAACGGAATATGAAATGTTGATCATTCAGAGCAGGATATATGTTTTTGAAGATACAATCAAAATTCTCCCAAAAATGTGACAAATATTTGCATCGTGGACAATGGTGGAAAAAATAATTAGTGACAATGTAATTAGACATTAAAGATATATTGCTGAAGTCACTGGTGAATTAACTTGCATAACTGATCAATTGACCAGTATGCATTTTAATTTACAACTCCAAAGAAGCAACATTTTCTGTTAAATGCATGTTGGCTTTTTTACGCTTTTTTGAAAAATGAATACAAAAATAATTAAATCTTAAAGATTCATAATAAACTAACAATTAATAAGGTCCCTCTGTGTCAAGGACTGGACATTGAGAAGATGTGTTGAGTTTCTTTCCTAATTGACTGAGGAAAGATTGGTTCCTCCCAGTAACCAGGGTGCCACCCTTCATAAAATATTATAGGTGAAAGGTGTCAGGTGTGTCCCTAAAAGGGCCCCAGTTAGGGAGAAAATTACCCAGATGAAGAGAAACCTCATTGGCAATCTTGTAGCCCAGGATTGAACGATTAATGATTACACAATTCACAATGTGTCAACTTTACCATGAATTCCGGAAGAAGAACTGAGCCAAACAAGAAATTCAGATATGGAAGTCAGTAACATTTCCAAATGCTAGAATCAGATATTAAGGACAAACACTGTAGTAATAGGGTGAAGAACACAACAAAAAACATAAGCAAATGAATGTGTTGAGATGCATTCTTTAATTGGCATTGATTTCTCATATGATTCAAATAGGAACTGACATCTAAGAAAATGGCTCTGCTTTATCTTGGATGAGGAACCTCAAATAACATCATGTGGCCAGATCACAGTCTTAGGAAGGGCTTGTTATAAAAAGGGCCCGCGCCCATTTCCACAAAGTCATTTCATTTGTTTTGTAAAGGAATTATCCCAAATCTAGCATTCTGTGTGGGATTCTGTTGTGCAGCTGTTGTATTTGTTTCCTGACTCTCCCAGCATCTCTCGGAACAGCACTCTGAATAACTGTTAGTGTGGAGGCAGCAGAGCAATCACAGCTCTGCAGACTCCTAAGCCCTCATTACAACCCTGTTTGTCCAAGACCGCCAGGGCTGTTTTGAAAATTGCACTGCCAACAGGCTGGCGGTGCAATCTTGCAAATTACGACCGCAGCGGAAGCCACCTTGGTCCCAGCGGTTGTAATCCTCCAGGGCAGCGCTGCCCAGTGGGTTATGAGTCCCCCTCCCGCCAGCCTTTTCATGGCGGTAGGAACCACCATGAAAAGGCTGGCGGAAAGGGGAGTTGCGGGGCCCCTGGGCCTTTGGCATGGGCAGTGCAGGGGCCCCCTGGCACAGCCCCATGAAGCTTTTCACATGGAATTAGGGCCCTAGTCACATGCTGAGTGTACCATCCAAGAACACAGTGCCTGGGAGTGCACACAGTATTTCTTTTATAAATATTTAATTAATTATTCTTTTCACTTTATTGATGTTAATTTAAAGAGCCTGGAATTAAGTCAAATGATAGCTTACAGAAGATTGGATTTTCAGGATGCTAAGTTTACAATGTAAGGGCGACGAATGCCTTTCAACAATCACATTAGGACAATTGACTTTGGGGATAGACAACTTTCCAAGATAAATAACAAACTACAATGTGTAACGGGTCTGCATGGGGGAAAGTACAGAGAGACCCAAGTGTAGGAGAAGAAGCATAAAATGGCCCCGTAGGCTAGCATATAATGGTAGTGGGATGGCATCTCAAAACAGGCATTGGCAAAGCCATTAGGTTTCACCTTTGTTTTATGTTTTGAATTCTATCTTACTAACTGGATTATACATATTAGAAAAAGGTTATAATAATATTAGTTTTTAATAAGATAAACTGTTAATAGTTGTTTTTGTTGTGATGTATGTTCAATTAATATCGCAGGGTTGCGAACTTGTAATTTGTACCTTATTTAACACGGCATTGTTTTAGAGAAAAGTAATGTGCAGTTAGTAAAGTGCCATTGCACCTGCTTCACCATTCAGATCACGCAACTTTTAACTAGAAGATAACCACAATTGTGACTGCCTGTTTAGTAGCAAAATATAGCAATTTTTGCTGTTTGGAGGAGCTATGACAACTTTTGGTGCCAGTGCCACTGCACCTGCTGCACCATTCAAATCATGCTTCTAGTGCCTGCAAGATAACTGCACTTCTGACTGCCTGTTTAGTAGTAAAATATAGAAGTATTTGGTGCTTAGAGGGGTTCCCAAAGCGTTTAGCTCCAGTGTCACGGCACCTGCTGCACCACTAAAATCATGACCCTATTGCCTGCAAGATAACTGCACTTGTGACTGCCTGCTTAGTAGAACAACTTAGCAATAATCTGTGTTTATAGGGGTTCTAACACCTTGTGGCAGTGATGCCACTGCACCTGCTGCACCACTAAAACCATGACCCTAGTGCCTGCAGGATAACTGCACTTGTGACTGCCTGTTTAGTAGTAAAATGTCACAATATTTGGTGCTCAGAGGAGTTATGACAACTTTTGGCTCCGGAGCCACTGCACCTGCTGCACCTTTCAAATCATGCCACTATTGCCTGCAAGGTAACTGCACCTGTGAATACCTGTTTAGTTGTCAAATTTAGCAGTAATCTGGGTTCTGACACCTTGTAGCACTGGTGCCACTGCACCTGCTGCACCATTTAAACCAAGACCCTAGGGCCTCCACGATAACTGCACTTGAAACTGACGGTTTATTAGTAAAATATAGCAATAATTGGTGTTAAGAGGAGTTCTAACAATTTGTGTGCCTGGTGCCATTGCACCTGCTGCACCATTCAAATCATGACCCTAGTGCCTGCAAAGTAACTGCACTTGTAACTACCTGTTTAGGAGTGAAATATTGTAATATTTGGTGCTTAGAGACGATATGACAAATTTTTGCACCAGATCCACTGCATCTGCTGCACCATTCAAATCATGACCCAATTGCCTGCACGGCAACTGCACTTGTGACTGCCTGTTTAATAGTAAAATATAGAAATATTTGGTGTTTAAAGAGGTTCTTAGAGCTTTGGGTTCTGGTGTCACTGAATCTGCTACACCACTAAAATCATGACCCTAGTGCCTGCACATTAATTGTACTTTTGACTGCTTGTTTAGTAGTAAAATTTAACAATGCTCTGGGGTTATAGGGGTTCTGACACCTTGTTGCACTGGTGTCACTGCACCTGCTGCATCATTAAAACCATGACCTTAGTTCCTGCAATTTTACTGCACTTGTGACTGCCTGTTTAGAAGTAAAATATAGCAATATATGGTGTTTAGAGGAGTTCTGACAACCTTTGGCCCTGGAGCCAATGCACCTCCTGCACCATTCAAATCATGACCCTAGTGCCTGCAAGATAACTGCAATTGTGACTGCCTGTTAATAGGTCACTGAGAGAATAACAATTTGAAATAAAATGTCGCCCAATTATAAAAAATTACTTTTCTATAAAAATGGCTGAGTGATAATTTAAGAAATGAACACATAACTAATTTTAAGATTTACAACTGTTATTCATCATAAATGTAATTATTAATTATTGAAAAATGCAGCATAATGGCCCACTGCTGCTTGCTTTACATTTGCACTCAATGCTCCATTGCAAGATGCCAAGATGCTTATACACACTTCAACACAAACTGACTCGTTCAGTTTATCTTTTCGCGTATAAACACTAACAAGTAACCAATCACCAAAAACTGGAAGGTGTACTTTGGCCTCACTCCATACGATGGCAAAAGCAGAACAGAAAGCAGAAAAAAAGAGCAAGAAGTGACCTGCTAGCCAATAAAAAGCAAGTAAATTCAAGCGACATTGGAGCAACGTTTGAATGAACAAACGGGATTTTTTTTATTTTATAGTAACATAAGACTTTGCAAGCACAGTGCAAGGGCTGTGCAGGTGAAACCTTAAAAAGGAGATTAAAAGCACCACAGCGTCACACAATCTCTAGTATATGGAGTCTGGTCTATTTTTATTTAAAGTGGGAGGTCATTTTTGCTAACCATCAATTTATGATTTTGCACTAGGCTATCTTAAAAGGTTGGCTATTGGGACTTATATCATTCCATGCTGTTTTTCCTATCTTAAGACAACAATACCTTCCACCTGGGCTGGAGATCAGCGTGCCACATTGCTATTTGGCGGGGAGTGAGATTTCCAACAACGGTAAGCTAAGGCGTGCATGCAGTAGAGGCGTACAAGCAGTAGAGCAAAATCTAGGAATCAAGCTGCATCCTCAACATCATTCAGATGGGTTTCATGGAGAAAGGCCAAATATGCCCCATAGCGCCATGTGACCGGATTTGGTAATGGCTCTTCACCCCTCCCTTTACCCAGACATTCCAACTGAGAAGAGTTATGGTGAATAGAGCAGTTGCATAAATTAAAATGTCATCAAGGGAGTAAACACCTGATACTGGAGGCATGGAAGATGGAGTGGAAGTTGATGCACACATACTGCCAATTCGTAAGGACCTAATGTTCCACCATGGAGCACAAACAATAGTGCCAGTGGCAAAACTAGCTTTCAGGTAAAACAGAAAGAAAATCTAACTAACTATTCACTCGCAACAGAGGTGTTGCAGGGAAAGTTCAGGAAGTGAAAGGAATTAGGGAAGAGGAAAAGGAAGGCAAATCTCAGTGTGTGGCATAGCTATCAGGAGAAAGTGTGAACTAGCACAGGGCAGTAGGAAGCCAGCTACATCTCAGCAGCATATAATTGGGTATAACAGTGCAGCAGGGTGCAAGTGTATTTGGAATCATAAATGGTGAAGCTAGGCAGTAGCGAAGGAAAGTGAACCCAAAGGGGCTGCATATCGGAGCCTCCGCTGCAGAAACTTTTGTATGTGAGCTTAGGCAGAGGACAGGCACCTGGGGGGGGGGAGGGAAGGGGGGAGTGTGAAGAAGGGGGAGGAAAGCAAAAACAGAAAGATAAGCAGATAAGAAGAGCGGACAACGAGTCACAATCAAATCAGGTCATCTACAGATTGCGGCATGACTCTGTGAGCCCCACTACAGTCTCGCACAGACACTGTGGCCCATATTTATACTTTTTGACGCACAACTGCACCAACGCAGTTGTGCGTAAAAATTTTTAACGCTGGCTAACGCCATTCCAAAGCGGCATGCGGGCGCCTTATTTATTGGATGACATTAGCTGGCGCTGCGGACTGGTGTGCGTAAAAAAAAATGACTCACACCAGGCAGCGCCGGCGTAGGGGAAAATGGAGCTTGGGAGTAAAAAAATGGGGCAAGTCAGGTCTGAGGCAAAATTTTGGCCTCAACCCGATTTGCGCCATTTTTTTTAACGCCCAACCCCCATTGAAATGACTCCTGTCTTAGGAAAGACAGGAGTCATGCCCCCTTGCCCAATGGCCATGCCCAGGGGACTTATGTCCCCTGGGCATGGTCATTGGGCATAGTGGCATGTAGGGAGGCACAAATCAGGCCCCCCTATGCCACAAAAAAAAAATCGAAAAAATATACTTACCTGAACTTACCTTAACTTCCCTGGGATGGGTCCCTCCATCCTTTGGTGTCCTCCTGGGGTGGGAAAGGGTGGCAGGGGGTGTTCCTGGGGGCATGGGAGGGCACCTCTGGGCTCCTTCTGAGCCCACAGGTCCTTTAACGCCTGCCCTGACCCAGGCGTTAAAAAACGGCGCCATCAGGCTGGGCGCCGTTTTTTAAGGCCTGTCCCCTCCTGTGCGTCAAAATGACGTCACAGTATAAATATGGGGCACAGGCCTTAAAGTCATTTTTTAGAAGGGAAGGCCTACCTTGCATATAATTAATGCAAGGCTGGTTCACCCTTCTAAAAAATGACGCACATGGTGGAACTTTGACGCCCGCGGGATCGGACGTCAAAGTATAAATACATTCGGCGCAAACAGAGTATAAATATGCCCCTGGGTCTCCAGAGACTCCCCTGGAAGAAATATCCATTGTTCATCCCAGTGTAATGTGTTGCGTAGCTGCTGTCTCAATGGCAGATTGATGAGCCGCCTGCATCTGCATAGATACGCCCCAATTACAAACGTAAAGATAGTACTTGTAAGTGCCCTTTGTGAATTCCCTAAGATAAACATAGACGTTTGATCTAAACTTAGACTAAACGTCTAAGTTTACAACTTTGGGAATTCACAAAGGGCATTTACGAGTAGTATCTTTATGTCCACTCTCAGGGCAGAGATCAGGCTAAAAAGTACATTGGAGTGGTCTCTGTGAATTTTTGGAAGCACAAAGGACACCGCTAATGGACAATTTGTTCTTTCTTTATTGGTTGGATTGTTGTATTGTTTGACATTCATGAAAGATACTTGTTTGAAATTCCTTGCTACTGAACTGGTTTCCAGTATCCAGTACTTTGTGAATTGCTAGTGGAATACTTGTAGATTTTTCTCTTGGGGGGGGGACACTCCAGTTAAAGCATGGAGAGGATTTATGTTGCACCCTTCCACAGGACTCCACAAATGTTTGCCGTACAGGGCAACAGCCACGGCAGAGGGTGTACTTTTGATTATGCATTACGTGTTTGAAGTAAAGTCAGAAAATTCTGCCTATTACATCTTGGATGGAATTTCCTAACTTTCCTTAATTAAGCATGGATAAATAAAAATGTGCTTACTCTTAGTCTTTGGACTACCAATAATTTTGGCAAAGACGGTGTAATTGGCACCTCTCATTGGCACCTCTCAGACTGTTGCAATTAGTTGTGCTTTTATTTCCATTGGCAAAGAAATAGAACATTTAGACCTGACAGACTTAGGGTGGTCTTCCGCCAACTTTTTGCCTGCCTTCCTGTATTTTTCTAATCAAATTTTTACTGGTTTTAGGACTCTGCTCACTATACCACTGCTGACCCGTGCTAAAGTGCTCTGGCCCCTAAACATGATAACATTGGCTCATACCCAATTAGCATGTTTAAATTACTTGTACGTCCCTAAAAAGTGCACTTCATGTTCCCAGGGCCTGTAAATTAAATGCTACTAGTGGGCCTGCAGCACTGATTGTTCCACCCACATAAGTAGCTCCTTAACCATGTCTCAGATCTGCAATTGTAAGGGCTGTGTGTGCAGTTTCACTCATGTGTGTGCAGTTTCACTGCCTCTTCGACTTGGCATTTAAAACTACTTGTTAAGCCTTACACACTCCTGTTGTTTTTTAAATATAGGCCACCCTACGGTAGGCCCTAGGTATCCCACAGGGCAGGGTGCTGTGTAAGTATGAGGCAGGACATGCATTTGTAAGTTTTGCATGTCCTTGTGATGAAAAACACCCAAAGTCATTTTTCACTACTGTGAAGCCTGTTCCTCTCATAGGCCAGCATTGAGAATACCCTTATATACGTTTAGGCGGTAATTTCCAAGCTAAGAGGACTAGCATTGTCATGCTTGGTATGGTTAGAATGGTAGTGAGAAATCCTGCTTACTGGTGAAATTGGACTTAACATCACTATTTTAGAAATGCAATTTTTAGAAAGTGTGCATTTTTCTCAGTGCCTTACAGCCTGTGTCCAATCCAAAACTGGTCTGTGCTGGTTGACAGCTGCCCTTGTGCATTCCATCCAGACAGCCATAAACACATGGCCACTCATCTGCATACTGATGTTTGTTTTGGGGGCAGGAAGGGTGGAGGGGTTCTCCAATACACTTCAAAGGCTAGTGGCCTGACCTCACACCAAGGACTGATAACCCCTCACACATTTCCTGGCAGACAGGACTGGGTTGAAAGGAGAACTGGTGCACTTCAAAAAAACTCTTTAAAGATTTTCTCCACTTCAAAGGCTCATTTGGGTATATATACGGGGACTGTGACCCTCTCAAATCAAACACTTCTGGGCCTACAATTGGACTTTGTCAGAGGGAACTGCCTTGCTGCCCAAATGACTCATCTGGACTGCTTTTCTAGAAGGACTGCACTCCTGCTTGTTGTCCTGCTGCCTGCTGCTCCCTGACTCTGCTGGAAGGATTTTGCCTTCCCCCACAAGTGATCTCCAAGGGCTTGGACTGAGCTTGCCTGTAAAGAAGTCTCAGGGCCATCAAAGACTTCATCTGAGAGAGAAAATCTACCACTTTGAAATATTCAACGCATCACCTGCATAAATCGATGCAGCGCCTGTCTCGCAGCTGAAAAATTGCTACATCACATACCAGATCTACACAGCACCTGTTTCATCTTCCCGGCACGTTTTGGATTTTCCACGCATCATCAGTTGCCATCAAAATAGCCTTGCACCGCAGTAAGGAGCCAAGGCTGCATACCGGAAAATTGATGCATCACCTTTCCTGCGAGGAAAGAATCAATGCATTACCTCCACTGCACTGAAAAAATCAAGGCGTCACTTTACTTTCCGATGCATCACCTCCTCTGCAAACCTCTGTGTCCTTATTTTGGACACATCCCAGGAACTTTGTCCTAAAAGGATGCAACAACTGATTCTTATGGATTAAGACCCATCTAAACCTTTAGAAAGTGATATCTTGACTTGTCCACATTGGATTTTTGTTGTTTTTGTCTTATTGTTTCAGATAAATGTAAACTGGTGTGGAGTACTTTTAGTGGTGTTTTCATGTGTCACTGTATCAGTTACTGCACAAATACGCACATTGCCTTCTAAGTTAAGCCTGCCTCCTCTATGCCAAGCTACCCGAGGGTGAGCACAGGATAATTTAGGTTGTGTTGTGTCCTACCCTGACTAGGATTGTGGTCTCTAATTGGACAGAGTGCATACCAATTCCATCTAGAGACCCAATTTCTAACAAAAACCATGCCAAATCCGTCTAGGTTAAATCATTTCTTCTTTGCTCAATTAGTCCAATATCTTTACAATGTGTATGCACACCACCTCCACCCGATTAGCTGTGAAATCTAATCTTTATAACATAGCAATTGACTACGGTTGGAAACATGAAATCTCTATCGATTTGTTTCTGGAATTAAGTTCTATTGACTAAACCCTGATGTCTCACATTTATAAACTTAAATACTTGTCCTGACCCTTGTCAGCTCAGCTATAATCACATCACCAGTGGAAGTGAAAATAAAAAATAAAAATGTAATTAATGCTTCTTCATACAGCTCACTTCAAAATAAACTTATAATAACAGCATTAAAAATAACTTCATTTTGTAATTTGCTTTCAAAGCAAGACCTTCTGGTGTATGACTTTGTTCCTAAATCACTGCAGGTGTAATGCATGCTGATACAAATTTCACTGGCAACCCATACCTCATCATAAGTTTCTGACACTTGACAGAGATAACTATCAGTTAGATGCTAATCATTGAGGGATGGCAGCCTTTATGTTTCTGTAAAACTGAAAAATGTACTTCACAGAAAAGTGGGGGAATAAGGGAAATGCCCCTCTCCTAAACAAATGCAGCATGGCGGACAATCCCCCCGAAAGCAAAAAAAACAAACAAACGAAAAAAACCAAAAAGCATGGCAAAGTGAATAGTTCTTGCCGTGTTTTAACCATTTTGTACACTAGCGTGGCTGCTGTTCAGCATGGCTAAAAGTTAATGGCATAGACGGGAGGAGAATAAGAATGGAGGAGAATGGAGTGGAGTGTCTTCAAGTGGAGTGGAGTGGAGTGGTGTACAGCGGAGTAGAGTGTCTTAGAGTGGAGTAGTGTAGAGTGTCATCAGGTGGCATAGTGTGTCCTGGAAGTAGCCTAGACTGGAGTGGAGGGCTGTGGAGTGGCATAGAGTATAAAGGAGTGTCACACAATGTCATAGATTGGAGTTTCATAGAGTGAAATGTCATAGAGTGGAGAATATTTGAGTGTCCTGGAGTAGAGTCTGGTGGAGTGGAGTTGAGTAGAGAGGAGAAAAGTGGAGTGGTGTTGAATGGTGTAGTATGGAATGGTGTAGAATAGAATGGTGTAGAGTGGCGAGGCATAGAGTGGAGGGGGATAGAGTGGAGGGGTGTAAAGTGGAGTGGCACAGAGAGGAGGGGCATAGAGTGAAGGGGCATAGAGTGGTATAGAGTGTAGTAGAGTGGAACAGCATAGAGTGTCATAGAGTGGAATGGTGTGGAGGTGAGTAGTGGAGGACAGTGGAGTAGTGTGTCATAGATTATAGTGGAGTAGGCACCTGGACATCTAGCCTGCCACTTGCCTGTGACATCAAGTTCCTGCTTGTTCCACCCTGATCCAGTGACCCGCCACTGCCTGGGTTTTCCTGCCTGGGCTTTCCTACTCACCATTCTTCCTGCCAACAGAAGCCTAGCCTACAACAGAAGCTACTTAATGCAGGCCACGGCGCAGCTGCACACCTGAGATGTGGCAAAGGCAAGCCCTTCTGCACCCATCCACATGTGGACAACACCCTGGGGTAAGACCCCTCGCCTTTCCGCTCTCTGAAAATACATCATAGCGAGTACCACACCTGGACGCCACAAAAAAGCAAGGCCACCTTGCCAACCCATGCTCCACGATAGGACCTTTTACTTCCACCCACTGCTGCTTCATGTGCAACAGCACACAGACCAGACCACCCACCATCCCAACCCCGAACACACCACAGACACCACCTGAACAAAATCACCAACTTGCATGTGCACTTCTCAACATACGTTCACTACGCAAACACACCACCAAGGTTGGGACCTCATTTCCACACTCACACTCATTGATCTTTCCAACACTGAGGTCTGGCTTAACGTAGTTCTGTGGTCAACATTGTGACCAAAATACCTGAAAGATACAAAATGACCCACTTAGGCAACAAGTCTGGCTAAGGGATTGCCATCATAAACATGGAACTCATCCAATGCACCACCACAAATGACATCCCCCCAGCCATGGAAAACCTCAACTTCTCACTCAAACATACAGCAAAACCACCATGAGGGTCACCCTCGCCTAACATCCTCCTGGACCAGCCTTTTGCAACTTTGTAGCCCCCACTCGTCATAGACTACAACAAACTCATTTTGTTCAGCAACCTAAACTTCCATCTCAACAATACACTGATTTCAACACTCCCAATCTCCTCAACAGTGTGAGTATCTTTGGACTCACCCAACTCATCCATGACCCCATGCAAAACATAGGCCACAAACTAGACCTCATCTTCACCTCCAGCGACCAAATCAGGTACAGTAACACCACAGAACCCACCTGGACTGGCCACTCCATCAGCCACTTCAACATCACCAGCTCATGGATCTCCACTGAAGTCTGACCAACACTCCCCACCACAGATGGAGCAAAGTCTCAAAGCACTCATGGAGCAATACCCTCAACAACACCCACCTCCTCTCCTCCGACAACCTAGACCAGAATGTTAGAAACTTCAACAATTGGACCACCAACTGTGACAACAGCATCACTTCTTTTAGCACCAACACCCACAGAAGGTCCACCAAGCAAGCAAAATGGTACACTGAAGACCTCAGAACCACTAAACGACACTGTAAACAACTGGGACTGAGATGGCACACCAGAAAGGACACAACCTCCTTCAAGATAGCCCTTAACCTCTACCACAGACAGTTGAGACAATTGAAGAAAAAGGCCTTAGCCTCATGCATCAAATCAAGCTCTAATAACAGTAAAGTATTCTTCAACATCGTCAAAGAATTCTTCAACCACTCATCTGCACAAACAAAATTACCCCCTCACAGGAACTTTGCAACAGCCTTGCAAAGTTCTTCCACAACAAGATCAACAATATCTACAGAAACTTCAAACCTTAGCCCAAGGTCACCAACTTCTTCAAATACCACAAGGGCCCTGCTACCACCACAGACATCCGAATAAATGAATGGAGCTGGCTCACCCCACAGGAAATTGCCTCCATCATGAATTCGGTCCACTAAGGGGCCCTAACCGACCAATGCCCTCACCACATCTTCAACCTAGGGGAAACCAGAATCAGCCACATACTCACCATCTTGTTCAACCGCTCAATTGCCATGGCCACCTTCCCCAAGGAATGGAAACATGCAGAAGTCAATGCCCTACAACAGAAATCACCTTCAAACCCCAGCAAACTCATCCACTACCGACCAATCTCCCTGCTACTGCTACCGGCCAAAGTATTAGAAAAAGCCATCAACCAGCAACTCTCCTCCCATCTGGAATGGAAGCTCCTACTTGACGTCCCCCAACCCAGATCCTGCAGCAACCACAGCATTGAGACAGCCCTCATCACAGCTATCGACAGCTTCCAAGCCCTACTCTACCAAGGAGAGACTGTGGCACTGATCATTCTGGACAACAAGTTAACCATGAAGACTCAGGCCAATTCCATCTCCTCCTCCTTCTTCTCCATCCTTTGCATGCTTCTTAAGATATTCAAATGGCTACCACAAGGCTCCAGACAAACCTTCACTTAAGCCCTCATCTCTAGCCAACTTGCCAACTGGATTACAGCATCGCTCTCTATACAGGGATCACAGCTCACCTCCCCCGATGACTAAAGACCATACAGAACACTGCAGCCAGACTTGTCCTGAATCTCCGTTGACAATCTCACATCACCCCCTACGTAATGGATTTCACTGGCTCCCAGTTCAAACTCCTGACCTATATATACATGGTCCTACATAACTGTGGATCCTCCTACTTGAACCGACACCTGAACTTCCATCAACTCACCAGACACCTCGCCTCCATGTCTCGAAACCTTACCCCCTGTGTCTGACTTAGCAGATGCTGAGGTCCCTCCTTCTCCATGAAACAAGCTACACTTTTATCTATGGACCTCCCCATCTCTTCCAGAGTTCCGAAAGCCCCTGAAGACCTGGCTATTTGACTTATCCACTGGTCCCTGCCAGCGCACGGATCCTCTTGTAGGTGACAAGTAGTGGTCTACTGATTGATTGATTGAATGATTGAGTGCCGTATATTGGCTTGGATAGGCATAGATGAGAGTATAGTTAAGGGGTGTAGAGTGTTGTACAGTGGAGTGTCATAGAGGAGAGAAGTGTGTCATAGAGTGGAGTGGCATAGAGTTAAGTAGATTGTTGCAGATTACAGTGTTGTGGAGGGGAGTGATGTAGCAGGCCATAGAGTGGAGTGTCAGATTGGAGTGTCAAAGACTAGAGGGTTGTAGAGGAGAGAGTTGTAGTGTTGTGGCGTGGAGAAGAGTGGAGTACAGTGAAGTAGCACAGAGTGGAGTAGAGTGTTGTGGAGTAGAGTGTTGTGGAGTAGAGTGTTGTACAGTGGATTATCCTAAGGGGCTGTAGATTGGAGTGTCCTAGAGTGGAGTGTCATAGAGTGGATTGTTGTTGACTGTAGTGTAATAGAGTGCAGTGGAATATTGTGGAGTGTTGTAATGTGCTGTAGAGTGGGGGGGCTTAGAGCAGAGTGGCATAGAGCTGATAAACATAGAGTGGATGGGTGTAAAGTGGAGGGGCATAGAGTGGAAGGGTTTAGGGTGCCGGAGTGTAGAGTGGAGTAAAGTGTCACATAGTGAAGTCGTTTGGAGTAAAGTCAAGTGGCATATGGTAGAGTGGCATAGAGTGTTGAAGTGCAGAGTGTCATAGAGTGGAGTGTCATAGAGTGGAATAAAGTTGTAGGGTAGAGAGGAGTACAGAGGAGTGGCATGGATTGGCATAGAGTGGTGTAGAGTGGTATACAGTGCTGTAGAGTGGAATGGCACAGAGTGGAGTAGAGTAGCATAGAGTGGAGCAGAGTTGAGTGAAGTAGAATGTAGGGGCATAGTGCAGAGATGCTTAGAGTGGTGAAGAGTAGAGTGGAGTAAAGTGTTATACAGTGGAGTAATGTGTCTTAGAGTGTAGAAGAGTGGAATGGCTTAGAGTGGAGTGTTGTGGAGTGGAGTGGAGTAGAGTAGAGGTGAATAAAGTGTAATATAGTGGATTAGAATCAAGTGTCGTAGAGTGAAGTAAACTGGCATAGTGTGTAGTAGAGTGGGGTGGCACTGAGTGTTGTAGAGTGCATAGAATGTTGAACAGTGGCATATAGGGGGTCATTTTGACCCTGGCGGTACATGACCGCCAGGGCAAAAATTACGGCAGTACCGCCAACATGCTGGTGGTGCTTCCTGGGTCATTACACTTCCGCCGCGGTCGCACTGCTGGGGCCGGCCGTTTTCTGCCACATTGGCCCCGGCAGTAGTAATCCACCAGGGCAGCGCTGCTAGCAGCGCTGCCCAGGGGATTACCAGTCCCCGACTGCCAGCCTTTTCCTGGCGGTTTTAACCGCCAGGAAACGGCTGGCGGTACGGGGAGTTGCGGGTCCCCTGACAGCGCCCCATGCGACTTTTCACTGTCTGCTATGCAGACAGTGAAAAGCGCGACAGGTGCAACTGCACCCGTTGCACGGACGCAACACAGCCGGCTCCATTTGGAGCCGGCTCCTATGTTGCGGCCGTCATCCCCGCTGGGCCGGTGGGCGCAAACCAGGTTTCCGCCCGCCGGCCCAGCAGGGATCTCCTAATGATCGCGGCAGGGGTGCAGCCGCATTGGCGTCCCCACGGCGTTCAGATCTTGGCGGGCTGCTGTAGCGGCCTGCCGAGGTCATAATGAGGGACACAGGGGGTCATTCCAAGTTTGGCGGGCGGCGGTTGCCGCCCGCCTAACTTCCCCCGTCAAAAGACCGCTCCGCGGTCAGAAAACCGCGGGGGCCATTTCGACTTTCCTGCTGGGCCAGCGGGTGCCCCCCAAGGGAGCGCCCGCCGGCCCAGTGGGAAAGGCCCTGCAACACAGGAGCCGGCTCCGAATGGAGCCGGCGGTGTTGCAGGGGTGCGACGGGTACAGTTGCACCCGTTGCGATTTTCACTGTCTGCTAAGCAGACAGTGAAAATCATGCTGGGGCCCTGTTAGGGGGCCCCTGCACTGCCCATGCCAGTGGCATGGGCAGTGCAGGGGCTCCCAGGGGCCCCATGACACCCGTTCCCGCCATCCTGTTCCTGGCGGTAAAAAACGCCAGAAACAGGATGGCGGGAAGGGGGTCAGAATCTCCATGGCGGCGCTGCAAGCAGCGCCGGCATGAAGATTCAGCCCAGCCAGGGGTAATCCGGCGGGAAAACGCCGGATCCCCTTTTCTGACCGCGGCTTTACCGCCGCGGTCAGAATGGGCAGGAAAGCACCGCCAGCCTGTTGGCGGTGCTTTCCGTCGGTCACGGCCCTGGCAGTTCGGAATGACCCCTATAGTGTTATATAGTGGAGTGTCATGGCGTGGAGTAGAGTGGAGTGGGGTAGAGTGCCACAGAGTGGAGTAGCATAGAGTGGAGTGGCAAGGAGTGGCCTAGGGTTAAGTGGTTTAGAGTGGAGTGACGTAGAGTTTCGTAGAGTGGCATAGAGTGGCATAAAATGGAGTTTTATAGGGTGGCATGGAGTAGAGTGTCATAGAGTGTTGTAGAGTGGAGTGGGATGGAGTGGAGCATGGCAGGGTGTTGTGTAGAGTGTTATAGAGTGGAGTATCACAGAGTGAAGTAGAATGGCGCAGAGTAGAGTGGCATAGAGTGGAAAAGAGTACTGTAGAGTGAAGTGGCATAGAATGTCACAGAGTGGAGTGTCGTAGAGTGGAGTTGAGTGGAATATACTGAAGTAGAGTGGCATGGAGTAGTGTGGCATTGAGTGGAGTGGCATAGAGTAACATAGAGTGTTGGGGCATGAAGTGAAGTAGAGTGAAGCGGAGTGGCATAGAGTGGAGTATGCATGGTGTGGTAGTGAGTTGCCATTGCAGACAACACATTTTCAATTGAAAGGGTCATTACATTTGCACAGACATACAGTTTTGCTGATAATCTTATAGAGCACACTAACTACAATGCGTAGAAATGGCATCACCTAGTCAGTGGTGAGTTCCAGGGGGTCCCCTTAGTACAGTACCCTGGCCTGAGAGTCTGAGAGTTCCTGAGTGCGTGAGTTTAGAGGGGGCCCACTCCATATACTTTGCATGGTGGGCCCCCTCAAGTTTTGTTCTGCCACTGCATCTAGTGTATTGATCATATAACATATTTGCTCCCAGCACACCTTAGAATTACAAAACATGTGTTTCATGTGTGCTTCCCTAATTCTGATATATTCTGAAATATTTGCACAGTTCATTTACAGATATTAAAATTTTGTTGTGTGCTAGAAAAAAAGTCTTTACTTTCACACACACACATTATCAGATAAATCTTCACACTTTGAAGTTAGAAAAAGAGAAGTAAACACCAAGTTCCCGAAGAATACAGTGCCTGACATTTGTCATCAGTCTTCGAATTCAAAGCAAATGTTACAAGATAAGAATAAAATTAAAAACGTCCTTTTTACAGAAAGTGAGCATTTATAGAAGAATACAGTGAACAGGCTGTGCTCCATTGGAGGAACTAACTCAAGCTAGACACCATAAAACAAAGAAATGAAAAGTAAGCAAATATGAGCAACAACACAAAGCCAATGGTGAGAAACAAGCAGAATGCATTTTGAGGGAAGCTTTCAGACGGTCTTCAAGATGTTTTCAAGAAACCTAACCAGACAGAAGCACTGTCTGGTAGGCTTCACCCTTGGGGGGCAGATTGAATTCTGGATTGAGGGCTCTTTCCACAAACGTAACAGAAAACATCACCCTTACAAAAGTGAATTGCTTCTGTGAAAGGGCAGTACTAAAAAAAAGAAAAGCAGTTAGGGAAAAGAGTATATGAAGTTCCATTATCAACTTAGGAAACTTTCAGACAGAAAACATGCATTGCAGAGTCTTCTGCGGTTAGATATCCTAGAACTGTCAGAACATGCTTGTAATAAGGTCATTGCAAGTGAGAATTACATCACAGAGCCTAATCTTTTTATTGGTTTTGCTCCTCTGCCGCCATGACCTAACCCGGATGATTCTAGTCAGATGCAATGGACTGGTTGTCTGCTTGCTCACATGCCCCACCTTCAGCTGCCTTTCACACATATGAGAAGGCACAGACCATGCTGGCAGATCTGTGACCACTCCATTATTTACACATATGTGCTGCCTGGCCAACTTACACAGTCCTGCGAGCAAAATGTTCTGGTTTTCATGTATTCTCACACTTTGCCCGTGGTCAAATTAAAGGCCCTCATTACGACTTTGGCGGTCTATTCGTAAGACCGCCGAAGAAGCGAGTGTCAAAAGACTGCCAGTGCTGGCGATCTTAAGACCGCCCTATTCCGACTGATTTCAAAACTCCGCCGACACAGTCGTGGTGGAGGTCGTCAGTAAAGAGGCGCTTCCACCGCCGGCACTGCCACACCAAAAAGAGAATGCACATGTATAACAACCCATAATATGGTGTGGCGGTGTCCTGATGGTGGGGCACTGCCGGCAGTTGAAGCGCGGGACCCGTCCCCTCCCGGACGACCTCCTCGATGGACGAGGTAAGTGGATCGTCCAACAGTGGAGGGGAGTGTATGTGTGCATGTGTGAGTGCTTGTGTGAATGTTGTGAATGCAGGGGATGTTTGTGGGTGCCTATCTGCATGTGAGTGATTATTTGTGGACGGGGCAGGGGGTGTGTGAGTGTCTCTGGATTGGGGGTGCGTGTGTGCAAGTGGATTGAGGGTGTGAGTGTTTGTGGATGGGGAGGGGTGAGTGTGTGAGTGCATGTGTGCGGGTGTAGGCGATTGGGTGCATGAATGCGATTAAGCGGATGGGAGGGGTAAGTGCGTGTATGCATGTGTATGTAAATGGATGGGGAGGGGCGATTGTGTGAGTGGGTGGGGAGGGGGTGCGTGTTTGTGTGAGTGAGCCGGGAGAGCATGTGCTTATGTGTCAGTCGATGGGGAGAGCAGGTGTATGTGGTGCACGGGGAGGGGGGTGTGAATGTATGTATGCGCTGGGGAGAGGGGGTGAATGTATGTATGCACTGGGGAGGGGGCGTGAATATGGGTATGTGCTGGATGGAGGGGGAAGTGAATGCGTGCATGTCAGTGGTGTTTGTGTATGTATGTCAGTGTGAATAGGTGTGTATGTCATGTTTGGGTGGGTGAGTGGGGGAGTGTTTGTGTGTAGAAGTGTGTGAGTGCATGGGTGCAGGTTTGTGGAAGTGTGTGCGAGTGTATCCTGATGACAGGAATGCTTATTCCTGTCTCCAGGGTGCAAGACCATCAGCTTTTTCTGGTGGTGCAACCACCAGAAAAATGCTGGCTGTCTCCTGCATCATAATACCGCTAGAGGTATTATGGCATCCGCCGTTCTCACCTCCAGCCTGGCAGACTACAGAAAAGCGGTGGGACGAGTAAGCCAAACCGCCAAACTTGTAATTTGACAGTCTTTGACACCGCCCCCGTGGCCCTGGTGGCCTTCGGACCACTATAGTCGTAACGAGGGCTAAATAGTGTGTCCAATCCATGTTTTTCTTTTAATTGTAGAACTTGAACCAGTCTGTGTGGATGGCTCCATAGTTAAAATAAAATTAAAAACGGGATGAGCTATTTATGTTTGGGCTGGGACATAGGCCCTCATTACGACCCTGGTAGTCGGTTATAAAGTGGCGGTAATACCACCAACAGGCTGTCGGTAACTACTGCCAAATTATGACCATGGCAGTGATATCTCCGAAAGACAGCCAATGTACCACACCGACCGACAGGGAGGAAACAACAGTCACCATGGTGGTAGCCACCTACAGCCAGGTGGAAGACAAAGTTCCACCCACCATATTATGACACGCCAAACCGCCACCTTTTCTGGGGAAGTACCAACACCATCAAAAGCCTGGCAGAAACAGAGCTCAGAAGGGAAAGTACTCACCATTGGAGACACAGGGAAGAACCACAATACCATGGAACCAAAACTGCAAGTCTTTCTGAAGATCTTCTACGTTATGCTCCACCACGAACACCAACGCCGGCAAAGACGACAACGGTGACTACAGACGCCTAGCACACAAGGGGGGGGGAGGAAAAAGAGAGTGACACACCCATGCATAACACACCCCATACACACACACCATACACACAACCAGCTGCACAAGAAAACAAATGTAAATAGGCTGAATAATGCAAAGACAACAGGAATTGACTAAAGTGATTGAAAGAAGATCAACACAAAATTAATAATACCTTTTGCCAATGCAAAAGATATGTCAAATGTACAGAAAAGGGTCCACAGTACACAGGGGCCACATGGCCACAGGACAAAGTCCAAGGGCCCACTCGATCCCTGCACCAATACAGAGAGAACACTGCAGGGGCATCAGTTGGCAAATAGGCAGGCACCTCGGGGGGAGCACCTTAGCCGGATGCTGAAACAAGACCACTGGTTCTGGACGGTGAAAAATGCCCATTGCTTGGTCTTGGGGAGTGCAAGGCCACAGTCTCTCAGATGGGTTACTTGCCCTCTGGTTCTGGAGGGAGCAACATGCCCTGTGCTTGGTCCTGGGGAG
Organism: Pleurodeles waltl; assembly: GCF_031143425.1. Lineage (NCBI taxonomy): Eukaryota > Metazoa > Chordata > Amphibia > Caudata > Salamandridae > Pleurodeles > Pleurodeles waltl. The sequence continues at coordinate 859,395,548 of NC_090448.1, read as the reverse complement.
TACAAGGCCACAGTCTCTCAGGTGGGTGACTTGTTCACTGGTTCTGGAAAAGGCAACATGCCCATTGCTTGGTCTTGGGGAGTGCAAGTCCACAGTTTCTAAGATGGGTGACTTGCCCACTGGTTCTGGAGGGGGCAACATGCCCATTGCTTGGTCCTGGGGAGTGCAAGGCCACAGTCTCTCAGGTGGGTGACTTGCTGTCTGGTTCTGGAAGGGGCAACATGCCCTGTGCTTGGTCCTGGGGAGTGCAAGGCCACAGTCTCTCAGGTGGGTGACTTGCCCACTGGTTCTGGAGTGGGCAGCATGCCCATTTCTTGGTCTTGGGGAGTGATGGGGCACAGTTTCTGGAGTGGGTGACTTGCCCACTGGTTCTGGAGGGGGCAACATGCCCTGTGGTTGGTCCTGGGGAGTGCAAGCCCATAGTCTCTCAGGGGGATTAATACCCCACTGGTTCTGGAGGGGGCACATGCCCTGTGCTTTGTTCTGGGGAGTGATGGGCCACAGTTTCTGGAGTGGGTGACTTGCCAACTGGTTCTGGAGGGGGCAACATGCCCTGTGGTTTGTCCTGGGGAGTGATGGGCCACAGTTTCTGGAGTGGGTGACTTGCCCACTGGCTCTAGATGGGGCAACACACCCTGCACTTGGTCCTGGGGAGTGCAAGGCCACAGTCTCTCAGGTGGGTGAACACACCACTGGTTCTGGTGGGGGCAGGCCGCACAGCAGCCCATGGAGGCTGGATCATATGGCGTCTGCTAGTAGTGATGGCTGCACTGTGGTGGTGGTTGTGGGAGGCTCCTGCTCAGCCCCTGCACCCTACGATGGTTACACTGTGGTGGTGGTAGTGGGAGGCTCCTGCTCAGCCCCTGCAACCTTTGATAGCTGCACTGTGGTGGTGGTTGTGAGAGCTCATGCTCAGCCTCTGCGCTCACTGTTGGCTGCACAACCACACTTGGCAGTGGGGGTTCTGTGACAGCTGCTGGTGCAGGATCCTTCCCTTCTTGCCGCCTGGTGCATGCTCCTTCCCCTTCTTGCTGGCTGGTGGAGGCTCCTTCCCCTTTTTGCTGGCTGGTGCAGGCTCCTTCCCCTTCTTGCTGGCTGGTGAAGGCTCCTTCCACTTCTTGCTGGCTGGTGCAGGCTCCTTCCCCTTCTTGCTGGCTGGTGCAGACTCCTTCCCCTTTTTGCTGGCTGGTGCAGGCTCCTTCCCCTTTTTGCTGGCTGGTGCAGGCTCCTTCCCCTTCTTGCTGGCTGGCGCAGGCTCCTTCCCCTTTCTGCTGGCTGGTGCAGGGTCCTTCCCATTTTTGCTGGCTGGTGCAGGCTCCTTCCTCTTTTTGCTGGCTGGTGCAGGCTCCTTCTCCTTTTTGCTGGCTGGTGCAGGCTCCTTCCCCATCTTGTTGGCTGGTGCAGGCTCCTTTCCCTTCAGTATTTGTGGCCTGGAATCCTTTCCACCATGAGTAGGTGCTGATGAAACTGGGCCCGTGACTGTTTGTTCTGAAGTACCTGGCTGGGTTCTTGATACCCTGGCCATACGTGCAGGACGGGGGGTGGGTAGGGAAGAGGTCAATGTGGGAAAGGAAAAGCCTTTTAGGGACATGGGGCGGGAAGAGGGAGAAGTAATGGGAGTGGAGGATGAGGGAGTGGTTGTTGGATGTGTTTGTCTGCTGGATTTATGGGCAGGTACATGGATTGTATGCTGTTGTGAGGTGGATGGCTGTTGGGTGTCTGAGTGCATGCGTTTGTGTACTTTAGGACGGTGGGACAGACACGGTGGTAGAGGACACGGGGGACGTGCGCATGGATGTTGTGGCGGTGTCTGCCAGTGAGATGTGTGTTCTGTTTGGTGTGGTGATGATGCAGGTAGTGGATGATGATGTAGTGCATGCAGGTGTGAGTGTGGACGTAACTGGGTGTGAGGTGGAGGAGGAGGAGGAGGGGAGACAGTGGGAATAGTGGACATTGTTGTGCCTGCAAATTAATGGTGTTTGTGTGAGTGCCTGTGGGATGAAGTGTGGTGCTTGTGTTTGCCTGTGACACTCTTGGGTGTTGTCCTGTGTGCATGCTTGTCTGGCTGTGTGCCTGGGATGGGTTGGGGTTGAGGAGAATGGGACTGGGAAGTTGTAGTTGGAGGGGGGACGGTTGAAACAGGGACAATGGCTGCCATCAAAGAGGAGGACAGAGCCCAGATCGATCTCCGTTGGGCCACCAATCCACGGTGAATGCCCTCCAGGAATACATTAGATTGCTGCATCTGGGGTGTCATTGCCCCTGGATGGCATTCGCAATGGTTGATTGCCCTACAGAGATGGATCTCAGGAGGTCAATAGCCTCCTCACTCGGGGCATCAGGGCTCACTGGGGCAGGGCCTGAGGTGCCTGGGGAAAAGGAGATGCTCACCCCCCTGGGTGAGCAGGCATGGGCAACTCGCTGAGGGGCTGCTGGGAGGGCGGTGCTGGTACGGGGGTGGCGGCTGTAGCTGGGGTGGTCACAGAGGTGTCCTCCACCACCAGGGAGCTCCCATCGGAGGAAGTATCAGAGTCTGTAATGTCCCCTCCAGTCCCTGCCGTGGTGCTCCTCTCGCCCTCCGTCCTACTGGTGCCCTCAGCGTCGGTGGACTCAAGGGTCCTGTGGGATGCAGCTCCCTCCATTGCTGGTGCCTCTGCTCCCCTGCCAGATTATGCTAATGCACATAAGGACAGGATGACAAAACAAGAAGGGGGGAGAGAGACAAAGGAAACACTGGGTCAATGACTGCACCAACACCACCGTTGGCTTACTCAGCACCCTCATACACAGTCAACAGGCCTACGCACTATTCATTGCACTAGCAGTGATATTGCTAGCCACCAAGGCATGAGGAGGAGCACACACCACCAGCTGCAGCACACCTGGGACCCACGCAGCCCTGACCAGTAGTGGATGCTAACAAGCTAGTTCAGCAGTATTTCCCCTTCAGACACTTAGCCACCAGAGGAACTAAGCTGTTATGTCTGTCCTGGCCTAGGGGCAGCCACTGACACACACCTGAATACCACCCCTCCAGCCGTTTCCTTCAATGATGGCCACTATACTCACCCCCTTGTGGCTGCTGTGATGCCCTCAAGCGCCCATCCACTCTTGATAGGCCACCACCAGGATACGGGCCATCAGGGGGGTCAGGGTTTGATGGGCACCCCTTCCTCGTTGGAAGGCCATCCCCAGCTGGGCCTCCACGGTCTTCCATGCCCAGTGTCTCAGGTCCTCCCACCGTTTCCAACAGTGGGTGCTCCACCTGCCATAGACCCCCAGGGTCCACCCCTCCTTAGCGACAGCACACCATATACCCTTCTTTTGATAGGCGCTGACCTGCAGAGGCAATACAGACAGGAGAACACCATTAGCCAAACAGTCCAACCTGTAGCATGAATTACGCAGCATACCTGTTTCCATCACTATTGGCACACACATAGTCCAGCACTCAACGTGTACCCAGTAAAGAGAACATCCCTCCCCCCTACACAATCCCTTCACACACACACCTCCATACATTCATGCCACATGCATTGTGCCCAAAGTGTACTCACCCTGTGGTCTGGAGGCCCAAACAGTAGTCCGTACTGGGGTAGGACCCCATCCACCAGTCTCTCCAATTCCTCTGAAGAGAAGGCTGGTGCCCTTCCCCCGGTCACCATTGGGCCATGGTAGGTTCCAGACACAGGTCACAGCAGCACATGTAGTGTAGGTCCTCTCCTATGGAAGGTCAGGAAACAAGTGAGGAATCAGATAGAAAATAGTGGTCACGTCCATGGCAGTGCATACCGTCACCGCTGGCGTAGTTCACCATTGGCCACTGTGCCCCATAGGGCCCTATATTAACCAATGAGGAATTGCACATTGCACGACTGCCTCCCACCACGGTGCACAACGTCAGCGGCATTACCTCACTTCCACCTGTCCCTCTACACAGGACAGGTAGACGCCATTTCGGGGGGGGCAGGCCTATGGAATAATGCTGCATCACAAGATAAATAGGCACATACTTGACAAATCACACTGTTCCATAACATGTTTACAGATTGGAGACTACTTTTGTGGCTCTATTGTTTAGTTTGTGGCAGCCTCCTCACTCTTTTGTCCCTTAGTTTCCTACCGCTGCGGATGAATAGGAGATGGAGACATAGCCCCGTGTACAGACCCGTGGTGGACTTGGCTACACTGGAGGACAGGCACATAGTACTCATCTACAGACTGGACAGGGCCACAATCACAGAGCTGTGTGCCCAATTGGAGTCTGACCTGATATCCGCTATCAGTCATCCCACTGGGATCACCCCTCTTGTGCAAGAGCTATCAGTTCTCCATTTCCTGGCAACTGGTTCTTTCCAAGTGACAGTGGGCTTGGCAGCAGGAATGTCACAGCCAATTTTCTCAATAGTGCTGACAAGAGTGTTATCTGCCCTGATAAAACACATGGGCAGCTACATTGCATTCCCCCAGGTTGAGGATTTGACCACTGTGAAGGCAGAGTTTTATGCAATGGGACATATCCCCAATATAATTTGGGTGATTGACAGAACACATATTGCATTTGTTCCCCCCCCACCAGAATGAACAGGTGTTCAGGAATCGTAAGAGTTTCCACTCTATGAATGTGCAGATGGTGTGCTTGGCGGACCAGTATATCTCCCACGTCAATGCTAAGTATCCTGGGTCGGTGCCTTTGTCCTAAAGAATAACAACATCCAAATGTGATGGCCCAACTACAGAGGCACAAGGTGTTGCTAATAGGTGAGCCCTTGTTCCCACCCAGTATATGTTGGTGTATGGCTATGGTGTTGGTCATATGAGATATGTGTGGCTAAATGTTGTCCCTCAATACCCAAGAAGGTCTGCCAGATAGTGGTGGCATGCTGCATGTTGCACAACCTGGCCCTCAGACACCATGTCCCTTTGCTGCAGGAGGAGAAGACTGGAGATGCCCCTGTGGCAGCAGTGGACCCCGTGGACAGTGAGGATGAGGAGGCAGAGGATGAGGATGTGGACAACAGAACATCTGTAATCCGTCAGTACTTCCAATGACACACAGGTGAGACAGTGCAACTTTACATTTCAATGATTTTGGTTGTATTCTGTGTGGCACTGGCATGCTGGTATTTCCCATGTCTATGCCCACTTACTGTTCCCTCTGGCTATTCATTTTGCAGATGTTGGTGATTTGAAAAATACTCCTGGTGTGTTCACAACAGCCAGCTACAGGTAATTCATTCTCTGCTCTTTCTATGTACAGTACATTTGCAAGGGTTGTACCTGTTTCAATCAATACATATTTGAAATACATGACATACTAAATCGATTTTTATCAAAGGGTGTTTATTATAGTTCCAATATATAGAGGGGAAATTGTAATGGGATGATGATGGAGGAAAGTCCAGGGTATTGTCCCAGTCTGTTTGTAGCTCAGGTGCATTGTCCAAGGGGGCCTAGAAAGGGGAGCAATGGCAGTTCAAGGTGGACATGGTGACTGAGAGGGACACCAAGGGGACAATCAGGAGAGTCTCATTTCCTGGCCGGGGTCTTGGCAAGTGTATCTGGCTTCTGTCTGGATCACAGGGAATGTTTGCGGGGTGGTTCACCTGCTGCAGGGGGATGGGTGCTGGTGGCCTGGGAGTCTAGTGGCAGCGGAAGTGGAAGGCTATTTAGATGACTGGCTAGTGGCAGGGGCCCGCTGGTGTGCACTGCCTCCAGATCCTGAAGACCAGAGTTACTGTCATCACTGTGGGCCTCTTCAGTTGGGGGACTGGATAGTGCTGGCACCTCCTCTCTGGTGACATTGGCTGGGATACATGTGGGCATGTAAATGATGTCCTATGGTTAATGTGTATGACATATTGTACATCGCTGGCTTTCCTTATATGGTTGGTGTTGCCCTGACAGCTTTTACTTGTGTATTTGGGTGTATGGTGGGATTGTTAGTTCTCTATGCTGTGCATGCTTTAGAGATGAGTGTCCATTCAGGTCTGTGAGGGGTGTACATGCATTGGTACAGCATGCAGGGCTTGGCATTGGGATAGCAGGGATGTGATTGTGGAGTGTGTGGAATGTAGTGAAGTGATGGGAATGAGGGTGAGGGTATGTGATGGCATGCATGTAGGGGGGTGACAATAGTAGAGAGTTGACTTACCAGAGCCTAGTCCTCCTTTGACTGGGCCAGGCCCTCAGGATGCAGTATTGCCAAGACTTGATCCTCCCATGCTGTGAGTTGTGTGGGAGGAGGTGGGGGTCCACCACCAGGCCATTGGATAGCGAGCTGGTGTCTTGCTGCTATAAATGTACCTTCCCCCGTAGGTCGTTCCACCTCTTCCTGATGTTGTCTCCTGTTCTGGGGTGCTGTCGCACGGCGTTGACTCTGTCCACGATTCTCTGCCATAGCTCCATCTTCCTGGCTATTGATATCTGCTGCACCTGTGCTCCAAATAGCTGTGGCTCTTCCCTGATGATTTCCTCCACCATGACCCTTAACTCCTCCTCAGTGAAACGAGGGTGCCTTTGTGGTGCTATGGGTGTTATGTGATGTGTGTTGGTGAGGGTGTGTTGGGTAATGTGTTGGGGTGTGTGAAGTGGGGTGCATGAGGGGTGTATGGGTGTATGTGATGTGTGTATGTAGTTGTGTCAGTGGTCTTGGTGTCAGTCTCATGCCAATGATTTGTATTCGAAAGGGGTTGTGGGTAATGTGAGTGTGTGTTTTATAGTGGTGTGGGTGTGGTGTCTGTATGGGTGTCAGGTGTGTATTGTTTGAATTGTCCAATGTGGTGTTGTTTTGTCTGTGGGTGTCCATTGTGAGCATGCCGGTTCACTGGTTCATTGCGCAGCTAGTATCCATGGAGTGATAGCAATGCTGGGTATTTTTGCTGTGCCTCAGGCACATCTGCAATCCAGAAGGATAATCAATGAAGGGCATTTTCACAGTAGAGTCTCCAAAAGAAGCTAATTCGAGCAGTCAAGGCTTACTCTAGAAAGCGTTAGGAGTGCTGAAAGTAGGTGCGTTACCAGAAGTTAAAGTAAAAAAAATAAAACCTAGCATGACTTAGAGCTATATCTTTTAAAAAGGCAGGACTATTAGAAATGTAGGGTTTCACCAGTTATAAATAACACAAAAAGCAAATGTCCTAGCATCTTTTGCAGCCACAGCACAACTCCAATAGATTTATGAAACAGAATAAGGCACTACAATTCAAATAATATGCCAGCATATTGAAAATTAGATTTTATGAAGGAAAGACCATGAAACCTTTACGTCTCAGAACTATAACTGTGGATTTGTTTACGCTGTGGAATTGATGGAACTCAGGTGAGTAACAGAGTGCTACAAATCCATTTTTTGGGCTAATGCACCAGCAATACTAGAAGAAAGGGGGCAAGTAAGTGGGTTTCACCCTAGACAGCTAAGAATCTACCACAAATGCACACAACCCTTTGACCACACAAGCAAAACCCAATAATAACATTCTAACAGAGTCATCTACAAAAAATGTGACACAGACCCAGAGTAAAACACTGGCACTGGAAAAGGTGGAAAAGACTACCCTTCAAAACTGCACCTACAATTTTCAGGGGTGTCCCTTAGACTTTTTCTCAGCAAAGCTCAAGGCTTATGTATGGCTACAAAATCAGGATACTATGGGGGTGATTCTGACATTGACGGGCGGCGGAGGCCGCCCGCCAATGTTCCCCCGTCAAAATACCGCTCCGCGGTCACAAGACCGCTGAGGGTATTTTGAGATTTGCCCTGGGCTGGCGGGCGGCCGCCAAAATGCCGCCCGCCAGCCCAGGGCAAATCTACCTTCCCACGAGGACGCCGGCTCCGAATGGAGCCGGCGTAGTGGGAAGGTGCGACGGGTGCTGTTGCACCCGTCGCGTATTTCAGTGTCTGCAAAGCAGACACTGAAATACCTTGCGGGGCCCTCTTACGGGGGCCCATGCCATTGGCATGGGCACTACAGGGGCCCTCAGGGGCCCCGCGGCACCCCCTACCGCCATCCTGTTCCTGGCGGGAGACCCGCCAGGAACAGGATGGCGGTAGGGGGTGTCAGAATCCCCATGGCGGCGGAGCGCGCTCCGCCGCCATGGAGGATTCCCCCGAGCAGCGGAAAGTCGGCGGGGGACCGCCGACTTTCCGCTTCTGACCGCGGCTGAACCGCCGCGGTCAGAATGCTCGTGGGAGCACCGCCAGCCTGTTGGCGGTGCTCCCGTGGTCGGTGGCCCTGGCGGCCACCGGCCGCCAGGGTCAGAATGACCCCCTCAGTCTTGTGGCGGCCATCCCAACTACAAAATGGCCTCTTGCCCGGCTGAAGAGTTTGGACTTCCAAAAAAACCTCTAAATGAGAACATATCCTGTTAATAGTGGTGCATTTCCAGTCCAACCCGAACCGCACTCCAATGAGGTCAGGTAGAAAAGGTACACGTAGCCCAATGCAATGTTGCAAAACTAATCTTGGTCACACCTAGTTAATTTGCATTGGCCCAATGGTGTCACAGTAGAACAACTTACTATTAGACAGGCAGAAGAAACATGTCTCATGAAACTCTCTCAAGCGTGCCTGGAATGGATCCATCCTAGGAACAGGCAGTACCTGCCAAAAGGTCTGGACTAGTATTATATAATAGTACAGCATAATAGCTAGTGCACATCACATGCAGATTCAATGTAGAAAATATCACAATTATGATGATGACAAAAGAATTAATCTAATGTAAATCACATGAAAAGAGGTAGAGTTATTTTCTCTACATTCCTTTCCTAATGAGAGTCTGAGAATTAGGATTAGCACTGAAATGTCCACCATCAGGGGCTTAGTTTGACCACCCAAGATGACAGATGCTCCCTAAGGAGCCCCAGCACCTGATACCACTACCAGCCTTCCTCCTGCTGCTGGCGTACTACATCCCATGCCGGAGGCAGATTGGACTACCTCCTGCATGGCCTCCTGAGTCCAGGAGCCACTTTGAAGTGGACTTCATCTTGCAGCAAGAGAGACCCGAGCAACCCGTCACCCCAGGTGATTCCTCCAAGATGGAGGTGGTGGGCCACACTGGCTGACCCTGAGGGCTGCCTCCACCCTGAGGTCCTCCCTGGGCCCACTCTATACATCAAGAAGGGCGGTGCTCAACAGAGAGCCTGGACGTGATCTGCTTTGGCTTCCTGCTCAAGCCCTAGCATTTTGCTGGACTCTCCAGACGTGCAAGGTGGGGACATCAGACCACCCTGGGCCCCATATGTGAAGATCATACTAGAGACTCATGGAATCTGCCCTCACCTCGACACTAACCCTGCCAAACCCAACCAACCCAATCGGTCCATTACACAGAACCAGGCATATTTCTCCCTGATAGGGGAAGCCTCCTTCCTCATCATGTCAGCATCTGAACCATCATCGATGCAGCTACTTGCTGGGGGAAAAGGGAGGGGAGGTGTGACTGATGATCAAACCACCACCACTCACTGCAGAGGCTCAGGCCTGGTGGAGGGCCCACACCTCACACATAGCTGTGCTGTCCCAGTTGTCTGCTTCTACCCTGCTTGACTCTTCACAGCCATCACTGGTCACTCTGCCCTCAGGGACTTATATGACTCCCTACATCTACACTTGGGAAAAAACGTGCCCCCTATCCCAGGATGATCCGGTGAGTGGGGAATATCCCAGAAACAGCCTCTCAGGCTTTGATGGATACATCAGAGCATCTGGTGGGAGGAGCCCCATGCTTGGTGGACAGACACAACTGCCCCCCCTTCTGCCTCAGCCTTCATCCATTGCTCCTGCTTCCAGGGGAACCGCATCTGACTATCCTGGGTTATGCCAAGTGCCCTGGGTTATGCTTGACCTCCACCTCCGCACTCACCATAGGGAATCTGAAGATCTTTATGGGCCCTACTGAAATTAGACATTTATAGCCTGGCTGGCACCCATACGACACCTCACCGAGGATAAAGGCTGACCCCTGTTTTGCTGGGGCACCATTGCATTGGTATGGTTGTAGTGACCTATGGGAAGGGATCGGCCAGCGCACTTGCAGCCACAAACAAAAATGGACAGGTTTACCTCATTGCTGACTGATGCCTCCAATCAACTGGTGACCCTTCCTCAGCCCCTGACCCTCAATTGATGCAAACGGCACAGACTCCATTGTAGAATCCATTTAGGCATACTGAACATCTCTCTAGCGTAAGATTGGGTGTTCGACCTGTCAGGCTTAGGATGGTCTTCCCCCAAGTGTTTTGCTTTCTTCCCACCTGTTTTAATGAATTAGTTTTTGTTGACCTTAAGATAATGTACACTTTACCACTGCTAACCAATGTTAAAGTGCTTGTACACTCTCCCTAAACAAGGTAATATTGTCTTTCACTTGATTGGCATATTTAATTTACTTGTAAGTCCCTAGTAACATTGTATACCATCATCCCAGGACGAGTAAATTGCTGCCTGTGGGTCTTAAGCACTTATTGTGCCACTCACTTAAGTAACCCTTAAAACAATTCTCAGGTCTGCGCTGCAGCCTTTGTGCAATTTTAAACTGCCAATTTGGCTTCATAATATAAACCTTTTGCCAAGCCTAATACTACTTTTTTAATATAAATAAGGCACCCCTAGGTTCGATCCTAAATAGCCCATAGGGCAGTGTGCATCGTTGCACAAGTACTTTTAAGTTTAACATGTCGTAATAGTGAAAGACTCAAAAATTCAATTTTCACTGCTGTGAGGCCTACATCTTTCGTAGGATAGTATTGGGTTACCCTATTACGTTTAGTAAGTGAAAGTGTTTGTTTGAGAGCAGGTGAAATATAATTTTTGGTGTCTGAAGAATTGTAACTTAAATTCCTCTTTAACGGTAAAGTCAGATTTTAAGTCACATTCTGGAATGTGGTTAGTTGGTATTTTCTTATCCTTATAATTTCCTTCAGCCTGTGTTCTGGGTCACATGAATAGGTGGGGTTGTAAATTGGCCTTTGTGTATTCCTTCCAGACAGTAATACAAAAGGAAACTAGATGTTGGCAGGATGGGCTATCCTGGCAGGGTGGGAGGGGTGGAGCTGGGCACAGTCCCACTTACATTTTATAATCCCAGAAACAGTGGATCCAGGAGAGAGGGTGAGGGGGGTTTCTGGGATTTCATGTTAGTAACTTGTAGAATTTCCTTAGCTTTTAAGATTTCTTTTCATTCTTATACACAGTTCGCACACTCTTTCGGTCACACACATTGCACACCTGCTGTCTCTGCCCTAGCCTGACACCAGGCTGCTACCTTTACAAGCTATGTGCACTTTGCTATGCTTACCCACACTGTAATACCTTAAGTCCAATGATGGCATTCACTGTGATGATGTGGAACCTCAACTGTCCTAACAACAGCATTAAAGGATGGGCAGTCCTTTGCTTCACCAAGATCCGTTCCCAGGATATACTGCTTCTCCAGAAGACTCACCTCTTTGGGACCCCCCTCAGAACAGGGAGCCCAGCTTTAGCTCGATTTGGGTAAGGCATAGCTCTTCCATGCAGGACACAATAAGGGATTTCGGGGTATGGTCATCCTTCTCAATAAAGGCCACTACCTGTCTTTTTATTAAAGATGCGTTTATGGCAATTTTGTTCTATAGCATATAGACAGAAACAATCAAATGGGCATAACGTATACAGTACTAATACAGTATCATGTGTCCTTTTCACTTCTTGGGCCAAGGGTTCCATCACAACACTTAGAGGTCCATGTGCAAACCTCCCTACTAGACAGTTCCTTTACAGTTATCAATGTCTAAACCCTCCCAGCTTATGTATCAGCACTTTGCCGTGTGAGACTATCGTCATTCCTTAAATAAGGCTCCCGCATGGCGCGTAGGAATGGCGTTAGCCGGGCATAAAATATTTGACGCAAACCAGCGCTGGCACTGGTTTGCGTCAAACAGTATAAATATGGGCCTCCATCTCTCCTGGGGGGTGTATAAGTAACTAAAGGTTCTTTGGTATAAGGGAGGAACCCAAGAGAGGAATGCTGAAGCAGATGTTTTAATCAGAAATTATTACTGTGTGTTTATGTATTTTGAATAATGAATTTTGTAGAAAATGAATAACGTAGAGAAAAATAATGTGCACTTTTGAAAATGTGACCTCGGAGAATGGCCACCAGTGTTCACAAAATGTATTAATTGATGATTGATATGTATGAAATATTGAAAATGTATTAGATTAATGTAGTAATATGTTATAGCAAGGGTTATGAATTATGCTTTAGCTTATTAAATGTAGGCCTTAACTTAGCGAATGTCTTGGCCTAGTTTTGCCAGGCCTCATGCAGAAGCTGTATTTCTTAGAATTTAATGGAAAATGCTGACAGAGTAAACTAACTGTGAAATGCTCATTGTTTAATAAAATGCTTAGTAGAAGCTTTCCATGAGAACTGACTAGCAGCAGATAGTGTCCTTAAAAGTGCAACAATCATGTGTAAAATGTGTGAGATGTACTTTCCCAGGACGCGAACAATGAAGACATGGACTGGAGAGGAAGATACAACAAATTTGAAACCTGACGAGCCGGAAGATGAGAACATCGTAAAGCAGACCAATCAATGTTGTATGAAAGGCAAATAATTCATAGATTTGGTTCAGAACAACTATTGGACAGAATAATAACGTACAATTAATTGACCATTTGGGAATTAGGGGATAGCTTGGGTGACTTTGATATAACAATGTGACAGAGGGAAAAGATTCAGATTTCATTTATGCAGAATTGAAGAGAAAAAGAGACTTGGAAGTGATCCGAGATTCTGTCATTGGGCTCATACTCTCTGACTGAGAGCCTGATGTGTTGCTGATCGACTGATGACCTGAGGACTGAAATGCATTTTTATGCTTTTTCTTTCTAGGTACCAACTGAGCTGTCTTAATAGATCTCCTTGGATAGATGTTTCCAAAATTTGTGTTCCAAATTGTTTTGCATGAAGCCCCACATGATGATGCTAATCTGGGTTAGCTGAGGTTATCTACATGATGACTGACAAATTACAGAGACAAATGGTTGACAAACTATTTTGCTGAACTTCATAGATTACGTTGTATTATTGAAGCTAACTTGCCAATGATTTGCACTGCTGCTTTAGAATGTATTGCGATTCAAGCTTTGATTAGGTTGTGTTTCTCGCGTCTTTTTGGTTAATAAATGTTGTTCTCATATGTGCTAAACTTAATTTCGAGATAATCAACATGACTTTAGTATTGTTAATATAAGGGAAATAAAATGACTAAACTTTTACTAAAGGTGTGGTTATTCATGGCTGAAAAGTCATGGTGTGTGACAATTACTGACTCCATTAATTATTGACTATTGATTTGACAAATGATAATTGGTAATTGTGTATTGATTATTGACTTCCGTTCTGGAGCTATGGTAAGAATCGACACGCTAACAGGTATTACAAAGAGATAGTGAAAGGCCACTTCCTGTTTGTTACTCATTCTATGTCAGAGGAACATAAGTGCTGGTGAAAGGCCTTTTGGAGGGCACGCGCTAAAATGTCCTCAGTTTGTATGATCCCTCCACGCCTAACTTAAGTCATCCTTAGGCACCAATGCAATGCTACTTTGAACCTGCCAGTGGGGAATACTTTTATTGGTGGCAGTTACAACCCAGTGATTGGACAATGCATCACAGCAGACCTCCATTTTGGTAGATTGGGATACTGCTGGTCATTTTTGCGGTCTGGAGCATATGCCATCCACGAGTGACCAAATATACACACCTCCACGCTGCACATGGCAGCAAGTCAAGGATGGTCTTCTTCTTTATGCCAGCCGCAGAAACTCTAGGTTCGGGGAGCACAAATATGCTACCCAGGGGCAACACTGATGATTTTCTAACCACACTACACATGGGGAAATACATGGGAGCCAATAGGCCAATGTGGTGCTGGATCACCAGGTACCTGTTTGGGATAAATCCTTCCTACGACATCGGGAGGCATGCAGGTCCTCTCTTTGCCAACTGTACCTGCATGAATACTGGCAGTGCTGCATTTCCTCTACCAGAAAAGTATAGAAGTGGGCCGACAAATCCGGGAAACTACTTTATTGGCTAGTGACTCTGGATACTGTATCTAGACTGATTCCTGAAAATCCTTGACTCATCTGGGCAGCAAGTCTGAACCTCAAATGGACATCACAACTGCCAGTGCTTCCTGCTATAGTTACCTTTATGTTCTGTGGCAGTGCCCAACAAACAAGGACACTCACCCCCAATTGCGGACCTTCTGGTGGCCACCCTAAGTAAGATGGACAAGTTCACCTTTGATTGGGCCCACGCCAAAGAAGAAATTGTAGAAGCTATAAGTTGCATGAAGCTGGGCAACACAGGGCCATTGTAGCCCTCCACAAATCAGGGTAACCCCCTGAACACTGTTCTTACTTCTTTTACTCTCCCTAGACTCCTCCTATTCTGGATTTTTCAGACATATCTACAGTATTTCTACCCTGAGGTGAGCTGTGTTTAGATAACACTATACTGTGGTTTCAATTCTTTAACATCTCTCACAAGCTGCTTTGTCTCTATTTTTTGGAACCTTAAAGGTTTTACCATATGAGTAATCCTTAGTATCCCCCCTGTACCTTCTATCATCTGTCTCTCTCTCTCTTTATATATATATCTTTTCTGATTATGCGTTTTCCCTATTTTTGTCTTTATGTGATTTTATCGAACGTTCGGGCTCTTAAAAAACTTGTGATTCCTGATAATAACACTGATATCCACTTAGCTGATGGAAACATTGACTGTTGTTACAGAACCTAATTGCACTGCTTGTCAATTTGTAATGGGCAGTGGTGTTCTTATTTTGGATGCACACTTTGACCACTATTATCACAAGCATGTATCACTTAAAAGAGAGCCTGACCACGTTTTGTCACCTTCACCCACTGCGCCTTTGTTGATAAGTTTAATTTTCCTTTTTTTGTTACAAGTAAACAACTGTTCTGTATTGAAGCTAGCTGATATTGTACATCTAGAGATCATCATTCAGATATACAGTTATTCAACTGAGCTTTGAATCGTTTTCAGAATTTGTCTTAAGATTGTTGATTGGACTGTACAAATCAGGGTGAGTGTCACAGGAAATTAATAATTTCACATCAAGAAGGTTTCTGATACTGAGGATGAACTGACGCAGTTGGTTTGGTGAGTCCACTTACCTTTTTGAAATATTCTACTCATTGGTACCGTTTCCGCTGGTGGAGTTGGTGGAATTTTGGCCTCTCCATATTACACTTGTAACACAGAGTTTTAGCCAAATTCGGCCAACTGCTGTGTGGCAGATTTGTTCTTGTGCACTTCTCACCAATGCAATTTTCAGTTTCTAGGAGGTCACCCAGTGAATTTCCTCAACGTGGGTGGTCGCAGGCAGCGTGACCATTCACACTCAGAAAGCTGCAGTTAGAGTAGAAAATCTAATTGAGCAGCAGCAAAATCAGCTTGCAGTGCCATTTGGTGAGCCGTGTGGTACTTTGTGTAGATTTTTCAGTGTGGAATGAGCTCCTGGTGCTACAAATCAGTGCAACCAGCACAACATGCCTATTTCTGTGTTTGCAGAACTCTGCGGAATCTCGGTGAGTGTTCTTGTAACTCCAAGGAGTTCTGCAAAGTGAAATTCCATGAGTTCCGCCCATCCTTAATAACTAGCATTATGGTACAGTGGGGAGTTGCGACACATAGTGGAGCCAATTGAATGGGTCCACTAAGCCTTCCAGGGACAACATGGATAGTGACAGTGGGTTAAACACTGCATCCCGATATACAAAATTTGACAAGCAAAAAATTTAGGACAGTGGTTAGTACTAGTTATAGCATACTGATTACTAGGATTTTACACATTAAGATGACAGTGACCAATACTGAGTCGGCAAAAGTCACTCATGGACCTACCACACAGATGATAAGCCTGCAGACTATCAATGTAGTAATGGGCTAAGCACCAACAAAGAAATGCAATATTAAAAACTGCATCAGTAGACTCATAAGTGAGACAATGCATAGCCACCTTATCTTTAAATGGTGGTGCAACTTGTAACATAATGTGTGTATCTGTATATACTGAAATGGAGGTTAAGTTGAGAGGTCAAAATACTAACATAAATGTTTTTCATTGGAGAACCTTCTTCCTAGTCCTTTACTCTAGGCAAATTTCAGGAATAAGTTCCAAAGGGAAATACAACATCACAAGAAGACATACATAACGTGAAAGGAGTACCAGCTTCTTATGTATTGATCAATGTCACTGCACAGGTAATTGGTGTGGTAGCCATGATATCGATGATAAGTTAACAGGAGAACATTTAACGCTTAAGACATTTGCACTTATTTAAAGTACAGATTTTTTTTTTTTATTCCAAATAAAATTACACATCAACATAGCTGATGTTGGTGCAAAACCATAAAAGAGTGCTCATACATCTTCAACAGAAAGTGGAGGAAGAGATAGCCATCCTGTTAGAGCAGAGCATAACCATACAATGTTAAAACTGACAGTATGCACAGCCCCCAATTGTGTTATTATTAAAAAATAAGGAGATAGCATTTGGATTTGTGTATACATATGAATACTGAATAATGGAAATACTGAATACAGCGACTGAGTGAGGCTGACACCCATAGCCTTACAAGGAAATGTGATAAACTAGTTAAATGCAGCTGTTGTCTTCTCAAAATTAGATCTGTAAAGGATAACATCAATTTGAGTTAGATGAGCAATCAAAATATATTGCTGCTTTCAAAACACAGGGGCATAGTTCTGAACCTCTGTGCACCGACAAAGCATCACTTTTTTTGATGCTCCAGCAGCGCAGTCTGCAGACCCTTATCTATGAGGACATGCAAAGCCATTTTGTGTGGCTTTTCATGGCCTCATGGATATGGAATAAGGGAAGGTAGCTTAAGTCACTGTATTGCCTTACTCTGTGCCATAGAAACATTCCATGGGCATTGCAATGGGGTTTCCCACACAATACTCATGGATGTTGATGCATTTCCAGATCTACAAGGACTTGTAAACATGGGAATGCGTCAAAATCTTATGACTCCCAGGGGAGGCGTAACAAGGAGAAATATCTTTATTTCTACTTGTTGTTTCTTCTTTCCATGTGTGCTGCATTCTGCAGCACACATAGAAAGAGGAAAATGCCTCTCAGGATTGTTTCTGTGCAGAAAGGGGCACCTTCCTGCACAGAAACAATCCTGCATGCCACGGAGGAACCCTTGCACTATGGTGCAATGGTGCCTACATTGGTGCTAGGCTGTCTAAACGGCTCCAGCATGAAGGGAAAGGACATGAATGCACCCTATTTCATAAATTTGAAGCATTCCTGAACTTTCCCTGTGGCAGAGGGCACCGCAGCAAGATAACTTGCTGCGCTGCCCTGCACCAACCCACTGCAACACCCATGGAATGCTTCCCTGATGCAGTGTAAGGCAATGCAGCAAGTTATTATGCATTGCTTTACACCAGAACTACAAGGCCATGAAAAGTCATGGAAGGAGGTTTGTGTGACTTTTTACATATGGGTCTGCACCATGCGCCATCAGTGATTCACAAAATTGATGAACCAGTGGTACAGAGGGTTTGTAAATAAGCCCCTTGGTGACCACTTTTTTGTCTTGGGCTCAAGTGAGACCTCTTCAGGTTTTCTCACAAGTTACAGACAGCAGTCATTTTCTTTTCTTTTGCAGTTACAGAAAGAGTTCCGCTTAGCTGCGGATGAGATGCCACTTTTGTAAGATTTACTAGCCAGTGGGTGGAGATGACTCCTCAACACTACCTAATCAATGAGGAAAACGTCCCAGAGGGCAACGTTTCTAACTTTTGCAGCACATCCCGTTATCTTACTGTAAACTATCCCAAATCAGCATTCCCTTCCTCCTCAGCTATACCAAACTGGTTCTAGGCCCAGCTCCCCCTCCCACTGGGCTAATGCCAATCAATTGTTTGAGGCCTAAAGATCAAAGGGTTACCTTCCTCAGGCTTCCACTTACACTTGACTGTGGATGGGCAGGTTTCACCCTTATACATTTGAAGTAAATTAAAATCCTGAATCCTCCCAGCTGCTCTTCTAGGGCTGACTGGTTCCACATACCTCACTCTCAACCAATCCTAGGCCATTGTTTCAGCTCTGGGAGTAATTTGCAAACCTCATTACGGTCAATTACTGGTAGGGGGAGCTACTGACATGCTAATGCTAATTAGCATCCAGCAGCTTGAGGAAGGGAAAGGTAACTTTCTAAAAATTACTTTCCCTAAATACTTATAAAATATCTCACTGTGCCCTTTAAATTTCCTCAAAAGTCAGCCAAGGTCTTTGTCAATGACAATAGCTTTAGGGGAATGGTCACTGGTCAGACATGGCAGCAGAATGCAGCAAACATCGAAAGTGGAAATAATGAGGAGAAATATATATATTTCTCCTTGTTGCACCTGCACTTGGGAGGTGTTCAGATTTAATGCATTCCCAGGTTTACAGATTCTTGTAAATCTGTGAAGGTGTCAAAATTCATGGGTGTTGCATGGGAAAATCCACCCCAATGCCAAGGGAATACCTCCCTGATGCAGTGTAAGGCAGCACATCGAGTTGCGTTGCTTTGCTTTACACCATCTGCAAGACCTTGAAAAACCACACAAAGTGGCTTTGCATGGCCTTGTAGATATGCCCCTGCACCATGCACTGCCACTGCGTCACAAAAGCGAAGCACCAGCGGCACACAGGGTTTGTAAATAGGCCCCTTGGTGACCACTCTTTTGTCTTGGGTTCAAGTGAGAGCACTTCAGGTTTACTCACAAGTTTCAGACAACAAATTCAGTCCTCTTCTATTTTTCTGCAGTTACAGAAAGAGTTCTGCTTAGCTGTGGGTGAGATGCCACTTATGTAGGATTTACTAGCCAGTGGGTTGGGGTGACTCTTCAACACTACCTAACCAATAAGGAAAACTTTCCAGTGGGCAACCTTTCCCACTTTGCAGCACATCCCGTTATCTTACTGTAAGCTATCCCAAATCACACCATTCTATGAAAAGTCCAGGATGGTATAATTTTTCTGCCCCTGAAGCCATCCTGTGGGTCAGCCCAGTATGTGTTTGAAATTAGCTTTCCTCTCCTCCTCAGCTATACCAAACTGGTTCTAGAGCCAGCTCCCCCTCCCACTGGGCTGATGCCAATCAAGTACCGGAGACCTAAAGATCATAAGTCTTCTTTCTTCACACTTCCACTTGACTGTGAATGGGCAGATTTCACCCTAATGAAGCTGAAGTAAATTAAAATCCTGAATCCTCACAGCTGCTCTTCTAGGGCTGACTGGTGTCATATACCTCACTCCCAGTCCATCCTTACACCAAGCCTAAGCCATTGTCTCTACTCTGGGAGCAATTTGCACACCTCATTAATGTTGAGCACTGGCAGGGACAGCTGATGAAATGCTAATGCTAATTAGCCTGCAGCAGCTTGAGGTAGGGAAAAGGTAACTTTCTAAAAATTACATTTTCTAAATATTTATAAAATATCTAACTGCACCATCAAATTGTTTATTTAATAGATATTTAAAATAGCAGGTAAACCATTTTTCTTGCTTTTGACAAAGATGAGTTAACCAAATCAAAATATTAATCTATATATATTCCTTTCAAAAGTAATTCGCAGCACTCCAAAAGACTTTCTATCAGTATTTACTCTTCTTCAGAACAAACCATCCTCATCACCATCCGATTGGTCAAGAGTGTGTTTTATTCCCCATCATCTGACTCACTCCCACAGGGCTCACGGTCCCAACCAGGCCAAGCTGTGCCTCAAGCTTCCCCTTCGCTCTGTCGAAGGGGTTGGTCACAACACATCATAATACACTAAAACTTTACAAAACAAATTATCCACAGAAAAAAACAAACGTTAAAGGGACTTATTTGTGAGGAAGGTAGTAAGATTTTTAACATACATTTTTAAAAAACGTAGAAATTAGCAAAAAAATGCACTACTGTTTAAAATCAGAACAGAGGAATTTGCCAATTATATGTAACTGACAAAGATAAATTGCCTGCTGTGATGCTCTGCTTATGACCTCACTTTTTCAAATCACTGATGGGGTCTGAAGTAGAAGGGTGGTGCAGGTTATACTTCTGTCAGTTGTGCGGCACTACAGGCATCCTTGCACAATTGTGCAAGGGTATCTCAATTGGTGCATGAGAGCTAAAAGTTCATCAGCGCAGCGATAAAGCGGGACAGCGTCACATCTTAGTCCATAAGGTGCTGTTCTGCTCTCTTCTGTTCATGAAAACCAGTGAAGGAACTTTACTTGCAGTGCTGCATTGCATGATTTTTTTTTAGTAAATCTGGGACACAGTCTTTAAGAATTTAAATGTTCCAAGAAAACAAAGACAGGAAGAAACAAAAATGTCACAATATCAGACTGATGTTTTTCCAAGTAAATAATTCTGGCTTTGAAACCACAGATGACACATCTTTTTGCAAACTTGCAAAGGAAGCTGATTTCAAGTCGACTTGCAAATCTGCTGGAGGCATACGGAAACCCTAGTGTTTAATTGGACAAGTGTAACGTGAACTATACAGTCACAGCTTTTTATTTCTGCTTTTTGTCTCCTTTTCTTCGTGTCTCTTCCCTTACTCCCTTAAAGTGTTTATTTGACAGGGACGAGGTAAAAATGTCCTCACAAAGACCCCGGTCAAAAGTTGCCAGATATTTCCACTGTGATATGGGGTGAACAAAAATAACATTTTCAGCTGGTGTCTGTACACGTAAATTCAGCAACTATATATATTTTTCCGCGGACTGGATAATTAATTGTGGGCCTGGATTTTCTAGGTCCAAATCCACATATGGCGTGGCCATTCTGGGGACAAATAGGCTTCCAATCACCACTTGCTTTGAGCAGGTGGAAAATGGAAGTGTAGGGGCCTATGCAGAAGGCGGTGGGAAGGTAGGATGCCCGGAAACAACGGAGGCTGTGGGCTGATAGGGGACAACCCTGTGCTCCCCCTACGCAATCGAAGGCAGTTGGACAGGACCCAATGACGAGGCCAGGCTGAGTCTCATGTGATTTTACCAGCCGGACGTTCTGAAAAATCAAGTTGTGGGTACAAAATGCTAGTAGTCAGTGGTATGAACATTACCCCTCCCAGAACGACTGCTAAGGCAGGACTGGGAAACAAAGCACTCCTGGCAAATTCTGTCAGACTAGCTCCTCTAAGGTGCATAGCGAGCAAGCCTGACCACTACAATGGGGCTTGGGCGGTGTTCTCTTCACCAAGAAAATCTGGGAAAAAAGGGCAAAAATGGTGCATTCTACAACACATTTTTTTTCATTATTTATACAACTGTATTAGTTCTTAAAGCATAGTAAATGATGGCCTTACATCGCACCAGGATACAGCAATCTTTATTGGAGCTTTAATGGCTCCCTCACCTGCACCCCTCTCTCACATGTATTTCATTTGTTTATAACACCTACCTTACCATCATAGAGTATTGGAGCAATTTACATCACACACAATCAGAGACAATGAATCATAAGTGTGTAAATTAGTGAATAGAAAATGGGTCTAAAAGGGGTAGGCTTCACATGTCATCCATAGAGGTAGGCATTTTTTAAGTTCTTGGTCTGGGGAAGCATACGCTCAGGACTTAGAACTTAAAACAGTGGTTAGGGTTTATTTTACTAATCATTTATTTCTACCCAAACAAATCGTTTTTAGCAAAATTAGGATATTCAAAGACTGGGAAAAAAACACAACTTTCTAACCTGTACAATGCAGCTTGCATGCAGCTCTTTGATGGCAGTTCACAGCTCACTCTGCTAGATAATTATTGTAATTTATGAGCTGCACAGTAACAAAGGGATCTCTGTGATAAAAACAGTATCCCATTAAGCCTTGCACATAAAATACTGTTTTGTGATCTGCATAGTACAAGTTCTTTGCAGCAGACATATTAACCCTCTGCGCGACCTCAGATGAGTCAAAACTGCAACTACTCAATACTCCAATCTCTCGCCACCAGATACATTAATCACCAGAATTATTTTGCCACTTTTATTGTTGCCTGAAAACTTTTGGAGATACAAGGAACACTGCAGTGCTTTTCAGTCTGCTGCATTGCTACAAAACCGTTCCCCCGTAACAAAAGCGCTCCCCCCACCCTTCTGGGGAAATGCCTGATGCATCCAGCCCTGCCTTGACGACTCCCCCAAAAAATCTATTATCAAGGCTCTAGGGTGGACTCTTCAAGTGCATTTCCACAATTCTTATAATACGTAATATGTCACAGGTACCATTTTTTTGAAGGAAGCCTGACATTTTATTCATGTGCGTGTTTTTTTACATCATCGCTATTAGCAAAAGGTCGACTAAGTGACCAATACGCCACAGAAAGATAAAGAGGCACCCAAAGGCATAGTGTGTCTTCGATTGATGACATTTTGATTATCTTTCAAATTATCTCCTCCAACGAAAACTCAAAATAAAATAACATGTAAAGTACATACTCATTCAGATAACAAAGTACCTTCCATGGTAATATCATCTGAACCATCCTACCACCTGTAGTCATCCAATATATCTGTAGCTTCTCTACAGGACTGTCACTGTTTATGTTACTTTGTTCATTTGAGTACTGCAACAATATGCTACACTGTAAACGTCTTTTGTTATATAACATACTACAGAATGGCTATACAGAATATAATAATAATAATAATAATAATAATAATAATAATAATACTAATAATAATAATAATAATAGAGATATTAGTCCTTGACACTGACAACCACTTCAAACATATATTTACGTAGTCTTTGATGACTGGAAACAGCAGAACACTGGTATTTCTCGGCTCAGACCATATTCCCAATACAAATGCTCACGTTTGCTATCTGCCTATGGGAACCTTTGGAAAAATGAAGGGCTGGCCACAGAGCAGTCCACTGCCAAGTGTTTGGGAAATAAGTAAATCAATACCAAAATGATAACTACATGAAAAACACAAACCTGACACAACCGAAATGATTCTTGCCCTTGTGTTATTGAAATTCTCTGCAAACCTGAATCCCAGGGTAGAGTTCTTGAATTTTTATTGCTGCTGTTAGAAGCTCTTGCCTCAGGTGTTTGAAAAGGCCGTGGCTGTGCTTGGAGTAAGAATTTCAGCCCTTTAGAAAGGAAAATCAGAACAATGTCTTGCAAACTAAATGGTGGAATCTATATGCCATAATAAACCAAAAGAAATCATTAAATATTTTTCACAGGTTCACAGAAAATGCTTCTGATGTACGTGATGGTCGGAGAAGTGTCCACGTTTCCTTAGGGTGCTCAGACTATCTTGCCACAGACAAAAGCATGAACCTATCACGTGTTTCTCTTTCAATTTCAAGAAAAATGCGTGAATGAATGATTAAAAACCTTAAGTCCCGCAGTACAGCACACCGAATGATGTTTACGTTTGCCCCGGTGCAGATAGTGGTAAGGACAAGGCCCAGTGCTTAATTTGTAAATAAAAACTTGCTAGTGCCCAAAGCTCCCCTCCCTCCATTTAAATATGCGAGCACAGAATACAGAGGCAGCGTAATCCTAAAGCCAACAAGGGCCGCTTTAATCCATATACCTCCACACCCTACCTCTTCAGATCATCCTTGCAGCCTACTTCTTTCTCCCTTTTTGACGCTTTTCCGACTTTCTCTTCCTCCGTCTTTCCCATGTGTGTTTTTTGCTCGTACTAAATGTCTGATGCAGAAAATAAGAGACGGCCCTCAAAAATAAGTGCTGGTGTCCCACACCGGCGACCACCGGCTCAAATTAAGCACTGACAAGGCCACTTCCTGTAGCAGTCACTTGAGTGTGAATGTGCCCACTGAATGTGGATCACCGTCATGCCCTGTGTCAAGTACTCCATCCTGCAGTATCGAGTAAGTACCACTTGAAACCAAAAGGCAACGTCTAAAACACTTAAGAATCTGCTAAACGTAGGTGAGTGTGATGACATTAGGTAATGATGTTGAAACAAGTAAAAAACGGGAAGGACTGGTTAAAACCAAATGAAACATTTGAGATGAATGAGAAGAAGACGACAAATGAAAGAGCCGTGTTCACTAACTTGCTGTGCCCTGTTGACACTGGCACAGAATAAGACTGTCAGCAATGCCCTATACTATGGCTCAACCTAAAATCGACACTGATTGTAGTCCTTTGTGTTGTTCCTGATACCACTGCAATCAGTGCGCACCAGGTAGAAGGTATAGTATTCAGCTACATCACTTTGAGAATTTGAATGGCAAAACACATTTTAAAAACGTAGCTAGAGGTTTTTTCGCACCGAACAATCGGCACAAACCTTACCAGACCCACACTTGTGCATGTACATTTTGTGAAGGGATGTCACGTGGAGCTTTACTTACACACAACAAAAACACTTTAGATTTTCCATTTCAACAATAACAGCAGATAATCTGTCGCTTTCTCTGTAACGTTACAGACAGTGAAAGTCTTTCAACAGTTATAGTTGACTCATTTAGTCCAGTCTAATGCTGTTTTTAATCACTAATGACTTTGGACCGTTCAGTAAATATGCATGAAACTTTCGAATATTTGGGCTGCCAGCATCTGCAAGCCTAATACTGTGATTATAAGAAAAAAAATGATTGGCATCAATCATGTGAAGGGGAAGGTATTTACAAAAGTTTTGCACATGGTAGAAAGCAAGGAAAACCATGCAAGAAGCAGCGAAAAACTGCGCAGCACTACACAAGCACCCACACAACCCTCATCCACTTGGTCCGTTGAAAACATGTTTGTGTCATATTCTGTTGGTTCAATGTTTGCTAATCTATCCACTCAGCCTGCTATTTTGTTATTAAGGGACCTCTGAGCCCTTATGCTTTTTTTAGGAGCTGTTAAGTTCAATTTCAGGGCCACACTTGCCATTTTGTTATTAGGGCATTTCCCTGGTTGGCTGCAACGTCGAGGACTCTTTAGAGGGATAGTTTGGCTGTTATGGCCCAGTACTAAACATCCCCAGCAATATGTCTAAAAAAAAACAGTGCATTAAGAGGCAGGTTTACTAAGGACTTGCATTGTCCTTGTGTGATGCATGTGGTTTCAAAACAAGTTCTTGAATGGGCTTTACAAAGTCAAGCAAGGGGCTTGAAACAGATATGTTTGTGCAGCTTTGCATTACATTTCATTGTGGTAGGCATTCCATGGGTGGAACAAGTGTGTTCCTGTCCATCCACCCATGAAATCTGACACAATTCAAGATTTGCATTAGGCAGGGAACCTGGGATCGCACCACAATGGTGCACCTACCACAGAGAGGCGTAACAAGCAGAAATATTTGTATTTCTCCTTGTTACTTCCTCTTTCAATGTGTGCTGCATTTTGCATCACGCATAGAAAGAGAAATTGCCTCTGTATTTTTTTGTGCAGGAAAGTATCCTTTGCTGCACAAAAACAATCCTGCCTGTAACGCATGCACCCTTGCAGCATGGTGCAAGGGTGCCTGAGTGGGCGCTGGGCTGCACACAGTACAACAAAGATAGGAGACAAATCTTAGTAGATATGGCACATTTCTGTTTTTTTCCCTTTCACACAACACAATACAGCAAGTTGCTTTGCTATGTTGCGCTGCAGGAAATATTAGACCATCTGTCGCCAATTTGTATCAGTTAGACCTATTGTTTCTATGAAATTATTTGTGGTCAGGAGAATCTTCCTCCGGCCCTTTTCTGGCCCCAGAGCCCCCACACACAAGATTCCCTCTGTAGAGGAACAAATGCACTAAGAGGCTGTTTTATCCATTTGCTGATTTTGTTTCTCATTCAAACCCAAGTCACTATACAAGAAAAGTTTAACTCCAACTTGTTTTTTTTGTATGAATTTAAACATAAATGTAATAACAGGCTTTCTCATGTCTGTGGATGGCTATTTGCAAAATTGAAAATCCAATGTAAAACTACACATAAATAAATACATCACTCTTTGAGAGGATGATGTAAGGCTAAAATAACGGTAGTATGTAGTTGCAGTATAGTTATATATCATGTTTACCTTTGAGAAATAGATTAAAGTATGCCCACCATTTACCACATGTTGGCATTCGAAGTAGAGCTGGGTTCATACAGCCAGCTAAAGGAAGAATCCAGGAAGGTTTTCAGGCTATGCACAATAAATATCTATGGGAAACTGTTGGACTTTTTTGCTTATGCAGGGTCATCCCCAATCTTTTTGCCTCCTGCCTCCTATTTTTTTCTGACCTGTTGCTGTTGGCTTTTGAACTCTGAGCACTTTACCACTGTTAATCAGTGCTAAAGTGCATATGCTCTCTGTGTAAGATTGTATGTAATTGGTTTATCCATGATTGGCATATTTGATTTACTAGTAAGTCCCTAGTAAAGTGCACTAGAGGTGCCAGGGCCTCGAAATCAAATGCTGCTAGTGGGCCTGCAGCACTGGTTGTACCACCCACATAGGTAGCTCTGTAATCATGTCTCAGACCTGCCACTGCAGTGTCTGTGTGTGCAGTTGTAACTGTAAATTCGACTTGGCAAGTGTACCCACTTGCCAGGCCTATACCTTCCCTTTTCTTACATACCAGACACCCCTAAGGTAGGCCCTAGTTAGCCCCAAGGGCAGGGTGCAGTGTATGGTTAAGGTAGGACATATAGTAATGTGTTTTATATGTCCTGACAGTGAAATATTGTTAAATTTGTTTTTCACTGTTGTAAGGCCTGTCCCTCTCATAGGTTAACATAGGGGCTACCTTTAAATCTGATTAAAGTGCAGATTCCCTTTGGGAGCAGATGGAAACATGGAGTTTGGGGTCTCTGAGATCACAATTTAAAAATGCATCTTTTAGTAAAGTTGATTTTAAGATTGTGTGTTTGAAAATGCCACTTTTAGAAAGTGAGCATTTTCTTGGTTATACCATTTCTGTGACTCTGCCTGTTTGTGGATTCCCTGCCTGGGTCAGTTTGACAGTTGGGCTGGTTGCACCTCACACTAGACAGTGACATAAAGGGAGCTGGGGTGTATTCTGCATTTCCTGATGAGCCATCTGTGCTAGGAGGGAAGGGGGAGTGGTCACTTACACTTGAACGGGCTGTGCCGGTCCTCACACAATGCAGTCTCCGACCCCCTGGTGTGTCTGGGGCCTGGCCTGGGCAAGGCAGGATTTCACATTCAAAAGAGACAATACTTTGAAGTAGGCCTACTTCAAAGGAGAAATTGGGGATAAGAAGGGCACCCAAAACCACAGACTTTAGAACACTTCTGGACACAAGAAGAACCTCTGCCTGGAGAAGAGCTGAAGAGCTGAGGAAGAAGAGCTGCCCTGCCTGCGACTGTGCTTTGTGGAGCTATCCTGCAGTTGCTGTTTCTGCCAGAGTAAGAGGGCAAAGACTGAACTTTGTGTGCCTTCCATCTTGAGAAGAAATCTCCAAGGGCTTGATTTAGAGCTTGCCTACTGTTGTTTGAAGTCTCAGGGACAGCAAAGACTTCTCTCTGCCAGCACCTGACGGCTCTGGAGAGACTCCTACTCTGCCCTGTGATGCCCATCTAGTTCCTGGGACCCTTAAAGAAGAAGCTGGCAGCCTAAACACAAGGAAATCCATCCACAGAGTGCCGTATGGGGAAAAGATCGACGTAACTCTGATCTGTGGCTGAAGAAACGATGCACCGCAGGCTCCGCAGCTGAGAATCAACGCTCGCAGGAAACGCAACTAAAGAATCGACACACAGAGCAGGAGAAACGATGTGCAGCACTGCTGATGGAGGGTGGGAGATCACCACCTGCGCTGTGGGGTTTTCGGATCATCGTGCGGCTGGATTTCCGACTCAAATACTGCTGGGCGTGGAAAAACAACGCAAGGCCTGCCTGGACCCGAGAGTGCTGACCGGATCGACGCATCGCTCTCCTGCAGGGAGAAGAAACAACGCGCCCTGACCGAGCAAAATGAGAAACAATGCACGGTCCCGCTTGTAAGTGGAATCAACGCATCGTACGCCCTTTTTGACGTGCACTCGCCCGTGCGGGGTTATTTTTGACGCACCCAATGTACTTTTTCACGCTAACAATGTTAGTGTGTGTTTAAAACTACTTAAAGACTCTTTTCGCATTTTTATTGATAACTTGACTTGTGTATTGTGGATTTTCGTTGTTTTAGTCTTGTTTTGTTTAGATAAATATTTCCTATTTTTTCTAAACTGGTGTTGTGTCATTTTGTAATGTTTTCATTATGTTACTGTGTGTGTTGGTACAAATACTTTACACCTAGCACTCAGAAGTTAAGCCTACTGCTCTGCCAAGCTACCAAGGGGGTAAGCAGGGGTTAGCTGAGGGTGACTCTCTTTTACCCTGACTAGAGTGAGGGTCCCTGTTGAACAGGGAGTAACCTGACTGTCATCCAAAGAGCCCATTTCTAACAGAAACAATTTTATATGATTACTATTAGTTGAGATTATTTTATTTGAGTTTTTTTTTTTAATCAGTGTGTAACCTACTCTAGCAATTACCTTTCAGTGGGGCCACAATCCCAATTCTAATTTGACATGGTTAGTATAATTTAGCATTGTAATACTATTATTTTTTGCTTGGATGTAGGAGAGTTTTACAGGTGTATACTGGATGTCAGTGTTTTAGAGAATGTCTATAAAAGTACAAACTTTAAATGAATTAAATATTGACATTCAGAAAAGGACAGTGGAAAGGGTATTCTACCAGAATAGTGAATCAAAATATCATCTAACGAAAATATAGGGGCATATTTATTCTCTGGTTGCGCCGAATGTGCGTCAAAAATTTTGATGCACATTCGGCACAAACCCTGCCCCATATTTATACTTTGACGCCAAACCCTGCGGATGTCAAAATCCAACCATGTGCGTAATTTTTTGGAAGGGGGAACTTGCCTTGCGTTACTGATATGCAAGGTAGGCGTTCCCTTCAAAAAAATGACTTTAAGGCCTGTGCGCCTTATTTATACTCTGGCGTCATTTTGACACACAGGAGGGGGTGGGCCTTAAAAAACAGCACACAGCCTGATGGGGACCGGTTTTTAACGCCTCGGTCAGGGCAGGCGTTAAGGGACCTGTGGGCTCGGGAGGAGCCCCGAGGTGCCCTCCCCTGCCCCCAGGGACACCCCCTGCCACCCTTGCCCACCCCAGGAGGACACCCAAGGATGGAGGGACCCATCCCAGGGAAGGTAAGGTAAGTTCTGGTAAGTATTTTTTTCAGTTTTTTTTTTAAGTGGCATAGGGGGGCCTGATTTGGGCCCCCCTACATGCCACTATGAACAATGACCATGCCCAGGGGACATAAGTCCCCTGGGCATGGCCATTGGGCAAGGGGGCATGACTCCTGACTTTGCTAAGACAGGAGTCATGTCAATTGGGGTTAGGCATCAAAACAAAATGGCGCAAGTCCAGTTTGAGGCCTGATTTTTGGCTCAGACCTGACTTGCACCATTTTTTGACGCACAACCCCCATTTTCCCATACGCCGGCACGGCCTGGTGTGAGTCTTTTTTTTTACGCAGACCAGTCCGCAGCGTCGGCTAACATCATTCCATAAATAAGGCGCCCGCATGGCGCGTTGGAATGGCTTTAGCTGGCGGTAATATTTTTGACGCACAACTGCGATGGCGCAGTTGTGCATCAAAAAGTATAAATATGGCCCATAGTATTTTAAATAGCATTTACGAAACTACCACACTTCCGAAAATAATAGAACATTTATGATTACACAAATAGGTTTTTTAGGAAAATCTTAAAGTTTTACCATTAGATATCTACAAGTAGCACTGGTAAATCAACAACCCCACCATGTCGGATATACCTAAATAATGGCCCACTACTCCTCTTTTATCACATTTAATACAATTAGGTACTACGACTGGTGGGGAGTTTGTTATCACACAATTAAAAATAGCCCGATAAGGCAACTAGTCATACCATATGACATGAGTTTCATATTTTATTATTTCAATAGTTCAAAAAACGTAAACACCCATTAAACCCCAGTGAACGGTTGTGTACATGGCAGCTCTTATAGGGATCATGAACGATGTTATCTCTCGTGCAATAACCGTGGGGAGGGGAATGGAGATGAATTACCCGGATGTTACAGTTTGCAAGGAGTTACGAGAGAGGACCAGAGAAAACCAAGGGAAATCTAGTGAAGAAGCCAGATACACATACTGAAATCATCGACAAAAGTAAACAGTTAATAAGACACGTTCTAAGGAAGATATGACTAAATGAAATGAACGAAATAGATACACAAAAAGGTTGCAACTCTAATAACATTAAAATACCGTGGTAAGATATTTCTATTGTTACCCATAATATTTTTTTTTTTTAACCACATCAGGTGGGTGATGTGGGTTAAATTATCAGGTCTGATTTTGTGGCCACTAGTATTTCAGATTTCAGATTGCCTAAAAAGCCTGATAGCTCTGTGAAACATGTTTATTTTTATATGAAACTTACTTTGAGTTTTGTTTCATATACCAAATGTCCAATTCAGTCTTGCAGTGGATGTGAATGAGTGTGGGATCAAAGTAACTCATTGTATAACGGTATTATTCATCATATTCTTGGGATTAAAGTATGGACTCGAAATACTGTGGTTCACAAAAAAAAGTAATCCATCTCTGCGTACCACCACACTTTTCCTTAGAGATGAGTGAAAAGAA
This sequence comes from Pleurodeles waltl, assembly GCF_031143425.1. NCBI lineage: Eukaryota > Metazoa > Chordata > Amphibia > Caudata > Salamandridae > Pleurodeles > Pleurodeles waltl. Next base: position 859,364,814 of record NC_090448.1, on the reverse strand, counting down.
AGTCTCCTAAACATAATGAATCCAATTCACATAGGGCCTGATTTAGAACTTGGCGGATGGGTTACTCCCTCACAAAGGTGACGGGTGTCCCGTCCACTGAAATCTAAATCCCATTGGAAATAGTGGGATTTTAATGTCAGTGGATGGGACATCCATAACTGTTGTGACAGAGTACCCCATCTGCCAAGTTCTAAATCAGGCCCAAACTGTGTTGGGGATTATGTTAAGTAGTACTACAATTATTACTACTTCAAAATATAATTCACAACCTCACAGTCCTACGCCTCAGCCCCTCCTATATTTTCTCTTCACAGAGCTCAGCCGAGTTTTCGAGACCTTTGCATAAGTAACTATACTACCTTATAGTAAATGTGGGAACGACCAGGGGATTTTTGGGAAAATGTGGAATAATTACTCAACATGGATAAGACCTTTGCAATTCACAAAATACACTACTAAAATTACTTCAGCCACAACAGTATCAGTATATTGTAACATTTACTCTAACTCAGCTTAAGAGTATGTTAAGCACCTCACATGGCCAACACTGATACTGCAACACACTACCATAGAAATCAGGGAATCAAAATAAAACCTCATTGGAATTGATAAGTAAATCATTAAATTATTTGAAACTTAAATTCGAAATATTATGATATAAAATAGTGTTTTTGTTTGTTAAAAAAGGCACCAATAGCATTAATTCACAATATGGGGAATTAAACATTTAGGCCCATATTTATACTTTTTTAGCGCCGCATTTGCGCCGCTTTTTAACGCAAAAGCGGCGCAAACTTACAAAATCCAATTGGATTTTGTAAGTTTGCGCCGCTTGTGCGCCAAAAAGTGGCGCAAATGCGGCGCTAAAAAAGTATAAATATGGGCCTTACTTTTACAGAAGCATTTCAATTAAGTGCAGTTAGTGTTGTGACATTTTACTTTTACGTTATTGTTTCATGATTTACATGTATGCATTCAATGTTATGTTTACATTATGTTATAATATAATATATATGTAATTTGATATTACTGTGCTGTACATTTTTATTTTATTATTTCCAGCTTAATATTAATTATTACAAATTATTTTACATGTTTATTTTACATTAAAATATACTTATCATTTTGTATAAGTTCATTAAAGTTTCCAATTTTTTTCCATAGGGAGAGATCTACCCTGGTGGCGGAGATTGCCACCAACACGTAAAGCATTACGTCTAGTTAGTTTGCACTTGTAAATTCTGTTGTAGTATTATCCCCCCTCCCCTCATTAGAGTGAGTGGGGGCATGTAAGTCTACCCACAGGTGCAAATCTCCACTCTGAAAATATGAGTACAAAAAATGGAGCATTACATCTACCTGTAGGAGTAAATCTACATGTGCATAAATCGACACATATATATTTACTTTTGAGAACTTATCTCTGTCTTGTACAAAGATATCCCACAAGAGAAATGTGATGGATCTGAAGCAGGGGCTTAGAAGAATCAGTAGAGATTTCCTTAATAATACTTATCCTGCCATTGATCACAGTTGGGAGTTTCATAACAGTAGTTGTGTTACACCTTGGTTTTTGTTGGAATTATTCAATTTTTACTTTGAAAAATGGAGTAGCTGTTCTGACCTCTAGAGCATATTGGATATTTCTTGTTGCTTTTTGGTTGGTCAACTATAGTTTTTGAGAACTTCAAAAGTGGGTTTCATTGCGGTAATGGTTACAGAGATACACTGATAGTGTCCGTCCAATTAAAAAAAATGCTTTTAGAATGCTACAATTTACCTGTTTGAACTATCAGAAGATTCTGGCAGCTCCTGGCCTGTGTTCAGCCACAAATAGGTGTAAAATAAGTGTGAAATGTCTTCAAAGAGCAAACAATAGGCTGACCTAGAGTGGGCAGAGATGACTCTTCTGAACTCCACAGAATAAGTAGAGTGGGGGCTGTGGGCCTCCTTTTGATAGCACAGTGTCAAATCCTAGTTGACAGATCTGCTGAGGCAAATGTAACACTCAGGTGCACTTCAAATGGAGAGACCAGGATGCCAAGACGACTCTTCTGGGTCCACTGACTGGTTGCCTAAAGAATCCTCTTTCTTTTCCTACCAGACTTCTGTCTCTATGTTTGTTGTAGGTACAGTGTCTGCTGCAGGCTGGGTTTTAGTGTACAATGTAGGAGAACACAAGGATTGTAAAAGTACACCCCTCACAAACACCCCCCAGCAGTCAGGGCACACATTTAGTGTTCCCAAAAACTCTCCCTATCTTGAAAATACTGTGACACATCGCATTTTGGGTATGTTTGCAGTAAGATGTGCAGGCAGGAAGTACTGACACAACGGGTAGGATTTGCCCTCAAAACCTTTACCCCATTGCTTAGGGAGAGGCAGGAGTCTTCCCACCCCTAGCTAGAGCTAGGCATGCATTTGGCCTCGCCGGGCACCTTCTTCAGAGCACTTGCTGGTCTCTGAAAGTTCAGAATCAGACTGGATCTGATGCCTGTGATCTGTGAGGAGCCCTGGAGGGCTGGGCCTGCCCCTCGTGTAGACAAGACAAAAAAGTGGACTCCAAGGTTGGTTGACCTTCTGTATGGCTACAGGTAGACAACTAGAAGAAAAGGCCTTTTCTGAAAGTACCCAGTTGACCAGTGGCAACTGTATCTGACTTTGAGCCACCTGTTGTCCTCGGTCTGACACACTGTGAGTCTCTAGGTGCCTCCCCTGAGGTCCTAGGGGCTTTAGAAATGTACTCTTGTGGTTGATTGGGATGTAAAAGAGTAAGTGAGAAGGTATACTCTTTGAACAGGATGAAAATGGTTGGTGTAACTGACCCATATTCTATTGTGATCGGAGTTAAACTGCGCTTAGCTCCTGTCTACAATGACCGTTGACTATCAATGGTGCTTTGTGCTTTTTGGCGCAATTCCTAATGTTAAAAATTAATATTGCAAGATCTCTGGTTCCACTTTTTATATTTTTGTCATTTTAGTGTCATTCTGTTTATTAGACTTTGACATATTTTTCTAATTCAGTTTGTGATTTTTATGGTTCTGCATTTTGACACATTGCCCTATGTTAAGCCTTTTTGATCTGTGCCACAGCTACCAAGGGGTTGAGCTTAGGTTAGTTTAGTGTTTTTGAGGGTTCACCCTGCCAGGGATCCTGATTATTTTTGAGGTTGTTAGTCACCCCGCCAAAACACCACACAGTTTCTTTCTTTCTTACACTCAACCTTTACAAGAAGTAATAAGGAAAGCAAGCTGTAGGTTTGTGTAATTATTAGAATACATTGAGAGATCAAAGGGTACAATATAGGCATGTGGAGGGTTGGACAAAAATTTGGATTTGGATGCTTTTCTGATTTGCGTATGATGGCTTTTTATTGAAGACAGGGTAAACAACAATTATACTGGGAACCTCCTTAGTGGAAAGAAAAGGCACTGACCTTTTTATCAGTCCATGGTAGTCAGGATATTGTCCATCATTTATATTTACATGTAATTTCTCCTTGTGCTTTCAGGTCTACTGGGACAATGCACCAGCACCCTCAGTTAAATTCAGAGAATTTGGGAAACAAACTTTAGCTCTAGATTGATAATCCGGTCACAATCTTCTGCACATCTTGTGTACATGCTTAAAACATCTGGTCTTTATGTGAATTCCGAAAACATTTGTGTTCCCTTTGAGGAGGTCCGTTGCTTCCCTTCACTGTGTTCACCAAGATCCCTCGTATCCTGAAAACCTTCACCACTGCACAGGGAAGGGAAATGACGGGCACCAAGCCGAAGTATAAATCATAGTTAACGACAAAAAGGGAAAAAAAAAAAAAAACAGAAAGAAAAAACCCTCAGACCCAACAATCCTTCCTTCTACCAGGTTGCCTGACACTCACCCAGGCAGCCACAAATCTTGTGAGTTGTGATGGGCTGTTTCATGTCTGATGGCATCCACCAGTCTTCTGACCATCTGTCCTCCTCTTCCTCCTCAATATTCTTGACATCTTCCTCACTCTCTAACTATTCGCCTCTTGGTTGCTCCGGTGTAAACCAGACTCCTCAGCGGTCTGCTTCACTGAAGGCAGTCAGCTCTCCAGTGAGGCGTGTCTTCAGGTCTTAGTCTCAACGGTTTCTGCTCCTTTTAGTTTCCTATACTCCTCTCCCCTTCTGGGTGTCTTCCTTTGTTTTTCTCCTTGTAGCTTTGCCCCAGCCCTGCCAACAAGAGTCTATCATTTCTGTTTTTCCCTTTCCCAACTTCGCCAGTATTCTCCCTACTCCCCTGTATCCTATCTCTCGTTCCACTTTTCCTTCAGCCGTAGCCAAATCTTTTCCTTTCTTCTGATGAGAGGTTTTTTCAGGTGGTGTTCTGATGCAGGAGCCTTACTAACTCTTGCAGGTAAGTACCTAACGGTACCTAATGACCCCTCACATCTCCCTATCCCTTCCCTTAATTTCCTTGTATGAAGAAACATTTGCTGGGGATATCAAGACACAAAATCAGCATTTTCTTGTTCCTTGTCTTTCCGCTGAGGAATGGTAAATCGGGAGGGTTGTAAGAAAAGCATCTTAATATTGTGGAATTGTTGCCCATATTTTTTAACATCCTCTCTAAGTGTGCATGATCTGCATATAGATAGAATTATTTTCCATTTAAATAGTACCATGTTCAATGGCCCATTCTAGGGCAAAGCCCTCTTTCTCTACTGCAGCATAATTACTCTCTCTAGAGAACAATTTGTGGCTGATGCATACAAAAGGTCCTTCCTCATCTGCTTGGGATAACACCGCCCCTAGTCCAACCCAGGACTCATTTGTTTGTAAGGTACATTTCTTTGAAAGGTCTGGTGACTGGAGCACAGGGTAGAGGAAAGCAGTTGATTTAACTGTTCAAATGCTCTTAGCTTTGTGGGTGATGGTTTTTTCACTTTTTGTTGGCCCCTAGGTTTTGTTTAATAGATCTGTTAAGGGGGTAGCCCAATGGGAAAAATTAATGAATGACAAGGTTTATAGAGTGCAAAGTTACTCCGAGAGGGTCTCGGCACTAAAGTGTGTACAGGTTGGAGAATTAGGTTGAGAGGCTGAATACATTAATTTTTAATAGTTTACAAAAGGCAGTCTCATTTGACATGTTTCTAAGTTGAACAGGAAGATGATTCCACTTCTTGACCACTAGGACCGAGCAGGGCGATCCGCCATGCCTTGCTCTTCCAAAGTGAGGAACCTCTATCAGAACAACTATTTCGGAATGTAAGGCCCTGCCAAGGTGATAATATTAGATTCTCAAATTCAGATAGTCTGGCCTTACGCCGTCCGAAGCACAGTGGGTATGTATCCAAAGGGAATAAAATGGTGGTAATACCCCATGGGAGCTAAAACAAAAAAAAAGCCCTAACATCTCATTTTGGCTTTGGGAAGGGCACTTGCGTGATAGCTGTGACTTTTTCTTTTTGGGGTTGGATGATCCCTTTCCCTAACAAGTAAACCAGGTTTTTCACTTGTTGGGGAGACAAATGACTTTTTTGTATGGATCTTCTGTCCTGCTTCCCGTAGTGTTTTCTGTACTGCATGTAAATGAGTTAAATGATCTCCCCAGGATAAACTATGTATTATGATATTGTCAATTTTCAAAGCTGCATATCTTTCATGTTTCGTAAGTGTGTTATTCATTGTACTTTGTAATGTGATGGGGCTCTGTGCAATTCAAAGTGTAGCACAGTGAACTGATATTGGTCCCCCGGAGTGAAGAAGGCTGTTTTATTTTTTATTTCCTAGTTTTAGGGGAATTTGTCAGTACCATTTACATAAAGCTAAGGTGCTCACATATTGCACTTGCTCGAGTCTCTCAACTAGCTCATCAGTTCGAGCAATGGGATATGTGCCAAATTTGGATATTTTATTGATTTCGCTAAAGTCTATACAGAAACATATAGAACCATCTGATTTCAGGGTGAGCACCGCCGGCAAATTTCACTCACTCACAGAGGCCTTGATTACTCCCAGATGTAACATTTTCTGTTTCTCATCTCTTATTGCTACCTAGCCTCTTGAATACGATATGGTTTTAACCTGATTATTTGCATTGGCTCCGTAGTCACATCGTGTTTTATGACATGAGTATGAGCCAGAGTCAAAGAAAATATCACAGATTATTCTTTCAAACATATGTGGAGTTATTTTCTTTTGTCTGAATTCAGCTCGAGGTTGATACATTGTAATTCCTCTTCTAGGGCTTGTATTCCTTTTCCATACAATGCAGGATTGGGACCTTCTTATTTCTTTAGAAGGTTCAGATAATATATTTGGGTTTCTTTCTTCACTTAGTTGGTCTCCACGTTTGCACATAATGGGGGTTACGTTTCTTAGGATTTTAAAAGGCCCTTGCCAGTGGATTAGCATTTTATTGTTGGTTGATGGCAATAAGAGTAATACCTATTCTCCAGGGAAAAACTGAGTTTTGCTTTTTTATCGTATAATGGATTTTACACTTTCTGACTTATCTCTAAATTTATTAAACACAAATCTGTGACTGGGGGTGAGTGTTTGAAAAGTTTCAACACTCTGTCCAACATTTTATTTTGCAGTGTTGTTATGTGCATCCTTATTGGCAAGTGGAAGGGAATGTCTTTTGCTCACTGTGCCACTGGATTCAAGGCAGTCTTTCTGATGAGGGGTGACACCCTGAAACTGGCCCCAGGATGCTTGTTTTTGGTCAAGGAAGAACCTGGCTTGGCAATTCCAGCTGGACTGACCCCAAAGGGAGCAGTGTAAAGACTTATTTGCACATGACTGGGTCCAAACTGGGGTGACGTGGTGAGCAAAATAACATTGGATTAAAAATGGATCTGTGACTGGGAACGAGTGTTTGAAAAGTTTCAACACTCCATCCATCATTTTATTTTGTGGTATCACTCCAGGGTAGTCAGGATGTTATCCATCCTTTATATTATTGCAGTGTTTCTCCTTAAGTCTACTGAACAATGCGCCCAGCGCCCTTGGGGAAAAACAGACAGCAGACCACTCAGGCAATTATAACTGGAGGATTACAGTATCAATACTTCTCAGTCTCTCTCTTTCCTTTATTATTCGAAAAACAAAGTTTAAATCTAGAGTGATAGTCCTGTCACCATTCTGTGTAAATAGGAAAACCACTGTGTCTTTGTATGCAATCCCAAAGCTTAGTATTCCCTGTCTGGGGGTCTGTTGCTTTCCTTCACTGGGTAGATGATTCCCTTATCCCCTTGAAACGTTTCCCACTGCCCAGAGAAGGAAAATAACAGACACCAAGCCACAGTATAAATCATAGTTAACAACAAGAAAAAAAACAACAACAAAACTCATGGGTAACAAAAACAACCATGTCCCAACAACTCTTTTTACCAGATGGTCTAGCACTCCCCTTGGTAGGCACAAGTCTTCGGAGTTTTGGTGGCTATTTAACATCTGCTGGGGCATCCAACAGAACTCTGACAAACTGTCCTCCTCCTCCTCAATATTCTTGACATCTCCCTCAGGCTCCGACTATTCACCTCTGAGTTGTTCCATTGCCCCTGTAGTCCATACTCCTCCGCGGTGTGCTTCATTTGAGGCAGTCAACTGACTAGTGGGGCTTGTCTTCAGGTCTTGGTCTCAATGGTATATATTCCTTTCCACCTACCCATGGATCTCCTGTTCTCTTCTAACCGTCTTTCTATGATTTTCTCCTTTTTACTTAGTCCTACCCTGCCCTTATGAGGCTGAGATTACTGTTTCCTCTCTTTCTCTTTCCCAGCTCTGTAAGGTAATCACTGCCTTCCTCCCATCAGTGCTGCCAGAGAAAAATAATGTTATCTTGTTATCTAAGACACTTCAGTAGCACTACACTGTCATGTTTGTGCTCTGTAAAGTTCAGGCTCAGGCTGCTGGATAAATAAACAAAATGATCACTGCTTGGGGGGGGACTTATTTTGTGGGCGTACAGAGCTTCTACCTAATCCAAGTGTATACACTTGGCTCCCAACATATGGGCGGAGTCAAAGCACCTCTCTGTTAATGCTTACATAATTGTCTGTCGACACTTGACGGATGGGCTGTCAAGCCAGACCATAAAAGTAACTCTTGGGAATCTTGTACTACTTGATGGAAGATTAAGAACTATACCAAAGCAATTAGTAAGACACCAAGCTCCCTCTGACATCAGGAAGAAGAAAAGAGTGAAGCAAGGAATTTAGATGTAGAATACAGTAGAACTGCTAACTGCTAGAAGAAAAACCAACACCAAAGAATAGCAATAGGAGGACGAAGAAAGTGACACATAAAAAGCGAAAGAACATAATGCAAGAATTCCCTCCTTAAGCATTGCCTTTTTATAAATGATTCAAACAGGAAGCAGCTTCCCAGAAAAAAGTCTCTTCCATTGAAGAAACTACCATCTTGGGAAGGGCTGGGTATAAAACTTTTCTTTGCCCCTTTCCAGAAAGTCCAAGCATTCATTAGGTAAACCACAAACAAGACCAACTTTGAAATACTTTGTTCCAGGCTGAATTCTGCAGTCCCAATGCCAGCCTTTGTGGATCGTGCTCTAGGCAGCTCACGGCACACCGCTTCTGATGACAATACATTCAGAGATCCCCGAGCAGTCTGGTTGTGCAGGGACTCAGGTATGCACTAGGACAGTCATCCAACATTGTGCTGCCTGACAGGACCTGAAGCACTTCTTCTGAATATGTATAATCCCTGGTGAGACCTCAGCACTATCATTGGCACATATGTAACACTTTTAGGGGCATATTTACAGGACCCATTCACCTCCTTGCACCACACTAGCATGATCATTCTTTTTTGCTAATGTGACATTAAAGAGGCAATTTCCCCATGCCATATTTACAAAGTGGCGCAATGCATGCACTGTGCCACTTTGCGACCCCTTGCACTATGTTATCAGGCATAATGTATGCAAGAAAGGAGTTTTGGTGCAAGGAGAACCGAAAAAATGGTGAAGTGAAATTTCAAACATTTCACTGCACCATTTTTTCCATCATTTTTAAAGCCTGCTCAGAGAAGGCGTTAAAATGAGCCACCCATTATACTCAGTGTGCCTCCCTGTGCTTTGCTACACTAGCGTAAAAAATTTTTTACGCTAGTGTAGCAAAGCACCACAGCAGTGTTACAAATGTTGATGCTATTGTGCTAACAACCGCCATGGTGTGCGGTATTGTAAATAAGGCACAACCACGCTGTTGATCGATGCCATGGGGGGGGGCGCAAGAAAAGTGGTGCATCATCTGTAATACACCGCTTTCTTGTAAATATGCAGTTAAATCCTTTTGTACATGAAATTTGAAACACACTTGTAGTTCTTTTGTATCCGATGTGACATGTCTTAGATCTTGGCCAAATCACCTAACGTTCCATAATTGCAACTGTATTAAGAATCAGTTGTTATTTTTCAATAAATCACGTTTTCTATTTTATTGTACCTTTTATCACAAAATAATAGTTCTACTGAAGAAAAGCACTGCCAGATATTATAGTGCATTTCCATATTTATTTACATCATTCCTCATGGAAGCATTTGTGTATCACTCTGCATTTGTTCCGTTTATTTGGGGAAGCCTTCTTTTCTAGGAGGCTTCTCCATTCAGCAAAGCATCTACACATTCCAATGTAAGCACTCTCCAGAAGACAGAGGCTAATGAAAGGACTCAAGAAAGTTCATGGCAAAATATTTGGCAGAACAGTAATTCTACCTAAACCCAGAAATGAAAATAAGAGCAGGTCAGAAAAACTTGCTACTGTAATCAGCCTTCTACCTCATGGTGATCGTGTATTTGTCATCTCTTGGACGGCTGTGGTTGGCTCGTTGTGTACGTTCCTTCCACTGGTGAATGAAGGGGAATTCTGCATTTTTGTGCAATATGCTGGGTCCATCTAAATTAAAATGAGATTGCCCTTGGGCCACACGGCCTTATATCTTTACGATAGTCTATGAACCCACCTTCCAACACATCATCTTGGCTGTGATATCAAGGGCCAGATTTGCTATGCCCTTGTGGCATCCTTGTGACAGGAACACAAAGCAATCCAAGGACTGAAGAGAGATTTACTAAGCCATGGAAAGCCACCTTGGATGACTTAGTTAATCTAGAGTAACGAAAGATAGAGCAAATTGCTGCCTTGCATTGCTCTGCATTTGGAAGGCCAGGGAGGAAAATGGGCATTCACATGCATCCACCTATGGATTTCGATGTAACCTCAGATTCACTAAGGGCAGTAAACCCAGGATTGCGTCAAAATGGTATGCCTTCATAACAGAGGAGTAAGGAGAAGAAATTTCTTTATTTCTCCTAATATTCTCTTTCTATGTGGCCTGCGTTCTGCAGTGCGCGTAAAAAGACTAAAATACCTCTATGTATTGTTTTTGTGCAAGAATGTGTCCCTTTCTGCACAAAAACAATCCTGCCCGTGACACAGGCACACTTGCACCATGGCACAAGGGTGCCTGCATTGGCATTAAGCAGCATTCAGAGCACCAGCGCAAGGAGAGAGCAGAAATGTGAAATATCTTAGTAAATATGGGGCATTCCTGCTCTCTTCCCATCATGCAGTGCAGCAAGTGGCCCTGCTGCGTTGCATGACATTTTGATAAATCTGGCCCCTATTTTCTGTAGGGGAGGAACTGACTACTGTTGGAGGTATCAGCTCCCATGAAGCGGATTGTTACACAAAGTAAATGCTACTCATTAAATATGGTACAGACACTGCTGTCTCAGTCACTGAAATAGCAGCTTGAGCTTTCACTTGTCAGCTCAGCTGCAACCAACTGGTCAGTTGAAGCAGAAACAAAAGAATACAATTGAATTCATGCTTCTATATGCATGTTACTTCACAATGGACCGCTAACATCAGTTTGAAAAAATAACTTTTTCCCCCAAGTTCCTTTTGTCATATAATGTCAGGCAAATCGGGCTGACTCTCTTGGATGGAAGCTAATGACCACATTCCTAAACCACTGCACATGAAACGAGTGTTGTAATCGATGTCACTGGTGGCACGTCCTGCATCTGAGCTTCTGACACCGGACAGTATAACAATTGAAGACTGAAGAGATGTTTTATGTGTGACCCTGTGTTAAGGACAGAGCACAGGCCGTCTGACAGTTTTGAGTTTATTGCAAAATCCACTGGATTATAACATGGTGAGTGAATGAGTACTAACTCAATATGGGGTGCTGAGGAGTACATAGAGAACAGAAACGTATCTGTTGTTCACAACGACTTATTAATGTTTTCCTCCTGGGCATTATTTATGACATAATAAGCGGAAAGCAAGCTCTATTTTCTTTTTACAAGCATAATCTGACGTCTGGACGTGCCTGTAATAAGACAGGTACATCACTGTGCAGGTGTAATATTTGATGCTGAATGAGTAGTGACTTGATCGTGCTGCTCATAATTCTCCTGTCTCTGAGAGCTTCTTCTGCCTTCAGGACTTCACCGATGGGGTCCCCAACAACTAGCAATGGAAACCACAGACGGGACGTGGGCCTGCTCATACATCGGAAGACCATGCCCCCAGAGCTGTGGCAGGAGACAGCCCAAAGTGGTACGGCCTCACCTCTCCCAGAGTCGTTTTAAGGCATAGGAGAAGTGGGCCATTGCCCACGGACCCTGCATTTCACTCGGCCTCCTGCTAAAGTGAGAGATAAAAACGAAAGTATTTCCATATACAGTGCGCTCCTACATGCCCTGTTGCCCTCTGGCAGTTTTGACTTCAAAAGCGTTAATTCATTGTAATGTTTTGTAATTTATACATGAAAGTGCCAACTTCCAGTCTCTATATATCTGAATCTAAGAGTTCATTTTATTTTAGAAAATTGTAACAGTTCTATAGTCATAATCAGCTTAGCTGATTTGTACAGTTCTTTATGCCTTATGTTGGTTTACCAATTGTCTCCGCACATGTCTGTATAGGACTGCAGCAACCCATAGAGAAAGCCTTATAATGAAAAGTTGTGTTACTCAAAATGCATTGAAGAAACCAAAATGTGGATTAGGTTGTCATAAATGCTTTTCACAGATAGTGAAAGGTAGCACTTTTGCTACCAACTTCCAAGTAAAAAACAATTATAAAAAACAATTCAATACATTGTACACTAGGATGTTTTTAAAAAATGTGTTACAAAACCTTTGCGCTCACAGCTCCGTACAGGGTAACACAGCGCGCAGAAGCATAATGTACATGGATGGACTTTTTATACACAAACCTTTAGCAGTGGAGTTTTTCCTGCAGTACTTATATCATAATAAACTCCCAGACAGAAAATGTAATTACCAGGGTGTGCTTATAGAAGGAACTTCGTATCAGTTCACAGAAGCAGAAGTCCTAACAGAATAATGGGCTGCCTAAAACAGTTTCTTCTTTTATTTTAACAACTGGGCAGGCATAAATGGAAAACTAGAATGGAATATGGTGCGTTCCTGCCTTTTCCCTGGCAATCAGTGAAGCACAGCAAGGTGACTTATAGCGCTACACTGTGTGACTTGGACATAAAAAAGGCCCTTGATGTGCAGTGTTTTCTTGACTAACCCTAGCCATCCTGCTCCCCGGAAATTACATGCATGGCAATTATATTAAAACAATGCACTTTCTGTGAAATGCTTCTCTCTTCATTTCATAGGAACACTCCTATCGTACCCCTTTTTCGTTAACTCTCTCACTGACCTCTCTGCCTACATCTGTATACTCCCTCACTGTTGCTTAACTTTCCTCCTAACTCATTGCTCACTCTCTACCTCACTGGTCTGATTTCATTTGCTTTTTCTGAATCTATCCTACATCTAATTCACCTTCTCAACCTCTTTTCTCAGTTTACCTCACTGCTGTTTTGCTCAACTACATTATGCCACCTCTGTGAGCCATCTCTTTACTTCACTGTGTTTTTTTTCTCACCACTTTCTTTTGTCTCTCTTCCTCACATCTCTCACATTATTTGATCTAGCTCTACCTCACTACTTTTGCTCACTACTCTTCACTTTATCTCCTCGTTAATTTCCTACCTTACCAGTCCATATCTTTTCTCGCTTACAACATTGGTTCCTTCTAACTCATATCTCTCACTCCTTTGCTTCTTTTTCCCTCCCTCCCTCTTTTTCTCCACCATTCTCTTATTTCTCTATCATTAACTCCTTTCTCTCTCACACACATATTGCTCTGCTCTATCTCTCCTCTGTTTATTCATCTCCGTACCTCATCATGTCACTGCATCTAATTCTACCTCACCCTCTCTTGCTCCATCTTCCTACCAACCTTGCCTCTCCTTCTGTACTTCACCTACATCTCCATAATTTTGCTTGTTTTCATTTTCCTTTCTATCCGTCCACCTGTCCTCCGTCCCACTACTCTTTTTACCTGGCTCAATGTCTCGAACATATTTGTATTTTGTTCTTCTACTGCATGTCGTGCTTTCTACCTTGCCCATCCATCTCTCAAAACATCAAGGGGCCTATTTATACTCTACTTGCGGCAGATTTGTGTCATTTTGTTTTACGCAAATTTGGTGCAAACCTAACACCATATTTATACTTTGATGCCCGACCCCGCGAACGCCGAAATTCCGATGTGTGCGTAATTTTCTAGATGCGTGAAATCGCCTTGCGTTAATGACATGCAAGGTAGGCGTTCCCGTCGAAAAAATGACTTAAACACCCGTGTGCCATATTTATCCAACCTCACAAAATTGCCAGATGGCTGGGAGGCAGAGGCGGAAAATGGCGCACAGCCCGATTTGCGTAAAAAAATAACACCTGGGTCAGGGCAGGCGTTAAAATGGGGCAAACACACCAGTACTTAAGGAAAACACACAGAAGCAACATCAGAGCTCCAAAAGGAAGACATGGAGGTGCTATTCATCCAGCATGCATGAAGACGCAGAGCACAGGACCAAGAGCAGGGACCCCAAAGGCAACACAGAAGGCAGGAGAGGATATTCAGGACCAGGACAACCCTTCAGGGCCTCAGGGAACTTGACATCATCCAGAGGTACAGACTAAACTGGCAAGCCATACAGCAGCTGTTGTGCAACATTGAGCCACAGTTGGCACCCAGCGTGCAGACACCCCACACCATTCCACCAGAGACCAAGCTGCTAGCTGTCCTCCACATGTTGGCAAGTGGCTCTTTTCAAACCACTGGTGCCCTGGTTGCCGGGATCTCACAGCCCTCATTCTCTGCCTTCCTACCCCAGGTACTGGATGCTATCATCTCCCTCACACCCTGCCACATCAGCTTCCCCAACACACAGCAGAAGCAGCAGGAAACCAAACAGGGCTTCTACCAGACCAACGGCTTCCCACACATGCCTGGTGCCATTGTCTGCACACATGTACAGATTGTGCCACCTGCTGCAACCGAGCATCTATACCGCAATAGGGAGCACACACACACCATCAATGTGCAGGCCATTGTGGATCACCAGGGATTGATCACCAACATCGTGGCAACGTATGCTGGGAGTGTTCATGATTCATTCATCTTCCGCCACTGCACCATCAAGCAACACTTCCAGGATGGACGATATGGAAATGGCCTACTTGTTGGTAAGTACAGAAAACTAGTTGTATATACACAGCACAGCAACCCTGTAGGACACACAACACATACGCCACCACATTGACACGTGGCCAGGAAGACACTGAGGTTGTGACACTGCTAGTCATGTTTGATATCCTAACCCAATGGGATACGCACCTAGGGACAAATGACAGATGCAAATAACAACAGATGCCACTCTAGAGCCACACAGGACCAATTTAAAACCACACAGTGACAATGACATGGCCTTAACTGGCAGTACAACTTGGAAAATGAACTTTCCAACATCACATCAATAACACTCAATCACACACCCTTCCAAGCAATACGTACTGTGTAAGGGGTGCGTAATGTGTTTTGCTGCAGGTCAAGCACCTTGAAACACATAGCATGATGATGATGACTCTAATGAATGGGACATGGAATCATTGAGGCTGTACCAACATCTCACATCACTCCAGGGGTGACATTGCCCTCTGCCAATAAGGAAGTGGTCTGTGCTAAGAACACATATTGATGTGACAATATTGCAAAGTGCACATTGCTACACATACGGATTGAGACAATTACACATATACACAACAGATGCATAGGCATTTGGACCTTCTGACAATTAAACCTTCACCCCCACAACCAAGTTAGCCACCTTACCTGGACCAGGCTCAGTAGTGTAGGTACACGTTTGAACATGAGCCAACTCAGTGAGGGCACAAAAATAAGTTTGCATAGAACTTGTCACACATGGGATATTAGTGCATTGTCAATTGTCAACACTTCAGTGCTGCAAACTTATGGAGATGTGGTGTACATTGTACACTAGCCAAATCAAAGGGCCTCAGTGTTGTTTTTCACATGGTATTGAATATGTTGAATTGGATGGGATGTTCAGGCCACATAGTACAACCACCACTGTGGAATTCATTCTGTGTGTGGAAGTATCATGTCACCCGCAGTGAAGACACATGGGCACCTCTTTCACATGACATAATGCATGGGAGTACACAATGTACTGCAAGTGTACAAATATACCACTGATATCCGGTCAATCAGCCAAACACCAGTTTAGATAACGAAACAACCCAATGCTGATGGTACATCCTGGAAGCCTAGGATTCCACACAATAACACAAACACAGATGAATCACAGACAACACAAGATAACAACTGCCATGCAAAGTGATAATCATGGTGCAAGCTCCATCAAAATTGTTTCACTCATTTTCTCTTTCAGCTGATCAGGGGTATGGGATCCAGCCATGGACCATGACCCCATTTGCCAACCCAAGCACAGCATCAGAGCGTACCTATAATGAGGCACCTCAGAGAACATGCACCATAGTAGAGAGGACTTTTGGCATCCAGAAGTCAAGATTCAGGTGCCTCAACATCACCGGAGGCAGCCTCTTAAATTCACCTGAAATGGTCTGCATGATCATTTTGACCTGTGCCCTCCTGCACAACATATGTGTAAGGAGGAACATTCCCCTCTATGAACAAGAGCCACAAATGCCTGAAGAGGAGGATGTTGTCCATCAGCATGAGGGGGACCATCCAAACACTGCAGCAGGATTTCGTCGGAGACAACACATCGCACAAAACTTCTTTTAACTCTAGTCACCATCAACACTGTCTTACCATATGTCATTAAACACCTCATTTAATCACTAAATCATGGTCTGGGTAATTATTTATGCATCACATGATCCCTAGGAATCATAATCAGAGTTAGCCGCATGAAGCATTGCAGTAATGCAGATTAGGATACTGAAAAAGCCACATCACATTTGATGGGTATGAATGTACACCCCACTTCACACACAGTGTAGATGACATATATCGTGTCCATTTCACATTTGAAGGGCAATATCGGAGTAGCACAGCTATGGCACACATCCATGTCGGCAACATGGTTCATTGTAGCATATGGCAGACAACTAAGACACCATCAATCATAAGTAAAAAAACTGCTTCCTACATGAGGCAGTGGATGTGCCATTGCATTGGTAACAGTAATGTATGTCCAGACCTTTGACAGCAGCAAGTGTGACATCAGCTATCTTTGCAAGAAGCATGTCTGACAAGACATCAATGTAAGCTGCAAATGGATAACACAAGTGCCCCAGGTATGACAAGCATTGCTCACAAGACATGCCCTGCTCATGCCATCCCAGGTCATAAGTCCCGCCACAGACATGTATTCAGTCTCTCCCCACCCTTCTCTAGGGGGCCCTGTAACTCTACTATTTGTAACTTGATAATCCTTCATTTACACACACCCAGACTCACATTCTTACTCCAGAGTGCTTCCCTCTTTAGTACGGCATGCCATAATCCTAGTTCATCTGTCTGAATGGACTTCAGGTCCAAAAATGCACTGTCTGGTAGTCTGTAGGACCTGTAATCACCTGTCCATTACTTCACATGTGAAAGGTACTGTTGGCCCTTTGAATTTGATTCTCACATACAGGACTTGTGAGAGACTGAAGCTGCAAACACCTGTGAGCACTTCCATGCAGACCAGCCATTTGAACTTGCACTGCCATTGCTGCTGCCTGGAACTGCTGAGAAGCTGCCATTTAATGTATATCCTTGTTGTGCATTGCCGTATAACTCACTTGTGTAACACAGCCCGTTGGTTATTGTGTAACGTTGCAGCCCACAGCACAAATTCTGTTTTTTATTTTCCACAGTGTTGTTCCAGCTTTTCCCAATCAGAGTCTGCTCACTGTGCATTTGCCTTGTTCATGTTAGTTCCTAACAGAGCCTGCATCCTGTTAGCCTGATTGGTTCCTGTCTTTGTGTTACCATAGAGGTTCTCTGTGGCTTAATTTGTCTCATAGTTGCTTTCCATGCCCTCACTTTCCTCCTGGGGTATTGTGTCTGGTAGGTCTACGATGTAGCCACAAATATATTGTACAGTGTAATCAGTTTACTTATCGTATCATGGTCTAGGACATGTATTCAAATAGCCTAATCCCGGACCTATCCCTTGTCTGGGTTTCATGTATGCATGAGTGACAAACAGTGACATTGTACTATGGCTGTATGCATGGATTGGGTGTGGTGCCTCCAGCACAACAAACAATGTTTGCCAATGTTCATGAAAGGACAAAACATTTTTGTGCCCTGACGGTCTACACACAGATTCACATTGGCTGCAACCCAATGATGGTGCTTGCATGGTGACTAGCTGTGAGAATAATCAGCACAGAGGCACTGATGTTCCCTGTTGCATTGGGAATTTTAGAGGCCACCCTGTGTACAAATTTTGGGATAAAACCTGCCGGGTTCTATTTACTGATCCATTACGTTTGTGAGCACATCAAGGTTGCCCTGTTGTCAGCTTCATAAAACTTCTGCAGTGCCATAGCTGGACTGTCCCCATGTGTGTTGTCGATTCCTCTTTGGCTTTCGGTCAATTCTGCTTTGAAGGATACTCTGTTAATGCCGGGAATGGCTCCACAGACTCATGACTGGACCTGCACGTCACTGTGACAACATAGACGCCAATAATGAACCAGGGTACACATGGCCACACACTTGAACTGGACACTTTTGTGCAATTAACCACTGAAAATTTGTGAACACATGCAGCTTGCTCTGCTGGTCCTCCACTGCCACACAAGAAACATAGGTCATATATATGACTCAAACTGTGGAGTGACATAAAATTTTTGGATTGGTTTTGGGTCTCTGAGTCACAAACACTGTACCTACATAGCATTTTCAAATGCCTGACTCATGAGTAGTATACAAACAAGTGACCAGGATGTGGTATCCAATATTCCTGTACATGTGATGGCTTACTCATTGCCATTATCAACCGTCCTCTATCTATCCTGTGCATAGTTTGTCATGGGAGATATTTTGTCCCAAATGTCAGGGAAGTTCACACAGCATTAGATGCTACGCGTATGACAAACACAAATCCTGACTCATTTCTACACTTTATAGCATCTGATGTTTAACCACATTTATAACACATGCATACAAGCACATTAATGAAAGCACGTCTTGTGACATTCACACAGAGGCCCAACAACAATTGAAATTGCCAGTTCACAGACATTTACACACAGGCCATGAGTGGATGTATTAAGTTGCGTAGCCTTGCTATCCTCTATTGACGCGCAACCTGCTCAAACTGGGTAATACCAATTTTTATTCAAAATGTTTGGGTAGCTGTTGCATCAGTGAAGAGTGCTCATCCGGTACAACAACATGTGTATCATGGTCCGCAGTAGTGTGGTCTGCCACATATGCCCAAACACTGGAACACACAATGCAGGTGCAAACAGCCTATCTCTGTACAGTTACAGCTTTCATGTACGTTACAAATAAGAGAAATGACACAAACACAGTAAAAGACAGATATTTTGACACAAACGAGTCAAAAAAGATGCACATGCATCAGAATTCACCACATATGCATTGAAAAATGATGCTCACAACCATTATTCATTCAATAGGCAAGAGCGGTAATTCCTACACTGTACCCCATGAAATTGATTACCAATGTAAAATATTTGGAACTATGAATGCGGGGGAATTTTGAAGCATTTGCGTCAAAAGAAATTGACGCACAGCCCATAAGCATCATAAAATGTTCACCCATCATAAGAAAAACACACCACATTTGAGACAGGAAGTGATGTAATAGGATATCCTGTTTACAGAAATGGTACAGTGGGTGTACTTTCACTTTCACTTTGCAGTCTGTAATTTTTTGAGACTGTGTGGCTGTGCTGAGAGCTTTGTCTGTCCAAATTGTGCTTTTGTCTCATGTGTGCCATCCTATTTGTCATCTGTTGTTTTAGTAATTGTCTCAGTTGTTCATTGTAAGTGTGTTTTTGTCATACTTGGGCCCTCATTACAACTTTGACGGGCGGCGGAGGCCGCCCGCCAAAGTTGCGCCGCAGGAATACCGCACCGCGGTCTGAAGACCGCGGCCGGCATTCTGAGTTTCCCGCTGGGCAGGCGGGCGGCCGCCTTAAGGCCGCCCGCCAGCCCAGCGGGAAACAACCTTCCCACGAGGACGCCGGCTCGGAATCGAGCCGGCGGAGTGGGAAGGTGCGACGGGTGCTACTGCACCCGTCGCGTATTTCACTGTCTGCTATGCAGACAGTGAAATACAAGCGGGGCCCTCTTACGGGGGCCCCTGCAGTGCCCATGCCATTGGCATGGGCACTGCAGGGGCCCCCAGGGGCCCCGCGACACCCCCTACCGCCATCCTGTTCCTGGCGGGCGAACCGCCAGGAACAGGATGGCGGTAGGGGGTGTCAGAATCCCCAAGGCGGCGCAGCATGCTGCGCCGCCTTGGAGGATTCTGACGGGCAGCGGAAAACCGGCGGGAGACTGCCGGTTTTCCTGCACTGACCGCGGCCAAAGCGCCGCGGTCAGAATGCCCTAAGGGGCACCGCCAGGCTGTCGGCGGTGCTCCCGCCAACCGCGAGCCTGGCGGTCACAGACCGCCAGGCTCGTAATGAGGGCCTTGGTGTCTTATTTTGTCTTTGTACTGTTGGGAGTGTGTAGTGTGTATTGTTCATTGGGGGATTGTTGGGCTGTTTGTGGGTTACTTAACTTTCATTTTCCTCCCTCCTTTCCCTGTATTTTCCTCTGTACCCTTTCCTATAAATATTATTTTGGGCATGTTGGGTAGGCCACGTCTGGGGAGAATGGGTGAGGAGGAGCTGGGGGCATTCATTTGGCTGGTGTGCCACTTCTTCCCCCCTGATGATTGAGGCTGATGGAAGGGGTATAAAACGGAGGCGAGGAGGCTCAGGTGGTCAAAGGTGCTGTACCACCTGAGGAGAATTTTCAACACACCGCGCAACGACCACCAACTCAAGCACCGCTGGGCTGACCTTGTTGCCAGAGAGCAAGACCTGCTGGACCACCTGGGTGTGGTGATTGGTGGCCCTGTTGGTGAGTACAATTCAGACTAATGTGCACTTATGACAGTATCAGATTTGTTTTTGGACATGTAGAGTGCAAGTTAAATATACAGTGACCCTGATTTATACAATATTTGCTACTCATTACCGTCATTTGTTGACGCAACAGCTGTATATACTTACAAAACACAACTTGATCTTGTAAATTAGTGCTGCTTTGACGTCAATAGATGATGGGAATGCGGCTCAAACATATATTATATTCATGGTCTGTGATTGTTCCAAGAAAGAGATGTATTTCACAAGCTAAAGGAAGGAATTAATGTGTTCCCCAATTATTTGGAATACATGTCTGAACTGTATTCCCGGCCATACGTACAAAGTTCTTCCTAACCTCTGGTGATATCTTAGGCTGATAATTTGACTTGCTTTGTGCCGCAATTTAATTAGAAATCGATGGCAAAGTAATGTTCACAGGTTCATATCTATATGCTTGGCGCTACTTTCCATTGCTGTAGCTTAAACATGAAGCAAATGCTACAAATTGAGGAATAAAAAATATCTTTGTCCCTCTGTTCATTGTCCCTGTGTGTTGTAATTTGCCTTGGGCACAATAGCTGGAACAGAGCTGATGCATTTGCCATCTGTGTCACTTTATAGCCATGCAATTCTCATAAGTTATTGGGTCATCATGTGATTCCTGAAGTTGGTGATTGCATAGTCACCATTTATTACTTGGATGATGTTGTGCAAGGGACCCCTGACCGATTCCATCATACATACAAAGTGCCCAAATACTTTGCTACTTTATATTTGGTACACCCCTGCTGATCTAGTGCAGCATATGTACAATAACTAACTTCCCAGTATGAAGGCTATCACAGACATTGGTGTATGCTAAGATCAAAAGACCAGCATTCCTGTGACTGCTGTCATTCCCAAGGTGCATACAAATTTAAACCTACATCATCAAGATTCCCACAGTAGGACATTTGCTAAACCGTGTTTCAATAATGGCACTGTGTCAGTTTGTTGTATACCCGCAGATCACCTAACTTGGCTAATGTAAGATGATGAATGTGGCTAACTGTGAACTTCTATACCCGATATGGGAACACAGGGCCATGAGTGACACATTACAGGTGCAATGAAAACACCCGTACCCATGCATTCTGTCACGGATGACCAAAATAGACACTGTCAGCATATATTTCTTTGTTGTATTAATTTAGATAAATTGCCAATCCATGTTTAGCGTCAGATTGTCGTCAAGTAACAAACAGGATCCCAGCCATAATGGTGTCATAGGGGGCATATCTGGCTCAGTGTACACTGTCAATGTAGCATATGTAACCTACAGACAACACAGGCCCACATGTAATGGACCGTAGAAAGCATAATAATTCATGAGCTAAACTCAACCCACATGAGCATCACACAGTAACTGATTGTTCCTTGATGCACAAGGCACAATACCTGAGTGACTGGTATTTGCAGTGCACCAG
Source organism: Pleurodeles waltl (assembly GCF_031143425.1). Taxonomy (NCBI): domain Eukaryota; kingdom Metazoa; phylum Chordata; class Amphibia; order Caudata; family Salamandridae; genus Pleurodeles; species Pleurodeles waltl. The sequence goes on along the minus strand of NC_090448.1, from coordinate 859,342,857 downwards.
GAACATGGCTTTGCATGTCTCTCATCACAACAGATGAAGAATCGGCAACCAATTAAGGAATCATGTTTGTCAACACATGATTGTTAAGGCCACTGCATGTGTGCATATGTGTGTGTATCACTCATTGGAGTGACAGGGTCAATACATGTTTGCAGTGGTATGTCTGTTGGAGTGTCATCATGCCTGAGGGGCTGGACTGTCAGATATAATGTCACACACAGTAATTTTTTCTTCACAGTGTTGTACAGCACAGACATTGAGCACATTTCACCCTGCCATGTGTTACAGGTGGATCTGCCCCCTACACAATTAAAGAAGTGGCTCGATTTGTGGACCCAGACATATCCAGTAAGTGTTGATATTTCAGTTCTGTGTTGTGTTTGCAGCTGTTGTGTGATTGACTCCTGTGTGTTGGACACATAGCAAGGTATGATGTGCTGGAACATGATCAGATATGTGAGTTGACTGGAGTTTGACTTTTCTTTTGCCATATTTGAGTTGGACAAACAATGGCGTAGAGTCATCCTTTGGGATTGTAGTGCAGCGCTGTAGAAATTGCCATGTGAATAGGGTGACATTTGTTGTTACTTTTCTTTTAATTAAATATTTGGAGGTAGCCATTTTCATTGTTTAGTCAGCAAGTCATACCCTGAATCACACAGAACAGGGATGCTGAAGTATTGCCCACAGACTTGAGCCTCCCTGTTAACTAATGAACATGTAGGACTGTATGTTTGACTTCCTAGCAGCATCTAGCTCCACATGTTGTGGTACGTTTATGTGGAACTTGAGTAGAATGTCATAGGTGTGCATGCAGCTCAAGCCCAGACGGGTGCTTGCATCTATGTGCTTGTTTTTGGAAAGGTATCAGTGAGATCAAATGATGATGACAATTGTCCGCAATTAGGAACATAAATGTGGATGTGATTGTACAATGTTTGTGTCTATCCTATTTGGACACCCTCCTTACCTGTGGTGGACTGACAAAACCCATGGACAGCTGTCCAAACTTCCTGGCTGTCCTTGATGTTTAAATGTATGTGTTGCATGTCTATCTCTCCCTGAGGCACAGGCTTAGGGTTATGAAATATGTGTACCTAGGTGTGAGAATCCAAGTGTAGTACACAGACATGTTATTTAGCAATTTGTTTGTTCCAACCTAGGATACCCCCTCATGATTAGCAACTGCATACCATCCTGGCAATTCCATTTACAAATCACAGATCGTGTGGCCCTTGACTGCCATCAAGAAGATAGTCAGTAGTTGGCCTGTCACATGTGGAGGTCTTGCAGTATTTGTTATGTGACTAATGGCTGAACAATGATGCTTAGATCATTTAAGTAAGTACACATCTTTTTGAGCATTGCTGTGCTGTTAGATAGGACATGTGAAGGATGCGTTGGCATATACTTCCTGAGGGACACTCTGTGATCTTTACTGTGATTTGGCCTGTTTAAGCTAATTTAGAGTACTTTTTTGAATATCATCAGTAGTTGTATCACACAATGATGTAACTATTGTTTGGCTTTATCTTTTTTAACAGCACCCAATATGGATGGCAATCAGATCCGCGAATTCCAGAGGAGGGCGATATGTTACCGCAACATTCTGGATTTTGAGTCTGGGTTCCGCCACATGGCACAGCGTTATCGCCATAAGAGAGCCACAGGGGTCTAGGACATTTGCCCAAGGGGGCCCATCCCTGTCCACAACAGCCGTCACCACCAGCACCACCACTCCACTCCAAGTGGCACCAAGGATGACAGCCACCACTGCAGGTCCATCTACATCCTCCGCTCCTGGACCACTGACAGCAGCCCCTGCACCTCCCCTCCATGCATGGCACCGGCAACAGCACAACCCTCCACAACTGGCACACAGCCCACCCCTGCTGCAGTCATTGACAATGTTGATTTTAGGAACATGCAACGTGACATGCAACGGATGTTGCGCAGAATGGACAGGCTGCAGCAGGAGGTGTCCCAGATTAACAGGAGAGTGCATGGGATAAAAAATATCCTGCGGAGGGCAAAATTGTGACTTTGAGACCCTCAGCCATGATTCCCTCCCCTCCCTCCTCTTTCCTGGTTCTTATATTTAGTGGGTTTAGGAGGTTTAGTGTTAGGTTAGAATAGGCTATTACTTTAGTTAGTATAAGTGGGTTAGGGGGTGGAGGGTATGATATTTTTACATGTTTCTTTTTTGTGGGTGGGTGGGTGGTGGATGATGTTGGGGTTTTTGTGTATTAAAAAATAAAAAAAATACAAAAGAAATATATAACAAAAATAAAAAACAATATATAAAAACAAAAAAAAACTAAAAAATATAATTGTTTAGGATAAGATAGTATGGGGGTGATACTAAGTCTGGCGGGCGGCGGGGGCCGCCTGCCAGACTTCCCCCTCCAAAATACCGCTCCGCGGTCGGAAGACCGCTGAGGGTATTCTGGGTTTTGCACTGGGCTGGCGGGCGACCGCCAAAAGGCCGCCCGCCAGCCCAGTGCAAAACTACCTTCCCACGAGGATGCCGGCTCCGAATGGAGCCGGCGGAGTGGGAAGGTGCGACGGGTGCAGTGGCACCCGTCGCGAATTTCACTGTCTGCAATGCAGACAGTGAAATTCTTTGTGGGGTCCTCTTACGGGGGCCCCTGCAGTGCCCATGCCATTGGCATGGGCACTGCAGGGGCCCCCAGGGGCCCCACGACAACCCATACCGCCATCCTGTTCCTGGTGGGCGAACCGCCAGGAACAGGATGGCGGTATGGGCTGTCAGAATCCCCATGGCGGCGCAGCGAGCTGCGCCGCCATGGAGGATTCAAATGGGCAGCGGAAAACCGGCGGGAGACCGCCGGTTTTCCACTTCTGACCGCGGTCAAACCGCCGCAGTCAGAATGCCCAGCGGGGCACCGCCAGCCTGTTGGCGGTGCCCCCGTCATTTTAGCCCTGGCGGTCTTGGACCGCCAGGGTTAGAATGACCTCCCATGTGCTTAGGTTAGTATATGTTGTCCTCCATATGTCCCGTCTTATGAGGGGGTTGCAGGGTAGATGTGTAGAGTGTTTAGTTAAATGTGATAAGTAAGTTTAGCTTAGGGTAGTTAGGGCCAACAGTTGTGGGTAATGTGTAGTTAGGATAGGTTAGGTTAGTTAAGGTGTTTCCCCTAGTTTGATTATCCTTTTTTACAGTTCAATAAATATTTAGGTACTCCTTTACAGTATGTGTCATATGCTTGGGGATCAGGACCTTGGCATGGGTGAACAGTGTCACTTTAGTATTTGCATTTGTTTTCCATCCTGCATCCAAATCCCAATTGAGCTATCACATTGGCAGCTACACCAAAGTTACTTCTTTATGCATCTGCCACCCATTGCACCCACCACTCAAGGTTACTATGGTTCCCAATATATTGTTAAGTTTGGATGTATGCTTTCAATCTGTCATACTTTGAGACCAGATTTTGTCTCTGGGACACTGTGGTACGTCTGCCTGCAGCCTGATGTTCATGTGAAGCCTGATAAGGTGAGTGATGGTAAAATCTTATCTAGTACAGTATACATAACTCGCACCTATAATTTCTTACATTGTACTGCCAGGTTACTTATTTGTCCGTACACTTGTACACATCCATTCCTGCTGTATGGTGTGTGTGTGATGAAATTATTGAGTCAAATGTCACATACCTAAATATTGTCTAGAAGACGAATTTGAAGACATTGATTTTCTGTTTTGACATCCCTTGGAGCAGACTTATTCTGTCCAACACAGCATTACACTGTACATTTTCTATGTACTTCAGAAATTACCCTCAGGAAGGGAAGATGATAGTACAACCCAGACCTCAGTGCACAGATATCAGCCCACAATCTTTCAAGGCACTTGTACAGTATTGACATTCTATGGCCATTGGCAAGAGGCAAGCATCACTAATCTCCTACACAGTTGATGTGTCACATTACAAAGAGACAAAATGGTTGTGTAAGTGCTATTTATTTTAAAGTGCTGTAGTGCTATATTTACATAGTCCAGGATTGTGAGTCCATTGGTGTGGCGCCTTCTATTGTGATACTACACAATTGCAAAAGGTCATGTCATTGGACATGCTGGGTTAAAGTGTCATACAGTGCAGAGGAACATGAATTGCCAATGAGGTAGTGAGAGACAATCACAGAGCATAGTATTTAGGTAAACAGTGGGCGGGAGAACAGTGCATGTGAGCTGCTGTTGCAAGACTGGCTTGTTACGAAGCACAGGACCTAGGATATCAGTGCCCATGTGGCAATGAATAGTGCTACTGGGTACTCTTACGGGTGAAGGTGATCTGTTCCATGTCTTCATCTTCTGATGTGTGTGTCGTCTCCTCTGCCCTTGGTGGTGGTGGGTTTGAAGGGGCAACACACACTTCAGTGTTTGAAGACATGGAGTCAGAAATCCCAGTAGCTGCCAACTGTGGGGCTATTAAGGGCATTACTACAGCAAGGAGGAGCTGCTGGTTGTTAGGTTTAGCAGCTACATCACTGTGGTTTGCAGCCAGGTCGGCCCTGAAGGGGTCAATATTGCATTTGTGCACGCAGTGAAAGGTTTGGTGTGCGAGGTGTTGTGGCAACTCCCTTACTGCAGTGCTGATTTTCTTCACACTTTGTTGAAGTTCTTGCAAGATATATGTTTGCCCTTGCATGGCTGCTGCCTGTTCTGCAGATGTCATCATGCACAAACGCATCCCCTCAAGGCTGGCTGCCATATTTTGCATCCCCACCCGCACCTCCTTGGCCAGCTCCCGCTATACTCCAACTACAGTCCTCTCAAAGCTGGTGCCAGTGTCGCCAGAATCCTCAGCTGGGTTGGAGCTGGCAGGTTGTACAATTGGGGTGGTGGGTGGATCCTCTTTGATGGCTGCTACTTCTGTGCTCCTTCTTGTGACTGAAGGTGGGGTCTGGAGGGTTCAAAGGACATCTTGGAGGGTCTGCTGGCTGATGTTTTTCAGCTCGTCATCCATGTCATCAGGTAAGTCCAGGATTATCCCCAGGAGACCCTTCATCCTCTGCAATGAGATATTGTACAATTAGTGTGTCTGTGTTGTGGCATTTGTAATGTGAGTTTCCTGGCTTTCTATTAGTTGCACATTGTGATCTTGGTTCCTGTTCATTGTTACTGTCGTAAATATTGGCATTCTCCCACGCCTATGCCCCACCTGCACGTCACATGTAGTGTGGGCAGTTTGGGGAAATGTCTGCATCACGTCCTCTAGGTGTAGGTTCTGCCCAAATTGTATGTTGCCACCTTCTCATCCTACTCAACCCTCCGTCTACTTCCATTATCATGGTGTGGCCTTGCAATGGCTGTGGGTGTTCGGATGGCACTTGCACCACACTTAACAATCTGGAACTGACCCAGTCTCAGATCTTTCACATCCAGCTATATGTTGCCGATACCTAGCATATACTATGTATAGCATTGGCATGGCACAATAAGGGTGTCAGCATTGGTAGTGTGTACTGCTGATTACTCCTTCAAGAATATAAGTCATGCATGTAGTTTTAGTATCATTAAAGAGTCGTTGCTAATACTTGACCTAGAAATACTAGACCCAGGTAAAAAATGGATATCTTTCCATTGGTACTATTGCAATGGCACACTCCAGAAAGCTTGATCTGCCAGCCATCATTTATGAAAATGCAATAATGTTTGTTACAGTATTGATTAGCATCCCTGGGCTTTGAATTAATTAAAATGTGTGATAAGTAGGGGGTGCCAAAATATATCTCGTGTAGGGCCTCCAGACTGCATAAGGTATCAGTGGCCTTTTCTTTAGGGGGCATGACAAAATAAATGATCTTTCCAAGGCCTCTTGGGAAGAATATCGTAGGTAAGAATATATTTTGAAGTACTTAAAACTGTTATTTAAAAAAATACGTGTACATAATATTAGATGTTTTTGTGTTATGTTATGATTATTTTTATGATAACTATATTTTTAGTGTGTTTTTAAAGTTTGTAATATAGTTTAAGTTTTTTCATGTTTTGTCATTTTGTTGGTGGGTTATTATGTTTGAGAGAAGTGGGGTGACTTTTTTGAAATATGTAAGTTTTTCTTTAATTGTAAATAATTATACTTTTTCATTTGTTACATTGATAATTACTTATGTATTTTGCTATGTTATTAAACAAATATTTTAATAGTACTTGTTTATTAGTTAAATAGAAAATTGATGGTTTTATTTATTTGTTTTTAATAATGTGGATATCATTGATTATATTGTGGCTTTTTGTAAAATAATTATTTGACAGTGTTATATTTTTTTTAACTGTATTGTTATGTCTTTCTTTTAGTAATTTGTTTTGTAGTAATAAGGTATTAGGGTGGAAAGTATTTTAGTTTATTTTTACATTTTTAATTGGTATAATGTTTTAATAAAATTTATAATGTTAAAATACCTTTTACATATTTATGGAAGTATATTTAATGCTTGCTTTGTTATATCTATATCTTTCTATATTTCACCAAGAGCCTTTCACAGAATAAATAAGAGATCGGCCCTCTGGCAGCATCAGGTAATTAGCGTTTTTCAGTTGAGGTAGTAACAACACGTTTCAGCACAACCCTTGTTCACATTAGTAGCACCATCCATTCTACACCACATTTAAATATGCTCCACCAATAATATATCATTAATTAAACACTCGTTGTTTTTTTTTATTTGTTTCTAGTATTCACCCACTGGGGATTTTTTATTTAATAGTCTTCTGCTGGAGATCTTGAAGGGATTTCTCTTTGTCTGGCAACCCCTATGACAGTTGTATTACAATCAAGGTAACGAGGTGCATGAAGATTGCTTCAATGAATTATGAATTGATTATTTTATATGATTCTGTAATAATTATAGAAAATTGTGATGAAAATGCCTTATGCACTTAGGGGCATATTTATACTCTGTTTTTGCTGGCTTTGCGTAATTTGTTTTCCATAAATCCGGCGCAAACTCAACTCCATATTTATATTTTGATGCTAGAACCTTCTAGTGTCAAAATATTTGAGTTTTCGTTACTTCAAGGATGCGTGAAACCACCTTGCGTCACTGAGATGCAAGGTAGGCGTTCCCATCCAAAAAACGACTCAAACACCCTAGCGCTACATTTATCCAACAGGGCAAAAATGACGCACGGGTGGGATGCGGACTCGAAAAATAACACAAAGCCTGATTTGTGTCAAATTTTAACACCTGGGTCAGGGCAAACACAAAACTACTTAAGGAAAACACACACAAGAAACATAATTGCTCAAGATGAACAACATGGAGGTGCCTCTGATGCAGCATTCCAGACGATGCAGAGCACAGGACTAACAGCAGCAGCCACCACCACCCCAACATGACCCCCAAAGGCAATGCAGAAGGCAGGAGAGGGTCTTCAGGACCAGGACAACCCTCCAGGGCCTCAGGGAACAGGATATCATCCAGAGGTACAGACCCAACTGGCAAGCCATACAGCAGCTGCTGCGCCAAATTGAGCCACAAATAACAGCCAGCCTGCAGACACCACACAATATACCACTGGTGACCAAGCTGCTAGCTGCCCTGCACATGTTGGCAATTAGCTCCTTCCAAACAATGGGTGCCCTGGTTGCTGGGGTATCACATCCCTCATTCTCCGCCTTCCTTCCCATGGTCCTAGATGCCATCATCTCCCTCACAACCACCACATCAGCTTCCCCAACAAACAGCAGAAGCAGCAGGAGATCAAACAGGGGTTTTACCAAATACATGGCTTCCTGCATGTGCTTGGTGCAATTGACTGCAACCATGTCCGGATTGTACCACCTGCTGCAACAGAGCATCTATACCAGAACAGAAAGCACACCCACTCCATAAATGTGCAGGCCATACTTGACCACCAGGGATTGTTTACAAACATCTTGGCCAAGTATCCTGGGAGCGTACATGATTCCTTTATCTTTCGCCACAGCACCATCAATCAGCACTTCCAGGATGGACGATATGGCAATGGCCTTCATGTTGGTAAGTCCATAAACCTAGCAATGTACACAGGGCACAGCAACCCTGTAGGACACACAATACATTCACCACTACATTGACACGTGGGCAGGAAGACACTGAGGTGTGACACAGGTAGTTAGGTTGTACACACTGACATATTGGGATACACACCTATGGACAAATGACGGCTGCTAATAACAATAGATGCCACTCTAGAGCTACAAGGGACCAATGTCAAAGCACACAGTGACAATGACATGGCCTGCACTGGAAGTACAACTTGGAAGATGAACCATTTACTATTACATTAGGTCACATAGTCAATCCCACACTCTCCCAAGCAATAAGTACTGTGGAAGGTGTGTGCAATGTGTGTTCCTGCAGGTCAACCACCATGAGACACATAGCATGATGATGCTAACTCACATGTAGGTGACATGGAAATAATGAGGCAGTCACAACATCACACATCACTCCTGGGGTGATGTTGCCAGGTAGCAATAAGGAAGTGGACTGTGCTATGAACAGATATTGATGTGCCATTAATGCAAACTGCACACTGCTGCACATACTGAAAGAGCCAATTGTCCATCAAAATAATAGATGTACATGGAGATGGCCCTTCCTGCACAGATACATCCACCTCCACAAGGCAGTTAGCCAGGTCACCTGGAGCACGTTGGGTAGTGTAGGTGCACAGTTGCAAATGAGCTACTGGCAAAGGGAACTACAAAGGCATACATAGAACCAAGTCACACATTGGACAATTGTGCATTGTCAATACTGAACACCTCAGTGCTGCCAACTTAGGGAGATGTGTTGGGCATTGTCACCAAGCCTAATCAAAGGGCCTCACTTCTGGATTTCATCTGCAATGGCATATGTCTAAGTGGATGGGATGTCCAGGCCATGTAGTGCAACCTTGTTACCACCACATCGGAATCTATGGTGTGTGTGCAATTATCTTGTCCCCTCCAGTGAAAGCTCACTAAAACAAGTTGCTCACTACACAACGCATGGTACATACATACTGAACTGCAGTTTGGAAACAAAACCATAGATATCAGGTCAATGAGCCAAACACAAGTTGTCAAGTCAAACAACCCAATGCAGAAAAAAACTCACAGCAGCCCAGGATCTCACACAATGCCGCAAACACATATGAGTCACAGACGACACAAGATATCAACTGCCATGCTACATGACATTTCTGGTGCAAGCAACAACAAAATACTTACTCCTATTTTCTTTTTCAGCTGATCAGGGTTACGGTATCTAGCCATGGATCATGACCCCATTCCCCAACCCAAGCACAGCAGCAGAGCGTGCCTACAATGAGGCACATCTGAGGAAACGCACCATTGTGCAACTGACCTTTGGCATCCTGAAATCCAGATTCAGGTGCCTCGACGTCACAGGAGGCAGCCTCCTATATGCCCCAGAAATGGTCTGCAAGATCATATTGACTTGTGCCATCCTGCACAACATTTGTGTTAGGAGGAACATCCCCCTATATGTACCTGAGCAAGAACTGCCTGAGGAGGAGGAGGCGGATGTTGCCAGGGAAAATGAGGGGGAACATCCAAACACAGCTGCAGGAACGTGCCGCAGACAGCAGATTGTTCAAAACTTTTTTCACCAATACTCACTCTAAACACATTGTTAGGATATGTAATTAAACACCGCACTTTATCACACAAACCTGCTCTGGTTACTTATTTCTCCATCACATGTTCTTTAGGAATGTGAGTATTACTTCAGGCAGCATGTCACAAAGACAAATCTGACTACTTCTGAGGCAACATCACATGTGATGCGTATGATTGTACAGCAAATATCACACACATATTAAAAAAAACATCTTTTCAATTTCACATATGAAGGACGAAATCATATGACCACAACATATGACACACATCCACTTTGCCAACATGGTCTACTGTAGCACATGACACACAACTATTACATGTCCAATCATAAGGTAAATAAGCGCCTCATACATGAGGCAGTGGATGTGAATTATCAGTGGAAACAGGAATGTCTGAACAGACCGCTGACATTAGTAAGTGTGACACCTGCAATCTCTGCAAGGGGCTTGTGTGACAAGGGGGCATCATTTGTGAAAATGGATAGCATGAGTGCCCCAGGTATGACAAGCAATGTTCACAACACAAGCCCTGTGCAGACCATCCCTGGAAATCAGTCCTGCCACTGCCATGTGTTACGTCTCTGTCCTCCCCTCTCTAGTGGGCGCTGTAAATGGACTATCTGTACCCTGGGAATCATGATTAACACTCACCCAGACTCCCATTCTGACTCCTGTTTGCTTCTTTTTTCCATATGGCATGCTATAGAAGAAGTGCATGGACTTCAGGTCCCATAATGCACTGTCTAGTAGACAGTAAGACCTGTAATCTTCTGTCTGTAGCTTCCTATGGGAAAAGTCTGGTTGTTCCCTTATACTGGATTCTCTCCTCCAGGACTTGCGAGAGACTGAAGCTGCACACACCCGTGAGCTCTCTCGTGCACCCCAGCCATGTGATTCTGCCCTGGCGTGCTGCTGTCTGGAATAGCTTAGAAGTTGCCATTCCCTGAAGCTCCTCGTCATGCATTGGAGTACAATTCATTTGTCTACCCGAGCTCTTTTTGGATTGTATTACAGTCTTGAATATGCCTGAAGCTACTCTCTGTTTACACAGTGCTGTTTCTGCTTGTTCCAGTCAGACTCTGTTCCTTGTTTCACAGCCTTGTTCATGTTTGTTTCGGGCAAAGTCTGCTTTCTGTTACCCAGATCTGTTCCAGTCTTTGCCTCAGCCAGAGCCTGTTCCCTGTGCCTGTCTTTGCCTCCTAGTTGGTTCCCTTGCCCTCTGTTTCCTCTTGGAGTATCGTGTCTGGTAAGTGTACCATCAGTCTTCACCTGTATAGAAGTGTTTAACTTTGAATTTGTTCTGGCACCTGGTTTCCAGGAGGCTAATCCAGCCCCCATTCTTTGTCTAGTTTTGCATGTAGTCATTAGTGCCTAACAGTGACAGTGTGCTATGGCTGTATTTCAGGATTTGTTACTGTGTCTCCAGCCTGACAAACAAGTGTAGTCTCGTGTATGTAAGGACAATCCATGTTTGTGCCCTGAGGGTCCAGACAAAGATTTACTTTTGCTGCCACCTTTCAATGGGGCTTGCGTTGTGACTAGCTGTGAGATTAATCTGCACAGAAGCACTGACGTTCCCTGTTGCTGTGGGAAGTTCAGAGCCCTACCCTGTGTACAGTCTTAGTGATGCGCCCTGCATGTTTGTCCATTATTGACCTGTTACATATTTGTCCACACTAAGGTTGCTCTGTATTCACTCTTCGGTATTATCTGCCTTACTATAGCTGCCCTATCACCTTGTATGCCTTTAGCTGCTCTTAAGCTTTAGGACAGATCTGCCTTGCAAGATACTATGTGAACTCAAGGGTTGCCCCAACAGACTCCTGACTAGACCTGCACAAAACCGTAACACCAGGGAGCCCAACACTGACACAGGGTACACATGCCCACACACTTGAACTGGTCACTTTTGTGCAATTCACCTCTGAAAATATGTGAGCACATGAAGCCAGGGCTGCAGGTCCACCACAGTAACATGTGTAACATAGCTAATTTTCATTAGTAAAACTGAGGTGTACATAACAATTTTATGATTGTTGCAATTTTATGAGTGTCGCAAACACTGTACCCACCAAACATGTACAAATGGCCGACATATGGGTAGTATACACACAAGTCACCATGAAGTCGTAGCCAACAATTAATGACATGTGACGGTAACATATACGACATAGCCCTCATCAGCCATCCTCAATCATCCCTGTGTATTGATTGTCGTGGGAAATGTAATATCCCCAAAGTCAAACAACTACACACATCAAATGAGTCAACACATATTACAAATACAGATCATGACTGTTGTACATAATTGATTGCCATCTGATGTAGATACCCATTTGTAACACATTCATACATGACCATTACACCTAGGGCCATATTTACACTTTTTCACGCAAACCAGCGCTGGTTTGCATCAAAAAATTTGCTGCTGGCTAACGACATTCCTACGCGCCAGGCAGGTGCCTTATTTATGGATTAACGGTAGCCGGTGCTGCGGGCTGGTTAGAGTAAAAAAAAAAATTACTCTAAACGGGCAGCGCAGGTGTAGGGAAGAATGGGGGTTGTGCTGCAAAAAATGGTGCAAGTCAGGTTAGAGTAAAAAATCATGGCTCTAACCGGACTTGTGCCATTTTTTGATGCACAACCCCCATTGAATTGACTTCTGTCTTAGGAAAGACAGGAGTCATGCCCCCCTGCCCAATGGCCATGCCCAGGGGACATCTGGTCATTGGGCACAGTGGCATGTAGGGGGGCCCAAGTTAGGCCCCCTATGCCTCTTAAAAAAAATACTTACCTCATCTTACCTGTACCTACCTGGGATTGGTCCCACCCATCCATGGGTGTCCTCCAGGGGTGGGCGAGGGTGGCAGGGGGTGTCCCTGGGGGCAGGGAAGGGCACCTGTGGACTGCTTCCATGGTCAGAGACCATGGAAATGAGCCCACAGGTCCCTTAACACTTGCCCTCAACCATGCATAAAAAAACGGAGCAAATCAGGCTGTGTGCCATTTTTTAAGGGACGCCCCCTCCTGTGCGTCAAAATGAGTATAAATAAGGCGCACATGCCTTAAAGTCATTTTTTGGACGGGAACGCCTACCTTGCATGTCATTAACGCAAGGCGGTTTCCTGCTTCCAGAAAATTACGCACACTGCTGAATTTTGACATTCGCGGAGTCGGGCGTCAAAGTATAAATATGGTGTTGGGTTTGCGCTGAATTTGAGTAAAACATTTTGACGCAAATTCGGCGCAAACAGAGTATAAATATGGCCCCAAATGTACTGCATGACATTCCATCAGAAGGTCACATATTGTTGTAACAGTTAATTTGCACACAAAACACACAGACCATGTCATTTATTGACGCAAAATCAGCGCAAACTTACAAATTCTAATTTTATTTTGTAACTTAGCGCCACTTTTGCGTCAGAAAATATAGGAAATGATGTGCAAAGATAGTATAAATGTGGGCCGCAGTTGCATGGTCTACCACATGTGGCCAACCACTATACCACACACTGTAGGCCATACCATCCTATCTTCTTCTAGATACAGGCTGCATGCATGTTAAATATTAAAAATTCACACACTGTAGGAAAGTACCATCTTGCCTGGCATGTTACCCCCATTTTTTAGTTATATGTATGTTTGTTGTTGCCTGAGTCACTGGGATCCTGCTAGCCAGGACCCCAGTGCTCATAAACTGTGCCCTGTATGTGTTCCCTGTGTGGTGCCTAAGTGTATCACTGAGGCTTTGCTAACCAGGACCTCAGTGTTTATGCTCTCTCTGCTTTGTAATTTGTCACTGCAGGCTAGTGACTAATTTTACCAATTCTGATTGGCACACTGGAACACCCTTATAATTCCCTAGTATATGGTACCTAGGTACCCAGGGTATTGGGGTTCCAGGAGATCCCTATGGGCTGCAGCATTTCTTTTGCCACCCATAGGGAGCTCAGACAATTCTTACACAGGACTGCCACTTCAGCCTGAGTGAAATAACGTCCATGTTATTTCACAGCCATTTTACACTGCACTTAAGTAAATTATAAGCCACCTATATGTCTAACCCTCACTTAGTGAAGGTTGGGTGCAAAGTTACTAAGTGTGAGGGCACCCTGGCACTAGCCACGGTACCCCCACATTGTTCAGGGCAATTTCCCCGGACTTTGTGAGTGCGGGGATACCATTACACGCTTGAACTACATATATGTCAATACCTATATGTAGCGTCACAATGGTAACTCCGAACATGGCCATGCAACATGTCTAGGATAATGGAATTGTCACCCCAATACCATTCTGGTATTGCGGGGACAATTCCATGCATCACTGGGGCTCCAGCATAGAGCCCGGGTACTTCCAAACTAACTCTCTGGGGTTTTCTCTGTAGCTACCCCTGCTGCCAACCCTTAGACAGGTTTCTGCCCCCCTGGGGCCTGGGCAGCCCAGTCCCAGGAAGGCAGAACAAAGGATTTCCTCTGAGAGAGGGTGTTACACCCTCTCCCTTTGGAAATAGGTGTTAAGGGCCTGAGAGGAGTAGCCTCTCCTGGCCTCTGGAAATGCTTTGAAGGGCACAGATGGTGCCCTCTTTGCATAAGCCAGTACTCACCGGTTCAGGGATCCCCCCCAGCCCTGCTCTGGCGACAAAGTGGACAAAGGAAAGGGGAGTGATCACTCCCCTGACCAGCACCTCCCCAGGGAGGTACCCAGAGCTCCTCCAGTGTGTCCCAGACCTCTGCCATTTTGAATGCAGAGGTGTGAGGGCAAAATGGAGACCTCTGAGTGGCCAGTGCCAGCAGGTGATGTCAGAGACCCCTCCTGATAGGTTCTTACCTCTCTCTGTAGCCAATCCTCCTCTGAGGGCTATTTAGGGTCTCTAATGTGGGTTTCTCATCAGATAACTAATGCAAGAGCTCACCAGAGTTCCTCTGCACTTCTCTCTTTGACTTCTGCCAAGGATCAATCGCTGACTGCTCCAGGACGCCTGCAAAATCGCAACAAAGTAGCAAGAAGACTACCAGCAACATTGTAGCGCCTCATCCTGCCGGCTTTCTCAACTGTTTCCTGGTGGTGCATGCTCTGAGGGCTGTCTGCCTTCACCCTGCATTGGAAGCCAAGAAGAAATCTCCTGTGGGTCGACAGAATCTTTCCCCTGCTAACTCAGGCACCAAACTTCTGCATCACCGGTCCTCTGGGTCCCATCTCATCTTGATGAGCGTGGTACCTGGAACACAGGAGCTGGATTCAAGTGTCCCTGACAGTCCAGTGGCCCTTCTGTCCAAATTTGGTGGAGTTAAGTCCTTGCCTCCCCACGCCAGACAGTAATCCTGTGCATTGCATGAACTACAGCTGCTAGGGCTTCTGTGCACTTTTGCAAGACTTCCTTTGTGCACAGCATAGCCCAGGTCCCCAGCACTCCGTCCTGCATTGCCCAACTCGCTGAGTTGGACTCCGACTTCGTGGGACCCTCTTGTGTTGTGCTGAGACAACTGCTGTGCTCAGATCTTTTGAATGCCTGTTCAGGTGCTTCTGTGAGTGCTGCCTCCTGCTTCTGCGTGGGCTTTCTGTGTTGCTGTAGGCCCCCTCTGCCTCCTCCTCCAAGAGGCGACCTCCTGGTCCTTCCTGGGCCCTGACAGCACCCAAAATCCTCAACTACAACTCTTGCAGCTAGCAAGGCTTGTTTGTGGTATTTCAGTGTGGAAACAACTCTGCGTCCTCCAGAATGTCGTGGGCCATCCTCTGACCAAAGGAGAAGTTCCTGGCACCTTCCGTTGTTGCAGAATCTTTGGCTTCTTCCACCCAGAGGCAGCCCTTTTGCACCTTCATCAGGGATTTAGTGGGCTCCTGCCCCTCCCGGACACTTGCGTGACTCTTGGACTTGGTCCCCTTCCTTTGCAGGTCCTCAGGTCCAGGAATCCATCTTCAGTGCTTTGCAGTCAGTTGTTTTCTTTGCAGAATCCCCTATCTCAACTTTACTGTCTTTCTGGGATAGTACGGTAAATTTACTCCTACTTTTCAGGGTCTTGGGGCGAGGTATCTTGGACACCCTTAGTGTTTTATTACACTCTCAGTGACCCTCTACACACTACACTAGAGGTCCATTCGTGGTTCGCATTCCACTTTTTGAGTGTATGGTTTGTGTTGCCCCTAGGTCTATTGTCTCCTATTGCATTCTATTGTGTTCTACAGTGTTTGCACTACTTTTCTAACTGTTTACTTACCTGATTTTGGTTTGTGTATATCCTCTGAGATACTTTTGGCATAGTGTCACTAAAATAAAGTACCTTTATTTCTAGTAACTCTGAGTATTGTGTTTCTTAAGATGTAGTGCTAAGTGATATAAGTGGTATAGTAGAAGCTTTGCATGTCTCCTAGTTCAGCCTAAGCTGCTCTGATATAGCTATCTCTATCAGCCTAAGCTTCTAGAACACTACTAATCTACTAATAAGGGATAACTGGACCTGGCACAAGGTGTAAGTACCACTTGTTACCCATTATAAGCCAGGCCAGCCTCCTACATTGGTGGTGCAGCGGTGGGATACGTACTTGTAATTGCTTTACCACTTTGTCATTGGTGCTTTTCATAAGAAAAACATATACCCAATACTTCAGAATCTACACAGTAACCTAAACAGTTTAACGTTCCTTCTCTAAAACTTTCTAAAATGTTTCTGAAAAGTTTCTGAAAACTTTTAAAAGTTTTCAAAAGTTTTCAAAAGTTTTTCTCTGTTCTTTCAAAAGTTCTAAAAACTTTTTTTCTCTCTCTGTCCTAAACCTTTTCTGTCATGTCTGCAGTAGAGCTTACTCCCACAGTTGTCAAGGCAACATATGGGAATCTAAACATTAAAAGTTTGAGGGGTCTCTGCACAGAAAGAGGTTTAGCAATTGGTAAGAATCCTACAAAGGAACTTCTCCTAGAAAGTGACCAGAACCTGTCTGGCCCATCCCAGGATCAGGAGGTAGAGGAGGGGGGTACCCAGCCAGACTCAGAGGAGTCCCCTGAGGATGCTGGGGAGGGTTCTTCCAAGGAACTGTCAGCTAACAGGCCATCTAGTGACACTGGTAGTGGGAGAGGGTCACACTCTAGTGGGGCACCTTTCACTCCTAAAGGCCAGGTTACTAGAGTTAAGGACAGGTCTCTCTCTGTCAATTCCCACATTTCTTCTGTGTCTCACAATTCCCAAGCCTCCCACCCTGAGGATAACTTAATGGAAAGGGAACTCAGAAAGCTGAGGTTAGAAGAGGCCAGGCTGAAGCTTAAACAGCAGCAGCTGGCCTTAGGCAGGGAATCTCTGGATGTGTAAAGGGAAAGGCAGAGGTTGGGGTTAGTTCCCCATGGTGGCAGCAGCAGTGTTTTTGATAGTAATCCTGTTAGAGAGGAAGATTCCAGAAACCTGCACAAGATAGTCCCCCCTTACAAGGAGGGGGATGACATTAACAAGTGGTTTGCTGCACTAGAGAGGGCCTGTATGGTACAGTTGATCCCTCAAAGGCAGTGGGCTGATATCTTGTGGCTATCTTTCACTGGTAAGGGTAGGGTTAGGCTCCTTACTGTCAGAGAAAGTGATGCTAACAATTACAAAGTTTTGAAGGATGCACTCTTGGATGGATTTGGCTTAACAACTGAACAACACAGGATCAAGTTCAGAGACACCAGAAAAAAGACCTCTCAAGACTGGACAGACTTTGTAGACTGTTCAGTGAAGGCCTTGGAGGGTTGGTTACATGGCAGTAAGGTGACTGACTATGAAAGCGTGTATAATCTAATCCTGAGAGAGCATATTTTGAACAATTGTGTGTCTGGTTTGTTGCACAAGTACTTGGTAGACTCAGATCTGACCTCTCCCCAAGATTTGGAAAAGAAGGCAGACAAATGGGTCAGAACAAGAGTGAACAGAAAGGTTCATACAGGGGGTGACAAGGATGGCAAGAAGAAGGATGGTAAGTCTTCTGACAAGGGTGGGGACAAAGATAAAAAACATTCTGAGTCTTCATCAGGCCCACAAAAATCATCTGGGGGTGGTGGGTCCAAATCCTCTTCTAACAATCAGAAAAAGACATGGTGTTATTTATGTAAAGTAAAAGGCCATTGGGCAAGTGATGCCACTTGTCCAAAGAAAAACACCAAGGCTCCCACTACCACAACCCCAACTGCAATCTCTAGTGCCCCTAGTAATAGCAGTGGTGGTGGGAAGTCTACTACAAATAGCCAATTCAAGGGTGTAGCTGGGCTCACTATTGGCAGTGTAGTTGGCGTTGGTCTTGTTAGGGAGATCACAGAGGCTGTTTTAGTCTCTGATGGTGGCATTGACCTTGCCACCTTGGTTGCTTGTCCCCTTAATATGGGTAAGTACAAGCAACTACCCCTAATTAATGGTGTTGAGGTTGATGCCTACAGGGACACAGGAGCCAGTGTAAATATGGTTATAGAGAAACTGGTTCACGCTGATCAACACCTACTTGGTCAGCAGTACCAAGTGACTGATTCTCACAATAACACACTTAGCCACACCATGGCTGTTGTGAATCTCAACGGGGGGGTGGGTTACTGGTCCAAAGAAAGTTGTGGCAGCCACTGAATTACCTGTAGATTGCTTACTAGGCAATGCTTTGGAGACATCAGCTTGGGCTGAAGTAGAGTTAGAGGCTCATGCAGCAATGCTGGGCATTCCCAGGCGTATTTTTGCTTTAACAAGGGCTCAGGCCAAAAAGCAAAAAGGACAGGGAAACTTGGATCCTTGAACAATGGACCAAGTGCTCCCAAAAGCTAGGGGTAGGAAGGGTAAATCTTTGCCCACTCTCCCTCCCTCACCAGAAGATTCCCCTTTTGAGGAAGATGAATCCCCTCCCTGTGCAGAACCTACACCAGATGAGCTGGCAGCAGACACTGCTGAGCTTTTGGGTGCAGGGGGGCCTGCTAGGGAAGAGATGAGTGTGGGACAGCAGACCTGTCCCACACTAGAGGGTTTGAGGCAGTAAGCTGTCAAACAGCAGAATGGGGATGTCAGTGATAGCCATACGTTGCATTGGGAAGAAAACCTCCTGTATACTGAATCAAGGGACCCTAAACCTGGAGCTGCCAGGAGATTGGTCATCCCTTACCAATACAGAGAGTTTCTTCTTACCTTGGCACATGACATTCCTTTGGCTGGGCATTTGGCCCAAAGTAAAACGTGGGACAGGCTTGTTCCCCTGTTTCACTGGCCTCATATGTCAGAGGACACCAAAGAGTTTTGTCGCTCTTGTGTCACCTGCTTAACCAGTGGCAAAACTGGTGGCACTCCAAAGGCCACGGTAATGCCACTTCCAGTGGTTGGGGTGCCCTTTGAAAGGGTAGGGGTTGACATAGTTGGCCCCCTTGACCCTCCAACAGCCTTAGGCAATAGGTTTATCCTTGTGGTAGTGGACCATGCCACTAGGTACCCTGAAGCAATCCCCTTAAGGACCACCACAGCTCCTGCAGTGGCAAAGGCCCTCCTGGGAATCTTTTCCAGAGTGGGCTTGCCTAAGGAAGTGGTATCAGACAGAGGTAGAAACTTCATGTCTGCATACCTCAAAGCAATGTGGAAGGAGTGTGGTGTAACATACAAGTTCACTACTCCTTATCATCCACAAACAAATGGTCTGGTTGAGAGGTTTAATAAAACTCTCGAAGGTATGATAATGGGACTCCCTGAAAAACTCAGAAGAAGATGGGATGTCCTGTTACCTTGCCTCCTTTTTGCTTACAGGGAGGTACCCCAAAAATGAGTGGGCTTTAGCCCCTTTGAACTCCCCTTTGGGCACCCTGTGAGAGGTCCCCTTGCACTTGGTAAGGAGGGTTGGGAACAACCTTTTAAAGCTCCTAAACAGGACATTGTTGATTATGTACTTGGCCTAAGATCAAGATTGGCTGAGTACATGAAAAAATCCAGTAAAAACCTTCAGGCCAGCCAGGAGCTGCAATGGCATGACCAGAAGGCTGTCCTGACCCAGTACCACCCAGGACAGAAGGTGTGGGTATTGGAGCCTGTGGCCCCAAGAGCACTCCAGGACAAATGGAGTGGACCCCATCTAATTGTTGATAAAAAGGGTGAGGTTACCTACTTGGTAGACCTGGGCACTGCCAGGAGTCCCCTTAGGGAGCTCCATGTCAACCGCCTAAAACCCTACTATGGCAGGGCTGATCTCACCCTGCTCATTGCAACTGATGAGGGACAGGAAGAAGAGAGTGACCCTCTCCCTGATCTCTTCTCCACCACTGAAGCTGATGGCTTAGTGAAGGGAGTAGGACTGGCAGATTGTCTTACTGCTGAGCAGAAAGATATGTGTGTAAATCTTTTAAGTCAGTTTTCTGAACTCTTCTCACTAATACCAGGTACCACTACTTGGTGTGAGCACACAATCAATACTGGAGACAGTTTACCTGTCAAAAGTAAGATTTATAGGCAGCCTGACCATGTCAGGGACTACATTAAACAAGAAGTTCAGAAAATGTTAGACATAGGAGTGATTGAGCATTCAGAAAGCCCATGGGCTAGCCCAGACGTGCTTGTTCCAAAACCTCATAGTAAGGATGGTAAAAGACAGATGATGTTTTGTGTTGACTATAGAGGGCTCAACCAAGTATCCGAGATAGATGCTCACCCTATACCCAGGGCAGATGAGCTGATTGATACACTGGGTCCTGCCAAGTATCTGAGCACTTTTGATTTAACTGCAGGGTATTGGCAGATTAAATTATCAGAAGATGCTAAACCCAAAACTGCATTTTCAACCATTGAAGGGCACTATCAATTCACTGTGATGCCCTTTGGTCTGAAGAATGCACCTGCCACTTTTCAAAGGTTGGTGAGCACAGTCCTGCAAGGTTTGGAAGCTTTTAGTCCAGCATATCTGGATGATATAGCTGTCTTTAGCTCCACCTAGGATGATCACTTGGTTCACCTGTGCACAGTTTTGGAGCCCTGCAAAAGGCAGGCCTCACTATTAAGGCCTCAAAGTGCCAGATAGGGAAGGGGAAAGTGGCTTATGTGGCCACCTGGTAGGTGGGGAACAGATTGCACCACTGCAGGGGAAGATCCAGACCATTATGGAATGGGCTCCCCCTACAACTCAAACCCAGGTGAGAGCCTTTTTAGGCCTCAAAGGGTATTACAGGAGGGTTAGGAAGAATTATGGCTCCATTGCAGCTCCTCTTAATGACCTCACTAGTAAGAAGATGCCTAAAAAGGTATTGTGGACAGCCAGTTGTCAAAAAGCTTTTGATTAGCTCAAAGAGGCCATGTGCTCTGCACCTGTCCTAAAAAGCCCTTGCCACTCCAAAAAGTTAATAGTCCAGACTGATGCTTCTGAATTGGGGGTTGGGGCAGTGCTATCACAGCTTAATACTGAGGGCCAGGATCAACCTGTTGCTTTTATCAGCAGGAGGGTGACCCCTAGAGAAAAGCATTGGTCTGCCATAGACAGGGAGGCATTTGCTGTGGTCTGGGCACTGAAAAAGCTGAGACCATACCTGTTTGGTACTCACTTTATTGTTCAGACAGACCACAAACCTCTACTTTGGCTAAAACAAATGAAAGGTGAAAACCCTAAATTGTTGAGGTGGTCCATCTCCCTACAGGGAATGGACTATACAGTGGAACATAGACCTGGGAGTACCCACTCCAATGCAGATGGACTCTCCATATATTTCCACTTAGACAATGAAGACTCATCTGGGCAAGGTTAGCCTTATTGTCCCTCGTTTTGAGGGTGGGGTGTAGGAAAGTACCATCTTGCCTGGCATGTTAACCCCATTTTGTACTTATATGTATGTTTGTTTTTGCCTGTGTCACTGGGATCTTGCTAGCCAGGACCCCAGTGCTCATAAACTGTGCCCTGTATGTGTTCTCTGTGTTGTGCCTAACTGTATCTCTGAGGCTCTGCTAAACAGGACCTCAGTGTTTATGCTCCCTCTGCTTTTTAAATTGTCACTGCAGGCTAGAGACTAATTTTACCAATTCTGATTGGCACACTGGAACGCCCTTATAATTCCCTAGTATATGGTACCCAGGTACCCAGGGTATTGGGGTTCCAGGAGATCCCTGTGGGCTGCAGCATTTCTTTTGCCACCCATAGGGAGCTCAGACAATTCTTACACAGGACTGCCACTGCAGCCTGAGTGAAATAACGTCCATGTTATTTCACAGCCATTTTACACTGCACTTAAGTAACTTATAAGTCACCTATATGTCTAACCCTCACTTAGTGAAGGTTAGATGCAAAGTTACTAAGTTTGAGGGCACCCTGGCACTAGCCACGGTGCCCCCACATTGTTCAGGGCAATTTCCCCGGACTTTGTGAGTGCGGGGACACCATTACACGCGTGAACTACATATAGGTCAATACCTATATGTAGCGTCACAATGGTAACTCCGAACATGGCCATGTAACATGTCTAGGATTGCAGAATTGTCACCCCCAATACCATTCAGGTATTGGGGGGACAATTCCATGCATCCCGGGGGCTCCAGCATAGAGCCCGGGTACTGCCAAACTAACTCTCTGGGGTTTTCTCTGCAGCTACAGCTGCTGCCAACCCTCAGACAGGTTTCTGCCCCCTGGGGCCTGGGCAGCCCAGTCCCAGGAAGGCAGAACAAAGGATTTCCTATGAGAGAGGGTGTTACAACCTCTCCCTTTGGAAATAGGTGTTAAGGGCCTGAGAGGAGTAGCCTCTCCTTGCCTCTGGAAATGCTTTGAAGGGCACAGATGGTGCCCTCCTTGCAAAAGCAAGTCTACACCTGTTCAGGGATCCCCCCAGCCCTCCTCTGGTGCAAAACTGGACAAAGGAAAGGGGAGTGACCACTCCCCTGACCAGCACCTCCCCTAGGGAGGTGCCCAGAGTTCCTCCATTGTGTCCCAGACCTCTGCCATCTTGAATGTAGAGGTGTGAGGACACAATGGAGACCTCTGAGTGGCCAGTACCAGCAGGTGATGTCAGAGACCCTCCTGATAGGTTCTTATCTCTCTCTGTAGCCAATCCTCCTCTGATGGGTATTTAGGGTCTCTCCTGTGGGTTTCTCATCCGATAACAAATGCAAGAGCTCACCAGAGTTCCTCTGTACTTCTCTCTTTGACTTCTGCCAAAGATCGACCGCTGACTGCTCCAGGACGGCTGCAAAACCGCAACAAATTAGCAAGAAGACTACCAGCAACATTGTAGCACCTCATCCTGCCGGCTTTCTCGACTGTTTCCTGGTGGTGCATGCTCTGAGGGCTGTCTGCCTTCACCCTGCATTGGAAGCCAAGAAGAAATCTCCTGTAGGTCAACAGAATCTTCCCCCTGCTAACGCAGGCACCAAACTTCTGCATCACCGGTCCTCTGGGTCCTCTCTCATCTTGACGAGCGTGGTCCCTGGAACACAGGAGCTGGATCTAAGGCCCGTATTTATACTTTTTTAGCGCCGCATTTGTGCCGCTTTTTGACGGAAAAGCAGTGCAAACTTACAAATACCATTGTATTTTGTAAGTTTGTGCCGCTTTTGTGTCAAAGAATGATGCAAATGCAGTGCAAACAAAGTATAAATATGGGCCCAAGTGTCCCAGACAGTCCAGCGGCCCTTCTGTCCAAATCTGGTGGAGGTAAGCCCTTGCCTACCCATGCCAGACAGTAATCCTGTGTACTGCGTGAATTGGAGCTTCTAGGGCTTCTGTGCACTTTTGCAAGACTTCCTTTGTGCACAGCATAGCCCAGTTCCCTAGCACTCTGTCCTGCATTGCCCATCTCGCTGAGTTGGACTCCGACTTCGCTGTGCTCAGATTTTCTGAATGTCTGTTCAGGTGCTGCTGTGGGTGCAGCCTGCTTCTGCGTGGGTTCTCTGTGTTGCTGAGCACCCCCTCTGTCTCCTCCTCCACGGGGCGACCTCCTGGTCCTTCCTGGGCCCTGACATCACCCAAAATCCTCAACCATGACTCTTGCAGCTAGCAAGGCTTGTTTGCTGTCTTTCTGCGTGGAAATAACTCTGCATCCTCCAACACGCCGTGGGACATCTTCTGACCAAAGTAGAAGTTCCTGGCACCTTCCGTTGTTATAAAATCTTTGGCTTCTTCCACCCGGAGGCAGCCCTTTTGCACCTTCATCAGGGGTTTAGTGGGCTCCTGCCACCCCTGGACACTTGCGTGACTCTTCAGTTGTTGTCTTTGCAGAATCCCCTATCTCGACTTTACTGTCTTTCTTGGGTAGTAGGGTAACTTTACTCCTACTTTTCAGGGTCTTGGGGTGGGGTATCTTGGACACCCTTAGTGTTGTCTTACACTCCCAGCGACCCTCTACACACTACACTAGGCCTGGGGCCCATCTGTGGTTCGCATTCCACTTTTTGAGTATATGGTTTTTGTTGCCCCGAGGCCTATTGTCTCCTATTACAGTCTATTGTGTTCTACAGTGTTTGAACTACTTTTCTAACTGTTTACTTACCTGATTTTGGTTTGTGTATATATTTTGTGTATTTTACTTACTTCCTAAGGGAGTATATCCTCTGAGATACTTTTGGCATATTGTAACTAAAATAAAGTACCTTTATTTTTAGTAACTCTGAGTATTGTGTTTCTTATGATATAGTGCTAAGTGATGTAAGTGGTACAGTGGAAGCTTTGTATGTCTCCTAGTTCAGCCTAAGCTGCTCTGCTATATCTAACTCTATCAGCCTAAGCTGCTAGAACACTACTAATCTTCTAATAAGGGATAACTGGACCTGGCACAAAGTGTAAGTACCACTTGGTATCCACTATAAGCCAGGCCAGCCTCCTACACAAACAAAGTTTGAGTCAGAAATGTTGATGCAAATGCGTTGAAAACCAAGCCCCTAGCCTTAATTCCACCAGCGCACCCCAAGCATGCAGATATCCATCAAAATAGCAATTTCTCAGTAATGCGTGATATTTTGCAGCACATGTAGGTTATGCGTTGAATATATTGTCGCAAACTACGTATGCGTAAACAAAATACACACAAGACGGAAAACGGGCCGCAAAGGGGACAGGAAGTGATGTAATAGGAAATCCTGGTTACAGACATGGTACAGTGGGTGTACTTTCATGCTCACTTTACAGTCTGTGATTTTTCTTGACTATGTGGCCGTTTCTTGGTGTTGCTCTTGTTTGGATTGCGTATATTGTATTTTGTGGTGTCTATCTTTTGTCTTTTTGTCTATTCTATTTGTATATTGTACTTGTTTGAGTGTTTTTGTGTATCTTAGTGTTGTCTGAATTGTATTTGTACTGTCGGGTGTCTGTTTGGTGGTTAGATTAGTTGGGTTGGTTGAGATTTGTAATTTGGGTTGTAAGTTTCCTTTTCTCTGATTTATTTTCCTTAGTTTTTCCCTTGTAATTATAACATTTTGTGCTATAACATGTTGGGAAGTGTGAGGGAGAGCTGCGTGGGTGAGGAGGAGCTTGGGGCCTT
This sequence comes from Pleurodeles waltl, assembly GCF_031143425.1. Taxonomy (NCBI): domain Eukaryota; kingdom Metazoa; phylum Chordata; class Amphibia; order Caudata; family Salamandridae; genus Pleurodeles; species Pleurodeles waltl. The sequence goes on along the minus strand of NC_090448.1, from coordinate 859,317,796 downwards.
TGTGTGGCTGGTTTGTCACTTTCTTCCAATGATGATGGTGTTGGGGGGCTGTGTGATACAGAGGTATCACACAGAGGCAAGGCAGCTGCGTTGGGCCAAGGTGCTCTTCCCCCTGAAACGTGGGTTCAACACATCAAGGAACGAGCACCAGCTGAAGCATCGCTGGGAGGACCTGGTGGCCCGTGAACAGGACCTGCTGGACCACCTGGGTGTGGTGATTGGTGGCCCTGTTGGTGAGTATCACATTGACAAACGTGTACATTAGAATGCTCCTGAGTGACAGTAGCAGATGTTTTGACGTGCTGCATGCAATGTTTGTGGCCATGTGGAATGCAAGTAGAACAAACTGTTAGTGTACCAGTACTGAGATGTATTACACATGTTTATACATGTTAACAATGCAGTCCAGAGCTTTGTTGAGTCATGTCCAACTATTACTCAGGGCCACATGTACCAAGCTGTTTATGATTTTCGCAAACGGCCTAGTTTTCTGACATTTTGTGTTTTCACCAGGAAAAATATTCATTTAAATGCACAACCCCAATTTTGCCACTCTGCTGTGACATTGCCCAATCACGAAACAGGGTTTGCTAGTGGCATTTAGGAATGGGCTTTCCTATCCTATTATCGAGTCGCAGGCCGCTGATTGATTTTTTCTTGAGCACAAATGCTGGCTCTAAACAATTGCAGTTACCATCCGTTTAAAGTTGGTGCTAACCCATTTACAAAAGGTGAGGGGTCCCCATGGGATCCCTTCCCCTTTGTAAGTGCATGCCCAAATATTATTTCTGAGCAGGAAGTTGTGCCACGGACCACTGACTGGTTTCAAAATAATTTTTCTGTCAAAATATAGGTTTTTGAAATACTTTCTGTTTACCCCTGCTGAAATAAGGCTGCTATTAAACTAATATTTACATCACTATTTGAAAGCAGTCACAGACATGGTGGTCTGCTTGGCTCAGCAGGCAGAATCCCTGTGAGTGCTGCTATTCCCAAGCGGTTTGCAAAATGAGACCTATCTCCTCAATATTCATGAGGTAGGTCATTTGCTACCCCATTTTTGAATTGCAAATAGTGTCATTGAAAGTGCTCTAACTCAGATCATCCAACTTGCTAATTGCTAGTTGCTAAGTCTCGCAATGTGTGACTCACAAAACCTTATTTTGGTACATATGGCCCTGAGTAACACAGTTCAGGGGCAATGACAACACCTGTGCTCATGCATTCTGTCAACGATGATCAGCTAAGACACTATCAGCATACCATATTTCACAGTCTTGGGACAGCAAAGTGGGCTATCCATGTTTAGCGGCACATTGTCATCATTACACACACATTATCCCTGCCATCATGTTGACATATGCGGCTTCGGGGATACTGCCAATGGGGCATTTGGTACCTACATCCAACTATGCCACATCTGTTATGGACCACTGAATGCACGATAATTGCTGACTGAAAATTGACCCACATGTCCATCACACAATTAATCATTGTCCCTTGATGCACAAGCCTCAATACCTCAGTCACTTGTATTGCAGTGCACCAGGGAAGTGCCATTGAAATTGTCACCCAATTACAAATCATGACATGGAGTACCATCTGAAATGGATTAGCAACAAATCTTTGTAGTCAGGTTTAGCACCACATGATTGTTAGGCCCAGTGCATGTGTGCATAAGTGTGTCCATCACTCACTGGAGTGTCAGTGTCTATGCAAGTTTGCAGTGGTGTGTCTGTTGGACTATCAGCAGCTCACTCATATAAAATGTCACACACTGTGATATGTTGTCCACCTGTTTGTACATTGATCAGACATTGAGCATATATTTTCTTTCCATGTCTTACAAGTGGACCAGCCCCCTATACCATTGGGAAAGTGGCTCGATTTGAGGACCCAGACGTATTCAGTAAGTGTGAAAATGTCTGTCCTGTGTAGTGATTGCAGCTGTTGTGTGAGTGACTCTTGTGTGTTGTACTCATTGCAAGATATGATGAGATGGCATGTGATCTGATATGTTACTTGACTGGAGGTTGACATGGTGCTCCATACAAGGGTTAGACATTCACAGGCAGAGAGTCATATCTTTGGAGTTTTGCGCTGCACAATAGGCAGCAGCATGTGAACAAGGTGATTAGTAGCCACATGTAGGCCCACATTAGATTTGGAAGTGCTCCAGTGTCAGTATATTGTCAGCAAGTCATACCCTCATTTTCACAAGACAGTGATGCATCAATTTTCCACACAAAATTGTGCATTCCTGTGTTGTAATGTACATGCAGGATTGTATGGGTAACTGTCCCCCAGCATCTAGCCCATATGTTGTGCTCCATTTACGTGACACTTCTGTGGTATGTAATAAGCATGCATGCAGGTCAAGGCCAGATGTATGCTGGCATCAATGTGGGTGATTTTGGAAATGTGTTGGCAGATGGGGTGTTGATGGTTGTCCACAAATGGAAACATGAATGTAGATGTGATTGACTAATGGATACCTCACTCCTAGTTGGCAGACCTCCTCACATGTGTTCCACTCACTAAATCCATGTACAGGTGGACATGGCTTCGTGGTTGTCCTCAACAGTTGTGATGATGTATTGCATGTTCATCCCCCTTGAGGCACATGGGTAGGGGGAGAACATACATGTAGGTAGGTGTGTTGGTCACAGTGTAGATGATAGTCATCTAATTCTAGCATGCATGTGTCCCAAACAACACTGACCTCTTATGATTGGCAACGGCATACCATCCTGCCAATTTAATCTACAAATCACTGGTCTTAGGTGCCTTGAAGTTGATCCAGATGATAGGGATTAGTCAGCCTGGCACATGTTAAGTACTTGCTGCATTTGCATTTTGACACATTGCACTACATAAATGCACAGATCACTTTATTTGGTACACACATTTTTGTGCTTTGCTGTGCTGTTAAATACTTGATTGTTAGGCAGTGTTGGCATGTCATTCCTCAGGGACAATATATCATCTGTACTGTGATTCAGACTGCATGTGCAATTTGAGGGAGAGTGTTAGATTATCATATGTACATGCATCACACAATAATGACACTAATGGTTGCCTGTCTTATTTTTACAGCTGCCAACATGAATGCTGTTGAGATGAGGGATTTCCAGAGGTGGGCAGTGAGGTACAGGCACATCTTAGATGTGGAGTCTGGGTTCCGGATGATAGAAATATGCTATCAGAGGGAGAGAGCCACAGGAGCATGGCGGGCTTTAAGCCAAGGTGGACCGACATTGGCCGCAACAGATAGAGCCACCACCACGACTGCAGGCAGTAGCTCAGCGGCCACCAGTTCATCAGCACCACCTGCTGCACCCTTAACCTCAAGACCAACACCCACAACACCTGCTGCACCTTCCGTTCCAGCACCCCCGACCACAGCACCTGCAGGAGCAATTACGTCAGGGATACAGAGCACCACAGCAGCTGCTTTAGACATGGCCGCCATATCACACCTACAGAGGGACATGAGGAAAGTCCTAAAGAAGCTTGACACTCCCCAGTGGGACGTGGACAGAAATAGCCGGAGGCTAAAGTCCATCATGAGTGTACAGTGCCGATTTTCTGTTGGCCTGTGTATTCCATCCTGCAGCCACATCCCACTCTTGACATGTTAATTCCCTCTTCCAACTGAGCTGTCACATTAGCAGCTACAACAAAGCTAAATCTCTATGCATCTGCCATCCATTGTACCCACCACTCAAGGTGACTATGGTTTCCCTGTATTGGACAGGTAGGTGTGATTTTAAAGCTGTCATCATTTTGGTCCTGTGCTGGAATCTTTGGCACTGTGGTACGTCTGCCTGCAGCCTTATGTTCATGTGAACTCTACTAAACTGAGTAGTGTCAATTTCTGATGAGGTCAAGTATACACAATTCATGCCTAGGTGTTTTAATTGTACTCCCAGCTGACGTCACTGGCAAAACACTTTTACGCAGCCATTCCTGCTGTATGTTGTGGGTGTCGCATGTATGTTTTGAGGCAAATGTCACATACACAATGACTGTCTTGCAGGGGATGTGGCCAGCATTGAGTTTCATCTTGTAGATACCTTGTGCCAGAAATATGCTATTATTACACTGCATTTGTCTCATTTTTTAATGCAACAGCAGCACAAAATAACAAATTACAATGATATTTTGTAAGTTTGTGCTCCTTTTACTTCAGAAAGGAGGCACAGGCAGCACTGAAGATTTCGAAGTCCTGGCCCTTGTGTGTAAATATCTGCCCACATTATTTCTGCACTCTGGCATTGACACTCTGTAACCATTGACATGTTACATGCATCACAAATCACAGATACAAAGTGGTTGTGTAGGTGCTGTTTATTTTAAAGTGCTGTAGTGCAATATTTACCTAGTCCAGTTTTGTGAGCCCATTAGTGTAAAGCAATCTATTGTGACACAACACAAGTGCAAGGTTGAGGGACATGCCATTGGACATGCTGAGATGAAGTGTCATTCAGTGCAGAGGAACATGAATTGCCAATTGGGTAGTGAGAAACAATTGCAGTCCATAGTGGTAAGGTTAACAGTGTGTCAGTGAAGAGTGCATGTCACCAATTGTAGCAATACTGGCATGTTGTCAAGCACAGGACACAGGAAAAACAGTGCCGATGTGACATGGGCTGGTGCTACCGGGTACTCCTATGGGTGAAGATGATCTGTTCTACATCTTCATCATCTGATGTGTGTGTCATCTCCTCTGCCCTTGATGGTGGTGGTGGGTTTGAGGGGGCAACACACACTTCAGTGGTTGGGGAAGTGGACTCCAAATTCCCAGCAGCTGCCATCTGTGGAACTAGATATGGCATAACTACAGCAAGGAGAAGCTGCTGATTATTGAGTATGGCAGCAACATTCCTGTGGTAGGCAGTCATGTCTGCCCTGAGGGAGTCCAGCTTGTTGTCATGCATGCAGCTGCAAGATTGGGAGGGCAGGTGTTGTTACAACTCCCTCACAGCAGTGGTGAGGCCCCTCACACACTGTTGGTCTCCTTGCAGTAATGGTTGGTTGACTTGTATGGCTGCTGACTGTTCTGTAGATGTCAACACAAAAGGATGATGGATGGAGTGCTGAACAATGCAAACACTCACCCCTAGTCACAGATCTGGGTTTAATCCATCATTATTTTGCTTACCATGCCACTCCAGTTTGGACCCAGCCATATGCAAATCAGTCTTGACCCTGTTCCTCATGGGAACAGTCCAGCCCGAACTGCCAGGTCAAGTCCTCCCTGGACCAGAAACAAGCATCCTGGAACAGGTTTCAGGGTATCACCCTTCATCAGCCAGGCTAGCTTGATTCCAGTGGCACAGTGAGCAAGGGACCCACGTGTGGGTATACCCTTCCCACTTAGGGCAACTTTAGCAACACAAAAGGATGATGGACGGAGTGCTGAAGAATGCAAACACTCACCCCGTCACAGATCTGGGTTTAACCCATCATTCTTTTGCTCAACATGCCACCCCAGTTTGGACCCAGCCATATGCAAATCAGTCTTGACCCTGTTCCTCATGGGAACAGTCCAGCCCAAACTGCCAGACCAAGTCCTCCCTGAGCCATAAACAAGCATCTTGGGAGCGGTTTCAGGGTATCACCCTTCATCAGCCAGGCTAGGTTGAATCCAGTGGCACAGTGAGCTAGAGACCCACGTCTGGGCATACCCTGCCCGCTTAGGGCAACTTCAGCAACACAAAAGAATGATGGACGGAGTAACAGATCTGGGTTTAATGCATTGTTCTTTTGCTTACCATGCTACCCCAGTTTGGACCCAGCCATATGCAAATCAGTCTTGACCCTGTTCCTCATGGGAACAGTCCATGTCTTGTTCTGCAGATGTCATCATGCACATGCGCATCCCCTCAGGCTGGTTGCCATAGTTTGCATCCCCACCCGGGATGGCTGATACATGTGTGCTCCTCCTTGCGATTGGAGGTGGTGTCTAGGGGGTTCCCAGGACATCTTGGAGGGTTTCCTGGCTGATGGTTGTCAGCTGGTCATCCATGTCATCAAGGTAGTCCAGGACAGACAGAGCCACAGAAGAGCCATCGTCCTCTGCAATGAGATATTGTACAATAACTGTGTCTGTGTTGTAGCAGTTGTAATGTGATGTCACTGGACTTCCTATTTGTGGTACGTTGTAATGTGGGTTCCCATGCATTGTTCCTGTCATTAATGTTTGCAGTCTCTCAGGCCTATGCCTCACCTGCATGTCACATTTAGTGTGGGCAGTTGGTGGATTTGTCTGCGTCACATCTTCTAGTTTTGGTTTCAGTTCAAATTGTGGCTTGCCACGTTCTTGTCCTAATCAACTCTCCCTCTGCCACCATTAGCATGGTGAGGCCTTGCAATGCTTGTTGGTGTGCTGATTCCACAAGCACCGCACATAACAATTTGGCCCTGTCCCAGTCTATCATTATCACATACACCTGTACGGTGCTGAGACCCAGCACCATACCATGTATTGCATTTCCATGAAACAACACAAGTGTCACCATTGGTAGTTTCTCATGTTGATATTTGTGTATGTGTGCTACGTTGCATTGCTCTGATGGGTCTGGCAGAGTTCCATTTCCTCTTATGACTGTGCGGGTGTGTTTGCCTACCTACACAAATGCGTCCTCCCACTCAATGCAGTTGTCTAAGCACTATGAAACCTGAGATGTTGCTTGGTGGTATTGCAGCTATTGTGACACAGGCAGAGGGGTAGACCCTGGAATGGGCAGCATGAGTATGAGATTACTGCTGTGCACTTCATAATGTATGTAACAGTGCCTGATGTTTATTGAGTCTATGGACATGAGCAGTTGACAGGATTTGCACTTGGATAGGGATTGATGGGGATTGATCACACAGTCATTCTGATCCCTCATTTTGAGTGTGTCTGTGCCATGGGCACCAAACTACCATTTTCTAAATGGCCCGCACACACAGCACAGGTAGTAGTGGCAAGTGTTGTCAATGGTAAATGCCGCTTGATCCAATGGCCTGAGACTGGGCATTGTCCTCTAGCTTACATTCTGACAATACCAGCTGTCCTGTGACAGCAGCCCTGTTTTACATTCTTCCTTACCCTCCTGGTCTGCTTCAGCATTTCCAGAAGCCTTGGCATGGCGTTGTACCCCCATGCAAAGGTTATTGGTGTTGTGTTGTGCTTTGCCCCCGGATGCCCCTGCACAGCCCATGCACCTGTGCCGTGTCCCTTTGCCCTTTCCACTGCCTGATTTGCTGGGCTGGCATGCATTGTGTAGTAGGTATATGCCTCCCCTTTCTTGCACTTGACATTTAGGCGTCTTGGTCCCCCATGCAACTTACCCTGCATATGTGTTGTTTCCTGGTAGTCTGCACTGTACTGCGATCCCAGTGACGATTTCCTCCGGGATGACGGCTGCAATCATCATCTGGTCCACGTCCTCTTGCGGTGCTGTACTCCCACCTCCGGTCTGCAGTGCTGCCTTCCTGTTCCTTGCCATTTTTTCCTTTGTCCTGCACTTGCAGTCATGCCAGCGTTTCTTGCAGTCAGTGACAGTTCTCCTGACCTCTGCCACACTGTTAATCTTGTCAACAGTCTGTTGCCACACTGCCTCTCTCCTCCCTATTGGCAATTTAGAGGTGATGAATAGTTGATGCTGGTGCTCCGTCACCTCTCTGACCAGGATTTTGTGCTCCTCTGTGCTGAAGCGACACTTCCTCTTCTTCTTGTCTCTCACCCGGGTCTTTTCTGTGTCCTCCTGGCTGGTTCCTGGTTGACTGAGGTCTCCCTGGGGTCTCTCCTGGCTTCTGGGATCCATTTTGGGGCTTCTTAGCACTGTTTGTTGCGTTTGTGTCACTTTTTAATGCTATTGCGGTGAAAAATGGCCCATATCCGTTTTGCGACGTTTTTCCATGTCACAAACCGGATTAGAGTCATTTTTACTGCTTTACCGTCATTTTGCCTTACGACAAGGCATAATGGTTAGCGTCAGAAAAAAAGACTCTAACCTGTTCTTTGTGCTACCGTACGTCAAAGTATAAATTTGACACACAGGTGGCGTTAAGAAATGGTGATAACCAGCGCTAAAATTTTTGACGCAAAACTGTGTTTGCGCAGTTTTGCGTTAAAAAGTACAAATCAGGGCCATAGATTGTTACTATTTCTATATTAAATTCCTAAATTGTTTTTAAAAATATTCCATTCAAAATGGCAGGACTTTAGTAGCTGTCCTTTGTTGATTTTGGGAGCACATTGATTTGTTCTTTCACAATATTGGGTGGACCCTATTTAAATGTGGTGAAGAGCATATGGCACTACTAACATGAACAAGGCTTGTGCTGAAACGTGTTGTTAGTACCTAAGCTTATAAATGCTATTTACATGACTGCTTCTGGAGTGCCAATCTTGTATTTATCCTATAAGAGACTCTGAGTGATGTGACACACACATGGGGGAGTATTCTGGGAGCACCATCTATGCTTTGGAGAGCGCTGGTACCATGAAGGAATAGTGGAGTTCTTTCTATATATATCTGTATCAATAGATAGATAGATAGATAGATAGATAGATAGATAGATAGATAGATAGATAGATAGATAGATAGATAGATATTTATTGTAGGAAATTGGGTCACTAGTTGAGAGGGTTTGGAGCCCATTCAAATAATAAATACAATCATTGCTTTTCAGGGTGAACCCAAAAAAAATGACATTAAATGAACCTTGGCTTTAAAAAGTTGTAGTGAAAAATAGCACTAAAAAGCACAAAGCTCTACTATGGTTATCTGGTCACACTGGGCCTAGCGAAGGTCACAATTTCAGGCCACCTGCAATGGAGTGCTGGCAGGATTCAAGACTGCTGGGAGTTTTACCTTTGTGTCTATGGGGTTGAGATGCGTGGTTTTGAAATGGCCTGCACCATGCCTCATCATTTCCATTGAAGCTGCAGATCAGGTGTTGTGTTATTTTGGTCTGCTCTGCTTCATAAGTTCAGATGGGACAACTTATCAGGAGCTGCTGGGTGCTGCAATGCTAGGGCCTGCATTGTGTTGCTTTGCGCTGTATAGCTTCCCTCGGGTCCATCAATCAGGAGCTGCAAGGTGTTGCGATGTGAGCTTTTGTGACAGGTTGCATTGCACTATGTAGGATCGTAGGAAAACTTCAGTTGTGCCATGGGGAGAACTACCTGACTCCAGTTAAGGGTCGAGGATCTGGAGGGCCTACTTGGGGGTCAGGCCTCACTCCAACAGAGACCAGCAGCAGGGCAGGGTTCAGGCAACTCCAGACAGGTCCAGTTAGTGCTGGGCAGTTACAGGGCTTGCCTCTGGAGGTTGTTGTGTCCCTGTAGCTTTCATGTTAAATTTTTTAAACATTTGTGATATGAAATCACCCATTCATTAATATTAGATTAAATACTCACAACTGTATATTTAAAATTATATTGCACGTTTCCTCGGGATCTAGTATCATTATCTAAAAATCCTTGACGTACTAGCAAAATGTCATGCTGCAGCTAGCCTAAAAAAGCATGCTTGTTAGTTCTTTAGAATGAGAAGAGAAATTGGGATTGCAATATTCACTTTACTTCTAAAGGAATTGTGTTCTGACTACATTTTCCATACTGTGGCCAACCTTGTGCAGTGTACTTGAAATAATACTAGGACATTGAGAATCCTCTATTGATTTGCAACCTAATTAAATGAAAGGAAAGGGCATTTTGGCTCAATCACATATTATTCTGTGTGAAAAAAGGATTTGAATAACTTAGATGAGAACATTTCACTGGTTCCTTTCATCCCCAGTGGTTTGTGGACAGTATCCATGTTGGGTACTTTTGCAGGGCCTCCGATACTACTGTAACTTAGTTGAATAGCAAACCAATTTCCTTTGTACACTGGAGTCTTATTCCTGGAAGTAACAGTAGGGTTGAAAATCAGACACAATATGACACAGTAATGACACAAAATACAATCAATCTTCAATCAGAGCTATATTGTTGAAAGAAATTGATGCCCCTCTCTCTCCTAGTTATCAATTTAGTTGCCTAATCACTCATTGTCTGCTAACTGCACTGGCTAGGTTCACACAAGACAGACAGTACTGCTAAACAAACACAAGTACTGTTCCAAACACTTTACTTGAGTCTGAATTGGTGTTTCTCAAGCTGAGGGTCACGACCGACTGATGGGCCCTAAGCTGATTTATGTGGGTCGCTGAAAGTCAGAGCAATAATCAAAGATGCTTTTAAATTCTTTGTTTGCCTTATCACACATGCCAGTGAATCAAAGACAAAGTCAAATGCCAGGCTGCTTTATTTTATTAATGTGAAGACTGTTGTTTACTTGTACTTTCTCTGACTGCAAAGGAATAGATGTATATTTTTTTTACAATACAGATCACAATGTAAATACCTGTAAATGACCTCTATACATCTAACGATTAGGAAAGCAAAAAACAAGCACTTTTTTGTAATTCTGAAGTGTGCTGGAAACAGAGATTGTAATAGGATCAAACATATTAAGACACTTGGGCCCTTATTAGAACCCTGGCGGTAGGTGTTAAAGCGGTGGTAACACCACTAACAGGCCAGCGGTAAAAAAATGGGATTACGGCCAGAGCGGAAACCGCCAACATAGACAGCCGCTTTAACAGTCCGACCGCCACGGCAGTAGCAACAAACACTGCGGCGGTCACCACCAACAGACAGGCAGAAGACAATGTACTGCCCACAGTATTACAACAGGCCTATCCGCCACCTTTTCCGGGGCAGTACCAACGACATCAAAAATATGGACCACTCACCTACCGACACTCCACGAAGAACCAGGACGCCCTGGAGCCTGAACTGCAGGTCCTCCCCATGTTGGTGTATCTACTAATACACCAGGAAGTAGAAAGAAGGTGGCGGCGACGACAACGGTGAGTACTGCACCTAGCACACAGGGAGGGGGGAGGCAAAAGAGAGTGACACACACACGCGGCACGCAACACCCTCACCCCACACCCTCACCCACAACACCATACACAGTAACACTTCCAACAACATTACAGATACACCCCGTCACCCCCTGGAGGAACGCAAGGACAAAAGGAAATTAGTTTAACCAGTGATATATTGGAACATTCAGAAATAGCAATCAAATTTAAAATAACCAGTATATACAAATATTTACAATATGTACAGAAGGCCATACACTGTCCCTTGTAAATGTCCGTGGACCAGTGGTCCCAAAAATCATGGGCGAAGCCCACACATGACACCTGCCTCAAAATGGAGAGATCACTGCAGGGGCATCAGTTCGAAAAAACACAGGCCCCTCAGGGGAATTGGGAGGGGGGGCACCTCAGCCTGAAGATGGTACTACGCCACTGCTCCTCAAGGGGGCTCCAAGCCCACTGCTTGTTTCTGAGGAGTGCAAAGCCACAGTCTCTAAAGTGGGTGGTCTGCCCACTGCTTGGTCCCGGGGAGTGCAAAGCCACAGTTTCTCAAGTGGGTGCCCACTGCTTGGTCCTTGGGAGTGTAAAGCCACAGTCTCTCAAGTGGGTGGTTTGCCCACTGCTTGGTCCTGGGGAGGGCAAAGCTACAGTCTCTCAAATGGGTGGTTTCTCCACTGGTTCTGGAGGGGGGCTTGTGCCCAGTGTGCTTCATCCTGCCAAGGATTTGGGGAGTGGATGCATCTCTCTACTGGTTCTGGAGGGGGCATTGTGCCCAGTGATGCTCCACCTGGGGTGTGGCAGTTCCCATTCCCTCACCTGGGTGTCTGAGGCATGAGATGTGCAGGGAACAGGTAGCATGATACTCCATGGATGCAGAGCCACACTTCGTCCTGCGGCGACTTAGGCTGCAAACTGGTGGTAGTGCCAGTGCTGGTGGTGGTGCCTCATGTTGTGTGTGCAGGGTCCAGGATGTCTTCTGCAGACTCAGATGGCTGCCCACTGGGGAAGCTGCTGATGTCCTATGTAGTGGCACTGGCTGGGCATGTGGCGTTGCAGGTAGCGTTGCAGATGGCATTGCAGATGGCGGTGCAGGTGGCAGTGGCTGCAGCGGTGTCTGTGGCGGAGATGCTGTCTGTGCTGATCGTGGTGCAGCTATCTGTAGCAGTGGAGGGAGACCCCAGGTTGTCTCCAGTAGCCTCGGATGGCTGACCACTGGGGAGGATGCTGGTGACTGTCGTTGTGGCAGCGGTGGTGCAGGGGGTGGTGCAGATGGTGGGGCAGGTGGCGGAGCAGGTGGTGGTCATTGCGGCGGTGCTGACCGTCGTACAGGTTGCTGGCCTGTCTGGAGAAATGGTGGTCACCAGCCCCTCAGCAGGAGGTTTCGTGCCCTGAGGTGACTTGTCCTTGCTTTTGTGTCCCTTCCCCCCCTTGGTAGTTGCTGCTGGGACCTTGGCACTGTCCTCTTTGGTTTTGGATGAGGCCTTGCTGGGTGGGTGGTGCGTCTTTTCCCTGCTGCATGCCGGCCCCTTCTTAACCTTGTCAGGTGGCGGAATCGGGTGGTCCTTAGCATCTGTAGGTGGCACACTAGCAGCCCTGACGGGTGCCCCTTCGATCCTCTCGGACTTGCAGGGACCACAGCAGACGCCGATTTGGTGGCTGAGGTGCTGGCCTGGGATCTAGACATCCTGGCCCTAGGGGAAGGATGGGAGGGGAGTTGTAGGGAAGAAGTCAACGTTAGCCAGGAAAAGTTTCTTTGACACACTGGGACAGGAAGATGGAGGGGGTGTGGGAGGCATCCACAGCCCACATCCCCCACCCAGCGAGTTCCTAAAGTGCACAAATTCAGCTTTATGAAACTTTACTCACCCCCTTGTGGCCCTCAAGCACCCATCCAACTCCAGATAGGCCACCCCCAAGATGCGGAACATCAGGGGGATCATGGTGCAATGGGCACCCCTTCCACGTTGGGAGGCCAGCCCCAGCTGGGCCTCCGCCGTCTTCTTGGTCCAGCAGCGCAAGTCCTCCCATCTCTTGCGGCAGTGGGTGCTCTGCCTGTGATAGACCCCCAGGGACCGCACCTCCTTGGCGATGGCACGTAAAATCTCCTTCTTCTAGTAGGTACTGACCTAGAAGGTAAAGACAGTCCTGACCGTCATACTCATTGCCCACCAGTTCCCACCCATGCCCTGATGCACAGACACTGACCACCTCTCATGCAGCATTCAGTCCAGGACGCCTTAGCACCCCCAACATGTGGCTTACATCCACACCACTCCAAACAGGCATTGCCCGTGCATCATGCTCACAGTGTACTCACCTGTTTGTCTGGAGGACCGTAGAGTAGCATGTACTTGGGGAGGACCCCATCCACCAGTTTCTCCAACTCTTCCGCAGTCAAGGCAGGGACCTTTCCCCAGACACATGAGCCATTGTCGCTTCCAGACTCAGGTCACAGCAGCACTTGCAGTGTAGGTCCTCTCCTTATGATGGTCAGGTATCAAGTGAGTGAATGGGTAGAAAATGTCAGTGACGTCTGCGGCGGTGCGTACCGTCACCGCTGGCGTACATCACAATTGGCTCCTGGAACCCATAGGGCCCAATGATAACCAATGCGGAGTAGCACGGCGGTCTTCGACCGCCTACCGTGACGCTGCAAAACGCCAGCGCAGTTACCTCATTTCCCCTTGTCCCTCCTCACAGGTCAGGCAGCCGCCATTTCAGGGGGGCACATGGCATGGCACCTAGCTGCGTCACAACACATAATGGCACATGTACTGACTCTCAAATTCACACACTGCTTCTGTAACATTAATTCAGACAAAGTTGCGCTATTTATGTGGTAAATGACCTTCTGCTCACCGTTCTCCTCCATAGGCTACAACCGCTGAGGCAAATGATGAGATGGCGGCATCCTCCGGTGTACAGACCCCTGGTGGACCTGTCAACAATGGAGGACAGACACATTATAATCGCATACAAACTTGATCGTGCCGCAATCCAAGAACTGTGTGCCCAATTGGAGCCAGACCTGATGTCAGCTATCCGCCAGCCCACAGGTATCCCCCCTCTCGAGCACGTCCTGTCAGTGCTCCATTTCCTGGCAAGTGGCTCCTTTCAAACTACAGTGGCCATGGCATCAGGAATGTCTCAGCCAATGTTCTCCAACGTGCTGACCAGGGTGTTGTCTACACTGCTGAAACATATGCGCAGCTACATCGTGTTCCCCCAGGTAGAGGATTTGGCCACAGTGAAAGCCGACTTCTATGCCCTGGACATATCTCCAACATCATTGGTGCCACTGATGGGACACATGTGGCATTTCCCCCCCCCCCGCAGAAATGAACAGGTGTACAGGAATAGAAAAAGCTATCATTCAATGAATGTGCAAATGGTGTGTTTGGCGGGCCAGTACATCTCCCATGTGAATGCCAAATATCCTGGCTCTGTGCATGACACCTATATCTTGAGAAATAGCAGCATCCCTTATGTGATGGGCCAACTCCAGAGGCACCGGGTGTGGCTAATAGGTGAGCCCAAGGTCCCCACACAGTATAAGTAGGTGTCTGGGAATGGGGTTGTCTCTAAGGGTTAGTGTGTGTGTCACAATTGTCCCTCAATCTTTACAGGTGACTCTGGTTACCCAAACCTGTCATGGCTACTGACCCCATTGAGGAATCCCAGGACAAGGGCAGAGGAAAGTTACAATGAGGTGCATGGTGAACTAGGAGAGTTATTGAGAGGATATTCAGCCTCCTGAATGGCAGGTGCTGGTGCCTCCATCTGACAGGTGGATCCCTCTACTACTCACCCAAGAAGGTGTGCCAGATCATCGTGGCATGCTGTATGTTGCACAACCTGGCATTGAGACGCCAGGTGCCTTTTCTGCTGGAGGATGAGCCTGGTGATGGTCTTGTGGCAGCGGTGGAGCCTGTGAACAGTGAGGAAGAGGAGGCAGATGAAGAAGATGTGGACAACAGAGCAAACATTATCCTGCAGTACTTCCAGTGACACCCACCTAAGAGACTGCAACTCAACTTTACATTTGAGTAATCTTTTGGAGATTGTACATGGCAGCCTCTTACCCTGTGTCTATGACCACTGACTGTTCCCTTTGGGTTTCCTTTTTTCAGATCTGTGTATCCCATTCTGGCTTCTGCTATGTGTACTGCTGCCCACCAACTGTCATACATTGGTATGAGTAAATGAACATATACGTTGCAATGCTTTGATAATGTTGTGCTAATACATTTGTGAATCATTAGACTGACTCCAGATTGGTATTTGTTTCTAGGGTTTTTATTTAGGTGCTAATAAGTATTGGGGTAAGTGCAAAGGGCTGGGGTGATGGTGGAGGAATGTCCAGTTAGAGTCCAGTCTCTTTGTATCAAAGGTGCATTGTCCAATGGGGCATAGGAAGGGGAGCAATGGCAGTTCGAGGTAGACAGGGTAACAGAGTGGGACAGAAGGGTGACAATCAGGAGAGTCCTATTTCCTGGCGGGGGTCTTGGCAATGTTCTCTGTCTTCTGCCTGGATCGCAGGGACCGTTTGCGGGCTGGTTCTCCTTCTGCAGGGGGTGGGGTGCTGGTGGCCTGTTGGTCCTGTGTCAGGGCCTCCTGTCCACTAGCGCCGGCGGAGGTGGAAGGCTGTTCATCATTTTGGCTAGTGTCAGGGGCCCTTTGTTGTGCAACTGCGTCCCTGATGGTCTTGCCCATGTCAGCCAGAATCCCAGCTCCGGTGACCAGGATGGTGTAGATTTTTGTGAGGTCCTCCCTGATCCCCAGGTACTGTCCCTCCTGCAGCCGCTGGGACTCCTGAAACTTGGCCAGTACTGTGCCCATGGTCCCCGGGGAATGGTGGTGTGCTCCCATGATGTTTGAGAGTGCCTCGTGGAGGGTTGGCTCCCTGGGCCTGTCCTCCCCCTGTCACACAGCACTCCTCCCAGCTTCCCTGTTGTCCTGTGCCTCTGTCCCCTGAACTGTGTGCCCACTGCCACTGACCCCAGGTCCTTGGTTGTCTTGGGTTAGTGGGATTGCCTGGGGTCCCTGTAGTGTTGGACACACTGCTGATTGACATGTCCTGGGGACAGTGGCATGGGCCTGCTGGGTGGGTGCTGTGCTGGTGTTTACTGAGGGGGGAGGCTCTGTGGTGGTTTGGGACTGTGGCAGGGTAACTGACTGTCCAGAGGGCCCTGATGGGCCAGGTTGGTCATCGTGATCCAGGTGTGCAGAGCTGCTGTCATCACTGTGGGCCTCTTCTTGGGGGGGGGGGACTGGATGTAGCTGTCACCTTCTGTCCGGTGACGTTGGGCAGGGGTCCTGTTGGGATGCAAATGCATTGTTATTGTATCTGTGTGTGCCATCTTGTGCAATGGGTGTGTTTCCCTTATAGCATTGTGGTTTCCCTGTTGCATTGGCCTTGTGTGATTGCTGATTGTGTGGGCTGGGTGAGTCTCTCTACTGGGCACGCTGTAGTGATGGCTGTCCATGCATTGTGGTTGCATCCAGGGCTTGGTATTGGGATGTGTGGGGTTGTGATGGTGGGGTGGATGTGAGGTGATGGAGTGATGGGAGTGAGGTTATGGGTGGGGGTATGTGATGGCATGCAGGTCAGGGGGGTATTAAGTAGTAAAGATTTGACTTACCAGAGTCTACTCCTGCCAGGCTCTCAGGATGCATTATTGACAAGACTTGCTCTTCCCATGTTGTTAGTTGTGGGGGAGGAGGTGGGGGTCCACCGCCAGTCCTCTGTACAGCTACCTGGTGTCTTGATACCACGGAACGCACCTTCCCCTGTAGGTCGTTCCACCTCTTCCTGATGTCATCTCTGGTTCTTGGGTGCTGTCCCACGGTGTTGACCCTGTTGACGATTCTCTGCCATAACTCCATCTTCCTTGCAATGAAGGTCTGCTGCACCTGTGATCTGAATAGCTGTGGCTCTACCCGGATGATTTCCTCCACCATAACCCTTAGCTCCTCCTCAGAAAACCTGGGGTGTCTTTGAGGTGCCAGGATGTGGTGTGAGTGATATGTGTGAGGTGATGTGTGGGGTGATGTGTTGAGATGTATAATGTGAAGTGCGTGGGTGGTGTATGAGTGATAGTGTTCTGTGCCTCTGATTGGGTGTGTGCGCTTTGCTTGTCTCTCTGTGCTTGGTCTCTTCTTTTTGGTTGTAAGGGGTTGTGGGTAATGTGCATGTGTGTTTTATAGTGGTGTGAGTGTGTGGGTGTGGTGTGTGTATGTGTGTCAGTTGTGTGTAGTTTGAATTGTCCAATGTGGTGTGGTTTTGTAAGTGTGTGTGTATTTTGAGCATGGCGGTGTGTACCGCCGATGGTTTACTGCAGTTGAAAGACCGCTGAGTTGATTTGTGGGTCGTGATACTGTGGCCGTATTCCTGTTGGCGTGATGGTGTGGGTTTTGCTATCACCAGTTTATCACTGACCTTTGGGTTGGTGGACTTGTGTGGGTGTCTGTATTGTGGTGGTATTCTCTGTGTGGGTCATAGTACCCATGTCGGATTACCTCCACGGTCACGGTATGTTGGTGGCCGTCGGCACAGCAGTAAGCAGGATTTGCCGCCAGGTTTGTAATGAGGGCCTGACAATCACATGATAAATAATACCAGAAATCTGATTTGTGCATTATCAATTGAGTGCTGTAGAGGTGTATCAGTAAACCTGTACGTCAGTGCAAATCTAGTGGCCATTTCAATTGAAAATGTGCTGTTTGTAAATGACAATGCACTGCCCCACAATGCTTTAGTTACTTTTAAGAATCAGCCTGCCTAATGTCCATTAAAGGTAGGAGAGTTGCAAGAGCTTCTTGTCCTAAAAAGCGGGTTGTGGTTCTAAAATGATTTGGAACCACTGGACTCTATCACAAAAAACAATATTTTGGCCTTCTTCCAACGGGCTAAAACCTTGCGATTTGAATTAGCATGAAGTCTGCCACTGCTACTGTCAGAGCATTGACGCTCATTGCCCTTTAGTTGGGACTGTACCACAATACAATTGGAATTCAATTTGGACTTGAATTAGATGCTTCTGCCAGTGTGTGTAAGGACAGATGGGATTGGCTTTTTATTCTTCTATTTTATCGGAGGTATTTATAGAGAGTAGATTAAAGTTATTTTCCTCTACAAGCATAAGGTTGCATTTGAAAGAATATTTACTTATGGGATCTGACAGCCATGTTTGTTGTCCTTGACTCGTTTATTGCTGAGAGTTTGGAAAACAATTTCCTAAACAAAAACTCCCAGTGCTGTTTAGTTAGTCCTGAAACGCATTTTTGAAAAGTGAACCATTACAAAAAACAAGCTCTTCTTCATTCTGCCTTGAGAAAAGTAAAAACACTAAAAGCAAAGTAGTTTTCAATATCACTGCTTAGCAGGAGAAAACACTTCTGGTTATTTCTCAAAAACTGATCTATAACATTTATTTTGGAGTCTCCCAAGTGTGGAGAGGGTGCATACACCTATGTAAGCTCTCCTGTGACATTCTCATATTAAGCGGGCTGCACACACTTGTGTGGTCCTTTCTATGACATCTGTTTCACAGATGCACTGTTAGTATCTGTACAATGCAAAGTAGCTATTACTTCATAGAGCCTTGGCCCCAAGCAAATGAGGGACATACACTGACTGTGCGTCTTTGACATACAACATTTGCTTGAGAAAAATTTCACTGGGAAAATGCTAACTGTGTGATAAAGCCTACATGGTCTTATATGGTAAAAACTTTCCTGAACACCACATATTTCATAATTGGATTTGATTAAAAGCAATTGTTTTAAACCCAACAACATGTTTATTCCACATTTTCCATTAGGAACAACTTCATAATATAAGCACTAAAGAAAGGCAATGTAACGTCACCATCTGAGTTGTATGTCAACATATCAGACGGTATTAAATATCAGCATCCTTGGGTGTATATTTTCGACAATTCACTATTTTTGTAGACAATATTTAGGACCCCGTAATCATGACAGACAATATTCAAACAATGGTATTCTGGCACAAGGATATACTCTAATCACAACAGTGGGAATGAGCACAAACTATTATTTAGGCATACCAATCTAATTAAACCAGGCTGCACCAGTTCAAACGAATGTAAAACCATGCACAAATTAATTTTTGAACTGACACACATTGATCATGAAACAGCCCCAGATCTTTTCTACCATTTCCCCATGTCATTGAACATTGTCAACAATGTGTTTTTGCGTTTCGATCCTGGATACAGCTCCTGGATACCAAACCTATGATTAAGGTCAAAGGTTGATTGTTTTCAGATCCATTGACAGTGGGCAGGGCAACACAACAGGGTTGTCCATTGTCCCCATTGCCCCTTACATTGGCAATGGAGTCTCTGGCAATACAGCTTATAGAGTGGATGGAGAGATGGGGAATTTCAGTGGGAGACAGGACTCATCTAGTGTCCCTATATGTGGATGGCACTTGTTTTTATGTGAGATCATCTGGGGAGTTGTCGCCTACTTTGCTCCATTATTTGAATGCTTTTGGGGACATTACGGACTCTGAATTAACCATACCAAATCCTTGGTGTTCCCGTTGGGAAGACTGGTGTGGGTGGACCCCATAATGCTACCACTTCTCCCACTATGGTGGGAGGCTGATAAGTTCCAATATCTGGGTGTAATCATAGCGTTTACCCCCCAAAGTGAATAAAATACAACGTAAACAAAATTACTGAGGGTCCTCGAGCCTCAGTCCACTTCTGGAATACACTCCTGCTCTCCTTAATTGGATGAGTGGCAGTTGTGACGATGGTGTACCTCCCCCACTGTCTCTACACATTACAACATGTGTCTGATACTTTACCACATGCAGTGTTTAGGCGATTGCACACACTGCGCACAATACTGCTTTGGAAGGGCGGGATATGAAAGATGGCCCGGGAGCATTTGCATATACCGACAATGGAAGATAGGCAGGCATTCCACAAACAGAACTGTGTTACCTTGTTTCCCAAATCCAGCATGCATCATGCTGGCTTGTGGAGGAGGTAAAATGGGAGAATGCACTATCAGCGAATGGAGTGAGAACCACAGAATTGCCACTCCTCTTACACTAAGGTGGTTGATCCGTAGAAAGGGTCCCACCTAATCATAAATACGTCAATATTATGGGAGCAGACTGCAAAAGTGATTTTTGAGAGAGCCCCTTTTGCCAGGTAGTTACATTTTGGGGATTTACCAGTTTTTCTCACCCTGACCATGAGAGTGGACACGACGGCCTGGAGGGAGGGAGAGTGTTTAACTTTAGGGGACCTTTACCCGGCAGACAAATTTCTCTCATTTGAGGCTGAGTGGAAGGCGTTTGCTCTGGGGAACAGTAAGTTCCTAGTATATTATAGTATAACGAACAAAGCTAATGAGATATCCCTATCCTACCTGGCTGACCTGTCTTCCTCCCTGTCATTTTGGGCAATGCTTCATTTACCTCGCTTGGTACTGTCCACCGGTAAGGACATTCTTGGAGGTGATGGTCTGACATTTAGGGGTCTCTTGTGAAATAAATGTAGAACGGGACCTTGTAGTGGGCTTATTAGGTGAATTAAAATCACACAAAGGGAGAAAGATGGAGTGCAGGTTTTCACAACTGACGCTGCTACTAGCAAAACGTAGGGCTGCTATCACCTGGATGGGACACATGGGGCCCAGCGTGGAACACTTGAAGAGGGAAGTGGTGGAATGGGTGGTGGCAGAGGACGTTCACCTTAAGCGTATACAAATAGAGGATAAATTGGAGGAATATTTATACACATTGGGAACATTGCTAACTAAATTTGAGGGAAGGAACACCCATTCATCAGGAGAGTCAATGTATGAAGAGGGGTGAACTCTAGCATATGAGGTGGGTGAGCACCATTGCAGTAGAAGAAGGGGAACAATTGGTGTTGGGCATGTGTTTGATGATTGCAGTTTTGGAATACTACTTTTCTATGAGTAAACGTGAACATTGTAAACATTTAAAGTCACACGATTATGATTGGTGGTGATCTCCATTGTTCTAACATTGTTAATTAATTGTCAATTTTGCATTGATACATTTATGAAAAATAAAAAACAAATAAAAAGATTTTTTTTTAAATTGTGTTACCAATTAAAAGTTACATTACAATTTAAAGTGAATCGCTTAGATTAAGGATCAAGCAATGCCTTACATCTAAAGTTTGTTTTCCCAAATGTGTGCACAATTTTACAAGATGCTTTAACTAGCATTGGTTATGTGTATTAGCAGAAATAAGTGACTCTCGTAAAAAACATTACTGAGAAATTGAGGTGTCTGTAAGAAAGAGCAAATGGGTTACTGTGTTTCCTATTTAGCTCAAATAAATACCATTCAGAGATCTTCTTCCAAAAGGGAAACAGAGTTGAAAGAAACTGACATGAACAAATATGCCTTTGCCGACTGTGAGAGATCAATGTAGTATGCCACTATCATACAATTTACATCTGTGACATAAGCAGTGCTTAATTTGTGCTTGTTGTTTCCGGTGCGGAGCACCGGCACCTATTTTTGAGGGCTGGCACTTATTTTTCAGCCTCTAGCATTTACACAAAAGACAAAACACACATATGGGAAAGACGGAGGAAGAGAAATACGAAAAAGTGTCACAAAGGGAGAAAGCAGAAACTTGCAAGAGTGAGCTGAAGGGGCAGGGAGTGGCTGTAAATGGATTGAAG
Source organism: Pleurodeles waltl (assembly GCF_031143425.1). Classification (NCBI taxonomy): domain Eukaryota; kingdom Metazoa; phylum Chordata; class Amphibia; order Caudata; family Salamandridae; genus Pleurodeles; species Pleurodeles waltl. The sequence continues at coordinate 859,296,151 of NC_090448.1, read as the reverse complement.
AGGCCCTAGATGTCTTCAGGATTACGCTGCCTCAGTATTCTGTGCTCGCACATTTAATTGCATCAGCCACGTGTTTAAGAGGAGGGCTTTGGGCACCTGCACATTTTTGTTTACAAATTAAGCACTGGACCTAAGTAGACAAAACTCATGTGTTCAAATCCTTAATGGAGGTGCTCTGAGGTTAGATAATTCTATACTGGAACTGCTGCTATAGACAACGCACTGTCTTTGTCATTTAAGGCAGGCACAGGTATGTTTATATTTAGAAAAAAATGTGGAATTTTCTGCAAAAATTCCTTCAACTTAGTGTTCTAGAAAACGGCAATCCTGGGAGATCGGTTTTTTAATACATTTTTGAGATGTTGTTCGAGATTTCAATACGATTACACTTTTAACCACCTTTAGGAAGGATGCATCACAATCTACACAAAAACACCATGGGACTTATTTACAGGGAATTGGCGTAGGTCAGTGCCGCAAGTCTACTTGCTCCACTGCCCTACGCCAATATGAAAGGGCAGGAATGAACTGTATATATGCAATATGGTGCATTCATAAATATGGTACATTCCTGCACTGGTGCACAAGTGGCTCCCTAGCGCCAATGCAGGCACCCTTGCACCATGGTGCAAGTGTGTCTGTGTTGCACGCAGGATTTGTTTTTGAGCCAAAAGGGGCACCTTCCTGCACAAAAACAATCCATTGAGGTATTTCTGTCTTTCTAAGTGTGCCACAAAATGCAGCACACATGGTAAGAGGAAAGAACAAGGAGAAATAGAATATTTCTCCTTGGTTACGCCTGCCCTGGGGAGTGGTAAGGTTTGGTGCTTCCACAGGATTACATGATTAAGTAAAACCCAGCACAACACCCATGGAGCACCTCTGAAGCTCAGAGTAACACAACGCAGAGACTTGTGCTGCTTTGTCTTACTCCATATCTATAAGGCTATTCAAAATCACTCAAAGTGACTTTGCGTGGCCTCCTAGATATGTTCATCAGAAAAAGTGATGCTATAGCGGCACAAGCCTCTCACAAATATGCCCCCATATTTGCCTCCCAGGGAAATATTAATGCTAAGTCTGCCCCATTGACAATCTCACCTCTTTCATCAAGGTTAAAATCTGTATCTCCTTATAAATACTCCCTTTCTTCTTCTTCCCCTTCCCATCTCCAACACATCTTTAGTTGATTAGTAATTTTGTTCCAGTTCTCATTTAATACACATTTTGGAATGAGTTGACCAAACAATTTATATTCTGGTCCACACTCCTTTTTTCAAAAAACTGTGGAGGAAAGCTTGTTCAAATAGTTGAGGACATTGCTGCAATGTAAGTGGGGAAGTCTTACACTTAGAAACTGTTTGCTGGTTGTCAGGCTATACCAATCATAAATCGAACCAAACCTTGGAGAAATTCAATATACAGTAATATCATATACAGAATTATCCTTAGAGCATACGTTCAGTTCTAATAATTCTAATGATTAGGCTAATTTATATTTAATTCTGTTATTCTGCTATGTCTTTGATTTACTTGTATCAGTGGCTGGATACATATATCACTTCTAAGTTAATATCACATTTCTGAGGGCCTGATTTAGAGTTTGGTGAACCGGTTACTGTGTCATAAATGGGTATCCCGTCTGCTGTGTTACGATTTCGATATAATGGAATCGTAATATTACGGTTTAGATATAATGGAATCGTAATATTGTGCACATGATATCTGTCACGTTTGTAATGGAGTAAACCCCTCGCTAAACTCTAAATCAGGCTCTAAGCCTAGAATTTGTGTTATAATTCTAATGGTGCTCTTGTGTACTTAATTTGATTATGACTCTCTGTTTTTGCGTAAATATTGATGAACCACAACAATATCTGACATCCTGGGGCATACTTTGGGATGCTTAAAAGGCAACAAGGTTAAACATTTTTACCTCTAGCCATTTTTAGAGATACATAGCTGTCAGAACATCACTGTTATTTCGCGCTTTATTTCTAGTTTCATTGCGGACACGTTTTTTAGGTCACACTTGACTTGCTAATACTTGCGTTCGAATCTTGATTTCATTTTGTGATACGCTTTGTATAAAACAATAACAGACATGTACGTAAAGTGTTCAAAACAGATTAATTACCAAGGTAATGAAAAATCTCCACCTGCTGATTCATGCTGCGGAGCACAATGCATGTTATGCCTTTGTAAGAAATTCAAAATGTGAAAACGAATAAACAGATGCTATTTTCTCAGTTTTGAGTCATTTGGCATTGAAATTAAGAGTGGCAAATCATGATTGCATCTACCAAAATGTAAATTAGCAACTAATTTTTCTATTTTCTCGTATGTAATCAGAATTTAAATTTAGAATTTCTCTTGCGATGACTAACCAAGTGGAATTCAGTTTTAGGATCTTTAATATGTTTGAAAAGATTATGATTTCATTGTTTTTGTTTGAGGGGTTATGATCCGAGTGAGTGCCCTAATCGTTCCAAACCTGATGGGAGTCGATGCAGAGCTCAGTGTCGAGAATACAGGGAAAATAAAAATGAGACACTGTGGTAAAGGTCCGGATATACTATTCGCCTCTACTACTCATAGAGTTTAAAACTAGGTGGGTGAGCAAAATATATGCAAAGGCCTGGAAATATGTGCAGTCCAGAGCAATCATCAGTGGCTCAAAAATAAGCATAATACTAGAGAAGGGATTTGTGCAATAGCAGAAGAGGGACACTTTTCCCCTTTGCAATATATGTGAAAGTTTGTTTTCCATGCCCTGCATTGAAATAGTTGCCAGTGCTCTGGAGTGGAAAGAATATCCTCTTACCAAATTGCTTTACATTTTCATCCTCTTTGTGGCACATACACGTTTATATAATCATTGGGAGGTAAGAAAGTAATATGTCAGATATTTGTTGAAGAGGATACTCAGTCAATAGTAATGATGTTACCACACGATGCAACCGTCACATCAGCAGAGCTCAAAGAGCCCATTCTCTCCTTGGCCATGGGCAAAACTCCAGGCCAGGACAGGCTTGCCCTAGAATTCTATTGCATCTACGCCGATTTCCTTGCCTGAAGCATGAAAAACACGGCACTCATAGAGGGACTTCTCCCTTCCTCCCACGAGAGACTTTGTTGGTCTCTATTCTGAAACCAAGGACGGATACTACAGAGCTTGCTTCCTATAGTCTACTAGAGATTTTAAACTCGGTTTACAAGATTCTGCGTAGGAGTCCACTCTGACTAAAAGGGCTTCCTTCTGGGAGGCATCACATTCCTGAATATCTATATTGTGTTTCCTGTCATGGAGTTCACTTCTCAGCTTGTTTGTGGCTCAGCATGCCCCGTAATAGATCTGAATAATGTGTTTGACTCCTTAGACTGGAGTTACCGTTTTGAATTGTTCTGTATTGGGCATGTGCGTAGTGAAGTTCAAATAATTGCTTTACATGTGTTCCACTGCACTGATTCATGTATGACACTACATATCAGAGCTCGTTTTAATACATAGGAGACATGGTTGTCACTGTTCCTGTTCCTCTTGGCCTTGGCAATGGATCCTATTACCATCCGTTTGCACTGTGGGTGGTTTGTGTGAGGCATTCCCCTTGGAGATAGAATGTATACAATCTCACTTTAAGACTTAAAGTTTAAGTGGACAACATGATGCTGTACCTCAGCAGTGTCATGGAAGGATATCATGACATTGGCCGTCCATCAATTTCATGTGGTGTTCGGCGGTGCTCATCAACTGGCACAAATCTTTCCTATTTCCGCTCAACCGATCATCTTTTGTGGTTCATCTGGACATTGGGAATGCCGCTCTGTTTGCAGCAACACACCTTGCGATATTAAGGCATATGAATATATCATGCAGACCAAGAACTGCTCAATGGAAATGTAGCACGTTCAGTCTCAGCATGCAGGGAGCACATGTCTGGTTCAGGAGAACCCTACAACTCTCCGTGATGGGCAGGATCACCTTCCCTAAGATGGCTATGCTTCCCCACTGTACTACATTGCCAAACTATTGCTTCAATTACCTGCAAAATTGTTCTGTTCCCTCAACATTCTGCTTTGAAAGTTGATAGGGAGCAAAGGCCGTAAATGGTTGCGTTGGCAAAACTCTCATGTCTATCTGATCAGACCGGCCATAGCATGCCCAACTCTGAGCACTACTACATTGCCTCCCAACAAAGTGTCTTTGTTGATGGATCTAGGGTGCCTACCTGAATGACACTGCAACTACACAGGCATACTGGACGTCAGCTTAGGTGCTTCCACCTGGTGAGCCAACTCACAGGACCCCATCCCCAACTCCTACAGGTTGCCTATATATGCTATTTGATATTCTTGTGTTTTACAGAGCAGGTCCTCCTCTACACCACAGGCACCATACTCCTATGCTTGCTGCATACTGGTAATAAAATTGCACTAGCCGGCTACAAACAATGGAATGCACTAGGCATGGAGACTTAAGGTGATCTCTTCAACAAGGGCTCTATTCCTCTCTTCCATTATCTCTCAAAGCTCCATGACATCCCTCAGGATCACTTCCTGACTTATAACTCATTGATACACACCCTTCACCATGGTTGGCAGATAGACGCTGCAGAGCCTCTTTTGGACTTGGCCCTTTTCGCAGGGTCATCGCCAAACGTTTTGCCTCCCTTCTCTCCTTTTTTTCGGAATTTGTTTTTGTTGGCCTTTAGACTCTGTGCACTTTAACCACAGCTAACCAGTGCTAAAGCCCTTGTGCTCTGTCCCTAAAACGTGTTGTTTTTAAAAACATGTTTTGTTAGTTTTTTTTTGTCAAAATTAGGGCTTTGCAATACTGCACATTTACTGATACGCCACACAGGGCAGTCTCTCTAAATTGGGAGGCTATAACTGCTGGTAGGTTTTACTCGAACCATGTTATTAGGCAAAGCTGTTAGTCTGTCAAATTTCAACACAAACTAGCTTAAAGATGATCAGATATGAGTGTCGAATTTGAGACAGATGTGTCCACTTATAATTATTATAGTATATTTAACACATCACATATCACATAACTGCCTCTGCTGCCATACCAGTATGAACAATCATCAATAATTCTTTAACAGGAGTCTTTCTGGAAGACTTAGAAGAGACATATATACACCCATCACTAAAGAAAACAAACCTGGACCCACATGACTTAAACATCAACAGACTGATAACAAATGGACCTATCCTGGGCAAACTGATAGAAAGAGCAGCACCCACCCAGATGTCACAAATAATTGAAGATAACTCCATACGTTCTGACTTTCAAACAGGATTCCGTCCAGGAAGAGGCACAGAATTTACCTCATCGCCATCTGAGATGGCCTTGAAAACAAAGTAGACCCGAATGGGGCTGTTGCAACACTTCTTCAAGTGTCTTTGCATAAGCCAAGCCCTGAAAACTCTTGGCATAAATTTTGCGACAGACATAATGTGAAAAAATTATTGTCTCATTAAAATTAAAACAAGGTATTTGTATAACATATAGAAGGGTTACAACTTAATACACAAGATAATCTTTGTACAGTGCACTCCCTGAACTCATGCAATGGAAGTTGCTCCCATATCTAACAATGAAGAAAAAGGAAGACCTGTAAAATAAAGTACTTGCCAAGGATCACATAATTTGGTCAAGCAGGGAATCTAGGATTGTGTGGTAGTGTGTGTCATTCGAATCACTAGACAAAAGGTGAAGTAGATGAGAGATCTTTATAGGCCATAGTCTTCAACAGCTCCCAACAAACAACAGTCAGTTTCAGAATGTGCAAACCTTCTCCAAGACTCTACATTCCATATTCCATGCATGATAAGCATAGAGCCTGGCATGTGGAGTGCAAAGGAGAGAAGATAAATGAACAGATCACGACAGATTTGTATCAGGGTTTCTTGTCCCACGTTATGCAATTTATCCACTAGGGCCCATATTTACTCAAATTTAGCGTTGTGGTTTTGACACTTTTATCTTGCAGCCACAACACAAAATGTTAGTTGCGTCACCTTGCGTGGCTTGGTAAAGAATATGTAACGCAACACAGCCTGTGAGCTGTCTTGTATTATACTGTGTCTAGAAGGCTTTCAATGGATGAACATGGACATTCCCTTGCATCCACCCATATAATTTGGCATATTATCGAGATTTACTAAAGCTAGTGAACCTGGGAATGTGTCAAAATGTAACATGTACTCGGCATCACACATAGAAAGACATTTCCTCACAAGATTGTTTTCGTGCAAGAAGGTATACCTTCCTGCACAAAAGCAATCCTGACCGTAAAGTAAGCACCCTTGCACCATGGTGCAAGTGCGCAGTGCATGGAGAAAGCGGAAGTACACCACATCTTAGTAAACATGGTGCTTTTCAACTCTCTCCCATTCACACAACCCAGTGCAGCGACTTTGCTTGCTGCCCTTCGTTGCATGAATTTGTAATTGATCTGCCCTTAGATGGCATCCTCTTTCTCTGCCTTTCAAAAGTTTATGCTTTGTTTTTAATTCTTGGCACATAAAGGTAGACCGAGGGTGTCCGTCAGGAGCTATACTAGAGCTCGTCTCGTTTTGGCCACTTGGCTCCAATAGAATCTCGAGCTGAGCCAGAGGTCGCGGCTTATGTGACTCACCCATACAATGCTATACATCTAGCGTTGAAACCAGGCACTTGAGGCTCGAGAAGCTGTCTGGATCACTCTCCAGGAAGCAGAGCTCGGGATTGCATCCTACAGGGATGTGAAAGTGCACAGCATCGAATATCACCAGATTGGGGAATGAATAGGAAAACTATGAGGGTAGGAAACGGAGAGGCAGGCCAGAGAGAAGCCTGCTGTAAGCGAGAGATCCTTATTTGAAGCGTTGATTGATGGTGATGCCTCCACAATGTGCATTTGGGGAGTAATAACCAATGACGTGTGTTGTAAATCTGAACTCGGTTTTGAAACATGCACTGTTTATAAAATCAGTCATTGATCTATTGAGGATATCACTAAAAGGTTCACGCCAAATATTGGCATCATGTGACTTGCTTCCAGGAACCTTTTGCGAGCAAACTGCATTAGCTGACTGCCATTAGACCAGCCTGGAGCACATCCGTATGAGGTCACCGGCGAGAGGGACTGTGGTAATGAGGGCTTGAGGGCCATGGATCGGACAAGTATGATCGCTAATGTCCACGTTTATCATCGAAATCAAATTACAAAAACTACACACGCTGCTTTTCTTTTCAAAGCATGTTTTCCATCAAACATTGGGGATATAAAAATGTGCCTTTAATACCATTGTATTGTTTAGGTCTGCATTGTATGCTCTCGGTCTGAAGACTAAGCAGAATGGCCATGCACCTGCATGGATGTCATACTTGTAGTGAGGCATGCAGTTGTTTTAAAGACACTCTGCCGGCAGACCTCAAATGAGCCCATAGTGCTCAGCTGGACTTTAGAAAATTTAAGTTGCAGAACATGTACTTCTCTCTAGGACTGCAGTACTGTAATACAACAGCATTAGCACTGCTAGGTAATACTGTAGTACTTTTCACATTTACATTATTGGGACTTCTCATCTGGACTGCAGAAAAAAATTATGATCACCAGTCATTGTGGGTCAGATGTAGATACTTTTTTTCATGTCGCCCGTTTGAGACAAGAAAAAAAGCATTTTGGTATGTACAGACCCTATTTTGCAATTCGATGATCTATTTACTGTATCGCAAAATAGGTTTCAAATTGGTGCTAACCCATTCGCAAATGGGAAGAGGTCCCCATCGGACCCCTTCCCCTTTGTGAACTGTAGCAAAAAAAAATTTTCAGAGCAGGCAGTGGTCCCCCAGACAACTGCCTGCTCTAAAAAAACTTAAAAGAAAACTTTTCATTTTAGTTTTTGAAATGCATCTCGTTTTCCTTTAAGGAAAACGGGCTGCATTGGCAAAAAAAAAAAAAACTGCTTTATTTAAAAGCAGTCACAGACGTGGTGGTCTGCAGTCCCCAGCAGGCCACCATCAATGTGAGGGCAGCCATTCCCAATGGGGTCGCAAATTGCGACCTACCTTCTGAATATTTATGAGGTAGGTCATTTGCGACCCAATTGGGAATCACAAACAGTGTAATTGGCACTGCTGTACATCAAGTTTTGCGACTCGCAAATTCTGAGTCACTAAGAGCCGCAATTTGCGAGTTGCAAAACCTAATATTCGCACATGTAGCCCTATAAGTGCAACACTTTGCAGAGAAGAGCATTGTCAGATTGAGACATTGTTGAAGGACCACTGTACTTTTAATGTTAGTACCAGCCTCCTCTGTAGGGCTTCAATGCTTTTAACATGATAGTTCTGACTAATTAACGCCTTCGCTGCTAGCCCCACCCCTCCTGTGTTGCTCTTTTTTAACTATTTTGGTAGTTTGCACTTAGGTCTCCATAACCGTTATTTAGATAAGGTACCCATGACAAATTTGTGTCCTTTTTGTCCAACATCCTGGGGATTCCAAAGATACCAAGGGCTTGTGTAGTTCCCTGGAGGGGACTGAGAAAATAGGCAAAATATAGAAAAAATAGTTTTTTTTAAATAGAGAAAAAGTGTTCTTGTTAAAAGTGTCTGTTTTTTTCCTAAAAATGGAATCCACAAAAGATTTTACTGTACCAAAGGCTCTTTCTTCCCAGGTTTCAGGAACATGCAGGGCTGAATCTAAAAACCTAATTGTGTAGCACAGATTTGGCCTTTTTCTAAGAGGTAGTCTGTTTTACCTACTTTTGGTACCTTCAACCTATTTCCATTTTTTGATAAGAACAAGAGTGAAACCCATGGGTGAATATGAAAAGCTATATATTTCTGAAAACTAGCCAAAATTCTGAATTCAGCAAGGGGCCATATTTGTAGATCTCTCATGTTTCTCCAAGGAAAATAACTGTTAAAATAAAGAAATATTGAACATTTTTTTTTCTTTCAAGACTAAAGCAATATACCATTATGTCCACTAGATCCCTCTGTTTGCGGGGATATATAGAGTTTGTAGGTTCTCCAAGAACCCAGGGTACCCAAAGCAAACAACTGAGCTGCACCATACAATGGGTTTTCATTGAGTCCCGAATATAGAGAAATTCTCATAGCAAAAAAGACAGAGTGAAAAATGAGTGTCAAGAAAACGTATTTATTTCTAAAATGAGCATAAGATGTAGAGTTCATGAGCAGTGGTTATTCAAACATTGCCGAATTTGTGGGTACCCACACTAGCGTATGATTTGGAGGGTACTTTTTAAAATGTAATCTTTCTAATAAACTGTAATACATTTGAAAGGCACACATGCATCGAAATCCAATTGGTAATTACAAATGTTCCACTATTCTATGCTCCCCCAAGTCTACCAATAAAAATGGTACTTCACTTGTGTAGGTAGCCCTAGTGCCCAAGACTGAAAATGGCCTAAAACACAACATGGGGGATGTGCATTTTCCCCACTAAAACTAATCTCTTTTCCCAAAATGAGTTGCTCTAGGTTTTGGGCCCAGCTCAGCTGGTACCCTGGGAAACCTATGCAACCTGTACATTTATGCTAAGTAGACACATAGGGGTTATCAGGGTGGGGTGACTTTTGTGGCTTTCACCATGCTTAGTTACCCAGAATCCCTTGAAAACCTCAAACTTTGACTAAAAAACACATTTTCCTCACATTTCTGTGCTGGAAAGTTCTAGAATCCACAGAGAGCCAGAAATGTCTATCTACCCGGGATTCTCAAAGTCTCCCAATAAAAATGGTACCTCACTTGTGTGGGTAAACCTAGTGCCTGTGACAGGAAACGGCCCAAAACACAACATTGAAGCAGCCCATGTTTCCACCCAAAACATATCCTCTTTATCAATGTAGGTAGCTCTATTTTGTGGACCCTAGCTCAGCTGGCACCTAGGGAAATCTAGCCAATCTGTACATTTTGTAAAGCTAGACACCTAGGGGTGTCCAGGGTGGGCTGACTTGTGTGTCTTTCACTACATTTAGTTATCCTGAACCCCTTGCAAACCTCAAACTTTGACTAAATACACATTGTACTCACATTTCTGTAATGGAAAATTCTAGAATCCATGGGGAACCCCAAACTTCCTTCCACCCGGTATTTGCCCAAGTCCACCGATAAAAATGGTACTTCACTTGTGCGGCTGGGCCTAGTGCCTGTACCGCAACAAATAAAACCAAGGTCAAGGAGGGTCCCTTTGAGAGGTCTCTCATTGATGTTAGTTTGATCAGTTACTGTCACGGGCACTAGATCCAGCAACACAGGTGGGGCAGCATTTTCTTGGGACAAGTGGTAGAATATTGTGTTTTTCTTCAGATTCTGGAAGAATATATCACAGAAATGCAAGGAAAATGTTTGATTGTAGTCACATTTTTTAGGTTTGTAGGGCATTGTGGGTAAGAGAACTTGTTGGGATGCACAAGAGGCGCACCACCCTGTACTCCCCTGGGTGTCTAGTTTATGAAAATATCTCGACTTGGTAGATTTTTCTTAGAGACAATGTACACCCCGGCAGAGAAAGACAGGAAAGAGAAATGTGACTTCAGTACCAACATCCTCAGGTACACACACATACTGGTTGGATTTGGCACGAGGTCAAGTGACGGTTCAAAATGTAAATTTTTATGAAAAAGAGATTTCCCAAAGTGAAATGCACTGTTAATAATTGAAAGGTCAAAAACTGAACCAATAACTCAAGGCTTATGAGCTGTAAAGTAACGACAAGACACCAACAGCTTTACAGGCAATTCACACACCTTTCCAATCTGACACACAACACCATTAACACCATCAGCAGCGGGCCCAGTATATTACAACACTCAAGTCAACAGACAATGGAGAGACAATGTACACCCTGGCAGAAAAAATAAATATTACTTTACAACCATCTATTTCTCAAGTACACACACATACTGGTTGGATTTGGCACGAGAGTGAGTGAAAGTTTAAAATGTAAAATTTTATTAACAAGAGATTTCACAAAAATGAGATGCACTGTGAAGAAGTGAAAGGTCAAAAAACTGAACCAATAACTCACAGCTCATGAGCTGTAAAGCTGCTACAAAGCACCAACCGTTTTACAGGCCATTCACACACCTTTCATATGTGACACACATAAGACTATTCACACCACCAGCCGTGGGCCCAGCACATTACAACACTCACATCAATGGACAGCACTATTCAAGGGCCCATCACTTTCATACACCCACATGACTGTTATATTAATCACACAGGCTGATGGAATGTGTGGGCTGGTGTATGAATAGCAGTGTGTGTAGTGACCAGCAACAAGTCATTACTCAAACACCACCAATGCCGGCTAACACACAAAGCTAGCCAAGAGCCAGCTCACCCACATCACCAGCCAAGCTCCAGGCCATGCACAGTGCCAGCCAAAAGCCAGTCCACACACACCACCATCACATGTTTGTTTACAAAAAAGAAAACACAAACAAATTGGAAGTAGATAAAAAACTATACCTTCAGACACAGCAGCTTTAACTAAATACATCACATTAATGCCAACCGTGAAATCTGAACAAAAAATATAAAATTATAGAGACCAGTCAGTTTACTTTTACTGTTGTTTCCAATATCGCTGTTGTGTGTGGAACAATTTAAAACATGTGGGCACACAACCCAGGTTTAGAAGGACAATCGGGGCAATACATGCAACTCTCCTTCCACGCATCTCTTTAATACATACTCTACATCTCCAACTGGGAAACTCTAGGAACTCTTGCCTGTTCCACTACAACAAGGTTGCCTATCACAGACTGCAGAAATTGAACAAATGTCATCTTTGACTCTTGAGAACATTCCTTGAATACAACAAAAGCATTGAAGGTTGCTAAATGGGATGAATAGGCAAACTTCCTATACCAAATGTAAATCCTGATTTACTCTAACTACACCACCTACATGCTTAGTGTAGTCTAATATGCATAAAGGTTTGCGCACTTCAGCAACCGGAGGCCAAACAGTCAGAGGTGAACTACTTTCATAATGGATGTGTCGCGTAGGCTCTCATTATTCTAATGAGACTACTGGATTTGAGCTGCAGAATCGCCTGCGGTGGGGGAGACTGAGTCTTACCCACTACAGGTCACACCTGTCACCCTAATCCGGGTTTTGGTCCCTTTAACTAGCAGTGCCTCATCTCTCCCCAAGGGGAAGGATGATTGGGCAGCCGAGTGCATGACACAATTGATTCCTCAGGGAAATTGTGGTCACTCAGGTCTTATCCGTTTCTCTCAATTACATTAGTCTCACATACACAATGACAAACAGAGGCAGTATATGTTTCAATAAGGTTTTAATGAAGCAACTGCATCCTAGATAGCAAAGCATGTACTTCAATAACCAGGACGATACAGCATGACAGAATTAGAACTGTGACAAGGAGAGTGAAGCATAGAAATAACGCTTCCATATTGTCACTTAAATCAACTGACTAATTCCTACCTAGGCTATAATAGAGCACAGCATGTTAAGCTCTAATTCTGCCCTTCAGGTTCCCCTAGGAAGACATCACCCCCATAATTGAGCAAAGGCCTGAAGTCTGCATAAGCAGCTGTAGCGAAGCGTTCAGCAATCAGCATACAGTCGTGGTCCTCTGGTTGGAATCTCCCTCTACCGTGTATGGGACAAGGAAGTGTTTTTATAATAAAACAGCTGATGTTCTGAGAAAATGTCCCTACGTAAGGATGTGTGTTTTTCTATGAATACCAGAGACAAAACTTTTACCACGTTCGCCGGCAACCTATCTTACTGCAGCCTTGAAAGAAGCACAGAGTGAACAAGAATGTCTTGTTTGAGAACATAGTGCTGGCCTAGGCAAAAACAGCTATATAGAGAGAAATAAAACAAGACCGCAAAAGTGGCTATTGTTAAAATAATAAATGAAGCTGGATAAAGTATATCTAGGTTAAAGTGCACAGCGGCAGGCCTAGTATGCTAAAATAACGTGCATGGAACTATAACTAAAATGGCTACACAACAGATGGTCGTCAGCATTTAGACAGTTCTCCTGTATGTAAATTTCACAGCTAGAAGTTTGTCACTACTCACTGCACTGTCCCCTCTCAAGTGTTTTTTTTTACGAACAAGCTCTTTTGAGTAACCTTTATGGTTAAAGCACAGTGTGCCACAAGTAACAGTGTCCACTTTGATTATTTTCTTGAGCAGTTCCACACCAGTGTAGAAGTTATCTATGTATAAATGGTGACTTTTATTAAAAAGTTCTTTACCAAGTTACCACACAATTTTCTAACTAACTCCAAAAATGGAAGGACTACTAGGGGGGTCAATACTGAAATCCTTACCGTGTAAACCCTCAAATAATAGACATATCCAGTTCTACTCTCAGACAGCATGTACATCTTGATTTCATAGCGTGCTCTCTGGCTTGGAATGTACTGCCTAAGAACCAAACAACAAAGACTCATCCACAGCTATTTCTTTCTCTGGAACATAGATCTCTAAAAATCAATCTACAAGGTGATAAAGGACAGACCGAATCTTAAAAAGACAGTCACAATCAGGGTGAATCATTAATAACAGAATGCAGCATTTGAAGAAGAAGCAAATACCGATAACAACTCATGATTGCAAGAAATATAGTCATCGCCATCAAGGGACTAGTAGACCAACATAAAGACAGCGACTGCTTCCTTATCAGGCTCATCAAAAAAGTTAAACCAAAGAACTTCTTCAACTCATCCAGATTTTTTGGAGTGGGTCTTAAGACTGGCACTGTTGTCCCTCAAATGCTGTAAAGAATACAAATTAGTCTGATCAACAATCTCATCCAAAAATACATTGCCCATAAAGAACTGAAAGACATTTATAGGCAAAAAGTTTTTAGCATTCACTCTACACCCTAAGACACCAGTAAACACAGACAACGCCAGCTGCCCCATGTTTGGGGCAAACCAGAGTTCAGTGCTTCCAACAGGAAGCCTTTCACCCCAGACTGCAATCCAAATGCCTCTTGCTTCAATAGCTGCAAATCAGTGCCCTTCCCTAAAAGAGGTGCTTCCTCCACACTGAGAGTGGCTTCATCATCAGATGATTCTTCACAGATGGAAAATCCATTGCTAGAATCTTGAACTTCCTCTTCTGCCTCAGATGCAGAATCAGTGTCATAATCATGGTCAGAGGAAGATTCGAAAAGCATACCAATGACCTGCTGAGTGGTAATCTTGTGGCTAGCCATAATCCTTAGCAATAAAAGTAACTTGACAAATAAGTCAACACTAAGCAACACTGTGTAAAATAAGTAATAAACAAAGTGTGGCTTTATCACAAAGACCAATATACTCAAATACAGCACCAATCACTTGCGAGAGACAGCTAGACTTACCAGCACCTACTTGGCACAGACACAGCGAGCACCAACGATATCCCACTAGAAAGGAAAAAAAAAAGAAAATTACACACAAGACAACGCAATACATATCATGCACAAATCCAAGCAGAATTTCACACTAAATAAAATAGAAGCTAAAAATGCAGCTATTATTAAACAATTTACAAAAAAACACATTCATGCAGGGAAATTTTAATCATTTAGAGTTTACAGTACAACATTTTTGTTCCTACCAAACACATGCAACTACACAACCTGCCGATCTATGAGTCCCAATGCCGCAAACTGGAGTCACAGCAAAGTACATCAAAAGCTTTGCCCTAGAAGAAAAGGGTGAAATAAAACATTACAATCACAAATGCAAGAAATAAAACAGTTAACATGATAAAATGCTGCCCATCACCACCCAAAGGCCAGCCACACACATTGCTAGGAAGAAGCAGGTTGACACACACTGCCAGCAAAATCCCCCGTTCAAACACACTGCCAGCCAAGAGCCAGTCCACATATACTGCCACTCTACACACACTGCCAGGAAAGAACCAGTCCACACACACCATTAGGCAAGTGGCAATCTACACACACCGCCAGACAAGCACTAGTCTACACACACTGTCAGCCAAGTCCTAGTCCCCACATACCACCAACCAAGCACAAGTCCACACACACCACCAGCCAAATGCCAGTACACACTCAGCCAGCAAAACACCAGCACACGCAGACTATCAGCCGAACTCCAGTTCACACGTTTTCCCTGGTGTCTAGTGGGCCTAAAAATACCACCAATCTACCCCCAGGGGCGGAAATGACCAAAATATGATCCCAAAGATCTAGGGGACCCTTCCCTGAATTGTGCCATTTGTGCAACAAATGCTGGTGTCTAGTGGCTTCTGCCCCCCCCCCCCCCAAAGAGCAGATCAGCCTAAAATGGCCAATCTGCCCTCTGGAAGTGGGGGATAAAAAAAAAAATGTCCCCCCAAGGGGAGTGAAACTTGCTGAAGAGGTCTCTCCCCATAATTTATGGTATAAAAATATATCCCTAGTGTTCTAGTGGATTTTATCGGGTGAAAATGAATGGCTGATATAACCCCCAGGCGGCGTTAACACAGATGTAAGTACTGTCCAAGGGGTCGCTTCCCCACACAAAAAAAATCCCTGGTGGTCCATTGGGTGGAATCCTGCCCCACGATCACAGCTCTCACCGCAATAATGGAGCAGGAATCCATTCCAAACAGGCACAGGAGGAAAGGAAAACCTCTTTCCTTCGCCCATATCTGTTTGCTTCCCCCAACAGAACTGCTGGGAGAAGGAGTTGCCACAAGAATGTCCTCTCCTGAAGACGAGCTGGAAGCAAATGGCTTCTAGAGCATCCCGGCTGCATTTGATGACGTTGGCGTGCACAACTATTAGATCACCAATGGAGGGGTTAGAGTGGCTGAGGGGGTGTTGAAATGGGTAGCCATGGATCGGTTCTGTCCTCAGCACCTGCCCACCACTGCTGAGGAAGGAACCGTTCCGGAGAATGCATTACAGCAGTAACTGTATTGATCGATACCTTGGAGCTATGCTAAGCTGCTCACAATTGCTCCATTACTATTATTTTTTGGAGTGACTGAATGCAAAATATATGAGTACCAAAGTATGGCTTGAGTGCATGGAGAGAATTAGATAAATTCTGAGTATGCTGTTTAATGCTGCCTTGCACTGTGGGACAAGCAAAAAGAACAGATGCTGGACGGAATACGAACAATGCAAACATTCACCCCCAGTCACAAAGATCTGGGTTTAATCCATCGGTGTTTCTGCCCACCATGCCACCCCAGTGTGGCTCCAGCCATATGCAAATAAGTCTTGACCCTGCTCCCCATGGGAGCATTCCAGACCGAACTGCCAAGCCAGGTCCTCCATGGACTGAAAATAAGCATCCTGTGCTGTGGGAGCACATAATTAAGGCCCTCAATACAAACATGGCGGTTGGTGTAAAAGTGGCGGTAATATCGTCAAGAGGCCATCTGTAATTACCGCCAAATTATGACCATGGCAGTGTTATCTCCGTGGTCATGCGGAAATCCATGTTCCGCTCACCATATTAAGACCCTGGAAACCGCCACCTTTTCTGGGGCAGTACCAATGACATCAAAAGCCTGGCGGAAACTGAGCTCAGAAGGGAAAGGACTCACCATTGGAGACACAGTGAACAACCACGCCGCCGTGGAGCCTAAGCTGCATGTCTACCCCATGGTTTTCCATGTGCTGCTCCACCACAAACACCATCGACATCGAAGACGATGACGGTGAATACAGCTGCCTAGCACACAAGGGAGGGAGGGAGGAAAAAAAGAGTCACACACACAGACGCACAACACACACACCCCCAACACCATACACACAATCAGCTGCATTAATAAAACATTTTTACCCTGTACCTCGGATGAATAATGCAAGAACAAAACGTTTTAGAAAAAGTGAATGTAATGAGAGCAACACATCAAGATAAATAAGTGAGGCAACATAATAGATATATACATATGTACATATAAAGGGACACAGCCCAGTCCACAATGTCCGTTGTCCACATGGCCACAGGCCAAAATCTAAGGCCACACATGGCAGCTGCCTCAACACGGAGAGAACACTGCAGGGGCATCAGTTTGGAAATAGCCAGGCACCACAGGAGAAAGGGGGGCACCTCAGCCGGGAGATGAAACAACACTACTGGTTCTAAATGGGGCAACATGGCCTGTGCTTGGTCCTGGGGAGTGCAAGGTCACAGTCTCTCAAGTGGGTGACTTACCCACTTGCTCTGGAGGGGGCAACATGCCCTGTGCTTGGTACTGGGGAGTGCAAGGCCACAGTCTCTCAAGTGGGTGACTTGCCCACATGCTCTGGAGGGGGCAAAATGCCCTGTGCTTGGTCCTGGGGAGAGCAAGGCCACAGTCTCTCAAGTGGGTGACTTGCCCACTGGTTCTGGAGGGGGCATCATACCCTGTGCTCTTGATCCTTGGAAGGCTGGGGGGGGGGTAGGTGTCTTACCCACTATTCTGGAGGGGGCAATGTGTCCTGTGCTCTTGATCCTGGGGAGACTGGGGGGGGTTGGTGTCTTGCCCACTGTTTCTGGAGGGGGCATCGTGCCCTGTGCTCTTGATCCTGGGGAGGCTGGGATAGGTGGGTGTCTTACCCACTGGTTCTGGTGGGGTCATCGTGCCCTGTGCTCTTGATCCTGGGGAGTGCAAGGTCACAGTCTCTCAGGTGGGTGTCATACCCACTGGATTTGCAGGGGGGCAGGCCGCACAGCATCCCATGGAGGCAGGACTACATACCGTCAGTCAGCGGTGACGGCTGCTCAGTGGTGGTGGAGGTGCTGCTGAAGCCGCTGGTCGGGGGAAGCTTCTGCCCATCCCCTGCAGCCTCGGACGGCTGCTCAGTGGTTGTGGTGGTTGTGCTGCTGCTGCTGATGGTGGGGAGAGGCTCCCCACCATCCCCTGCAGCCTCAGATGGCTGCTCAGTGGTGGTGGTGGTGCTGCTGCTGGTGGGGGGAGGCTCGTGCCCATCCCCTGAAGCCTCGGACAGCTGCTCAATGGTGGTTGGTGGTGGGGGCTCCGTCACAGTTCCAGCCCCAGGCCCTTTTCTCTTCCTGCCTGCTAGTGCAGGCTCCTTGCTCTTCCTGGTAGCAGATGGGGCAGGCTCCTTAGTTTTCCTGGCAGCGGCTGGAGCAGGCTCCTTGCTCTTCCTGGCATAAGCTGGGGCAGGATCCTTAGTCTTCCTGGCAGTAGCTGTGGCAGGCTCCTTTCCCTTGAAGCTGCCCTGTGCAGGCTCTTTCACCCTCAGGACATGTGCCGTGACTCCTTTCCCACCACAAGTGGGTATGGTGACGACTGAGCCCGTGGACTGGGTGGCTGAGGTGCTTGGCTGGGTTTTTGCCACCCTGGCCAGACGTGCAGGACAGGGGGGGAGGGGTAGGGAAAAGGTCAATGGTGGATAGGAAATGTTTTTTAGGGACACCGGGGTGGGAAGAGCGAGAAGGTTTGGGAGTGGAGGAAGAGGGAGTGGTTGTAGGAGGTGTCTGTCTGCTGATTTTGGGTGCAGATGCATGGGCTGGATGTTGTTGTGAGGTAGATGGCTTTTGGGTGTGAGTGCTTTTGTTTGTGTACCTTGGGAGGTGGGGGACAGACACAGTGGGATAGGACACAGGGGACGTGTGCATGGCTGTTGTGGAGGTGTCTGTCAGTGAGGTGTGGGTTCTGCTAGGTGTGGTGGTGATGCTGGTAGTGGATGATGGTGTAATGCATGCAGGTGTGAGTGTAGACGGAACTGGGAGGGAGGTGGAGGAAGAGGAGGTGGAGGAGACAGTGGAAATAGCGGATGTTGGTATGTCTGCATCTGGATGGTGTTTGTGTGTGTGCCTGTGGGATGAAGTGTGGTGCTTGTGTTTGCCAGAACCACTCTTGTGTGTTGCCTTGTGTGCATGCTCGTCTGCCTGTGTGCTTGGGATAGGTTGGGGTTGAGGAGATTGAGATCGGGAAGAGGACGTTGGAGGGAGGAGGGTGGACAAAGGGACAATGGCTGCCATCAGAGAGGAGGCCAGAGCCTGGATTGATCTCTGTTGGGCCACCAAGCCAGTGTGAATTCCCTCCAGGAATGCATTAGTCTATTGCATCTGGGCTGCCAGCCCCTGGATGGCATTCACAATGGTTGACTGCCCTATAGAGATGGATCCTAGGAGGTCAATACCCTCCTCACTCAGGGCAGCAGGGCGAACTGGTGCAGAGCCTGAGGCGCCTGCGGCGAAGGAGATGCCCACCCTCCTGGGGGAGCAGGCAGGGGCAACTTGATGAGGGGCTGCTGGGAGGGAGGTGCTGGTATGGGGGTAGCGGCTGTACCTGCAACTGGGGTGGTCACAGAGGTGTCCGTCACCACCAGGGAGCTTAAATCGGAGGAGGAATCTGTGTCAGAACTGTCCCCTCCTCCCTCCGCCGTGGTGCTCCCCTCGCCCTTCGTCCCACTGGTGCCCTCAGCGTCGGTGGACTCTGCCTCCTGGGTCCTGTGGGATGCAGCTCCCTCTGTCACCGGTGCCTCTGCTCCTCGGCCAGATGATGCTAATGCACATAGGGACAGGGTGACAAAATAATAAAGGGGGGGAGAGACAAAGGATACACTTGATCAATGGCTGCACCAACACCCTCGTACACAGCACCCTCACACACAGTGAACATGCCTACGCACTATGCATTGCACTACCAGTGATGTTGCTGGTCGCCAAGGCATGGGCACACACTGCCAAATCCAGCACACCTGGGACCCACGCAGCCCTCACCAGTAGAGGATGCCTACGAGCTAGGTAGCAGGACTATCCCTTAAAAACCCTAGCCACCAGGGGAGCTACGCTGCAATGTGAGGCCTGGTCTAGGGGCACCCACTGACCCACATCCACCACCCAGACACCACCCAACCAGGCATTAGTAGTAATGATGGGCACTGTTCTCACCCTCTTGTGGCAGCTCTGGATAGGCCACCGCCAGTATGTGGGCCATCAGGTGGGTCAGGGTTCAACAGGCACCCCTTCCTCGTTGGGAGGCAATCCCCAGCTGGGCCTCCGCCATCTTCCGTGCCTAGCGTCTCCTGTCCTCCCACCATTTCTGACACTGGGTGCTCTGCCTGCTTTAGACCCCAAGGGTCTGCACGTCCCTGGCGATGGCATGCCATATACCCTTCTTTTGATGGGCCTGCAGAGGCAATACAGACAGGAAAATAGTATTAGTCAGACAGTCCTGCCTGTTACACTTATGGCCCACCATACCCCTTCACATCACCATTTGCACACACATGGCCCAGCATACAACCTATACACCACCCATAGGACATCCACCCACCCCCTTACATGAGGCCTTCACACACACCACTCCATGCATTCATGCCACATGCATCGTGCCCACAGGTTACTCACCTGTTGGTCTGGAGGCCCATACAGCAGTCCATGCTGGGGTAGGACCCCATCAACCAGTGTCTCCAACTCCACCGAAGTGAAGGCATGGGCCCTTTCCCCAGTCACACTGGCCATGGTAGGTTCCAGACACAGGTCACAGCAGCACATGCAGTGTAGGTCCTCTCCTGTTGAAGATGAGGTAGCAAGTAAGGAATATGATGGAAAATGGTGGTCACGTCTGCTGCGGTGCATACCGTCACCGCCAGCGTAGATCACCATTGGCCACTGTAACCTATAGGGCCCAATGTTAGCCAATGAGCAGTTGCATGGCGGTTCCTGACTACCTCCCGCAATGGCGCCCAACGTCAGCGGAATTACCTCACTTCCACCTGTGTTTCCACACAGGACAGGTGGACGCCATTTCAGGGGAGTAGGGGACAGGTCCTTGAATAATGCTGCGTCACATGTGATATTAGCATATACTGGACAAATCACAATGACACATTACATGTTTACAGGATGCAAAGCACTGTTGTAGCTCCATTGTTCAGTTTGTGACCGGATCCTCACTCTTTTCTCCCTTAGATTCCTACCGCTGTGGATGAATAGGAGATGGAGACATACCCCATGTACAGACCCCTGGTGGACTTGGCAACACTGAAGGACAGGCATTTTCCTCACCTATAGACTTGACAGGGCCACAATCACAGAGCTGTGTGCCCAATTGGAGCCTGGCCTGAAATCTGCTATCCGTCACCCCACTGGGATCCCCCCTCTTGTGCAAGTGCTACCTGTACTCCATTTTCTGGCAACTGGTTCTTTCCAAGTGACAGTGGGCTTGGCAGCAGGAATGTCACAGCCAATGTTCTCAATAGTGCTGACAAGAGTGTAGTCTTCCCTGATAAAATACATGTCCAGCTACATTGTTTTCCCCCAGGTTGAAGATTTGGCCACAGTGAAGGCCGAGTTTTATGCATTAGGGCATATCCCCAACATAATTGGGGCGATTGATGGAACACATATTGCATTTGTCCCCCCCTGGCAGAATGAACAGGTGTTCAGGAATCGTAAGAGTTTCCACTCTATAAATGGGCAGATGGTGTGCCTTGCGGACCAGTACATCTCCCACGTCAATGCTAAGTATCCTGGGTAGGTGCATGGTGCCTTTGTCCTAAGGAATAGCAACATCCAAAATATGATGGCCCAACTACAGAGGCACAGGGTGTGGCTAATAGGTGAGCCCTGGTTCCCACACAATATATGTTCGTGTATGGGTATGGTGTGGGTCATATAGGATACTGTAAATATTGTCCCTCAATATTTGTAGGTGACTCTGGTTACCCAAACCTATCATGGCTGCTGACCCCTGTGAGGAATGCCCAGGACAAGGGCAGAAGAATGTTATAATGAGGCACATGGGTGAACCAGAAGGATAATTGAAGGACCTTTGGCCTCCTGAAGGCCAGGTTTCGGTGCCTATATCTACTCACCAAAGAAGGTCTGCCAGATAGTGCTGCATGTTGCATAACCTGGCCCTCAGACGCCATGTCCCATTCCTGCAGGAGGAGGAGTCTGGAGATGCCCGTGTGGCAGCAGTAGACCCTGTGGACAGTGAGGATGAGGAGGCAGAGGATGAGGGTGAGGACAACAGAACATATGTGATCCGACAATAGTTCTATTGACACACAAGTAGGACAGTGTACTTCACATTTAAATGACTTTTGTTTTAATTTTGTGGCAATGGCATTATGATGTTTTCAACTTCTATGCCCACTTACTGTTCCCTCTAGCAATTCATTTTGCAGATATTGGTGACCTGACATATATTCCTGTTGTGATCACTACAGCCAGCTACAGATTATTAATCTATGCTCATTCTCTGTACAGTTGATTTACAATGTTGTACCTGTTACAATGAATACTTCTTTGATATACATGACATACTCCCCAATTTTTTTTTATTTCAAAGGATGTTTATTGAAGTGCTAATATATGGAGGGGCAAGTGCAATGGGATTGGGTGATGATGGAGGAAAGTCCAGGGTATTGTTCCAGTCTGTTTGTAGCACAGGTGCATTGTCCATGGGGACAAAGGAAGGGGAACAATGGCAGTTAAAGGTGGACAGGGTGACTGAGTGGGACACAAGGGTGACAATCAGGAGAGTCTCCTTTCCTGGTAGGGGTCTTGGCAAGTGTCTCTGGCTTCTGTCTGGATCTCAGGGAACATTTGCGGGGTGATAAACCTTCTGCAAGGGGAGGGGTGCTGGTGGCCTGTAAGTCCTGTGTCAGGGCCTCCTGGCCACTAGCGGCAGCGGAAGGCTGTTCAGATGACTGGCTAGTGGCAGAGGCCCACTGGTGTGAGACTGCCTCCCTCATAATGTTGGCCATGTCTGCCAGCACCCCTGCAATGGAGATCAGGGTGTTGTCAATGGCCTGCAAGTCCTCCCTGATCGCCTGGTACTGTCCCTCCTGCAGCCGCCTGTTCTCCTGCACGTTGTCCAGGATCTGGCCCATTATGTTCTGGGAATGTTGATAGGCTCCCAGGATCTCTGGGAGTGCCTCCTGGAGAGAGGGTTCCCTGGTCCTGTCCTCCCCCCGGCACACAGCAGTCCTTCCAGTGTCCCCGTTGGCCTGTGCCTCTGTCCCCTGAACCGTGTGCCCAATGACACTGATCCCAGGTCCCTGATTGTCTTCAGGCGAGGTGTGCCCTGGGGTCCCTGTAGAGGTGGACACACTGCTGATTGACGTGTCCTGGGGACAGAGGTATGTGTATGCTGGGTGGGTGCTGTGGTGGTGTTTCCTGCTTGGGGAGGCTCTGTGGTAGTGTGTGACTGGGCCTGGGTAACCGGCTGTCCAGTGGTCCCTGATGGGCCAGGTAGGTCATCCAGATCCTGAAGACCAGAGTTGCTGTCATCACTGTGGGCCTCTTCAGTTGGGGGACTGGATAGTGCTGGCACCTCCTCTCCGCTGACATTGGCTGTGGGGATGTAAATGATGTGTTATGGTTTCTGTGTCTGACATATTGAACATCCGTGGATTCCCCTTTTTGGTTGGATTTGCTCTGGCAGCTTTCACTTGTGTATGTTAGTGTATGGTGGGATAGTTAGTTCTCTTTAGTGTGCATGCTTTACTGATGAGTGTCCATGCAGGGCTGTGAGGGGTGTCCATGCATTAGTACAGCATGCAGGGCTTGGCCTTGGGATGTGTGAGATGTGATGGTGGGGTGTGTGGGAAGTAGTGGAGTGATGGGAGTGAGGGTATGTGATGGCATGCAGATGGGGGGCTGATAATAGTAGAGAGTTGATTTCTCCTCCGACTCCGGCCAGGCCCTCAGGATGCATAATTGCCAAGACTTGCTCCTCCCATGCTGTGAGTTGTGGGTGAGGAGGAAGGGATCCACCGCCAGTCCTCTGGATCGCGAGCTGGTGTCTTGCTGCAATGGAACGTACCTTCCCCCGTAGGTCGTTCCACCTCTTCCTGTAGTCATCCCTAGTTCTTGGGTGCTGTCCCACGGCAATGGCCCTGTCCACGATTCTCCGCCATAGCTCCATCTTCCTAGCTATAGATATCTGTTGCACCTCTGCTCCAAATAGCTATGGCTCTACCCTGATGATTTCCTCCACCATGACCCTTAGCTCCTCCTGTAAGAATCGGGGGTGTCTTTGTGGTGCCATGAGTGTTGTGTGAGATATGTAGGTGGGGGTCTGTAGGGTGATGTGCTGGGGTGTGTGATGTGGGGTGCGTGGGTGGTGTATAGGTGTAAGTAGTGTGTGGCTCTGGTTTTATTTGTGGCCGTGGTGTCTGTTTCGTGCCAATGGTTTGTAGTCATGAAGGGTTGTGGGTAATGTGGGGGGGTGTTTTATAGTGGTGTGGGTGTGGTGTGTGTATGGTTGTCAGGTGTGTGTTGTTTGAATTGTCCAGTGTGGTGTTGTTTTGTTTGAGTGTGTGTATTTTGAGCGCAGCAGTATGTACCGCCAATGGTTTACCCCCATTGAATGTCCCCCCTGGTGATTCGTGGGTCATAATGTGGTGAGCGTTGTTCTGTTGGCGTAACGGTGTGAGTTTTGATACCGCTACTTTATCACTGACCTTTGGACTGGCAGAATTGTGTAAGTGGCTAAATAGTGACGGATTGGTGTGTGTGTGTCATAATATGGTGGACGGATATGCGCTGCAGTGTCGGTAAGCTGGTGGGAGTCAGCAGGATTTACCGCCAATGTCATATTGAGTGCCTAAGTGTTTTAAGTCTCTGTTGCAAAATTATGCCCACAATGTACTGTAGTTGTAAGACAAAGATTATGAAAAAACACATTCCTTGCCACTACATGTGTTAAGAATTGGGAAAGATGCTGCTGCTTGGAGAGAAGACAGTCTAAATGCAAGGAGACATTATCAAATCAGCCATGGGTTGAGGGGAACCTTTTTTAGGTGAATATATTCATGTGCATTAGCAATAGGCAGGCACTCAAACTGTTGAGAGCCAGTGGCCGAACAAGTGTCACCTATTGCAGCACGCACCTATTTAAGCACGCTTTTGTAACTGGATGTAAATTATGAATGACAGTTGAAAAAACTAATGGCAGACACGCAGTGTGGTATTATAAGTAAGCACATTTAGGCTACCTTTAGTTTTTTGCCACAGACTGGATTACAATGTTAAAATTGTCTAAGATGTTAAAGGAATACAAGGGTATTATAAAATATGGTTTTGTACAGCGCTTTTGACAAGATATGATTTGTGAATGCTAGTATCACGTTACTCCTAATACAGGCCAAGATCTCATTCACAAGATAGGTGACAACAACCGTGCTAAAAACTATACAGTTATGTTTCTATAGGAGTGATTTGGAGTATAACTCTTAGGTTTCTGAAGTAATGGAGGCAGTATGCCTACAGTATGATGAAACTCCAAAATGGAGAATGCTAGCCTGACGAAGTCGGGATGATGAAACTCTGTTATGGAGAATTGTCATAATAAAAATATCCGGGGTTTGGTATATGGATAAACCATAAATAAAAATGCTTACAGTTCCTAAAACAATAGGCATTTAAAAATAAATGAATTATTAACATTTAAAAAATCTAAAAGGTAAAAAATAGCCTTTCATCATCGTCTAACAGAGATAGACACCGGCGAGCAATAAGAAAGGAAATAAAGGTAAGTAAGGAAATGTGAACAGAGACTAGCAGAAGATTAGAGGATAAGATAAAAGGAACAGAAGAGAGGGCACACATTGGCGGAGGCAGCAATGAGGGTGAGGTAGTAAGGTGGGGATAGGAGGGAAAGGAGTCCTCCTAAAAAGTATTAGGAAGTAAGATGAAGGTAAGGAAAGGAGTGTTATACAGAATAAGGGTGGCATCACCCACGCCCTTCTGAAAAGTATGCTCTAGCAAAAAAAATAATTTAAAATGTTTTGTCTAGAAGGTCATTCACCAAGTTGATTTAGTGAGCTAACTACTTTATCACAAGTCGTTCGACGATAAAGGATCGTCAGAACAGATTATCAGAACCTGTTTTGTGAGAATGAATTTTCAAAAAGTACACATTCTTGCATTGACCATTTAACAAGGTTTACTCAATGGCGACAAAGGTGAAATAATTTATTCTGCCGTAGATGGGCCATAGTCTGTCCACACCATCATTGATACATGGCTGAAGCCTGGGAGTCTATATTATATGTCCAGGCCCCTTGAGTTACAGAATGGGTGTCCTTTTTTTGCCTGCTTCGTCTTTTGGCAACTGTTAGAACTGACAATCTTAGGGTGGTCACCCCTAACTTTTTGCCTGCCTCCCTCCATTTTTTTAGATACTGTTTTTGCTGGTTTTAAGACTCTGCACACTTTACCACTGCTTACCAGTACTAAAGTGCATATGCTCCCTCCCTTTAAACCTGGTAACATTGGATCATTCCCAATTGGACTATTTAATTTACTTATAAGTCTCTAGTAGAGTGCACTATATGTGCCCAGGGCCTGTAGATTAAATGCTACTAGTGGGCCTGTAGCACTGATTGTGCCACCCACTTAAGTAGCCCCTTAACCTTGTCTCAGGCCTGCCATTGCAATGCCTGTGTGCGCAGTTCCACTGCCAATTCGACTTGGCATTTAAAAGTAGTCGCCAAGTCTAAAACTCCCCTTTTTCTACATATGTCACCCCTCAGGTATGCCCTAGGTAACTCATAGGGCAGGGTGCTGTGTAGGCAAAAGGCAGGACATGTACCTGTGTAGTTTACATGTCCTGGTAGTGTAAAACTCCTAAAGTCATTTTTACACTGCTGTGCGGCCTGCTCCCTTCATAGGCTAACATTGGGGCTGCCCTCATACATTGCTTGAGTGGTAGCTGCTAATCTGAAAGGAGTAGGAAGATCATATTTAGTATGGCCAGAATGGTGATACAAAATCCTGCTGACTGGTGAAGTTGGATTTAATATTATTATTTTAGAAATGCCACTTTTAGAAAGTGAGCATTTCTCTGCAGTTAAATCTTTCTGTGCCTTACAATCCACGTGTGGCTGGGTTTAGTTGACAGCTCCTTGTGCATTCACTCAGACACCCCCCAAACACAGGATACTCACGCTCACTTGCATACATCTGCATTTTGAATGGGTCTTCCTGGGCTGGGAGGGTGGAGGGCCTGACACTTGCATGTCAAAGGACAGTAGACTGCCCTCACACAAAGGACTTCCACACTCCCTACTGGGACCCTGCCAGACAGGATTGAACTGAAAAGGGACCTTGTACACTTCTAAGCCACTCTTTGAAGTCTGCCCCACTTCAAAGGCACATGTGGGTATTTAAACAGGGCCTCTGCCCCTACCAACTCAGACACTTCCTGGAGAAGAGAACCCGAACCAAAATCTGCATCCTGCCAAGAAGACCTTTCTGGCTGCTCCAAGGACTCACCTGTCTGCTTTCTGTGAAGGCCTGCTGCCTTGCTTTTGCCCTGCTCTCTGGCTGTGGTGAAGAAGTGCTCTCCAAGGGCTTGGATAGAGCTTGCCTCCTGTTCCCTGAATTCTCAGGACCAAAAAGACTTCGGGGGTGATTCTATCCCTGACGGGCGGCGGAGGCCGCCCGCCAGAGTTCCCCCCTCCAGAACACCGCTCCGCGGTCATAAGACAGCTGCGGTGATTCTGGCTTTTGCACTGGGCTGGCGGGCGGCCGCCAAAAGGCCGCCCGCCAGCCCAGTGCAAAAGAGCCTTCCCACGAGGACGCCGGCTCAGAATTGAGCCGGCGGAGTGGGAAGGTGCGACGGGTGCAGTGGCACCCGTCGCGTATTTCAGTGTCTGCAAAGCAGACACTGAAATACAAAGTGGGGCCCTCTTACGGGGGCCCCTGCAGTGCCCATGCCATTGGCATGGGCACTGCAGGGGCCCCCAGGGGCCCCACGACAACCCATACCGCCATCCTGTTCCTGGCGGGAGAACCGCCAGGAACAGGATGGCGGTATGGGCTGTCAGAATCCCCATGGCGGCGCAGCGAGCTGCACCGCCATGGAGGATTCTAAAGGGCAGCGGAAAACCGGCGGGAGACCGCTGGTTTTCCGCATCTGACCGCGGCCAAACCGCCGCGGTCAGAATGCCCTGCGGGGCACCGCCAGCCTGTTGGCAGTGCTCCCGCCAACCCTGGCCCCGGCGGTCTATGACCGCCGGGGTCAGAATGAGCCCCTTCATCTCTACAAGAAGGACTCCTTGTGCAGTGAAATTTGACGCACAGCCCAACCAGAACAACGCAGCCCGACTTCGCATCGAGAAGATCGACGCAGCACCAGCGTAGCAACTGGAATTTGATGCATGGCCCACCGGAATGACACACAGCTGAACCGGAACGACGCAACCTGACTTCCACAGAGGAATCTACGCAGCGCCTGCCGTGCAGTAGAAAATTTGACGCAACGTCCACCAAATCAATGCAGCTCCTGTGACTTCATCCTGCTAGTGCAGGAGATCCACGCATCGTCCCCAGGGCGTCTGAAAACCCTGTAACCCGAAGAGGATCCACGACCGAGCATCAGAAATCGATGCACAGCCATCCCTGCGTGAAAACTAAACAATGCATCGCCGTGTGCGGCCCAAGAAATCGACACACACCCCTTTGTTTCCATACATCTCCTCCTCTGCAGTTCCTTGCAGAGATTTTTCTCGCGAAACAGGTACTTTGTGCTTGAAAGAGACTTTGTTTGCTTTTAAAAGACTTAAGACACTGTATATCACTTTTCAGTGATGTCGCAACATTTACTTATTGCATCTTTAATTGTTTTGACCTGCATTTGTCCAGATAAATATTATATATTTTTCTAAACACTGTGTGGTGTATTTTTGTGGCGCTATATGGTGTTATTGTATGATTTATTGCACAAATACTTTACATATTGCCTTGACTGCTCAGTGCCAAGCTACCAGAGGGTGGGCATAGGATAATTTGGATTGTGTGTGACTTACCCTGACTAGAGTGAGGTTCATTGCTTGGACAGGGGGTAACCTGACTGCCCCCCAAAGACCCCATTTCTAACAGTAACGTCTATGCTTAATTGTATGTAAGGATAAATAAATAAGCTATTAGGAAAGCTGCTTTTGTCTGAGTTGTCAGACTAGAAAAGCTGAGGGCTGAGCTTGCCACTTTGAAGCAAGGCCAAAGACAGAGACATCCATGAGGTGGAAGAGTGTGTGAGTTTTGTTACCAGTAAGGATGTTAGGAGAGGTGAGGACTATAGATAGAGAATAGGTAATATAAACAGCGCAGATGAGGACATGAGATAGCAGAAAGCACAATTTGTCAAAAGCTTAATACCTGCTGCTGTTTGAGACATCTCTGCCTGTGGATAATAGGGGAGGGTCTAAGCACAGAGGTATCGGTGAAATTCCAGAATGTAATTAGAATGTGAGACTGTTTTGCCACTCACCTCATAAGGTCCACACAGTAAATCTGATCATACTGAATGTGAATGGCCTCTCTACCTTAGGTAAGAGGAAGAAACTCTTACATGAACTCCGCATGAAGCAGCAAGATATAGTTCTCTCGCAAGAGACTCACCTCTTTGCAAAGAATCCTTGACGCTCTAACAGGAGTTAGAAGCAACTGTCATTGAGAAACTACGTAACCGGTTCTGCATCCAGATTATAGGGTCAATTCATGTCACCACATCCTTGTTGTATAGCAGGGAATGTGCATTCACATTGTCTCATTGTGTCATGTTGTCATATGGAATGTAGAATATAGTTGGGAGAGAACGGAGCTGAACTGGTAGCAGTAGGCTTCACTGATCTGATCTTCACCAGTGGGTTTTGTTGGACACTTGAAATAAATATAATTTACTTAAATTGCATTAATTCTTGCCATTTACTTATGCTACAATTAGTGACGAGCGATTCTTAAGTGTCTGCCCACTATAGAGAGTCAAGCAGATTGTCAACAAATGTTTATGAGCTTACGATGGCAACTCTAGCCCACTCATCATTTAAAGTTTTAAAAGAAAACGGTCATGTACCAGATATTGCAATTTGTGGATTACAAGGTTTTCTAAATTATTTGTTTTATCTTCAAGTTCTCTATCGCGGTTATTCCACACACTCCATTTGAAGTGTAGCTTGAGGGAGGCTGTGAAAAGGGTTAGTGTGTGAGGGTGAAATCCGACATTATGATGCACAATGCACCTATGGACAACTGCATTGGAGAGATTAATGCCTTTGTTGACACATTGCACAATTGTCATCAGCCCTGTTGTGATTCTCTCACCTTTATCTGCTTCTTGTATTGTGTGTAGTAAACTACCACTGGGTTGTTGGCTTGATTATGTTCAGTTGGGGTAGGTATGTTAAGGTTATGTTATGGTGTAATGTTGACAGTTATTTGGCCAAAGCATGGTGCCTTTGTAGATTTAAAAGTATGTAGACCATGTTTTTACCAAGTCTTGTTTACCCAATGCTGTTTGATTTTATCAACGCTTGTTTACTCAACCTCCACAAGGTTCTTTGGAGCATCTACGGTGTTAATTAGAAACACCTGAGCCCCTGCACGTTGTTGGACAACTGCCTTCTCAGATTGTTAGGCAGCACTCATGTTTTCAAGAGCCATGTGCTAATCATAACTAGTCACTCATGACTCGTGTTTCATGACCCATTTGCTAATCATGACTCATCACCCATCGCTCATTCCTGCACAAATTATAAAAAGCCTCACAGGTATTAGTCAGCGCTTGGCTTTGTTCCAATTCTCCTTGAAGCTGACATAAAGAACCTGTTCCTGGGAATTCCCTGCAAAGCTTCTGTATCATTGCTGGGCAACAAGAGAGGAAACAACTTCATATGTGTGTGACTTTGCTCATTACGTGTGTGTCGCTTGTTATGATAACAAAATTCATTTTGCAGGAACTCTTTTAGTATTGTCTTGAATTGATATTAGTGATTCATAGAAAAACAGAAAAAGCATGGTTTCACTTGACTATATAAATCAGTGTATGTTTATTCCTTTTTGGAAAGAGTTTTTATTGCATGTTTGTGTGCTATAAGTTTTCAGTGTGAGCAACTATACCAAGAGTTATTACTCTAAGCAGTGTGACACAGAGAGAAGATCCAGGTAATGATGGCGCATTCCTGTAAGCTCAATTGGGTGGAGAGGAAGTGCAAGGAACGTGTTGCCTGACAGATGATTAGCTGAGATAATAGACTGTGTATAAATACTGTACAAGGATGCCCTCAACACATCACTGATCCCTATCCTTATCCTAATAGCTCTGGACACTCAACAACTAACACTTACATTGATTACCTGCACCCAGAGCATAGGGAGCCCAGCTGGACCAAGCAGCAGAGACAACATCTTTCTTCTCTCTCATCCAATTCCCCACCCTTTTGAGACACTTGCCAGGACTCCCGTATTACGTTGGCAGTGCCAAGAGGTGTCCTGGAAGGATGGGGGGAACAGTCATCACCCCTGCAGACAACCTGCCTTTCAGGGGAGTGGTCAAGCTCTTACAAGCCTGGTACTACATATGCATGGCAACCATTTGAGATGTGGATTACACACATCCACCATAATGCAGCGTGTTGAATCAGTGATGACCATACTTCCTTCATTTAGGTCCAGACATTGTCATTGATGTGTGGTACTCAGGCAGTGACATCCGCATACTTTTTGGTACCTCATTCTGTTCACATCAGTTGACCGTTTTGATTCTGCAGTGGTACTCACATTTTAAACCAAGCGTACACATTATTCTAACAGTGATACACACAACTGAAGGCAAACCCGGCATACATTGTTATAAGAACGGTGATATGCACACCTTTAAGAAAGAAACTATTGTTCTGTTGTTCTGTTATGAAGAGAGTGATCACTATGTGGCAAGGTCAGTGATGCACACACTATTTACACAGGAAATGGTTTGGTTAAAGGACTTAGTGGACATACTATTGTATGGTTACATTAAGGACTTATTGGACAGAATGAAAGAAGTGTATGCTGATATTTGACTTATTGTTAGACAAGCAAAGTTGGATACAAATAGGTATATTTCAACTCATATTTTAATTTAACTAAACAGTAAGCTGTAGTGTTGTCATAGGTAACAGTTAAATAATTAATCAACCTTCAATATTTTTGCAAGTACCTGGTCAACCTGCACTAATTCGGAAAAATGATTCAAAACCTTTAAGAGCTATGTGGTTGCTTTTGAAGGTAAGATATTTCAGCAGAAAGGGAATTTGGCTTGTTATTCAGGGCCAGATGTATCAAACATTTTTGCAATCGCAAAGGATTGCAAAAATGTGTTTTGTTATGTAACAAGTCCATTTTGCGATTCGTGAATCGCAAATTGGATTCGTAACTACGTAGCAATTCGGTATTAGGAAGGGGCGTGTCAAGGGCTTCCCTTCTTAATACCGAATCGCAGCGGTATGTATGATTATTTTGTGACCGTGAATACGGTCACAAAACAATCGCAGTAAACACCTACTTCAAGTAGGTGGTAACCCATTCGCAAAGCGGACGGGGTCCCAAGGGACCCCTTCTCCTTTGTGAATGCATGTGAAAACGTTTTTTAAGAGCAGGCAGTGGTCCGGTTTCCTTTAAGGAAAACGGGCTACATTTAAAAAAAAAAGACTGCTTTATTGAAAAGCAATCACAGACATGGTGGTCTGCTGAGCCCAGCAGGCCACCATCCCTGTGATTGTAGCCATTCGCAATGGCTTGCAAAGTGCGACCTACCTCATGAATATTAATCAGGTAGGTCGATTTACGAACTCTTAAAAATCGCAATTAGGTAATCGCTATTGTAAATGATACATCTGGCCCTTAGTTTTTTGGGGACAGACTGCCAGTGACATTTTTGGGAACCTCCAAGCAATTATTGTGGCGTAAGATAAGGATGTTTATTGGGATGTTTGAAAAGAGGCAGTAGCTAGACATGAAAAACAGTGTGTAGAGTAGCCAAATGTGATAATTGAACATCTTAGTTTTTTTGAGCAAAAACAATTTGGGGAAGTATTAGTGGAGGAGTATGTTGTGGCTTTAAGTGTGCTAGGTGCAAACTGTGAGTTTGAACAACCTTTTGACACATATAAAAGAGGCCAACTAGTGTTTAATTGTGAATCTAAGAAAATTGAAGAAAGATTATTAGCTTGCTTTAATCCCACATTTTCTGAGGTGCTGGATATTGCCAAGAGCATTGAGAGGTCAATATTGTCATCAAAAGCATTAGCAGCTGAGTAGGTTAGCGCTAGTTTGTCAATGTGTACATTTCAAATGAAAAGGAAAGCCCAGAAGTCTATCGGAAATAGACAAAATTTCAGATGTTTTAAATGTGGTTCTAAATCACATCTCAGTGATAATCCAGGGTGTCCCGCACTTAAAAGAAAATGTAATAAATGCAACAAAGTTGACCATTTTCAAAGTGTCTGCAGAAGAACAAAGCCCAACAGTGGTGTGAATGTTAACAAAGTGAAAGATGTCAGTGATACACTGGATAATTTAGTTCTCACATTATATAATGCTAACACTGATTTTAACATCTATGCTATATGTTCTGGTTTCCAAGCACCATTGTTTGTGGTAAACATTGGTAATGTAGCCATAGACATAATGGCTGGTTCGGCTTTCTCGATTACTATTCTCTGTGAAGTTAGTTTTAGAGATGAGTGGAAGAATGTAAGTTTGGAGAAGGCTGATATACACCCAAAAGCATTTGGTAAGAGGCTAGGCTTTTTGATGACACCTTGGCATTTAAAGGACGTGTAACATATACAAAGACATAGCTTTCTATTAACGGAAAAGATATTGTTGGATGGTATGACTTATGCAAGCTTGGTGTGATGCTAAGTCCAGGAACTTATTGTCCAATAGTGTTGAGAGACATTTAGTTGAACCATGTGGAAATAGAGATAAACAATGTTAAGAGGGTGTATGAATAGTATGGTGCTGTGTTTGCTGATGAGATAGGTTGAGTGATAGGTTTCACACATCGGTTTAAGCTCAAGAAAATGGCAATTCAATGGGGGGGCAGGGTTGTTTTTTTTTGGTTCATTTCAAGTCGGGGGAGTGGCCCCTTGGGCAAGGGTTGCTCCCCTTTGGGGTGCAATATGTTTTACGCCATTTTTGCCCCCCCTTGGGGGCAGATCGGTCTATTATTTTTGGCCCGCTCTGCCCGCAAGGGGGGCAGAAACCACAATGACAACAGAGATCACTTACTTTTGTTTTTTTTGTGTGGGTGCAGCCGGTTGGGTAAGGGTCGCTCCCCAAAGGGGACACAGCACTGTAGGCCATTTCTGCCTCCCTTGGGGGCAGATGGGGTCCATTTTTATTAGGCCCATCTACGCCCAAGAGGGACAGAAGCCACTAAGGCACCAAAAATTATTTTTGTTTAATTTTTTTGTTGGGGGGCGGCCCCTTGGGCAAGGGTTGCTGGCTTTTGGGTGCCAATATATCTGTTGCCATTTCTACCCCCAAGGCAGATCAGCCTATTATTTTTAGGCTGATCTGCCCCCAAGGGGGAGGAGCAGAAGCAACATAGACAGCAGGGAATAATTTTATTTGTTTTTTGTGTGTTTGGGGGTGGCCCCTTGGGTAAGGGTCGCCACCCCAAAGGGGGCGCACAACTGTTGGCCATTTCTGCCCCCTTTATGGCAGATTGGCGTATTATTTCTAGGCCCATCTTCCCCCAGTGGGGGCAGAAACCACTAGACAACAGGGGACATTTCTAAATGTTTGGTGGTGGGATGTTTGTCGACTAGCAAAGTATTTGCATTTGTGATTATAATTGTTTATTTCTCCTTTTTATTCTAGTACAAGGCTTTTGCTTCTTTTGCTGTGACTCCTTGCGGTTTTGGCAGCGGTTGACCAGCAGTTGGCAATGTTGCATGTCTTAGGTAGGACAAAACAATTTACTCCAAATGACTATTGTTGCCATGCATGAATTACATTTTGTAAGTTGCATACTAAATGCAGGGTTGTGTGTGAAATTGTCCTTAGATTAGTGCACAATGATATTTGTGTTGGCTTATGTGTAATTTTCTTTTTTTTTCTTTTTAGTGGGATATCATTGATGATTGCTGTGGCTGTGCAGAGTAGTTGCTGGTGAGTCTAGCTTTTTCAGGCAAGTGAGTGGTATAGTTTTTGAGTTTATAACCCTTAGTGATAAAGCCATACTTTGTTTATTGCTTATCTTACACAGTGCTGGTTGTTGTTGGTGCATTTGTCCAGTTACTTTTCATAGGAAGGATTATGGCTAGCCGCAGGATGACCTCTCAGGAGGTTGTTGGCACGCTTTTTGAGTCGTCTTCTGACCATGACTATGAGACTGACTCTGCATTTGAGGCAGAGGAGGAAGTGCAAGATTCTGGAAATGAAGTTTCTGTCAGAGATGAATCATCTGATGATAAAGCCACTCTCAGTGCTGATGAAGTGCCTGTTTTAGAGGAGGACACTGATGTGCCAATACTGCAGCAGCATGTGTCTGAAAGGCTTCCCATTGGAATACCTGACCTATGGGTTGCCCCAAACAAGGAGCAGCTGGAGTTGCCTGCCTTTACTGGTTTCCCAGGGTGTAGAGTGAATACAGAAAAATTTTCCCTGTCAATTTCTTTCAGTTGCTTATGGATACTGTATTTTTGGAAGAGATTGTTGAGCAGACTAATTTGTATGCAGAGCAGTATTTGAGGGGCAACGCTGCCAGACTTAGGCCACACTCTAGAGCTAGTCGGTGGATTCCCACAAATCTGGAAGAGTTGAAAAAGTTCTTTGGTATCTCTTTTTGGATGGGGCTGATAAGGAAGCCATCACTGTCTTCATATCGGTCTACTATTCCCTTGATAGCAACTGCTATGTTTCCTGCAACCATGAGTTGTAACCGGTTTTCAGTTGCTGCATTTTGTTGATAATGCTATAGCCTTGCCACAAGATCACCCTGATTCTGACCGTCTGTTTAAGGTTACACCTGTCCTTGATCATTTTATCAATCTGTTTTCAGAGGTCTATGTCTTTGGTCCTGTTCAAGGGTCATTTGTTTTTTAGGCAGTACATTCCTAGCAAGAGGGCAAAGTATGGAATTAAATTGTATATGCTGTCTGAAAGTGGTACAGGGTATGCTTATAATTTCCGGGTCTACACTGGTAGGGATTCCAGTATTGACCCCTCTGGTTGTCCACCTACTTTTGGAGTTAGTGAGAAAATTATGTGGGACCTTGGTAGAAAACTTTAACAAAGGTCACCATTTGTATGTATATAACTTCTACACTAGAGTGTAGTTGTGCAGGGAATTGTTAAGAGTGGACACTGTTGCTTGTGTCACAATCTGCCCTAACCGGAAAGGCTATCCAAGGGAGCTTGTCAGTAAAAAAACTTGAGAGGGGACAGTGCAGTGCCTTGCGTATTAAGGAGCTGCTATCTGTGAAATTCGCAGATAGGAGGGATGTCTACATAATGACTATCATCCATGATGAAAGCACTTCACTTGAGGCTGTTTGTGGTCAGGTTTTTGAAGTGTGCAAACTTGTGTGCATCTTAGACTACAATAAGCGCATGGGTGGTGTTGATAGAGTAGTATAGAGGTTGGAACCTCACACTGCTGTTCGTAAGGCTTACGTTTGGTATGAGAAATTAGCAATTCATAATTTCCATTTGGCAGCTTTTAATACTTTTTCCATAGTCAAGGATGACATTTGTGAAATTCCAGGAGTCCGTCATAGCGAGCCTTGTTGTGGTGGAACAGGAAAGAGTTCATAGAGAAGCAGTGGTGGAGGATGTGGCTAGATTGAAAGATTGCCACTTCCCTGAGCACATTCCTCCCACGCCCAAAAAAGACTTTCCTGTTGAGAAATGTAGACTCTGTGCCCGAAGAGGTATCATGAGGGAGACTCATATGTACTGTCCCGATTGTCCTTCAAAGCCTGGGCTGTGTGTGGGTGGCTGTTTCAGGAGTTACCACACCCAAAAAAATTATTGGGAACCACCATGAGCGTAAACTACCTGTTTTCATATGTTCAGTTTCACAGTTGGCATTACTGTCATGTATTTAGTTAGAGCTTTCTGTTTTGTTCTTATTTATAATTAGTTAGTGGTTTCTTTGATGTTTTAAAAAAAAGGTGATGGTGGTGTGCGTGGAGTGGCACTTGGCTGGTGGCGTGCGTGGAGTGGCACTTGGCTGGGGGAGTGTGGAGTGCTGCTTGGCTGGCAATGTGTGTGGAGTGGTGCTTGGCTGGCATGTGCTTGGAGTGGCACTTGGCTGGTGCTGTGCGTGGAGTTACGCTTGGATGCCTGTGTAAATAGTGACTTGCTGTTGGCCACTATAACACACTGCTAGCCAAACGCCAGTCCACAGACTCCCATCAGCTGGTGTGATTGCTGTATCAGGCATGTGGGCGTATGAAAGTGATCGGCCCTTGAATGGTGCTATCCGTTGATGTGAGTGTTGTATTGTGCTGGGCCCGCGGCTTGTGGCATGAATTTTCTTGTGTATGTCACGTATGAAAGGTGTTTGAATGGACTGTAAAGCGGTTGGTGCCTTGATGAGGCTTTACAGCTCATGAACTGTGAGTCATTTGTTCAGTTCTTTGGCCTTTCAGTTATTAACAGTGCATTTCATTTTTGTGAAATCTCTTGTTAATAAAATTTTATCTACTGAACCATCACTCACCCTTGTGCCAAATCCAACCAGTATGTGTGGTAAAAATGAAGAAAACCCGCTCCGCTGTAATCAGGCGTCAAAGTACAACCGAGACATGCTAGGTGTCTCAGGTGGAACCCTGATGATGAAGCATGCCACCAACTAGGTTGGTGGGTGAGGGGTCTTTTTGACATAACGTAAGTGTGATTTTTTTCACAATTTTAGCATTTGGATCATCACAGAAGTAAGAGTCTTAGTAGTGTGTTTACTTTTTTTCTGTGGAAAAACTACCAACTCGAAATTAGTTTGAAAACTTACGGCTTACTTGCATCCCCCATCATTTTCTTCCCCAATCTCCTCTGCGAACCTCAAAATGTGCTTACAAGAATCACATTTTCCTCACTTTTCTTTGTAGGATCACCCTGCCGGCACAGCCTAAAAATGTATAATAAAAAAAATTGTGCTTATCAACTCGCTGTGTCATCCCCTCAATCTCTACAAGTTTTTAGCTCTTCTCTGTTGCAGGCACCTGTGCCACCCACACAAGTGAGGTATCATTTTTATTGGGAGACATCGAGGAACGCTGGGTAGAAGGAAGCTTGTCACTCCTCTCAGACACCAGAACTTTCCAACACCGAAATGTGATGAAAAAGTGTTTTTTTTCTACATTTTGAAGTTTGCAAAGGATTTTGGGTAACAGAGCCTAGTGAGAGCCCCACAAGTCACCCCATCCTGGATTTCCCTAGGTGTATAGTTTCCACAAATATACAGGTTTGCTAGGTTTCTCTATGTGCTGGCTGAGCTAGAAGCCAAAATCCACAGCTAGGCACTTTGCATAAAACGCCCATTTTCTTTGGGAAAATGTGAGGTATCCATGTTGTGTTTTGGGGCATTTCCTGTCGCGGGCACTAGGTCTACCCAGAGGAGTGAGGTACCATTTTTATCACGAACATTTTTGGGAATGCTGGGTAGAAGGACATTTGTGGCTCCCCCCCAGAATTCAGAACTTTCCATCACCTAGTGAGGAATAAAAGGATGTTTTTGGCAAATGTTGAGGTTTGCAAATAATTCTGGGTAACAGAACCTGGTGAGGGCCCCACAAGTCACCTCATCCCAGATTCCCCTAAGTATCTAGTTTCCAAAAATGTACAGGTTTGCTAGGTTTACCTAGGTGCTGGCTGAGCTAGAGGCCAAAATCCACAGGTAGGCTCTTTGCAAAAAACATGTGTTTTCTTTGAGAAAATGTAATGTGTCCACGTTGTGCTTTGGAGAATTTCCTGTCGCGAGCACTAGGCCTTACCACACAAGTGAGCCGCAATTTTTATCAGGAGACCTAGGGAAACACGGGGTAGAAGGAATTTTGTGGCTTCCCTCAAATTTCAGAACTTTCCATCACCGAAATGTGAGGAAAAAGTGTTTGTTTGCGAAATTTTGAGGTTCGCAAAGGATTCTGGGTAATAGAACTTGTTGAGAGCCCCACAAGTCAACCCATCCTGGATTACCCTAGGTATCTGGGGCCAGATGTAGCAAAGGATTTGCGCCTCGCAAACGGCGAAAATCGCCGTTTGCGAGGCGCAAATGCCTCTTTGCTATGCAGAAATGCATATTGCGAGTCGGGACCGACTCGCAATATGCATTTCAGAATCGCAAATAGGAAGGGGTGTTCCCTTCCTATTTGCGATTCTGAGTGGTATGCAATACCATTTGCGACCGCCTACGCGGTCGCAAATGGTGTCGCAGTTACCATCCACTTCAAGTGGATGGTAACCCACTCGCAAATTGGAAGGGGTCACCATGGGACCCCTTCCACTTTGTGAATGGACCCAAAACAATATTTTCAGGGTAGGTAGTGGTCCAAGGGACCACTACCTGCCCTGAAAAAAAACCGAAACTAAAGGTTTTGGTTTTTTTTTTAAGTGCAGCTCGTTTTCCTTTAAGGAAAACGGGCTACACTTAAAAAAAAAAAAAATGCTTTCTTGAAAGCAGTCACGAACATGGAGGTCTGCTGACGACAGCAGGCCTCCATGTTTGCGAGTGCCTATACTCGCTATGGGGCCTCAATTTGCGACCCACCTCATGAATATTGATGAGGTGGGTCATTGCGACCCCATAGCGAGTCGCAGTCGGTGTCTGAGACACCGTACTGCATACCAATTTGCGAGTTGCAAATTGCGAGTCGCATGGACTTGCACTTTGCAACTCGCAAATTTTTTATTTGCTACATCTGGCCCCTAGTTTCTAAAAATATTCAGGTTTGCTAGGTTTACTTAGGTGCGGGCTGAGCTAGAGGCCAAAATCCACAGCAAGGCACTTTGCAAAAAACTTCAGATTTCTTTGGGAAAATGAGCTGTGTGCACTTTGTGTTTTGGGGCATTTCCTGTTGCGGGCACTACACTTACCCACACAAGTGAGGTACCATTTTTATCAGGAGACATAGAGGAACCGCTGGGTAGAAGGACGTTTGTGGAGCCACTCAGATTCCAGAACTTTCCATCACCGAAATGTGGGGAAAAAGTGTTTCTTTTTGCCAAATTTTGAGGTTTGCAAAGGATTCTGGGTAATAGAACCTGGTCAGAACCCCACAAGCCACCCCATCCTGGATTTCCCTTGGAGTCTAGATTTAAAAAAATGCACTGGTTTTGTAGGTTTCCCTATGTGCTGGCTGAGCTAGAGGCCAAAATCTACAGCAAGGCACTTTCCAAAAAACACATCAGATTTCAAAGTAAAAATGTGATGTGTACATGTTGCGTTTCCTGTCGCAGGCATTAGGCCTACCCACACAAGTGAGGTACCATTTTTATCTGGAGACTTGGGGGAACACAGAATAGAAGAACAAGAGTTACTGCCCCTTGTTTTTCTCTACACTTTTTCCTTCCAAATGTACGACAGTGTGTAAAAAAGACGTATATTTGAAAAATGCCCTGTAACTCACATGCTAGCATTGGGACCCCGGAATTCCAAGATGT
This sequence comes from Pleurodeles waltl, assembly GCF_031143425.1. Taxonomy (NCBI): domain Eukaryota; kingdom Metazoa; phylum Chordata; class Amphibia; order Caudata; family Salamandridae; genus Pleurodeles; species Pleurodeles waltl. The sequence goes on along the minus strand of NC_090448.1, from coordinate 859,255,780 downwards.
GCAAATAACCACTGCTTCTCAACACCTTATCTTGTGCCCATTTGGTAAATAGAAAGGTTTCCTTGATACCTATTTTTCACTCCTTATATTTCACCAAACAAATTGTTGTATACCCGTATCCAATGAAAACCTACTGCAAGCTGCAGCTCCTTTATTGGTTCTGGATACCTAGGGTTCTTGATGAACCTACAAGCCCTATATATCCCTGCAACCAGAAGAGTCCACCAGACGTAACAGTATATTGCTTTAAAAAATCTGCCATAGATGAACAAAATTATAGAAGAAAATGTAGGCAGAAATGGCTCTTTTTTACCTCAATTTCATTTTTTTAAATTTTAGCTACCACTTTCTGTAGGACACCTTGAAGGATCTATGCAAATGACCCATTGTTGAATTCAAAATTTTATCTCATTTTCAGAAATGTTTAGCTGTCCAGCATTGGTTCTACACCCATTTCTGTCACTAACTGGAAGGAGGCTGAAAGTACAAAAATAGTAAAAAACTGAATATGGTCCAGTAAAATGCCAAAATTGTGCTGAAAAATTTGTTTTTCTGATTCAAGTCTATCTGTTCCTGAAAGCTGGGAAGATGGTGATTTTAGCACCACAAATCCTTTGTTGGTACCATTTTCAGAGAAAAAAACAAACACTTTCTTCGGAAGCCTTTAGCTCCCTATGAAAAAAAAACATAATTTTAGCTCTATTTTGGCCAATTTCTTGGTCTCCTCCAGGGGAACCCACAAACTCAGGGTACCTCAAGCTTATTTGAACAAAATGTTATGAGGACCTAAGTGCGAACTGTCCCAATTAGCCAGAAAAAGCCTTCCACAGGAGGGAGGGAGAGGCCTGGCAGTGAATGGGTTAAATACGAATATTGTGGTGGCCTGTCACCCCTTGCCAAAGATACATGAGTTACTTCAGTGACTTGCAGCTGTTATTGGAGCCACATATTTTTCTATTATTGATCTCAACTCAGAACTCAGTGCACAATCAGGTTGTTTTGAAGGCAGACTCAAGAGACTTGGCAACATTCATCACTCCATTTGGAGTTTTTAGCTTCTTAAGGTTACCATTTGGGCTTGTCTCAGTGGCCAGCATGTTCCATAAATCAATAGACACTTTCTTTAAGGGCTTGATTGGGGTGCAGGTCTTCCACGACGATATCTTGATTTTTGCAAAAAACATGTGATGAACATGACAAGTTGTTGGACCATGTTCTACAGAGCCTTGAAAATAAAGGCATGACAGTGAGTAAAAGTGCATTTAAGTTTCTTGTGAAATAAATTGATTATTTGGGTCATAGGATTACTAGTGAGGACATTCTTCAAAAACAGTTCTAGTCAATGCTATAACTGAGTCTATCAAACCATATGACAAAGAATTGTTGAGATCCTTCTTGGGACTAGGAGAATATTACGCAAGATTTCTACATGGTTACTCAATTTTTGTGGAACCTTTTGAGGAAAGGAGTACTGTTTGTTTGGATGAAGCAACATAATGATGCCTTTGAAAAAATCAAAACTTTGATAGTACAGGCTCCAGCTCTTAAAACATTTGATCCAGGTAGTAAGTCTTATGAAACTGTAAATGCTAGTTCGGATGACATGGAGCTGTTTTAGTCAATTTGTAAATGGTAAAGAAGGTGTAGTCTCTTTCATATCTACAGCTTTAAGGAGTGCAGAATTACACTATAACACTATCGAAAGAGAGACTTTAGCCTGTGTTTGTGCAGTTGAAAAGTTGACGGATTATAAACCCTTGGTTTATCTGATGGATAGTGTTAGATCCGGAAAAGCTTCATCCATGCTAGTGAGGCTTCTTGCAAGGTAGCAAGAATTTAACTTTGAGATTCAACATCTAGGTTACCTTGTAAAATTGATGAGAATGAGGCAATTTTGGATGAGTGTGTTGATGCATTGGACACATGTGGATGTATTGCAATGGAATCTGAATGCTTGAAGATGTGTGAGATGGATGAGCAATTATTGAACGTAAGATAGTATCTTGAGACATGATGGCCACCTAGTAGAAATTCAGATCCCGGGTTTCAGACACAAATTGAATGCTCTGACTCAAATGAGCATCCAGGGGTTTATGGAACAAACAAATTGCTCAAACAACATTATTGTTGGCCAGTTATGGATGTGGCTCTTCATAGATTCATGGATGCGTGTCCTGTTGGTCTGAATTCAGATGAGCATTGGAAGGTTTCTTGTGAACTATTGAATTCACAAGAAGTGCCAAATAAACCATGGGATAACTATTCTGGTCCATACAATATGTTGGGACAAAACAATAGGTTCTTGATTGTGTTATTGATAGTTTTTCTAAATGGATCTATCACACTTTTGTGAGTAACCCCACTACAGATGAGGTAATTATTTTTTTGGATGAAACTTTTCAAATTAAAGGATTTGCTTGAATATTGAGGTCTGAAAATAGACTGCAATTTGTGTCATCAAAAATGTTGCATTTCCTAGAAAGGCATTGTATCAAAGCTGACATGGGGCCTTTGTATTGTTCCAGGGCCAATGGGCAAGTTGGGAGGGATAACAGATTTTTGAGAGATGGTATACAGACTGCTTTGTCAAATAATCAGAATGTTACAGTATTCCTCAAGGAAAAACTTTGGAGTTATCATGCTATTCCACACTCAACTATGGGTTTCTCCATATTACCTGATAAGAGGGAGAGAAAGGTGTACCTTTATGACACCTGTCTTTTGCAAAACTATTACTAAGAGTGATGGATTTGGCGAAGTTGTAAAAAGGGTCAAAAATAGTTTGAGCACCAAGCTAGTTAGTGATAGAGATGATCATGACAGCCTGCATCATGTTAAACCCAAGATGGTTAAAAAGGGAGATTGGGTGAGTATTTCAAAACCATGTGTGATTCACAAGGATGCATTGCAATTCATGACACCTGTACAAGTTTATAAAGTTTCAGGAAGTGCAGTGATACTACACAAGAAGGGGTGGTGAAATAAGAGCTCCACTGTGGTTCTTAAATCAGGCCAGGAAAAGTAGTCCAGAGATATAAATGATGATGAATTTCATTTCAGTGATGTGTCTGTGCCAACATGTTGTGGTGGTGGTTCTATAAGATCTTATTCAACAGGAAATTTGACTACTGTTGGTAAAACACATAGGGCCTCATTACGACATTGGCAGTAAATTTTGAATATAGCAGTGGTGACTGCCGCCAACATACCGCCGCAGAGGCGAACATCCGTCCAACAGATTATGACTCATACAGGCAAAACCGACAGAAAACAGCCACAAACACAAATCAGCCAGACCCACCTAATGTAATAAACTGTTGGAACAACCACCCATACCATTTCGCCACCAATACTGCGCCCTCCAAATAATGACCCATGAATCACTACAGCGGACATTCATCGGCTATAAACCATTGGCGGTGAACACCACTGCGGCGGATAAGGCCACCCAAATACAAAACAAGACAACATTGGCCAGAACAAAAAACCTAAACCTGACACAAATACACACAACCCACACACTCACCAACAGCACTACAGTATAAAACACACACCCACATCACCCACAATCCATTGCTACCACGACAAGACGGATACACTTAGCGACGCTAACACAAGAGAGAACTGCACACACATATCACAGCTACCTATTCATCCCACATGCACCACACACCACACACCCCACCACATCAAACATCACCCTCTACACTAACTAAACACACCACACAATACCCATGTTCCCACAAAGTCACTCCCATTTCACCAATGAGGAGTTGTGGGTCATGGTTGAGGACATAGTCAGGGTAGAGCCACAGATGTTTGGAGCACAGATCAGCTGATATCCATTGCCAGGAAGATGGAGCTATGGTGGAGGATCATGGACAGGATGAACGCCGTGGTACTACATCCAATCACAAGGGACGACATGAGGAAGAGGTGGAACGACCTACGGGGGAAAGTACGTTCCAGTACAGCAAAGCACCAGCTCACCATCCAGAGACTGGCGGCGGACCCCCACCTCCTCATCCACAGCTGACAGCTTGGGAGGAGCACGTCTTGGCAATACTGCATTCTGAGGGACTCACTGGAGTACCCGGAGGACTAGACACTGGTGAGTCACCGTTTACTTCCTATCACCCCCCCCATGTCTGCATGCCATCTCGACCCCTCACCCTGACTCCCACCACCCCACTCCATCCCACACAGTGCACCACCACAATTAACAAACCTAAATGCCAAGCCCTGCATGCAATGCACACTCCATGTACATCCCTTCCAAACCTGCATGTACACCCACCACCAATGAATGCACAGCATGGAGAATTAACAATCTCACAATACATCACCATACACAAACAAAGGTGGCAGGGCAACAGCAATAATTTAGGGGAAGCTAGTGATGCAGAATATGTCTCAGACATGTAGCATAATACACCACTTACATCCTCACTGCTTCCCCAGCCAATCTCAGCAGCGAAGGGAAGCCACGGCTACCCAGTCCCCCACCAGAAATGCCCCCAGAGACGACAGCAACTCTGGAGCTCTGGATCTGGATGAACTCCCTGACCCATGGGGGACCACTGGTCATTCGGCTACCCCAGCCCACACCCAGTCCACTACAGACCCTCCCCCTCAGAATCCAACACCACAGCAGCCACCCAACGTCCCCACACCTCTGTCCCCAGGACATGTCATTCAGTAGTGTGCCCATCTGGACAGGGACCCCAGTCCACATCTCACAGGCAAGACTATGAGGGTTCTGGTGTCAGTGGGCATTCCATTCAGGGGATACAGGCACATGGGTCCAGGGATGGATGGAGGACAGCTGTGTGCCAGGGGGAGAACAGGCCCAGGGAACCAACTGCCCAGGAGGCATTTACTAATGTCATGGGAGCTTACAAACAATCCCAGGACAAGATGGGTCAGGTGATAAACATCATGCAGGAGAACCAGCGACTGCAGGGAGAACACCACCAGGAGATCAAGCAAGAACTGCAGGTCCTGAACACCACCATGGTCTCCATTGCAGGGGTGCTGGGTGGTATGGCCAACATCATGAGGGACTACACAGCACACCAGCGGGCCCCTTCCACTAGCCAGTTACTTACCAGGCCTCCACATCTGCTGCAGCTAGTGGACAGGAGGCCATGCCACAGGACCCACAGGCCACCAGCACCCCTCCCCCTGCAGAAGGTGAACCATCCCGCAAACAGTCCCTGCGACCCCCCAGACAGACACCAGAGACAGTTGCCACGACCAAGACTACTGCCAGGAAATGAGCAACAACAGAATGTCCCCCTTTTGTTCCACTGTGTCATCTTGTCCACTTTGAACTGCCATTCCTCCCGTTCCCGTTGGACACTGGACCTGTGCTATAAACAGACTGGCCCACTGCACTGGACCATTCCCAACCATCACCCCCACTCTATTGCACTTTGCATTGTATACCAATTATTATTAAATACCCTTGAACACAACTTGAGTAATAGTGCTCTATCTGAAGGTAATATACAATGTATCATACTGTTATGAACTGCATGAACCTGTTTAAATGTCCAGTTACATGTTGATCCATCCTACAAATGTCTCTCAACAGTCTGTACACATCACAGCATTACACTGTTGTAATCACAGCAACATCTGCAATAAGGGAAGGCATAGGTGACAGTCAGGTGGACTGCGAAGGTAATGACTGGCATAATGCTACAGCCACACAGCACAACACAAAAATTGAGAAATGTTTAGTTCAACAGTCTTACCTGAGTGTCATTGGAAGTACTGCTGGATCATATGTGTTCTTTTGTCCACATTCTCCTCCTCTTTCTCCTCCTCACTGTCCTCAGTGTCCACTGCTGCCACAGCTGCATTGTCACCCCCTCCTCCTGCAGATGGGGCACATGCCATCTGAGGGCCAAATTGTGCAACCTGCAGCACACAACAACAACCCTGCAGACCTCAGGGGAGTAGCATAGGGATCCCTTCAGGAGCTCAAAGGTCCTTTCAACAATCCTCCTGGTACGCCTATGAGCATCATTGTATGTATTCTCAACCCCTGTTCTCAGATTCCTTACAGGGGTGAGGAGCCAGGACAGGTTTGGGTAGCCGGAATCACCTGTAGGAAGTGAGAGACACACATTAGTCCTGTACAATGGCATGGAGTATGACTCCTGAAGGCATACACTGACATACATTGGGTGGGGACTCAGGCTCACCTATATGCCACACTCTGTGCCTCTCTAGTTGTGCCATCAGCTGTGGGACACTGCTATTCCTCAGAACAAAGGCATCATGCACTGACCCAGGATACTTGGCAGTGATGTGGGAGATGTGCTGGTCTGCAAGGAACACCATCTGGACATTGAGTAATTGGAAACTCTTCCTATTCCTGTGCAGCTGTTCATTGGCCCTGGGGGGGACTTAGGCAATATGGGTCCCGTCAAAGATCCCAATTATATGTGGTCAATGTCCCTTCGCATAGAATCCAGCCTTCACACTGGGAAATTCATCTACCTGGGGGAAATGCAATGTAGCTGCACATGTGTTTGAGCATGGCAGACAAAACGCTTGCAAGCACAATAGAGAACACTGGCTGTGACATTCCTGCAGCCAAGCCCACTGTCACCTGGAAAGAGCCAGTTGCCAGGAAATGGAGCACTGAGAGTACCTGCACAAGAGGGGTTATTACTGTGGTGCAATGGATAGCAGGCTCCAATTGTGCACACAGCTCTGTGATTGTGGTCCTGTCTAGATGATAGGTGAGTATGATGTGCCTGTCCTCCATTGTAGCCAAGTCCACAAGGGGTCTGCACATGGGTGCTTGCCTCCTCATCCTATTCCTCTGCAGTGGTTGGTACCTAAGGGACCCAAAAGTAAGAAAGGAGTGACAACAGGAACCATTAACTCACTCTGCAGTTTACACAGAGCATGCTTGTATTCAGGACACTGTAATTGTATAGGTGAGTACATTCGATGACAATGACGCACTTTTAAATCTGAACATGTGTACTAGCATTAGAAAATGGCTACCGCCTGTCCTGTATGCAGGGACAGGTGGAAGAAACCTCACTCCACGGGCGTTCACGTCATGGCGGGAGGCGGTCTGCACCTCCGTGCAATTCCTCATTGGCTAACATGGCCCTCTATGGAGTATGGCAACCAATGATGATCAATGCCAGCTGTGACGGTGTTCACTGCCGCGGACGTGACCCCCATTTTCTTTCTACCACTTCACTTGATTCCTGACTTTCCTCAGAACATCTCCACTGCATGTGATGCTGTGACCTGTGTCTGGAACCTGCCATGACATGTGCGACAGGGGAAGGGGCCCCAGCCTCCACGTCAAAAGAGTTGGAGAGGCTTGTGGATGAAGTCCTACCCATGTATGGGCAGTTGTATGGGCCTCCAGACCAACAGGTGAGTACATCATGGGTATGTTGAATGCGACATGGCTGCATAGAGATGTATCAGTGTGCCAGCATTGTGTCACTGGGGGGGATATGGCTGGTGGCAGTGGTAATGCGGGGGTACGGGTCATGTGTGTGCCTGTTGAGGGGGTACTGCAGTTTGTAGGCCATGTGTGCAACATGCTTTATTGTCTTGTTCATGGTGTCCCACTGTTTGTGTTTCTTCTGCAGGTCATCGCTCATCAGGAGAAGGGGATGTAGCGTGTCATCGCCGAGGAAGTGCAGACCCTGGGGGTCTACAGTAGGCAAAGCACCCACTGAAGGAAACAATGGGAGGACCTGAGACAGTGGGCCCACAAGACCACGGAGGTCAAGCTGGGGACAGACTCCCAACGAAGGAAAAGTGCCCGTTGGAACATGACCCCCCTGATGGCCTGCATGCTGGCAGTGGCCAATACTGAGTTGGATGGGCGCTTCAGGGCATTACAGCAGCCACAAAGGGGTAAGTACAGTGTATTTGACAACCATCTGTGTTGCCTGGCATGGGATTTGGGTGCAGGGTACTAGTTAGTGGATGCCGCAATATGCCAGTTTAGCTGCTTGGTCCAGCTTAGGTAAATAGGGTAAAATGCATGTTTTTAATACCTTGGTAGCTGACTTTCCATGGCAAACAGGGCTTAGTTGGTCCCAGTGGGTGTGTAGCTGGCAGTGTTTGGCTCCTACCTGCTGTGGTACGTAGCCAATGGAATGCCTGTGTGGTCCATACTGCCCTTTCTCAGTCTCAGTTTGTGACAGTGTTGTGTATGCCATCTGTACTATTGGTGCTGAGATTGACCCTCTGCTCCCTTTCTCTCTTTCCCCCTCTCTCCTTTTGTCATCCTGTCCATGTGTGCATTAGCGTCATCTGGCTAAAGAGCAGGGACACCGGCGAGTGAGGGAGCTGCAGCCCATGGGACCCAGGAGGCAGAATCCACTGAGGCTGAGGTGACCAGTGAGATGGAGGGCGAGGACAGGAGTTGATACCTCCTCCGATGGGAGCTTCCTGTTGGTGGAGGACCGCTCTGGACCACCCCAGGTACAGGTTCTACCACCAGTAGCCCCCTTGAGTTGCCCGTGCCTGCTCACTCAGGAGGGTGGGCTTCTCCTTCGCCCCAGGCATCTCAGGGCTTGCCCCAGTCAGCCCTGCTTCCCTCAGTGGGAAGGCTATTGATCTCCTAAGATCCATCTCTGTAGGGCAGTCAACCATAGTGAATGCCATCCAGGGGCTGGCATCCCAGATGAAGCAATGCAATGCCTTCCTGGAGGGCAATGACAGTGGCTTGACGGCCCTAAAGAGATCGTTTCAGGCTCTGGCCTCTTCACTGACGGCAGCCAGTGTCCCTGTTTCTTCCGTTCCCCTTCCAAGTACCTCTTCCCAGTCCCAGTCTCCTCAAACCCAACCCATCCCACACACACATTCAGACAAGCATGCACATTGTTAGAAATTGGGTCTTTGGTTGGCAGTCAGGTTACCCCCTGTCCAGGCAAGGACCCTCACTCTGGTCAGGGTAAAAGAGAATCATCCTCAACTAACCCCTGCTTACCCCCTTGGTAGCTTGGCATGAGCAGTAGGCTTAACTTCAGAGTGCTAGGTGTAAAGTATTTGTACCAACATGCACAGTAACTTAATGAAAACACTACAAAATGACACAACACAGGTTTACAAAAATAGAAAATATTGATCTAAACAAAACAAGACCAAAACAACAGAAATCCACAATACACAAGTCAAGTTATCAATTAAAAAGCAAAAAGAGTCTTCATGTAGTTTTAAACACACACTAACACTGTTAGCGTGAAAATGTACCTTGGGTGCATCAGAAATAACCCTGCATGGGTGAGTGTGTGTCAAAATGGGCTTGCGATGCGTCGATTTCACTCACAAGCAAGACCTAACATCGTTTCTCCTTTCAGCGGGTCGGGCGCGCCATTTCTTCTCTCCGCAGGAGAGCGATGCGGTGATCCGGTCAGCACTCTCGGGTCCGGGCAGGCCTTGGGTCGTTTTCACACGCCCAGCGGTGTTTGCATTGAAAAACCAGCCGCAAGATGATTCGAAAACCACACAGGGCGGGTTGCGATCTCACCAGCCTCCGTCAGCGATGCTGCGCATCGTTTCTCCAGCTCCGTGCGTCGATTCTTCGGTCACGTTACAGGCGGACAACGATTTTCAGCTGCGAAGCTACCGGCGCGTAAATCTCCCAGCCTCAGATCAGAGTTGCGTCAGTCTTTTCCCCGCACAGCGTTCTGTGCATGGATTTCTTCCTTTTAGGCTGCCAGCTTCTCCTTTCTGGGTCCCCGGAACTGGATGGGCACCATAGGGCAGATTAGTAGTCACTCTGGAGACTCCAGGTGCTGGCAGAAAGGTCTTTGCTGTACCTGAGCCTTCAAACAACAGGAGGCAAGCTCTAAATTAAGCCCTTGGAGATCTTCACAAGATGGAAGGCACACAAAGTCCAGTCTTTGCCCTCTTACTCTGGCAGAAGCAGCAACTGCAGGATAGCTCCACAAAACACAGTCACAGGCAGGGCAGCTCTTCTTCCTCAGCTCTTCAGCTTTTCTCCAGGCAGAGGTTCCTCTTGGTTTTTAGAAGTGGTCTAAAGTCTGTGGTTTTGGTGCCCTTCTTATACCCAATTTCTCCTTTGAAGTAGGCCTACTTCAAAGCAAAGTCTCTCTTGAAAGTGAAATCCTGCCTTGCCCAGACCAGGCCCCAGACTCTCACCAGGGGGTTGGAGACTGCATTGTGTGAGGACAGGCACAGCCCTTTCGGGGCGTGAGTGACCACTCCTCTCTTCCCTCCTAGCACAGATGGCTCATCAGGAAATGCAGAATACACCCCAGCTCCCTTTGTGTCACTGTCTAGTGTGAGGTGCAACCAGCCCAACTGTCAAACTGCCCCAGACAGGCAATCGACAAACAGGCAGAGTCACAGAAATGGTTTAAGCAAGAAAATGCTCACTTTCTATAAGTGGCATCTTCAAACACACAATCTTAAAATCAACTTTACTAAAAGAGGTATTTTTAAATTATGAGCTCAGATACCCCAAACTCCACATATCCATTGCTCCCAAAGGGAATCTAAACTTTATTTAAAGGTAACCCCCATGTTAACTTATGAGAGGGACAGGCATTGCAACAGCGAAAAATGAATTTAGCAATATTTCACTGTCAGGACATATAAAACACATTACTATGGGGGTCATTACAACCTTGGTGGGCGGCTGCAGCCGACCGCCAAGGTTGGACCGCCGGGAGGCCGCCAATGCAGCCGCACTCCCGCCGCGGCCATAATGAGATCCCCGCTGGGCCGGCGGGCTGGCCCAGCGGGGATCTCGGCCGCAACACAGGACCTGGCTCCAAATGGAGCTGGCGGTGTTGCGGCTGTGCGACGGGTGCAGTTGCACCCGTCGCGCTTTTCACTGTCTGCACAGCAGACAGTGAAAAGCTGCACAGGGCCGTGGCAGGGGGCCCGCGACTCCCCTTTCTGCCAGCCTTTTCATGGCGGTTCTTACCGCCATGAAAAGGCTGGCGGGAGGGGGACTCATAATCCCCTGGGCTGCGCTGCAAGCAGTTAAAACTGCACACACAGACACTGCAATGGCAGGTCTGAGACATGATTACAGAGCTACTGATGTGGGTGGCACAACCAGTGCTGCAGGCCCACTAGTAGCATTTGATCTACAGGCCCTGGGCACCTCTAGTGCACTGTACTAGAAACTTACTAATAAATCAAATATGCCAATCATGGATAAACCAATTTCATACACATTTTGTAAAGGAGCACTTGCACTTTAGCACTGGTTAGCAGTGGTAAAGTGTCCAGAGTAACACAAACAGCAAAATCAGAGTCCAGCACACATCAACAACCTTGGAAACAGAGGCAAAAAGTTAAGGGAGACCACGCCAAGGATGAAAAGTCTAACACACATAAAACATCACACCAGACTCGCACAGACAAACACAGACAGCACACTTCAGTCCACAAGCACTCACACAGCCAACACACAGATGCTCACACAACATCATCCACTGCCTCTACTGTCTCCCCCTCCTCCTCCTCTCTCACAGTCACATTCGCACTCACACCTGCATGCACTGCATCAACAGTCCCTGAACTTGCCACCTACACAGCCTTGCCCACAGTCACCACAACAGCAGACCCGCAGACTTGCACCCCACACACCACATGTGCAGTCACCACCACCACCATCTCCACATCATGCAGCACACTCACCGCACTTGCAGACACCACCACAACATCCATCCATATGTCCTGTTTGTCCTCTCCCACCCTGTCTGTCCCCCTTACAAAGACACACAAATGCTCGCACTCAGACCCCCAATAGCCATCCACCTCACACATATACCTGCACCCAAGTCCAGCACACCTCCTCCTACTACAACCATTCCCTCTACCTCCACTCCTATCCCTCCTCCCACATCCCACCCCATTGGCCCTAAGAAGCTTTTCCTTGCCCACCTTGCCCACCTTGACCTCTTCCCTCCTCCTCCCTTTCTTCCCGTAAGAGGAAGGTCCCACCCCCCAGGACAGTGCCTCAAGCACACAGTCAGACACTGTACCACCAACAAAGTCTCCAGCAGTCACTAAGGGGTGCATGAGTGCACACCAGCCCCCCGCCCCAAGGTCACTCCTCCACCCACAAAATGGGGGGGCTAAAGAGCCGCCCCCTCCGAAACAGACAACCAAGAGCATGAATCTACCTCCACAACCTAGGGCCAAGGAGACCCCTCCCAAGACCAGGGCCAAGGAGGCTTGGCAAAAAAGAAGCACAAGGAGGCCCCTAGAAAAACAAAGCCCAAGGAGGCCCCAACAAAAACAAAGCCCAAGGAGACCCCAACAAAAACAAAGCCCAAGAAGCCAATATGGAAACAAAGCACAAGGAGGCCCCAACAAAAACAAAGCCCAAGGAGGCCCCAACAAAAACTAAGCCCAAGGAGGCCCCAACAAAAACTAAGCCCAAGGAGCACCCAACCAAGACAAAGCCCAAGGACATCCCTCCAGAACCAGTGACAAGGACACCCCTCAAGAACTAGTGGCCAAAGACACCCCTCAGGAACCAGTGACCAAGGACACCCCTCAAGAACCAGTGGCCAAGAACACCCCTCAAGAACCAGTGAGCAAGGACACCCCTAAAGAACAAGTAGCCAAGGACAGCCCTGAAGAACCAGTGGCCAAGGACAGCCCTCCAGAACCAGTGGCCAAGGACAACCCTCTAGAACCAGTGTCCAAGAACACCCCTCAAGAACCAGTCCCCAAGAATACCCTTCCAGAACCAGTGCCAAGGACAGCCCTCTAGAACCAGTGGCCAAGGACACCCCTCCAGAACCAGTGGTCAAGGAGCCCCCTTGAGAACCAATGGGCAAGGGTCCCCTCCAGAACCATTGGCCAAGTAGGCCCCTCAGTATCCAGTGGGCAAGGGTCCCCTCCAGAACCAGTGGGCAAGGAGCCCCCTCAGTATCCAGAGTGCAATAAGCCCCCTCAGTATCCAGTGGGCAAGGGTCCCTTCCAGAACCATTGGGCAAGGAGCCCCCTCAGTATCCAGTGGGCAAAGAGCCCCCTCCGTATCCAGTGGGCAAGGATACCCTCCAGAACCAGTAGGCAAGGAGCCCCCTCAGTATCCAGTGGGCTATGAGCCCCCTCAATATGAGATGCACTCCCCACCCACCCCAACCACCCCTGCCCCCTGAGGTGCCTGCCCATTTCCAACATGATGCCCCTGAACACTGGAGTCCCAATGCTGTCAGTAGTCGAGCTGGGGCTTGGACTTTGCCCTGTGGCCATTAGTGACTTTGAACTGGACTTTGGGCCTGCATGTACATATGCAGTTGTATGTTCTTTGAATTAGAATTTTCATCCACCATGATTACAGTGGTTGCAACAGAGGTATGTGTCCTGGCCTTCTTTGCTCCTGGGTCCTGTTACTGTCGATTTACTCTGCAGCGGGTTCTGGGTGTGTGGTGTGTGTGTATGGTGTGTGTTGTGTGTGTGTGTCACTCTCCCCCATCTCTCCCTCCCTTGTGTTCTAGGCTGCTATACTCACCGTTGTCATCTTCGTCGGCGTTGGTGCTCTATGATGGCCATGGCGTGATACAGCATCGGGAAGGCTTGCAGTTCTGGTTCCATGGCGGCCGTGGACTCCTCTGTTTTCCTGGAGGTGAGTGTCTCCTTCTAAATGATGTGTTTCCACCAGGCTTTTGGTGTTGTTGCTAACACCCGGAAATCCTGGAGGTGTGCTGTGTCATAATATGGTGGGCGGATCCATGTCTTCCACCTGCCTGTAGGTTGCTACCGCCATGTTCAGTGTTCGTGCCGCGCTGGCGGTTAGTGTGGTACATTGGCTGTCTATTGGAGGGATCGCCGCCATGGTCATTATTTGGTGGTCATTACCGCCGGCCTGGCAACGGTACTACTGCCATCACCAGCGTGGCGGTAACCTGACCGCCAATGTCATAATGACCACCATAAGGTGGTTGGGGATGAAACAGTGCATGAGGACACTACTTTAGTTCAACACAAGTGCATGAGGTATAGGGTTGACACTGATGCAGGAAGAGGTTTCCACAGATGTTCCAAGCAATAGTATTGCTGGTAGTGGAAATGTAGATGTGGAAGAATGTTTGGCTAAGTCACAGTGTAGAGGGTTAACAATAATGCAGGAAGCTATTTCCAAGGATGTTTCAACACAGTTACGGCACCAGTCAAAAAGCAATATCAAATTTTCTGAGGAACTGAATGATTTTGTTTTTAAATGAATGGAAATTGGAGTTTTGTTTAGAATTTATTTAACAATTTTTGTTAAATGGAAGACAAAGTAAAGTCTCATTACTCAGTAGATTTGTGTTTATGGTTTATTATTACTTTGTTTTTTTATTTTAAAAAAGAGGCATGTTTTATTCTGGGAACATGCATTTACATCATGCATTCTATCATGTTGTCATATAGAGTGTATAATGTAGTTGGGGGTGAAATTGAGCTGAGCTGGTAGCAGGAGGCTGCGCTGCTCTTCTCTTCGCCAGTGGTTTTTAATAGACACTTGAAATAAATATACTGTACTTAAAATTGCATTAATTTTTGCTGTTTACCTATGCTACAATCCAATAAAACGCTACTGCCAGAGTGACCCACCAGGCCCCTCTCCCCAGTGAGATGGAGCCCAGTCATCAGAGAAAAGGACTGGAATATTGTCCCGGACCTGCTCTGGATGTACAAAAATGATGCACATAGCGGGAACGACAGAGCCCTGCTCCAAGACATGTCCTGCACCTGTCAGATTGGAATTGCACTTTCCTTTCTTGCCCACACAGCACTCAATCTCACATTTACTAATACCTCACACCTGGATGACTACTACTCCATGTGACCTACTGTGACATTCTCAAGGTGAATCTTTCAGATTACAGTCCGTACTTCTAAACTGAGAACTGGAACTGGACGGCCGGCCCCCATTCGGTGATGAATGAATGCATGCATTGGCCTGTAATTTTCCGGAGGACAAAGTGTTACTCCCCGAGCGCAATTAATAATATTTCTCGGAAACTCATGGGTCAGTGCAACTCCAGAGGTGCCTGTGGGCACCTGGGAAAGCAACATGACATGGAAGGTTGATGCAGGACTCAGCAATAGCGAACTGCTAAACCCAAGCAGAACATTTCCAGATGTAATCCTCCATCCATGATATCACAATCCAACACACTACCATGCCCACACCTCCCATTCGAACAGAACTGGAAATTACAAAAGTATGTCTCATGTCTTTATGGAGTTCGCTGAAAAGGTGCTGGTCATGTTCCAATGGAGGAATGCTGGAGCCAGGCATGCCTAAACAACGTGGTCAGAACAGGGACCGCTTTGTTACCACAAATGCCTTTACCAAGTAAAGGCATGTGTGAGAGCGCATGTGTGGTTCTAGCAATCGACCCACCACCTGCCCTAAGGCCCCGAAGTAGCCCACCCCTAATACTAAAACTACCCATAACCCACCACCCCTAAAACAAAACTACTCCGGATACCTCCCACCCACCCTGAGTCCTAAATCCTTCCTGACCTCCCCCTCCCACCCTAAAAACAACTGACCCCCCCACCCTACCCCTAAAAAATAAAACTACTCTGTTCCCCCACCCCCAGCCCCAAAAATCAAACTACCCCGATCCCCCACCTCCAAAAACCAAACTACCCCGACCCCCACCCCCAAAAAACTAACTATCCCAATCCCCCCACCCCCAAAAACCAAACTACCCAAGTCCTCTCACCCCAAAAACAAAACTACTCTGACCCTCACCTCCAAAAACCAAACTACCCTGACCCCCTCACCCCCAAAAACCTAACTACCCCGATCCCACCGCCCCACCCCCAAAAACCAAACTACCTGATCCCTCCCAAAAACCAAACTACCTCAACCCGCCACCCTCAAAAACCAAACTGCCCAGATCCCCCACCCCAAAAAACAAACTACCAAGATCCCCACCCCCAAAAAACAAATTACCCCAACCCCTTCACCCCCAAAAACCAAACTACCCTGATCCCCAACCTCCCACCCCAAAAGCCAAATGACCTCGCCCACACCTAAAAACAAAGGTACCCGACCCCACCCTAAAATAAAAGTACCCTGACCCCCACCCCCAAAAACCTAACTACCCGATCCCCCACCCCAACCCCAAAAACCTAACTACCCCGATTCCTCCGCCCACAAAAACCAAACTTCCCTGTCCCCGCCCCAAAACCAAAAGTACCCCAATCCCCACCCCCAAGCCCATACCCCGACACCCCCACCCCGCCCCAAGCCCTTAATCTACCCCACCCCTGAAAACTACCCCTAACCCTGCCCCAGCCCCACTTACCTGACCCCGTCCACTCCCGATGGACTCGCCCTTTTTCTTTGCCTTAGCCATGCATGTGCGTTGTTGAGCACATGCATGGTTAAGGCAGAGAAAAATTGAGTCATTGTTAACGTCAGCGTGTTTCTTCTTGCATTAACAACATAATCATTTTTCCTGAGTCATTGTTCTGGACATTTCCCCCAATGGAGCAGGTACCACCATAGAGTAAAGGCTAGGAAACTGCTGGTTGAGCAGGTGAAACAGATTGAACGCTACGTGGCACTACCAGCCATCTGTAACATGCAAGGGATGCTCCTGGTTCATCCCCTCAACATTGTTTCCCACTTTGCTACCTACTACTCCTCCCTTTATACCTCTCAATGCAATGCAACTGATGACCTCATGTTGGAGTTTCTGGTACCTCTACGTTTCCTGGTACTGTTAGAGGAGGGCCATTTCCTCTCTACTATGCTATCATGAAGGAGGAAGTGGCAGAGGCCATAACAGTGCTCCTAACTTACAAATCCCCAGGAGGCAATAGTATTCCAGAGGGAGTTTTATAAGACTGGGAAGAATTTACTAGTCCTGGTCTTAACTCAAGGCTTCCGAGAGGTGACAGAACATGGCACACTGGGCGTTCTCTCCTTCAGTGCTATTATCACTGTTCTCAAACATGGCAAGGACCCTTTAGATTGTGGCAGATATCACCCAGGTCCTTGTTCAAGGTTGAATTAAAAACAATGGCCAAGATTTTGGCAATGCGCTTGAGCAGAGTGAGACCCTAGCTTGTAAATGAGTCCCAGGCAAGATTTGCCCCAGGGGGAAGTTCTTGCAATCATCTCTGGACCTTATCCCACATCCTCTACAAAATGAAGGATGACTCAAGGAAAAGACTAGCCCTCACTTTTGATGGCAAAAAGCATTTGATCAGATGGAATGGGAGAACTGCTTTCAGGTTTTAACATACACGGGGATAGGGAAAGAGCTTTTCCAAAAGGTGTGACTCCCTGCTGCAGATTTCACATGCAGAGGTTACAGTTCTGTACCATCCCACATAGGCCACATAATTTGACAGGGATGTTCCCTCTCGTTCCTCCAGCTCTTTCTGGCTTTCTAGTCTCTAGCGGTGCCAATACGGCTATTATGGGATGTGCAAAGCATCCCGGCTGAGAATGAAGAAGTGAAGGCCCTCCTTTATGCGGACGACATGTAACTCCTCAAGTCCAGCCCTGAGTCCTCCATAGCTGTGGTGATGTTACTCATCTCTGACCTCTCCTGGGTCTTTGGATTCAAAATTATCTGGGCAAAAAGAGAGGCACTCCCAATTGTCTAAAGTAACCACTAAGATTAGTGTAGATGAATACAATACGAATGGGTCCTGGAGAATCTGCAATTCCTGTGACTCAGGAATAACAGAGGTCTCACATGCATAGTGTAAGATAACTTCCTCCCCCAATGGCATGTACCAAACAAGACTAATTGTACTCTTTACAACTGAATCTCTCCCTCTGGGGTAAGGTCCAGACTATTAAGATGGTGATGGCCCAATGGAACAACGACTTTTTTAGCATGCTCCCCATGGACATTCATTCTGTCCTTTAGCAATACAGACATCAAATCCTATATCTGGAGCAGGTGCAAACCAAGAATGTGAGCACCCACTGCAGGATGTCTATAGCTAACCCACATGCATCCTTATAATTTAGCCTACGACTGGTCATAGATGGCCTGCTACTTATGTCGGCCTCAGGAAATGCTATGGTGGGTGAGATATGAATGACACCTCATGGGGTGCACAAATAAGCTGCTGTCAGTGTACCTGGTGAACGCAGATCGGGGATTGGCTTCAACCCTATCCTCTGCTCTATATTCAATTTCTAGAAAGAGGCTCATAAATCTTTAGGTACGTCACCAATATTACATCACAAAGCACCACTTTGGCAAAATTTGCCCATACACATTGGCGAGAGGAAGTGCTGCTGGTTATCCTAGGCAGAGAATGGGCTCAAAAGTGTACACCAAATGTACAGTAGTGGGATGGTGGGACCTTTCATCCATTCTCTGATCTACGAGTTGAATTTGGTCTTCAGAACACAGAACACTGGAGGTTCCCCCCAGTTACTCATTGTCTGCAAAGTGTATTGAGGATAGCCATGGAACAACTTCCCACCTCACCTAACCTTTAATATCTCTATGTCCTGGGCCAATTCTGAGGTGTGGGTTTTGGCCTTTAAGGAATACTTCTCAAAGTCCTCCATTCTAGCCCATCATCCAGCACTACCAGGCTGGAGTGGCAGATGCATCTAAACAAGATATATACCCCAGAGGACTGGTCATCACTACTACTGACCATTGCATGTTTAGGGAATCAGGACTTCAATTCCTATACATACAAATATTAAATGATTGGTACTGGTCTGCTTGGAAATTCAGAAGGGCCAGAATACTGCCTCACAACATATGCTTGAGTTGTAACGGTGGTGACTGCATCCAATATCAAATATGCTGGTCCTACCTGGCGATAGCAAGCTACTGGTGAGAGGTGTGGATGCACCTCAGATGTTATGGCCTCTTCCCATTTTGCCCAATCCCTCAGCTGCCTCTCCTGCATAATACCTCAGACATCATCAACCTGACTTCTCACATGCTCTGCTGACTGGAGACATTCAGTGTCATTTGTCATGTTACACCCTCTGCTTTGTGACACCAAGAGTGACTAATAATCTTTTATTTATTCTTGGTATATAAAGAAAATTGTGGCTAGCAGCAGCCTAAGACAGCTCTGCTAGAGAGAATGTCTGATGTCTGGTGCAGGCACACAAAGTTGTCAGGCACACCTCAGTGCCTCACAATCTGTGACGTGGAAAAGCATCACAGATAAAGTTAGTCACTGGTGTTGGATGCTTTAGCCCTGCAGTCCACGTGGCTACGTCACTTAGCCAGTCACCTCACCCTTTCCCAACTCGTGAGAAAGTTGAGAATGGGAGGGGGAATGAGCAGAGCCTGAAAAGTTGATATGCGACTGCTCAGGTTTAAGGTTTCAGTTTCTGAAGCTGAAAGAAGCAGCAGGAATCCAAATGGGACTTGCATAGACAGCAAAGTAATTGAAAAACTGTTTTAAATACTGTGTATGTGTGTGTGAGAGTGTGTGTCTGTGAAATAGTGTATATATGTGAGCATGTCTGTGTGTCTATGTGCCTATGTGTGAGTAAAAGTGAGAGTGCCAGTGAAGGAGTGAGTTAAGGTGAGGACAATTAGTGATACGAAGAGTGAGTACAAGTGAGAATGAATCACTGAGTGAGAATGACAGGGAGTGTAAATGAATGTTAGTGTGCATGAGACTGAGGGAGTCATGTCTGAAAGGAGTCTTACTGAGACATAGAATGAGTGACACAGAGTAGGTCAATGTGAGAGTGAGAGAGACTGATTGAGTCTGACTGAGTGAAAATGATTGTGTCTGAGTGAGTTTGAGCCAGAATGAGTGTGAATGAGTGAGTTTGAGTGAGCACAAGTGATTCTGAGAGAATCAGAATGAGTATGACTGTGCAAATCAGTGAGAATGAGTGATATTGTATGAGAATGACTAAGGATGATTGTGAGTATGACAGTCAGAGTAAAAGTGAGTGAGTCAGAATGAGTGAGAATGAGTGGGAATGAGTGGGAATGAGTGAAACTGATTGAGTATGAGTGAGTCACATTGAGACTGAATCAAAATGAATAGGACTCAGTGAATCAGGGAGGACAAGTGAGTTAAGTGAAGAATCATGGAAATTAGGTGAGCATGAGTGAGACTGAGCTAGAATAAGTGAGCCGGAGTGATACTGAGTGAGTCTCAGTGAGACTGAGTGAGTTAGAGTGACATTGTGTGAGTCAGAATGAGTGAAACTGAAAGGGACTGAGTGAGGAGAATGAGTAGAATTGAATGAGTATGAGTGAGACACAGTGAAACTGAGTGAATCGGAATGAGTGAATCAGAGCGAACGAGCGAATCAATGAGAGACCCAGGGAAACTAGGTGAGAATGAGTGAGTCAGAGTGAGGCTTAGAGAAACTAAGTGAGGCTAAGTGAGTAAGAGTGAGATTGAGTCAATCAGAATGAGTGGGATAAAGTGGGTCAGAATGAGAATGGGTGAGATAGCATGAATCAATAAAACAGAGTCAGAGTAATTGAAAGTGATTGCAAGAGCGAATGAGAGTAAATGACTAAGTCCGAGTGAGAATAAGTTAGACATTAAGGGGGTCATTCTAACCCTGGCGGTCCGCGACCGCCAGGGCTAAAATGACGGAAGCACCGCCAACAGGCTGGCGGTGCTTCCCTGCCCATTCTGACCGCGGCGGTAAAGCCGCGGTCAGAAAAGGGGATCCAGTGGTTTTCCGCCGGATTTCCCCTGTCTGGGCTGAATCTCCATGGCGGCGCTTCCTGCCACCCTGTTTCTGGTGGTTTTTCCCGCCAGGAACAGGATGGCGGGAACGGGTGTCGTGGGGCCCCTGGGGGCCCCTGCACTGCCCATGCCACTGGCATGGGCAGTGCAGGGGCCCCCTAACAGGGCCCCAGCATGATTTTCACTGTCTGCTTAGCAGACAGTGAAAATCGCGACGGGTGCAACTGCACCCGTCGCACCCCTGCAACACCGCCGGCTCCATTCGGAGCCGGCTTCTGGGTTGCAGGGCCTTTCCCGCTGGGCCGGCGGGCGCTCCCTTGGCGGGCGCCCGCCGGCCCAGCGGGAAAGCCAGAATGGCCTCCGTGGTCTTTTGACCGCGGAGCGGTCAAGTGGCGGTTCCCGCTTGGCGGGCGGCGACCGCCGCCCGCCAATGTAGGAATGACCCCCTAAGACTGACTGCAGCAAGTGTGAGCGAACCCTCCAAGTAAGCGAGCCGGTCTTTTTCACTGCAATTCAAGCCAATGATAATGCCACACTACTTTTAATGGTCACCAGCCACCAATGGTTACATTGCTCCCCATAGCCAAAGTTTGCTTTCTCCAACAATGGCAATAGTTATCCCTGCCGACTTGCATGGGATGGATGATTTAACTCCAGAGAGTGTCAGGTCTTGAGAGGACCAATTACAAGCTCAATGACAAACTAGAAGTATTCCACGGTGTCTGTGGCCATTTGAAGACCTCCGAAGATAGAACCTCTTGATTACTCCATCTCCCACACACCCACAATTCACATACTGGTACACACTCCTTTCCACAATATTTAGAAGAGAAGCATACCGCATGGCTTACTACCACTATTATTGTTCATCTTCTTTCAGAAAGCTAAGTGGTCTTTGTGCTCAGGGTGTATGACACACCATTGGGATCTCCTCCCTCCTTGATCCTATTTATCCTCCCCACCAACCTCCCGCAAGGATACCCCCCTCTTCTTCATTCCCCTGCATTGGTAAAGGTTGAAGGAGCCATACACTCACTATCAGGCAACACCTGCATTGTTTGTCTACGCATCTCTAATGGTGCCACGTTCCTGGTTTGTACTTCTCCGCCCTTTTTTTTCTTCCGGAAAAAATGTTGAATAAATAAATTTTGCAAAATAAATAATGTGAACGTGAGAGGAGGGGTAGTGTGATGGACACATTCAAAAAGATAGTGGAAATATAGTTAGCGGGGAATAAAGTAAAACTGAGCATTATGTAATAAAAATATAGAGAGAAAGACAAAGAGAGAATTCGAGGGTAAGGCGCAAGGGAGAGAGAGAGTGGGCGAAACAAACCTGTAACATATGTGTATATGGATATTTCTTCTAACATTTGTCCGCGATTAGCTTTTAATGCTACTAAATCATACCACGTCATTTTAGCGGAATGGTTCATGCTAATTCAAATCAGCCAGGAGGAATTCTGAATATAAAAATCAATACATTTGGAAGTACATCCACGTGAGCCATGGCTAAACCCTTCAGGGAAATACCCTGACTTCCATTGCTGAATCTATTCAAGCAGCAGAGCCTCAGACTACATGATATTATTAATAACGAATTCATACAGTGCAGAAAAAACACAGGCAGATCACATAGATATTGGATTATTCAAGCAGTTAGTTAGCAAGTTTGAAAATGGCTAGTCATTAAAACAAAATTGATGATGAAGTGAAAATACAGGTAGAATTTGAAGAATGCATTCCATAAAATAAAAGACTTTACGTGCAAGCAGAAAACAGATTATTTTCAGTTGGTACATCGTGTGTTTATGGTTTAGCACTTGCGTAGCCTTTACATTGGTTTAAAGCTGGTGAATTGTATACACAAATTATTTGTATAAAATAAAAATTGCATACATTTACTTTTTTACAATTGATTAATTTTGAGATAAAGCAACGTATCGAGTCCTGCCTTGTATTACTACAGTACGCGTGGGTATCTTACAAATACCCTGAAATAGATTTAGGGCATAATAACGCCACTGAATGAAATAAACAATGTGAAGATTAACCACTTCGCTGCCAGGCCTTTTCCCCCTCCTGTGCCAGGCCTTTTTTTGCCTATTTGGGGCAGTTCGCGCTTAGGCCCTCATAACTTTTTGTCCACATAAGCTAACCAAGCCAAATTTGCGTCCTTTTTTTCCAACATCCTAGCGATTCTAAAGGTACCCAGACTTTGTGGGTTCCCCTGAAGGAGGCCAAGAAATTGGCCAAAATACAGTGAAAATTTCGTTTTTTTCAAAAAAATTGGAAAAAGGGGCTGCAGAAGAAGGCTTGTGCTTTTTCCCCTGAAAATGGCATCAACAAAGGGTTTGCGGTGCTAAACTCAGCAGCTTCCCAGCTTTCAGGAACAGGCAGACTTGAATCCGAAAACCCAATTTTTCAACACAATTTTGGCATTTTACTGGGGCATACCCCATTTGTGCAATTTTTTGTGCTTTCAGCCTCCTTCCAGTCAGTGACCGGAATGGTCATGAAACCAATGCTGGATCCCAGAAACCTAAACATTTCTGAAAAGTAGACACAATTCTGAATTCAGCAAGGGGTCATTTGTGTAGATCCTACAAGAGTTTCCTACAGAAAATAACAGCTGAAAAAGAAAAATATTGAAATTGAGGTGAAAAAAACATCAATTTTTCTCTACTTTTTACTCTGTAACTTTTCCCTGCAATGTCAGATTATCGAAAGCAATATACCGTTACGTCTGCTGGACTCCTCTGGTTGCGGGGATATATAGGGTTTGTAGGTTCATCAAGAACCCGAGGAACCCAGAGCCAATAAATGAGCTGCACCCTGCAGTGCGTTTTCATTCTATACCGGGTATACAGTAATTCATTTGCTGAAATATAAGGAGTAAAAAATAGCTATCAAGAAAACCTTTGCATTTCCAAAAAGGGCACAAGATAAGGTGTTGAGGAGCAGTGGTTATTTGCACATCTCTGAATTCCGGGGTGACCATAGTAGCACGTGAATTACATGGAATTTCTCAAATAGATGTCTTTTTTACACACACCCCTATATTTGGAAGGAATAAATGTAGAGAAAGACAAGGGGCAATAACACTTGTTTTGCTATTCTATGTTCCCCCAAGTCTCCCGATAAAAATGATACCTCACTTGTTTGGGTAGGCCTAGCGCCCGCGACAGGATATGCCCCAAAACACAACGTGGACATATCACAGAAAACAGAGCTGTTTTTAGCAAAGTGACTACCTGTAGATTTTGGCCTCTAGCTCAGCCGCCACCTAGGGAAACCTACCAAACCTGTGCATTTCTGAAAACTAGAGACCAAGGGGGATCCAAGGAGGGGTGACTTGCGGGGCTCGGACCAGGTTCTGTTACCCAGAATCCTTTGCAAACCTCAAAATTTGGCTAAAAAAACACATGTTCCTCACATTTCTGTGGCAGAAAGTTCTGGAATCTGAGAGGAGCTACAAATTTCCTTCCACCCAGCGTTCCCCCACGTCTCCCGATAAAAATGATACCTCACTTGTGTGGGTAGGCCTAGCGCCCGCGACAGGATATGCCCCAAAACACAACGTGGACATATCACAGAAAACAGAGCTGTTTTTAGCAAAGTGACTACCTGTAGATTTTGGCCTCTAGCTCAGCCGCCACCTAGGGAAACCTACCAAACCTGTGCATTTCTGAAAACTAGAGACCTAGGGGGATCCAAGGAGGGGTGACTTGCGGGGCTCGGACCAGGTTCTGTTACCCAGAATCCTTTGCAAACCTCAAAATTTGGCTAAAAAAACACATGTTCCTCACATTTCTGTGGCAGAAAGTTCTGGAATCTGAGAGGAGCCACAAATTTCCTTCCACCCAGCGTTCCCCCACGTCTCCCGATAAAAATGATACCTCACTTGTGTGGGTAGGCCTAGCGCCCGCGACAGGATATGCCCCAAAACACAACGTGGACATATCACAGAAAACAGAGCTGTTTTTAGCAAAGTGACTACCTGTAGATTTTGGCCTCTAGCTCAGCCGCCACCTAGGGAAACCTACCAAACCTGTGCATTTCTGAAAACTAGAGACCTAGGGGGATCCAAGGAGGGGTGACTTGCGGGGCTCGGACCAGGTTCTGTTACCCAGAATCCTTTGCAAACCTCAAAATTTGGCTAAAAAAACACATGTCCCTCACATTTCTGTGGCAGAAAGTTCTGGAATCTGAGAGGAGCTACAAATTTCCTTCCACCCAGCGTTCCCCCAAGTCTCCCGATAAAAATGATACCTCACTTGCATGGGTAGGCCTAGCGCCGGTGACAGGAAACACCCCAAAGCGCAACGTGGACACATCCTAAATTTTGGAAAAAAACAGAGGTGTTTTTTGCGAAGTGCCTACCTGTAGATTTTGGCCTCTAGCTCAGCCGCCACCTAGGGAAACCTACCAAACCTGTGCATTTCTGAAAACTAGAGACCTAGGGGAATCCAAGGAGGGGTGACTTGCGGGGCTCGGACCAGGTTCTGTTACCCAGAATCCTTTGCAAACCTCAAAATTTGGCTAAAATAACACATGTTCCTCACATTTCTGTGGCAGAAAGTTCTGGAATCTGAGAGGAGCTACAAATTTCCTTCCACCCAGCGTTCCCCCACGTCTCCCGATAAAAATGATACCTCACTTGTGTGGGTAGGCCTACCGCCCGCGACAGGATATGCCCCAAAACACAACGTGGACATATCACAGAAAACAGAGCTGTTTTTAGCAAAGTGACTACCTGTAGATTTTGGCCTCTAGCTCAGCCGCCACCTAAGGAAACCTACCAAACCTGTGCATTTCTGAAAACTAGAGACCTAGGGGGATCCAAGGAGGGGTGACTTGCGGGGCTCGGACCAGGTTCTGTTACCCAGAATCCTTTGCAAACCTCAAAATTTGGCTAAAAAAACACATGTTCCTCACATTTCTGTGGCAGAAAGTTCTGGAATCTGAGAGGAGCCACAAATTTCCTTCCACCCAGCGTTCCCCCACGTCTCCCGATAAAAATGATACCTCACTTGTGTGGGTAGGCCTAGCGCCCGCGACAGGATATGCCCCAAAAGACAACGTGGACATATCACAGAAAACAGAGCTGTTTTTAGCAAAGTGACTACCTGTAGATTTTGGCCTCTAGCTCAGCCGCCACCTAGGGAAACCTACCAAACCTGTGCATTTCTGAAAACTAGAGACCTAGGGGAATCCAAGGAGGGGTGACTTGTGTGGCTCGGACGAGGTTCTGTTACCCAGAATCCTTTGCAAACCTCAAAATTTGGCTAAAAAAACACATGTTCCTCACATTTCTGTGGCAGAAAGTTCTGGAATCTGAGGGGAGCTACAAATTTCCTTCCACCCAGTGTTCCCCCAAGTCTCCCGATAAAAATGATACCTCACTTGCGTGGGTAGGCCTAGCGCCGGCGACAGGAAACACCCCAAAGCGCAACGTGGACACATCCTAAATTTTGGAAAAAAACAGAGGTGTTTTTTGCGAAGTGCCTACCTGTAGATTTTGGCCTCTAGCTCAGCCGGCACCTAGGGAAACCTACCAAACCTGTGCATTTCTGAAAACTAGAGACCTAGGGGAATCCAAGGAGGGGTGACTTGCGGGGCTCGGACCAGGTTCTGTTACCCAGAATCCTTTGCAAACCTCAAAATTTGGCTAAAAAAACACATGTTCCTCACATTTCTGTGGCAGAAAGTTCTGGAATCTGAGAGGAGCTACAAATTTCCTTCCACCCAGCGTTCCCCCACGTCTCCCGATAAAAATGATACCTCACTTGTGTGGGTAGGCCTAGCGCCCGCGACAGGATATGCCCCAAAACACAACGTGGACATATCACAGAAAACAGAGCTGTTTTTAGCAAAGTGACTACCTGTAGATTTTGGCCTCTAGCTCAGCCGCCACCTAGGGAAACCTACCAAACCTGTGCATTTCTGAAAACTAGAGACCAAGGGGGATCCAAGGAGGGGTGACTTGCGGGGCTCGGACCAGGTTCTGTTACCCAGAATCCTTTGCAAACCTCAAAATTTGGCTAAAAAAACACATGTTCCTCACATTTCTGTGGCAGAAAGTTCTGGAATCTGAGAGGAGCTACAAATTTCCTTCCACCCAGCGTTCCCCCACGTCTCCCGATAAAAATGATACCTCACTTGTGTGGGTAGGCCTAGCGCCCGCGACAGGATATGCCCCAAAACACAACGTGGACATATCACAGAAAACAGAGCTGTTTTTAGCAAAGTGACTACCTGTAGATTTTGGCCTCTAGCTCAGCCGCCACTTAGGGAAACCTACCAAACCTGTGCATTTATGAAAACTAGAGACCTAGGGGGATCCAAGGAGGGGTGACTTGCGGGGCTCGGACCAGGTTCTGTTACCCAGAATCCTTTGCAAACCTCAAAATTTGGCTAAAAAAACACATGTTCCTCACATTTCTGTGGCAGAAAGTTCTGGAATCTGAGAGGAGCCACAAATTTCCTTCCACCCAGCGTTCCCCCACGTCTCCCGATAAAAATGATACCTCACTTGTGTGGGTAGGCCTAGCGCCCGCGACAGGATATGCCCCAAAACACAACGTGGACATATCACAGAAAACAGAGCTGTTTTTAGCAAAGTGACTACCTGTAGATTTTGGCCTCTAGCTCAGCCGCCACCTAGGGAAACCTACCAAACCTGTGCATTTCTGAAAACTAGAGACCTAGGGGGATCCAAGGAGGGGTGACTTGCGGGGCTCGGACCAGGTTCTGTTACCCAGAATCCTTTGCAAACCTCAAAATTTGGCTAAAAAAACACATGTCCCTCACATTTCTGTGGCAGAAAGTTCTGGAATCTGAGAGGAGCTACAAATTTCCTTCCACCCAGCGTTCCCCCAAGTCTCCCGATAAAAATGATACCTCACTTGCATGGGTAGGCCTAGCGCCGGTGACAGGAAACACCCCAAAGCGCAACGTGGACACATCCTAAATTTTGGAAAAAAACAGAGGTGTTTTTTGCGAAGTGCCTACCTGTAGATTTTGGCCTCTAGCTCAGCCGCCACCTAGGGAAACCTACCAAACCTGTGCATTTCTGAAAACTAGAGACCTAGGGGAATCC
The DNA here is from genome assembly GCF_031143425.1 of Pleurodeles waltl. Lineage (NCBI taxonomy): Eukaryota > Metazoa > Chordata > Amphibia > Caudata > Salamandridae > Pleurodeles > Pleurodeles waltl. Next base: position 859,228,021 of record NC_090448.1, on the reverse strand, counting down.
AAGGAGGGGTGACTTGCGGGGCTCGGACCAGGTTCTGTTACCCAGAATCCTTTGCAAACCTCAAAATTTGGCTAAAATAACACATGTTCCTCACATTTCTGTGGCAGAAAGTTCTGGAATCTGAGAGGAGCTACAAATTTCCTTCCACCCAGCGTTCCCCCACGTCTCCCGATAAAAATGATACCTCACTTGTGTGGGTAGGCCTACCGCCCGCGACAGGATATGCCCCAAAACACAACGTGGACATATCACAGAAAACAGAGCTGTTTTTAGCAAAGTGACTACCTGTAGATTTTGGCCTCTAGCTCAGCCGCCACCTAAGGAAACCTACCAAACCTGTGCATTTCTGAAAACTAGAGACCTAGGGGGATCCAAGGAGGGGTGACTTGCGGGGCTCGGACCAGGTTCTGTTACCCAGAATCCTTTGCAAACCTCAAAATTTGGCTAAAAAAACACATGTTCCTCACATTTCTGTGGCAGAAAGTTCTGGAATCTGAGAGGAGCCACAAATTTCCTTCCACCCAGCGTTCCCCCATGTCTCCCGATAAAAATGATACCTCACTTGTGTGGGTAGGCCTAGCGCCCGCGACAGGATATGCCCCAAAACACAACGTGGACATATCACAGAAAACAGAGCTGTTTTTAGCAAAGTGACTACCTGTCGATTTTGGCCTCTAGCTCAGCCGCCACCTAGGGAAACCTACCAAACCTGTGCATTTCTGAAAACTAGAGACCTAGGGGGATCCAAGAGGGGTGACTTGCGGGGCTCGGACCAGGTTCTGTTACCCAGAATCCTTTGCAAACCTCAAAATTTGGCTAAAAAAACACATGTTCCTCACATTTCTGTGGCAGAAAGTTCTGGAATCTGAGAGGAGCCACAAATTTCCTTCCACCCAGCGTTCCCCCACGTCTCCCGATAAAAATGATACCTCACTTGTGTGGGTAGGCCTAGCGCCCGCGACAGGATATGCCCCAAAACACAACGTGGACATATCACAGAAAACAGAGCTGTTTTTAGCAAAGTGACTACCTGTAGATTTTGGCCTCTAGCTCAGCCGCCACCTAGGGAAACCTACCAAACCTGTGCATTTCTGAAAACTAGAGACCTAGGGGGATCCAAGGAGGGGTGACTTGCGGGGCTCGGACCAGGTTCTGTTACCCAGAATCCTTTGCAAACCTCAAAATTTGGCTAAAAAAACACATGTCCCTCACATTTCTGTGGCAGAAAGTTCTGGAATCTGAGAGGAGCTACAAATTTCCTTCCACCCAGCGTTCCCCCAAGTCTCCCGATAAAAATGATACCTCACTTGCGTGGGTAGGCCTAGCGCCGGCGACAGGAAACACCCCAAAGCGCAACGTGGACACATCCTAAATTTTGGAAAAAAACAGAGGTGTTTTTTGCGAAGTGCCTACCTGTAGATTTTGGCCTCTAGCTCAGCCGCCACCTAGGGAAACCTACCAAACCTGTGCATTTCTGAAAACTAGAGACCTAGGGGAATCCAAGGAGGGGTGACTTGCGGGGCTCGGACCAGGTTCTGTTACCCAGAATCCTTTGCAAACCTCAAAATTTGGCTAAAATAACACATGTCCCTCACATTTCTGTGGCAGAAAGTTCTGGAATCTGAGAGGAGCTACAAATTTCCTTCCACCCAGCGTTCCCCCACGTCTCCCGATAAAAATGATACCTCACTTGTGTGGGTAGGCCTACCGCCCGCGACAGGATATGCCCCAAAACACAACGTGGACATATCACAGAAAACAGAGCTGTTTTTAGCAAAGTGACTACCTGTAGATTTTGGCCTCTAGCTCAGCCGCCACCTAGGGAAACCTACCAAACCTGTGCATTTCTGAAAACTAGAGACCTAGGGGGATCCAAGGAGGGGTGACTTGCGGGGCTCGGACCAGGTTCTGTTACCCAGAATCCTTTGCAAACCTCAAAATTTGGCTAAAAAAACACATGTCCCTCACATTTCTGTGGCAGAAAGTTCTGGAATCTGAGAGGAGCTACAAATTTCCTTCCACCCAGCGTTCCCCCAAGTCTCCCGATAAAAATGATACCTCACTTGCGTGGGTAGGCCTAGCGCCGGCGACAGGAAACACCCCAAAGCGCAACGTGGACACATCCTAAATTTTGGAAAAAAACAGAGGTGTTTTTTGCGAAGTGCCTACCTGTAGATTTTGGCCTCTAGCTCAGCCGCCACATAGGGAAACCTACCAAACCTGTGCATTTCTGAAAACTAGAGACCTAGGGGAATCCAAGGAGGGGTGACTTGCGGGGCTCGGACCAGGTTCTGTTACCCAGAATCCTTTGCAAACCTAAAAATTTGGCTAAAATAACACATGTCCCTCACATTTCTGTGGCAGAAAGTTCTGGAATCTGAGATGAGCTACAAATTTCCTTCCACCCAGCGTTCCCCCAAGTCTCCCGATAAAAATGATACCTCACTTGCGTGGGTAGGCCTAGCGCCTGCGACAGGAAACACCCCAAAGCGCAACGTGGACACATCCACAATTTTGGGAGAAAACAGTGCCTACCTGCGGATTTTGGCCTGTAGCTCACCCGGCGCCTAGGGAAACCTACCAAACCAGTGCATTTCTGAAAACTAGAGACCTAGGGGAATCCAAGGAGGGGTGACTTGCGGGGCTCGGACCAGGTTCTGTTACCCAGAATCCTTTGCAAACCTCAAAATTTGGCTAAAAAAACACATGTTCCTCACATTTCTGTGGCAGAAAGTTCTGGAATCTGATAGGAGCCACAAATTTCCTTCCACCCAGCGTTCCCCCAAGTCTCCCGATAAAAATGATACCTCACTTGTGTGGGTGGCCCAGGTGCCTGCAAAATAATAAGGCCCAAAACCTGAAGGGATAGAAGGGATAGCACAGCAAGTTTATAAGGGCATATTCTTTTATACATCTTTAGACGGACTCTGCTTTGGGGACCCACATAAGTGAGGTGTCATTTTACTTGGGAGACTGAGGGGAAAACTGGGGAGTAGGAATTTTGTGCTGGAGCAGTGATCCTACTAAGAAAAATCAGGAAAATATGCTTTTTTATGCAAATTGTGAGGTTTACAGAGGAGTCTGGGTAAGAAAATGTTGGGGGAGCCACACAAGCCACACCTCCCTAGACTCCTTGGGGTGCCTAGTTTTAAAAAGTTTCTGGGTTTTGTAGGTTTCCCTACATGACGGCCGCACCCAGGACCAAAAACATAGGTGGGCCCTCCCCCCCAAACACAGGTATTTTTGGAATATATCACTTTGATGTGTGCACATACGTCCGTGATGTGCCAAACACTAAAATTGTGAAAAGAAACACACTTAGGTTATGTGAAGAAGACCCCTCACCCACCAACCAAGTTGGTGGCATGCTTCATCATCGGGGTCCCACCTGAGGCACCTAGCGTGTCTCAAGTGTGCTGCGACGCCTGATTACAGCGGAGCAGGTTTTGTCATTTGTACCACACATACTGGTTGGATTTGGCACGAGGGTGAGTGATGGTTCAGTAGATCAAATTTTATTAACAAGAGATTTCACAAAAGTGAAATGCACTGGTAATAACTGAAAGGCCAAAAAACTGAACCAATGACTCACAGCTCGTGAGCTGTAAAGCCACGACAAGGCACCAACCGCTTTACAGTCCATTCACACACCTTTCATACATGACATGCACTAGACCATTCACGCCGCCAGCCACGGGCCCAGCACATTACAAGACTCGCATCCACAGACAGAGCCAGTCAAGGGCCCATCACTTTCATACGCCCACATGCCTGATACAGCAATCACACCAGCTGATGAGTGTGTGGACTGGCGTTTGGCCGGCACTGCCAGCCAAGCGCCACCCCACCCACACCACCAGCCAAGCGCCACCCCACACACACCGCCAGCCCAGCGCCACCCCACACACACCGCCAGCCCAGCGCCACCCCACACACACCGCCAGCCAAGCGCCACCCCACACACACCGCCAGCCCAGCGCCACCCCACACACACCGCCAGCCCAGCGCCACCCCACACACACCGCCAGCCAAGCGCCACCCCACACACACCGCCAGCCAAGCGCCACCCCACACACACCGCCAGCCAAGCGCCACCACACCCACGCCGCCAGCCAAGCGCCACTTTACACATGCCATCCCCTTTTTTTTGTTTTTAAACAACAAAGAAACCACTAATCATAAATTAGTACAAAACTACAAACACAAAAGCTCTAACTGAATACATGACTAATGCCAACCGTGAAACCGAACATATAAAAATATAAAACACCAGTTTACGCTCACGGAATTTCCCAATAATTCTTCTGTGTGTGGTAGCTCCTGAAACAGCCACCCACACACAGCCCAGGCTTTGAAGGACAATCAGGGCAGTACATCCTAGTCTCCTTCCTGATACCTCTTCGAGCACAGACTCTACATCTCTTAGCAGGAAAGTTTTTTTTGGCCGTGGGAGGAATGTGCTCAGCAAAGTGACGATCTTTCAATCTAGCCACATCCTCCACCACTGCTTCTCTAGGAACTCTTGCCTGTTCCAGCACAACAAGGCTAGCTATGATAGACTCCTGAAATTTCACAAATGTCATCCTTGACTCTGGAGAACTATCCTTAAACACAACAAAAGCATTAAAAGTTGCCAAGTGGAACAAGTGAAGCGCTAATTTCTTATACCACACATAAGACTTACGAGCAGCAGTGTAAGGTTCTAACCTCTGATCTACTCTATCAACACCACCCATGTGCTTATTATAGTCTAAGATGCACACAGGTTTGCGCACTTCGGCAACCTGACCCCAAACAGCCACAGGTGAAGTACTCTCATCATGGATGGTGCTTAGCATGTATACATCCCTCTTGTCTACAAATTTCAGAGCTAGCAGCTCATCATTCCGCAAGGCACTGCACTGTCCCTTCTCAAGTTTTTTACAGACAAGCTCTTTTGGATAGCCTTTCCGATTAGAGCGGATTGTGCCACGAGCAACAGTGTCCACTCTGAACAACTCCTTGAACAACCGAACTCCAGTGTAGAAGTTATCTACATATAAATGGTGACCTTTGTTAAACAGTCGTCTACCAAGTTCCCACACAATTTTCTCACTAACTCCAAAAGTGGGAGGACAACCAGGGGGGTCAATATTGGAATCCCTACCAGTGTAGACCCGGAAATTATAAACATATCCTGTACTACTTTCTGACAGCATATACAATTTAATTCCATACCGTGCCCTCTTGCTAGGAATGTACTGCCTAAAAACCAAACGACCCTTGAACAGGACCAAAGACTCATCTACAGATATTTCTTTCCCTGGAACATAGATCTCTGAAAACCGATCTACCAAATGATCAAGGACAGGTCTAATCTTAAAAAGACGGTCAGAATCAGGATGATCTCGTGGCAAGGCTAAAGCATTATCTACAAAATGCAACATCCGAAGAAGAAGCTCATACCGGTTACGACTCATGATGGCAGGAAATATAGCAGTTGCCATCAAGGGACTAGTAGACCAATATGAAGACAGCGACGGCTTCCTTATCAGCCCCATCAAAAAAGTTAAACCCAAGAACTTTTTCAACTCTTCCAGATTTGTGGGAATCCACCGGCTAGCTCTAGAGTGTGGCCTAAGTCTGGCAGCGTTGTCCCTCAAAAACTGCTCTGCATACAAATTAGTCTGCTCAACAATCTCTTCCAAAAATATATCGTCCATAAACAACTCAAAAAAGTTGACGGGCAAAAAGTTTTCCGTATTAACTCGACACCCTGGAAAACCAGTAAACGCAGGCAACTGTGGCTGCTCCATGTTTGGTGCAACCCATGCGTCAGGTCTTCCAATGGGAAGCCTTTCAGCCGCTGGCTCCTGCACCATTGGCACATCACTGTCCTCCTCTAAAACAGGCCCTTCATCAGCACTGAGAGTGGCTTCATCATCAGATGATTCATCTCTGACAGAAAATTCACTTCCAGAATCCTGCACTTCCTCCTCTGCCTCAGATGCAGAGTCAGTCTCATATTCATGGTCAGAAGATGACTCAAAAAGCACACTAACAACCTGCTGAGCGGTCATCCTACGGCTGGCCATGATCCTTCCTACTAAAATTAACTGGACAAATACACCACCAACAACCAGCACTGTGTAAGATAAGTAACAAAGTATAGGTTTATCACTAAGAATTATAAACTCAAAAACTATACTGCTCACTTGCCTGAAAAAGCTTGACTCACCAGCAACTACTCTGCACAGCCACAGCAATCACCAACGATATCCCACTAAAAAGAGAAAAAAAAAAGCAAATTAGACATAAGACAACACAATAATCATTGTGCATAACTCTAAGGACAATTTCACACACAATCCTGCATTCAGTACACCACCTACAAACATGTCATTCATGCATTGCAACAATACTCACTTGGAGTAAATTTATTTACTTACCTAAAACATGCAACTACGCAAACCGCAGGACAACTACTGCCAAAACTGCAACAAGCCACAGCAAAGTCAGCAAAAGCTTAGAACTAAAACAAAAAGGAGAAAAACTGTTATTATCATAAAAGTAAATACTTCGCCAGTTGACAAACACTCCGCCACTAACCATTTTTTCATTTTCCCGTGTCTAGTCTTCTCTGCTTGGGGGAAGATGGGCCTAAAAAAAAAATAGGGCAATCTACCCCCAAGGGGAGGGGGCAGAAATCACCCAGATTACATTGCACCCTTTGGGGGGGGGCGACCCTTGCCCAAGGTGCCACACCCCCACACAAAGCACACACACACATACATAGTATCCCTGGCGCTATGGGGATTCTGCCCCCCTTGGGGACAGAAAGGCCTAAAAAATAGGCATATCTGCCCCCTAGGGGGGCAGAACTGCCCAAAAATACATGTGGGACCCTGGGGGCGACCCTTGCCCAAGGGGCCACCCCCCAACACAAAAAATAAAAATCAACAATAAAATCCCTGGTGTCTAGTGGCTTTCTGCCCCCCTTGGGGGCAGATCGGCCTAAAAATAGGGCCAATCTGCCCCCAAGGGGGGCAGAAACGACAATAAATACATTGCGCCTCTGGGAGGAGCGACCCTTGCCCAAGGGGCCACCCCCCAACACAAAGCACACATACATACATACTATTTCTGGCGCTATTGGGATTCTGCCCCCCTTGGGGGCAGAAAGGCCTAAAAAAAATAGGCCTCTCTGCCCCCAAGGGGGGCAGAACTGCCCAAAAATACATGAGGGCCCCTGGGGGCGACCCTTGCCCAAGGGGCCGCCCCCCAACACAAAAAATACACATCAACAATAAAATCCCTGGTGTCTAGTGGCTTTCTGCCCCCCTTGGGGGCAGATCGGCCTAAAAATAGGGCCAATCTGCCCCCAAGGGGGGCAGAAACGACAATAAATACATTGCGCCCCTGGGGGGAGCGACCCTTGCCCAAGGGGCCACCCCCCAACACAAAGCACACATACATACATACTATTTCTGGCGCTATTGGGATTCTGCCCCCCTTGGGGGCAGAAAGGCCTAAAAAAAATAGGCCTCTCTGCCCCCAAGGGGGGCAGAACTGCCCAAAAATACATGAGGGCCCCTGGGGGCGACCCTTGCCCAAGGGGCCGCCCCCCAACACAAAAAATACACATCAACAATAAAATCCCTGGTGTCTAGTGGCTTTCTGCCCCCCTTGGGGGCAGATCGGCCTAAAAATAGGGCTAATCTGCCCCCAAGGGGGGCAGAAACGACAATAAATACATTGCGCCCCTGGGGGGAGCGACCCTTGCCCAAGGGGCCACCCCCCAACACAAAGCACACATACATACATACTATTTCTGGCGCTATTGGGATTCTGCCCCCCTTGGGGGCAGAAAGGCCTAAAAAAAATAGGCCTCTCTGCCCCCAAGGGGGGCAGAACTGCCCAAAAATACATGAGGGCCCCTGGGGGCGACCCTTGCCCAAGGGGCCGCCCCCCAACACAAAATATACACATCAACAATAAAATCCCTGGTGTCTAGTGGCTTTCTGCCCCCCTTGGAGGCAGATCGGCCTAAAAATAGGGCCAATCTGCCCCCAGGGGGGGCAGAAACGACGTAAAATACATTTGCCCCCAAAGGGGAGCGACCCTTGCCAAAGGGGCCGCCCCCCAACACAAAAAATACAAATCAACAATAAAATCCCTGGTGTCTAGTGGCTTTCTGCCCCCCTTGGGGGCAGATCGGCCTAAAAATAGGGCCAATCTGCCCCCAGGGGGGGCAGAAACGACGTAAATTACATGTGCCCCCAAAGGGGAGCGACCCTTGCCCAAGGGGCCGCCCCCCAACACAAAAAATACACAGCAACAATAAAATCCCTGGTGTCTAGTGGCTTTCTGCCCCCCTTGGGGGCAGATCGGCCTAAAAATAGGGCCAATCTGCCCCCAGGGGGGGCAGAAACGACGTAAAAAGCATGTGCCCCCAAAGGGGAGCTACCCTTGCCCAAGGGGTCGCTCCCCTACACTAATATTCACTCACACACACACACATACAGAAATCCCTGGTGTCTAGTGGGCATTCCTGCTGCCCGATCGCATCGCGATCGGGCAGCAGGAATGCTCAAAGAGACATCGAGGGAAAGGAAAACCCTTTCCTTTCCCTCGATGCCTCTCTGAGAGCACCCCCACCCCGCACGAAGGTGAAATACTCACCTTCTCCCTTGACGCGCTGGAAGCAAATGGCTTCCAGCGCGTCATTCCCCGTTTCCATGAAATCAGCGTGCGATCGCGCGTTGACGTCATTTGGGGGGGCGGGGGGGGGGGTGGGCGTGAAAGGGGAAGGGATTCCCCTTTCAGCCCTGGCCTGGGGGTGTTGGGGGGCGGCCCTCGGGGGAAGCGCTAGCGCTTCCCCCGACTGCCAGTCCCTGGACGTAATGGTTACGTCCATGGCGCCACACGGGCGCTGCCATGGACGTAACCATTACGTCCGTGGCGGGGAAGGGGTTAAAATAAAAGCATGTAGAATAATAGGTATCGAAGACAGAAAAAAGATGGTGAGAACGAGGGAGTCTTAGGCACATATTGCAAGGAGGCTGTTAATTTAAATTAGGTGGCAGCAGGAGACTCTGTTCACGTCAGAATAATGAGGCATATTCCGTAATTTTCTGAGTGGTATTAATGGAAGTACAATTTACAGCAGTTATTACCTGACACAATTTGTCCTCTCAAAAATGCCATGGGGGTGATTTAATAAAATTTGGTCTGGGTTTGCATCATAAAAGTGACGTAAAACATCACAATTTTTCAAAAAATTATTTACTTTCCAGCGTAAAACTTGTTTTGCGTTGGTAATTGACTAAAAGTAAAGGCCCATATTTATACTTTTTGACGCTAAACTGCGCTAACGCAGTTTAGCGTCAAAAAATTTAGCACCGTCTAACGCCATTCTGAAGCGCCATGCGGGCGCCGTATTTATGGAATGGCGTTAGCCGGCGCTAGCAGACCGGCGCTGCCTGGTGTGCGTGGAAAAAAAACACGTAGACCAGGCAGCGCCGGCGTAGGGGGAAAATGGCGTTAGGGCGTCTTAAAATGGGGCAAGTCAGGTTGAGGCAAAAAAATCGCCTCAACCCGATTTGCGACATTTTTTTTCGACGCCCAGACGCCATTTAAATGACTCCTGTCTTAGTAAAGACAGGAGTCATGCCCCCTTGCCCAATGGCCATGCCCAGGGGACTTATGTCCCCTGGATATGGTCATTGGGCATAGTGGCATGTAGAGGGGCACAAATAAGGCCCCCCTATGCCACCAAAAAAAATAAAAAAATATAAAAAATTATACTTACCTGAACTTACCTGAATGTCCCTGGGGTGGGTCCCTCCATCCTTGGGTGTCCTCCTGGGGTGGGCAGGGGTGGCAGGGGGGGTCCCTGGGGGCAGGGGAGGGCACCTGTGGGCTCATTTTGAGCCCACAGGCCCCTTAACGCCTACCCTGAACCAGGCGTTAAATAGTGGCGCAAATGCGGGCTTTTTTGACCCGCCAACTCCCGGGCGTGATTTTTGCCCGGGAGTATAAATACGACGCATTTGCGTCGCCGTCATTTTTTTAGACGGGAACGCCTTCCTTGCATCTCATTAACGCAAGGAAGGCGTTCACGCAAAAAAATGACGCTATTTGCCCATACTTTGGCGCTAGACGCGTCTAACGCCAAAGTATAAATATGGCGTTAGTTTTGCGCTGAATTTGCGTCGAAAAAAACGACGCTAATTCGGCGCAAACGGAGTATAAATACGGGCCAAAGTGCCACCAGGGAGGAGGGTTACACGGGTGTTACCTTGCATTAACCAACCTTTTGACACAAAACCCCATCTACTAAAAAGGAGAGACAGGATTTTGCATAAAAAATCACCTTTTTAAAACCAAGAGTCCTTTTCTGACTTTGAATGTGTGTTGCACAGTACAGGACATGTACGAAGTAGGAAAAGTTTTACAAGTTGTCTAGGCACACTATTTTGTACTGGAAGGGAACCCTTCCAGTACACAACCTATGCTACACTCTCACGCGCACCCTTACACTGTGGCTCAAAGGTGTGTGCATAACGCACAGCAGCAAAATTCTGCTCTGACACTAGAGAGTGGGGAGGAGATTGCCATATCTCTGTGGATATGGCGCTTTCCTGCTCCCTCCCTGTCACACAACACATGGCAGTATTTTTGGCTGCTACGTTGGGTAACACTTTAGTGAATCTCACCCCCTGTATTTTAAATTGATAAGAAGGTGTGAGGGCAGTAACATTGAGTTATGCTGGCAGGAGGGAGTTTAAGAGATTACTCATAATCTTGTGGTGTTACTAAAACCCCAAAATTAGAATTACCAACTCTATGGAAAATTTTGCATGTTGTATTACTGCTATGATATTCCTGCATAGGTCAGAATTTGGGCCTCAAAGTATTTCCACACACTAACGTAGTTTGACATGTCAACCTTTAATTCTTGGGAACAAAAAGAGCCTGGCGAGAAATTTAAAAACCATATTCAACGAATGCTGGGCATTCTAATTAATATGTGTTTTCACTAGTGAACAGCATGATAGGTAGTTACAGAATTAATTCATGGTTGTGCTCAGCAGAATAGGGCCAAAAAAAGAAAACTGACAGGGCTGAATAATAACTCTTTGAGACATGGGCTTTTAGGACCTGATTTATCCTTTTTTGCGCCGCATTTACGTCATTTTTTTAGCAAAAGCGGTGTAAACTTACAAAATACAATTGTATTTAGTAAGTTTACGCTGCTTTTCCGTCAAAAAATTATGCAAATTTGGCACAAAAAATTATAAATCAGGGCCCTAGTTTCTTAGCTCCCTTTGAGTGGCTACCTGCATAGTGAGTGATTGGATGGATCTGGTGTGGGAAAACTGGGCTGATTGCAGAAACCTCCTAACTTTTTGCCCTCATTTTTCAATTATGCTGGCGTTTTTCTGACTCTGATGGTGCCCTGGATACAGTTAAACAGTCCCTGGGCCTATGCTCTGGCTAAAATGGATATGTAAATTAGGCACATTATAATTGGCTGAACCAACCTACCTATAAGTCCCTAGTATGTGGTAGAGTATGTACAGTTAAGGACCCCAGCATAGGTAGTACAGTCATAGGTGCACAGCTGTGGTGCCCTGTGTCATTCTAAAGGCAGGCCTGGCTTCCTGGCTGCTTTTTAGTTAAAGTTAACCCCAAATTCAACTTTGGAAGTAAAAGTACTTCCAAAGTACTCAGCTACCTTATTTTTACATAGAAGTCACCACTAGGGTGTGCCCTAGGTGCTCCCGAGAATGGTGCAGTGTAACTATAAGCAGGGACTTTATAAAGATGTTTTATTAGCCCTAGTGAGGAAAAAATTGTTACATTTGATTTTCCCCATAGTAGTGAATGTGCTCCATAGGCTAAAATGGAGGGACTTTATTTTAAAATAATAATGTCTTATTTTCCATGGGATGGAGCTAAATATGACATGTTTAGTATCAAATTAAAAGTTATAATAAATGAAACAACTTGTCACTGTTGAACTTAATATATCTAGTACCTAGAAAGAGTTTTAGAAGTCTTACTAAAAGTTACCAGTTTCAACCCTGCAGTGCCCTTCCCTGATTGGTCAGCCTTTGGCGGCCTGAGCAAAGCTGCCTTGATGAGGTGTGAAGTGGTGGATGCTGACACAAAGGAAGCATCTGGTGGTAGGAGATCTGCCTAAAATATGGTAAAACAGGTGTTCAAAGGAGGAAAGGACATTTGGGACAGCCACTGTATCTCCCCGTTTCCTGCAAACCCAGTAGCCAGATGCCCCCTGATTAGATTAAGGAAGAGGTCTGTTAAGGGAAGCTAACCACACCAGTGGCTGGGCTTAGCCAGACCTAAACTCTAAGACTGAATTTTGCCCATCTTGGATTTTGGAAGAATGTTGTTCCTTGGGATTGATTTTTGCACACTTCCCAGGAAGTGGTCACTCAAGAGGGTAGTGGCCTGCACAGAGGCTCCCCCCCTGCTTTTCACCCCAGGAACAAGGATAAATTGGCAGAGCTGCACCCCATCTCAGAACCCTATAAGAACAAGACACGAGGAAGAAGGACTGCCCTGCTGGACCCCTGGCCTGCATATGGACTCAGAAGGACTGCACCAGCTGCACACTTGGGCTTCACAACTAAAAGGACTTTGCCTGGCTTCTACTGCTTCAAGAAGAGACTCCCTGTATGCTACAGGTAGGAAATAGCTGACCAGATTCCCCTGCATCAAGCCCTGAAGAAACTGACCAGCTGACCAGTGGTCATGTTTGAATTTGAGCCACGTGCATTCTGGGAGTTGGAGTCCTAACCCTCATGGAGCAACTTAGAGTTTCAGAAATCTTGGGATAAGTTGTGGACCCCCTATGAACCTGAGGGGAACTTCTGGGAGAATATTAGAAATTTGGAGGAGTTTGGAGCAACCTTGGAAAAAAGCTCCACAAGTGGACTGACCCGACAATGAGAGTCAAGTCGGCTTAAGTTGACCGACACCAAGCCTGACTAGCTCTGGTCCCTCTGAAAAGCTCCAGAGCCCCAGACTTCCCAGATTTCACCAGGGGCTCATGGAAAGGCAATCCGATGATGTTGACTCAAAATTGGCTTGCTGTGGAGGGTCGTCCGACATGCAAGAGAAAAAGCTTCACAAAGTTTCTAAGTCATAACGTAAAAAGTTGGCCAAGGCTTCCTGTGCAGTGGATCCAAAGAGGTCTCCAGGGAGGTTGGCTTCAATTTCAAGTTGGTCCCAGATGAAGATTTCTGTCACAAAAATTCATCTAAGTTTGATTGGAGAATCCTTGACCGAGGCCTCCTGCGGCGCGTATCCGAAGAAGGCTCCAGGGAGGTCGGATCCGAATTGTGACCTCTTCCTGGTCTAGAAAACTTTCAAGAAAAAGACTATGGCCCATATTTGTCTTTTTTGATGCAAATAAGCACTAGTGCAGAGTTGCGTAAAAAAGTTTACCGCCAGCTAATGCCATTCCAACGCGCCACCCAGGTGCCTTATTTATGGAAGGACGTTAGCCGACGCTTCGGCCTGGTTAGCGCCAAAATAAATGACTCTAACCGAGCATCAGAGGCGTGGGGAAGAATGGGGGCTGTGCGTCAAAGAATGGTGCAAGTCAGGTTAGAGTAAAAAATATTGACCCAGGCGTTAAAAAATTACTCTAAACTGGTTTAGAGTCATTTTTTAAGGCCCTCCCCCTCCCGTGCATCATTTTTGCACGGGAGTATACATAAGGCACAAAGGCCTTAGAGTCATTTTTTGCCTTGGAACGCCTACCTTTCATCTCATTAACGCAAGGTAGGTTTCCACTGTAAAAAAATGACTCAAACTCCATAAATTTGGTGCTAGACGGGTCTAGCGACAAAGTATAAATATGGAGTTAAGTTTGCGCCAGATTTGCGTAAAAATAAATGACGCAAATCTGGAGCAAACAGAGTATAAATATGCCCCTAAGCCCGAAGGAAAAATTTAACCCAGGCCTCCCGCTCACTGTAGACGAGCAGGGCTCCATCGCAGTTGGCCTTAAATGTATTGGCCCTGGCGAGTACAACCAGATGTCCAGATTGGCGCTTTTTCAGTTTCAATGCGCTAAAAAACAGTTAGGCCCTCATTGCGACTTCCATGAAGACCGCCAATGCCGCGGGTGCCAGGAGACCGCCATTGCTGGCAGTCTCCCGCCCACCATATCACTGGTACTGCCGGATTTCCCCCACACTTAGGGCAGAAATCCAGCAGTAGTCATGCTGCCGTGAGGAGGTGCTTTGGTGGTTCCGCCACTGCCCCTGCCCCACCAGTAGGACACTGCCTGCCTTATTATGGGCAACAATACAGCCTGGTGGTGTCCTGCTGGCGGGGTGCTGCTGGCAGTCGAAGCTCCCCTTCCCGTTCCCTGCTGGACGGCCTTCTCACCGGACAGGTAAGGTGATCATCTGACAGAGGGGGGATGAGAGGGTGGGGGGTGTTGTATGTGCATTTATGAGTGTGTGGTGTCTGCATGTGTGCATCAATGTGTGAATGCATGGTTGTATGGGTGTCTAAATGTTGAAGTGAGTGCATGTCTGTATGTAAGTGTGAATGTGTGTGAGTATGCATGTTTGGATGGGTGTGAGTATGCGTGCTTGAATGCATGTACGAATGTAGTTGTGAATGCATGTATGGATGTAGTTGTGAATGCGTGTATGGATGTTGTTGTGAATGCCTGTATGGATGCGTGTGAGTGTATGCAAGTGTCGGTGAATGGGTGTATGTGTGGTGCGTGTGGGTGTCTGTGTGCATGTATGTGGGGAGGGGGTAGGGTGGGGGAAGGGATATGATGTGGCTGAAGGGGGTGTGAGGTGATATGGCTGAAGGTGGGGTGGAGGTGATGTGGCTGAAGGGGGAACGGGAAGGGGAGTCTAGTGCTTGCTGAGAGGGGTGGAGGAGCCATCTACTGGTGACCGAGAAAGAATTCACTGTCACTGATAGCTTTTCCACCATGATTTTTGTGGCTGTGCCATGTCGGAAGGCTAGCTCCTAATACCGCCAGCGGTCTTCTGTGGACCACCGGGTCAGAGATGATCATCTCCGCCCCAGCGGTTTCGACCGCCATGGCAGTACGAGTGGAGATGTGACGGGTTGGCAGACACCAACCTGCCACACTCATAATGTGGTTGGGACCGCCAAATTTACCCTGGTGACCCTCAAGGTCAAAGGCGCACCTTAATCTTTAAAAATTCACATCTTTGGTTCCCTTTTTTGGATTTCTGTCATTTTGGTGTCATTATAAAGATAAAATATAATCTATTTTTATATATTCGTGATGGATTTTAGAGTAGAGGCAGGGAGACCCACGGTTAAAAAAGCTCTTGGACAACAAGGCCTGCTTTGATTTTCAGCAGAGAGGTCACTTCATGGGAGATGCAGCCTGTTTCCAAGAAGGTGGTTAACACTGGGCTGTCCAGTGTAGCAGTAGAAGAGGACTCCTCAGATGATTAGGTCCTCATAGCACTGGGCTGGGAGACAGGTTCAGATGGTAAGCTGATTATACCCAAGAGTGGGAGTAGGCACTTTCAACCCATTCAGGTGAATGGGATCCCTACCACTGGCATGAGTTAGAGGTGTACACACAAAACAGGATAAGGAGGAAAAATAGGTACTCTATACAGATATCATCAACTTGTCTAAGTCAGAAACAACATTAGGTTCTTAAACATTTTGAAGAACTAGCGGCGTTGTTTCTCCATTAGGCATATATATATATATATATATATATATATATATATATATATATACACAAATATAACTTGGGGTGAGTGTTTGTAAAGTTTCAATACTCCATCCATCATTTTATTTTGTGGTGGTGCTAAATATATATACACACATCCATATATATTTATATAATGTTATATATAAATAAATGTATTTTTTCTGCTTATAAAACTAAATATATTTCACATTGGTTAATGTTTGCATATTTATTTTTCACAATATGAGTAAGTATATATAAATGTGTATAAATGTAATTGAATGTGTTCCTTTATGATAAAATCTAAATTACATGTGTGTATTAATTGTGTTTATCTATCTATCTATCTATCTATCTATCTATCTATCTATCTATCTATCTATCTATCTATCTATCTATCTATATATATAGTAAACTGTGATCAAGACCGAGAGGTTGAAACGCGTTGGTGGTGTCCTTTTACACTTCTTTGGATAGAAGCAATAAAACTCTCCTGGAGTGCAACAAATCAATTGTTTGTCAATTGTTGGTGTTGGAGATATATATATATATATATATATATATATATATATATATATATATATATATATATATTTATATATATTATATATTTGCAACAATTATCATTGGTAAATGTGCCCTCTGGTGCACAAAGGGCATTTAATTTATGAGTGTTGTACCATGCTCTGGCAAGTGTTTTTTTTGTGTTATTGTGTGCCACTGACGTAGGTAAATGCAAGTTTAGCATCTGAGAGTGCTTGCACGACAAAAGGGCATCTAAGGGCAAGCGGGTGACACCCACAGTCCTGCAGCAGGTGGGACTACTATCACCGCCACCAATGCTGACGGTCCTCCTGCCCCTAGTAAGTCATGTTCATTATTATTTCTTACTTGTACCTCTTCTCATTATTTAAACAATGGCCTTGTGAATTTAAATGATTTACTTTTTTTAAACTACCAAATCTAATGTTTGGTATTCCTACATTACCTTATGTTTTCTATATTTCCTGTTTATGCAGCTGACTTACTCCTGTTTGTAGATTTCTGCGCCCTTTTTTAAGTAAGGTTTTCCTCTGCCCTCTTGCATATGTCTTGTGTAGTACTATTAAGAGAATAGATTTTTGGTAATGTGAGGAGGATCGCCAGCCCAATTAAACTATTCACCAAACATGTTGGGTGAGAAAGCTACCTTGATCAAATGGTGAAAAATAACAGGAACACAGAGATAGAATGGCCATGGTCATGGGCCCCCAATAGTGTGTTATTTATACAGTATACTGCAGTATGCTAGCAGTTTCCATGACGGTGCAGCATGGTTGGAAAGGAATGAGATCCCATTACCAACCAATACCATAGGTTCTTCATTTACCATTCTCTTCCACCCCTTCATTGCATTTTAGTGTCAACCTTTCACAGTCTTATCCCTGCAATAGGAAATAAAGGTTTTTGGTTGACTTGACTGCCTGGCTATTTGAACATGTTGTCAACCATCAAACCCCACCAAAGTGACAGTTTCAACAGAAAATACTGAAAACTGAATTCTAGTGAAGTATTGCCATTATACTTTGTGTAAAATAATAACTTAGGTTGCTAATCTGGTAACTAAAATGGGTGCAATATGTTTTTTTTTTTTCTAAGCGTACAGACCACCCGTGCCACAGCCAGCACCAGCAGCCAGACAGGTACATAGGAGGCACTGACGGTCAAAAGGGGAGCAGTTCTTGCAGTGGCATGGACAACTATTTAGCCACCTTGCTTTCTTATTGACAGTACTGTATTTGTTAAGCAAGGCAGATGTCCCATCTATCACTACCCTATCTACAGCATTTTGCCACCTAAAACTTCAGCATGGTTTAATTTGGCGCTGAAGTGCCAGCAGTGAAATGTGTATCTGCTTCAGTTAACAGCACAACATTACAAAGTCTACAGCACAGTGGTGTGTTTCGCAGTGCCCACTTAGTCACCTATTATTAGTAGTTCACTTCATCATTCTTTCCTAGGCTACTAAAAAATATAAATTCTCAGCATGTGCCACATTTTTATGCCCAAGTGACTTGTATTTCATGGGTTCCAAGATGGATTGATGCCTGTTCTGCTTTTTTTCCTTCTGTTAAGTAGTCAATCACTGTGACTGTGCAGAAGCGAGGAACATGATCAGTGACCCCAAACTATTCCATAGGTAATCCTCCACCTAGCCTAATCCTTCACACGTATCCTTTTGTAGAGTAACGTACCATGCGGCCAAGTGAAGGTATTTGTTGAAAATACTTTTGTGGTGAAGGTCTGGGTAAAATATGGGACTAAAAGCCTGATTTTGAGTTTGACGGATGGGATATTCTGTGACAAACATGCTAAATAAAATATGTCCCATTTGCTCTTTTATAATGCATCATTTATAATCTGTGCACAGTCTACTTATGGTGGACGGGATATCCGTTATATGTCACATGTGAGAGAAAGCATCCACTCTGCCCCTAAGTTTGGAATAAGGCTAGAACTGAGGCAGTTGGAGAAGAGCAGAGTAATTGGAATTAATTATAATAAGTTAATAAATTATCATGCCATTATAGTCAAGCATAGTATTAATTGTGTGGCCTATTCACCTTACTCATTAATGAGAAGTAACTCATAACTCACAAAGTGTCCGTTTGGTTTCACTATAAAAACTGTTAAACATAAATCACCTTTTGATTATGTTGGCATTCTGGCTTAGTTCTGTGACGTCACTGCTATTTCTTTATGTGAGGGCATTGTGGGGAAATCTTGGCCATGTGACTATTCACATCAAACAAAAATTTCAATGGCCCTATGGACCAGCAATGTTCTGCTACTGTGCCACTGTAGTATCAAGTATTTGCACTGAGCAATACAATTTGAGTTTTTCTATACTTTTCTTTCTTGATATAGCTACTCCTGCTTTTGGAGATCACCCATCCAGGCAGGAGATAGCCGCTCAGCTGCAGTGCCAAAGGCTGGAGGCTATAGCAGCCAAATACTGCCAGCTGGTGGCCTTGAAGGAGGAAGAGGCACATGCATCCCATCCACACCAACATAGACGTCACTTGCAGCCAAGGTCCACTGATGCCCAGTGGAACACCAACACCCTCCTCTTCCTCATCAACAGACTGCTTCCTCCTCCATGCCCTACGTGAGCTGGCACTGCTCTGGCATGGGCAGCAGAACCTGGCCCGGGACATTTGCACTTAAACTTCAGCTAAACACAAACCTCAGAATTAATGACTTCAAGATTCTTTTTCATTTAAGTTTTAGTTGGTAGGAGGGACTGTGTCATTGTGGGTGGAGAGTGTAGGAAATGGGAAGGGAAGTTGGGGAAAGGGTCAGACACAGGAAATTTGAAGTTTTTTGTTTGGGGAGAGGGGTGAACCTGTTGTGGGGGGGAGGGTTGTTTACATATTATGCTGTACTTATTTTTTTTCCCCTAGTCTTTCCTAACCTGAGGTCCATATTCTTCAGTAGGTTACTTTATTTACATCTTCCTGCAGTCCAGTATACCCGCTACCAGAGAGGGAACAGACTAGTTCTGTTTGACTTATTGCTTGATGAGGTTTTGCAGCACCCAGCCACCTATCAACTTATATACTAGTTAGGTAATGCGCTTGTCCTACCCTCTGTAACTATTTATCTATTGACCACTAAATGCCAACAACATACACAAAATATTAATCTTACTTATTTATCTATGCTTCCCAAGATCAACTTCAGTAATAGGTTCTTCGCTAGTTCACTTTTTAATTCTTACCTAAATAGATTAAGCAATGACTGCAACCTCTCTCAATGTTCTAAAACCTTATTGCAGGGTTTCCCACAGGGCCTATCAATGCTGATGGTAGTAGCGGGCTAGTGCTAACAGTGAAGTAATTCAAAGAGTGAAGTCTCACTCCCACCCATTCCAAATGATGCTTGTGAGGTGAACTCCAACTGTAGAATTACTCAAAAGAATTATCCATCACAAACAATTAGACTGAAAGAAAACAGAGTAAGTGGGTAATCCAAAACTGAGAGACCACTTTAAAAAACATTGTACAAACAATAACCAGCTGTAGTACTTCTACTAATCTGGGGAATTCATAAATATTTAATTTATTAAAAAAATTCAAACGAAACTTATAAAAATCTGGAGTCAGGATTCAGGAGAAGGTAACTGCATGTTGCATTTTGTAAGCAACAGAAGTCTGGATTTACAAATCTAAAGTAATCTACACTTCTGGCGTTACTTTACTCTTGCAGTGTAAGTTTACATCTAGTAATTTCCCAACAGTAACTTAACTTTACGAGTAGTAACTTTGCACACAGAAAGAAACTGCCACCATTTTACAGGAGGTTACTGTTACTACTAGCAGTTAGATACTACTCACAAAGGTACTGGGTGGTAGTACAGTTACACTTCAAGAGTAAACTTACAGCAGAAGTGTATCTTTTCTTTACCTTTGTGAATCTGGTAATAGTGTGCTTTAGTACTATCTGGAGCAGTCATTGTTCTAAATAAGACTCTGCACTATGATAATAATGTCTCTTTCATGCCTGGGCAGGGGTAGTAGGGCTAGTGTGGGCTAGTATTTTTCAGAAAATCCTGTAAGAGTGATTTCCCACTGTATTCACCACATCCACCCCACCAAATGTGTTTGATCCAATTATGGTGTAAAATATTAAGTCACAACTGAATAGATCACACAACCTGAGGGAAGAGTGTTAGGGATATTTTGAATGGATAGGTAGGGGGAGTTGGGGATAGTTGAGACAAAGATAAATATAACATCCATCAAGTCGATGAGCAGCACATCATCACATCTGAAGTGGAAGGAAGGACACAGTTCAGCCCAAGTCCCAAGTTATATTATGGTACCTAGGGGTTAAAATAATACACAAGAGGGAGGACCCACAGAGTTCTATAAAATGTTATTGTTAAGGAAAGGAAACTGATACTGTATCTATAAATGGCAAAATAAAAGATGCATCTGCATTCTTCTTCTCGGAATGTCCATCTTGGGTGTGAAGCTGAACCTGTCCAGTAAGCAGGAGTGTTACATGTCGCTTTCCTGCAGGAAAAGAGAAGGCCTGCGGAATGCAAAAAAGTACATGTCAAGAAGAGTAAGGGGTAAAGGTACAAAATGAGCTGCAAGCCCAATGAACAGCATCTCCCCTTTGTTCCACAGTAAGTAATTTCCAAAGAAGTGTAGTGCACTAGCTTTTCCCATAGGTATTGTTTGTAATTTTCTACTTCTGACTGTTGGGCCCAGTGACCATCCCAACTCTGAGTTCTCTCCTGAGCCAAATGAGGTACACCTGTAGTTTGATGGTTTCACACACTGGATCCGTTTCATATAAGGCCAGACCGCCCTATAATTGATATTTTCTTTTCAGTAAATGTATGACTGCTTGCTTCCCATAGGCACTATTTGTAATTTCCTTCTTCTGGAAGTTGGGTCCCATGATCATCCCAACTCTGAGTCCTGTTCTGACCTGCATGAGCTATACCTATAGTTTTGATGGAAATACTCCCTGGTTCCTTTTAATATCAGGGCAGACCACATATACTTTCTTTTCAGTAAAGGAATGACTACATACATACACAAAACAATAAAACCAAAAATTGGAGAACAATTAAGCCTAGGAAATATACATGATTAATCTCAGTCCTCCATTCCTAGGTCTCGAACCCCACCACACATTGCATGAAAGCCATTTGTTCATCCTGTTAGACTAAAGTAGTTGCTTATTCTAAAAGGAAGGAATACTGTTTATTATGAAAAACACTGCCTGGGAAGAATGCATCCAGTGCCCAAATTCAACATATAGATCACCTAGTCTGAATTACAGACAAGTCAAACTTAAAAAAAAAAGTATACACCAACACAAGGGGTTATCGGGGGCCCAATCAAAAAAAGCATAAAACACACCATTAACACCACAGCAGAATATATATCATCCTACAAGGAAGCATAATTGCAAACCAGCAGCAATCCTAACATTGAAAAATGACTGTTACCTTAGTTCCTTGTCCAGGATAGTAGACAAAAACTGCAACTCAGACTGTGTGAGTGCACTGTAGGTGAGCAGACAACTGTTTTTATAGCATGTTTTTGGCTCAATCCTTTCTGGTCGCTGAGCCTTCTCAGAGGCTTATTTTGGGCCTCACCTGGCTGTAAGCCTTAGGCACTTAACTCATGCACTCCCCTCACCACTTTCAGGGTTTGAACATTTTTTGGATTGATGTGCTTGTATGCAAATACTTCATTTAGATGGACACATTCTTTCTTCTCTGCTTTTTTCCTTTCCTCCCTATTTGTTCTTTCAATTATTCCTTCCTTACCAATGAGGAATATTCTTAGGCATCATTCTGTAATGTTCTGATGATGATCCTGATTTTTTTATAGGATTGAAATGTTGTTGGCTCTTGCACACTCACCCTGTACTGTATATACAATATTTAATGTTGGGCAGCTTTTCTGCTATAAATTTATTTGTTACTAAAAGGATTTTCTGAATTACGTCACATATCATTGCCTGAGTCTTTCTATATGATTTTTTGTCTTATGTGGTTTCTGTTTCTAGCTACCAATTTGACTGATTTGCTAATTAAATGTGATTTTATATGCTCTAATGAACAAATTGTCTGGTTCTAACTTTCTGTTTTCAGTAAATGTATGACTGCTTGTTTTCCACAGACATTGTTTAGAATTCCCTTCTTCTGGCTGTTGGGTTCTGAGACCATCTCAACTCCAAGTCCCCGCTTTACCCAAATAAGATACACCGGCAGTTTGGATGAACATGAAGAGCAAAATAATATTAACATTTTGTGTATTTTCTCTAACCAAACTGACTAGTCTCTGAAGAGCCTAAAAAAAGAAGTACTGGAAAGGACAGGAGTGGGCAATGTAAATAACTATAGTGACATGTGAAAGCAGGGAAATCTTTCCACTAGAATCATACATCGGGCCCCAAATATTACAAATAAAGTATGCACATTAGGTACAACAACACCCTGGTCACCACATGAACCATCAATTACTCAGTATATCACTCATTGGAGCATAGGTGCCTGTTTCAAGTGTGGTGCAATGTCAATGTGTCTATTGTATCTTCTCTTTTCTTATGGAAGCGACAAACAATGGCAGTCTTGTTGTATTATTAATGATCATGACTGTCAGGCAGCTCAGCTAGGGATAACAATAAAAGAGTAGGGATGGGAGGCATTGTCTTCATGTCCTTTAAGTGAACAGAGAAGGCTTCTTCTGTGAAGTCTGGTCCAATTAATAGATGTGAATAAATCAAACATCATCAGTTAGGCACAAATATATAAATGTTCTTCTATATACCCCTTTTTTTGCAAACAGTTTGACAATTTTATGTGAAAGTTATGTTGTGGCCTGCTTAGTCAGGGAAGTAGAGTTCACCCTCAAACTCAGGGGGGTTCTCCTAGAAGTTCATCAGCTAACATGCTTGAGTCTGACCAATCCCTCTCATCCACCTCCTGTGCTGTTTCAGGAGCAGTATAATGTTGTGTTAGAAGTGTAGGTTTATTCTCATCATGGGCAATATCTGCATATTTTAAGGTGAGAGGGTGGTCCTTCTGACTGTGACAACAACACTGGCTTCACTGGACATGCTCTCAGTAGACACACTGGCTACCGGACAAGCCAGATCATTAACTGCCAGCCTGCAAAGCACTGGCCATTGTCGCATTTTCTCATACCTATAGTCTAATGGGTTTTGATCCAGGTAGGTCTCTTTTTCATCCAGATAGTCTTGAACGATTCTCTGAATGGTCAGTGATGTTGCTACTTGCTAGATCTCTGTTGCCTTCATCTCTCTGTACGTGACCTAATCCCTGCTACTTAAAACCAGCCATTGCAGAGGTTGGGTCAGATTCTTCTGCTGCTGGTGTAGCTGGTAATGATGGTGATGGCTGTGAGACAACAGCACTGCCTTCCCTGGAGTTTGAATACCACATGCCAGAACTTCTGCCTGGGCCTCAAATTTCCAGCAATTCTTCTTTCAGGTCTCTTGCTTGGGTGACAATCAAAGTCTTGTATTATGAAACATACCATTCTGAAAAAGGAATGAAAGTGGCGGGTATTTTTTGTACTGTGGGTAACCTATTGTGGCACATATGTAATTTTTGGAGGACACAATATGTCTTTGCATCCTTGTAGTAAAAGCCAAGCAAAGCTCTGAACCAACTCATATGCTCCTTCGTTCACATAGACAAAACTTTGAACCCACCTTTCTCAACTGGTCCTGTAACAGATATAACAACGGGATTGCTTGGCTCATCGTACTGTCTTCTTTGCTTACTTCTTATGTTAAAATCTCAAAATGAAGTAGTATTTGTGACAGGCATTTAACTAGCCCCAATATGCCCATCTCCATGTTCATGCTTATCTATAGACATCCCCTCCACTTTGAAGGACATTGTTGGTGATCAGTCTATGCTGCTCAAAGAGACATCACAACATGTTGTAGGTCAGGTTCCAGCATGTTGACACCTCCTGTATGAGGGTTTTAACCGGTACTCTATTAGCCCAATGAATGATCCTAAGCTGCTTCCGGCTTTAAAGGAATGACTGAAATGAGTGCAGATTCTTCAGCAGATGGCTAGTATGTTGCTGGCTATGTGTGCTTTTTTTTAAAGAAACCCCTACACGATCAGGTTGATGTAATGCGCTAAACACGGGACTCTGAAATATCCAGCATCTGCAATGGTTTTGACTATACTACCGCCATTGTCAGTGACAATAAACCCAATTCTGAGACCTGGGGGTCAAAGCTATTCAAACACCTTGCTGTTAATCCCTTACAAGTTGTTTGCAGCTAAATAGGATTTCTCCATGGCAAACATCGTTACTGTTGCATGCAGCCGGACGCCCTTACAATTTTCTTCACTGCTGAGACTGGAATGTAGCTGTTGCCTAGCACACACAAAGGAGATCCAATGTGCAGTGATATAAATGTAATCAGTTACTTGACAATTGGTTTACATATCTGTTGTCAGGAGGAAAGTGTTCATAGCACTCTGCTGCATAGCATGGCAAACCAATTGCAGCACATCATGATGGAGTGCTGGAAAAACAGCTCTGGCAAAAAAAGGTCTGGGAGCCTTCCATTTCAGGCAAATGGCAACCACAAATTCAAAAAATCCCAGTCTTTCCACAAAATAAAAAGGTAGGAGGTCCAGCGCTAACGTTTTAGCCAACGTCCTATTATTGCCATTGGGTGGTTGCATTAGTAGGACCTCTCCTGCCTAAACATGCTCATAATAGTAGCTTGGATTTTTGTCTTTTCTGGTGTCACTGACACAGGCAGCTTCCAGAGAGATCCAGGAGGTAGCAGTCTTAATGTGCATCTTTGGGGAATTTCTGCATGGGGTGGAGGTATCTGCATCTGAGTCTTGTGTCATTTGGAGGTTCCTGATACAGGTGATGCTGGCACAGTACAGGGGACAGAGCTGCTTTCTGTAATGCTGTCACCCTCTTCTTCATCATACCCTCCTTCTTGTTCTATTACTGGGGACATAGCTGATTTCTCTCTCTCATAATTACTGCCACCACCAGCTTAAGGTGCTCCTCCCACCAGATTGTGTGATGTTTCTTCAGATGTGATGCTCAGCCTCCACTACCAAGGTGCAAACCTGACTCACGTCGACAAATACTTGTGTAGCAACTGGAGCGTATTGAAAAGTTATTCTATTGCATGCTAATTGTAAAGAAGTCCCAAAGTGAGGAGGAAAATGTTTTTACTGGGCCAATGCCTGAAGAACTAGGGGAAGGTGGCTGTATCATATGTCTATAGGGTGTACTTTGACTGTGGTAGCAGTGGATGCAGGTCTCCATGGAGGCCCCATAAATATGGAAGCCAGAGGTGGTGGTGTTTGAACCACATCCTTCTAAGCAGGTTGAGTAGGAGGAGACATCTTGGTGTCCTCTGAGCCACGTTCCATACTGACAATCACTAGCTCATCCTTATCACTGTCACTTTCTGTAATTCTAAGGATTTCAGGAACTTTCCTTTTCTCTTTTCACTTGGGTGGGTCTAGCAATCGGCAGAGGTCCAGTCTATGTCCAGATCATCAGAAGGGGGCTTGGAGAAGATGATGGAATACCCTTTCTTTTTCTTGCTAGAGTTTGTGAAGTCAATGATTGAAGAGCAACACCTTGCTAAGCAGGAAGCTCACACTCCTGCTTTGCTCCTACTTAAGGAAGAGCTGTTGCTGGTTCCTATTGTCCACTTTCCTGCAACAATTGGGGACTAGATTTCGGCTGAGACAATTCCAGTTCATGATCACTACTTGTTGCCATGACTGCAGTGGTTGCATTGCTGAGAGGCATGAGCTTGGGGTTAGCCATAGGATGGGGTGGTGCTGTTGATGATGCAAGAGTGCTGCTCCTAACCTTTTGCTGCCAAGAGGAGGGTGCAGTAGGCACATGTTGTTTACTGAAAAAGGTAAAGGCCAGCACACCAGTGATGGCAACATCCTTCTTCTTCTCCTCACTGGCCACTTTCTTGGCAGGACTACCTGTCTTTAGTGCCATTTTCACATCCTTACTTAGCCCTGGCGGTAGCCACTTAGTTGTGGAAGCAGGGGAGGTCTAAGCTGGGGTGCTTCTCTGACAGCCTTCTGTCTGTCTGTACTGTGTGTGATGATGTCTCTTCTGCACCTAAAAGCAAAAAAAACAAGAAACAAAAATCAGTGAAATTAGAAATTTGCTGTTCGAATCTACAGACAACATAATTTAGTAAGGTCACATCACAAATAATTAACAATAGTGTACCCATTCTAAACAATAATAATATAATATTTCAATAGCATACAGATTGAAAAGTTAATTTTATGTACCTCTAAGGCCTTTGAGACAACTGTGTAAGGCGAGGATGTGAGGGAAAAATGGAAAAAAGGTCCTTAAAATAATTATTGCTGGTATGCGCTTATGACCAATGACAGGTGGTGGATGTAGGGCAGGCCAGGGTAAACACAATAATGACCCTCCCAAAAATTATTGCCAGGGTAGACTTTCCAATGCCAATGTATTGCCAATGGTTGACTAAGCGTGCAAGGCAGGCTAGGGCAAAAATGGAGTAATAATCCTTAAACAAATTATTGCTAGTGCAATCCCATGGTCTATGGCAGGCTGTGGGTGCTGGCCAGGCCAGGCTAGGGGAAAATGGAATACTCCTTTCAAAAATATTGCTGATGTGCCCCTATGGCCTATGTCAGGCGATGGATGCAGACCGGGGTAGTGGAAAATGGAATGATCCTTAAACAAAATGATTGCTGGAGTGCGACTATGGCCTATGGCAGGCAGTTGGTGGAGGCGAGGCTAGGGGAAAATTGAATAATCCTTAAAAACATTATTGTTAGTGTGAGCCTATGATAGTCAGGGGGTGCAGGGAAAAATCAAATAATTGAAAATAATTAATGCTAGTGTCGCCTAGTATTTTCTTACTACCATCATCCTCAAGCACATTAAACTCCCTTGAAGGAAAAAAAAAATAATTACAAAAAACAAAAGGCATAGGCCTCTTCTATTAATGTCTCTAAAAAATGGCTTTGAAAAGTGGAAAAGAAGTATTTATATACTGTCTACACAAAAGAGCCGCCCACCACATGTGCAGAACAAAGCAAGAAGGCATGAACAACAAAAAACACCTGCAGGCCTATAGCAAATGCAAAGAACACTGTATACAATATGGCCCATGAAACATGGCCACCAAGGGTTAAGGCATGGACAGCAAAGAGCACATTCAGGCCTATGGCAAAAGCAAAGCACATTGACTACAAAATGGCCACTGACCACATGGACAACCAGGGCAAAGGCATGGACAATGAATAACACATGCTGGCCTAATACAAAAGCAAAGCAAGCTAACTACAAAATGACCACCTACCACATAGCCACCAAGGGCAAAAGCATGCAATACAAAGAACACATGCAGGCCTATGACAAAAGCAAAGCACACTGACTACAAAATGGCTGCTGTCACTATGACCACCAAGGGGAAAGGCATGGAGAACAAAGAATACATGCAGGCCTATGGCAAAAGCAAAGCACACTGACTAAACAAAACAAAATGGCCACCCTGCCACGTGGCATGGAGAACAAAGACAAAATTGTGACCTATGACAAACCCACACGAACACTGGCCACACAAAAAATTGGCCACTTGGCAGGCAAAGAAAGGAGGCATGGTAAAAAAAGAAGAAGCCACTACCACTAATTCATCAATGCCTAAAATGAAAAATATATTGTATGTCATCTTTGAAACGTCACCGGCCACAAACATCTCAAGAAGACTCTCCCCTTTCTTACAAGGCCTTCCTGAAAGTGTTTCCTGGCCCCCGATCGCAGCACAGCTGGGATCAGGGGCCAGGAAACACCACTAGACACCAGGGATTTCACTTGGGGGGGTCAGCCCCCTCGGAAAACGGGCCGGCCCCCACAGGGGCATATTTTTTTTTTTTTAAAGGTAGGTGTCCCCTGGGGGGGGGGGGGGAGATGGGCGTGATCGCTCGCGATCGCGCCCCCCCAGGGGCTAAATGTATTTAAAAAAAAAAAAAAATGGACAGGGGGTCGCCCATGGGCAGGGCGACCCTCTGTGGGAACAATATTCTTTTTAGTTGTTGTAGGGTTTCCCTGGGGGGCATTTTGGTCCCCAAGGAAACCATACAACTACTAAAAAAAAAATATATATATATATATATAGATCTATCTATAGATATATCCATGTAGATAGATATATATAGAGATAGATCTATATATATATATATATATATATATATATATAAATCACTTTTGTCAATACATGTGTGGTTTCCCTGGGGGCTGCGATCGGCCCCCAGGAAAACCAGACCCACATATAAAAGTGATCTATATATATATATATATATATATATATATATATATATATATATTTGCCACCAGTTGTCTTGCAGTTGCAGCTTGCGTCTTCAAAGCAATGCACATACTTCAACTGACGCATTTCAACTGTAGCTTTTAGGCAGCAATAAAAAAGTCAAGTAAGTATTGTGATTATGTTTCTGCTACAAAAGGGTCAGATTTTTGTCTAGTGGCAGTTTTAGTGCCATAAAGAAGCGCAGAAGGTTTATATGCCTACTGCAAAGAGCAAATCTTTATTTTATGTAAATAGCTGAGTACATTAGTAAAGTCAGCCATTACATGCGCTATAATACAAATGAAATGTATGTGCGGGGTGGAGGGCGGCTATGGAGAGATGAAGGGCACTTTTGCTGGGTGGTAATGAGGGAATCCGAAGAGGAGGGAGTGGGAGCACCAATAATGATTGTTGGACTGGGCGCAGGAGGTGCTAAAGACTGTGACGAATGGTATGTGACAAGGTGTTTTTTGAGTGTCTTGAAAGAACGTGCTGATTGAGGGAAGAAGCGCAGGTAAGGTGGACTCTACTGTTTCACGTACCTCACACACACCATCGATTTTGTGACTGTCTACGTAGGCTAGTGTTTTAGAGCAACAGTATAGCCAATAGCAGAGATGGCATCTTGATGGATGACTGCTGCCGTCACTCGGGTTATAGAGGACAGCTCTGACATAGGATCAGAGACAGAGACATCAGATACTGAGACAGCATCTGAGGGATAGGACAATGGCGCAGACTCTGGGAGTGATTCTTCAGTTGGAGGAGTCTCATCCGATAACTCCTCTTCCAGTAAATTATGAGGGAGGTGATGAGGACAGTCCTGCTGTCCCTTCGCAAGCACAGTCTGTGCAAAGGGGTAATATTGGGTTAGCCCAACCCGGAGAGCAGGTGAATGCGGCGGCAAGCAGAGAGAGAGAGTGCTCTCTTGGGAGCTCCCCAATTTAGTTCAGCCCCAAATTCCACCGCCCAAATTGTATTGTGGAGACATCAAAATTATCTATCACAAAACAAACTGGTTTTGTAAGGCAGGCACCTGTGTTTTTGGTCCTGGGTTCGGCGGCCATATAGAGAAACACACTAAACCCAAACATTTCTGGAAACTAGATATTCGGGGGAGTCCACAGAGAAGTGACTTGTGTGGATTCACCAAAGTTTTCTTACCCAGAATACTCTGCAAAGCTGAAATGTTGAATAAAAATTCTATTTTTCTTGCATTTCTATCACACAAACTACAGGAATATGCTGGGATCCACAAAATTCCTACCACCCAGTGATTCCTCACCTGTCCTGATAAAAACACTACCGCACATGAGTGCCTACAACTAGTGCCTGCGTCAGGAATGGATCACCCCAGGGTCAACAACTGCCTCATGTAAGGACCAACATTGACCGTTGTGTGATCTATTCCTGTCGCGGGCACCAGGCCTACCCACACAAGTGAGGTATCAATTTTATCGGGAGACTTGGGGGAACACTGGGTGGAAGGAAATTTGTGGCTCCTCTCAGATTCCAGATCTTTCTGTCACCGAAATGTGAGGAAAATGTGTTTTTTTAGCCAAATTTTGAGGTTTGCAAAGGATTCTGGGTAACAGAACCTGGTCAGAGCCCCACAAGTCACCCCATCTTGGATTCCCCTAGGTCTCTAGTTTAAAAAAATGCACAGGTTTGGTAGGTTTCCCTAGGTGCCGGCTGAGCTAGAGGCCAAAATCTACAGCTAGGCACTTTGCAAAAAACAAGTCAGATTTCAATGTAAAAATGTGATGTGTCCATGTTGCGTTTCCTGTTGCGAGCATTAGGCCTACCCACGCAAGTGAGGTACCATTTTTATCGGGAGACTTGGGGGAACACAGAATAGCAAAGCAAGTGTTATTGCCCCTTGTCTTTCTCTACATTTTTTCCTTCCAAATGTAAGACAGTGTGTAAAAAAGACGTCTATTTGAGAAATGGCCTGTAATTCACATGCTAGTATGGGCCCCCCGGAATCCAGAGATGTGCAAATAACCACTGCTTCTCAACACCTTATCTTATGCCCATTTTGGAAATACAAAGGTTTTCTTGATACCTATTTTTCACTCTTTATATTTCAGCAAATTAATTGCTGTATACCCCTTATAGAATGAAAACCCATTGCAAGGCGCACCTCATTTATTGGCTCTGGGTACCTAGGGATCTTGATGAACCTACAAGCCCTATATATCCGTGCAACCGGAAGAGTCCAGCACACGTAACGGTATATTGCTTTTAAAAATCTGACATTGCAGGAAAAAGTTACAGAGTAAAACGTGGAGAAAAATGGCTGTTTTTTTCAGCTCACTTTCAATATTTTTTTATTTCAGCTGTTATTTTCTGTAGGAACACCTTGTAGGATCTACACAAATGACCCCTTGCTGAATTCAAAATTTGGTCTACTTTTTAGAAATGTTTAGCTGTCCGGGATCCAGCATTGGTTGCACACTCAT
Source organism: Pleurodeles waltl (assembly GCF_031143425.1). NCBI lineage: Eukaryota > Metazoa > Chordata > Amphibia > Caudata > Salamandridae > Pleurodeles > Pleurodeles waltl. Next base: position 859,196,929 of record NC_090448.1, on the reverse strand, counting down.
TCCTGTCAATAACTGGAAGGAGGCTGAAAGCACCAAAAATAGTAAAAATGGGGTATGTCCCAGTAAAATGCCAAAATTATGTAGAAAAATTTGTTTTTCTGATTCAAATCTGCCCGTTCCTGAAAGGTGGGAAGATGGTGATTTTAGCACCAGAAACCCTTTGTTGATGCCATTTTCAGGGAAAAAAACACAAGCCTTCTTCGGCAGCCCTTTTTTCCAATTTTTTTTAAAAAAACGAAATTTTCACTGTATTTTGGCTAATTTCTTGGTCTCCTCCAGAGGACACCACAAACTCTCGGTACCATTAGAATCTCTAGGATATTCTAAAAAAAGGACGCAAATTTGGCGTGGATAGCTTATGTTGACAAAAAGTTATGAAGGCCTAAGCGCGAACGACCCCAAATAGCCGAAAAAGGGCTCATTACTGGGGGGGGTGAAAGGCCCAGTAGCTAGAAGGTAAAAAAAAAAACACACCACATAAACAAAAGCTGTATATATATATATATATATATATATATATATATATATATATATATATATAAACTATATATGTACTCACACACACACACACACACATATATATATATATATATATCAAAAACGAAGTTGTCCTCATATGAAAGCGCACTCCCAACAGGTTATATAAACGGGAAGAAAAGCAATGCCAGCAACTCACAGTGAATTCTTTAAGCAGTTTCATTATTCCAGGCCTTAAGTTATAAAATCATCTCTGGACACGTGTTTCTAGGTCAATCCTTTCTTCAGCAGAGAAAAATATAAAAGTGTTTCACCCTCATAGGTGCAGCCAGTGCTGGAAGTGTTCCAGGCATTTCTTTCTTACTGAAAAGACTGGCATGGCTTCAGCTTGTCTAATTACAGGCACCTTATTAGTCTCTTTAAATACCAGTCCGCCCCAGTTGGCCTCTCAAGTGAGCAGTGCATGCTGGTTGTGGTGGTCCTGCAATTTTTTCATTTTGCCCCAAGTGGGTTGCTGGAGCCAAACGAAATAATGAACCAAAGTGCAAAACCTTTGTAGGCGAATCCAAAGTAAAATTTTCAGATTTGCTGCACCTACGAGGGTGAAACACTTTTATATTTTTCTCTTCTGAAGAAAGGATTGACCTAGAAACACGTGTCCAGAGATGATTTTATAACTTAAGGCCTGGAATAATGAAACTGCTTAAAGAATTCACTGTGAGTTGCTGGCTTTGCTTTTTCTTCCCGTTTATTTAACCTGTTGGGAGTGCGGTTTAACGCCTTTGGCGCTGATGGAGTTTTGTGTGAGTTTTGTGTGGCAGGGTCCACTGATATGTATCTGGATCTCAACAATATGCTGCTGCACCTCATCTGTAAAACTGTAAAAGGGGATGGCTCCAAAATAGCAAATTATGTTAAAGTGGTGACAATTGCTTACCCTGTGCAAAACCATGTCTAATCAGGTGACCATCACCCTCGGTGATCAGCTTATCACGCAAAGTGATAACATGTACGCGTGTATGACATACATTGAGAGTATTCTGAATTACAGCCGTGATGCCCTGGACTCCCAACTTGCCTTGGCAGCTGCAAAACAAGTGGTGTATGGGGCAAGCTCTTACCTCCACCAAAGTAGGACAGTTGGTAATAAGGACCATCAGAAGCACTTCAGTCCACCACCCCTGATGCAGGATCCACGCAGCTCAGCAGGAGAGGGGATCCACACAGCCAATCATTGTTGTATTTGGAGACTGCAGAAGCAGGGGAGTGACTCCTTCAGCCCAACGAAGATTCCTTTGCTCTTCTGGTGCAGGCTGAAGACAGGCTGTCCTCAGAGGATGCACACCTGGGAAACAGTTGCAGTTGCTGGGTGGAGCCGTAGATAAAATGTTGCAGAAGGCATCTTGTTTCTTTGTTGCAGCTTGTAGAGTTCCTGGAGGATCCAGATGATGTTTCTTCAGTGAGAAGTTGAAGTGGAGGATTCCTGCTGGAGTCTTGCAATCTAAATCTGAGGAACCACCCAAAGGAGAGACCCTAAATAGCCCTGAAAGAGGGATTGGTCACCAAACTAGGCAAGCACCTATGTGGGAGGGCTGCAATGTCACCTGCTGGCCCTGGCCACTCAGATGCTCCCAGAGTTCTCTGCCAACCTTGAATCCGAGATGGTAAAACCCAGGGACCCTCTGGAGGATCTCTGAGCACCACCCTTGGAATGGTGATGGATAGGGGAGTGGTCACTCCCCTTTCCTTTGTCCGGTTTCACACCAGAGCAGGGAATGGGGGTCCCTGTACCGGTGTAGACTGGATCATGCAAGGAGGGCACCAAATGTGCCCTTCAAAGCATTTCCAGTGGCTTGGGGAGGCTACCCCTCCCAAGCTTGTAACACCTATTTCCAAAGGGAGAGGGTGTAACACCCTTCTCCCAAAGGAAATCCTTTGGTCTGCCTTCCTGGGCTTGAGCTGTTCAAGCAGAAGGAGGGCAGAAACTTGTCTATGAGGTGGCAGCAGCTGGGGCTGCCTGGAAAACCTCAAAAGGATAAAATAGAAATACTGGGGGTCCTCTATGGAGCCCACGGAGTGCATGGAATCATACAACTAATGCTTGAAAAAGCATTGGAGTATGATTTGAACATGCTTGATACCAAGCATGCCTACGTTCAGAGTTACCATTATGTAGCTGGACATAGGCCGGGGAAATGGTCCTGGAGGCTGTGGGGGCACCTCTGCTAGTGCAGGGGTGCCCTCACACAGGTATGTTGCACCTTGCCATCAGGGCTGAAAGACCTGCTATAGGGGTGTCTTATAAGTGACCTGGTGCAGTGTAAATGGCAATGAAGGGGTGCTTGCACCTTTTCACACAGGCTACAATGGCAGTCCTGCAAAATCCTTTGCGTGGACTCCCTATGGGTGACAATATATATGCTGCAGCCCACAGGGATCCCCTGGAACCCCAATGCTCTGGGTTTCTAGGTACCATATATGAGGGACTTATAAGGGAGCACCAGTATGTGAATTGTGAGTGAAATACAGAATTTTGGGAGAGAGAGCATAATCACTGAGGTCCTGGTTAGCAGGATCCCAGTGAACGCAGTCAAGCACACTGGCATCAGGCAGAAAATGGGGGCAAGCATGCCAAGAAACAGTGTACTTTCCAATACTCACACAGAGGCCCTACAGTTATCGATCGCCAAATGCGCCATGGAAAGAGTACCTCTGAAGATGTTCAGCATACCACCCTGTATCCGATTAACCAAACAGCAAAATTTATTTCGGGCCAGCTACCAAAACTTATCACAGGATCTGTGGACAACACCGCTTTTAGCAGCCTGTATACCTCAAACCCTTTCAATTTCAAACACTACGGCATCAACTACACTGCATTGGTACATGAGGGTGCTGAGATTCCTGCAAAGCCATACACGCAGAGGTTTGGAACATCTAATTTTATTCAGGAATATCTTGGACTGGTGTTGATAACAGGAAAATATCTGAGGGACTCAGGAGTCATCGTATCAAGAGAAGGATATGTGGCTGACTACACCCTTTTCGCTTTCGATCTGGCGTTTGACATGGAAGACGGGGATCACTGTAATCTGATAAAAAACGGAAGTCTAAAAGCTGAAATACGTTTTAGTCAACCCTTGGCTACCAATTTGAACATGATTGTTTGACAGCGTCATTCAGGTCAACCACGCCCAACAGATTATGTTTGACTATCTATAAAATATTGTACAATGGACACTGTACAGATACGTGAGTTTTTAAGCAGGCATAAATATGCAAAGAAATACTTTTTAGATGCTTTCCCAAGCAATGGGTTACACGAGGAAAAGGGTGTAGAAAGACCACTATCGCTAGTCTTTAATACAGATCTGCATTGCAAGGGTGGAAGGTTACAGTGTTTGACAGTTCACCGGCATTCCCCGAGCATTGCATCTATACAAAACCTCTATTCAAGTATATAAAGAAAGCGACTGTTCGGGTCGAGTATAACAAGATGCAGGTGCCGGATTCTCTAACCATCACATGTGGGGAGCACTGTATATATTTTATTAGTAAAATGTCCGAAGGTATGACGTTTAGAAATTTTCTAAATCTGTATTCGAACTATCTAGTAAACAATGATAGTATTGTTGTGAAATATGTAAAAGAAAACGTCTACGTCAAGCTCTGTTCAAACAGAATACACATTTGTCAAAAGTGTAAAGCCTTGTAATGCATATGTGCATGTAATGATAAATGTCTACAATAAAATAATTTAAGCTCAAAGTTGGACTGTACATTTTCATTCTGCCGCCAAGACACACATTAAAAAAACTTTAAAAAGATGACATAAGAGTGAAACAGTTAAAAAGTGTTTGTTACACATAATTTTAGTACAAGCATTAAGCAGCCAAACATACTAGAGAAAATAAATGATGAAAGAAATCAATCAATACATTAACCGCTGTAAAACTATGCCCACAGACAATGTAAAACATATACATAGGATCAAAACTCAGAAGCATCACACATTTAACCACATTTTTCTTTTTGACTACATCTTTTTAGTCTCCAAAAGTAGAGGTGCTGTGTTCCAAGAGGGTGACCGTGGGATAAACAGGGGCATTGACACCCAAGGGGTGGGTTTCAAAACAACTGCTGATGTTGTACTTGGCGGACTGTAAGCTGGATCTCACAAACTTTCAAGCAGCCACCACTGTTTGGCCTTACCGATGAGCATAGAAGGAACGTTGAGTTCTGCAGCTGCCTGTAGAAACTGGTCCCAACCTCTAGACACTTTCTGGAGTGATAGGGTTTTGGGGTGTGTTAAACCTTTGACAAGGTCGTTCATATGAGACATAACAATCGGCTGCCCTTTGTAGTGGAATTCACCCCGATCGTTCCATGAGGTTAGATCTTTAGAAGTGGGCATTTTACTTGCTAACATCTACGATGCCCCTCTGTACCTCTGACATATGTTTTAAATGTTCTTCAACAAAGACGTCTGAGGATGGAGGTGTTGGGGAAAACGGTTGTGGGTGGTGCTGAGCCTGAGGCGCTGTGAGGGCTGGTGGCGTTGGATCTGAGTCGGGGGTATTTAGAGCCAGAGTGTTTTCTTCAGCATGCCATTGCTTATTGTTTTGTAGAAAGGTTTGAAGAGATCTGGAGTAAAGATCTGCTGTGTGATAAGGTTTTAAACAGTACATTTCAAAATGATTTAAATCTCGGCATCTAGGCACAGTGTTACATTTTTTTGTATATCCCATGCGTCCCACGCCTCTTCTTCAGAATGCAGAACTGGCTCTCTGATATACTGATGCTGCCTTTTAGGGTGTTTAAGGTGATTTCTGAAAGGTCAGACACTAAGGGGGTCATTCTGACTTCGGCGGGTGGCAGAGGCCGCCCGCCAAAGTTCCCCGACAGAATACCGCAGCGCGGTCAAAAGATCGCCGCGGTAATTCTGAGTTTCCCGCTGGGCCGGCGGGCGACCGCCAGAAGGCCGCCCGCCCGCCCAGCGGGAAACCCCCTTCCACGAGGATGCCGGCTCCGAATGGAGCCCGCGGAGTGGAAAGGGTGCGACGGGTGCAGTTGCACTCGTCGCGATTTTCAGTGTCTGCTATGCAGACACTGAAAATCTTTGTGGGGCCCTGTTAGCGGGCCCCTGCAGTGCCCATGCCATTGGCATGGGCACTGCAGGGGCCCCCAGGGGCCCCAATACACCTGTTCCCGCCAGCAAGGTTCTGGCGATCAAAACCGCCAGAACCAGGCTGGCGGGAAGGGTGTCGGAATCCCCATGGTGGCGCTGCCTGCAGCGCCGCCATAGAGGATTCCTCAGGCCAGGGGAAAACCGGCGGGAAACTGCTGGTTTCCCTTTTCTGACCGCGGCTTTACCGCCGCGGTCAGAATTGGCCTGGATGCACCGCCAGCCTGTTGGCGGTGCATCCGCAGTCCCCGGACCTGGCGGTCTTTGACCGCCAAGGTCGGAATGACCCCCATAGTCTTCCAAAGCCGAACACAGGGTGGACTTTCTTTGTTGGGGGCCAGCGGTCATTAGTATTTTAAGAATCACTAAATTACGGTATACACGTGCAGACATGGTCAACACCTTATATTATAAGGTTTAGAAAGTAAATGTTACAAAAGTCTTGTTAACAATTTTTTTATAGGCTTGGGGGCTAGTTTCAGGTGTGAAAGCTATGGGGAGATCTGGTGGGAAAATATCAGCACGTAGTCTGTTGTCTTCTAAAGTCTTGGGTTTTAAGTTTTCCAGCAGGTACCCGTGAGGTTTAGTGGTAGTGTCCTTAAAGGCTTCTAATAAAAACTGAGGGGCATATTTATTCTCTGTTTACGCTGCATGTGCGTCAAAAATTGTGATGCACAATCAGCGCAAACCGTGCACCATATTTAACCTTTGACGCCCGAGCCCACGAATGCCAAAATCCAGCGGTGTGCGTCATTGTCATTGTCTGGATGCGGGAAACCGTCTTGCGTTAATGACATGCAAGGTAGGCGTTCCCGTCCAAAAAAAACCTTAAACACCCGTGCGCCCTATTTATGGTACTGCACAAAAATAACGCACGGCCGGGCGGTGGAGTTGGAAAATGACACACAACCCGATTTGCATCAAAAAATTACGCCTGGGTCAGGGCAGGCATTAAAATGGGGCAAACACACCACTACTTAAGGGAAACACACAGAAGCAACAGCAGAGCTCCAAAAGGAAGACATGGAGGTGCTTTTCATCCAGCATGCACGCAGACGCAGAGCACAGGACCAACAACAACAGCTTCCACAACACCAGAAGGGACCCCAAAGGCAACGCAGAAGGGAGGAGAGGATATTCCGCACCAGGACAATCCTTCTGGGACTCCGCCAACAAGACGTCATTCAGAGGTACAGGCTTAACTGGCAAGCCATTCAGCAGCTGCTGCGCAACATTGAGACACAGTTCGCACCCAGCTTGCAGACACCCCATTCCATTCCACCAGAAACCAAGATGCTAGCTGTACTACACATGTTGGCAAGCGGCTCCTTTCAAACCACTGGTGCCCTGGTTGCTGGTATCTCACAGCCATCATACTCTGCCTTCCTCCCCAAGGTACTGGATGCCATCATCTCCCTCACACCCCGCCACATCAGCTTCACCAACACACAGCAGAAGCAGCAGAAGACAAAACAGGGGTTTTATCAAATTAATGGCTTCCCGCACGTCCTTGGTGCCATTGACTGCACACATGTACGCATTGTGCCACCTGCTGCAAACGAACATCTATACTGCAACAGGAAACACACACACTCCATCAATGTGCAGGCCATTGTCGATCACTGGGGTTTGATCACCAACATTGTGCCAAAGTATCCTGGGAGTGTACATGATTCATTCGCCACTGCACCATCAATCAACACTTCCAGGATGGACGATATGGAAATGGCCTACTCGTTGGTAAGTACAGAAACCCAGTTATATACACACTGCACAGCAACCCTCTAGGACACACAACACATACACCACGACATCGACACGTGGACAGGAACACAGGTTGTGACACTGCTAGGCATGTTTGATATCCTCACCCAATGGGAGACACACCTAGGGACCAATGTCATTTCCAAATAACAACTGATGCCACTCCACAGACACAAGGGAAACATTTAAAACAACACAATGACAAACACATTGCCCCAACTGGCTGTACATCTGGGAAGATTAAACTTTCAATATCACATCAATAACACTCAATCCAACACCCTTCAAACCAATACGTATTGTGTAAGGGGTGTGTAATGTTTTTTGTCAAGGTCAAACACCATGACACAGATGACTACAATGAAGGTCACGTGCAATCATTGAGGATGTACCATTATCTCACATCACTCCTGCTCTCACATTGCCCACTACCAAGAAGCAAGTGGACTGTGCGAAGAACACATCTTGAAGGGACAATATTGAAAGTGCACATTCCTACACATATGCATTGCGACAAATTAACACAAACACAACAGATGTACTGCCATACGGACCTTCTGAAACTCTGAATGACAACCTCACAACCAAGTTAGCCATCGGAACTTGAACATGTTCAGTAATATACTGTAGGTACATGTTACTAACTGAGTCGACTTGGCAAGGGCAGAGAAATAGGTCTGCAGTGAACTTGTCACACATGTGAAAATAGTGCATAGTCAATTGTTAACACGTCAGTGCTCACAACATACTGAGATGGTTTGCACATTGTCACCTTGCAAAATATAAGGGTCTCACTGATGCTTAAATTAATCTATTGCATATCTCAAATTGTATGGGATGTCCAGGGTACATAGATGCAACTGTGTTGCCACCACTGTCGAATTGATTCTGTGTATGGAAGTATCATCTCACCCCCAGTTAAGACACAGGGACACCTGTTTCACATGTCACAATGCAAGGGAGTACACACTGTATTGCAACTCTACAAAAATACTGCTGATATTCTGTCTACAGCCAAACACCCGTTCAGATAAGGAAACAAACCAATGCTGATGGTACTTCCTAGAAGCCTAGGAATCCACAATATAGTAACACAAACACCAATGAGTCACAGAGAACACAAGAGAACTACTGCCATGCAAAGTGATATTTATGGGGCAAGCTACAGCAACATGTTCTCACTCATTTTCTCTTTCAGCTGATCAGGGGTATGGGATCCAGCCATGGATTATGACCCCATTTGCAAACCCACGCACTGCAGCAGAGCTTGCCTATAATGAGGCACATAGGAGGAGACACACCATATTCAAGAGGACCTTTGGCATCCTGAAGTCAAGATTCGGGTGCCTCAACATCACCGGAGGCAGCCTCCTATACTCGCCTGAAATGGTGTGCAAAATAATTTTGACCTGTGCGATCCTGCACAACGTATGTGTAAGAAGGAACATTCCCCTATGTGAACCCGACCCACAAATGCCTGAAGAGGAGGAAGAGGAGGATGCTGTCCATCAACATGAGGGGGCCATCCAAACACAGCTGCAGGATTGCGTCGGAGACAACATATTGCCCAAAATTTCTTTTAACTGTACTCACCCATCACCACTGTATTACCATATGTAAATAAACACCTATGCTAATCACCATATCATGGTCTGGATAATCATTTTTGCATAACATTATCTCTAACTATCAGAATCAGAGTGGAGCCTCATGGAGCATTGCTGAAATACCGATTAGGACACAGAACATTCCTAAACTAGTTAGATGCGTATGAATGTACAGCCACATTCACTTACACTGTAAATGACATATATCCTGTACATGTCACATTTGAAGGGCAATAGCAGAGGACCACACCTATTTCACACATACATGTTGGCAACATGGTTCATCGCAGCATATGGTTTACAACTAAGACACTATCAGTCAATAATGGAAAAAAATGCCTCCTACATGAGGCAGTGGATGTGCTATTGCATTAGTAACAGGAATGTATGACCAGACCCTTGACAACAGTAAGTGTTACATTACCTATCTTTGCAAGGACTATGTGTGACTAGATTTCCATATAAGCAGCAATGTCAAAGCACAAGTGCCCCAGGTATGACTAGCATTGCTCACATGACATCCCCTGCACATGGCAGCCCATGTCCTAAGTCCTCACACACACATGTTCCCGGTCTCACCCCACCCTTTGTCAGAGGTTCCTGGAATGGTAATATGTGTCTCCAGATAATCCCTCCTCTACACACTCACAGACTCACAATGTAAATCCAGTGTGCTACCCTCATTAGTATGGTATGCCATAGTCATTGTACTTCTGTTTGCATGGACGTCAGGTTAAATAATGCACTGGCTTGTAGTCTCTAAGCCCTGTTATCACCTGTACATTGCTTCCCACGTGAAAGGTACTGTTGGCCATTTGAACTTCAATCTCACCTACAGGACTTGTGAGAGACTGATGCCGCACACACCTGTGAGCACCTCCATGGACACCAGCCATTTGAACATGCACTGCCCTTGCAGCTGCTTGGAACAGCAATGAAGCTGCCATTTCATCCATATCACTTATGCCTTCCAGTATAAATCAACTGTGTAACACAGCCCTTGGGTTAATGTGTTCCTTTCCAAAAACACAGGACAAACACACTTTTCTGTTTCCACTGTGTTGTTCCTCATTTGACCACTCTCAGTCTGACCACTGTGTATTTACCTTGTGAAATGGTTGGAACCTGATTCACCCTGCATCCTGTGAGCCTGACTGGCTCCTGTCTTAGCGTTACCCAAAGGTTCCTTGGGCCTACATTTGTATCATAGTTGCTTTCCCAACCCTCATATTCCTCTTGGGGTATTGTTTCAGGTGGGTCTACAATGCATACTCAAATACATTGTATGGCATAATCAGTTTATTTATTGCAGCATGGGGGGAATTTGTCTCCAAATAGCCGAATCATGGCCTTTCCCTTGTCTGGGTCTCATGTATGCATGAGTGACAATTTGTGACTGTGTACCATGGCTGTATGCATGGATTGGGTATGGTACCTCCAGCACAACAAACAACGTCAGATAATGTGCATGAAATGTCTACACATGTTAGGACCCTGACAGTCCACACGCTGATTCACATTGCTCCCAACATATTGATGGGGCTTTTGTGGTCAATAGCTGTGAGCGTAATCAGCACAAAGGCACTGATGTTACCAGATGCTGTAGGAATTTTAAAGGCCAACCTGTGTACAAATGTTGTCAGGAAACCTGCCAGTATAAGATTCCTGAGACATTAACTTTGTCATCACACCAAGGTTGCCCTGTTGACAGTCTCATAACACGTCTGCAGTGACAGGGTTGGACCATCCCCATATGTGTTCTCAAATCAGCATTGGCTTTCCTTCTGTTGATCTGCGAAGGATACTTTGTAGATGCAGGATATAGCTCCACAGACTCATGACTAGACCTGCACATAACTGTGACAACATAGACCCCAATAAATATATAGGCTAAACATTGGCCCACACACATGAACCAGACACCTCTATGCATTTTACCACTGGAAATATGAGAACACGTGCTGCTTGGTCTGCTGGTCCTCCACTGCCACAGGAGAGACATGGCTCATTTATGTGACTCCAACTGTGGCGTAACATTACAATTGTGTATTATATTAGGGACTCTGTGTCACAAACACGGTACCCACATAGTATGATCCCATGCCTAACTCATGGTGGGTTAACAAACAAGTGCCTAGGAAGTAGTATCCAACATTCCAGGACATGTGATGGCTAAGTTTTGCAACATTGACATGAACAACCGTCTGCTATCTATCCAGTGCATGCTTTGTCATTGGTGGTGTTTATGTTCCAAAAAACCTAGGAAGTGCACACAACAGTTCTTGCTATGTGTATGACTTCCACATGTCCTCTCTCATTTCCACACAGACTTGCATCTGAGGGTTGGACACATTGACTCCACATGCATACCAGCAGATTAGCAAAAATGCATCTTGTGATGTTCACACATTGGGTCAACAACAATAGTAGTAGCCAAATCACACACATTGACCCATAGGCTTTGAGTTATTGTAGTGAGTTGTGTCGCCTTGCTATCCTCTCTTGACGCAAAACATGCCCAAGCTGGCTAATACATAATTGTATTCCACACGTTTGGCCATCTATTGCGTCAGTGATGCGCAAAAATCCGGTATACCAAGTAGAGGATCACGGCCTGCAGTAGTATTATCTGTCACATGTACCCATACACCGTAGTACCCAATGTGGGTGCAATCAGCCTATCTCTGTATTTCCACAACTGTCATGTCCCATTCAAAATGAGAAATTACCCAAACCCTGTTAATGACAGACAATTTGATGCACATGCGTCAAAAAAGATGCACATGTGTCTAAAAATGACGCATATGCGTCAAAATGTGACGCACAATTCCCTGAAACATCCATTGGCCCTGAGCGGTAATTCCCACACTGTCCCCCCGGAAATCTGTTAAGTATAACACATATTTAACAATATGGATGCGGGGTTATTTCTTATCATGTGTGTCAAAAATAAAATGACGCACAGACTGTAAGCGTCATTATATTTTGAGGCGTAACAAGAAAAACACACTGCATTTGAGGCAGGAAGTGATGTAATTGTATATCCTGTTTACAGAATTGGTACAGTGGGTGTACTTTCACTTTCACTTTCACTTTGCAGTCTGTGATATTTCCTGACTCTGTGGCTGTGTATAGACTTGTCTCTTTGTGCATTTTGTGATTTTGTCTCCAGTGTGGTCTTTAAATTGTCTTTTTGTGTATAATTACTGTCTGTGGTATTCTGTCTGAGTGTTTTTGTGGTCAGCTGTGTTGTCAACATTTGTCTTTGTTGTGTTGGGAGTCTGTTGTGGGTAGTGGTAGTTTGGTTATAGTTGGGCTGTGTTTGTAGTTTTTTTGCATTTTCCTGTCCTACTTTCCCTCTATTCTCCTTTGTTCCCCTTTAACCCCTCTTTATTTTTGGTACAATAATGTTGGGTAGGCCTCGTCTTGGCAGGATGGGTGAGGAGGAGCTGGGTGGGTGAATTTGGCTGGTGTGCTACTTCCTACCCTTGATGATAGAGGCAGGTGGTCGTTTGATCCAAGGCTATCACACAGAGACAAGGAGGCTCCGGTGGGCAAAGGTGTTGTACCATCTGCAGAGAATATAGAACACACCGCAAAATAACCACCAGCTGAAGCACCGCTGAGCTGACCTTGTTGCCAGGGAGCAAGATCTGCTGGACCACCTGGGGATTGTAATTGGTGGCCCTGTTGGTGAGTACAAATCAGAGTAATGTGCACGTTTAAATGCTCTGTAGTGACAGTAGCTGATTTGTTCATATTCTGCCAGCAATGTTTTTGAACATGTGGAATGCTAGTGAAACATAAAGGGCCATATTTCGACTTTGTTAGCACCGCAATTGCGACCTGTTTTGAAGCAAGAGCGGCGCAAACTTACAAAATACAATTGTATTTTGGAAGTTAGCGCCACCTTTGTGTCAAACAGCAACACAAATGCAGTGCAAAATATGTATAGAAATGAGCCACAGTTGCCTGTGAAGTATACAACTTTCCTACACATTACCGTCATTTGTTGACGCAACAGATAGACTAACTTTCTAAACACAACAGGAGCATGAAAATTTGTGCTGGCTTCACGTCAATTGATGATGGCAATGTGGCTCAAATATATGTTTCATGTGTGGTTGTTGAGTGTATCAGGAAACGTATTTTTGAAATCCAGAAATTTGTCTGAAATATTGTGTCCCTCAATTGTTTTCAGATACATGTCTGAACTGGATTCTGACACATACGTAACAAGTAATAACTTACCTCAGGTAACATCTTAGACTGATATTTTGAGTTTGTAGTGCCACATTTCAATTAGGGATGGCTGACAAAAGGTATGCACACGGGTTCATATCTCTATGGTTGGTGCAACTCACCATAGCTGTGGCACATCAAATGAAGAAAATGATACAAATTGAGGGCTAACGACTGTCCCTGGCCCTCTGTACATTGTACCTGTGTGTCTAAAATTGGTCTGAGTCACACTGTTTGGGTGATTGGTATGGCAGTCCTCATGGAAAGTGGCTTTGGATGTCTCTCATGGACACACATGATGAGAGGAATACACTCCATGATTTTGTCTGCTCACTAATGAAGGAGCATGTTTGCCACCACATGATAGTTAGGGCCTCTGCATGTGTGCGGATATGTGGGTATCACTCACTGGAGTCCCCGGGTCTGTACATGTTTGCAGTGGTATGTAGGATGCAGTATCATCATGTCTGAGAGGCTTTACTTTCGGAGTTAATATTACACATAGTATTTGTATTTTGAAGTGTTGTACGGTGCACAGACATTGAGCACATTTCTCCCTTCCATGCCTTACAGGTGGACCTGCACCCTACACTATTGGAGAGGTGGCTCGATTTGCGGACCCAGACATCTCCAGTAAGTGTTGATATTTCTGTTCTGTGTTGTGTTTGCTGATGATGTGTGATTGACTCCTGTGTGTTGGACACATAGCAAGGTGTGATGCGCTGTTCAATCATCTGTTTTGTTCCTTGAGTGGAGTATCATTTTATCACCATCTTTGAGTTGGCCAATCCTTTCCTATTGGCATTTTTTGGGATTCTAGGTCAGTCCTGTAGGCACGGCAATGTGAATAGGGATGAGTTATCTGGATAAAACTTGAAATCAGAAAATGTAGCAGTGGACCATATTAGTTAATTAGTCAGCAAGTCAGACCCTGATTTTCACAGAATAGAGATGCCAAAGTCTTACCCACAGACTTCAGCTTCCATATTCACTAATGAACATGTTGGACTGTATGTTTAACTTCCTAGCAGCATGTAGCTCCACATGTTGTGCTACAAGTATGAGGCACTTGAGTACAATGGCCTAGGTGTGCATGCAGCTCATGGCCAGAAGTGTGATTGCATCTATCTGTTTATTGTAAGTCATGGCTTACTGGTAGGAAATGATGTAGACAATGGTCTGCATTTCCAAAGATAAGTGTTGATGGGATTGTCCAAGGTTTGGGTGTATCCTATTTGGAGTTCCTCCTTACCTGTGGTGCGTTGGCCAAACACATGTACAGCTTTCCAAAGCTTCCTGGTTGTCCATGTTCTTAGAAATGATTAGTTACTTGTCCCCCCCCCCCAGACACAGGCTTAGGGTTGTGAATAGTGTACCTAGGACTGATGATCCAAGTTTGGTACACAGACATGTAAATCAGTAAATCACTTGTCCAAAGCTAGGATACCCACTCATGATTAGCACTTGCATTCTATACTGGGAAGTCCATTTAAAACTCCCAGATCTTGTGGCCCTAGATTGCCATCCAGAACATAGAAATGTGTTGGCCTGTCAGTGGTGGAGGATATGCAGCATGATTTTTACCTGACAACTGGCAGAACTATGATGCCAACGTCATTCCAGTTGTTACCCATCTTGTAGGGTTTGGATGTGCTATTTGATGATAGGACATTTGTAGGCTGGCTTGCCATGTACTTGCTCAGGGACTATCAGTAATCTGCATGATGATATGGGGTGTTACATGTACATTAGATGTATTGTATGATTTACTTCTTGAGCTATTTCACACAATTCAGTACCTAATGTTTGGTTTTCCATTTGTCTTAACAGCAGCCAATATGACTCCCATCCAGCTTCGAGAGTTTCAACGCAGGGCAATGCGTTACCGCCACATTCTGGATGTGGAGTCTGGGTACCACAACATGGCAAGACGATATCGCCATGAGAGAGCCTCCAGAGTGTGGAGGGCATTTGCACAAGGGGTCCCTTCCATGTCCACCACAGCCACCACCACCACCACCACCACCACTACCACCCAGGTGGCACCAACAGCAGCTGGGACCTTTGCTGAACCATCTATAGCAACAGCTCCAGGACCAGTCACAGCATCACCTGCACCTCAGCCTACAGACATGGCACCGACAAGGGCCCATACTTTATCGACTGGCACCCAGACCACCCCTGCTGCAGCCATAGACCCTGCAGCTTTTGCACAGATGCAAAGGAACTTGGACCGTGTCCTACGGAAAATGACCAGACTTCAGCAGGAGGTGGCACAAGTTAACCGGAGGGTGCGTGCCGTTAAAAAGACCCTGAAGAGGGCCAACTTGTAGGCTTCTACTCCGACATGATTTCCCTCGCCTCCCTCCTATTTCCTGGTTCTTTAACTTAGGGGGTTTAGGGGGCTTAGTATTAGGTTAGTATAGGCTGTTAGTTTAGTTAGTATTAGTTTTCGTATTTTTTTCAACTGTTTTTTATTATGTGTTTGGGCAATGTTGGGGTTTTGGGGCCAGATGTAGCAAATAAAATATTTGCGAGTTGCAAAGTGCGAGTCTATGCGACTCGCAATTTGCAACTCGCAAATTGGTATGCAGTACGGTGTCTCAGACACCGACTGCAACTCGCTATGGGGTCGCAATGACCCACCTCATCAATATTCATGAGGTGGGTCGTAAATTGCGGCCCCATAGCGAGTATAGGCACTCGCAAACATGGAGGCCTGCTGTCGTCAGCAGACCTCCATGTTCGTGACTGCTTTCAATAAAGCAGTTTTTTTTTTTTAAGTGTAGCCCGTTTTCCTTAAAGGAAAACCAGCTGCACTTAAAAAAAAAAATGAAACCTTTAGTTTCGGTTATTTTTCAGGGCAGGTAGTGGTCCCTTGGACCACTACCTACCCTGAAAAAATATTTTTGGGTCCATTCACAAAGTGGAAGGGGTCCCATGGGGACCCCTTCCAATTTGCGAGCGGGTTACCATCCACTTGAAGTGGATGGTAAGTGCGACACCATTTGCGACCGCGTACGCGGTCGCAAATGGTATTGCATACCACTCAGACTCGCAAATAGGAAGGGAACACCCCTTCCTATTTGCGATTCCGAAATGCATATTGCGAGTCGGTACCGACTCGCAATATGCATTTCTGCATTGGGAAACGCGTTTAGCGACTCGCAAGCGGCAATTTTTGCCGTTTGCGAGTCGCTAAACGTTCCCTACATCTGGCCCCCGGTGTTTTCAAAAATGAAAAAATATATATATTTTTAAAAATATACAAAAAAAAATGTCTTTGTTTAGTATAAGATAGTTTGTGTTTAGGTTAGTATCTGTTGTTCTCCATGTGTCCCGTCTTATGAGGGGGTTGATGTTTAGTTTGTTTAGTTAAGTGTGATAAGTAAGTTTAGCTTAGGTTAGTTAGGGACAGTTGTGGGTAATGTGTAGTTAGAGTAGAATAGGTTAGGTTAGGTGTTTCCCCTGGTTTTAGCTTCTGTTTTCACTGTTTAATAAATATCTAAGTAACCCTTTACAGTATGTGTCACATGCTTGTAGATCAGGTCCTTGCCATGAGTGAACAGTGTCTCTTTGGTAGTTGAGTTTGTGTCCAATGCTGCAACCATATCCCAACTGAGCTGTTACATTGGCAGCTACACCAAAGCTACTTAGCTAAGATTCTGCCATCCATTGCACCCACCACTCACAGTTACTATGGATCCCAAAGTGTGGTTATTTTGTGCTGTATGTTTTCAATGTCGCATACTTTGCTACCACATTTGGTATTGGGGACACTGTGTAAAGTCTGCCTGCAGCCTGATGTCCCAGCAAATCCTCACAAGGTGAGTGGTAGTATGCTCTCATGTAGTATGGTATACATAACTCACACCTATCATTTGTTACAATGTTCAGCCTGGTGAATTATTTGTATGGAAACTCATGCACATCCCTTCATGCTGGTTGGTGTGTGTTAGGTTAAATTTGGCAAATATGTCACATACGTAAGTTTTGACTTTCAGTAACATTAGAAGGGACTTTTTTCTGGCTTAGACATCCCTTGAGGAGGCGTTATTCTGTACAACACAGCATTTTGGTGCATAGTTTATATTTTGCTCTGAAATAACCCTCAGGGAGGGCAGATGATGGTACAATCCATGCCACTGTGCATAGTTATCAGCCAAGAATCGTTCAGGTCAGGTGTCTAGGCAATCAATGCTCATTCACCTCAGGTTAACATTACTGATGGACATCACGGTTGATGTGTCACATTACACAGAGACAAAGTTGTTGTGTAAGTGCTATTTATTTAAAAGTGCTGTAGTGCTATATGTACATTGTCCATGATTGTGAGTCCATTAGTGTGACATCTTTCATTGTGATGCTACACAAGTGCAAAAGGACATGTCATTGGACATGCTGGGGTGAAGTGTCAGACAGTGCAGCGGGACAGGATTTGCCAATCAGTTGGTGAGAGACATTCACAGGGCAGGCTGACAAGATAAACAGTGGGTTGAAGAACAGTGCTTGAGTACAGTTGTTGCAAGACTGGCATGTTACAAAGCACAGGACCTTGGTAATAGGTGGCCATGTGGCAGGAACTAGTGCTACCGGGTACTCTTATGGGTGAAGGTGGTCTGCTCCACGTCTTCATCTTCTGATGAGTGTGTTGTTTCCTCTGCCCTTGGTGGTGGTGTTTGTGAAGGGGCAACACACACCTCAGTGTTTGAAGACGTGGAGTCAGACATCCTGGTAGCTGCGAATTGTGGGGGTCTTAAGGGCAGTACTGCAGCAAGGAGGAGCTGCTGGTTCTTAAGAATAGCAGCCACATCACGGTGGTAGGCAGCCAGGTCGGCCCTGAGGGGTTCAATATTGCATTTGTGCACGCGTTGACAGGATTGTTGTTGTAGGTGTTGGGTCAACTCTATTACAGCTGTGCTGATTTCCTTCAACCATTTTTCAACTTCCTGCATGATTGTTGTTCGCCCTTACATAGCTGCTGCCTGTTCTTCAGTTGACATCATGCACAAACGCACCCCCTCTAGGCTGGCTACCATAGTTTGCATCCCCACCCGCACCTCCTTGGCCAGCTCCCGCTGTACTCCAACTACAGCTGCTCAAAGCTGGTGCCAGGGTCGTCAGAGTCCTCAGCTGTGTAGGAGCTGGCTGGTCGTACAATTGGGGTGGTGGGTGGGTCTTCTGTGATGGCTGCTGTATCTGTGCTCCTCCTTGTGACTGAAGGTGGGCTCTGGAGGGTTTCAAGGACATCTTGGAGGGTCTGCTGGCTGATGTTTGTCAGCTCGTCATCCATGTCATCAGGGAAGTCCAGGACAGGCATCTCTGCAGGTGAGCCATCGTCCTCTGCAATGAGGTACGGTAAAATTAGTGTGTCTGTGTTGTGGGCTTTGTAGTGTGACATGCCTGCCTTCTGATTATTTTAACATTGTGTTCTTGGTTCCTTTTCATTGTTCCTGTCTTTCATATTAGCATTCTCCCAGGCTTATGCCCCACCTGCATGTCACATGTATTGTGGTCAGTTTGTGGACTTGTCTGCATCACATCCTATAGGTGTTGGTTCTGGCCAGATTGTGAATTGCCACCTTCTTGTCCTACTCAACCCTTCGTCTACTTCCATTCTCTTGGTGAGGCCTTTCACTGGCTGTGGGTGCTCTGATGGCATAAGCACCACACTTATCAATCTGGACCTGCCCCAGTCTCTGATCATTCACATCCACCTATATGTTGTTGAGATGTAGCATATACTATGTCTAGCTTTGTTATGGCACAATATGGATGTCAGCATTGGTAAAGTGTACTGCTGATGTTGGGGAATGTGTGGTACATTGGATTGCACTGATAGTCGTAGCAGTGTTCTATTTCTGCCTCTGACTGTGCAGGTATATTTCTGTAACCAGTTACATGTGTCCTCCCCCTCAATGCTGTTGTCTGAGCAGTATGACATTTGGGATGTTGCATGGTGTCATTGGAACTATTGTGACCCAGGCACAGGGTGGACCATGATATATGCAGCATGGGTATAATATGAGTGCTGTGTACCTCCTAATGTTAATGACAATGGCTGATGTTTGTAGCAACTTTGGGCAATCACATTTGACAGGATTGGAATATTTGTCTAGATTTCAGTGGATTGATAAAGTTGTCATCCTGAACCCTCTAATTTGGGTGGGTTTGATCCCTGGGGACGTTACTGCCATTAGCTACTTGACCTGCACACACAGCAGAGGTGGTAGTGGCAACTGTTGTCAATGTTACATTCCACTTGCAGCTATGGCCAGAGGTTGTTAATTGGGCCCTAGTTACTGTAGGGAGAATACTGGCTGACGTGTGACGGGCTGCCAGTTTTACGTTGTACCCTGTCCTCCTGGCCTGGCTTTACCTTTGCAACATCCTTGGCATGGCAGCATACCCCCATGCAAAGGTTGTTGGTGTTGTGTAGTAGTGTGCCCCAGGTTTCCTCAGAATGGGTCATGCCCGGTGCTGTGCCCCTTTACCCATTCCACTCCCTGACTATCATGACTTACATGCATTTTTTAGTAGGTATGTTCACCCCCCCGCTTACAGCTAACATTTGTGCATTTTAATTCCCCATGCGACTTACCCTGCATGTGCGATGTCTCCTGGTAGTCTGCGCTGCCCTGTCCTTGAATCCCTGTGATGATCTCCCCAGGGATGAAGGCTGCGACCATCTCCTCCATGTGGTCCAGGGCCTCCTGGTGTGCTAGAATCCCACCTCCAGTCTGCAGTGCTGCCTTCCTGTTCCTGGCCATCTTTTCCTTGGTCCTGCACTTGCAGTCATGCCAGCGTTTCTTGCACTCGATGACTGTTCTGCGTAGTTCTACCACACTGTTGATCTTGTCAACAATTTGTTGCCATATTGCCTCTCTCCTACTGATTGGCAACTTTGAGGTGACAAACAGATGGTGCTGGTGTTCCGTCACCTCTTTAACCAGAATTTCCTGCTCCTCTGCACTGAAGCGACACTTTATTTTCTTCTTCTCCCTGTCCTGGGTCTTGTGGGGATCCTCCTGGCTGGTTCCTGGTCTGTTGTCATCTTCATGGGGTCTGTGCAAGCATCTGGGATCCATTTTGGCTCTCCTATGCACATTTTGCAGTGTTTGCGGCGATTTTTGATGCAATTGCATCAAAAAAGGGTGCGTATCCAGTTTGCGACATCGTAAACCGGCTCACAGTCATTTTCGCAGTCTTAACGTCGTTTTCCTTTATGACGTGACACAGTGGTTTGAGTTAAAAAAAATGACTCACACCTGTGGTTTGCGCCGCCGTGCGCAAAGTATAAATTTTACGCCCACATGGCGCAAATAAATGCCATTAGCTGGCGGTAATATGTTTGACGCAAAACTGCGTCGGCGCAGTCTTGCGTCAAAAAGTATAAATATGGGCCTGAGTGTTTCTGGGGTACATCTCCTTAGCAATTAAAGATATTTGTTGTTGGTCCCAGGGGGTTTTAAATAAAACAAGGTATGAGGTGTTCAGAGTTACAGAGCGACTGCTCTTACCCTTGTAAAACAAGTTCTGCACAATGTGGCATAGCTTAGATTACGGTGGTGTGAATATTGAGTAAAAGCTTTTTCTATCTGGGGATGATCCATGCCCGCGCGCATGAGATCATCTACACTCACCATGTTTAAAGGTGTGTAGGTAACAGTTCATCGTCATTGAGATTACTAGGTATGCCTTCTATAAATTTTATGGTTTTGCATAAAGATCTTGCCAGCATGAATAAAGCCATACAATTTTGTTTCGGGATAAAACATTGGGAGCATTTTTCAACAACTTCTTTATAAAATAATTTTTACCACAATTTGAGGGACCTGCTAGAATGAGGGAGAATGGATGTTGCAAGCAGGTGTCCATAGTCTTGGGGATTTGAGAGTCTAATGCACCTTTAATAACCATATGGTAGAGTTTTGTAGTCCTCAGTTAGGACCCTTTTATCAAACACTACACGTAAGGTTTTATGTGAAGGTTGGGTTGTGATTTCCCACCTCTTTTTGAACCGCACTATGCTAGGTTGCTGTACAACAAATGTTTTATTATTTTCATGTGTGTCAGACATAGCTTATACTTTTACCAGATTCTTAAGACTGTCAAAATTGATTTTGACTGTATTGTTCACATTTAAGGTGATACCTTTTAGTTTCATGCACACTGTATTGTTTGAGGTTTTTTACGAATAGGTTTTGGATCCGGATGAGGTGAACTCCACTATGTGCTCGCCCTTTTGAAGTTCCCTGGTCAAATCACCTAGATAATCACCCAATGGTGGGTCTTTATCACCTACTTTACTCACAAATATAACAGAGCATGTATTATGATATAGACACTGGTCCTGCAGTTTATCCAGCACTCTTTAAAGCTCTAAACGGGCGTGAGCGGTTGTGAAACCTGCTCTGAAAATGTTTATACTTTTGTACTCTTTAGTGTACTTCCAACACAGAGCTGTGGTCTCATCATCAATGAACTCAAAACTGAACACCTCATAACACGGGGCAAAAAGGTACTTAAACAACTAATCAGGATCTGTTATTATGGCCAATTTGACAAGTTTGTATGCTGTGCGAAAGTTCCCCATAAGGAGTTTAGACAGTTTGGCTAACTATGGACGGGCAGGGTTGACCTTGATGAATTCAGGTCTCAAGCGTATACCCTCGGGAGTGTAGTAGTCATCTATGTACTTTTGCTTAGAGGCCTCATTAACACACCACTTTGTAAACCCTGAAGCCTCCTGTTTGTCTCTAAGAAACAGGTTGATTTGTTAGAAAAGAGTTGTGTTGTCGTCCTTTCAAAGTGCCATATTTCCACTATTTTATCAAGGAGGTATCTTTTCTCTATGACCTTTTGTACCTCAATGCTACACCACGTACTTATCAGCATCCTTTGCTCTTCACTGTGTCTACACACGCTAGTCTCTTTACTTTCAGCGCACATACGCATGTCCACCGCATAGAACATTAGCTTACCGTTGATGGGAAGTAAATATGGCGAGGTGGGTAGATTTAGCACTTAATGAGCCCAAAGAATTCGCCAATTGGTTTAAAGTCACAGTAAATGATGGTGGGATGGCCTACAGGGTATAACT
Source organism: Pleurodeles waltl (assembly GCF_031143425.1). NCBI lineage: Eukaryota > Metazoa > Chordata > Amphibia > Caudata > Salamandridae > Pleurodeles > Pleurodeles waltl. The sequence continues at coordinate 859,174,551 of NC_090448.1, read as the reverse complement.
TTTGTTTCTTCACAAATGGATACAGACTTGTGAAATCATAAGATTGCATTTTCTCACCCTCACCCACAGCTATGTACAGCTGTATAGCGTTTGTACACCTCCAAAATAAGGTGTTGTGGGGCTTCATAGGCTTGGTTAACTGGAGACTCTTAATTAAAGACACAAGCTCAGCATTAGTTGTTAGCTTATCTAACCATTCATGCTCCTAAAGGGTTCTCATAACAAAGCTGCAGTTTTTATCATATTGTACCTTCATCAGAGTACAACGGTGTAAGTGCTCAAACTTGGTGCCCAGTAGCCTGTGAAACCTATGGGGTGTGTAACAGAGAGGACAACTGTGTTAAAAACACCCACGGTATTCAAAGGCCATTGGCACACCATTAATTATGGCATAACAGTCAAGATAATAAGGCCCCATGCGGTATTCGCAAAAACAACAAGTGATGGACGGAATGCTGAACATTGTCAAACATTCACCCCCAGTCACAGATCTGGGTTTAATCCATCGTTTTTTTGCTGCCCATGCCATTCCAGTTTGGACCCAGCCATATGCAAATCAGTCTTGACCCTGTTCCCCATGGGAACAGTCCAGCCCGAACTGATAGGCCAGGTCTTCCCTGGACTGGAAACAAGCATCCTGGGACCGGTTTCGGGGTTTCACCCCTCATCAGCCAGGCTAGCTTGAATCCAGTGGCATGGGAAGCACGGGACCCACGTCTGGGCATACCCTTCCCACTTAGGGCGACAAATGCAAAAACAACAAGTGATGGACGGAATGCTGAACATTGTCAAACATTCACCCCCAGTCACAGATCTGGGTTTAATCCATCGTTTTTTTGCTGCCCATGCCATTCCAGTTTGGACCCAGCCATATGCAAATCAGTCTTGACCCTGTTCCCCATGGGAACAGTCCAGCCCGAACTGCTAGGCCAGGTCTTCCCTGGACTGGAAACAAGCATCCTGGGACCGGTTTCGGGGTTTCACCCCTCATCAGCCAGGCTAGCTTGAATCCAGTGGCATGGGAAGCACGGTATTCACCACCCTGGATAGAGGGGGTTGAATAACGCTTCTGTTTACCATTACAGAGGTCTGGCGGTACTAGGGCGATGCTATACGGTTTCAAAAACATGTGCTTGTAGATAGACAAACACATTGAAGCCAGCATGATATTTTGTAAAGGGTCTATGTATTCTACAGTCTTTGTCATATGGAGTGTGTTGCACCTCAAAACCTTCACCTGTTTGGTCATTTCCACCACTACATCTTTGAAAAGGTTGTAGGCTTTTTGTAAGATCAGTATATCGGTCTGACATTACGCTTTCAAATCGGTTTGAAAATGAAAGTTATTTTCATGGTTGTCACTGTATAATTGTAGAAAGCTCTCTTTCTCAGCAGGCATCATATATTCGACACCATAGCTGGCGGGCGGAGGCATGGGAACCTCATAATTCTGGTTGGCCAAGGTGTTGAAAAAGTGGGGGCAATAACCTTTACAACCTAGGAAACTGAAGGCTTTGGAAATTTACTCAATTTCATGGGTAGAAGATTTAGGGTATCAATGAACCTTATTTGAAAAGGCTCCACCTTCTACAGCTTCAGTTTGGAGCCCTGGGTTATGAGTTCTACACCCATCTTTTCACCAAAAGTGGTGAGAAAGTCGTTCACAGTTGTCATCAGCAGTTAGATGATGAGCATAAATATAATTATGAAGCAGAAAACAATTGGCCCCAAGGGGGAAGTGTATGCCTTGACTCCTATGGCATTAATTCAAGCACTTATTGAAAAAAACCTTTTTGACTAAATGTGGTTTTCTTAAATTAATTCATATCATTTTTTATTCAGTAGTTTCGAAATAACCTGTCAATTAAAAACAGATTTAGGTACTCCTATAGTGACAGAAAAGTGAAAACGAGTAATGTGATATATATAGTGCTGAAGGTTTACATACAATATGTAAAAAAATGTGGTTAAAACAATCAGTGATCTTCCAGAAGACCCCTTCAATCCAGGTGTCTCAAAGTCACCATTTAGCTCCCCATTAATCCACATCAAACCATATCTGTCGACGTTTCAACCCAGCATATGAACACAAATCAAAGACCGGTCCTCATCAGGACTGCTATTCTTTATGACGGTGGCACCTAAAGTAAATAAAAAATCCTTCCTTTAATCGTTTTGTGGGAATGACTAACTGAGATTTAAAGATCCCATCTCACTTAATGACTGTTTACTTACCCACTAGCCAGTTAATTTTGAATGACCATTTCTTTAAACTGTTTCTTATTAGCAGCTATTCATGATCAAATACTGTTGTTACTCTTATTAAAAGAAACAAGCAACCATTATATAACTTCTGTTATCTGGGTATCAAATCCCTTCTTCCCTTATTCCTTAATAATGCCAACAGGTTTTTAATCTAACTATGGAATCCATACTGTGCAATCTGCATCTCTGCAATGTATTTTTACTATTTAATACTGCTCATTAACTTACCAATATTAATGTTTGTTCCTGAACAAGGTCAAATGAAACAATTCCTCTGTTCCTATATAGTCACTTCTTATTCAGTGCTGCTTCAAAATATCCTGAAAAATGGGGTAAACATTGTAAAACCCCTAATACATATATTACATTTACAAGGAGGATTCTGATGTATAACTAAAAGCCCCAGTACACAACTTAATTGTTTCAGTGAGACGGAGGATGCCAACTTGCATCTCTCCGATTCTGCCGAAACTGCCTCCCTAAGTAGATTCAGGCCGTACGTAACGTGCACGCCATGCCCTTGGAGTGCCCTTCAGTGTTCCAAAGAAGATTAAAAGGAACCTAATTCTCGAATGAAATCCACTCAGAGGACATGGAGCCCTCTCAGCATGGACAGCATGAATTGCTTGACTGAAAAGGTTTCCATGTTGAAAAACATTAATGAAATTGATTGAGTGTTAATAAACATAACAATCATATGGAAAAAAGTAAATAATAAATACAGTTATTTGGGAAAAGTAACAATTGTATGGATAAAAATAAATCATAATCGCAGTTATGTGGGAAAAATGTGAATACATCCATGTTGTAGTAGAACATGGTACATAATTTTGACACAAAAGTTTTTTCAAAAGCAATAGCATTTGGCCATACAGTATTAAAACTGTTGGATGAATGATGATCTTAATTGTTTCAGGAGAAATGCATTATCTCAGATAATTCCATGTTGAGCGAAAAGGTGGTGCATAGTTTCTTCATGTGAGTTATTTGAAAAAGCAATAGCAATGAGCCCACTTCCGACTGTTGAAGCCTGTCTCCAATCTTCCAATGTATGGAGTCCATTAGTTATTATTCTGCATTTCTCCATCCAGTAGGGTTCTCGTTTGGTGAGGAGATTATTCTTATCTCCTCCTCTCGGTCCAACTGTACATTGTCCAATAACTTGCCTATTCATATCTTCACTATTATGTTGATGTTCCTGAAAGTACTCTACCAAGGGTGCTCCCACAGTTTTGCATTTAATTCTCCTCTTATGATGTAGGATTCTGCACTTTATTTTCTGTGTGGTCTTGCCTATGTTCATTAAGTTACATAGACACCAAATTGCATGGATAACATCTTGTGTATTTCAATTACTGAAAGTAGTGAGATTAAACAAATTTATTGTAACGGAACACATTTGTGTTAAGACTAGATTTGCATGCTGAACATTGCCCGCATTTGTAATAGCCCACTACCACTGGGAGGCCCCATAGTGTGTTACTAGGTGTTTACTATGATTGGGGTAGAGCCTCCCTCACTAATGCCCCCTTCTCATTTTTTCCTTTTTTGAAAGAGAATAGAGGGATTTGCTTCTCAGTGAGATGTTCCTTAACAAGTTCCCATTGAAGTTTGATGACCTTTTTAATATCGTTGCTAGCCAGACTAAGGCCCTCATCATGACATTGGCAGTAAAAACTGCTATCCCCCACGCTGACCGGCACCATCATACCGCCGTGGTGGCAAATATCTGTTCAGCATATTACGACACACATACCAAACCGACAGAATACAGCCACATACACAAATCCGCCAGACCAAAGGTCAGTGGTAAACTCTCAGTCCCAGCACCCGTAACATTACACCAACAGAACAACGCCCACCACATCATGACCCACAAATCACCATGGCAGACAATCAAATGCGGTAAACCATTGGCGGTACACACCACTGCGCTCAGAATGAACACCCAAATACTAAACTACACAACGTTGGCCAATTCAAACAACACACACCTGGCACTCTAACACACACCACATCCACCCACTCACACCACTTAAAAAAAACACACACACACATTACCCACAACCATTTACAAATATAAATCATTGCCACCAGACAGACATCAAGACCACTGCGACAAATACACACACAGCCATATATCCCTCACACACTCCACTATGCACACCCAATCACACCACCCAACACCCACATACTTACATACATCACACAACACCCATGGACCCACACAGGCACCCCCGTTTCAAGGGGAGGAGTTGTGGGTCATGGTGGAGGAAATAGTCAGGGTAGAGCCACAGCTGTTTGGAGTACAGGTACAGCAGATATCCATTGCAAGGAAGATGGAGCTACGGAGGAGAATCGTGGACAGGGTGAATGCCGTGTGACAGCATCCAAGAACAAGGCATGACATCAGGAAGAGGTGGAACGACTTACAGGGGAAGGTGCATTCCGTGGCAGCAAGGCACCAGCTCGCCATACAGAGGACTAGCAGTGGACCCCACCTCCTCCCCCATAGCTCACAGCATGGGAGGAGCAAGTCTTTGCATTACTGCATCCTGAGGGACTCGCTGGAGTAGCCAGAGGACTGGACACTGGTAAGTCAACATTTACCACTTATCACCCCCAATACCTGCATGCCATCACACCCCCTCACTCTCACTCCCATCACTCCACTCTATCCCACACATTGCACCTCCACACGACTAGCTACAATGCCCAGCCCTGCATGCCATACCAATGCATGGACAGCCCTCCCAGCCCTGCATGGACACACATGACCAAACATGCACAGCATAGGGAAACTAACAATCCCACAATGCATCACCATACACAATCAAATGTGGCAGGGCAAAAGCAACCATAGAGGGGAAGATAGGGATGTACAACATGTCACAGGCATGAAGCATAACACATCACTTACATCCCCATAGGTGCCCCAGCCGATCTCAGTAGGGAGGAGGTACCACGACTATCCAGTCCCCCAACAGAAGATGGCCCCAGTGATGACAGTAACTCTGGACTCCAGGATCTGGATCAACAACGTGGCCCATCAGGGACCATTGTACAGTCGGTCACCCCAGCCCACTCACAGTCTACCACAGATCCTCCCCCATCAGTTACCAACACAACAGCACCCACCCAGCGTACCCACACCTCTGTCCCCAGGACAGGTCAATCAGTAGTGTGCCCACCTGTACAGGGACCGAAGTCCACACCTCATACCCAAGACAATCAGGGACCTGGGGTCAGTGGCAGTGGGCACACCGTTCAGGGGACAGGGGCACAGGACAACGGAGACACTGGGAGGACCGCCGTGCACCAGGGGAAGGACAGACCCAGGGAACCGAATCTCCAGGAGGCACTCACCAATGTCCTGGGTGCCTACCAACAATCCCAGGACACAATGGGCCAGATCCTGAACAACATGCAGGAGAACTGCAGGAGGAACACCACCAGGAGCTCAGGGAGGACTTGTGGGTCCTCAACACCACCTTGATCTCCATAGCAGGGGTGCTGGCAGATATGGCCAACATCATGAGGGAATGGACTGCACAGCAGAGGGCCCCTACCACTAGCCAGTCTATTGACCAGCCCTCCACTTCAGCTGCAGCTAGTGGACAGGAGGCCCTGCCACAGGAACCACAGGCCACCAGCACCCCTCCCCCTGCAGAAGGTGAACTACCCTGCAAACATTTCCTACAAACCAGACAGAAGCCAGAGACACTTGCCAAGACCAAGACCACCACCAGGAAATGAGACTCTCCTGAGTGTCCCCCTTGTGTTCCACCCTGTCACCTTGTCCACTTTGAACTGCCATTGCTCACCTTCCTATGCCCCATGGACACTGGACCTGTGCTACAAACTGACTGGAACAATCCCCTGGACTTTCCTCCACCATAACCCCATTCCATAGCACTTTACCCTCAATTTTATAGCACTACAATAAACACCCTTGGACACAATTTGAGTGTCACTGTTTTATGTGTCTTAAATGTGCCTTTGTGGGAACAGTCACAACGAGTGCAAATAACCTAGACACTGTGATAGCTAACAATGACGTGGAACTGTCTGTAGTGATCACATCAGGACAATGTTGTCATATCACCAACATCTGGAAAATGAGAAGCCATAGGTGACAGTAAGTTGAGATGCAAAGGAAGTGAATGCCATCATGCCACAGGCACACAGATAAATCAATAGTCAGAGTAATGTTCAGTTCCACTGTCTCACCTGTTTGTCATTGGAAGTATTGCTGTATAAATGATGTTCTGTTGGCCTCATCCTCTGCCTCCTCATCCTGACTGTCCTCAGGGTCCACTGCTGCCACAGGGTCATCTCCAATCCCCTCCTCCTTGAGAAAAGGCACATGTCGCCTGAGAGCTAGGTTGCGCAACATGCAGCATGCCACTACTATCTGGCAGACCTTTCCGGGTGAGTAGCACAGGGATCCACCTGTCAGATGGAGGCACCTGAACCTGGCCTTCAGGAGGCTGAAGGTCTGCTCGATTATTTCTCTGGTTCACCCATGTGCCTCATTATAATAGTCCTCAGCCCCTGTCCTGGCATTCCTCACAGGGGTCAGCAGTCACAACAGGTTTGGGTAGCCAGAGTCACCTGCAAGAATTGAGGGACAACATTTAGCCTTACACAATCCTATGGGGAGAACACCTGAAAGCATACACTGACATACGGTGAGTTGGGGATATGGCTCACCTATTAGCTACACCCTGTGCCTCTGCAGTTTGGCCATCACATTTGGGATGCTGATATTCCTGAGGGCGTAGGCATCATGCACTGACCAAGGATACTTGGCAGTGTCGTGGGAGTTTTACTGGTCCAGCAGGCAAACCATTTGCACATTCAGTGAGTGGAAACTCATATGATTCCGAAACACCTGTTCATTCTGGCGGGAGGGGGGACTAACGCAATATGTGTACCGTCAATCGCAACAATTTTATTGGGAATATGGCCCATTTCATAGAATCCTGCCTTTACAGTGGCCAAATCTTCCACCTGGGGTAAAGCAATGAAGCTGCATATGTGTTTCAGCAGGGCACACAAGACCCTTGCCAGCACAATAGAAAACACTGAATGTGACATTCCAGCTGCCAAGCCCACTGTCACTTCGAAAGAACCAGTTGCCAGGAAATGGAGCACTGATAGCACTTGCACAAGAAGGGGGATCCCAGTGGGATTACGGATAGCTGATATCAGGTCAGCTCCAATTGAGCAGACAGCTCTGTGATTGTAGCCCTGGCCAGTCTATAGGTGAGTATTATGTGCCTGTCCTCCAGTGTAGCCAAGTCCACAAGGGGTCTGTACATGGGGGTTCATCTTCTCCTCCCATTCATCCGCAGTGGTAGGTACCTAAGGGACACAAGAGTGAGTAGGCTGTCGCAATTTGAACAGTGGAACCACAACCTCAGTGTACATGTTGCATTTATGTGATGGGACAGTAGGAATGACAGGTATGTTCAAATCTAGGCAGTGACACCTTAAAGGTTAATATGAGGGTTGTCCATCACCATGACATGGCGACCGCCTGTCCTGTATGTAGGGACAGGTTGAAGTGAGGTAACTTCGCTGACGCTGGGTATCGTGGTGGAAGGCAGTCTTGCACCACCGTGCAATTCCTTATTGGATAATATGGGGCTCTATGGAGTACTGTGGCCAATGGGGAACTGCGCTAGCAGTGACGGTATACACTGCGGCGGGCATGACCACCATTTTCTATCTGATTCCTCACTTGTTTCCTGACCTTCAACAGGAGAACACCTACACTGCGTGTGCTGCTGTGACCTGTGTCTGGAACCTACCATGGCCCGTGCGACCGGGGAAAGGGCCCCTGACTTCACTTCAGAGTAATTGAAGTGATTGGTGGATGGGGTCCTACCCCAGTACGGGCTGCGCTATGGGCCTCCAGACCAACAGGTGAGTACACCCTGGGCACGATGCATGTGGAAACGGTGCATGGAGATGTGTGTGTAAGCATCGTGTCATGGGGTGATGTCATGTGGTGGTGTACATGGTGTGCGCCGACCGATGTGTGTGCAAATGGTGAAGGAAACAGGATTGGTGGGCCACATCTGTGACAGGCTGGAATGTATGTGTAATGATGTCCTCCCATCTGTATCGCTTCTGCAGGTCAGCACCCATGAAAAGAAGGGATTATGGCATGCCATCGCCAAGGACGTGCAGACCCAGGTGGTCTATGGCAGGCAGAGCACCCACTGTCGGAAAAGGTGGAAGGACCTGAGATGCTGGGCACGGAAGACCGCGGAGGCCCAGCTGGGGATGGCCTCCCAACCAGGAAGGGGTGCCCATTGGAACCTGAACCCACAGATGGTCTGCATACTGCTGGTGGCCTACCCAGAGCTGGATAGGCGCTTGAGGGCAACTCAGCAGCCACAAGGGGGTGAGTACAGTGGGCATTACTACAATAATTGGTAGGAGGCATGGGATCCGGGAGGTTGGTGTCAGTTAGTGGGTGCCCCTTAATGCCAGGCCAGACATTGCAGTGTGATCCAGCTCCAGGATAATGGTTGAAAGGGAAAACAAGGTAACCTAGTTAGGTTGCATTCCATTTCAGACAGGGCTTGGTAGGTCCCAGGAGGAGTGCAGTTGGCAGTTTTTGGCCCTCAACGTGCTGTGGCATCTAGCCAAGTCAATGGCAGTGCAACGCATAGTGCTCAATCCTTATCCCTGTGTGTGACGGTGCTGTGTATGCCAACAGTAGTGTTGGTGCAGTTATTGACTCAGTGTTCTCCTTCTCTGTCCCCCCTTATCTTCTGTCATCCTGTCCATGTGTGCATTAGCATTATCTGGCGGAGGAGCAGGGGCACCGGCGAGAGAGGGAGCTACATCCCACTGGACCCAGGAGGCAGAGTCCACTGACGCAGAGGGAACCAGTGGGACGGTGGGCGAGGGGAGAACTATGGTGGAGACAGGAGGTGACATCACAGACTCAGATACCGCCTCCGATAGGAGCTACCTGATGGTGGCGGACACATCTGTGACCACCCCAGCTACAGGTACAGCCGCCATTCACTGTACCTACACCACCCTCCTGGCAGCCCCTCAGTGAGTTTCCTGTGCCCGCTCACCCAGGAGGGCGGGCATCTCCTTCACCCCAGGCACCTGAGGCCCTGCCCCAGTCAGCCCTGCTGCCCTCATTGAAGAGGCTATTGAACTCCGGAGATACATCTCTGTAGGGCAGTCAACCATTGTGAATGCCATCCAGGGGCTGGCATCCCAGATTCAGCAATGCAATGCATTCCTGGAGGGCATCCACAGTGGATTGGCAGCCCAACAGAGATCGGTTCAGGCTCTGGCCTCCTCTCTGATGGCAGCCATTGTCCCTTTCCCTAACGTCCCCTCTCCAACTACCACTTCCCAGTCCCAGTCTCCTCAACCCCAACCCATCCCATGCACACATACAGACAAACATGCACACAAGGTAACACACAAGAGTATCACAGTCAAACACAGGCACCACACTTCAACACACAAGCACTCACGCAAACACTAGACAGTTGCAGACACAACCACATCCACTGCCTCCACTGTTTTCCCCTCCTCATCCTGCTCCGCCTCCCTCACAGTCATGTCCACACTCACACCTGCATGCATTGCTTCAACATCCACCACCAGCATCACCACACCAAGCAGCACACACACCTCACTAGCAGATACCTCCACAACATCCATCCATGCGTCCCCTGTGTCCTCTCCAACCCTATCTGTCCCCCCTTCTCCTAAAGGTCACAAACACAAGCAATGAGACACCCAACAGCCATCCACCTCACCTCAGCACACTCCCCATGCACCTGCACCCAGGTCCAGCAGGCGTACTCCTCCAACAACCACTCCCTCAACCTCCACTCCCATCCCTCCTTCCTCTTCCTGCCCCACCGTCCCTAAAAAGCTTTTCCTTGCCCAAGTTGACCTCTTCCTCCCCTCCTGTCCTGCCTGTAAGAGCAGGGTCCCAATGACCCAGCCCAGCACCTCAGACAGACAGTCCACACGGACAGTGGAGGTACCTCCTAGTTGTGGAGACAAGACAGTGATGGTTCCCACTTCACCAGCAGGGAAGGGTAAGGATTGCACAACCACTGCCATGAAGGGGAACAAGCCCTTGACTCCTGCCATGAAGGGGAAGGAGGCCTCACCTCCTGCCATGAAGGGGAAGGAGGCCACACCTTCTGCCATGAAGGGGAAGAAGCCCTCGACTTCTGCCATGAAGGGAAAGAAGCTCTCTACTCCTGCCATGAAGGGGAAGAAGCTCTCGACTACAGCAGAGGCTGGCAGGATGACACCACCACCAGTGGTCACGGAACCCTCACCTCCAGCTGAGGCAGTGCAGCCCACTCCTCCTGCAGATGCTGTCCAGGAGGCACCTTCACCTGCTGACACAGCGCAGCCCTCACCTCCAGGAGAGGCTGGCAGGATGACACCACCACCTCCAGTGGTCACGTAGCCCTCATCTCCAGCAGAGGCTGCCCAGGAGGCACCTTCATCTGATGACATAGTGCAGCCCTCACCTCTAGATGAGACAGTGAAGCCCTCTCTTCCAGCAGAGGGCATGTAGGCTACCCTTCTGGGACTACTGTACAAGGAGCTCCCTCCAGAACCAGTGGGCAAGTCACCCACATGAGAGATTGTGGCCTTGCACTCCCCAGCACAGAGAAATGGGCATGGAGCCCCCTCCAGAACCAGTGGGAAAGTTCCCGATTTCAGCTGAGGTGCCCCCATCCTCCTGCCCACTTACAAAATGATGCCCCTGCAGAGTTCTGTGCAGTTGATGTCAAGAGACAAGTTGGGCCTTGGACTGTGCCCTGTGGCCATGTGGGCCCTTTGCACTTTGGACTGGGCAGTGGCCCTTTACGGACAATTGTACATATCAGGTTCATGTGGTGGCTTTTCCCTTGCTAATACATTTTCAGTATTCCTGAAATCTGGTCAATGTTTTATTGTGTCGTGTGTGATTGGTTTACGTCTGCAGCTGGTTGTGTGTATGGTGTGTATGTGTCTGGTGTGTGTTGTGCATGTGTGCGTCACTCTCGTTTTCCTCCCTCCCTCGCCTTGTGTGTTAGGCGACTGTACTCACTGTCATCGTCTTCGTCGGCATTGGTGTTCCAGGTGTAGCATGGCATAGATGAGCATCAGGAAGACTTGAAGTTCCGGTTCCATGGCGGTGGCAGAGTCCTCTGTGTACTTGTTGGTGAGTCTTTTGTTTTCTGTGTTCTGTTTCCACCAGGCTTTTGATGGCGTTGGCACCACCCCGGAAATCCTGGTGGTGTCCTTTGTCATAATATGGTGGGCGGTACTTTGTCTTCCGCCTGGCTGTTAATAGCGACCGCCGTGGTGCATGGTGTTAACGCTCTGGCGGATGGTGTGGTACATTGGCTGTCCATGGGAGTTCTCACCGACATGGTCATAATTTGGCGGTAACCACCGGCCTGTTGGCAGTATTTCTGCACTTAACACTTACCGCCAATGTCATAATGAGAGCCTTAATGTGGTAACACAAGTCAGCCTATTAAGGTTATCCTTCCTTCGTTTGGGCTCCAACAGACACTCTGTGGTTAAAGCACTCTCTCTTCTTTGCTCTTTTGACAATTCTCTGAGGGTAACCCCTTCTTTCAATCAGTTTCTCAATGAGTGTATCAGATTCCCTGAAAAAATCCATCTTTTTTGTGAAATTTCTGTGAATATGCAAAAATTGTCCAAAAGGTAGGTTGTCTTTCAAACTCCTTGGATGATTGCTAGTATAGTGTAACAGTATATTCCTCTCAGTTGGTTTACTAAACAAGGATACAAATAACTTGCCTTCATCAACTCCTCTCCTGAGATCTATGAATGGAACACTATCTCTCCTATACTCTATAGTGAATTGTATATCTGTTGTCCTTGTAGTGAGCCATGTGTGGAATGCGCACAGTTCCATGATGGAACCTCTCAGATGGAAAAAACATCATCAATATATCTTGATCATTTTCTGATCTGTTCTAAAAATGGATTCAACTGATTAAAAATATTATGAGTCTCATAATCAGCCAGAACAGGTTTGGTAGGTCCTGTGCCAAGCTTTCTCCTATTGCTGCACCTTTCACTTGATAGTAAAAACAATTATCAAATTGGAAATAATTTCTCCCCATGGCTATTTCCATTAAAGTAACTAGAAAGCAAGTTGGTGCCTGCACTGGTTGGGGATGGGAATCTAGTATGTTTGTTATTACCTGTAAGGCCTCCTGTTGGACAATACTCATGTACAGAGACTGTCGCCCTCATTACGACTTTGGCAGTAATTACCATCAACCGTGGTGCAGTCTGGCATTAAAAGACAGGTGTGGACGAGGGAAACTTACTGCCGAAATACATCCCCAAAGGCAAAATCTTCCAGAAAAGAGCGAGGTATCTAACCACGCCAGGCCAAACAACAGCGGGAAACAGGCTGCTCAGAATCCGCCACCGCCGTGGCAAAAACAAACCTCCCTCCCAGTTACGAATCATAGGTCAGCACAGCGGGCGTGCAGTGTCAGTACACCATTGGTGGTACAGACTGCCATGCAATGGACTCACCAACAGCAATACCCCAAATTGGTCATTTTGAAAACCCCACAGCTAAGACACATACATAAACTTCACACTTCCACACACAGCACATTTAAAACCCACAACCACAAAACCCACAATCCCTAGCTATGCCTACCTGCTGCCACACAACTCCCAGCCAACTGGAAAGGGACACCAAGAACTCAAGTCACGTTTTTGTACACTCCACATGCCACATCTAACTCACAAACAAACAACAATGTACCCCACAACTGCACCTTCATATATCACCACACCCGTCACCAACTTACTCACACACTTCACTACCCCAAACAGCACCACCACATCACAGCACACATCTCCACAAACAACCCACTATGGCACCCCCTAAGAACCCCCATTTCACTGACAGGTAGTTGCAGACCATGGTGGACGAAATAATCAGGGTGGAGCCACAGCTGTTCGTCGCACATGTCCAGCAGATGTCCATTGCCAGGAAGATGGATCTATGGCAGAGTATTGTCAATAGGGTGAATGCAGTGAGAAACCATCCACGCACAAGGGCTGACATCAGGAAGAGGTGGAGCGACCTGCTGGGGAAGGTCTGGTCCATGGCATCACAACACCAGACTGCCATCCAAACTACTGGTGGTGATCCCCCACCAGCTACCCAGAGTTGAACGAGTGGGAGGAGAAGGTCATGGCTATCCTGCATCCAGAGGGCCTCACTGGACTCACTGGAGGACTGGACTCTGGTAAGTCAATGACACACCCCTCCCACCAACTGCACCTGACAGGCATGTTACCCCCTCCCCTGTACCAAACCCAAGACCCTATCCCATATCCATCCCATCAACCACCCACACCCATCCCCTGCATGCCCACGAAGCCCACTACACCTACCCAATCAATGTGCATACAACCACCAGTACCTATATGTAATGCTTGAAATACAACAAGTCCCACAATGCATCACCCATCCCACTAATTCTATGCACTGCACCAATCCCAATGGGAGTCCTGCATGCAGATGTATGGAGATGTAAGCACAAGAACCTGGTGGCAGATGCTGACAGGGATATGGCAATGACAGGACAGAGGAGAGAAACAAAAGGAAACACATGTCACTGCTAATGTGTTCAAGCAGTGCAAATGTGCAATGTCCACCACTGACTATAAATGCATATAACCTGAAGCTGTTGAACACTACTGCCACCCAGCTAAGGCACAGGCATACACTCTGCAGGACACGCAATCAATTTGTTTTTTTAACACCACAGGTACTACTGCTCATGGCAGCTGCCAGGAGGAGTCAGGAAGTGCCAGTCCCACAGCAGAAGGCCCCAGTGATGACAGTACAATGGGATGTCTGGATCTGGATGACCACCCAGTCCCATCGGGAACCACTGGTCAGTCACTCTCCAGAAGCCCCACCCAGCCCACCAGAGAGGCCCTCAATACTCAGTCACCACCAACATCTGTGGCCCAATGCCCCCAAATCAGTGTCCCTGGGTCAGCCACTGTGTGCCCACCTGTTCAGGGACTGGAGTCATCACCTGTCACCAGGTAAGACGATGAAGGTTCTGGTGCAAGTGGGAGTGGGTACACTGTGACGGGGTTGCAGGCACAGGGGGTTGGGCTAGTGGGAGGGCATCTGTGGGACAAGGGAAGAGCCAAACCAGGGTAGCGACGAACCAGGAGCCCATTTCCTAAATCCTGCCATCATACCAGCACTCCCAGGACATGATGGGCCAGATCCTGCCCACTTTGGAAGAGATTCAGAGGCTGCAGAGTGAACACCATCACAAGGCCATGGAGCAATGACAGGACACAATGCCACCATGGCGTCCATCGAAGGGATGCTGCAGGACATGACTGCAGTCCTGTGTGAGATCTCAACCTGCATGTAGGCCCCGTCTACAAGACATGAGACACCTCAGCCCTCCACATCTGCTGCTGGTAGTGGACTGGTGGCCCAGCCAGGAGATTCACAGGACACCAGCACCCCTTTCTCTGATGCCCAAGAAACCCCTCGCAAACGTGAGCTGCCAACTAGACGTATCTCAGACACAGTAGCCATGACCGAACCCACCACCAGGTAGTGATCCTTTCTTGAGCTGTCTCCCTTGTGTGCCACTGACACCTTGTTCACTATCTACTGTACATGCTTCATTTCCCAATGGCCACATGGACTCTGGACCTGTGCTACCAACAGCTTTGAACACCAAATTGACTATTTCATCCACCATCTGCCCACTCCCTCGTATTTCCCCATCCCTTATTTTGCTGCACTTACTAAACACTGTACATTCACTCCCAATGTATTTGTGCTTTATTCATAATGCATGCATGTGATGAATTACTTTCTCAATGTAAAATGTTGAAACAGTACCAGAAATTGGATAGGGCAAATGTCTACAGGCAAGCAACATTACAAATTTGAGAAATGGTTTCCTGACACTTATACCAGGAATGCCCTAATCCTCCATGTACGCTGCATGGCAAAGGGTATCCCACCATAGGAAGACCTGTGAGGAACAGATATGTAGCATACATTTAGGTACAGTTTGTTCAATGACACATGTCCCTGCTATGTGTCCAAAGTAGGATTTCATTGCCAGAGTACTGTCACTTCTTGACTGACCAGTATTACCATTTGTCAGTTGCACTACACACCAGTTATGAACTCAAATATGCAACTTTGCTAATTAATTCAACTGTAGAGCCATCTGCTTCAGCTGAGGTAGCCTCCACCCACATTGTGAGGGACACTAGGTTGGTGTGCAAGTACTGAGGAGATGTGGTATCACAAGTACTGTCAGCAAAACTGTCCCACACCTGTATTCACGCAGCATGTCCAAACAGTCCAAACATGTGAAGGCAGGAAACACATCCAGGAACACAAAACATCAGTGTGTGAACTACCTTTGGGAGTCATAAAACACATGAAGCAGTCAGGGGTACATGATAGTACACACATTGCACCGCACACACACACTGCTGTGTCTCTAGCACTGGTTGTACATTCTTACAACTACACACAAATCTATGTAGGCAATGTTGTGGGAAACATTATGCAAAATGTTCCTTCAACTCATTGGAAGTATCGCTGAATGAGCTTAGTTCTTGAGTCCACATCATTCTCCCATTCTTCATGGCTGTATTCTGTCCCTTCACCTGCCACCGGTGGATCAGGTCGTTCCTCCTCTTCCAATGGGGGGTACATGTCTCCTATGTGCCAAGTTGTCACCCGCTGACCTGGGATACCTCACTGGTGTCAACAGCCAGGACAGGTTTGGATAGCCAGAATCATCTGGGAAGAGTGGGAATACATAACACGTCACCATTATGTAGAGGGTAAAAAGTAAGAAAGGCAGGTTGTTTGCTACTGCACTCTTACTTCTCACTCACCCACAAGCCAGACTCTCTCTCTTTGCAGCTGTGCCATCAGGTGTGGGACACTGCTGTTCCTTAAAAAGTAAGTCATGCACAGATCCAGGGAATTTGGCAATCACTGCAGAGATGTACTGATCTGCAAGACACACCACCTGTACATTAATCAAGTGATACATTTTCCTTTTTCTGTTCATTTAACCTGGGAGGAATCAAGGGAATATGGGTGCCATCTATGGCCCCAATCACATGTGGAATGCGTGCAATGGCATAGAAATCAGATTCCACAGTGGGCAAGTCACCAGTTTGTGGAAATTTGATGTAGCTGTAGAGGTGTTTCAGCAAGGCAGTGAGGACACCCCTTAAGATGTAATTGACCATTGGCTGTGACACACCTGCTGACAAGGCGACTGTCACCTGAAATGACCTACTGGCCCAAAAATGTAGCACAGATACAACCTGCACAGTAGGGAGAATAGCATAGGGACTACATACAGCTGTCAGTAGATCTGGCTCCAATTGGGCACACAGTTCACGTATGGTCATCCGGTTCAGACGGTAGATCAGTATGATGTGTCGTTCTCCCATGGTTGCCAGTTCAACTAGGGGCCGATACACCGGTGCATTCCACAGTCTCTGCATTGGTCGGTACCTAGGGAGGGCCAAGACACATATGTCACCACACCAACACATTATGGATGATGTCAATGCACACACAACTGCACAACTGTAGCCTTCACATAATGGAAGACTTGTATACAGCTAACATTGTGACAATCAACATGTGATTACGGGGCTATGCAACCTAAAAATGCAGCTACCTGATGCCACACATCACATAAGGCATGTACTGCTTTGTAACTGATGTGGCTAACATGAACAAGATATGACAGCATGGAGGGCGTATAGATATTGCACTCCATTACATTTTACATTTCAAATGGTGGTTGCCTGTCCTACATACTGAGGACAGATGGAAGTTACATGACTCCGCTGGTGTAAGTTGTCATGGCATTAAGCGGTGTGTACCGCCATGCAATTACTCATTTGTTAACATTGGTGTCTATGGGGAACAGGGGCCAATCATGATCGCAGCCGTAGGTGACGGTGCGTACTGCCGCAGTCATCACCGCCATTTTGATTTCCCTTTGCCACTTCACTCCTGCACTCACCACAACCACAGTTCCACTGCATGTGCTGCTGTGTCTGCATCTGGTCACAAAGATGGCACGTGCTACAGGGGAGAGGGCCCCAGCCTTCACACAGGAAGAGACGACCAGGCTTGTGGACGGGGTCCTACCCCAGTATGCCAAGTTATATGGGTGACCAGAGGAGCAGGTGAGTGGATTAACAGTGTCCTAGCAGTGAATGTGATTGCTTGGGTTCATGTGTGTGTGAATGTAGGATTTCCAAGCGTATAGGAGTAGGCCATCAATGTGTACCTGTAGGAAGATGATGGAATGTATGGTGGCCTACTGTCAGTACAGCTGTACCCTTTGTCAGCATGCATGTGGTAAGTCTACATTAATGTGTATTCCTATATGTCTCCCATGCAGGTCAGCGCCCATCAGAAGAAGGAGTTATGGTGAGCCATCGTCAAGGACTTGCGGATCCTGGGGGTCTATAGCTGGTGGAGCACCCACTACAGGAAACAGTGGGACGACCTGAGAAGTTGGGCCCAGATGACCATGGAGTCCCACCTAGGGGTGGCCTCCCAATGAGGGAGGTGTGCCTGTTGGATCCTGACCCCCCTAATGGCCTGCATACTGGCTGTGGCCTACCCAGCCTTGGATGGACACTTGAAGGCATCACAGCAGCCACAAGGGGTGATTTCTCACACTGTCCTGTATGCCAATTGTATTGGGGACATAGTAAGCAAAGTGGGGAAAGGATGCTGTTACAGTGACTCATAGGTGTCAGGGTATGCAGTTGTTTAGCTTCTTGACCAGGTTATGTTACCTTGTTGTATAGGAGGCATGTGTAACCAGTGAAGGTGGAAATTGGGTAGTACAGTCAGTCAGGTAGTGTTCCTGTTGACTTGCTAAGTGACGTAGTGGTACTAAAAACATCTGAGCATTAAATGGATACCTCAGTTGGAGGTGCAGGACATGTACAATGAATCTGTAGGGCACCACTGTCAGTGTAGTGTATTCCAAAGAGGCAGATGTAATCCCTATCAGTTGTATATTCCTGTAGTGCAAAGGCTATGGTAAGGTGAGGTCTGAGACTGAAGTGTACTGCATGTGTGCCTACCTGCATCATAGTTGAGTTGCTCACAGCCTGCATCCCTTTCTTTGTCTCCCCTCTGTTTTTTTGTGTTCTTGTGTGTGTCAGCATCATCAGGACAAGGAGAAGAGGCACTGGTGAGTGGGGATGCTGCAGCCCACTGTACCCAGGAGGCACAGTCCACTGACGCAGAGGGAACCAGTGTGTTGGAGGGTGAGGGGAGCACCATGTGGGATCCTACTACCACTGCAACATCAGACTCTGATTCCTCCCCCAATGGCAGACCCCTGGTGGTGACAGACCCCTCTGGGATCACCCGAATGACATCTTCGTCTATGACACCCCCTATCAGCACTGCCCTCCCAGTAGCTCCCCACCGAGTTGCCAGGCCCGCTCACCCAGGTGGGTGGGCGTCTCCTTTGCTGCAGGCACCACAGACCCCGCCCCAGTCAGCCCTGCTGCCCTCAATGAGGAAGCTATTGACCTCCAGAGAACCATCTCTGTGGGACAGACAACCATCATGAATGCCATCCAGTGGCTGGCATCCCAGATGCAACAAACCAGTGCCTACCTGGAAGGCATTCACGGTGCCTTGTCTGGCCTCCAGAGATAGTTTCAGGCTCTAGCCTCCTCTTTGACAGCAACCAGTGTCCGTGGTACCGTCATCCCCCTCCAAACTTTTCCTTTCCAGCAATGACCTGTTTGAACATCCTGGCCCACCCCGTCTTGCACCTGCGCATTCCTGTGGCATCCCCAAACCCAGAACCTCTGCTTCAGAATCCTCCTTAGACCTTCCTTCTAGTTCCCATGTCCCTTCCCCCTCCAAGAAAACACTTATCAAGTGGCCTGATCCCGCTCCCACCCACCGATCTAAACCCACACCCCCTCCATCAAAAGCTAATGCCAAGCCCCCCCCTTCCAAGCAGAAGCCCTAGCCCCCCTCCCAAGCCGAAGCCCAACACCCCCTCCCATGCAGGAGCCCAAGCCCAACCCAACCAGATCCCAACCATCAACCCCTCTCCCTGCACCCTGAGGTGCCTGCCCCCATTGATGCCCCTGCCCTGTGGAGACTATGGTCATGTCAGGAGTCAAGTTGGGGCCTTGTTGGGACTGTTTGGCCCATCAGAACTGCCCAATGGGTCCATTTGTAAATAGTTCCCGTTTCCCCTTTTGTTTTGTACAATAATATATCTGGCCAACCTGCTCAGTTTGTGCACTTTGATCAAGTTGTCCTGCTTTTGACTATGGCTGCCTCGTGTACACAAGTATGTGCATTGTTGCCCCATCTGTTCATGTGTACCGTGCTTGTGTGGGGACATCACTTCTATTTTTCACTTTTGCCCCTGTCTGTATTTGTGTGTGCAATGGTGTTTTTGTGGTGAAGGGTTTGGAAGATGGTGTGGATGGTGTGTGTGTGGGCAATTGATTGTGACATGTGTTCAGTTGTTGTGCATGTTGTGAGTGGAGTGAGGGGTATGGACTTTGGCGTCATGGTGTGGTACCCGTGTATTTGCGGATGGCACTTGTGGGTGTTGCTGTGGGTGTGTTGATGTGTGAGCATGGCAGTCAGGTGCGTGTGGCATGTGGTCGTGTAGATGTCCCCTTCCCTCCCTTGCATGGTGACCGGGGTACTCATCGTTGTCACCTGTGTTGGCGCTGTAAGTCCTGGAGGTGGATTGCAAGTACCAGCATTGAGAAGATCTCCAGTCCCTACAGTGAGAGTTTAACTGTATTTTTAAAAGACAGGTCTAAAGGCAATGATTGTAGCTCAGAGGGCACCTGCTTCTTCTTGTGGTTTTTTTAAGGAAAGCCAACTTATTTTAGGTTTGTTGCACTGGTTAGGGTCCCAACCATTGGCTCTACATGGTACAGGGCATTGTGAGTATGAGCGTGTAAGCACTTCGCTGTCAGTGTCTCCAAACCTTTGCACATGTGGAGTTGCTGTAGAAGTGTTTACGATACTGGGAATAGCCTTTATTATTGCAGGACTGGTGTAGTTAATGGCTGTACCTGGTCTATGACAGCTGTCTGCAGAGCTGGTGTGAAGAACCCCCTGAGTTGCAATGCTCCTGTGAAGAGTGGGAGAAGAGCAAAATATTTGCAATTCAAAAGTTATCCAAAGTGGCAGAGGCAGCGTCAGGTTGTGCCGGCACAAGTTACAGTTCTAGTGTTTCTCTTCCACAATTGAGTTGTTAATAGGCGCGCGCTGTTTGAGCACCGTGCACTTCAACTGAGTTCTGACTGGAGTATGGAGGTGAAATAGGAGAGCGCTTATCCTTAAGTAAAAGTTGTCGGCAAAGGCACCATAGTTCACAGGAATCCTGAGGTAAAAGTTATCAGCGAAGGCAACGTAGTCCATAAACATTAACGAACAATTCAAGTGAGTCTCAGATAATTTTTGACAATGTAAAGTCGACAAAGGCTTCAAGGCGATTTGCAGAGTCCTGAGAATTCCACTTGGATTCTATGTAAACACTTGATATGAACAATTCCAAAATATGACAGAGCCTAATTATAACTGTATTTTGACGTTACAGACTTCGAAGTAGTCGGCAGGGCTCTAGAGAGTTGTAGGCTGAGTTTCAAGAAACGAACATTACAAAAACATATCAAAGACATCGTGGAAGGTGTTGTTAACTGTTTAATGTTGATATGGTACAGAGATATTCAAAGGTCCTGGTGATAACGTATTCTAAGGAGAATCTCAAACAAAAAGCATTGTTACCTACAAAGGAACATTTAAAAGACAGTCAATAAGAATTCCAGCTTCATAAGTCATATGATAGTATTTAATTCTCTCTCTATATATAGCAACCACTATTTACAAAAGGAAATTAAGGCAAGAATGAACAAATACTACATGCCTACAGAGACAATGATATTCAACAAGAAAACATCAAATTAACCATTATCTCAATCGAATATCAGATAGTCCTCCATGTAATCTATTCATTATAAATACTAATATATACCAGTTGAGAGAAAGAGAGAGGCAAATTCTTCAGAAATTGCAGGTAAATATGTGAAGTATAATAGAAGAAAAAAAAACGAATTAATTGTTGGTAATGTTATAGGTGTTAAAGAAAACAATGTGTCCCTAGTAATTGTGATTGTAATTTTTCAGATGTCGCTTCAAGATAAATATAGAAGAGTCTAGTAGACTGAACAAAAGGCGAAGTGGACCTCTGAGGCAGTTTCTCTTATCCATTCCCCTTTCTCCTTCCCAGGTGCTCAAAACAAGGAACTATTCATTGGGAGTAGCTTGGGTTGGGAACTGAGGATTAATCTTCTGCTCCTGAGGGAATCAAATCAAGGTACTCTGACAGCTGGCGTATGGTTTCTCCTGGTGTCCTGCACTGATGATGGTTGATGCTGAAGTCTTTATGTTTTGAAGGGCCGCTGTGTTGTCCTATAAAGGCATTGACATCCGCTTAGCCTTACGGCTGACTCCTCCAGAGCTCATGCGTGACGTCTCTATGATAATAAGATAACAAAATACATATTAGGTATTGCTAAAACTGCTATATCCTAGAGGAGAAAGAGGATAGAGAGACAATAAGTTTAGGATTCATTTGACTCTACAGTTTCTAAAATTCACCTGCTGTGTTCCGTTGTGAGGGCTCTTTCTTTATAGCGGGTTCTTCCTTAGGAGCTGTAGACTTCCATTTGTAGACCATCTTTTTAGCGCTCCCTACCACCTTCTGTATAGCTGGCATGCGGACCGTTTGTGATGCCAGAAGGTCTGGAAAAAATAAGAATAAATGTCACATTTACAATATAATACACTGACCATGCAGGCTCTCTGAGGGTACCATCTACAGGGATTTTATGGGGCTTTTTGATGTTTCCACAGCGTTTACACAAGGACTCATTTTATTTACCCGCAAAAGCTGTATCCTGAGACAGTATTCCTGGGCCTTCTGGAGCCTGGATGATTTGTTGTAGAGCACCCACCGCCAACTGTAGTTCAGCATCATAGCCTGTAAAAGCACACAGACATAGGAAAACGTTAATGGAAAAATAAAAAAATAACAATCAAGACAACGTTGTTTTTGATGGATGTTGATAAGGTCCTCTGAACTATAAATCTCCAGATACATATACCTTGTTGCAAGGCATCTATTTGCCATGGGGACAGCGTTAGCTCTTGGGGACCTGTGTAAGTAAGCGACAAAAAAGATGTTTAACCCTAATGCTTTTTACACTACATTCATAATTACCTGACAGCCACTCATTTTAAATTATATACTAGTCCTGCATAATATACTGATGAAACCATACTTCAACAACCTATAAAAGCATCCAATCCTAGAGGCACCGATGGTGAGTAAAACACATAAAATATAAACGTAAAGGTCAAATTACAGATGCCTTTTTACACTATTTGTTCAGAACCACACACATATAGTTTGAAGACATGTTCCACATACTTTCAGAGGTATTTACTAATACATATGTTGTATAATTAAATTAATTGTAGGCAAGCTCTCTCATGATTCTAGCTGGAAAGTACCCTATCAACCCTTATAAAACTACATTACAACGTTTTGAAAGTACAATACACAAAAACTCTTGTTTATATTTCACAAACACCCAGAGCCGTTTATCAAACGTCCTCCGGGTGATGCTAATGCACAACATAATATCTAGGAATCTGTCAATATGGCATTATGTATATGGCTCCAGAACCTTCACAACATTATTTAGACATATTACTGTGTCATTTACAGTCCATGTAATGCCCCTATAATTACAATAAATATGAAAGTATAACACACAGCATATAACAATTTGAAAACAATACAGCAAATTCTATATATATGTACAATGAAATGGCTGCCTGATCCTAGTATGAATTCCAGGTTTTTGTCCTCACTCCCCAGTGCTCTCAGCCATGTGGGGGTGGAGCTATGGGCCTGCCTTGCCTGGAAGGCTGTGAGCATGCTGTGGTTGAGTCTCACACTCCTCAGACCACGTGTACTTCATACAGGCCTCCCCAACCATGGAGATAACTAGGGGCCCTACGTTCATCACACATCACCGCTGCAGCCCAGGTATGTAAAGCAGCCCCCCTGAGGGAGGTCACCATGGTGCACAATATTAAACCCCATTCTCTGGGGTAAAACAAAACCCACACAACAGGCGCTGCTCCGGCAGAGCCCCTTAAACCCTGACTGGGGCATACATGTTTATTTAGCACCATAATCTGGGGCGTCTGAGGGTCTGTGGTGCTCCTTTGGGCTGGGGTCCAGGACCCTGCATGTAATCGGGGATCAAAGGACTGCGCTGACTGGGGACCCACACCATTACATGTGGGTTTAAGGACGGGGCCTGGGGACTCCGGCCTTGTCCTAACATTGTGTATATATCGGTTGGACAAGGTCTTGAGCCCCTCGCGACTCAGGACCTTGCCCCGCCATTACATACCAGCCGTAAAGCTGGGTGCTAAAGTCCCCCTCCTCCCTCACAAAACGCTTGTAATGGAGGGGCAGGGTTCTGAGTCTCGAGTGGCTCAGGACCCTGCCCTGCCATTACATGGGGGCTTAAATACGGGTCTGTGGACTCCGGCACTCATCCTTAAAATGTGAATATAATGGCAGGGCAAGGTCCCGAGCTGCTCGTGATTCTGGACCCTGCCCCGCCATCACAAACAAGGCGTAAGGACGGATGCCGGAGTCCCCTGCCCCGTCCTAACAACATGCTTGTAATGGTGGGCCCTGGTCCAGAGTCACAAGCGGCTCGGGTCCATGCACCAACATTACCTGGGGGCTGAAGAACAGGGCCGGGGGCTCTGGCACCTATTCTCACAATATGATTATAATGGCGGGGCAGAGTCCCGAGTCTCTGTTGGCTCAGGAACTGGCCCGCCATTACAATCATGTTGTGAGGATGGGTCCCGGGACTCTGGCTCATCCAACAATGTGTATATAATGGTGGATAGGATCCTGAGCCGCTTGCGACTCAGGGTCCTGTCAACCATTATAAAGGGGCAGTCAGGTCAGGTCTGAGTGCCCAAGCCTGTCCTAACATCATGTATATAGTGGTGGATGGGGCACCGATCTGCTTGTGGCACGGGCTCCTTCCTTCATTACAAATGTACAGTAAGGACAGGTCTGACTACCGAGGCCTGTCCTAACAACATGTATATAGCGGTGGACAGGGCCCTGAACCTCTCGTGACTCAGGGCCCTGTCCTCCATCACAAATGTGCATTAAAGACATGTCTGGGCACATCTCAACCTTTTAAAATACTGTTCACCATTTGCCACTCATCACCCCTTTTATCAAATTACACAATATTTGCACATAACATAATAGAAAGGTCCTAGATAATAATGCTCAAAGTATATTGCATACATGTTATGCTCGGGGTGACATGGGACGAGGGGTTGGAAACATTGGTAGGTTGAAACTACAATACACCCTGGACAAACAGGCCATAGTTACTTACCTTAAGCAATAGTTGGTTAGCATCACCATTCTGCTCTCTGCCCTTCATATTTTCCTCCGTAATGATCCTGTAGACACCTGTTCTCTGCAAACTTCAAATATGTAGTTCAGAAAAAGAGGTCTGTGAATGTGCGGGCTTTTATACCAGCCTCATTGTGCTAATTATGCATAGGCTTTGTGGAGGGTGGGGCCCAGAAATAGACATCTGGTTTAGGTGTGCATTGCATATTATCTGTTTGTGTTGAAACTTTTTTAATTGCACGGTCACTTTATACTTTGACATCTGTTGATCACCTTTGAACCCTGACCTGGGAAGTCTTGGGGTTTAACATCTGTTTTAGGTTTGCATTGCAAGTCATCTATTTGTTTCAAACCTTGATTGTTTGGTCAGTTTACACTTTGACATCTGCTGACCACCCTTGAGCCAGGTCCTGGGAACTCTTGGTGGGGCTGGCATCTGTTTTAGGTTTGCATTGCATGGCACCTGTTTGTTTCAAACATTTTTTATTGCATAGCCTGTTTATACTTTGACCTCCGCTGACCACTTTTGAGTACTTGTAGAAAAATACCCTCCTTTTGGCCTAATTTCTGCCTGATGTCAGTGTGTTTGACTGTGTTCACTGGGATCCTGCTAACCAGGACCCCTGTGATTATGCTCTCTCTCCTCTAAATTTTGTCACTGCATACTGGTAACCCAGTATTTCACCCAAAATTGGCATATTGGTCCCCCTTATAAGTCCTAGTACATGGTACCTCGGTTCCCAGGCATTGGGGTACCAGGGGATCCCTAAGGGCTGCAGCATTTCTTTTGCCACCCATAGAGAGCACATGCAAAGGCTTCTACAGTACTGCCATTGCAGCCTGTGTGAAATGGTGCCTGCACCATTTCATTTCCATTTCCATTGCACCAGGTCACTTATAAGTCACCCATATTGTAGGCCTTTCAACCCTGAAGGTTGGGTGCACAGTATCTGTGTGTGAGGGCACCCCTGCACTACCAGAGGTGCCCCCACGACCTCCAGGACCATTTTCCTGGACTTCGTGAGTGAAGGGATGCCATGTTACGCAAGCAATGGACATAGGTCTACACCTATGTACAGCTTCACAATGGTAACTCCGAATATGGCCATGTTTGGTATCAAACATGTTGGAATCATACCCCAAGGCTTTCGCAAACATTGGTTTTATGACTCCATGCACTCTGGGGGCTCCTTAGAGGACCCCCCCTGTACTGCCATTATAGCCTTCTCAGGTTTTCCAGGCAGCCCCAGCTGTTGCCACCTCACAGACAGGTTTCTGCCCTCCTGTTGCTTGTGCTGTTCAAGCCCACAAAGGCAGCTCAAAGGATTTCCTTTGGGAGAGGGATGTTACACCTTCTCCCCTTGGAAATAGGTGTTACAGGCATGGGAGGGGTATCCTCCCAGAGCCTCTGGAAATTCTTTGAAGTGCACAGATGGTGCCCCCTGGCATAATCAAGTCTACACCGGTTCAGGGATCCCCAGTCCCTACTCTGGTGCGAAACTGGACAAAGGAAAGGGGAGTAACCATTCCCCTGGCCTTCACCCCCCCAGGGTGTGGTGCTCAGAGCTTCTCCAGAGGGTCCCTGGGTTTTGCCTTCTTGGATTCCAAGATGGCAGGGAACTCTGAGAGCATCTGAGTGGCCAATGCCAGCAGGTGACGACAGAGCCCTCTCCTGGTAGGTGCTTACCTGTGTAGGTGACCAATCCTCCTTTCAGGGCTATTTTATTGTCTCTCTCTCGAAT
The DNA here is from genome assembly GCF_031143425.1 of Pleurodeles waltl. Lineage (NCBI taxonomy): Eukaryota > Metazoa > Chordata > Amphibia > Caudata > Salamandridae > Pleurodeles > Pleurodeles waltl. Next base: position 859,147,901 of record NC_090448.1, on the reverse strand, counting down.
TGCAAGACTCCAGCAGGAATCCTCTGCATCTTTTACTTCACCTTCTTACCTAAGAAACTGCATCTGGACCCTTCAGGAACTCTACAACTGAAACAAAGAAGCAAAGATGACTTCTGCAACATTGTATCTTCAGTTCCTGCCAGCAACTACAACTGTTTCCTGATTGTGCATCCTCAGAGGACAGCCAGTCTTCAGCCTCCACCAGAAGAATGAAGGAATCTCCCTTGAAGTGAAGGAGTCACTTCCCTGCTTCAGCAGGCACCCCTCTGCAGCGACGACCAGTGGCTTGGGTCCCCTCTCCTGACAAAGTGCATGGATCCAGCATCACAGGTAGTGGACTGAAGTGGTCCTAATGGTCCTGACGTCCAACTGTCCAACTTTGGTGGAGGTAAGATCTTGCCTCCCCACGCAAGACAGTAATCCCATGCAGTTGCCAAGGCTTGTTGACATCCTTCCACAAAGTTCTTCATGCACTGTGCAGCACCGGCCCCCAGCACTCCTTCCAGTGAATCACACCACCTGCATGGTCTCCAGTGGTGTGGGATCCCTTTGTGTAGGGCTGCATTGGCCTCCTTTTGCACCTTCTTTGTCCCCGTGCTGTGGGAGTCCTGTGCATGCTGCCTGGTCTTCTGAGGGCTCACTGAGTTGCTGAGAGCCCCCTCTGACTCCGACTCCTGGGGAGAGTCCACCAGGTCCCTCCTCATCCCTGGAAGTGCCATTTTCCGCAAACCTGTGATCTTTGCATGTGCCAAGACTTGTTGGCGGACTCCAGCAACGCAAACCAGACTGCAATCATCCATCCGGCATGGGACATTTTCTGCACCAACCAGGAACCCACATCTGTCTTCTTGGGTGCAGTACTGACTGTTGTTTCCCACTGGTGACTCTTCTTTTGCACCTTTATCCGGGTTAGCAGGGGCTCCTGTTCTCCCTGGACTCTTCAGTGCTTCTTGGACTAAGTCCCCTTCTTCCACAGGTCTTCAGGTCCAGGAATCCATTGTTGGTGCCTTGCAGTTTCTTCTGGTTCTAGCATAATCTTGTTTCTTGTGTTCTTGTGTGTTCTAGGAAAGCTGCTGTGATTTACGCTTGCTTTCCTGGGCTCTGGGGTGGCTTCTATTACTTACCTTTGGTGTTTTCTTATACTGCCAGCACCCCTCTATACACTACACTTGCCTAGGGGGGAACTGACTTTCGCATTCCACTTTCTTAGTATATGGTTTGTGTTCCCCCAGGCCCATTTCTAACTATTGTGATTTTCACTATTAGCACTGTTTTCTAACTGCTGCTCATCCACACTACCCCTAGAGAGCCTGGCTTCTAGACACCGTCTACATTTGACTAATAAGGGATAACTGGACCTGGTATAAGGTGTAAGTAGCTTAGGTACCCACTACATACCAGGCCGGCCTCCTACAGTCCTGTACTGGGAACCCTTGGGGGGCAGACATCTGTTTTAGCTTCCCATTTCTAAATTTAATATTTGGCTCTAACAAAAGCCACATTTGACTAGCCCCCTTTTTGTATTAGCCAAGGGTGTGGAGGTTTGGCCTTACATTTCCACTGCTCCTCCCTGTGAGGAGACACCCAGCAGCCACAAGGTCCTAACTGTCTGATCTGTCCAGACTTGTCCTCTTAGGCACGGAAACATGGCGCACACCAACAGGGACCCATTTTACACAGTCCTTATCCCAAGACACTGTGGCTAGGACCCTGGCACGTGATTAACACGTGATCACAAGATGTCACAATCCAAGAGACTCACCTACAACTACGTCAATTCCGGGGCGGGCTCTCAGGGGCACCAGAAGTCACGGAAATGGATGTGACATCATTTCTGGGGGGCAGGACAACTGTCACTTTCCAGTTTGATGAGAAAAGGTATCCCTTTATTCTGTTGGCCTCCTTACTGAACTCTGTGAGGCTTTGTCACAGTTCTACACGTGAGAAGTTTCAGATATGCTGAGTCTGAGACAAGGATGCTATTTCATAGAGGAGAAGGGCAAAAAAAGACATTACTGAAGAGGGTGACTAAATTTTTGCCCCAAAAATAATTTCTACTGAATTGGAAAGACAAATGTAGGTCTTTATTACATAAATGGATGGTGACCCTTGCTCATCTGCAGGCACGCTTACAACCGAACGGTATACATCACTATTACAAAAGACACAGCACTGAGCGCTCTTATTTCTTCTGTTAGTTTTCTTCCAACAGGTGACCTGGTTCTGTTTAGCAAGCTGCATAGATAAACAGAAACACATATAAAGGGAATAGTGACTGAGACTGCCACATAAAAATCTGTTTTTATCTCCTTCCACTGCAAGCTTAGATTACTAATATGGAATTACACGGAAGGCAGTGGAAGTGTGCACAATGCCCAGATGGGTTGTACGTGATTGTGGAGAAAACCGATTTGAGTAAACCTGTTCTGGAGAATCTTTCTGCATAAACGCATTTCTGAGATAATTTTCAAATGAATGGCATTCCCAAGATGTCAAATGTATTCTCTGAAAGACCTTTGTGTAGATAACTTTTCCACAGTTCTTGTTTTGAAGATCACATAGTTCCCTTGTTTCTCTTTTATAGGGGAATATTCCCATATGTTGTCATCTTTCTCTTCTCTGACTCTGTCCTAGGGTTTGTTCTTAGGAAGACCATCCCCATGCGTACAACCATTCTCTCCTCCTGTGCCAAAGTCAGCTCCTTCCCCTTCTTCTTTAACTATATTTGCCCTTTACCACAGTCTTTTAGTACTGTCTAAGCCCCAGCTCTTCTACTCCTACCTGTACCATAGTACCCCTACCTGCCTCGTGGAACCTACACACCAACTATACCCTAATATCATTTGTCCTAACTATACTTCATTGCATCAACCTAGCTCATTGTATATCTAACTTTACCTATGTCCTAGTACTTCTATCCATGTTAACATCCTTCTATCTCTAAATGTACCCTTTTACTAGTACCACTCTCTGTATTCTAATATCACTACCTTCTACGTCCGCCTAGCACCTTTACTGCCATTCATACCATAATAATTCTACACCATTTATATCTGAATACCTAAAAGCTGTCTTTACCTTAATGCCTTTCCACTGCCAATACCCTTGGGCCTCTACTTGCACTATAATACCTCTATCCATACCTACATTCTATTAATTCCACCACTAACTATACGTTAGTACCTCTCCTTTGGTTTCACTAGTACTTCATCCACTAGCTATAGTCCAGTAGATCTGCTCCCAAATATACACTAGGACCTTAAACCCCTACCTAGACTCTACTATCTCTAACCCTGCAGTTATCCTATTAACTCTATCCCACCTATATCTTGGTACCACTGACAATACCTATACCTAGTATCTCTAGCCCTCTCCTTTCTCTATTTATTCTTCCACCTGATCTACTAACCTATTCTCTTGTGTTCTTATTGTATCCTCTTCTCTTCGATGGTCATCAGGTTTCCTACTTTTCTTTCTAGGAGAAGTAGTTTGCTCATTTTGGATATACTACAAAACAGAGTTTTACTGGCATGGAGTCATCAGGGTGGATTTCTTCATTTGATTTTCCTCCAAAGTGAGGCACTAGTTTTCCAGTTTTTGACTTAAACCCCCTCGGTGGGAGGAAACAAGGCAAATAGTGAAATCCAAGCAAGCAAAATTAAAAAGTCCAGAAAAAGACTAAAGGACTGTATTAGAGTTTTGAAGACAGAATACTCCATCACAAATATGATGAAGTACCTTCTCCACCAATCTCTCCATAAGCCCTCTCTATTTAGAGTTGGGTGTACCATCAGCTTTCCATTGGAGGTATGTCCACTGGGTCTATAAATGGAAAGCTTAACTCCTACAGAATGTTGAATTACTAGCCACTGGAGTAAGGGCCTCTTACAATCCGCCCTCTTTAGGGCTGACAGTCTGATGTCCTACTTTTCTGCCTATCAATGGGAGGGAAAACCTGGTAGTAATGATATTACAATATTTGTTTTTCAAAACCTTCTTTCTTTTGAAAAACAAAAATGGACCAGCTTTAAGAAAAGTGGTGATCCACCCAGTGCAGCGTCACTTTTCTTTTGCCCCTTAGCCCCGCTAATGGCACCATGTGTGTGCTGTATCTAAGATGGCGGTAGTCAGTGAACCAGCATCAAAAATGTTGAGGCTAGTCTGGAGCTTTGCAGGATTAGCCTAAAAAACCCTAATCCTGAAAAGCCCATTGAGGCACATTGTAAACAATGGTGTGCCTCCTTCTAACCCCTGCTCTGAGCAGGGGTAAAAAGTGCCCAAAAAAATGAGGAAAAGAAATCTCTTAGATTTCTTTGCGCCATTTTTTCGGCTACCCCTTTGCAAACATTATGCCTGGCACAGGCATAATGTAGCGCAAGGGGTTACAAAGTGGCACAATGCATGCATTGTGCCACTTTGCAAACTTGGCGCGCCGATTTTGGCATCATTGGGCCACATTGGCGTGAAAAAAAATAGACTAGTGTGACGCAAGGAGGTGCATGGGGTTTCTAAATCAGCCCCAAAGTTTGTTGGACAGACACCAAACCAGCAGAAGCTTTCTGTTGGACTTGGCCCTTTCTGCATGGTCATCCCCAAACTTTCTGCCTTTACCCTCCTTATTTCGTAACTCATTTTTGTTGTCTTTTAGGGCTTAACACAATTCAGCACTATCTATTCAGTGCTAACTTGTGCTCTCTCCTCTAAACATGGTGAAAATGGCTTACACCAAATTGGCACATTTAGGCCCACATTTATACTTTTTTAGCGCCTCATTTGCGCCGCTTTTTGGCGCAAAAGTGGGTCAAACTTACAAAATAACATTTTATTTTTTAAGTTTGCACCGCTTTTGCATCAAAAAGCAGCGCAAATGTGGCACTAAAAAAGTATAAATATCGGCCTTAATTTACATGTAAGTCCTTAGTAAAGTGTTACAACATGTACCATGGACCTGTAAATTAAATGCCACAAGTGGGTCTAGTATGTCTCAGGCTTGCCATTGCAGCCTCTGTGTGCAGTTTTCAACTGCCATTTCAACCATTTCGACCTGGCAAAATAAACCTTTTGACAGGTCTAACCCTTCCTCTGTAATACATATAGGTTACCCCTAAAGGTTGACCCTAAACAGCCCATAGGACAGGGTGCAGTGTACCTCCTTGTAGTAAAGAACTCTTCAATTTGTTTTTCACTACCGCAGGGCCTGTTCCTCCCACAAGATAAAAACAGGTTCCCTTACAACATTTAGGAAGTGACAACTTTCAATTGGGATCAGGCAGGAATGTTGAGTCTGGCCTATAAGAATTGTTATTGTAAAACCCACTTAAACGGATAAAGTTGGATTTTAAGCCACAATTCTGAAAATGCCACATTTAGAAAGTTACCATTTTCTTGCCTCAACCATTTAGTGTCTGCAGCCTGAATTCTGAATCAAATGACGAGATGTAGTTGACTGTTGGTCTTTGTGTACTACTTTCAGACAGTGAGACAAAGGGGGAATGTGTTTTTGCGGGATGGGCAATTTCTGACTTGATGGTTGGAGGAGCTGGTAACTACCAAACTTGCGTAACACAAGCTTCTACTTCAGCACACTCATAAAGAGTTTTACAATAGCCCATTGTGCCACAGAAAATCTGGGGCCAGGACAGAGAGGCAGAAACTTTCAAACACTTTTGGGCATAGAACCCTCTTGAAACCTCTCCTCCAATGGAGCCAAGATGGTTGACTGAAAAGAAGTCTCTGCTCGGAGCTTTGATTGATCGCCGCCAATGGGAGCCCGCTCAACCCCATTCGCTGCAATCAGAGTCACCAAAGTGCTTGAGAATATGGCCCCCTCCCGGTGAAGTCTATTATGGGGGTCGTGGACCAACTTTCCTCATATGACAGGTGCCACTGCAGCTGTGTGCGGCATACCGAGACCATGTGGGAGTGGAGACGAAGCCGACATTGGGACCGCATGTTGATCACCTGTTGATTGAACGCATGTTGGGATACAAAGATAAAATGGGTATATTGGCAGTGGCATGCCAACAGGGTGATGCTGAATTTAATTGGATCAGAATTTCCTTCTACCCAGACTATAGTGTGGCTACCCAAAAGAGGCATAGATCATTCATGGAAATGAATTGGAAGCTTAAAAGACCCTGGGTGGGCCCATGCTCTGCTGCCTCCGGCACACCTATGAGTGGACTTACAAGGGAAAAATAATTTCTTTGACCAATGTGAAGAAGCCACACAATTCCTTGAGAGTTATTGAAAACTTTGCAGTGGAGGGTGACGCACAAATTAATACAGAATTATAGTTACTGGGGGGTGGAAGCGCAGATGCTATCCTATGTAACAGAGGGGGGTACACTGCAGTTGATTGAGCATGTTATGAAAGTCGTATGGGTGAGGACAAGGTTTAAGTATGTTACTGATTCAGTGTGTGTGTGGCTGATGGTGATGCTGTTCCTGGGCATCCTTCACCAGGGAACCTAGGGAGCCACATGCTGTAACAGGTAAGTTTGTTTGTTCTTTCCAGGATGGGGGAATGACACCATGTGCGTTATTTGTGGAGGCTAGGTTGAGGGTGGGCCAAATGGCAGAGGGACGTGTGGTGTTATAGTTTTTGACTTTGAAGAGAAGAAGCAAAAGTTTTTGGCAACACCACTACTTATTGGCAAGACAGTACATGACCACAGAGAATTACATACTCCATGTGCATGGGAATAACAGTACTGGTCTGAAACACGCTGCAGAAAAACACACCTCCTACCAAATGAAACTGAGAAAAATACAAATGAAATGGGGAGGCAGGTTGTGGAATGCCAGCTTCACCTCCTGGGTGTGCAGTGTATTACTAGGGGTGGACGGAAGCATCCTCCTACAAGTTGATACTGAATTAAAAGCAACTAATGGCCACTATATAGAGGTAGTAGAGGGGATTGGAGGCACACCTACGGTATTACTAAGTGCAGGGCATTGTTGGATGGTATGGATACTTTAAACCTACTGGAACTATGGGGTGTGACAAATGGTTAGACTAGAAGCTACACTTTTTACTCACCCCCCATGGCACATTCTCTAGAATTGATTATCTACTGGTGCACCCAGAACAAGCTGCAAAATTTGGTGTGGTCCAATATATAGACCACACACTATCGGATCACGCCCCACTGGTAGCAGAGCCAAGAAGACATGCCTATCTGGCCCGATATTGCAATGGTGCTTCCAGTCACGAGTGATACATGACCAGGTGTACAGGGAAGAAATCAGGGGAGCGTGTGGGAGCTCTTTACTGTTAACACTGGGTTGGTCAAATCTTCTGGGATACTATGGGAGGCCTTTAAGATGACTATGAGGGGGAGAATGCATGGCTACCACCTATGGGGTACGTAAATCGGTGATACACACAGTGATGACACCTAAGCACCAGATAGGAGGCATAGATAGGCAAACTCTACACATGGAGGCAATATGGGAGGACAGACACAGCCTGTGGGGAGAATTGGATGAGGCTGAGGAAACGCTAGGTAAATGTGACAGTAAAACATACACAGAGGTCCATCATGAACAGGGTGAAATACCTGACATACTGCTTGCGTGGCTGGTTAATAGAGCGAGGGGATGGAATGTTGTTTTGACTCTTAAAGACACACATGGATGCAACCCTTACAGCTCAGGAGGATATCGCACACTATTTTGCTGAGTTCTACTCCACATTATTTATGAAACACGGCAGGGGCAATATGGCGAGCACAAACTCAATTCCAGACGAAGGGCAACTGTCTAAGATGGATGTCTCTGTTAAGGCAGCCTTGAATGCACCAATTGCTGAATCACACAAAAGATGGGACATGGAACAGATGAAGACAGGGAAGGAACCCAGGAATAATGGAGTGTCAGCAGAATTTTACAAAACGTATATGGATCTACTGTGCGCACCACTTTTGGCTATATATAGGGAGACATTTGACTCTGCTGTCTTGATGGAGGCCTATATAGTGGTCCTTCCTAAGCCAGGGAGAGACCCTTCTGATTGCGAATCATACCAACACTTGTCGGTGATTAATGCTGATGCTAAAATCTTGGAGAAGATACTAGTTCACTGTTTAGCTAAGGTTGTCGGGGAGCTTACACACCCAGACCAAGCAGGGTTTGTGGATGGTTGTACCACCACCACCAATATTAGGCAGGGGTTCCTAATAATGGAACAGATTTTGAAAGTGCTAGTCTGGATGGCCATAAGGCTTGTGGCACTTTTAACTAGGTGTTCATGGACCAAACATTATGATGCTACGACCTAGGCGCTGACTACTTGAAATTGGTACAAGTAGGTAATAGAGTGTCAGACAGCTGGCATGTGGAGAGGGGAAACCAACAGGTGTGCCCTTTGTAGCTGTTGATGTTTACCGTGGTTATCAAATCACTAGCATGAGTTAGATGCACCAGAAATGAGGGTGACAGTGTAAAGGTGGGGAACAGGAGGGAGGTCATTTCCTTATATGCTGATGACATTCTATTGACCCTACAGAATCCAGAGATGCCATGGTGTGCAGTTAATGACAGGATTGTTGAGGTCGGGGCACAGTCTGGGTTTAGGTTGAACATGAACAAGTCAGTACTTTACCCTATGCGGACAGATTGGATCATGGGTAGGACTCTTCCTAACATATGGGTCCAAACTAGGGCTGGGTGAAGTGACCAAAAACCACTGCCGCGCTACGTGGAGTTCTGCAAGGGCAGAGTACGTTGGTCACACCGTTTGTGCTGATTTTTAGTGTTGGGGCTTTATCCCACACGGTAAAATCAGCACAAACTGCACCATGCGCAGAGGAAGAGGGTGCAGCTTCTTTTTGGTTGTTCAAATAGATTTTGTACTCGAGTGGTAGTTTCCTCAATGCAAACGGAAGGTCTCTCAACGCAAGCGATAGCGAACGTCCATGACCACCAGCATTGAGAAATCTCGCCGGAAGGTGGTCTGGAGTAATGTTTTCCTTGCTCACAGTCACCAACTTAACGCTGGTGAGCCTGAACGGGGAAAAACTCTGCCATGCAGAGTTTTTCACAACTCCGTGCTCTCAGCTGGGGCGCGGAGTGGGAAAAACTGCCGAAACTCCATTAGCTGAGCATAGTTCACCACCCACCCCTAGTTCAAACAACCCCTGTTAAATACTTGGGGGTATATTTTAGCTTGAATATAGTTGAAATTTATGACTCCAATGTGGGTGTCCTCCTCAATAACATTGAGTTGAGTGTGCGTAAGTGGCTACTTTTCCCAATTTCCCTCATGGGACGCAGAGCGATAAGCAAAATAATTATATTATTCAGATTCCAGAGTCCTATATGTGCTGCAGCATGTGCCAATGTGTGTGGCAGATGCATGTTTCTGTCAACTAGATTAACTACTTGCTTGCTTTACTGGGGAAATGGAAGAGCACACATTAGCCTGAAGGTCCTGAAATTACAGTGGGATAGAAGAGGGTTACTGGCATCAGACTTCTGTATCTATTACTGGGCATCCCATCTCCAACATGTGGTACCGTGGTTCGTGAAAGGGGACACCTATCCAATGATTGGTGTCTAAACTAGGTATGGGATTGCAGGATCATAAATTGATCTCTATACTGGGCAACTGCAGAAGGGCAACACGCAATGAGAAGCTGAAGCTGATACATCACAAATGTGTATACAGGAATTAAGTTACACCATGCTGACTACATATGATTGACTTCACTAAGTCTGAGCACTGTCTCAAATGCAAGACAACAGTAGAAAACTACACACCCATGGCAGGCAGGGAGATTCTGGGAAGCAGTGGTCAAAACATTGGGGGATCTGACTGAATTACCACTGCAGCTGAAAATCCAACCCTGATTGCTAGATTTGGTGACCTAGGCCAAACACATTAAATATACAGAAAAAGTTCTGGAGTTGGGGTTGACAGTTGCAAAGAAATGTATAGCTGAACAAAGGGTTACAAATCAACAACCCACTCGTAAACAATTGCTGTGGAAATATTTGAAAAGTGTGCGGGTTGAATGTGGGGTGCAACACAAATTAGTGTACACTGGAACAGGACAAGGGAAAAGAACGGAATGGGATTTGACAAAAGTTCAACTGCAGCAGGAAATGGAGAATCAAATGGAGGAGCAAGTTGAGGAGCCTCCAGAAGGGTAATCAAGTATTGTTGAAGTGGATTAATCGGAATGGTGATCATATGCCCACTGAACTCATGAATATGCTTTCAATATATAGATGCCATGTATCACGTGACACACATGTGTGATTCTGTGGCACGCTCCTTCTCATGACTGGAGTGAGGTGTGAGAGACAGTTGGGAAATTGTTTATTGTTGTATGTATAACAAATACATAAAAGAAACATGACAAAATAAAAAAGGAAACCTCTCCAACTTTAAAGCTGTCACCTAGTATAAATATTGGACCCTCAGACCCAACTCTTCAGTACATCTCTATATTTGCGGAAGACTTAGAAGGGCTACTATGCTGCTCAGCTGCAAAAGGGCTTCTGCCTTGCTACTCTGCTGTCCTACTATACTACTGCCTGAGTGAGAAGGACTGGACCTGCATTGTGAACCCAGGACCAGCGGAGTAACTCCAAGGGCTAGTTAGCTGGCCTCCTGATGAGAGCGTTGGGAACAGAAAAGGCTCCAACCACCTTGAACCCTGAACCTGGACTGTGCCTGCTGTGAGTCCTGCCACATTAAGTGGTGCCACCCCAGTCTCGGACCCTTGGAAGGTGGCCATGGCATCAGGAATGTCCCAGCCAATGTTCTCTAGCGTGTTGTCCAGAGTGTTGGCTGCCCTGCTGAAACACATGCGCAGCTACATCTTTTTCCCCCAGGTGGAGGATTTGTCCACAATGAAAGGTGACTTCTATGCCCTGGGACATATCCCCAACATCATTGGTGCCATTGATGGCACATATGTGGCATTTGTCCCCCCCGCAGGGATGAACAGGTGTACAGAAACCGCAAAAGATACCATTTGATGAATGTGCAGATGGTGTGTTTGGCAGATCAGTACATCTCCCATGTAAATGCCAAGTATCCTGGCTCAGTGCATGACGCTTACATTCTGAGGTATAGCAGCAACACTTATGTGATGGGGCAACTCCAGAGGCACTGTGTGTGGCTAAAAGGTGAGCCCAAGGTCCCAACACAGATTACATAGGTGTCTGGGTATGGTAGAGTCCCTAAAGGTTGGTGTATGTCTCACAGTGGTCCCTCGATATTTGCAGGTGACTCTGGTTACCCCAACCTGTCATGGCTACTGACCCCAGTGAGGAATCCCAGGACAAGGACAGAGGAACACTACAAACAGGCACATGGGTGAACTAGGAGGATAACTGAGCGTACTTTCAGCCGCCTGAAGGCCAGGTTCCAGTGCCTCCATCTGACAGGTGGTTCCCTATACTAATCACCAAAGAAGGAGTGCCAGATAATCGTGGCATGCTGTATGTTGCACAACCTGGCTTTGGGACACCAGGTGCCTTTGCTGCAGGAGGATGGGCCTGATGTTGGTCTTGTGGCAGCTGTGGAGCCTGTGGACAGTGAAGAAGAGGGGGCAGAAGAAGAAGATATAGACAACCGAAACAACATCATCATGCAATACTTCCAGTGAGACACAGGTAAGAGACTGGCACTGCTCCTCTCGTATCAGACTACTGTAGGACATTGCATGATTCTACCTTTTTGCCTCTGTGTATGGACCTTGACAGTTCACTTTGGCTTTCCATTTTACAGATCTTTCTGCCTTCTGCTAAGTTTATTGCTACTCAACAACTGTCTAACATTGGTATGTGAAAATTAACATTGACGTTGCTATTTTTCTGAGAGGTTGCAATAACAAATTTGTGAAAGTACAGACTGACTCCAGATTGTTTTGTGATTCAAGGGCGTTATTTCTGTGCTAATAAGTGGAGTGGGCTGTGCAATGGGTGTGATGGTGGAGGAATATCCATGGTGGAGTCCAGTCTATTGGAATCACAGGTGCATTGTCCAAGGGGGCATAGGAAGTGGAGTAATGGAAGTTGAAGGTGGACAGGGTAACACAGTGGGACAGAAGGGTGAGAATCAGGAGAAGCTTATTTCCTGGTGGGGTCTTGGCAATGTTCTCTGTCTTGTTTCTGGATCTCAGGGACCGTTTGAGGGGTGGTTCTCCTTCTGCAGGGGGTGGGGTGCTGGTGGCCTGTTGTTCCTGTGGCGGGACCTCCTGTCCACTAGCACCGGCGGAGGTGGAGGGCTGTTTATCGTTAAGGCTAGTGTCAGGGGCCCGTTGGTGTGCCACTGTGTCCCTCTTGGTGTTGACCATGTCTGCCAGCACCCCTTCAATGGTTACCAGGGTGTTGTTAATGGACTCCAACTCCTCCCTGATCCCCAGGTAGTGCTCCTCCTGCAGCCACTGGGTCTCCTGAAACTTGGCCAGTACCGTGACCATGGTCTCCTGGGAATGATGGTATGCTCCCATGATGTTGGAGAGTGCCTCATGGAGAGAGGGTTCCCTGGCCCTGTCCTCCCCCTGTCGCACAGCACTCCTCCTAGCTTCCCTGTTATCCTGTGCCTCTGTCCCCTGAACCATGTGTCCACTGCCACTGACGCCAGGTCCCTGATTGTCTTGGGTTAGTGGGTTTGCCTGGGGTCCCTGTAGTGGTGGACACACTGCTGATTGACGTGTCCTGGGGACAGAGGGATGGGCCCGCTGGGTGGGTGCTGTGCTGGTGTTTCCTGAGGGAGGAGGTTCTGTGGTTGTTTGTGACAGTGGCAGGGGAACCGACTGTCCCGAGGTCCCAGATGGGCCGGGCTGGTCATCTTGATCCAGGCGTGCAGAGCTGCTATCGTCACTGTGAGCCTCTTCTATGGGGGGACTGGATATGCCTGGCACCTCCTGTCCGGCGACGTTGGGTAGGGGTCCTGTTGGGGGGTAAATGCATAGTTATTGTATCTGTGTGTGCCATCTTGTCCAATGTGTGAGTTACCCTCTACTCCTGTGGTTGGCTTATTGTCTTTGGCCTTGTATGATTGTTAATTTTGGGGCCTGGGTGACTGTACTGGACATGCTTTGGTGATGGGTGTTCATGCATTGGTGTGATATGCAGGGCTTGGTTTAGGGATGTGTGGATTGTGCTAGTGGGGTATCTGTGGGGTGTTGGGGTGATGGGTGTGAGGGTTGGGTTAGGAGTTTGTGATGGCATGCAGGTAGGGTGGGGGGATATAGTAGTAAAGATATGACTTACCAGAGTCCAGTCCTCCTGCTACTCCTGCGAGGCCCTCAGGATGCATGATCGCCAAGACTTGCTCCTCCCATGTTGTTAGTTGTGGGGGAGGAGGTGGGGGTCTACCGCCAGTCCTTTGTACTGCTACTTGGTGTCTGGATACCATGGAACGCACTGTCCCCCAATAGATCATTCCAACTCATCCTGATGTCATCCTGTGTTCTTGGATGCTGTCCCACTGCATTGACCCTGTTGACAATTCTCCGCCATAGCTCCATCTTCCTTGCAATTGATGTCTGCTGCACCTGTGATCCGAATAGCTGTGGCTCTACCCTGATGATTTCCTCCACCATGACCCTGTGCTCCTCCTCAGAAAACCTGGGGTGTCTATGAGGTGCCATGATATGGTGTGGGTGATGTGGGAGTTGCTGTTTGTTGTGATGTGTTGTGTTGGGGTGTGTTGTTTGAGGTGCGTGGATGTTGTATGAGTGATGGTGTTTTGTGCCTGTGGATACTGGTGTTGTGTTTGCTATTCTCTCTCTCTGTGCTTCTTCCAAAAATGTCATTGTAAGGGGTTGTGGGTAATGTGGATGTAAGTTTTATATTGGATTGGGTGTGGTGTGTGTATGTGTATCAGGAATGTGTATTTCGAATTGTCCAATGTGGTTGTGTTTTGTAAGTGTGTGTGTATTTTGAGGCTGTGTGTACCGCCAATGGTTTACCGCAGTTGAATGACCACCACGTTGATTCGTGGGTCGTGATAGTGTGGGCATCTGCAATGTGAGAAATCACAATCTTTTTAGGCGCATTCAAAGTATGTTTAGTTTTAGATTTACATTTCTCATGAGTGAACTTAGAATTTCCCTCCTTAGAAGGAGGCCTGGGAGGAGACTCGTCCTCAATCTGGGGTGAAGAAGCTTCACCAGTCAAAGAGGAGCCATCAGGTGTGACTTTAGGAAGGGCTTTCTGAGATGACAAATCCTTAAGTTTACGTTTTCTGCTATCACCCGCAGAGTGGGCCATTAAAGATTTGAAAACCATGCTCTGAACAGAGGATTCAATGTTCTTGGTCATCTTGTTCATTGTTGCTGAAACAGCTTTGGACATAGCATCATTGATAAAAGCCCCAATGTCCTCATCATTGTTAATATGATCAGATGAGCTATGTCGTTCCATTGCAGCCTAAATTAAAAGGGAGCCACAAGAAAAAACCACAATAGCAAAGAAAGGGTTAACTCCTGACAGTAAAATCAAGAGAAGGAAAGTACACGCCCAACGGGGCATGACTGGAACCAAAAGGCAGAGACTCAAGTGTTTCCATAGGGAATTTTGAACTGAGAGGCCAAAACCGAAGCAGAGTACTTGCTTCGAAGAAACGGAGCAGGCAAATGAGGCACAAGACGAAAAACGGGTTGACTTTGCTCCGACAGGAACGGCCGTTGACTGTTAGAAGGAATAAGGAAGTGCGCAAGTGCTTGAGAGAAGCGCGAGGACTGTAGCGTGCTGGAAAAACAAGTAAGCAAACAAAGCGGGCGTCGAAGCGAAATACCAACAGTAAATATAAGCGTTTACATATAATATAGAAAGAAGGAATAAATAATCATTTATCTTGACTGCGAGCAGCAAGAAAGAGGACTGGTCACATTCAAGTGTAGTAATTATACTATTCCTTGCGTAGTAATTATACTATTCCTTGCATTCCAATTGGTGTACGTTCCGATATGTTTTTCATTCCCATTGGATTTCTGTTCTCTAAGCCTCATTGGAATTGTAGTTTCTTGACTGCTGCTATCCAAATAAAGCAAGTTAACAGAAGCATAATACTCGCCTCCGTGTCTTTAACAAAACTAAGACTTTCCTTCATAAATTACTAGGAAAATCTACATTGCAAGACAACGTCTTCGATTGCTTTGGATTTCAGAGACAAGCACGCTTGATAATTATTTTACTGGGCTGTTTGTGCTTATGAGAATTCAGTGACAAGCACTCTAAGTAACTGCTTAATGTGTCATTTTGAGTACAATAAGCACTAATACGCCCTTAGTAATTATATTGCCTTTGCCTGTGGATGTTCAGCGACAAGCACACCTTTGATTCCTGTAACCTGCTGTAATTATTCAGAGATTTCAAGTTATCCAGTGCAAATGATATGTGTGGACCAATAACTGTAAGAAGGACATTTTGTTTTTTAATGGTCCCGCCAACAATTTTTACTTTTCTTTAGTGGTTTCCATTACAATTTTGTGTGTGGCAAGCAAAGGGTTTTTGCTTAGCGACCGTCACGTCTACACAGATTTACAACATTAGTCCTCCCCAAGCCTTTTGGTCATCTGGATCTGAGCCTCCCTTAAAGTTGCAAGAATGTGAGCCGTACTTCAGAAACGATATTGATGCAGTAGATGTCAGGAAAAATGGCTTCGGAACAAAAGAAAATATTTTTATTACATTCCTTAAGACAAGCTGGTTTAAAAGTATATAACCAAATGACTAAAGTACAAACGGCTGGTGACATATATGTGTATGACTTAGGCGGTCATTCCGACCGTGGCGGTCAGCGGTGAAGCGGCGGTAAGACCGCCAACAGGCTGGCGGTCTTTTTTCTGACATTCTGACCATGGCGGTTACCGCCATGGCCAGCCGCCGCTTCACCGTTCCGACCGCCACGGCGGTAACGACCTCCGGGCTGGAGACCTGGGTCTCCAGCCCGGCGGTCGTCACATACCGCCAGCGGTATTCCGACCCGCCTGACCTCGGCTTACCGCCATGGAATTCATGCGGTTTGGGACCGCCATGAAATCCATGGCGGTAAGCACTATCAGTGCCAGGGAATCCCTTCCCTGGCACTGATAGGGGTCTCCCCCACCCCCACCCAACTCCCTCCCCTACCCCCCCACCACCCCTGCCACCCCCAAAAGGTTGCAGGCCCCCCCTCCCCACCCTGATCCCCAACATGTACACAGACATACAAACATACACGCACGCATACATGCACGCATTCATGCACATACACACGCCCCCGCATTCATGCACGCACTCTCAACATACACACACACCCCCGCATTCATGCACGCACTCTCAACATACACACACACCCCCCGCATTCATGCACACACTCTCAACATACACACATACACGCACTCCCCCATGCACGCACACATCTCACAACACCCCCCACCGCTTTCCCTAACGGACGATCACCTTACCTGTTCCGGTGATCCTCCGGGAGGGAACGGGACCCATGGGGGCAGCTCCGCCGACACCGCCACGCCAACAGAACACCGCCACAGCGAATCACAAGTCGTCTGGAAACGGGCGGAGCGCTGCCAACGGTCGTAATGGCCCGTAATGGCCCGTGCGGAAGACCGCCAGCACTGGCGGTCTTCCGTACGGCGGTCCCTCGGCGGTCTACAAAAAAGACCGCCGAGGTCAGAATGACCACCTTAGTGTATTAGATCTTGATAACTGTTTCACACCAAAGGTCTGTATGGGTATTTCTCAATTCAAATTCTTTCAAAGAAAACAAGGTAAATCTGAATCAGGAAATGATTATGGCCCTCATTATGACATTGGCGGTAAATCCCACTTACCGCCACGCTGACGGCTGTCAACTTACCGCTGCGGCGGCAGATATCCGTTCACCATATTATGACACACACACACCAATCCATCAGTATTCAGCCACATGCACAAATCCTCCACACCAAAGGTCAGTGATAAACTGGCGGTATAGAAACCCACACTGTTACGCCAACAGAATTACACCCACCACATTATGACCCATGAATCACCATGGCGGACATTCAATGGCGGTAAGCCATTGGCGGTACATACCGCCTCGTTCACAATGGACACCCACATGCAAAACAACACCACATTGGACAATTCAAATAACACACACCTGACACCCATACACACTCCACACCCACAAACCCACAACACTATAAAACACACACCCACAGTACCTACAACCCTTTACGACTACAAACCATTGCCACCAGAGAGACACCAAGACCACTGTCACAACTAGAGCCACACAGTATTCACACCTATACTCCACTCACGCACTACACATCACACACCCCAACACATAACCCAACACACCTCACAGAACACCCTTGGCACCACAAAGACACCCCCATTTCACAAAGGAGGAGCTGAGATTTATGGTGGAGGAAATTGTCAGGGTAGAGCCACAGCTGTTTGGAGCACAGGTGCAGCAGATATCTATAGCTAGGAAGATGGAGCTATGGCGGAGAATCGTGGACAGGGTCAACGCCATGGGACAACACCCAAGAACTAGGGATGACATCAGGAAGAGGTATAACAACCTACGGGGGAAGGTACGTTCCATTGCAGCAAGACACCAGCTCACGATCCAGAGGACTGGCGGTTGACACCCACCTCCTCCCCCATAACTCACAGCATGGAAAGAGCAAGTCTTAGCAATACTGCATCCTGAGGACCTGGCCAGAGTTGGAGGAGGACTGGGCTCTGGTAAGTGAACTCTCTACTATTATCACCGCCCTACCTGCATGTCATCATATACCCTCACTCCCATCACTACACTACTTCCCACACACTCCACCATCACATCTCACTCATCCCAATGCCAAGCCCTGCATGCTTTACCAATGCATGGACACCACTCACAGCCCTGCATGGACACTCACCACTAAAGCATGCACACTAAAGAGAATTAACTATCCCTCCAAACACTAACATGCACAAGTGTAAGCTGCCAGAGTAAATCCAACGAAAGAGGGGAAGCCACAGATGTACAACATGTCAGACGCAGAAACCATAACACATCATTTACATCCCACAGGTACCCCAGCCAATGTCAGTAGAGAGGAGGTGCCAGCACTATCAAGTCCCTCAACTGAAGAGGCCCACAATGATGACAGCAACTCTGGTCTTCAGGATCTGGATGACCTACCTGGCCCATCAAGGACCACTGGACAGCTGGTTACCCAGGCCCAGTCACACACCACACAGCACCCACCCAGTGTACCCATACCTCTGTCCCCAGGAAACATCAATCAGCAGTGTGTCCGACCTCTACAGGGATCCCAGGGCACACCTCGCCCCGAAGACAATCAGGGACCTGGGATCAGTGGCAGTGGCCACACGGTTCAGGGAACAGAAGCACAGACCAACAGGGACACTGGGAGGACTGCTGTGTGCCAGGGGGAGGACAAGACCAGGGAACTGACTCTCCAGGAGGCACTCGCAGAGATCCTGGGAGCCTATCAACATTCCCAGGACACGATGGGCCAGATCCTGGACAACGTGCAGGAGAACAGGCGGGTCTGCTTGAGGGACAGTACCAGGGGAATCAGGGAGGACTTGCAGGCCATTAACAACACCCTGATCTCCATTGCAGGGGTGCTGGCAGACATGGTCAACATTATGAGGGAGGCAGTCTCACACCAGCAGGCCCCTGCCACTAGCCAGTCATCTGAACAGCCCTCTACTGCTGCTAGTGGCTAGGAGGTCCCACCACAGGACTTACAGGCCACCTGCACCCCTCCCCCTGCAGAAGATGAACCACCCTGCAAATGTTCACTGCGATCCAGACAGAAGCCATAGACACTTTCCAAGACCCCCGCCAGGAAATGAGACTCTCCTGATTGTCACCCTTGTGTCCCACTCAGTCACCCTGTCCACCTTGAACTGCCATTGCTCCACTTCCTATGTCCCCATGAACAATGCACCTGTGCTACAAACAGACTAGAGCAATGCCCTGGAATTTCCATCACCCATCCCATTGCACTTGCCCCTCCATATATTAGCACTTCAATAAACACCCTTTGAAAAATAACAATTTCTGAGTATGTCATGTATATCAAATAAGTATTCGTTGTAACAGGTACAAAAATTGCAATTCAACTGTGCAGAGAATGAGCATACATTAATGACCTGTAGCTGGCTGTAGTGAGCACACCAGGAGTATATGTCAGGTCACCAACATCTGCAAAATGAATTGCCAGAGGGAACAGTAAGTGGGCATAGAAGTTGAAAATATCAGCATGCCATTGCCAAACAAATTAAAACAAAAGTCACTGAAATATAAAGTAACTCTGTCTCACCTGTGTGTCATTAGAAGTAATGTCAGATCACATATGTTCTGTTGTCCTCATCCTCTGCCTCCTCATCCTCACTGTCCACAGAGTCTACTTCTGCCACATGGGCATCTCCAGACTCGTCCTCCTGCAGGAATGGGACATGGCGTCTGAGGGCCAGGTTATGTAACATGCAGCATGCCACCACTATCTGGCAGACCTTCTTTGGTGAGAAGCACAGGGATCCACCTGTTAGATAGAGGCACCAGAACCTGGCCTTCAGGAGGCCAAAGGTCCTTTCAATTATCCTTCTGTTTCACCCATGCGCCTCATTATAATCTTCTTCTGAACCTTGTCCTGGCATTCCTCACAGGGGTCAGCAGCCATGATAGATTTGGGTAACCAGAGACACCTGCAAATATTGAGGGACAATATTTAGCCACACACTATCCTATATGGCCCACACTATACCCATACACCAACATGTACTGTGTGGGAACCAGGGCTCACCTATTAGCCACACCTTGTGCCTCTGTAGTTGGGCCATCACATTTGGGATGTTGCTATTATTTAGGACAAATGCATCGTGCACCGACCCAGGATACTTAGCATTGACGTGGGAGGTGTACTGGTCTGCAAGGCACACCATCTGCACATTCATAGAGTTGAAACTCTTACGATTCCTGAACACCTGTTCATTCTGCCGGGGGGACAAATGCAATATGTGTTCTATCAATTGCCCTAATTATGTTGGGGATAGGTCAGATTGCATACAACTCGGCCTTCACTGTGGCCAAATCTTCAATCTGGTGGAAAACAATGGAGCTGCACATGTGTTTTATCAGGGCAGACAACACTCTTGTCAGCACTATTTGGAACATTGCCTGTGACATTCCTGCTGCCAAGCCCACTGTCACTTGGAAAAAAACAGTTGCCAGGAAATGGAGTACAGATAGCACTTGCACAAGAGGGGGGTTTCCAGTGAGGTGACGGATAGCAGATATCAGGTCAGGCTCCAATTGGGCACACAGCTCTGTGATTGTGGCGCTGTCAAGTCTATAGGTGAGGATAAAGTGCCTGTCCTCCAGTGTTGCCAAGTCCACCAGGGGTCTGTACACGGGGGGTATGTCTCCATCTCCTATCCATCCGCAGCGGTAGGAATCTAAGGGACAAAAGACTGAGGATCCGGTCACAAACTGAACAATGGAGCTGCAACAGTACTTTTCATCCTGTAAACATGTAATGGGTCATTGTGATTTGTCCAGTATGTGCTAATATTACCTGTGACGCAGCATTATTCCAGGGCCTGCCCCCCACCCCCCTGAAATGGTGTCCGCTTGTCCTGTGTGGAGGGACAGGTGGAAGTGAGGTAATTCCGTTGACGTTGTGCGCCTTGGTGGGAGGCGGTCGGAACCGCCGTGCAACTCCTCATTGGCTAACATTGGGCCCTATGGGTTACAGTGGCCAATGGTGATCTACGCCGGTGGTGACGGTATGCATAGCCGCGGAACTGACCCCCATTTTCTACCTGATTCCTCACTAGTTACCTGACCTTCCATAGGAGAGGACCTACACTGCATGTGCTGCTTTGAACTGTGTATGCAACCTACCATGGCCCGTGTGACCAGGGAAAGGGCCCCAGCCTTCACTTCAGAGAAGTTGTAGAGACTGGTGAATTGGGTCCGATCCCAGTACAGACTGCTGTATGGGCCTCCAGACCAACAGGTGAGTACACTGTGAGCACGATGCATGTGGCATGAATTCATGGAGTTGTGTGTGTGAAGGCCTCGTGAAAGGGGGTGGGTGGATGTCCTCTTGGAGGCATACAGGTTGTGTTCTGGGCCATGTGTGTGTAAATGGTGATGGGAAGGAATATGGTGGGCCATATGTGTAACAGGCAGGACTGTTTGTCTAATGGTATTTTCCTGTGTGTATTGCCTCTGCAGGTCAGCGCCCATCAAAAGAAGGGTAAATGGCGTACCATCATCAAGGAGGTGCAGACCCTGGAGGTCTATGACAGGCGAAGCACTCACTGTCGCAAACGGTGGGAGGACCTGAGAAGCTGGGCACAGAAGACGGCGGAGGCCTAGCTGGGGATGGCCTCCCAACAAGTAAGGGGTGCCCGTCGAACCCTGACCCCTCTGATGGCCCACATACTGGCGGTGGCCTATCCTGAGCTGGTGGGCGCTTGAGAGCATCACAGCAGCCACAAGGGGGTGAGTACAGTGCCCATCATTACATCTTACGCATGGTAGGGTGGGATCCGGGTGGGGGATGTGTGCCAGTGGGTGCCCCTAGGCCAAGCCTGACATTGCAGCGTAGGTCCCCTGGTGGCTAGGGTTCAGAAGGGAACATCTTGCTACCTAGCTCATTGGCATCCACTACCGGTCAGGGCTGTGTGGGTCCCAGGTGTGCTGCATTTGGTGGTATGTGCCCCTCCACGTGCCTTGGTGGCTAACTATTTCTCTGGTAGTGCAATGCATTTTGCGTAGGCCTGTTCCCTGTGTGTGAGGGTGCTGTGTACGCCAACGGTGGTATTGGTGTAGCCTTTGACCCAGTGTATCCTTTGTCTCTTCCCCCCCTTTTTTTTGTCATCCTTTCCTTATGTGCATTTGCAACATCTGGCGGAGGAGCACAGGCACCTGCGACAGAGGGAGCTGCATCCCACAGAATCCAGGAGGCAGAGTCCACTGATGCTGAGGGCACCAGTGGGACAGAGGGCGAGGGGAGCACCACAGCAGAGACTGGAGGGGAAAATACAGACTCAGATACCTCTTCCGATGGGAGCTCCCTGGTGGTGGCGGACACCTCTGTGGCCACCCCAGCTACAGGTACAGCCACCACCCCTGTACCAGCACCGCCCTCCCAGCAGCCCCTTATCGAGTTGCCCGTGCCCGCTCACCCAGGGAGGTGGGCATCTCCTTCGCCCCAGGCACCTCAGGCCCTGCCCCAGTTAGCCCTGCCGCACTGAGTGAGGAGGCTATTGACCTTCTGAGATGCATCTCTGTAGGGCAGTCAACCATTGTGAATGCCATCCAGGGGCTGGCAGCCCAGAGGCAACAATCTAATGCATTCCTGGAGGGCATTCACACTGGATTGGCAGGCCAACAGAGATTGATTCAGACTTTGGCCTCCTCTCTGATGGCAGCCATTGTCCCTGTTTCAACTGTCCCCCCTCTAACTTCCTCTGCCCAGTCCCATTACCCTCAACCCCAGTCTATCCCAAGCTCACATACAGACGAGCATGCACACAAGACAACACCCAAAAGTATCACAGGCAAACACAAGCACCACACTTCATCCCACAGGCATTCACACAAACACCATCCAGTTGTAGACACAACAATATCCATAGTTTCCACTGTCTCCCCCTCCTAACCCTCCACCACCTCCCTCCCAGCCACATCTACACTCATCTGCATGCACTATATCAATATCCACTACCAGTATCATCATCACACCAAGCAGGACACACACCTCACTGGCAGACACCTCCACAACAGCCATGCACATGTCCCCTGTGTCCTCTCCCACTGTTTCTGTACCTCCCTCCTAAAGTACACAAACACAAGCACTCAGACACAGACACCCAACAGGCATCCACCTCACAACAGCATAGAGCCCACGCACCTGCACCCAAATCCAGCAGACAGACACCTCCAACAACCACTCCCTCATCCTCCACTCCCATTCCTTCTCCCTCTTCCCACTCAAATGTCCTTAAAAACTGTTCCTAACCACTATTGACCTCTTCCCTACTCCTCCCCCCATACTGCAGGTATGGCCAGGGTATCAAAAACCCAGCCAAGCACCTCAGCCACACAGTCCACCGGCCCAGTCGTAACCGCACCCGCTCATGGTGGAAAGGGATCCAGGCCACATGTACTGAAGGGGAAGGAGCCTACACGGGCCAGCCTAAAGGGGAAGGAGACTGCCCCAGCAGGCAAGAAGTGCAAGGAGCCTGCACTTGCCACCCAAAAGGCAAAGGAGCCTGCACCAGCAGGCAGGAGGAGCAAGGAGTCTGCCCCAGCAGACAGGAAGAGCAAGGAGTCAGCACCAGCAGGCAGGCAGGGCAAGGAGCCTTTACCAGGAACTGTGGTGGAGCCCCCAACACCAACCATGGTTGTGCATCCATCCGAGGGTGCACAGGATGGGCAGGAGCCTCCCCCCACCAGCAGCACCACCACTGCGCATCCGTCCCAGGGTGCAGGGGATGGGCAGAAGCCTTCCCCCACCAGGAGCACCACCAGAGTGCAGCCGTCACCGCTGGTGGATGGTATGTAATACTGCCTCCATGGGGGAAGATACCCACTCGAGAGACTGTGACCTTGCACTCCCCAGGACCAAGCACGGGGCATGTTGCCCCCTCCAGAACCAGTGGGTAAGACACCCACATGAGAGACGGTGGCCCATCACTCCCCAGGATTAAGCACAGGGCATGTTGCCCCCTCCAGAACCAGTGGGTAAGACACCCACCTGAGAGACTGTGGCCCATCACTCCCATGATCAAGCACAGGGCATGTTGCCCCATCCAGAACCAGTGGGTAAGACACCCACCTGAGAGACTGTGGCCCATCACTCCCCAGGATCAAGCACAGAGCATGTTGCCCCATCCAGAACCAGTGGGTAGGACACCCACATGAGAGATCGTGGCCCAACACTACCCAGGATCAAGCACAGGACATGTTGCCCCATCCAGAACCAGTGGTCTTGTTACATCTCCCGGCTGAGGTGCCCTCGTGCCCCTGAGGTGCCTCCCTCTTTACCAACTGATGCCCCTGCAGTGTTCTCTCCATGTCGAAGCAGGTAACATGTGTGGCATTGGACTTTGGCCTGTGGCCATGTGGCCCACGCAACTTGAGGACTGGGCTGTGTCCCTTTGTCGGTAAATATGTATATATCTATTAACTTCCCTAACTGATCAATTCTACTGTGTTGATCTTATTACAAACACTTTGGCAAAATCATTTTGTCCTTGCATTATTCAGCCGAGTTACGGGGTAAAATTGTTTTTGTAATGTATATGGTTTTGTGTATGGTGTGTTTGTGTGTGTGTTTGGGGTGTGTATTGTGTGTGTGTGTTTACTCTCTTTATCCTCCCCCCTCCCTTGTCAGCTAGGCTTACTAGCACACGGCTGTACTTACCGGCATCATCTTCGCCGGCGTTGGTGTTCGTGGTGGATCAGAACGTAGAATATCATTGGAAAAACATGCAGTTCGGGTTCCATGGCGGCGTGGTTCTTCCCTGTGTCTCCAATGGTGAGTCCTTTCACTTGTAAGGTCTGTTTCCACCAGGCTTTCGATGTTGTTGGTACCACCCCAGAAAAGGTGGTGGTTTACTGTGTCTTAATATGGTGGGTGGAACACTGTCTTCCGCCTGGCTGTTGTTGGCTACCGCCGTGGTGGCCATTGTTTCCGCCCTTGGCTGTCTTTCGGAGATCTTTCCGTCATAGTCATAATTTGGCCGAAGTTACCGCCAGCCTGTTGGCGGTAATACCACCACTTTATCACTGACCTCCAGGGTCGTAATGAGGGCCTATGTGTCAGAGTTAAAAAGTTGGCACAAGATTGTAATTTTGGAGGGTTTCATGCTGAATTGATAAGGGATCAGGTTGTTATGCATACATGTAACCCATAATACAAGAGAGAATTTGGATGAATGGTGATGCTTCATTAGAAAAAATTCTCTCAATTGTATGTAAGGCAGAGATCTCAAGTATATGTGCTATGGCTCTCATACAAGATAGTATTGAAACAGAGGTAGTAAGCAAGGTAAATGTGAGGATAGAGGAGAAAGGATATTCAAAATCTAACAGGGATAGAAGAAGAATATATAAACAAGACAAACAAACAAAAGGACAAACAAGATGTTACTGATGCAACAATAAAGATCATTTAGCTTATAGTAAAAATTGTCCTGCAGCCAAGCAAAAGTGCAGTAACTGTGGGATAATTGGCCACTTTGCAAAAGTATGTCGGAAGAGGAAAACAAAAGTTAAATATGTGAATGACATAAAGGGTGAGGGTACTGAATTAAGAAGTGAAGAAGAGGAAGATGTAAATAACTTGGTCATGAATGTAAAAAGTAACATGGTGTTAAATATTAATGAAAATGTATGTAGATACAAACCTGAATGCTGGACGGAGATTGGCGGAGTATGTGTCAAGATTTATGTGGATTCTGGGTCGCCTTGCACCAGCATTAATGAAGAGTTATGGAAGTTATCATTTGTGCAAAAAGTTGGTGACCACTTATTGAATCCAAATATACATCCTGAGGGTTATAGTGGTGGGAAGATTGACATGTTGGTGGTACAGATGGTTTACATTCAAATTAAAAGACACAGGTGGTCATTCTAACCCTGGCGGTAAAAACCGCCAGGGCGAATGACCGCGGTAGCACCGCCAACAGGCTGGCGGTGCACCGCTGGGCATTCTGACCGCGGTGGTTCAGCCGCGGCCAGAAACGGAAAGTCAGAGGTGTACCGCCGACTTCCCGCTGCCCATGAGAATCCTCCATGGCGGCGGAGCGCGCTCCGCCGCCATGGGGATTCTGACACCCCCTACCGCCATCCTGTTCCTGGCGGGTCTCCCGCCAGGAACAGGATGGCGGTAGGGGGTGCTGTGGGGCCCCGGGGGGCCCCTGCAGTGCCCATGCCAATGGCATGGGCACTGCAGGGGCCCCCGTAAGAGGGCCCCAAAAAGAATTTCAGTGTCTGACTAGCAGACACTGAAATTCGCGACAGGTGCTACTGCACCCGTCGCACTCCAGCAACTCCGCCGGCTCCATTCGGAGCCGGCTTCATCGTTGCTGGGTCTTTCCCGCTGTGCTGGCGGGCGGCCTTTTGGCGGTCGCCCGCCAGCACAGCGGGAAAGCCAGAATGGCCACCGCGGTCTTGTGACCGCGGTGCGGTCATTTGGCGGTAACCGCATGGCAGGCGGCGACCACCGCCCGCCGCGGTTAGAATCACCGCCACAGTCTAATTTTAGACCCGAATAGTAAGGAACAAGTTTTAATCATGTATGAGAGCACTATGGTGAACAAAAAGATACTAAAACACTTTCCCACAGTGTTCAGTGAGGATGTGGTCAATCTGAAAGGCTTTGAACTCAAAATAATTCTTAATGGTAATGCTGTACACAAGGTACATAAGAGTCATAACACACCTATACTTGTGAGAGATGAAGCCTCTAAGGAGTTAGAAAGGTTGGTGGCATCTGTAATAATTGAACCTATTGAGGCAGAAGATTGGAATTCTCCCTTGGTGATAGTCATACACAGTAATGGGTAGATGAGGTTTTGTGTGGATTTGCGCAATTTAAATAATAATAGAATTATTGACAAGTTTCCCCTTCCCAGAATTAATTTAAGGGTCACATGTTTAAAAGGTCCAAAATAGTTTTCTACCATGGACCTATCTTCTACTCATCATCAAATTTCACTGTCCCCAGAATTTGAGAAATTGACATTGTTTATCACCCTGTTTGGTTGCTTCCAGTTTAGGGGGATGCCATTTGGGGTCATCATCGGGTACTGCTGTATTTCAGAGGCTCGTGTTCCAATTGTTCAACAAGGTTCAAGGTGTTACTTAATTCCAGGACAATATCATGATGTTTGGTTCTAGTAAAGAAGAACATGAGGCTAGGCTTTTCAAAGTTCTGGGAATTCTAGAAGAAAAGGACTCATAGTAGATATAGGAAAGTAAGCTCTTTCTAGCTTGGTTACCCTCACTTTTGTCCTGTTTGTCAGTGTGTTTGACTGTGTCTACTAGGATCCTGCTAATCAGGACCCCAGTGGTTATGTTCTCTCCCTTAAATTATGGGTGTTGCATACTGATAACCCAGTATTTCACCCACAATTGGCATACTGGTGCCCCCTTATAAGTCCCTAGTATATGGTACTTAAATACCCAGGGCTTTGGGGCTCCAGGGGATCCCTATGGGCTACAGCATATCATTTGCCACCCATAGGGAGCCCATGCACAGGCTTCCGCAGGACTGCTATTGTACCTGTGTGTCAGGGCACCCCTGCACTAGCAGAGGTGCCCCTGTGACCTCCAGGACCATTTTCCCGGACTTTGTAAGTGCAGGGAAGCCATTATACGAATGGACTGGACATAGGTTACTACCTATGTCCAGCTACATAATGGTAACTCCGAACATAGGCATGTTTGCTGTCAAACATGTTGGAATCATACCCCAATGCTTTTGCAAGTATTGGTTGTATGATTCCATGCACTCTGTGGGCTCCTTAGAGAACCCCCAGTATTGCCATTCCAGCCTTCTGAGGCTTTCCAGGCAGCCTCAGCTGCTGCCACCTCTCATACAAGTTTCTGCCCTCCTGTTGCTTGAGCAGCTGAAGCCCAGGAAGGCAGAACAAAGGATTTCCTTTGGGAGTAGGGTGTTACCCTCTCTGCCTTTGGAAATAGGTGTTACAGGCTTGGAGACGTCGCCTCCACAAGCCACTGAAAATGCATTTGCTACCCTCCTTGCATAATCAAGTCTACACCGGTTCAGGGACCCCCAGTCCCTGCTCTGGTGCAAAACTGGACAAAGGATAGGAGAGTGACCACTCCCCTGTCCATCACCACCCCAGGGGTGGTGCCCAGGGCTCCTCCAGAGGAGGGTCCCTGGGTTTTTCCATCCTGGAGTCTAAGTTGGCAGGGAACTCTGGGAGCATCTGAGTGACCAGTGCCAGCAGGTGATGTCAGAGCCCTCCCCTGATAGGCGCTTACCTGTTTAGCTGACCAATCCCCCTTTCAGGGCTATTTAGGGTCTCTCTCTTGGGTGGTTCTTCAGATTCGTATTGCAAGACTCCAGCAAGAATCCTCTGTATCCTCTATTTCACCTTCTCACCGAAGGAACTACATCTGGACCCTCCAGAAACTCTACAAACTGCAACAAAGAAGCAAAGATGACTTCTGCAACATTGTATTTTCATCTCCTGCCAGCAAATGCAACTGTTTCCTGGTCATGCATCCTAAGAGGACAGCCTGTCTTCAGGCTGCACCAGGAGAGAGAAGGAATCTCCCATGGAGTAAAGGAGTCACTCCCCTGCTTCAGCAGGCACCTCACTGCATCGACAACCAGCTGTGTGGATCCCCTCTCCTGATAAGCTGCATTTATCCTGCATCACAGGTGGTGGACTGAAGTGGTCCCGATGGTCCTGACATCCTACTGTCCAGCTTTGGTAGAGGTAAGAGCTTGCCTCCCCACGCAAGAGAGTAACCCTGTGCACCCCGTGTTTTGCAGTTGCCAAGGCTTGTTGGCATCCTTCCATGAAGTATTCCATGCACTGTGCAGCTCCATCCCCCAGCACTCTATCCTGTGATACACATCTTCCTAATTGGTTCTCCAGCGGCGTGGGAGCCTTTGTCGTAGTGCTACAGGGGCCACCTTTTGCACCTCTTTTGTCCCCGTGCTTTGGGACTCCTGTGCATGCTGCCTGGTCTTCTGTGGGCTCTCTGAGTTGCTGAGAACCCCCTCTGACTCCCCCTCGTGGGTAGAGTCCACCAATTCACTCCTGGGTCCAGGCAGCACCATTTTTTGCTCACCGTGAGCTGTGACTGTGTGTTAGCGGACTCCACCAACACAACCCAGACTGCAATCCTCCACCCGGAGTGGGACATCATCTGCACCAACCAGGATCCCGGATCCATCTTCTTGGATGAAGTACTGACTGTTGTTCTTCAATGGTGGCTCTTCTTTTGCACCTTCATCCAGGTTAGCAGGGGCTCCTATTCTCCCTGGACTCTTCTGTGCTTCTTGGACTTGGTCCTCTTCTTCACAGGTCTTCATGTCCTGGAATCCACTATTGGTGTTCTGCAGTCTTCTGGTTTTTGCATTATCTTCTTTCTTGTGTTCTTGTGTCTTCAATGAAAGTTACTGTGATTTACTCCTGCTTTCCTGGGCTCTGTGATGGGCTCCATTTCTTACCTTTGGTGTTTTCTAATACTCATAGTGCCCCTCTACACACTACACTTCATAGGTGGGAAACTGACATTCACATTCCACTTTCTTAGTATATGGTTTGTGTTCCCCCAGGCCCATTTCTAACTATTGTGATTTTCACTATTTGCACTGTTTTCTAACTGTTTTAAACTGTTTTACAGCTATTTCTGCATACTGGTGTATATAATTTGTGAATTACGTATCTCCTAAGGGAGTATAGTCTCAATGGTATTTATGGCATTTGTGTTACTAAAATAAAATACCTTTATTTACACTGAGTATTCTCTTTCATGTGTGTGAGTACTATGTGACCACAGTGGTATTGCATGACCTTTGCATGTCTCCTAGTTAGGCCTTGGCTGCTCAGCTACAGCTACCCCTAGAGAGCCTGGCTTCCATACACTGCATACATTTCACTAATAAGGGATACCTCAAACTGGTATAAGGTGTAAGTACCCTAAGTACCCACTACAAACCAAGCCAGCCACCTACAGTAGAACATTCAAAATGTAAGTTTGCAGAAAAGAATGTCATGTATTTGGGACATATAATTGATGAATTTGGGGTTAAGCCAAAAGCAACTTTAGTTACCGCCCTTGTGAATGCACCTACACTTTCTCGCAAGGAGGAAGTGAGGTTTTTCCTTGGTATGGCTGAATTCTGTGCTAAATATATCCCTAATTTTTCAGAAAAAAACATATAATATGTGTCATTTACTAAAGAAGAATTGTATATTTAGGTGGTCTCCAGAATGCGAAGAGGATTTTAAAAATATTAAATCTGCAATTGCTAATGCTACGGCATTAATGAATTTTGACCCTACTGCTGATAGTATCATCACTACTGATGCCAGTGGCAAGGGTCTTGGTGCAGTTTTATCCCAAATAGAAAGTCAGGGGAGAGAGAATACAATTGCCTATGCTTCTAGATCCTTGTCTCCCTGTGAAGAGAAATACCCAATCATCGAAAGAGAGGCATTATTTTGTGCCTGGGTTTTAGAACATTTCAAATCATTTATTTGGAGCAAATGTTTACTATTTAATATGATCATTAACCCTTAGTTAAGTTTATGACTAAAGAAGATTCAGTCAGTGCTTCCTCTAGATTGGCAAAAATCTCAATGCATATGCAAAAAATTGTGTATAGGATAGTTTACACTCTATGGAAGGATAATGTGGTTGCTGATTTTTTGTCAAGAATGCCTGTGATGTAAGAAAAATGCGAAGATCAGAAGTGGAATGAATTTCAAATAGAAATGATACATGATCAAGGCTTTTCTAAAATTAACAAGGATATATAGCACAAGGACTACAGGGAAGACCAAACTTTACAAGAAGTTCTTTCATATTTTGTGAATGGCTGGCCAAGAAAAGAATCTTTGAATTCATTAGTAAAACCATATTGGGGGACAAGATCAGAGTTGACTGTTAACGGTAGAACCTTGTTAAGAAGAGAAAGGATTATTCCCCCTGAAAGCTTGCACGAAAGTATCATGGAGTTATGCCATGAGGGGCACTCTGGCATTGTTACAGCCAAGACGATGGTCAAGAATCGGTTCTGGTGACCTAGGATGGATTTACACATTGAGAGGAAAGTCATAGAGTGTTGTGCATGTTCAAAAGCTGACAAATCCTTTCACAGGTTACGCCCACATATGAGTAATGTTTATTCCCCTAAGGAACCATGGGGTACTCCTGACAACGATATTATGGGACCTGTGGATGAACAGTAAAAATACTTGTTAGTACTTATGGATTTATTTTCTGGGTAGGCATTGGTTAGAGTAGTTGATATAGCAGGTAGTGACTTTGTGTTGGAATTTCTGGATGATACATTCACATGTTAAGATATACCTGCTTCTGCTGTAAGTGATAATGGAGTTCTGTTCTTATCTAGAAAAGCCAAAACATATTTTGACAAACTAGTAATAAATCATAGTACTACCCCCTTGTGTAATCTCAGTGGAAATGGTATGATGAAAAGGTTTAACCAAATGTTAAGTGGTACCATTCAGTTAGCTACAAGAAGCAATTAGGATTGGATTAATATGATTGGGAAAACTGTTTGGGTTTATTGTGTCACTTGTGACGGGGCTACTGGATTATCCCCTTTTTTGAATTTGAGAGGTACGAAACCAAGATCCAAGTATAATCTTGGATGGTTATTTTCTACAGGAGTAGAATTTTGGTTAAAAGAGGAGGTAAGGAACCGAATGTATCTTGCCCATAACAATAGTAAATAATATGATACTAAACATGGTGTAAAACCCCCTAGAATTGAAGTGGGAGATTGGGTTCATGTGAGAAAACCCTATGACCCTGAGGAGGTGGTGGAATGTTTGCAGAATGCAGTGTAATTAAGGAATGAAATTGTGTGGAACTTGAAAAGAATAGGAATATAAAGAAAGATTGATTGTAGAAAATATGTTCAGTTTGAATGACTTCAGGATGAAGTTGAGACAGTAAGTACTTCTGGAATAGACGAGCAGAGAGACATTATTAATACATCTGGCAATTGTGAGCTTAATGTAGAAGGGAATTCTATGCAGGAATGTACTATAAATGAGCCAGAGAATCTGGAACCTTCATGATGGACTATTGAGGACAAATCCAATACCAAAGATTTAAGAGACCAGGACCCCATCAGGATAAGGAAGGCTCCTGGTTGGTTAAAAGATTATGGCCCTCATTACGATCCTGGCGGACGGCCGTAAAATGGAGAAAAGTACTGCCAACAGGCTGGCGGTATGTTTCCCCTTTTTATAACATTGACGGCTTGGCTCAAGCCAAACCACCAATGTACCATATCGTCCGCCATGGCAGTAATGAACGCCGGGCTGGAGACTGGAATTTCCAGCCAGGCGGCCATCACTAGCCCGCCTGCGGAATTATGACCACACCTACCACCATGGTTTTCATGGCTTCCTTACCGCCACAAAAACCATGGCGGTAGGCACTATCATTGACAGGGAATCCCTTCCCTGTCACTGATAGGGGCCTTCCCTGCCCTCCATCCCCTCCCCTGGTTTGTCCCCCTTCCACTCCAGACCCTCCCCACGAGATACACGCACCTTCACGCACCATCTAACACACACATATACACACTCATACCCACATTCATCCACGCATGCATACATCCATTCACACAGACTTCCACATGTGTCATGATATGGTCTGCGGCGGTCTACTGGTGTGGTGCTGCTGCTGGCAGCAGCGCCACCTTACCGTCATCCACCACTATGGCCGAATCCAGAATTCCGCCATACTTCTGGTGGAATTCCGGCTACGGTCATAGTTTGGTGGATGGCTGGTAGCCGCAGCGACGGTCTTTTGGCAGCCGTCGCCGCAGCAGTAGGCGATATATACTGCCAATGTTGTAATGAGGGCCTATATTATAGACTTTAGCAAGTAATTACTCTATGATCCTGTACCTTGTTTGAGGGGAGGTTCATAATTATATTTGATCTTCCTTAATATATATATATATATATATATATACACAGTGTTATTTGCATATTTAATTTTTTTCTTCTTTAGGTTCTATTTGTGTTTATAGTGGAAAAGGGGGATGTGGTATGTTGCTTAGATACATGAAATGCTTGGTCTGCAAGAATTCATGGAATGGTAGTGTTCTGTGGTGGAAGGATGTTAGCGCGAGTTCAAGGCTGGACACAGGACTGTTAGCTTTGTCCATATTTGCTCCTCTGATTAAATGAACACCTTTGCTTATCACATCCAGTGTATTTATTACTTAACAGGACACCGGGTTATTTGATTTGCCTATGATTTGACTTTGTTAATACCAATAAATTGCTAACAATTGGCATTAACTTTAACCTGGAAATGAAGGGCCTTTTGTTCTGCACTAGAAACATTGGACAGCTGCTCCTATAATTGCTAATGAATGCAAAAAACACTGTTTATTATTTGACTAAGGTAAACGAAAGTCATTCATAGGTGCTTTATTCTTGAAGCAATGGGACTTGAAGCATTGGGACGGGGGCACAGGCAATAAATAATGACATTAGCTATAGCAGAGGAAGCTTTCCAACATTCTTTCAGAAAGCAAGTGCCAACGTGGCAACAAGTGGCTGGGACACTTAGGGACTCCAATCATCATTTAGCACTTTATTCGGAAACATGAAGTTCCTGCATACCACTTGGCCCAAGAGATGGGACCTTTGAGGTGGCTATAGAAAATCAGAAATGGCAGATTAATAGCATATCAACATTTAAATACTTTGCATCGGGGGTGACCAGCTATTTCTTTACTGAACCAGCAGATGCTTGGGACTGGTTGGAACAATGTCGACACAAGGACTCAATCCCGCCCTCATCGCCCTCCCATCCTTGTCCTGACAGAAAGAAGCAACAAGGGAAGTTCAACAGCTGTGGGCTCAAAACTGTCAGATTACAGGGTGCCCCAACAACCACCCAGGCAAAGGAGAAGCAGCTTCAAGCACTCTTGGTTGCTACATCAATATGGGGGGACAGATGCTGTCCGTCCCCCGAGGCCTCAAATGACATGCCCTCAGATCATCATTCAGACACAGGCACGAGTGGGACCTCGTCACTGGCCCTGCTGGATTTCACCCCACAAACGGCTGACTGCCTGATATCAAGCAGCTATTACAGTTAACAGTCTGCCCAACACTGTCACTCTCTCATTGGTCACCCCCCCATCGCGCTCCTGGGCAGCCACAGTTTATACTGACAAGCATGCAGGAGAACCCCCTATTTATGAAAGTTGGATTACTATTGGGGTGACCACAGGAAGTGTGTCCACCCTGGGTTGGGAGTTGTCAGTTATTGTTTACCTGTTTATGAGAGTCAATAAGCATGTCTTGTCTCCCCTTTCTTAACTGTGCACACTGACAGTGATTGCATGACATTTGCCACAGCGTGCACCACATTATACACTGTAGAGCCACATTGCAGGGATTAAAATATTAACTTGGAATGTCTGACTTCTGGCATCCACCCATAAGAGACATGCTGTGCAACGCTATATTAGAGGCAGAGGTACTCAGGTGGCATTTCTGCAAGAAGCACATATAGTAGGTATTACAAATGGGGCCTCTAGTTGGCAGTCAGTTTACACCCTGTCCAAGTAGGGTCCCTCACTCTAGTCAGGGTAAGGGAGTCACACCCCTAAGATAACCTCTGCTCACCCCCTTGGTAGCTTGGCACAAGAAGTCTGGCTTATCTCAGAGACAATGTGTAAAGTATTTGTACAAACAGTAACACACTGAAAACACCACAAAAGGACTCCACACCAGTTGAGAAAAATAACCAATATTTATCTAAGTCAGACAAGACTAAAACAACATAAATCCAACATACACAAGTGAAGATATCTAATGTTTAAGGTAAAAAGAGTCTCAGGCTCTCATTATGACACTGGTGGCGGAGGTCGTCCGCCAGTGTCATACCACCATCAGGCCACACAGGTAGCCCGGCCCTATTTTGAGTTTACCCCTGGGCCAGCGGATAGAAACAGCGGGCTAACGGGGAACAGAGCCTTAGCATTGCAGCCTCCTAATGAAGCCAGCGGCAATGTGGTGGTGCAGCGGGTCTAGCAGCACCCGTCGTGCACTCCCCTGTCTGTAATTTGGCAGTGGAATGCGTGATGGGGGCCCCTGCATTGCCCATGCAAAGTGCATGTGCAGGGGCCTGCAGAGTCCCCTATTCCACCAGCCTCTCCTTTGCGGTGTAAACCACTATGGACTGGCTTGCGGATGGGGTCTCGTAATCCCCAAGGCAGTGCTGCTTACAGCGCTGCCCTGGCATATTACTACTGCCGGGACCATCAGGCTGCAGGCTGGCAGCAGCCTGGCGGTATCGGCGGTTGGACCGTGGTGGCTTTGACATGGTCATAATGTGGCGGTGGACCCCCACGACTACGGCCGTCCGACCACCACTGTGACGCTGTCGGTCTTGTGACCGTCAGGGTCATAATGACCCCTTTAATCCATAAGAATCAATGGATGTGTTGTTTTAGCACAAAGTACCTGGTGTGTGTCAAAAATGAAGTCACAGGGGTGAGGGTGCATCAAGCTATGTGTTGGTTCCTTAGTCGCACCTGATGCGTCGATTCTTTCCTCACAGGGAAGAGATTACATAGATTTACGGGCAAGTAGCTTCGGGTTCGTGTGGTGATTTTGAGGATTTGACACCCAGGGATGATACATGGAAAATCCCAATGCACGGCAGCAATGAATCTGCTCTCAGCTGGTGATTCGTTAATTTCAATGTCTCTGAGTCCATTTTTCAGCCAAGGTGCAGGTGCTACGTCGTCTTTTCTGCTGCTCGGCACGAAGCGTGGATTTTCACTCAAGTTCTGCCAGCATTTCCTTCCAGAGCCCAGGGACTGGTTGTGGCACCACTTGGCAAGTCAGGAGGTCTCAGCAAGAGAGCCCAGGTGCTGGCAGGTGAAGTCTCTGATGTCACTGAGACTTCTTAATAGGGGAAACGTTCAGTCCAAGCCCTTGGAGAATCTTTACAAGCAGGATACACAGCAAAGGCCAGTCTTTGCCTCCTATAAGGCAGAAGCAGCAATTGCAGGCCAACCCAGCAAAGCACACACAGTAAAGGGGTAGTATTCCTCCTCACAGCTCTTCAGCTCTTCTCCTTGGCAGAGGTTCCTCTTGATCCAGAAGTGTTCTAAAATTGTGGGCTCCGCAGTCCTATACTTATACACATTTCTGCCTTTGAAGTAGGCAAACTTCAAAGGAAAGTCTTTGTAGTGCACAAGACCCTGCCTCTTCCTTGCCCTGCATAAGCCACATTCTAGGGGTTTGTAGACTGTATTGTGTGAGGTCAGGCACAGCCGTTTCAAGTGCAGGTGTCAGCTCCTCCCTCCCATGTTAGCCCAGGAAGACTCATCAGGATATGGTGGACACACTTCAGCTCTCCTTGTGTCACTGTCTAGAGTGACTACACAAACAGCTCAACTGTCAGTCTGACTCAGACATGGATTCAGCAGCCAGGCAGTGGCACAGAATGCTTTAGCAAGAAAAAGCCCACTTTCCAAAAGTGGCATTTTCAAACTTACAATCTAAAAAACAACTTTACCAAAAGATGTATTTTTAAATTATGAGTTCAGAGACCCCGAACTCCAAATCTCTATCTTCTCCCAAAGGTGAATTGCACTTAAAAGGTATTTACAGGCAATCCCCATGTTAACCATATCATGACATGCAAAACAGATCAGTCCTTGTCCCACCTTCTAAATACACTGCACCCTGCCCATGGGTCTGCCTTGGGCCTACCTTAGGGGTGACCTATATGTAGTAAAAGGGACGGTTTAGACTTGGCAAGTGGGTGCACTTGCCAGGTTGAGCTGGCAGTTCAAGACTGCACACACAGACACTGCAATGGCAGGTCTGAGACAGGTTTACAGGGGTACTCATGTGGGTGACACAATCAGAGCTGCAGGCCCAGTAGCAGCATTTGGTTTACAGGCCCTCAATACCTCTGGCGCACTTTACAAGGGACTTACCAGTAAATCAAATATGCCAATCATGTATAACCAATCATAATCACATTTTACACAGTGAACATTTGCACTTTAGAACTGGTCAGCAGTGTTAAAGTGCCCAGAGTACCACAAACCAGCAAAAGCAGGTCAGTAAAAATAGGAAGAAGAAGGCAAACAGTTTGGGGATAACCCTGCAGAAAGGGCCATTTCCAACAGCCGGCGGCAAGAGTAATAAACTGCAGCAGCGCTGGCGGGGCCAGTGTTATTGCACCACATACTCAGACTTTGCTCAAGGGGTACTTGTGTGGGTGTGGCTAGGCATCCCATTTCTAGACACCGCCACTGTGATTGATCAAGAGTGGTGTTGCTTCTTCGTAGAGGGGCAGTTGGATGGCAGGCCTGTCCTGTTGTGTCATGTTTATTCTCCCAACATGTCACAACTAGCCTTCCTTACACACCTTTCGACTATCCTGACCAGGACGGCACACATCTCTTGAGCTTTTGATAGGGACTTCAATGGTGTACTCAACCCCACTGTGACAACCGCAGCTCATTTCACTCCTTGGCTCATGCATTGGTCGCTGCTTGACAGTTGGAGCACGCTTCATCCTGGTATCAGAAAATATTCCTATTATTCCTCCCTCCATTACTTACATGTGAGACTAGGCTATGTACTTTGTCACCTTTCCTTCCAATTGCAGGTCACCTCTGCCGAATACTTAGGGAGACCTTTTCGGGCCACAGTCCCCTCCTACT
Organism: Pleurodeles waltl; assembly: GCF_031143425.1. Lineage (NCBI taxonomy): Eukaryota > Metazoa > Chordata > Amphibia > Caudata > Salamandridae > Pleurodeles > Pleurodeles waltl. The sequence continues at coordinate 859,110,441 of NC_090448.1, read as the reverse complement.
ACACTTCAATTGGCGGATGGTCTGTCCACTAGTTCCCACATGGTGACTGCATCCTTCGATGTTGGAAGACCAGGTGTTCAGGGAGACCACACTAGAAGCCGTGTCATACTACCTAACAGAGAACTGGGGCATAACCAACTCACACTCAGTGGACTGGAAGGCTTTAAATGTTGTAATACAGGGACACTGTATCCACACAGCATTGGAGGTTCAGGGAGAATTGCACGAGGAGCTCATACGCACTGAAAACAAGCTTTGAATGCTGGATCTATCAGCCTATAGCATGCCTGAGCAGCATGACTCACTAGCCATGGCAGTGGGAAGACATGCTCGTCTGGTGGAGCAATTGCACTGCTTAGACTTTTGTGCATACCAGGCTAAGATGCATGTGGAAGGGAACAAATAAGGCTGTTTACTAGCACGGCTCCTGTGTAGCGTGGCTCCCAGGTCTCCAATCACCATGATCAGATGGACCCCAACTTCCGTGCTCACCAGTCTATCAGACATATATAATGCATTCACTGCACACTATCAAACCATGTATGACCCTCTCCTCCACACCAGTCATAGCACATTCAAGACTTCCACAGTGAGATCACATTGCCAGCCATTGACCCACTGGCCCAGGAAGAACTCAATGCAGCTATCGTAATTCAAGAAATACGGGGCGTGATCAGGGATGCAACCATGTGCTAAACTCCAGGGCTCAATGGCTTACCCATAGAATTTTATAAGCTGTATGAACACTCCTTGGCTCCTAAACTCCTCAAACTATTTTAAACTATAGTGGTCGAGGGACGACACCTCCCCTCACTTCGGGAGTCCCTGTTGGTCTCTCTGCCCAAACCAGGGAAAGACCCCCTGGAACTGACATCCTATCATCCACTGTCCATGCGAGAGTCAGAAATATTAAGCAAAATCCTTGCTACTCGACTCCTGGCCCACTTGCCAGCACTGGTCTATTTGGACCAGAACAGCTTTATCACTGGTAGGTCCACCACACTCAACATTCAGTGACTACAGAGGGTCATGGAGGTTTCAAACACCCAGTGGCCTTATGCTGTCTGCATGGTGCTGGATCTTGAAAAAGGGTTTGACACACTGGATTGGGGGTACATATTTAACTCCCTCACCTTAATGGGGATCCTTGGCTGACTACATCAATGTGTTCGTCTCCTGTGTGTAGAGCCCACTGCCCAGGTGAAAATGAGAAAGTGTATTTCCCATCTGTTCCCAGTGAGCAGGGGAATGCAACAGGGCTGCCCCTTCCCCCTCCTGCTCTTTGCCCTGGCTATGGAGCCTCTCACTTAGAGGCTTCCACAGCAGGCTGCATAGTAGAGAATAGCACTGGATAGCGAATTACATGCTGGCTCACTATATGCTGATAATGTTTTGATTTACATACAAGACATCAGGCAAGGCATCACCGCCATCACGACTATCCTCTCTGAGTTTTGAAAAGCTTGAGGCCTGAGAGTCAATTGGGCCAAATTGTGCCTGTTTTCACTACATCCTGACTACCCACCACAGCATTTGATGGTGGACGCCCATATCCAGCGCTGGAAGCCCCGGACTTTCCATTACTTGGGGATCCATATCTATCATAACACCCAAGAACTCATTGACAACAAACTTACCAGGTCCATTGTTTTGCTTTGCCCCAGATGGCCTTTTGAGGCACAATCCCACTTACAGACCAAGGACGAATCTCCTGGTCTAAAATGGTCATCGTTCCTGATTAGTGCACTTTTTCATAACCTACTGGTGCACATCCCACGGAATATCTTCTGCATGCTCCATGCCACACTGGGCAGTTTTATCTGGACAAAGGCAGATGACGATTTGCACTGAGCAAATTACAACTGCTGGTCGAAAGTGGGGGCTGAGGGCTTCAACTTCAAGCAATACTACGTAGCATCACAGGTCCAATGGCCTAGTCGTGCAAGACAGGTGATGCAAGAAGATTTTCTCCCACAAGCCTACCCTCCTCACTGCTCCAACCACTTGTTAACTATCACGCATGGTAGTTATAAAGAAGCCTAAGACTCATGCCCCCTATCCCACAGTCCTCCCCTGAAATTAGGCTGGCTGCTATTCACAGCTTTTGTGAAATGCTGGGCAGAGATGGCCTTCAGCTCTGGGAAACAGCAAGGGCGGATACTTTAGGTAGCCTGTTCCATGATGGAGCCTTCGTTCCCTTTGATCAATTGCGCATGGACTGGAACGTGCCTGCCAGACACTTCCTTGTGCTTGCCAGATTGCTGACTACCTTCCGGCAGCTCTTTCACATTACTGATACCGAGCCAGAACACCACCTCCTAGTACATACGCTCCATACTATATGCAGTGGTCACAGCTTAATCACTTGGTTAACCCGCATTTTAATGTACACTGCCCATGATCCATTGCTATTGACCAGAAGATGCTGGGAACGGGATGTGGGCAGAAAATTCACCCAAAAGAAATATATATAGCACAGAGCCTATTTAACACCAGTATCCCTGCATAAAATGCTTGATTCCTCCCCAGAATGGCCCGATGCTCATGTCTAACCGCAGATTTGGCTCATATGTTCTGGTCATGCCCGGTGTCAGAAAAGTGTGACATTGCTGGTGCACTCATGGAACTGACAGAGCGGACTGATATCTCCACCATCAAGGGTTCCATGCTTGGCCTCTTTAAGCATCCCAAAGGCGCACCTGTGACCATCTGTTTCATAGATCTTGCTTTATTGTTATGCCGCAGAACCATCACCATGCACTGAAAGGCTTTCACTCTCCTAGACCTCCACTATTGGTGTGCAGCTTTACTAAAATGGGGGAAAGCTGAAGCTGTGGTGGGAAGAAGAGAGGGAATTGCACATGTTTCCTATAGCAGCTGCCTGGGAGGTTTTGTTACTAGACTTACAAGTGTTCAAAAATAGCAGCACCCGTCGTGCACTCCCCTGTCTGTAATTTGGCAGTGGAATGCGTGATGGGGGCCCCTGCATTGCCCATGCAAAGTGCATGTGCAGGGGCCTGCAGAGTCCCCTATTCCACCAGCCTCTCCTTTGCGGTGTAAACCACTATGGACTGGCTTGCGGATGGGGTCTCGTAATCCCCAAGGCAGTGCTGCTTACAGCGCTGCCCTGGCATATTACTACTGCCGGGACCATCAGGCTGCAGGCTGGCAGCAGCCTGGCGGTATCGGCGGTTGGACCGTGGTGGCTTTGACATGGTCATAATGTGGCGGTGGACCCCCACGACTACGGCCGTCCGACCACCACTGTGACGCTGTCGGTCTTGTGACCGTCAGGGTCATAATGACCCCTTTAATCCATAAGAATCAATGGATGTGTTGTTTTAGCACAAAGTACCTGGTGTGTGTCAAAAATGAAGTCACAGGGGTGAGGGTGCATCAAGCTATGTGTTGGTTCCTTAGTCGCACCTGATGTGTCGATTCTTTCCTCACAGGGAAGAGATTACATAGATTTACGGGCAAGTAGCTTCGGGTTCGTGTGGTGATTTTGAGGATTTGACACCCAGGGATGATACATGGAAAATCCCAATGCACGGCAGCAATGAATCTGCTCTCAGCTGGTGATTCGTTAATTTCAATGTCTCTGAGTCCATTTTTCAGCCAAGGTGCAGGTGCTACGTCGTCTTTTCTGCTGCTCGGCACGAAGCGTGGATTTTCACTCAAGTTCTGCCAGCATTTCCTTCCAGAGCCCAGGGACTGGTTGTGGCACCACTTGGCAAGTCAGGAGGTCTCAGCAAGAGAGCCCAGGTGCTGGCAGGTGAAGTCTCTGATGTCACTGAGACTTCTTAATAGGGGAAACGTTCAGTCCAAGCCCTTGGAGAATCTTTACAAGCAGGATACACAGCAAAGGCCAGTCTTTGCCTCCTATAAGGCAGAAGCAGCAATTGCAGGCCAACCCAGCAAAGCACACACAGTAAAGGGGTAGTATTCCTCCTCACAGCTCTTCAGCTCTTCTCCTTGGCAGAGGTTCCTCTTGATCCAGAAGTGTTCTAAAATTGTGGGCTCCGCAGTCCTATACTTATACACATTTCTGCCTTTGAAGTAGGCAAACTTCAAAGGAAAGTCTTTGTAGTGCACAAGACCCTGCCTCTTCCTTGCCCTGCATAAGCCACATTCTAGGGGTTTGTAGACTGTATTGTGTGAGGTCAGGCACAGCCGTTTCAAGTGCAGGTGTCAGCTCCTCCCTCCCATGTTAGCCCAGGAAGACTCATCAGGATATGGTGGACACACTTCAGCTCTCCTTGTGTCACTGTCTAGAGTGACTACACAAACAGCTCAACTGTCAGTCTGACTCAGACATGGATTCAGCAGCCAGGCAGTGGCACAGAATGCTTTAGCAAGAAAAAGCCCACTTTCCAAAAGTGGCATTTTCAAACTTACAATCTAAAAAACAACTTTACCAAAAGATGTATTTTTAAATTATGAGTTCAGAGACCCCGAACTCCAAATCTCTATCTTCTCCCAAAGGTGAATTGCACTTAAAAGGTATTTACAGGCAATCCCCATGTTAACCATATCATGACATGCAAAACAGATCAGTCCTTGTCCCACCTTCTAAATACACTGCACCCTGCCCATGGGTCTGCCTTGGGCCTACCTTAGGGGTGACCTATATGTAGTAAAAGGGACGGTTTAGACTTGGCAAGTGGGTGCACTTGCCAGGTTGAGCTGGCAGTTCAAGACTGCACACACAGACACTGCAATGGCAGGTCTGAGACAGGTTTACAGGGGTACTCATGTGGGTGACACAATCAGAGCTGCAGGCCCAGTAGCAGCATTTGGTTTACAGGCCCTCAATACCTCTGGCGCACTTTACAAGGGACTTACCAGTAAATCAAATATGCCAATCATGGATAACCAATCATAATCACATTTTACACAGTGAACATTTGCACTTTAGAACTGGTCAGCAGTGTTAAAGTGCCCAGAGTACCACAAACCAGCAAAAGCAGGTCAGTAAAAATAGGAAGAAGAAGGCAAACAGTTTGGGGATAACCCTGCAGAAAGGGCCATTTCCAACAGCCGGCGGCAAGAGTAATAAACTGCAGCAGCGCTGGCGGGGCCAGTGTTATTGCACCACATACTCAGACTTTGCTCAAGGGGTACTTGTGTGGGTGTGGCTAGGCATCCCATTTCTAGACACCGCCACTGTGATTGATCAAGAGTGGTGTTGCTTCTTCGTAGAGGGGCAGTTGGATGGCAGGCCTGTCCTGTTGTGTCATGTTTATTCTCCCAACATGTCACAACTAGCCTTCCTTACACACCTTTCGACTATCCTGACCAGGACGGCACACATCTCTTGAGCTTTTGATAGGGACTTCAATGGTGTACTCAACCCCACTGTGACAACCGCAGCTCATTTCACTCCTTGGCTCATGCATTGGTCGCTGCTTGACAGTTGGAGCACGCTTCATCCTGGTATCAGAAAATATTCCTATTATTCCTCCCTCCATGACTTACATGTGAGACTAGGCTATGTACTTTGTCACCTTTCCTTCCAATTGCAGGTCACCTCTGCCGAATACTTAGGGAGACCTTTTCGGGCCACAGTCCCCTCCTACTACACTTCAATTGGCGGATGGTCTGTCCACTAGTTCCCACATGGTGACTGCATCCTTCGATGTTGGAAGACCAGGTGTTCAGGGAGACCACACTAGAAGCCGTGTCATACTACCTAACAGAGAACTGGGGCATAACCAACTCACACTCAGTGGACTGGAAGGCTTTAAATGTTGTAATACAGGGACACTGTATCCACACAGCATTGGAGGTTCAGGGAGAATTGCACGAGGAGCTCATACGCACTGAAAACAAGCTTTGAATGCTGGATCTATCAGCCTATAGCATGCCTGAGCAGCATGACTCACTAGCCATGGCAGTGGGAAGACATGCTCGTCTGGTGGAGCAATTGCACTGCTTAGACTTTTGTGCATACCAGGCTAAGATGCATGTGGAAGGGAACAAATAAGGCTGTTTACTAGCACGGCTCCTGTGTAGCGTGGCTCCCAGGTCTCCAATCACCATGATCAGATGGACCCCAACTTCCGTGCTCACCAGTCTATCAGACATATATAATGCATTCACTGCACACTATCAAACCATGTATGACCCTCTCCTCCACACCAGTCATAGCACATTCAAGACTTCCACAGTGAGATCACATTGCCAGCCATTGACCCACTGGCCCAGGAAGAACTCAATGCAGCTATCGTAATTCAAGAAATACGGGGCGTGATCAGGGATGCAACCATGTGCTAAACTCCAGGGCTCAATGGCTTACCCATAGAATTTTATAAGCTGTATGAACACTCCTTGGCTCCTAAACTCCTCAAACTATTTTAAACTATAGTGGTCGAGGGACGACACCTCCCCTCACTTCGGGAGTCCCTGTTGGTCTCTCTGCCCAAACCAGGGAAAGACCCCCTGGAACTGACATCCTATCATCCACTGTCCATGCGAGAGTCAGAAATATTAAGCAAAATCCTTGCTACTCGACTCCTGGCCCACTTGCCAGCACTGGTCTATTTGGACCAGAACAGCTTTATCACTGGTAGGTCCACCACACTCAACATTCAGTGACTACAGAGGGTCATGGAGGTTTCAAACACCCAGTGGCCTTATGCTGTCTGCATGGTGCTGGATCTTGAAAAAGGGTTTGACACACTGGATTGGGGGTACATATTTAACTCCCTCACCTTAATGGGGATCCTTGGCTGACTACATCAATGTGTTCGTCTCCTGTGTGTAGAGCCCACTGCCCAGGTGAAAATGAGAAAGTGTATTTCCCATCTGTTCCCAGTGAGCAGGGGAATGCAACAGGGCTGCCCCTTCCCCCTCCTGCTCTTTGCCCTGGCTATGGAGCCTCTCACTTAGAGGCTTCCACAGCAGGCTGCATAGTAGAGAATAGCACTGGATAGCGAATTACATGCTGGCTCACTATATGCTGATAATGTTTTGATTTACATACAAGACATCAGGCAAGGCATCACCGCCATCACGACTATCCTCTCTGAGTTTTGAAAAGCTTGAGGCCTGAGAGTCAATTGGGCCAAATTGTGCCTGTTTTCACTACATCCTGACTACCCACCACAGCATTTGATGGTGGACGCCCATATCCAGCGCTGGAAGCCCCGGACTTTCCATTACTTGGGGATCCATATCTATCATAACACCCAAGAACTCATTGACAACAAACTTACCAGGTCCATTGTTTTGCTTTGCCCCAGATGGCCTTTTGAGGCACAATCCCACTTACAGACCAAGGACGAATCTCCTGGTCTAAAATGGTCATCGTTCCTGATTAGTGCACTTTTTCATAACCTACTGGTGCACATCCCACGGAATATCTTCTGCATGCTCCATGCCACACTGGGCAGTTTTATCTGGACAAAGGCAGATGACGATTTGCACTGAGCAAATTACAACTGCTGGTCGAAAGTGGGGGCTGAGGGCTTCAACTTCAAGCAATACTACGTAGCATCACAGGTCCAATGGCCTAGTCGTGCAAGACAGGTGATGCAAGAAGATTTTCTCCCACAAGCCTACCCTCCTCACTGCTCCAACCACTTGTTAACTATCACGCATGGTAGTTATAAAGAAGCCTAAGACTCATGCCCCCTATCCCACAGTCCTCCCCTGAAATTAGGCTGGCTGCTATTCACAGCTTTTGTGAAATGCTGGGCAGAGATGGCCTTCAGCTCTGGGAAACAGCAAGGGCGGATACTTTAGGTAGCCTGTTCCATGATGGAGCCTTCGTTCCCTTTGATCAATTGCGCATGGACTGGAACGTGCCTGCCAGACACTTCCTTGTGCTTGCCAGATTGCTGACTACCTTCCGGCAGCTCTTTCACATTACTGATACCGAGCCAGAACACCACCTCCTAGTACATACGCTCCATACTATATGCAGTGGTCACAGCTTAATCACTTGGTTAACCCGCATTTTAATGTACACTGCCCATGATCCATTGCTATTGACCAGAAGATGCTGGGAACGGGATGTGGGCAGAAAATTCACCCAAAAGAAATATATATAGCACAGAACCTATTTAACACCAGTATCCCTGCATAAAATGCTTGATTCCTCCCCAGAATGGCCCGATGCTCATGTCTAACCGCAGATTTGGCTCATATGTTCTGGTCATGCCCGGTGTCAGAAAAGTGTGACATTGCTGGTGCACTCATGGAACTGACAGAGCGGACTGATATCTCCACCATCAAGGGTTCCATGCTTGGCCTCTTTAAGCATCCCAAAGGCGCACCTGTGACCATCTGTTTCATAGATCTTGCTTTATTGTTATGCCGCAGAACCATCACCATGCACTGAAAGGCTTTCACTCTCCTAGACCTCCACTATTGGTGTGCAGCTTTACTAAAATGGGGGAAAGCTGAAGCTGTGGTGGGAAGAAGAGAGGGAATTGCACATGTTTCCTATAGCAGCTGCCTGGGAGGTTTTGTTACTAGACTTACAAGTGTTCAAAAATATAGCTCCCAAGTTAACTCAACATCTGTCCAAACTGGATCTCACAATGGAATGCCCATGGCTGGACACTCATGGGTTCCCCAGATCATGTTTGCCTTTCTTGCCCAGGACCACATAAGAGTTGAAGTACATAGCTCCCTATGGTAGGAACACTTGGTAATGGGCACCCATAGAAACTGAGAATATACTAGTGGCTTGTTGTGCTTCCGTAAATCATTATTTCTGATAAATGGCAGCTGTTTCAACTTCTTTTGTTTTTGTTACCACTGTTCATATGCAAAAATGAACTGATGACTCCTGCCTTCTGATGTATATGCCTGCATGAGGATGATCCTCTAACTAAACTGTAAAACATTCATTACAACAGAACTCCAACAGTAATGATTGCTACTGTACATCATTGTGATACTTAATAACAAGTGGTTAAAAAAAACAATTAAATAATTTGCATTTTATTCAAAGTCAATAATGATATTTGGATTATATTTTGAAGTCTATATTAAATCTTTATTAAGTTCTTTTATTAGCAATTCATCAACATTCAACACAAATACTGTACAACGCGTGAAGCATGCTCCATAAATCTAATCTCTATTCTAAACTAATATCAGTAAAAAGCAAACATCAATAAACCCTTAAAACATTCTAGCCTGGAGATGTGAAAGCATAAAAAATTAAGTAGAACTTCCCATGTAGAGAGGTTCAAGAAGCGTTTCAAAGTCTCAGTAGCATAAAATCAGAGAAGAATTTAGTGGCTCTCAGAATGAATCTAAGATGCATCTGCAGAGGCAAGACAAAGTATCTAACCAGAGTGCTCTCAGAAAGCAGTCAAGTAAAAAAGGAAAAAATGCTTGCTCTTCTCCATGGACCTTTCAGGTCTTTATATTCTGTCAGCTCTAATCTCTAATCTAGGAGCACATATTTATACATTTTTAATAAGTAAGAAATTGTGAGTCTTGAGTAGACAAATCCTGGCTTCAACCAATGAAACATTGATGTCTTCATGGGAATAGAACAGCTTCCATCATTGTAAGTTTTAACCCCTTGAGTGCGGGTGTCGGCCACTGGCAAACGCCCAAACTACCTCCTTGGTGCGGGTCATGACCAGTGGCCAACACCAGCGAGGGGGTTAAAAAATCCTTGGGCGCATTGCACCCGAGGATTATTTTTTTTTCAAAAAAAACCCGGGAGACACAGAAGATCTTCTGTGTCTCCCCACGACCCCCCACCCACACTGCTGTGACGTCAGTGATGTACATTGATGTCACTGTTTTATTTTCCCCATCGGAGCAGGAAGTGGCCTTCTGGCTGCTTCCTGATCCAATGGGGAAGACAGCCCCAAACGGCCTTCCTGGCATTTGGGAAGGCCTCGTTTGAAAGGGGAGACTCTGCGATCGAGGGCCAGAAAACCCCACGAGACACCAGGGATTTCACTTGAGGTGGTCGCCACCCTCTGCAAATGGGCCGGTCCCCCCTCCAGATAGGTGTCCCCTGGGGGGACGCAATCTCATCCGATCGCGCCCCCCCCAGGGGCTAAATTATTATTATTTTTTTTAATTAATTGACAGGGGGCCGACCGTGGGGGCAATAATTTTGTTAGTAGTTGTATGGTTTCCCTGGGGGCCATTATTATTGTCTATATATATAGATATAGATCTATAAATATATATATGTATATATATATATAGAGAGAGAGATCACTTTTGTCAATGCATGTGTGGTTTCCCTGGGGTTTGCGATTGGCCCTTAGGAAAACCAGACCCACATATAAAAATTATATATATATATATATATATATATATATATATTATTTTATTTTTTTTCCACCAGTTGTCTTGCAGTTGCAGCTTGCATCTTCAAAGCAATGCACATACTTCAACTGACGCGTTTCAACTGTAGCTTTTAGGCAGCAATAAAAAAGTCATTGTGATTATGTTTCTGCTACAGAAGGATCAGACTTCTGTCTAGTGGTAGTTTTGGTGCCATAAATGAAAGTAGAAGCTTTATATGCCTACTGCAAAGAGCAAATCTATATTTTATGTAAATAGCTGAGTACATTAGTATAGTCAGCCATTATCTGCGGTACAATATAAATGAAATATATGTGTCGGGGGGCTATGGAGAGATGAAGGGCACTTTTGCTGGGTGGTAGTGAGGGAATCCGAGGAGGCGGACATGGGAGTGGGAGCACCAATAATGATTGTTGAACTGGCCGCTGGAGGTGCTAAAGACTCTGATGATTGGTATGTGACAAGGTGTTTTTTGAATGTCTTGAAAGAACGTGCTGATTGAGGGAAGAAGCGAAGGTAAGGTGACCTCTACTGTTGCACGTATCACACACACACCAGCAATTTTGTGACTGATTACATAGGCTAGTGTTTTAGAGCAACAGTTTAGCCAGTAGCAGAGATGGCATCTCGTTGGATGACTGTTGCTCACGCCCTCACTTGGGTTATAGAGGACAGCTCTGACATAAGATCAGAGACTGAGACAGCAGCTAATGAGACAGCATCTGAGGGATAGGATAATGGTGTAGACTCTGGGAGTGATTTTTCAGTCGGAGGGGTCCCATTCGATAACTCCTCTTACAGTAATTATGAGGGAGGTGATGAGGACAGTCCTGCTGTCCCTTCGCAAGCACAGTCTGTTCAACGGGACAATAGCGGGTTAGCCCAACCCAGAGAGCAGGTGAATGTGGAGGCAAGCACAGAGAGAGAGTGCTCTCTTGGGAGCTCCCCAATTTAGTTCAGCCCCAAATTCCACCGCCCAAATCGTATTGTGGAGACATCAAAATTATATATCACAAAACAAACTGGTTTTGTAAGGCAGGCACCTGTGTTTTTGGTCCTGGGCTTGGTGGCCATATAGGGAAACATACTAAATCCAGACATTTCTAGAAACTAGACATCGGGGGGAGTCCACAGAGATGTGACTTGTGTGGATTCCCCAAAGCTTTCTTGTCCAGAATACCCTACAAAGCTGAAATGTTGAATAAAAACTCTATTTTTTCTTGCATTTCTGTCACACAAACTACAGGAATATGGTGGATCCACAAAATTCCTACCACCAAGTGATTCCTCACCTGTCCTGATAAAAACACTACCCCACTTGAGTGCCTGTACCTAGTGCCTGTGTCAGGAATGGATCACCCCAGGATCAACAGTTGCCTCATGTAAGGACCAACATTGACCATTGTGTGATCTATTCCTGTCACGGGCACTAGGCCTACCCACACAAGTGAGGGACCATTTTTATCGGGAGACTTGTGGGAATGCTGGGTGGAAGGAAATTTGTGGCTCCTCTCAGATTCCAGAACTTTCTATCACCGAAATGTGAGGAAAAGGTGTTTTTGTTGCCAAATATTGACGTTTGCAAAGGATTCAGGGAAACAGAAACTGGTGAGTGCCCCACAAGTCACCTAATCTTGGATTCCCCTCTGGTGTCTAGTTTTAAAAAATGCACAGGTTTGGTAGGTTTCCTTAGGTGCCGACTGAGCTAGAGGCCAAAATCCACAGCTAGGCACTTTCCAAAAAACAGCTCTGTTTTGTTTGGGAAAATGTGATGTGTCCACGTTGTGTTTTGGGGCATTTCCTGTCGCGAGCGCTAGGCCTACCCTCACAAGTGAGGTACCCTTTTTATCGGGAGACTTGGGGGAACGCTGGGAAGAAGGAAATTTGAGGCTCCTCTCAGACTCCAGAACTTTCTGTCACCAAAATGTGAGGAAAAGGTGCTTTTTTTGCCAAATTTTGAGGTTTGCAAAGGATTCTGGGTAACAGAAACTGGTGAGTGCCCCACAAGTCACCTCATCTTGGATTTCCCTAGGTGTCTAGTTTTAAAAAATGCACAGGTTTGGTAGGTTATCCTAGGTGCCGGCTGAGCTAGAGGCCAAAATCTACAGCTAGGCACTTTGCAAAAAACATGTCAGATGTCAAAGTAAAAATGTAATGTGTCCATGTTGCGCTTCCTGACGCGAGCATTAGGCGTACCCACACAAGTGAGGTACCATTTTTATCGGGAGGCTTGGGGGAACACAGAATAGCAAAACAAGTTTTATTGCCCGTTGTCTTTCTCTACATTTTTTCCTTCCAAATGTAAGACAGTGTCTAAAAAGGAGTTCAGAGATGTGCAAATAACCACTGCTTCTCAACACTTTATCTTATGCTATTTAGGAAATACAAAGGTTTTCTTGATACCTATTTTTCACTCTTTACATTTCAGTAAACGAATTGCTGTATACCCGGTATAGGATGAAAACGCATTGCAAGGTGCAGGTCATTTGGCTCTGGGTACCTAAGGATCTTGATGAACCTACAAGCTCTATATATCCCCACAACCAGAAGAGTCCAGCAGACGTAACGGTATATTGGTTTAAAAAATCTGACATTGCAGGAAAAAGTTACAGAGTAAAATGTGGAGACAAAATGGCTGTTTCTTTAGCTCAATTCAATATTTATTTTATTTCAGTTGTTATTTTCTGTAGGAAAACCTTGTAGGATCTACACAAATGACCCCTTGGTAAATTCAGAATTTTGTCCACTTTTCAGAAATGTTTAGCCTTCCGGGATCCAGCATTGGTTTCACATTCATTCCTGTCACTAACTGCAAGGAGGCTGGAAGCACAAAAAATAATAAAAATGGGGTATGTCCTAGTAAAATGCCAAAATTGTGTTGAAAAGTGTGGTTTTCTGATTCAAATCTGCCTGTTCCTGAAAGCTGGGAAGATGGTGATTTTAGCACCACAAACCCTTTGTTGATGCCATTTTCAGGGAAAAAGCCACAAGCCTTCTTTGGCAGCACTTTTTCCCATTTTTGTTTTAAAAAACGAAATTTTTGCTGTATTTTGGCTAATTTCTTGGTCTCCTGCAGGAGAGCCCACAAACTCTGGGTACCTTTAGAATCCCTAGGATGCAAACGTTGTGTGGATAGCTTACGTGGACAAAACGTTATGAGGACAAAAAGCATGAACTCCTCCAAATAGCCCAAAAAGGTCTCAGCACGGGGGGTGCATTGTGGGGTTGAGGAAGGCGAGGAAGGCCCAGCAGCTAAGAGGTTAACAAAGAACATCCTAAACACAAGATGCAATTTAATATTCTTTCCAACACTTTCAGTAATATAATTCTTCCCTTCTGGTTTTCATTCTATAAGTCAAGGTTAGCATAAGACATTCCAAATGAAGTCACTCCTGTTCCCATATGCTTTCAATAACTGTGCGTACTCATAAAGAAACAACTTTTAAGGTTAATCTAACATTGCAGCTCTTTTTCATATGGGTCAAATGGGTAAACAGCTGCACCCTAACATTCTCTTTGTTCTTTCTACTGTTGCAATAAGACATTTGTGTCATGAAAAGACAAGACATTTGTGTCATGAAAAAATATACACTTGTGACCATGTCTCAGGTCAAAACTGACAAAGAGGAAAGAACGAGAAAATAAAAAAAATAAAGTTAGGTGTTGTGCCTCAATTTTAAGTTACGTGCATGTTTACGTGCAGTAATTGATTTAGGCCTACAGAGTAAGTTTAATGATTATTATTCTTAAGTAGTAAAAATGCTCCCTCATAATTTGGAAGAATTATATTATTAAGATCATGATGATTGTTATTATCACCATCATCATCACTATTATTAAGAGTATTATTCTTAATAATACTAAATAATATTTAATCATTAATTATAATTTGTCAAAGTGATGTGTATCAGATCAAATACATTCATTAACTTCAGCCATGAATCCAGTAAGTCACCGAAATGCACAAGGACAATAACACGCCAGCCAGCCACAGTCCTGTCCCTACGGCAGAGAGGTTTCCCTGCATGTCTCGTCTTTTGCTGCTAAAAGTCACAGTGATCATTGAAGCGGCTGTGTGGAACCTACGTTATAGGCAGGGATGTAGCTACAAATGGTGCAGCAGGTGGCAGTGTCTGCTGAGCTCTTAGTGGCCCTCTAGTGGGTGTATTGTAACTACCAAACTAGGGGAGAGGGAACAGATGTTTTTTGTTTGTATACCCCACCAGATGTTGAGACTGAGGGGACAGAGAGAATGTAAATGAGAGCTGCAGACCTTGCTGGAGGTCTTTTCTCGTATTCTTCATACGCTAGCTATCGTGCGTTTTACGATTTCTATATTGCACTCCACGTGGTTTAAGTGCGTTTCCTTATTCAAAAACGAAACTCACTTTAAAATAAATATAAATACTGAAATAAATGCGCTATGACTTAAAATTGGCTGCTACGCATGAATACGCTAAGAACCAGTAAATGGCAAACGCAGGGGTCGTGATTCATGCTGGGGTAGCAGAAGTGACATCATATGCACCTTCATGGGCGTTGCCTCAAGGGGGGGCTGTGTCAGACCCCCCCCCTAACCACCCACACACACAGACCCAACAAAATGCCTCCTTAACCTGCTGGAAGAGGAACACTATGTTGAAAAGCAAGACTATTGTGAGCCTCAAACAGTTATCACAACTAGCAGCACTCCTGCTTCAAACTCACATTACACTACTTACCCTTCTCCTAAACAAAACAACACTACCACTAACACACCTTTTCTAAACTGCCAGCTCATAAATGCTCGATCACTCTCAAAAAACAAGCACCACATCTACGACCTGCTCACAGACACACAACCTGACTTACTATTCAGAACTGAATCCTGGTTGGGAGATGACATGGCACCAGTGTTGCACAAAGCCATTCCTCCGGGCTATCAAACCATCACTCAAAACCGTATAGGCAAGAAAGGAGGTGGACTAGCTATTATATTCAAACAGGCAATGAACCTCAGTAAAACAGACAACATCTCCATACAAGGTTGTGAAGCCCTCCTCAGCAGATGCCACCCTACTCCAACTTCCTCCTGTAACTTTCTCCTCCGTTACAGACCTCCACCTAACAACTCCACTTTCCCAGATGCTTTTCTAGACACAGTCTCAAACCTTATTACACTATACTCCAATCTATGCATTCTTGGGGATCTAAACATTTGGTTTGACAAACCCAATATGCCCCATCCAAAAGCTATCACCAATAGCCTAGTCGCATTGAACCTACATCAGATTGTACACAATCCCACACACATCGCTGGTCACATCCTAGATGTCATTTTTGCTAAGCCTGAACTAGTTACTATTCATAGCATCACACCAATCACCTGGTCAGACCACCATATGATAACTTTCCGACATACAACTCCACAAATCAACACACCTCACAACTACTTACATACATACACCTATCGACCATGGAGCAAACTCAATTTGGATCACTTAGAAACACAACTAACAGCAAACACAGATCTAGATACAATTAATTCTGTGACAAAACTTTATGAGTGGCTTCAGGAAGCTTTTGATGTCCTAATACCACTCTGAAAAACTAAACACGATAAAAGAAAACCAACACCTTTGAGAAACACAGAACTTAAAAAGATAAAGCAACAAATCAGAAAGTTGCAGCGGACCTGGCTCAAAGCAAACAACAGTCAAGACAAACTGCAGCTACACAAACTTAACAGGATATACAAATCATCAATCAAAAAAGCTAAAAAAAAGATACTACTCAGACAGAATTCAAAATGCTCAATCTACAACCAAGGAATTTGATAAAATTCTCAATGAATTTCGAAAACCGACGTGCATGGAAGGAAGTCATCCCACAACTCATAATTTCACAAACAAATTGGCAACTCACTACACAACCAAGGCAAACACGTTGGATTCCTATTTAAAACAGAAGAAAACCATCAGCACCAACCCCTTTCCTAAAATACCCTTTAAGAATAAACCAACCCAACCTCTACAGTCCTTCAAACAAATATCTCAGGATGAATTTATGGATTTGGTCAAAGCAAGCAGACCTTCTGGTTGCCCTTCTGACCCTTGCCCACCACAAATCTTCAAGAACATTCTTCTATCTACTTCTGCTACCACACCTGTAAGAAGAATCATCAACAACTCTTTAACTTCAGGAACTTTTCCTGTAGACCTGAAAAAGGCATATATACGACCTTTATTAAAGAAAACAAACCTAGACCCGCAAGACCCCAACAACTACAGACCAATCACAAATGGACCTTTCCTGGGCAAATTGATAGAAAGAGCGGCATTCGCCCAGATGTCACAATTCTTTGAAGACAATTCTATACTTTCAGACTTCCAAACTGGATTCCGCCCAGGAAGAAGCACTGAATCGGCACTCATGGCAATCTGGGACGATCTTAAAAACACAGTCGACCGAAATGGAGTTGCTGCACTACTTCTCTTGGACCTCTCAGCTGCCTTTGATACGGTTGACCATTACACCCTAACTCAAAGACTCCACGAAGCCGGCATACAAGGGATTGCTCTCGACTGGATTACTTCCTATCTTCAAAAAAGATCTAATATCATCTACTCGCCCCCCTTCTCGTCCGAACCCTACCTCACAAAAGCAGGGGTCCCCCAAGGGTCAATCATCTTACCTTTGCTTTTCGACATCTACATGATATCTTTACAATAACTGATCAATGATTTCCATCTCATATGCTACAACTATGCAGATGACACACAAATACTACTTAAATTAGAATGCCCCAAAAACATTGAAAACTCACAAATCTTCAGTTGCCTCAGAGCCGTTGGTCAGTGGATGACCTGGAGCCATCTCAAACTAAATACCTCCAAAACAGAAATACTCATATGTGGTGACTGGAAAAATTATGACCCTCTGTGCGTCTGGCCTGACGATCTCGGACCACCTCCTCAATTATCCAAGGAAGTTAAAAACCTAGGAATCACCATGGATTCCAAGTTAACAATGAATGCCCAAGTGGACAAATTAGCACGCACAAGCTTCATCACCTTGAAGACTTCACGACGCATCTTCCCCCACCTCGGATTTCCACACAAGGTGCAAGCTACTATCTCGCTTGTGCTATCCAAACTGGATTATGCCAATAGCCTCTACCATGGATCATCTCTATCTGTTATGAAAAAACTACAACTTATCCAGAATTCCGCAGCCAGGCTACTATTAAATATAAAGCCCCAAGCCCACATCTCCCCTGCCTTGAGAGCACTACACTGGTTACCCGTTGCCAGAAGATGCACTTTCAAGCTGCTTTGTATCACCCACAAAGCTATACATGGAACAGGACCGCTTTTTATCAGAAAGAAAATTACCAAATACATCCAACAAAGAACCCTCCGCTCAAGATTGGCACCCCGCCTTAGAACACCACCATACAAGAAAAAGACTATAGGTGGTACATCCTTCTCCGTCCAAGTAGCCAAACTATGGAATTCATTACCCCCAACTATAAGAGCCACGGATAACTTTCTTGTCTTCAGAAAACTACTCAAGAGTTGGCTCTTTCCTTCATTACCACCATTTTCAAACAACTATGAACTGCATATGCCTATGTTGATAAAAAAAATTCAGATTATATGTACATTTCTAATTATTTATAGTTTCTTTAGAATATATGTATTGCTACTATGTCATAACAATAAAATACACACACACACACTCTTTAAACCTGTTTGACTAAGTATTTTTTACCCATGGTTCTAATTATGTATTGTATGTGCAACTGTGTATGTATTCATGTATATGTGTGTGTGTGTGTGTGTGTATATATATATATATATATATATATATATATATATATATATATATATGTATGTGTATATGTTGTTTCTGTGCTTGGCATGTTCGTGGATCATTGCATGGCTCCTGGGTGGGTTGTTATACTAGATATCTATGAATTCCTGCTCTCATCTTATCACACTTATCTACTCATCATCATATGTCATGTCTCTATCAAACTATCCTCCATTCTCACTCTGACTCATCCCAAATCTCTTCTACTACTTTCATCTCCTAAATAACTCTGCCTAAGCTCTTCCCTCCGCTTCCACATCTAACTCACCAAACCTCACTCTACTACTGTGACCTCCCACACAACCCTACTAAATTCTCCTGCATTTATCTCACCCTACTACTATGCTCTCCCTAACCCTTCCACATACTCTTCCCCCCTCCACCCCCTTTTATTCATCCCAAGCCTTTGGGTTGAGTAAATGAAGGGTATACTCCCAATTAACACTTCTGGATTTCTTTCCTCCTCCACCCCTCCATTACTCCAGTCAATCTAACTAACAAACTCTCATATCCGCGGCTCAAATTAACTCATAATAATACTAAAACTGTACTCATTATTTAACGATACTAATCCATCACTAATTCTTGTTGGGTTACAGAGTAGCGTGCTACTCATCGAAAAGCGCTTCGACGCCTCGTCAGGGGTAGTAAGCGCTATATAAATACGATTACAATACAATAAATAGTTGGATAGAGGGGCTTTTAGTCGGTATGGTGAGGTGTCATGTCGGATTTCACCAGGAACTTAACACACATAAACAAAAACGTACTTTTTCTGACCTCATTTTTGCTGGCTTCAGGCCTCAGGACACTTTACCACTGCTAACTAGTGCTAAAGTGCATAAGCTTGCTCCCTAAAAACATGGTAACGTCGGTTCATCCCCAGTTGGCCTATTTGATTTACTTATAAGTCCCTAGTAAAGTTCACTACATGTGCCCAGGGCCTGCCTGTAAAGTAAATGGTACTAGTGGGCCTGCAGCACTGATTGTGCCACCCACATAAGTAGCTTCTTAACCATGTCTCAGGCCTGTAATTGCAAGGCCTGTGTGTGCAGTTTCACTGCCACTTCAACTTGGCACTTAAAAGTACTTGTCAAGTCGTAAACTCCTAATTTTCTACAAGAAGTCACCCTTAAGGTAGGCCCTAGGTAACCCAATCGCAGGGTGCTATGTAGGTGAAAGGCAGGACATGTACATATGTGTTTTATATGTCCTGGTAGTGAAAAACACCTAAATTCGTTTTCCACTGCTGTGAGGCCTGCTCCTTCCATAGACTAGCATTAGGACAGCCCTCCTATACTTTTTAAGTGCTAGATTCTGATCTGGAAGGGGTAGCCAGGTCATATTTGGTATGGCCAGAATGGTAATAGAACATCCTGCTTATTGGCAAGGTTGGATTTAATATTACTATTTTTGAACTGCCACTTTTAGAAAGTCAGCATTTCTCTGCACTTA
Source organism: Pleurodeles waltl (assembly GCF_031143425.1). Classification (NCBI taxonomy): domain Eukaryota; kingdom Metazoa; phylum Chordata; class Amphibia; order Caudata; family Salamandridae; genus Pleurodeles; species Pleurodeles waltl. The sequence continues at coordinate 859,090,842 of NC_090448.1, read as the reverse complement.
AAACCATCTGTGCCTTACAGCCTGTCTCTAATCAATGTCTGGTCTGTGCTGGTTGACAGCTCCCTTGTGCATTTCACCCAGACAACCACAAACACAGGACACTTCGGGCCATATTTATACTTTTTTAGCACCGCATTTGCGTCATTTTTTGACGCAAGATCGGCGCAAACTCACAAAATACAATTGTATTTTGTACGTTTGCGCTGCTTTTACGTAAAAAAAAACAACGCAAATGCGGTGCAAAAAAGTATAAATATGGGCCTTAGTCACATCTGCTTTCATCTGCATACTGAATGGGTCTTGCTGGGCTGAAAGAGTGGTGGGCCTGAGACTTTCATTTCAAAGGCCAGTGGCCTGCCTTCACACAATGGACTGATAAACCCCCCACTGGGACCCTGGCAGACAGGACTGGACTGAAAGGGGAACTAGTGCACTTCAAAACAAAACTACTATTTGAAGTCTCCCACACTTCAAAGATACTTTGGGGTATATAAGCTAGGTATCTGACCCCTCCAACTCAGACACTTCTGGACCTACACCTGCACCCTGTCAGAGGAGCTGCTTGGCTGACCAAAGGACTCAACTGGACTGCTTTGCTGAGAAGGATGTCTGCCCTGCTGTTGCCCTGCTGCCTTGCTGGTCTCTGACTTTGCTGGAAGGACTCTGCCTTCCCCAAGAGGGTTCTCCAAGAGTTTGGATTGAGCTTACCTCCACTTTCTGAATGTCTCAGGGCCAGCAAAGACTTCACCTCTTCTAGAAACTCCTTGTGCATCGAAAATTGACGCAATGCCTTCCGAAATCAATGCAAAGCCTGCATTGCGACCGAGAAATCACCGCAGCGCCTACCTTGCGATGGAAAAATTTGACGCATCACCTACTAGATGGATGCACTGCATGTGCCTTTTTCAAGTGTGGCAAAGATTTTCACACATCATCCCTGGGTGTCAAAACATCCCCGCATCACAGTGAGGACCCAAGACTGTGCGCCAAAAAATGACCCAAACCCCTTGCAGAGTGGAAAGAAATGATGCACCGTCTGTGCTGTGTTGGAAAATCCGACACAACACCTTATTTTTCAATGCATGTCCTCCTCTGCGGTCTCCGTGAGTCATTATTTTTGACACATACCAGGTACTGTGTGTAACAATGAGACAACTGTTTATTTCTAAAGATCGAGATTCTTTTAAACCTTTTAAAAGTGATATTTCAACTTATGTTTATTGGATCTTTGTCGTTTTGACCTTATTTTAGTCAGATGAATATTATCTATGTTTCTAACCCTAAGTGGTGTTTTCACTGTGTTACTGTATGATTTATTGCACAAATACTTTACATATTGCCTTTTAAGTTAAGCCTGTCTGCTCAGTGCCAAGCTACCAGACGGTGGGCACAGGATAATATAGATTGTGTTGTGACTTACCCTGAATAGGATTGTGGGCCCTTTCTGGACAAGGGTGTATACCTCTGTCAATTAGAGACCCTATTTCTAACAATATGTGTGATGCACTGGCAACCAACAGCCTGGCATCAATAAACTAAGTAAGAACTACCTTAACAATCATATAAGTTTTATAGTGCATCAAATGAAAGCCTTGGATACAATTCTGCGATATACAGCTGCTTGATAAAACAATATCCATTTTTTTTCACTTTCATAAAATGATCCCAAGTATGCCTGTCATTAAGGCACATTTCTAATTAATTGAATATAAAATCCACCTTTAAAGTGGAAAACTCTCATCTTTGTATCTCATTTAGCAAACACATGTAGATCTGTCTTTGTCTACTTGATGGTAATTTTCAGGTACAAATCAAGGTCTAGCACATAAGAATGATATTCTTTGCTTCTTCAGGTTAAAAGTATTGACACTGTTTGCTACAGGGTGACTGCTTATATGACGCAAATAAAAGAGGCGTCAAGCAGGCAATGGTAAAATAAATACAAATCTTGCACATTATGGGTTTCATTACGACCCTGGGGGCCGGCGATAAGCGGGCGGTAAGCGAGCGGTAACACCGCCAACAGGCTGGGGGGTTCCGCCAGCTATTATGACCGTGGCGCAATAGCCACCGCCATACCGCTGGCCCCTCCAACATACCACCAGGCTTCCCCCTGGTGGTCATAATCCCCCTGCTGCCCTGGGGATTATGAGTCCCCAACCGCCAGCCTGTCCACGGCGGTAAACACTGCCATGGAAAGGCTAGCGGTATGGGGGACTTGGGGTACCCCTGGGGGCCCCTGCACTGCCCATGCACTTGGCATGGGCTTTGCAGGGGCCCCCAGGCACAGCCCCATAATGCATTTCACTGCCCACATTTCAGGCAGGGAAATGCGCGATGGGTGCTACTGCACCCGCTGCACATCAACATTGCAGCCAGCTCTATTACGAGCTGGCTGCAATGTTGATGTGACTTTTCCGCTGGGCCAGTGGACAGAAACACTGTTACCGTCCACTGGCCCAGCGGAAAAGTCATAATAGGGAGCCAGATGTACCACCAGCACTGGCGGTATACTAGTGCCCCCAGCTTCGGCAGTCTTGGAGAAAGACCGCCGAAGTTGTAATGAGGGCCTATGTTCTTTCAGGACATTAAACACTTTGGTAATGTGCCCTGTTACATCGCGAGTGGTCACAATCTAAAATAGAGATTTCTGAAGCCACTCAAGGCCACTTTGTGTGGCTCGGAGTGACTCCATAAATCTGGAGCAAAGCAAAGGAGTGGAAATTGCTGCATTGTCTTACTCTGCCCTGAGAAGATGTTCCATGGGCGTTGCGTGGGAGTTCCCACGCTACTCCTATGTTTTTTTACGCATTCCCAGATTTACCAGAAGTGGTAGACCTGGGAATGTGCCAAAAAGATACACCTTCTAAGGGGATGCTTAACAAGAAGAAATATCTTTATTTCTCCTTAGTTCCTCTTTCTATGTTTGCTGCATTGTGCAGCACACATAGAAAGAGGACTATGCTTTTCAGGATTGTTTTTCTGAGGAAAGAAGTCCCGCCCTGCACAAAAATAATCCTGCATGCAAAGTAGACACCCTTGCAGCATATTGCAAGGCTGCCTACGCTGAAGCCAAGCAGTCCATTGTGCACTGGCACAGAGGAAAAAATGGGAAAACGCTGTCCTTAAATATTGTGCATTCCTGCCTTTTTCCTGTGAAGCAGTGCATCACACTAAGGTGTCTTGCTGTGCTGCACTGAATAACATTTTCATAAATAGGCTCCTGTGATTTTAAAGGTGTGTGTCACAGTAAAGCTTGTTCGTAGAACCATGTGCTACTATGGAGTGCAATTAACAGTGAGTTTATCACATATGAAATCTGTAGCATAATCTTTTTTACATCTGCACAATCTCAGACAGTGGTACAGCCAATAAAGCACCCTTATTTGCCAGATGAGCTAAGATGATTCATGACCCCAGACACAAATGTCCTACATAATCTTTTTGACAGACAGATCTCAGCTATTTCACCGTAGCCCACTTCCTCAACTATCCAAGCAAGTACTTACTTCTCATTTCCACCAGAGGGATTCAGTTTAAATGAAGACGATTGGGCCGCAGGGCTATTTTTTCTGGATAGCGACAATGATATACCCTGCACAAGAGTGAGGAATATGACTTATCACACCCACGAGTTATAGAACACACCTTAAATACTGACAACCTCATTAGAAAGGACATCTATGATTACCTACTTTAGAATCGCTCAGAGCCATGAATGTTTTAAATGCACTGACTTTTGAAATATTAACACAATATTTCACCCACAGCATAGGGTTCTAACCACCGTCTATGGCACGAAATACACCTTGATATACGGTTCCAAATCTCATTCTGCAACAAAAACCTTTACTCGAGTAGTAAGTTTACCTGTCCCACAATTCAATAAATGGGAAAGGTTAAAATCTCGGGTATCAATAAATGTAACATTTGTGTTAATTTGTGCCACTGACATGACATTTTTCCATGATCAACAATTTTTTGGCATAAATGAGGAAACTAAAGGAAGGTTTGATGCTTGTCTCCGCCAGCCTCTGAGTTCTATCTTTACTGTTGCACATTCATCATGAAACACACTTGACAATCATGGCTGCTTCTTTTTAATTATTGGGTATATCCCTAAACACAACTCAAACCTTGACCTTTAAAGTATAGAATGCTATTACAGGTACTGCTTGGTCAGGATCTGTGTCCATGCAAGATGCGATAGGTTGATTATTATACTCTAATCACACTCTACAGTCATGAATGTGTTACAATTAATTATATATCAAGAACACCAACAGATGAAGCACAATAGTTAGACTTACAGTAAATATTCAGTCTATTAAAATGAAGCCCGATTAGTAAGAATCAGGGCTGTAATTTACAATTTTGCCATTTGCAATGTGTAGACAATAGAAGAAATAACATATCTGCTGAATTATAACATCTTGGAATTTGAAGATATCAGGGCTCCATCTTTATTACATATGTAAACAAAGAGCAGACAATTGAGTTACCCCAATTGGTTCTGAAGTCTTCACTTTAGCATGTCGATTGACTGGCTGTATGAGTCGTACAATCGGGCATATTAAATGAAATATAAATATACTGTGCGGATTTATAAACGCATAGCTGCCAGAAGGCTTCCTATCGCTGAGCCCCAAAATACACTAGCGAGCTTCTGAAGCAGTAGATATGTGAGGTTAGTGGGGGTAAAGCCATGTTTAAAAAAAAATTCTGAAACGTACCCCGTTCATTTAGTTTCTCAGTTCAGCAGGCATTATGCATCGAAAATACTAAAAACGAACTGAATAGTACTGGGTACTTCATAACATCATGATAATGGGATGATGGCACAAATCATTCCATTTTCAAAGATACATATAATTAAACAACATATATTTTCCCTGTGAGGAGTTACCTTAACCTCTCAAAGAAGAATTGCAATATCTATTGATGAGAGAAATTCCCATTTGAATATAGGTACAGTTAAGATCTCCTTCTCGCGGATACAAAAATAATTTAATGGTGACTCCACAATATAGTGGGCTATGAGGGGGTACCAATGACCAAGTTACAAGTTAAGCATTGGTGGTACCAGTTGACATAACAGAATATACTTTAGATTTTTTTACACCGTTCAAATATCATACAGCCATCCCAAAAAACAGGGAACAATGTTAAGTTCTATTTGATGATCTCAAGTTCATACTAAATGAAGTATAGACTCCCCAACTCTAAGCCAAGCAAGTGAATATATAATAATTCATATAATATGTGCATGTACTAAAAGTAAATATACGAATTAAACATGTGAATCGATTACTACATGGCAGGACTACTAGCTCTGCAAATGGGAAAACAATTCTGCTTTTCTGCATAATTTGATGCCTATTGAAAATCTGAATCAGGCTTGAATCTGCTTCATTTTTGCCTGAGGTAAAATATCTGGTAATGCATCCAAATTAACGTTTTTGCTATTGAACACAATGTGAGCACAAAGTTTGATATTCTTTATGCTCAATGACTGACCTAGTACAAGAGTTCTCTTATGGCAATGAATTCAAAGTTTGATATTCCTTATTTTTAATGACTGACCGAATACAAGAGTTGTCTTATCTCGTGTGATAACGTGGATGCTTAGATTATAGGGTTAAGCATATATTTCTTGTAAAGAGTCATAACAGCCAGCGATGAGGAGGGCCTCTTCACACTACCATTAAACATAAAGATGCCGCAGTAAGGATGGAAATGATATTTCAACAAGGGAGGCCCAGGAGTCACTGGGAGTCTGGAGTAATAACTATAACTGTCACAAACTGCACTCGGCTTCTCACCTCTGGATGCAGGATTGGAGAAAACACCCGGTCTTCTGCAGGTTCTGGATAATCCCAGATAGGGGCGACCCTTTCTAGTAGCCACGGTGCCACTTGACAGAGAATGCCTAAACAGACCGTACCCTCCAGAAGGTGTCCCAGAGGAAAAACCCCAAGAAATGGGGAAAAAACCTCAAACAGGAACTCCTGAAAAAGAAGAAAAAACAGGACTTGAAAACAGGAAAAACAAGGCAAAAATTCTCCAAAAGCGAAAACAGGAACAACGAACAGGAGCGAAGAGCACTAACAAAGGGAAGTGTTTGCAACGCAAGGTAGAGCAAGACTGAGTGACTTATATACTGGAAAAGAGGAAGTGACCTCACAGGAAATGAAAACAACACCATCTTGAATTGGAAAAGTTGTCCCCTCCCTCCTCCCTGCTGCCCCTCCCTCCCACCTCCCCTTATATGGCAGCCGCTGCGCAGACGCGCAGTGGACGCGCACAGCTGGCGCACTGCTGACGCACCAAGGCAAGCCCGTCTGCGCCCATCCACGCTCAGACCGCGCCCAGCGCCAGTACCCATGGTCCCCAAGACCACCACGGCCAGAAATGCCATTACACCGCCAGCACCCTCCGCGCACTCAACACCGGACGAGCACACGCCTGCTTCCTGGCCTCGCCTAAGCACAACCAGGGACCCTTCACCTGCCAGAACTGCAGCCTCACCAGCCTCCAAATCACCAAACCTCCTGCCGAGCCTGACCGCAACTACCTCCGATGCATCCTACTTAACACCCGCTCCGCAAGCAAACCCGCCATCGAACTCTGGGACCTGCTCGACACCTCCACCCCACCTTCCTGACGGAGACCTGGATGGGCTCCTCCTCGGCCCCAGACATCGCCATAGCCATTCCGGATGGCTACAAGATCACCCGCAGGAATCGCACCAACAGAGTCGGAGGTGGAATTGCCATCGTCCACAAGAACACCATCAGGGTCACGACCTGTACTGACGACACCCTCAGCACCACCGAACACCTGCACTTCCAGATCCACACCATCCCCAACACCACCCTCAGAGGAACCCTCATCTACAGACCCCCCCGGACCATGGCCTCGGTTCTGCGACTCCATCGCCAACCTTGTCAGCAGGCCCGCCCTAGCCTCCACCTACTACATCCTCCTCGGCGACCTGAACTTTCACCTGGAGAATAACAACGACCCCAACACCACCACCCTAATCGACAACCTCGCCACCCTCGGACTCAGACAACTCGTCACTACCCCAACACACTCCGCTGGCCACACCACCGAACTCCCATGGACCGACCACCACTGCATCCACTTCACCTTCCGGAAACCCACCATGTACCACCGCACCCAACAGATCCCCCACCGCAACTGGAGCAAAATCAGCCAAGACCAGCTGAATGCCCACCAAACTCACAAATCCCGACCTCGCAGCCTGCATCCTCTGGCGCTGGATCAACGACTGTGCCAACACTCTCGCCCCGCTCAATAAACCTTCCAACAGAGGTCACAACAAGAGAGCCTCAGACCTTCAAGCCTCCAAGCAAACCTGTTGAAAACTGGAGAGAAAGTGGCTCCTCGAACAGACACCGGACAACCATGCCGCCTTCAAGACCGCCATCCGCAATCACCATCACTTCATCATATCTGCCCAGAAAACCTCCTTTAAAGACCGCCTGGACAACAACGCACACAACAGCAGGGAGCTCTTCAACATCGTGAATTAACTCTCCAACCCCAGTTCCAGCACAAACAACATCCCACCTTCACAAGACCTGTGCAACTCCCTCGCCGCCTTCTTCCACCACATGATCACAGACATCTGTGACAGACAGACCACCCCGCCAATCACCGACTCCTCAGACTCTCCACCCACTTTCAACTACGAACCCCTGCTCATCTGGGCCAAGGTGAACGAAGAAAACATAATCAAAACCATGGGCACCATCCACTCTGGATCTCTGTCAGACCCATGCCCGCACCACATCTTTAACAAAGCAAGCACCACCATCGCACCCCACCTCCACAAAGTCATCAACATCTGCTTCAAGACCGCGACCTACCCCGAGAGCTGGAAGCATGCTCAGATCAAACCCCAATTCAAGAAACCCACGGCGGACCGAAGAGACTTCAAGAACTTCCGCCCCATCTCCCTGCTCCCATTCCCAGCCAAGTTCATAGAGAAGATCGTCAACAGACAACTGACCAACTACCTCGAAGAAAACAACATCCGGGACCCATCCCAGTCAGGGTTCCGCAGCAATCACAGTACTGAAACAGCCCTCATCGCCGCCACCGACGACATCAGGGCCCTGCTTGACAACGGGACAAAGCTCTGGAGTGGACCACCTCCTTCCTCTCCGGCAGAACCCAGAGCGTCCGCCTCCCCCCTTTGCCCTCCGAAGCCTCCAAGATCATCTGCGGCATTCCCCAAGGTTCGTCCCTCAGCCCTACACTTTTCAACGTCTACATGGCCCCGCTCACCGCGTCGCCTGGCTGCACAAACTTAACATCATCTCCTAGGCCGACGACACCCAACTGATCCTTTCCCTCACCAAGGACCCCCTCACTGCCAAATCTAACCTCCACGAAGGAATGAAGGCCTACGCCGAATGGATGAGGAACAGCAAACTGAAGTTGAACTCAGATAAGAAGGAGGTCCTCATCTTCGGCGCCAACCCCTCAGCCTGGGACGACTCCTGGTGGCCGACCGCTCTGGGAGCAACCCCAACACCCACCAACCACGCACGCAACCTGGGCATCATCCTCGACTCAACACTCTCCATGACCAAGCAAGTCAGCGCCATCTCCTCATCCTGCTTCAACACCCTCCGCATGCTCTGCAAGATCTACTGATGGATCCCCACAGATAAAAGAAGAACAGTCACCCAGGCCCTCGTCAGCAGCAAACTTGACTACGGAAACACACTCTACGCAGGAGCCCCGGCCAAACTCCTCAAACGACTGCAACGCATACAAAACGCCTCTGCACGCCTGGTCCGCGATGCCCACCGCCACCGCCACATCACTCCCCTTCTGAGAGACCTACACTGGCTCCCTGTCAACAAAATGATAACCTTCAAGCTCCTCACCCACACACACAAGGTGCTCCACAACACCGATCCAGCCTACCTTAACAGATGACTCACCTTCTACACCCCGTTCCGCCAACTCCGCTCAGCCGACCTCGCCAGCGTCCCCCGCATCCGAAGAGCGACTACCGGAAGCAGATCCTTCTGCCACCTCACCTCCAAGACCTGGAACACCCTTCCCTTGCCCCTATGACAGACCAGAGACCTCCTGAATTTCAGGAAGCGGCTGAAAACCTGGCTATTTGAGAAGTAGCAGCACCCCCCCCCCTCAGCGCCTTGAGACCCTCACAGGTGGTAGTGCGCTCTACAAATACACTGATTGATTGATTGATAGGAAAAAAGGATATAGTATAGAAGAAAAAGAGCATGCTGGGAAATGAAAACAGGAAGAAGACAACATGGACACCAGCAGGAACACTAGGGAATGCAGTACACATAAAGCAAGAAAAAGACAAGAAAAAAGACCAGAAAAAGACCACCACTGACAGGAGAGAAGACAATGCCCTAAAGTTGGTAAGGGTGACGCGACCGGGAGTGCAAAACACGCTTCCTGGCACGCGTTGCCAAAACGGCAAGAAAACGCAGACAGCGGCACTCCGACGATCGGCAGCGTGATCCGACTGCAGTGGGAAAAAGAGACGCTGCGATGAGGCGCGGTGTTACAATAACAAAAACACCCTTGTCCCTAGTAACAATACTTTTACTTTAAAGAAACAAATGGTGAATAAAATGTATTCAAAGGAGTTTATGAAAAACAATTTCAAGACACAGCAGTACAGTGAATACTATTGCAAAATAAATGCGCTCGGTGCTCTCCTTAGAGTTGATACACCCAAGTGATAAATCACAATCAACAAGTGTATCAACAAGCATATAAATATCATGGCCTGTTACAGCAAGTTCTCACCAATCAAATAATGTCCATGTTTTTTAAATCAATGGCGTTTGGATCCCAATAAATATGAAGTAAGATCAAAGTGAGGCTAAGAAAAAGAAAAGTGAGTTGGTACAAGGCAGAAGCAATTTTCATGAGACTACACTTACGTTATGAAAGGTAATGTAGTTGCTAAACAAGGGGGTCCCTGGTGAAAAGTTTCAGGAACAGGATGGGCATGAATGGCCTAAAAAAGAAATGAAAAAGAAGAGCTGCTTAAACCCCTAAAAATTGTTGATACTGCTGAAGGAGAGAGTGTCCAGTAGTGTGAGACTGACTTGAGCTGAAAATATGCTGGATAGTCAGGGGGGCTCTAAACTGCCCTCAGTGGGAGGCACACATGTAGGCTGGGTCTCAAGGTTGAGTGCCGGAGTATCAAAGAATCTGCACATGGTGGATGGAGCCAGGATTCAGAGCAGTTACCTCCAAGCTCTGGGTGCTTTCCTCACTTCCTGGAGATGGTGCTATCTTCTTATATTGCTTAGACAAATTATGTGCGAGAGCCCACCCCCTTTCTTTTCCCTTCCTGAAGCTGCACAAAGGGGAATGTGGTGGAGAAGGAGATTAACCCTGGGAAGTTGAGTGATGGCTGCCAATTCCTGCCGCCGCATGTCAGGAGTCCGAGGGTGAAATGGGAGAAGGGCTTGTACCTGATGGTTAAGGGACTGTGCTATGGACCTTAGGACATACTTCCTCTGCTTGGACGCTCCCTCCTCCTTTTTCTCAGGCCCCGCAGCCTCAGTGATATGGACTATGCAAGGAGACAAAGGAATCCATGAAATCTGAGGATAAAGGGAAGCTGAGACACTGATCACCCCAGCAACACCAGCTGTGAGTCTGTTTCAAACGCTCCATGAATTATTTTTTCTCTGAAAGATGCACCTGCTGCCCTCCAATGCCTCAGCTCTTTTCGCTCTTCTCCTGTCCTGTGAGTAGTAGACTTCAGTTCCCCTTGCAGAAGGTACTGCAGTCAAGAAAAACGTTTGTGAGGCGGGTATTTTGTCTCCTTTTGACACTCGTCTTAAGACAGTGTTGACTGTGGATGCCAGTGCCTGTGGCCTAGGAACGGTGCTCGCCCAAGTATGTAAAGGAAAAGAAACAACTGTAACATTTGCTTCCCACTTTCTGATGGCTTGTGAACAGAACTATTCAGTGATAGAACGGGAGGCTTTGGCTGCTGTGTTGTCTGTGGAGTATTTCAGTACATTTCTTTGGGGTATCGATTTTATGTTGCATTCTGATCACAAACCGTTACTTAAAGTTTTGAGTCCTGGTGGGGCAGGTAAAGGTTCTGCTAGACTAGCGAGGTTAGCTGCCAGGCTACAAGAGTATTGGTTTACTATGAGTTACATTCCAGGTTGAGAGAATGCTCAAGCAGATTGTCTATGTAGGCTACCCTTAGAATCAGGGTGTGAAGATAAGGCAGAAGATTTACTCAAAGAACAGGAAGGTGGCATAGCTTGGTTGGATGATATTGAGGATTAGGGCGAAGGTACATTTTTAGCGGATGAATGCTCAACTTCCATGGAGAAGGATTTAGTTCTCAAGGGGGGTGTGCGAATGATTGTGGAGGGTAAAAGGAGGGACAGTACCATTGTTCCGTCATTGAGACCTTATTTAAAATTGATGAATTAGTTGTCTATGGTAGACCTGAACTTAGTGATGAGGAATGACAAATTTATTCCGCCAGAGGGTTTAAGGAAACAAAATGTGTATTGGCACATGAGGGCCATCTTGCTCAAACTATGACCAAGCAGATAGTCAGAGAGTATTTCTGGTGGCCAGGTATGGACGACATGATTTCTAAGTGGGTCGTAGATTGCACGTGTAAAGAGAGCGAAAAAAAGATTGAAAGTTGGTGCACAAGGAGTTCAGGGGCATATTGAGGATCCTGGTTTACCCTGGAGTACAGTATGTTTGGATTTCATTGGTCTTATGCAAGGTGTGGGGAATATGTAAAGAAATGCTGCCGTCATGGTGGATATGCACTCAGGATGGTCAGTGGTAAAGTTTATGCAGGAAATTAGTACTAAGAGTACTATTGGAGTGTTGAAGGAAGTATTCATGGAGGGAGGTTTTCCTACAGTTTTAATAACTGATAATGGTACCCAACTTACCTCACGTGAGATGAGGAAATTCTTGGAGAGCAGTGGGATTATTCACAGGTGCACAGCTCTTTACAATCCACAAGCCAATGGAATGGTTGAGAGAATGAACCGATTAGTGAAGGGTACCATGTTAAAGGGTATTCAGAGTGGGAAAGATGTCAAAGGAATGGTGGAAGATATGATTTGGGCTCATCGCACTACTGTGAACAAAGCTACGGGGACTTCTCCTTTTGAAAGGATGAGAGGCAGGAAGCCAGGTTCTAAGCTTGTACCAGCATGGTTGACTAGTGGTGCTGTGTGTGATTCTAATGGTGTGAGCAAACCTGTGAGGGATAAAGACGTAATGGAGGGTGATTGGGTTAAGATCAGACACGGCAGAGTTGTCCATGGCCTTTCTAAGTTTTGGGGTCCTTTCAGAGTTAAGAAGGTTGGTGAAAATCATGGGGAGTTGGAGAACGGTGATAAATGGAATAAAAGTGGCACTTTACTAAATGAAGGAGGAAGGGGGGAGAGTCTGGGTAGACACTAATATAGAGAGGTACAACAGGAAACATACTAAATCCAGACATTTTTGGAAACTAGACATCCGGGGGAGTCCACAGAGATGTGACTTGTGTGGATTCCCCAAAGCTTTCTTGCCCAGAATACCCTGCAAAGCTGAAATGTTGAATAAAAACTATTTTTTCTTGCATTTCTGTCACACAAACTACAGGAATATGGTGGATCCACAAAATTCCTACCACCAAGTGATTCCTCATCTGTCCTGATAAAAACACTACCCCACTTGAGTGCCTGTACCTAGTGCCTGCGTCAGGAATGGATCACCCCAGTGTCAACAGTTGCCTCATGTAAGGACCAACATTGACCATTGTGTGATCTATTCCTGTTGCGGGAACTAGGCCTACCCACACAAGTGAGGTACCATTTTTATTGGGAGACTTGTGAGAATGCTGGCTGGAAGGAAATTTGTGGCTCCTCTCAGATTCCAGAACTTTCTATCACCGAAATGTGAGGAAAAGGTGTTTTTTATTGCCAAATATCGATGTTTGCAAAGTATTCAGGGTAACAGAACCACAAGTCACCTGATCTTGGATTCCCCTAGGTGTCTAGTTTTAAAAAATGCACAGGTTTTGTAGGTTTCCTTAGGTACCGACTGAGCTAGAGGCCAAAATCCACAGCTAGGCACTTTCCAAAAAACAGCTCTGTTTTGATTGGGAAAATGCGATGTGTCCACGTTGTGTTTTGGGGCATTTCCTGTCGCGAACGCTAGGCCTACCCTCACAAGTGAGGTACTCTTTTTATCGGGAGACTTGGGGAAACGCTGGGAAGAAGGACATTTGTGGCTCCTCTCAGACTCCAGAACTTTCTGTCACCTAAATGTGAGGAAAATGTGGTTTATTTGCAAAATTTTGAGGTTTGCAAAGGATTCTGGGTAACATAAACTGGTGGGTGCCCCACAAGTCACCTCATCTTGGATTTCCCTAGGTGTTTAGTTTTCAAAAATGCACAGGTTTCGTATGTTATCCTAGGTGCCGGCTGAGGTAGAGGCCAAAATCTACAGCTAGGCACTTTGCAAAAAACATGTCAGATTTCAAAATAAAAATGTGAAGTGTCCATGTTGCGTTTCCTGTCGCGAGCATTAGGCCTACCCACGCAAGTGAGGTACAATTTATATCGGGAGACTTGGGGGAAAACAGAATAGCAAAACAAGTGTCATTGCCCCTTGTCTTTCTCTACATTTTTTCCTTCCAAATGTAAGACAGTGTGTGAAAAGGAAGTCTATTTGAGAAATGGCCTGTAATTCACATGCTAGTATGGGCACCTCAAAATTCAGAGATGTGCAAATAACCACTGCTTGTCAACACCTTATTTTATGCCCATTTAGGAAATACAAAAGTTTTCTTGATACCTATTTTTCACTCTTTGTATTTCAGTAAATGAATTGCTGTATACCCGGTACAGGATGAAAACCCATTGCACGGTGCAGGTCATTTATTGGCTCTGGGTACCTAAGGATCTTGATGAACGTTCAAGCTCTATATATCCCCTCAACCAGAAGCGTCCAGCAGACGTAACGGTATATTGCTTTAAAAAATCTGACATTGCAGGAAAAAGTTACAGAGTAAAACGTGGAGAAAAATGACTGTTTTTGTAGCTCAATTTCAATATTTTTTCATTTCAGTTGTTATTTTCTGTAGGAAAACCTTGTAGGATCTACACAAATGACCCCTTGTTAAATTCAGAATTTTGTCTACTTTTCCGAAATGTTTAGCCTTCCGGGATCCAGCATTGGTTTCACACCCATTCCTGTCACTAACTGCAAGGAGGCTGACAGCACCAAAAATAATAGAAATGGGGTATGTCCCAGTAAAATGCCAAAATTGTGTTGAAAAATGTGGTTTTCTGATTCAGGTCAGCCTGTTCCTGAAAGCTGGGAAGATGGTGATTTTAGCACTGCAAACCCTTTGTTGATGCCATTTTCAGGGAAAAAAACACAAGCCTTCTTTGACAGCCCTTTTTTCCTTTTTTTTTATAAAAAACTAAATTTTCGCAGAATTTTGGCTAATTTCTTGGTCTCCTCCAGGGGAACCCACAAACTCTGGGTACCTTTAGATTCCCTGGGACGCAAACTTGGTGTGAATAGCTTACGTGGACAAAAAGTTATGAGGACAAAAAGCGTGAACTCCTCCAAGTAGCCCAAAAAGGGCTCAGCACAGAGGGGTGCATTGTGTGGTGGAGGAAGGCGAGGAAGGCCCAGCAGCTAAGAGGTTAACAAAGAACATCCTAAACACAAGATACAATTTAATATTCTTTCCAACACTTTCAGTAATGTAATTCTTCCCTTCTGGTTTTCATTCTATAAGTCAAGGTTAATACAACACATTCCAAATGAAGTCACTCCTGCTCCCCCATGCTTTCAATAACTGTGCCTACTCATAAAGAAACAACTTTGAAGGTTAATCTAACATTGCAGCTCTTTTTATATAGGTCAAATGGGTAAACAGCTGCACCCTAACATTCTCTTTATTCATTCTACTGTTGCAATAAGACATTTGTGTCATGAACAAACAAGACATTTGTGTCATGAAAAAATATACACTTGTGATCATGACTCAGGTCACAACTAACAAAGAGGAAAGAAAGAGAAAATAAAAAAAATAAAGTTAGGTGCTGTGCCTCAATTTTAAGTTACATGCATGTTTACGTGCAGTAATTGATTTAGGCCTACAGAGTAAGTTTAATGACTATTATTCTTAAGTAGTAAAACTGCTCCCTCATAATTTGGAAGAATTAAATTATTAAGATCATGATGATTGTTATTATCACCATCATCATCACTATTATTTATAGTATTATTCTTAATAATACTATATAATATTTAATCAGTAATTATAATTTGTCAAAGTGATTTGTATCAGATCAAATACATTCATTAACTTCAGCCATGAATCCAGTAAGTCACCGAAACGCACAACGACAATAGCACGTCAGCTAGCCACAGTCCTGTCCCTACGGCAGGAAGGTTTCCCTGCGTGTCTCGTCTTTTGCCGCTAAAAGTCACAGGGATCATTGAAACAGCTGTGTGGAACCTACGGTTATAGGCAGGGATGTAGCTACAAATGGTGCAGCAGGTGGCAGTGTCTGCTGAGCTCTTAGTGGCCCTCTAGTGGTTGTATTGTAACTACCAAACTAGGGGAGAGGGAACAGATGTTTTTTGTTTGTATACCCCACCGGATGTTGAGACTAAGGTGTCAGAGAGAATGTAAATGAGAGCTGCAGACCTTGGTGGAGGTATTTTCTCGTATTCTTCATACGCTAGTTATCGTGCGTTTTGCGATTTATATATTGCACTCTACGTGGTTTAAGTGCGTTTCTTTATTCAAAAACGAAACTCACTTTAAAATAAATATAAATACTGAAATAAATGAGCTATGACTTAAAATTGGCTGCTACGCATGAATACGCTAAGAACCAGTAAATGGCAAACGCAGGGGTCGTGATTCATGCTGGGGTAGCAGAAGTGACATCATACGCACCTTCATGGGCGTTGCCTCGAGGGGGTGCTGTGTCAGACCCCCCCCTAACCAATGTATCTTGCGATAAATAGATGGATAGAGGGGCTTTTAGTCGGTATGGTGAGGTGTCATGTCGGATTTCACCAGGAACTTAACACACATAAACAAAAACGTACACACACATTCTCCCTCAATCTGTTTGTGAATACTTCACAAATGTTGCTCATTTCACTAAATAATGTGCTTTCTCTCATTTAGTGGGCCTACCAATCTGCATTTCTCTTCCTTTCCTTTCCTTTCCTTTCCTTTCCATAAGCCCTTCTTGTGCGCCAGTTTGTCGTATAATGCATTTCAACATTATGTGCCAGCGTGATTGTTGGGAAATGTGAAGCTCACACCTACCCCCCAATCTTACAGACCTGCTCATCTTGACATCCATAACATTGCAGGTTTGAATACGCCCTCATTCTTAGATCCCTAAAGTCAGTGCTTAATTTGTGCTTGTTGTTTCTGGTGCTGAGCACCAGCACTTATTTTTGAGGGCCAGGGCCTATTCTTCAGCCTCAAACGTTTTCTGCGAGCAAAAGACACATATGGGAAAGAAGGAGGAAAGGAAAAACGAAAAAGCGTCACAAAGGGAGAAAGTAGAAGGCTGCAAGAGAGAGCTGAAGGGGCAGGGAGTGGCTCTAAATGGATTAAAAAGGCCCGAGATGGCTTCAGGATTATGCTGCCTCAGTATTCCATGTTCCCACATTTAATTGCAGTGGCCACGTGTTTAAGAAGAGGGCTTTGGGCACCGACACGTTTTTATTTACAAATTAAGCACTGGGTAAAACTGCCAATCTTGGGTTCCTCCGTGATGAAGTCCCTGGGCTCACATCACAAACTGAAGCTGTGCTAACGAGTCCAAATATGAAACATTAACGGTAGTGCCCTGTAGATTTACAATTTCTTCTAGTCTGTTCATTGAGGAAGTAAACAAAAAACCTGGCAAGCGTGGAAGGACCATTCTTTTCATGAATACAATATTTTTTAAATCCTGGGTGTAACATTGTGGCTTATATTTTTACTCAAAACTAATGGAGTGTAGAATTAACAGTTTTAAAGATCTTTATCTTTGCCTTCAGACAAGAATCGACAAATCGTCCTATTAAAAACTCACCTTCGCATGCAGCAGCTAATGTCTAATCAATGAGGGAACTGTGAGCTCCTTATCCTAAGCTCCAAGCACATTAGGACCGTTTGAAGAGCACCTTGCGCCACTTTAGCGCTGCTTTAGCATCATTTTTTTGATGCTAAGGAGATGTAAGGTGGCCTTTTCCCCGCACCATATCTACAAAGTAGTGTAATGCATGCATTAGGCCACTTTCTAACCCCTTGCGCCACATTATGCCTGGGTCAGGCATAATGTATGCAAGGGGGTGTTCCCGTTAGGAGGCCCGAACAAATGGCACAGTGACATTTAAAATATTTCACTGGCCAGTTTTTCTGTCATTTTTAATGCCTGCTCAGAGCAAGCGTTAAAATGACACACCCATTTAAATCTATGGGCCTCCTTGCACTTTGCTACACTAGAGTCAATATTTTTGATGCTAGTGTAGCAAATCACTACAATAGCATCAAAAATATTGCGCTATTGTTCTAACTACAGCCAGGGTGTGCCGTTTATTAAATACAGCGCACACATGGTGGCGCTAGGGGGGCACATTGTCTTTTTACACACGATCATGAATTTCTATCGACTTCCATTGTGTACAGCTTTCAAATGCACTGCATCTAGGTTTCCACTGCATACAGCCCATGTACATACAAACATATGTGTTGGAAAATGGCCTCTCTGAGAGGGCCCCCCCAAACTTTTTGCCTTTATCTTCTTCTTTTTCTGACCTCATTTTTGCTGCCTTTAGGCCTCTGGGCACTTTACCACTGCTAACTAGTGCTAAAGTGCATAAGCTTGCTCCCTAAAAACATGGTAACGTCGGTTCATCCCCAGTTGGCCTATTTGATTTACTTATAAGTCCCTAGTAAAGTTCACTACATGTGCCCAGGGCCTGCATGTAAAGTATATGCTACTAGTGGGCCTGCAGCACTGATTGTGCCACCCACATAAGCAGCCCCTTAACCATGTCTCAGGCCTGTCATTGCAAGGCCTGTGTGTGCAGTTTCACTGCCACTTCGACCTGACATTTAAAAGTACTTGTCAAGCCTTAAACTCCTAATTTTCTACAAGAAGTCACCCTTAAGGTAGGCCCTAGGTAACCCATAGGACAGGGTGCTATGCTGGTGAAATACAGGACATGTATATATGTGTTTTATATGTCCTGGTAGTGAAAAACACCTAAATTCGTTTCCCACTGCTGTGAAGCCTGCTCCTTTCATAGACTAGCATTAGGACAGCCCTTGTATACTTTTTAAGTGCTAGATTCTGATCTGGAAGGGGTAACCAGGTCATATTTGGTATGGCCAGAATGGTAATAGAACATCCTGCTTATTGGCAAGGTTGGATTTAATATTACTATTTTTGAACTACCACTTTTAGAAAGTCAGCATTTCTCTGCACTTAAAACCATTTGTGCCTTACAGCCTGTCTCTAATCAATGTCTGGTCTGTGCTGGTTGACAGCTCCCTTGTGCATTTCACCCAGACAACCACAAACACAGGACACTTCGGGCCATATTTATACTTTTTTAGTACCGCATTTGCGTCATTTTTTGACGCAAGATCGGCGCAAACTCACAAAATACAATTGTATTTTGTACGTTTGCGCTGCTTTTACGTAAAAAAAAACAATGCAAATGCGGTGCAAAAAAGTATAAATATGGGCCTTAGTCACATCTGCTTTCATCTGCATACTGAATGGGCCTATGTTCTTTCAGGACATTAAACACATTGGTAATGTGCCCTGTTACATCGCGAGTGGTCACAATCTAAAATAGAGATTTATGAAGCCACTCAAGGCCACTTTGTGTGGCTTGGAGTGACTCCATAAATCTGGAGCAAAGCAAAGGAGTGGAAATTGCTGCATTGCCTTACTCTGCCCTGAGAAGATGTTCCATGGGCGTTGCGTGGAAGTTCCCATGCTACTCTTATGTTTTTTGACGCATTCCCAGATTTACCAGAAGTGGTAGACCTGGGAATGTGCCAAAAAGATACACCTTCTCAGGGGATGCTTAACAAGACGAATATCTTTATTTCTCCTTAGTTCCTCTTTCTATGTTTCCTGCATTATGCAGCACACATAGAAAGAGGACTATGCTTTTCATGATTGTTTTTCTGAGGAAAGAAGTCCCGCCCTGCACAAAAATAATCCTGCATGCAATGTAGACACCCTTGCAGCATATTGCAAGGCTGCCTGCGCTGAAGCCAAGCAGTCCATTGTGCACTGGCACAGAGGAAAAGACGGGAAAACGCTGTCCTTAAATATTGTGCATTCCTGCCTTTTTCCGGTGAAGCAGTGCATCACACTAAGGTGTCTTGCTGTACTGCACTGAATAACATTTTCATAAATAGGCTCCTGTGATTTCAAAGGAGCGTGTCACAGTAAAGCTTGTTCGTAGAACCATGTGCTACTATGGAGTGCAATTAACAGTGAGTTTATCACATATGAAAGTTGTAGCATAATCTTTTTTATATCTGCACAATCCTAGACAGGGGTACAGCCAATAAAGCATCCTTATTTGCCAGATGAGCTATGACGATTCATGACCACAGAAACAAATGTCCTACATGATCTTTTTTGACAGACAGATCTCAGCTATTTCACAGTAACCCACTTCCTCAACTATCCAAGCAAGTACTTACTTCTCATTTCCACCAGAGGGATTCAGTTTAAATGAGGAGGATTGGGCCGCAGGTCTATTCAGGATAGCGACAATGATATACCCTGCACAAGAGTGAGGAATATGACTTATCACACCCACTAGTTATAGAACACACCTTAAATAATGACAACCTCATTAGAAAGGATATCTATGATTACCTACTTTAGAATCGCTCAGAGCCATGAATGTTTTAAATGCACTGACTTTTGAAATATTAACACAATATTTCACCCACAACATAGGGTTCTAACCACCGTCTATGGCACGAAATAAACCTTGATAAACGGTTCCAAATCTCATTCTGCAACAAAAACCTTTACTTGAGTAGTAAATATACCTGTCCCACAATTCAATAAATGGGAAATATTAAAACCTCGGGTATCAATAAATGTAACATTTGTGTTAATTTGTGCCACTGACATGAAGACATTTTTCCATGATCAACAATCTTTAAGCATCAATGAGGAAGCTAAAGGTTTGATGCTTGTCTCCGCCAGCCTCTGAGTTCTATCTTTACTGTTGCACATTCATCATGAAACACACTTGACAATCATGGCCGCTCCTTTTAATTATTGGGTATATCTCTAAACACAACTCAAACCTTGACCTTTAAAGTATAGAATGCTATTACAGGTACTGCTTGGTCAGGATCTGTGTCCATGCAAGATGTGATAGGTTGATTATGATTCTGATCACACTCTACAGTCATTAATTTGTTACAATTAATTATATCTCAAGAACACCAACAGATGAAGCACAATAGTTAGACTTACAGTAAATATTCAGTCTATTAAAATGAAGCCCGACTAGTAAGAATCAGGGCTGTAATTTACAATTTTGCCATTTGCAATGTTCAGACAATAGAAGAAATAACATATCTGTTGAATTATAACATCTTGGAATTTGCAGATATCAGGGCTACATCTTTATTACATATGTAAACAAAGAGCAGACAATTGAGTTACCCCAATTGGTTCTGAAGTCTTCGCATGTCGATTGACTGGCTGTATGAGTCGTACAATCGGGCATATTACATGAAATATAAATATACTATGCAGATTTATAAACGCATAGCTGCCAGAAGGCTTCCTATCGCTAAGTGAGTCACAAAATACACTAGCGAGCTTCTGAAGCAGTAGATATGTGAGGTTAGTGGGGGTAAAGCCATGTTTTAAACATTTTTCTGAAACGTACCTCGTTCATTTAGTTTCTCAGTTCAGCAGGCATTATGCATCGAAAATTCTAAAAACGAACTGAATAGTACTGGGTACTTCATAACATCATGATAATGGGGTGATGGCACAAATCATTCCATTTTCAAGGATACATATACTTAAACAAAATATATTTTCCCTGTGAGAAGTTAACTTAACCTCTCAAAGAAGAATTGCAATATCTATTGATGAGAGAAATTCCCATTTAAATGTAACTACAGTTAATATCTCTTTCTCGCGGATACAAAAAAAAATTAATGGTGACTCCACAATATAGTTGGCTATGAGGGGGTACCAATGACCAAGTTACAAGTTAAGCATTGGTGGTGCCCGTTGACATAACAGAATAGACTTTAGATTTTTTTACACCGTTCAAATATCATACAGCCATCCCAAAAAACAGGGAACAATGTTAAGTTCTATTTGATGATCTCAAGTTCATACTAAATGAAGTATAGACTCCCCAACTCTAAGCCAAGCAAGTGAATATATAATAATTAATATAATATGGGCATGTACTAAAAGTAAATATACAAATTAAACATGCAAATCGATTATTACATGGCAGGACTACTAGCTCTGCAAATTGGAAAACAATTCTGCTTTTCTGCATAATTTGCTGCCTATTGAAAATCTGAATCAGGCTTGAATCTGCTTCATTTTTGCCTGAGGTAAAATATCTGGTAATACATCCAAATTAACGTTTTTGCTATTGAACACAATGTGAGCACAAAGTTTGATATTCTTTATGCTCAATGACTGACCTAGTATAAGAGTTCTCTTATGGCAGTGAATTCAAAGTTTGATATTCCTTATTTTTAATGACTGACCGAATACAAGAGTTGTCTTATCTCGTGTGATAACGTGGATGCTTAGATTATAGGGTTAAGCATATATTTCTTGTAAAGAGTCATAACAGCCAGCAATGGGGAGGGGCTCTTCACACTACCATTAAACATAAAGATGCCGCAGTAAGGATAGAAATAATATTTCAACAAGGGAGGCCCAAGAGTCACTGGGAGTCTGGGGTAATAACTATAACTGTCACAAACTGCACTCGGCTTCTCACCTCTGGATGCAGGATTGGAGAAAACACCCGGTCTTCTGCAGGTTCTGGATAATCCCAGATAGGGGCGACCCTTTCTAGTAGCCACGGTGCCACTTGACAGAGAATGCCTAAGCAGACTGTACCCTCCAGAAGGAGTCCCAGAGGAAAAACCTCAAGAAATGGGGAAGAAACCTCAAACAGGAACTCCCGAAAAAGAAGAAAAAACAGGACTTGAAAACAGGAAAAACAAGGCAAAAATTCTCCAAAAGCGAAAACAGGAACGACGAACAGGAGCGAAGAGCACTAACAAAGGGAAGTGTTTGCAACGCAAGGTAGAGCAAGACTGAGTGACTTATATACTGGAAAAGAGGAAGTGACCTCACAGGAAATGAAAACAACACCATCTTGAATTGGGAAAGCTGTCCCCTCCCTCCTCCCTGCTGCCCCTCCCTCCCACCTCCCCTTATATGGCAGCCGCTGCGCAGACGCGCAGTGGACGCGCACAGCGGGCACACTGCTGACGCGCCTAAAGCAAGCCTGTCTGCGCCTGTCCGCGCTCAGACCGCGCCCAGCGCCAGGACCCCCGGTTCCCAAGACCACCACGGCCTGCAATGCCATTACACCGCCAGCACCCTCCCCGCACTCAACACCACACGAGCACATGCCTGCTTCCTGGCCTCGCCTAAGCACACCCAGGATCCCTTCACCTGCGAGAACTGCAGCCTCACCAGCCTCAAAATCACCAAACCTCCTGCTGAGCCTGACCTGGCCTGACATTCATCATGAAACACACTTGACAATCATGTCCGCTCCTTTTAATTATTGGGTATATCCCTAAACACAACTCAAACCTTGACCTTTAAAGTATAGAATGCTATTACAGGTACTGCTTGGTCAGGATCCGATGCATCCTACTTAACACCCGCTCCGCAAGCAAACCCGCCGTCGACCTCTGGGACCTGCTCGACACCTCCACCCCGCCTTCCTGACGGAGACCTAGATGGGCTCCTCCTCGGCCCCAGACATCGCCATAGCCATTCCGGATGGCTACAAGATCACCCGCAGGAATCGCACCAACAGAGTTGGAGGCGGAATTGCCATCGTCCACAAGAACACCATCAGGGTCACGACCTGTACCGACGACACCCTCAGCACCGCCGAACACCTGCACTTCCAGATCCACACCAACCCCAACACCACCCTCTGAGGAACCCTCATCTATAGACACCCCCCGGACCATGGCCTCAGTTCTGCGACTCCATCGCCGACCTTGTCAGCAGGCCCGCCCTAGCCTCCACCGACTACATCCTCCTCAGCGACCTGAACTTTCACCTGGAGAATAACAACGACCCCAACACCACCACCCTAATCGACAACCTCGCCACCCTCGGACTCAGACAACTCGTCACTACCCCAACACCACCGAACTCCCATGGACCGACCACCGCCGCATCCACTTCACCTTCCAGAAACCTACCATGTACCACCGCACCCAACAAATCCCCCACCGCAACTGGAGCAAAATCAGCCAAGACCAGCTGAACGCCCACCAAACTCACAAATCCCGACCTCGCAGCCTGCAACCTCTGGCGCTGGATCGACGACTGTGCCAACACTCTCGCCCCGCTCAATAAACCTTCCAACAGAGGTGCCAACAAGAGAGCCAGCTGGTTGACCTCAGACCTTCAAGTCTCCAAGCAAACCTGTTGGAAACTGGTGAGAAAGTGGCTCCTCAAACAGACACCGGACAACCATGCCGCCTTCAAGAACGCCATCCGCAATCACCATCACCTCATCAGATCTGCCCAGAAAACCTCCTTCAAAGACCGCCTGGACAACAACGCACACAACAGCAGGGAGCTCTTCAACATCGTGAATTAACTCTCCAACCCCAGTTCCAGCACAAACAACATCCCACCTTCACAAGACCTGTGCAACTCCCTCGCTGCCTTCTTCCACCATAAGATCACAGTCATCCATGACAGCCAGACCACCCCGCCAATCGCCGACTCCTCAGACTCTCCACCCACTTTCAACTACGAACCCCTGCTCGCCTGGGCCAAGTTAAACGAAGACGACACAATCAAAACAATGGGCACCATCAACTCTAAATCTCCGTCAGACCCATGCCCGCACCACATCTTTAACAAAGCAAGCACCACAATCGCACCCCACCTACACAAAGTCATCAACATCTCAGATCAAACCCCAATTCAAGAAACCATGGCGGACCCAAGAGACCTCAAGAACTTCCGCCCCATCCCCCTGCTCCCAATCACAGCCAGGGTCACAGAGAAGATCGTCAACAGACAACTGACCCACTACCTCGAAGAAAACAACATCCTGGACCCATCCCAGTCAGCAGCAACCACAGTACTGAAACCGCCCTCATCGCTGCCACGGACGACATCAGGGCCCTGCTTGACAATGGGACAAAGCTCTGGAGTGGACCACCTCCTTCCTCTCCGGCAGAACCCAGAGCGTCCGCCTCCCCCCTTTCCCCTCCGAAGCCTCCAAGATCATCTGCGGCATTCCCCAAGGTTCGTCCCTCAGCCCTACACTTTTCAACGTCTACATGGCCCCGCTCACCCGCGTCGCCTGGCTTCACAACCTTAACATCATCCCCTACGCCGATGAAACCCAACTGATCCTTTCCCTCACCAAGGACCCCCTCACCGCCAAATCTAACCTCCACGAAGGAATGAAGGCCTTCGCCGAATGGATGAGAACGGCACTCCGACGATCGGCAGCGTGATCCGACTGCAGTGGGAAAAAGAGACGCTGCGATGAGGCGCTGCGTTACAATAACAAATGGTGAATAAAATGTATTCAAAGGAGTTTATGAAAAACTATTTAAAGACACAGCAGCACAGTGAATACTGTTGCAAAATAAATGCGCTCGGTGCTCTCCTTAGAGTTGATACACCCAAGTGATAAATCACAATCAACAAGTGTATCAACAAGCATATAAATATCATGGCCTGTTACAGCAAGTTCGTTCTCACCAATCAAATAAGGTCCATGTTTTTTAAGTCAATGGCGAGATGGCGTTTGGATCCCAATGAATATGGAGGGATGATCTCCATTACTCAGGGGTATACAACGAGCCTGAGAGAGACCTGAAAGATAATAATAGAAAAAGTGTGATCAAAGTGAGGCAAAGAAAAAGAAAAGTGAGTTGGTACAAGGCAGAGGCAATTCTCATGAGACTACACTTGAATTATGAAAGGTAATATAGTTGCTAAACAAGGGGGTCCCTGGTGAAAAGCTTCAGGAACAGGATGGGCAGGAATGGGCTAAAAAAGAAATGAAAAAGAAGAGCTGCTTAAAACCCAAAAATTGTTGATACTGCTGAAGGAGAGAGTGTCCAGTAGTGTGAGACTGACTTGAGCTGAAAATATGCTGGATAGCCAGGGGGGCTCCAAACTGCCCTCAGTGGGAGGCACATATGTGGGCTGGGTCTCAAGGTCGAGTGCCGGAGCATCATAGAATCTGCACATGGTGGATGGAGCCAGGATTCAGAGCAGTTACCTCCAAGCTCTGGGTGCTTTCCTCACCTCCTGGAGATGGTGCTATCTTCTTAAATTGCTTAGACAAATTATGTGAGAGAGCCCCCGCCCTTTCTTTTCCATTCCTGAAGCTGCACGAAGGGGAATGTGGTGGAGAAGGTGATTAACCCTGGGAAGTTGAGTGATGGCTTCCAATTCCTGCCGCCGCATGTCAGGAGTCAGAGGGTGAAATGGGAGAAGGGCTTGTACCTGATGGTTAAGGGGCTGTGCTATGGACCTTAGGACATACTTCCTCTGCTTGGACGCTCCCTCCTCCTTTTTCTCAGGCCCGCAGCCTCAGTGATATGGACTATGCAAGGAGACAACTGAATCCATGGGATCTGAGGATAAAGGGAAGCTGAGACACTGATCAACCCAGCAACACCAGCTGTGAGTCTGTTTCAAACGCTCCATGATTTATTTTTTCTCTGAAAGATGCACCTGCTGCCCTCGAATGCCTCAGCTCTTTTCGCTCTTCTCCTGTCCTGTGAGTAGTAGACTTCAGTTCCCCTTGCAGAAGGTACTGCTGGGGAGTGTGGAGCTCCAATTTTGGTGAGTGACCCGCTGTAGGAAAGTCCTCCTTTTTTGCCTGATCACCCCCACTCTTTTTGGATAGGTACTGGTGGTTACTGACTCTAACCAGTCCCAGGGCCTGTGCTCTGTGTAAAATGGATATGCAAATTAGGCTAATTATAATTGGCTAAGTTAACCTACCTATAAGTCCCTAGTATATGGTAGGGCATGTAGGTTTAGGGACCACAGCATAGGTGGTGCACACCTAGGTGCACTGCTGAGGTGCCCAGTGTCATTTTAAAAGCAAGCCTGCCTTGCTGGCTGCTTTTAAATTAAAGTTATATGCAAATTCGACTTTGGAATTAAAGGTACTTCCAAAGTCTTAAACTACCTTATTTTTACATATAAGTCACCCCTAAGGTGTGCCCTATGTGCCCCTAGGGCTGGGTGCCATGTAACTATAAGCAGGGACTTTATAAAAATAGATTTATAAGCCCTGGTGGTGCTAAAGCAGGAAGGTTTCAGGAGCTTGCTAAGGCCGGCAAGTGTTTTGATTGTCATCAACCTGGACATAAAAGAGGAGATGCTATCTGCTCCAAGAAGCCCCCCACTGGTGGGCAATCCCAGGGGATTGCTAGTGTAGGGTTGGGGGTGGAAGTTGGCCCAGGGGTGGAATCAGGGTACACTGAAGTCACCTTAGTATCCGTGGGTGGGGTGGACATTGCAACTATGGCCACCTTACCTCCCATCATGGAGAGGTATAGGCAGAGGCCTAAAGTCAATGGGACTGAAGTGGAAGCTCTGAGAGATACAGGAGCCAGTGTGACAATGGTCACAGAAAAGCTGGTTTCTCCAGAGCAGGTCTTACCTGGTGTCTTCCACCAGGTGACTTATGCAGATAGCAGAACCAAACTCCATCCCATGGCTATGGTGAGTCTGGAATGGGGAGGTGTGACTGGCCCTAAAAAGGTAGCTGTAGCTCCTGCCCTCCCAGTAGAGTGTCTGCTGGGAAATGATCTTGAAGCATCTGAATGGTCATAAGTGGATAGAAGGGTCCATGCACAGATGCTGGACCTCCCTGAATGGGTGTGTGCTGTGACCAGGTCACAGGCAGCACAACAGGGAAATGCTGGACACTTGGACCCTGGAACAATGGGCCAAGCCTCCAAGAAAAAGAGAAAGGGCACTGGGTCTGGATTGCCAGCCCCAACAAGTACAGAGGGTCAGGAAGAATCCAACCCTGAGGGGGAGGATCTGAACTCTGAGGGAGGGACACTTTCCCTGCAAACTATGCCTGACTTGGCAGAACTGCAAGGGGCAGGTGGGCCCACCAGAGAAGATTTGTGCCAGGGACAAAGAGAGTGTCCCACTCTTGAGGGCCTGAGGCAGACTGCTGCCAGGCAAGAACAAGGGGATACCAGTGGGTCCCACAAGGTTTACTGGGAGGATGGAGTTCTCTACACTGAGGCAAGGGCCCTCAAACCAGGGGCTACTAGGAGAGTAGTGGTCCCCCAGAAGTATAGAGAATTCCTCCTTACCTTAAGCCATGATATCCCCTTAGCTGGTCATTTGGGACAGACCAAGACCTGGAACAGGCTGGTCAACCATTTTTATTGGCCCCAAATTTCAGAAAAAGTCAGGGAGTTTTGCAGCTCCTGTGTCACCTGTCAAGCCAGTGGCAAGACAGGAGGCAAACCAAAGGCTCCCCTGATACCACTGCCAGTGGTTGGGACTCCCTTTGAGCGGGTGGGGATTGACATTGTTGGTCCCCTAGACCCACCAACTGCTTCAGGTAACAGGTACATTGTGGTGGTAGTGGACCATGCCACCAGGTACCCTGAGGCAATACCCCTCCGGACAGTCACTGCTCCCACAGTGGCTAGGGCCCTACTTGGTGTGTTCACCAGAGTGGGATTCCCAAAGGAGGTGGTCTCAGATAGGGGCACAAACTTTATGTCAGCCTATCTGAAAGCCATGTGGGATGAGTGTGGTGTTACTTATAAGTTCACCACCCCCTACCACCCACAGACCAATGGTCTTGTGGAAAGATTTAAGAAGACCCTGAAGGGCATGATCATGGGTTTGTCTGACAAACTCAGGAGGAGATGGGATGTCCTCCTCCCATGCCTGCTGTTTGCCTACAGAGAGGTGCCACAGAAGGGGGTTGGATTCAGCCCCTTTGAGTTACTGTTTGGGCACCCTGTAAGAGGCCCATTGTGCTTGGTGAGAGAGTCTTGGGAAAAGCCTCTCAAAGAATCCAAGGAGAATGTGCTAGATTATGTACTGGGCCTGCGGTCACTCATGGCTGAGTATATGAAGAAGGCAAGCAGAAACCTGGAGGCCAGCCAGGAGCTCATGAAGCTCTGGCATGATCAAAAGGCTACCATGCCTGAGTATCACCCAGGACAGCTGGTGTGGGTTTTGGAGCCTATGGCTCCTAGGGCACTTCAGGCCAAATGGACTGGGCCCTATCCAATTCTGGAGAAAAAAGGTGAGGTCACCTACTTGGTGGACCTTGGCACCCCCAGGAATCCTCACAGGATCCTGCATGTAAACAGGATGAAACCCCACCAGGACAGGGCAGACATGACCATGCTAATGGTCACTGATGAAGGGAAGGAGGAGGAGGGTGAACCTCTGCCAGACCTCCTGTCCTCAAAGGCAAAAGATGGGTCAGTAGAGGGAGTGGTACTCTCTCCCAAATTGACAGATCAGCAACAAAAAGACTGTAAGCAAGTTTTGGGATAGTTTGCTAGTCTGTTCTCCCTGACCCCTGGACTCACCAATTGGTGTGTCCATGATGTTGACACTGGTGACAGCTTGCCTGTCAAGAACAAGCTGTACAGGCTGTCTGACCAGGTCAAGGCCAACATCAAAGCTGAAGTGGCTAAGATGTTGGACCTCAAGGTAATTGAGCCCTCTGATAGTCCTTGGTCCAATCCAGTGGTACTGGTGCCCAAAGCTAATCCCCAAGGTGGGAAGAAAGAATTGAGATTCTGTGTGGACTACAGAGGTCTAAACGCAGTCACTAGGACTGATGCTCACCCCATACCTAGAGCTGATGAGCTCATTGACAGGTTGGGGGCTGCCAAATTCCTGAGCACATTTGATCTGACCTCAGGATATTGGCAGATTGCCTTAAGTCCAAGAGCTAAGGAGAGGTCAGCATTTTCCACACCAGAGGGCCACTTTCAGTTCAAGGTGATGCCCTTTGGCATGAAAAATGATCCTGCCACCTTCCAACGGTTGGTGAACAGAGTCCTATCTGGGTTGGAATCTTTCAGTGCAGCTTATCTGGATGATATAGCTGTATTTAGTTCCACCTGGAAGGACCACCTGGTCCACCTGAAGGAAGTGCTTCAGGCCCTGCTTCAAGCAGGCCTGACTATCAAGGCAAGCAAGTGCCAGATAGGGCAAAGCTCTGTTGTGTACCTGGGCCACCTTGTTGGTGGAGGCCATGTACAACCTCTCCAGCCAAAGATCCAGACTATTCTGGATTGGGAGGCTCCTAAAACCCAGACTCAGGTCAGGGCCTTTCTTGGCCTGACTGGGTACTACAGGAGGTTTGTTCAGAATTTTGGGACCATAGTGGCCCCTCTGACTGAGCTTATCTCCAAAAAACAGCCCAAGAAGGTCATTTGGACCCCAGAGTGTCAGAAAGCTTTTGACACCCTAAAGCAGGCTATGTGTTCAGCACCAGTGTTACTGGCCCCTGACTATAGCAAGGAGTTTGTAGTACAAACAGATGCTTCAGAGGAAGGGATTGGGGCAGTGTTAGCACAAGTTAATGAAGAGGGCCATGATCACCCAGTTGCCTTCATCAGCAGGTGACTACTCCCTAGAGAGAAAAAATGGAGTGCCATTGAGAGGGAGGCCTTTGCTGTGGTCTGGTCCCTGAAGAAGTTGAGGCCTTACTTGTTTGGCACTCACTTCCGTGTACAAACTGACCACAGACCTCTCAGATGGTTGATGCAGATGAGGGGGGAAAACCCAAAACTGTTAAGGTGGTCCATTTCCCTACAGGGGATGGATTTCACAGTGGAGCACAGACCTGGGACTGCCCATGCCAATGCAGATGGCCTTTCCAGGTTTTTCCACTTAGCTGATGAGGACTACCAGGGTGTAGGTTAGTACCCATCACCTTTCATCTGGGGGGGGCAGTGTAGGAAAGTCCTCCTTTTTTGCCTGATCACCCCCACTCTTTTTGGATAGGTACTGGTGGTTACTGACTCTTGGCTGTGCCCTGGGTACTGCTAACCAGTCCCAGGGCCTGTGCTCTATGTAAAATGGATATGCAAATTAGGCTAATTATAATTGGCTAAGTTAACCTACCTATAAGTCCCTAGTATATGGTAGGGCATGTAGGTTTAGGGACCACAGCATAGGTGGTGCACACCTAGGTGCACTGCTGAGGTGCCCAGTGTCATTTTAAAAGCAAGCCTGCCTTGCTGGCTGCTTTTAAATTAAAGTTATATGCAAATTCGACTTTGGAATTAAAGGTACTTCCAAAGTCTTAAACTACCTTATTTTTACATATAAGTCACCCCTAAGGTGTGCCCTATGTTCCCCTAGGGCTGGGTGCCATGTAACTATAAGCAGGGACTTTATAAAAATAGATTTATAAGCCCTGGTGAGGTAAAAACAGCCACATTCATTTTTCCCTCATTGAAGTAAATGGCCTTCATAGGCTAGAATGGGCAGACTTTATTTTAAATTTTAAAGTCTCCTTAAATGTTACATACCAAGAATTTGGTATCAAATTAATTGTTGTAATAAATCCCACAACTTCCAGTTGTTGGATTTAATATAACTTGTTCAGGTAAAAAGTTTAGACTTTACCGAAAAAGTTGCCAATTTCAGCTCTGCATTGTTTTTGCTGCTGTGCTCTGATTGGCCAGCCTGCAGCAGCTTTTGCCAGGCTGCCTTGATGAGGTGTGAAGTGGCCTGGCTTCACACAAAGGAATGTGCTTGGGGGAGAGAATCTCCCCTCAGCAGATGGTGAGGCAGGAAGGGGGAGGGCTGCCAAACTGGTCTTCAAAGGCAGAGAAGGACATCTGGAGCACCCAGCAACACCCCCACATCCTGCAACCCCAGACAATTAGGTGCCCCCTTGATTAGATTAGGAGAGGGCAGGAGAGGGGTGTGCTTATGATTTTTAGCCACACAAGTGGGTGGGCTCAGCCAGATGTAACCTCCAAAAATCAGATTCATCCATGTTGGATTTTTAGAGACTGTTGCCTTCTGGGATGGATTTTTGCCACACTTCCCAGGAAGTGGTCGTCACAGGGGGACGACCCTGTCCCTGATTGGAGAACCAGGCCCCCCCTGCTTTTCACCCAGGAGCAAGGATAAAACTGCCCCCATACCTCAGATCCCCACCAAATTTCATGAAGAAGGAACTAAAGGAGAAGAAGGACTGCCCTGCTGGACCCCTGGCCTGCACCTGGAACCTGCACTCAGAAGGACTGCACCAGCTGCACACTTGGGCTTCACCACAAGAAGGACTTTGCTTGGCTTCAACTGGTTCAAGGAGGGACTCCCTGTTTGCTACAGGTGAAAAATTGCTATCCAGAGTCCCCTGCACCAACTCCTGAAAAAGTGACCAGCTGACCACTGTCCAGTGGCCAAAAAGGAGTTTGCGCCAGGTGCATTCTGGGAGTTGAAGTCCGCACCCCCCAAGGACCATCACAGAACTTCTGGACCCTTGGGGTGAGCTGTGGACCCCAAAAGAACCTTAAAAGAACATCTGGGTGAAGCCCCAGAAGTTTGGAGAAGATTTGAAAAATTTTGTAAAAAAGCTCCAGAGAGGGACCGACCCGCCGTGGAAATTCTAGCCGGCTTGCCTCAACCCCGACCCGGCCTGACTTCGTGGTTCGTCCCGGTAAAGAAAAACATCAGAAAAAGAGACTAAGTCCGAAGGTAAAAAGTTGACCGGGACCTCCCAGCCATCGTATCCGAGAAGGGCTCCACGGACGTCGGATCAAGATCCAGGTTTACCCCGGTCGAAGGATTTTCATCTCGAAAAAACGACTAAGTCTGAAGGTAAAAATCTCCACCGAGGAAACCCACATTGCGTATCCGGACAAGGGCTCCAGGAGGTCGGATTCAACTGGCAGGTTCGTCCCGGTGAAGAAAAACTTCAAAATAAAGACTAAGTCAGAAGGTAACTTTTTAACCGAGGCCTCCCGCGACTTGTAGCCGAGCAGGGCTCCATCGCGGTCGGCCTGAAACTTTGACTTTGCCCCGGTCCTGGTGCAACCAGATGACCCGATTGGCGCTTTTTGTTTCTAAGCGCTAGAAAAATAATAATTCTTAAAAAATTCATATCTCCGGTTCCCCTGAACCGATTTTAATCGTTTTTGTGTCATTTTAAAGATAAAAATATAAACTATTTTTATAAATTGGTTTTGGATTTTTAAACTGTTTCCTGTGTTTTATTTAATTACTGTTTTGTGATATTTGAATGCTTTACACTCTGTCTCCTAAGTTAAGCCTTGACGCTCGTTGCCAAGCTACCAAGGGTTGAGCTGGGATTAATTTACTGAGACCTAACTGTACCTAGGTGGAGGTTAGTGGCTTGTTGCTAGGTGTAGGTACCTACCTGCTCTTACTAATAACCCATTTTCCAACACCCGCTTTCCTCCTTTCTTCTTTGTGTTGAGCTGCAACATTGAGGATTTTGTGGACCTCAGAGGCTGTTCCAAATAAATAGATGGTGGGCACACCATCATATCCACTAAAGACACCTCTGCACCCCTGTAGGCGAAACAGGTAATGGGACAGTGGGTAGGGGTCTGGCAGGACCCATAAGGATGGTGGCTAAATCCAAGCAAGAGCCTGCTTGCCACCCTGGGATTAAAGACTTATAGGGAGCAGTGAGAGCTTGATCAATAACGGACACAAGTGCTACTGGAAGATGGAGGGGCAGAGATCAGGCAGAGCCATTGACTTTCAGGACGGATTGATTGGAGTTCCACTCACTAAGGGACTATAGTGGAGTGGGGAAAGGGAGCTCAACTCCACCATCAGACTACACAGTCAAGCAAGAAACTGCCTTATGCAGTGCTACAAACAAGACTATCCGTGCTGATCAGGATTATCCAGCTGGGCATCAACTGGTAGACACTCTGAAGATTCTGGGGCCTGGTGAAGGGTCTGTATAGGTGAGAACACTACCCACAAGTAAGAGGACCACAGGAAAGGAGATCCTTCAGGAGACGTCACAGGAGCTGAGATCAGGTAGGTCTCCTTCCTCAGGTTTCCCCACAGTCGGTAAAAATATTCCCTCTAATTCTTAGGCCAAGGAAAGTGATACAATGGATCAACTTATAGACCAAACAAAACTCTCCTCTCAAATTAGCATTGGGTTAGAGTTTAGTCAGGAGAGACAGTTGGAGTACGCACAGTATGCCCTTAAGGTCTGTTCGGGGGTGGTCACAATCTGTCACAAACTCCAAAATCCAACAGATTTCTCGTTCTGTAAGAGCTGGCTGAAGCTAGCAAAGGATCTACCCCACAGGGTTCATCGAGGAGTGTTGTTTGTGCAGGAGGGAGGCCAAAGACTCATAAGAATGAGTATAAGTATGCTCCATTATCTGCACACAGGGAAGCCTGGACTACGCTGACTTAGATAGTCTCCTTACTTCCCAGCAGATGCTTAAGTGTATCTTCTCAGAGATCAGGGTACTAAAGAAGACACAAGTCCCTCAGCGGGTTTAATTAACAGAAAAGGTGGAAGCCCTAGATGACAAAATGTTTTTTTTCTTAACTAAGCAGCAAGAGAAGGAAAAATGCTTGACCACTCTGGAGGAACATACAAAGTTTTAATACTAGCAGAATTAACCAGCAAATTTGATCATTTTCGATGAAGTGTGAGAATCTGGAGAATCAGTCCCACAGATCCAACATACTAATAGTCATGGTTCCAAATGGCTCCCTGACATCACATCCTGGCATGAAAAAATGTCTGGCTCAGTTACTAAGGGAATCATTAGGCAGGGAAATTATGGTGTTTCCTGCCCCAGACCTTTTGATTGTAGGGCCCATTAGATCTCGCGAGGCACTGGTAAAGCAGGCTCAAGACAATACACAATTATTGCCCACTTCTAAGACTTCTGGATAAAGGAATCAGTTTTTAGTATTGCTTGGGCTAGAAGACATATCTCTTCAGAGTAAGGGGTAGTCTATAGACAGGACACTTACATTATGGGGTTTGGCAACTAGATACTGCCACAAAGCTGCTGACCCTTCTTTTTTTCCTTCTCACACAGTTGCATGTTGGGTATAGGGAATAAGGTAGGAGGAGGATGCTACCCATGGTTGAATAAGGGTGTACAACATTGCTTCCATGTGGTTAGCATGGGAGGGGTTTGCCTAGCAACCAGGTGTGCTCAAATGGGTAGTATGAGGATTGTTGATTGAGTGAAGGAGGGGGAGGCAGAGAAAAATGAAAAGGTGATTCTGCTGTATCAGGGTGAAGGACACACAAGGGTGTTGGGTTTGAAGTGTGGGTTTGGCTTTTTTCATCGGTATGGCAGGGTATTTCTAGTATGGTGACTCAGGGCTGGCTGTTTTCTTGTCCGGATTGGTAGGATTTGGTACAATGTAAAGTTCAGTTTTGGCAAAATTATCATTGGTTAGCTTTAGTGCTAATGTTCTGAATAAGAGGGTTTAATGAGCTGTCACGTTAGCATGGCTGAAACAATTTAATCCCTGCATCGTTTTAATACAGGAAACCCACTGGGTGTCAGGAAGGGAAGAGGAGACAGTGAGACACCTGAGTGCATGCAATGTATTCTATTTCCCAGTTGGTACAACACAGAGGGGAGTTCATATTTTGGTAAGGAAAGAACTACTAATAAAATATCACCAGGTAATCAAGGGTCTTGTGGGGCACTGTGTTATTCTTCCTATAGAGGTTGGGCCTCACAGGATAAATATAGGTTGTTATTTATGGCCCAATCAGTGACAATCGTAGCCATCTTCAGATATTAACTTAGCACCTGTGTCCCCTCATCAGGGAAGTTATTCTGGTGGGTGTGGGATTATCTTTAATTTTTTGACAGCTTAAGCTCAGGACTCCTCAAATACATCATGCACCCAGCACAAAAACAAACTGAGACTTTATAGATTTGTGTTTCCACTTGAGTTTACAGGCTGTTTGGAGATCAGAGAAAGGAGGGTCTAAATCCTTTACCTGTTACTGGTAACGTTTTTATTCAGCTTCCAGAATCGATCTATTTTTAGCATCACTTTCCCTGACCACTATAGATATCGTCATGTTGGTGGTCTTTCAAACGATTCAGCCGTAGAATTTACATTTCTGGTCCTTTTGCAGATGGCTGCACAAAGATGGATAATGGATAAGCCTATGTTTTTAGAAATGGAGTGAGTGAATCGGGTGTGCATGGAGATTTTAAACTGTTCTCGTAACTATCACCTCGGCAGAGCCATCAGTAGTCTGAGAGTGATTTAAATGTACTATAAGGGGGTATGATCTCCATGACTGCATCCAGAGTTAAAAGGGACATGAAAGTAACTCATTCTCTGCAAATGGAAGCTTTACAAAGCATACCAACCAGCTCTTTCAGAAAGTTCTAATAGCCTGCTCAAGATAGATCGCAGAGAATAAAGGGCAGGATTCAAGACTTCTACATCCAAAAAGAGCTGATAAACAAGCAGATATTTGAGCGTGAGGTATATGAGAAAGGAAAATATGTAGGCCAGATTCTAGCATTGCGTGCTAAAGAGTGCCAAAAAAAAAATTGATACCCAGAGAAGGGACAAAGCAGAGATAGGACAGAGGATATTCAACATAGTAGTACAATATTATTCTACCCTATACCAGCGGGACAAGATCAGGGAGGCAGACAGAGCCAAGGAGCAGGAAATAGAGTCTGATTGGGATCTGCTCTATCTAACACTAGAACGCTGTGGTAAATTAATTAACTAAATCACAGAAAGAGAGGCTCTGAAGATAGTAGGACAGCTCGCTAATATTAAGGTCCCTGGAGAATATCACCTGGGCCCTGAGTTCTACAAAGCTTTTAACTATTGCTCTCATTATGACTTCCCAAAGCCACAGGTGCCAGAAGACTGCCAGTGCTGACGGTCTTCCAACCACCATATTATGAGTACTGAAGGATTTCCGAAACAAATTGGGTGAAAAGCCACAAGTAGTCGTGCTTGTGGTCGGACGTGCAGAGGCGGTTCCACCGCTGCCCCCCCACCAAAAGGACTACACCAACCGTATTACGACCCGTAATATGGCCTGGTGGTGTCCTGATGGCAGGGTGCTGCTGGCGGTGGGAGTGCCGGGAATCGTCCCCTCAGGGAGGAGCACCTCGTCGGACAAGGTAATTGCCCTCCGCAAGGGGAGGGGTGTGGGGGGTGTGAATGGATGTGTGTGAATGTGTGTATGCATGTCATGAATGGGGGAGGAAGGGGAGTGTTTGTGCATGTGTGCATGCCTGTGTGTGTCTGTGTGTAAAAATGGTGATGGAAATGCATGTGTGGGTGAATGTGAATACTGGGTCATGTGTGTTTGCATGCATGTAGACAGGAGTAGGGGCTTTGTGTGTATGTATGTTGAAGAAAGGGGGTGGGTGGATGGAGTGTGTATGAGTGTCTTTTGGGGGAATGTAGTGAGTGCGTGTGTGAGTGAAGGTGTTGTGCGTGTATGTGTGTATGGATTTGGGGGTATTGGTTGTGTGTGCATGTGAGTGTAAGGGTGTTGTGAGTGTGAGTGAGTGAGTGTCAGGGTGTGCATGTCTGTGGGTGCGTGTGGGTGCATGCATCTATGCAGGGGCGGGGGGTAAGTACAGGGATTGAGGTGGGAAGTGAGTATGTGTGTGCATGGTTTGGGGGGTCACTACTGGGAGCAGGGGGTGGAGTGGTTAGTGGGGTGTTCAGGGAGGTGGGGGTTGGAATGCTGTAGGTAAGGAGGTTGGGGGGCTCTTGGGTAGATGGGGGTAGGGGAGTCGTCTACCAGTGCCAGGAATGCTAATTCCTGTCGTCGGTAGCCTTTACGCCAGAGATTTTGTGGCAGTTATACCGCCACAAAATCCTTGGCAGAAAGGGGACTCATGATACCACCGGTGGTATTGGGTGGACCGCTGGGCCAGAGATGCTTATCTTCGGCCCACTGGTCCGACTGCCCAGGCAATAAGCACAGGAAAGTGGCACAGGCCAAACCGCCACACTAGTAATTTGGTGACCCACACCATCGGGCGATCGGCGGTTGAACCACCACCATGAGTCTGGCGATCTGAAGACCGCCAGGCTTATAATGAGGGCCTATATCTTTTAGGACCTCTAACCATTCTGTTTAATTCTCTCCTGAGAGTCGGATGGGCACCCAACTATTTTCTTATAAGGGTCTTGATCAATTTTCTTAAAAAAGTTAAACCTGCATCTTACCAAGTTCATATAGTCCAATTAGTTTATTAAACACTGATAATAAGCTACATGCAAAGATTCCAGCTAATTGGAGTGGCATGGTCCCCCCGCTTGGATCTCTCTGGACCATACAGGACTTATTAGAAGCTGCAGCCTATTCACAAACACTCAATTTATGGAGGATTTCATCAGCAACGGTTTCAACAGACTCCATTCCTGTGGCCATTGTCTTGCTGGATGCTGGAAAGGCATTCAATCTTGTGAGTTAGAAGTGTGTGTTTCATATCATGGATAAGTTTAGTATGCCTTTAAAACTCACAGGGTTGATCCAGGCCCTGCACCTAGCGGTAAGAGTTCAACTGATTAGCAACAATACAAAAGCAGGGGAAATAGTGTTGGAGGGAAGGACTAGAAAGGAGTGTCCTCTTTATCCTTTATTATTTGTTTTGTTTTTTGAGCAACTTGTCCATGCTGGATGTCGGTGATAAAACTGTATCTGGACAATGTGACACTGTAGCTAACACCCTCAATGGAGAATGTAAACAGAGCTGTGGCAATAATAAAGAGCTATATAGCTATAGGAGGTTACAAGATAAAGTAAGCTAAGACTAATTGTCTACTCTTCAATTTCTCATTTGAGAGCCTCCAACCTCTTTTACAAGGGACCTATAAACCAGGCCCTAAGAGATATTTAAGTATGTATTTCTCTGAAAGGCAAGGACATTTCTTCCATGGTAATTATAACTCAGCCTTGAAGAGAGTTGACAATCTCCTGATAATTTGGAGACAACTTCCACTTTCAAAAATTGTAAAAAATTATTAAGATGCTGATCCTCCCTTTATTTTTGTTTCACTTTTTGGTAATTTCATATAAATTAGGCAATCCATTCTTTTTCAAGTTCGATCAGACCCTACAGTCATTTTGTGGAACCATAACTATTACCTACACCAACTTATAATTCTGCAGCTGCCCATGAATAAGGGTGGGCTGGGACTTGCCGACCTTGGGTGCTACTTTGTGGCATTTTTGGTGATACAGGTATGCCAACTGTCAGTGGAGTCCTCTAGCTTTGATAATTTGATCATTTTACAAATGCTGAACACTGCAAATATGTATTTATTTCCTGGTGTGTGAAGGCCCCTAAGCTTCTGGAAAAAGTGAGATCTAAAACGATATCCCAATTGTGGTTATGTAGGGAGAAGATTTTTCAAGCCAATGTATTCCTAGTATCAATGCCGCCTGGACTACACAAGAAAAATATATGTCAGTGGGCAGACCTAGGCATAATAAAAGGTTTGGGTCTTTTTTTAAAGTCCCATGGTTCAAGTCCCCACAGATGCTGTTTTTGGGTAAAAGCTCCAGCAGCACTATTTAACGTATGCACAAATGAGAACTATAATAGGCTATATTAGCGTGCCAGACATAGGGCCCAATTCACAAAGGTAAACTTACACTTTTGGTCTAAGTTTAGATCAAAAGTGTAAGTTTACAATTGTCTGGTATTAACAAAGGTAAGGCATGAGGAGTATTTTGACGTCTGCACTCTGAGCGGAGAATCCACACTCAGTGAGGAGCATCCGACCCGAGGACAGAATTATTATAACCACATACACCTGCACATTATTAATCCCACCTGCAACCCAGACCCAGAAGCCAGATAAAAGCAGAACACAAGCAAGGCACTGGTTTCACCACAACCATACTGTGCCTCCGCTACGTATCTTGATGCCATGCTGCCCACCAGGAGGAAAAGGAATTACACAGAGGAGGAGACCACAATGATACTGAAATTTGTTGTGAGGAACTACAAGAGACTGCACGGCCTCCCACCCTACAGCAGCAGTTCCTCGCAGAAGTCAGCCTTATGGCAGCACTTGGCCACAGCGGTCACTGCAGTGGGGGAGGACATCCGGACTGTTAATGACATCAAGAAGAAGTGGCAGGATGAGAAGAGGACGGTGAAGGAAAACTACACCAGGATAGAGGTGGCTAGAGCTTTCCCTGGTGTACAAACTGGAGCTCACTTCCAGCTCACCACACTTGAGAGGGATGTCCTTTCCACAATAGACCCCCACCTGCTCCATGGGCTGACTGTGACTGATGCCTGCAATGTGGTGCCATGATACTGACACTGACACCAAATGTTTGTGATATTAAAAAAATGTGACCATGAGTGTTGTCCCAAGTAAGTGCAATCTGTATGGTGTCCCTCACCCTCATGTGTCTCAGACAGTCCATTACACTACAAGTACCAGAATCCTTTGTGATGGCAATTGCAAATCACAATACCTTAGTCCCAAACAGTGGCCCATCACTGCTGCCTCATCCACTTAACACTGCAGCATGGTAATAGATAATGTCCCTCATTCATTTACCTCTGCTGTTGGCATGTAGATGCAAATGTATAGTAATGAGACAGGTTGCACATAAGCAAATATCTTGGTTGTGTCTGATGACCTTTCCCTTTTGTTGCAACATACAGCCAGAGGACAGTCACACATGAGAGCACAAGTCACTGGACCATCAAGGAGGCAATGTCATGGAGCACAAAGACCCATACCATCAGCAGAAACTGGTAAGTAATATGACCAGGGGAGGGCATCATATCCTCCATTGTTAACAGCTAAGTCATAGTTACAGTACACTGGATTCATGAACTGTGGTAAATCTGTGAAATGATCTAGGTAATGTTTTGTATCACTTGTGCCAACTTGAATGAAAGGTTAACACACACATATCATTTTAGACCCTGTGACATTGTCCAGAAAAGAACTGGCTGCGGTGACCTCTGCAACATGTATGGGTGTGACATCTGGTCAAGCACCACTCACTGGGCAGATGTCAGACACTGGTAATGAAATATAAAAATGATTTTAACACATGCTTATGCTCCTAAACTGGGGTGTAAATGTCAGCAGTATGTGAAGTGTGTCTAATGTCACTGTTGTCAGTCATCCCTATATGCTCCTATATGGATCACAGCAGAATACCACAACCTGACATGTTGGCTAATGACAGGTCTAGCAATAATGCATATATACAGTACTTACCTAAGGGTAAATATTGGCCCTCATGTAGGTGGATATTGATTGGGCAGTAAAACAAGTCAATATGAAACAAAACTGTATGCATATAAACAAATAAAACTCCCTTTATGGACTTGACAATATTAAAGCACAATTATAGTACTGACACACAATTATAATACTGCAGGAGTACAGTATGCACCAAATAATCATTTACTGTATAGCCATATGTAAACCTCACCTAAAATAAATACCCTCAACACTCGACACAGCATTTCGGTGGTCTTTCAGATGGTTCACCCCACCTTTTTCTTGACAAAATATACATGTAATATATTCAAGATTAAAAAAGATAACTGAAAAGAATACAAAAACAATATTTCCAATCTCATATCTATTATGATCCATACCTCTGACGTATACATGTAGAATCATCACCATCATCCTTTGCGCTCAATAATGGATATGTATGTTACATTACAGCTGCAGCCAAGACTATTTCAGTGATTCAGATGACATCTGGTCAAGCACCACTCACTGGGCAGATGTCAGACACTGGTAAGGAAATATAAAAATGACTTTAACACATGCTTATGCTCCTAAACTGGGGTGTAAATGTCAGCAGTATGTGAAGTGTGTCTAATGTCACTGTTGTCAGTCATCCCTATATGCTCCTATATGGATCACAGCAGAATACCGCAACCTGACATGTTGGCTAATGATAGGTCTAGCAATAATGCATATATTCAGTACTTACCTAAGGGTACATATTGGCCCTCATGTAGGTGGATATTGATTGGGCAGTAAAACAAGTCAATATGAAACAAAACTGTATGCATATAAACAAATAAAACTCCCTTTATGGACTTGACAATATTAAAGCACAATTATAGTACTGACACACAATTATAATACTGCGGGAGTACAGTATGCACCAAATAATCATTTACTGTATAGCCATATGTAAACCTCACCTAAAATAAATACCCTCAACACTCGACACAGCATTTCGGTGGTCTTTCAGATGGTTCACCCCACCTTTTTCTGGACAAAATATACATGTAATATATTCAAGATTAAAAAAGATAACTGAAAAGAATACAAAAACAATATTTCCAATCTCA
Organism: Pleurodeles waltl; assembly: GCF_031143425.1. Classification (NCBI taxonomy): domain Eukaryota; kingdom Metazoa; phylum Chordata; class Amphibia; order Caudata; family Salamandridae; genus Pleurodeles; species Pleurodeles waltl. The sequence goes on along the minus strand of NC_090448.1, from coordinate 859,049,168 downwards.
TATATATTATGATCCATACCTCTGACGTATACATGTAGAATCATCACCATCATCCTTTGCGCTCAATAATGGATATGTATGTTACATTACAGCTGCAGCCAAGACTATTTCAGTGATTCAGATGACACCATCAAGAGGTTTGTGAGACATCCTGGTGGCAGCAGTCAAATCCACTGCCATCCGCCTGTCAGGTAAGCGAGCCATATAGTGTCATCTATTTATACCCTACCCATCAACAGAACCAAAACGTTGTGGAAGGGGAGGAGCAGAGATTGCCATTTTAGCAGTCTCAGGTCGGTGTGCAAAAGATACCCAAAAAGTCCAGTGATGTGTATTTCAGGTGTGCATTATCACATATTATACATGCTGAACAGTAACCATGTTGTCCCTTCTTTCCAAAGAAGCTGGGTCACAGACCAGTTCTTCTGCAACACATCCAAGGAGCCCAGTCCAGCAGCTGACATCTAGGGGGATCTCAACACCACACAGATCTGTGGTGAGATTTGGTGACTTTACCTTTGCATCATACATCTGCAATATACACCTCAATGTCACAGTGTGAGCTATCAAGTCTAAGGGTACACATGTGGTACATCTGTTGATGTGAAGCTTATTTTGCTCAATCCCTCTGTTGCACCACATCATGCTGTAAGGCAATTACTTAGTCTGTTGCAACCTCTGTCTGATAAGTGGTAAGGACAATGACTTGAGTTGGGATTAAGAACCATCAACCAGTGACTGGCACCGGGTAATCTGAAGGAGGAACCCACTCTTCTTCTAAGCTGCCTTGTCAGCTGCCAGCACAGCACCGGAAGAGGAAGAGGAGGAGGAGAAAGAAGAGAAGGCAGAAAATCAGGGGCTGGCTGCAAGTGATGTAGAAGCGAATCCTCGGACCACACATGTTGACCCATGCAGATTATCCACTAAATTCACATCTGCTTTGGTTGGCATGGTGCCTCCTCCTACACCCCAAAGGATTGCTCATTACCCTCCTACCCCAACCCAAAACTCACCTCTTTACAGCCCTCACATCCAGGTCAGACAGGTAGTTCCCCTACACACTCCTACCCTGACAGTGTCTCCCAGGCCTTCACTCAAACATCTGAGGGAGATGCCAGCCCAGGTGAGGAGGAGGTATCTTCTAGGCACATTTCTCCTCCTCACACCCTCCCGCTTGCCACCCCCCCACTGTTGAATGTGCAGTTCGCTTCCAAGACTGTTCCAGGCAGAGAAGGCTGGAAGATATTGATGACAGAGAGGGGGAGGAAGATTTCTTCCAGCAGCATGTAGATGTGAGGAAGGACATTTCTGCCATTGGGGTTATAATATCTGACATGTCTGCCTCACTATAGGACATGCACCAACTCTGGCAGTTGGTGCACAGAATGATCCAGGTGTTGGAGAGGATGGAAAGATCCTGGGACAACATGAAGAAGAGGATGTATGACATCATGGTTATACAAAGGGAAGCGAGTGCAAGACACCATGCATTGGCTATGAAGATGACGGAGGGTGTAATCAAAATTATACCAAATCCTTCAGAGACAATACATGGAGGGGAGTCAAGACATCTACCTACACCACCTTAACCCAACCCCTGGTCAGGGAACCTGAACCGGTCCCACATCAATCCACAATGGGAACACATCCCTTGCACAGGCCCTCCACTGCACAGTGACATCCTCTCCCTGTACAGGGTATGACAATCCCTGTCCAGGCACCCTCCCCATACATGGATCTCCACCCCCTGTGCACATAGACCCACCCTCTGTGCACGTAGACCCATCCTCTATGCACATAGACCCACCCCGTGTGCAGGTAGACCCTTCCTCTGTGGACGTAGATCCTTCCCCTTTGTAGGTAGACCCTCCCACTGTGGACGTAGATCCTCCCCCTGTGCTGGTAAACCCTACCCCTGTGCAGGTAGACCCTCCCTCTGTGCAGGTAAACCCTCTCCCAGTGCACATAGACCCACCCCTGTGGAGGTGGACCCACCCCCTGTGCAGGTACACCCTCCACCTATGCAAGTAGACTCCACCCCCTGTGGAGGTGGCCCACCCCCTGTGCAGGTACACCCTTCCCCTCTGCATGTAGACTATCGAGATAGGGCCACTAACCTGAAAAGCAGGATGTCTGCAGGGAAGATGGTATGCCCCGACCTCCTGGAACACCTCTCGGCACTTCCTGGTGGACACAGAAACCCCAGCAGGTGTCCCAAAAGGAAAGGGGGAGTGGAAGAGAAAGAGACAAAACAGTGCCACGTCTTGCCGGTCCAGCCAGGCACCCTGTATCTTCGGGGGGCAGGTCGTTGTTGACAGAGTGATAGTAGAGGTAGTGCACTCAACTTCCTTGAAACTGAATATGTCTTTCGGATATGGACACAGGAGCGGTACAAGAACACAGGGATGCTCCAGCACTTTTCTTGGATAATAATAACTGTTGGCACAATTACTTACACTGCATTACCAAAAACCCAAACTGAGTAATTTTGCGTCGAAAAATGATGCACATGCGGTGCTAAAAAAGTAGAAATATGGGCCTAGGTCTGAAATATACCAGCTGTTCTAGGAAAGTGCGGCGCTCAAAGAACAAACTCCCTGGAGAATACTAGTCACTTAGCTGCAGTCTTTTCTGGAGTGCTGGAGGAATGCCTGGTGTCAGCTGGCACAGGAACAAAGAAAATAATTGCCTCAAAAGTCCTGAATACGAGGATGACAGCAGGGGCTGGACTGCCAAATCAGATGCTGTGATCAGGAAGCAAAACAAAGCCAAGCAGCGAGTCATGCTTCACTCTGCTATTTATCCCCTTCGCTGCCAGGCCTTTTCACCCCTCCTGTGCCGAGCCTTTTTTGGGCTATTTGGGGCAGTTCGCGCTTAGGCCCTCATAACTTTTTGTTCACACAAGCTACCCACGCCAAATTTGCGTCCTTTTTTTCCAACATCCCAGGGATTCTAGAGGTACCGAGACTTTGTGGGTTCCCCTGAAGGAGACCAAGAAATTAGCCAAAATACAGTGAAAAGTTTGTTTTTTTCAAAAAAATGGGAAAAAAGGGCTGCAGAAGGCAGCTCGTGTTTTTTTCCCTGAAAATGGCATCAACAAAGGGTTTGCGGTGGCAATATCACCATCTACCCAGCTTTCAGGAACTGGGAGACTTGAATTGGAAAACCCAATATTTCAATAAAATGTTGACATTTTACTGGGACATACCCCATTTTTACTATTTTTTGAGCTTTCAGCCTCCTTCCAGTTGGTGACCAAAATGGGTGAGAAACCAATGCTGGATCCCAGAAAGCTAAACATTTCTGGAAAGTAGACAAAACTCTGAATTCAGCAAGGGGTCATTTGTGTAGATCGTACAAGGGTTTCCTACAGAAAGTAACAGCTGAAATAAATAAATATTGAAATTGAGGTGAAATAAACAGCCATTTTTCTCCACGTTTTACTCCGTAACTTTTTCCTGCGATGTCAGATTTTTGAAAGCAATATATCGTTATGTCAGCTGGACTCTACTGGTTGCGGGGATATATAGGGCTTGTAGGTTCATCAAGAACTCTAGGTACCCAGAGCCAATAAATGAGCTGCACCTTGCAATGGGTTTTTATTCTATACCGGGTATACAACAATTAATTTGCTGAAATATAAAAAGTGAAAAATAGGTATCAAGAAAACCGTTGTATTTCTAAAATGGCCACAAGAAAAGGTGTTGAGAAGCAGTGGTTATTTGCACATCTCTGAATTCCAGGGTGCCCATACTAGCATGTGAATTACAGGGCATTTCTCAAACAGACGTCTTTTTTACACACTGCCTTACATTTGGAAGGAAAAAATGTAGAGAAAGACGAGGGGCAATAACACTTGTTTTGCTATTCTGTGTTCCCCCAAGTCTCCCAATAAAAATGGTACCTCACTTGTGTGGGTAGGCCTAGCGCCCACGAAAGGAAATGGCTCAAAACACAACGTGGACACATCACATTTTTTCACAGAAAACAGAGGTGTTTTTTGCAAAGTGCCTACCTGTGGATCTTGGCCTCTAGCTCAGTCGGCACCTGGGGAAACCTAGCAAACCAGCACATTTTTGAAAACTAGATACCTAGGGGAATCCAAGATGGGATGACTTGTGGAGATCAGACCAGGTTCTGTTACCCAGAATCCTTTGCAAACCTCAAGATTTGACCAAAAAAATACTTGTTCCTCTCATTTCGGTGACAGAAAGTTCTGGAATCTGAGAGGAGCCACAAATTTCCTTCCACCCAGCATTCCCCCAAGTCTCCCGATAAAAATGGTACCTCACTTGTGTGGGTAGGCCGAGCCCCCACGAAAGGAAATGGCCCAAAACACAATGTGGACACATCACATTTTTTTACAGAAAACAGAGGTGTTTTTTACAAAGTGCCTACCTGTGCATTTTGGCCTCTAGCTCAGCCGGCACCTGGGGAAACCTAGCAAACCAGCACATTTTTTACAACTAGACACCTAGGGGAATCCAAGATGGGGTGACTTGTGGGGCTCTGACCAGGTTCTGTTACCCAGAATCCTTTGCAAACCTCAAAATTTGACCAAAAAAAACACCTTTTCCTCTCATTTCGGTGACAGAAAGTTCTGGAATCTGAGAGGAGCCACAAATTTCCTTCCACCCAGCGTTCCCCCAAGTCTCCCGATAAAAATGGTACCTCACTTGTGTGGGTAGGCCTAGCGCCCACGAAAGGAAATGGCCCAAATCACAACGTGGACACATCACATTTTTTCACAGAAAACAGAGGTGTTTTTTACAAAGTGACTACCTGTGGATTTTGGCCTCTAGCTCAGCCGGCACCTGGGGATACCTAGCAAACCAGCACATTTTTAAAATATAGACACCAAGGGGAATCCAAGATGGGGTGACTTGTGTGGCTCTGAGCATGTTCTGTTACCCAGAATCCTTTGCAAACCTCAAAATGTGACCAAAAAAAACCTTTTTCCTCTCATTTCGGTGACAGAAATTTCTGGAATCTGAGAGGAGCCACAAATTTCCTTCCACCCAGCATTCCCCCAAGTCTCCCGATAAAAATGGTACCCCACTTGTGTGGGTAGGCCTAGCCCCCACGAAAGGAAATGGCCCAAAACACAATGTGGACACATCACATTTTTTCACAGAAAACAGAGGTGTTTTTTGCAAAGTGCCTACCTGTGGATCTTGGCCTCTAGCTCAGTCGGCACCTGGGGAAACCTAGCAAACCAGCACATTTTTAAAAACTAGACACCTAGGGGAATCCAAGATGGGGTGACTTGTGGAGATCAGACCAGGTTCTGTTACCCAGAATCCTTTGCAAACCTCAAGATTTAACCAAAAAAATACTTGTTCCTCTCATTTCGGTGACAAAAAGTTCTGGAATCTGAGAGGAGCCACAAATTTCCTTCCCCCCAGCATTCCCCCAAGTCTCCCGATTAAAATGGTACCTCACTTGTGTGGGTAGGCCGAGCCCCCACGAAAGGAAATGGCCCAAAACACAATGTGGACACATCACATTTTTTCACAGAAAACAGAGGTGTTTTTTACAAAGTGCCTACCTGTGCATTTTGGCCTCTAGCTCAGCCGGCACCTGGGGAAACCTAGCAAACCAGCACATTTTTTAAAACTAGACACCTAGGGGAATCCAAGATGGGGTGACTTGTGGGGCTCTGACCAGGTTCTGTTACCCAGAATCATTTGCAAACCTCAAAATTTGACCAAACAAAACACCTTTTCCTCTCATTTCGGTGACAAAAAGTTCTGGAATCTGAGAGGAGCCACAAATTTCCTTCCACCCAGCGTTCCCCCAAGTCTCCCGATAAAAATGGTACCTCACTTGTGTGGATAGGCCTAGCGCCCACGAAAGGAAATGGCCGAAATCACAACGTGGACACATCACATTTTTTCACAGAAAACAGAGGTGTTTTTTACAAAGTGACTACCTGTGGATTTTGGCCTCTAGCTCAGCCGGCACCTGGGGATACCTAGCAAACCAGTGCATTTTTTAAAACTAGACACCGATGGGAATCCACGATGGGGTGACTTGTGTGGCTCTGAGCAGGTTCTGTTACCCAGAATCCTTTGCAAACCTCAAGATTTGACCAAAAAAACACCTTTTCCTCTCATTTCGGTGACAGAAAGTTCTGGAAACTGAGAGGAGCCACAAATTTTCTTTCACCCAGCGTTCCCCCAAGTCTCCCGATAAAAATGGTACCTCACTTGTGTGGGTAGGCCTAGCGGCCACAAAAGGAAATAACCCAAATCACAACGTGGACACATCACATTTTTTCACAGAAAACAGAGGTGTTTTTTTGCAAAGTGCCTACCTGTGGATCTTGGCCTATAGCTCAGTCGGCACCTGGGGAAACCTAGCAAACCAGCACATTTTTTAAAACTAGACACCTAGGGGAATCCAAGATGGGGTGACTTGTGGAGATCAGACCAGGTTCTGTTACCCAGAATCCTTTGCAAACCTCAAAATGTGACCAAAGAAAAACTTTTTCCTCTCATTTCGGTGACAGAAAGTTCTGGAATCTGAGAGGAGCCACAAATTTCCTTCCACCCAGCATTCCCCCAAGTCTCCCGATAAAAATGGTACCTCACTTGTGTGGGTAGGCCTAGCCCCCACGAAAGGAAATGGCCCAAAACACAATGTGGACACATCACATTTTTTCACAGAAAACAGAGGTGTTTTTTACAAAGTGCCTACCTGTGCATTTTGGCCTCTAGGTCAGCCGGCACCTGGGGAAACCTAGCAAACCAGCACATTTTTTAAAACTAGACACCTAGGGGAATCCTTGATGGGGTGACTTGTGGGGCTCTGACCAGGTTCTGTTACCCAGAATCCTTTGCAAAGCTCAACATTTGACCAAATAAAACACCTTTTCCTCTCATTTCGGTGACAGAAAGTTCTGGAATCTGAGAGGAGCCACAGATTTTCTTCCACCCAGCGTTCCCCTAAGTCGCCCGATAAAAATGGTACCTCACTTGTGTGGGTAGGCCTAGCGCCCACGAAAGGAAATGGCCCAAATCACAACGTGGACATATCACATTTTTTCACAGAAAACAGAGGTGTTTCTTACAAAGTGCGTACCTGTGGATTTTGGCCTCTAGCTCAGCCGGCACCTGGGGAAACCTAGCAAACCAGCGCATTTTTGAAAACTAGACACCTAGGGGAATCCACGATGGGGTGACTTGTGGGGCTCTGACCAGGTTCTGTTCCCAGAATCCTTTGCAAACCTCAAGATTTGACCAAAAAAACACCTTTTCCTCTCATTTCGGTGACAGAAAGTTCTGGAAACTGAGAGGAGCCACAAGTTTTTTTCCACCCAGCGTTCCCCCAAGTCTCCCAATAAAAATGGTACCTCACTTGTGTGGGTAGGCCTAGCGGCCACAAAAGGAAATGACCAAAATCACAACGTGGACACATCACATTTTTTCACAGAAAACAGTGGTGTTTTTTACAAAGTGCCTACATGTGGATTTTGGCCTCTAGCTCAGCCGGCACCTGGGGAAACCTAGCAAACCAGCACATTTTTGAAAACTAGACACCTAGGGCAATCCAAGATGGGGTGACTTGTGGGGCGCTCTGACCAGGTTCTGTTACCCAGAATCCTTTGCCAACCTCAAAATTTGGCCCAAAAAACACTTTTTCTTCTCATTTCAGTGACAGAAAATTCTGGAATCTGAGAGGCGCCACAAATTTCCTTCCACCCAGCGTTCCCCCAAGTCTCCCGATAAAAATGGTATCTCACTTGTGTGGGTAGGCCTAGCGCCCACGAAAGGAAATGCCCCAAAACACTATCTGGACACATCAAAATGATCAAATACAAAACTACCTGTTTTTGCAGGGGAGCACCTGCGTTTTTGGTCCTGGGCTCAGCAGCCTTCTAGGGAAACCTACCAAACCCAGACATTTCTGAAAACTAGACACTTGAGGGAGTCCAGTGAGGTGTGACTTGCGTGGATCCCCCAATGTTTTCTTACCCAGAATCCTCAACAAACCTCAAATTTAGCTAAAAAATCTAATTTTTCCCACATTTCTGTGTGGGATCACCACACTGGGACACATTTCATACCACCCACTGTTCCCATCAGTCTCCGGGTAAAAATGATACCTTGATACCTCATTTGTGTAGGTGGGCCAAGTGCTTGTGAAAGGGAAGAGCCAAAAACAAGTCGATATTGAGGGGGATCAAAGGGGGTTCAAAAGGGCAGTTTGCAAAAAAAACATTTTTAGGATGACAAGTGCAGCAGATTTTTTATCGGTATAGATGAGACAATGCTGATTGGTAGGAATTTTGTGGATTCCTGCGGATTCCTGAAGGTTCCATCACAAAAACGTGGGGAAAATGTGTGATTTCCAGCAAAGTTGGAGGTTTGCAGGGGATTGTGGGTACAGAAATGGTGCGGGTGCATGTGAAACACACCACCCTGGAATCACCCAGATGTTTAGTTTTCAGCTGTGTCTAGTTCTTGTGGATTTTTCTGCATGGCAGCGTCCCTAAGTCCATAAAGTGCAGCCCTCACCATTCCAAGTGGGACGATTTTGAGAGTAAGCAAAGTTCTCATGGCCCAAATGTAAAACTAAAACTGAAAATAATCAAATGTCTTCTTGCTTGCTGTGGGATAAGATGTTTTTGAGTGTGGGGGAGAGCTGAAAGACGGTTACCCCCTTCAGTTGAGGTGGGGGTGTGACCAGGCCCAAACTGGTTGGTAGGCACCACCCCAATATTTTTTGCTTTTTTAAATTTCCCTGGCATCTAGTAGACTTTCTGCCCCCCTGGGGTGTGGATCAGGGGTAATTGCCCCATCTGCCCATTAGTGGGCAGAACAACTTTGTCCCCATTTATTTGGGGTGGGGATATGGCCATACTGCCACCCTCTTATTTTTGGAGAAAAAAAACCTCACTGGCCTCTGGTGGGCTTTCTGCCCCCCCTTGGGGCAGATGGGCCTTCCAAAAATAGGCCCATCTGCCCCCAATGGGGGGCAGATATGGCCAACAGTAATGTGCTCCCATGGGGAGCGACCCTTACCCAAGGGGCTGCCTCCCTAAAGAAAACACACGCATTCACACCAATCCCTGGTGCCTAAGTGGTTTCTGCCCCCATGGGGGCAGATTGGCATAACAAAAATTTGCCAATCTGCCCCCAAGGGGGGCAGAAATGGTCTAAATACAATTTGCCCCCCAGGGGAGCGACCCTTGCCTAATGGGTCGCTCCCCATCTCCAAAAAAACAAGCAAACAAAAAAAAACAAAAAAACATTTTTTTTAGCCCTGGTGCCTAGAGGTTTCTGCCCCCCCTAGGGGCAGATCGGCCTAATAACAATGGGCCGATCTGCCCCCAGGGGGGGCAAAAATGGCCTAAAATAAATGTGCCCCCCATCCCCCCAACCCCCCGGGAGTGACCCTTGCCTACGGGGTCGCTCCCCTTGCGTGACATTGGCGCAAAACAAAATCCCCGGTGCCTAGTTGTTTCTACCCCCCTTGGGGGCAGATTGACGTAAAATAGGCCGATCTGCCCCCAAGGGGGGCAGAAATGGCCTAAAATAAATTTGCCCCCTGTCCCCCCCAGCCCCCCGGGGAGCGACCCTTGCCTAATGGGTCGCTCCTCATCTCTAAAAAAACCAAAAAAAATAAAATAAATTAGCCCTGTCGCCTAGAGGTTTCTGCCCCACCTGGGGGCAGATCAGCCTAATAACAATTGGCCGATCTGCCCCCGGGGGGGCAGAAATGGCCTAAAATAAATTTATAAATTGACCCCCCCCACTGGGAGCGACCCTTGCCTACGGGGTCGCTCCCCTTGCATGACATTGGCGCAAAAAAAAAGATCTCCGGTGCCTAGTGGTTTCTGCCCCCTTTGGCAAAGGGGGCAGAAATGGCCTAAATAGAATTTGCCCCTCCAGGAGTCGCTCACCATCTGTAAAACAACAACAACAACAAAAATCCCCGGTGCCTAGTGGTTTCTGCCCCCCTCGGGGGCTGATCAGCCTAATTAAAATAGGCTGATCTACCCACCAGGGAGGCAGAAATAGCCTAAAATAAATTTGCCCCCCAGAGGAACGACCCTTGCCTAAGGGGTCGCTCCCCTTGCGTGAAATTCACGAAGGAAAAAAAAAACTCCCTGGTGTCTAGTGGTTTCTGTCCCCCTTAGGGGCAGATTGGCCTCATAAAAATAGGCCAATCTGCCCCCCAAGGAGGGCAGAAATGGCCTAAATTTTATTTGCCCCCTAGGGGAGTGACCCACCTCTAAAAAAAAAAAAAAAAAAAAAAGATCCCTGGTGCTAGAGGTTTCTGCCCCCAGGGGGCGCTGACGTCACAGGGGGGTGGGGGGGTCAGGGGTGGAAGGGGAAGGGCTTCCCCTTCCATCCCTGCCTTGGGGGGTGGGGGGGAACTCCACAGAGGGAGCGCTAGCGCTCCCTCTGGGCTCTGTGCCCAGGACGTAATGGTTACGTCCTGGGCACACGAGCACTGTGCCTCAGGACGTAACCATTACGTCCTTGGCACAGAAGGGGTTATAGCCAATCAGGAAAGCAGTTGAGTTTCCACATGGGGATGGGTCACCACACCCAATTAGAAGCACATGTCTACACCACACCCAATTAGAAGCACATGTCTACACCTGCTCACATTAGCAAACAAGCATTGGTAAAACAAGCACTGATAAAACCAATTGTGTAACACAGTACATTATGTTTACTTAGAAACATGAAGGTTTAACCAAGAACAGAGATATAATTTAACCCTTATCGCTGGGGATGCTGAAAGATAACGCAGGAGGCACCCTGGGGATTCCTGACAGTCCTCCCCACCAAGGACCCTTTCAAAGTTCTCACAGACACCTCCATGGGGTCCTCTTGCACTAATACACATGATTGTGAATGATGCTGCCAGTGGCGGTTTCTTCTCAAGGGTGGGGAAGCATCGCCCCCTCCCCTCCTCCTGCTGTGCAGTCAAAAATCAAATGGCAATAAAAAGATTTATTTGCCATTTTATTTTTACTGGGATAGCGCACACCAGCCCAGCGACATGCTGGGCATGTTCTCTGCTGCTGATTGGGAGCAGAGCACTGGAGCAGTGGCTTGACTGAATGCTCCTAAGGACGCATGTCACTTTGGCTAGCTTTTTTGAGCTGGCAAAAATGCCATGTGCTCTTTGAAGCTATCCACTCAGCTGTTTTAAGACAGCTGGGTGGAGACTAACCACTGGCATCTAGGCCCTGAAGGAGCGTCCAGCCAGGCTGCTCCATTCAATCCGGGTACCTCCGTCATGCTAGTTAACAGCACGAGAGTAGCAACTGGATTGGTTAGGGCAGCTCTTCCGGGCATCGAAGAAGGAGAAGAACACCGAAAAGGACACACAGCCCATGAGTAAGTGCCTTTTTTTATTTTAAATGTGCAATCGATTTGTGTGTAATGCATGTAAGTGTGTAATACATAAAATACATGCACGTGTAGTGGTTGTTTTTATTTCCTGGTTAGTGTTATGTTTTTATTTGGGCTTTTGGAGGGAGGAGTAGTTTACTTGGGGTTTTGGGGGAGGGGGTGGTTTTTTTTTTTTTTTGGGAAGTGGTGGGACACTGTTCTGCTGTCCCTCTTATCTCATAACCAAACTTACAGAACCTCTCTGGAATGCACTTCTTAGTTTAAAGAAGAAATTTATTCCCCACCCACAAGTTTCCTGAGAGAAGAAATTAGTAGATTGGAAGCACACGTTCAAAAGTAGTCGCAGCAATGAAAGCAAAATATATCAAAGTACTTCTCAGTTGCAATGTACACAGCAAATAGATGTGATTATATTATGGCATAACTTCAAAGCAAAGCATAAAAGTCAAAATTCATCACCGTATGGGCAAGGCGGTAGGGCCTATATTCAGCTTCATCTTTCTGGGGTTTGCAAGTTGATGACTCCGGTCAACTGCGAGAAAGAGATTCTCTACCCAAACGGGAGACAGGCAACTGACGTCTAGTTCCTGTCTGAAGTCAAGGCAGATTCAATCTACCTCTCTGTAGCCCAGAGTCATCCTTAAAAGCCAACTCAGTGTGAGAGTCGAAGAACCTTAGAGAGAGGCCAATTCTCCTGAGCTCACTCGCTCTCAGACTGGATTGCGAGGTAAACACAAAATCTACGTGCTCTTATCAGCTAAGGTCTGGTGTGAAGAAAACAGCTTGGTCCATCTTGTGGAAAAACACAGCTTGGAAAAACACAGCTCATCTGCAATGTCTCAACTGCAATGGCTAACCCCACGTTAAAGCCAATAGGCAGCTAACCTAAATAGCAAATGTAATGTCTAATGTCATGTCAAAGCCAATAGGCAGCTAAACTGAATACAGAATGTAATGGCTAATGCCATGTCAAAGCCAATAGGCAGCTAAACTGAATACAGAATGTAATGGCTAATGCCATGTCAAAGCCAATAGGCAGCTAAACTGAATACAAAATGTAATGGCTAACGCCATGTCAAAGCCAATAGGCAGCTAAACTGAACAAAACATATAGGGCCTCATTCCGACCCTGGCGGTACAAGACCGCCAGGGCCGGGGGCAACGGAAGCACCGCCAACAGGCTGGCGGTGCTTCATTGCCCATTCTGACCGCGGCGTTAAAGCCGCGGTCAGAAAAGGGAATCCGGCGGTTTCCCGCCGGATTTCCCCTGCTTGGGCAGAACCTCCATGGCGGCGCTGCAAGCAGCGCCCCCATGGAGATTCCGACCCCCTTCCCGCCATCCTGTTCCTGGCGGTTTTTTACCGCCAGGAACAGGATGGCGGGAACGGGTGTCGTGGGGCCCCTGGGGGCCCCTGCACTGCCCATGCCACTGGCATGGGCAGTGCAGGGGCCCCCTAACAGGGCCCCATGGAGATTTTCACTGTCTGCATTGCAGACAGTGAAAATCGCGATGGGTGCAACTGCACCCGTCGCACCCCTGCAACACCGCCGGCTCCATTCGGAGCCGGCCTCTGTGTTGCAGGGCCTTTCCTGCTGGGCCGGCGGGCGCTCCCTTGGCGGGCGCCCGCCGGCCCAGCGGGAAAGTCAGCGCCGCCCGCCAGGGTCAGAATGACCCTCATAATGTGCTACTGGTGAACATTGAGCAACTAATATGCGCAGTGGTGAAACACAAAGTCATTGGTCCCAATTAATAGCATCACAGGCACTTCACTCGCCCGCCACTTTCAAACCCCGAAACCGGTCCCAGGATGCTTGTTTCCGGTCCAGTGAGGACCTGGCTTCGCAGTTCGGGCTGGACTGTTCCCATGAGGAACAGGGTCAAGACTGATTTGCATATGGCTGGGTCCAAACTGGGGTGGCATGGTGAGCAAAAGAACGATGGATTAAGCCCAGATCTGTGACTGGGGGTGAGTGTTTGACAATGTTCAGCATTCCGTCCATCACTTGTTGTTTTTGCTTTGTCGCCCTAAGTGGGAAGGGTATGCCCAGACGTGGGTCCCGTGCTTCCCATGGCACTGGATTCAAGCTAGCCTGGCTGATGAGGGGTGAAACCCCGAAACCGGTCCCAGGATGCTTGTTTCCGGTCCAGTGAGGACCTGGCTTCGCAGTTCGGGCTGGACTGTTCCCATGAGGAACAGGGTCAAGACTGATTTGCATATGGCTGGGTCCAAACTCGGGTGGCATGGTGAGCAAAAGAACAATGGATTAAACCCAGATCTGTGACTGGGGGTGAGTGTTTGACAATGTTCAGCATTCCGTCCATCACTTGTTGTTTTTACTTTCAAACAGTACAGCTGTCCCTGGATGCAGCATAAGGGGTTCACTCACTCAAGCACCGAAAGTGTTGTGTGCAAGTTCTAACTGTTACCTTTAGATAAAAGTCTCCTTTCTGCGTTTCACTTGTTAGAGTCACTAAACAATTGATCTTGTGCCCCATTAAGACATCAACAAGTGAATATGTGCACAATTTGTCACTAAGGCACAAAGCGCTAGGTGTGACAGTGAAGTGAGAAAAAAGAACATGTGACAGTGTTCAGCTTCCTCCATCTGTTCACCCACTGCAGTGTTAACATTTACATCTTCTGCAGGAAGGGTTTTACATCACATTTGCTTCTTTTCAGTTGCCTGTGTATGTATTTAACTGTGGTGTACCCATAAAGTAAAACTCTCATAATGAATCAATGAAGCTATGTATTTAACTATGGTGTACACATAAAGTAAAACTCTCATAATGAATCAATGAAGATCAGGGTGTGCAACCTTACAAAGCTTTTATAATTATATTTGCAACCGTGTATTGAAATCTTTACAACTTAAAAGTATTAAAACTGTTTTGCCCTGCTAATTGTTGTATATATACTTTCATAAAGCTACCAAAGTGGTAGAGCCGAATAACTAATTTGCAAAAAACTGTTTTTTTTCCCACAAGCTGCTACTTTACATAGCTGTTATAATGGTATACTTGTAGAGAAAAATTGTTCAGTTACTTGAATCATTTTCAAAACTGTGCAGATTCTGAGTTTGAAGCATATTACCATAATGGCATTCCTTAACTACTTCTCTCAAAGCTGTTTTCTGCTCAGTGGTGTTGTTTGATCACTATGGACGCTAGAACAAGCAAAGTAAATGGCCCACTTACTAGGGTGAGATCTCAGTCAGCTGCTCCAAACACTCGTTATCCTCATTCAACACAGTCTGCATCTGCCGTATGAAAACTCACCACCTTTCACATAATCACTATTATAGTTGCACTCCCTGAACAGTTTTTTTGCAAGTCAAATCCATAACTCCTATAAGCATTACCAAAGCCAATTAGTTTGGGCCTTATAAAGTGCCTGCACACAAAGTCATAATATGCAGTGAACCCACACACACTCTGCTACCCTCACATAGGAAAATCCTTCACTCTGCACTCAAGCAGCCATATGCCTCACTCTGCACTCACGTAAAAGCACAACTTTTAACCTATACACCATTTACCAGCACTCAAAACTGCAATGTTAATCCTGCAATCACACATGCATATCCCTTACAATGTACTCATAAAACATGGTATCTATCCTGCATTAACACAAATGCATTGCTCACACACAAGTACGCTTCTCACCAGGACTGGAACAATTTTGAGACTAGTGGTGCTACCCTCAATGTTACACTACTGACTTCATAGGGATTCTGGAAGAATCTAAACATCACCCAAAGAACAAGTGTTAAAAATAAGCTGCAGTGCTGATGGTTTGTGCATAGTGATTATTGATCTATCTGAACTGCCATTGAGACTGTAGTGGTCCTGGAGCAAATTTTATGATGAGAGTGCTGCCAGTGCCATCACTATTACCTCACCGAAGACACATGTACTGTGAAAAATGCAGAGATAGCACAAATAACAAGTGTTGCAAATGAGCTAAACCCATTCAGCAGGAATGTGTAGTGTGTAGCTGGTGGTACATTTTGAAGCATACATTCAAATACATTACTAAAGCATGATGTGGTAGTACACTGTCATTTACAGAGAGCACTTTTCTATTATTCTATTAAAGTTGCCACATTTGCACAGAGATACAGTTCTACTGATAAAACGTTAATGCATAAAACGGTGTTCAACCAATATTTTAAAATGTGTGCATCGCACAAAAGTGTCTTCATTTGTTTTGATCCTATTAAAGTCTTTGGGCCATATTTATACTTTTTGACGCAAAACTGCGCTAACGCAGTTTTGCGTCAAAAAAATTAGCGCTGGCTAACGCCATTCCGAAGCGCCATGCCGGCGCCGTATTTATTCAATGACGTTAGCCGGCGTTAGCCGCAGGCGCTGCCTGGTGTGCGTGAAAAAAAACGACGTACACCAGGCAGCGCCGGCGTAGGGGGATATGGAGCTTGGGCGCCAAAAAAAGGGGCAAGTCAGGCTGAGGCAAATTTTTCGCCTCAACCCGATTTGCGCCATTTTTTTCGACTCCCAACCCCCATTGAAATGACTCCTGTCTTAGCAAAGACAGGAGTCATGCCCCCTTGCCCAATGGCCATGCCCAGGTGACTTATGGGAATTTTGCCCGGGAGTGTAAATACGGCGCACATGCCTCGGAGTCAATTTTTTAGACGGGAACGCCTACCTTGCATATCATTAACGCAAAGTAGGTGTCCACTCTAAAAAATGACGCAAACTCCATGGACTTTGGCGCTAGACGCGTCTAACGCCAAAGTATAAATATGGAGTTAGTTTTGCGTCAGAATTGCGTAAAAATAAACGACGCAATTCCGGCGCAAACAGAGTATAAATATGCCCCTCTGTTTCCATCACACTTCACAATTACAAAAGTAATGCTGATATATTTTGAAATATTTTAAAAACGTATTTACAGGTATTTACATTTGATTTTGTTTTAGAAATTTGTTTACATCTACAGTCTTTCATTTAACACTTCCTGAACCACAGCATGATGGTCACACAGTTCACTTTGCAAAATACTTTCAAATTGCAGTCAGAGAAAGAAAAGTGAATACCGATTTCAACCTTAAAAGAACAAGCAGCATTTTCTCAGAAAACAGTGGCAAACATTTGAACTCTGTGTTTTAACTCACAGCAAATGTGACAAGATATAACAAAATTTAAAGGCATCTTTATTGCGCATTTAACTTTTGAACTCCAGCATGGTTATTTTGCGGGTGCTGTAGCACCTCCCATACCTCTACTTCCAGCACCTATGAGAGGCAGTTTAGTATTGTCGGGCTTGGTGCATGTGCATATTGTGGATCAGAAATGAAGAACACACACTTTGGGGGTCATTTTGACCTTGGCGGACGGCGGAGGCCGTCCGCCAAGGTACCGCCGCTGAATGACCGCACCGCGGTCAAAAGACCGCGGCGGCCATTCAGACATTTCCTCTGGGCCGGCGGGCGCTCTCCAAAAGAGCGCCCGCCGGCCCAGAGGAAATGCCCCTGCAACGAGGACGCCGGCTCAGAATTGAGCTGGCGTAGTTGCAGGGGTGCGACGGGTGCAGTTGCACCCGTCGCGTATTTCAGTGTCTGCTTAGCAGACACTGAAATACTTTGCGGGGCCCTCTTACGGGGGCCCCGCGGCACCCCCTACCGCCATCCTGTTCCTGGCGGGAGACCCGCCAGGAACAGGATGGCGGTAGGGGGTGTCAGAATCCCCATGGCTGCGGAGCGCGCTCCGCAGCCATGGAGGATTCACAAGGGCAATGGTAAACCGGCGGGAGACCGCCGGTTTACCCTTTCTGGCCGCGGCTGAACCGCCGCAGTCAGAATGCCCTCGGGAGCACCGCCAGCCTGTTGGCGGTGCTCCCGTGGTCAGTGACCCTGGCGGTCACCGGCCGCCAGGGTCAGAATGACCCCCTTTGTCTCTTATGTCTCTTGATATTAGCTAATTCTATGCAGTGAACACTAGTCCCGCACACATGAAGCAGTGTGGGGGTGGGAGGTTCACAGAACATGAACAACCCCTCTATGGCTTTATTTTAAATCCATGTTGCGATTAGACATTTTCTGTCCCTTGCTCCCTTCCCTTAAACACTGAACCAGTAACAACATTGCACACGAGGAAGTAGAACAGAGAAGTAGTCTCCTGCTGGCTGCTTCTCATTCAAATAACACATGCCTTTAAATGTGCTGACTCCACAACTAATCCTGCAGAAGGGTAACAGTTTGATAAATAATAATGGAAAAAAATGAGGAATGGTAAAAAAATACTTGCCTACAATCACACAATTTAATCAAGAAAGAAAGCAGGGACTGAGCCCACATTTTTGATTTCACATTTCACAGCCACAGGAAAGCACCTCTCATTTTTTGACTTGAGAATATAAGAGGACTTTGAGTGTACCAGAGCCAGTCGTCTTGCTTGAGCCTTAAGTCGCTCCCCTGCGATAACTTGGTTTCAGACTCTTCAATAATCAGTATTTTCCTTGGCAGCAGTTTTAGAACTGTGTGCCATATGGTGGTATTGCTCAAAACATTTTGCATTTACTCCTCAATTTTTGCTGATCTCGTTTGTGTTGGCCTTTGGACTCTGCAAACCTTTCCACTGCTAAAGTGCCTGTGCTTTCGTCTTCAAACATGGTAAAATTGGCTTACACCCAATTGGCACATTATATTTACATTTAAGTTATGTATAGGTCCCTACTAAAGTGGTACTATTTGTACCCAGGTCCTGTAAATTAACTGCTACTAGTGGGCCTGCAGCACTGATTGTGCCAACCACTTAAGTAGCCCCAAAACACACCTCAGGCCTGCCTTTTCAGCCTGTGTGTGTGCAGATTAATCTGACATTTCCTCAGGGCAAAGTAAACTTTTTGTCAGACTTAACCCTTCCTTTGTAAACCTTCCTTTTGCAGGCCCTAAACAGACCATAGGGCAGGGTGCAGTGTACTTAAAACATACCACATGTACTTTTAATTTTTACATGTCCTGTAGTAAAAAATCTAATACATTCATTTACCACTTGCAAGACCTACCTCTAACATAGGATAACATTGGATTTCTTTATTACATTGTATAAGAGCTAAAGTTTGATTAGAAAGAGGTAAGCATTTCATGTTTGGTGTCTGAGAAATTGTAATTAAAATCCTCTTTAGTGGTAAAGTCGGACTATAAGTTTACATTTTCAATTTTATAAATGCCACTTTGAGAAAGTTGGCATTTTCCTGACCTAACTATTTGGTGCCTGCAGCCTCTTCCTGGACCATATGATAGGGGTAGTTGACAGTTGGACTTTGTTTATTCCTCCTAGGCAGCTCAACATTAGTGGGATTCAGTATGCTTGGATAGGCCATTGTTGAAGGCCACACACTGGTTGGCTGAGGCAAGGCCCTAGCCAGGCAGAACCTACGACTCCTGTCAGAAGTGCGTGATTACACTCACGATATAACCTGCGGTCACCCTTGGGTATCTTGGCACTGAGCAGTCAGGCTTATCACAGAGTGCAAAGCTTTGGCACATCACTTGCACACAACAAATACGCTGAGGGTCTGAAAAGAGACTTCAGACAAGGTGTATCTAAATAAAGTGTGTTTCAATACACATTAATTTACACACCATGAACATCTCTGGGCATAAATCACATTTGGAAATATCACTAGCAGTACCAGGCCCATCACAGTAATATGTGTACTTTGGGAAAGATCCAACTTTACCCCCAGCACTCTCATGTGGTGCAAAACATTGTCAGCACAAGACCCACTGAAGCAATTATTCTAATTAAATCCCACATAGTTAGAGGGCACCCCCTGGTTCACAACGATAGTGGTAATGTGTACACATAGGTAATTCTAAATTGTACACTTCTAAATCGCCTCGTGGGACAGGGGCCATACGGGTAAAACCAATGTCAAACGCAATACGCTCTGGGCAAGAATCAATGTGTATTGTTGTTAATCACAGGCAGTCTTTCCCATGCACTCACCTAGCACAGATAACCGGTGCTACGGATCTCAGGCAAGTTCGTATGGCATGCACTTGCACACACAGCACTCTAATGTGGTGCACTGATATCCAGCACGTAGGTAGATATTGTACTCACCAACCTGGATGACCCCAGCCCCCACAGATTGAAGTTGAAGGAAACCCTTCCTCCTCAGAAACTAGGATGATCCCACCCAGAGTCACATTTAATCAGGGTCTTGGGCAAAAGGTGGTGAGGTAGTTATCAGGCGGTTTCAGACAGCAGTCAGCAAAGGTGGTTTGGCCACCCCTTGGAAAGTTCAATAAAAGATCACCATACCATGGCACCAGGCATTTGCCTAGTTCTGAGAAGCACAGGAGGGGATACCACGCCTTGGCTTCCGATCACTCTCAGAAGCGTTCTGTAGTCCATTCACTTACACTCACCACCCAATGCCCATTCCGTCAGTACAACCTAGCAACAAGGAGTTGTCAGGCTGGGGTGTGGAGATGACAGTTGCTTCGCCACACTGAGGGCCTCAAAAGGAGTAATTGATGAGTGCGAGATGAAGCATGGGAGCTCCTTGGAAGGATGAGTTGCCCCATAAGACACACGTTGAACAAAGTCACACCAAGGCAATCTGGGCACTCCTGAACATTAATTTGCTCCCCTGTTCCTCCCTGGAAATGAGGTACAATATTGGGTGAATGATGGTAGGGCTGCACCAGACAGTTCTGATCACTCACAGTGCAGAGCGGCAATTCAGCACCTCTTTTGAAATGAGGAGCATGTCTGGTGCGTGATGACTTATGTTGCACCAGACAATTCTGGTCACACAAACAAAGACTTACCAATTCTGTACCTCCCTGGAAATGAGGCACAATGTCTGGTGGGTAATGACTTGAATTGCACCAGACAACTCCGGTCACTCACACACAGTTACCAATTTCATAGCTCCCTGGAAATGAGGCACAGAGTATGGTGTGTAATAACTTGAGTCTTACCAGACAATTCCAGTCACACACATAGGCCACATGAGGTAGAATGCTGCTCTGATATGGGTAAATCCCCACCTCCCAGGGTCGCAAGCTGTGAATCGTTCACCGTAAGATCCAAGACATCTATGAAGGCTTCAGGAATCAAAGCCCACAAGCAGCGCTCACCACCACGGACCTTGCATCCCACCAGATACTGATACCACTCCTGGACCCCCATCACCATGGAGGACACCCAAAGACTGATGAACTCCATCTGCTCGGGGGCACCCTTGGATCCATGCCCTCATCACATCCTCAACCTGGCCAATGCCTCCATAGCACTGGAGCTCTGCCGAACCATCAACCTATCCTTAAAGACCTCCACATTCCCTTCAGACTGGAAACACGCTGAAATCAGCCCGCTACTCATGAAACCCACCTCTGACCCTAGGGAGCTGAAGAACTACAGACCCATCTCTTTGCTCTTTTTCCCAGCCAAGGGAACAGAGAAGGCCGTCCAACATCAACTCACTGAGTTCCTTGAGACACACCGTATCCTGGACCCTTTCCAATCCGGTTTCAGAAGCAACCATGCACCAAAACAACACTCTTAGCAGCCACAAATGACATACACATCTACTGGCCCACGGAAGCACTGTTGCACTCATTTTCCTTGACCTCTACGCTGCATTTGACCCTGTCTCCCACTCCACCCTCTGTGACAGACTGCATGACATCAGCATCCAAGACAAAGCCCTGAACCGGATCAGGACCTTCCTCACCGGAAGAACACAGAAGATCAGACTACCACTGTTTACATCAGAACCTAAAGACACATGCTGCGGAGTGCCCCAGGGATCCTCACTCAGCCCAACGCTTTTCAACGTCTACATGGCCCCACTCGCCAAGATCACCAGACAACACTAACTAAACATAGTCTCCTAGGCTGATGACACCCAACTGATATTCTCCCTGTCCGAGGACTCTGCGCAAGCCAAGAGGAATTTCCACAACGGGATGAGAGCAGTCGCCGCCTGGATGGAGGCCAGCTGCCACAAGCTCAACTCGGATAAGACAAAGATCCTCATGACCGGCTCCACCCTTTCTGCCTGGAATGACTCCCGGTGGCCCGCCGTACAGGGTAACGTCCCCACCCCAACAGACCATGCGCGCAACCTGGGCATCATCTTGGACTCCACTCTATCGATGACCTGCCAAGTTAACGCTGTCTCCTCATCTGGCTTCTATACCCTCCATCTCCTGCAGAAGAACTTCTAATGTATTCCCCCGACACAAGGAAGACACCCATGCACTCATCACCAGCAAACTGGACTACGGCAATGCACTATGGTTGTAATTTTTACCCTGGCGGTCTTCTGAATGGCACGGTAAATGTGGCGGTCCCACCACCAACAGGCTGGCGGTGCAGACCGCCACATTATGAGTGTGACAGTTTGGCCTCTGTCAACCCTCCACATCTCCATTCACAACGCTATGGTAGTCTGAACCACCGGGCCGGAGATGATCATCTCCGACCCGGTGGTCCACAGAAGACCGGCAGCAGTATTAGGAGCCGGCCTTCCGACGTGGTTTCTGCGGTGGTTGCACTGCCCACGAAATCCATGGTGGAAGGGCTCTGGGTGACAGGGAATTCCTTCCCTGTCAACGGTAGACCGCTCACCCACCCCCCAGCAAGCACTAGACCCCCTTCCCCCACTCCAGCCACAGCACCCCTCCTTCTGACACAGCACCCCCTTCTGACACAGCACCCCCAGCACCCTCCCCGCATACATGCACACAGACACCCACAAGCACCACGCATACACCCATTCACCTACACTTACATACATGCATCCACTCACACACATCCATGCACACATTCACAACAACATCCATACACACATTCACAGCTACATTCACACACGCATTCACAACAACATCCATACATGCATTCACAACATCCGTACACGCATTCATGCATGCATACTCACGCCCATCCAAACACACATTCTCACACGCATATACACTTACATGGAGACAAGCATTCCCTCCAACATTCAGACATGCATGCAACCACGCATACACACATTCATGCACACACGCAGACACCACACACTCATACATGCACACACAAACCCCCCAACTTCCCACTACCTTCCCCTGTAGGACGATCACCTTACCTGTTACGGGGAGAAGGTCGTCCGGCAGGGAACAGGATGGGAAGCTTCCACCACCAGCAGTGCCACGCCAGCCGGACACAGCCAGGTCATATTATGGTCCATAATATGGCAGGTGGTGTCCTACTGGCGGGGCAGGGCGGTGGTTGAACCGCCAGAGCGCATCCACCCACCAGCACGACTACTGCCAGATTTCCACCCAAAGTGTGACGGAAATCCGGCAGAAACTTAGAGTCCCACTCCGCAGTTCTGGGGTGCCACCTTCAACTTCCAGAGAGGGCGGCCTTGTCTCACAGCAGCCAACACCAGCAACAAGAATACTGGCAGCAACAGCATCAGAAGAATCGGACGCAAACTTTTCATTAGCTTGGTTTCAAGTGGTAGGTCTTCAGTCCAGTGCAAAGGCAAAAGAGCTCGATCAAGTGGCAGCACCAATGACACTTCAGAGAGTGTTCCAGGAGCATGTTGATGATCCAAAAGAGATGCATGTGGATCAAAACCCATTGGTGTATTGGTATGGGGAGATGCACCAATGACCAGAGCTCAGCAAGCTTTCAATAAAGTATCTAGCTTGTCTTGTAGCAAGTGTGTCTGCTGAATGTATGTTCAGTGCAGCTGGTGTTATTGTTACAGTGAGAAGGACAAGTCTCTCCCCTCAAAAAGTGGACAGAATAGCAATAATCAAAATGAACCAGCACTTAATACTACCTCACTAGACTGTTCCTGAAACACCATAGGAGGAG
Source organism: Pleurodeles waltl (assembly GCF_031143425.1). Classification (NCBI taxonomy): domain Eukaryota; kingdom Metazoa; phylum Chordata; class Amphibia; order Caudata; family Salamandridae; genus Pleurodeles; species Pleurodeles waltl. The sequence continues at coordinate 859,025,939 of NC_090448.1, read as the reverse complement.
GAAGGGGATGACTGGTCAGAATCAAGTGTTTTTACTGACCAACGTCTGGGTGACCCACCTGAGTTTGAGAACGAACTCTACTTCCCAGACTCAGTATGCCAGTGCCACATAGAACATTTTAATTATTTCTCGTTGAACTTCTTTCTTACTTTGAAAAAAAATAAGATAAAAAATCCTGGTGGAACAAAATGTTAGTGTCAGAATTATGCTTTCCCACCATTTTTAGTCACATATTATATGTCCAGCTTGGAGTTGGACCCGTGTGCAGTGAAAAAGCCCCCACATTTCCATCAGGGCATTGGAGGCGATGCCTGCCTCCTCACATGCCATTCCTAGCCTTTTTCTTGACATCGCCTATCAAGGCTAACCCTGAAAATCATTGATTAAAAGATTGCCAGTGCCAAATTCCAATGTGCTGCTTATTGCTACCAGTGGAGTAGATAACATTTTGTTCAACCACCACGCTTGCATTTGAAGCTATTACACCAATGAGTGGTGATATATTGAGTGATTATGAGTGATGATTGATGATGTATGTGGTGGCTGACAGTGAAGGAGGAAGCAAAACAAATTTTTTAATTTGATTCCGATGATTTGCAATGTTAAGGGGCTGATGGTGATAATTTTTCCAGAAAGTTATTGATCTTTCAAACTTAGTGAAATTTACATACAGGCTCCACTCCTTTTTTCTTGTTGCACAGACCAGAAAAGTCGCTTTAGTTACCAACCACAAATATAGACAAATTTTCCAATTCCGTTTCTCTATTTGTTATTCAACAGCAGAAACTTGACTCTACTGGTGTACATCGCTCGGTTTTGGACTGGGATGGAGTACCTCAGAATCAGAAGGAGTATGATGGAAGGACTCAGGGTTAGACTACCCCAACAGCTAGAAGGAGGAATATATTTACTTCAAAGAGAAACCATGATGATGGCAAATACACTGAGGCCTAGTACTCACTCAGCTCTGTGGATTGGAGAGAGGTGCATTGATTTGGGAAATGCTGCTGCATGTGTGTTTGCTGCATTGCTTACTCAAATGTGAAACTCCTCTTCAAGTTCTTGCTCTGCCTCTGAGTCTTTTTGGTACACTCCTGACTCCTTATGAAGCTTACCTTGCTTCCCTTTGTCCTTCGCCTTTACTCTATAACACAGTTACTATTTTTTCAATACACAGACCTTCTCTTACTCCTCTCCTGCATGAATAAAACTTGGTGAAAGTTCAAGACTCCAGCTTATCTAAAGGACAGGTTCAGACAGGCACCTACGAGTGATGGACATTTCAAGAAGAATGGAGATACACCAACCAATTTGGAAATACAGTATAATTTTCCTTTTAACAATCATAATTTTTAGAAGTGGGTGGGTTAACTTCAATCTTCCATAATTTGTATTTTTCAAACCTAGAAGACTTAACATTTAGAGATATACTATCTTGGGTCTCTCTAGGGCAGAAGGACTGTTTGCAATGCATTTACCTGAACTGTGTCATACTTATCCTTTTATCGTTTCCTTTCAAAACAGATTGATGATGGTGTGCTGCTCAGCTCCCCAATGAATATTGTTGTGGTTTCATTTGTGTAGTGCTTGTCTTTGTCACACCTTTCCCCAAATACCCTTTCCCATCCATTCATCAAACCCCCTAACCCTCTTCCCTGGGCTGTGTGATTTATTGAGGTGTGACTTAACTCTACACCATAAATGGATAACAGACTTGCTGGTGAGGATGTGGTGAAAGATACACCAACTTGCTGCATGACCTTCTATTACCTCAGCAATATTCCACACTGGCCCCATCAACATCATCATTAAGGCCTGTTGTGTTGTGTGTTGCGTAAAGGCTTTTCCTTGTCCAATAACTCATGACCCTGAGCCCACTTCTCCTGCTTTCATGATTTAATTTCTTACAAAAAAGTACCAGCTCCCCACCATTGCTCAGAAAAAGTTGATATTTCTAGTTTTTATTATATCAGGTCTTCTTTGTTGTGTGTCAAATACTGTCATTGTGGTAGCCTGGTCTCAGTCTTCCTGAAGTTAGGATATAATATGACCCACTAATACTGTATTTCAATCTAGTTGACAGTGATGGTTAACCCTCTGATTAACCCTGCAGTTGGGTTTGCATACGTGGAAGTGGAATATTCTGTCTTCCCTGTTAGCATCCTTGCCTGCTAATACTACTACTTACCACCCCTTTAAGATGACACATTGGTAAAAAAAAACCTGCAGTACGAAGACTCCTTCGCTTCATCTATTCAGGTAGGAGAAGGACTATGGATTGAAGTCAAAGTGTTTAGTTAGTAATTAACTGCTACAGAAGAAGATGTTGTCTTAATTGTCTTAATTGTCTATGTATATCTAGGTTTTTGTAGGGAAAATAGGCAATGGCAATTGTATAAGTAAAAGACCTACACTTTCTTTTTAGAAGTTTTAAAAAACAGAATACACTAAAAGAAAGCAGATCAAACTAAAACACCAAAGTAAACAGTTGAGGTATAAATCTAATAAAATAAATTATCCCCTTGGAAGAGACACATGTTGCTGGCTGGGGAGGGACCACATCCCCCAGCATTCCCTGTACCCCTTGGCACTTCATTAGGGGGCTCAGACGCACGCAGCGCGAGACGTGCTGCTGGGAAGAGACATTTGTTAGTGGCTTGGGAGGGACCACATCCCCCAGCAATCCCTGCACCCTCTGGTGCTTTATAAGGAGGCTCAGACACACGTAGCGTGAGACGCGCTGCTTGGAAGAGACACTTTTTAGTGGCTCAGGAGGGACCACATCCCCCAGCATTCCCTGCACCCCCTGGCGCTTCATTAGGGGGCTCAGACTCATGCAGCGCGAGACGCGCTGCTTGGAAGTGACACTTGTTAGTGGCTTGGGAGGGACCACATCCCCCAGCATTCCCTGCACCCCACCCCCTGGCGCTTTATTAGGGGGCTCAGACGCGCACAGCGCAGGATGTGCGCATGATGTTCCCTGGCTCGTGCCCGAGCTAAGACCGGGCCAAGACAGGCCCGTCTTCGCCCGTCATCGCCTGACTGAGCCTGGGCTGGGCAAGTCCCTTAGCCCTGTGAAGTAAGTTTACCGGGTAAGGTAGCTGTTTGGTTTTCCATTTGTTTTTAACATTAGATCGATTAGGCATGGGGAAACGGAAGGCAGTGAACCTACCTGTGCCTTCTACTGGCACTAAGAAACCTAAAAAACGGTTGAACAGTAAAATTAGCGGCCAGCCTAACAAAGGTAGTAATCCTCTATAGGAAATAGATACCTTATTTGAAGAGGTGGAAGCCATTTTGAGAAGTACTTCTATTCCACCTCCTACATCCATTGGTGCCATGTCCTCTAAAAAGATTCCTGATATTTTTAGGAAAAGGCCACAGCTGCCTAATTTGCCTACAGAGGTTGAATTACACATGGCACCACCAATTTTGATACCAACATTTCCCCTTATGATGAGTATTCCCCCTTGTGGTGAGTCCGCTGAGTGCCCTTCAATTGGGGGAAAGGCACCTTTTCTTCCAGTAAGCCTAGAGGTTTTGGTGTCATCTGACATTTTATGTTCTAATCGTTATGACGCCTTGACTGAATCCAGAGAACCACTGATTTGCAATTTACACTTACTCTCTGAGGACCGTAAAGGAGGAAACTCTATAACCTACCCATCTGTGATCCAGGATGGACAAGTACGATCAAGCGGGGAACTTGATCTGGCCTCTATCTCCTAGGAGTTGGACGATTTAAAGAGTCTGGTGTTATTAGTGTTCAACAAATTCTTGGGAGAACAGTTACAGAGGGATGTGTGCAGCTGTCAGAGGGCTAGTAGGGGTGAGTTTATGCCTGCCCCAGGAGGGGCGCCCACTGTTCCCCCTGTAATAGAAACTTGTGCTCAAGTGGACAAGTCTCCCTTAGGTTTGGCTTTTACTGTTCCTCTTGGCAGCATGTCAGCAAATTGTACAGAGAATTGTTCAGCCGTGTCAGCAACAACTGACTAGAAGTATAATTCAGGTTTCAAGGATAGGAATATTTGCGACCCTGGGATGTGGTACATAACTCAATCCACTGATCTTGTAAAGGGTCCCTGGGTAGCAACTGGTATTCAGGTGCATGTTGGATCACTTAATCCCCCTATTGGTTTTCTAAAGGCATCTGGTGAGGGTTCATACCGAGTTGGGGTGAATCGACCCGTTGTCAAGAATAGTGGCCGAGGCTCAAGGAGCAAAGGTGGTACTATTCACATGGTTGTGCCCAAGTTGCCCACTGGTTCTAGAGAACAGGATTCTCTTATAAATAAGGTTACTTACTGGTTACGAATGCAGAGGAATTGTCTTTCCATCATCTGTGCCGATATTCTTGAGATGGGCAGACATAGTCAATCAGAATTAGATTCTGATTTTCTTTCTATTCATTTTGTAGATAATTTGCTGGTGGACAATCTTATTGATTTTGAATTACGCACTTGTCACCTGAGGAACTCCAGAGGGGTCGGTCTTAGACTCCAACTTCATCCACCTTTGGGCAGTCTATCAAGCTTATGTGATGGACCGGCAGGTGGAGTCCACGATTTTGGTAGCAGTTGTGCTTCGACCATGTTAGGTAATCGTCACCACTCACCATTAGAAGTGGAATGACTATCTACTGTTCCCCCATTAATGACTCCTATTGTAGTTTCTGGGGCTAGTTTTGAAGAGGGGACTGATAATTCTGAGGATGTTCTGCATTATAGGCCTAGGGTTCAGATATCCCGCTCGGAACTCTCAATTATATCTTGGAATCTGGCAGGGATGGGTAAGAAGTTGGGAGATCCTGAGTGGGTTTGTTTTATTAACAAGCAGGATATATGCCTATTTCGAGAAACTTGGGCCAAAGACCCGATATTTATGGACAGGTTAGTGACATATTTTTCAGCGGCCCAACCAGCATCGGGGGGTTTTGGTCGTGCTAAGGGGGGACTTATGATCCTGCTAAATAAGAATTTACAGTGCGATCATTCAGTTTTACACATTAACTCCCCCGATCTACTGGGTGTCCAACTTTCATTTAACCCTGATTTTAAAATGATTATAATTAATGTGTATGCCAGGTCTGTTCCTCGGGGTTCAGAGTCTCAGACACTTGTCCAGTTATCCAAATATATGGATACCCTGCACTCGTTAACTAAACTAGTGGTTGCAGGGGACATGGATTATACTTTTGAACCCGACTGCTTCAATAGTAATTTGACGGCTGAGGAGGACGAATTCTGGCGTATACCTCAATTGAAGGAAAATGTTCAGTGCATCGGCTCTCGGGTTGCTTCACAGTTGACTTCCCTTTGTTTTAGATTTGGACTAAGAGCATGTAATGGACGTACTAACTCTGATTTGAACATTGCACCCACTTTTAAGCGAGGGTTGTTTTCCAGTGTTATTGATTACTTCTTAATGGATGTCAGGCTTTGGTCCCTCTCTATAGATATGAAGGTAGACCTTCGCCACGAGAGTGATCACAATCCTCTACTCCTTACCTTACATAGCAATGTGTTCAGGAGACTGCAGAATACCTGGATTTCTGAGGTCCCCGGACCTCTTTTGAACCATAGTCATACTTTTGTTAGCTGGCCAAAAGTAACATCTAACCCTTACTTGATTAAGAAAATGTATTTGTCCTTCTCTGATATTATGTCTGGTTACGAGGAGTATGAGGTTAGTGACATTCCAATTTTGAGCATTTACAAAGAAATGGTAAGGAACTTGCAGGATATTTTCTATAGGAAGACTACTATTAGGCAATCCTCTGATAATTTTAGAGTCAGGGAATGGTTCAATAAGGACTGCTCTAATGCTAAATTAGCCTTAAAATCAGCCACCATGACTCACTCACAGGGGGCGATTAGAACTGCTAGGCTTATGTATAATAAAACCCTGCAATTGGCAAAAAAAAGGTTGGGAAGATACCACCTGGCAGAAATTGTTGGATGCAACTAAATTTCAAGATAACTGGACTTTCTGGAAGCTACTTGCCAATAGACACAGAGGGGCAATGGTACCATCCGTACGCATATTCAACCTGAAAGATGGGTGGAACACTTTTCTCAGCTTTCTGCTTTATCCACGATACAGTATTCCTCCTCTTTGTTTCTGGCTGAATTGCGTCACAAGACTGTTGATCAAAGAATACCTATTGATAGTTCTGTAGATTGTATTGTTTTCTCAATAATGGAAACTATAGTTGCTATTAACTCCTTAAATCCATCCAAGTCTCCAGGCCCTGACAAGATACCGGGGGATCTTTTTAAATCTGAGCCAGTTATCTGGTCCTGGTATATAAATACGTTATCAAATGCCATAGCTACAGGAGGCCCTATTCCCAAAACTTGGAAAGGGGCTGAAATTATTTCTATTAATAAAAAGGGTGATGTGGGTTTCCCTGCTAATTATAGACCAATCAGCCTCATTGATAATCTTCAAAACATTTTTGCCAAGCAGCTTCTGGATAGGCTTTTGGGTTGAGTTCATGCTCATCAGGTACTATCTCCACTTCAGGTGGGCTTTTGTCCAAAAATTAGTACGGTGGATCAGGTTTTTATGCTGACCCTTCTATATTGGAAATAAGTAGTCTTGGCAAAGCAATATTTACATGTCATTTTGTGGACCTTTGATCTGCTTTTGATTTGGTCCCTAGAGAAAAGTTATGGGAAGTTCTGCATAGAATAAGTATTCCTGATAATATAGTACATTTATTACAATAGTTGCACAAGAATACATATGCCCAGGTGAGATGGGGTAGCCAGGGAGAGCTAACCAATCATATAGCCATCCGGCGGGGGGTTCGCCAGGGATGTGTCCTTGCACCAACCCTTTTTACTTTGTTTATTAATGAGGTGGCGCACGCTGTGTCTTTTTGTCAAAATGATGCTCCCTCGCTGAATGTGCAAAAAATCCTTATTCTACTATTTGCAGACGATTATCTTTTGATTTCAAAACCCCCCATGGGTCTTCAGATCCTGGTTGATAGGTTCAATGCTTTTTGTGCGGACCATGGTCTGGAACTTAATGCCAGCAAGACTAAATTAATGATATTAAGCACAGGTTCTGCTAGGAGATGTACTATTACCTTAGATGGGGCTCCCTTAAGTAAGGTACGTTCTATAGATTACCTGGGAGTAAGAATTAAAAACAACATGCAGTGGGAGGACCAGATTGGAAAGAGTGTTTCACTTCTTCAGCATAGGTCAGGTGCCATTCTTCGCTTCTACAATACCATCACTGCAAAAGCTGTTTCTCTGGTTATTAAGATTTATTTGGCAAAGACCCAGGGTGCAGCGACTTATGGTGCCGAGGTGTGGGGTCCTTTTAATACCAATAAACTGTCTGTGGGTGAAAATAATTTTGCAAGAGCTCTTCTTGCATGACCTCGCAGTACACCATTGATCCTGGTTTTTCTGGACCTCAGGTTTTATCACATCTCTGATGTGATAGCTCTAAGACATTTACTCCTCTCGGTACGAATATGGACCACCCCTGAGCTTACTGTTTATAGGGACTCCCTTCTAGATATTTTAGATAGAGCTAATGCAGCTTATATTGCTTGGCTGAAGCATTTTTCAAAGTTGTTTTACATCTTGGGACTTAGGAATTTTTGGTAGAATCCTCACAATTTGGGGAGGGCCGAGAAACAACTCCTGAAATCTGTTTACTGGTCCTATGTCAGGAATAACTATCTCTTATGTACATCTCATGGTCGATTGATAACACAATTTCTTGATTTTAAATGGTATCCCCAGTTTGAATTTTACTTGGACTTAATCCCCGATTTACTAGGTAGGAGCCTGTATACCCGTTTTAGATTTGGGTGTCTACTGTTAAAGTCCCTTATCGGTAGCTGGCGATTAGGACCAACACTTGACTTATGTCCTAGGTGTAATTGCGTATCTGAATCTGTAGCACATTTTATGTTTATTTGTCCAGCTTATGCCTCTGTTTGGCGAAAATGGATACGTCCAGTTTGTAGGAATATGAGCATGAGACAATGTAAAGTTGCCCTTAGGATACTGCGGAGTGACACTTCTCCTGTCTTAATTTGCGTGGTTAGCAAGTTCCTTGCGGCCGCATGGTATATACACACCCATTTTTAAAAAAATGTATCTGACCAGTAACTGTTGTTCTTAAATCTTTTTATATTTACTTATTTATTATGTATATACATTTTGGATTGTTGTGATTTTATGCTTTGATGGTTATTTATGACCGAATAAAGCTTGTGTAATACCAAATTATCCCCTTCTTATTTTAAACAAAAACTCACCCTTTTTAATCATAACAGGCCCACCCTTCGCCCCGCCCCAAAAAGTCTAATGAAAAGTCCAAAATGAAAGGTTTTTGAAAACCCTGTCCCAACTACCTTCCCACCCTCTCCACCCACAACGAGTGGCCCACCCACCAAAACAAAAACATAAAAAAACTGTAGAGGGCATTCTCCATGTGGGTCTGAAGATTGTCCAGGGTTGCCTCTTCGTGTGCCACCCGGCAGTCCAGGAGCACAAAGAGTTGCAGGACATGGCGTTGGAAGTTGTGGTCCGAGCCAGAGGGGTGGTGGCATTGGTTGAAGAGGTACAGACTGATGCAAGCTAGTGGCTGTGATGACGATGCCTCTGTGCGGCTGGAGGCACTGGCAGCTGGTTGGAGGAGCTAGGACTGGTGGGTATATTGGCTGCTGCCTGGGCCTCATCCTCCTCTTCTTGAAAGGCCACCAGTCACCAATATTCAAAGCAGATACCATCCAGTCTCTGCCGCCGCAGCCAGGCTGCTAGCTCCTGGTGAGTTGGATGTCCACCAGGAGTAGTTATAGCAGGAAAAAAAAGGAAAATTACAAGTTATAAACTGTGCTCTGTGCAAACAATTTTTAAAAAGTAGAATGGCACAGTAGTAGTAAATTGCTGGTCCCGTAGGGCCACTGGAATTTGATGTGGCTGATTACAATGATTCACAGGGCCATTTTTTTTATCTACGCATGCCTCACTGTAGTTGACAAATGTCAAAAGGGTAAAATTTGAACTGGCATGAATCCGTTATGGAAGCCATGAACTATTAATGACTTGTACATAAATATGGCACATGCCAAAAGGGATTTTTCATTTTTTTTGGGGTGGCTAGGACAGAACTTTGGAAAGTACAAAGGACTGAATTACTAGGAGGTGACAGAGTGAGCACTGGGAGGGAAGGGAAACATACCTTTTTAAGTTTGCAATGCATTGCCAACTTTGTGTACAATGCATTAACTGAAGCAGATGCACATTGCTCAGACAATACCATTGCACTGCCGAATAGAACCACACTGCAAGTACGTCATAGTAGCATGAGTGACTAATGGGGAGGGAGGTATGATGCTGAGTGGGAGGATACATATCTACCTTCCTTCAACTACAGTGAGTTAAAGGAGAAGATAATAAATTGAAATACCCCCCCAAAGCTTAGGTAAACATGCAAACCAAGCAAAGTAGGAGAGCAGCAGACAGTCCCCTCTTCAGAAGAGCTCCCTTATTCAAGTAATTATACATTAATCTTATCATTCATCTATACTATTCAAACTTTGACGCCTACCATCTAATCTTTACACTTTCTTGTCCAGTTTTTCACTATTCCAATCCAGCCATCCATATTTATCCACCCAGCCAACCATTCATGCACTCACCTATCCAGTATCCATCCTGCATTGACCTATCCATCCATTTACCCACGTATCTTTTGTTACCATCATATGTTACCTTCCACCCATTCCTCACCCGAGCATCTGCTTTTACCCTTCCACCCTTCACCCCCTGAGGCATCCTTTCGTGCCTTTCATCCATCCTTTCACCCACCCATGCGTCTCCTATCACTCACCTAGGCATCCTTTCCTTTCACCCACACAACCTTTCACTCATATACCATTACACCTATTCTTTCTTTTAGCCGTCCATCCTTTGTTCGCTTTTCCATCAAGCCATCATTTGTAGTGTCCATTCATTATGAGCTTTTGTCTGCTGATTTGCAGAGAGAAGCGGCCATTAACAACTCAACCCCCTCCGTGGCTGCCTAACCAGGGGCTTCACAAGCAACATCCTTGCACTGAGTATATTAGCAATTGTCAATGAGCAAGAGCAACATGACTTACCAAAGTCCGTCCCTGCTGCTGTCAGTTCTCCCCCCTGACCACAGCCACGTTTGTGCACTGGTGCTGATGCAGGCCCCTGCACTGATGGTCATGCGGCTGGAAAAACATCAGACATTTTAGTTTCCAACAAAATACAACTACACTAGATCATCACAGTACTATCTTCTATTATTCACGTTAGGAATTTTGTCACTTGTTAGAAACAGGTAGACAAATCAACTGAAAATGTTTCATTTTGGAGGGGCAGATCTAATTCACTGAAGCGCAATAAAGGGGTGGAATACTTTTGTCAATCCAGGAGAACCTATGGTGAGGTCTTGGTTGGCAAATGCGATGGGCATGAGCAAGACAAAAAAAAACCTTCACAAACAAGTGTAGAAAAACTGACTTGAGCATGCAATCTTGTTGGAAGAGTACCTGCCCTATAAATCTCTCCTCTTAGAATTAAAGTAACAGTCTGCAAGATATATAAGAGGAGAAGGGAAAGCTAAGCCTAGTAACAATGCAGAGGAAGGTAGTACAAAAAGGAGAAGGTCAGGTACAGAAACATGAAAAATACGTAAATTCAGGGATAACAAGAATTTACCGGAGCTTAGCTAGAACAAAAATAAATAAAAAAAATGGTAGACAATCACAGTAAAACTAAAAGAAAAATTATTCAAAATGTGGAGAGGTGAAAATTAGGCAAATAATAATAATAATATAACATAAAGAATTATTGGGGCCAGCAGATCCACTAGGATCTGCACTGGTGGTGGGACCGCCACCCTCATCTGCTACTGGACCCGCCTTCAATGTTGCCCTTTTCCTTCCCTTGGGTGCTGAGGTAAAAAATAAAGAAGATTTTAAAAAGTGGTACTGTTAATCTCCCGAAAAATATTTTGACAAGCAGAGGCAAACACAGCAAAATTGCACTTTTCTAAATGAAATCAACTAGTATCAATCAACTCAATTTCAGTTGACCTATTGCTTTTACATTCATAATTCCTACACCTAAACCCTACTCCAAATTTCCTAAATTACGGGCCATATTTACAAAGTTTTGATGCAGGGCAGCGCCCCAAGCTTTCTTGCAGAGCTGCGCTATGTCAAAAGAAAACCACAGGAATGTGGCGTATCTACAAGATATGGCACATACCTGTCCTTTTCCCCTGCATTGGTGCACAATGGGCTGCCATGAGAGAATTCAGACACCCCTTACCATGCTGAAAGGGTTCCTGCATTGTGGAGATTATTGTTTTTGTACAGGAAGGGACACATTCCTGCAAAAAGCACAATCACAAGAAGAGTTTTACTTTTTCTTTGTGTGCTGCAGATTACAGCACACACAGAAAAAGGAAAAAACAAGGAGAACTAAAGATATTTTTCCTCATTGCATCTCCCTTACGTCTCTGCTTGGGAGGCGCAGGCTTTTGACGCAATCTCAGATTTACAAAACCTTATAAATCTGGCATCGTGTCAAATGCCATGGGTGTTTCCACGGGAACACCCACTGCAACACCCATTGCATGCCTCCCTGTTGTAGTGTGAGTCAAAGCAGCGACTTGCACTGTGTTGACCCCGTCCACATTTACAAGGCCATGAAGAGCCAAACAGGGTGGCTTGACGTGGCCTTGTAAATATTGCCCTGCAGTGTACACTGCCAGACCGTCAATAAACATGACTTCCAGCGGTGCAATGGCCTTGTAAATATGGCCCTACATTTACAACTATGTACCACTAACAATGCATTCATATTGCAACAAATGATCTTTGCTTTTCAACCACCTTTGATGGGGTGACTCAGCCTCCATTTTTTTTTCAGAGCAGAGATGCATACATACTATAATGATATCATACTACACATCACTGGGAGATTGCGATTGGGAGGGGCTGTATGAGCTACATAAAGAAAGACACGATGAGGAATGCTAACTCACTGATATTTCTTATTACTACTACAATCTTATTCTTGGTGACAGGAGGAGTCTCTGTCTGCGTGGCTTCTTAAATAAGCCCAAATGTGCGTGAATGAGTACAATTAGGAAGCTATGACTCCCCTTGCTTAGTCAAACTGGATCACATAATAAATAAACGTAATCTTAACATACCTCTGAGAGTCAGCACTGCTACTAGGAAAAAAATAGCATTGTGGAACACACACAACAAATAAATATTACTCATTGAACCACAACACCTCCATGTCCAGCACGTCCTGTTCACAGTCGATTATGTTCGCTCAACGGTACAACAACTGCTGCTGGGTTAGCTGGACTCCATTGTGAGATGAAAGAACTGGTGCATCCTCCCCCACAGCAGTCGATGCTCCCTAAGGGCATAACTACTCCCAGGCCTGCTGCCAACATGGACGGGAGGTGGCACTGCACACAAAAGGCAAGTGCTGCCACCTCCACCTCCGTGAAAATGGGACAGGGCTGCACCCCTTGCTGGTGCCGTCGCCCACAAGGTAAATGATTAGCAGCCGCATCAGCGCAGCCACTCCTTCTTTCGCCCTCTGCCATGGAGCTGGGTGGGAAAAAGAAAGGGGAAGAAATAGAAGAAGGAACAAAGAAAAAAATATATTTAAAAAGTAAAGGGAAAAGTTTTTTAAGAAGTATTCAAAAAGTAAAAGAACAACACTGAAAAATGACAGAAATGTAAAATACACAAAGACACACACTGATGTAGTAAAGGAAAATGAGTGGTGGATGATTTAGAAAGGGGGGGATTGAAAAGATTAAGGGTGGATTGAAAGCTGAGTCCAGCACCATGCACAGGGACAGAGAAAACAAAATGTCTGTGCACATGCGAACCACGTGGTGCCATTCGTATGACATTGGCAATGCGAGAATGCAAATCACGCTCCCAAATGTGAAAAACGGAGTGAGAGCAGGTGTGCTGAGCAACTCTTCCAAGTTGCAGATTTCCGCAGAGCTCTCAGAGTTTTTTAACCAGTTAACAGAATTCCACTAACGGGACGCCTCAAGCTCAGCCCACCCCTAGTTAAAATGAGATCAGTAATATGTACACTTTGGGAAAGATCCTACTTTACCCCCAGCACCCTCAAGCGGTGCAAAACGTTACCAGCACAAGACTCACCTGAACAATTATTCTAATTCAGTCCCACACAGTTTGAGGGTGCACCCTGGTTCACAACAAAAGCGGTAATGAGTACATATAGGTACTTCTAACACTTCTAAATACCCTCATGGGCCTGGGGCCACATGGGTAAAACCAGTGTCAAGTGTAATACAATCTTGCCACGAATCAACATGTAGGACAGCACTGCCGTGCAGTGTTGTTATTCTCAGGCACTCACTCTCACTCACTCACTCAGGACCAATACCCAGGGCTACGACTATCAGGCAGGTTCAAATGGCATGCAATTGCACACACATGCACACACTTACTCACACACAGTACCCTAAAGCAGTTCACTGATATCTGGCAGGTCAGTAGATATTGTACATCGCAAATCCCCTGGCCCAAAACTCTCCTTCGTCCTTCAGCCAATCCCGACATCCCCACCCCCATGGGGTGGAGGTGAAGGAAACCTTTCCCTCTCAGAAACTAGGCCAATGCCAGCCAGAGTCACAATTATTCAGGGTTCTGGGGAAAAGGTGGGGAGGATAGTTAACCAGCAGTTTCAGGTAACCGTCGACACATGGAGGGTTGGCCACATCTTGGGAAGTTCAATTAAAGGTCACCCCACTGTGCTGCCAGGCACTTGCCTAGTTCTTCAAGGCAGAAGGGGGGGAGCACCACACCATGTAACCTACTTCCATTTGCTCTCAGAAGCATTCTGTAGACCACTCACTTACTCTCACCACCCAGGCCCATTCCATCAATACAACCTGGTAACAAGGAGATTTCCGGGCCAGGTAAGGAGGCTGAGGCCGACCCCCAATATTTGACCGCCAGGCAGCAGCCTATGTGGCCAGGAACCCACCGGCCGCATTTGGACATCCCCGCTGGGCTGTAACATTGCAGCCGGCTCCTAATGGAGCCTGCGGCAATGTGGCCGTGCAGCAGGTGCAGCAGCACCCGTCGTGCAATCCACTGCCCGTAATTTGGGCAGTGGATTGCACTATGGGGCTGGGCCTGGGGGTCTCTGCACTGACCATGCCAAGTGCATGGGCAGTGCAGGGGCCCCCAGGGGCACCCAAGGCCCCTTACCACCAGCCAACACCGCCATAGAAAGACTGGCGGTACGGGGAGTCGAAATCCCCAGGGCATCGCTGCAGGCATTGCTGCCCTGGCGGATTAAGACCGCCGGGACCACCATGGCGGTATTCCGCCGGTCCCGGTGGTATGACCGTGGCGCTTTTGCCACGGTCAAAATACGCAATGTAGTACTGCCAGCCTGTTGGCAGTACTACCGTCACATTTCCCCTGGCGGTCACCGACCGCCAGGGTTGAAATGAAGGCCTAATTCATTCCACTGCACCTCCCTGGAAATGAGGAACAACAAGGGTGCATGATGGTAGGAGTTGCAAAAGACAGTTCTTATAAGACACAGTGATTGATGAGTTAGAGATGAAGCAGGGGAGCCTTTTGGAAGGAAGGAAGAAAGGAGGAGATGACCCGCAGGACACACGTTGAACAAAGTCACACCCAGACAATCTAGGCACCCCGGAACATGAATTCATTCCACTGAGCCTGCTTGGAAATGAGGCACAATGTCCGTTGCGCAATCACTTGCGTCACGCCAAATGATTATGGTCACACACACAGGCACAAGTTCAGCTGTAGATTGCAGCACTGCTATGAGTACTCCCCCAACTCCGAGGGTCACAACCTGTGAATCGGACCCGATACATAATGAACATCCAGTCATCGTGTCACACAAGAGAAATGCGGCACGATCGATGAAGCTGGCCATGTGGGGTCCCCCAACCAGTGTATCTGCTCACCACCAATAAGGTGTTTATGCGTGCCGAGGCCCCACCATGCAGGGCCACACTCCTGGAATGCAGGCAGTTCCTTGAGTTCTCTGAACCAGGCAATTCTGTTTCCAGACACAATACTTGGTTCCACGCTCACAGCGCTGCTACGAGGTGGGATCCAGAAGATGATGTGGGTGTCACAGATAGATGGTGTAGGTCCCTTGTGGGAGGTCTTTGATGTCCCAAACACAACCACCAGTGTACACGGGGTAAGGCAACAAGCCCCTGGAGAGCCCACTTTGAGGTGCCAAACAGCAGCACACAGCCAGTGCAGGCCATCCACTATTCAGGAACAATATGCGAGTAAATTGGACCCGATACATAATGAACATCCAGTCATCGTGTCACACAAGAGAAATGCGGCACAATCGATGAAGCTGGCCATGTGGGGTCCCCAAACCAGTGTATTTGCTCACCACCTATAAGGTGCTTATGCGTGCCGAGGCCCCACCATGCAGGGCCACACTCCTGGAATGCAGGCAGTCCCTTGAGTTCTCTGAACCAGGCAATTCTGTTTCCAGGCACAATACTCGGTTCCACGCTCACAGCGCTGCTACAAGGTGGGATCCAGAAGATGATGTGGGTGTCACAGATAGCTGGTGTAGGTCCCTCGTGGGAGGTCTTTGATGTCCCAGACACAACCACCAGTGAACACGGGGCAAGCCAACAAGCCCCTGGAGAGCCCCCTTTAAGGGTGCCAAACAGCAGCACACAGCCAGTGCAGGCCATCCACTATTCAGGAACAATATGCGGTCCCTTCCAAAGGCAGTAATTCCTCCTTGTGCACAACAGATTGCTCAGGCAGTGTGCACCCTGCAGTCCAGTATCTCCGGTCCTGTATCCCCACTAGTGTACTGCTTCTTGCTGGGTGGCACCAGTAGTTATACTGTAGTGTGCCTTTCAAGTTGGGGAAGGTTCAGAGGGTTTCCATTTGAACCACAGATGTTTCCCCTAAATTTCAGTTCTGACTCCCATGGGGCCTTGGAATGCAGATCTTAATCTTTAGTGGGGCCATGATCTGGCTCTAAGAGGCCAAGTGTCAACACCTCTCCCTCCAATCTATCCAGCCAGGCCCTCAAATGGCAGAGGTCTACCTTTCCAGTTGCATAACCAAAGTTTTATAGCTGTCTCTGAGGAATGCACAGATGTGCTCCCCCTGCCTCCAGTGTAGACTAGAATTGAATTAGAAGGCACACACAGCTTTTTAGAGCATAGAAATGCCCACGTTCTAGAAGTGGTATTTCTAAGTGAATATATTGACAAAACCACCTTTACCATAGGAAGGGGTTTGTCAGGATGAATCCAATGAAAGGAAACATTATGAGGCTGCTTCACTGCAAACTACCACTGCAGCTAGGAGTAATGGTAACTTTCCCCAAGTTAACTCATGGGCAAAGCAGCTCTCATTGTAGTGAAAATACACATGGGTATTCTTTACTCCCTGAGCATACATGCCCTTGCACACTCACAAGCCTGCAATCGCAGTCTGGACACATATTTAAGAATACAATAGATGCAAGTGCACACCCTCCTACTATGACATCCTGGACACATGTATAAGAACACTGTAGGTGCAAGTGTACCCACACAGGCCTGCTATGACAGGCCGGACTCATGTTTAAGAACACCATAGATCCAAGCGCGCACATACAGGCCTGCTATGACAGACTCAGCACATATTTGAACCACCATGCGGCACGCACTCACACACTGATCAGAGGCACTTCCTAACATAGGAGGAAAGGTGTGTGAGCTTCCACACGGTACTTACAGTGGGTAAGTGCCCAGGGCTCTAAGGCCTCTTGACAGGGGATCAGCAAAACCTATGGGAAGAGCTGATACCTCGATAAGGAAAACCCTCAAGGGGGTTCTTCACTAGCAGGGCCTGGGACACCCATGTGCCCAGCCTTTTCTCTACCACCTTCTCAACCCTTCACGGGGTGCTCTGGGGGTAGTAAAGGGCCCACTCAGGATTGGCAATGGAAATAGAAGTGACAACCTGTCCACAAGCGCAACTGCGCTTTCACAGTCCTGTGTTGTAAGGATAGATACCTGCTTAACAGGCTATTCTAGTGGGTGGCACACTCAGTACAGTGTCCCACTAGCAGCCAGGCCATACCCACCCTAGGTATGTGGTGTACCTTTTTACAGGCACTCCTGGGTACAGCACCTGACCCAAATCATGTAAGCGTCCCTTGTTGGTATGTGTAGGAAGGGCGCAAGCAATTTCCCACTAGTACAGTGAAAAGTGCCCAGAGTCCTGAGGCCATGCAACGTGAGTCAGCAAAGCAAAAAAAAGGAGAAAAAAGCTAAATGTTTCAGGGAAATCCCTTAAGATGGGCCATGTCCATCAGCCATCAACTGGCAGGATGGGGGGGCAGAACTGGACACAGCCCCACTTCCAACTGAATGGGCTGTACTCTGCCTTCACACAAAGGACTTGTCAGCACAACATTATTTATACAGAAAACCGAAGTCAGGGCAGGCGTGGAAGGAAACTTTAAGGACTTCAAATTGAATTCTCTAGAAACCTCTCCCACTTCAAAGAAGACACCAGATATAAACAGTGGGCTCTCAGACCCAACACGTCTATATACTTCTGTACCTGTGGATGCTACAGAAGAAGGATTGCTGTCCTGCTTTGCTGCCAGAAAGACTGCCACTCTGCTCCCCTGCTACTCTGCTGCACTGCTGCCCTGCTTTCTGAGGAGGAAAACTAGACCTGTACCCCTCATCCCAGGCTGAAGTGACATGAAGGTTAGTTAGCTGGTTTCCTGCTTTGAGCAATAGGGACATAATAGGCTCCAGAGGTTCCCAGCGACTGTTCAGCTGACCTGCTGCTGGACCTGCGACTAGACCTACAATTGGACCTGCCTGAGCCCTCCTAGTATCTGCCTGAATGAGCTCCTGACCCTCAGGTTGTTCCCTCTGTTCCTGGACCCTAGTTGTGGCCTCTGCTGAGCTCTCCGGAAGCCTTGGGCTCTTCACAAATGCAAACTGGCCTTATTGCAACACAATCTTGCCACCCACAATAGCTGCTAACTTGAGATTCCGGTGATCCCAACTCTTCATTCCACAGTAACTGCCAACGACGCCCAGCAGCACAAGATCTGCACATCGTGGTACAGCACTGACAGTTCCTGGTGACTACCAACATGAAACTTCCCTAAAACCCATCCAGGGCGCCCAACAGGCCCCATTACAGCGATGCCCATCCGTGATACCCGGCGACACCGACGATAATCCACAGTGCTCTCCCTACTCCTTGTGGCCCAATCCAGTGCAAATGGAACCCTTCTGGGCTGGGCTTTAGAAAGTAATTCTTTCAGCAGGACTAACTTGGTTCTTGTATCAAGCTTGCACTTCATAGCGGTTAAACTGAACTTGTGACATTCATCCGGTCTTGCACAACCAGATAACTAAGAGGGGCACTTTGTGCTTTTAGGCACTTTACTTACCTGAAACATTTAAAATTGCCTATCTCCAGTTCCACTAATTGAATTTTCGTCATTATGGTGTCAGAAAACACCTTACATTTTGCTCTATTTGCCTAAATTAATGTAGGAGTTTTCTTGTATTGTGTTGTCACTTTATTACTGTTTGAAGTGCTGCTAATACTGATCACATTTCCTCTAAGTCTAGCCTGACTGCTTTTGTTCCAAGCCAAAGGTTAAGCACAGGATAATTTAGGGTTTTGTGAATTCACCCTTACAGAAACTGTGGTTGAATAGGGCTTCATCCTCCTCAACCATTAGTCCAATTTCCCACAAGTGGCTATAAGGATATCTAAATAACAGTCATGTACGAAAGGACATTATTGGAGGTATATTGCTAAAGAGCACAAGATATGCATTTGTATAGAAATATGAGTTTGCATCAAACTTTATGCATTGTATTTTAATTGCTGGCAAGTAAATAATATCAATAAGAGACCATGAATACTGTAGGGCAGCTACTTGCAAAGCCGTTCCTTGGACCGAGTTATGAAAACAAACCAAATGAAAAATGATTAGGACCTGAACGTCTGGACCTAAATCTAAAACAAGGTGCCCATTAAAGAATGTAAATTTCCAAAGTCTTGACACAAAAAAGTTATTGCCACACAGGCAGTACTTCTAAAAAATCTCCATTTTGCCTCCCTAATTTCTGTTTGGGGATGACATTCCTTGGGCAAAAAAAGAGAAACAAGCTGAAAGCATTTGCCAGGTAAAACAAAAAAGCATGCATATCTGAAATTCATACGGAAAAAAAGACGAGGAATTTTGGGAGGCACACTCATTGAAGCCTACACAGTGAAGAAAAACACAAAGAAGCAGTTGATAGGAAAAGATGAAATAACTGTATAAAATAATTGGTTCCATTAGTTTCTAGGATGAAGCCAACATGAATCTGAAAGTTCCTCAAATCCTGATATATTTAGAGGCCTTCTAGTGTTGATTGTTAGCATAGGCAGTGAAATAGAAGCACATATATAAGGGCTACAGTCTTCAAGGGCACCTCTAAAACCATACAAAATTAACTTCTTGAGTGTTTGTTAGAGATAAGAAGAATCTATATTGTCCAACTGTTGCTTGAAAGCCATAGTTTTGTTGTTATTCACACTGATGATATCATTCATGTGTTCACTAAAACACAGACTGTATTAATCTTTGGGTATATTGACAATGACAGTACAGTGGTGGAGAGATTCTACAATTTCCCACATTTAAGAGACTCTAGTGCAAAAACCATTGCTACATCTATACTCACTGAACTTGCATATTTCTAAAGCACCCTTAAAAAAATGAAACTAAGTGCACAAAGCTATGATGGGGATTTAGTTATTAATAGAAGTTTTAGTAGAGTACAAAAACATTGAGATGTGTACTGAAATCTATGTCCCTGTAGGCTGTGCACATGTGTGTGGGCACAGCCTTGCTTGTTACAGTGCCCAGACTCTTGGTGGGAGTGTGCTCGCTTCTCCCAGAACCTAAAGACAAAAGGAACATAAAAACTTAGCGGAATATTTATACTCCGTCTGCGCCAAATGTGCGTCAAATGTTTTGACACACATTCGCAGCAAACCTTGCCCCATATTTAAACTTTTACGCCCGAGCCCGCTGATAACAAAATCCCGCTGTGTACGTCATTTTCTGGATGCGGGAAACCACCTTGCGTTAATCATATGCAAGGTAGGCGTTCCCGTCCAAAAAATGACTGGGTCAGGGCAGGCGTTAAAATGGGGCAAACACACCTGTATTTAATCAGAACACACAGAAGCAACAGCAGAGCAGCAAAAGGGAGACATGGAGGTGCTTCTCATCCAGCGTGACACAGCAACAACAACAGCATCTACCACAACACCAGCAGGGACCCCAAAGACAATGCAGAAGGCAGGAGAGGATATTCCGCACCAGGACAACCCTTCATGGCCTCAGGGAACATGACATCATCCAGAGGTACAGGTTGAACTGGCAAGCCATTCAGTAGCTGCTGCACAACATTGAGCCACAGTTGGCACCCAGCTTGCTGACACCCCGCACCATCCCAACAGAGACCAAGCTGCTACCTGTACTACACATGTTGGCAAGTGGCTCCTTTCAAACCACTGGTGCCCTGGTTGCTGGGATATCACAGCCATCATTCTCCGCCTTCCTGCCCAAGGTACTGGATGCCATCATCACACTCACACCTGCCACATCTGCTTCTCAAACACACAGCAGAAGCAGCAGGAGACAAAACAGGGGTTTTACCTCATTAATGGATTCCCACACGTCCTTGGTGCCATTGACTGCACACATGTACGCCTTGTGCCACTGCTGCAACTGAACACCTATACCGCAACAGGAAGCACACACATTCCATCAATGTGCAGGCCATTGTGGATCACCAAGGATTGATCACCAGCATAGTGGCAGAGTAACCTGGGAGTGTCCATGACTCATTCATCTTCCGTCACTGTACCATCAATCAACACATCCAGGATGAATGATATGGCAATGGACTACTTGTTGGTAAGTACAGAAACCTGCTTATATATATACTGCACAGCAACTCTCTGGGACAAACAACACATACACCATGACAGCAACATGTGAACAGGAACACACTGAGGTCGTGACACCGCTAGGCATGTTTGATAGGTCTGCAGTGAACCTGTCACACATGTGAAATTAGTGTACAGTCAAATGTTAAGACATCAATGATCACAACGTATGGAGAGGTTTGGCTAATTGTCACCTTGCAAAATGTAAGCGTCTCACTGATGTTTATTTTAATCCATTGCATATGTCTAAAGGTATGGGATGTCCAGGGTACATAGATGCAAACGTGTTACCACCACTGTCAAATTGAATCTGTGTATGGAACTATCATCTCATCCCCAGTGAAGACACAGGAACACCTGTATCACAAGTCACAATGCTAGGGAGTACACACTGTACTGCAACTCCCAAAACATACTGCTGACAACCAGTCAGCAGGCAAACACTTGTTCAGCCAAGGAAACAACCCAATCCTGATGGTACATCCTAGAAGCCTAGGAATCAACACAATAACACGAAAGAGTCACAGACAACACAAGACAACTACTGCCATGCAAGGTGATATTCATGGGGCAAGCTACATCAACATGATCTCAATCATTTTCTCTTTCAGCTGATCAGGGGTATGGCATCCAGCCATGGATTATGACACCATTTGACAACCCAAGCACTGCAGCAGAGTGTGCCTACAATGAGGCACATAGGAGGACACGCACCATAGTCAAGAGGACCTTTGGCATCCTCAAGTCGAGATTCAGGTGCCCTGCCATCACTGGTGGCAGCCTCCTATACTCACCAGAAATGGTCTGCAAGATCATTTTAACATGTGCCATCCTGCACAACATTTGTGTACGAAGGAACATTACCCTATTAGAACCAGAGCCACAAATGCCTGAAGAGGAGGAAGAGGAGGATGCTGGCCTGCAACATGAGGGGGACCAACAAAACACAGCTGCTGGATTGCGTAGGCGCCAACATAATGTGAACAATTTCTTTTGAAACAACTCACCATCACCACTGTATCAACATATGTAAATAAACACCTATAATAATCACCATATCATGGTCTGGTTAATCATTTTTGCTCACCTTTATCTCTAACTATCAGAATAAGAGTGTAGCCTTATGGAGCATTGCTGACATACCGTTCAGGACACAGAAATTTCCAAAGCAATTGTGATGTGTATTATACAACAGTCACATTCACACACACTGTAAATGACATATCCTGTACATTTCACAATTGAAGGCCAATAACAGTGGACCACACCTATTTCACACATACATGTTGGCAACATGGTTCATCACAACATATGGCACACAAGTAAGACACCATCAGTCAATAAGGGAAAAAAGCCTCATACATGAGTCACTGGATGTGCTATTGCATTGGTAACAGGAATGTATGACCAGACCCTTGACAGCAGTAAGTCGTACAGCACCTATCTTTGCAAGGACCATCTGTGACTAGAATTCCATATAAGCAGAACATAGACAGCACAAGTGCCACACCTATGACAAGCATTGCACACATGACATTCCATGTACATGTCAGCCCATGTCCTAAGTCCTGACACCCCCATGCTCCTGGTCTCACCCCACCTGTCTTAAGAGGTCCCTGGAATGGTAATATGTGTACCCAGATATTCCCTCCTCTACACACACACAGACTAACAATAGTAATCCAGTGTGCTTCACCCTTTCGTATGGTATGCCATAGTCATAGCACATCTGTCTGCATGGACATCAGGTTAAATAATGCACTGGCTTGTAGTCTCTAAGCCCTGTTCTCACCTGTAGTTTGCTTCCCACGTGAAAGGTACTGTTGGCCATTTGAACTCAAATCTCACCTACAGGACTTGTGAGAAACTGATGCAGCACACACCTGTGAGCACCTCCATGCAGACCACCCATTTGAACATGCACTGCCCTTGCAGATGCTTGGAACAGCATAGAAGCTGCCATTTTGTAGATTACACTATTATGCATTGCTAGAAAAATAAGCTGTGTAACACAGCCCTTGGGTTTATGTGTCACCTTCCAAAACACAAGACAAACACAGTTTTCCATGTCAACTGTCTTGTTCTTCCTCCGGCCAGTCTTAGTCAGACCACTGAGTATGTATCTTGTGAAATTGCTGGATCCTGATTGACCCTGCATCCTGTCAGCCTGACTGGCACCTGTCTGTGCGTTACCCTAAAGGTTCCTTGTGGTTACATATGTATCATACTTGCTTTCCCAACCCTCACATTCCTCCGGGGGTATTATGTCAGGTGGTTCATCAATGCATACTCAAATAAGTTACTTAGCATAATCTGCTTATTTATCGTACCATAATTGGGAACTTGTCTCCAATACCCAAATCATGGCCTATCCCTTGTCTGGGTCTCATGTATGCATGAGCGACAAAGTGTGACAGCGTACCATAGCCTTATGCAGGGATTGGGTATGGTGCCTCCAGCAAAACCAGCAAAGTCAGATAATGTGCATGAAAAGTCCACACATGTTAGGACCCTGACAGTTCACACGCTGAATCACATTGCTCACAACATATTGATGGGCTGTGCGTGCTGAATAGCTGCAAGATTAATCAACACAGAGGCTATGATGTTCCCATATGCAGTGGGAACTTTACAGGCCAACCTGTGTACAAATGTTGTAATGACACCTGCCGGAACATGACTCCTGAGATATGATCTCACTCAGCACAACAAGGTTGACCTGTTGACAGTCTCATAATACGTCTGCAGTGACAGGGTGGGACCATCCCCATGTAGGGTCTTATGTCCTCATTGGCTTTACTTCCATTGATCTCCGAAGGATACTCAGTAGATACAGGAATAGCTGCCACTGACTCATGATGAGACCTGGACGTAACTGTGACAACATAGACCCCTAAAAATATCCAGGATCAACATTGGACCACACACATGAACCAGAAACCTCTGTGCAATTGATCACTGGAAATATGTGGCCACATGCTGCTTGGTCTGCTGGTCCACCACTGGCACAGGAGAGTTGTGGCTCAGTCATATGACCACAACTGTGGCGTGATATTACATTTGTGGTTCACCTTTGGCTTTCCGTGTCAATAACATGGTACCCACGTACTCTGTACATCTGCCTGACTCACGGTGGGTTCACCAACAAGTGCCTAGGAAGCAGTATCCAAATTTCCAGGACATGTGATGGCCAAGTGTTGGACCATTGACATGAACAAGCGTCTGCCATCTACCCGGTGCATGCTTTGTCATTTGTGGTGTTTACGTTACCCAAAAACTAGGAAGTGCACACAACAGATGTTGCTACATGTCCTCTCTCATTTCCACACTGACTTGCATCTGAGGGTTGGACACATTGACTTCACATTCATACAAGCATATTTGCAATGATGCATCTTGTGATGCACACACAGTGGGTCAACAACTACATTAGTAGCCTATGCACACACATTGAGCCATAGGCATTGAGGTATTGTACTTATGTGGGTCACCTTGCTATATTCTCCTGATGCCAAACATGCCCAATTTGTGCATTACAGATATGTAGGCCACACGTTTGGCCATCTATTGCGTCAGTCAAGAGTGAAAATCCTGTAAATGAAGTATCGGATCATGGTCCGCAGTAGTCTGATGTCTCACATGTGCCCATACACCGTCATTACCAAAGTGGGTGTAATCAGCCTATCTCAGTTTTGTCCCAAATTTAATATAACATTAAAATGGTAAAATGACCCAAACTAAGATAATGCCTGAAATTTTGACGCATACGTGTCAAAAAATGACGCTTCTGCCCGAAAAACGACGCATAATGCCCTGAAAAAACCATTGCCCCTGAGCTGTATCTTCCATACTGTACCCCAGAAAATTGGTTAAGTGTAAAAATATTTCCAAACATATGGATGCAGGATCATTTCTACTCCTGTGCGTCGGAAAAATTGACGCGCAGACTGTATGCGTCATTTTTTTTTCATGCATAATGATAAAAACGGCCGCCATTTTAGGCAGGAAGTGATGTAATAGGATATCCTGTTTACAGATTATGTACAGTGGGTGTACTTTAACTTTCACTTTGCAGTCTGTGATACTTCTTGACTGTGTGGCTGTGTTGAGAGTGTTGTCTGGTCAAATTGTGCTTTTGTCTCCTGTGTGGTCTATTTATTGTCTTTTTGTGAATAAAAACTTGTTGTTGTATCCTGTCTGAGTGTTTTTTGTGTACAATTCTGTTGTAAAGTATTGTCTTTGTTTTTTTGGGAGTCTTTTGTGGGTAGTGTTAGTTTGGGTATAGTTGGGCTGTGTTAGTTGTTTAGTTTAAGTTTTTCCTATTCTACTTTCCCCCTATTCTCCTTTGTTCCCCTTTATCCCCTATTTATCTTTTGCTGCTAAGATGTTGGGTAGGCCTCGTCTTGTCAAGATGGGTGAGGAGGAGCTGGGTGGTTTTATATGTCTGGTGTGCCATTTCCTACTCCTTCTGATTGGGGCAGGTGGGCGGGTGATACAGGGGTATCACACTGAGGCACGGGGGCTCCGGTGGGCAACAGTCTTGCATCACCTGCAACGGATTTATCGGACACCAAGGAATGACAACCAGCTGAAGCACCGCTGGGCTGACCTTATCTCCAGGGAGCAAGATCTGCTGGACCACCTGGGGATTGTGATTGGTGGCCCTGTTGGTGAGTACAAACCATGTTAATGTGCACGTTTAAATGCTCTGTAGTGACATCAGCTATTTTTTACAATATCTGCCGGAAATGTTGTTGAGTGTGTGGAATGCTTCTGAAACATACAGGGTCATATATCTACTTTGTTAAGGACCACAATTGCTAGCCGTTAGGAAGCAAGAGCTCTGCAAACTTACTGAATACTTTTGCATAATGTAAGTTAGTGTCAAACAGCAACACAAATCAGGAGCCAATCATGTATATAGGTCACATTTGCCTGTGAGGTATAGAAATTTCCAAATAATTACCAACATTTTTTGACGCAACAGTTGGACTGACTTTTGAAACACTACATGAGACTGAAAATGAGTGCAGGCTGCATGTCAATTGATGATAGCTATGTGGCCCAAACATATGTCCCATGTGTGTCTGGCGAGTGTGTAAGGAAACCGATCACGGAAATTCCCAAAATCTTAGGGATTATTGTGCCCCTCCTTTATTTCGGATACATGTCAGATCTGGATTTGGACACATAGGGAACAAGTTCTAGCTGCGCTCAGCTAACATCTTAGACTGGTATTTGGAGTTTGTTGTTCCACCTTTCGTTTAGGGACGGCTGGCCAAAGGTATGGACATGGGTTCATATCTCTATGGTTGGTGCAACTCATCATAGCTGGGCCACATCAAATGAAGAATGTACATTGTACCTGTGGTTCATTAATTTGTCATGGTCACAATGGCTGGTTGACTTGTAATGCAGTCCTCACGGAAAGTGGCTTTGGATGTCTCTCTTGGAAACACATAATGAGGAGAACACACTCCATTATTATGTCTGCTCACTAATGAAGGAGCATGTTTGCCACCACATGATAGTTAGGGCCACTGCATGTGTGCAGATATGTGTGAAACACTCACTGGAGACCCATGGAATGTACATGTTAGCTGTGCTATATCGGATGCAGTATCATCATGTCTGAATGGCTTTACTTACTTATGTAATCTTACACATATTATTTGTCTTTGGAATTGTTGTACAGTGCACTGACATTGAGCACATTTCTCCCTTCCATGCCTTACAGGTGGACCGGCACCCTACACTGTTGGCGAGGTGGCTAGATTCGAGGACCCAGACAACTCCAGTAAGTGTTGATATGTCTGTTATGTGTTGTGTTTGCTGGTGATGTGTGATGGACTCCTGGGTGTTGGACACATAGCAAGGTGTGATGCGCTGGCCAATCTTTTGTTTTGTTCCATGAGTGGAATTTCATTTTATCACCATCTTTGAGTTGGCCAATCCTTATTCTATTGTCTCATTTAGGGATTCTAGGTCAGTCCTGTAGGCCCCGTAATGTGAATAGGGATGAGTCATGTGGATAACACTTGAATCAGAAAGAGTCACACTGGACCTAATTTGTGATTTAGTCAGCCAGTCAGACCCAAATTCTCCCAGAATGGGGCTGCAAATTGGTTAACCACAGACTTCTGCTTCTCAATTCACTAATGTACTGATTAAACTGTAGGTTGAACTTCCTAGCAGCATGTAGCTCCACATGTAGTGCTACGAGTATGTGACACTTGAGTGCGATGGCCTAGGTGTGCATGCAACTCATGGCCAGGGGTGTTCTTGCATTTCTGTGTTTGTTGTAAGTCTTGTAAGTCATGGCTTACTGGTAGTAAATGATGTGGACAAAGGTCTGCATTTCCAAACATGTGTGGCGCTGGGATTGGTCAAGGGTTTGCTGTCTCATATTTGGAGATACTCTTTACCTGTGGTGTGTATTTTGAGCCGAACATATCCAGCTTTCCTAAGCTTCCTGGGTGTCCTTGTTGTTTGAAATTGTTAGTTGTTAGACCACCCCCCACACCCTCAAACACAGTCATGGGTTTGTGAATAGTGTACCTAGGACTGATGATACAAGTTTGGTAGACAGACATGCAAATCAGTGAATCTTTTGTCTGAACCTAGTATACACACTCATGTTTAGCACATGAGTACTATACTAGCAAGTCCATTTACAACTTGCAGATCATGTGGTCCTAGATTTCCATCCCATACAATGACATTTGTAGCCCTGGCATTGGCGGAGGATGTGCAGCATGATTGTTAGCTGACAACTGGCAGAACATAGATGCCAATATCATGCCAGTTGTTACCCATCTTGTAGGGTTTGGATGTGCTATGTGTGATACGACCTTTGTAGGCTGGCTTGCCATGTACTTCCTCAGGGACAATCAATGATCTGTATGATGATATGAGCTGTTACAAGTACAATTGATTTATTGTCATATTTACTTCTTGTGCCATTTCTCACAATGCAGTTCCTAATGTAAGATTTTCTATTTGTCTTCACAGCTGCAAATATGACACCCAGCAAGGTCAGGGAGTTTCAACGGCGGGCAATGAGGTATCAGCACATACTTCAAGTAGAGTCTGGGTACCGAAAAATGGCCCGCAGATACCGGCACGAACGGGCGTCCGTAGCCTGGAGGGCATTTCCCCAAGGCGGCCCTTCTTTGATCACCACAGCCACCACCAGCACCACCACCACTACCACCCAGGTGTCACCACCAGCAGCTGGGACCGTTACAGCAACATCCTCAGCAAGTGTTCCAGGCCCAATCACAGCCCACAGCCATGGACACTACACGGCCTCACACTTCCTCGGCTGGCACCCAGACACCCCAGCTGCATCCATTGACCCTGCTGCTTTTGGACATATGCAGCGAAAACTGGACCGTGTCCTGCGGAAGATGAGTCGACTGCGGCAGGAGGTGTGACATGTCAACCGGCGGGTGCGGTCAACCAAGAGGACCCTCCAGAGGGCCAACCTGTAGCAATTTTGACGGACATGATTCCCTCCCCTCCCTCCTCTTTCCTGATTCTTATACTTTGTGGGTTTAGGGGGCTTAGGGTTAGGTTAGTATAGGATGTTAGTTTAGTTAGTGTTAGTGGGTGGGGGGTCCTGAATATTTCTACTGTTTCTTTTTGAGTGTGTGGATGGGTGGGTGGGGAGCAATGTTGGGGTTCTTGTGTGTTTAATTTTTTTTTTTTTAAATTGAAACAAAAAAAAAATATATATATATATATTTGTTTAGTATAGGATAGTATGTGTTTAGGTTAGTATCTGTTGTCCTCCATGTGTCCCGTCTCATAAGGGGGTGGGTGGTTGATGTTTAGAACGTTTCGTTAAATGTGATAAGTAATTTTAGCTTAGGTTAGTTAGGGACAGTTAGGGTAATGAGTAGTTAGAGTAGATTAGGGTAGATAAGGCTTTTCCCCAGGTTTAACACTTCTGTTTTTACTGTTTAATAAATATGTAGTAAACCCTTTACAGTATGTGTGACATGCTTGTAGATCAGGGCCTTGGCAAGAGTGTACAGTTTTTCTTTTGTATTACGTTTTGTGTCCTATGCTGCTAACAAATCCCAACTGAGCTGTAACATTGGCAGCTACCCCAAAGCTACCTTGCAAAGATTCGGCCATTCATTGCAACCACCAATCACAGTTACTATGGATCCCAACGTGTTTTTTCATAATGTATGTTTTCAATGTCACATACAGTGCTTCCAGATTTATGATTGGGGACACTGTGTTATGTCTGACTGCAGTCTGATGTCCAAGGAAACCCTTAGAAGGTGAGTGGTAGTAAGCTCTCTTGTAGTATAGTGTACATAACTCACATAGATCATTTGTTACACTGTTCAGCATGATTACTTATTTGTATGTAAACTCATACACCTCCATTCATGCAGTTCGGTGACAGTTCGCTTATATTTGTGGGCAATGTTACTTATGTTAGTTTTGCATTGAAACAACATTTTGAAGGCACTATTTTATGGTTTAGTTATCCCTTGAGGAAGCATTATTCTGTCCAACACAGCTTTATGGTGTATAGTTTCTCTTTTCCTCATATATTACCCTCAGGAAGGGCAGAGTATGGTAGAATCCAGGCCACTGTGCATAGTTATCAGCCTACATTATTTCAGGACAGTTGTATTGACAAGCTATGATATTTGACAGGAGGCAAAATTCAGTGGTCTACTGCACGGTTGATGTGTCACATTACACCGAGACAAAGTGGTTGTGTAAGTGCTATTTATTTAAAAGTGCTGTAGTGCTATATGTACATTGTCCATGATTGTGAGTCCATTATAGTGACATCTTCCATTTTGATCCTACACAAGTGCAAAAGGACATTTCATTGGACATGCTGGGGTGAAGTGTCAGACAGTGCAGAGGGACAGGATTTTCCAATGAGTTAGTGAGAGACAATCACAGGGCAGGCTGACAAGATAGACAGTGGTTTACAGAACAGTGCTTGAGTACAGTTGTTGCAAGACTGGTATGTTACGAAGCGCAGGACCTTGGTAATAGGTGGTCCCGTGGCAGGGACTAGTGCTTCTGGGTACTTTTACTTGTGAAGGTGATCTTTTCCTGGTCCTCAACTTCTGGTGTGTGTGTTGCCTCCTCTGCCCTTGGTGGTGGTGGTTGTGAAGGGGCAACACACACCTCAGTGTGTCTAGACGTTGTCAGACATCCCGCTAGCTGCTACCTGTTGGGGTCTTTAGGGCAGTACTGCTGCAAGGAGGATCTGCTGGTTCTTAAGAATAGCAGCCACATCACGATGGTAGGCAGCCAGGTCGGCCTTGAGGGGGTCATGATTGCATTCGTGCATGCAGTGGAAGGTTTTGGGTGCGAGGTGTTGTGGCATCTCCCTTACTGCAGTGGTGAATTCATTTACAGTTTGTTGTAGTCCTTCTAGGATGGATGTTAGTGCTTGCATGGCTGCTGCCTGATCTGCAGATGACATCATGCACGAACACATCCCCTCAAGGCTGGCTGCCATTTTTTGTATCCCCACCCACACCTCCTTGGCCAGCTCCTGCTGTACTCCCACTACAGTTCTCTCAAAGATGGTGCCTGTGTTGTCTGAGTCCTCAGCTGTATTGGACCTGGCATGTTGTACAATTGGGGTTGAGGGTGGGTCCTCTGTGATGGCTGCTTGTTCTGTGCTCCTCCTTGTGACTGAAGGTGGGGTCTGGAGGGTTCCAAGGACATCTTGGAGGGCCTGCTGACTGATGTTTGTCAGCTCGTCATCCATGTCATCAGGGTAGTCCTGGACAGGCATATCCACAGGAGATCCATCGTCCTCTGCAATGAAATAGGGTACAATTAGTGTGTCTGTGTTGTGGCATTTGTGATGTGACATGCCTGCCTTGTGATGATTTCACATTGTGATATTGGTTCATGTTCATTGATCTAGACTTTCAGATGGGCATTCTCCCAGGCCTATGCCCCACCTGCATGTCACATGTATTGTGGTCAGTTAGTAGACTTTTCAGCATCACATAATCTAGGTGTTGGTTTTGGCCAAATATGAATTGCCATCTTCTTGTCCTACTCAACCCTCCCCCTACTTCCATTCTCATGGTGAGACCTTTCACTGGCTGTGGGTGCTCTGATGGCACTAGCAGCACACTTAACAATCTGGACCTGCCCCAGTGACTGATCTTTCACATCCACTTATATGTAGTTGAAATGTAGCGTATACTATGCATTGCATTGTTATGGCATGATATGGATGTCAGCATTGGTAATGTGTACAGCTGATGTTGGGGAATGTGTGGTACATTGGATTGCCCTGATTGTTGTAGCAGTGTCCTATTCCCTCCTCTGACTGTGCAGGTGTATTTCAGTGACCAGTTACATGTGTCTTCCCCCTTAATGCTGTTGTCTGAGCAGTATGACATTTGGGATGTTGCATTGTGACCCAGGCACAGGATGGACCCTGATACATGCAGCATGGGTGTGACATTAGTGCTGTGTGACTCCTAATGTTGATGACATTGGATGATGTTTGCGGCAACTATGGGCATTCACATTTGACAGGACTGGAACATTTGTCTTGTTTCAGGGGATTGTTAACGTTGTCATCCTAAACCCTCTAATTTAGGTGTGTGTGATCCATGGGGACGTTACTGCCATTGGCTACTTGATCAGCACACACAGCGGAGGTGGTAGTGGCAACTGTTGTCAATGTTACATTCCAGTTGTCGGTACAGCTAGAGGTTGTTAATTGGGCCCTAGTTAATGTAGAGGGTATAGTGGCTGACTTGTGATTGGATGTCAGTTTGACGTTGTGCCCTTCCCTCCTGTCGTGGCTTTACCTTTGCAACATCGTTGGCATGGCATCATACCCCCATGGAAATGTTGTTGGTGTTGTGTTATGGTGTGCCCCAGCTTTTCTCTGTACGGGCCATGCCCCCGTGCCGTACCCCTTTACCCATGCCACTCCATGGATATCATGACTTACATACATTGTGTAGTAGGTATTCGCCCCCCGGGCTGCAGTTAACATTAGTGCATTTTAATTCCCCATGTGACTTACCCTGCATGTGCGTTGTCTCCTGGTAGTCTGCGCTGTCCTGTCCCTGAATCCCTGTGACGATCGCCTCAGGGATGACGGCTGCGACCATCATCTCCATGTGGTCCAGGGGCTTCTGGTGTGCTGGACTCCCACCTCCAGTTTGCAGTGGTGCCTTCCTGTTCCTGGACATCTTTTCCTTGGTCCTGCTGTTGCAGTCATGCCAGCGTTTCTTGCACTCAATGACTGTTCTGCGTACTTCTGCCACACTGTTAATCTTGTCAACAATTTGTTGCCATATTGCCTCTCTCCTACTGATTGGCAACTTTGAGGTGACAAACAGTTGGTGCTAGTGTTCGGTCACCTCTTTTACCAGAATTTCCTGCTCCTCTGCTCTGAAGCAACACTTTCTTTTCTTCTTCTCCCTGTCCTGGTTCTTGTGTGGGTCCTCTTGGCTGGTTCCTGGTCTGTTGTCATCTTCCTGGTGTCTGTACAGGCATCTGGAATCCATTTTGGCTCTCCTCTGCTGAAATGGCTGTGTTGGTGGGGAATTTTGATGATATAGCATCAAAAAACGCCGCATATCCGGTTTGCGGTGTCGTAAATTGTCTCACAGTCATTTCCGCCGCAGTAACGTCGTTTTCCTTTACGATGTGACGCTGCGGTGTGCGTAAAAAAAAATGACTTACACCTGTGGTTTGCACCGCCGTGCGTCAAAGTATAAATTTGACACCCGCACAGCGCACAGAAATGGTGTTAGCCGGCGGTTATATTTTTGACGCAAAACTACGACGGCGCAGTTTTGCATCAAAAACTATAAATATGGTCCTTATTTTTTTATTGTTCCTAGGTGGTGCACCAGGAGGCCCAGAAAATCCATCTAAGAGAAAGGGTCTGCTTCTTTGGTTTGAAATCGGAGTGTTTCAAGAGGATGCAGCAGACGACATTAAATAAACGTATGTATCACTGTCTTTCACACCTCATTGAGGTGCTGAACATGTGGCATTTCTGGCAGAGCTGCTGACTTTAGAACTGGGAAAAGAGGTTCCTTTCTCCATGCTGAGGTAAAACTCTCCAATAACTTCCAGTTGAATATGGTATGTATATCTACAAAAAACATGAAACTTTCAGCTTAACGAATGGCCAAATACTTCTTAATTGATCCTCCTTTTTGTTCATCTTCACAAATAAGGCCACCTTCAAATAGGTGAGCATTGGCTTGGCAATATGCAAAACATCTCTTGTGTTTGATGTTATCAGCCTATAAAGTTGTTCCATCTATAGTTCGAATCTAGACCACATGTAGGGTACACATTCCTTGTGGTTCACTAAAAGCAGTGTTTTTATAAGGGAGTGTGGGGGACAGGAAAATGTCATAGTTCAGGTTTAAAACTTCACTTTTCCATAATAAATTGCACTGACTTTGATGTACTAAGGTCAGGTCAACTGGAATTATGTAGCAATAGAGCATTATTCTACAGGGTTGATTTTATTATGTGGCAAAACAAGGCACATAATAAAGCACATTTTTTATAGTATTACTTTGGTTTTGTCATTTTTACATATGGTAATTCTGTCTGTGCAAAGATTTCATCTCATTACTACAAGTGTTAACAACCAAATGCAGAAATAAGAAACTGAAAGATGACCAGTTAACCTGTGCGAAAGGACTTCCTTTGCATGCGAACACGTTGCCACCTTTTTAGTAACTTTTGATCAGTTTGAGCTAGAAACATTTTTTTGTTAAACTCTGCAGATTATCTGGCAGATGATGGATTATGTGGCAAATGTGGCATGTCCAAAGTTGTGTGAAAAAATCTGCAGCTGCAGAGTCACGTAATTCCAGTGGCCCAGACTAAGGTGAAATTCTTCCACATTTTATTTTTTGAGTTTTTAAGACATCTTACAATACTCTAACATGACTTCTGCTGCATGATTGACATGCAAATTATTTTTGAGGCTCAGAATGTGCTCTCAAGAGCCAGAGCCAACCCTTGTTTCAGGTGTCCCTGTTACATTGTTGGCTAGCCTATCTCCTCCTTGCATTATAGTCAGGGCCACTGGAAATAAGAGGCTGGAAAGGACCAAATTATGGGTCAGGGTTGAACTATGCTGCAAGAAAAGACTAATTATGCAGCATAATGCGCCCCTTTTTGTGATAGTACTTTATTATGTTGCCATTTTCACACATGCAAACACTGTCTGGGCAAATGTCTAACCTCATTAGTACCAATTTCACACCCAAATACAACAATTAATAACTGAAAGGTGACCATTCAACCTTTGCAAAAGGTTTTCCACTTTGCAGCAATACAGGTAGTCATGGTTGTAGTAACTTTTGATCCATTCATGCTAGAATGTTTTTTAAATATGCAGATTATAAGAAGATAATTGATTATGTGACACATGTGGCGATTCCATAGTTATGCAGAAAAGATCATGGGCACAAAATTGCCGAATTATAGTGGCCTGGACCTCAGTCCAAGGGTGGGAGAGCTTTGCACTCTCACAGATAGGATAGTATAGAGGTTGTAGTGGCCATTAAAAACCTATTTCTACAGAAGGTTAACATCAAACTTAAGGGAAACTGTGCTCTGTCCTAGGGGTCATCCCATCAGTCCACGTCAAGCGATCTCAAGATGGGTTAGGTCGGATTATGTTGTTGTCTAATGAACGCCCACATGAAGGAAGGGAGGGGATCCAAGGGTAGTGGGGTTTGTTAAGAGGCATAAATCCAGACTCACCCACCCCAGACATTCCACGCAAGTCAACAATCAGGAGCGCTAAGTCCTACAAACCCTAATAGCAAAGTCTTCTTATGAGGTTTCCCTTGTTTCCCTGGAGAGCTGGACCAGAGCACTCATCTCACTCCCTGAGTCTTCTCCTTGATGTTCACTGGCCTCCAGCATCTCTGGCCACAGTCCCACCAGTGGCCATCAGCTTACTCCTTGAGCATCCTCCCTCTCGTCTCTATTCAGTGTCTGGCCAGAGCCAGATCAATAAATGTAATGTCCACCCTCTTGGGCCTTGGTCTAGGGAACAGCCCCAGAAAGCAGGTTTCTGCTGTGCATAGCAGTGGAAGATCCATAAGAGCGCTAATCACTAGCTCCCAGAATCGGTAAACTTCCTAGCAGCCTGTCATGTGACCAAAGTCTATATCCGGGGATGAGCACTTTGGGCTTGGTATAGGATCACCCCCATAAATAGCTTGTATTTTGTGAGGGGTCAAGTAAGTTGTGTGTGTGTTGTTGAATTGGACTTATTTTAGCGTAGTGTTCCTGGAGATTCAGCATGAGTAGGCCACCACCTTTCTCCAATCTGGGTCAGATAGTTCCCGCCCTAACAGTGCCTCCCTTCTTCCTCTGATTGCCATCAATGGTTTCCTGACCATTCCCAATAGTGCCTGGTAGAGCCATTTCACCAAGTGGCAAGCCATCCCCAATGACAGCGAACTCTGAAGCACCTGATGTGTCTCTGGTTCTCAGCTACAGTCTGGCCATAGATCTCCAAACGTCCATACCAGTGCTTGGTAGGTCATAAATTGGCCCTGGGGTAAGTCAGACTGGTCTATCAGGTCATCTAATGGTCTAAGCATCCTAGTTGGTAGCAGTCCCCCACTGTCACCAAGCCCGCCCCCAGGCTACCATCTGTTGTTGAGTGAAAAAAGTGAGTGGATCCCCATGTGAGAGCCCCACGACGGGGAGATCCAGTGCATTAAGGGGCATCGCAGTGGACCAACTGAAACACCACTGCCAGCACCTCAGAGCCACCCCTAGAAATACCACCGGCTGGTGAAGCATCACCGCCGTGTTGAGTAGTTTTGCTAGTAGTGAGCCTTATTCTCTCACTGTCAATGTGTAGCCCATTTCTTCCAGTTGAGCTACATCCAATCACTGGGTAACCCACTCCATTTGCACCACCAGGTGACATTATTTAAAATCTGGGGCATCCAATCCCACCTCGTCTGGTGGATGCTGGAGAATCTCAAGAGAGACTCTACTGCATCCTCCGTCCCAGATTAATTCCCAGAGGAGTGAGTCTAATTGTCTACAACAGGTGGATAGGATTTTGACCGGGATGTTGATAAGAACATATAGTTGTCTTGGCAACATTATCAATTAGGATAGGGAGATACATGCCATAACCGGAAGTTTCAAGGATCTCCAGAACCATACACATGATCTGAGCGACCTGAGAGCAATGCCTAGATTTCCATGCCTAGATTACCATCCTGCAGGTCTACCAGAGAGCGAAATGCTTAACTGCCAAAGTATCTAAAGGACACCAGTGACCAAACCAGTCCCTGGGAGAGAGTCAGAGGCTGTATGGCTCCAGCCGTAATGGGGAAGAACTATGTTTCAGCTGCATTTATATGAAAGCAAGAGTGAGTAGCAAAATCCCTCAATGAGGACATTGGTGGTCATAATGACATTGGCGGTAATACTGCCAACAGGTTTGCAGTAATTACCGCCAAATTATGACCTTGGCGGTGATCACTCCCATAGACAACCAATGTACCACAGCAACTGCCAGGGCATTAACACCACTGACCACGGCAGTAGCCATCAACAGCCAGGTGGAAAACAAGGTACCGTCCACCATATTATGACACAGCAAACCAGCGCCATCAAAAGCC
Source organism: Pleurodeles waltl (assembly GCF_031143425.1). Classification (NCBI taxonomy): domain Eukaryota; kingdom Metazoa; phylum Chordata; class Amphibia; order Caudata; family Salamandridae; genus Pleurodeles; species Pleurodeles waltl. The sequence continues at coordinate 858,989,195 of NC_090448.1, read as the reverse complement.
TGGTGGAAACAGAACACAGAAAACAAAAGACTCACCAAGTACACAGAGGACTCCGCTGCCGCCATGGAACCGAAAGTCTCATCAATGCTCTTCTACGGCATGGCCCTCCTGGTACACCAGCGCCGACGAAGATGATGACGGTGAGTACAGCCACCTAGCACAGAAGTGACGGAGGGAGGAAAAGGAGAGTGACACACACATGCACTACACAAACCATTCACACACACACCATGCACAGAAACAGCTGCAAAGTTAAACCAATGTCACAGGACACACGTTAAAGTGAAACAAGGACCACAATATAAATGCAGGCGACAATGTCCAGAATGGGCCAATGGCCAGTCCAAAGTATAAAAGGGCCACGTGGCCACATGGCACAGTCCAAGGCCCAACTTGACTCCTGACACACTCTTGAATGCACTGTTCAGGGGTATCCTATTGGAAATAGGCAGGCACCTCAAGAGGTAGAGGGGAAGGGTGGGGCGCACCTCAACTGAAGTGGGGGCTCCATGCCCATCTGTCTTTGGTGGAGAGTGCAAGGCCACAGTCTCTGAAGTTGGGAACTTGCCCACTGGTTCTGGTGGGGGCTCCATGCCCATCTGTCTTTGGTGGGGAGAGCAAGGCCACAGTCTCTCAAGTGGGGAACTTGCACACTGGCTCTGGAGGGGGCTCCTTGTACAACAGTCCTTGGAGGGTGGCCTACATGCCCTCTGCTGGAGGTGAGGGTTCCTGTGCCTCAACTGGAGGTGAGGGCTGCTGTGCCTGTGGTGGAGGTGAGGGCTCCTGTGCCTCAGCTGGAGGTGAGAGCTGCTGTGCCTGTGCTGGAGGTGAGGGCTGAAGTCCCTCAGCAGGAGGTGGGAGCTCCTTGACCTCTGCTAGTGGATTAGGCTTATTGCCTTTCATTGGTGGTTGAGTGGGAACCTTTCCTTTCACTGGTGGTTGAGTGGGCATCTTCCCTTTCATTGGTGGTTGAGATGGAACCTTTCCTTTCAATGGTGGTTGAGTGGGAACCTTCCCTTTCTTTGCTGGTGGAGGGGGATCTTTGGCTATCTATGGTGGTGGAGAGTGATCCATGTGTCCTCTCTTATGATGGGTCCCCTTGGCCTTTGAGATGTCACTTATGTCCTTGCCTTTTGGACTAGGAGTTGCTTTCACTGTCCCCATCTCGTGTCCCTTGCTTTTCACCACCATAATCCTCCCTTTCTGAGCCGGAGGTGTGCTCACCGTAGGAGTGGCAGGTGGCACACTCTGGGACTCCTTTGTGCCAGCAGCTGATGATGTGATGGGAGCAGTGGCAGACAGTTTGGCTGAGGTGCTGTGCTGGGTCGTTTGGACCCTGCTCTTACGGGCAAGACGTGAGGGTGAAGGGGGAAGGAAGAGGTCAAGTTGGTCAAGGAAAAGCTTCTTAGGGATGTTGGGTGGGATGTAGGAGGAGGGATCGGAGTGGAGGATGAGGGAGTGGTTGTCGGAGATGTACGTCTGCTGGGCTTGGGTGCAGGTGCATGGACAGTGCGTGTGTAAGGTGGATGGCTGTTGGGTGTCAGAGTGCGTGCATTTGTGTCCCTTAGGAGGGGGGACAGATAGGGTGGGAGAAGACAAAGGGGACATGTGGATGGGTGTTGTGGAGGTGTCTGCAAGTGAGGTATGTGTGCTGCTTGATGTGGTGATGGTGGTGGTGGCTGTTGATGCAGTGCATGCAGGTGTGAGTGCAGATGTGACTATGAGGTAGGAGGAGGGGGGAGATAGTGGAGCCAGTGGATGTGCTTGTGTGTGCAACTATCTGTTGTTTGTGCGAGTGCTTGTGGCCTGAAGTGTGCCCCCTGTGTTTGACTGGGCTACTCTGGTGTGATGTGTTGTGTTCATGCTTGTCTGTATCTATACCTGGGATGGGGTTGAGGAGACTGGGACTGGGAAGTGATAGTTGGAGGGGGAACGTAGGAACAGAGGCACTGGCTGCCATCAGAGAGGAGGCCAGAGCCTGAAACGATCTCTGTAGGGCCGCCAACCCACTGTGAATGCCCTCCAGGTATGCATTGCATTGCATTGTTGTATCTGGGATGCCAGACCCTGGATGGCATTCACAATGATAGACTGCCCTGCAAAGATGGATCACAGGAGGTCAATAGCCCCCTCACTCAGGGCTGCAGGGCTCACTGGGGCAGGGCCTGAGGTGCCTTGGACTAAGGAGATGCCCACCCTCCTGGTGAGCGGGCATGGGCACCTTGGTGGTGGGCTACTGGGAGGGCAGTGCTGGTATGGGGGTGGCAGCTGTACCTGTAGCTGGGGTGGTTCCAGATGTGTCCACCACCACCAGGGAGCTTCCATCGGAGGAGGAAACAGAGTCAGTGTTATCACCTCCTGTCTCTGCCGTGGTGATTTCCTCGCCATCCGTCCCACTGGTCCCCTTGGTGTCGGTGGACTATGCCCCCTGTGTCCTGTGGGATGCAGCTTCCTCAGTCATTGGTGCCCATGCTCCTCCGCCAGATGATGCTAATGTACACATGGACAGGATGACGGAAGAAAATAGGGGGGAGAGAGGAAGGGAGCGCTCGGTCAATTACAGCACCAACACCACAGTTGAAATAGACATTATCATCACACACAGGGATGAGGATTGTGAACTATGCACCGTACTGACATTCCATTGGCTAGGTGCCACAGCAGGATGAGAGCCAACCACTGCCAACTGCACCCCTCCTGGGACCTACTAAGCCCTGTGTGACATGGAATGCAACCTAGCTAGGTTACTAGATTTTTCTATACACCCGATTACCTTGAGCTGGATCACGCAGCAATGGCTGAGCTAGCATTAAGGTGCACCTACTAACTGAAAGCCACCACCAGGATCCCATACCACCTAACAATAATTGCTGTCATGCTCACTGTACGTACCCCCTTGTGTCAGCTGTGCTGCCCTCAACCGCCCATCCAGCTCTGGGTAGGCCACCGCCAGTATGCAGGCCATCAGTGGGTCAGGTTCCGAAGGCCACCCCAACCTCGTTGGGAGGCCATCCCCAGCTGGGCCTCTGTGGTCTTCTGGGCCTAGCGTCTCAGGTCCTCCCACCGTTTCCGACAGTGTGTGCTTCACCTCCCATAGACCCCAGGGTCCACAATTGCTTGGTGATGGCACACCACAATATCCTTCTTCTGATGGGCGCTGACCTGCAGAGGTAAAATAGACAGGAGGACACCATTAACCCTACAATCCAGCCTGTTACACAAATGGCCTACAAATTCCATCTCCATTGGCACACACATCACCCAGCGCCCACCATGAATACCACCACCAGACATACCCCCCACCCAAATGACATGCTGCTAGCACACACAGCTCCATGCAACCTTGTCACATGCATCGTGCCCGTGATGTACTCACCTGTTGGTCTGGAGGCCCATACAGCTGTCCATACAGGGGTAGGAACCCATCAACCAAGCGCTCTAATTCCTCGGAAGTGAAGGCAGGGGCCCTTTCCCCAGTCACATGTGCCATGGCAGGATCCAGACACAGGTCACAGCAGCACATGCAGTGAAGGTGTTGTCCTGTGAAAAATCAGAAATCGAGTGAGATTTTAGACAGAAAATGATGGTCATGTCTCTGGCGATGTACACAGTCACTGCCGATTGGCCACTGTTCTCCATAGAGGCCCATTTTAGCCAATGAGGAATAGCACGGCGGTGCAAGACTGCCTTCCGCAATGACATCCAACGCCGGTGGAGTTATCTCACTTCCACCTCTCCATACTTACAGGATAGGCGGTCGCCATTTTATGGTGGTGGACAACATTCAGAAATTAGAAACTGCGTCATTGCTGGAAATTGCACGTACATTGCCATTCACATTGTCCCATCAAATAAGTGCTCTATGTACACTTAGGTGGTGGTTCCATTGTTCAATTTGTGACACCCTGCTCACTCTTGTGTCCCTTAGGTACCTACCACTGCAGAGGAACAGGAGGAGGCAAAACCCCATGTATAGACCCCTTGTGCACTTGGCTACACTGGAGGACAGGCACATAATACTGACCTATAGACTGGACAGGCCACAATCGCAGAGCTGTGTGCACAATTGGAGCCTGATCTGATATCAGCTATCCGTCATCCCACTGGGATCCCCCCTCTTGTGCAAGTTCTGTCAGAGCTCCTTTTCCTGGCAACTGGTTCTTTCCAAATGACAGTGGGCTTGGCAGAAGGAATGTCACAGCCACATTCTCAATCGTGCTGGCAAGGGTTTTGTCGGCCTTGGTCAAACACGTGCAGCTACATTGCTTTCCCTCAAGTTGAAGATTTGGCCACTGTGAAGGCAGGATTCTATGCAATGGGACATATACCAAATATTATTGTGGCGATTGACAGAACACATATTGCGTTCCCCCCCAGCACAAAGAACAGGTGTTCAGGAATCGTAAGAGTTTCCACTCACTCAATGTGTAAATGGTGTGCCTTCCACGCCACTGCCAAGTATCCTGGGTTGGATCATGAAGCCTTCGTCCTGAGGAATAGCAGCATCCCAAATGTGATGGCACAACAACAGAGGCACAGGGTGTGGCGAATAGATGAGCAGGAGTCCCCACCCAATATATGGCAATGTATGCCTTCAGGAGTTATCCCCTAAACCATTGTGCAAGGCTAATGTTTGTCTCTTAAGACATGCAGGTGACTCTGGCTACCAAAACCTATTGTGGCTCCTGACCCCTGTGAGGAATTCCAGGACAGGGGCTGAGAATAGGTATAATGATGCACATGAGCGAACCAGGCGGATCATAGAACGTACCTTCGGCCTCCTGAAGGCCAGGTTCAGATGCCTCCATCTGACAGGTGGATCCCTGTGCTACTCCCTTGAGATAGTATGCCAGATAGTTGTAGCATGCTGCATATTGGACAACTTGGCCCTCAGATGACATATGCCTTATCTGCAGGAGGAGGAGATTGGAAATGCCCCTGTGGCAGCAGTTGACCCTGAGGACAGTGAGGATGAGGAGGCAGAGGATGAGGATGTGGGAAACAGAACATCAGTTATTCATCAGTACTTCCAATGACACACAGGTGACCATTACTCTGATTATTTATGGTTTCAGTGTGGCTGTAGCAGGATTGCATTCACTTCTTTTGCATCTCAAATGATTGTCACCTATGCCTTCTCATTTTGCAGATGTTGGTGTTCTAACAACTGTATACTGATGTGTTGGCTAGAATCAGGTACAACTCATTATTTGTATGCTATAACAGTGTTCAGATCATTTGCAAAAGATGTAACTCTTACCATAATTGCACATTCTCATCACATACAGCACTATCACTCAAGTTGTGTTCAAGGGTGTTTACTGTAGTGAAATTTATAGACGGAATAGTGCAATGGAATGGACTATGTGTCCCCTGAACGGTGTGCCCACTGCCACTGCCACTGACCCCAGGACCCTGATTGTCGTGGCTGTGAGGTGTGGACTGGAGTCCCTGTACAGGTGGGCACACATGGAGATGTTTGGTGGGTGCTGTGGTGCTGGATACTGAGTGGAGCGGCTCTGTGTTGGACTGGAAGTGGGCTGGGGTGTCTGACTGACCAGTGGTCCCTGATGGGCCAGGAAGTTCATCCAGATCCAGATGTCCTGAGTTGCTGTCATCACTGAGGGCATCTTCTATTGGGGGACTGGATAGCCGTGGCACCTCCTCGCCACTAGGATTGGCTGGGGCACATGCATGGATGTAAGAGATGTATTATGCATCATGTCTGTGACATATTGTGCATCCCCAGCTTCCCCTAGGTTGTTGCTGTTGTCCTGCCCCCTTTGTTTGTGTATGGTGATGAATTGTGTGATTGTTGGTTCTCCATGCTGTGCATGCATAGGTGGTGGATGTACATGGAGGGCTGGGAGGGCTGTACATGCAGTGGGTATGGCACAGAGGGCTTGGCATTGGGGTTAGTCATATGTTTAGGTGCACTATGTGGGATGGAGTGGAGTGTTGGGAGTCAGGGTGAAGGAGTGAGATGGCATGCAGGTATGGAGGGTGATAGGTAGCATATATTGACTCACCAGTGTTCAATCCTCCGGCAACTTGAGTGAGTCCCTCAGGATGCATTATTCCCAAGACTTGCTCCTTCCATGCTGTCAGCTGTAGGGGAGTAAGTGGGGGTCGACCCAAAGCCCTCTGATGGCGAGCTGGTGCCTTGCTGCCATGGAATGTACCTTCCCCCATAGGTCATTCCACCTCTTCCTGATTTCGTCCCTTATTTGAAATAGCGTTCACCCGGTCCACAATTCTCCGCCATAGCTCCATCTTACTTACTATGGATATTTGCAGTACCTATGCTCCAATCAGCTGTGGCTCTACCCTGACAATTTCCTTTGTGGGGACATTGGTGTTGTGTGGTGTGTGTTATGCAGTGGGTGTTGAATAATTTGGTGGGGTGTGAAGTGCGTGACAGATGGCTGGGTGTTAGTGGTATGTGTAGTTGTGTCGGTGATTTGCGTGTCTGTCTCTTGGCTATTTTTCATGTTCGTAAAGGGTTGGGGTAATGTGGGTATGTGTTTTATAGTGCTGTGGGTGGGTGTGGTGCGTGAATTAGTCAGGTGTGTGCTTTTGATATTGGCTAATGTTGTGTTTTTTGTATTTGGGTGGCCATTCCGACCGCCCCGGTGTGTACTCGACGTTTACCACCGTTTAATGTCCGCCATGGTGATTCGTGGGTCATAATGTGGAGGGCGTTGTTTTGTTGGCGTGACGGTGTGGGTGTTCGTACTGACAATTTACCACTTACCTTTGATTGGGCGGATTTGTGTTTGTGGCCGTATTCTTTTGGTTTAGTGTATGTGTGTCATAATTTGGTGAAAGGATGTTCGCCTCCGCATTGGTATGTTGGCGGCCGTCACCGCGGTGGAAAGAGGCATTTACCGCCAAAGTCATAATGATGGCCATTGTGTCAATGCTTCTCAGTGGCCGTGTTCCAGGTAGAGCAGCAGGTCATCTACATACAGGGATATGATATGTTCACTGCCTTTCAGCCTCACCCCATCCTGTTACTTGCAGTTGGAAGAGTCCCGTAAAAGGTTCGATAGGCTGCACAAACAGGAGGGAGGACAATGGACATCTATGTCTGGTACCTCGGAGGATCCCATATTGAGCAGGAACAGTGCGACCTATTTTACCCTGGCTGTGGGGTGTGTGTAGAGTGACGGAACCCATTTCCCCCCCCCCCCCATTTTAAGCATGACAGCAAACAGAAAGTCCCAGCGCACAGAGTTGAAGGTCTTTTCAAGGTCCACCGACATAAGGACTGCATTTTTATGAAGGCACTTTTCTGGGTGATACAATATGTAATACATTCTACAGAGGTTAAGAGAGATGCTCCTGTTCCGGATAAACCAGTTCTAATCTGGGTGTATTAAGGTTTGCATTTGTGGTAGTAGTCTCAGGGCTAATACTTTACTCAAACTTTTAAGTCCATATTCAACATGGAAAGGGATTGGAACACAGATGTAGGTGCATCTGCTATTGTGGACTTAGGGAGAGAGATCAGTAGTGCATCTCTTGTTGATTCCGGTAATGCTCCCAGTTGTAGTGATTCCGCATAAAGCAACACAAACTTAGGGGCCAGCGCAGATGAGAAAGCGGCATAAAGTTCTGCTGGCAGCCTGTCTGGACCTGGGGTCTTCCTAAAAGTCATTGAATGGCTGCCTTAATCTCTTAAAGCTTCACCAGGCCACCAAGCGCTTCCTGAGCTATGGGGTCTATATCACCCATAGGTTTAGGGGCTAAGAAACTAGTCACAGCCCCCAGCAAGAGATGCTGCGGTCAACTATAAAGCTTTTCATAGTATACCCAAAAGGCGGCATTAAAGGCCTTCGGAGAATAAGAGAGGGATCCATCTTCCACTAGTATCTGTGTAATGGGCCTCCCCCCAGTGTCCAATCTAACCAGCTATGCCAATAGTCTGCCTGGCCTACCCTCTCCATCATGAGCTCTAGCTATGTATTCCTTGTAATCATGACAGGGTAGGTGCTCGAGCGTTGTGTGATATCTCTCTCTAGTCTTCTTAAGTGTTTCCCGTACGCCTTCTTCTATCCCAATCTGATTATCCAGTGCAAGTAGCTGGGTCTCCAGTGTTCTAAGCTCCTCAGTGAGTTCCTTCCAAATCACTACCGACTACCCTATGCAGTGACCATGCAGCATTTCCTTAAGAGCATCCCATTCTTGAAACATATATCTTCAAGGATTAGGGGGTTGAGCCTCCATAAGGATGTCGCTGGGCGTTCTGCTACAGGCCAGAGCTTCAGTAGCAGCGGCCTATGATCCTGCAGCATATGCCCCAGATATTCTGTGTGAAGCACGTGTTTCCAGTGTGGCTGAGCAGGTGAACATGTCAAGTCTGGTGTGCACATCATATATGTGTGAATAATATGAGTATTCACACATCTGGTCTGGCTGAAACCTCCAGATTTCAAATAGGTCCTATTGTTGGATCAATTATCCAAAGCCCTCCGAGATCTTATGAGCTGGGGCCCGTGGCAGAGGAGGGGTGGACTTGTGAAGTCTACATTTACTACACAATTAAAATCACCACCAAGGAGAAGGTCATCTGTCCCCACAGTGGCCAGTGGGGTGGACAACTCCTGGATGAATGCTACCTGGTCTTGATTCGGGGCATCGTTATGTCCCAAGGTCACTTCTCTGCCCATCAATCTGCCCTTGAACAGCACATATCAACCCCCCTGTCAAAAAAGGAGTGCAGTTGCTTAAAGGGTGTACTTGCCCTGATCCATATTAGCACTCCTCTGGAGTAAAAAGATCAGGAGGTTGCATAAGTCGGGCCCACCACCTGCAGCGCAACCGCTCAATCTCTACATTCAGCAAATGCATCTCTTGTAGCATAATTATCTGTGTGCCACGCCCCCTCAAATATCTATGAATGCTATGGTATTTAGAGGCAAATCCCATCCCCCTAAAATTCCAGAATAAGAAAGTTATCATACTCCTAGCATCAGCCATTGCTACTCCAGACACAAAGAGGCTAAGTTTGCATCACCCAGCCCCTCAACCCCACACCATGCAGATGACCTTGTGAGACCCCCAAGACCAACAAAAACAGTTCCCACTACAAACTATCTCACCCAAGGGCAGCCCAGCAATCACTGATCACCAAAACGTGTAAATCAGAAATATTGTTAGAAGATCTACCACCTCCCGTCTTGGAGCAGGGGCAATCCTCCTGGGGGATTCAAGGAAGGGGTTCTCCTTAAAGCTCCTCCCCAGCCCAAGATGTCACAAGTAGCAATGCTGTCAGATCCCCTGGGATCTAGGTCTCTCCTGGCCCTCGTGCAGTGCTCCCAGTACGATCAGAATTCCCCAGCTCCAATATCATGTTTTTGCTCTATGCTTCCTCCATCCAGAAAGTCTGGGGTCTGTATCAGGCAAACCCCCATCAGTGCCGTGCCATGAGTTCAAGAAAAGCCCAATGCCTGTCGGTTATATCAGTTCTTCTGCAGTCTGAGGGGATACACTAGGTAGCTCTGAAGTAGTTTTGGCTTCTTCACCTGTCTTTTGCGTCAGCTCTATTTCTGCCACTGCCTGTAATCCAACTGCCCTTTCACATTCAGTCTGAAAGGGGGAGGGTTTCTTCAGGGATGACCCCCCCTCCCCCACGGGGGTGCCCCAGGCTCTCTTCCTGGGTCACTGTCTAGGGCCTCTGGGACTGGTAGTGGAGCACCTGCCTTATATGCTTCCAGCCACATCCATGCTCCTCCCGTCCCCGTCTAGGACAATCTGTAGCTTTGCAGGGAACATCAGCGAATATTGTATCCCTTCCTCGCGGACAGACTTCTTGATTCCCTGATAGGATGCCTGCAGCACTTCCAGTTTCGCAGTGAAATCTGGGAACACCTGAACCTTTCCATTGCCCACCACAAAAGGGCCATTGTCATGAGCTGTCTAAAGCATAATGGTGGTCATTATGACTTTGGAGGTCTTTAAGGAAAACCTCCAAAGCCACGGACGCCAGAAGACCCCCAGTGCTGGCAGTCTTCCGCGCACCATATTAAGGGTACTGCTGAATTTGCTCCAAACTTTGGGTGGAAATCCAGCAGTAGTTGTGCTGGTGGACGGAGGCACTGGGGCGGTTCCACCACCAGCCCAGCCCCACCAGATGGACACTACGTGCAATTTGCAATAATACGGCCTGGCGGTGTCCTGATGGTGGGGCGTTGCCGGCAGTGGAAACACCCGTTCTCGTTCCCTGATGGACGATCTCCTCCCGGACCAGGTAAATTGATCGTCTGATAGGGTAGGGGGTGGGAGGGTGGATGTTGTTGTGTGTGCATGTGTGAGTGTGTGTTGTCTGCGTGTGTGCATGAATGTGTGTATACGTGATTGTATGGGTGTCTGAATGTAGGAGTGAGTGCGTTTATGCATGTAAGTGTATATGTGTGTATGTGTGCATGTATGCAATTATAAGTGTTGTGGTGAATGCGTACTTGTGTGCGTGTGACTATGCATGTTAGGATGGGTGTGAGTATGCATGTTAGGATGGGTGAGAGTATGCATGTTAGGATGGGTGTGAGTATGCGTGTTAGGAAGGGTGTGAGTATGCGTGTATGAGTGCTGAGGTGAATGCGAGTATGGATGCGTCTGAGTGAATGTGCATATGTAAGTGTAGGGCAATGAGTGTATGCGTGATGCATGTGGGTGTCTGTGTGTGTGTGTGTGCATGTATGCGGGTAGAGGGGTGGGGGATGGCGTGAGGGGGCACTGTGTCTCGAGGGGGGTGGAAAAGGGGGTGCTGTGTCTGGAGAGGGGTGGTGGTTAGGGGGTGCTACGTCTGAAGAGGTTGGGGTGCTTTGTCTTGAGGGGCGTGCTGTGTCTGGAGGGAGGGTGGGGGGTTTTAGGCATGCTGTGGGGTGGGGAATTGTCTACCAGTGACAGGGAAGAAATTCCCAGTCACCGGTAGGCTTTCTGGCAGGGTTTTCGTGGCGGTTCTACCGCTGCGGAACCCCTGGTGGAAAGGTGGCTCGTAAAACCGCCAGCAGTCTTCTGTGGACCGCAGGGTCAGAGATGCACAGCTCTTGCCCAGCGGCTCTGACCCCCATGGAGGTATGAGTGGAGATGTGGCGGGTTGGCAGAGGCCAACCCGCCACACTCAAAATGTGGAGGTCTTCCCTCTGCATTCTCAGCTTGTTGTTCCAATACTCTCACCCTCTTGGTGATGTCTTGTAGGTTGCAAAATAGTACAGATTGCTCAAGCTTGATAACCCCGACTGTAGTTTCTACATCTTTAACAATGTCTGCCAACTTGTGGTGCTCTGCCGCAGCAATCCCAGGTGTACTGAGACCACACTAATGTCTTGTTGCAGTGTAAACTTGGTGTCTGCTATTTCTGCTAGAACTTAATCCAAATGGGAATGAATGGAGATGTTGTAAGAGCCGCCACTTCCCACTTCTCCTCGTAGGGCAGTGGGGTCTCCTCTGGTCCCTTCATGTGGGCATCCTTCTATTTCATGGTTTGCCCATGGTACTTCCTCTATTTCCTCAATTAGCCACCAAGGCTACGTCTATGCCACTCCCTGTTCCGTGGGGGCAAGGTTCTGCTGTCCAGTTCTGAAAATAGAAGAGAGAGGGGTTCCCAATAAATTCTCAGCCATAAGGTGGTGGAGTTCAAATCAGACTGACCACATTAGGCTTGTTCTGTCAGACAGCCATCTGTTTGTGCCAGCTAAAGTGTTCAGGCTTACTCTGAAGGCCGGGCAGTAATCCAGGGAGCTCTCGTAGTCCAGGAACCCCAGATTATTAGGCACTGTTCTATCTAGGCAGCGTTACACTATGTCATCACACCTCAACCCGCTAGGAGGAGAACAGTTTACCATTGGTTCTTCCTGAGTGACCAGCGCCGCTGGTGGGGGGGCGTCCCACCCTCACTCTGCTACACTCAGTTTTGATGTTGCTCACCTCTATCCACCAGCCCTATTTAATTCCAACTGTCACATCCAGTGGGGGGTCCAGGCACATTGAGGGTCCGCTCGGCAATGGGAAGATCTCAATGCAACTCAGGAGGCTCTTACTAGGCCTCAGTCCTCTGCTCTCTCCTCAAAGCAGGGGGCCCAGCCTCCACCCTGACTTCATCTGTAGGAGACAGGTTCACCTTAACAGACCCAGAAAGAGTCACCCCTCCCCAGTCTTGGCAGTGGGATGTAGGCAGTCAGGCCCTATCTCTGTTCACTCAGTGAGGGTGCGGCAGGGCCTCAACAGCTACCTCCAACTCCGCCACCCTCCACCCCGTCTTCAGACGGGGAGTCATGCACTCCACATCGGACTCACCCCGCTGCATTGCCGCTACCCAGCATCCTCCAAGTCATGCACCAATCTCCTCCGTTTCTCTCTCCCCAACAGGGGTGCACCAGAACTGGGCACTGGTTTTCTTAGCGGGGTGGACTTCCACACTGGCTCTGGAGGGGGCTCCTTGTACAACAGTCCTTGGAGGGTGGCCTACATGCCCTCTGCTGGAGGTGAGGGTTCCTGTGCCTCAACTGGAGGTGAGGGCTGCTGTGCCTGTGGTGGAGGTGAGGGCTCCTGTGCCTCAGCTGGAGGTGAGAGCTGCTGTGCCTGTGCTGGAGGTGAGGGCTGAAGTCCCTCAGCAGGAGGTGGGAGCTCCTTGCACTCTGCTAGTGGATTAGGCTTATTGCCTTTCATTGGTGGTTAAGTGGGAACCTTTCCTTTCACTGGTGGTTGAGTGGGCATCTTCCCTTTCATTGGTGGTTGAGAGGGAACCTTTCCTTTCAATGGTGGTTGAGTGGGAACCTTCCCTTTCTTTGCTGGTGGAGGGGGATCTTTGGCTATCTATGGTGGTGGAGAGTGATCCATGTGTCCCCTCTTATGATGGGTCCCCTTGGCCTTTGAGATGTCACTTATGTCCTTGCCTTTTGGACTAGGAGTTGCTTTCACTGTCCCCATCTCGTGTCCCTTGCTTCTCACCACCATAGTCCTCCCTTTCTGAGCTGGAGATGTGCTCACCGTAGGAGTGGCAGGCGGCACACTCTGGGACTCCTTTGTGCCAGCAGCTGATGATGGGATGGGAGCAGTGGCAGACAGTTTGGCTGAGGTGCTGTGCTGGGTCGTTTGGACCCTGCTCTTACGGGCAAGACGTGAGGGTGAAGGGGGAAGGAAGAGGTCAAGATGGTCAAGGAAAAGCTTCTTAACGATGTTGGGTGGGATGTGGGAGGAGGGATCGGAGTGAAGGATGAGGGAGTGGTTGTCGGAGATGTACGTCTGCTGGGCTTGGGTGCAGGTGCATGGACAGTGTGCGTGTGTAAGGTGGATGGCTGTTGGGTGTCTGAGTGCGTGCATTTGTGTCTCTTAGGAGGGGGGACAGATAGGGTGGGAGAAGACAAAGGGGACATGTGGATGGGTGTTGTGGAGGTGTCTGCAAGTGAGGTATGTGTGCTGCTTGATGTGGTGATGGTGGTGGTGGCTGTTGATGCAGTGCATGCAGGTGTGAGTGCAGATGTGACTATGAGGTAGGAGGAGGGGGAGATAGTGGAGCCAGTGGATGTGCTTGTGTGTGCAACTATCTGTTGTTTGTGAGAGTGCTTGTGGCCTGAAGTGTGCCCCCTGTGTTTGACTGGGCTACTCTGGTGTGATGTGTTGTGTGCATGCTTGTCTGTATCTGTACCTGGGATGGGTTGGGGTTGAGGAGACTGGGACTGGGAAGTGATAGTTGGTGGGGGAACGTAGGAACAGAGGCACTAGCTGCCATCAGAGAGGAGGCCAGAGCCTGAAACGATCTCTGTAGGGCCGCCAACCCTCTGTGAATGCCCTCCAGGTATGCATTGCATTGCATTGTTGCATCTGGGATGCCAGACCCTGGATGGCATTCACAATGATAGACTGCCCTGCAAAGATGGATCACAGGAGGTCAATAGCCTACTCACTCAGGGCTGCAGGGCTCACTGGGGCAGGGCATGAGGTGCCTTGGACTAAGGAGATGCCCACCCTCCTGGTGAGCGGGCATGGGCACCTTTGTGGTGGGAGGGCAGTGCTGGTATGGGGGTGGCAGCTGTACCTGTAACTGGGGTGGTTCCAGATGTGTCCGCCACCACCAGGGAGCTTCCATCGGAGGAGGAATCAGAGTCAGTGTTGTCACCTCCTGTCTCTGCCGTGGTGATTCCCTCGCCATCCGTCCCACTGGTCCCCTTGGTGTTGGTGGACTATGCCCCCTGTGTCCTGTGGGATGCAGCTTCCTCAGTCATTGGTGCCCATGCTCCTCTGCCAGATGATGCTAATGCACACATGGACAGGATGACGGAAGAAAATAGGGGGGAGAGAGGAAGGGAGCGCTCGGTCAATTACAGCACCAACACCACAGTTGAAATAGACATTATCATCACACACAGGGATGAGGATTGTGGACTATGCACCGTACTGACATTCCATTGGCTAGGTGCCACAGCAGGATGAGAGCCAACCACTGCCAACTGCACCCCTCCTGGGACCTTCTAAGCCCTGTGTGACATGGAATGCAACCTAGCTAGATTACTAGATTTTTCTATACACCCATTTACCTTGAGCTGGATCACGCAACAATGGCTGAGCTAGCATTAAGGGGCACCTACTAACTGAAAGCCACCACCAGGATCCCATACCACCTAACAATAATTGCTGTCATGCTCACTGTACGTACCCCCTTGTGTCAGCTGTGCTGCCCTCAAGCGCCCATCCAGCTCTGAGTAGGCCACCGCCAGTATGCAGGCCATCAGTGGTTCAGGTTCCGAAGGCCACCCCAACCTCGTTGGGAGGCCATCCCCAGCTGGGCCTCTGCGGTCTTCTAGGCCTTGCATCTCAGGTCCTCCCACCGTTTCCGACAGTGTGTGCTCCACCTCCCATAGACCCCAGGGTCCACAATTGCTTGGTGATGGCACACCACAATATCCTTCTTCTGATGGGCGCTGACCTGCAGAGGTAAAATAGACAGGAGGACACCATTAACCATACAATCCAGCCTGTTTCACAAATGGCCTACAAATTCCATCTCCATTGGCACACACATCACCCAGCGCCCACCATGTATACCACTACCAGACATACCCCCCACCCAAATGACATGCTGCTAGCACACACAGCTCCATGCAACCTTGTCACATGCATCGTGCCCGTGATGTACTCACCTGTTGGTCTGGAGGCCCGTACAGCTGTCCATTTAGGGGTAGGAACCCATCAACCAAGCGCTCTAACTCCTCGGAAGTGAAGGCAGGGGCCCTTTCCCCAGTCACATGTGCCATGGCAGGATCCAGACACAGGTCACAGCAGCACATGCAGTGAAAGTGTTGTCCTGTGAAAAATCAGAAATCGAGTGAGGTTTTAGACAGAAAATGATGGTCATGTCTCCGGCGATGTACACAGTCACTGCCGCAGGTGATCCCCATTGGCCACTGTTCTCCATAGAGCCCCGTTTTAGCCAATGAGGAATAGCACGGCGGTGCAAGACTGCCTTCCGAAATGACATCCAATGCCGGTGGAGTTAACTCACTTCCACCTCTCCATACTTACAGGATAGGCGTCGCCATTTTATGGTGGTGGACAACATTCAGAAATTAGAAACTGCGTCATTGCTGGAAATTGCACGTACATTGCCATTCACATTGTCCCATCAAATAAATGCTCTATGTACACTTAGGTGGTGGTTCCATTGTTCAATTTGTGACACCCTGCTCACTCTTGTGTCCCTTAGGTACCTACCACTGCAGAGGAAAAGGAGGAGGCAAAACCCCATGTATAGACCCCTTGTGCACTTGGCTACACTGGAGGACAGGCACATAATACTGACCTATAGACTGGATAGGCCACAATCGCAGAGCTGTGTGCACAATTGGAGCCTGATCTGATATCAGCTATCCGTCATCCCACTGGGATCCCCCCTCTTGTGCAAGTTCTGTCAGTGCTCCATTTCCTGGCAACTGGTTGTTTCCAAATGACAATGGGCTTGGCAG
Organism: Pleurodeles waltl; assembly: GCF_031143425.1. NCBI lineage: Eukaryota > Metazoa > Chordata > Amphibia > Caudata > Salamandridae > Pleurodeles > Pleurodeles waltl. Next base: position 858,973,230 of record NC_090448.1, on the reverse strand, counting down.
CAGGAATGTCACAGCCACATTCTCAATCGTGCTGGCAAGGGTTTTGTCGGCCTTGGTCAAACACGTGCAGCTACATTGCTTTCCCTCAAGTTGAAGATTTGGCCACTGTGAAGGCAGGATTCTATGCAATGGGACATATACCAAATATTATTGTGGCGATTGACAGAACACATATTGCGTTCCCCCCCCCAGCACAAAGAACAGGTGTTCAGGAATCGTAAGAGTTTCCACTCACTCAATGTGCAAATGGTGTGCCTCCCACGCCACTGCCAAGTATCCTGGGTTGGATCATGAAGCCTTCGTCCTGAGGAATAGCAGCATCCCAAATGTGATGGCACAATTACAGAGGCACAGGGTGTGGCTAATAGATGAGCAGGAGTCCCCACCCAATATATGGCAATGTATGCCTTCAGGAGTTATCCCCTAAAACATTGTGCAAGGCTAATGTTTGTTTCTTAAGACATGCAGGTGACTCTGGCTACCAAAACCTATTGTGGCTCCTGACCCCTGTGAGGAATGCCAGGACAGGGGCTGAGAATAGGTATAATGATGCACATGAGCGAACCAGGCGGATCATAGAACATACCTTCGGCCTCCTGAAGGCCAGGTTCAGATGCCTCCATCTGACAGGTGGATCCCTGTGCTACTCCCTTGATATAGTATGCCAGATAGTTGTAGCATGCTGCATGTTGGACAACTTGGCCCTCAGATGACATATGCCTTATCTGCAGGAGGAGGAGATTGGAAATGCCCCTGTGGCAGCAGTTGACCCTGAGGACAGTGAGGATGAGGAGGCAGAGGATGAGGATGTGGGAAACAGAACATCAGTTATTCATCAGTACTTCCAATGACACACAGGTGACCATTACTCTGATTATTTATGGTTTCAGTGTGGCTGTAGCAGGATTGCATTCACTTCTTTTGCATCTCAAATGATTGTCACCTATGCCTTCTCATTTTGCAGATGTTGGTGTTCTAACAACTGTATACTGATGTGTTGGCTAGAATCAGGTACAACTCATTATTTGTATGCTATAACAGTGTTCAGATCATTTGCAAAAGATGTAACTGTTACCATAATTGCACATTCTCATCACATACAGCACTATCACTCAAGTTGTGTTCAAGGGTGTTTACTGTAGTGAAATTTATAGACGGAATAGTGCAATGGAATGGACTATGTGTCCCCTGAACGGTGTGCCCACTGCCACTGCCACTGACCCCAGGACCCTGATTGTCGTGGCTGTGAGGTGTGGACTGGGGTCCCTGTACAGGTGGGCACACATGGAGATGTTTGGTGGGTGCTGTGGTGATGGATACTGAGTGGGGCGGCTCTGTGGTGGACTGGGAGTGGGCTGGGGTGTCTGACTGACCAGTGGTCCCTGATGGGCCAGGAAGTTCATCCAGATCCAGATGTCCTGAGTTGCTGTCATCACTGGGGGCATCTTCTATTGGGGGACTGGATAGCCGTGGCACTTCCTCGCCACTAGGATTGGCTGGGGCACATGCATGGATGTAAGAGATATATTATGCATCATGTCTGTGACATATTGTACATCCCCAGATTCCCCTAGGTTATTGCTGTTGTCCTGCCCCCTCTGTTTGTGTATGGTGATGAATTGTGTGATTGTTGGTTCTCCATGCTGTGCATGCATAGGTGGTGGATGTACATGGAGGGCTGGGAGGGCTGTACATGCAGTGGGTATGGCACAGAGGGCTTGGCATTGTGGTTAGTCATATGTTTAGGTGCACTATGTGGGATGGAGTGGAGTGTTGGGAGTCAGGGTGAAGGGGTGAGATGGCATGCAGGTATGGAGGGTGATAGGTAGCATATATTGACTCACCAATGTTCAATCCTCCGGCAACTTGAGTGAGTCCCTCAGGATGCATTATTCCCAAGACTTGCTCCTTCCATGCTGTCAGCTGTAGGGGAGTAAGTGGGGGTCAACCCAAAGCCCTCTCATGGCGAGCTGGTACCTTGCTGCCATGGAATGTACCTTCCCCCATAGATCATTCCACCTCTTCCTGATTTCGTCCCTTGTTCGAAATAGCGTTTACCCGGTCCACAATTCTCCGCCATAGCTCCATCTTACTTGCTATGGATATTTGCTGTACCTATGCTCCAATCAGCTGTGGCTCTACCCTGACTATTTCCTTTGTGGGGACATGGGTGTTGTGTGGTGTGTGTTATGCAGTGGGTGTTGAATAATTTGGTGGGGTGTGAGGTGCGTGACAGATGGCTGGGTGTTAGTGGTATGTGTAGTTGTGTCAGTGATTTGCGTGTCTGTCTCTTGGCTATTTTTCATGTTCGTAAAGGGTTGGGGTAGTGTGGGTTTGTGTTTTATAGTGCTGTGGGTGGGTGTGGTGTGTGAATTAGAGTCAGGTGTGTGTTTTTGATATTGGCTAATGTTGTGTTTTTTGTATTTGGGTGGCCATTCCGACCGCCCCGGTGTGTACTCGATGTTTACCACCGTTTAATGTCCGCCATGGTGATTCGTGGGTCATAATGTGGAGGGCGTTGTTTTGTTGGCGTGACGGTGTGGGTGTTCGTACTGACAATTTACCACTTACCTTTGATCGGGCGGATTTGTGTTTGTGGCAGTGTTCTTTTGGTTTAGTGTATGTGTGTCATAATTTGGTGAAAGGATGTTCGCCTCCACATTGGTATTTTGGCGGCCGTCACCGAGGTGGAAAGAGGCATTTACCGCCAAAGTCATAATGATGGCCATTGTGTCATTGCTTCTCAGTGGCCGTGCTCCAGGTAGAGCAGCAGGTCATCTACATACAGGGATATGATATGTTCACTGCCTTTCAGCCTCACCCCATATCCTGTTACTTGCAGTTGGAAGAGTCCCTCAAAAGGTTCAATAGGCTGCACAAACAGGAGGGAGGACAATGGACATCTATGTCTGGTACCTCGGAGGATCCCATATTGAGCAGGAACAGTGCGACCTCTTTTACCCTGGCTTTGGGGTGTGTGTAGAGTGACCGAACCCATTTCACCCAACCCCCCCCATTTTAAGCATGACAGCAAACAGAAAGTCCCCGCGCACAGAGTTGAAGGTCTTTTCAAGGTCCACCAACCTAAGGACAGCATTTTTATGAAGGCACTTTTCTGGGTGATACAATATGTAATACATTCTACAGAGGTTAAGAGAGATGCTCCTGTTCTGGATAAACCAGTTCTAATCTGGGTGTATTAAGGTTTGCATTTGTGGTAGTAGTCTCAGGGCTAATACTTTACTCAAACTTTTAAGTCCATTTTCAACATGGAAAGGGATTGGAACACAGATGTAGGTGCATCTGCTATTGTGGACTTAGGGAGAGAGATCAGTAGTGCATCTCTTGTCTATTCCAGTAATGCTCCCAGTTGTAGTGATTCCGCATAAAGCAACACAAACTTAGGGGCCAGCACAGATGAGAAAGCGGCATAAAGTTCTGCTGGCAGCCTGTCTGGAGCTGGGGTCTTCCTAAAAGTCATTGAATGGCTGCCTTAATCTCTTAAAGCTTCACCAGGCCACCAAGCGCTTCCTGAGCTATGGGGTCTATATCACCCATAGGTTTAGGGGCTAAGAAACCAGTCACAGCCCCCAGCAAGAGATGCTGCGGTCAACTATAAAGCTTTTCATAGTATACCCAAAAGGCGGCATTAAAGGCCTTCGGAGAATAAGAGAGGGATCCATCTTCCACTAGTATCTGTATAATGGGCCTCCCCCCAGTGTCCAATCTAACCAGCTATGCCAATAGTCTGCCTGGCCTACCCTCTCCATCATGGGCTCTAGCTATGTATTCCTTGTAATCATGACAGGGTAAGTGCTCGAGCGCTGTGTGATATCTCTCTCTAGTCTTCTTATGTGTTTCCCGGACGCCTTCTTCTATCCCAATCTGATTATCCAGTGCAAGTAGCTGGGTCTCCAGTGACCTAAGCACCTCAGTGAGTTCCTTCCAAATCACTACCGACTACCCTATGCAGTGACCATGCAGCATTTCCTTAAGAGCATCCCATTCTTGAAGCATATATCTTCAAGCATTAGGGGGTTGAGCCTCCATAAGGATGTCGCTGGGCGTTCTGCTACAGGCCAGAGCTTCAATAGCAGCGGCCTATGATCCTGCAACATATGCCCCAGATATTCTGTGTGAAGCACGTGTTTCCAGTGTGGCTGAGCAGGTGAACATGTCAAGTCTGGTGTGCACATCATATATGTGTGAATAATATGAGTATTCACACATCTGGTATGGCTGAAACCTCCAGATCTCAAATAGGTCCTATTGTTGGATCAATTGTCCAAAGCCCTCCGAGATCTTATGAGCTGGGGCCCGTGGCAGAGGAGGGGTGGACTTGTGTAAGTCTACATTTACTACACAATTAAAATCACCACCAAGGAGAAGGTCATCTGTCCCCACAGTGGCCAGTGGGGTGGACAACTCCTGGATGAATGCTACCTGGTCTTGATTCGGGGCATCGTTATGTCCCAAGGTCACTTCTCGGCCCATCAATCTGCCCTTGAACAGCACATATCAACCCCCCTGTCAAAAAAGGAGTGCAGTTGCTTAAAGGGTGTACTTGCCCTGATCCATATTAGCACTCCTCTGGACTAAGCAGATCAGGAGGTTGCATAAGTCTGGCCAAGTTTACCTGCAGCGCAACCGCTCAATCTCTACATTCAGCAAATGCATCTCTTGTAGCATAATTATCTGTGTGCCACGCACCCTCAAATATCTATGAATGCTATAGTATTTAGAGCCAAATCCCATCCCCCTAAAATTCCAGAATAAGAAAGTTATCATACTCCTAGCATCAGCCATTGCTACTCCAGACACAAAGAGGCCAAGTTTGCATCACCCATCCCCTCAACCCCACCCCCACACCATGCAGATGACCTTGTGAGACCCCCAAGACCAACAAAAACAGTTCCCACTACAAACTATCTCACCCAAGGGCAGCCCAGCAATCGCTGACCACCAAAACGTGTAAATCAGAAATATTGTTAGAAGATCTACCACCTCCCGTCTTGGAGCAGGGGCAATCCTCCTGGGGGATTCAAGGAAGGGGTTCTCCTTAAAGCTCCTCCCCAGCCCAAGATGTCACAAGTAGCAATGCTGTCAGATCCCCTGGGATCTAGGTCTCTCCTGGCCCTCGTGCAGTGCTCCCAGTACGATCAGAGTTCTCCAGCTCCAATATCATGTTTTTGCTCTACGCTTCCTCCATCCAGAAAGTCTGGGGTCTGTATCAGGCAAACCCCCATCAGTGCAGTGCCGTGAGTTCAAGAAAAGCCCAATGCCTGTCGGTTATATCAGTTCTTCTGCAGTATGAGGGGATACACTAGGCAGGGTATCTCCTGTAGAGTTCGATGTTTCCAAGCTCTGATGTAGTTTTGGCTTCTTCACCTGTCTTTTGCGTCAGCTCTATTTCTGCCACTGCCTGTAATCCAACTGCCCTTTCACATTCAGTCTGAAAGGGGGAGGGTTTCTTCAGGGATGACCCCCCTCCCCCACGGGGGCGCCCCTGGCTCTCTTCCTGGGTCACTGTCTAGGGCCTCTGGGACTGGTAGTGGAGCACCTGCCTTATATGCTTCCAGCCACATCCATGCTCCTCCCGACCCGTCTAGGACAATCTGTAGCTTTGCAGGGAACATCAGCAAATATTGTATCCCTTCCTCGCGGACTGACTTCTTGATTCCCTGATAGGATGCCTGCTGCACTTCCAAATTTCGCAGTGAAATCTGGGAACATCTGAACCTTTCCATTGCCCACCACAAAAGGGCCATTGTCATGAGCTGTCTAAAGCATAATGGTGGTCATTATGACTTTGGAGGTCTTTAAGGAAAACCTCCAAAGCCACGAACGCCAGAAGACCCCCAGTGCTGGCAGTCTTCCGCGCACCATATTAAGGGTACTGCTGGATTTGCTCCAAACTTTGGGTGGAAATCCAGCAGTAGTTGTGCTGGTGGACGGAGGCACTGGGGCAGTTCCACCACCAGCCCAGCCCCACCAGATGGACACTACCTGCAATTTGCAATAATACGGCCTGGCGGTGTCCTGATGGTGGGGCGTTGCCGGCAGTGGAAACACCCATTCCCGTTCCCTGATGGACGATCTCCTCCCGGACCAGGTAAATTGATCGTCTGATAGGGTAGGGGGTGGGAGGGTGGATGTTGTTGTGTGTGCATGTGTGAGTGTGTGTTGTCTGCGTGTGTGCATGAATGTGTGTATGCGTGATTATATGGGTGTCTGAATGTAGGAGTGAGTGCATTTATGCATGTAAGTGTATATGTGTGTATGTGTGCATGTATGCAAATATAAGTGTTGTGGTGAATGTGTGCTTGTGTGCGTGTGACTATGCATGTTAGGATGGGTGTGAGTATGCATGTTAGGATGGGTGAGAGTATGCATGTTAGGATGGGTGTGAGTATGTGTGTTAGAAAGGGTGTGAGTATGCGTGTATGAGTGCTGAGGTGAATGCGAGTATGGATGCGTCTGAGTGAATGTGTATATGTAAGTGTAGGGCAATGAGTGTATGCGTGATGCATGTGGGTGTCTGTGTGTGTGTGCATGTATGCGGGTAGAGGGGTGGGGGATGGGGTGAGGGGGCACTGTGTCTCGAGGGGGGTGGAAAAGGGGGGTGCTGTATCTGGAGAGGGGTGATGGTTAGGGGGTGCTACGTCTGAAGAGGTTGGGGGTGGGGGTGCTTTGTCTGGAGGGGCGTGCTGTGTCTGGAGGGAGGGTGGGGGGTTTTAGGCATGCTGTGGGGTGGGGAATTGTCTACCAGTGACAGGGAAGAAATTCCCAGTCACCGGTAGCCTTTCTGGCAGGGTTTTCGTGGCGGTTCTACCGCTGCGGAACCCCTGGTGGAAAGGTGGCTCGTAAAACCGCCAGCAGTCTTCTGTGGACCGCAGGGTCAGAGATGCACAGCTCTTGCCCAGCGGCTCTGACCGCCATGGAGGTATGAGTGGAGATGTGGCGGGTTGGCAGAGGCCAACCCGCCACACTCATAATGTGGAGGTATTCCCTCTGCATTCTCATCTTGTTTTTCCAATACTCTCACCCTCTTGGTGATGTCTTGTAGGTTGCGAGATAGTACAGATTGCTCAGGCTTGATAACCCCGACTGTAGTTTCTACATCTTTAACAATGTCTGCCAACTTGAGGTGCTCTGCCGCAGCAATCCCAGGTCTACTGAGACCCCACTAATGTCTTGTTGCAGTGTAAACTTGGTGTCTGCTATTTCTGCTAGAACTTAATCCAAATGGGACTGAATGGAGATGTTGTTAGAGCCGCCACTTCCCACTTCTCCTCGGAGGGCAGTGGGGTCTCCTCTGGTCCCTTCATGTGGGCATCCTTCTATTTCATGGTTTGCCCATGGTACTTCCTCTATTTCCTCAATTAGCCACCAAGGCTACGTCTATGCCACTCCCTGTTCCGGGGGGGGCAAGGTTCTGCTGTCCAGTTCTGAAAATAGAAGAGAGAGGGTTCCCCAATAAATTCTCAGCCATAAGGTGGTGGAGTTCAAATCAGACTGACCACATTAGGCTTGTTCTGTCAGACAGCCATCTGTTTGTGCCAGCTAAAGTGTTCGGGCTTACTCCGCAGGCCGGGCAGTAAGCCAGGGAGCTCTCGTAGTCCAGGAACCCCAGATTATTAGGCACTGTTCTATCTAGGCAGCGTTACACTATGTCGTCACACCTCAACCCGCTAGGAGGAGAACAGTTTACCATTGGTTCTTCCTGAGTGACCAGCGCCGCTGGTGGGGGGGCGTCCCACCCTCACTCTGCTACACTCAGTTTTGATGTTGCTCACCTCTATCCACCAGCCCTATTTAATTCCAACTGTCACATCCAGTGGGGGGTCCAGGCACATTGTGGGTCCGCTCGGCAATGGGAAGATCTCAATGCAACTCAGGAGGCTCTTACTAGGCCTCAGTCCTCTGCTCTCACCTCAAAGCAGGGGGCCCAGCCTCCACCCTGACTTCATCTGTAGGAGACAGGTTCACCTTAACAGACCCAGAAAGAGTCACCCCTCCCCAGTCTTGGCAGTGGGATGTAGGCAGTCAGGCCCTATCTCTGTTCACTCCGTGAGGGTGCGGCAGGGCCTCAGCAGCTACCTCCAACTCCGCCACCCTCCACCCCGCCTTCAGACGGGGAGTCATGCACTCCACATCGGACTCACCCCGCTGCATTGCCGCTACCCAGCGTCCTCCAAGTCATGCACCAATCTCCTCCGTTTCTCTCTCCCCAACAGGGGTGCACCAGAACTGGGCACTGGTTTTCTTAGCGGTCGGGATTCTCAGTCTCCACAGAGGGTCGCAGAGGGTCACAGAACTATTCTCAGCAGGTCTCTGTCAATAGAATCGGCTCAGGTCTTGCTAATTCCATCATTTGCTATAGTCAGTTCCAGCCGCAGCCTTCCACCTCCATCTTGCTCACCAGTCAAGTCAACTTTCCGAGCCACAAGATCAGCCTCTCAGCCCCTCTTGTCACACCAGAATCCCCATCTGCTATCGCTGGTGTGGTCATCCACCTTCTGGCATGCACAGTGGGTTGCTCACATTAGTGCCTAAGCATGAGTTATGCACGATATTGTTAAGCCGACACAGAATAACAGGCTCACACGACAGTCATCTTTGGTGTACAAGCCACGCCCACTTCTCAGGCCGACTGTTTCCTTTGTTTGTATCATTGTAAATGACATTCCAATCTATTCTCTAGATCTCTTAGCTCTCCTTACTATATGTGAGCATCAATCTGATATTTACTTCTTCTTTCTTTAGCAACACAAAAGAATGACGGACGGAGTGCTGAAACTTTTGAATTACTCGCCCCCAGTCACAGATCTGGGTTAATCCATTGTTCTTTTTCCCTCCATGCCACCCCAGTTTGGACGCAGCCATATGCAAATCAGTTTTGACCCTGTTCCCCATGGGGACAGCCCAGCCTGGACCAGAAACAAGCATTCTGGGTCGAGTTTCAGGATATTACCCTTTATCAGCCAGGCTAGCTTGAATCCATTGGCACAGTGAGCATGTGACCCACATCTGGGCATACCCTTTCCATTTAGGGCGACTTTAGCAACACAAAAGGATGATGGAAGGACTGCTGAAACTTTTCAAACACTCACCCCCAGTCACAGATCTAGGCATGGTGAGCAAAAGAAAGATGGATTAAACCCAGATTTTTTAGTTCCTCATGATATAGTTCTGGGCCTATAGGAGATAATGTGACCAAGCTCATCTTCCAGTTGCATAGATGCACCCATCAGATATCTACTAATGATGTTCACATTGGTGACCAGAAGCTGACCTTCCCTCGCAGAGAAGAACCTGCCCCAGGCCATCCCAAATAACTCTTTGACCTTGACCGGGTAAGCACAGGTGTAGTGTGCTCTGACTGAACAACAGATATTTGGTTTCGGTTGTCAGAGGAGCCAGGACAGGGCAGCCACAGTTTGTAGGAGAATGCTAGCATACTAGCAATTCAGACTTTGTAACTGGTTTGCACACGGCTCCAGGCCATAGCACCATCTTGGTCATAGAGGTTCTATTAAGCAACATGACACATTTTGTTCCCCTCTATAAGATACACAGTGCACAACTATGCAAGGTTCCTGCTGTAAATATCATGGATAGTGGTCTTCATTCTGTGGCAAAGTTCTGGCATGCTTTATCTGCATCTCTAGACACTGAGGTTCGTTTGCCCTCATCTAATAACCACAGACTGATGAACAACAAAAACTTGTAAACAAATAGTGGAACAGATCCTACAATGCTTGCTGACCACCCAAGATAAGATACATTTGATTTTATTGTTTCGGTTATTTAAAACCATACCAATTATACATCTTACATATTTGTTCAACACATTTCACTAGAATTAAAACTCATTTACAAAGTGAGCATCTTTAAAATTAAAAGTTTCTTTTTGCAACGTCACTCTAATGGTTTAAAGAGTACTGTGGAACGCAAACTACCTTGTAGCTATCCACAGGCCCCCGGGACTCTAAAGCCTAAAGTGCTGATGCTTAAAACTGTCCAGAAAGTGCAAGTACTACATTTGCATTACCAATCACTGTGGTGCCTCCTTAGGTGGGTGCATAAGATAATCTATGATGCAAATTTCCTTGCTAGAACCACCCCGTTTAACCTTGGTGAACACCACAGAACTATTCTTTGTGTTCCAGCATCAAATGCTTGCAAGCCCTATTCCCACAATACCCACTTGAAGCTAGCGGCCTGCAAAAAGTAGACACAATGAAACAGCATATATAACTTTTTTTTGTTTTTTTTTTACTCTGTGCACTTCTAGACTGTAAATCAAGCTAAAGTGCTTAAAATTCACTTATCACCCCAACATCCGTAATGCAACATCACATTTTTTAAAACAACTAAGTTTCAAATCAGACTAAAGTGTTTGAAGTGCATTTTTGCGCCCAAAATCAGTGACAGTTCCCTAGTACCAATGGCCCAAGTGCAAGTCCTAAAGCGTTAATAGCAAATACTAACTGTGAGACTTGGCATCCTTGGCGTAGTCTCCCCTGTATTTTTGGCCTCGGCTTCCCATGTTTTGACTGTGTGCTGGACTTTGTTTTTGCTAGTTTTGTTTCTCTGGGCACTTTACCACTGCTGACCAGTGCTAAAGTGCAAATGCTCACTGTGTAAATTGCATGTATAATTGACTTTTACATGACTGGCATATTTGAATTACTAATAAGTCACTAGTAAAGTGTGTTAGATCTGCCCAGGGCCTGTAAATCAAATGCTACTAATAGGCCTGCATCACTGAGTAGCCCTGTAAACATGTCTCAGTCCTGCCACTGCAGTGTCTGTGTGTTTAGTCGTGCACTGCCAATTTAACCTGTCAAGTGTACCCACTTGCCAGGCCCAAACCTTATATTTTTATACATGTAAGCACCCCTAAGATAGGCCCCAGGTAGCCCCAAGAGCAGGGTGCACTGTATGTTCAAAGTGGAATACTGCCAAATTAGTTTTCACTGTTGCAAGGACTATCTCTCTCTTAGGTTAACATAGGGGCTGACTTTAAATAACTTTTGAGTGCAGTTTCCCTTTGGGAGCAGGTTGAGATTTGGAGTTTGGGGTCTCTGAACACACAATTTAAAAATACATCTTTTGGTAAAGTTGTTTTTTAAATTGCCTGTTTGTAAATGCCACTTTTAGAAAGTGGGCATTTTCTCGCTTAAACCGTTCTGTGACTCTGGCAGTTTTGCCAAATGGGAAAGGCGTAAATTTAGGCTGTTACTTTTTGCTCTATTTGCCTTTGCTGTCACAAGCATCCATTATATATTACGGTACTGATTCCAATAAAATGTTATTTAAAAGTCATCCCAACTGAGGGGATCTGCTGATGACCTACCCGCATTATTTAAGATTTTGACACATTGATTTCTTAAAGGTTTGAGTTGACATAGTTGGCCAAAATATTTAAAGATCTTTTAAGGTTCACCTTCGAACGACTGAACAGAACCAAGCCATTTGTGTATAGTAAGTGTACTAACGAAGACCATCCCAGACGGGGAGGATGTATATTTGCAGACTCCAAGGCTGAGGAGAGATCTGCCATGAATAAATTAGATAGGTGTGGAGCTAGAACACAACCTTGTTTCAAACCAGAGAATGTAAAGATTTTCCTTGAAAGCCTTTTGCCATCTCCAATTTTTACATGTACCCATGTGTTGAAATATAATGAAATTATTGCATTCAGAAGTAAATCCCGCAGACCCCATCGCTTTAATTTACACCAGAGAAGCTGTCTATTCAGTCAGTTGAAAGCAGCTTTAAAGTGAATAAAAGTGAGGTATATCCTTCTGTCTTGTCGTCTGCTTTGTTCAACGAGGAAGGTAGTTATTCATATACTCATTGTGGTGCCCACCCCTTTCCTAAAGCCTGTTTGATTGGATGGGATGATATCATGTTTATCTAACCAGACTAATAATTCAACAAGGAAAGAGGTGTAATTTTTTGCCTCTGCATCAAGAAAGGCGATTAACCTATAATTGGCCTGGATATCCCTATTCCCACCCTTGTAAATCATATTGATTAGGGAGTCTTGTCAACTTTCAGGAATTGCCCTTCCCAGTATAACTTCCTGATACAGAGAACCCCTCAGATCAGAACAAAAAAGCCCTCATTATTACCCTGGTGGTCCAAAGACCACCAGGGTTGCGGTGGCAGTCTCACCACTGACAGGCCAGCAGTGAAGACCGCCACATTACAAGTATGGCAGTTTGGCCTCTACCAGACCTTCACGTCTCCGCTGGTGCTGCCAGGACTGCCGGACTGCCGGGCCAGAGGACGGCACCTCTGGGCCGGAGGTCCTCTCAAGACCTCTGATGGTAGTACAAGTCACCTTTCCACAAGGGGTAGCACCACCACAAAAACCCTGGTGAAAAGGCTGCCGGAGTCAGGAAATTCCTTTCCTGCCGCTGGCAGATGACTCCCCCACCCTGCTTCCATGACAGCACCACCCTCCCCGCATACAGGCGAACACACACCCACACGCACCCCGCATACAAGCATTCACCAACATTTAAATACATGCATTCACCCACAGGTGTACATATACTCATTCACTCGTACCAACAGACACACATTCACACAAACATACCAACATGTACTCACTTCAACAATCATGCACGCACTCACACATGAATACACACACTCATACACACTTACATTCACACACGCAGATATGTAATCATTCACACACACAAACAACAACCCCTCCCCTGTCAGACGATTGACTTACTTTGTCCGGCGAGGAGGTCGCCCGCCAGGGAATGGGACCTGGCGCTTCCACCGCTGGCTGCACCCCACCTTCAGGACATCACCATGCCGTGTTACTGCTCATAATAAGGAGTGCAGAGTCCTTTTAGCGTGGTGGTGATGGCTATGGAACCACCTCTGCGCCGCCGACTGCCAGAACGACTGCTGACGGATTTCGACCCAAATTGTGGCAGAATTCCTTCAGTAGTCATTAGATGGTGGTCGGAAGACCACCAGCACTGACGGTCTTTTGGCGGCTTCGGCGGTCTTTGGAAAAGACCGCTGAAGTCGTAATGAGGGACTAATTCTTCCTTGAAGTTGGCTTGAGGTAGCCTGTTTGGCCGAGAGATCCTTCACGGTGGGCCTTAAAAAGGACTTTGTATATGCTGCCAGAAGGCAGAGTTAGATCAACAACCTCTTCATTGGACACCAAGGAATAAGGATTACGTCCCAAGGTTACTGATCGCAAAATTGCTGGGCTGCTATTTTCACTAATTTGGTGGTTTATTGAGAAAGTTGTCCTAAAGTATTTCACCCAGTCATTCCCAGCGATGTTTGAATTTTTAATCAGGCTTTCTCGAGTGTTCACGTGATTGATGATTTCTCAGAATGTCCTGGGATTTTTCTCTTTTGCAGCGAACATTATCTTTGACCAAAAGAGTCTCCTTCCTGCATCTTTTTGCTTTTATATTTGCATTTTACATTCTTTCTTAGTGCTCTTCAGTTGTTCCCAAGGGGATAAATTGCCTGGGTACACCTTCAGATGTCTTGCCAGCTTCCTTTGGGCTTTCTTAAAAAAGTTGCTTAGTTTCGAATGACGGGCCTGAGGAGTTTGAGGTAATGGAATGACCAAGATGAAATACAGGTGAAATGCTGGTCAAACAATTTATTTCCAAAGTTTTCCCAGGCTATGGACATGAATACTTAGGCTTTCCTGCATCATCAGCATTGCGAATGATGCTAAAGCTGCTATTTTGTCAGATGACCAGCATAGTCTCTTTAAATTTGTAGTTTATATAGGACCCACCTGTGTAGGAGCTTGAGAGTAAACAGGTGGAGAGGTCCCTAAGGTACGTATGTGCCAAGAGTGATCACTGCCTGGCTCTATTTTATTTTGATTTGCTGTACAAGCAGGATAAAAGGTAAAGTGACCAAGGTATAGTCTATAGTGGACTGCGATTTTGGGCCGTGATATGTGTAGCTCGAAAGAGAATCGCCTGAAAATCTTCAGTTTAAGGCCCACAGTCTTAAATATTTTAGAGAAGTTATTAGCTGATCTCCCTGCTGGTCACATTGATTAACATTCAGGGCCATATTTATACTTTTTGATGCAAAACTGCGCTGACGCAGTTTTGCGTCAAAAATATAATTGCTGGCTAACGCCATTTCTGTGCGGCGTGCAGGCGTCAAATTTATACTTTGACACACGGCGGCGCAAACCACAGGTGTGAATCATTTTCTTTGACGCACACCGCAGCGTCACATCATAAAGGAAAACAACGTTAATGCGGCAGAAATGACTGTGAGCCGATTTACGACACCGCAAACCAGATACGCGTTGTTTTTTGATGCAATAGCGTCAAAACTCGCCGCAAACATAGACATTTCAGCAGAGGAGAGCCAAAATTGATCCCAGATGCCTGTACAGACCCCAGGAAGATGACAACAGACAAGGAACCAGCCAGGAGGACCCACACAAGACCCACGACAGGGAAAAGAAGTAAAGAAAGTGTCGCTTCACTGTAGAGGAGCAGGAAATTCTGGTAAAAGAGGTGACGGAACACCACCACCAACTGTTTGTCACCTCAAAGTTGCCAATCAGTAGGAGAGAGGCAATATGGCAACAAATTGTTGACAAGATTAACAGTGTGGCAGAAGTCACAGAACAGTCATTGAGTGCAAGAAACGCTGGCATGACTGCAAGCGCAGGACCAAGGAAAAGATGTCCGGCACAGGAAGGCAGCACTGCAGACTGGAGGTCGGAGTCAAGCACCGCAGGAGGCACTGGACCACATGGAGGAGATGGTCACAGCCGTCATCCCTGAGGAGATTGGCAAAGGGATTCAAGGACAGGACAGCGCAGACTACCAGGAGACAACGCACATGCAGGGTAAGTCGCATGGGGAATTAAAATGCACTAATGTTAACTGCAACCGGGGGGGAATACCTAATACACAATACATGTAAGTCATCATATACATGGAGTGGCATGAGTAAAGGGGCAAGGGGCATGGCCTGTTCAGAGGAAACCTGGGGCACACCATTACACAACACCAACAACCTTTCCATGGGGGTATGCTGCCATGCCAACGATGTTGCAAAGGTAAAGCCACGCCAGGAGGGAAAGGCACAATGCCAAACTGACATCCCGTCACACGTCAGCCACTATACTCCCTATATTAACTAGGGCCCAAATAACAACCTCTAGCCATACCGACAAATGTAATGTAACATTGACAACAGTTGCCACAACCACCTCCGCTGTGTGTGCTGGTCAAGTAGCCAATGGCAGTATCGTCCCCATGGATCATACACACCCAAATTAGAGGGTTTAGGATGACAACGTTAACAATCCCCTGAAACAAGACAAATGTTCCAGTCCTGTCAAATGTGAATGCCCATAGTTGCCACAAACATCAGCCAATGTCATCAACATTAGGAGGTACAAAGCAGTAATGTCACACCCATGCTGTATATGTCAGGGTCCATACTGTGCCTGGGTCACAATGCAACATCCCAAATGTCTTACAGCTCAGACAACAGCATTGAGGGGAGGACACATGTAACTGGTCACTGAAATACATATGCACAGTCAGAGGAGGGAATAGGACACTGCTACGACTATCAGGGCAATCCAAAGTACCACACATTCCCCAAAATCAGCTGTACACATTACCAATGCTGACATCCATATCGTGCCATAACAATGCTATGCATAGTATACGCTACATTTCAACTACAAATAGGTGGATGTGAAAGATCAGAGACTGGGACAGGTCCTGATTGTCAAGTGTGCTGCTAGTGCCATCAGAGCACCCACAGCCAGTGAAAGGTCTCACAATGAGAATGGAAGTAGGGGGAGGGTTGAGTAGGACAAGAAGGTGGCAATTCACTATTCGGCTAAAACCAACACCTAGAGGATTTGATTCTGACAAGTCCACTAACTGACCACAATACATGTGACATGCAGGTGGGGCATAGGCCTGGGAGAATACCCATCTGAAAGACAGGAACAATGAACAGGAACCAATATCACAATGTGAAAATCATCACAAGGCAGGCATGTCACATCACAAATGCCACAACACAGACACACTAATTGTACCGTATTTCATTGCAGAGGACGATGGATCTCGTGTGTATATGCCTGTCCAGGACTACCCTGATGACATGGATGACGAGCTGAGAAACATCAGCCAACAGACCCTCCAAGAGGTCCTTGGAACCCTCCAGACCCCACCATCAGTCACAAGGAGGAGCACAGAACAAGCAGCCATCGCAGAGGATCCACCCACCACCCCAATTATACAACCTGCCAGCTCCAGTACAGCTGAGGAGTCTGACGACACTGGCACCAGCTTTGAGAGAACTGTAGTCAGCGTACAGCGGGAACCGGCCAAGGAGGTGCGGGTGGGGATGCAACTATGGCAGCCAGCCGAGATGGGGTGTGTTTGTGCATAATGTCAACTGAAGAAAAGGCAGCAGCTATGCAAGGGCGAACATCTATGCTGCAGTAAGTAAAAAAAATGCTGAAGGAAATCAGCACAGCTGTAATACAGTTGACCCAACACCTACAACAGCAATCCTGTCAACGCGTGCACGAATGCAACATTGAACCCCTCAGGGCCGACCTGGCTGCCTAACATCGTGATGTGGCTGCTTTTCTGAAGAACCAGCAGATCCTCCTTGCAGCAGTACTGCCCTTAAGACCCCCACAGGTAGCAGCTACCAGGATGTCTGACTCCACGACTACAAAAACACTGAGGTGTGTGTTGCCCCTTCACAACCACCACCAACAAGGGCAGAGGAGGCAAAACACACATCAGAAGATGAAGACCAGGAACAGATCACCTTCACACGTAAAAGTACCCGGAAGCACTAGTCTGTGCCACATAGCCACCTAATACCAAGGTCCTGCGCTTTGTAACATGCCAGTCTTGCAACAACTGTACTCAAGCACTGTTCTGTAAACCACTGTCTATCTTGTCAGCCTGCCCAGTGATTGTCTCTCACTAACTCATGGGCAAGTCATGTCCCTCTGCACTGTCTGACACTTCACCCCAGCATGTCCATTGAAATGTCCTTTTGCACTTGTGTAGGATCACAATGGAAGATGTCACTATAATGGACTCACAATCATGGACAATGTACATATCGCCCTACAGCACTTTTCAATAAATACCACTTTCACAACCACTTTGTCTCTGTGTAATGTGACACATGAACCGTGCATTGGATCACTGAATTTTGCCTCCTGTCAAATATCATAGCTTGTCAATACAACTGTCCTGAAATAATGTGGGCTGATAACTATGCACAGTGGCCTGGATTCTACCATACTCTGCCATTCCTGAGGGTAATATCTGAGAAAAAGAGAAACTATACAATATAATGCTGTGTTGGACAGATCAACGCTTCCGCAAGGGATAACTAAACCATAAAATAGTGCCTTGAAAATGTTGCTTCAATGCAAAACTAACATATGTAACATTGCCCACAAATATAAGCGAACAGTCACCAAACTGCATGAATGGAGGTGTATGAGTTTACATTTAAGTAATCATGCTGAACAGTTTAACAAATTATCTATGTGAGTTGTGTACACTATACTACAAGAGAGCTTACTACCACTCACCTAATAAGGGTTTCCTTGGACATGAGACTGCAGTCAGACATAACAGAGTGTCCCCAATCCTAAATCTGGAAGTACTGTATGTGACATTGAAAACATACATTATGAAAATAACACACTTTGGGATCCATAGTAACTGTGATTGGTGGTTGCAATGAATGGCCGAATCTTTGCAAGGTAGCTTTGGGGTAGCTGCCAATGTTACAGCTCAGTTGGGATTTGTTAGCAGTATAGGACACAAAATGTAATACAAAAGAAACACTGTACACTCATGCCAAGGCGCTGATCTACAAGCATGTCACACATACTGTAAAGGGTTACCTACATATTTATTAAACAGTAAAAACAGAAGTGAAAACTCGGGGAAAAGCCGTACCTACCCTAATCAACTCTAACTACTCATTACCCACAACTGTCCCTAACTAACCTAAGCTAAACTTACTTATCACATTTAGGGGCATATTTATACTCTGTCTGTGCCGAATGTGCGCCAAAACTTTTGACGCACATTCAGCGCAAACGTTGCCCCGTATTTAAACTTTGACGCCCGAGCACGCGGACGACAAAATTCCGCCGTGTGCGTCATTTTTGGGATGCGCAACCCGCCTTGCATTAATGATATGCAAGGTAGGCGTTCCCGTCCCAAAAATGACTTAAACGGCTGTGCGTCGTATTTATGCTTTCGGGCAAAAATGACGCACAGCAGGATAATGACGCTCAGCCCGATTTATGTCAAAATTTAACGCCTGGGTCAGGGCACGCGTAAAAATGGGGCAAACACACCTGTATTTAATCCGAACACACAGAAGCAACAGCAGAGCAGCAGAGCAGCAAAAGGGAGACATGGAGGTGATTCTTATCCAGCGTGCACGCAGACGCAGAGCCCAGCAGCTACAACAGCAGCTACCACAACACCAGCAGGGACCCCAAAGGCAGCGCAGAAGGCAGGAGAGGCTATTCCACCCCAGAACAACCCTTCATGGCCTTAGGGAACACAACATCATCCAGAGGTACAGGTTGAACTGGCAGGCCATTCAGCAGCTGCTAAAAAAAAACATTGAGCCACAGTTGGCACCCACTTTGCTGACACCCTACACCATCCCAACAGAAACCAAGCTGCTTGCCGTACTTCACATGCTGGCAAGTGGCTCTTTTCAAACAACTGGTGCCCTGGTTGCCAGAATATCACAACCATCATTCTCTGCCTTTTTGCCCAAAGTACTGGATGCCATCATTGGACTTACACCCCGCCACATCTGCTTCCCTAACACACTGCAGAAGCAGCAGGAAGCAAAACAGGGGTTCTACCTCATTAGTGGCTTCCCACACGTCCTTGGTGCAATCGACTGCACACATGTACGCCTTGTGCCACCTGCTGTAACTGAACACCTCTACCGCAACAGGAAGCACACACACTCTGTCAATGTGCAGACCATTGTCGATCACCAAGGATTGATCACCAACATTGTGGCTAAATATCCTGGGAGTGTCCATGACTCATTCATCTTCTATCACTGCACCATCAATGAACAATTCCAGGATGGACGGTATTGCAATGGACTACTTGTTGGTAAGCACAAAAACCTACGTATATACACACTGCACAGCAACCCTCTAGGACACACAACACATTCTCCACAACAGCAACATGTCGGCAGGAACACACTGAGGTCGTGACACCGCTAGCCATGTTTCTTAGGTCACCAATTAACCTGTCACACATCGGAAATTAGTGTACAGTCTAATGTTAAGACGTGAAAGATCACAATGTGTGGAGTGGGTTGCCTAAATGTCACCTTGCAAATTGTAAGTGTCCCAATGACGTTTACATTAATCCATTGCATAAGTCTAAAGGTATGGGATGTCCATTGTACATTGATATGAACTTGTTAACAACACTTTCAAAATGAATCTGTTTATGGAACTATCATCTCACCTCCAGTAAAGACACACGTACACCTGTATCACAAGTCACAATGCTAGGGAGGGCACACTGTAATGCAAATCCCAAAACATACTGCTGGCAAACGGTCAGCAGCCAAACACTCGTTCAGCCAAGGAAACAACACGATGCAGATGGTACATCCTACAAGCCTAGGATGCGACATAATAACAAAAAAGAGTTACAGACAACACAAGACAACTACTGCCATGAAAGGTGATTTCAATGGGGCGACGCACATAGGAGGACACACACCATAGACAAGAGGACCTTCGGCATCCTCAAGTCAAGGTTCTGGTGCCTCAACATTACTGGTGGTAGCCTCCTATATTCCCCGGAGATGGTCTGTAAGATCATCCTAACATGTGCTATTCTGCACAACATTTGCATCAAAAGGAACATTCCCCTCCTGGAACCCGAGCCACACAAGAGGAGGAAGAGGAGGATGGTGGCCTGCAACATGAGGGGGAACTACAGAACACGTCCGCTGGTATACGCAGGCGGCAACATATTGTGAACAATTTCTTTGAAATATAATCACCATCACCACTTTATGAACTAATTTAAATAAACACCTATAATAATCACCATATCATCGTTTGGCTATTCATTTTTGCAAACCTTCATCTCCAACTATCAGAATAAGAGTGTTGCCTCATGGAGTATTGCTGATATACTGATTAGGACACTGAAAATCCCAGAGCTAATGTGATGCGTAACATACAATGGTCACATACACACACACTGTAAATGACATATATCATGTACATTTCTCCTTTGAAGGCCAATAGCAGAGGACCACACCTATTTCACACATACATGTTGAAATCAAGGTCCAACACAGCATATGGCACAGAACTAAGACACCATCACTCAATAAGGGGAAAACAAGCCTCATACATGAGGCAGTTGATGTGCTTTTGCATCAGTGACAGGAATGTCTGACCAGACCCTTGACAGCAGTAAGTCCGACTGCATCTAATATTTGCAAGGACTATCTGTGACCAGAGTTCCATAGAAGCAGTACATAGACAGCACAAGTGCCACACATATGAGCAGCATTGCGCACATGACATTCCATGTACATGTCAGCCCATTTCCTAACTCCTGACACACCCATGCACCTGGTCACAACCCACCTGTCTGAAGCGGTCCCTGGAATACTAAGATGTGTACCCTGATATTCCCTCCTCTACACACACAGCTTGTCAATAGCAATCCAGTGTGCTACACCCTTTCCTGTGGTATGCCATTGTCATAGAACATCTGACTGCATGAACGTCAGGTCAATTAATACACTGGCTTCTAGTTTCCAAGCCCTGTTAGCACCTGTAGATTGCTTCCCGTGTGAAAATGTCTGTTGGCCATTAGAATGCAAATCTCACCTACAGGACTTGTGAGAAACAGATGCAGCCCACACCTGTGATCACCTCCATGCACACCACCTATTTCAACAAGCACTGCCCCTGCTGATGCCTGGAACAGCATAGAAGTTGTCATTTTGTCAAATACACCGTTAAGCATTGCTACTAATTAAGCCGTGTAACACAGCCCTTGGGTTCATTTGTCACCTTCAAAAACACAGGACATACACAGTTTGACATGTCAACTGTCTAGTTCATCCTCCAAACAGTCTGGGTCAGACCACTGATTATGTAACTTGTTAAATTGCTGTATCCTGATTCACCCTGCATTCTGTCAGCCTGACTGGCATCTGTCTGTGCGTCACACTAAAGTATCCCTGTGTCTACATATTTACCACACTTGCGTTTGCAAACCTCTCATTCATCAGGGGGTATTTGGGCATGTGCTTCTTCAATGCATACCCAAATACATTGTATAGCATTATCTGCCTTTTAACTGTACCATATGAGTTAAATCCTCTGTGAAAACCAAAATTCATGGCCTATCCCTTGTCTGGGTCTCATTTATGTATGAATGACAAAGTGTGACAGTGTACCAGGGCCGTATGCAGGGATTGGGTAGGGGGCCTTCAGCAGAACTAGCAACCTCTGATAATGTCCATGAAAAATCCACACATGTCAGGACCCTGACAGTTCACACACAGAATTACATTGCTCACAACATATTGTTGGCCGTGTGTGGTGAATAGCTGCGAGAATAATCAGCACAGAGGCTATGATGTTCCCAGATGCAGTGGGAATTGCAGAGGCTAACCTGTGTACAAATGTTGTAATGACACCTGCCGAAACATGACACCTGAGACATTATCTCACTCAGCACACCAAGGTTGCCCTGTTGACTGTCTCATTACACGTCTTTAGTGACAGGGTGGGACCATCCCCATGTAGGTTCTCATGTCCACATCCACTTTACTCACATTGATCAACAAAGGATACTCAGTAGATACAGAAATGGCTGCCACTGAATCATGATGAGTCCTGGACCGAACTGTGACAAACTACGCCACAAAAATTATACAGGATCAACATTGGATCATTCCACCTCTTCCTGATTTCGTCCCTTGTTCGAAATAGCGTTCACCCGGTCCACAATTCTCCGCTATAGCTCCACCTTACTTGCTATGGATATTTGCTGTACCTATGCTCCAATCAGCTGTGGCTCTACCCTGACTATTTCCTTTGTGGGGACATGGGTGTTGTGTGGTGTGTGTTATGCAGTGGGTGTTGAATAATTTGGTGAGGTGTGAGGTGCGTGACAGATGGCTGGGTGTTAGTGGTATGTGTAGTTGTGTCAGTGATTTGCGTGTCTGTCTCTTGGCTATTTTTCATGTTCGTAAAGGGTTGGGGTAGTGTGGGTTTGTATTTTATAGTGCTGTGGGTGGGTGTGGTGTGTGAATTAGAGTCAGGTGTGTGTTTTTGTAATTGGCTAATGTTGTGTTTTTTGTATTTGGGTGGCCATTCCGACCGCCCCGGTGTGTACTCGATGTTTACCACCGTTTAATGTCTGCCATGGTGATTCGTGGGTCATAATGTGGAGGGCGTTGTTTTGTTGGCGTGACGGTGTGGGTGTTCGTACTGACAATTTACCACTTACCTTTGATCGGGCGGATTTGTGTTTGTGGCAGTATTCTTTTGGTTTAGTGTATGTGTGTCATAATTTGGTGAAAGGATGTTCGCCTCCGCATTGGTATGTTGGCGGCCATCACCGCGGTGGAAAGAGGCATTTACCGCCAAAGTCATAATGATGGCCATTGTGTCATTGCTTCTCAGTGGCCGTGCTCCAGGTAGAGCAGCAGGTCATCTACATACAGGGATATGATATGTTCACTGCCTTTCAGCCTCACCCCATATCCTGTTACTTGCTGTTGGAAGAGTCCCGCAAAAGGTTCGATAGGCTGCACAAACAGGAGGGAGGACAATGGACATCTATGTCTGGTACCTCGGAGGATCCCATATTGAGCAGGAACAGTGCGACCTATTTTACCCTGGCTGTGGGGTGTGTGTAGAGTGACCGAACCCATTTCACCCAACCCACCCCCCCCCATTTTAAGCATGACAGCAAACAGAAAGTCCCAGCGCAGAGAGTTGAAGGTCTTTTCAAGGTCCACCGACCTAAGGACAGCATTTTTATGAAGGCACTTTTCTGGGTGATACAATATGTAATACATTCTACAGAGGTTAAGAGAGATGCTCCTGTTCTGGATAAACCAGTTCTAATCTGGGTGTATTAAGGTTTGCATTTGTGGTAGTAGTCTCAGGGCTAATACTTTACTCAAACTTTTAAGTCCATATTCAACATGGAAAGGGATTGGAACACAGATGTAGGTGCATCTGCTATTGTGGACTTAGGGAGAGAGATCAGTAGTGCATCTCTTGTCGATTCCGGTAATGCTCCCAGTTGTAGTGATTCCGCATAAAGCAACACAAACTTAGGGGCCAGCACAGATGAGAAAGCGGCATAAAGTTCTGCTGGCAGCCTGTCTGGAGCTGGGGTCTTCCTGAAAGTCATTGAATGGCTGCCTTAATCTCTTAAAGCTTCACCAGGCCACCAAGCACTTCCTGAGCTATGGGGTCTATATCACCCATAGGTTTAGGGGCTAAGAAACCAGTCACAGCCCCCAGCAAGAGATGCTGCGGTCAACTATAAAGCTTTTCATAGTATACCCAAAAGGCGGCATTAAAGGCCTTCGGAGAATAAGAGAGGGATCCATCTTCCACTAGTATCTGTGTAATGGGCCTCCCCCCAGTGTCCAATCTAACCAGCTATGCCAATAGTCTGCCTGGCCTACCCTCTCCATCATGGGCTCTAGCTATGTATTCCTTGTAATCATGACATGGTAGGTGCTCGAGCGCTGTGTGATATCTCTCTCTAGGCTTCTTATGTGTTTCCCGGACGCCTTCTTCTATCCCAATCTGATTATCCAGTGCAATTAGCTGGGTCTCCAGTGTTCTAAGCTCCTCAGTGAGTTCCTTCCAAATCACTACCGACTACCCTATGCAGTGACCATGCAGCATTTCCTTAAGAGCATCCCATTCTTGAAGCATATATCTTCAAGCATTAGGGGGTTGAACCTCCATAAGGATGTCGCTGGGCGTTCTGCTACAGGCCAGAGCTTCAATAGCAGCGGCCTATGATCCTGCAGCACATGCCCCAGATATTCTGTGTGAAGCACGTGTTTCCAGTGTGGCTGAGCAGGTGAACATGTCAAGTCTGGTGTGCACATCATATATGTGTGAATAATATGAGTATTCACACATCTGGTCTGGCTGAAACCTCCAGATCTCAAATAGGTCCTATTGTTGGATCAATTGTCCAAAGCCCTCCCAGATCTTATGAGCTGGGGCCCGTGGCAGAGGAGGGGTGGACTTGTGTAAGTCTACATTTACTACACAATTAAAATCACCACCAAGGAGAAGGTCATCTGTCCCCACAGTGGCCAGTGGGGTGGACAACTCCTGGATGAATGCTACCTGGTCTTGATTCGGGGCATCGTTATGTCCAAAGGTCACTTCTCGGCCCATCAATCTGCCCTTGAACAGCACATATCAACCCCCCTGTCAAAAAAGGAGTGCAGTTGCTTAAAGGGTGTATTTGCCCTGATCCATATTAGCACTGCTCTGGAGTAAGCAGATCAGGAGGTTGCATAAGTCTGGCCACGCCACCAGCAGCGCAACCGCTCAATCTCTACATTCAGCAAATGCATTTCTTGTAGCATAATTATCTGTGTGCCACGCACCCTCAAATATCTATGAATGCTATAGTATTTAGAGCCAAATCCCATCCCCCTAAAATTCCAGAATAAGAAAGTTATCATACTCCTAGCATCAGCCATTGCTACTCCAGACACAAAGAGGCCAAGTTTGCATCACCCATCCCCTCAACCCCACCCCCACACCATGCAGATGACCTTGTGAGACCCCCAAGACCAACAAAAACAGTTCCCACTACAAACTATCTCACCCAAGGGCAGCCCAGCAATCGCTGACCACCAAAACGTGTAAATCAGAAATATTGTTAGAAGATCTACCACCTCCTGTCTTGGAGCAGGGGCAATCCTCCTGGGGGATTCAAGGAAGGGGTTCTCCTTAAAGCTCCTCCCCAGCCCAAGATGTCACAAGTAGCAATGCTGTCAGATCCCCTGGGATCTAGGTCTCTCCTGGCCCTCGTGCAGTGCTCCCAGTACGGTCAGAGTTCCCCAGCTCCAATATCATGTTTTTGCTCTACGCTTCCTCCATCTAGAAAGTCTGGGGTCTGTATCAGGCAAACCCCCATCAGTGCCGTGCCTTGAGTTCAAGAAAAGCCCAATGCCTGTCGGTTATATCAGTTCTTCTGCAGTCTGAGTGGATACACTAGGCAGGGTATCTCCTGTAGAGTTCGATGTTTCCGAGCTCTGATGTAGTTTTGGCTTCTTCACCTGTCTTTTGCATCAGCTCTATTTCTGCCACTGCCTGTAATCCAACTGCCCTTTCACATTCAGTCTGAAAGGGGGAGGGTTTCTTCAGGGATGACCCCCCTCCCCCACGGGGGCGCCCCTGGCTCTCTTCCTGGGTCACTGTCTAGGGCCTCTGGGACTGGTAGTGGAGCACCTGCCTTATATGCTTCCAGCCACATCCATGCTCCTCCCGTCCCCGTCTAGGACAATCTGTAGCTTTGCAGGGAACATCAGCAAATATTGTATCCCTCCCTCGCGGACAGACTTCTTGATTCCCTGATAGGATGCCTGCTGCACTTCCAATTTCGCAGTGAAATCTGGGAACACCTGAACCTTTCCGTTGCCCACCACAAAAGGGCCATTGTCATGAGCTGTCTAAAGCATAATGGTGGTCATTATGACTTTGGAGGTCTTTAAGGAAAACCTCCAAAGCCACGGACGCCAGAAGACCCCCAGTGCTGGCAGTCTTCCGCGCACCATATTAAGGGTACTGCTGGATTTGCTCCAAACTTTGGGTGGAAATCCAGCAGTAGTTGTGCTGGTGGACGGATGCACTGGGGCGGTTCCACCACCAGCCCAGCCCCACCAGATGGACACTACCTGCAATTTGCAATAATACGGCCTGGCGGTGTCCTGATGGCGGGGCGTTGCCGGCAGTGGAAACACCCGTTCCCTGATGGACGATCTCCTCCCGGACCAGGTAAATTGATCGTCCGATAGGGTAGGGGGTGGGAGGGTGGATGTTGTTGTGTGTGCATGTGTGAGTGTGTGTTGTCTGCGTGTGTGCATGAATGTGTGTATGCGTGATTGTATGGGTGTCTGAATGTAGGAGTGACTGCGTTTATGCATGTAAGTGTATATGTGTGTATGTGTGCATGTATGCAATTATAAGTGTTGTGGTGAATGTGTGCTTGTGTGCGTGTGACTATGCATGTTAGGATGGGTGTGAGTATGCATGTTAGGATGGGTGAGAGTATGCATGTTAGGATGGGTGTGAGTATGCGTGTTAGGAAGGGTGTGAGTATGCGTGTATGAGTGCTGAGGTGAATGCGAGTATGGATGCGTCTGAGTGAATGTGTATATGTAAGTGTAGGGCAATGAGTGTATGCGTGATGCATGTGGGTGTCTGTGTGTGTGTGCATGTATGCGGGTAGAGGGGTGGGGGATGGGGTGAGGGGGCACTGTGTCTCGAGGGGGGTGGAAAAGGGGGGTGCTGTATCTGGAGAGGGGTGATGGTTAGGGGGTGCTACGTCTGAAGAGGTTGGGGGTGGGGGTGCTTTGTCTGGAGGGGCGTGCGGTGTCTGGAGGGAGGGTGGGGGGTTTTAGGCGTCCTGTGGGGTGGGGAATTGTCTACCAGTGACAGGGAAGAAATTCCCAGTCACCGGTAGCCTTTCTGGCAGGGTTTTCGTGGCGGTTCTACCGCTGCGGAACCCCTGGTGGAAAGGTGGCTCGTAAAACCGCCAGCAGTCTTCTGTGGATTGCAGGGTCAGAAATGCACAGCTCTTGCCCAGCGGCTCTGACCGCCATGGAGGTATGAGTGGAGATGTGGCGGGTTGGCAGAGGCCAACCCGCCACACTCATAATGTGGAGGTATTCCCTCTGCATTCTCAGCTTGTTGTTCCAATACTCTCACCCTCTTGGTGATGTCTTGTAGGTTGCGAGATAGTACAGATTGCTCAGGCTTGATAACCTCGACTGTAGTTTCTACATCTTTAACAATGTCTGCCAACTTGTGGTGCTCTGCCGCAGCAATCCCAGGTCTACTGAGACCACACTAATGTCTTGTTGCAGTGTAAACTTGGTGTCTGCTATTTCTGCTAGAACTTAATCCAAATGGGAATGAATGGAGATGTTGTTAGAGCCGCCACTTCCCACTTCTCCTCGGAGGGCAGTGGGGTCTCCTCTGGTCCCTTCATGTGGGCATCCTTCTATTTCATGGTTTGCCCATGGTACTTCCTCTATTTCCTCAATTAGCCACCAAGGCTACGTCTATGCCACTCCCTGTTCCGGGGGGGCAAGGTTCTGCTGTCCAGTTCTGAAAATAGAAGAGGGAGGGGTCCCCAATAAATTATCAGCCATAAGGTGGTGGAGTTCAAATCAGACTGACCGCATTAGGCTTGTTCTGTCAGACAGCCATCTGTTTCTGCCAGCTAAAGTGTTCGGGCTTACTCTGCAGGCCGGGCAGTAAGCCAGGGAGCTCTCGTAGTCCAGGAACCCCAGATTATTAGGCACTGTTCTATCTAGGCAGCGTTACACTATGTCATCACACCTCAACCCGCTAGGAGGAGAACAGTTTACCATTGGTTCTTCCTGAGTGACCAGCACCGCTGGTGGGGGGGCGTCCCACCCTCACTCTGCTACACTCAGTTTTGATGTTGCTCACCTCTATCCACCAGCCCTATTTAATTCCAACTGTCACATCCAGTGGGGGGTCCAGGCACATTGTGGGTACGCTCGGCAATGGGAAGATCTCAATGCAACTCAGGAGGCTCTTACTAGGCCTCAGTCCTCTGCTCTCTCCTCAAAGCAGGGGGCCCAGCCTCCACCCTGACTTCATCTGTAGGAGACCGGTTCACCTTAACAGACCCAGAAAGAGTCACCCCTCCCCAGTCTTGGCAGTGGGATGTAGGCAGTCAGGCCCTATCTCTGTTCACTCAGTGAGGGTGCGGCAGGCCCTCAGCAGCTACATCCAACTCCGCCACCCTCCACCCCGTCTTCAGACGGGGAGTCATGCACTCCACATCGGACTCACTCCGCTGCATTGCCGCTACCCAGCGTCCTCCAAGTCATGCACCAATCTCCTCCGTTTCTCTCTCCCCAACAGGGGTGCACTAGAACTGGGCACTGGTTTTCTTAGCGGTCGGGATTCTCAGTCTCCACAGAGGGTCGCAGAGGGTCACAGAACTATTCTCAGCAGGTCTCTGTCAATAGAATCGGCTCAGGTCTTGCTAATTCCATCATTTGCTATAGGCAGTTCCAGCCGCAGCCTTCCACCTCCATCTTGCTCACCAGTCAAGTCACCTTTCCGAGCCACAAGATCAGCCTCTCAGCCCCTCTTGTCACACCAGAATCCCCATCTGCTATCGCTGGTGTGGTCATCCACCTTCTGGCATGCACAGTGGGTTGCTCACATTAGTGCCTAAGCATGAGTTATGCAGGATATTGTTAAGCCGACACGGAATAAAAGGCTCACACGACAGTCATCTTTGGTGTACAAGCCACGCCCACTTCTCAGGCCGACTGTTTCCTTTGTTTGTATCATTGTAAATGACATTCCAATCTATTCTCTAGATCTCTTAGCTCTCCTTACTATTTGTGAGCATCAATCTGATATTTACTTCTTCTTTCTTTAACAACACAAAAGAATGACGGACGGAGTGCTGAAACTTTTGAATTACTCACCCCCAGTCACAGATCTGGGTTAATCCATTGTTCTTTTTCCCTCCATGCCACCCCAGTTTGGACGCAGCCATATGCAAATCAGTTTTGACCCTGTTCCCCATGGGGACAGCCCAGCCTGAACTGCTAGACCGGGTCCTCCCTGGACCAGAAACAAGCATTCTGGGTCGAGTTTCAGGATATTACCCTTTATCAGCCAGGCTAGCTTGAATCCATTGGCACAGTGAGCATGTGACCCACATCTGGGAATACCCTTTCCATTTAGGGCGACTTTAGCAACACAAAAGGATGATGGAAGGACTGCTGAAACTTTTCAAACACTCATCCCCAGTCACAGATCTAGGCATGGTGAGCAAAAGAAAGATGGATTAAACCCCGATTTTTTAGTTCCTCAGGATATAGTTCTGGGCCTATAGGAGATAATGTGACCAAGCTCATCTTCCAGTTGCATAGATGAACCCATCAGATATCTACTAATGATGTTCACATTGGTGACCAGAAGCTGACCTTCCCTCGCAGAGAAGAACCTGCCCCAGGCCATCCCAAATAACTCTTTGACCTTGACTGGGTAAGCACAGGTGTAGTGTGCTCTGACTGAACAACAGATATTTGGTTTCGGTTGTCAGAGGAGCCAGGACAGGGCAGCCACAGTTTGTAGGAGAATGCTAGCATACTAGCAATTCAGACTTTGTAACTGGTTTGCACACGGCTCCCGGACATACCACCATCTTGGTCATAGAGGTTCTATTAAGCAACATGACACATTTGGTTCCCCTCTATAATATACACAGTGCACAACTATGCAAGGTTCCTGCTGCAAATATCATGGATAGTGGTCTTCATTCTGTGGCAAAGTTCTGGCATGCTTTATCTGCATCTCTAGACACTGAGGTTCGTTTGCCCTCATCTACCAACCACAGACTGATGAACAACAAAAACTTGTAAACAAATAGTGGAACAGATCCTACAATGCTTGCTGACCACCCAAGATAAGATACATTTGATTTTATTGTTTCGGTTATTTAAAACCATACCAATTATACATCTTACATATTAGTTCAACACATTTCACTAGAATTAAAACTCATTTACAAAGTGAGCATCTTTAAAATTAAAGGTTTCTTTTTGCAACGTCACTCTAATGGTTTAAAGAGTACTGTGGAACGCAAACTACCTTTTAGCTATCCACAGGCCCCCTGGGCTCTAAAGCCTAAAGTGCTGATGCTTAAAACTGTCCAGAAAGTGCAAGTACTACATTTGCATTACCAATCACTGTGGTGCCTCCTTAGGTGGGTGCATAAGATAATCTATGATGCAAATTTCCTTGCTAGAACCACCCCATTTAACCTTGGTGAACACCACAGAACCATTCTTTGTGTTCCAGCATCAAATGCTTGCAAGCCCTATTCCCACAATACCCACTTGAAGCTAGCGGCCTGCAAAAAGTAGACACAATGAAACAGCATATATAACTTTTTTTTTTTTTTTTTTTTTACTCTGTGCACTTCTAGACTGTAAATCAAGCTAAAGTGCTTAAAATTCACTTATCACCCCAACATCTGTAATGCAACATCACATTTTTTAAAACAACTAAGTTTCAAATCAGACTAAAGTGTTTGAAGTGCATTTTTGCGCCCCAAATCAGTGACAGTTCCCTAGTACCAATGGCCAAAGTGCAAGTCCTAAAACGTTAATAGCAAATACTAACTGTGAGACTTGGCATCCTTGGCGTAGTCTCCCCTGTATTTTTGGCCTCGGCTTCCCATGTTTTGACTGTGTGCTGGACTTTGTTTTTCCTAGTTTTGTTTCTCTGGGCACTTTACCACTGCTGACCAGTGCTAAAGTGCAAATGCTCACTGTGTAAATTGCATGTATAATTGACTTTTACATGACTGGCATATTTGAATTACTAATAAGTCACTAGTAAAGTGTGTTAGATGTGCCCAGGGCCTGTAAATCAAATGCTACTAATAGGCCTGCATCACTGAGTAGCCCTGTAAACATGTCTCAGTCCTGCCACTGCAGTGTCTGTGTGTGTAGTCGTGCACTGCCAATTTAACCTGTCAAGTGTACCCACTTGCCAGGCCCAAACCTTATCTTTTTATACATGTAAGCACCCCTAAGATAGGCCCCAGGTAGCCCCAAGAACAGGGTGCACTGTATGTTCAAAGTGGGACACATGTCCTTGCAGTGAAATACTGCCAAATTAGTTTTCACTGTTGCAAGGACTATCTCTCTCTTAGGTTAACATAGGGGCTGACTTTAAATAACTTTTAAGTGCAGTTTCCCTTTGGGAGCAGATTGAGTTTTGGAGTTTGGGGTCTCTGAACACACAATTTAAAAATACATCTTTTGGTAAAGTTGTTTTTTAAATTGCCTGTTTGTAAATGACACTTTTAGAAAGTGGGCATTTTCTTGCTTAAACCGTTCTGTGACTCTGCCTGCTTGTATGAACGTCCCTCTAGCAGTTTTGCTAAATGGGAAAGGCGTAAATTTAGGCTGTTTTTGCTCTATTTGCCTTTGCTGTCACAAGCATCCATTATATATTACGGTACTGATTCCAATAAAATGTTATTTAAAAGTCATCCCAACTGAGGGGATCTGCTGATGACCTACCGGCATTATTTTAGATTTTGACACATTGATTTCTTAAAGGTTTGAGTTGACATAGTTGGCCAAAATATTTAAAGATCTTTTAAGGTTCACCTTCGAACGACTGAACAGAACCAAGCCATTTGTGTATAGTAAGTGTATTAACGAAGACCATCCCAGACGGGAAGGATGTATATTTGCAGACGCCAAGGCTGAGGAGAGATCTGCCATGAATAAATTAGATAGGTGTGGAGCTAGAACACAACCTTGTTTCAAACCAGAGAATGTAAAGATTTTCCTTGAAAGCCTTTTGCCATCTCCAATTTTTATATGTACCCATGTGTTGAAATATAATGAAATTATTGCATTCAGAAGTAAATCCCGCAGACCCCATCGCTTTAATTTACACCAGAGAAGCTGTCTATTCAGTCAGTTGAAAGCAGCTTTAAAGTGAATAAAAGTGAGGTATATCCTTCTGTCTTGTCGTCTGCTTTGTTCAACGAGGAAGGTAGTTATTCATATACTCATTGTGGTGCCCACCCCTTTCCTAAAGCCTGTTTGATTGGATGGGATGATATTATGTTTATCTAACCAGACTAATAATTCAACAAGGAAAGAGGTGTAATTTTTTGCCTCTGCATCAAGAAAGGCGATTAACCTATAATTGGCCTAGATATCCCTATTCCCACCCTTGTAAATCAGATTGATTAGGGAGTCTTGTCAACTTTCAGGAATTGCCCTTCCCAGTATGACTTCCTGATACAGAGAACACCTCAGATCAGAACAAAAAAGCCCTCATTATTACCCTGGTGGTCCAAAGACCACCAGGGTTGCGGTGGCAGTCTCACCACTGACAGGCCAGCAGTGAAGACCGCCACATTACAAGTGTGGCAGTTTGGCCTCTACCAGACCTTCACATCTCCGCTGGTGCTGCCAGGACTGCCGGACTGCTGGGCCAGAGGATGGCACCTCTGGGCCGGAGGTCCTCTCAAGACCGCTGATGGTAGTACAAGTCACCTTTCCACAAGGGGTTCTGCGGTGGTAGCACCACCACAAAAACCCTGGTGAAAAGGCTGCCGGAGACAGGAAATTCCTTTCCTGCCGCTGGCAGATGACTCCCCCAACCCCCCCTTCATTTACATGATCCCCCCACCCTGCTTCCATGACAGCACCACCCTCCCCGCATACAGGCGAACACACACCCACACGCACCCCGCATACAAGCATTCACCAACATTTAAATACATGCATTCACCCACAGGTGTACATATACTCATTCACTCGTACCAACAGACACACATTCACACAAACATACCAACATGTACTCACTTCAACAATCATGCACGCACTCACACATGAATACACACACTCATACACACTTACATTCACACACGCAGATATGTACTCACTCACACACACAAACAACAACCCCTCCCCTGTCAGACGATTGACTTACTTTGTCCGGCGAGGAGGTCGCCCGCCAGGGAATGGGACCTGCCGCTTCCACCGCTGGCTGCACCCCACCTTCAGGACATCACCATGCCGTGTTACTGCTCATAATAAGGAGTGCAGAGTCCTTTTAGCGTGGTGGTGATGGCTATGGAACCACCTCTGCGCCGCCGACTGCCAGAACGACTGCTGACGGATTTCGACCCAAATTGTGGCAGAATTCCTTCAGTAGTCATTAGATGGTGGTTGGAAGACCACCAGCACTGACGGTCTTTTGGCTGCTTCGGCGGTCTTTGGAAAAGACCGCTGAAGTTGTAATGAGGGACTAATTCTTCCTTGAAGTTGGCTTGAGGTAGCCCGTTTGGCCGAGAGATCCTTCACGGTGGGCCTTAAAAAGGACTTTGTATATGCTGCCAGAAGGCAGAGTTAGATCAACAACCTCTTCATTGGACACCAAGGAATAAGGATTACGTCCCAAGGTTACTGATCGCAATATTGCTGGGCTGCTATTTTCACTAATTTGGTGGTTTATTGAGAAAGTTGTCTTAAAGTATTTCACCCAGTCATTCCCAGCGATGTTTGAATTTTTAATCAGGCTTTCTCGAGTGTTCACGTGATTGATGATTTCTCAGAATGTCCTGGGATTTTTCTCTTTTGCAGCAAACATTATCTTTGACCAAAAGAGTCTCCTTCCTGCATCTTTTTGCTTTTATATTTGCATTTTACATTCTTTCTTAGTGCTCTTCAGTTGTTCCCAAAGGGATAAATTGCCTGGGTACACCTTCAGATGTCTTGCCAGCTTCCTTTGGGCTTTCTTAAAAAAAGTTGCTTAGTTTCGAATGACGGGCCTGAGGAGTTTGAGGTAATGGAATGACCAAGATGAAACACAGGTGAAATGCGGGTCAAACAATTTCTTTCCAAAGTTTTCCCAGGCTATGGACATGAATACTTAGGCTTTCCTGCATCATCAGCATTGCGAATGATGCTAAAGCTGCTATTTTGTCAGATGACCAGCATAGTCTCTTTAAATTTGTAGTTTATATAGGACCCACCTGTGTAGGAGCTTGAGAGTAAACAGGTGGAGAGGTCCCTAAGGTACGTATTTGCCAAGAGTGATCACTGCATGGCTCTATTTTATTTTGATTTGCTGTACAAGCAGGATAAAAGGTAAAGTGACCAAGGTATAGTCTATAGTGGACTGCGATTTTGGGCCGTGATATGTGTAGCTCGAAAGAGAATCGCCTGAAAATCTTCAGTTTAAGGCCCACAGTCTTAAATATTTTAGAGAAGTTATTAGCTGATCTCCCTGCTGGTCACATTGATTAACATTCAGGGCCATATTTATACTTTTTGATGCAAAACTGCGCTGACGCAGTTTTGCGTCAAAAATATTACTGCTGGCTAACGCCATTTCTGTGCGCCGTGCAGGTGTCAAATTTATACTTTGACACACGGCGGCGCAAACCACAGGTGTGAATCATTTTCTTTGACGCACACCGCAGCGTCACGTCATAAAGGAAAACAACGTTAACGCGGCGGAAATGACTGTGATCCGATTTACGACACCGAAAACCAGATACGCGTTGTTTTTTGATGCAATAGCGTCAAAACTCGCCGCAAACACAGACATTTCAGCAGAGGAGAGCCAAAATTTATCCCAGATGCCTGTACAGACCCCAGGAAGATGACAACAGACCAGGAACCAGCCAGGAGGACCCACACAAGACCCACGACACGGAGAAGAAGTAAAGAAAGTGTCGCTTCACTGTAGAGGAGCAGGAAATTCTGGTAAAAGAGGTGACGGAACACCACCACCAACTGTTTGTCACCTCAAAGTTGCCAATCAGTAGGAGAGAGGCAATATGGCAACAAATTGTTGACAAGATTAACAGTGTGGCAGAAGTACGCAGAACAGTCATCGAGTGCAAGAAACACTGGCATGACTGCAAGCGCAGGACCAAGGAAAAGATGTCCAGGAACAGGAAGGCAGCACTGCAGACTGGAGGTGGGAGTCGAGCACCGCAGGAGGCCCTGGACCACATGGAGGAGATGGTCACAGCCGTCATCCCTGAGAAGATCGTCAAAGGGATTCAAGGACAGGACAGCGCAGACTACCAGGAGACAACGCACATGCAGGGTAAGTCGCATGGGGAATTAAAATGCACTAATGTTAACCGCAACCGGGGGGGAATACCTAATACACAATACATGTAAGTCATCATATACATGGAGTGGCATGAGTAAAGGGGCAAGGGGGCATGGCCTGTTCAGAGGAAACCTGGGGCACACCATTACACAACACCAACAACCTTTCCATGGGGGTATGCTGCCATGCCAACAATGTTGCAAAGGTAAAGCCACGCCAGGAGGGAAAGGCACAACGCCAAACTGACATCCCGTCACACGTCAGCCACTATACTCCCTATATTAACTAAGGCCCAAATAACAACCTCTAGCCATACCGACAAATGTAATGTAACATTGACAACAGTTACCACAACCACCTCCGCTGTGTGTGCTGGTCAAGTAGCCAATGGCAGTAACGTCCCCATGAATCATACACACCGAAATTAGAGGGTTTAGGATGACAACGTTAACAATCCCCTGAAACAAGACAAATATTCCAGTCCTGTCAAATGTGAATGCCCATAGTTGCAACAAACATCAGCCAATGTCATCAACATTAGGAGGTACACAGCAGTAATGTCACACCCATGCTGTATATGTCAGGGTCCATCCTGTGCCTGGGTCACAATGCAACATCCCAAATGTCTTACAGCTCAGACAACAGCATTGAGGGGAGGACACATGTAACTGGTCACTGAAATACATATGCACAGTCAGAGGAGGAAATAGGACACTGCTACGACTATCAGGGCAATCCAAAGTACCACACATTCCCCAAAATCAGCTGTACACATTACCAATGCTGACATCCATATCGTGCCATAACAATGCTATGCATAGTATACGCTACATTTCAACTACATATAGGTGGATGTGAAAGATCAGAGACTGGGACAGGTCCTGATTGTCAAGTGTGCTGCTAGTGCCATCAGAGCACCCACAGCCAGTGAAAGATCTCACCATGAGAATGGAAGTAGGGGGAGGGTTGAGTAGGACAAGAAGGTGGCAATTCACTATTCGGCCAAAACCAACACCTAGAGGATTTGATTCTGACAAGTCCACTAACTGACCACAATACATGTGACATGCAGGTGGGGCATAGGCCTGGGAGAATACCCATCTGAAAGACAGGAACAATGAACAGGAACCAATATCACAATGTGAAAATCATCACAAGGCAGGCATGTCATATCACAAATGCCACAACACAGACACACTAATTGTACCGTATTTCATTGCAGAGGACGATGGATCTCCTGTGGATATGCCTGTCCAGGACTACCCTGATGACATGGATGACGAGCTGAGAAACATCAGCCACCAGACCCTCCAAGAGGTCCTTGGAACCCTCCAGACCCCGCCATCAGTCACAAGGAGGAGCACAGAACAAGCAGCCATCGCAGAGGATCCACCCACCACCCCAATTGTACAACCTGCCAGCTCCAGTACAGCTGAGGAGTCTGACGACACTGGCACCAGCTTTGAGAGAACTGTAGTCAGCGTACAGCGGGAACCGGCCAAGGAGGTGCGGGTGGGGATGCAACTATGGCAGCCAGCCGAGACGGGGTGTGTTCGTGCATAATGTCAACTGAAGAAAAGGCAGCAGCTATGCAAGGGCGAACATCTATGCTGCAGTAAGTAAAAAAAATGCTGAAGGAAATCAGCACAGCTGTAATACAGTTGACCCAACACCTACAACAGCAATCCTGTCAACGCGTGCACGAATGCAACATTGAACCCCTCAGGGCCGACCTGGCTGCCTAACATCGTGATGTGGCTGGTTTACTGAAGAACCAGCAGATCCTCCTTGCAGCAGTACTGCCCTTAAGACCCCCACAGGTAGCAGCTACCAGGATGTCTGACTCCACGACTACAAAAACACTGAGGTGTGTGTTGCCCCTTCACAACCACCACCAACAAGGGCAGAGGAGGCAAAACACACATCAGAAGATGAAGACCAGGAACAGATCACCTTCACACGTAAAAGTACCCGGAAGCACTAGTCTGTGCCACATAGCCACCTAATACCAAGGTCCTGCGCTTTGTAACATGCCAGTCTTGCAACAACTGTACTCAAGCACTGTTCTGCAAACCACTGTCTATCTTGTCAGCCTGCCCAGTGATTGTCTCTCACTAACTCATTGGCAAGTCATGTCCCTCTGCACTGTCTGACACTTCACCCCAGCATGTCCATTGAAATGTCCTTTTGCACTTGTGTAGGATCACAATGGAAGATGTCACTATAATGGACTCACAATCATGGACAATGTACATATCGCCCTACAGCACTTTTCAATAAATACCACTTACACAACCACTTTGTCTCTGTGTAATGTGACACATCAACCGTGCATTAGATCACTGAATTTTGCCTCCTGTCAAATATCATAGCTTGTCAATACAACTGTCCTGAAATAATGTGGGCTGATAACTATGCACAGTGGCCTGGATTCTACCATACTCTGCCATTCCTGAGGGTAATATCTGAGAAAAAGAGAAACTATACGATATAATGCTGTGTTGGACAGATCAACGCTTCCGCAAGGGATAACTAAACCATAAAATAGTGCCTTGAAAATGTTGCTTCAATGCAAAACTAACATATGTAACATTGCCCACAAATATAAGCGAACAGTCACCAAACTGCATGAATGGAGGTGTAGGAGTTTACATTTAAGTGATCATGCTGAACAGTTTAACAAATTATCTATGTGAGTTGTGTACACTATACTACAAGAGAGCTTACTACCACTCACCTTATAAGGGTTTCCTTGGACATGAGACTGCAGTCAGACATAACAGAGTGTCCCCAATCCTAAATCTGGAAGTACTGTATGTGACATTGAAAACATACATTATGAAAATAACACACTTTGGGATCCATAGTAACTGTGATTGGTGGTTGCAATTAATGGCCGAATCTTTGCAAGGTAGCTTTGGGGTAGCTGCCAATCTTACAGCTCAGTTGGGATTTGTTAGCAGTATAGGACACAAAATGTAATACAAAAGAAACACTGTACACTCATGCCAAGGCGCTGATCTACAAGCATGTCACACATACTGTAAAGGGTTACCTACATATTTATTAAACAGTAAAAACAGAAGTGAAAACTCGGGGAAAAGCCTTACCTACCCTAATCTACTCTAACTACTCATTACCCACAACTGTCCCTAACTAACCTAAGCTAAACTTACTTATCACATTTAGGGGCATATTTATACTCTGTCTGTGCCGAATGTGCACCAAAAATTTTGACGCACATTCAGCGCAAACGTTGCCCCGTATTTAAACTTTGACGCCCGAGCACGCGGATGACAAAATTCCGCTGTGTGCGTCATTTTTTGGATGCGGCAACCCGCCTTGCGTTAATGATATGCAAGGTAGGCGTTCCCGTCCCAAAAATGACTTAAACGGCCGTGCGTCGTATTTATGCTTTCGGGCAAAAATGACGCACGGCAGGATAATGACGCTCAGCCCGATTTGTGTCAAAATTTAACGCCTGGGTCAGGGCACGTGTTAAAATGGGGAAAACACACATGTATTTAATCAGAACACACAGAAGCAACAGCAGAGCAGCAGAGCAGCAAAAGGGAGACATGGAGGTGATTCTTATCCAGCGTGCACGCAGACGCAGAGCCCAGCAGCTACAACAGCAGCTACCACAACACCAGCAGGGACCCCAAAGGCAGCGCAGAAGGCAGGAGAGGCTATTCCACCCCAGAACAACCCTTCATGGCCTTAGGGAACACAACATCATCCAGAGGTACAGGTTGAACTGGCAGGCCATTCAGCAGCTGCTGCAAAACATTGAGCCACAGTTGGCACCCACCTTGCTGACACCCCACACCATCCCAACAGAAACCAAGCTGCTTGCCGTACTACACATGCTGGCAAGTGGCTCTTTTCAAACAACTGGTGCCCTGGTTGCCAGAATATCACAACCATCATTCTCTGCCTTTTTTCCCAAAGTACTGGATGCCATCATTGGACTTACACCCCGCCACATCTGCTTCCCTAACACACTGCAGAAGCAGCAGGAAACAAAACAGGGGTTCTACCTCATTAGTGGCTTCCCACACGTCCTTGGTGCAATCGACTGCACACATGTACGCCTTGTGCCACCTGCTGTAACTGAACACCTCTACCGCAACAGGAAGCACACACACTCTGTCAATGTGCAGGCCATTGTCGATCACCAGGATTGATCACCAACATCGTGGCTAAATATCCTGGGAGTGTCCATGACTCATTCATCTTCTGTCACTGCACCATCAATGAACAATTCCAGGATGGACGGTATGGCAATGGACTACTTGTTGGTAAGCACAAAAACCTACGTATATACACACTGCACAGCAACCCTCTAGGACACACAACACATTCTCCACAACAGCAACATGTCGACAGGAACACACTGAGGTCGTGACACCGCTAGCCATGTTTCTTAGGTCACCAATGAACCTGTCACACATCGGAAATTAGTGTACAGTCTAATGTTAAGACGTGAAAGATCACAATGTGTGGAGTGGGTTGCCTAAATGTCACCTTGCAAATTGTAAGTGTCCCAATGACGTTTACATTAATCCATTGCATAAGTCTAAAGGTATGGGATGTCCATGGTACATTGATATGAACATGTTAACAACACTGTCAAAATGAATCTGTTTATGGAACTATCATCTCATCTCCAGTAAAGACACACAGACACCTTTATCACAAGTCACAATGCTAGGGAGGGCACACTGTACTGCAAATCCCAAAACATACTGCTGGCAAACGGTCAGCAGCCAAACACTCGTTCAGCTAAGGAAACAACACGATGCAGATGGTACATCCTACAAGCCTAGGATGCGACATAATAACAAAAAAGAGTTACAGACAACACAAGACAACTACTGCCATGAAAGGTGATTTCAATGGGGCGACGCACATAGGAGGACACACACCATAGTCGAGAGGACCTTCGGCATCCTCAAGTTAAGGTTCTGGTGCCTCAACATCACTGGTGGTAGCCTCCTATATTCCCCGGAGATGGTCTGTAAGATCATCCTAACATGTGCTATTCTGCACAACATTTGCATCAAAAGGAACATTCCCCTCCTGGAACCCGAGCCACACAAGAGGAGGAAGAGGAGGATGGTGGCCTGCAACATGAGGGGGAACTACAGAACACGGCCGCTGGTATACGCAGGCGGCAACATATTGTGAACAATTTCTTTTAAATATAATCACCATCACCACTTTATGAACTAATTTAAATAAACACCTATAATAATCACCATATCATCGTTTGGCTATTCATTTTTGCAAACCTTCATCTCCAACTATCAGAATAAGAGTGTTGCCTCATGGAGCATTGCTGATATACTGATTAGGACACTGAAAATCCCAGAGCTAATGTGATGCGTAACATACAATGGTCACATACACACACACTGTAAATGACATATATCATGTACATTTCTCCTTTGAAGGCCAATAGCAGAGGACCACACCTATTTCACACATACATGTTGAAATCAAGGTCCAACACAGCATATGGCACACAACTCAGACACCATCACTCAATAAGGGGAAAACAAGCCTCATACATGAGGCAGTTGATGTGCTTTTGCATCAGTGACAGGAATGTCTGACCAGACCCTTGACAGCAGTAAGTCCGACTGCATCTAATATTTGCAAGGACTATCTGTGACCAGAGTTCCATAGAAGCAGTACATAGACAGCACAAGTGCCACACATATGAGCAGCATTGCGCACATGACATTCCATGTACATGTCAGCCCATTTCCTAACTCCTGACACACCCATGCACCTGGTCACAACCCACCTGTCTGAAGAGGTCCCTGGAATACTAAGATGTGTACCCTGATATTCCCTCCTCTACACACACAGCTTGTCAATAGCAATCCAGTGTGCTACACCCTTTCCTGTGGTATGCCATTGTCATAGAACATCTGTCTGCATGAACGTCAGGTCAATTTATACACTGGCATCTAGTTTCCAAGCCCTGTTAGCACCTGTAGATTGCTTCCCGTGTGAAAATGTCTGTTGGCCATTAGAATGCAAATCTGACCTACAGGACTTGTGAGAAACAGATGCAGCCCACACCTGTGATCACCTCCATGCACACCACCTATTTCAACAAGCACTGCCCCTGCTGATGCCTGGAACAGCATAGAAGTTGTCATTTTGTCAAAAACACCGTTAAGCATTGCTACTAATTAAGCCGTGAAACACAGCCCTTGGGTTCATTTGTCAGCTTCAAAAACACAGGACATACACAGTTTGACATGTCAACTGTCTAGTTCATCCTCCAAACAGTCTGGGTCAGACCACTGATTATGTAACTTGTTAAATTGCTGTATCCTGATTCACCCTGCATTCTGTCAGCCTGACTGGCATCTGTCTGTGCGTCACACTAAAGTATCCCTGTGTCTACATATTTACCACACTTGCGTTTGCAAACCTCTCATTCATCAGGGGGTATTTGGGCATGTGCTTCTTCAATGCATACCCAAATACATTGTATAGCATTATCTGCCTTTTAACTGTACCATATGTGTTAAATCCTCTGTGAAAACCAAAATTCATGGCCCATCCCTTGTCTTGGTCTCATTTATGTATGAATGACTAAGTGTGACAGTGCCCCAGGGCCGTATGCAGGGATTGGGTAGGGGGCCTTCAGCAGAACTAGCAACCTCTGATAATGTCCATGAAAAATCCACACATGTCAGGACCCTGACAGTTCACACACAGAATTACATTGCTCACAACATATTGATGGGCCGTGTGTGGTGAATAGCTGCGAGAATAATCAGCACAGAGGCTATGATGTTCCCAGATGCAGTGGGAATTGCAGAGGCTAACCTGTGTACAAATGTTGTAATGACACCTGCCGAAACATGACACCTGAGACATTATCTCACTCAGCACACCAAGGTTACCCTGTTGACTGTCTCATTACACGTCTTTAGTGACAGGGTGGGACCATCCCCATGTAGGTTTGCATGTCCACATCCACTTTACTCACATTGATCAACAAAGGATACTCAGTAGATACAGAAATGGCTGCCACTTAATCATGATGAGTCCTGGACCGAACTGTGACAAACTACGCCACAAAAATTATACAGGATCAACATTGGACCACACACATGAACAAGACACCTATGTGCAATTGATCACTGGAAATACGTGGACACGTGCTGCCTCGCCTGCTGGTCCACCACAGCCACTTGAGATTTGTGGCTCACTTATATGACCTCAACTGTGGTGTCATCATACATTTGTGATTCACCTTTGTCTGTCTGGGCAAACAACATGGTACCCACTTCCTCAATACATGTGTATGACTCACTGTGGGATTCATCAACTAGTGCCTAGGAATCTGTTACCAAAACTCTAGGACATAGGATGTTGAAAATGTGGACCATTGACATGAACAAGCGTCTGCCATCTATCTGGTGTATGCTTTGTCATATGTGGTGTCTACTTTACCCTAAATCTTGGAAGTCCA
Organism: Pleurodeles waltl; assembly: GCF_031143425.1. Lineage (NCBI taxonomy): Eukaryota > Metazoa > Chordata > Amphibia > Caudata > Salamandridae > Pleurodeles > Pleurodeles waltl. Next base: position 858,930,721 of record NC_090448.1, on the reverse strand, counting down.
CATTACGGATGTTGCTACATGTATGACTAACACATGTCCTCTCTCATTTCCACAATGACTTGCATCTAAGGTTTGGACACATGGACGTCACATTCATACAAGCATATGTGCAATAATGCGTCATGTGATACACACACACTTGGTCAACAAATACATTAGTAGCCACAGCACACACATTAAGCCAAAGGCATTTAGGTATTGTACATATGTGCATCACATTGCTATCCTCTCCTGATGCTAAACATGCCCAATTTGTGCAATACATATATGTAGGCCACACATATGGTTATCTAGTGCGTCAGCCAACCGTCAAAATTCTGTGAAGGAAGTAGCGGATCATGGTCTGCTGCAGTATGATTTCACACATGTGAACATACACCATCAACACCATAGTGGGTGCCATCAGGCTACCTCTGATGTGTCCCAAATGTAACATAACATAAAAACAGAAAAAAGCCCCAAACCAGTTAATGCACTGAAATGTTGACGTTGCTAGCGTTATGCATCATTTTTTGTACACCAATACTGAATTTGCATCATTTTTTTCTACGCACAGGAGTGAACATTAGGCCGCATCCAGATTGTACAGGCTATTTACTATTATTTGGATGCAGGCTAATTTTCACTCCTGTGCGTCAAAAAAAATGACGCACAAACTGTATGCGTGAAAAAATTATGACGCATAACGCGAAAAAGGGTGGACATTTTATACAGGAAGTGATGTAATAGGATATCCTGTTTACAGATCATGTACAGTGGGTGTACTTTCACTTTGCAGTCTTTGATTCTTCTAGACTGTGTGGCTGTGTAGAGAGTGGTGTCCATAGATTTTGTGCTTTTGTGTCCTGTGTGCTGTCTCTATTGTCAATTTGTGAAATAAATATTGTTGGTGTATACTGTCCTACTGTGTTTTGTCTAAATTTGTCCATTTATCTAGTGTTTTTGTTGTTTGTGGGAGTCTGTTGTGGGTAGTGGTAGTTTGGGGATAGTTGGGATCTTTTAGTGGCTAAGTTTACTTTTCTTCTGTATTTGTACCCCTACTTTCCCCCTTTTCCCCTTTCTATTTCTTTAACCCCTATTCCCTTTTACATTTCTACAATGTCTGGTAGGCCACGTCTTGGCAGGATGGGTGAAGAGGAATTGGGGGGCTTCATATGGCTTGTGTGCCATTTCTTGCCACTGATGATCGAGGCAGGGGGCAGGGTGATATAGAAATATCACAGAGAGGCACGCAGAATCCGGTGGGGAAAGGTGCTGCATCACCTGCAGCGTGTGTATGCCAGCCAGTGGAGTGACTACCAGCTGAAGCACCGGTGGGCTGACCTCATCACCAGGGAGCAGGATCTCTTGGACCACCTGGGCATCGTGATTGGTGGCCCTGTTGGTGAGTACTAATCATGTAAATGTGCACGATTAAATGCTCTGTAGTGACATCAGATGATTTGTACAATGTCTGCCAGCTACGTTGCTGACTGTGTGTAATGCTGGGGAAACATACTGGGATAATTGATGCACTATGGGAAGGATCACAAGTGCTAGCTGTCAGGTAGCACGTGCTCAGCAAACTTACAGGATACTTTTCCGTGAAGTAAATTTGTGCTGCCTTTGTGTCAGACAACCACACAAAATAGGAGTCAATCATGTCTATATAGGGCGCATTTGCCAGAGAAGTAAAGATGTACCGACATATTGGCTAACTTTGTTGACGCAATAGCTAGACTTACTTTAGAATCACTACATGATGCAGAAAATGAGTGCTGGCTTCACGTCAATTGATGATAGCAAAGTGGCTCAGACATATTTCTCATGTGAGTCTGGTGAGTGTGTAAGGAAAGCGTTCACAGAAGTTCTATGAATGTTAGGGATTATTGTGGTCCTTTATCTTTTTGGATACATGTCAGATCTGGATTTGAAAACATTGTGAAAAGGTGTAAGGTGCCCTCAGCTAACATCTTAGAATGTTTGTTGGAGTTAGTTGTGCCACATTCCAATTAGGGATGGCAGTCCAAAGGTATGCACATGGGTTCACATCTCCATGGTTGGTACAAATCACCATAGCTGGGTCACATCAGATGAAGAAACTGTAACAACATGAGGGCTTACAAAAGTCCCTGTCCCTCTGTACAATGTACCTATGTGTAATAAATGTGTGATGGCCATATAGGCTGTTTGACCGGTAATGCAGTCCTCAAATAACCAGGCTTTGGATGTCTCTCTTGGATGCACATGATGAGACGATTTTTAGCACATTTCTTCCTTCCATGCCTTACAGGTGGACCAGCACCCTACACTGTGGGAGAGGTGGCTACATTTGAGGACCCCGACCACTCCAGTAAGTGTTGATATGTCTGTTATGTGTTATGTTTGCTGGTTATGGACTCCTGTGTGTTGAACGCATAGCAAGGTGTGATGCGTTGGGCAATTATTTGTCTTGTTCCATGAGTGGGATTTCAGTTTCTCAAATGTTTTGAGTTGGCCAATGTGTATCCTATTGTATTATCTAGGGGTTGTAGGCCATTCCTGTAGGCACCACAGTGAGTACTGGGGTGAGTCATGTGGATGACACTTGTATCAACAAGAGTCGAACTGGAAGTCAGCTCAGATTTAGTCAGCCTGTCAGACCCACATTATCCAAGATTGGTACAGCAAATTGCTTTCCAATAGACTTCTGCTTCCCTATTTACCAAGGTACTTATTAAACTGTAGGTAGAACTTCCTAGCAGCATGTACTTCCACATGTAGTGCTACAAGTATGTGGAACTTGAGTGCAATGGCCTAGGTGTGCATGCTAATCATGATCATGGCTGTTCTTGCAACTCTGTGTCTGATGTAAGTCATACCTTACTGGAAGTATTTGTTGTGTACCAAGCTCTGCATTTCCTGACGTGTGGCGCTATGATTGGTCAAGGGTTTGCAGACTCCTAATTGTTGATAGACCTTACCTGTGGTGTGTGTGTAGAGACAAACATGTGTGGAGTTTTCTATACACTCCTCGGTTTCAATGTTGTTTGGAATTGATGGTTGTTTATCCACCCCCCCACCCTCAAACACAGGCATGGGTTTGTGAATGGGATACCTAGGACTGATGCTACCAGTATGTTACAAATATATGTGAAAAAGTGACTGTTTGGTTGGAACCTAGTATACACACTCAGGTTTGGCACATGGGTGCTATACTGGCAAGTCCTGTTACAACTTGCAGACCATGTGGCTTTAGTTTTGCATTCCGTACACTGACATTTGTAGCCCAGGTATTGGCGGAGGATATGCAGCATGATTGTTAGCTGATAACTGGCAGAACTTAGATGGCAAGTCAATGCCAGTTGTTACCCATCTTGTAGGTTATGGATGTGCTATGTGTGATGTGACATTTGTAGGCTGGCCTGCCATGTACATCCTCAGGGACATTCAATGATCTGTATTGTGATATGAGCTGTTACAAGTACAGTAGATGTATTGTCTGATTGACTTCTTGTGCCATTTCACACAATGCAGTTCCTAATGTAGATTATTTGCATTTGTCTTCACAGCTGCAAACATGACTCCAGACCAGGTCCGTGAGTTCCAGCGGTGGGCCATGAGATACCAGCACATCCTGCTGGTGGAGTCGGGGTTCAGGAGGATGGCCCGTCGATATCGCCATAAACGGCCCTCCGGGGCAAGGAGGGCCTTCCCATAGGGTTGCCCTACTTTGCCCACCACAGCCACCACCAGCACAACCACCACTTCAAGCCATGTGGCCCCACCCACAGCTGGGACTGTTGTCCCTACATCTGCCGGACTTCCAGGCCCCAGCATTGCTACAGGTGCAGGACAGCCCACTGGCCTTGGCTCCACACACACAGAGACCTCCTCCACTGGTACCCAGACTGCCCCAGCTCCATCTGTTGACCCTGCAGCATTCCACAACATGGAACGGAAGATGGACCGTGTGTTGCGCAAGTTAAGCCATCTGAGCCGGGATGTTCGCCACATTATCCGGCATGTGAAGTCGATCAGGAGGACCCTCCGCAGGGCCAACCTCTAGACTTTTTTGATATGGACATGATTCCCTCCCCTCCCTCCTCTTTCCTTGTTCTTATTCTTGGTGGGCTTAGGGGGCTTAGTGTTAGGTTAGTATAGGCTGTTAGTTTAGTTAGTGTTAGTGGTTGGATGGTGGGGGTTCTGATTCTTTCTATTTTTACTTATTACGTGTGTTGGGCTATGTTGGGGTTCTTGTGTGTTTAAAAAAAAATATATATATAAAAAAAATATATATATATATATATATATATTTGTTTAGTATAGGATAGTATGTGTTTAGGTTAGTATGTGCTGTCCTCCATGTGCCCCGTCTCATAAGGGGGGTGGGGGATGGATGTTTAGAACGTTTTGTTACATGTGATAAGTAAGTTTAGCTTCGGTTAGTTAGGGACAGTTGTGGGTAATGAGTAGTCAGGGTAGATTAGGGTAGGTAAGACTTTTCCCTCAGTTTCCTCTTCTGTGATTAGCATTTAATAAATATTTAGTTAACCCTTAACAGTATGTGTTAAATGGTACTTGATCCTGGGCTTGGAATCAGTGTACCTGAATGTTGTTCTATTACATTTGTGTCTATGCTACAAACAAATCCGAACTGAGCTGTACGATTGGCAGCTACCCCAGAGCTACCTTGCAAAGTTTCCACCCTTCGTTGCAACCACCAATCACAGTTAATATGGATCACAATGTGTTTTTGTTGATAAGTGTGTTTTCTACGTCACAAACAGTGCTTCCAGACTTGGTATTGGGGGAACAGTTTTAGGTCTGACTGCAGTGTGATGATCAAGGACACTCTTATAAGATGAGTTCTCATAGGCACTCTTGTATTCTTGTCTTCATGACTCACATACGTCATTTGTGACACAGTTCAGCATGAGTACCTATTTGTATGTAAACTCAGACAGCTTCATTCATGCAGTTTTTGTAGTGTTTGCTTAGATTAGTGTGCACTGTTATATGTGTTAGTATTGCATGGGGACAACATTTTGCTGCCACTATTTGATGACTTAGATATCCCTTAAGGAAGCATTATTCTGTCCAACACAGCATGATGGTGTATGGTTTCTCACTTCATCAGATAGGTCCCTCAGGATGGGCAGAGTATGATGCAATCATGGGCACTGTTCAGATTTATCTGACTACATAATCTCAGGACAGTTGTATTGACAAGCTACGTAATTTGACAGTAGGCACATTTCAGTTATCTACTGCACAATTGATATGTCACATTACCCAGAGACAGATTTGTTGTTTAAGTGCTATTTATTGAAAAGTGCTGTAGTGCAATCTGTACATTGTCCATGATTGTGATTCCATTAGAGTGGCATCTTACATTGTGATCCTACACAAGGGGTTAAGGAAATGCTTTTGACATGCTGGGGTGATGTTTCAGACAGTGCAGAGGGACATGATTTGCCAATGAGTAAGAGAGAGACAATCACTGGGCAGGCTGACAAGATATACAGCGGTAAGCAGAACAGTCATTAAGTAGAATTGTTGTAAGACTGGCATGTTACAAAGCGCAGGACCTTGGTAATTATTGGCCATGTGGCAGGGACTAGTGCTTCCGGGTACTTTTCCGTGTGAAGGTGATCTGTTCCATGTCTTCTTCTTCCTATGTGTGTGTTGCCTCCTCTGTTCTTGGTGGTGGAGGTTGTGAAGGGGCAACGCACACCTCAGTGTTAGAAGACGTGGAGTCAGACATCGCTGCTACCTGTGAAGGTCTTAAGGGCAGTACTGCAGCAAGGAGGATCTGCTGATTCTTAAGAATAGCAGCCACATCACGATGGTAGGCAGCCAGGTCGGCCTTGAGGGGTTCAATGTTGCATTCGTGCACGCGTTGACAGGATTGCAGTTGTAGGTGTTGGGTCAAATGTATTACAGCTGTGCTGATTTCCTTCTGGGTTTTTTGCTGTTCCTGCAAGATAAATGTTAGGGCTTGCATAGCTGCTGCCTGATCTGCAGATGACATCATGCACGAACGCACCCCCTCTAGGCTGGCTGCCATAGTTTGCATCCCCACCTGCACCTCCTTGGCCAGCTCCCGTTGTACCACAACTACAGTTCTCTCAAAGCTGGTGCCTGTGTCGTCTGAGTCCTCAGCTGTATTGGAGCTGGCAGGTCTTACAATTGGGGTGGTGGGTGGATCCTCTGTGATGGCTGCTTGTTCTGTGCTCCTCCTTGTGACTGAAGGTGGGGTCTGGAGGGTTTCAAGGACCTTTTGGATGGTCTCCTGGGGAATGTTTATCAGTTCATCATCCATGTCATCAGGGTAATCTGGGACAGGCATATCCGCAGGAGATCCATCTTCCTCTGCATTGAAACGGGGTGCAATTAGTGTGTCTGTGTTGTGGCATTAGTGATGTGACATGCCTGCCTTGTGATGATTTCACATTGTTATCTTGTTTCGTGTTTATTGCTCCAGTCTTTCAGATGGGCATTCTCCCAGGCCTATGGCCCACCTGCATGTCACATGTATGTTATTAAGTGATTAGACTTGTCGGCATCATCTCTTCTAGGTGTTGGTTTTGGACAAATAGTGAATTGCCACCTTCTTGTCCTACTCAACCCTCCGTCTACATCCATTATCATGGTGAGACCTTTCACTGGCTGTGGGTGTTCTGATGGCACTGGCAGCACACTTAACAATCTGGACCTGCTCCAGTCTCTGATCTTTCACATCCACTTAAATGTAGTTGACATGTAGCATATCCTATGCATTGCAATGTAAGGGCACAATATGGATGTTGGCACTGGTAATGTGTACAGCTGATGTTGGGAATGTGTTGTACATTTGATTGCCCTGATAATCGTATCAGTGTCCTATTTCCTCCTCTGACTGTGCAGGTGTATGTCAGTGACCAGTTACATGTGCCCCCCCTCAATGCTGTTGTCTGAGCAGTATGACATTTGGGATGTTACATTGTGACCCAGGCACAGGATGGACCCTGGCACATGCAGCATGGGTATCTCCTTAGTGCTGTGTAGCTCCTATTGTTGTTTACATTGGCTGATGTTTGCAACAACTATGGGCATTGACATTTGACAGTACTGGGGCCTTTGTCTTTTTTCAGGGGATTGTTGAAGTTGTCATCCTCAACCCTCTAATTTAGGTGTGTATAATCCATGGGGAAGTTACTGCCATTGGCTACTTGAGCTGCACACAGAGCGGAGGTGGTAGTGGCAACTGTTGTCGCTGTTACACTTCAGTTGTCGGTATGGCTAGAGGTTGTTAATAGGGCCCTAGTTAATGTGGGGGGTATGGTGGCTGACGTGTGCCGGGATGTCAGTTTGACGTTGTGCCCTTCCCTTCTGGCGTGGCTTCACCTTTGCAACATCGTTGGCATGGCAGCATGCCCCCAAAGGACTGTTGTTGGTGTAGTGTAATGGTGTGCCGCAGCTTCTGTCTGTGCAGGCCATGCCCCCATGCTGTGCCTCTTTACCCATGCCACTCCATGTATATGATGATTTACATGCAATGTGTAGTAGGTATTCCCCCCCGGTTGAAGTTGACATTAGTGCATTTTAATTCCCCATGCGACTTACCCTGCATGTGCGTTGTCTCCTGGTAGTCTGTGCTGTCCTGTCCTTGAATCCCTGTGAAGATCTCCTCAGGGATGACGGCTGCGACCATCTTCTCCATGTGGTCCAGGGCCTCCTGGTGTGCTGGACTCCCACCTCCAGTCTGCAGTGCTGCCTTCCTGCTCCTGGCCATCTTTTCCTTGGTCCTGTGCTTGCAGTCATGCCAGCGTTTCTTGCACTCGATGGCTGTTCTGCGTACTTCTGCCACACTGTTGATCTTGTCAACAATTTGTTGCCATATAGCCTCTCTCCTACTAATTGGCAGTTTTGAGGTGACAAACAGTTGATGCTGATGTTCCGTCAACTCTTTAACCAGAATTTCCTGTTCCTCTACACTGAAGCAACACTTTCTTTTCTTCTTATAAGTGTCCTGGTTTTTGTGTGGGTCCTCCTGGCTGGTTCCTGGTCTGTTGTCATCTTCCTGGGGTCTGTTGTGGCATCTGGGATCCATTTTGGCTCTCCTCTTGTGAAATGGCAGTCTTCACGTTTTATTTTGATGCTATTGCCAAAGTCTGCATATGTGTCTAAGGAAATTATTTTTTTGATTTGAAGAGTGTTCATTTGTCTGTGAGATCCCCAAAGTTCCGCTCCATATAGGGCCGCGGCACGGATTTGGGCTTTGTATATTTCAGAGATGAGGGTCAGAGGGGGGCTCAGGTATCCAGACTAGGGAAGGGCACACCGATGCTCCCCCCAAGACTGGACCTGGGTCTAAATAGTATTAAAGATACAGCATACTTAAGACCACTTCTGTACTGGGTCAGACTATGGAAAACGGATGAACTCGAACCCTTCAGGTCAGCAGTTAAAGAACTATTGCCACCTCGCTATGGATGGGAAAAAGTACGGTGGCTAAGGGAGATGAAAGCGGCTTGGGTTAAACTGAATTTATCCCATTATTGGGAGAATCCCGAGATGATTCCTGGTAACGCTAAACGCCTGATCAAAGACCGTTATTGGGAAAAGATCAATGAGGAATCTCTCGGCTCAAATGGGTTAGGTCGGCTGACAGCAGAGTTTCTGCTGGTTAAGCACAAACCTCTGCCTGAAAGCTTCCTGGATCTCCCTATACCAGCCCGTGCTCGCTCTTTATTACTTCAGTTCAGATATGGAACATTGGCAGTCAACAGCTTCACAGCTTGCTGGTCGACTAGTAGTTCCTTATCTGACAAATGCATAAACTGCCATCTATGCAAGGAAACTTCTGAGCATGTCCTATTTTTCTGTCCTCTGTACAAATGCCCTCGAGGGAAGTGGATTACCCCTCTGTGCAAAACACTGTTATCACAAAACCGTAACAGTGTATATAGAATATGCAAATATGATACTTCCATGCTGATAGTGAGTTCTGTTTCTAAATATCTGGCAGCAGCATGGAAAATCCGCAGCAGGATCACTATAGATCTTAATCCACCGGTTGAAGAACGGTCTAGAAGTTAGCGAACTAGTACCCTGTTATATTAGTCTGGGATTTTAAATAAAACTATTAGTGCGACCTATCGAGGATAAAAGACTGTATCCCCGAGCACGCTGTCTAGTGGGTTACCCCAACTGAAGCGACCTATAGCTCCTCAGCATATATAATTTTATAAATGGCAAGATGCAATTTATTTGATCAACTTATTCAATAGAACTGATTAACTTAGGGCATCATTTCCCACTGGTTGACTTCTAACTTTTGCTAATAGGAGCTATTGTATGTAGTTTTTATGTCTTATTTTATGTATAAACCCTTTTTAGAATGGTTTTTATGCTTTTAACAACTGCTTATTATCATTTTAGCATTCAGCGTCTTGCATAGGGTAAGATCCAGAGACTATTTTGAGAGTTTTGTCCTAATTATTTATGAAACTTTTTATGTAGTTTTATGAACTTTTTTTTTTCCTGTATCAATTGCCAATGTCTTTTTTATTTTTTTATTATGCAATGGTTTATGGCTTTTATTTTTTTGTATGTATGATTACTTTTAACTTCTCAAATGGTCCAAATCTGGACCGAATAAACTATTGAATTGAAACCGAAGAGAAACAAGACTAGAAGGGGTGAGAAACAATAGAGAAAAAAGCTTAGAAAAACAAGGGATTCGAACTCGTTCGAAGAGAGATTAGGATTCACCACCCCTTATAGCAATGATTCTGGAAGTGATTTGACCACTGTTAATCTATCTAATCGGTCCCTAAACGTTACCGAGTCTAATCTACTCAGTAAAGGTTTAGGTTTTTGTCCAACTCAAACTAATGACCAGGTAGAAATTTTTGTGGACCTATTCAAATTTACTCGTTTGCTAAAACTTAGGAATTATTTTTCTACTCACAATAGGGGGACTACCAATAGCGAAACTTCCACATCATTGACTATTGACACCACTGCTACCAATACTGGAGCAGTGACTGAATCCATATCGGACTTGCATGATATACAACTGTTGATGTCTTTACAGAATGGCAGTGAGATTGACATTGAAAATATTAGGACAGATTTAGGAATCATGGAGGATGTTAATATAACTAGTGGTCTCGGACCACGTTCTAAATTTATACCCACTGTTGCACACAGTAATATTGATCTATTTGCGGACAAAGGCCCATATTTATACTTTTTGACGCTAAACTGCGCTAACGCAGTTTAGCGTCAAAAAATTTAGCGCCGTCTAACGCCATTCTGAAGCGCCATGCGGGCGCCGTATTTATGGAATGGCGTTAGCCGGCGCTAGCAGACCGGCGCTGCCTGGTGTGCGTGGAAAAAAAACACGTAGACCAGGCAGCGCCGGCGTAGGGGGAAAATGGCGTTAGGGCGTCTTAAAATGGGGCAAGTCAGGTTGAGGCAAAAAAATCGCCTCAACCCGATTTGCGCCATTTTTTTCGACGCCCAGACGCCATTTAAATGACTCCTGTCTTAGTAAAGACAGGAGTCATGCCCCCTTGCCCAATGGCCATGCCCAGGGGACTTATGTCCCCTGGGCATGGCCATTGGGCATAGTGGCATGTAGGGGGGCACAAATAAGGCCCCCCTATGCCACCAAAAAAAATTCACAAATATAAAAAATTATACTTACCTGAACTTACCTGAATGTCCCTGGGGTGGGTCCCTCCATCCTTGGGTGTCCTCCTGGGGTGGGCAGGGGTGGCAGGGGGGGTCCCTGGGGGCAGGGGAGGGCACCTGTGGGCTCATTTTGAGCCCACAGGCCCCTTAACGCCTACCCTGACCCAGGCGTTAAAAAGTGGGGCAAATGCGGGGTTTTTTGACCCGACCACTCCTGGGCGTGATTTTTGCCCGGGAGTATAAATACGACGCATTTGCGTCGCCGTCATTTTTTTAGACGGGAACGCCTTCCTTGCATCTCATTAACGCAAGGAAGGCGTTCACGCAAAAAAATGACGCTATTTGCCCATACTTTGGCGCTAGACGCGTCTAACGCCAAAGTATAAATATGGCGTTAGTTTTGCGCCGAATTTGCGTCGAAAAAAACGACGCTAATTCGGCGCAAACGGAGTATAAATACGGGCCAAAGTATCATCTGACCTTTACAAATTTTTAGGCAATCCTTACACTAACTGGCGCAAAATTTATAATTTGTCTATTGGTGAACGGAAGGCTCTTACTAACCTTAGGACAGATCGATCAATTGTTATCCGAGAGGCTGATAAAGGTGGGAATGTAGTCATTATGAACACACATGACTACATGCAGGAAATTGATAGACAATTATCAGACACAACATGTTACAAATGTCTCAACAGCAATCCTATTTTTGAACTGACTGAATATATTAATAATAAACTATGGGGATGGCACGAACAAGGTTTATTATCAGTTCATGAGTATAAATACCTAGTTGTCAAATATCCTAGATATCCCTGCATTTATATTCTTCCAAAAATTTACAAGGAAGGCATATTCCCTCCTGGCAGACCGATCATATCTGGGATTGATTCCCCTACTGAGAGTTTATCGGAATTCGTGGACATTTTTTTACAGAAATTTGTTTGCAACCTTCCGTCTTTTATACAGGACAGCAAGGACATTTTGAACAAATTTGAAGATTTTCCTTGGTCTAATGACCTTCTATTTGTTACAATGGATGTAAATAGCCTCTACACCTGTATTCAAAAACCGTTTGGCCTACTGGCAGTTACTTCATTTCTCAACACCCGTTCTGCTGACCATTATGATCATAATCAAATGCTTTTGGACATGATTGATATCATCTTATCAAAAAATTATTTTATACATAACACTAGATGGTATCAACAAACACAAGGGACAGCGATGGGTTCCAAATTTGCCCCTTCATATGCCTGTCTTTTTATGGGCTGGTTCGAAAAAATACATGCTTGGGGTAGACATGCCTCCCCCTGGACTGAATTCATTGTATTTTGGGGGAGGTACATTGATGATATCATTTTGATCTGGAATGGATCAATAGAGCAATTAATTCTATACCATGCATTTCTTAACGATAATCCTTATAATGTAAGACTTAGAGGGTCATTCTGACCCTGGCGGCCGGTGGCCGCCAGGGCCACCGACCACGGGAGCACCGCCGACAGGCTGGCGGTGCTCCAATGAGCATTCTGACCGCGGCGGTTCAGCCGCGGTCAGAAGCGGAAAGTCAGCGGTCTCCCGCTGACTTTCCGCTGCTCATTGGAATCCTCCATGGCTGCGGAGCGCGCTCCGCAGCCATGAGGATTCTGACCCCCCCTACCGCCATCCAGTTCATGGCGGGAAAGCCGCCATGAACAGGATGGCGGTAGGGGGGGTCGCGGGCCCCTGGGGGCCCCTGCCGTGCCCATGCCAATGGCATGGGCACGGCAGGGGCCCCCGTAAGAGTGCCCCAAAATGTATTTCACTGTCTGCCTTGCAGACAGTGAAATACGCGACGGGTGCAGTAGCACCCGTCGCACCTTCCCACTCCGCCGGCTCGATTACGAGCCGGCATCCTCGTGGGAAGGTCGTTTTCCCCTGGGCTGGCGGGCGGTTTAACTGGAACCGCCCGCCAGCCCAGGGGAAAACTCGTAATACCCGCCGCGGTCTTTTGACCGCGGCGCGGTAATTTGGAGGGCGCGATCCTGGCGGGCGGCCTCCGCCGCCCGCCAGGGTCATAATGAGGCCCTTAGTCTCCATTACAGTAGGGACAGTATTGAATTTTTGGATATCAGATTTTTCATTCTGAATAACACTATACAGAGTGTTTTGTACAGGAAATCCACGTCTTGTAACAGTCTTTTACATGCAACAAGTGCACATCCCCCCTCCACCATTAACAATATTCCCTTTGGTGAGATGATACGCATGCGCAGAAATTGTAGCACTGAAGACCTTTTTCATGAACAAATTAGACTTGTTAAACAGAGATTTATTAATAGAGGTTACAACTATCAGACTCTATGTAATGCAGAACAACGTATCATGAAAACATCCAGAAAGAACACGTTGTTATTGAAATCAAAAAGAAAAAAGAAGATACTCAATGAACGCTTGTCCTTTGTAACTAGTTACACGATGCTTAGCCAGGGTATATATAAAATTCTCAAACGTCAATGGTATTTACTTACTGATCTACACGGACTTAAGGGGTCCCTTCCCGCAACACCTCGAATCACTTACCGAAGAGGTAAGACATTACAAGACTTTCTTTGTCCAAGCTATGTGTCTGTACCCAATGTATCTTCTTGGCTTCCAGCGAAGCCTCTGGGCTTTTATACATGTCGTGAATGTAATGTGTGTTCCTTCGGCTTGGATAAAACTAGGACTTTCTGTTACAATAACACAGGGGTCTTTTCTATTAAGAGTTTTATTAATTGCAACACCAAATTTGTAATCTATATTCTTAAATGTACATGTAACAAAATATATGTGGGAAGTACCATAAGACAATTGAAACATCGAATACAGGAGCACATACGTGCCATCAGGAATAATGACAATAGATATCCATTATCGTTACATATGATGTCGACACATCAACATGATGATGTAATTTCATTCCATGGGATTGACCATATTCCACCGAACCCCAGGGGGGGTGACAGAGAATTACAATTACGCAAAAGAGAAGCGGCATGGATTTGTCGCTTACGTACGGTTGAGTTGGGGCACAACATTGACCATGAACTCCACTATTATCTATAATGGCATTACTAGTGCCACAGTGGAGTACTGATTATTAATAGTTATTTCTCAAAAACGTTGTACACAATAGGAGTTTAAAGACGATGTATACACATATAAAACACTAATATTTTTCATATACTATCTGAGATTGTACTAGGGTTTAACACATGTCTTGCTATCAGTGTTGATAATATCTGCTTGTATACATGTATGCTTATTGTACATTAATAGACTTAATTTTCTGTTATACTGAGATCTTACTATAATAGAAATCATAGGCCCCCCCCTTTCTGTTATATATTTTACTATACATTATTATTATATATATTTCTTATGACATTATTTTCCTATTGGGATCTTGATAGTCTTTCACTGTTTTAACTCTGCACTGAGGATTGCTTGCTTCACTTGCTCTGTTTTATTCTATTTCTATTTTTGCTTTTACTCCTTTTCTTCATGTCTTACACACATTTCAGGAAATATACTTTTATTACTGCAACAAATCCCACTACTAAACATGATATCATGCTTGAAACTACGGCATCTGATTCCATTTACTTTTATTCTAAGAACTCCCATAGACTATTTTAAAATGGCCGCCGCTCAAATCACTCGCGTTACGGCGCTTCCTGGGCTTTGTCCCTTTACTGTTTCCACACTATTCTTCTGTATTCAATGTACAGCGGTTTTTATAAATTCTCGGCGTTCTATGCCGGAATCCTGTCAATACTTGAACGTGCCGCGTACTCTACCTACATGACGGGCGGCAACGCGACCGGGCCCGTCCTTTTACACCTTTTTCTCTAACTTGGAAAATCCGGCCGGTAATACAATACTCTGCAAAAGTATTATTTACGGTAAGGCTGAACAACAGCACTTTATCTACATTTGGAGCGATGTTAATCCATTTAAAGCAACACTAGTGGGTTACGGCCCCCACTCTCTTACTTTTTTATGTTTTAGCATATGAATCGCTCTTCTTTATCTTTGCTTTTGTTATTATATTTTCAGTTCTTTGAACCTTCTTTGGCATCTTATATACTCATTTTAGAAACGACCTTTTGACCCATTATTGGAACATACTACACAGTATGAGTTTCTCCTTAGTGAACTGTTCTTCTCTTTATTCGCTTTCCTGTACTTACTCTCACTTTTTGCGTATATTTAGTTTAATTCTACTTGTTTACTCCTCCTCTCGAGTCTTCATTTTGAGCTTCAGTTAATTATACTTTTTGGTGATGGATCACTTGATCTTGTGTTATGGCAATGTTGGTAGCACCTTGGTTTACGGATTAGTTTAATTACTTCACTCAGTATAACTGTTATGTCATGTTGCTATTGTGCACTTTTCCGTGATCTATGCAATTTTTTGAATTCACATCTTGGATCTTTTTGATTATTTTTCCTCTTATTCTTCTCCCTTGTCGGTTCCACTTACTAATTACAACTTAAGACTGACTCACAATTAGTATGATAGTTTTGAAGAAATTCTTTTTCTACTTTTGAAACAAAACTTATACGGGATGTAATTGGTGTTTTTGTGCATTATACTATGCAATTGTTGGTTTTGCTTTATATGTTTTGGTCTTGCAATGTTAGAAATACTATTGTTAGTTTACTTCTGTCTTATGGTTATCTGTTAACTTTTGCAGCCCTGAAGAAGCCCAAGTATATAGGGTGAAACGCGTTGTAATACAATACTCTGCAAAAGTATTATTTACGTTCTTTGAACCTTCGTTGGCATCTTATATACTCATTTTACAAACGACCTTTTGACCCATTATTGGAACATACTACACGCCCTGAAGAAGCCCAAGTATATAGGGCGAAACGCGTTGGCTGCTGTTTTGTTTCTCTTCATAAATCTACTGTGGCATCAAATAAACCTTTTGGAAGAAATCTATGAAACTCTACGACTTTCCTGAAATATTATTTATATGTTTTTACAATTGACGGTGGTGCACAACCCACTTTATTGTTCTTTAACATTTGGGGTGTTTTTCCTTCACCCCTTTGGTTCCTTTGTGCAGTAGGAACTTTGCTGGTAGTGCACACCACATTCTACTGTACTATATGTCATTTATGTACACTTTGAATATTTAGAAACTACTAGGGATTGATGCGTTCCTCCTTTGGGCTTACTGCACTTGGTTTTTGATTTTGATTATTATAGGTGTTTATTTCCATATGTTGATACAGTGGTGATGGTGAGGTGTTTCAAAAGAAATTGATGACAATATGTTGGCGCCTACACAATCCAGCAGCTGTGTTCTGTTGGTCCCCCTCATGTTGCTGGCCAGCATCCTCCTCTTCCTCCTCTTCAGCCATTTGTGGCTCTGGTTCTAATAGGGGAATATTCCTTCGTACACAAATGTTGTACAGGATGGCACATGTTAAAATGATCTTGCAGACCATTTCTCGTGAGTATAGGAGACTGCCATCAGTGATGTCGAGGCACCTCAATCTCGACTTCAGGATGCCAAAGGTCCTCTCAACTATGGTGCGTGTCCTCCTATGTGCCTCGTTGTAGGCACACTCTGCTGCAGTGCTTGGGTTGCCAAATGGTGTCATAATCCATGGCTGGATCCCATAGCCCTGATCAGCTGAAAGAGAAAATGATTGAGATCATGTTGATGTAGCTTGCCCCATTAATATCACCTTGCATGGCAGTAGTTGTCTTGTGCTGTCTGTGACTCTTTTGTGTTATTGTGTTGATTCCCAGGCTTCTAGGATGTACCATCAGCATTGGGTTGTTTCCTTGGCTGAACAAGTGTTTCCCTGCTGACCAGTTTTCAGCAGTATGTTTTGGGAGTTGCAGTACAATGTGTACTCCCTAGCATTGTGACTTGTGATACAGGTGTTCCTGTGTCTTCACTGGGGGTAAGATGATAGTTCCATACAAAGATTCAATTTGACAGTGGTGGTAACACGTTTGCATCTATGTACCCGGGACATCCCATACCTTTAGACATACGCAATGGATTAATTTAAACATCAGTGAGACGCTTACATTTTGCAAGGTGACAATTAGCCAAACCTCTCCATACGTTGTGATCATTGATGTCTTAACATTTGACTGTACACTAATTTCACATTTGTGACAGGTTCACTGCAGACCTATCAAATATGCCTAGCGGTGTCACAACCTCAGTGTGTTCCTGTTCACATGTCGCTGTCGTGGTGTATGTGTTGTTTGTCCTAGAGGGTTGCTGTGCAGTGTGTATATGAGTAGGTTTCTGTACTTACCAACATGTAGTCCATTGCCTTATCGTCCATCCTGGAAGTGTTGATTGATGTTACAGTGACGGAATTGAATGAATCATGTACACTCCCAGGATACTTTGCCACGATGTTGGTGATCAATCCCTGGTGATCCACAATGGCCTGCACATTGATGGAGTGTGTGTGCTTCCTGTTGCGGTATAGATGTTCAGTTTCAGCAGGTGGCACAAGGCGTACATGTGTGCAGTAAATGGCACCAAGGACATGTGGGAATCCATTAATGAGGTAAAACCCCTGTTTGGTCTGCTGCTGCTTCTGCTGTGTGTTTGGGAAGCAGATGTGTCGAGTGTGAGTCTGATGATGGCATCCAGTACCTTGGGCAGGAAGGCGGAGAATGATGGATGATGTCATGTTCCCTGAGGCCACGATGGGTTGTCCTGGTGCGGAATATCCTCTCCTGCCTTCTGCATTGCCTTTGGGGTCCCTGCTGGTGTTGTGGATGCTGCTTTTGTTGTTGCTGTGCTCTGCGTCTGCGTGCACGCTGGATGAGAAGCACCTCCGTGTCTTCCTTTGGCTGCTCTGCTGTTGCTTCTGTGTGTTTTGATTAAATACAGGTGTGTTTGCCCCATTTTAACGCCTACCCTGACCCAGGCATTATTTTTTTATGCAAATCGGGCTGTGCGTCATTTTCCGACTCCGCATCCCCGCCATGCAGGATTTTTGTGCAGTAGCATAAATATGACGCACAGGTTTGTGTCATTTTTTTGGCGGGAACGCCTACCTTGCATATCATTAACGCAAGGAGGTTTCCCGCATCCAGAAAATGACACACACGGCAGGATTTTGATGTCCACGGGCTCGGGCGTCAAAGTTTAAATAGGGGGCAAGGTTTGTGCCGAATGTGCCTCAAAATTTTTTACGCACATTCGGCACAGACGGTGTATAAATATGCCCCTCAGTGTCATCTGTGTCAGAACATTCCAGCATGAGTTATCAACACTTAATATTTCATCATCCTCTTGGGCCTTAATAAGGTTTGAATTAAAGTCGCCAGTCCAGATAATATCCCAATATGGGTGAATTTGGCGATAATTTGTAATCGATGCCAGTAATCTTTTTATTGCATCCCGCTTGCGAAGAGAACTGGGAAGAATGTATAAGTTAACCAACAACAATGGTGGTTTATCATTTGAGGCCCAATTAGTAAGCTTCATTACTTGCAAATCTGTGCCATCTTGCAGTAGCTCCTCTATGTTAATCTTTAGATCTAATGAAAAATAAACTGCTAATCCCCCACTAGGCCTGCCATATTGCATATGTTTGACGGCCTTTACTTCATGGTACATAAAGCCCGACAACGGAAGATCCTGTTGTAAACCAGGTTTCTTGGAGGGCAAATATGTCCATATGATGCCAGGCTTTGGATGGGAGACCATTTTCTAATAATGATTTTGCGCCTGCAATATTCCAAGATAAGAGCAATAAAATGTATATTTTAGTCAAGCTTCAGGTGGAAGGACTGCTCATGCAATGTGTGGGGCATTCAAGGGCTGAGGAAGCCAATCCCATAAAGAGTCGGCGGGAAATTTGTGCAATTGATTATCACTTTGATTTCCTAACTGGACAAAAGAGGAGTTTTATGCACCCCTTAAGACCGATATGATTTGCTTGGCTAATGATGGGGATGCAATATGACTCAAAAGTAGGACCGGGTATCTAACCGGCTCAGGTCTGCTTATCGCTATCCTCTAATCCTCAAAGAGTGATGTGAAGGAAAAAATAAAAGCAACCAATTCTGCCTTTCCCAAGTTGTTAAAGTGGCTTCTAGTTGCTCATTCCCCGTGGCTGGTAGAAACTATACTGCAGTTAACTCAGTTGAAGTCAATATTTTAAGCTATGGAATTTATTTTATTAATCTCCGGATGTTTCCTCTATTAAGAATATCGTGACTCCCTTGCAAAATGTATTCTGGCTGAAACAATAGTTTGGAAAGAGAGCCTTGTCATTTGGTGGGCTGGGGTTGTCGCTTCATAGGATTTGAGGCAACCAATTTGCACAATGTTTTTGGCCTGGAAAGATGGAGGGACAGGACACTTCTGTAGAAATTCCCTGATAAGAAACCCAGGAAATTAATTTTTAGGAACTTGGAGTTTCCTGTTTCGTCAAGAAGAATTGACTCTCATGTTGGCACTGTGGCCAGCTTAACCAAAACTGTACTTCCATGGCTGCCTACGTTAACTATAACTAGTAGCAGTCTATTTGGTGTGGTTCCATGTTCCAATTTCTCACTATTGGCACTTAATGCATCACCATTATGAATTGGGGTCCTTCGGGCTGTTACTACCGTGGGAGCCTTTGATGTTGTAAAACTCGTTTTTGTTAGTTGGTTAGTGAGATCATCTACGTGGCTACTCCTGGGTTGTTTAGTGGTATTTATTCCTTGTGACTCCTTGTGGCTCTGACCGAGAGACTCGTAATTGGATCTGAATATTTATTGATGTTTGATCCTGTTGTTTTAGATTGCTCAAGGTCTGTGAGTGAGTTATATCCTGCCAGATCTTGTAAGAAGATTGTTGCGCTGTTACAAAAGTGCCAGGTTGGTTAATAAAATTGTCTTTATGGTTGCTCCTATGTAGCTAAGTTATGTTTACTCCTTGTGGCTCCGGCAGTGAGACTCGTTTTGGGGTCTGAATTTTTGGTGGTTTACGGTCCTGTTGTGGTTCTAGTGCACTTGAGATCTGCAAATGCTTTCAAATCTGCCTGCTCTTGAGGAAAGGTTGTTGCACTGTTACAAAAGTATCAGGTTGTAGTATTGCATCTGACATTGAGGCTGGAGAGGATAATTCTGTCAGATCCAAGGCACTACAGGTCTCTCTGCATTGTTAATGTCATACTTATCAGATAATTTAGTGAATATTGAATATTGGGTAGATGTTTTTACCTGTTTTGTGATTGTGTTCTACCTGTTTCTTCCTCGCTTTTCATAGACGTTTGCATTGCCTCTTTGTTAATTTCTGAGGAGATGGCGCATTGCTCGGTGAATTTAATATTTTTGATGCAATTTCCTTAAATCATTGCTGGATAACTGGGTTAGTTAGATCGGAGGGAATTTGTGACTCACAAGTCAGCTCAGGTGGTACCGCACCACCACCGGGCTTATGTATTTTTACTATCAGGCTGTGTGAATTTTAATATATTAATATATTGTCAGTAGATCCAGAAGAACAGATAGTTTGTCAATAACAGGGCCACAGGAACAGTCTCCTGGGTCGGTGCGTGGTCTGCCTGTGCTCTTACTGTTAATGATGCGAGAGGTTCCATTTTTTTTATTCATTCCTGTTATTTTTCAGCCATTATATTCATGATATTAATATGCATATCCAGCTTGTCTTACTGGAAATTCAAGACTTCTATAGAGGATTGTAGCGTTATGATTGAACTGTCCACAGTGCAGAGTGCTAGATATTTGGTTGGTTGCATGCTTGGTTGGGACCTTTTGTGCTTATAGTTTCGATGTGCCATAGAGGGGAAGAGGTTTGCATGCAATTTTTTAGAAGCCCCTCTTTGGAGTCTAGCCTTGCTGGCTGTTGCATTGGGAAGGATGCAAAAAGAGCTTCACTTAAGTGAGAAATCGGCTCTGTCCCGACTGAAGACTTGACTAGAACATGATTGTTATTCTCATTCTCTGATAAAAATGTGCAGTGTTTCCCTTTCACTATAGGTTTGTGATTCTAGTCTTTGAATCACATCTCCTGAAGCTGGGCCTCCCGATTGCACGGGGGTTTGGTGGATTGAGAACCCTCAATATGAATTGTTTTAACCTCAAAGGCTTGGATCACATCAGCGTTATTCGAGATCGAAAGTGAGCAGGACAATAATACATCGATATGAGGTTCATGCTTGGCAGTGGATACTGGTAAGTGATGAGTAATTGTGAAGTCCGAATCAGTACCAAGGGCAGAGGGCTAAGCAGCAGTGTTTTTATTCAGGGTGAAGGGCGACCTGTGAACTAGTGCAACAGTTTCTATCATATTTTTTGTAGATTCGCTATGGATTATTTGCACTTTAGTGCCAGGAAGAGAATGATGTTGTGATGTAAGCTCCAATTTTGATACAAATGGATTTCTAGATGTCAAGACAGACGGGGCCATGTGATTTACACCCCTTTCCGCCACTGTACTGTCCTTTTTGAGTGGAGTAATGGCACATGGGATAGCTGAGACATTATCAAAGTTGCATATATTACCGCCATTGGGTCTTTCAAAAAGGAAAGGATTGACTTCCTGTATTACAATGGACCAATCCTCGTTGAAGGAAGCTCCATCAAGCTACTACTGTTAGATTTTGTTTGCATTCTAGCTGTTGGTAGGTGCTTCAAAAATGGCTTTTGCCTGACTTGTTTGGAAATGGCGGCCATGATTTTCCAGATCTAATTTTCTTTTACCGCTACTGTAATGCCCTTCCTTCGTTGTTTAAAGTCTGCACCTGTCTACACCTGTTGTATATTTTCTGTTAGCTTGACTATTTTTGTTTTTGAATTTCTCACTCTCAGGCAAGAAATGTGTTCTTGAGCTAGGAGCGTGAGGATCAGGAAAGGTGGGAGGGGAGCACAGCCTACCAAAGGCCGCACCAGGACCTAGCCAGGCTGCTTCGGCAGTAACAGGGCTCAACCTACTTATAGGTGGCCTAATGCCAACCTCATAAGGTAGGTCCACACAACCAGGATTTGTTTGTATAGATCTTTATTGTACAGCATCCACCATGAGTGCACAACTGCTTCCTCTCTCTTTCCCTCTGCTCTAACCGTCCTTTTCATAATCCTCCCGACATCTCCCTTCTAATCTCTGACATCATTATCCCCATGATGCCAGAGAACTAACCAAGTACACAACACATCTCCCTCCTATAGGAATAACAAATAACTTAAACTTAACTATGTTACAATAACATTATAGGACAAATTGAAAGAAAGGATACAGGAAAAGGAAGAAAGAAAAACACAATGCAAAACCTAAAAAATATTGAACCCCATTGACAAAGTGTCAAAAATAGCAAATGCTAAATTAAGAATTAAGGATAACTGTAAAGGGTCAAAGTATAATCACACACTATGGGGGTCATTACAACATTGGCGGTAAATGCCGCTTACCGCCGTGCAGAAGACTGCCAACACACCGCCGTGGCAGCAGATTTCCGCCACAGCTATTACGACCCACAGCTCGGATTCCACCAAAATCCAGACATCTACACAAGTCCGCAACACCAAAGGTCAGTGATAAACTGGCGGTAACAAAACCGACACCGTCACGCCAACAGATATACGCCCACACTATCACGACCAATGAATCCACACGGCGGTCTTTCAGCCGCGGTATTCCATTGGCGGTACACACCGCCGCGCTCAAAATACACACACATTTACAAAACACTACCACATTGGACATTTCCAAATACACACACCTGATACACGTACACACACCACTCCAACACACTCAATACAATATCAAACACACACACACATCACCCACAAACCGTTACAACCAGAAATTTAGACGAAGGCCAGAGAGACAGCACAGCAAAGACAACCCCACCATACAGAGGCACACAACACCATCACACATACACATCCATGCACAAAACACCACACACCCCTAAACATCACCCCACACATCACAACACACACCACCTCACTCATCACCCACACCCACCCCCTAGCACCGCAAAGAGACCCCAGGTTTTCTGAAGAGGAGCTCAGGGTCATGGTGGAGGAAATCATTCGGGTAGAGCCACAGCTATTCGGATCACAGGTGCAGCAAACCACCATAGCTAGGAAGATGGAGCTATGGTGCAGAATCGTGGACAGGGTCAACGCAGTGGGACAGCACCCAAGAAGACGGGATGACATCAGGAAGAGGTGGAACGACCTACGGGGGAAGGTACGTTCCGTGGTCTCAAGACACCACATTGCGGTTCAGAGGACTGGCGGCGGACGCCCACCTCCTCCCCCACAACTAACATCATGGGAGGAGCAGGTCTTGGCTATACTGCATTGTGAGGGCCTGGCAGGAGTACCTGGAGGAATGGACTCTGGTAAATCAAAACTTTCACTACTTCATCCCCCACCCTACCTGCATGCTATCACATACCCCCACCCTCGCCCTCATCCCCATCACTCCAACTCCTTACATATGTCCCTCTATCACAACCCACCCATCCCAAGACCAAGCCCTGCATGCAACAATAAAACATGGACACCCATCACCAATGCATGGCCATTGCACATACCCACACACACCCCTAAACAATTATCACACAAGGTCCTACACAAGAATGCAAGCACTGGGGTACAGGGTCACCCACCCATTGCACACTGTGAGAAAACAGGGCTGATTGCAGAGGCCCCCTAACCTTTTGCCCCCATTTTCCACTTTTTGCTGGTGTTTTCCTGACTCTGATGGTGCCCTGGGTACTGCTAACCAGTTCCAGGGCCTGTGCTCTGTGTAAAATGGATATGCAAATTAGGCTAATTATAATTGGCTAAGTTAACCTACCTATAAGTCCCTAGTAAATGGTAGGGCATGTAGGTTTAGGGACCACAGCATAGGTGGTGCACCCATAGGTGCACTGCTGAGGTGCCCAGTGTCATTTTAAAGGCAGGCCTGCCTTGCTGGCTCCTTTTAAATTAAAGTTATATGCAAATTCGACTTTGGAATTAAAAGTAGTTCCAAAGTCTTAAACTACCTTATTTTTACATATAGGTCACCCCTAAGGTGTGCTCTATGTGCCCCTAGGGCTGGGTGCCATGTAACTATAAGCAGGGACTTTATAAAAATAGTTTTATAAGCCCTGGTGAGGTAAAAACAGCCACATTCGTTTTTCCCTCATTGTAGTAAATGGCCTTCATAGGCTAGAATGGGGAGACTTTATTTTAATTTTTAAAGTCTCCATAAATGATGCATACCAAGAGTTTGGTATCAAAATAATTGTTGTAATAAATCCCACAACTTCCAGTTGTTGGATTTAATATAACTTGTTCAGGTAAGAGTTTTAAACTTTACCTGAAAAGTTGCCAATTTCAGCCCTGCATTGTTTTTGCTGTTGTGCTCTGATTGGCCAGCCTTTAGCAGTGTGGCCAGGCTGCCTTGATGAGGTGTGAAGTGGCCTGGCTTCACACAAAGGAATGTGCCTGTGGGAGGGAATCTCCCCTCAGCAGATGGTGAGGCAGGAAGGGGGAGGGCTGCCAAACTGGTCTTCAAAGGCAGAGAAGGACATTTGGAGCAACCAGCAACACCCCCACATCCTGAAACCCCAGACAACTAGGTGCCCCCTTGATTAGATTAGGAGAGGGCAAGAGAGGGGTGTGTTTATGATTTTTAGCCACACCAGTGGATGGGCTCAGCCAGATGTAACCTCCAAAAATCAGATTCAGCCATGATGGATTTTTAGAGAATGTTGCCTCCTGGGATTGATTTTTGCCACACTTCCCAGGAAGTGGTCATAGCAGGGGGAAGGACCCTGCACCTGATTGGAGAACCAGGACCCCCCTGCTTTTCACCCAGGAGCAAGGATAAAACTGGTAGACCTGCACCCACACCTCAGTTCCCTACCACATTCAACAAGGAAGAACAACAGAAGAAGAAGGACTGCCCTGCTGGACCCCTGGCCTACACCTGGAACCTGCACTCAGAAGGACTGCACCAGCTGCACACTTGGGCTTCACCACAAGAAGGACTTTTCCTGGCTTCAACTGGTTCAAGGAGGGACTCCCTGTTTGCTACAGGTGAAAAATTGCTCTCCAGAGTCCCCTGCACCAACTCCTGAAGAAAGCGACCAGCTGACCACTGTCCAGTGGCCAAAAAGGAGTCTGCGCCAGGTGCATTCTGGGAGTTGTAGTCCGCACCCCCCAAGGACCATCTCAGAACTTCTGGACCCTTGGGGTGAGCTGTGGACCCTAAAAGAACCTTAAAAGGACATCTGGGAGAAGCCCCAGAAGTTTGGAGAAGTTTGGACAACTTTTGTAAAAAAGCTCCATAGAGGGACCGACCCACCGCGGCAACTCTAGCCGGCTTGCCTCAACCGCGACCCGGCCTGATTTGCTGGTTCGTCCCGGTAAAGAAAATCTCAGAAAAAGAGACTAAGTCCGAAGGTAAAAAGTTGATCGGGACCTCACAGCCAGCGTATCTGAGAAGGGCTCCATGGACGTCGGATCAAGATCCAGGTTTACCCCGGTCGCGGGATCTTCACCTCGAATAAACGACTAAGTCCGAAGGTAAAAATCTCCACCGAGGATTCCAGCATCGCGTATCCGGAGAAGGGCTCCAGGAGGTCGGATTGGACTGGCAGGTTCGTCCCACTGAAGAAAATCTTCGAAAAAAAAGACTAAGGCCCTCATTCTAAGTCTGGCGGGCGTCGGAGGCCGCCCGCCAGACTTCCCCCCTCCAAAATACTGCTCCGCGGTCCAGAGACCGCGGAGAGTATTCCAAGTTTTCCTCTGGGCTGGCGGGCGGCCGCCAAAAGGCCGCCCGCCAGCCCAGGGGAAAACAACCTTCCCACGATGAAGCCGGCTCGTAATCGAGCCGGCGGTGTGGGAAGGTGCGACGGGTGCTACTGCACCCGTCGCGTATTTCACTGTCTGCTATGCAGACAGTGAAATACTAGCGGGCCCTCTTACGGGGAACCCTGCAGTGCCCATGCCATTGGCATGGGCACTGCAGGGGCCCCCAGGGGCCCCGCGACACCCCCTACCGCCATCCTGTTCCTGGCGGGCGAACTGCCAGGAACAGGATGGCGGTAGGGGGTGTCAGAATCCCCAAGGCGGCGCAGCATGCTGTGCCGCCTTGGAGGATTCATTTGGGCAGCGGGAAACTGGCGGGAGACCGCCAGTTGTCCCGGTCCGACCGCGGCGTTACAGCTGCGGTCGGAATGCCCAAGGGAGCACCGCCGGCCTGTCGGCGGTGCTCCCGCCCCCGTTGACCCTGGCGGTTCTGTACCGCCAGGGTCAAAATGAGGCCCTAAGTGTTAAGGTAAACTTTTAACCGAGGCCTCCCGCGGCCTGTAGCCGAGCAGGGCTCCATCGCGGTCGGCCTGAAACTTTGACTTTGTCCTGGTCGAGGTGCAACCATATGACCCGATTGGTGCTTTTTGTTTCTAGGCGCTAAAACAATAATAAGTCTTTAAAAATTCATATCTCTGGTTCCCCTTATCCGATTTAATTTGTTTTGGTGTCATTTTAAAGATAAAAATATAATCTATTTTTATAAATTGGTTTTGGATTTTTAAACTGTTTCCTGTGTTTTATTTAATTACTGTTTTGTGATATTTGAATGCTTTACACTCTGTCTCCTAAGTTAAGCCTTGACGCTCGTTGCCAAGCTACCAAGGGTTGAGCTGGGTTTAATTTACTGAGACCTAACTGGACCTTAGTGGAGGTTAGTGGCCTATTGCTAAGTGTAGGTACCTACCTGCCCTTACCAATAACCCATTTTCCAACACACACCATGACATACACAGATGCAATGATCATGCCTTTACACCCCTGCAGGACCCCTACCCAACGTCACGGGACAGGAGGTTCCAAACATGTCCACTCCCCCCACAGAAGATGCCCACAGTGATGACAGAAGCTCTGTCCAACTGGATCTAGATGACCAGCCCGGCCCATCTGGGACCTCAGGACAGTCGGTTCCCCTCACACGGGCACAAGCCACAACAGAGCCTCCCCCCTCTGGAAACACCAGCACAGCACCCACCCAGCGGGCCCATACCTCCGTCCTCAGGACACTTCAAGCAGCAGTGTGTCCACCACTACAGGGAACCCAGGCTAACCCACCACCCCAACAAAAGCAGGGACCTGGGGGCGGTGGCAGTGGGCACACGGTTCAGGGGACAGAGGCCCAGGAACACAGGGGAACTGGGAGGGCT
This sequence comes from Pleurodeles waltl, assembly GCF_031143425.1. Taxonomy (NCBI): domain Eukaryota; kingdom Metazoa; phylum Chordata; class Amphibia; order Caudata; family Salamandridae; genus Pleurodeles; species Pleurodeles waltl. Next base: position 858,903,862 of record NC_090448.1, on the reverse strand, counting down.
GCTGCGCGAAGCCCGGACTCCGAGTGCTCCGGCTGCTAAATTTGTGTGACTAAGACAGCATTAGTTCAGCTGCAGCTCTGGATACAATTTCTGCTTATGATACAATTCACTTCTCAAACCAAGGCACTGTTGTTTTTGTCCTGAGGAAGCTGTACTTGATAAGGTCGAAACGCGTCGACTATATCATATTAAGGAGTGACTGTTGGAATTTTGGAAATTTTGGGACTGAATAATTCCGGGAGTGGATCGAAATTTCACCTCAGTGAATAATTGCCTTCACAGAATAGGATATTTTCCTCCCGCAACTGTCACTACCTGGAATGGCGACTGCTTGCCACTTGATGGTTAAGCAGCTTTTATCTTTATTTTATGTGTCACGGTGCTTCTTTTGTTAGGTTTACCCTTTATGTATGTGTTTTCGTGATGTACAGGCGATTTGTGGACTCTAGGATTTAATTGATTTATTTGTAATAAAGAAATGACTAATCAGTAAATAATTAAGGTTTTTGCTTAGATATTTAATACAGATCTATCCCTGCTGGATATCTTGTTTTTTTGCTGCGACAGGGGGAGGGCAGGCCCAGAGAACCCACTCTCCATGAAGCCCTCTCCAACATCATGAGAGCCTACCACCATTCCCAGGAGACAATGGCAACGGTACTGGCCAAGCTTCAGGAGACCCAGCGGCTGCAGGAGGAACACTATTTGGGGTTCAGGGAGGAACTCAAAGCCATCAATTCCACCCTGGGCACCATTGTAGGGGTGCTGAAGGAACTAGTGAACACCAGGAGGGACACTGCAGCACAAGAAGGGGCCCTTGACACTAGCCTGGACGATGAACTGCCCACCACCTCTGCCGGCGGTATTGGACAGGAGGCACCGCCACAGGACCACAACACCAGCACCCCACCCCCTGCAGATGGAGAACCACCCCGCAAGCGGACCCTGACATCCAGGACAAAGACAGAGAACAATGACAAGACCCCCGCCAAGAAAAGAGACCACCCTGATTGTCATCCTTTTGTCCCACTTTGTCACCCTGTTCATCCATCAACTGCCCCAGCTCCACTTCCTATGCCCCTTTGGACAATGTACCTGTGAGACTAATAGACTGGACTCTGCCATGGACATTCCTCCACCATCACCCCTGAACATTTTACAACCCCCTCCACTATTTAGCACTTAAATAAACAACCTTAAATCACAGAACTATCTGGTGTCAGTCTGTGCTTCCGAAAATGTGTATTTGCAATAATTGAGGAAAAATTATCTATCCATTGTATTGTCAACATACCTATATCACACAGCTCTAGTCCATGAGGAAAGAAAGCAGATGTCACACAGTGGGACCCACATCTGTGAAATCGAAAGGGAAAGTGACAACTCAGGGTCAATACACTGGGTGAAAGTGACAGACAAATGAGAGGTAGAACAAGTGTATCAGATGTAGCAGTCAGTGATGTCTTCATACCTGTGTCTCACTGGAAGTATTGATGAATCACCGTGTTTCTGTTGTCGATATCCTCTTCTTCTGCTTCCTCATCATCACTGTCCACAGGCTCCACAGCTGCCACAAGACCTCCATCTGGACCACCCTCCTGCAGAAAAGGCACCTGTCATCGCAAAGCCAAGTTGTGAAGCATACAGCAGGCCACGATGATCTGGCACACCTTCTTTGGTGAGTGGTACTAGGGAACCAACTGTCATATGGAGGCACCTGAACCTGGCCTTCAGGAGTCCGAAGGTCCTATCTATAACCCTCCTAGTTCGCCCATGTGCCTCATTGTAGCATTCCTCTGCCCTTGTCCTGGGATTTCTCACTGGGGTCAGTAGCCATGACAGGTTGAGGTAGCCAGAGTCACCTGCAAATGTCGAGGGACAACTGTTAGACACACACTAACCCTTAGGGACAAACCCAGACCCAGACAACTTTTCACAGGGTATAGGGTCCAGGTCCTCACCTAATAGCCACACACAGTGCCTCTGGAGTTGCCCCATCACATAAGGGATGCTGCTATTCCTCAGAATGTAAGCATCATGCATTAAGCCAGGAAACTTGGCGTTCACATGGGAGATGTACTGGTCAGAAAAACACTCCATCTGCACATTCATAGAATAGTAACTCTTCCGGTTTCTGTACACCTGTTCACTCCTGCGGGGGGGACCAAGGCCACATGTGTCCCATCAATGGCACCTATGATGTTGGGAATATGTCCCAGGGCATTGAAGTCACCTTTCACTATAGGCAAATCCTCCAGCTGAGGGAAAACAATGTAGCTGCGCATGTGTTTCAGCAGGGCAGACAACACTCTGGACAACTCGTTGGAAAACATAGGCTGGGACATCCCTGATGCTATGGCCACTGTCGTCTGAAAAGACCCACTTGCCAGGAAATGGAGAACTGACAGCACCTGCACTAGAGTGGGGGATACCTGTGGGATTGCGGATAGCTGACATCAGGTCCGGCTCCAACTGGGCACACAGTTCCAGGATTGTGGCACAGTCCAGTCTGTAGGTGACAATTACATGTCGCTCTTCCATTGTTGACAGGTCCACCAGCGGTCTGTACACCAGAGGATGTCGCCATCTCCTCACCTGCGCCAGCGGACGTGCTCTATGGAGGAGAACAGCGATCAGAGGGTCAGCCAACACTGAGGTACAAAAACACTACTTTATTGCACATATTTTTCAATCCGCTATGTCCCTGTCGTAATGTGGATGCAAGACCTAGATATGTGTGACACATTTCAAATTAATGCCATGTGGCCCCCTGAAATGGCGGCTGTCTGACCTGTAATGTGGGACAAGGGAGTATGAGGTAACTGCGCTGGCGTTGCACACTGTTGCGGTAGGCGGTCGAAGACCGCGGCGCAATCCTGCATTGGTTAACATTGGACCCTATGGGTCCCAGGAGCCAATGACGATGTACGCCTGCGGTGACGGTACGCACCACCGTGGATGTGACTGCCATTTTCTATCTGTTCACTCACTTGACACCTGATCTTCGACAGGAGAGGACCTACACTGCAAGTGCTGCTGTGACCTCAGTCTGGAAGAGACAATGGCTCATGTTTCTGGGGAAAGGGGCGCTGCCTTCACCATGGAGGAGTTGGAGAAACAAGTGGATGGGGTCCTCCCCAGTACATGCTACTCTACGGTCCTCCAGACAAACAGATAAGTACACTGTGAGCATGCTGTATGGCCAATACCTGTGTCGAGTGGTGTGGATGGAAGATAGGGGGGGGAGAATGAGGCGTGCATGAAACGACGGTGAGTGCATGTGCGTCATGGCAAGGGTAGGAACGCGGGCCAATGACTGTGACGGTCCGGACGGTTATATCTACTCCTTTTCCCCTTTGCTATTCCTGTAGGTCAGCTCCCACCAGAAGAAGGATATTTGGGTGCCATCGACAAGGAAGTCCGGACCCTGGCGGTCCACCACAGATGGAGCACCCACTGCCGGAAAAGTTGGGAGGACATTCGCCGCTGGAGCAAGAAGATGGCGGAGGCCCAGCTGGGGATGGCCTCCTAACATGGGAGGGGTGCCCGTCGCACCATGACCCTCCTAATGCCCCGGATCCTGGCAGTGGCGTATCCAGAGTTGGATGGGCGCTTGAGAGCATCACAGCAACCACAAGGGGGTGAGTACACTCTCATTCTGCTGATTCAGCACGCATTACAAGGTGTCTGGGTGGGGGAGGTGGGCTGTGGGTTCCCCTAGGCCAGGGTGAGTTTAGTTGGCAAGGTCCCTTCATAAGCCAGGCCATGTGGCACCCTACCCCACCAGTGTTCAGAGTCAACTACACCTAGTCAGGCTCGTGTGACTTCCATGTGTGCATCATGTGATGAATTAGGGAACTATAAGTAGTGCTGAGGTCTTCTGTGTCTGTAGGTTCCGCCAACAGTAGCGGTATTGCATGCACTCAACTTATCTTTCTTCTGTCTTTCCCCCCCTTTTTTTGGTCTCCCTGTTCTTGTGTGCAATAGCATCAGCAGGCGGAGGAGCAGTGGCACCGGAGCAGGAGGGGGCTGCATCCCACATGGCCCTGGAGGGCGACACAACGGAGTCGGAAGCCACCAGTGGGATGGAGGGCGAGGGGAGCTCCAAGGCGGGGACAGGAGCTGAACAAGTGACAAGGACTCCTCCTCTGATGGGAGCTCCCTTGCGGTACATCTACAGGTACAGCCGCCACCCCCCCTGCCAGCACCGCCCTCCCAGCAGCCCCTCAGCGTGTAGCCCGTGGCCACTCACCCAGGAGGGTGGGCATCTCCTTCGCCCCAGGCACCTCAGCCCCTGCTCTTGTCAGCCCTTATGCCCTCAGTGAGGAGGCCATTGACCTCCTCAGATCCCTCATTGTTGGGCAGTCTACCATTCTGAATGCCATGTAGGGTGTAGAGAGGCAGTTGCAACAGACAAATGCATACCTGGAGGGCATTCATTCTGGTCAGGCAACCCAACAGCAAGCTTTTCAGACTCTGGCCTCAGCACTGATGGCAGCCATTGTCCCTGTGTCCAGCCTCCCCCCCTCCAACTTCCTTCACCCAGACACAAACCCCTGTACCTCAGCCTATCCCAAGCACACCATCAGACCAGCATGCACACACCTCAACACACAAGGGAAGCTCTGGCAAACATAAGCCCCACACATCCCACAGGCACTCACACAAGCATCATACCCATGCAGACATACCAACATCCACTGCCTCCACTGTGTCCCCCTTCTGCTCGTCTCCCTCCTCCCTCCCTGTCACATCTCCATTCACACCTGCATGCACTACATCTTCAGCCACTACGTCCATCACCAGCACACCCATCACCACACACCGCTCAGGTGCACTCACCACCCCTACTACCATTCACACATCCCCTGTGTCCTCTCCCAGTATGTCTGTGAGCCCACCTCCCAAGGTACACAAACGCAGTCAGACACCCACCCAACAGCCATCCACCTCACGACAGCCTCCAGCCCATGCACCTTCACCCAAAGTCAGCAAACGTACACCTCCTACAACCAGTACCTCTTCCTCCACTCCCAAACCCCCTCCATCTACCCGTCCCAGTGTGTCTAAAAAACTTTTCCTGTCCAACCTTGACCTCTTCCCCTCACCTTCCCCACCCCTTCAGTCCCCTAGGGCACGCCTTTTCAGGTCCCAAACCAGCACCTCAGCCACCACATCAGCGGGAACAGTGGTGCCAGAAGTAACCGGCTTCTGGAGTGCGCCAAGCAGCAGGGCAGCCAGTGTGCCAAGGAGCCAGACCACGGACAGTCCTCCACCTCAGAAGCATAAGAAGTTGGCCACTGCCCGGAGGGAGAAGGGTAAAACACCTGCCACCAAGGGCCCTCCCAGGACTACAGTTGGGAGTGGGAAGAAAGCTGCGCCACCAACCAAGGTGGGGAAGGGGCACAGAAAGAAAGGGAAGTCGTCGCCAACCTGCATGGCGGACATGACTGCTACCGGCACCGCTGCCAAGGACACCGCCACTACCAGCACCGCTGCCTAGGACACCGCCGCCACCAGCACCGCTGCCAAGGACACCGCCGCCAGTAGCACCGCCTCCAGCAGCACCGCTGCCCAGGACACCGTCGCCACCAGCACGCTCACTGAGCCACCCACCAGCACCGCAGGCCAATGAGCGCCGCAAGCACCGCTGCTACTTAGGCCGCCATGAGCAGGATGAAGCACTCTGGGCACCAAGCCCCCTCCAGAACCAGTGGAGAACAGCATCCACTACCCCAGTCCTTGGCAGATGAAGCACTCTGGGCACAAAGCCCCCTCCAGAATCAGTGGAGAATGACATCCACTACCTGAGTCCTTGGCAGGATGAAGCACTCTGGGCACAAAGCCCCCTCCAGAACCAGTGGAGTATGACATCCACTACCTCAGTCCTTGACAGGATGAAGCACTCTGGGCACCAAGCCCCTCCAGAACCAGTGGAGAAAGGCATCCACTACCTGAGTCCTTGGCAGGATAAAGCACTCTGGGCACAAAGCCCCCTCCAGAACCAGTGGAGTATCACATCCACTGCCTCAGACCTTGGCAGGATGAAGCACTCTGGGCACCAAGCCCCCTCCAGAACCAGTGGAGAAAGGCATCCACTACCTCAGTCCTTGTCAGGATGAAGCACTCTGGGCTCAAAACCCCATCCAGAACCAGTGGAGTATCACATCCACTACCTCAGTCCTTGGCAGGATGAAGCACTCTGGGCACAAAGCCCCCTCCAGAATCAGTGGAGACTGTTGTCAACTTGAGAGACTGTGGCTTTGCACTCCCCAGGATATAGCAGTGGGCAAACCACCCACTGGAGAGACTTGAGACTGTGGCTTTGCACTCCCCAGGATAATGCAGTGGGCAAACCACCCACTGGAGAGACTTGAGAGACTGTGGCTCTGCACTCCCCAGGATAAAGCAGTGGGCAACCCACCCACTGGAGAGACTTAAGAGACTGTGGCTTTGCACTCCCCAGGATAAAGCAGTGGGCATGGATCCCCCTCGTGGATCTGGCGTTGTGCACTCATCTGGCTGAGGTGCCCCCCCTTCACTTCCCCCTGACGTGCCTGTTGTTTTTCTATCTGATGCCCCTGAAGTGTTCTCTCTGTTTTGATTGGGTATCTTGTGTGGGCTTCACCCATGCATTTTGGGCCCAGTGTTCCATGGACTTTAATGGTGCAATACCTGGATTTGTATTATTGGTGTATATATTTGTTTATAGTGTATATACATTTTTGAGTACTGGATTTTAATAGATTACAATAGTTCAAATAATTTCCTTTTGTCTTTGCATTTTTCCGGGGGGGTTGGGTGGTGGAACTATATTGTATCAACATGTATTAGTGTGTGTGTTGTAGTGGGTGAGGGTGGGGGTGGGGGTGGGGGTGTTGCGTGTGTGTGTCACTCTCTTTTCCCTCCCTCCTCCTCTGTGTCGTAGGTGCAGTACTCACCGTGGTCTTCCCCGCCGGCGTTTGTGCTCCTGGTAGAGTTGCAGGAAGACAAAGGCAGGGAGAATATGGAATTCCGGCTCCATGGCATCCTGGTTCCTCGTAGGGTTTGTAGAGGTGAGCGTTTTCCCTTCCAAGTCCTGTTTCCGCGGTGAAACCGCCCCGGAAAAGGTGGCGGATTGGCCTGTTGTAATACTGTGGGCGGTACATTGTCTTCTGCCTGTTTGTTGGCGGTTACCACCACGGTGTTTGTTCATACCGCCGTGGCGGTCGGAGTGTTAAAGTGGCTGTCTTTGTTGGCGGTTTCCGCCATGGTCGTGATGATTTTTTTTTTCCGCTGGCCTGTTGGTGGTTTTACCGCCGCTTTAACACTGACCGCCAGGGTTGTAATAACCACCTATATTACCATCACAACTTCTTTAACATATAAAGTTCTCCAAATACTTGGGAATTTTTTTTTTCCTTACACTCCTTCTAGTCTTCTCTCCAGGATCAGATCCACAAATATTTTCCTCTTTGTACATTCTCCCAGTCATCGATCTTTTACCCACACATTTGGCTAAATGCGACATGCTCCACACATCACCTCCTTCCAGAACAACAACATTCCTTCTCACTTGCACAATCTTCTTTGGTCCCATAAATTTAGATGCCCCCTTTCTTGACCAAAAAGGTTTTTTAACATACACCATATCACCTACATGCCACAACCTTTGATGAGCACCATGTTTATCATCAAATGCTTCCTTTTATTTTGCTTGATTCGCAATAATTCCATGTCGGATGGAATCCTCATCAACTGGTGATTCCCCACACTCCTTATCAGACAACAACCACAAAGGATTGAGTTTAGAACCTGCCAACCTACCTCTTAGGACTCTAAAAGGGGACATACCCGTAACAGTATTTGGAGCATTCCTGTGGGCCCATAATTTGTCCCTGAGAACAGTTTTTAAAGGGATTTTATTGTCCATAGCAGTCTGTGCACTAGTTCTCACTAACTGGTTCCTTTTTTCAACCAACCCATTAGCTTGGGGAGAATATAATGAAGTGCGAAAATGAGAGATAGCTAAATTGTTAAGAAAATTCTTCATTTCTAGTGAAGTAAATTGCACACCATTATCAGTGATGATCACCTTCGGAATACCTTCACATGCAAAAACATCAGTTGAAAACTCTATGACAACTTTAGTGGTGATAGCACTCACACAACTAGCAGTGACCCACTTGGACGTATAATCAACTAGCACAATCACAAATCTTTCACTGTAAGGTAGAGTCCCGAACGGTCCCACAAGATCTAATCCTAGTTTGCACCAAGGTTCGTCAGGAACTCGAACAGGGGATAAAGAAGCAGTTCTTACACTTTTGGATTTATCATTACTTGCACAATGCACACAATTCTTCATGACTGCCTCAACTTGTCTATCTAGGCCAGGCCACCAGTAGCATTCTCTGACACTAGCTTTAGTTAAGTTCTTACCTAAATGTCCCTCATGAGCTAAATTGACCAATCTCTCATACAACCCAGCTGGAGGAACCAATCTATCACGCCTGTACAAAACATTTCCAACAATACTTAATTCATCTTTGACATTCCAAAATGCCTTAGTACCTTCTGGACAGTTGCCTAAATCAGGCCAGCCCTTCACAACACAATCAGAAACCAAATTGCAAACATGGTCTCTTTCACATTCTGACTCCCATCCTTCCTTATCAATAGCTGGTTCTTTAATCCACAAAATTGGAATTTGATCATCCATAGTGTGATCCGTCAAAGGCAATCTAGAAAGAAAATCTGCTGCAATATTTTCCTTTCCTGGTAGATATTCAACATGAAAATTATATTCCATCAAATCCTCTACCCAACGTTTGATACTCGGAGTTGTGTTTTCTATATTACGGCACGAAAACATCTGCACCAATGGACTGTGATCACTTCTAAGTACAAGTGGCAATCCCCACAGGTAGTACTTAAAATGATTAATAGCCCAATTGAATGCCAAAGCTTCACGCTCTATTACTGAATAACGTACTTCTGCTTCTCTAAGTGAACGAGAGGCAAAAGCTACCACTCTCTCTTCGCCATCTACCAATTGTTAGAGAACCGCACCAAGACCCTTCAAACTAGCATCCGTTGACAACAAGGTTTTCCTTTTAGTATCAAAATGACCCAGAGTAGGCATCTCTCCAATTCTGGATTTTATAATGTTAAAGGCCCCTTCACACTCCGAAGACCACACAAAATCCATACCCTTCTTTAACATGACTCTTAAAGGTTGTACCACACTCGCAAAGTTTTTAATAAACTTCGAATAATATTCCGCCAGACCAAGAAGTGATCGCATTTGATCTCTGTCAGAGGGAGTAGGCATTGATATGATTGATTTAGCCAATGACACTTTAGGTTTAATACCATCGCCTGAAATGGTGTGTCCCAAATAAGAAACTGTGCCAACTTTGAACTTGCACTTTTCCTTTTTCAAGGTTAACCCATTTTTCCTTCAATCTCTTCAAAACTGCTCTGAGAGCAATGTCATGTTCCTCTTCATTTTCACTATAGATAAACATATCGTCTTGGAAGAACAAGACCGAACCCAAACCCTTAAGCACTTCTTTCATTACTCTTTGGAAACACGCAGCAGCCAATGCTAGGCCAAATGGCATTCTAATAAATCTAAAAGCTCCCAATGGCGTAACAAAGGAAGTTAAATGTCTCGAGTCCTCATGAAGTAAAATTTGATGATAAGCAGCCAATAAATCTAGCACACTAAATACTTTGGCCTGTGAAAGCATAGTTAGGGTTTCATTAATATTTGGCAAAGGTTGGCGATCTACCCAAATGCACTGGTTGAGACCCCTCAAGTCCACACACATCCTTATTTTAGATCTATTATCCTTCAAAACTAAAACAATGGGAGCCAACCATTCCAAAGCTTCAATTTCCTCTGTAACTCCCAAACACAACAACCTATTAAGCTCATCCTGCAAAGGAGTCAACATTAAATGAGGTACCTTCCTTACTTTATGCAATGCTGGTTTAGCAGAAGATTTCAAAATGATTTTGTGTTTAAAATCTGCCAACAACCCTAATTTATCACTGAACACTTCAGGAAATTCATTCACAATGTAGGTATCATTTCCTATATGGGATATAGAAAGAACTTGTTCAGGAGAGTTTGGGTTGAGACTAATGCCCAGATCCTTTTGATGTCTCCAACCCAACAAGTTGTCTCCTCATTTGACCACATACATTTTTCCTACAGTTTCTCGTCCTTTAAATTTGATTGTCATCAATGAATAACCAAATAAATCAATCTTCTGTCCACTGTAACCTATGGGGTTAATGTCAGGTGGTGATAGTTCAATATGGTCACTACCAAAAATTGCTTCCCAGTTTTTAGCACCTATTAAGGTGAAAGGAGATCCTGAGTCTACAAGGACAGGAACAATTTTACCATCAATTTCAACATCATATTTTGGCATTACTAGTTTAGTGTTGCTACTCATAGTTTAGTGTGCTACTCAGGGCACTTCACATTCAAAATCAACTGTTGACTTGACAATGCTTCATCTACCACATTTATCCTCTGACTCTTGCAAACCTTTGCTGAATCTCCCTTCTTTCCACAGTTCCTGCAGGTGACATTCCTAGCAAAACATCTCGGATTATTTGCTAAATGCCCAGAGCTGCCACATTTGTAACATTTAAGTTTGGACTCTTTGGGCATCTCATTGCCCCCTTTAAGATGACTTGCCACTCATTTTTGTATAACGCCCTTTCTTGTAAGCCTTCTTGAGTTGAAATTCTAGCTACTGCCGGATTAAATGAGGCATCAGCTGTCGGTGCAGAATAAACAAGACAATTTGAAGTAGTGTCTTTCATTTCTTTAACCCAGGAAGCTGCATGCTCTATTCTCTCCACAATAGTAACGGCCTCATTCAGAGAAGGATTTTTTGCTGATAATTTTTCTTGCACTCTCGGATTATTGGTACATCTTACAAGTTGATCCCTAATAATAGAGTCAGTTAAATCAGCAAATTCACAAGTCTGCGCTAATGTTTTAAGAGATGCAATGTAATTTCCCACTCTTTCATCTCTAGCTTGTGCTCTCATGAAGAATTTATGCCTTTCAATGACTATCTTTATTCGAGTTTCAAAGTGTTTCTTTAACATCATGACTGACATATCATATACATCTCTAGGGTCACCATCTGTAGTGCCAAGAGTTATAGGGTCAAAGCTGTCATGGATATTCCTCCCTTCAATACCTAAGTTATGTAAGAGGATTCCTTTTTTCCTTGCCGGCAAAAATTTTTCGCCATCAATGCCAATCAAATAAGATTCAAAAAGATTAATCCATTTTTTCCAAGGTAGAATGGGTTCACCATGTTCAGATAGAAATTGTGGTGGTTGAGATAAACGGAGGGGAGCCATTTGAGTCATGCTGTAGAGATATGTTTCAAGAGAAAGAAAGAAATTAACACAATGAAATACCTAAAGTTCTTAAAATTAAAGATAGCTATGACGTATACATTGTCCTCCTTAAATAGGAATAACTATTTCAGGAAGCAGGGTACAAACAAAAAAACAAAACAAAAATAGGTGGTTTTGTGCCACAGAGCAGATCAGTTGCCGGTCTAGTCACAGTATCAATTAAAATATGTGAGATCTGACGTCCGTGTCAGTCTCGCGATGCATCTAAGTGAGTGTATACTGTTGCCAGTACTTGGAGCACGAGCCGTGTGAGTAAGCTCGTGCCGCTGCTGGCAGTCTTGAAGCGCGCAAGGTCCTTGGAACGCACTACTGTTGCCGAATTTTGAAATGCGCACGTTCGCAGTCTGTGGAACTCGCGAGGTCCTTGGAGCGCGCGCCAGACCCACACGCTTGTGCTGCTGTTGCCAATTTTTTAAATGCGCACAAGGGAAACGAAACGCGCACTTGGCAAAACACCTTTCCTTTTTTCTTTTCCTTCCTCCAAATCACTAGGTTTTGCAGCTCCACAACCCCCAGCAGACTTTACCAGATTTGCGGCACCTCACCGTTCTCATGCCACTCCGTCAGGCCACAGGTCGGCACCTCTAGTTCGCCGCACGCCACAAGAACAGCCACTGTGTCAGCCCCTATATCGCTGCACACCAGCGGAGCAACTGAAGTCACAGCACAGCGCTTATCCACGACTGCACTGCACTCCACCAAGTTTGCCCGTCAGTCCATCACACGCCAGGCTCGCTGAATCAGTGGATGCTGTAATCCCATCCTCGTCGCCACTGATAAGGTAGGTCCACACAACCAGGATTTGTTTGATAGATCTTTATTGTACAGCATCCACCATGACTGCACAACTGCTTCCTCTCTCCTTCCTTCTGCTCCAACAGTCCCTTTCAGAATCCTCCCCACATCTCCCTTCTAATCTCTGATATCATTATCCCCATGATGCCAGAGAACTAACCAAGTCCACAACACAACCGCACCCTTACTGAGTCACCTCAATGCACCTCTATGCCTTGCTGTTTTGTCGATTCAAAATAATGACAGGAGATGAACTATCCAGTTGCCAATACGACATGTCAGTTGCAGAGTTTTGTTAGCAGCAGTTTGATCACAGGCTAAAAAAAAACACTTGTTGCGGCTTAATGGATTAGTCCTTGTAAACATTAAGAAGCACACATCAGTTACTGACACCCCTTTCTAGTGCTTGACTGAAGGCTGTGGAGGAGGGCGCAGTTCCTTCACAGTAATTGCTATCAGAGGCCTGGATTAAGGCAGACAATGGTTAAGATAAATAAACGATATTCTAGGATGAATGTATTCCGGTCCTCTGGCTGCAAAACAGCCCAAAGTCCAGTCCATCTCTTAGCAATCATTAAATGGGACGCCAATTAAGTCAAGCGATAAGTCAAGCTAGTGTCAGCAACCGGACAGTGGTGTGGAGGGAAAAAGTCACAGCGCTATAAGCTTTCAGCGCACTACGTCCAAGGGCTGCCTCAAACTCCTTCGAGCTGCCGGGTGCCAACAAAGCCAACACTTCCAACTCTGTTGTAACGGAGGCCTGGCAGAATTTATTTGGGTGCTTTGCTCAGAGAGTGGACTGGAGACTGTTATCAGCTGTCTACCAGCCCGACCCCATCCTCTAAGGCAGGCCGAAGTGGTGGGTGAGGAGTGGGAGTATGCCATGAGCCCTAGAGCCCCCCCTTTCGGCCAGGGTGGCTCAGCTTCCTCAGCTCACCAACTCGCCCGGCTGCTCCAAACATCACTCCAAATGTTTGTGCACACACACACACACTGACGGTGCAGTCAAAGCTCTCCTGACATCTCTCCTCGTCTCTACTCATTCTGTGCACTTCTTTCTGTGATGGATAGTTTTTGCCCCCAGTGGATATGTCTCACAGTGATATTGGGTGCTGTAGAAGCCCTAGTGGTTCCCCTTGTGCCCGTGTATTTGTTTGGAGTGGGTTTTCGAAGAAATCTTGACTATTGTAAAAGCTCTAGGTATTCAACAACAGTCTGAGCACAACACAAATAAGGAGTATGGGGATCAGTACAGCATACAGAGATAAAAACCCCATCCAATAGGAGGATTAGGGGAACAGTCGAATAGAGTGGCCCTTTCTCACACTCCCGGGAAGTCTTAAACATACTTGCTGACTACCCATAACACCAACTAGGTAGAAACCCTGAGTCTTTCTGAGTTTGCTTTTAATGACTCAGTTGATTAGGATATATGGGTTACATCCTTTGATTGCCTGTTTGGTTACCACCCAAAATGCCCAGACATGGGTACTGTGCTCACTGTGCCACTGGATTCAAGCTAGCGTGGCTGAGGAGAGGGGATACTCTGAAACCAGCCCAGGATGCTTGATTCTGGACCAGGTAGGACCTGGCCTGGCAGTTTGAGCAGGGCTGTTCCCATGGGGAACAGGGTCAAGACTGATTTGTATATGGTTGGGTCCAAACTGGGGAAGCATGATGAGCAAAGGAACGATGGATAAAACCCAGATCTGTGACTGGAGGTGAGTATTTGAAAAGTTTCAGCACTAGGTCCATCGACCTTTTGTGTTGCTAAAATTGCCCCAAGTGGGAAGGGTATGCCCAGACGTGGGTCCTCAATCAATCAATCAATCAATTAGGGCATTTGTAGAGCGAGCTACTCACCTGTGAGAGTCTCAAGGCGCTTGAGGGAGCAGGGAGCTGCTAGTGCTTGAACAGCCAGATCTTGAGGAGACTCCTGAAGGTCAGTAGGTCCTTGGTCTGACGTAGGTGGATGGGGAGGGTGTTCTAGGTTTTGGCAGCGAGGTAGGAGAAAGATCTGCCTCCGGTTGTTGTCCTGTGGATGCGTGAAGCGGTGGCGAGGGCGGCGGAACGGAGCTGCTGGTTCGGGGTGTAGAAGGTGAGTCAATCATTGAGGTATGCAGGTCTGACACTGTGGAGTGCCTTGTGGGCGTGGGTGGGGAGCTTGAATGTGATCCGTTTGTTGACGGGGAGCCATTGTAGGTCTTTCAGGTGGGCTGTGATGTGGCTGTGGTGGGGGATGTCGAGGATGAGGCATGCGGAGGCGTTCTGTATCCGTTGCAGTCTTTTCTGGAGAGCCGATGTGGTCCTGTGCTCAATGTGCCAATGGATTCAAGCTAGCCTGGCTGAGGAGGAGTGATTCTTCAAAACTCGTCCTAGGTTGCTTGTTTCTGGCCCAGGGAGGACTTTCTCTGGCAGTTCGGACTGGACTGTTCCCATAGGGAACAGGGTCAAGACTGATTTGCATATGGCTGGGTCCAAACTGGGTGGCATGGAACGGAAAGGCACAATGGATTAAACCCAGATCTGTGACTGGGGGTGAGGGTTTGCAAAGCTTCAGCACTCTGTACATCATCCTTTTATGTTGGTAAAATTGTCCTGAGTGGGAAGGGCTCAATAGTTCCTATGGGGAAGAGGATCAAGACTGATTTGCATATGGCTAAGTTCAAACTGGTGTGGCATGGTGAGCAAAAGAACGATTAATTAAATAATTAAATAATTGTTTCTGGTTCAGGGAGGTCTTGCCCTGGCACTTTGGACTGGACTATTCCCATAGGGAACAGAGTCAAGATTGATTTGCATATAGCTGTGGCCAAACTGGGGTGGCATAGTAAGGAAAAGCACAATAGTTTAAACCTTGATCTGTGACTGGGGGTGAGGGTTTGAAAAGCTTCAGCACTCCATTCATCATCCTTTGGTGTTGCTAAAATCGTCCTGAGTGGGAAAAGTATGCCCAGACATGGGTCCCGTGCTCACTGTGCCACTGGCTTCAAGCTAGCCTGGGTGAATAGGGGTGATACCCTGAAACTGGTGGCAAGATGATTGTTTCTGGTCCAGAGAGGACTTGACCTGGCAGTTCATACTGGGCTGTTCCCATAGGGAACAGGATCAAGTCTGATTTGCATATGGCTGGGTCCACACTGGGGTGGCATGGTAAGGAAAAGCACAATGGACTAAATCCAGATCTGTGACTGGGGGTGAGAGTTTGAAAAGCTTCAGCACGCCGTCCATCATCCTTTTGTGTTGCTAAAATCATCCTGAG
The DNA here is from genome assembly GCF_031143425.1 of Pleurodeles waltl. Lineage (NCBI taxonomy): Eukaryota > Metazoa > Chordata > Amphibia > Caudata > Salamandridae > Pleurodeles > Pleurodeles waltl. Next base: position 858,888,369 of record NC_090448.1, on the reverse strand, counting down.
TGGGAAGGGTATGCCTAAACGTGGGTCCCGTGCTCACTGTGCCACTGGATTCATGCTAATCTGGCTGAGAAGGGTTAATACCTTGAAACTGGTCCCACAATGCTTACTGGTCCAGGCAGGACCTGGCCACACTGTTCGGGCTGTATAGTTCCCATAGGGAACAGGGTCAAGACTGATTCGCATATGGCTAGGTCCAAACTGGGGTGGCATGGTGAGCAAAAGAACGGTGAAATAAACCCAGATCTGTGACTTGGGGTTAGTGTTAGAAAAGTTTCAGCACTTCGTCCATCATCCTTTTGTGCTGCTAAAGTCACCCTAAGTGGGAAGGGTATGCCCAGATGTGGGTCCTGTGCTCACTGAGCCACTGGATTCAAGCTAGCCTGGCTGAGTGGGGGGTGATACCCTGAGACTAGTCCAAGGATGCTTGTTTCTGGTCCAGGGAGGAATTGCCCTGGCAGTTCAGGCAGGACTGTTGCCATGGGGAACACGGTCAAGACTGATTTGCATATGGCTGGGTCGAAACTCGGGTGGCATGGTGAGCAAAATAACAATGGATTAAAACCAGGTCTGTGATTGGGGGTGAGTGTTTGAAAAGTTTCAGTATTTAGTCCATCATCCTTTTGTGTTACTAAAGTCACCCTAGGTGGGAAGGGTATGCCCAGATGTGGGTCCTGTACTCACTGTACCACTAGATTCAAGCTAGCCTGGCTGAGGAAGGGCGATTCCTCAAAACCAGTGCCAGGAGAGAAACATCCTAAACAACTAGGTCTAAACCACTACTTGCCTGAACCACTACTGCTAAACAACTAAAAAGTCTCTACAACTAAACACTGAACAACTACTGTCTAAACAACAATTGTGCCTGAATAACAATTGCCTGAACAATGAATTTTAAGGTAAGGTTTTCTTTTTGGTTTTTATGGTTTATTAGTTGTTTAGAATGTATATTAAAATTAGTTGTTCAGGCAATTGGTATTCAGGCACAATTGTTGTTTAGACAGTAGTTATTCAGTACTTAGTTGTAGAGACTTTTTAGTTGTTTAGCAGTAGTGGTTTAGGCTATAGTTGTTTAGGACCTAGTTGTTCTGTCACATATTCGTGCCAGGATGCTTGTTTATGATTCAGGGAGTGACATGGGCTGGCAGATTGGGCTGGTTTGTCCCCACAGGGAACAGGGTCAAGACTGATTTGTGTATGGCTGGGTCCAAACTGAGGTTGCTTGGTGAGCTAAGGCATGATGGATTAAACCCGGATCTGTGACTGGGGTGAGAGTTTGAAAAGTTTAATTATTCTGTCCATCATCCTTTTGTGTTATGAAATAAACAGTGACGACCAGCAGCTCAATACCAACCTGTTGATTGTGTTTGGTTTGCTACCAAACACCAATTGTTACAGGGGTCACAAATATTACAGCCACCCTTTTAAGTTCCTTTGCCACTGAACGTATGATTAACGTACTGACAGCTAAGCTAGTTCTCCCCGATGATCCCTTGCGATAGCCTGTATTTCATGTTTCATTGCTCATGCCCATAAAGAACAACACACTCATGATTGATCCACGTCCTTCTCTACCCTGGATGGTCATGAATATGATGTGAAAGCCATTTTAGTCTTCAGTCGCAAGAGAGAACCATTGTTTTACCTAGAAACCTGGAACAGATAGGCCTCTGAGGTTATGTCATTGTAGTCAGCTGTTCAAAGTTTAGTTTGACTATTCCACTCCTTTCACCCAGTTAAAATTCTGCATGTTAGCCAGCCTTTTGGAGGGTACTGTCATGACTTATCACATGCATTTGCCACCACACTCATCTGTCTCTGGTACTGGTTATTATTGCCCACCCTTTCCATCACTGGCTCAGGACATTCTTACCTGGGATATCATCACCACTGAATGAAATGAGACATGCTGCCCAGGATTTTTTCTGTCACCTGTCTGTTGCTAGATTAATACCTCACACCATTGCCATCACAGTTTATTCTGACCCTCTGCATTCACACCACATACAGTGACCAAATACTCAATCTGAGTGGCAGGCTATAGTAGAGAAGCACAGGATTTGAGGATCCCAGGATTTGAGGATATACAGCAGGATTCAAGGATCAGGCAATCTATAAAAGCAACCCCCATGGCATGGCTAGGTGTCTGGCTTATCTCTGTTGATGAGACGAAGACTGTGATTGGACTTTGTTCATCACCTATGTTCCTCGGCTTAGACTCAACTCTTCATCTGTGTTCCTGGCTCCCCCCCATTGAGATCATCTTCAACATGTTCCCAGATGTTTTCTATTTTCAGCACTTCTTGAAATTCCTTCTGCAGCATTGCCTCACAGACTTTCCTTGCATCTTTGAAATTAATCACTCTCTCCCACCACTTTCTTCAGATGCCTCGGGTTAGTGCTGGCTAGGAAGAGTTAGTTAGTACTTGCTTTGATTATGCCACTTCTGTTTGGCCCCTTTACTGTCAGCTACACCTATGTGCTATCACATTCTATCACACCCTCAAAGTTCTACGGTAAGTATGGCCTGGGTTGCAGCAGTTTCATTTGGAGATCCTGTTTGACCCTTTATTTCTCCTCACTATTTCACGTTGTTGGGCATCATTAACCTCTATAGATCATCCAAAAACATTCTCATGATGACTACATTTCCTTTAACAAGATAAAGGTAGTTTGCTGTTGACATGTTAAATGTTTACCATAGTACGTCATTTACTAGAGTACATCTTTTGTACATCTAGGGGCATATTTACACTCTGTTTGTGCCGAATGTGAGTCAAAATTTTTGACCAACATTCGGCGCAAACTGTGCACCATATTTAAACTTTGACGCCCGAGTCCGCGGACGTCAAAATTCCTCTGTGCATTAATTTTTGGATGCGGGAAACTGCCTTGTGTTAATGACAGGCAAGGTAGGCGTTCCCGCCCAAAAAATGACTTTAAGGCCTGTGCGCCTTATTTATACTCCTGCGTAATTTTGACACACAAGAGGGGGCGGGCCTTAAAAAATGGTGCACAGCCTGATGTGTGCTGTTTTTTAACGCCTGGGTGAGGGCAGGCGTTAAGGGATCTGTGGGCTCACTTCCATAGTCTCTGACCATGGAAGCAGTCAAGGGGTGCCCTTCCCTGCCCCCAGGGACACCCCCTGCCACCCTCACCCACCCCTGGAGGACACCCATGGATGGGGGGACCCATCCCAGGTAAGTACAGGTAAGTTGAGGTACGTATTTTTATTTTATTTTTTTAAAGTGGCACAGGGGGGCCTAATTTGGGCCCCCCTACATGCCACTGTGCCCAATGATCATGCCCAGGGGACAGAAGTCTCCTGGGCATGGCCATTGGGCATGGGGGCATGACTCCTGTCTTTGCTAAGACAGGAGTCATTTCAATTGGGGTTGTGCGTCAAAAAATGGCACGAGTCTGGTTTGAGGCATGATTTTTGCCTCAAACCTGACTTGCACCATTTTTTGACGCACAAACCCCATTTTCCCCTACGCCGGCGCTGCCTGGTTTGAGTCATTATTTTTTACTCTGACCAGTCCGCAGAGCCAGCTAACGTCATTCCTCAAATAAGGCGCCCTCATGGCGCGTAGGAATGGCGTTAGCCGACGGCACAATTTTTGACACAAACCAGCGCCGGCGCTGGTTTGGGTCATAAAGTATAAATATGGGCCCTAGTTTCATTTAATGTCACCATTCATGTGAAAACCAAGTAAATGAAAAAAGTGTGTATTTTAGGTTGATGTAAGAGAAAAGACTAACAGCAGTCCTGTGTTCTGTTTAGTATAATAAAACAGAAACTGTAGAAAATGATGTGAGAGACTTTCCATCTGCCAAGACTAGCTGTGTGACTACGCTTTCTCTTGTGTGCCTTCACCCATATCCCTTTCTCACTTCCACCCTCATTGCCATCTGAAAAAAAGTACGGTGTTGAACATATTCATCACTGTTGATGGGGAAGGGGGCCACTGTTTTCTATGCTCTTCCCATAGCAACATTCAAATGTACAGGTAATGGTGATTTGACAGTCCGAACCACTATAGTTGCTGTGGAACCGTGACTTTTCAGAAAGTCCACAATATCATTTTGTTGGAAAGTGGATTATTGATAAGGACAGGTAAGTACCTACACTTAGCAATAGGCCTAAAACCCCCACTAGGTCAAGTCAGGGCCTCAATAAATTAATCCTGGCTCAACCCTTGGTAACTGGGCAATGAGCTGTTAGGCTTATCTTAGGAGACGGGTGTGTGAAGCGTTCAATATCAACAAAACAACAAATAAGTAAAACATAAAACCAAAGAAAAATCCCACACCAATGAATAAAAAGTAGGTTATATTTTTATTTTTACAAGGACACCAAAATGACAAAAATCCAAAAAGGGGAATTGGAGATATGAATTTGTAAAGCTTAAGGGCCATATTTATGAAAAATGAGGGTCATTGTTTTAAACGCTAGCTAACGTCATTCCATAGAACCATTTGTGCGCCATATTAAAAAAATGACGCACGATGGTGCTAAGGAATGGTTAGCATCTTAAGAAATTACGTTAACCATTGCGATCATGCCTTAAGGGAAAATGTTGCTAATGTAGCAATAGTGGTGCTAGCCTGTTTTGCTGCACGTATTTATCACGCAAAAATGGGTTAGCACAATTTTTTACCACATTAGCATAAAAAAACAATGCACAAGCAGGAAAACATACAAAATCAAATACAAGATGGTGATTGCAGGGCAGGAGATACCCAAGAGAGACCCCAACCATCCAAGTACCACCCAGGAGGTTCCAGCAAAGTCCCAGGAGAAGAGGAAGCGCAAGTGTACGATGTCATAAGATCCTCTCCATGTTGTCCTGGAGGTTGATAATGCTCCTTATGTGTGTTTTTCTTAAGTGGCAGTGTGTGGCCTCTCATTAAAGCGTGGTTGGACCAGGCATTACATTTGATGCTAATCGGCCTTAGCGTCATTTTTTAGGTCTGCCTCCTTAGCGTGCTTCGTTTTAGTGTTGGAAGGTAAATATGGCACTGGGGGGGCCATATTTACCTCCTTAAATGACCACTGGTCACTTGTCAGCAGGTCAATTTTTGCAGGGCTTGATGCAGGGGACTCTGCTCATCTCTTTTCTATCGGTAGATTACAGGGAGTCCCTTCTTGGAGTAGTAGAAACCAGGCAAAGTCCTTTTCTTGATTAAGTCCAAAGTGTACAGCCGGTGCAGTCCTTCTGAGTGCAGTGTCCAGGTGCATACCAGGTGTCCAGCAGGGCAGTCCTTTTTCTTCTTGTCTTGTTCCATAAAGAATCTGAAGTGTGGAGCTGCTCAGCCATATTCATCCTTGCTCCTGGGGTGCAAGCAGGGGGATGCTCCTGTCCAATCATGTACACTGCACCCAACCCAGGGGGCACTTAGGGCACGCCTAAGGGGACGTTTATGTAAAAATGTTGTAGTTTAGGACTTTGGAATTACTTTTAATTCAAAAGTCGAATTTGGGGTTAACTTTACTTTAAAAGAAGCCACCAAGGCAGGCCTGCTTTTAAAATGACAACTGGCACCACAGCAGAGCACCTATGGTGTACTATCTATACTGGGGCCCCTAAACCATAATGCCCTACCATATACTAGGGACTTATAGGTGGGTTTGTACAGCCAATAATAATTAGCCTAATTTGCCTATACCGTTTTAATCAGCCCTGTGACTGTTTAGCTGTGCCCAGGGCACTATCAGAGTCAGGAAAACACCAGTGTGAGTGAAAAATGGGGGCAAAAAGTGAGGTGGCTTATGCAATAAGCCCAATTTTCCCACACAGTTATTGACACTGTATGCCAAAGCTCAGGCAGAACTGGCAGAGGTCTCAATAACACCGTTAGCGTACTATGGGCACTCTTTATTTGATCACAGATCGAACATGCTTGTACATAATTCTTAACATGAGTGAACATACTTGGCCGCACTTAAATATCTTCTTACTGCTTGTACAGTTTTAACTATGTCAGGCTCTCCAGCCATATCAATTATGAATCCATTTAATAAGCTGTTGTTTCAACTGACCCGAAGGAAGGTTTGTGACTTTTCCTTGCTACAACAATCAATCTCTTTCATATCTGACCCTTTAGCCAAGCCTCCTCATCTGAGATTGACTTTCTATATGTAGCTATGTCAAAAACAAATCCACATTAAATGAGTAGATTGAGTTTGTGAAATTTCTGAAAACACAGTTAATGATGGACCCTAATATTCGTGAGTTTGTCACAAAGTCATAGTCAGGAAAGAGCAAGGTCCATTTGAGTTTCCTATGTCTAAGGGCCTCAATATGAGTCTGGCGGTCATTAGACCGCCAGACTCGCGAATGGCAGTTGGACCGCCGCCAATGCAGCGGTCCGGCAGTCACATTACAACACTGGGGGTCGGGCCGCCAGGGAACCACCAGCTCTGCCAGGATCGGAGATCCCAGCAGTGTAGAGGTGGCGGCGGTCCTAATCCAATGCAAGCAGTGCTGCCCTGGGGATTACGACCCCATTCTCTGTCAGTGGTTTCATGGTGGAGAATGGGTGAAGAGGGCCCCAGGGGCCACCACCATTGCAATGTTTACTATCTGCTTGCAGACAGTGAACATTGTGAGGGTGCTGGTGCACCCTGCACACTACAGCATTGCTTCAGGCCTGATAACAAGTCAGAGACAATGCTGTAGGCTGTTTCCTGCTAGGCCAGCGGGCAGAAACTCACGTTTCCGCCCACTGACCTAGCAGGAAAATCTTAATGGGTTGGCGGGGAGGTAGCTTGTACGGCAGCAACCTCCTCATCTGGAAGTTCGGCAGATGGTAGAAACCGTCAGCCAAACTCGTAATGAGCCAATTTCGTGCTAGAGAACTACAGGACCTACACATTTCTGGCATTGCTATACACCCCAATAGTATGTGTATCCCATTAATAATACTGTGTGCACTCCTGAAAAGATTTCTTAATGATTAAGTGTTCCTTATTAGTGTTTGTGTTACTTAACTTGCCTGGTGAAAATGTCCCAGAAAGTAAGCTACCGGGCGAACCTGTCAGGTTTTTCGATTTACATAGGATAAAACACCTCAAATTAAATGATAGGAAGCATACTTTTTAACAATAAATGGGTATTTCTTATTGTGATTTTGCACAATCGAAGCACCAGAAAAATGCTCTTTAATAAAAATGGAAGGCCTGGTTTCATTCGTAGTGGTAATGAATCTTATTTTTTCAAAAAACAGATGACTGAACCTTTTATAAAAATTGACAAAGCCTTGAATAACATTGACTGAAGTTGGTGTAGGCCAGTGAACAATTGCTTAGGCTTTCTTTTCATCCATCTTATTGCCCTCAGGTGTAAATATGTACCCCAAAAGTTATACCGTAGTTGTGTGAAACTTCTTAGCATCTAAGCAAAATGATGATGATTGTTCAATATTTGTAAAACTGCTTTAACATGTGAGTTTCTAAGTAGTCTGACTAAATCGAAATATCAGCCTAAATAGACAATAAAGAACACATGAAAGAATCCTCTTGCTGCTGGACAGTGAAATACTGGAACATTACAAGAGAATTGCAAACATAAAAAGACATGGGTGGTCATTATGACCCTGGCGGTCAAAGACCACCAGGGCCAAAACGACGGGAGCACCGCCAACAGGCTGGCGGTGCCTCCCGGCGTATTTGGACCGCGGCGGTAGCGCCGCGGTCGCACCGCCGGGGCCGGCGGTTTCCCGCCATCTTAGCCCCGGCGGTGATAATCTGCCAGGGCAGCGCTGCAAGCAGCGCTGCCCTGGGGATTATGACTCCCCTACCGCCAGCCTGTTTCTGGTGGTTTGCACCGCCAGGAAGAGGCTGCCGGTAAGGGGAGTCGTGGGGCCCCTGGGCGCCCCTGCACTGCCCATGCCACTGGCATGGGCAGTGCAGCGGCCCCCTAACAGGGCCTCATGCGGCTTCAGTGAAAAGCGTGACGGGTGCTACTGCACCCGTCACACTGCCGCAACACCGCCGGCTCCATTTGGAGCCGGCTCCCATGTTGCGGCCCACATCCCCGCTGGGCCGGCGGGCGGAAACTTGGTTTCCGCCCGCCCGCCCAGCGGGGATGTCCAAATGGGCACCGCGGGAGTGCGGCCGCATTGGCGGCTGCCCGGCGGTTACAGCTTGGCAGGCGGCGGTAGCCACCCGCCAATGCTGTAATGACCCCCATGATCTGGTATTCGAACAGCTCAAACTTTGGGGCTCATTTACAAGCCCTGTGGTGCATGAATAGGGCAGCAAGTGTCTTGCTGTGTCACCCTGCGCCACTGGGAAAAGGCAGAAATGTGCTGTATCTACAAGATGTTGGAAGGGACACCTTTCCCGCTACATCACTTATACGCCACCTCTGAGGAGGTGGAGGAATCTGACGCATTCCAATACACTTAAATCTGGGAATGCGTCACATTCCTTAGCGTTCCATGGGTGTTGCATCGGAACATGTACAGCAACATCGGTGGAACGCCCCTCTGACGCAGTTGTAGCCATGAAAAGGGTCAATATTTACAAGGCCATGAAAAGCCATGCAAAATGGCTTTGCGTGCCCTTGTAAATATGGGTTGGCAAACTGCACCACCGGCGGGGCAATGGCCTCGTAAATGAGGCCCATAGTGCAGAATGCCATTTTCCATTCATCATCCTTTCCAACTGTGATAAGATGGTACATTCTTGCAATTTGGGTCTAATCTAACAGAGCGAATAGTCATGACAACAGATAATGGTTCTTTGTAATTCTGTTCAAGGCTTCACAAACTATAAATGTTCCACGCATAATCAAACACCTACTCAAGAACAAAAAATGTAGAAGCAAAGGACTGTGTGCATTGAATGACTCAATTTGTCAAATTTGCAAGTATTGTTTAAGTTATTCTGTATCTGGTTCCGACTACAGGGTATTTGAGCACTGGTTCAAAGCCCCTCTCACAGTGATAGCTCCTGTGAGGAAGTAACATGTTTGCCGTTTACTTGTTACATACGCTGCTAAACTCTAAGACAGAAGAGTGCAGAGAAATTGCGCATCCAATAACGGGTGAAATGGCTAATACTGCAAGCACATCAGAAGGATGACTTTCTATTGTTACATGGCATAATTCAACTAGCTTGACAGTACTCTGAATTCAAATTGACAATCAACACAAACATTATGTAAGGTCAACCAATGGATTTCCAAGATCACTTTGAGCTGAGAGGCATGTTTCTCATCCAAGTGTTTTTTTTTCCGGATGGTTTCTAAAGCAGACCACAGAAATCGTATGGATCTGCAACCTCATAGACTGGAGGATAGAACAGTGCTATTGCCTAGATCTCATCAAGAATATTTTTCTCAATTAGAGACATTTACAAAGATTGTGCAAACTGAGTGTCCACATAAAAGCCCCAAAACTACTTTCTCTTGACCCTCTGCCAAAATAATTTTCATGGGAACTATCACAGGTGACACAGCTGACTGTATAGGATTTTCTATTAATCTTGTAGCTGATTTATTTATCTCACTCCTTTCACTGTCAAAGTGTCTAGTTTTCTTTTGACTGTGGCCTCCCAATGGGTAACGTAACCGCCACTTGGTTTCAAAAGGTCCTAGGTTTACTAGCCATATTTTTACAAAAATGATCTGAGCTTCCACATAACAAGCTCAAATGATGTACCTTGTTCCTTTGTCTCTCTTCTTTATATATTTGCCCTCTTTTACTTTTCAATTTCATAGGTTCAGATGATTCTGTAAGTCTATTGTCTGCAGACATAAGTGTAGGAAAGTACCATCTTGCCTGGCATGTTACCCCCATATTTCACTGTATATATTTTGTTTTAGTCTATGTGTCACTGGGACCCTGCCAGGCAGGGCCCCAGTGCTCATAAGTATGTGCCCTGTATGTGTTCCCTGTGTGATGCCTAACTGTCTCACTGAGGCTCTGCTAACCAGAACCTCAGTGGTTATGCTCTCTCTGCTTTCCAAATTTGTCACTAACTGGCTAGTGACTAAATTTACCAATTCACATTGGCATACTGGTACACCCATATAATTCCATAGTATATGGTACTGAGTTACCCAGGGTATTGGGGTTCCAGGAGATCCCTATGGGCTGCAGCATTTCTTTTGCCACCCATAGGGACCTCTGACAATTCTTACACAGGCCTGCCACTGCAGCCTGCGTGAAATAACGTCCACGTTATTTCACAGCCATTTACCACTGCACTTAAGTAACTTATAAGTCACCTATATGTCTAACCTTCACCTAGTGAAGGTTGGGTGCAAAGTTACTTAGTGTGTGGCCACCCCGGCACTAGCCAAAGTGCCCCCACATTGTTCAGGGCAAATTCCATGGACTTTGTGAGTGCGGGGACACCATTACATGCGTGCACTGTGCATAGGTTACTACCTATGTACAGCGTCATAATGGTAACTCCGAACATGGCCATGTAACATGCCTAAGATCATGGAATTGTCACGCCAATGCCATTCTGGCATCGGGGGGACAATTCCATGATCCCCCGGGTCTCTAGCACAGAACACGGGTACTGCCAAACTGCCTTTCCGGGGTCTCCACTGCAGCTGCTGCTGCTGCCAACCCCTCAGACAAGTTTCTGCCCTCCTGGGGTCCAGGCAGCCCTGGCCCAGGAAGGCAGAACAAAGGACTTCCTCTGAGAGAGGGTGTAACACCCTCTCCCTTTGGAAATAGGTGTGAGGGCTGGGGAGGAGTAGCCTCCCCCAGCCTCTGGAAATGCTTTGATGGGCACAGATGGTGCCCATCTCTGCATAAGCCAGTCTACACCAGTTCAGGGATCCCCCAGCCCTGCTCTGGGGCGAAACTGGACAAAGGAAAGGGGAGTGACCACTCCCCTGACCTGCACCTCCCAGGGACCTCTGCTATCTTGGAAACAGAGGTGTTTGTGGCACACTGGACTGCTCTGAGTGGCCAGTGCCAGCAGGTGACGTCAGAGGCTCCTTCTGATAGGCTCTTACCTCTCTTGGTAGCCAATCCTCCTTCCTAGGTAGCCAAACCTCCTTTTCTGGCTATTTAGGGTCTCTGCTTTGGGGATCTCACCAGATAACGAATGCAAGACCTCAGCAGAGTTCCTCTGCATCTCCCTCTTCACCTTCTGCCAAAGGATCGACCGCTGACTGCTCAGGACGCGTGCAAAACTGCAACAAAGTAGCAAGACGACTACTAGCAACCTTGTATCGCTTCATCCTGTCGGCTTTCTCGACTGTTTCCGGGTGGTGCATGCTCTGGGGGTAGCCTGCCTCCTCTCTGCACCAGGAGCTCTGAAGAAATCTCCTGTGGGTCGACAGAATCTTCCCCCTGCAACCGCAGGCACCAAAAGACTGCATCACTGGTCCTCTGGGTCCCCTCTCAGCCCGACGAGCGTGGTCCCTGGAACACAGCAACTCTGTCCAAGTGACTTCCACAGTCCAGTGACTCTTCAGTCCAAGTTTTGTGGAGGTAAGTCCTTGCCTCCCCACGCTAGACTGCATTGCTGGGTACCACGTGATTTGCAGCTGCTCTGGCTCCTGTGTAATCTTCCAGGATTTCCTTTGTGCACAGCCAAGCCTGGGTCCCCAACACTCTAACCTGCAGTGCACAACCTTCTGAGTTGTCCTCCGGTGTTGTGGGACTCCCTTTTGTGACTTCGCGTGGTCTCCGGTTCACTCTTCTTCCAAGTGCCTGTTCAGGTACTTCTGCGGGTGCTGCCTGCTTCTGTGAGGGCTCCCTGACTTGATGGGCACACCCCTCTGTCTCCTCCTCCAAGTGGCAACATCCTGGTCCCTCCTGGGCCACAGCAGCACCCAAAAACCTCTACCACGACCCTTGCAGCTATCAAGGCCTGTTTGTGGCCTTTCTGCGTGGAAACACCTCTGCAAGCTTCATCACGACGTGGGACATCCATCCTCCAAAGGGGAAGTTCCTGGTCCTCTTCGTTCTTTCAGAACTCCAAGCTTCTTCCAACAGGTGGCAGCTTCCTTGCACCCTCAGCTGGCATTTCCTGGGCTCCTGCCCACTCTCGACACTGTCGCGACTATTGGACTTGGTCCCCTTGTCTTACAGGTACTCAGGTCTGGAAATCCACTGTTGTTGCATTGCTGGTGTTTGTTCTTCCTGCAGAATCCCCCTATCACGACTTCTGTGCTCTCTGGGGGTAGTAGGTGCACTTTACACCTACCTCTCAGGGTCTTGGGGGGGGCTATTTTTCTAACCCTCACTGTTTTCTTACAGTCCCAGAGACCCTCTACAAGCTCACATAGGTTTGGGGTCCATTCGTGGTTCGCATTCCACTTTTGGAGTATATGGTTTGTGTTGCCCCTATACCTATGTGCTCCTTTTGCAATCTACTGTAATTTTACACTGCTTGCATTACTTTTCTTGCTATTACCTGCATAATTTTGGTTTGTGTACATATATCTTGTGTATATAACTTATCCTCATACTGAGGGTACACACTGAGATACTTTTGGCATATTGTCATAAAAATAAAGTACCTTTATTTTTAGTACTTCTGTGTATAGTGTTTTCTTATGATATTGTGCATATGACACCAGTGGTATAGCAGGAGCTTTACATGTCTCCTAGTTCAGCCTAAGCTGCTTTGCCATAGCTACCTTCTATCAGTCTAAGCTGCTAGAAACACCTCTTCTACACTAATAAGGGATAACTGGACCTGGCACAAGGTGTGAGTACCTTTGGTACCCACTGCAAGCCAGGCCAGCCTCCTACAATAAGCCAAACGTTGGTCTCTTCTGAATAAACTTCAGATAAATGACTATCAAACTGAACAAAAAAGCTCTTCAAGCTCATCACCTTAGTAGGAGGAGTACACACTTGTGCTAAAACATCATTTAGTCCACTTTGTAAGCCTCAATACAAGCAGGGGTGGCTCTTCAATGAGGGTGGAGAAGCATTGCCCCCGCCAGCAGTGGCAGCTTCAAAACCTTTACAAGAAAATGATAATAAACAGTGTTTATTACAGTTTTCTTGTAAAGGGACGTAGCCACGGGGTGACAAGTGTGAGGGGGAAGGCTCAGCACTCCCCCTCAGAGCACATCTGTGTTTGGCCGGCTGTCTCGGGCTGGCCAAACACACGTGCGCACAGGGCTCTCTCCATCCCAGCAACATAGTTGCTGTGCTGGGGAGAGCCTGCACGGGCTCCCAGTCTGTCTGGATGCGCCCTGGCTGGGCACTCCCAGCCAATCCTGATGCTGCTCTGAGCAGGGCAGGCTGGGGGGCTATGCCTGCAGCATGCAGAGGAGACAGAGGAGCAGCGACAGAGCACGGCTTTCAGGTAAGTTTAAAAAAATAAAAGTTATTAATATTTTCTCTCCCCGCCACCGCCTCCATCCCCGTGTGTGCCACCCTGCCCCCTTTAACACTTGTGAGCCGCAACTAAATACATATACTAAGCCTGTGCGAAATGTTAATTGTGTAGGAGTAATTTCAGTAATTATGCATTACTATTGTGATGTGTAATTACAGAAATTATGAAATTATGCCAGCTTGAGTAATTGAGTGATTTGAAGCAAAAATCCTTCTGCATGAGCACGGGAAAACTGAAATAAGAGAACGAGCAGCCAGTGGCTTCTGCTCTTAATGTCCCATAGCATGTAGGGCCAGATGTATCATCATGGCCCTTTGCGATTCGGTAATTGCGATTTTTAAGAAATCGCTATTACCGACTCTCAAAGTACCTTGTATCACATTTGCGATTCGGTAATAGTGATTTCTTAAAAATCGCAAATGCTATTACCGAATTGCAAATTGCGATACCGGACACATTCGCAGCTATGGGCCTGTTGGCCAAAAGCTGAAAATGTTTTGCATTTCCAAAATTGCGATTTCCGAACCAGAAATCGCAATTTTGGAAATGCAAATCCCCAGGGTGCTGGGGGCCTATGGCCCCCTCTGCTGCACCCCAAAAATGTTTTGGGGGACATGTAAGGTACACACATGGCAAAAGGGCATGTGTGCTTTACATGTTCAATTTAAAAATGCATTTTAAATGCATTTTTTTATTTTGCACCAGGTTACCACCTGGTTGCAGTCCATGGTATTTTGAATGTGCAAAATGCCATTCTGCGAAAAATCGCAATTTGCGATTTTTTGCATCATTGCCTTGCGACCTGGAATTTGCGAATGGCAAATTGCGATTCGCAATTTCCAGGTCGCAAGGCAAGAAATCGCAATTTTAGCGATTTCTTATTTGTGGTCTGCGAATGCCTTTCATGCATTGCAGACCACTGTTTTGCACTCGCAAAAAGCCGAATTTACCGATTCGCACCGTTTGCGAGTGCAAAACTTTTTCATACATCTGGCCCATAGTGCTGTTTTCATAGCACAAAATGCATCCTCTGGCCAATTTAGGAACAAGGGTGTACTTTGCACTGAGAAAGTAGCACTAAATGCTAGTCAACGCTTTTCATGTATTTACACATAATTACAAGTCATTTTACGGTATTTAAGAGTAATTATGCTAGAGAGAATTGGTTGTATGCAGGTATGTCAGAACGTTACGGGTTGTTACGGAGATTTGTAAAAGAGATTCTGGAAGGTAATGCAAAGCTGGGGCAGTTGAACTCATCGCTCCTTGTGCCCGGTCGTGTTTTTTTTTATCTACAATAAATCTTATTCAGGATTCAGTTTTCTTTGCCTCTTCATCGTGACATTTTTATGGAACCCATTACAACAGAATTACACCACAATTAAGAAGGACACCCTCTTCTCCTCTTGCCAACCAGTTCGAACTATCAAGTGATTAAATGTGGTAATATAACTTCAAGGATCTTAATGCCCCTGTTTGAGAGTTAACAATCTATTATATATATAGAACAAAGTGTTAGTTTTCCCATGAACCATTTTTTGCATCTAATCACAAAAGTCTTAGAAATTATAAAGCAAAGGATCTTTTCTCTCTCACAAGAGACTGCTCCAGTTTGCCACAATCCCACATAAATACGATGAAACAAAAAACACCTTAGCTTAATCTTCAGAAAAGTCATACAAATTAAACTTGGCCCTTTCGGTAGGGTCACCCCAAACATTTTGATCAGAGGTAAAGTGCTTGTGCTCCCCTTCCAATAATGGTACAATACAGTTCGGTGTATACAGTTAGTATACACCTAACTGGTTCAAACAGTTTACTTAGAGGTCCCTAGTATTTCGTACCTCATGTACCCAGGGCCTGTAAATCAAAGGCTACTAGTGAGCTGCTGCAGCCATTGTGCCACACAAAATGAAGCACTGTAAAACATCTCTCAGGCCTGCCTCTGCAAACCATAATGCAGTTTTAAACTGCCATTTCAACCTCGGAAAATAAACCTTTTGTCAGGCATAACCACTGCATTTTAATATGCATACACCACACCTAAGTTATGCCTTAAAGGCTTATAGCCCACAATGCATGGTATTTAAAATGTAGGAAATGTGTACTAAAGTTTTACAGGTCCCGGCAGTAGAATACTCCCACAGCCATTTTTCACTGTAGCAGGGCTATCTCCCCTTAGTCTACAGTGAGTTACCTTATTGCACTTAACAAATCATTAGCAGATAGGGAAATATTTATTTTTCTCATTTGAATCATAATTTAATACTGAAGTCAGATTTTAAGTTACTATTCTGAAAATGGCACTTTGAGAAAGTTGGCATCTTCCTGCCTAAAACAAAAAGTGCCCCTATGCCAGTGTCCAAAGTCACATGACTGTAATGGATCTTCTGTAGTGTGATGTATACTCCTTCTAGACGGGAAAAAGCAGCTATGAGTGTAGGCAAGGATGTTCCCCTAAGCAGGATGGCCTAGGGGTTGTATTGAATTCTCCTTGACCTTCCCTGAGTAGTGTGCCCACCGCTATCCTGACTTTTGAAGCTTGCTGCTTTTCCACTGGCAAATGCAGCTCACACCAGGGCATGCCTGCCCTTTGTTGCCCTAGACAGTTTTGAGCCAAACCCAGAAAAACTGACCAGAACCAGTTTAGGATTAGACAAAGGATGGCATTGGGTATACAAGTGGCACCCTAAGAACCCCTCATTAGAAAACTACTGGACCTATGGAAGATTCAGAAGAAGGGCTACCTTGCTGTCTGAAGAAGGACAACTGGACCTGCTTTCCTGAGTCCAGTATCCCAGAAGTGACTGCAAGAGACAGTTAGCTAGCCTCCCGATTGAGTTACAGGGATACAACATGCTTCCAGAGGCCTCTCCTGCAACTGGCTAGCTGACTAGCACCAAATGGACCTGCCAGAGCCCTGCTGCTGGCTATGCCGGAGTGTGTCATGACCCCCAAGAGGTGCCATCCCAGCTCCTGGTCCCTTGGCTGGTGTCAGAGAGTTCTCCTCCTCTCTGAAATCTGCAAGACCCGGTTCCAGGTGAAAATATAGAAGCTTTGGGCACCTCACAACTGCAAAAGACCACATGTATCACCTACCAATGTGAAGTTCGATGGTAACCTCCTTGCAGCTCCCCTGTTTGAGTTGCTGACTGTTTGAGAAGGTGAACTCTCTACTGGGAGGAACCTTGTTCCTGTATCCAATCTGTACTTCATCACAGTCGGACTGAAGTTGTGACTTTGACCCAATCCAGCATGACCAGACACCTGCATATGGAGCTTTGTGCTTCTGGTGCTATTCTTGTGTTGTGGTATCACTTTAATACTGTTTGAGTGCTGCATAAATACTTTACACATTGTCTATACGTTATATCTGTTTGCCTGTGTGCCAGGCTACCAGAGTGTTAAGCATAGGTTTAATTGGTGACTTTTTTGGTTCACCCTGACCAAGAGTGGATTTATTACTTGAGTGGGGCTGTCACCTCTCTCAATTAATAATACAATTTATTTCAAAGTATAACTGATGGGGGTTATGGAATCAGCCAAACTTCTTTGTGTCACCAGAAAACCTTTCTGAAGGTGCTAGCGGTATGATTGGAGTCACCATAGAATAGGACTTTGCAAAAACCTTGGGGCCAGATTTATTAACATTTCATGCAATACAATGTAGCAAGGCAACTTTGCGTGAAAGGGAGTGAGCAGAAATGCACCATATCTACTGAGATATGGTGAATAAGGCAAGGTGGATTCTGGTAAGGTGACCTCAGACTCATTAATTCTGCTAGACATGGTGTCAGTTCTGTGGGTTGATCTCCATATGGAGGTAGGGGACAGCACCTTCAGAACCAGGTATTGAATGGTTCACATACATGCACTGAATATAATAATGTTTGCCGCAATCTGTTCATCAATTGCCTTGTTATATTTTTAAGCTATTGGTTGTTTACATAAAATATGTTTTGTATGCCTACTTTGTGCATGGTCATATGATTTGCATAAACTGTAACAATACTTTTTAGTACTGAATATATTGCTATAGTAGGTATATAACAGAAGCCTCTCTGGGGTGTTCTAAAATAGTAATTATGGGTAACTGAAAGTGTTTATTTGTTGCAGTGCTTGACAGTTGCTTGTAAGGAGACCTCAACATGTACCGGCATTCCTTTTTCACCAGGGGAAATGTCTGTGTCATCGCTTAGGTACCTCGAGAAGGACTCTGTAAGCAACAATCTTTAGAAGCAGAGTTTGAAACTGTTTATTTCAACAGGTTTACATCCACAAATTGCGTGCAAAATTCTCAGCCTGCTATATTCCTTAAACTCCTGCATGAAAAATTGACCTTCAATGAAGCATTTGCTTAATTCCATTCCCTGTTTTTGAATGCAACTCTGCTTCCCTTCTGCATGCTTCTCCTGTATATAAATTACTTCAAATCTCATGCCTATCTGTTTTAAGCTCTTTTTGGAACCATAACAATATCTATTAATTTCAGAAAGCATTTGCTTCTCATATAGCCCCCTCTAGTGATCACATCTATGGCAATAATGTACCACAAATTAACTGGCGTAAATATAAGGAATGAGCATGCAAAACTAACTCTAATAACTGATGACCCGACCACTAACTTTGGGCTCCTGAGTACCGTGTTACTCGCTGTACAGTGTTTCAATGCTTTGTTAGGGGTAGCAAGTGCAAGATAAATGCAACTTAAATTTAAACATCTGCTCTCTCATAAAGCTGCCACACTTCTGGCAGACTAGCATTAAAATAGGCATGCTTTCACCACAATGAAAGAGTGCCTGGGTTACAAGGAGAACTGTTTTTGTGCAGGAATTCCTTCTTGCACAAAAACAATCCTTCAAAATATTTTCCTTGTTCTATGTGTGCTGTAGAATACAGCACACATATTAAGAGGAAATAATGAGGAGAAAATAAGATTTCCCTCATTGTTACACCATTCTCTGTGGTGTGCAGCAATTTCACGCAGTACCATGTTTACAAAGCTTTTTAAATCTGGATTGCATGAAATCCATTGGTGGAAGCATGTTACACTCATGAAACACCTCCCAGAACAAAAAGTAATGCAATGCACTGCAAGACGTTGTGTTACATTTCTTTGCAAAGCCACGCAAGGCATGCAAATTGCCCCTTGTGTGGCTTTGTAAATGTCTTCTAGCATTTTGTGCCGTGGCTGCACCATAAAGTGACACACCATGATTTAAAATGTTAGTAAATCTGGCATTGATATTTTACTGCCATATTCCCTTTCTGGTCCTTTTGCTAAGATGTATCCTGATTGTAAGTAACCTATCTCTTTCTTCACTGCAGTTAACCCCTTGTAAATGTGTTCTAAGCTCTAAAAGCTGAGACTGAGTGATGTCAGAGTGCATCACTCAGGTTGGATAATAATGTGTAGCACAAACTTTACACTCAGGATCCACAGGAGTGAAGCACTTTTCTGTCATACCCTACATCCACAATTATCCTCATAGACCAGAATATTAGGGCCAGGGCAAACCACAGGCAAAAACACAGAAACACTGGCTCCAACCTATCTGGCTTGTCACTTCTGCTGAGCATTGAGGTCTGCAAGACTAAATGGATTATCTAAAAGCAATGAAATGTCTTTAGTAAGTGGCCACCTTAGTCGTGCACTAAAATTGTAGCTAACCATTCGTGTTATCTCTATGCCACAAAATCTCTGCACTTTGACGTGGAGCTTATTATTCCTGAAAATAAAAATACTAAAGATGAATAGCTTAAATATGTTTTAATCAATGATGTCTTTATGAACTGGATAGGGTCGTCAAGCTTTGTCACTATGCATTCTCTGTGGAAGATCATTTATAGTTTGTACTTAACTTGTGTGCCACTGTAAAGTAATCCACACACATTAATACCCTGTGATTCCTCCTTGGCACCTCATTTAACTTTATTGGAGCCCTGAATGCCTTACATATTATCATAAATGTATAAGATTTTGTTTTCAGGATACTTCCTGTTCCTCCACAGAATTACCTTAGCTGATAGTGATAATCCAACAGCTTTAGAGATGTTCAAGTTAAATGTTCAGATTCTTCAGACTTAAGGACATATTTAAGAAACCCGAGCACCACTGGAGCGTCACTTTATGTGACACTTCTGTGGTGCTAACCTCTGATCCATATTTACAAATAGGTGAATCACCACTTTTTGTGGCGTTACGCCTCCATGTAAATTTGGGGCACTCTGATGCAGTTTTCTGCATCAGAGGGCCGTGAAATGGATGTTGGTGTGGGCATGCCACAGCAACACTCATTGCATTTTGATGCTGCCCCAGATTTACGAGATTTCGTAAACATGAGTCAGCGCCAAAATCTAATGCTACCCCAGGGGTGGCGTTAGCAAGGCGCAACGAGGAGGAATACTTTTATTCCACCTCATTCTTGGCTTTTTCTATGCATGCTGCATTTTGCAGCACGCATAGAAAGAGCAACATGCCAGACATGATTGTTTATATGTGGGAAGGTGTTCCTTCCTGCACTTCAACCACCATTTCAAAATGACACTTCTGTGCCAAATCGCCATTAGTGATTGTTTATGTGCAGGAAGGGACACCTTTCCACACATAAACAATCAAACCCCTCAAAGCAATCATCCTTGCACGATGGTGCAAGAATGGCTGAGTTGGTGCAGGCAGCTTAATTTAGCGCCAGCGCAGGGGGCAACACAGGAGTGCACCACATTCAATTAAATACCGCACATCCCTGTGTTGTGAAAATGATGGATCGGGGCACTGCCAATTTTAGCACAGCATCGCGCTCCATCATTTTCTTTTAAATATGAGCCTCAGTATTCACAATATGACTCAACTTGTGGAATATGATTTTGTGTTCCCAAAATACTCCAACTAACTGGAGGTATCAGTTTTATATGTGTTACATCACTATTCCCTAGAAAGTAGTTGTGGGCCATGAGGGAAAGTATACTCAGGAATCCGACATAACATTGTGCCTCCAAATTACATGGGAGGTCTTGGCCTGCTGGGAAATGTATCTCGTCGCTTGTGCTCTGTTACAAAGTGCTTACTCAATGCACAAAAAGCCTCTCTCCAGACAGCACCCACACTCTGCAAGGACTGGCATCCATCCTGTCATCCTTTACTTCTCTGAGTTGACCTCATCATTAGTGTGCCTGAGGTATCACCTCCACAAGCTTGTCTACTCATGTTCAGTGAACCATCTTTCTGGCATGCTTCCAGACTTTGACCAGAGCTTGTGATTATTACCTGATCTACAGCAAAAGGTTTGCAGGCATCACAGTTGGTGCTCCTTTGCTGGTAATAGTGGCAGCAAGAATTATAATAAATGTCCTAACAATATTTCAGGTATATTCTGTTGCATACCCGATGTACATTCTGCTGAAGGCCATGTGACTAACATGGTGTACTCTCTTTTAAAGAACAGATATTTCTTGATTTAAGCAGTAGCAGTTTTATGTAAGCCTAAGGTCCTTTGTAGGTACTCATTTCCATTTTGTTTGCAAATGCAAACTATTCCTGTGACATCTATACTTTGCAAAACGTATGGATTTTAGAGGTAGATGATTATGTTGCAAATGTTTTTGTAAGCAAACAGATGATTTATCGTTCCATATAAACGGATTGCTGATTCTATGTTTTTCATGAGTTCAGTGTTTGTTGTTGACACTGGGATGGCACAAATTTGAACTAAGAGAGAAAATATATATATATATATATATTTATATATATATATATATATATATATACACACATATATATATAACTATATATATATATATATACACACACACATATATATATATATACACACACACACATATATATATATATATATATATATATATATATATATATACACACACACACACACACATATATATATATTTATGTATTACCGAGTGTTTGTAACCACTCTGTAGTTATAGTTAGGAGTCCAAAAGATAGAAAATCCTCGTATTTTTTATTGGTAATATCTTTGTCATCATTTCACATATATCCACAAAACTTTGCAGACTTATTTCTTTTTCCTTTGTCTACATTGGCTGATGGTGCAAAATGTTGTGGTGATTAGTTAAGGGGCGTAAAGAATAAACTGTGGCCATAAAACACGTTTTTCCACCAGTATATTTTACATAGACTATTTAGACAGACATAGCAGGAAAATGTCTGAAAGCATTTTCCTAACATTTAGAAGGAACATAGAAGATGGTGAGGAAAGGATATTTTTTGTTATTTCATCTACTTTGGCTCAGTGGAGTTTAAGCATTAAGGGATGTTGCAAATTGGGTCTCTAGTTGGCAGCAGTATGCACCCTGTCCATATAGGGACCACGATCCTAGTCAGGGTAAGTCATAACATAACATAAATTATCCTGTGTGCACCCATCTGTAGCTTGGTACAGAGTAGGCAGGCTTAACTTACAAGGCAATGTATAAAGTATTTGTGCAATAACTCAGAAAAATAACACAGGGAAAACACCACAAAAAGTACACCACACCAGTTTAGAAAAATAGATCATATTTATCTGACTAAAATAAGACAAAAACAACAAAGGCCAATATACAGAGGTCAAGCTATCACTTTTTAGAGGTTTAAGTAAGTCTTAATCCATAGGAATTGGTGGATGTATCACTTTGGCACAAAGTAACTGTAATGCATCAAAAATAAAGACAATGCATGCTGTAGAGGATGGGAAGAAAGCAAAGCAATGCATTGATCTTTGTGGCGTGATGGAGGTGATGCGTCAATTCTTTCCTCGCAGGAAAAGTGATGCATCGATTTCCGACACACAGGGCCTCATTACGTCCCTAGGCAGTCTAATGACCACCAGGCTCATGGTGGCAGTCGGACCACAGCCAATGCGGTCGTCCGAATGCCATATTGGACCACCAGCTCCACCCAATTACAACTTCACGCTGGCCAGGTAGTGCTGGTGGTCCTAATCCACCAGGGAAGGACTGCAAGCAGCCCTGCCCAGGGGATTACAACCCCCTTCTCCGCCAACGATTTCATGGTGGTGACACTGCCCTTGGCATGGGCAGAGCAGGGCCACCCCCGGCCAGCCCTGTCAAAAATGTTTACTGCCGGCTTTGTAGACAGTGAACATTGCGACGGGTGCTGTTGCACCCAACACACTACAGCATTGTCGCCAGCTCTATTATGAGCCGGAGACACTGCTGTAGGCCATTTCCTGCTGGGCTAGCAGGCGGAAGTTGAGTTTCTGCGAGCTGACTCAGTGGGAAACTCGTAATGGGCTCGGCGGGGAGGTTGCCACACTGTCAGGACTTTGGTGGATGTGCTTTTCCGTCTGCAGAAGTCATAATAAGGCCCACAGTCTTGATTCCTTACTGCAGTGCAGGGCTGATGACAAATGGACGCCCAGGGACGATTCAAGGAGTATCCAGATGCGCTGTATCCAGATGGAACCACAGTGAAACAGACACTGTGTTGGTTTTGCAGGCGCTACGTCAATTTTTCAGCAGTGGGACAGGCATTGCATCGATTTTTCAGCCGCAGCGCATTGAGATGTGGACTTTCTCCTTTAGGTGAAGTCTTTGATGGCCCTCAGACTTCTTAACAGGAGGCAAGCTGACAAGCCATTGCAGAGCACTTTTGGTGGGAAAGCAAAGTCCTTCCAGCAGAGTCAGGGAGCAGCAGGGCAACAAGCAGAAGAGCATTCCTTTCAAAAAAGCAGTTCAGATGAGTCTTTCAGGCAGCACCGCAGTCCTTCTGACAGAGTCCAGTTGTAGGTCCAGAAGTGTCTGATTTTTAGGAGGGTCACCAACCCAGTATATAGACCCAAGTGTGCCAATAAAGTGGAGGAGACTTCAAAGAGTGGCTTTGAAGTGCACCAGTTTAGCTTTCAACCCAGTCCTCTCTGTGAGGAGATCTGTGGAGGTGTTATCAGTCCTTGGTGTGGGGCCAGACTATTAGCCTTGGAACTGTAAATAAGAGCCCCTCCACCCTTCCTGCCCAGGAAGACCCATCAGTATGCAGATGAATGAAGATGCAGCTAAGTGTCCTGTGTTTATGGCTGTCTGGGTGGAATGCACAAGGGGAGCTGCCACCCAGACCAGACGTGGCTTGAAGACTGGCTGTAAGGCAGAGAGAGCACCAAGTGCAGAGAAATGCCTGCTTTGTAAAAATGGCATTTCGAAAATAGTAATGTTAAATCCAACTTCAACAGTAAGCAAGTTTTCACACCATCATTCCAATTATACCAAACCTGACAATACCACTCCTTTCAGAGCAGAAAATATAAGTTAAAACTATATAAGGGAATTTCCAGTGCTGGCCTATGAAAGGAGCAGGCTTCACAATAGTGAAAAACAAATTTGGGAGTTTTTCACTAGCAGGACTGTCATGCCTTTTATTTACATAGCAACCTGCACTATGGGCTACCTAGAGCCTCCCTAAGGAGTGACTTATATGTAATAAACAGGGAGTTTAAGGCTTGGCGAGTAGTTTTAAATGCCAAGTCAAAGTGACAGTCAAACTGCACATGCAGGCCTTGCAATGGCAGGCCTGAGACATGGTTAAGGCGCTACTTATGTGGGTGGCACAATCAGTGCTGCAGGCTTACAAGTAGCATTTAATTTACAGACTCATGCACATATAGTGCACTTTACTAGGGACGTATGGGTAAAATAAATTTGCTAATTATGTAGTAACCAATGTTACCATGCTTAGGAGACAGAGCACAAGCACTTTAGCACTGGTCATCAGTGGTAAAGTGCGCAGAGTCCTAAAACCAGCAAAATAAAAAACAGAAAAATGGAGGGAAGCAGGCAAAAAGGTGGGTGAAGACCACCAAAGGATGGTAGATCTAACAAGGGACAAATACTTAGTGACGTATTGGTATACAGTTTTAGTCAGTGATATGTTCACGGTATACAGCAGTACATGGTGATGACGAAACACAGTATGATTGGTTAATGACTATCCTTGCAAAGTGAAAAATGTATAGGAAGACATGAGTCAGTTTAGGAAACTCTATAGAGGTAGGGAAAAGTAATTTTATTGGCTTATACTTTCGCGATATTACCTAGAAAGTACAGCTGTTATTTTTTCATATAAAAAATAATTTCTAGATGACAAACTACAATTAGGCATTATACAGGGTTAAAGGGTCTCTGTTGTTTTTTTTTTCTTACTAGACATACTTAAATTTGTTTGGCAAGCCAAGTTTTTAGGTTTGAAATAAAAGGAGGATAATAATTGGTTTAAATACAATGTAGGAAACTAATATAGCACAATAGAACCAAAAACAAAATGAGGTATGAAAATAAAGGAGTCTGCTGCAATGAAGTTTAACAAGTATTAAAAGGTATCTGAAGCACACACTTCTGGTCACATGACAATGAAAACCAATAGCAAACTAGATAAGAAATAAAATTATTAAGTAAAACATCACATGATTGGTTATTAACACTACGTAGGCTATAAACATAGCCCCAAACCACTAAATAATAGCAACAAACATAGAGACTCTGCTGACTGTTAAAAAGTGATACAGCTGAATTTCTTATTCTAAGACATTACAGAGAGATTGTAAATTATATCTCTTCATATCCATAGATGTACCATAAAAAATTGCATACTGCTTGAACAATAATACAAGAAAATGCATTACAAAAGTAACACTTGTATTAGGAAAATGTATTACTATAACCCTTTCTTATTTATGTCTTTTCTAAAACAGATTTGCTCACATTGAACACAATCCATAGAAAACAATACCTGGAGAAGAAAAAGAAAGAAATTTACCTCAGAGGGAGGAAAACAAAAATAACTGAACAACCATAAGGATGATGCCTACGGAAAAACAATGGTACTAGTAAATGTAATCAGGAGCTATGTACAGCCTTAACGAATCCCAATGTTTGCCCACCCCGAATAATACCAACTGGTAGAATTTAGCATAGTTGTAGCCAACACCTGAAAGGAAACCCGAAAGCAGGGGTGCCTGGACAGATATGACAGGCAGCGTCAGTGTGGGCATGTTGCCAACCAGGGAACGGTAAATAGGGAGTGGAATTAAGGAAGATAATGGGATTGTGGAGCAGGGAAGCCAATCAAGAGGGAACCGAATGCCCATCAGGGGCTGAGGCACGTAGCACGGAGCAGAAGAAGGTGGGGAAGGGCATGGAGTACTGAATAAGGAGGCAATAGACAAGCCATTGAGGACAATGGAGGAGGAGGATGACCCGAGGGAATTAGGCTCTGAGAACCCAACAGCCACCACCCTTTCCTGGGGTTGTGGCTTCAGGTAAATGATTAGAATTATAAAAACAAAGTGGAGGGTGGAGGGGAAAACACCCATTTGAGTTGATGGGACACCTGCATTGGAGAAGAGGTGGCTCAAACACAGGAGCATCACAACTTTACAGGTTTAGAGTACTTGTTTTAGTAACTTGTTTACTCATTTTGTGTTCTTCTTAGGGATTTTCGTGTATCACACCCAAGCCAACCATATGTGGGAGACAACAGCAAACCCAGCAGTCCAGTCCAGTGCCAAAAGAAGATGCCATCAACAGGGACATTATTTTTAAACATTCTGTAACATTAAAACATTCAAGGAAATGTTTTTATGTCTCAAAGTCACCTGGAGTTTTGGCCATGATTACAGCCCCACTACAGTGGTGTCAAAGGTGGGATAGTTTATTCTCAGAGGATGTAATCATGAATCAACCCATAACAATGAAGGACATGGTAAACCAACTGGCAGGAGGGCAGAGACACTTACAGCTGGTGGTTGAGAAACAGGCACTGGCAGCTTAACAAGACAGGGAGAATTTGCAGGCCACCTTGATAAGACAAGACAATCTTATTGCCAGCAACCAATAGGGTCAGGATACAGCTACTTTAAAATTATCAGGCACGATAGCTAATGTAAAATTAGATCTTAATGTACCTAGTACAGTACTACAGAATTTTTAGGCTGGAGAGGACCCTGATTTTTGATTTACGAATTGTGAGCGAGTGGCCTCTACCGCTGCTTTGGCGCCTGAACGCTGGCGACAATACATTTGTCGGGGGACTACAGACAGTGAGAACTACACCTTACGTGGACATATTAGAGTGTCTCCCAAAGGATACCCAGTATCATAAGGCAACATTTTGGAAGGCAAAATGGGGCCCCAATGACAATCCCAGAGCATCGTATTATCTAGTACAGGATTTAGGGCTGCATCAAAATATAGCTGTTACCACTGTGGTAGAGTTAGCATGTGCATACCGTCCGTCCCCAAATTTTAAAGCAGGTTTGTCAAAAAAACAATCATCTTCACCTATGGTTTTGGAAAGGTCTGTGTAAGTTTAATTCTTGAGGTTCCCCTGAAATTAAAATCTCATTAAAGATACAAGGAAGGGAATACAGGCAAGGGCCCGAGTGTTTTCAATGTGCTGAAAGGGGGAATTTAGCCCAAAACTGCCAAAAGAAACCTTCAGCCTCAGAACCCATGGAGACTGGATATTTTAAGAGACAAGTGTTATGCTTGGGGATACCTTCCAAGGTTTACACCAGAAACATGGCTATTAATAGACAGCCCACTAAGGCTTTAATGGACTTCAGATGTCACTACACCGCAGTATATCAGAAATGGAATGATCCTAAAAAATTCCAAGAAAAAGAAAGCGTGGTAATTACATGTGTTCATGGGGGCAAGAAAACATATTCTAATGCCCAAATTGAATTACAGTGGGATGGGGGACAGGGAGTCGGAGATTGTACAAGTATGGCTATTCTCACTATAGTAGAATACATGATGATATGGACTGACCATCCATTGGTTCATCAGCTCCTAATATCTAAGGGAAAGGGGGTGACAGAAACTGATAATAGAGGCCTCATTCGAATACAAGGAGATCGAAGGAGGTAGACGTAAAACAATAAAGTCCAAGTCTGAAAAGCATCAGAATCATTATGTATTCACAAGACTTTGGTACTGTAATGCTCATTATGTGTCTCCTTCCACAGACAATGTGAGGGAACCCCAATGTAAGTTCAGGGCAGCACAGAAGGAAGACCCCAACTTGGCAAGGGCATGGGCACTAGCCAGCACCAAAGAATAAGAGCAGGTAGGATCCTATTTTCAGGTTAAAAAAGGGCTATTGGATTGGATTGTGAGCAGAGAAAGTGAGAAACAAATCAAATTAATTGTGCCACTACCCTTCTGACAACAGGTCCTATGGTAAACACACTGGCAGGTGGGGGGGGTGGTCATTTTGGTAGAAAATACTGAAGAGTTCTAATTAGGACAATTTTGCTGTCACAGGTTTAATTCCGACCTCAGACACTTTTGTGCTCCTTCTAGATATTGTCAGTTGGTAATTCCTGCCGAAGAACCCAAAGCTCCATTGCTGCCCCTCCCTATTAGTTACATCACATTTAACCGGGTTGGTAAAGACCCAGTCAGACCATAGCTTGTCTATATACTAATTGTGGTTGACTACACCATAAGATATTCAGAAGCTAGACCTTTTAAAATTATGAAAACATAGATAGTGGCTCAGGCATTGACCAACATTTTCTCTAGGATTGGGTTAGCTAAGGAATTGCTCACTGACCAAGGGATACCATTCATGTCAAGGATGATGGCCCAGGTTTGCAAAATCTTGGCAGTAAAACAGATCCGCACCTCCGTTTATCATCCTTAAATGAATGGCTTGGTTGAGAGATATAATCGCACTATCAACACCCTTCTAAAAAAATAGTGGTGTGTGAAACAGGAAGAGACTGGAATAAGAAACTGCATTTCATTCTCTTTGCCATCTGGTGCCATGCCCAAAGTTCAACCGGATTTTCCACACTTGAGCTCATTTTTGGTAGATAACCTCATAGCTTCCTTGACACTGCAGCTTAACACTGGGAGGAGGAGGAGAGTAAAGATATACTGGAATATGCAGCCCACTTAAGGAATAAATGTGATGTCTTTGTGGAAAAAGATCAGAAGGAATCTATAAAAGGCCCAAGTTAAGCAGAAGGCCACATATGATAAGAATAGAAAAGTCAGAGACTTTCCACCTGAGGATAAAGTTTTCAAATCATTATCCTCCTCAGGAAATACGCTACAGGCCCAGTGGCAAGGTTCATTTAGCATTCTGGACAAGATTTCACTCGTAATCTAAAAAGCAACCATTTCCCATAGGTCAGAAGATGGAAGGACTTATCGTATTAACCTTCTAAACAAATGGGAGGAACCTGTAGCATAAGATTCCCTGGAAAGATTGACACTGCCTATTACTGATGCACAACCCCTAGAGGTCACTTTCGCCTCTACTGAAAAATTCAAGTGAGTGGAAGAAGTAAAGTTAGGATCCCAGATTAACCCAGGCTAAATGGCCATATTAGAAAGGTCTTAAATCAGTATGAGGACTTACTTTCGGGAAAACGTAACTTATTCATCATGATATAGTTACGGAAGGTAACAAAGTAGCAAACTTACATCCTTATAGAATCCCCAAGGCAAGAAAAGAAGCAGTAAAAAAAGAGGTGCCTACTATGTTAGAGGAGGGAATCATCAAACCCTCCAACTGTGCATGATGTTCCTCCATGGTCTTAGTTCCCAAACCTAATAGCTCCTTAAAAAAATTTAAATAGATTTTTGACAACTCAATAGTATATCCAAATGTGACACCTACCCTGTGCATGGAGTGGAGGAGTTGAGAAATTAGGTAAAGCAGCTTATCTATCAACCCTCGACATGAACAAACGATATTGGCAAATAACCTTGACTTAAAGTGTGAAATTAAAAACAGCTTTTGGAACCCCCTCCATCACTGTAAGGTTCTTCCTTTCTAGCTCCTTGGGACCCAGCAACATTTCAGCGACTTATGAACCAGTCCCTTAGACATCATCAGCAATATGCTGCAGCCCATTTGGATGACATTGTCATCTTCAGCTCGTTTGGGATTACACCAGCCCCTTAACCAACCACTGTAAGAACGATCAGCCTACCAGTTGCAAATTATGATCCACAGCCCAACAGGAAAGTTTTGTCATTTCGAAATCCATTTTATGCAAGGATCCCATACTATTGTGCCCAGAAATTTGCGTAGCTTTTTGTAATACAAGCAGGCAATTCTGGGCATGGACTTGGTGCAGTTGTGTCCCAACTGGACGAAAGGGGTATGCTCCGCTTGATAATATATATAAATCACAAACTTCTTCTGAGTGAACAACACTATGTTACCATTGAAAAGGAGTACCAAGCTAAAAAATGGTCCATGGACGCACTTCAATATTATTTGCTGGGTTCCACCTTTCTCTCACTCACCAATCATGCTCCCTTGATTTGGTTCATCCAAAATAAACATTCTCACCCCAGAATTCTGAGATGGTTCCTTGCTCTCCAATCTTTTTTTCAGGCCTGGTGTAGGACAGTGATGCTGCAGTCTAATGTAGACTTTTTGTCCTGTCAGGTGGGTCCTTCATGGCCCAAATGGACATTCCTGGAGTATTGTCATCAGGAGCCACATACAGCCCTAACAGACCCCAAGGAGGCCAATGCTGAACAATGCCAATTGGGAGAAAGTGTCCTACTAGTAGACAGTGCTTGGAAGGAAACCCAGAAGCAGAGGCATCTGGAAGGATATGGCAGATGGGGCCAGTGTGAGCACAGAGCGAGCCAGGAGATGCTGAGTGAGAAGCTATATGTAAGCGAAATGAAATTAAGGGGGACAATGGGACCATGGAGCGAATTAGTCGATCAAGCGTGGTCTGAACACCCATCAGGGACCGAGACACACGATACAGGTGAGAAGAAGGTGGAAGCGATGTGCAACAACTGACCCCGGAGGCAATAGGCAATCCAGGAGTCAGTGAGGATAGTGGAAGAGGAGGACCTCGCTGGAAGGACAGCCCGAAGAACTAAGTCATTGAGAACGCAACCGCGGTTGCCCTTTCATGGGGTCAAGGCTTCAGGTAAGTGATTACAGTGATAACAACAAAGTGGTAGGTGGAGGGTGAAGGGGAAAACACCTATTTGAGCTGTTGGGACACCAGCATTGAAAATGAGGTGCTTGAATCACAGGACCATCACAACTTGTGAGATATACTGAACACACTGGGCAAAAAAGGAGACAAAATAACTTTTTCACCAGGGTGAAGGTGAAGAATTATGGTACTTGTTTTAGTAGCTTGTTTACTTAGAGTATTCTCCAGAGGAACACTCTGTATCACGCCCAAATCCACTTTAAGCGGAAGTCGGTAGCAAGCCCAGCAGTCCAGCTTCAAAAGAAGACGCCATTAAGAGGGCATTGTGGGGCTCTTTATAAACATTCTGCCAAAATAAACTATCCAATAAAATGCTTTTCTATCTGAAAGTCACTCGAAATTTTGGTTGTGATTACAGCCCTACTAGAGTATGATTAATAACATGTTTTCTGTTTCTGCACACCAAACCTCAGTAGTAAAAAGGATAATAAGAAGCAATTGACAAATTGAAAAATGAATCATGGAAAAACCCTTGGCCAATTATGTTCATACTACAGAATAGGTAAACTTACAGAAGAAACAACAAAACCTCTGTAACATTTTTTCAGGGGACTTGGAGACATACGTCAAGCACTGAACCATACTTTCATGAAAAGAGTTACCATCAACAGAATAATTATGTGCTTTAAGTCACACATTAAGGTTTGGTGTAATAAAGTCTTACATCCACATGTAGTAATGAAAGGAAAAAGTCACAGAAAAATCAATATCTAGTGACAGTTTCCAGGAAAAAACAGAAGCCCATGATTTCTTTAAAACTGTCCATTTCAGACTATCACTAACCTCCAAAGACATTCTTTAGGTTGTTTGAGAAATTATGCGTGTGACACCACATTTCAAATTATCAAAATGCTCTCCAAACAGCATTCAATGATAAGAATACTTGTGCAACCATTATACTTTATGAAAACACCATTATTACAACTGGAAGAACTACATTATGTTCTACCTCACTCTAATCCATCACAACAATATTACACACTCTGTCCAATCTGAATACTTTGAAGAGCTCTCTGAGAACAATAATTGTCTAGACATTACCTTTGTGCAGAATGAATCAGAAAATCAATTCTTAACTTAGCCAAATACAAAATGGATATTCTTAAACTACAAGAAACAATTTATTAAACCCTAATCAGATTTGCATTTGACGCTGAAAAGCACATTTTAGGAAGCAAGTAATAAATATTAAATCTCCTTGAAAACATGGAAAATTAGGATAAATTGGCATGAAAACTCTAACTCTCTTGCTACTTGCAGAACAGAGATTCAATCTCTAAGAATACTGTGTAATCTGCAATTATTATTATCTTAAAGAACAACACTATAACTTTGTGTGGAATTCATAACAATTTGGAAAAATAATCAATCTTTTCAGAACCACAGGAACTGAATTTATATGGAAGAATTTAGTTTAAAACAACACTTCCTTTTCAAACCATAGTTAGAATGCAACAGACATCTGGAAATTGTCAGCTTCATGAATTAGTACACTCACTGAAAGAAAAAGCTGTTTTCCCTATTGGATTTCATCAAAAACATAACCACACAAATTATTGAACACAAACTAGAGGAACCTTTAATGAGTTTGTCAATGGAATACCCACAAATGAAACATAAAGAAAATAAATAATTAGCATAGAAAATGTTCAGAAAGCACTACATTCATTAAAAAAAACAAATACTTTAAGGATGTTGACATTGAGAACTACATCTCCTGTGCACACATATCATTTGGAAAAGCACTTCAAGCAGAACAATTAGAGCAGATTACTGAAGATCAAGCTGAACAAATATTTGAATATTATCGTATATACCAACTCCACTCAAGACACATGGTAGGTGATACTTTAGAGCTGTATCAGATGAGGGAAGCTAAAAGAGAGCCTGTTAGTGTCTGGGAAAAGACACTAGAAGCACAATCCTATCCATGTTTATTCCCAACTGTGAAAGGTGGACAATATGATGGTCTTCCAGTCCACATTCCAGCATGTGAGTACCAAGCTACAAGATTATATTCAGAAGATCCCCACTTTCAACAAGATGTTCATTCTATTTTTAAACTGCTACATGAAAGTAAACTTTTGTCACTTCCGATGCTGTTGCACATTATGCAAACTAGAACTGACTTTACTAAATAACAGCAGAGGATTTTATTGAAAAGGTGCATGAAACAATGAACATCTAAAGTATAACTTAATCAACAGTATGGCATGTCAACGAGGAACAAATATTGGTTTCAAAGACACAGGGAATTGAAATGTATGGTCAGAAATATAGGTCCACCTACTCAGTTTATATGTTAAAGCTGTGCTGAGTTCAGATGGGATTATCTGTATCAACTGTTTCTCTAACACTAACTAAAAAACACATACAGAAATATGTTCTTTAGAACCTGCCACTGTTTGCAGGAATTTCAATCACAAATTTGAAACTATAATTGACTACTTAACCAACAAAAACAACAATCCTGTTGGAGGAGTACTCAATTACTTTTGGAGAAAAGAGTACCAAGCAAGAGGCGCACTACACATTCATATATTTCTGCAGATAACAAATCCGCCTACGTTTGGATATGTCTCTGCAGAGTAAGTTCTAATTTTTATTGAGTGTTTTGTGACGTGTGACATCCCAAAAAAGAGAACAACAAGAAAACTATCTGAACAAGTTTTACACTTTCAATCACATACATGCGGTAAATACTGCTTGCAAAAATATTGTGGACAATCAAAATGCAAATATTATTCAAAATATTACTTTGGATTTTCAAGACCAATTCTACAAAAGGAAGAGTCAACAAGTTATTGCCATCTGTAAGTTACTGGAAAATCACCAAAAAACAAATACAATCTTAAACCACATGCATCACATTGGATCAATGACTATAACCCATACATTCTACATATGTTGGGTGCTAATATAAATATACAAGCTGTTGCAGATAGCTGTGTGTTCTGTTACTTCCAACATTACAAGAGCAAAAAAACAGAAGCAAAGGAAGTATAAATAGAAACATGTGCTGAACAATTCTTAAGTAACAGAATATACAAATGTAGCCTTCAAATATTTTCTCACCATGAGGTTATTAGAAATAAAGCATGTGACCTCTTACTTTCCTCAAGTTTATATTCTAAATGAAAGACAATCATAGTGGTTAGTTTAGGCTTGTTATCTTCATGTCACAGAGTTCAGAAAAGCCTAGCAAAATCAAATCCCTTGCTGATTGTGATCCCACAAACTCAGGACTGTGCATTTTTATTTGCTCCCCTGACACAGGATAGGTGGTTTGATTCACTACCTATATGCTCTTGCAATAAACCCCAACCACAAAGCATGAGACACTTTCTATTATTTTGCACAATTTATAGTGTTCTGCACAGACGTTATTTGGTACCTCATCTATGCACACCTAACATTAGACAACCTCAGACTGCCTTGGCATATCTACAAAAAAACATTCACTTAATATATGTTATGCTGTTTTAATTTTTATCAAGAGTGCACTCATCAGAAGGAAGTGCTATGGGACCTCTGTAATGCTGTAATTTTATGTCAGTTTTATTCTTCTCTAAAGAATTTTCTCTGTTTTCAACTAATCCATTGGTATTTTGCTTTTACGGCCTCCAGCCAAATAAAGTATATTTTGATTCAATCCCATAAACAAAGACATTTTGAAAACTAATATGAATAACCTATGCTACCCAAATAGAAGTCCATTGTTAGAAAAACTATACCTCTATGAAGTTGTTGAGTTCTACACATATCGAAACAATGTGACAGAAGAGATCAACACTGGAAATTCTTGAGTAGAAGGTACCAATGTTTGTTTAATAGTTAATAGTAAACCTACTCTTATTAATCATCCTCAAATGTTTTGTGACACAGGAGAAAAAAAAACAATTGTATTATTTAGTAGTCCTTCAACTACTTAAACCATGAATTCCAGATATACTTACAAATGCTGAATCAAGACACTGAAGACAACAACCATATTCATGCAGAAAATCTATTGTATACTCCATTCACTAATAGTACTAATATAACTTGTCCTTTCTCCATGCTCTGGGTATATCATTGCTTATATATATATATATGACTTATAACATATGAAATCATAGAATTGATAACAACACTTATGGCATTTTCAATGGCATTATTTCTGAGAACACAGTGCATGAAAGTGTGACGAGTCATAGTTAATGTAGGTTGATGAGTGAAATGAAAGGACTATGTACTGAAATGCTCTACTTTTAGTACATTGAAAGTGGTTCATAAAGTATAAATTTAAGGGCCATATTTATACTTTTTGACGCACAACTGCACCAACACAGTTGTGCGTCAAAAATTGTACCGCTGGCTAACAGCATTCCAACACGCCATGCGGGCGCCTTATTTAAGGAATTACGTTAGCCGGCGCTGCGGACTTGTCTGAGACAAAATAAATGACGCACACCAGGCAGCGCCGTCGTAGGGGACAATGGGGGTTGTGCGTCAAAAAATGGTGCATGTCAGGTCCAAGGCAAAAAGCAGGCCTCAAACCATTGACATGAGTCCTGTCTTAGCAAAGACAGGAGTCATGCCCCCTTGCCCAATGGCCATGCCCAAGGGACTTCTGTCTCCTGGGAATGGTCAGTGGGCATAGTGGCATGTAGGGGGGGGCAAATTAGGCCCACATACCACTTAAAAAAACCTTAAAAAAATACTTACCTGAACTTACCTGAACTTACCTTTACTTACCTGGGATGGGTCCCCCCATCTATGGGTGTCCTCCAGGGGTGGGCGAGGGTGGCAGGGGGTGTCTCTGGGGGCAGGGAAGGGTACCTCTGGACTCCTTCCGAGCCCACAAATCCCTAAACGCCTGCCCTGACCCAGGTGTTAAAAAACGGCGCACATCAGGATGTGCGCCGTTTTTTAAGGCCCACCCCCTCCTGTGCGTCTAAATTACGCTGCAATATAAATAAGGCGCCCAGGCCTTAAAGTCATTTTTTGGAAGGGAACGCCTACCTTGCATATCATTAACGCAAGGCAGTTTCCCGCTTCCAAAAAATGACGCACACAGTGGAATTTTGACATCCGTGGGGTCAGGCGTCAAAGTTTAAATATGGGGCAAGGTTAACGCCGAATATGAATCAAAATTTTTGACGCACATTCGGAGCAAACAGAGTATAAATATGCCCCTAAATTCTTACTGGTGGTGGGTAAAATATAAATTAAAATTGTAACTATATCATTAGAATTCCTAATGTTTGTATACTTTAAGTTGAGCTTGCATAGAAAGAATATAAGAAGTATAACTTATCTTTAACCTTTTTTTGATTGAATTTAAATGTTTTTTGTTTTTTAATAAAACTGTTTCAAATCATAGTGTTGTGTGTCATTTAATTCATTGTTGTTAAGTGCAGTGTCGTAGTGTACAGTGAAGAACAATGTTGTACAGTCTAGTGTGATAGAGTCTATTGTTGTAGAGTGGTATAGAGTGAAATGAAGTAGAGGGGATTGATATTGCAAATAAATTTAGTGAAGTAAAGTATTATAAAGTGGAGTGGCATGGTGTGTTGTATAGAGGAGTGGAGTATCATTGAGTGGAGTGGCATGTTGAACAGTGGAGTGGCATGTCGTACAGTACAGTTGCATGTCATACAGTGGATTGTCGTCGACTGCTGTGCTGTGAAGTGGAGTAATATTGAGTATAGATTTAAACACTGTGGCACAGAGTGGTGAAGAGTGCTGTCCAATGGCACAGAGTGGAGAACAGTTCAGTAAGGTGTTGTACAGGTCAGTGTTGTGGAGTGGAGTGTTGTACAGTAGCATGCCAGAGAGTATCATACAGTGGAGTGTCAGAGTGGTGTGTCATACCGTGGACAGTAGTACAGTGTTGCGCAGTGTAGAAGAGTGTTGGAGAGTTGAGTGCTGTGTTATATAGTGGAGTGCCATGTCATAGAGAGGTGTGGAGTGGCGTGTGGAAGAGTGTCATACAGTGTAGTACAGTGGCATAGAGTGGATTGGTATAGTGTAGAGGAAAGTGTCATATAATGGCATAGAGTGTAATAAAGTCTTATAGAGTAAATCCACATGAATTACATTAAGGTTTAATACATTGGACCAGCGTGAAGTTGAGTGAAGTGTCAAACAGTGGTATAGAGTGGAAAGTATCGTACAGGGGAGTTTAGTGGAGTCATGTGGAATATAGTGGAGAAAACAGTAGTACAGTGGACTGTCATGTTGTACAGTAGAGTGGTATGGAGTGGGACAGAAAGGCCTAGCATATCAGTGTAGTAAAGGGCTAGAGTGGAGTGCTGTGCGGTACAGTGGAGTGGTATGTTGTAGAGTGTTGGAAAGTGTTGTACAGCAGAGTACAGTAGAGAGGCATAGAGTGCAGTAGAGTCTTGTAGAGTTTAGTGGTTTACAGTACAGTGTTGCAGATTGTAGTAAAGTGTAGTGAACTAGTTGCAGGGCAGAGAGAGAGAGACAGAGAGGGCGCCACCAGCAGCCGGGACGTCTGCCAGCAGTGTAAGCGGCGAGTAGAGCGCGAGGCACGAGGCAGCGACTCTCCGTCCCCTTCAGCAGTGGGGTGGCAGTGCGGGACTGGACTCTCTTCGCCGGGGCTCAAGGCATCAGCTGACATTGCCTCCACTGCTATCAATCAATCAATCAATCAATCAATCGGATTTATAAAGCGCTCTACGTACCCGTGAGAGTTTCAAGGCGCTGGGGGGTGGTGCTGTTACTGATCGAAGAGCCAGGTCTTTAGGAGTCTTCTGAAGGTGAGTAGGTCTTGGGTCTGTCGCAGGTTGGTGGGGAGGGTGATCCAAGTTTTAGCGGCGAGGTATGAGAAGGATCTGCCGCCGGAGGTCTTTCTTCGGATGCGGGGAACGACGGTGAGGGCGAGGTTAGTGGAGCAGAGCTGACGGGTGGGGGTGTAGAAGCTGAGTCTGTTGTTCAGGTAGGTTGGTCCGGTGTCGTGGAGCGCTTTGTGAACGTGGGTAAGAAGCTTG
Source organism: Pleurodeles waltl (assembly GCF_031143425.1). Classification (NCBI taxonomy): domain Eukaryota; kingdom Metazoa; phylum Chordata; class Amphibia; order Caudata; family Salamandridae; genus Pleurodeles; species Pleurodeles waltl. The sequence goes on along the minus strand of NC_090448.1, from coordinate 858,851,026 downwards.
AAAGTGATCCTCTTGTCCACGGGGAGCCAGTGAAGGTCTCTCAGGTGGTGGGAGATGTGGCCGTGGCAGGGTACGTCGAGGATCAGCCGGGCGGAGGCGTTTTGGATGCGTTGGAGGCGTAGTAGGTCTTTTGCTGGGATGCCTGTGTAGAGTGCGTTGCCGTAGTCCAGCCTGCTGCTGACGAGGGCCTGTGTCACCGTTCTTCTAGTTTCTGTCGGGGTCCACTTGTAGATTCTACGGAGCATGCAGAGTGTGTTGTAGCAGGAGGAGGAAACTGCGTTGATCTGTTTGGACAAGGTGAGGGAGGAGTCGAGGATGAAGCCCAGGTTGCGAGCGTGGTCAGTCGGTGTCGGTGGGGTTCCTAGTGCAGTAGGCCACCAGGAGTCATCCCAGGCGGAGGGGGTGGGTCCGAGGAAGAGGACCTCCGTCTTGTCCGAGTTCAGTTTCAGACGGCTGCTTCTCATCCATTCGGCGATGGATTTCATTCCCTCGTGGAGGTTGGTTTTGGCGGTGCGCGGGTCTTTGGTGAGTGAAAGGATGAGCTGGGTGTCGTCGGCATAGGTGAGAATGTTGAGGTTGTATTGTCGGGCCACTTGTGCGAGGGGGGCCATGTAGATGTTGAATAGCGTTGGGCTGAGGGATGAGCCTTGGGGGACGCCGCAGATGATGTCGGTGGCTTCGGAGCGGAAGGGGGGGAGGCGGACTCTCTGGGTTCTGCCAGAGAGGAATGAGATGATCCAGTCGAGGGCTTTTCCTTGAATTCCGATTTCTTGGAGGCGTGATTTCAGGGTGCGGTGGCAGACTGTCTCGAAGGCGGCAGATAAGTCCAGGAAGATGAGGGCCTGCTTTGGGCTACTTGAGGACGGCGTGCATTTTGGCGTGTTTCTATCTTTCCGGGAATGTCGCTGTTTCGAAGGAGATGTTGATGACCTTCCGTAGTTGGGGGGCGATGGTGGAGCCGGCTTTGTTGTATACGTGGTGGGGGCAGGAGTCTGACGGAGATCCTAAGTGGATGGAGTTCATGATCTTGCGTGTCTCTGTGTCGTTGACGTTGGTCCAGGACGTCAGGTGGTTTGTGCAGGTGGGGTGTTCGGGGGTGGGGTCTGGCGTGGGAGTGGCGTTGAAGCTGTTGTGGATGTCGGTGAGATTCAGGTGGAAAAAGGTGGACAGTGCGTTGCAGAGTTCTTGGGATGGAGGGATGTCGTTGACGTTGGCGCTGGGGTTGGACAGTTCTTTCACGATGTTGAAGAGCTCTTTGCTGTTGTGTGCGTTGTTGTCTAGGCGGTCTTTGAAGTGGGATCATTTGGCTTGTCTGATGAGTTGGTGGTGCTTGCGGGTGGCGTGCTTGTGGGCTGTGAGGCTGTTGGGTGTGCATTTGAGGAGCCATTCCTTTTTTAGCTTCCGGCAGTCGTGTTTGAAGTTTAGGAGCTTGTCGGTGAACCAGGTGGCTTTTCTTCTGGTTTGGTTGTCGGTGGATTTCTTGAGTGGCGCAAGGGTGTTGGCGCAGTCTTTGATCCACAGAGTGAGGTTGTGGGCAGCGGTGTCTGGGTCGGTGGGGCCAGGGGGTGGGTTTTGGGTGAGGGTGTTGGTAAGCTGGTCTTCTGTAACTGTGCTCCAGCATCAGCGGGGTGGTTGTTGAGTGCGATGGTGTTCGGTATGTGTCTTGTAAGTGAAATGGATGCAGTGGTGGTCGGTCCAGTGGAGTACGGTGGTATGGTTGAAGGTGACGTGGGCGCTTGAGGAGAAGATGGGGTCAAGCATGTGGCTAGCGATGTGGGTTGGTGTGTCGACGAGTTGTCTGAGGCCGTGGTTGGTGAGGTTGGTGATCAGAGTGGTGGAGTTGCTATCGTTGTTCTCCAGGTGGAAGTTTAGGTCCACGAGGAGGATGTAATCCATTGAGGTGAGTGCGTGGGTGCTGGTGAGGTCGGCGAGGGATTTGCTGAAAGGTGCTCGTGGTCTGGGGGGTCTGTAGATGAGCGTTCCTCTGAGAGTGGTGTTGGGGTCGGTGTGGATGCGGAAATGTAGGTGTTCGGCGGTCTTGAGGGAGTCATCAGTGTGGGTGTCGGCCTTGAGGGTCGATTTGTGGGCGATGGATATTCCTCCTCTGATTCCATTGGTGCGGTCCCTACGGATGATCTTGTAGCCGTCCGGGATGGCTATTGCGATGTCGGGCACCGAGGAGTCGTTCCACCAGGTTTCGGTCAGGAAGGCTACGTCTGGGGCGGTGGAGTCGAGCAGGTCCCAGAGTTCGATGGTATGCTTGCGTGCAGAGCGGGTGTTGAGGAGTATGCAGTGGAGCTGGTTTGTTCCAGTCTTTGTTGGTTTCATTGTTCTGTCGCAGGTGAATCTGCAGGTGCAGCATGAGAAGGGTCCATTGGTGTTCCTTGGTGAGGACTGGAAGCAAACTGTGGTGCGGCCGGGATTGAGGACGTTGAGTTTGTCGGCCGTGTAGCGGCGTCTGGATGTGCAGGGGTCTCGCAGACAAGGGGGTGTGGTGTTGAGCGTGGTCCAGGCGCAGACGGGCGCAGACGGGCTTGCCTCTGGCACGCCTCTGGCGCGCCAGCGGCGCGGACGCGCATCGACCGCCATTAAAAAGGGAGGGGGGAGAGAGGAGCAGCTGGGAGGCGGGACGGAGCAGCGAATGGGGGCGCGAGGGGAGCGGGCCGCAGGGAGGCAGCGGCGGGGAAAACGGCTCAGAGAGAGCCGGCAAGGGGAGCGCACAAGTGGCAAAAGCAGCGGAAAAAAACAGAAAAGGCACAGAAGGAAAAACTGAGGAGTGAACGGCACACTAATGCAAGGCACAGAAAACGAGTCACAATAACATGAACGGCACAATAATTCAAGACACAGAGAACAAGTCACGATAACATGAACAGCACAATAATTCAAGGCACAGAGAACAAGTCACAATAACATGAACGCCACAATAATTCAAGGCACAGAGAACAAGTCACAATAACATGAACAGCACAATAATTCAAGGCACAGAGAACAAGTCACAATAACTTCAAACGGCACAAAGCACAAGTCTATGGACGCTTACCAGAGCCCACTAGACACCAGGGATGAGGCGCAGGCGGATGCCTGCGGGTGGAGGAGGGCCTCTAACACACGATCTGCAGCGTGTGCTGGGTGAAGGACAAGGGCACAGCTTGGTCGTGCTGCGGACATGGGGGAGCGATCTCCTGACCAAAAGCAGGTCAGAGGTCGCTCACCCTCGACGCGCAGCGACCGCCATTAAGAAGTGAGGGGGGAGGGAGGAGCAGCTGGGAGGCAGGAGGGAGCGGCGAAAGGGGGCGCGAGGGGGCGGGGCCGCAGGGAGGCAGCGGCAGGGGAAACGGCTCAGAGAGAGCCGGCAAGGGGAGCGCACAAGGGGCAAAAGCGGCGAAAAAAAACGGAATAGGCACAGAAGGTAAAACTGAGGAGTGAACGGCACACTAATGCAAGGCACAGAAAACGGGTCACAATAACATGAACGGCACAATAATTCAAGGCACAGAGAACAAGTTACGATAACATGAACAGCACAATAATTCAAGGCACAGAGAAGAAGTCACAATAACATGAACGGTACAATAATTCAAGGCACAGAGAACAAGTCACAATAACTTAAAACGGCACAAAGCACAAGTCTAGTGACGCTTACCAGAGCCCACTAGACACCAGGGATGGGGCGCAGGCGGATGCCTGCGGGTGGAGGAGGGCCTCGAACACGTGATCTGCAGCGTGTGCGGGGTCAAGGACAAGGGCACAGCTTGGTGGTGCTGCGGACATGGGGGAGCGATCTGACCAAAAGCAGGTCAGAGGTCGCTCACCCTCGACGCGCAGCGACTGCCATTAAGAAGGGAGGGGGGAGCAGCTCGGAGGCGGGAGGGAGCGGCGAATGGGGGCACGAGGGGGGCGGGCCGCAGGGAGGCAGCGGCGGGGAAAACGGCTCAGAGAGAGCCGGCAAGGGGATCGCACAAGGGGCAAAAACGGCGGAAAAAAACGGAAAAGGCACAGGAGCAAAAACTGAGGAGTGAACAGCACACTAATGCAAGGCACAGAAAACGGGTCACAATAACATGAATGGCACAATAATTCAAGGCACAGAGAACAAGTCACAATAATATGAACAGCACAATAATTCAAGGCACAGAGAACAAGTCACAATAACTTAAAACAGCACAAAGCACAAGTCTAGTGACGCTTACCAGAGCCCACTAGACACCAGGGATGGGGCGCAGGCGGATGCCTGCGGGTGGAGGAGGGCCTCGAACACGCGATCTGCAGCGTGTGCGGGGTCAAGGACAAGGGCACAGCTTGGTGGTGCTGCGGACGTGGGTGAGCAATCTCCCGACCAAAAGCAGGTCAGAGGTCGCTCACCCTCGACGCGCAGCGACCGCCATTAAGAAGGGAGGGGGGAGGGAGGAGCAGCAGGGAGGCGGGAGGGAGCAGCGAATGGGGGCGCGAGGGGGCGGAGCCGCAGGGAGGCAGCGGCAGGGAAAACGGCTCAGAGAGAGCCGGCAAGGGGAGCGCACAACGGGCAAAAGCGGCGGAAAAAACCGGAAAAGGCATAGAAGGAAAAACTGAGGAGTGAACGGCACCCTAATGCAAGGCACAGAAAACGGATCACAATAAAATGAACGGCACAATAATTCAAGGCACAGAGAACAAGTCACAATAACTTAAAACGGCACAAAGCACAAGTCTAGTGACGCTTACCAGAGCCCACTAGACACCAGGGATGAGGTGCAGGTGGATGCCTGCGGGTGGAGGAGGGCCTCGAACATGCGATTGGCAGCGTGTGCGGGGTTAAGGACAAGGGCACAGCTTGGTGGTGCTGCGGACGTGGGGGAGCAATCTCCCGACCAAAAGCAGGTCAGAGGTCGCTCACCCTTGACGTGCAGTGACCGCCATTAAGAAGGGAGGGGGGAGGGAGGAGCAGCTGGGAGGCAGGAGGGAGTAGCGAATGGGGGCGCGAGGGGGCGGAGCCGCAGGGAGGCAGTGGCAGGGAAAACGGCTCAGAGAGAGCCGGCAAGGGGAGCGCACAAGGGGCAAAAGCGGCGGAAAAAAACAGAAAATGCACAGAAGGAAAAACTGAGGAGTGAACGGCACCCTAATGCAAGGCACAGAAAACGGATCACAATAAAATGAACGGCACAATAATTCAAGGCACAGAGAACAAGTCACGATAACATGAACGGCACAATAATTCAAGGCACAGAGAACAAGTCACAATAACTTAAAACGGCACAAAGCACAAGTCTAGTGACGCTTACCAGAGCCCACTAGACACCAGGGATGAGGTGCAGGTGGATGCCTGCGGGTGGAGGAGGGCCTCGAACATGCGATTGGCAGCGTGTGCGGGGTTAAGGACAAGGGCACAGCTTGGTGGTGCTGCGTACGTGGGGGAGCGATCTCCTGACCAAAAGCAGGTCAGAGGTCGCTCACCCTCGACGCGCAGTGACCGCCATTAAGAAGGGAGGTGGGAGGGAGGAGCAGCTGGAAGGCGGGAGGGAGCGGCGAATGGGGATGCGAGGGGGCGGAGCCGCAGGGAGGCACCGGCGGGGAAAACGGCTCAGAGAGAGCCGGCAAGGGGAGCGCACAAGGGGCAAAAGCGGTGGAAAAAAACAGAAAAGGCACAGAAGGAAAAACTGAGGAGTGAACGACACACTAATGCAAGGCACAGAAAACGGGTCACAATAACATGAACGGCACAATAATTCAAGGCACAGAGAACAAGTCACGATAACATGAACGGCACAATAATTCAAGGCACAGAGAACAAGTCACAATAACATGAACAGCACAATAATTCAAGGCACAGAGAACAAGTCACAATAACATGAACGGCACAATAATTCAAGGCACAGAGAACAAGTCACAATAACTTAAAACGTCACAAAGCAGAAGTCTAGTGACGCTTACCAGAGCCCACTAGACACTATGGACGAGGCGCAGGCGATTGCCTGTTTGTGGAGGAGAGCCCCGAACACGCGATCTGCAGCGTGTGCGGGGTCAAGGTCAAGGGCACAGCTCGGTGGTGCTGCGGACGTGGGGGAGCGATCTCCTGACCAAAAGCAGGTAAGAGGTCGATCACCCTCGACGCGCAGCGACCGCCATTAAGAAGGGAGGGGGGATGGAGGAGCAGCTTGGAGGTGGAGGGAGTGGCTAATGGGGGCGCGAGGGGGGCGGGCCGCAGGGAGGCAGCGGCGGGGAAAACAGCTCAGAGAGAGCCGGCAAGGGGAGCGCACAAGGGGCAAAAGCGGCGGAAAAAAACAGAAAAGGCACAGAAGGAAAAACTGAGGAGTGAACGGCACACTAATGCAAGGCACAGTAAACAGGTCACAATAACATGAACGGCACAATAATTCAAGGTACAGAGAACAATTCACGATAATATGAACGACACAATAATTCAAGGCACAGAGAACAAGTCACAATAACTTAAAACGGCACAAAGCACAAGTCTAGTGACGCTTACCAGAGCCCACTCGACACCAGGGATGAGGTGCAGGTGGATGCCTGCGGGTGGAGGAGGGCCTCGAACATGCGATTAGCAGCGTGTGCGGGGTTAAGGACAAGGGCACAGCTTGGTGGTGCTGCGTACGTGGGGGAGTGATCTCCTGACCAAAAGCAGGTCAGAGGTCGCTCACCCTTGACGCGCAGTGACCGCCATTAAGAAGGGAGGTGGGAGGGAGGAGCAGCTGGAAGGCGGGAGGGAGCGGCGAATGGGGGTGCGAGGGGGCGGAGCCGCAGGGAGGCAGCGGCGGGGAAAACGGCTCAGAGAGAGCCGGCAAGGGGAGCGCACAAGGGGCAAAAGCGGTGGAAAAAAACGGAAAAGGCACAGAAGGAAAAACTGAGGAGTGAACGACACACTAATGCAAGGCACAGAAAACGGGTCACAATAACATGAACGGCACAATAATTCAAGGCACAGAGAACAAGTCACGATAACATGAACGGCACAATAATTCAAGGCACAGAGAACAAATCACAATAACATGAACAGCACAATAATTCAAGGCACAGAGAACAAGTCACAATAACATGAATGGCACAATAATTCAAGGCACAGAGAACAAGTCACAATAACTTAAAACGGCACAAAGCACAAGTCTAGTGACGCTTACCAGAGCCCACTAGACACTATGGATGAGGCGCAGGCGATTGCCTGTTTGTGGAGGAGAGCCCCGAACACGCGATCTGCAGCGTGTGCGGGGTCAAGGTCAAGGGCACAGCTCGGTGGTGCTGCGGACGTGGGGGAGCGATCTCCTGACCAAAAGCAGGTCAGAGGTTGCTATGGGTCCTTGATCGATCAGTCTGCCCACTGTAGTTCCCACACGGCTGCCTCCCAGCATGAAACTCTTAAGCTGGCAGGCGCATTAGGGAAGCATGCCCTGAGGGCCAGAGTCATTCAGAAAATAGGAGAACGGAGGGCAATTTGCATGCCGCTCCAGGCCATCCCGCCGGGTAGGTGTCATCTGAATCACATTCGCTAGATCACCCTTGCCACAGGATTCATCCTCTCCCGGGGGAAGCCGCGGCCGTTCAGTGTGTGGCTGCTATATTGCTGACCTGGAAAGTGCAATTTGACTAGGGGGAAGAAGAGCAGTGACTGCGGCTCGAGGATCCCGGAGACATGTGAACTGAGGAGACAAGAGTGCCGCGGGGCTAAGAGTGTTCGCACTCAGCTGCTCTGCGTGAGGTGAGATCCTTAAGTGAGATATCTTTCTCTGACGTGAACTCTGACAAGCAAAAGCGTTCTGCAGAGGCGGCAAGGAAGGCACACTCACCGCCGGCCGTTCTCAGCTGCCATCGTTGTCGTTGTTGTCACAGAGCCCTCCAGTGCGCCGTTGCTTCAGACCTGATGCCTCCCCCGCTCCAGACTCCTTCGCTCGCTGCCTCTCTGTTCCACCCAGACCTCGGATCTCGGAAGAAAGGCTGCCCCAGGACGCAGCATTTCACACAGCAGTTCGCCCTTCTAGTTGGCTCTGGGCGGCTCCCTGCCACCGCCACTGGGATCTCTAGGGCCGGAGTGATCTCTTGGCTTGGCACCATTGGCACTCGTGGAGCCTGATCCACCAGACGCCCGGAGGATGGCATTTTTTTTTTTTTGGGCTAAAGTTCACATTGACTCTGCTGAAGTCTGCCTGCAGAGAGTGGAGACTGTCAGTCAGGAGGCGGTATCTGGGTTACCGTGCGGTTGTTGGAGACGCCGGGCGCTGCTGCTGCCAAGGCTACCTTGCTTCAAGGTAGGGGCTAGGATCTTGTTGTACTATGAGGTCTGGCAAAATAAGGAAGGAGTACTTAACCCCTCAAAAGCCCCCTCAAAAGCGCAAGAAATGCCGTCACGCAGTCAATGCGGGCAACGTCACTCCGCCCTCACCGTTAGCATCAGCCTCTGCAACTTTTGCTGCACCCCTTTCATCGGCTGCTGATTTATCCAACTCTGAGATTCCCAAGACTTATCCTTTTGTTGCTCTTACGCCTCATCCACGCTCCCTGGATCTTCGCAAATCCTCTCTACTGTCGTATTTTAAGAAAAAACCCAAATTAGAAGTCTTGGTCAATGGAGGGGAAATCAAGTCGGAGCTAGGCCAGAGCACTTTTACGGAGCTTGCAGTCATCGATCCTTTACCTACTGCTCAGGGATATTCTACAACTGTTGCACAAGTTTACTGTCCTGCTTCGCCCACTTCATCTGTCTTCACTTAGTTAGCACCTCAGAGTGAAGTGTGTCATCCACCATTCCCTGTGGACCAGCGGGCTGCACCTTCGTTAAAACACGAACCCCTTCCAACCATTATCTCCAGGGATCATTCCTTAAATCCAGGGGAGGGGGCATCCTTCTTAGTGGCATCTCCAGCAACTTTTCACCAGCTGGCTGGGCCGGATGGGCATACTGCAGATTGCCACGATTCCCTACAGGATCAGGACATCTTCTTGCTATCCAGCCCCCCGGCAGCCCAGTGGATCCGGAATTCATCAGGCAGTATCCATCCAATATTACCATTAAGGCCCTCAATTGGGGCCGCTCACAGTTCCCAAACCGAGTTCATCAACGGCGAACTCAACGATCAATCTCTCCTTGATCTCTCGTGCCTTTTATCTGATTCCTTGAGCAGTGTTGTTAAGGAATCTAATCATGTGGCCTCCCTTTCGCTCATGGAAACCAGTTCTGCCTGGCCTCAGCTTCTGCAAACCCTTCATTCGACTGTGCTGGCTTTGTATTACCATTCTGATAAACTGGACGTCCAAGTTGATCTGCTGAACACATTGGCTTCTTATGTAGCTAGTATTGATCAAAAAATTGAGAACCTCAATCAGCTTATTTCCAGAGCACAGACAGGTGCCAATTATGTTCAACCGACATGTTACTGTTCCCCAATCATCGAAAGTTTGTCATCTCTCCCTACCTTTTTAAGTTCAGTTGTGTGTGAAATTAAAAGACTATCTTGACCGACTGTGCTATTGGCACTCCTGTTGAATCCTATTGATTTGGTTTGGGTGTCCACCAAACCGAATATATTAGACAAACTTTGTCCAGTCATGAGTGTAAATTCGATCAACTCCCCCCGGTCAGCTGCCACCGGAGCTCTGGAGCTGGTCATCGAGGCCAAGGGCACCTCTACGTCTCCTCCATCCTCCGCACCTGAGCTTGTGGTGCCTGCTTCTTCTCATCCATCTTGCACCCTTGTACAACCTGTTTTAGTTCAACCAATGTCCTCAGGAGTCGACCCTGTGGCTCAACCTCCTTTGAGCAAGAGGGGAAAAAAAGACTCTGCAAACAACGGAACAGCAAGTGGAGCCAACTATCTCAAAGACCCTCGATTGATGTCCGATTGTCGGCGCATCCACAGGTGCAGCTGCCTTTGCAGTTTCAAGGTGCACCTGGGGAGGCCTTACCCCCTAATTCTCTCCAGCCTGTGCCTATTAACTCTCCCCTTAAGGATTACTTGATTTCGTGTGAGAAAGGCAATCCTGGCAGTTCGTTGGTTTCGGAAGCCCCACATTGGGGTAGCGGAGGTTCTGCTTGCCCTGCTACCACACTGTTTGTACCCGAAATCGCATGGGAATATGAATGGTGACGCTCTGGACCTTGGTTCTTCTAACTCTTTTTTGCCGCCTGTTAATAGAAGCAGTTCTTCTTCAATCCTGCCTTCAAGCCCTCAGACCGCTTCTGCTGAAAATTAGGTCCCGGGGCTCTTTACAGGTTTATTGAATGCAGCTGAACAGTTACAGCCTCCAGTTTCCATGCACCCCTCCATGACCCCAGTGGTTCGTTTAACTCCAAAACTTGTATTTACTCCAGAATATCGCTCCAGGGGTCCCCATGATATATTGAATAGGGGGAATATTTTAAGACTTCTTAATGCCATTTCGGATCTTAACCATATTGGTTCTAAGGACATTGTGTCCATTGAATTTTTAGACTCTAGGGGGCCTTACTCAAGTGACTCTACTCTGGTTACACTAATTTCTGCTACAATAGCTCAGTCTATTCCCCATAGGAGAGATTTATTTTGCTCATGGGGTATTATAATAACTCCCTTTAAGGAGTCTGGATACCCGGTGTTATTATCAGAATCTCGATGTTTGACGGCTCCTACAGTTTTGAAACCATTTTCAATCTTGAAAAGTGCCCTAGGTGGCTCCTCTACTTTTAATGGCATTCTCCCTACTGACTCTGGTTTTAAGGGGTCTTCTAACTGGGATTGGCTGCCTTCCACTCTTTTGCATGGTCACCCCCATTGACCCCTACAGGTGGGTGGTTTTATTCGAACTTCTGGACGTCTGTCCCTATGTTCATGGAACATTAATGGGGATGCGCATAAGTTTGCTTCGGCTGACCTTTTAACATTTTTTAACAGTCATGATGTAATTGCCCTTCAGGAAACCTGGGCTGAGTATAGTTGTCCACTGCCAGGGTATTTAGAAATATGGAAATCTGCTCACAGAACGAGCAAGAATGGCCGTTAAATTAAATGGGAGTATACTACCTCTGGCTTGGGAGCATAATTGGATCCAGGGAATTGTCATTAGGAATGGGCATGCACAGCTGTCCTTTATAATAATTAATGTTTACATTGCCCCTGGAACCAAGGAAAAAATGGGTAGGTTGTTGCGATTGATGCAGATTGTAGCCAATCTAGTTGGGGTTTACCCATGTGCTAGTTATCTTATAACTGGTGATTTTAACACAAACCTGTTTCAGGATACAATGGAGGGTCTTGAGGGTCCAGACTGTGTTAACCACCAGTTAATTCCTGAACAATTAAGGCCCCAAGGTTTTCTGCACTGCCCTTTGGGAGAGTACTTAGTCATGCATCTTAATAGTATGGGCTTAAATGTTTTGAATGGTCGCTTATGTGATGATGCCCCCCCACAGTAGACAAGGTCTGATGGTCGAGCTTGCTCCTATTTAGATTATACCATTTGTAATATTGAACTGATTCCTCTCGTTGAAAAGTTTCAGATTTCCCCTCGGAGTGAGAGTGACCATTGTCCACAAATTGTATTTATCAAATCAAGATTTCCTGTCCAGGATGTCATGCTGGTTGTGGGTAGTGGCGTTTGTTTAGAATCACTAAAGCGCATAAAATGGAATGCTTCTATTGGTGGCACAATATTGACTGAATGCATGAATGTTTTTGACTCTGAGAGCTTGGGTTGTGTGTTCCCTATTGAGTCATGGGTTAAACTTTCTTGTCTCCTATTGTTAAAGTTTCCCCAACCCATGTGCAATTGTGCTCCACCCCAGTCCTTTGTTGTCTCCAGAGAAACTAAGAATTTAAAGAGAGCACGGAATAGGCTAGCAAGGGCAATCAGGAAAAGTCCCAATTCAGAGCGTTTATTCATTGAATATGATCAATTAAGGAAAGATTATAGGAAGGCTGTTTCTGTCAACCATCAGACCTATCTCGGTCAGTTTTGGGCTAAACTTCTAAGCGCAAGCAAAGATTCAAACTCCATGAAATTTTGGTCCCTTATTAATAATCCAACCAGTAATCAAAGGGGCACAGGCGTTGTTGACATTTCAGAAGGAGCGGAGCTTCTTATTTGACCAACCATTTTTCTGATAGTGAGCAGGATGGGGAACCATTGGATGAGGGGGTCCATAGATCTACTCCTGCTTTGTTTAAAACATGTTCTTCACATATAGGGCCTCTAATTCCCAATCAGGGAGTAAGGAAGTCCTTCCAATCACGCCTTCCCCACATCATCTCGAAGGCTAAGCAATTTGGAGCCCCAGGTCCCAGTGGTCTTCCACAGGCGTTATTTAAACAGGATCCTCTCTTTTGGGCTAATCATTTCGCACATTTGTTTGAACACTGTTTCCTAACCTCAACAATACCTGAGTCCTGGGGTGGTGCCATGCTCCACCCTTCATATAAAAATGGTTCAAGGTCTGATCCTGCTAATTTTAGGATGATAGCCCTGCTGGACAATGAGGCTAAGTTTTATTCCAGCCTTTTGTTGCATGATCTTCGAGCTTGGGCTGAATCGAAGGCCTTTATCCCCATAGTTCAAACGGGGTTCTCAGCTGGCTCAGGTACCTCAACCAATTTATTAGCCATTTCTATTTTGATTGATAGGGCGGTTTCATCAGGCTTGACGCTGAATTGCTGTTTTGTGGACTTCAAAGCAACATTTGATCGGATCCCCCGGAGTGCTCTTTGGGTCAAATTACAAAGCTGGGGCATCCCTCCAGTACTTTTGGGTGCTATTATAGAACTCCACACTAACACCTGGGTCCATATTAAGCTTGGCGATGGGTGTTTCCTTTCTAGGAAAATGTTGACCACTCGTGGTGTGAAACAGGGCTTTGTACTCGCTCCTCTTCTTTTCAATTCGTTTATTGCTGATATGTCAACATCTCTTGACACCGTCAATTCTCATCCCCCTAAGATCGGTGGCCTTAGGCTTAGTCACTTGCTTTATGCCGATGATCTTGCTTTGTTCAGTTGTACTAAGATCGGCCTTCAACGGTTGCTTACTCAATTTGCAACGTATACTTCTGCTATCAATTAGAAGTTAACTTGTGTAAAACAAAAGTGGTTCCCTTTGGGAGGAAAAAACATTTGGGCTTTAGCTGGTACTATAAGAACCACAAACTTGTTTCTGACCAGTCCTACAAATATTATGGGGTACCTTTTGATTCGAGGGGCAGCTTTGTTAATCACAAGAAGGCAATTGAACTTAAAGCTGTGGCTTTGCAGATGGCCCTTTCCAAATTAGCAAAAGTGTTAAAGGGGCCGACCCTCATTCCCTTAATGGAAGTCATGAAAGCAAAGATCGCCCCCATGCTGGTCTATGGTCAAGAAATTCTGTTGGGCAAAGGCTCTTGCCTATTAAATAGGTTGGTTAATAAAATCTATAAAAGAGTTTTTCATGTTCCGCACCTGGCTTCACCGGCGCAGGTACGGTTGGAGTTTGGGCTTCCGGATCTGGTGGCAGTTGATGCTGGCGCTTTCCTAAAGTTGTGTCATAAACTGCATCAGGCCTCAGTTGGCCATCTGGAGGCAGTCCTGTGGCAAGAAATTAGTGAGCCGAAATTGAAGTGCACTTACTCCCAATTTTTGGTTGACTGTAAACGGCGATTGGATGCCGGCGATCTCTGGGAAAGCAATCCCCCCAATTCCTTGTTTAAATCAGAGATTAAAAGGCTTATTCAATTGTACTCTCATCACTCAGACTGTTCTCTTCTTGCCCATCGGAAGCATGCCTGGGTAGTAATTGGCTCTTTTAAACCAGGTATGTCCTCCAGTTTCTTCTCTTGCTCATATGGGTTTTGGTTGAAAAAGGCCTTTTTGGCCCTGAGGATGGATGATTGTTTTTTTTAAAAACATTTGCCTCAATGGCAGCTATCCCCTGGGGACAGTGTGATATGCAGAGGCTGTAGCGATGTGAAGGAACCATTGATCATGTGGTCTGCCTATGTCCTGCATTATCAAAGGAGCGTAGACTTTTGCTCCGGAGCAAATGGAATGAATTAGGAATCCGCTCTTGCCGACAAGCAATTATTCAGTCTCTGGACCCAGGCAATCCAATGTTAAATGTGTTACTGACCAAATTTATTAAATTTGCACGATCTAAATTTAATGGCACCGCGAGCAATGAACACGCTTAGTAGGATATTTTTCCATGCTCTTGTCATTTTGCCAGTTATTGGTTAGGACGAGGAATTTTATCGGTATTTGATGATGTTCAGTGAAATCATTATTTTATGCACCATGCACTTTATGGCTGTGCCCATGTGTATTAGCCTGTGTTTATTGGGGCTTTGGGTCAGGTGGCCGGTAATGTACTGTATTGTTTCATAATGTTTTTAATATGTTGCATGTGCAATTTATATTGTGCTTTTAGTTGAACTCAGTTCTTGAGGGCATTTTATTTTTTATTTTTTTCCTTTTTCCTTTTGTCTTGATCATTTGTATTGGATTTTATTATCTGTACAATAAATTATTACATTATATTAGTGGTATACAGTGTTGTAGAGCCTAGTGGCAGGGTCTCATAGAGTGCAGCAGCATACAGTTGAGTAGTGGAGCACAGAGGGGCAGAGATTAGTAGTGTGTCATAGAGTACAGTGGAGTAAAGTGAGTTGGATTGGCATAGAGTGGCATAAGTGCAGTTGAGTGGCGTGACATATGGTGGAGTATTAGAGTAGAGTTGGGTAGAGTGTAGTTGTATGTTATGGAGGAGAGTGGAGTAAATTCCATTGGAGTGGCATACAGTGATTTGCATAGAGTGTCACAGACTGGAGTACAGTCTGGTAGAGTGGGATAGAGTGGGCTATGGTGTTGTATAGTGATATAAACTGGATTACAGTGTTTTACAGGGGAGCAGTCTAGAGTGAAGCAGAGTCTGGTAGAGTGGTGAGACAAAGAGTGTGATACAGTGGAGTAGAGGTTTGTAGAGAGGGATAGAGTAGAGTGGCATAGACTGGAGTGGCATAGAGTGCAAGATCATACAGTGTCATGTCGTAGAGTGTTGTATCGTAGAGTATTGTGGCATACAGTGTCATGGTGTAGAGTGTTGTGGCGTAGAGTGCTGTAGCATAGAGCAGGGTGGGGTACACTGGCATAGCATATAGTGGAGTGGCATACAGTTTAGCGGTGTAGAGTGGAATGGTATACAGTGCAATAGCATACAGTAAGGTGGCGTAGAGTGGAGTAGTGTACACTGGAGTGGCATACCATTTACTGGAGTTGCCTCTAGTGGAATAGTGTAGAGTGGACTGATGTAGAGTGGACTGGTATAGAGTGGAGAGACATATAGTGGAATAGCATAGAGTTTAGTGGCATACAG
This sequence comes from Pleurodeles waltl, assembly GCF_031143425.1. Taxonomy (NCBI): domain Eukaryota; kingdom Metazoa; phylum Chordata; class Amphibia; order Caudata; family Salamandridae; genus Pleurodeles; species Pleurodeles waltl. Next base: position 858,835,729 of record NC_090448.1, on the reverse strand, counting down.
TTGAATAGCGTAAGTTTGAATAGGACAGAAGGGATTTCCCTAGACCGGAGTGGCGTACACTGCAGTAGGACAGAGTAGAATAGCATACAGTGGAGTGGGGTACAATAGACTAGAGCACAGTGCTTTACAGTGTAACAGAGTACAGTGGAGTAGCATAGAGTGGAGTGGCATACAGTGGAAAAGCAGAGATTGGAGTAGAGTGGGGTAGAGTGGATTGATATATAGTGGAATAGCATAGAGTGGAGTGGCATGTAGTAGAGCAGCATACAGTGAAATAGGATAGAGTGGAGTAGCCTACAATGTAGGGGCATATAGTAGAGTTTCCTAGACTGGAGTGGAGTACAGTGCAGTACGATAGAGTGGAATAGCATACCGTGGAGTGGGATACAGTAGACTAGCACACAGTGCTATACAGTGTAGTAACATACAGTGGAGTAGTGTACAGTGGAGTGGGATACAGGGGAATAGCATGGATTGAAGTGGAGTACAGTGCAGTGGCATGGAGTGGAGTAGCAAAGAGTGGGGAAGCATACAGTGTAGTGGTATACACTGGAGTGGCATACAGTAAAGTAGAGTAGAGTGAAATAGCATAAAGTGGAGCAGCATAGAGTGGAGTTGCATACAGTACAACTGCATAGAGAAGATTGATGTAAAGTGGACTAGTGAAGAGCAGAGTGGCATAGAGTGGATTGACATACATTGGAGTGATGTAGAGTAGAATAGCATGGCGTGGTGTAGAGTGGAGTGGAGTGGTGTAGATTTGAATAGCATAGAGTGTTGTGTTGTACAGTGGAATGGCACACAGTGGAATAACTTAGAGCGGAATACCATAGAGTTGAATGGCACACAGTGGTGTGGCATAGACTGGAATGGCATATAGTTGAGTGGGGTACAGTGGAATAGAATATAGTAGAGTGGCAGAGAGTATAGCTGTGTACAGTGGAATAGTGTACAGTGGAATGGGGTATAGTGGAGTACAGCAGAGTGGTGTAAAGTGGAACAGCATAAACTGCATATTGTACAGTGGAGTGGAGCGCTGTAGACTGGAGTAGCATACAATGGAATGACATACAGTGGAATAGCATACAGTGAAGTGGCAGTGCAGTGGAGTATAGTGGAGTGGCGAGGGTTCTTATTATATAGAAAACCAGGAATATTAAATGAACACTTCACAAAAAAACTTTCAATTTCAATACATCAGTCCAAAATATATCACAATGGTCCTGGAGTCAACTAGTCAAGTTGATTGATGAATCCAAAGTCTTTATTCCAAATCTGATTCACATTACACAGTCTGTAATCCACAGGTTATAATCCTTCCAGCCAACACGTGTTTCGTCTTGGGAAATTATATATCCCTTACGACTTCTTCAGGGCTAGAAATCATAGAGTGAAATGTAACATAATGAGTTGAAACCAAAATGCTCAATCGTCTACTGCAAAGTGCATAAACACTTAAAACCCAAGGGAGGTGAAATTTAAAATGAAAGACACCAAGAATGAGTGACAACAAGAGAAAGTGAAACCAAACCCAAAGTCAAAGTAACTAAAGTGATTACTAATCAACAACAAGCCACCAACAGCCTCCAACTAACTACCTAAAAGTGAAGACCAACATCATTACAAATCTAATACCGAGCTATAAGCCCCCTAAAGTGCACAAAATTATCATAAATCAAGTTTACGGACTGTGTAATGTGAATCAGATTTGGAATAAAGACTTTGGATTCATCAATCAACTTAACTGGTTGACTCCAGGACCATTATGATATATTTTGGACTGATGTATTGAAATTGAAAGTTTTTTTGTGAAGTGTTCATTTAATATTCCTGGTTTTCTATATAATAAGAAGGGACCCTCGCCACATCAAGTCTGTAGTTGGAGGTGCTTTCCTCCAAGGGTAGGGTGTTTCCCTGAAGAGGTTCCCCGATATCTACTGGGGGTAGATCATTACCCGTAGCGCCATATATCCTCATTTCACACCCCGCTTCGTTGAGTATAGTGGAGTGGCCTAGACTGGAGCAGCATAAAGTGGGGTGGGGTACAGTGGAATAGCATAGAGTGGAGAGGCATAGAGTGGATTTGCATACAGTGGAATTGTGTAAAGTATATTGGTGTACAGTGTATTGGTGGACGGTGGAGTGACGCAGATGTGTATACATTCGGATGATATACAGTGGAGTGGCATACCGGTGAATAGTGTAGAGTGGAGTGGTGTACAGTGGAATAGTGTAACGTGGAGTAGTGTACAGTGAAGTGGTCGAGAGTGGAATGGTGTAGAGTGGAGTGGGGTACGGATGTACATTAAATTTGTCAGGAATATAGAATGTGGTGTGCAGATTAATGCAAGGCAGTGATGTGTGCTGCATTGTGTTTCTTCAGCGCAACACAGGCCCAAGCATGGTGACCTTGTGTTTATTCTTAAATATGACATAAGTATGGTGATACCAATGCAAGTTCACGTGATGCAAGGTGTTGCAAAGTGGATTATTGGTAATGGCAGGTATGCACCTACACTTAGCAATAGGCCACTGACCTCCACTTAGGTCCAGTTAGGAACCAATAATTTAAACCGAGCTCAACCCTTGGTAGCTTGGCAATGAGCAACAAGGCTTAACTTGGGAGACAAATGTGTAAAGCATTTAAAAAATCATAAGACAGTAAATAAGTAATATACAAAACACAATAAAAATCCAATACCAATTTATAGACAATAGATTATGTTTTTATCTTTAAAATGACACCAAGACAAATAAAATCGGACAAGGGGAACCGGAGATATGCATTTTTCAAGAATTAATGTTTTCTAGCGCATAGAACCAACTAGCACTCAAAGGGTTAAAAAAGGTCACACTGGAAAGGTTTATAGTCCAGAGTTCAGGCCACCCACATGGTAACACTGTTACACTTATTTCAGAAGTGTCTCTTGATTCAGGAAAGTGGTCCACAACACCAGCCAAGGGTTTGGAGGGTCTGGTTTGCCTCTTGGGGTCTGGGACTACAACTCCCACAATGCACCTCTTCAACTTACGGAGTTGCTTCAAAGGTTTCCAAACTTCTGGATCTTCTTCCGGATGTCCTTATTGGGTCCTTGAAGCATCCACAACTTTATACAAGGTTCCAGAAGCTCTGAGTTGCTCCTTGGGGGTTAGGACTACAATTCCCAGAATGCACCTGGTCAGAATCCTCAAATGACTACTGGACGCTGGTCAGCTGGGCTCTGCTTGCAGGACTTGATACAGGGGAACGCTGGGTAGCTCCTTTGCACCTGTAGCAAACATGGAGTCCCTACTTGAAGGAGTAGAAGACAGGCAAAGTCCTTTTAGTTGAGAATCCCAAGTGTGCAGCTGGTGCAGTCCTTCACAGTGCAGTGTCCAGATGCAGGTCAGGGGTCTAGCAGGGCAGTCCTTCTTCTTCTTTGTCTTGTTCCTTGGAGGGATCTGGTATGGATCTGAGGTGGGGTTGCAGTTCTGCCATATTTATCCTTGCTCCTGGGTAAACAACAGGGGGGTCCTGGTTCTCCCATGAGATGCAGGGTCCTTCCCCCTGTGATGACCACTTTCTGGGAAGTGCGGCAAAAATCAATCCCATGGAGCAACATTCTTCAAAAATCCATCATGGCTGAAACTGATTTATTGAGATTACATGTCGCTGAGCCCACCCACTGGTATGGCTACAGATCCTTAACACACCCCTCTCCTGCCCTCTCCAGATCTAATCAAGAGGGCACCTAATTGTCTGGGGTTGCAGGGTGTGAGGGAGGTGCTCGGTTGCTCCAAATGGCCTTCCCTGCCTTTGAAGACAAGTTTGGAAACCCTCCTCCTTCCTACTTCCCCAACTGCTGAGGTAGTTCTCCTCCCCCATGCACATCCTTTGTGTTCAGCCCAGGCCACTTCACACCTCATCAAGGCAGCCTGGCGAGGCTGCCAGAGGCTGGCCAATCAGAGAAGGGCACTACAGAGCTAAAGTTGGCAACTTTTTAAGTAGAATTTAAAACTCTTTACCTGAACTAAATATATGAAATCCAACAATTGTAAATTGTGGGATTAATTATAAAATTATTTGATACCAAACTTAAAGGTATCTGACACTTAAGGGGACTTTGTTAATGTAGCAACGTACCATATTGCCTGGCATGTTACCCCCATATTTCACTCTATATATGTTGTTTTAGTCTATGTGTCACTGGGTTTCATCAACAAAAAGAGGGATCGGGAGGGTTAGAGGTCCAGTGTACATACTCCCAATACGTGTAATCAATAGCAAAAAAGTACACTGTTCCTAACTCTAGGGTGAACAATTAAAGTTTAGGAGCTAGAACCCTCACACACCCGAAAGGGTGTCATGCTTCATCATCGGGAAGCTCCTCGTCAGACCGGCTGGTGCAATGTCTGAAAGGGGAGCCCGTCAGGTACTGAGGTACCCAGGGTCTTGGGGTTCCCGGAGATCCCTATGGGCTGCAGCATTTCTTTTGCCACCCATAGGGAGCTCTGACAATTCTTACACAGGCCTGCCACTGCAGCCTATGTGAAATAACGTCCACGTTATTTCACAGCCATTCACCACTGCACTTAAGTAACTTATAAGTCAAGTATATGTCTAACGTTCACCTGGTGAAGGTTGGGTGCAAAGTTACTTAGTGTGTGGGCACCCTGGCACTAGCCAAGGTGCCCCCACATCGTTCAGGGCAAATTCCCCGGACTTTGTGAGTGCGGGGACACCATTACATGTGTGCACTATACATAGGTCACTACCTATGTATAGCGTCACAATGGTAACTCTGAACATGGCCATGTAACATGTCTAAGATCATGGAATTGTCACCCCAATACCATTCTGGTATTGGGGTGACAATTCCATGATCCCCCAGGTCTCTAGCACAGAACTAGGGTACTGCCAAACTGCCTTTCCAAGGTCTCCACTGCAGCTGCTGCTGCTGCCAACCCCTCAGACAGGTTTCTGCCCTCCTGGGGTCCAGGCAGCCCTGGGCCAGGAAGGCAGAACAACGGCATTCCTCTGAGAGAGGGTGTTACACCCTCTCCCTTTGGAAATTGGTGTGAAGGGCTGGGGAGGAGTAGCCTCCCCCAGCCTCTGGAAATGCTTTGATGGGCACAGATGGTGCCCATCTCTGCATAAGCCAGTCTACATCGGTTCAGGGATCTCCCAGCCCTGCTCTGGTGCGAAACTAGACAAAGGAAAGGGGAGTGACCACTCCCCTGACCTGTACCTCCCAGGGGAGGTGCCCAGAGCTCCTCCAGTGTGTCCCAGACCTCTGCCATCTTGGAAACAGAGGTGTTGGGGGCACACTGGACTGCTCTGAGTGGCCAGTGCCAGCAGGTGACATCAGAGGCTTCTTCTAATAGGCTCTTACCTCTCTTGGTAGCCAATCCTCCTTCCTTGGTAGCCAGACCTCCTTTTCTGGCTATTTAGGGTCTCTGCTTTGGGGAATTATTTAGATAACGAATGGAAGAGCTCATCATAGTTCCTCTGCATCTTCTACCAAAGGATTGACCGCTGACTGCTCCATGACGCCTGCAAAACCGCAACAAAGTAGCAAGACGACTACCAGCAACATTGTAGCTCCTAATCCTGCCGGCTTTCTCGACTGTTTCCAGGTGGTGCATGCTGTGGGGGTACCCTACCTTCACCCTGCACCAGAAGCTCCGAAGAAATCTCCTGTGGGTCGACGGAATCTTCCCCCTGCTAACGCAGGCACCAAAAGACTGCAACACTGGTCCTCTGGGTCCCCTCTCATCCTGACGAGCGTGGTCCCTGTAACACAGCAACTCTGTCCAAGTGACTCCCACAGTCAAGTGACTCTTCAGTCCAAGTTTGGTGGAGGTAAGTCCTTGCCTCCCCACGCTAGACTGCAAAGCTGTGTACCGCGTGATTTGCAGCTACTCCGGCTCCTGTGCACTCTTCCAGGATTTCCTTCATGCACAGCCAAGCCTGGATCCCGAGCACTCTGTCCTGCAGTGCACAACCTTCTGAGTTGTCCTCCAGAGTCGTGGGACTCCCTTTTGTGCCTTTGCATGGACTCCAGTTCACTTTTCTTCTAAGTGACTGTTGGGGTACTTCTTCGGGTGCTGCATGCTTCTGTGAGGGCTCTCTGAGTTGCTGAGCGCCCCCTCTGTCTCCTCCTCCAAGTGGCGATATCCTGGTCCCTCCTGGGTCCCTGCAGCACCCAAAAACCTCTACCACAACTCTTGCAGCTAGCAAGGCTTGTTTGCAGTCTTTCTGCGAGGGAACACCTCTGCAAGCTTGATCGCGACGTGGGACATCCGTCTTCCAAAGGAGAAGTTCCTAGTTCTCTTCTTTCTTGCAGAATACCAAGCTTCTTCCAATGGGTGGCAGGTTCCTTGCACCTTCAGCTGGCATTTCCTGGGCTCCTGCCTACTCTCGACACTGTCACGACATTTGGACTTGGTCCCCTTGTCTTACAGGTACTCAGGTCCGGAAATCCGTTGTCAGTGCACTGCTGGTGTTTGTTCTTCCTGCAGAATCCCCCTATCACGACTTCTGTGCTCTCTGGGGTAGTAGGTGCACTTTACTCCTACTTTTCAGGGTCTTGGGGTGGGGTATTTTTCTAACCCTCACTGTTTTTCTACAGTCCCAGCGACCCTCTACAAGCTCACATAGGTCTGGGGTCCATTCGTGGTTCGCATTCCACTCCTTTTCTGGCTATTTAGGGTCTCTGCTTTGGGGAATTATTTAGATAACGAATGGAAGAGCTCATCATAGTTCCTCTGCATCTTCTACCAAAGGATTGACCGCTGACTGCTCCATGACGCCTGCAAAACCGCAACAAAGTAGCAAGACGACTACCAGCAACATTGTAGCTCCTAATCCTGCCGGCTTTCTCGACTGTTTCCAGGTGGTGCATGCTGTGGGGGTACCCTGCCTTCACCCTGCACCAGAAGCTCCGAAGAAATCTCCTGTGGGTCGACGGAATCTTCCCCCTGCTAACGCAGGCACCAAAAGACTGCAACACTGGTCCTCTGGGTCCCCTCTCATCCTGATGAGCGTGGTCCCTGGAACACAGCAACTCTGTCCAAGTGACTCCCACAGTCAAGTGACTCTTCAGTCCAAGTTTGGTGGAGGTAAGTCCTTGCCTCCCCACGCTAGACTGCAAAGCTGTGTACCGCGTGATTTGCAGCTACTCCGGCTCCTGTGCACTCTTCCAGGATTTCCTTCATGCACAGCCAAGCCTGGATCCCGAGCACTCTGTCCTGCAGTGCACAACCTTCTGAGTTGTCCTCCAGAGTCGTGGGACTCCCTTTTGTGCCTTTGCATGGACTCCAGTTCACTTTTCTTCTAAGTGACTGTTGGGGTACTTCTTCGGGTGCTGCATCCGTCTTCCAAAGGAGAAGTTCCTAGTTCTCTTCTTTCTTGCAGAATACCAAGCTTCTTCCAATGGGTGGCAGGTTCCTTGCACCTTCAGCTGGCATTTCCTGGGCTCCTGCCTACTCTCGACACTGTCACGACATTTGGACTTGGTCCCCTTGTGTGTGTGTATATATAGCTGCTGTGTGTATTAGCTACTACCAGTCACCAGTAGGTATTTATAGTTTTCAGTTTTATAATTTTACATTACACATGACATCTTTGATAAATCATTGATAATATCACTGTAACATTTGCAGGAACATTATTGATGAGAAAACTGTGCATGGCGGGGCGCGCGTTATAGTTACCTTAAAGCACGAGTTATAGTTACTTGAGCTAATCGTAACTATAACTGTTGAATTTCTATGGTTTTGTGCGAGTAAATTCAGAACCTACTATAACCTCTCTGTAAGCTTTGTTTTTTAATTGCATTTCTAAATTATTTTCTACTTCCTAACTATAACATCGCTGTAACCTCTGTTTTTTTCAGTGTGTATATATATATATATATATATATATATATATATATATATAAATAAATGTACATTCCTAAATTCCTAATGTCACATTCACTTACCTTGAAGATATGTTGGTCTATATATGTACAGGTCGATATTACTATGTCATCGATTTGAAACATTAGTATTTGTTCTCTTAGATTATGTTTCAACTAACTAATATCAATGTCTCATTTACTTAACCACATACATTTGAGGAGAAAACTTTTTTGTGAGAAGCCATGACTGTGTTCGATCACAAAATCGAAGTTTTAATATGGAGTTGCACTTAATATTGACTACCTATCACTATTCTCTGTTCCTAATACCTACCTTCACGATGTGTTGGTAGTAATATAACTATAGGTCGCTATTCAAACTTTCAATTAAGGGTAAGGTAGGTGTTAAATATGTGGCTAAGTAAGAGAACAACTGGCATGAATTCGCTGAGATCCAAGTCAGGAGAAGAACTGTTAACAAGGTTGCACGTTTTCTGTAGATAATGTTTATTTTTATGTCGCTGTAGTGACATTTTCATGTGATTCACGGCCCTTACGGATTCTAGAGGTGAGTAATGGAGGCTGTTTTTGCTGACACGCACATCTGTTTCCCCCGTTTAGACGCACGGACAACATTACAAGGTGTATGGGACATACATCAACCATAAGATGAACATGTGACACGTTCGGCAATTCCTTTTCAGAATTTAATTGAAGTGACAAACATAACATCGTGGTGTTAATTAATGGAACAGGTCAACACAGGGGGAACTTGGTAAAGGACCATTATTTACAGTAATGGCTACACTTTGCTTTTTTGCTGGGATTGTTCTCTCTGAAGATTATGCCATGCAAGCACAAACAATGTATATATATTGTGGAGAAAGGCAAAGTTGACATTTATTGTGAGTTCTTTAATAATGTCTAAGAGAACATAAAAACTTGAATATTATGAGCAAGAGCATGAAACTGACAATATTTCTGGATAATGTTCTTGCAGTGTTGATATATGACCTACAATTCCTGTGACCGGAAAGTGAAAATCACACTCATGAATAAACATATTTCTTCCAAAATACTTAGCTCTTAGTGACACACTAGGCACTAGAACGCTGCTCAAATGGGCACGATTAACATGTAGAGAAAGAGGGGTTTTAACTGATAGTGAGAAATTATGCAGTAAGTCTAAAATCAAAAACACACACTGCCCCGGTAAACAACACTATCCGTCCATTCAGTACCAACACTAAAGCTAAGCACAGTGTAGCCATCATGAATCATCTTTCTGAAAATTACTTGTGAAAAATCATGAAAGTAAACACAAAAAGAGATGGGACTAATCACTGCAAATAGACTAATCATTGGTGATCACTCAGGGTAGCATTTCAATCCATCATTTTATTGCCACTCTGCCACCCTAGACAAAAGTATGCATTATGCAAATCAGTACTCATGGGAACAGTCCATCCAGAACTGCCAGGCTAGGCTTCCTCCAGATGGGAGCACCAGCAAATCTGGTTTTGGCCTGCTTAGACCTCTTCAGTGAGGTATATATTGGCTCCTATGGCACAGTGAGCTAGGGAACCACATCTGTGCATACCCTTGGACACTTAAGACATTACATGATACACACAAAAGGGGATGAGAGGAATGTTTTCTGAGTCTAAGCAGTGGCACTTGCTCCAGGTAGCATTCAACTCAACTTTTTCATCCACTGTACCACTCTAGACAGAGGACCCCCGTAAAAAAATCAGTACTGACTGCTGCTCGTGGAAGCAGTCCTTCCTGAATATCCAGGTGAGCTCCCCTCCAGAACGGACAACAAGCAACCCAAGACTGGTTTCATTCTACTTAGAACTCATCGGTAAGGTATAGTTTGGCAAGGACCCACGTCTGGGAATTACTGGTCACTTAGGGTGTCACTTAATGCACACAAAGGTGATGCGATCAATAGTCAAACCACTGACAATCGTTTGGGATAGTACTATAACCCATTGTTTTTCGTAGACTGTGCCACTCTAAACAAAGGTAAGTCTTATCCAACAGCAAAGCTGCATCCAACTGAAGAGGCCCATTAAGGTTGAAATCAGTCGTAGGTTGCTTGTGATCAGGCTCAGAGAAGACCAGGCTTAGCAGTTCAAGCTGGAGTATTCCTCTTGGTGCAGGACCAAAAATGAATTACAAATGGTTAGATCTGATCTGAGCTGGCATGGTGGGTAAAAGAACGAGGGGTAATAATGCTACACCAAGTGATTGGCAGTGGTTAGACCTATTGCAAGCATTCCTCAAACTGGTATGTTTCATGTAATGCCCTAAGGGGCCATGGATGTTCCACAACATGGGTCCCTTGCCCACTGTGCCACTGGAGCCAAGCTATACCTGACTGTTAAGTCTTAATCAGACTGAAACCAATTGGAGTACATCTGCAATTCCTATGTGAAATGATGAAATTATGGAGCATACTTATACTCTGTTTGCGCCAGATTTGCGTAATTGTTTTATGCAAATCGGGCGCAAACTTAAAACTTAACTCCATATTTATATTTTGATGATAGACCAGTCTAGCCTCAGAAGTTTGGAGTTTGCGTCATTTCAATGATGCGTTAAACCACCTTGCATCAATGAGATGCAAGGTAGGCGTTGCTGTCCAAAAAATGACTAGCACCATATTTATCCAACAGGGCAAAAATGACGCACATGTGGGATACGGACTCAAAAAATGACGCGAAGCCCGATTTGCATCAAATTTTAACACCTGGGTCGGGGCAGGCGTTAAAATGGGGAAAACACACCACTACTTAAGGAAAACACACACAAGCAACATCATTGCTCAAGAAGGACAACATGGAGGTGCTACTGATGCAGCATGCCAGATGACACAGAGCACAGGTCCAACAGCAGCAGCCACCGCCACCCCAACGTGGACCCCAAAGGCAACTCCGAAGGCAAGAGAGGGTCTTCAAGACCAGGACAACCCTCCAGGGCCTCAGGGAACAGTATATCATCCACAGGTACAGACTCAACTGGCAAGCCATACAGCAGCTGATGTGTCAAATTGAGCCACAAATAAAAGCCAGCCTGCAGACACCACACAATATACCACTGGTAGCTGCCCTGCACATGTTGGCAAGTGGCTCCTTCAAAACAACGGGTGCCCTGGTCGTTGGGGTATCACAGCCCTCATTCTCCGCCTTCCTTCCCAAGGTCCTAGATGCCATCCTCTCCCTCACACCCCGCCACATCAGCTTCCCCAACACACAGTAGGAGCAGCAGGAGACCAAACAGGGGTTTCACCAAATAATGGCTTCCCGCATGTGCTTGGTGCTATTGACTGCACCCATGTACCACCTGCTGCAACAGAGCATCTATACCGGAACAAAAAGCACACCCACTCCTTAAATGTGCAGGCCATAGTTGACCACCAGGGATTGATTACCAACATCTTGGCCAAGTATCCTGGGATGTACATGATTCCTTCCTCTTCCGCCACAGTACCATCAATCTGCACTTCCAGGACAGACGATATGGCAATGGCCTTATTGTCGGTAAGTCTATAAACCTAGCAATATACACACGGCACAGCAACCCTTTAGGACACACAATACATACACCACTACATTGACACATGGGCAGGAAGACACTGAGGTTTGACACGTAGTTATGTTGTACACCCTGACATAATGAGATACGCACCTATGGACAAATGACGGCTGCCAATAACAATAGATGCCACTCTAGAGCTACAAGGGACCAATGTCAAAGTACACAGTGACAATGACATGGTCTGCCCTGGAAGTACAATTTTGAAGATGATCCATTTACTATTACATTAGGCCACATAGTCAATCCCACACTCTCCCAAGCAATAAGTACTGTGGAAGGAGTGTGCAATGTATGTTGCTGCTGGTCAAACACCATGAGACACATAGCATGATGATGCTGACTCACATGAAGGTGACATGGAAATATTGAGGCAGTCCCAACATCACCCCTGGGGTGACGTTGCCAGGTAGCAATAAGGAAGTGGACTGTGCTATGAACACATATTGGTGTGTCGCTAATGCAGACTGCACACTGCTGCACACACTGAAAGAGCCAATTCTCCATCAAAATAACAGATGTACAGGGAGATGGCCCTTCCTACACAGATACATCCACCTTCACAAGGCAGTTAGCCAGGTTACCTTGAGCAAGTTCGGTAGTGTAGGTGCATGGTTGCACATGAGCCACTGGCAGAGGGAACCACTAAGGTCTACATAGAACCAAGTCAAACATAGGACAATTGTGCATTGTCAATACTGAACACCTCTGTGCTGCCAACTTAGGGAGATGTGTTGGGTATTGTCACCAAGCCTAATCAAAGGGCGCCAGTTCTGTATTTCATCAGCAATGACATATACCTAAGTGGATGGGATGTTCAGGCCATTTAGTGAAACCATGTTACCACCACATCGGAATCTATTGTGTGTGTGGAAGTATTATGTCCCCTCCAGTGAAAGCACACTAAAACATGTTGCTCACTACACAACGCATTGTACATAATACTGACCAGCAGTTTGGAAACTAAACCATAGACATCAGGTCAATGAGCCAAACACAAGTTGTCAAGTAAAACAACCCAATGCAGAAAGAACCTCACAGAAGCCCAGGATCTCACACAATGCCACAAACACATATGAGTCACAGACGACACAAGATATCAACTGCCATGCTACATGACATTCCTAGTGAAAGGACTAGCAAAATACTTGCTCCTGTTTTCTTTTTTAGCTAATAAGGGTTACGGGATCCAGCCATGGATCATGACCCCATTCCCCAACCCAAGCACAGCAGCAGAGCATGCCTATAATGAGGCACATCGGAGGACACGCACCATTGTGAAACCTTTGGCATCCTGAAATCCAGATTCAGGTGCTGGACATCACAGGAGGCAGCCTCCTATATTCCCCAGAAATGGTCTGCAAGATCATATTGACTTGTGACATCCTGCACAATATTTGTGTTAGGAGGAACATCCCCCTATATGAACCTGAACAAGAACTGCCTGAGGAGGAGGAGAAGGCCGATGGTGCCAGGGAAAATGAGGGGGTACATCCAAACACAGCTGCATGAATGCAATGCAGACAGCAGATTGTTCAAAACTTTTTTAACCAATAGTCACTCTGAACACATTGTTAGGATATGTAATTAAAAACCTCACTTCATCACACAATGCTGCTCTGGTTCCTTATTTCTCCATTACATGTTCTTTAGGAATGTGAGTATTACCTCAAGGAGCATGTCACAAAGACAAATCAGACTACTTCTGATGCAACATCATATGTGATGCGTATGATTGTACAGCAAACATCACACAAAAAATCTTTTGAATTTCACATATGAAGGACAAAATCATAGGACCAGAGCATATGACACACATTCACGTTGCCAACATGGTATACTGTAGCACATGACACACATCTATGACATCTCCAATCATAAGGTAAATAGGTGCCTCATACATGAGGCAGTGGATGTGAAATCACAAGTATGAACAGACCCCTGACATTAGCAAGTGTGACATTTTCTATCTCTGCAAGGAGCTTGTGTGACAAGAGGTGCATCAATCCTGAAAATGGATAGCATGAGTGTCCCAGGTATGACAAGCAATGGTCACAACACATGCCCTTCATAGTCCTTCTCTGGTAAGTCCTGCCACTGCCATGTGTTTAGTTTCTGCCCTCCCTTCTCTAGGGGGCGCTGTAAATGAACTATCTGTACCCAGGGAATCATCACTAACACTCACCCAGACTCCCATTCTGACTGCAGTTTGCGTCCCTTTTTCATGTTGCATGCTATAGAAGAACTACATTAGCCTGCATGGACTTCAGGTCCCGTAGTGCAATGCCTGGTAGTCGGTAAGACCTGTAATCTTCTGTCTATAGCTTCCTATGGGAAAAGTCCAGTTGTCCCCTTATACTGGATTTTCTCCTCCACGACTTGTGAGAGACTGAAGCTGAACACACCTGTGAGCTCTCTCGTGCCGCCCAGACATGTGACTCTGCCCTGGCCTTGCTGCTGCCTGGAACTGCTTAGAAGCTGCCATTCCCTGAAGCTCCTCGTCGTGCATTGGAGTACAATTCATTTGTGTACCAAAGCCCTTGTTGGATTGTGTTACAGTCCTTTTTACACCTGAAACTGCTCTGTTTACACAGTGCTGTTCCTGCTTGTTCCAGTCAGACTCTGCTCCCTGTTTTTCAGTCTTGTTCATGTTTGTTTCTGCCAGAGCCTGATTTCTGTTACCCAGACCTGTTCCAGTCTTTGTGTCAACCAGAGCCTGTTTCCTGTGCCTGCCTTTGTCCCCTAGTGGGATCCCTTGCCCTCTGTTTCCTCTTGGGGTATTGTGCCTGGTAAGTGTTCTATCAGTCCTCAACTGTATAGAATTGTTTAACTTTGTATTTGTTCCTGCATCTGGTTTCCAGGAGGCTAATCCAGCCCCATCCTTTGTCTAGTTTTGCATGTAGTCATTAGTGCCTAACAGTGACAGTGTGCTATGGCTGTATTTCAGGATTTGTTACTGTGTCTCCAGCCCAACAAACAAGGGCTAGTCTTGTGTATGTAAGGACAATCCATGTTTGTGCCCTGAGGGTCGAGACACAGATTCACTTCTGCTGCCACCTTTCTATGGGGCTTGCGTGGTGACTAAATGTTAGATTAATCTGCACAAAGGCACTGACATCCCCTGTTGCTGTGGGAAGTTCTGAGCTCTACCCTGTGTACAATCTTCGTTGTGAGCCCTGCATGTTTGTCCTTTATTGACCCGTTACATATTTGTCCACACTAAGGTTGCTCTGTATTCACTCTTCTGTATTATCTGCATTACCATAGCTGCCCTATCGCCTTGTATGCCTTTAGCTGATATTCTGTTAAAGGGCAAATCTGCCTTCCAAGATACTTTGTGAACTCAAGGGTTGCCCCAACAGACTCCTGACTAGACCTGCACAAAACCGTAACACCATGGAGCTTAATACTGATACAGGGTACACATGCCCACACACTTGAACTGGACACTTTTGTGCAATGCACCTCTGAAAATATGTGAACACGTGCAGCCAGTGCTGTAGGTCCACCACAGCAACATGAGTAACGTAGGTAATTTTCATTAGTCAAACTGACGGGTACATAACAATTTTATGATTGGAATTGAGGCTCAATGTCGAAAACACTGTACCTACCAAACATGTACAAATGGCCGACATATGGGTAATTTACACACAAGTCGCCATGAAGTCATAGCCAACAATTAATTACATGTGAGGGGTAACATATCTGACATAGCCCTCATCAGCCATCCTCGATCATCCCTGAGTATTGTTTGTCGTGGGAAATGTAATGTCCCCAAAGTCAAACAACTACACACATCAAATGAGTCAACACATATTACAAACACTTAGCATGACAAACACTTAGCATGACTGTTGTACATCATTGATTGCCATCTGATGTTGATACCCATTTGTAGCACATTCTTACATGACCATTATGCCAAATGTATTGCATGCCGTTCCATCAGAAGCACACATATAGTTGTAACAGTTAATTCACACACAAAACGCACAGACCATGATTTATACTGCTGTAGTGCAGCCTTGCTGTCATTTATTGTTGTAAAATCAGGACAAACTTACAAATTCCGATAGAATTTTGTAACTTTGATCAGCTTTTGCGTCAGAAAAAAAGGAAATGCTGCTCAAATATAGTAAAAATGTGGGCCGCAGTGTGGCCAAACACTATAATCACACTGCAGGCCATCCCATCCTATCTTCATCTAGATACAGGCTGCATGCATGTTAAATATTTTAATTTCATGCAAATAGTTTGAGTCACAAATTTTGACACAAATGTGTTGAAAAACCATGCAAACGCACACTAAACATAAATGGGCCCCTGGCGTTAATTCCACCAGCGCACCCCACGCCTGCAGATATCCATAAAAATAGTAGTTTCCTGGTAATGTGTGGTATTTTACCACACATGTAGGTTATGTGTCGAATATATTTATGTAAACTACGAATGCCTCAAAAAAATACACGCAAGATGGAAAACGGGGCTCAAAGGGGACAGGAAGTGATGTAGTGGGAATTCTTGTTTACAGACATGGTACAGTGGGTGTACTTTCACTTTCACTTTCAAGTCTGTGCCTTTTCTTGACTGTGTGGCTGTGTCTTGGTATTGCTTTGTTTGGATTGAGTATATTGTATCTTGTGGTTTCTATCTTTTGTCTTTTTGTGTATTCTATTTGTAAATTGTACTTGTTTGAGTGTTTTTGTGTATTTTAGTGTTGTCTGAATTGTATTTGTACTGTCGGGTGTCTGTTTGGGGGTTAGATTAGTCGGGTTAGTTTGGGTTTGTAATTTGGGTTGTAAGTTTCCTTTACTCTGATTTATTTTCCATAGTTTTTCCCTTGTGATATAACATTTTGTGCTATAACATGTCGGGAAGGGTGAGGGTGAGCCGCATGGGTGAGGAGGAGCTTGCTGCCTTTGTGTGGCTGGTGTGCCACTTTCTGCCGATGATGCAGCAGTCGGGGGCCATGTGATACAAGGGTATCACACGGAGGCAAGGCGGCTGCATTGGGCCAAGGTGTTGTTCCACCTGAAACATGTGTTCAATAGCTCAAGGAACGAGCACCAGCTTTAGCATCCCTGGGCTTACCTGGTGGCCCGAGAACAGGACCTGCTGGACCACCTGGGTGTGGTGATTGGTGGCCCTGTTGATGAGTATCACATTAGCAAATGTGTACAGTAGAATGCTCCTGAGTGACAGTAGCAGATGTCTGGATGTGCTGCATGCAATATTTGTGGCCATGTGGAATGCAAGTAGAACAAACAGTGTGTGTACCAGTACTGAGGTGTATTACACATGTTTGTGTATGTTAACAATGCAGTGCAGAGTTTCGTTGAGCCATGACTGACTATTACTTAGGTCCATATGTACCAAGCTATTTATAATTTTCACAAACAGCCTAGTTTTCAGAATTTTTGTGTTTATGTCAGGAAAAATATTCATTCAAATGCACAACCCAAACTTTGCCATTCTGCCATCACATTGCACAATCACAAAATAGGGTTTCCTAGTGGCATTTACGAATGAGTGTTCCTATCCTATTATTGAGTCGAGGGCTGCTGATTGTTTTTTTCTTGGACACAAATGCTGGCACTAACTAATTGCAGTTACCATCCGTTTCAAGTTGGTATTAACCAATTTGCAAAAGCGGAGGGGTCCCCATGGGGTCCCTTCCCCTTTGTGAATGCATGGCCAAAAATTGATTCTGGGCAGGAAGTTGTGCCATGGACCACTGACTGCTTCCAAAACTATTTTTCAGTCATAAAATAGGTTTTTGAAATACTTTCTGTTTACCCCTGCTGAAATAAGGCTGCAATTAAACGAATATTTACATCCCTATTTGAAAGCAGTCACAGACATGGTGGTCTGCTGAGCCCAGCAGGCCACCATGCCTGTGAGTGCTGCCATTCCCAAGGGGTTTGCAAAATGAGACCCACCTCATCATTATTCATGAAGGAGGTCATTTGCTTCCCCATTTTTGAATTGCAAACAGTGTCATTGTGAGTGTTCTACCTCAGATCATCCAACTTTCTAATTGCTAGTTGCTAAGTCTCACAGTTTGTGACTCACAAAACCTGATCTTGGTACAGATGGCCCTGAGTAACACATTTCAGGAGCAATGATAACACCTGTGCCTGTGCATTATGTTAATGATGATCAGTTAAGACACTGTCAGCATATCATATTTCACTTTTTTGGGACAGCAAAGTGGGCTATCTATGTTTAGCGCTACATTTTCATCATTACACACACATGATCCCTGCCATCATGTTGGCATAGGGGGCATTTACGGCTTAGGGGACACTGCCAGTGTGGCATTTGTTGCCTACATACAACTGTGCCATGTCTGTTATGGACCACTGAATGCACGATAATTGCTGACTGAAAATTGACCCACATGTCCATCACACAGTTAATTATTGTCCCTTGATGCACAAGCCACAATAACGGAGTCACTTGTATTGTAATGCACCAGGGAAGTGCCATTGCAATTGTCACCCAATTACAAATCAAGACATAGAGCAGCATCTGAAATGTATTAGCCACAAATCTTTGAAATCAGGTTTAGCACCACATGATTATTAGGTCCAGTGCATGTGTGCATATGTGTGTCTATCACTCACTGGAGTGTCAGTGTCAATGCAAGTTTGCAGTGGTATGTCTGTTGGACTGTCTACATGCAGGATCAGCAGCTCACTCATATAAAATGTCACACTCTGTGTTATGTTGTCCGCACGTTTGTACAATGATCAGACATTGAGCATATATTTCCTTTCTTTGTCTTACAGGTAGATCTGCCCCCCTTACCATCGGGGAAGTGGCTCGATTTGACGACCCAGTAAGTGTGAAAATGTCTGTCCTGTGTAGTGATTGCAGCTGTTGTGTGAGTGACTCTTGTGTGTTGCACTCATTGCAAGATATGATGAACTGGCACATGATCTGATATATTACTTGACTGGAGGTTGACATAGTGTTCCATGGAAGGGTTAGACATTCACAGGTAGAGAGTCATATCTTGGGAGTCGTGTGCTGCGCAATAGGCAGCAGCATGTGAACAAGGTGATTAGTAGCCACATGTAGGCCCACATTTGATTTGGAAGTGCTCCAGTGTCAGAATATTGTCAGCAAGTCATACCCCCATTTTCACAAGACAGTGATACATCAGTTTTCAACAAACAATTGTGCATCCCTGTACTGTAATGTACATGTAGGACTGTATGGGTAACTGTCCCCCAGCATGTAGCCCCATATGTTGTACTCCATTTATATGACACTTATGTGGGATGCACTAGGTGTGCATGCAGGTCAAGACCAGATGTATGCTGGCATAAATGTGGGTGATGTTGGAAATGTGTTGGCAGATCAGGTGTTGATGGTTGTCCACAAATGGAAACATGAATTTAGATGTGATTGACCAATGGATACCTCACTCGTAGCAGGCAGGCCTCCTCACATGTGTTCCACTCACTAAATCCATGTACAGGTGGACATGACTTTGTGGTGGTCCTTGACAGTTGTAATGATGTATTGCATGGCCATCCCTCCGAAGCACAGGGGTAGGGGGAGACTTATATGAAGGTAGGTGTGATGGTCACAGTGTAGATGACAGTCACCTAATTCAAGCATGCATGTGTCCCAAACAACACTGACCCCTTATGAGTGGCAACAGCATACCATCCTGCCAATTACATATACAAATCACTGGTCTTGGGTGCCTTGAAGTTGATCCAGATGATAGGGATTAGTCGGCCTTGCACATGGTAAGTACTTGCTGCATTTGCATTGTGACACATTGTACTACATAAATGCACAGATCACTTTATTTGGTACACCGCTTGTTGTGCTTTGCTGTTTTGTTAAATACTTGATGTTGGGCAGCGTTGCCATGTCATTCCTCAGGGACAATATCTCATCTGTACTGTGATTCAGACTGCATATGCAATTTGAGGGAGAGTGTTAGATTCTCATCTGTACATGCATCACACAATGATTACATTAATGGTTGCCTGTCTCATTTTCTCAGCTGCCAACATGAATGCCGTGGAGATAAGGGATTTCCAGAGTGGGGCAGTGAGGTACAGGCACATCTTGGATGTGGAGTCTGGGTTCTGGATGATGGCAAGACGCTATCGGAAGGAGAGAGCCACAGGAGCATGGCGGCCTTTCTGCCAGGGGGGACCAGCATTGGCCACAACAGGTGGAGCCACCACCACGACTTCAGGCAGTAGCTCAGCGGCCACCAGTTCATCAGCACCACCTGCTGCACCCTCAACCGCGGGACCAAAACCCACAACAACTGCTGCACCTCCTGTTCCAGCACCCCTGACCACGACACCTGCAGGAGCAACTATGTCAGGGACACAGACCACCACAGCAGCTGCTTTGGACATGGCCGCAATATCACAGCTACAGGGGGACATTAGGAAAGTACTAAAGAAGCTCGACACCCTCCAGTGGGACGTGGACAGCAATAACCAGAGGCTAAAGTCAATCAAAAAACTATGAAGAGGACAAACCTCTGAACTCCTGCCTTACCTCACACCTAATTCCATCACCTCCCTCCTATTTCCTCATCCAGTTTCTTTGCGGGTTTAGGGGGTTTAGTGATAGATTGGAGTAAGCTAGTAGTTTAGATAGGAGAAGTAGGTTGGGGTGGGGGTTCATATTATTACATATTAGTTTGTGTGTGGGTAGGTGGGGGTTAATGTTGGGGCTTTTGTGTATTCTAATTTAAAAAAATATATAAAACATATATATTTGTTTAGTATTAGTTAGTATCTGTTTAGGTTGGTATATCTTGTCCTACATGTGTCCCGCCATATAAGGGGGTGAGGGGTAAATGTTTAGAGTGTTTAGTTAAATGTGGTAAGTAAGTTTAGTATAGGTTAGTTAGGGCCAGTTGTGGGTAATGTATAGTTAGGATAGGTTAGGTTAGTATAGGTGTGTGACATAGTTTTAAGTTCTCTTTTATACATAGTTATTAAAGATTTAGGTACTCCTTTACAGCATGTGTCATATGCTTGGGGATCTGGGTCTTTGCATGAGTGTATATGGCCACTTTTCTGTTCGCCTGTGTATTCCGTCCTGCATCCACATCCCACTCTTGGCATGTTAATTCCCACTTCCAACTGGGCTGTCACATTGGCAACTACCACAAAGCTAAATCTACATGCATTTGCCATCCATTGTACCCACCATTCAAGGTGACTATGGTTCCCATGTATTGGACAGGTAGATGCGATTTTAAAGCTGTCATCGTTTGGGTCCTGTGTTGGAATCTTGGGCACTGTGGGACTGCAGCCTGATGTTCAAGAGAACACTGCTAAACTGAGTAGTGTCAATTTCTGATGAGGTCATGTATACAAAATTCACGCGTAGGTGTTTTAATTGTACTCCCAGCTGACATTATTGGCCAAACACTCTTACACAGCCATTCTTACTGTATGTTGTGGGTGTGGCATGTACTTTTTGAGGCAAATGTCACATACACAATGACTGTCTTGTTGGGGATGTGCCAGCATTGAGTTTCATCTTGTAGATACCTTGGGCCTGAAATATACTATTATTACCCTGAATTTTCCAAATTTCTTAACGTAACACCAGCGCAAACTTACAAATTACAATGATATTTTGTAAGTTTGTGCTGCTTTTACTTCAGAAATGAGGCACAGGCAGCACAGAAGATTTAGAAGTCCTGGCCCTTGTGCGTAAATATCTGCCCACATTATTTCTGTGCTCTTGTATTGACACTCTGTGACCATTGACATGTTACATGCATCACAAATCTCCAGCAAAGTAGATGTGTTACATTACACAGAGACAAAGTGGTTGTGTAGGTGCTGTTTATTTTAAAGTGCTATAGTGCAATGTTTACATAGTCCAGGTCTGTAAGCCCATTAGTGCAAAGCATTCTATTGTGATGCAACACAAGTGCAAGGTTGAGGGACATTTCATTGGACATGCTGAGATGAAGTGTCATTCAGTGCAAAGGAACATGAATTGCCAATTGGGTAGTGAGAGACAATTGCAGTCCATAGTGGTAAGGTTAACAGTGTGTCAGTGAAGAGTGCATGTCATCAACTGTAGCAACACTGGCTTGTTGTCAAGCACAGGACAAAGGAAAACCAGTGCCCATGTGGCATGGGCTGGTGCTACCGGGTACTCTTACTGGTGAAGTTCATCTGTTCCACATCTTCACCCTCTGATATGTGTGTGTCGTCCCCTCTGCCCTTGAAGGTGGTGGTGGTGGGTTTGAGGGGGCAACAGACACTTCAGAGGTTGGAGAAGTGGACTCCAAATTCCCGACAGCTACCATCTGTGGAACTAGATAGGGCATAACTGTAGCAAGAAGGAGCTGCTGATTATTGAGTATGGCAGCAACATCCCTATAGTAGGCAGCCATGTCTGCCTTGAGGGAGTCCAGCTTGTTGTCATGCATGCAGCTGCAAGATTTGGAGGGCAGGTGTTGTGGCAACTCCCTCACAGCAGTGGTGAGGTCTCTCACACACTGTTGGACTCCTTGCAGTAGTGATTGGGTGAGTTGTATGGCTGCTGACTGTTCTGCGGATGTCATCATGCACATGCACATCCCCTCAAGGCTGGCTGCCATAGTTTGCATCCCCACCCGCACCTCCTTAGCCAGGTCCCACTGTATTCCCACAACTGTCCTCTCAAAGGTGGTCCCAGGGTCATCAGAGTCCTCAGCTGTGTTCGAGCTGGCAGGTTGTACAATTGGGGTGGTGGGTGGGTCGTCTGGGATGGCTGCTACATGTGTGCTCCTCCTTGCGACTAGAGGTGGTGTCTGGAGGGTTCCCCCAGGACATCTTGGAGGGTCTCCTGGCTGATGGTTGTCAGCTGATCACCATTTCATCAGGGTAGTCCAGGACAGGCAGATTCACAGGAGAGCCATGGTCTTCTGCAATGAGATATTGTACAATTAGTGTGGCTGTGTTGTGCCAGTTGTAATGTGACGTCACTGACTTCCTATCAGTGGTAAGTTGTAATCTGGGTTCCCATGCATGGTTCCTATCATTAATGTTTGCAGTCTCTCAGGCCTATGCCCCACCTGCATGTCACATGTAGTGTGGGCAGTTGGGGGATTTGTCTGCGTCACATCTTGTAGGTGTGATTTCTGTCCAAATTGTGGCTTGTCACCTTCTTGTCCTAATCAACCCTACTTCTCCTACCATTAGCATGGTTAGGCCTTGCAATGCTTGTTGGTATGCTGATGCCACATGTACCACATATAACAATTTGGCCCTGTCCCAATCTATCATTTTTCACATACACCTACACAGTGCTGAGCCCTAGCACCATACCATGTATTGCATTTCCATGAAACAATACAGGTGTCACCATTGGTAGTTTCTCATGTTTACGTTTGCGTATGTGTGCTACGTTGCATTGCACTGATGGGCCATGGCAGAGTTTAATTTCCTCTTATGACTGTGCAGGTGTGTTTGCCTAGCTACACACATATGTCCTCCCCCTCAATGCAGTTGTCTAAGCACTATGACACCTGAGATGTTGCATGGTGGTATTGTAGCTATTATGACACAGGCACAGGGTAGACCCTGGAATGGGCAGCATGAGTATGAGATTACTGCTGTGTACTTCATAATGATGTTTATTGAGTCTATCGACATGAGCATTTGACAGGATTTGCACTTGGATAGGAATTGATGGGCATTGATCATGTAGTCATACTGATCCCTCATTTTGAGTGTGTTTGTGCCATGGGCACCTAATTGCCATTTCCTAATTGACCAGCACACACAGCACAGGTAGTAGTGGCAAGTCATGTCAATGGTAAATGCCTCTTGAGCCAATGGCCTTAGACTGGGCATTGTCCTCTAGCTTACATTCTGACAATATCAGCTGTCTTGTGACAAAAGCCCAATTTTACGTTCTTCCCTACCCTCCTGGTCTGCTTCAGCATTTCTAGCAGCTTTGGCATGGCGGTGTACCCCCATGCAAAGGTTGTTGGTGTTGTGTTGTGCTGTACTCCTGGATGCCCCTGCACAGCCCATGCACCTGTGCCGTGCCCCTGTGCCCTTTCCACTGCCTGATTTTTAGGGCTGACATGCATTGTGTAGTAGGTATGTGCCTCCCCCTTCTTGCACGTGACATTTAGGCATTTTGATCCCCCATGCAACTTACCGTGCACATATGTTGTTTCCTGGGAGGCTGCGCTGTCTTGTCCAATGATTCCTGTGACGATTTCCTCCGGATGGCGGCTGCAACCATCTCCTCCATCTCGTCCAGTTCCTCTTGCGATGCTGGACTCCCACCCCCGGTCTGCAGTGCTGCCTTCCTGTTCCTTGTCATTTTCTCCTTTGTCCTGTGCTTGCAGTCATGCCAGCGTTTCTTACACTTGGTGGCAGATATCCTGACCTCTGCCACACTGTTAATCTTGTCCACAATGTGTTGCTAAATTGCCTCTCTCCTTCCAATTGGCAATTTAGAAGTGATGAATAATTGATTCTGGTGCTCCATCACCTCTCTGACTAGGATTTCATGCGCTGAAGCGTCACTTCCTCTTCTTCTTGTCTGTCCCCTGGGTCTTGTCTGTGTCCTCCTGGCTGGTTCCTGGTTGATTGAGGTTTTCCTGGGGTCTCACCTGGCTTCTGGGATCCATGTTGGGGCTCCTGAGCACTGTTTGCTGCGTTTGCGACGCTTTTTCACGCTATTGCGGTGAAAAATGGCACATATCCGTTTTGCGACGTTTTTCCATGTTGCAAACCGGATTAGAATCACTTTTCCTGCATTAAAGTCATTTTGCCTTACCATAAGGAGCAATGGTTAGAGTCAGAAAAAAGGACTCCAACCTGTTCTTAGCGCCACCGTGCTTCAAGTCCGTTAGCGCACTTTTGCATCAAAAAGTATAAATCTGGGCCTTCGTTTGTAAATTAGGTAATCTTCATCCATCAGTATAATAATGAAATAAAACTATTAGTGTTAACATTTTCTCTGGGGCAAAGAGCTACAGAGGTCAAAAGAACACAAAAGGTGACAGTGCAAGAGGGTTTCTATTAATGAGGGCTCCAGGTACAAGAATTGCAATAGAAAAAATAAATTCAGTAATGCTCTTTGACTCCCTGGGTAAATGTAGATGAAAGGTCAAGACGTAGTTTGAGAGAGGTGATGTAGTTTAAGTCTAGGTACAGTACAGAATAATTATTATTACAGGTGCAGCAAAGATTCATTATCTAGTCTGAGTTGTGGTGAAATCACTTAAATACCTATATTTTTATGGTATTAATGGTCCGTCAATATATAGATCGTACCTAACACAAAATCCTGTACACAAAGCACAATGATAGGTTTCTATAGAGCTAAATAGACATTAACCAGGAACTTGACTATTCTTCTTCATAATTGTCCAAAATCTGATTGGGAATATTAGCACAATCCTACAGTGAAAAAACAATACCACAAAGCATGCAACCATGAAAACATTTATAAACAATGTTCAAAAAAGAACATGATTGGGATCTGTAGCTGCCCTTGTTCGGTAAAAGTTAGTGCTCCCAAACCTAATGGTCGCAAACCATAATAAAGCAAGATCAAAACAAAATAAATGCCAGACACTTGACAGAGTACCCTCCAATCCGCAAAAGGCAATGTTTCATGACTACTTTGAAATGTTTGCACGATGGACGCAGTGTCTCAGAGTTTGAAGAGTATGTTTACAGCCTTCAGAAAGCCAGCAGTATAAATTGGTATATACTCATTAATGATATTGGTCATCCAACTTGTGCACGTTTTACGATTTTGTACCCATAAGGCTCTGGGGCTATACCTCCATATGTATCAGGAGATCAACAAAGTTGACATCAGGAGTTGACTCAATGTGTGCCCCAAAGAAGTGGAAAGTGGGGACCAAAGGCCCAAAGGACTCCCTTCAAGCCACATAGGCCTTTCTAAGCTTGGCTAGTTAGGTTGCCAACCAGGTAAATTATATTACAAAATATATTAAAGGCTGGTGCAGAGAGAGAGAGTGTACTCACCAGGCAGTCACTACTTAGCTCATCTGCCCTTTATATCAGTAGAAGTCTTGAGCAGCTCTCTTCAGGTCTATCTTGATGACAGAGGGGGCATGTTGCCCTTGTCTCTGGGCTTCATGGGCTGACTGGGAGATATCACCCAGGCAAGAACACGAGCAAGGAAAATCAGCAGAGCTTCTACAGGGCCCTATGGCTTGTTACCAGTCCAGAGGAAGTGGGCAATACTCAGTTCCAGACTCTCAAAACACAAACAGCTGCAGAGCCCACACAGGTCGTGGTCTAAAAGGTGTTTGAGCTGAACTAATTTTATTGGCCTTTTAACACTGCTAACCAGTGCTAAAGTGTTTGTGTTCTCTTCTTCAATTTTTTTTAGAATTGACTTATACCCAAATTGGCATATTCAATGTACTTATAAGTCCCTAGTAAGGTGATATTAAATTATTTATACTTAAGTAGTCCTTTAAACATGTCTCAGGCCTGCCATTGCAGCCTGTGTTTGCAGTTTAACCATGTTGACATGTACTTTCACGTTTTACATGTCCTGGTAGTGAAAAACTCATACATTTGTCTGTCAATACTGCAAGGCCTACCTCTCCCATAGGATAACATTGGAATTACCTTATTACAAGTGTAATTTCCATGTAAGAATATGTAATAGTTCATGTTTGGTGTCTACGGAATCATAATTTGAAATCCTAATTTATGATAAGGTTGGGTTTAAATTACAATTCTGAAAATGCCACTTTTAGAAAGCTTGGATTTTTTTTCCTTAGCCATTTGGTGTCTGCAGCCTATCTCTGGGCCACATGACTGGGTGTAGTTGAAAGTTGGTGTTGGAAAGTGGATTATTGGAAAGGGCAAGTAAGTACCTACACATAGCAATAGGCCACTAACCCCCACTAGGTCCAGTTAGGTCTACATAAATTAACCCCAGCTTAAGCCTTGGTAGCAGGGCAATGAGCAACAAGGCTTAACTCAGGAGACAGTGTGTTAAGCATTCAAGTATCACAAAACAGCAAAACAATAAAACACAGGAAACTGTTTAAAAATCCAAAACTAATTTATAAAAATGTGGCATTATGCCTCCTTGTAGGTATGGGCCACTCTGACGCACTTTTCTGCATCAGAGGGAAATGCAATGGGTGTTGCTATGGGTGTGCCACTGCAACACCCATTGCATTTTGACGCTGTCTCAGATTTTCGTGAACCTGAGGCAGTGCCAAAATCTAATACCACCCTAGGGGTGGCGTTAGCAAGGCGCAATGAGGAGGAATAATTTTCTTCCTCCTTGTTTTTTTATTTTTCTATGTGTGCAGGAAGGTTTTCCTTCCTGCACATAAACAAACGTTTCAAAATGACGCTTTGGCATTTCTGTGTGTGCTGCATTCTGAAGCACACATAGAAGTGCCAAATTACCAGTCGTGATTGTTTATGTTCAGGAAGGGATACCTTCCTGCACATAAACAATCACACCCCTCAACACAGACATCCTTGCACAATGGTGCAAGGATGACTACGTTGGTGCTGGACGATAAATTTTGCTCCAGTGCAGGTGACAACACAGGGGTGCACTGTATTCAATTAAATATGACACATCCCTACATTGTGATAATGATGGAGCGTGGTGCTGCCAATTTTGGCGCAGCGTTGTGCCGTGTCATTTTCCTATAAATATGACCCTCAGTTTTTTCTTGAACATTTTCTTCAGCGGGACAAAGTCACCAATCAGATCCAACCTCCCTGGAGCCCTCTTCAGATATGTGTTGTAGGAGATCTCGGTGAAGAATTGTACCTTCGGACAAAGATGATTTTTCATGACAAAACTTTTTGTCTGGGCCGAAGCTGAGTCTTGATCCGACGTCCCTGGAGTCCTCTTCCGATATGCTCAAGAGTCCCGGTCAACTTTTTACGTTTGAACTTTGTCACTTTTTGTACATTTTTCCTTCTGACGGAGATTGACCCTCCAGAGCAAGCTGATTTCGATGCAAGGTTGTCTGAACACCTTTCCAGGAACCCCTGTTAAAATCCTGGAAGTCTGGTGCTCCGGAGAATTTCAGCAGGACGAACCTGCAAGTCAGGCCGGGTTGAGGTAAGCCAGCTTGACTCAGCACGGCAGGTCAGTCCCCTTATGGACCTTTTTACCAACAGTTCTCCAATCTTCTCCAAACTTCTGGTTCTTCTTCCAGAAGGTCTTTGAAGGTCCTCTAGAAGTCCCCAGCTCACCCCAAGGTTAAAGAAGCTCTGAGTTGCTCCTTGAGGACTAAGGCCC
Organism: Pleurodeles waltl; assembly: GCF_031143425.1. NCBI lineage: Eukaryota > Metazoa > Chordata > Amphibia > Caudata > Salamandridae > Pleurodeles > Pleurodeles waltl. The sequence continues at coordinate 858,807,965 of NC_090448.1, read as the reverse complement.
ATATTTATACTTTTTGACGCAAACCAGCGCCGGCGCTGGTTTGCGTCAAAAATTTTACCGCCGGCTAACGCCATTCCTACGCGCCATGCTGGTGCCTTATTTAAGGAATTATGATAGCCGGAGCTGCGGACTGGTCAGAGTAAAGAAAAATGACTCAAACCAGGCAGCGCAGGCATAGGGGAAAATGGGGGTTGTGCGTTAAAAAATGGTGCAAGCCAGGTTTGAGGCAAAAATCATGCCTCAAACCGGACTTGCCCCATTTTTTGACGCACAACCCCCATTGAAATGACTCCTGTCTTAGCAAAGACAGGAGTCATGCCCCCTTGCCCAATGGCCAGGCCCAGTAGACTTCTGTCCCCTGGGCATGGTCATTGGGCACAGAGGCATCTAGGGGGGCCCAAATTAGGCCCCCCATACCACTTTTAAAAAAAAATACTTACCTCAACTTACCTGTACTTACCTGGGATGTGTCCCCCCATCCATGGGTGTCCTCCAGGGGTGGGCGAGGGTGGCAGGGGGTGTCCCTGGGGGCAGGGAAGGGCACCTCTGGACTCCTTCCATGGTCAGAGACCATGGAAGTGAGCCCATAGGTCCCTTAACGCCTGCCCTCACCCAGGCGTTAAAAAACGGCACACATTAGGCTGTGCGCTTTTTTTTTAAGGCCCGCCCCCTCCTGTGTGTCAAAATTAAGCAGGAGTATAAATAAGGTGCACAGGCCTTAAAGTCATTTTTTGGGCGGGAACACCTACCTTGCATGTCATTAATGCAAGGCAGTTTCCCGCATCCAAAAAATTAGGCACACAGAAGAATTTTGACGTCCGCGGGCTCGGGCATCAAAGTTTAAATATGGTGCACAGTTTGTGCCGAATGTGCGTCAAAATTTTTGACGCACATTCGGCGCAAACAGAATATAAATATGCCCCTAGGAGTGCAACTCCCAGAATGCACCTGACCCAAACCCCAAAATGAGAACTGGACAGGGTTCAGTTGGTCAGTTTATTCAGGATTTCATGCAGGCGACTCTGGATAACAATTTGTCACCTGCAGCCAGCAGGAAGTCCCTTCCTGAACCAGTTGAAGACAGGCAAAGTTGTTCCTTGGGGTGAAGCCCAAGTGTGCAGCTGGGGCGGTCCTTCAGAGTGCAGTGTCCAGATGCAAGTCAGGGGTCCAGCAGGGCAGCCCTTCTTCTTCTGATGTTGTTCTTTGTAGGGATGTGAGGTGTGGGTGCAGCTCTGCCAAATGTATTCTTGCTCCTGGGGTGAAAAACATGGAGGGCCAACTGTACAATCACAGACAGGACACCACCTTCTTGGATGACCAGTTCCTGGGAAGTGTGGCAAAAATCAATCCCAGGGAGCAACATTCTTTAAAAATCCAAAATGGCTGAAACTGAATTTCGGAGGTGAAGTCTGGCTGAGCCCACCCACTGGTGTGATTAACAATCATTAACACACCCCTCTACTGCTCTCTCCTAATCTAATCAAGAGGGCACCAGGTTGTAGGAATGGGGGAGGTCCTGAGCTGCTCGAAATGTCCTTCCCTCCTTTGAAGTCCAGTTTGGCTGCTCCCCCCATCCTGTTTACTCCATCTGCTGAGGCAGATCTCCTCCGCCAGACACATTCTTTGTCTTCAGCCCAGGTCACTTCACAGCTCATCAAGGCAGCCTGGCCAGCTGCCCGAGACTGGCCAATCAGAGAATGGCACTACAGAGCTGAAGTTGGCAACTTTAAAGTAGAGTTCTAAAACTCTTTCCCTGAACTAGTTGTATTAAATCCAACAATGACAAGTTGTGGACTTTATTACAACAATCAGTTTGATGAAATATCTGGCCCCTATGGGGACTCTATTAATTTAAATAAATTCTCCCCATTTTAGGCTATGGAGCCTGTTCACTACAGTGAAGGAAAAATAAATGTGGCTGTTTTACCTCACCAGGGTTTATAAAACAATTTCTAAAAGGTCCCTGCATATAGTTAGTAGCACCCAGTCCTAGGGGCACTTAGGGCACACCTTAGGGGTGACTTACATGTATAAATGAGGTCGTTTAAGACTTTGGAAGTACTTTTAATGCCAAAGTCGAATTTGCATGTAACTTTAGTTTAAAAGTAGCGAACGAGACAGGCCTGCCATTTAAAAGACACTGGGCACCTTAGCAGTGCACCGATGTGTGCACTTCCTATACTGGGGTCCCTAAACCTACATGCCCTACCATATACTAGGGACTTATACATAGGTTGATACTGCCAATTATAATTAGCCTAATTTGCACATCCATTTTACACAGAGCACTGTCCCTGGGAATGGTAAGCAGTGCCCAGGGCACAGCCAAGAGTCACTAACAACCAGTATATATTCAAAATGTTTGGGGGTGACCAGGGCAAAAATGAGGACTTTCCTACAGTTAGGCTTTGTGTATACCTCCTAGTCAGCCACACACAATGGGAGTGTGATTGTGACTGGATGGACTGTAACTGACAGGATGGAGGGAGGAGCTGAGCCCACCCTCACTTACACCTAAGTAAGCAGAGTCCTGTCACCACGTAAAGGGCTGCATACCCCCTGTAGTTAGTCTTGAGCCAGGGCAGGGAAGCCAGTATGCCTGGGGACTTCAAAGGCACAACTGTGTATAAATACTGGACCTAAGGCACCACCACTTCAGTACACTTCTGAACCTGAGGATACTCTACCAGGAAGAAGGCTTCTATGCTGCTGAAGGATTGCCACTCTGCTGGATTGCACTCTTCTGGACTCCTGCATTTCCTGTGTTGACCTCCTGCCTGCTGGCCTCTGCCTGGGTGAGATGGAGTAGACCTGCATCTCTTGAACCCAGAGTATACCTGTGCTGACCTCCTGCCCTCTGCCTGGGTGAGATGGAGTGGACCTGCATCTCTTGAACCCAGAATCACTCAAATGGCTGTTTGGCTGGCCTCCTTATCTCAATTCTCTAGGACAAAACAACCTTACATCTGCACCTGGACTCTGTCTTCTGTGAGTCCACCCTTGGAAGTGGTGCCACCCCAGTCCTGGATCCATGGAAGTGGGCTTAAGGTACTCTGCCAGCCTGTGAACCCAGCGGAACCAACACATCTCCTTTACTGCGTTCTGCAAACCCAAGCAGAACTGACGCATTGCCTCTGCTGCATTGATTCAACTCGTTGCAAAGACCCACTTTGCATCACAGCTCTTTGCCACATCAGAACCACCGTTGCTTGACGCATACCCTGCCCAGGCCCTCGCATCCACACCGGATTCTGTGTCGCAGCTTTCTAGCTCCTTGGAATCGATGCAGCAACCCAACTATGCAACACATCCCACATTTGTGGCTTATCATCGCAAACCCTTTCTGACAGGATCTTTGACAATGACACTCCAGGACCTTGCACCTCAGCCTTGCCACATCTCAGAACCAACCCATTGTTTCAATGCTTCGCAAACCAGGATTAAGGTATTGTTCTCAAAGAGTCTAACAGGGTCCTTCTAGCTGGCCCTCACTCCATTGTGGTTAACCTGAACCCATGACTTTGTCCAGGTCTGGCACAACCACATTTCTACAGCTGGCAGGTTATGCCTTTGGAGCTATTTTTACTAAAAATCTTTAACATAAAATATCTACAGTTCTACTGATTGGATTTTTGTCATTTGATCTTATTTTATTTATCAACATTCAATCTATATTTCTAACTCTGTTTTGGGCTCATTGTGTGGTGTGCCACTGGGTTGAGCACAGGTTACTTCAGGGTTACTTGTGACTTCACACTGAGAATAATTGTGGTTGCTGCTTGAGTAGTGTTTCTCCCTCCTCAACCAGTAACCCAGGTGCTTTCAATACCTCTTGCGGCTGTAGGGAAAAGGAGAGTCTCCTGACCTGACCTCAAGTAGCAGTGCCACTGTTTGGCAAGTAATGACCTTCAGGCAGGCTTACAGGCCACGGAAAACTTCACCTATGCTGGCAATGTGCTATTGCTTAGAAGAACCTGAAGCACACTCCTTGGTAGTGAAGACCATGCCCATCCTCAAAATCATGCTTCTCATGTTCCACTTTTACAAGGCTGCAGGACAAAACATGGCTGCATGGTAAGAAAGTCAGTGGTACAACTTTTTTACAGAAGATATTATGCTGGATCCAAACAAGTTCCATAGGTGAAACTTTCAGCAGCATGGGTGTCATGTGGCTGATCACTGCTGTACTGCCTCATGCACTAAATAAATAAGGGACTGGAAACCTTGATGGCAATGTATTAAATCAAGCAGTGAATCTTTGGGGCTCATTTATGTGATATTAACTGCTTTTGGGGCTTAAAAACATTTTACTGTACAGTATGAACAAATCACACACTGGAAATACCAAGATAAATGAAGCCATGAATGAAAAGGTAGTATTTAAATCAGAATCAATCATAGGTTTACAGTGAAAACAATGTTACAAAAGTGAAAAGTCGAACTGCAAAGTGTTTTTGTGATTCAAACGGTGAAAAAGAACAAAGGTGAGGCATTTAATAAATAGCTGTAAAGAACCTTGTAGACATTAGAGATGAGCTTCAATGGTTGGTTCATCTTATTCCCTTAATGAGAGGAAAATAAGGCAGTTTTTGGACTTGGCCATCTCTGTAGGGTCAGACCCAAACTTTTTGCCTTCACCCAGCCTGTGTTTGCTGAATTCTTTTTTGTTAGCCTTGGGACTCTGTGCTCTTTATCACTTATAACCAGTTCTAAAGTGCTTGTGCTCACATCCTAAACCATTATAACATTGGTTTATGTCTTACTGGCATATTTAATTTACTTATAAGACCCTAATAATGTGATATACAAAATACCCAGGACCTGTAAATTAAATGCTACCAGTGGGCCTGCAGCACTTATTATGCCACCAACTTCAGTAGTCCCTTAAAACATGTACCAGGTCTGCCATTACAACCTGAATGCAAATTGAAACTTCCAAATCGACTTGGCAAAATAAACCCCTAGCCTATATCACCCCTAAGGTAGGCCCTAGAAAGTCAAGAGGGCACTGTGCATTGGCATTAAAAGGTTGGATACGTACTTTTAGGTTTTACTTCTCCTGGTAGGGAAAAAATATCCTAAATTTGTTTTTCACTACTATGAGATCTAGTTCTCTCATAGGATAATATTTGGTTGCTGTACTACATTTAATAAGTGCTAACTTTTGATTGGAAACAGGAGGACATTTCGTGTTTGATGTCTGAGAAGGTTTAATTTAAAACCCTCTGTAATGCTAAGGTCGAACTTTAAGTTACAATTTTGAAACAGACACTTTTAAAAAGGTGGCATTCTTCTGCCCTATTTGGTTTTAACAATCTGTTCCTGGGACACATGGCTGAGTGTAGTTGCCAGTTAGACTTTGTTTATTTCTCCCAGATATAAAAAATTTAGAGATTCGATATGCCTGGACGGTCCACCACTGGCAGAATGTATCTTGGAGCTGGACACAACCCCTCTTGCAACTGAATAGGTTATGCCCTGCCTTCACACAAATGAATTGTCACCACTGCATTGTTCATGCAGCCAGCTTGGGGTCAGGGCAGGGAAGACAGGAAAAGTCAAGTGCTCCAACAGGAATTCTCTAGAAACTTCACCTACCTCAAAGAAGGCATCAAGTATAAAAGTAGGACCCTTAGACAAACTCTTCAGTTCACTTTCCGATCTGTGGAATGACTCTCAGGGGGCTTCTTGCTTCTGTAGACTGCTGTGTACTTCAGAGGATTGCTTTGCTGTACCTGAAAGGACTACTTTGCTGTCTGAAACCTGCCTTCAACCCTCAGAGGCCTACCCTGATGTTTGAGCCATGGTCTACTTCTTGAACCACAGACTACGGGACTGACCCCAAGGGCAAGTTAGCTAGCATCCTGATCAGAGCCTCAGGAACAGAAAAGGCTGCCACATTTTTGAACATGCACCTGGTCCCAGCGTCAGGGAGTCCTAGGCCCCCAAGTGGTGCCATTCCAGCCCTGTACCCTTTATGGTTGTACTAAATGTGGCCACATAGCCAAACTTTAAAACTTAGAACTTAGAACATTTTGGCTAAAATCGGCTAAAATATAGCATTTTGGCTATGCGACCAGGACCAACCTGCTCGTATATTTGTGCAAAGTGCCTGACTTAGCAGCAGTTCCCTCTACATTCCGCACCGCAACAGCAATTCCTGTTCAGACGTCCTTCTCAAAATGGATATCTGGTCTTGTGGAACTCTCATCGGCCATAGCCTGCAATCTTGTCCTGCTGGAAATTTTCGACTTCCAAAAAACAGACTAAGCCCAAATGTCGAAAGCTTCAGCCCAACCTCATCCAGTAGTGCCCTGATGATGACACCTCCTCCTCCATGGAGCCTTGCCGTGCTGAACCTCTACCTTCTCAGAGACTTTTTATTCAAATTTGTTCTTCTAAATCTGAAGGTAAGTGCCAACTGGGCCTAATCCACTTCTTGTATCTGACTCACACTCCTTCGCAGTCGACCATTTGTTTCGACTTTGATCCACCCACGAGTGACTAGAGTCCTGCAGTTGATGCTTTGATCTTTTAGGCACTAGTTTTTACCTTCAAATGTACAAAATTCATAACTCCAGTTCTACTAATTGCATTCATGACATTTTGGTATTAAATAGTTTATTATTAAAGACCCTATTTTTCTAAATTGGTGTGAGATTTTCCTTGTGTTGTGTTTTCACTTTATTACTGTTTGTGTGCTGCACAAATTCTTTACACATTGTCTCTAAGATAAGCCTGTCTGCTTTTGTGCCAAGCTACCAGAGGTTACAGCACAGGTTAATGTAGTGACTTTTGTGGTTCACTCTGATGGGGATTGTGGCTGTTGCTTGAGCAGGGTTAAATCTCCATTCAACCAACAACCCAGTTTTTTATATTGGTGATCAGTGGTGGTTTCCAGTACTTGTGTTTGTGCTGTGCCATATAGTGATTTGTGTAATACAAAATCCTATAATAATTTGACATCAGAGTTGACCTCTTTTAAAATTCTTCTTAGTTTTCCATTGGCTGTTTTCTCCTTTTTAGGTCGGGCGTAGCGTTCGACGTGTTGTATACTTTTTAAGTATACTTATGCTGTGGGTTCCAGTGATTTCATTTGTTGGTTCCACTGTTATTCAAAAATCCTTGCTTGCTAGTGGTCAGTTCTGCCTCTTTGTCCTGACTTTTTTCTCTTTGGGAGCACCACAAACTACTGTATAATTACGCTATGTCCTGTTTATCTTCTCTGAAGGGGACTTTTTCTTTCAGTTTTGGCCTGTTTGTCTTACACTGTGGGTGTATAATCAGCCCCTCCTCCCCACCAGCTCCCTCTGTAAACATAATCCAAGAGCAGTGGGGGGCTTTTACAGGGCCAGCTCGCTCTCGCTCTCGCTCTCTTCCTCTTGTTAGTCTGTGTGGCAAGAAAAGTCCAGTCAGTAATTTACAACGCTAAGAGCTCTAACTCGAGCAAACACAAGACTATTGCTTTCCAAAAGCTTGTTTCACTTGCTTCAGTGCCTTTGTAAACAGCACTTGCGTTTTCACTTCCTCTTGAAGTATTGCAGCTTCAGAGCCGCCGCATGTTATTACATCTTCGCTCCTGCCCACTTGTTCCCCTGTTGTTGCAGCCGGGCTTCCGGTTTCATCATGGCGGCTGCACCTAACTTTTATGTACATGGGCGCCTTATAATACCTGTGCCAATATGAGGGGCCATGGTGTGTGCACAGGTCAAATAACTTTAATTAGACTAGATGAGCGCATTACTGCTGCACCCTTACACAGGAGAATAATCCATCTCAACATTGCACAGCCGGGAGATGCAATTGTCAGTTGATTACACTGTTTCAGGCAGATCTGACAAGCACTTCATAGTCAGATACCAGCCAAATACAGTGTTTGTTTTTCTGACCTGCCTCAATATGGCACTGCTGGGCGACGCATTCATCAGGTGATGGTACTTTTTCAATTAAGTCTGACAAGCGCAGGACCACCGCATATTTAAGTTCCAACAAAATAAGCCATTTGTCAGAGCAGCTGCATCTTACTGATTGCAAGGAAGCGGGTCGGCCCTGCACACGAGGAAAGGATGTTAAGTCATGAAATTTGGCTGTAACCTGAATTCCTATAAAGTGTGGCTTCAGTCACGGAGGAAGTGTGTGTCTGAGGAGGAGGCAGGGTATACCCTGTGTACGTTATGTGTAACACCACCCCCGCCCTCCAAACTGTAGCCTCTTGCATTTTTGCCACGTTGCTGATGCTACTCGGGGTGCACATAGATTCTAATTTACATCTAAACGCATGTTTACAGTATTTGGAGAATGTTAAACTTTTACTTAATTAGTCTAGGACTGGAGTTAGAACAGTGATGTGTCCTGTTCAGCGTGCAAACTCTCTTTATCGACCGCTGAATCAAAGGCTCGACTTGGTCATAATGTGAATGACTGCTGAGTCTACAGTTTGCATATTCGTTTGAGCAGCTTGTGCTTAATCCTCTTTGGGAAGACAAATGCTTATGTGTATTTTTTAAATAAAAACCCACTTCCTGATGCATCCCTGGCTTGCAGTTTGTTTTTTGCAGCAAAACATATTTTGTAATGTTTTCAAATCTCTTTGTAGCACATGATCTGTGACGTGGAACCAGAGGCATTTTGTTACATAGTTCATAGTTGAACTTGTTACAAGGAAACTGCTTTAAAGTGCCACAACGCCAATGGACTGTGCCGGATGCAGAGTCAAAAGCATGTTTAATTAGCATTTCTGTTTAATTGGAATTCAATATAACACGCACACACACCCTCCCTTCCTGTCCGCACCTGCCTTGGCTGTGACCTGACGGGCCCAGGATGGTAGGTCCCACGCGTCATCTTGACTACCAGGAATACCACTCAGTAGAGGCTACCTGTCAATGTTCTGAGGTTAGGACATTTGTATAGTTCACTGCACAACCTGACCGTGTCTCGAAGCAGCCCGAATTCCAATCCCGGTTTATCCACATGACCACAATGTGATCTTGGGCACATTGTTTTTATTTTCGTAGCGGAAATTCGTGTAGACCACTTACAAATGGTTTCCACTAAGTAATTTTGCTGAGGAGTCCACTTAGGTGCTACAAGGTGCCAATATCGAGGCAAACCAATATCAATATGTTATTATAGCTCATTTACCTCGGTGTGAGGAGCAGTGGAGTGCTTAGACACATGCCTGAAGTCAGTAACCCAAACCTCGGTGACCGTACCGTATCCACCGACACCTCAGTTTTTAAAGGCTCTGATTTTGCCAGCAACTGCATGCAGTGCTTAAAAAAATGCATATTGGCACCTTTCACGTGCATTTTTATCTATGAGCTTTTACGGTCACTCCTCCCTCTCTGAGAAATGTGAAATCCTGGAGTGGAAATGAGCGACAAATATATGGGTATGCTACACTTTCTATGCAGAAGTGCACGGTGGAGTCACTCATTCACTGTATACTCTAGAGGTAACTGGCAAAGAAATACACAATATGACATAAAGAGCCCAGACCATATTTGTATGAAAGTGAGATAAAAAAGGGCAGCCATGTGGGTGACTTTATTAGCTCCCATATATCTGTTGAAGGTGAATGCTATGTGCTGGCTGATAAACGGACTGTGACATAGGTCAGATGCCTAAAGTTAAACGAAGTGTTTCCCAAATTTGAAAAAAATCATAAACTCAACAAAATGAGGAGCTAGAGGCTAAATTTAAGAGAATGAGATCACAGAGTGGAGCTAATAATGTTCATTCACTTAGCCATTTTTCTACGCGCCCACCCATGCATTACACACTAAATTACCATCTCATCAATCCATCTGTCCACTTACCAGACAATCCACCCATTAACCCATCTACCCTCCATCCATCTACACTTCAATCAATCCAACCATTGACACTTCTGCATATTCATCCACCCATTTCTGTAATGCTTCCTGAGCTGCTTGTCTATACCACTTTGTCTCTAAAGTGGAAACCTAGCATGTCCTCATTGACGAATGTTGAAATATAGTTTTCAGGTGGAAATGTTGTGATGGTTGCCAAAATCCCACTCCTCACCCCACAAACAATGTGGTCTTATGGAAAGAGCTCCACAGTTTGGAACTGAAGTACCAAGTTCGATTCTAGGCATTGGCTTCACATATTGTGGGAAAATCACTTAATCTCTCCTTGCCTAAAAAAATTTATATATTAATATGATGCTGTTTAATGTAAATGGTGCCTGTGTTAAGTGCTCCAATACTGGCTGGCTTGCACTATATAAAACTGCAAAAAGAGAAAATCCAAAGGAAGGTTGTAATAATATGATGAAAGCCTCTGTGCTATAATTGCATGTGTGCCACCACTAGATTTTAGAGTGGAGGTGGTCCGTTCACCAAGTTTCCTCCTGTAGTACCAGGAAGTTTGCGCTGCAGCCTGCAGTCGTGGCTTCCCTGTTTTTTTTTTTTTGGTCCTCATTTTCATACCATCCTTCCTCACCACGAGAGGATATAAGGCGGGGGGTCAATACAGCAGAGTGTACTATGATCAAACACTGCCCAACTCCGCCAGACCTTTACCTGCCCGGAAGAATGGGCTCGCTATACCCACACCACTTACCAACAACAGCCAGTGGTAATACGTTAGAGGCAAGTTTAATCATTGGACCGTGCCAAAACCAAATGTGGTCCCTTACCCTCACCCAACCTCTCCCAAGCCTCACCACTGCTTCAATTGATTCCAGAATCTATTTTTTTAACAAATCTTACTCATGTCCAGCTTTACATTATACATCAAAGCATCTTTCCAATCCATAAACATTGGGGGTGAGGTATCAACCCATTTTTTACAAATCGCTCTCCTTGCCACAAGCATCATATAAAACAACAACTTAGAGCCATTCCCACTTATCCGCTGGCGTCCTGTGAAACATCCAAAAAACACAAGCGAGGTGCTTACCTTGAGTCTTATAGAGAGTATTTCACTAATAGCATCACCAACCTCTACCCAAAATTTGCTGAGCTTGGGACATTCCAGGTACATATGGACGTCACCTACCGCCAGGGTCCCACACTTCCTGCATCCAACCATATTGTCCTGATCCATTCTAAAAAGCTTTGCTGGTGTCCAGAATACTCTGAATTGAGAACAAATGATTCCTCCTTAACGCAGCAGGCTTGACATTATTATATAAAAGTGTGGTGGATACTTGCCATAACTCTTTGTGCTGGTGCACTGGCAAGCACTCTCCCCATAGCTCCTCTCGTAAGGTGAAATCCCCGTCCACGATATCCATAAATAGCCAGTACCATCTGGCCACCTCCTTCTTCAACGGGATATCCAGGAGCTACTGATCTTCCAACTAATTTGTGCCTCCCAACTCCACTTTTAAATCCTTCTCCCAGCTGATAATTTGAAGGTACTTGAATTCGGACAAGTTACCCCCTACCTCCCCATTCAGGTTTTCAAATGATCTAACCTCTCCATTATAACAAAGTTGTCCCCAATATAACAAACCTGCAGCTTTTAGAGGGGTTGCCAATGCGTCCTTAGTCCACTCCGGTGACCCTGGGGAATCCCAAATCGGGGCCTTATCACTATAATACAATAGTTTTGTGGTTCTTCTGATCGCATACCACATCCTCGCTAAATCTTGTAACACCTTAAATCTAATTTTCTTGAAGTACTTGGGATCACCGAACTTATACTTAAAACTTGTCTGTAACCCATTTTCCTCTGCCATTGTAATCAGAGCCTGCCCCAGCTCAGACCGACATGAGTAACTAAAGGTCTCCCTCGCATTCTTCAAAAAAAAGGCCCACGCATAGTATTTCATATCTGGCACAGCCAACCCTCCTTTTTCTTTCCTCCTTCTCAGTTTTTTCCAAGAAATACGTACACCTTTAGATGCTCAAATGAAACTGCTAATTTTTCCTTGCAGTTTCCTTAAAGAGTCCTTGCTAAACATTAATGGAATCGAATTGAAGGTAAATGTAAACTTGGGAACAATCACCATCTTAATTAAATTAACCCGACAATAATAGTTAAAGGTAGATTTAACCATCTCTTCAATAGGATATCCACCTCCCTTCCTAAAAAAAATTCTGCAAGTTTATTTATATCCTGTGTTATGGTAATCACTAAGTATTTAACCTCCTCCTTCTTAATTACAGAACTACCTACTTCCATATTCCAAACCATCACCTCCATCTTTCGGTTATTAACTGCATACCCCGAAATACTCCCAAAATCTCTCATCAGTTCTTCCAATATCAAATTAGTCTGGGTAAAATTAGAAAAATAAACCATCAGATCATGTGCATACAAGGACACTTTCATAGAAAAATTCCCACTCACAAAGGGGAGAATTCGCTGATCATTCCTAATTCTAGTAGCAAGTGGCTCTATATACAAGTCAAACAGAAGCGGGGATAACGGACACCCCTGCCACGTACCCCTTCCTATCTTAAACGAGGAAGTAAGATCACCATTAACCAAAGTTCTTGCACAGGGATCAAGATAAATTGTCTGTAACGTCCTAATAAAGTGTCCCCCAAGATTATAACCTTCACATACAATCTTTAAATAATCCCAGTTAACTCTATCAAAAGCTTTGGTTGCATCGATCATCACAACTGCTAAAGGGGAGTGACATGTGGTGGCCAAATCAACCGAGGATACCAACCCATGTGTCAAATCCTGCATATGTCGTCCTTTCAAGAACCCTTTCTGATCAGTGTGTATCAGCTTCCCCATAACACCCCCTAATCTGACTGCCAAAATGTTTGCAAAAATCTTATTGTCACAGTTTTGGAGGGATATTGGACGATAAGATTCACAACACCTAGGATCCTTCCCTGGTTTTAAAATTATAGTGATAATAGCTTCCTTCCAAGGGGGGGGTCTCCCATCAGTCACAAGAATGTTATTAAAAAGTTCTCTGAAAAAACCCCTAATGCTGCTGCCCAAGATTCTATAAACTTCAGCGGGCAACCCATCAGGCCCGGCCGCCTTACCTGATTTACCCGCATTTATCGCCTGCTCAAGCTCTACCTTATCAATTGGCTCATTTATCGCCTTATTCTCCTCCTCACTTTGAGATGCCAAATCCAATACCTCTAACCATCCCTTCACCGAGTCTGCTGAAACTTCTAAATCCTCAGTGTATAATTCCTTAAAAGAATTTAAGAAAGTATCTTCCACCTCTTTCTTGCTCTTCCTAACCTCCCCGAAATTCCACCCCGAATTTCTCCCACCCGATTCCTAACTATACCAGGCCAACAGTTTGCCGCTGTTCTCACCGTACTCAAACTGAGACACCCTGTTGGCCTCACATCTCATTCTGATCCGATTATCTATAACTGCTGCTAAATCCAAACGAGCCTCTTGATCTTGTTTATATAACTGATTAACTTCTTCCTCCGCCAAATCCATGGCAGCCAATCTCTGCTCAGCCTGCCGAATCACGTTTTCTAGCCTACTTATTTCTTCATAGTACTTTTTCCTTTTATATGCAGCTACACTTCTCAGTTTCCCCCTCAAAAATGCTTTGAACACATATCATACTATCGCAAGCGAGGCTGACCCTTTATTAAGATCAAAAAATTCTTCAGTCCCTCTCCGTAACTCTGCTACGACCTCATCTTCCAATAATAACGTTCTGTCCAGAGTCCACCTTCTCTCTCTTTTATCCCCAAACCAACTAAGCTTCAAAGTCACAGCCGAATGATCCGAGAGATGAGCCCCAATATGTAAAACTTCTTCCACAGCCTCTTTCAAACTTTCATCAATTAGAAAATAATCAATCCTAGATTGATGTCTATATTTTTTGTTGTTATAAGTATAGCCTCTTTAACACCCATGCTTTTCTCTCCAAACATCATATAAGCCAAATTTTGACATCATTAATCGAACCTGGGCATGCATTTACTCATTAATTCTTGACCTACTCCATGAGGACCTATCCAACTCATAATTCAACACTACATTAAAGTCCCCCACCCATATAATAGGGTCCCAATATTGAAGCAGAACGAGTGACAGCTCTCTTAACGGAGCTGTATCATCCCGATTCGGACCGTAATACCCCACTAGAGTAAATGCAAAATCATACACCGTTAATCTCCCCACCACCCATCTCCCAGACTTATCCACCGGACCCTCAACAAAAGATATATTAGCATGTTTTTTTATTATGATGACTACCCCCTTACTACCCCCCATAAAATTAGAACTAGCTATCTGCTGCACCCATCTACATGGTCGAAAAACTTCCACACACTCTTCCCTAGAAAGATGGGTTTCCTGCAAGATCAGCACGTCACATTGAGCATCCTTCAAATATTGTACCATCCTCTTTTGTCTGCTCTTCACCCGGAGGCCATTAACATTCCAGGACAGGACCTTCAAATCAGTTCTCGACATACACCCTCAAAGGACCCCCTCCCCTGTTAGACCTCATGTTTCCCCACCTTCCTCTCTATCCATCACATCACCCAGGACCTTTTTTCCCTTATTCCTTATGCTACACTCCACCCAGTGCTCCCCATCACCTCCCTCCCTCCCCTCAACCCACCCCCATCCCCCCAACCCCAGGAGAACCCTCCCTATCTTCATAGATCGGCGTTACCACCTATGAAGGGTCATCATGCAGGGCTCAGAGCCTCATATCACCATAACCGACAAACCGATGTTAGAGGAGGAGGCCAATACTACGCCAGAATATTGCTCTAATTTCTTAATCAGGTCATCAACATCATTACAATCACTGAAATTATACATCTTATTATTTGCCATTACTCTTAGGGATGCCGGGAACCTTAATTGGGCAGTAGCCCCAAGCCTTCTAAATATATTGATTCTCTTCCCCAGCTCCCATTGCTTATTTAGAGTAATAGAAGCAAGGTCTGACCTAACCTCAAATGGAGCACCGTTCACCGAGAGTGACTTCTTCTTTAATGCCATCTCCAACATGTGTTCCTTAAGCCCATATGTAAGAAAGTAGACCAAGATTTTCCTTGGCCTATTCCTGTTGGGGGGCATTTTTGTGGGGACCCTATGTACCCTTTGAATATCCTTTGCAATATTGACTCCAACATCATCAAATTTTATTTCCTGGGTTATTAGTTTTACTACAAAACCCTTCAAGTCATCTCCCTCCAATCCCTCGGGACTCTGAGGAACCTCAAGTTATTTCTCCTTTGATTGTTTTCCAAGGATTCCAGCTTAGCCAGCATCCCTGCTTCTCCTGACTTCAGACCTCTTATCTGCTCTTTATTTTCCTCCAGCCCTCAAGTCACCAACCTCTACCTCCAAGGCAGCTGTCCGCCCTGCTAAATCGTCTATTTTTTTGCCAAGATCCTCACACAAATTTCTTATCTCCTCCTGATTAGCTTTAGACGGTTTAAAACCGTCCTTCAATTCCATGACTAGGGCCTTCAACATATCTGTAACAGAGTCACTGGGTAGGTTTACCTCCCCACCCCCTTTCAAGGGGTCAAGTTCCCCTCCAGCCTGTATGTCGACTTGACTGACCCCTCGTCCTCCTCCAGTAAATCTGTCATCCCCAAAGCAGATTCCAGGGATATTTTGTTGCGTCGAGTCCCCATTAACCATTGAGGTAGATATTTCCCCCCTTCCCGGCAAGGGCTGTCCTGCCTCTGCCCCTTGCGCACTTGACAGTTTCAGGGTTCCGGGTAACACTCTAAAATAAGTCCTTAATGAGGGGGTGACCTTTATTTCCCTCTTTGAAGAGGAGCCTAAGTTACTTAGAATACCTTTCCTCTTACCTAAACTATTAATTTGCTCTTCCTTACTCCCCCTCGCAGTCTGCTTCTGAAAGTTCTCACCAGATTCCACTTCTATCTGCTTTATCGTCGCCTTCGCACTTTGCAGGGAGTAGGCTGCCCCACCCCTGCCACCCCTAACTCCTATCTTCCCTTCTCCTCTTCTGGCCAGGCTCCGAGCCACCCCCTCTGCCTTATCCACCATGGGACCTTGAAATGCAGAGGAAATAAAGTTATTCCTTACTTGTAGTCTGATATTTATAGAGCAAAAAAAACGTCCCACACACCTTTGGCATTCTTACTTACTTCTTGCAGCCCCGACAGTAAAAAATGCCTTCTCACCTTCTTCTAAGTCTGTTCCTGTGCCTTTGTAAATGCAGCTGGTGCTGACTCTGCCACACCTCCCCTGGAAAGGAATCCTTGCTACTGCTTTCCTTCCTCTGAACACCTCCGAGGCAGCTCTCAGCAGGGGCACCGCCCGCTTCTGAGTGTAACTACTCCGTGCCTCTGCCACCTTCAAAGCGAAGAGAGAACCATTCCTCAACTGAAATTCCAGTCACGCCGCCTCCTCCGACCCCCCGGTAAGCGGCTAAAATTTTTAAAAAACGGCATTCCGTGCATTTCGCACATTGTGTGCTCCGAGCCCTGCTGTGCCCTCCGCGTCCAGCTTCTCAGCCGGCCGTCATGTTCTTCCGTGCTCCCATGGCTTCCCTGATTGTCCAAACATTGCGCCCCTGGGCAAAACACATTGGCCCATATTTATACTTTTTGATGCAAATCAGCGCCAGGGCAGATTTGCGTCAAAAACTTTACCGCCCTCTAACGTCATTCCAATGCTTCAGCCGGGCGCCTTATTTATGGAATGACGTTAGCCGGTGCTGCGCCTGGTTAGTGTAAAAATAAATTACGGTAACCGGGCAGCGGAGGCGAAGGGAAGACTGGGGGTTGTGCGCCAAAGAATGGTGCAAGTCAGGTTAGAGTAAAAAATATTGGTTCTACCCTGACTTGCACCATTTTTTATGCACAACCACCATGGAAATGACTCCTGTCTTAGCAAAGTTAGGAAGTTAGGCCCCCCATGCCACTTTAAAAAAACAAAATTATACTTACCTGCACTCACCATGTATGGGTCCGCCCTTCCATGGGTGTCCTCCAGGGGTGGGCTTGGGTGGCAGGGGGTGTCCCTGGCTGCAGGGAAGGGCACCTGTGGCCTGCTTCCATGGTCTCCCACCATGGAAATGAGCCCACAGGTTCCTTAATGCCTGCCCTGACCCAGGAGTTAAAAAACAATGCAAAATCCAGCTGGGTGCGATGTTTTAAGGCCCGCCTCCTCCTGTGCGTCATTCCGATGCCATAGGATAAATAAGGCGCACATGCCTGAGAGTCATTTTTTGCAGGGGAATGCCTTGCATGTCATTAGCACATGGTAGGTTTTCACATCTAAAAAATGACTCAAACTCCATAACTTCAGTGCTGGACGGGTCTAGCGTCAAAGTATAAATATGGTGTTAGGTTTGCGCTGAATTTGCGTAAACAAAATGACGCAAATCCTGCGCAAACAGAGTATAAATATGCCCCACTGTTCCTTGCTATCTGCCATCCTCCTCTTAACAGTGATGGGTGTCCTAAACAAAATCCGAAGAGGCCAGTATTTAGTGTGCATATCTTTAAAAAAAAAAAAAAAAAAAAACTCTTCAATATGAAAGAGGTTGGTTAGAATGGAAATCGTTTAAGTAAAGGCTATATTTGAAGGTGGCAGGGTTGAAGAGGGACATGAAATGATGTTCAGTAATTAGTGCCCTAAAACAGACAACAGGGCTGATGCTTAGGGTGTTGCTGGCTATTGAGGAGGGGCTTTCCCACCTCCACCGCCCTCAGCCATCTCATCCTGTAGACCTCCCACTGAACGCTTACCTACAGCCAAGTAGCAGATTGACAACACCTTAAAACACAGACCAACCCCTACTTTTTCTATCTTTAGGTCAAGTGCGCAAGGTCTCTGACGTGTTGTAATCTATCTTTTAGCCACACCTACTCCATGCCCATCATAAACACTCATTCATGGGCTTGCCTTTTCAAAATCCTTTGTTAACATTGGTAAATGCTTTACGTTTGTCCCTCCTTGGGCCAGTTTTGTTACCGCCTTGGTCATCGACCCTGTTACATGGATAATTGCATGTTTGAGGATACGTTTAACTGCAAGCAAACTTCATTTTTCTTTTGTGTCTCTCCTTCACACTCATGCCCATGGCAGCCTTGGTGCTTTGAATTGGCTTGCTTATGTCAACTGTATTACTTTTCATTTTCAATTTATATGGCAAGGAAATTCCAGTTAGGAATTTACAACACTAATAGCTCTAACACGAGCAAATGCGAGACCCACTGCATTGCGAATGCTTGTTCTAAATGTAAGTAAACTACCTCCCTTTTTAGTACCATGGCGATTGATCTGCTCAACATCTATGCCCTCGCCAGGGCTGAGCTGTAGAGGCTCTGAAAAAAATGGGGTCTGAAGGCAAGCAAGAAGGCCACAAGAGTGGAATTCCAGAGAGCCCTCACAGACTATGAGGAAGACCAGAGGTAGGTGGAAGGCCATCGCAGAAGTGGTAGACCTTGAGGAGGAGGGAGTAAACTTGGATGATGAGGAGGAAAAGGAGGACCCAAACCTCCATGAAGCAGGGTGTCTGCACGAGGCCTGTCCCTAGATGAGCTGGAGGACAGGAAGATGGAGAGGAAGCTCAAACAGCAGCTAGCCAAAATGAAGCTGAAAGCAGAGGAGAGAAAGGCTGAGCTTTGGCTGAGAAACAAAACTGTTGTGGGAGCATGAAAAAAGCATTAAGGAGCTGGAGCTCAAGGCCAGGCAAAATTCAGGATCCACCAGTGATGGTGCCAGCATACCTTTACTGTCTCCTTGAGAGGTGAGGGTTAACATACCACAAGTGCTGATGCCCAGTTATGTGGTTAGAGATGACATAGACAAATAGTTTTCTGCCTATGAGGTAGCCCTGACGATGCACAGGGTCCCAGAAGAGTATTGGGGTTGCTAGCTTATGGAAACACATTCCTGCAGTGAGGAGGGACACACTTCTTGCACTTGAGGATAGTGACTAGACCAAAGCACATGAAAGCCATACTTGTCTCCAAATCTGTGTTGAACCTGTTGTTTTAGTGTCAAATAATTTATTACAATTTACCATATTTGTTTAATTGGTGTGGGTTTTTCATATACTGTTTTTTCACTAATTACTGTTTGTGTGCTGCATGCATACTTCACACATTGCTTCTAAGTTAAACACAGGTTAACTTGGTGATGTTGGTGGTTCACCCTAACAGGGCTTTGGCTTGAGAAGGGTTTGCAGTCCAAAATTATAAGGATGTGAAATATGTGTAGTTAAATAAATTAACCCAAAACAAACACTGTCTGATTAAATATTAAGGGGCATATTTATACTCTGTTTGCGCCGAATGTGCGTCAAAAATTTTGACGCACAATCAGCGCAAACCCTGCCCCATATTTATATTTTGACGCCCAACCCCGCTGGCGTCAAAATTCCACCATGTGCGTCATTTTTTGGAAGGGGGAACCTGCCTTGCGTTAATTATATGCAAGGTAGGCGTTCCCTTCCAAAAAATGACTTTAAGGCCTGTGCCCCTTATTTATACTCTGGCGTCATTTTGACCCACAGGAGGGGGTGGGCCTTAAAAACGGTGCACAGCCTGATGTGCGCCGTTTTTTAACGCCTGGTCAGGGCAGGCGTTAAGGGACCTGTGGGCTCGGAAGGAGCCCAGCGGTGCCCTCCCCTGCCCCCAGGGACACCCCCTGCCACCCTTGCCCACCCCAGGAGGACACCCAAGGATGGTGGGACCCATCCCAGGGAAGGAAAGGTAAGTTCTGGTAAGTATTTTTTTCGTTTTTTTTGTGGCATAGGGGGGTCTGATTTTAGCCCCCCTACATGCCACTATGCCCAATGACCATGCCCAGGGGACATAAGTTCTCTGGGCATGGCCATTGGGCAAGGGGGCATGACTCCTGTCTTTGCTAAGACAGGAGTCATGTCAATGGAGGTTGGGCGTAAAAAAAAATGGCGCAAATCCGGTTTGAGGCCTGAATTTTGCCTTAGACCTGACTTGCACCATTTTTTGACGCACAACCCCCATTTTTCCATATGCCGGCGCTGCCTGGTGTGAGTCATTTTTTTTGACGCACACCAGTCTGCAGCGCCGGCTAACGTCATTCCATAAATAAGGCGCCCGCATAGCGCGTTGGAATGGCGTTAGCCAGCGGTAACATTTTTGATGCACAACTCCGTTGGCCCAGTTGTGCGTCAAAAAGTATAAATATGGCCCTAAATATCATATAATACTGCCTGAATGAGCATCACTTAGGCCACAGCTGCAATATGTGTGTTTTATGAATACACAAATCTAAAAAGAAGTTGAAAAAGGGAAGTCTTCTGGAAATTTTGCTAAATCGTCACTTTACTGAATATCATATCCTGCAGCAGCCTTGTCATTATATACTGAATATCCCACAGTTTTTTTTGGGCCAAACCTGTGCAGTTACATTATATTTTGGGGTTACATTTCAAGATCGTACCTAACAGGAGACCCTATTTCATGTAATTTATGTGTGGGACATTCAATAATTTCTGATTCTTTTGTGTTCAACCTGACATCATTGGCGTGGTTTTCTCCGAAACCTTTTGACCTCACCTCTCCTGTTTTCTAAATTATTTTTTGTTGGCATTAGGAGTTTGAATTTTACCACTTCTAACCTGTGCTAAGGGCATGATTTCTCATTTAAACATGGTAAAATTGGCTTACACCCAAATGGCACACTTAATTTACTTATACACCCCTAGTAAAGTGGTACTACATGTATCTAGGGCCTGTATGTTAAAGTTAAATGCTACTACTGGGTCTGCTGCACCTATTATGTCACCCCCAAAATAGCCTTTAAAACGTGTCTCAGGCCTGCCACTGCAGTCTGTAATGGAGTTTTAAAGAGCCAGTTCAATGTGGCAAAATAAACCTTTTGCCAGGCATAAACCTTCCTTTTTAATAAACATGTCAACCCTAAAGTTGGCCCTAATAGCCAATAGGGCGGGTGCGTTGTATTTAAAAATGTAGGAAATGTTATTTTAAGTTTTACATGTCCAGTGTGAAAAAATCCTAAATGTGTTTTTCATCACTATAAGGCCTGCCTATTCCATTGAATTACCTTATTACATTTACCACAGCTGATAGAGTGGGGTGAATTGTATTTAAAAAAGGAGGGCATGTTATATTTAAGTTTTACATGTCTGGTATTAAAAAAAACTACATTTGTTTTCATCACTGTAAAACCTGCCTATCCCATTGGATTACCTTATTAAATTAAATAAGTGATAATGTTTGATTGGGAGCAGGTAGAAATGCCATGTTTACGCTCAGATGAATTTTAATTTAAACCCTCCTTTAATTGTAGAGTTACATTTTGAGTCACAACTCAACTTTTAGAAAGTTGGCATTTTCTTGTTCTAACCATTTGGCTCCTGCTGCCAGTGTCCTGGATAACATGACTGTACTGTTAGAATTGTTATTTTCTTCCCAAACAGTAGGACAATTGGGGGGTCATTACAACATTGGTGGTATAAGGTGCTTACCGCCGTGCAGAAGACCGCCAATACACCGCCGCGGCCGTGGTAGACCGCCACAGCTATTATGACACACATCACGGAATCCGCCGAAATTCAGACACCCACACAATACCGCCACACCAAAGGTCAGCGATAAACATGCGGAAACAAATCCTCCACTTCCACACCAACAGAAACACACCCATGCTATTACGACCCACGAATCCACGCGGCGGTCTTTCAACCGTGGTATTCCATTGGCGGTACACACCGCTGCGCTCAAAATACACACACATATACAAAACACCGCCACATTGGACAATTACATATACACACACCTGATACACATACACACACCACTCCCACACACCCAACACAATATAAAACACACACCCACATCACCCACAAACCCCTACGACCACAATTCATGAACGAAGGCCAGAGAGATAGCACAGAACAGACAACCCCATCACACAGAGGTACACAACACCATCACCCACGCAACATCCAAGCACAAAACACCACATACCACTACACTCACCACACTCATCAACACATACACCACCCCACACATCACACACACCACCCCATGTCACGCCAAAGACACCCCCGCTTCTCTGAGGAGGAGCTCAGGGTCATGGTGGAGGAAATCATCCGGGTAGAGCCACAGCTATTTGGCTCACAGGTACAGCACAAATCAATAGCCAGGAAGATCGAGCTATGGCAAAGAATAGTCGACAGGGTCAACGTTGTGGGACAACACCCAAGAAATAGGGAGGACATCAGGAAGAGGTGGAACGACCTACGGGGGAAGGTGTGTTCAACGGTATCCAGGCACCACATTGCGGTACAGCGGACTGGCGCGGACCACCACCTCCTCCCCCTCAACTAACAACATGGGAGGAGCAAGTCTTGTCCATCTTGCATCCTGAGGGCCTCGGAGGAGTCGTTGGAGGAACGGACACTGGTAAGTCAAATCTTAACTATCATAACCCCCACCCTACCTGCATGATATCACACACCCCACCATCACACCCTCCCCTATCACCCCAAATCCTCACCTATCTACCCATGACACCAACCACCCATCCCAACCCCAAGCCCTGCATGACATAACTAAGCATGGACACCCATCACCAAAGCATGCCCACTGCACAGACCCAGAACACCCCCCAACCATCAGCACACAAGCCCCCCCACAGGAATACCTGCACTGGGGTTCACGCACACCCAACCATTGCACACCATGAAACACACACATGCAATAATCATGTACTTATACCCCCGCAGGAACCCGAAGGAACGTCACCACACCAGAGGGTCCAGACAACACCACTCCACCCCCAGAAGAGGCCCACAGTGACGACAGCAGCTCTGCCCCACTGGATCTTGATGACCAGCCCGGACCATTGTGGGCCTCGGGACAGTTGGTTCCCCTTGCCCAGCCACAGCCCAACACCGAGCTTCCACCCTCTGGTAACACCAGCACAGCACCCACCCAGCGGGCCCAAACCTCCCTACCCAGGACAGGTCAATCAGCGGTGTGTCCACCACTACAGAGCACCCAGGCTAACCCACCACCCCAACAACAACAGGGACCTGGGGGCAGTGGTAGTGGGCACACGGTCCAGGGGACGGAGGCCCAGGAACATAGGGGAACTGGGAGGGCTGCTGTGCGACAGAGGGAGGACAGGCCAAGGGAACCCACTCTCAACGAGGCCCTCTCCTCCATCATGGGAGCATACCACCACTCCCAGGAGACGATGGCCACGGTCCTGGACAAGTTGCAGGAGACCCTGTGTCTGCAGGAGGAACAATATTTGGGGTTCAGGGAGGAGCTCAGGACCATCGCCTCCGCCCTGGGCACCATCGTAGGGGTGCTGACGGACATTCAAAAGACCTTGAGGGACACCATGGCACACCAAGGGACCCCTGACACTAGCCAGGATGACGTACTGCCCACCACGTCCGCTGGCGCTAGTGGACAGGACGCCCCGCCACAGGACCACCACACCAGCACCCCACCCCCTGAAGACGGACAACCACCACGCAAGCGGGCCCTGAGATCCAGGAACAGGACAGAGCAAGATGGCAAGACCCCCGCCAGGAAATAAGACCACCCTGATTGTCCTCCCACTGTCCCACTTTGTTACCCTGCCCAAATCGGAACTGCCCCAGCTCCACTTCCAATGCCCAGATGTGCAATGTACCTGTGAGACTAATAGACTGGACTCTGCCATGGACATTCCTCCACCATCACTCATCACCATTTTACAACCCCCCTTCATTTTTTTGCACTTAAATAAACACCCTTGAAACACCAAAAAGAAATGGAGTCAGTCTATAATTTGTAAATCTGTATTATCAATTACAGTTTCATAATGGGTTACCCATTGGAAGGCTAACATACCTATGTCAAACATCACAAGCCCTTCAAGGATGCAAACAGTTGACACGTAGGTTACCACATTTGTGAAACTGAAATGGAAGGGGACAACTCAGTTATCAAATAGTGAGTGAAATGGAGGTGCAGGATAGAGGTAGATGTGTGAAAGTCAATGTAATGGTAAAAAATAAAAAGTTCTCACCTGTGTGTCACTGGAAGTATTGCTGTATGACTGACTCCCTGTTGTCGTTTTCGTCTTCCTCAGCTTCATCCTCATCACTGTCCACAGGCTCCACAGCTGCCACAACACCGTCATCTGGATCATCCTCCTGCAGAAAAGGCACCTGGCGTCGCAATGCCAAGTTATGGAGCATGGAGCAGGCGATGATGATGTTGCACACCTTCTTCGGTGAGTAGAATAGGAAGCCACCTGTCATATGGAGGCACCTGAACCTGGCCTTAAGAAGGCCGAAGGTGCGCTCGATAACCCTCCCAGTCTGCCCATGGGCCTCATTGTACCGTTCCTCTGCCCTGGTCCTGGGATTCCTCACTGGGGTCAATAGCCAGAAAAGGTTGGGGTAACCAGAGTCCCCCAATAGCCATACACGGTGCCTCTGGATTTGACCCATCATATCAGGGATGCTGCTATTGCGCAGGATGTAGGCATCATGCACTGAGCCAGGGAACATAGCATTTACCTGCGAGATGTACTGGTCTGCCAAACAGACCATCTGGATATTCATCGAATGATAACTCTTCCTGTTCCTGTACACCTGTTCACTCCTGCGGGGGGACCAGAGCTACATGGGTCCCATCAATGGCACCTATGACGTTGGGGATATGTCCAAGGGCATAGAAGTCACCTTTCACTTTAGGCAAATCCTCCACCTCTGGGAAAATGATGTATCTCCTTACGTGTTTCAGCAGGGCAGACAACACTCTGGAAAACACGTTGGAAAACATAGGCTGGGACATCCCTGATGCCATGGCCACTGTTGTCTGAAATGACCCACTTGCAAGGAAATGGAGCACTGACAGCACCTGCACGTCAGGGGGGATTCCAGTCGGATGGCGGATTGGTGACATCAGCTCTGGCTCCAACTGGGTACACAGTTCCTGGATTGTGGCACGGTCAAACCTGTAGGTCACGATTAAATGTCGCTCCTCCATTGTCAACAGGTCCACCAGCGGTCGGTACACCGGCGGATTCTGCCATCTTCTCATACGTCCCAGCTGAAGGTGCCTACGAAGCACAACAGCGAAGAAACAGTCACTATTCCTTCAGGTATGTACCCACAGTCACACACAAGACTACACCAGACAATAAACCCTTCCTGTATGTGTGTTGAGTGTAGGCCTCAGTATGTGTGACGCAGTTGAAAATGAATCCATGTGGGCACCTGAAATGGCGGCTGCCTGACCTCTAAAGTGGGACAATGGGATTGTGGGGTAACAGCGCTGGCGTTGCACACCGTTGCGGTAGGCGGTCGTAGAGCGCGGCGCAATGCTGCATTGGTTAACAATGGACCCTATGGGTCCCAGGAGCCAATGAACAGGTGCGCCAGCGGTGATGATGTGCCCCGCCGCGGACGTCACCGCCGTGGACGTGACTGCCATTTTCTATCTCTTCAATCACTAGATACCTGACCTTCGACTGGAGAGGACCTACACTGCTAGTGCTGCTGTGACCTCGGTCTGGAAGCGACGATGGCTGCTGCGTCTGGGGAAAGGGCCCCTGCCTTCACTGCACAGGAGTTGGAGAAACTTGTGGATGGGGTCCTCCCCCAGTACACGCTACTCTACGGTCCTCCAGACCAACAGGTTAGTACACAGGGAGCATGTTGTAGGGGCTAGGCCTGAGTGGACAGTGCTGGGTGGAAGAGGGAAGGGGGCAGAAGTCATACTACAGTAAAGCATGGGAATAAATGGGCCACATGTCAGAGTATGGAGGGGGCCACACACATTGATGGTGCAATTGGTAATGACTGTTCCTCTTCCCTTGTGCATGTCATGTAGGTCAGCGCCCACCAGAAGAGGACATTTGGCATGCCATCGCCAAGGAGGTCCGGACCCTGGGGGCCCACCAGAGACGGGGCACCCACTGCCGGAAGAGATGGGAGGACATTCGCCGCTGCAGCAAGAAGACGGCGGAGGCTCAGCTGGGGATGGCCTCCCAACGTGGGAGGGGTGCCCGTCGTACCATGACCCCCCTGATGTTCCGGATCCTGGCGGTGGCCTACCCGGAGTTGGATGGGCACTTAGGGACATCACAGCATACACAAGGGGGTGAGTACAACCTCATTCTGCTGACTTTGCGTGCAGTGGAGTTGTCTGGGTGGGGGAGGTGGGCTGTGGGTGTCCCTAGGCCAGGGCGAGTTAGTTAGGCAAGGCCCCTCCGTTATGTAGGCCATGTGGCACTCTACCCCACCTCAGAAAATTAGCAAGTTGAGGTATAGTTGCCCCTGTGGCATCCATGTGCGCAGATTTCCACCATTGCCATGTAGGCCATATCCATGAAATTGCATGTGCAGAGGGCAGGAGCGCGGCGTTGTGCATGGCGCTGCTGCGTCTGTCTTGTCCGCCAACGGTAGCGGTATGCCATGCACTAAAACTCTCTTTCTTCTGTCTCCCCCCCTTTTCCTGCTCTCCCTGTCCTTTTGTACATCAGCATCAACAGGCGGAGGTACAGTGGCACCGGAGCACGAGGGAGCTGCATCCCACATGGCCTGGAGGGCCACACCACAGACTCTGAATACACTAGTGGGACGGAGGGCGAGGGGAGCTTCACGTCGGCCACCGGATCACCAACCAGCGACACAGACTCGTCCGCCGATGTGAGCTCCCCTGTGGTGGCGGCACAATCTGTGTGCCCCACTTCAACAGGTACAGCCGCCACCCCCCCGACCAGCACCGCCCTCCCAGCAGCCCCTCAGCGTTCGCCCCGTGCCCGCTCACCCAGGAGGGTGGGCAACACCTTCGCCCCAGGCACCTCAGGCCCTGCCCCAGTCACCCCTGCTGCCCTCAGTGAGGAGGCCATTGACCTCCTCAGGTCACTCACTGTTGGGCAGTCTACCATTGTGAATGCCATCCAGGGTGTAGAACGAGAGTTGCAACACAGTAATGCATTCCTGGAGGGCATTCATTCTGGTCAGGCTGCCCTTCATCGAACCCTGCAATCTCTGGCCTCAGCACTGATGGCAGCAATTGTCCCTGTGTCCAGCCTCCCCCCTCCAACTTCCTCCACCCAGACCCAATCCCCTGTATCCCAGCCCATCCCAAGCACACCTACAGACCAGCACGCAGACAAGTCAACACACACAAGTAGCTCAAGCAAACATAGGCACCACACACACCACAGGCACTCACACAAGCATCACACCCATACAGACACAGCAACATCCACTGTCTCCACTGTGTCCCCCTCCTCCTCGTCTCCCTCCTCCCTCCCAGTCTCGTCTACCCATACACCTGCATGCACTACATCTACAGGCACTAGGACTCGCACCAGGACACCCAACACCACACGCCGCTCACCTGCACTCACCACCTCCACTGCCATTTACACGTCCCCTGTGTCCTCTCCCAGTGTGTCTGTGACGCCCCCTCCCAAAGTACCCAAACGCCGGCAATCACTCACCCAACATCCATCCACCTCACGACAGCCTCCAGTACCTGCACCTGCACCCAAAACACCTAAAGTGACACCTCCTACAACCACCTCCTCTTCCTCCACTCCCAGACCCCCTCCAGCTACCCATCCCAGTGTTCGTCAGAAACTGTCCCTCTGTCAAATTGACCTTTTTGCCCCCACCCCCCTCTCCAATTCATCAGTCCCGTCGTAGCGCCTCAGCCAAAAAGCCTCCAGTACCAGTGGTGCCTGTTCAAGATTTTTGGAGTGCACCGGCCACCAGGGCAGGCATTAGGACCCGGAGCCAAGGCACTGGCAGCCAACCCCCTGTAAAGGCTCCAAAACTGGAGAGTGGACGACGGGACCGTGTCAAGACTCCTGGTGGGACAACAAGTGAAATGGGATCGAAGGCGATTGGTGAGTCAGCTGTAACTCCAAAAAAGGTGGGGAAGGTCCAGAGGAAGTCTGCCCAGCCTGTTGTGAGTGTCACGGCGGAGAAGTGCGCCATCATTTCCGGCGGTCCAGACACAACCGCCAGCACCGTTATCACTGGTCCAGAAAGCACCGCCAGAGTCACAGCCCAGGAGGGCACAAGTATCGTCACTGGTCCAGAGACCACCGCCAGAGTCACAGCCCAGGAGGGCACAAGTATCGTCACTGGTCCAGAGACCACCGCCAGAGTCACAGCCCAGGAGGGCACAAGTATCGTCACTGGTCCAGAGAGCACTGCCAGAGTCACAGCCCAGGAGGGCACAAGTATCGTCACTGGTCCAGAGACCACCGCCAGAGTCACAGCCCAGGAGGGCACAAGTATCGTCACTGGTCCAGAGAGCACCACCGGAGTCACAGCCCAGGCGGGGCCAGGATGCCACAGCCCCGCTGGGCAATGATGGAACATCATGCCACACACCAGTGTCCAGTGTGGAAATCGTCATGCCACACACCAATGTCCAGTGTGGAAATCGTCATGCCACACACCAATGTCCAGTGTTGAAATCGTCATGCCACACACCAATTTCCATACCAGAACCGCCATGTCATAGCACCGCTGATGAGGGCAAAGACCGCCATGTCAATGCACCGCTGAAGAGGGCAAAGACCGCCATGTCATAGCACTGCTGAAGAGGGCAAAGACCGCCATGTCATAGCACCGCTGAAGAGGGCAAAGACTGCCATGTCAAAGCACCGCTGATGAGGGCAAAGACCGCCATGTCAATGCACCGCTGAAGAGGGCAAAGACCGCCATGTCATAGCACTGCTGAAGAGGGCAAAGACCGCCATGTCATAGCACCGCAGAAGAGGGCAAAGACCGCCATGTCATAGCACCGCTGAAGAGGGCAAAGACCGCCATGTCAAAGCACCGCTGAAGAGGGCAAAGACCGCCATGTCATAGCACCGCTGAAGAGGGCAAAGACCGCCATATCAATGCACCGCTGAAGAGGGCAAAGACCGCCATGTCATAGCACCACTGAAGAGGGCAAAGACCGCCATGTCAAAGCACCGCTGAAGAGGGCAAAGACCGCCATGTCATAGCACCGCTGAAGAGGGCAAAGACCGCCATGTCATAGCACCGCTGAAGAGGGCAAAGACCGCCATGTCAAAGCACCGCTGAAGAGGGCAAAGACCGCCATGTCAAAGCACCGCTGAAGAGGGCAACGACCGCCATGTCATAGCACCACTGAACAGGGCAATGCACCGGGTAGGAATGAATGGCCCACCACATCAGGCATCCTTATCCCATGTGCAGCTGGGACAGTGACAGGACACTACCTTTCACGGGGAGACTCATCCAGTCTGGGCACCAGTCACCCCCCAGTACCAGTATGCACCTGCATCAACTTGAGAGACTGTGGCTTTGCACTCCCCAGGATGCAGCAGTGGGCAAACCACCCACTGAAGACACTTGAGAGACTGTGGCTTTGCACTCCCCAGGATGTGACAGTGGGAAACCCACCCACTGTAGAGACTTGAGAGACTGTGCCTTTGCACTCCCCAGGATTGAAGAGTGGGCAAACCACCCACTGTAGAGACTTGAGAGACTGTGGCTTTGCACTCCCCAGGATACATCAATGGGCATGGAGCCGCGTCGTGGATCTGGCTTTGCATTCATGTGGCTGAGGTGCCCCCCCTTCCCTTCCCTCTGAGGTGCCTGTAGTGTTTCTATCTGATGCCCCGGCAGTGTTCTCTCCGATTTTGGTCAGGTATCTATTGTGGGCCTCGCCCATGCATTTTTGGACTGTTTGTGCACGGACATTGTTGTGTACATATCTGCACTACTTCTCGGATTATACAGTATATATGTAAATAAGAGTGAATTTAGAATACATATATTTGTATATTTTTGTATGACATGTATATTGGCACATTACAAAGTTTGACTGAAATTCGCATTGTCTTTGCATTCTTCCGGGGGAATTGTGGGTTGTTAATGTTCTTTTTGTGACTGCATTGGTGTGTATGTTGTAATATGCGAGGGTGGGGGTGGGGGTGTTTGGTGGGTGTCCCCCTAACTTTTGCCTCCCCCCTCCCCCGTGTCGTAGGTGCTGTGCTCACCGGTATCCTCTGCGCCTACGTCGCTGTTGGTCGTTTAGGAGCAGAAAGACAAGGGCAGGTAGTATTTGGAGTTCCGGGTCCATGGAGTCGTCGTTCCTCGTGGGATGTGTAGAAGGTGAGCGTGTTCCCATAGCAATAGCTGTTTCCGCCGTGTCTTTATCCACGGTGAATCCGCCCCGGAAAAGGTGGCGGATTGGCCTGTTTTGATACTGTGGGCGGTACATTGTCTTCCGCCTGTCTGTTGGCGGTGACCGCCGCGCTGCTTGTCTGTACCGCCGTGGCGGGCGAAGTGTTAAAGTGGCTGTCTTTGTTGGCGGTTTACGCCAGGGTCATAATTCACTTTTTTTGTCCGCTGGCCTGTTTGCGGTATTACCGCACCTTTAACACCGTCCGCCAGGGTTGTAATGACCCCCTAGATCTTAATTGTGGACTGGATAAGCCATCATGACAGGATGGGTGGGGGTGGAGTTGTTCCCTGCCTAAATTGCACTTCAATAGGGGCTGCCTAAAGCTCGCACAAAGGAGCCTAACACCAGTCTTTCATGATCCTTGAGTTCTTGGAACATAACAGGTGAAGAGAAGAACTTTCCAGAGCTAGATGTAGGTGTACATCAGGTTGTTTCCTCCATTTCAAAGGTTGGCACCAGGTGTAAATATTAAACTACCTGAGTCATTACTAAATATACTCCTAGATCTGTGGAAGATTCTTGAAGAACTGCCTTGTTTCCCAGTTGACTACTATGCTGCTAGAGGTTTGCCTTCACCGCCAGGGAAGTCGCCTTGCTACTACCAGAGTACTGCCCTGCTCCTAGATGCCTGCCCAGCCCTCCAGAGGACTATCTCCAAGAGGTATTTCCCCAGGTCCTAGGGCCCTTGGCTGGCATCAGACAGAACTTGTTATTGACTATCTGAAAGTTGCATCAAATCTGGTGCAAAGTGACGTGAAGCTCCATAAAGCCTTGTCAAACAGCTGCAAGCTTCCTCAGAATCAATACTGAGTGACGACAAACCCCACAAAGCGGCACTGCACAACTTCATTGGAACAAATGCTTGAGGATGTACACCTCCCAGAGCAATGTAGGCTCCGCACCAAGGACATAAAGTATCATTCTCAGTGGGTCAAACTTGGTCCTGTGTCTGGCCCAGTGCGTACAAATGCTCCCAGTTGGGGCTTTGCACCTTTTGGTGCTACTTTTATCTAAATCTTTAAAATTCAATATCTCCAGTTCTCCTGGCTGGATTTGTATGGTTTGGATATCATTTTGTTTATTACATTTTACTCTATTTGTCAAATTTAGTTTGAGAATTTTCTTGTGTGGTGTTGGTCTCTCAGATGATGTTTTGATGATACAGTGATGCACTGAAATATTATTACATGTTGACATTAAGGAATACATTTTGTTTTCAGAAACATCTCTCATGTCTCACCTAAAGTTCTCCAATCATCTAATTTCCAACTTCACTTTCTGAAGAAGATTACCTATTTTCCATACTTAAAGCAACAGACAATGCCATCACTGTACGCCTCAATATCTGCAATGCCATTCTAGTGGGAGCACCTATATTCGTAACTTCCTACACACCATGGATGTCATTTAGGGGTTGCCAGGGTTCACAGTTTCAATCCCTTGCTTGCCCTTTGAAACCCCTGGCACTGTCTTTGCGACCGCTGGCCTCAGAGGTGGCTAAATCAGTGCCAGAAACACAGTAGCAGCTCATCCTTATGGGCGTCGGTAAGGGCTCGACTCTGTTTTCCATCACCATTTTCAGTACGCTAATACTGTACAATATGTCATTATTCATTGTTACTGTATTAAAAAATGGAGTACAATTACTGGAATATAGCCTTCCCTGCCAACTGAGGTAAGTAAAAAAAATGTGTTTTAAAATGTATGTTGTGTGCATGCTTGGGGTGAGCATGCGTTTATGTGAGAGAGAATATGTGTGCAAGTGTAAATGTGTGTATGTGTAAGAATGCATGTGTGTGTGCAATTGAAGGTCAAAGGTTGTGTGATATTATTTCCGCTACCCTGAGCATTGTGGTGAATTGACGTTCATGTTCCACACTAAGCCATTTTCTATTCAACAGCTATTGTTTTTTCTTTCCTGAAGAAAATATGAATATTACCATTTCTGCCAAAGTATTGGCGGAAATGGTAATATTCATATTTTCTTGGTTCCCAATTGAGGGTAGAATCAAATTGAAAATATGTTGTTTTAAATGCAAGCCAGTACACTAAAATACAGATCAACCTAAGCATTCACGGTTTTCTATTTGAAAATAAAAACATTGAGAAGTTCCCAAGTGAGGAATCAACCACTTACAAGCACAGCAACCAGTTTATACCACTCATAAATGGGACCATAGGTTCCCTCTCTCACCACCGTTCTTACAGGAAGTTCTTCAAAAGACAATTTTCTGACCTAATCTGAATTGCAACATGTTGAAGAAAATAAATAAAATGAATTTACATTATTATTTAACAGAAAATATTGCACTATTTATTTTAGAGTTAAATATATTTGTGTTTTCCTCCTACATCACCGGATCTTCTAGTGTTAACAACGTAAGTACTTTCAATTAACAGTCGCCCATCTTATCTGTATAATAGCCGGCACATTGACTTTACATTTCAAAAACGTTCTAGCCATATGTGCTGGAGTGTGGACCATTTACGGACCAGAATGGTGTTCAAGACTGGCCTAAAAAGGTTACATTTATATTTATTTTAATTTGGGATTGAACTCATCTTTATGTTTGGTATTCTTCTTGACATTGTAGTAAAGAAGATTCTGAATGATTTGATGTGATATTGTTTGTGGCATTATGCACCTATGTGGAGTTTTACTTACTATACATTTGGCATTCAAGATTGCAAAACGGACTGTGGCAAAACAGCTCAGTACTAGAAGCCAGAGGTATCAAAGTGTTGTGTTGCCCTTGCGTCACGCAAGGTAATGCAAGGGCAATGCAACAGCAGTGCTTGGTAAATCTGGATTAATGCAAGGCAGTGCAAGTCGCTGCATTGTGTTACTTTGCCCCAAGGAAGTGTTCAAGGGTGGAGTGTTAGTGCTCCTACACATCCACCCAGGGATCTTGGCGCATTCCCAGGTTTACCGTGAGTGATAGAACTGGGAATGCATCAAAATACTACACCTTTCACAGGGGAGGCATAATGAGGTGAAACATTGTTATTTCTCCTCATGTTTTCCTCTTTCTATGTGTGCTGCATTCTGCAGCACGCACACTGAAAAACAGGAAAAAGCCTCATAAGATTGTCTTTGTGCAGGAAAGCGTCCCTTCCTGCACAACATCAATTCTTCCTGCAACACAGGTACCCTTGCAGCAGGACACAAGGGTGTCTGCATTGGCGCAAGACAGCCAAAAGTGCGCCATTGTCAGGCGAGGACAGGCATTCATCATATAATGTTAAGTATGGTGCAATCCTGCTCTTTCCTTTTAATGCAGCTCTGCACAGAAAGATGTCTTGCTGTGCTGCAGTACGTAAAGAATATTGATACATCTGCCCCCGGTATCTCAGTGCGGGTCATGCCATAAGGGAATGGAAAATCAAGACTAATACTGTACAGTTTGATTAATGTGCAATGCATTTTAAGTGTTTCTTAGCTTCTTGTTTTTGTGCACATAGTAATACTAATTAACAGTTCACTTTTTCAATATATTTGGGATATACATCAATGAAAGTTAATTCAGTTTGTTGCTGAAATTTGCAAGTTCACGGGTATAACAGTAAAAAACCTTAGTTTTTATTAAAAAAATACATTAATGTGGGTCCATTGAACCGACAGGATTGGTGGAAATCAGTATCCAATTGGAGGAGGTGTAATGGTGTAGCAGTTGGTTTTCAAATAAAGTCATGTAGATCTTTTCGGGTAATGTGATTTTAATCATGTCTATTGTTGTTACCAATAAACTAATGATGTTGCACTTGAAATTATGTTATTATTTTAATTGGAAGTGTGATTAAAAGTGGTGTGGCTTCGGCCCCACCTAAGATGACCACCTGAACCAGGAGCTTGCCAGGGCCTTCAGTACATTTTTTGCATTTTTGACATGTTTAACTGAGGGAAACTGGTTTCATCTGCCTATGGTTCGTCGGGAGAAGCATTTTCACCATTTAAATGCCCAGGTGAAAGTTTTCTATTTCTTTTTTCATCGGCACTCCTGCTGCAATAGAGTGGCCACCATTTTGAATGCATGTTGTTTCTCTCACACTTGCAAGTAATGCACATTTGAAGCCAGGTGCATTTTCAACATAGAGGATTTATGCCCTTATATTCACCCACTCAACATGCCTACCCTTCACTTCTTTTTTTTTACTTTTGTTCATCCACCATTTGCTCCTCTGCGGTCCTCTAAATTCTGACTGGTATTGATATGATTAAAGACTTACAAGTGAGACTTCAGCGAAGGAGTACCATATACCTATAATCCCATTAACCTTGACACTTCAGTAACTTTCATCCTGTTGGTTAGCCCCATCTGCAGCATTTTTATGACTAACTTGACACTTTCAAGGGGATTTAGGGCCGTATTTATACTTTTTGGCGCACAACTGCGCCAACGCAGTTGTGCGTCAAAAAATTTAACGCCGGCTAACGCCATTCCAAAGCGCCATGCGGGCGCCGTATTTATGGAATGACGTTAGCCGGCGGAGCTGCCTGGTGTGCGTCAAAAAAAATGACTTACACCAGGCAGCGCCGGCGTAGGGGAAAATGGAGCTTGGGCGCCAAAAAATGGGGCAAGTCAGGCTGAGGCAAAATTTTCGCCTCAACCCAATTAGCGCCATTTTTTTTTACTCCCAACCCCCATTGAAATGACTCCTGTCTTAGCAAAGACAGGAGTCATGCCCCCTTGCCCAATGGCCATGCCCAGGGGACTTCTGTCCCCTGGGCATGGTCATTGGGCATAGTGGCATGTAGGGGGGCACAAATCAGGCCCCTCTATGCCACAAAAAAAAATAAAAAAAAATACTTACCTGAACTTACCTTAAGTTCCCTGGGATGGGTCCCTCCATCCTTGGGTGTCCTCCTGGGGTGGGCAAGGGTGGCAGGGGGTGTCCCTGGGGGCGTGGGAGGGCACCTCTGGGCTCCTCCCAAGCCCACAGGTCCCTTAACGCCTGCCCTGACCAGGCGTTAAAAAATGATGCTAAAACGGCTGGACGTAATTTTTTTGACCCGCCCACTCCCGGGAGTGTAAATACGGCGCACATGCCTCGGAGTCATTTTTTAGACTGGAACGCCTACCTTGCATATCATTAACGCAAGGTAGGTGTCCACGCTAAAAAATGATCTTTGGCGCTAGACGGGTCTAACGCCAAAGTATAAATATGGAGTTAGTTTGCGTCGGATTTGTGTAAAAAAAAAAACGACGCAATTCCGTTGCAAACAGAGTATAAATATGCCCCTTAGTATTCTATTAGCACATGGTGTGTCCATACCTTAAATATTGTTCTATTTGCTGCTGCATGGGTGGAATAAAAAAACAACATTTTCTCAGCAACTGCAAGCCTCAGTCTGCCATCCCCTCAATCGCATGCTCCTATTCTAAGGGCTCGTTGATGGATAAGTTAGGCTCTGCAGGTGAAATGGTGCACCCAGTTGCACCTCACACTTCATCTGTGTCTGTATCCTCAATGAAAGCTAAATCACACAAACAAGCGACTCAAACAAGATCTGCCTTCACCGGAAATGTTATCTCCTACAATATCATTGGAGATCTTACTGGAAGAAATTTGATCCCTAGACCCTTTTATTGAGGAAAGCAACCAACACATCCAACATCTTGAAAATAAATAGTCCCTAATAGAATTACAAGTTTCCTTGGTGGAGCAGCAGAATATTGAATTCACATAATAAAACCAACAAAATTGCAATGTTGGAGAAGGAGGTTTTTCAGTTAAGGAAAAACTCAGAAGACTTGGAAAACAGGAACAGACACAATCCTCTCCATATTGATGGTTTTCCTGATGGCATGGAAGGAAGTAACCCAGACTTATTTTTTTATACTTTCTCCCACAACTATTGGATATCCTGCTACCGCTACTCTAAATATGCAAAGAGCACACAGACCGGGGCCTCATCGCTCCTTCTGAATTATCTAAAAAGCTGAAAGAAGTCACCCTCCTTTTTTTGGAGTTCACAAATCTTTTGAAAAGTTCTTACTGCTGCCATACTAAAAAAATAAATCACAATGTTGGACAGAAAGATCTTTATTTCACAAGATGTATCCAATGCTACAGCCAAAAGTAGGAAAGAATTTCTTAATCTTCATCATGCATTACATAATTTGAGCATTTGATATGGCCTTTTTCGTCCATGTCTCCCTAAGGTCACTCACCAGACTGAAACCACCTCATATGATAACCGACTGAACTTAGAAAATTTATAAACTCTGACATGGTGGATACAATGGATACCACTAGTCCTTCTATGCCCTAATAGTTTTTGAAGTGCTTTGTTCTGTTTTCAAATTGTCAATTTAAATCAAATGTTTGCCCTGAAGTTATCATTATTATGTTAATATGTTAATATATTCTTTCCTTTTTCCTTACAGATTCACAATATTTGTTTACCTTGTTCATCTCTTCCTCTGTGTTGCTGTGCTGCGTGATCCCCTTGTCAGAAGTGCCATTATTATTTTTGTTGTCACCACCTCATTGTTCCCCTTGTCATGTATTCAGGTCTCTGTTGTTTTAGTCTTCAGTCTTCAGTTTTTGACATGTACTGTTTCTTTTTAATATCCTTTATTATGATTCTTTCCCTGCTACCTCCTTTCTCCCTTCTCCCATTTGCACTTCTGTATACTTCTTTTCTATTTTTCTATTTTTCTACTGTTCCCGCTCCTTACTGCAAAATTGTCAATTGTTGAATAGTCCTCATGCATTATTTAATTTATTTTTGTTGTAAAATTCAGAGTAATCACATGAAATATGAAAGGATTTAATAATCCTGTCAAATGACAGAGAGTATTGTCTCACTTAGCTAAATGTTTTCCTGATTTAGTTTTGCTTCAGAAAACTTGCCTCACTGAAGCTGTAGCCCTAAAACTTAAAAATGGATGGATGTAATTTGTGTTTGTGTCTCTCACCTCCAATAAAAAGAATGTTTTTATCGTTTTGTGTAGGAAAACTATTGATCTTGTTGTGCTCTTACAAGAAAACGATGATATGGAGAGAAGGATTGCTATTAAGCTTTCAGTCAATACAATTCCTTCAACTGTATTCAGTATTCATGCTCCAACACAACCTGATTACACATTGTGGCCTACAATAGCCCAAAAATGCATGCAATACCATGACACATATAACCTGGGAGTGGACTGTAATCAAGCAATAGGTCAGTTTCCAGGCAGACAATCCTCAGTTCAATTCCTTCCTCATATAATGCACAAACAATTTCAATGGTGCTTTGATGGACTCTTGGAGACTATCAATCAATCAATAGTTTATTCGGTCCAGGTTTGGGCCATTTGAGAAATAAAAAAATAATCATACATACAGAAGGATAAAAACCATAGACCATCAGGTAAAAAGAGACATTAGCAATTAGTACACTGCTTATATAAAAAAAAGGGTTCATAAAACTACATAAAAAGTTTCATAAATAATTAAGACAAGACTCTTAAAATAGTGTCTGGATCTTGCCCTATACAAGAAGCTAAATGCTAAAATAATACGAATCAATTGTTAAAAACATATAAGCTATTCTAAGACGGATTTGTACATAAGATAAGACATAGAAACTACATACAATAGGTCCTGTTTACAAAAGTTAGAAGTCAATCAGTGGAAAATGGAGCCCTAAGTTAGTCAGTTCTCTTAAATAAGTTGATCAGATAAATTGCATCTTGCCATTTATAAAATTATATGCGCCAAGGGGCTTATGAGTCACTTCAATTGGGGTAACCCACTAGACAACATGCTCGGAGATACAGTCTAATGTCCTTGATAGATCGCACTAATGATTTCGCCCAGACTATTATGACAGGATGCTAATTCGCTAACTTCTAGACCGTTCTTCAACCAGTGGATTTAAGATCTGTAATGATTCAACAGCGGATTTTCCATGCTGCTGCCAAATATTTAGAAACAGAGCTCACTACCAGCGTGGAAGTGTCATATTTACACATTCTATATACACTGTTTCGGTTTTGTGTTGACAGTGTTTTGCACAGAGGAATAATCCACTTCCCTCGAGGGCATTTGTACAAAGGACAGAAAAATAGGACATGCTCAGAAGTTTCCTTGCATAGATGGCAGTTTATGCATTTGTCAGATAAAGGACTATTGGTCGACCAGCAAGCCGTAAAGCTGTTGACTGCCAATGTTCCATATCTGAACTGAAGTAGTAAAGAGCGGGCACGGGCTGGTATAGGGAGATCCAGGAAGCTTTCAGGCAGAGGTTCGTGTTTGACCAGCAGAAACTGTAACCCAGTTGAGCCGAGAGATTCCTCATGAATTTTTTCCCAATATCGATCTTTGATCAGGCGTCTAGCGTTACCAGGAATCATCTCGGGATTCTCCCAATAATGGGATAGATTCAGTTTGACCCAAGCCGCTTTCATCTCCCTTAGCCACCTTACTTTTTCCCATCCGTAGCAAGGTGGCAATAGTTCTTTAACTGCTGACCTGAAGGGTTCGAGTTATTCCGTTTTCCATAGTCTGACCCAGTACAGAAGTGATCTTAAGCATGTTGTATCTTTAATGCTATTTAGACCCAGGTCCAGTCTTAGGGGGAGCATCGGTGAGCCCTTCCCTAGTCTGGATATGTGTCTAAGGAAATTATTTCCTTTGATTTGAAGAGTGTCCAGTTGTCTGTGAGATCCCCAAAGTTCTGCTTGGTCCTGGGGAGTGCAAAGCCACAGTCTCTCAAGTGGGTGCTTTGCCCACTGCTTGGTCCTGGGGAGTGCAAGGCCACAGTCTCTCAAGTGGGAGGGTTGCCTACTGCTTGGTCCTGGGGAGTGCAAGGCCACAGTCTCTCAAGTGGGTGGGTTGCCCACTGCTTGTTCCTGGGGAGTGCAGGGCCACAGTCTCTAAAGTGGGTAGGTTGCCCACTGCTTGGTCCTGGGGAGTGCAAAGCCACAGTCTCTCAAGTCGGTGACATGTTCCACTGGTTCTGGAGGGGGCTTTGTGTCCAGAGTGCTTTATCCTGCCAAGGACTGGGTTAGTGGATGCGTTTCTCCACTGGTTCAGGAGGGGGCTATGTGCCCAGAGTGCTTCATCCTGCCAAGGACTGGGTTAGTGGATGCATTTATCCACTGGTTCTGGAGAGGGCTCTGTGCCCAGTGATACTGCACCTGGGGTGTGGCAGTTGACATCCTCTCACCTGGGTGTCTGAGCCACGCGATGTACCTGGAACAAGTAGCATGATACTCCATGGAGGCAGAGCCACACTCCATCCTGCTGCGACTTAGGCTGCCAGTTGCAGGTTGTGCTAGTGATGGAGGTGGTGCCTCAAGTGGCATGTCCAGGGTCCAGGGCGTCACCTGCAGACTCAGACGTCTGCCCACTGGTGATGCTGCTGATGTCCGACAGAGGTGTATCGGCTGGGCATGTGGCGGTGCAGATGGTGGTGCAGGTGATGGTGGCTGTGGCAGAGTTGCTGCTGGTGCTGACAGTGGTGCAAGAGCCTTTTGTTTTGGAGGGAGACACCATACCGTCTCTGGCAGCCTCGGATGGCTGATCCTTGGGGAGGATGCTGCAGCCTGACGTTGTGGCAGCGGTGGTGCAGGTGGCTGTGCAGGTGGTGGTGCAGGTGGCGGTCGGAGCGGTGGTGGTGACTGTGGTGCAGGTCGCTTCCATCCCTGATGATATGGTGGTCACCAGCCCATCACCAGGCGGCATTGTGCCCTGAGTTGACTTCCCCTTTGGTTTGTGACCCTTCCCCACCTTGGCCGTTGCTGCAGGGACCTTGGCACTGTCCTCTCTGTGTTTGGACGAGGCCTTGCTGGGTGAGTGATGTGACTTTCCCCTGCTGGAAGCCGGGCCCTTTTTCACCTTTGCAGGTGGCGGAATAGGGTGGTCCTTCATATCTGTAGATGGCACACTGGCAGCTCTGACAGGTGCCCCCTTCGAGCCTCCCGGACTTGCAGGGACCACAGCGAATGCAGATTTGGTGGCTGAGGTGCTGGGCTGGGATCTAGACATCCTAGCCCTAGGGAAAGGACGGGAGGGTGAGGTGTAGGGAAGAGGTTAATGTTAGCTAGGAAAAGTTTTTTAGACACACTGGGACGGGAAGATGGAGAGGGTGTGGGAGTGGAGGAAGAGGAATTGGTAGTGGTTGTAGGAGGTGTATGTCTGCTGAGTTTGGGTGAAGGTGCTTCGGCTGAAGGCTGTTGTGAGGTGGATGTCTGTTGAGTGGGTGTGTGCCTGTATTTGTGTACTTTGGGAGGAGGGCTCACAGACACACTGGGAGAGGACATAGGGGATGTGTGAATGGTAGTGGGGTGGTGATTGCAGGTAGCAATGTGTTGTGATGGGCTTGCTGGTGATGGAGGCAGTGGCTGATGATGTAGTGCATGCAGGTGTGAGTGGAGACAAGACTGGGAGGGAGGTGGAGGACGTGGAGGAGGGGGACACAGAGGAGGAAGTGAATTTTGGTATGTGTGCATGGGTATGGTGCTTGTGTGAGTGCATCTGAAATGTGTGGTGCTTATGTTTTCCTGAGCCACTTTTGTGTGTTGATGTGTATGCATGCTGGTCTGATTGTGTGGTTGGGATAGGCTGAGGTAGAGGGGATTGGGTCTGGGTAGTGGAAGCTGGAGTGGGGAGGCTGGACACAGGGACAATAGCTGCCATCAGTGCTGAGGCCAGAGCCTGAAATGCTCACTGTTGGGCCGCCACGCCAGAATGAATGCCGTCCAGGTATGCATTTGTTTGCTGCAAATGCCTCTCGACACCCTGGATGGCATTCAGAATGGTTGACTGCCCAACAGTGAGGGATGTCAGGAGGTCAATAGCCTCCTCACTTAGGGCAGCAGGGCTGACTGGGGCAGGGCCTGAGGTGCCTGGGGCGAAAGAGATGCCCACCCTCCTGGGTGAGCGGGCATGGGAAACACGCTGAGGGGCTGTTGGGAGGGTGGTGCTGGTAGGGGGGGTGGTTGCTGTACCTGTTATTAGGGTGGGCACAGAGGTGTCCGCCACCCCCAGGGAGCTTCCATCAGAGGAGGAGTCACTGTCGCTGGTATCCCCTCCTGTCCCTGTCGTGGAGCGCCCCTCGCCCTTCGTCCCACTTGTGCCTTCACCCTCCGTGGACTCACCCTCCCGGGCCATGTGGGATGCAGCTCCCTCCGTCGCCGGTGCCTCTGCTCCTCTGCCAGATAATGCTAGTGCACACAAGGACAGGGCGATAAAACAAGAAGTGGGGGAAAGACAGAGGACACACATGGTCAATGCTAGCAACACCACTACAGTTGGCGGACACAACACACAGGGAGCAGTCCTACGCACTAGGCCATGCACTACAAGATAGTCACCAGCCCATGGGGTACATTACCTAATGCTATTAGCTGCACACCTGAAACCCACAGGACCCTGCCCAGTAATAGATGCCCACTATTGGGGTTGGAGTGCTTCAGAGACTGCCCAACAAGGGACCTACAATGCCATGTTCGCTCTGGCCTAGGGGTACCCACAGCCCACATCCCCCACCCAGATACTTCCTAAACCGCGCAGAGTCAGCTTTATGACACTGTACTCACCCCCTTGTGGCTGCTAGCACCCATCCAACTCCGTAGAGGCCACCACCAGTATGCGGATCATAAGGGGGGTTATGGTGCAACGGGCACCCCTTCCACGTTGGGAGGCCTGCCCCAGCTGGGCCTCCGCCGTCTTCTTGCTCCAACGGCGCAGGTCCTCCCATCTCTTGCTGGGGTGGGTGCTCTGTCTATGATAGACCCCCAGGGTCCTCACTTGCTTGGCGATGGCACGCCAAATACCCTTCTTCGGGAGGGCGCTGACCTAGAGGAAAGGTACAGGAGGAAAGGAAATCACTCACCAGGCCGGACCATCAGACTCATTGCCCACCAGTACCCAACCATGCCCTGACACACATACACTGACCATCCTCACAAGCAGCCCTCAGCACCCCCAACATGTGGCTTACATCCACACCACTTCAAACAGGCATTGCCCACGCATCATGCTTACAGTGTACTCACCTGTTTGTCTAGAGGACCGTAGAGTAGCGTGTACTGGGGGAGGATCCCATCCACCAGTTTGTCCAACTCCTCCGCGGTGAAGGCAGGGGCCCTTTCCCCAGACACTCGAGCCATTTTCGCTTTCAGACTCAGGTCACGGCAGCATATGCAGTGTAGGTCTTCTCTTGTTGAAGGTCAGGTGTCAAGTGAGTGAACAGATAGAAAATGGAGCTTACGCCCATGGCGGTGCGTACTGTCACCGCTGGCGTAAATGGCCATTGGCTCCTGGAAACCATAGGGCCCAATGATAACCAATGCTGAGTTACGCATTCTTCAACCGCCTACCGCGATGCAGCACAACGCCGGCGCAGTTACCTCATTTCCCCTTGTCCCTCCTCAGAAGTCAGGCAGCCGCCATTTGAGGGGGGCACATGGCATGGCACCTAACTGTGTCACAGCACATTTTGGCACATATACGGACTAACTACGTCACACACGGATTTACTAACATTACTGCAGACACACTTGTGCAACCTATGTGGTATATGACCCTCTGCTCACTGTTCTCCTCCATAGGCTGCAACTGCTGGGGCAGATGATGAGATGGTGGCATCCTCTGGTGTACAGACCCCTGGTAGACCTGTTGGCAATGGAAGACAGACACGTCATAATTACCTACAGACTTGATTGTGCCACAAGCCCTGTGTGCCCATTGGAGCCAGACCTGATGTCATCTATCCGCCATCCCACAGGACTCCCCCCTCTAGTGCAGGTCCTGTCAGTGCTCCATTTCCAGGCAAGTGGCTCCTTTCAAACAACAGTGGCCATGGCATCAGGGATGTCTCAGCCAATGTTTTCTAACATGTTGACCAGAGTGTTGTCTGCCCTGCTGAAACACATGCACAGCTACGTCGTGTTCCCCCGGGTGGAGGATTTACCCACAGTGAAGGCTGACTTTTATGCCCTGGGACATATCCCCAACATCATTGGTGCCATTGATGGTACACATGTGGCATTTGTCCCCCCCTGCAGAAATGAACAAGTATACAGAAATAGAACAAGTACCCATTTGATGAATGTGCAAATGGTGTGTTTGGCGGACCAGTACATCTCCCATATGAATGCCAAGTATCCTGGGTCTCTGCATGACGCCTACATTTTGAGGAATAGCAGTATCCCATATGTGATGGGCCAACTCCAGAGGCACCGGGTGTGGCTAATAGGTGAGCCCAAGGTCACCACACAGTATGAGTAGGTGTCTGGGTATGGGGTTGTCCCTAAGGGTTAGTGTGTGTCTAACAGGTATCCATCGACATTTGCAGGTGACTCTGGTAACCCCAACCTCTCATGGCTACTGACCCCAGTAAGGAATGCCAGGACAAGGGCAGAGGACTGCTACAATGAAGCACATGGGCGAACTAGGCGTACTATTGAGAGGACGTTCGGCATCCTGAAGGCCAGATTCCGGTGCCTCCATCTAACAGGTGGCTCCCTATACTACTCACCGAAGAAAGTGTGCCAGATAATCGTGGCATGCTGCATGTTGCACAACCTGGCATTGAGACGCCAGGTGCCTTTTCTGCAGAAGAATGACCCTGTGATGGTCTTGTGGCAGCGGTGGAGCCTGTAGACAGTGAGGAAGAGGAGGCAGAAGAAGAAGATATTGACAACCGAACAAACATCATCATGCAGTACTTCCAGCGACACACAGGTAAGAGACTGTAACTCCTCCTCACATTTCAGAATACTGTAGGACATTGTACAAGTCAGCCTCTTAACCTCTGTCTATGGACACTGACTCTTTACTTTGGATTTCCATTTTTCAGATCTGGGTACCCCATTCTGCCTTCTGCTATATGTACTGCTGCTCAACAACTGTCATACATTGGTATGAGTAAATTAACATTTACATTGCTATTTGTTACTAATGTTGCATTATACATTAGTGAAAGATCGGACTGACTCCAGATTGGTTTGTGCTTTAAAGGTCTGTATTTAGGGGCTAATGAATATAGGGGTATATGCAAGGGGCTGGGGTGATGGTGGAGGAAGGTCCATAGTAGAGTCCAGTCTCTTGGTATCATAGGTGCATTGTCCAATGGGGCATAGGAAGGGGAGTAATGGCAGTTCAATTTGGACAGGCTGACATAGTGGGACAGAAGGGTGACAATCAGGAGAGTCTTATTTCCTGGTGGGGGTCTTGGCAATGTTCTCTGTCTTCTGCCTGGATCGCAGGGACCATTTGCGGGGTGGTTCTACTTCTGCAGGGGGTG
Organism: Pleurodeles waltl; assembly: GCF_031143425.1. NCBI lineage: Eukaryota > Metazoa > Chordata > Amphibia > Caudata > Salamandridae > Pleurodeles > Pleurodeles waltl. Next base: position 858,763,592 of record NC_090448.1, on the reverse strand, counting down.
GGGTGCTGGTGGCCTGTTGGTCCTGTGGCGGGGCCTCCTGTCCACTAGCGCAGGTTGAGGTGGAAGTCTGTTCCTCGGTTTGACTAGTGTCAGGCGCCTTTTGTTGTGCCACTGCCTCCCTCATGGTCTTGCCTATGTCAGCCAGCACCCCTGCTATGGTGACCAGGATGGTGTATATGTTGGTGGGGTCCTCCCTGATCACCATGTAGTGTCCCTCCGGCAGCCGCTGGGTCTCCTGAAACTTGGCCAGTACCGTGCCCATGGTCTCCTGGGAATGGTGGTATGCTCCCATGATGTTGGTCAGTGCCTCGTGGAAGGTCGGTTCCCTGAGCCTGTCCTCCCCCTGTCGCACAGCAGTCCTCCCAGCTTCCCTGTTGTCCTGTGCCTCTGTCTCCTGAACCCTGTGGCCACTGCCACTGACCCCAGGTCCCTGAGCGTCCTGTGTTGGTGGGTTTGCCTGGGGTCCCTGTAGTGGTGGACACACTGCTGATTGATGTGTCCTGGGACAGTGGCATGGGCCTGCTGGGTGGGTGATGTGGTGGTGTTTCCTGAGGGGGGAGGTTCTGTGGTGGTTTGGGACTGTGGCAGGGTAACCGACTGTCCAGAGGTCCCAGATTGGCCAGGCTGATCATCGTGATCCAGATGTGCAGAGCTGCTGTTATCACTGTGGGGGAACTGAATATGGCTGGCACCTCCTGTCCGGTGACGTTGGGTAGGGGTCCTGTTGGGATGTAAATGCATTGTTATTATATCTGTGTGTGCCAGCTTGTGCAATGGGTGTGTTTCCCTGTATTAATGTGCTTGCACTATCGCCTTGGGCCTTGTGTGAGTGGTGATTTTGTGGGTTGGGTGAGTCTCTCTATTGGGCATGCTGTGGTGATGGGTGTCCATGCAGGTCTGTGATGGGTGTCCATGCTTTGTTGTTGCATGCAGGGCTTGGTTGTGGGAGTGGTGGGTTGTGATGGTTGGGTGTGTGGGAGGTGGTGGAGTGGATGGGAGTGAGGGTGAGGGTGGGGGTATGTGATGGCATGCAGGTTAGGGGGGGTGAAAGTAGTAAAGATTTGCCTTACCAGAGTCCAGTCCTCCTGTTAATCCTGCGAGGCCCTCAGGATGCATGATCGCCAAGACTTGCTCCTCCCATGTTGTTAGTTGTGGGGGAGGAGGTGGGGGTCCACCGCCAGTCCTCTGTATGGCTACCTGGTGTCTTGATACCATGGAACTTACCTTCCCCCATAGGTCATTTCACCTCTTCCTGATGTCATCCTTTGTTCTTGGATGCTGTCCCACTGCGTTGACCCTGTCCACTATTCTCCGCCATAGCTCCATCTTCCCTGCAATGGAAGTCTGCTGCACCTGTGATCCTAAAAGCTATGGCTCTACCAGGATGATTTCCTCCACCCTGAGCTCCTCCTCAGAAAACCTGGGGTGCGTTTGAGGTGCCATGATGTGGTGTGAGTGATGTGTGAGGTGATGTGTGATGTGATGTGTGGGGTGATGGGTTGGGGTGTATGCTTTGAGGTGCGTGGATGGTGTTTGTGTGATGGTATTCTGTGCCTCTGAAGTATGGTGTGGTCTTTGCTTTTCTCTCTCTCTGCTTCTTCAGAATAATTTGCTGTAAGGGGTTGTGGGTAAAGTGGGTGTGTGTTTTATAGAGGTGTGAGTGTGTGGGTGTGGTGTGTGTATGTGTGTATTTTGATTTGTCCAATGTGGTTGTGTTTTGTATGTTTGTGTGTATTTGGTGCCCGGCGGTGTGTGCTGCCAAAGGTTTACCGTGGTTGAAAGACCACTGCGTTGATTCGTGGGTCGTGATACTGTGGGCGTATTCCTGTTGGCGTGACGGTGTGGGTTTTGCCATCGCCAGATTATCACTGACCTTTGGTGTGGCGGACTTTTGTGGATGTCTGTACAGTGGCGGATTTCTCTGTGTGGGTCATAATACCTGTAGCGGGCTATCCGCCGCGGTCAGGGTATGTTGGCGGCCGTCGGAACGGCGATAAGTGGGACTTACCGCCAGGGTTGTAATGAGGGTCTTAGGCCCGTATTTATACTTTTTTAGCGCCGCTTTTGTGCCACTTTTTGACGCAAAAACGGCGCAAATACAATTGTATTTTGTAAGTTTGTGCCGATTGTGCATCAAAAAAACGATGCAAATGCGGCGCTAAAAAAGTATAAATATGGGCCTTAATGTTTTTTAGTGCCTAGAAACAAAAAGAGCCCATCTGGTCATCTGCTCGCACCTCGACCGGGGCAAAGCCAAAGTTGAAGGCCGAAAGCGATGGAGCCCTGCTCAGCTATAGCAGCGGGAGGTCTCGGTCAAAAGTTCACCTTCAGACTTACTCATTTTCTTGAAGATTTTCTTCAGCGGGACTAAGTCTCCAGTCCGATCCGACCTCCCTGGAGCCCTTCCTCATATATGCGTCACGGGAGCCCTCAGTGAAGATTTCTATGTTCGAAATTAAGATGAAAATCATTCAATCGGGTCGAACCTGAATCTTGATCTGACGACCCTGGAACCCTCTTCGGAGACACAGCCCGGGAGGTCACAGTCAACTTTCTACGTTCAGACGAAGTCACTTTTTTCTGAGATTTTCTTCAGCGGGACGAACCTGCCAGTCACGGTTGAGGAAAGCCAGTTATAGTTGCCGGAGCTGGTCAATCCCTTTATAGAGCTTTTGCTAAAAACTTTTCCAAACTTCTGGATCTTCTTCTAGAAGGTCTTTTAAGGTTCATTTGGAGTCCATAGCTCACCCCAAGGTTCCAGAAGCTCTGAGTTGCTTCTTGATGCTGCAGACTACAATTCTCAGAATACACCTGGCTCGAACTTCAAATTGGCCACTGGACAGTGGTCAGCTGGTCAGTTTCTTCGGGAGTTGATGCAGGGGACTCTGGTTAGCAATTGTTCATCTGTAGCAAACAGGGAGTCCCTCCTTGAACCAGCTGAAGCCAGGCAAAGTCCTTCTTGTGGAAAAGCCCAATTATGCGGCTGGTGCAGTCCTTCAGAGTGCAGTGTCCAGGTGCAGGTCAGGGTTCCAACAGGGCAGTCCTTCTTCTCCTGATGTTCTTTCTTGTAGGGATCTGGTAGGGAACTGAGGTGTGGTGCAGCTTTGCCATATTTATCCTTGCTCCTAGGTGAAAATCAGGGGGGTCCTGGTTCTCCAATTAGATGCAGGGTCCATCCCCCTGTAATTACCACTTTCTGGGATGTGTGGCACAAACCATTCCTAGGGAGCAACATTCTTCAAAAAGTGATCTTGGCTGAAACTGATTTTTGGAGGTTACATCTGGCTGAGGTGTGGGTAAAGATCTTAAACATACTCTTCTCCTGCCCTCTCCTAATCTAATCCAGAGGGCAACTAATTGTCTGGGGTTGCAGGATGTGAGTGAGGTGCTGGGTTGCTCCAAATGTCCTTCCCTGCCTTTGAAGACTAGTTGGGCAGCCCTCCCCCTTCTTGCTTCCTCATCTGCTGAGGTGGTTCTCTTCCCCTGGGCACATTCTTTATATTTAGCCCTGGCCACTTCACATCTCATCAAGGCAGCCTGGCCAGGCTGTCAGAGGCTGGCCAATCAGACAAGAGCACTACAGAGCGGAAGTAGGCAACTTTTCAGGTAGAGTTTACAACTCTTTACCTGAACTAGCTATATTAAATCCAACAACTGTAAGTTAATACCAAACTTGAGGTATCTGACACTTAAGGGGACTTTGTTAATTAAAATAACGTCTCCCCAATTTAGCCTATGGAGGCCATTCACTACACTGAGGGAAATAACATTTGTCTTTTTTTACCTTACCAGGGCTTATAAAACTATTTTATAAGGTCCATGCTTATAGTTACATGGCACCCAATCCTAGGGACACATAGGGCACACCTTAGGGGTGACATATATGTACAAATAATATAGTTTAAGACTTTGGAAGTACTTTTAATTCCAAAGTCAAATTTGCATATAACTTTAGTTTAAAAGCAGCCAACAAGGCAGGCCTGCCTTCAAAATGATCCTGGGTACCTCAGCAGTGCACCAGTGGGTAAACTACCTATGCTGGGATCCCTAAACCTACATGCCCTACCATATACTAGGAACTTATAGGTAGGTTAACATAGCCAATTATAATTAGCCTAATATGCATGCTACTTTTACACACAGCACGGACCCTGGGCCTGGTTAGCAGTGCCCATGGCAATGTCAGAGTCAGGAAAACACCAGCAAAAAGTTAAAAATGTGGCAAAGATTTAGGGGGCCTCTCAAATCATCCCTGTTTTCTCACATACTCTCAGATCACACAATGGTTACTATTGATTTGGACTTGGTTCCGCCCCAAACTAACAGTCATACATGGAGATTAAACAATTCACAGTTGGAGAATGCACAATTTTCCACCTCCTTTAGCTCATTTACTTCTGAGTTGTTCCTGATTAATGTCTCCTCAACCACTTCCCCTCCTTTATTATGTGACTCATTTAAAGCAGTTGCACTTGGTTTTATCCTAGATTATGCATTGAAGAAAATGAAAATTTGAAACCAGGAACATGCATCATTTATATCCTCAATTAAAACTTTAGAACAAAAATATTTCTCTTCTATACTAAACACTTATCTTCAAAATTTACTTAAAGCCAAACTGGAGTTTAATACTTTATCCACCAACGATGCCTTCTCCAGCTTCTTAAAAATCTTAAAAGGTCTCACTGAATAAGCCCAATGATATCTAGAATGAAATTGTTAATTTCCATAAAATATTGAATTCTCCCAAGTTCCAGTGCAATACTCTTGCATGGAAGACTATTCCCATCAAAATCCCCTACTTTATTCCTTCTCATTTAGACTTTGTGGTTCTTTGGAGGAGAATCCTACTATTGGTGAGATTTCCCTAAGCATTAAACTCATTTAATAAAGGGAAAATTCCAAGACCAAATGGCTTTACAGAAGATTTTTTCTACATTTCTCAAACATTAATCTTTCTTACATGTTATGTGTGGTTCATTCTCTCCATTTTTTTCCAGCTCTACCTCTGGTACTTTTCAATAAGCCACAATCTGTTTATTCATAAATATGGCAAAGACCCTACTCTATGTATAAATTATAGACCTATCTCATTAGTAAATGTTGATCACAAGATTTTTGCAAAACCTTTTGCAATCTGTTTAGAATCTTTACTCCCACATCTTATTGAGAAAGAAAAGCCTGGATTCATTAAGGGAAGATTAGCATCAGATAACACTCAAATATTGTTTAATGTCATCAGTAAAACTCCTCTTCTCAAAATCCACTTGCAGCTATAATAATACTGTAGATGCAGAAAAAAAAACATTTGATAGGATTATCTGAGATTGTATTTTAAAATATTTAGCTTGGCATGGTGTTGGTCCAAAAATGATAGTTTTAATAACACTTCTATATCACCCCCTCATGCATCTGCCCTTGTCAATGGTAGAGTTTCTCCATATTTTCCTCTTCAATGTGGTATTTAACAAGGTTTCCCTCTGTCATCATTATTTGTTCTTGCTCTTCAGCCTTTCCTTTCTTGTATTAATCACAATTAGTCTATATGTGGTTTTCGTTATAGAGATAGTCTTCTAAGACTAGCAGCTTATGCAGATGATGTTCTCCTCTTTATTTCCTCCCCAAAAACGTCCTTGCCTGCACTGCTTCATAACTATCCCTCTTTTGCGTAGTTTCAGGTTATGAAATCAATAAAGATAAAACTGAAATCCTTCCACCTAATAAATATACTGCCAGACAATCATTCAAAGATACTGTTTTTCAGTGGACAACATCTTCTAAGGTTAAATACCTAGGAATTTTGTTCACAAAATCAATGCAACAATCCATTGCAATTAATCTTAAAGAGCTCTTCACTAAAATTGAAAGTACATTTTCTTCTTGGAATGCTTTAGTTCTCCCTTGATGGGGTCATTTAGACTCCATTAGAATGGTGGCATCCCATCTTTTGCTACATCTCATTTCTATGATGCTGGTTTATATTATCAAGACTATCTTTATAAAACTAAATTCCATACTTCCTAAATTTTTGTGGAATAATAGGAAAAACAGGAGTCTCTCTATCCCTTCTACAAAAATCAAAACTTGAGGGAGGGGTAAACTTCCCAGACTTTTGTAGATATCATAAGGCATTTGGCTTGCAACAAGCTTCTTTTTGGTTTACCGGTTCAACACTTACCCTTCTCTCCCTTATCGTTAGATGTGGAGAGAGCTCAACTTCATCCCTTTTTTCCAAAAGAAGTACTATCTTTCTCCTGCAAAACATAAATTATTACTTCACCTCATTTTCGACACACTACTTCCTTGATCAGATCTGTGTTCACGTCTACTGCATTGACAATTTCTATATTCCTAAATATGTCTGTATGGTATAATAAAATTAATAACAGACCAGGTACCTGGCATTCTTAGAAGAGAAAAGGTATTTTCTGAAATGTGCAGCTGTTTGAAAATGATGCCCCTATCTCTGTGACCCATACTTCTGACTTAACCTAACGTATTACTGTTTGTCCTAGGGCATCTATTATTTAGACCTCTACATTGCTTTCAGATACCCCTCAAACCAAGTCCAAAGCTAATCTTCTATGGGAAAGGATCTTGAAGTATACTGGCAAATTTCCTTTTGGAATAAGGTTCAATCACATATTTGTAACATTTTTAGAACCTGCTGCATTACTCAATTCATGTTTTTCCTTTACCATAGGCTATACTTCACCCGTGTGCAAAGCTCAAACTTTACTCCAAAAACCTCATCTAAATGTTGGTCTTGTGATTTACCTAAGAATGACATTATGCATATGCTGTTTAGATGTCTCAACACACTTTGCCCTTGGCACAAAGTTTGGTCTGAAAATAGAAGTTTTTATTAACATACAACAAGCTTTTAATGTTCGCCATCTTTTTTAGGCACTTTAGCCACTCAGATCTCCCCTTCCTTCCCTAAACTGTAAATTAATTGGTATTTTCCTAATGATTGCCTTTCAACAAATGGATTTTAATTAGAAATGCTCATCTGAATTATCATATTAGACTTGGTAGGATTGCATTTGTTTACCTCAAGCTAGATACTCTGTGTAGTGCTCAATGCTTGACTTCTCACAATGCTCCAATGGGATGATTACCTTTAATTTCTTTTCTCAATCATATTGAAAATTGTTTATCATCTATCAGTTGTACTTTGTCGGAAAATGTCCACAGCCCCCAAGAATGAATCATCTCTCCGTTGTTCCTTATTTTACAGATTATAATTGTTCATTGTTCATTCATTGTATTTGTTTAGTTCACGAGAACAATACTTTTTTCATGTATGAAGAATGGCTTTTCTTTGTACATATGTTCTTTCTTTCCCTCTCCCCCTTTAAAAAACAATAAAGGCATTAGTTATTTATGTAATACAATGCTCTTGTACGGTATGATGGATCTATGCTTTAACTTATATAGTTCACTTATCTTTCTGTATATTGATCTTTAAATAAAGTTGGTTTGGTTCAAAAACGTTATTTGGCAAATTTAAAAGCAGTCATAAAAGTACATGCAACAAATATACAACGTAAAAAGCAGATACAAATTTACAAGAAAGCCACATCTCACCCTTCAGTGACGTCTAACACAATACTTTTACTTTGGTGAACAGCCTTCCTTACAAATAAAGTACCATTAAAACACAAACCGTGATCTCTAAGTGCAGACGGGTATTCTATTGCATTTTTATATTGGTGACTGTAGTGGGCACCTTGTCACTGTTAATGCAGAAGAGAAGAGGTAACATGAGAAGGTTACGATCACTCATTACAGTTAGGATAATATTAGGGGTACTTACAAGATCATGGTGGAAAGCAGAAACCAAAACATGGTCTATTACAGTATTGGCATTTTTACTGATAAAAGAAGGGATCTGCCTCCAAACGGACCATGTTTAACCTCCAACATAAGAAGATCATTTTTAAAATTACTGAGTTCAGTGCATTCCCATAATCATTATGACAACAATGCGTAATACCATCCCTATCCAGGCTAGTGCAGGAAGGGGCATGGCTGTATGTTACAATCAAAGCCCATATCAATACAAAATTAGAATGGGTAGGGCATAAGAAGGCTTCCAAGCCTGAATCCAGGAAATGTACCATTTAACTGCAGGAGATGTCAAATATGTTGTATAGAAGTTAACCAACACCAAATCAGACCCCCTTTGTAACAAGCAACAGAAATTGGGTGTGGGGTCCTACAGATGAAAGATATTTATATCTGCAGCCCTCCTTTGCCCACCCTACTGGAGAATGTACAGCACTCATAAAATGTGAGGAAAAACCCTCCACATTGGTTGGATTCACACACCTGTAAGCAGATAACATCGAAACCATCAATAATTCAGAGCAAATCTGGACAGCCCAGTTTATTCTGTAGCCCACACATAATCCACGTAGCAAATCTATAAACACCTCTGTACTCCTGACTGGATGTACCCCTAAAGGGTCCCACTGATGGTGGAACATTAAGACTACAATTATCTTTCTTAGTAGTAACAGAGGTCCCAGTAGTGTCTACAATACAGCCCTCAGATCCAGGTATACATAGTAATTTAGGGTTAGGCAAAACTACAGCGAAATCCAACATTTTGTCCACACTTTTTGCCTCACAATGGAGAAGACTGTTCTGTGTTCACGACAGTCATTATCTTTCAGCGAACTCGGAACCCTAAACCTGTTAAACATGGCTATAGGGGAAGTATACGGAAAATCACGCCTAGTCGCCTTTTGATTAGTTGTCTTACCACTATATGACAGTTTGATACTTCGCAAATGTCGGTAAAAAAACCCAATGGAAGTAGAGCCATGTTCCTTTCAAAAGGAGTAATTGCCATCAACCTTGCTAAAGTTTCCCCTGCAAAACTAGGGCCCTCATTATGACTCTGGCGGTTCTTGGTCCGCCACCGGGCCGGAGGAAAAGATTGCCATAGTATGAAGCCAAACCGACACCCTCTCGACCGACGGTAGCCACAATACTATTGCAACTCGGCAAACCACCAGCATTTTTTAAAATGCTGGCGGTCATGCATCTGGAGACAGGAATCTCCATTCCTGTCGCCAGCAGACATCCCCCCACACAGCCACATACCTACATTCATGCACCTGCACTAGAACTCAGTTCTTGAGTGGTCCCAGTTCTATATTAAAATTACTCTGCAAAATATTGGGGTATTAATGGAGATGCTGGTCCCTTCACACTAGATCAAATAGAGAATCCAGAGCTGAACTGCTTGAGGTACATTTTGGGGTGCCCAGGATATTGGAGTTCAGGAGATTACTGGGGTTCATCTCCCACAAGTCAGTGGTTTGAGTTCTCTTGTCGGTTCTGTTTTAGTCTTTACTGGAGATTGTGAAGGGGATACCTGAGGCTGACTTACTTTGGTGACTATACTTGTATGACAATATTCATCCGTCATCAAGAGGTAGCTATCATATTTTCTCTTGGCTATTTCTTGAAGCTAGAATTTGTCATCTATATATATTTATTTGATTAAAATTGTTCACTTAGCAAGTTAGTGTTATAAGTAGTATTGTTTATTTTTACCAGTGCATACACAATCTTTGGTGGTGTGATTACCACTGTAGGGTTTATAAACAATTTCCTCATGTGAAGAACAGGACGTGGGTGTTTTTTTTAGATCTACTAGTGGTGATTAGAATCATCAGTTAAAATTTAGGTAATTTCCTTATAGTGGTGGGACTTTTGAAATTCTGGTCACTTTTATGCCGAGAGCCAACCTGTATATGGGGAGGGCTAGACTTTGAGAACCTGCTAAACCAGTCCTGGTTAGTTCTTCCTCTACCACTAGGGTTGGAGCCATCCTGACTAGAGGGACTAAAGGGAGGGAGGCCTAGGTATGTGCTTCATCTACCAAAGACAAGGTAGGAATCATTTGAAACTTAGATAGGGGGTGGGACCAGCCCCCAAGCCATCTTGTCAAGATAGGAGTCCCCTTCCGTACACCAAGATCCCTTAGTTCTCTGTCTGGGAGCAAAACACATCCCACACCAGGGAAACCATTAAAAGTTGGTGACAGCTGGACAGTGATAGAAAGGTCTTGTTTTTTTTACAGCAAAATTCTAAAAGTGTAATTTCCAAAATAGTAATATAAAATCCAACTTGACCATTAAGTTGGATTTTAAGTTACTAGTTCTTGAACTGTTTTTCTAGCTATTCCCAAACTGCATTTAGCACCTGAATGTAATGGTGTAAATCATTTTTAAACTCTGGAAGAGCCAGCTTTGCCACAACTAAAAGGTCTTTGAAGGTTTTTCACTGACATGACATGTAAAATGTTAAGAATACGTGCCCTACTTTCTATTGCCATGAACCCAGCCCTATGTTCTTTTTTGGGTCTACTTTAGAGATCATTTATATGTATTACATGCAAGGTTGAGCCCTGGCATAGGGTTTATTTTGATAGCTCTAAATAGCAGTTTAACTGAACAATCAGGCTGCAGCTGCAAGCCTGGAGACTTATTCTACAGTTCTACTTTGAGTGTCAGAATGAGTGCTGCAGCCCAGTAGTAGCACTTCATTTGCAGGCCCTGTGCACATGTAGTATCATATACTAGGGGTCTTAAAGCAAATTAAGGGGCATATTTATACTCTGTTCACGCCGAATGTGCATCAAAAATGTTTGCGCATATTCGTCGCAAACCGTGCACCATATTTAAACTTTGACGTCCGAGCCCACGAACGCCAAAATTCCACAGAGTGCGTAATTTTCTGGATGCGGGAAACCACCTTGGGTTAATGACATGCAAAGTAGGCGTTCACATCCAAAAAATGACTCAAACACCCGTGTGCCTTATTTATCCAACGCGCAAAAATCCCACACGGCCGGGAGACGGAATCGGAAAATGACGCACAGCCCGATTGGCGTAAAAAAAAAACTCCTGGGTCAGGGCAGGCATTAAAATGGGGCAATAACACCACTACTTAAGGAAAACACACAGAAGCAACAGCAGAGCTCCAAAAGGAAAACATGGAGGTGCTTTTCATCCAGCATGCACGCAGACGCAGAGCACAGGACCAACAACAGCAGCTTCTACTACACCAACAGGGACCCAAAGGCAACGCAGAAGGCAGGAGAGGTTATTCCACACCAGGACAACCCTTCTAGGACTCCGCCAACAAGACATCATCCAGAGGTACAGGCTCAACCAGCAAGCCATTCAGCAGCTGCTGCGCAACATTGAACCATAGTTGGCACCCAGCTTGCAGACATCCTGCACCATTCCACCAGAAACCAAGCTGCTAGCTGTACTCCACATGTTGGCAAGTGACTCCTTTCAAACTACTGGTGCCCTGGTTGCCGGGATCTCACAGCCCGCATTCTCTTTATTCCTACCTAAGGTACTGGATGACCTCATCTCCCTCACACCCCACCACATCAACTTCCCTACACACAGCTGAAGCAGCAGGAGACAAAACAGGGCTTCTACCAAATCAACGGCTTCCAACAAGTCCTTGGTGCCATTGACTGCACACATGTACGCATTGTGCCACCTGCTGCAACCGAACATCTATACTGCAACAGGAAGCAAACACACTCCATCAATGTGCAGGCCACTGTCGATCACCGGGGTTTAATCACCAACATCTTGGCAAAGTATCCTGGGAGTGGACCTGATTCTTTCATCTTCAGCCACTGCACCATCAATCAACACTTCCAGGATGGACGATATGGAAATGGCCTACTTGTTGGTAAGTACAGAACCCTACTTATATACACACAGCACAATAACCCTCTAGGACACACAACACATGCACCACTACATCGACACGTGGCCAGGAAGACAATGAGGTTGTGATACTGCTAGGCATGTGTGATATCCTGACCCATTTGGATATACACCTATGGACAAATGAAAGAACCAAATAACAACAGATGCCACTCCACAGACACAAGGGAACAATTAAAACAACACATTGACAATGACATGTCCTCAACTGCCATTACAACTTGGAAGATGAATCTTTCAATATCACATCAAGAACACTCAATCAAACACCCTTCCAACCAATACGTACTGTGTAAGGGGTGTGCAATGTGTTTTGCTGCAGGTCAAACACCATCACACACATAGCATGATGATGACTACAATGAAGGTCATGTGCAATCATTGAGGCTGTACCAATATCTCACATCACTCCTGCTCTCACATTGCCCACTACCAATAGGCAAGTGGACTGTGCGAAGAACACATATTGATGTCACAATATTGAAAGTGCGGATTGAGACAATTTCACACACACGCAACAGATGTACAGGCATACAGACCTTCTGACACTCCAAATGACAACCTCACAACCAAGTTAGCCAACTGAACTAGAACATGTTCAGTGGTATAGGTACACGTTACAACCTGAGTCGACTTCGCAAGGGCAGAGAAATAGCTCTGCAGGGAATTTGTCACACCTGTGAAATTTGTGCATAGTCAATTGTCAACACGTCAGTGCTGTCAACGTACGGAGATGTGTTGTACATTGCCACCTTGTCAAATCTAAGGGTCTCACTGATGTTTAAATAATTGTATTGCATATGTGAAATTGGATGGGATGTCCAGGGTATAGAGATGCAACTGTGTTATCACCACTGTGGAATTGACTCTGTGTATGGATGTATCATGTCACCCCCAGTTAAGACGCATGGACACCTCTTTCAAAGTACATAATGCAAGGGAGTACACGATGTACTGCAGCTCTACAAAAAAACTGCTGACATCCGGACAATCAGCCAAACACCCATTCAGATAAGGAAACAACCCAATGCTGGTGGTACATCCTAGAAGCCTAGGATTCCACACAATAACACAAACACAGATGAGTCACAGACAACACAAGAGAACAACTGCCATGCTAAGTGATAATCATGGTACAAGCTACATCAACATGTTCTAACTCATTTTCTCTTTCAGCTGATCAGGGGTATAGGATCCAGCCATGCATCATGACCCCATTTGGAAACCCAAGCACTGCAGCAGAGCACGCCTATAATGAGGCACATCAGAGGACACGCACCATAGTCGAGAGGACCTTTGGCATCCTGAAGTCAAGACTCAGGTGCCTCGACATCACCGGAGGCAGCGTCCTCTACTCACCTGAAATGGTGTGCAAAATCATTTTGACCTGTGCCATCCTGCACAACATATGTGTAAGAAGGAACATTCCCCTATATGAAACCGACCCACAAATGCCTGAAGAGGAGGATGCTGTCCATCAACATGAGGGTGACCATCCAAACACAGCTGTAGGATTGCGTCGGAGACAACATATTGTCCAAAATTTCTTTGAACTCTACTCATCCATCACCACTGTCTTACCATATGTCAATAAACACCTATACTATTCACCATATAATGGTCTGGATAATCATGTTTGCCTAACATTATCCCTAACTATCAGAATCAGAGTGTAGCCTCATGGAGCATTACAGAAATACAGATTAGGATACAGAAAAATCCACATCAAATTTGATGCATTTGAATGTACAGCCAAATTCACACACACTGTAAAGGACATATATCCTGTACATTTCACATTTGAAGGGCAGTAGCAGAGGACCACAGCTATTTCACACATATATGTTGACAACATGGCTCATTGCAGCATACGGCACACAACTAAGACACCATCAGTCAATAAGGTAACAAAATGCCTCATACATGAGGCGGTGGATGAGCTATTGCATTGGTGACAAGAAGGTATGACCAGACCCTTGACATCAGTAAGTGTTACATCAGCTATCTTTGCAAGGACTATGTGTGACAAGAATTCCATATAAGCAGCAAATGTGTAGCACAAGTGCCCCAGGTATGACTAGCATTGCTCACAAGACATCCCCTGCACACGCCAGCCCGGGTCTTAAGTCCTGCCACACCTATGTTCCCTGTCTCACCCCAACCTTCTTCAGAGGTCCCTGGAAAGGGAATATGTGTACCCAGATAATCCCTCCTCTACACACACCCAGACTCACATTCTGAATCCAGTGTGCTTCCCTCCTTAGTATGGTATGCCATAGTCATTGTTCTTCTGTATGCATGGACTTCTGGTTGAAAAATGCACTGCCTTGTAGTCTGTAGGACCTGTAATCACCTGTACATTGCTTCCCATGTGAAAGGTACTGTTGGCCCTTTGAACTTGATTCTCACCTACAGGTCTTGTGAGAGACTGAAGCTGCACACACCAGTGATCACCTCCTTGCAGACCAGCCATTTGAACATGCACTGCCCTTGCAGCTGCCAGGAACAGCATAGAAGCTGCCATTTTATGTATAGCATTGTTATGCATTGCCGTATAAATCACTTGTGGAACACAGGCCTTGGGTTATTGTGCTACGTTCCAACACACAGGACAAACACAGTTTTCATTTTCAACAGTGTTGTTCCACCTTTGACCAGTCTCAGTCTGCTCACTCTGTATTTGCCTTGTTAAATTTTTTGATCCTTATTGACCCTGCATCCTGTTAGCCTGACTGGTTCCTGTCTTTGCGTTACCATAAAGGTTACCTGTGGCTACATTTGTGTCATAGTTGCTTTCCCAGCCCTCACTTTCCTCCTGGGGTATTGTGTCAGGCGGGTCTACAATGAATACTCAAATCCATTGTGTAGCATAATCAGTTTACTTATCATACCATGGGGTGGAACTTGTCTCCAAATAGCCTAATCATGGCCCATCCCTTGTCTGGGTTTCATGTATGCATGAGTGACAAATAGTGACAGTGCACCATGGCTGTATGCATGGATTGGGCATGGTGCCTCCAGCACAACAAACAACGTCAGATAATGTGCATGAAATGCCCACACATGTTAGGACCCTGACAGTCCACACGCTGACTCACATTGCCCCCAACATATTGATGGGGCTTGAGTGGTGAATAGCTGTGAGATTAATCAGCACAGAAGCACTGATGTTCCCGGATGCAGTGGGAATTTTAGAGGCCAACCTGTGTAGAAATGTTGTGAGGAAACCTGCTGGTTTAAAATTCCTGATCCATTAACTTTATCAGCACACCAAGGTTGCCCTGTTGTCAGTCTCACAACACATCTGCAGTGCCATATCTTGACTATCACCATTTGTGTTCGCAATTCCTTTTTGGCTTTCCATCAATTCAGCTGTGAAGGATAATTTGTAGATGCAGGAAATGGCCCCACAGACACATGACTAGACCTGCACGTATCTGTCCCAACATGGCCCCCAATAATGATACAGGCTAAACATTAGCCCACACCCTTGAACTGGACACCTTTGTGCATTTTCCCACTGGAAATATGTGAACACGTGCTGCTTGGTCTGCTAGTCCTCCACTGCCACAGGAGAGACATGGCTCATTTATATGACTCCAACTGTGGCGTAACATTACATTTGTGTATTATATTTGGGACTCGGTGTCACAAACATGGTACCCACATAGCATTATCCCATGCCTGACTAATGGATAGTAAACAAACAAGTGCCTAGGAAGTAGAGTCCAACATTCCAAGACATGTGATGGCTTAGTTTTGGAACATTGCCATGATCAACCATCTGCTATCTATCCTGTGCATGCTTTGTCATTGGTGGTGCTTATGTTCCAAAAATCCTAGGAAGTGCACACAACATTTGTTGCTATGTGTATGACAAACACATTTCCTCTCCCACTTCCACACTGAATAGCATCTGATGGTTGGACACATTGACTCCACATGCATACAAGCAGATTTGCGAAAATGCGTCTTGTGATGCTCACACAGTGGGACAACTATAAATAGTAAGAGCCAATTCACACACATTGACACGTAGGCATTGAGTTACTGTATTGAGATGCGTAGCCTTGCAATCCTCTCTTGACGCAAAACATGCCCAAACTGGGTAATACCTAATTGTATTCCACATGTTTGGCCATCTATTGCATCAGTGAAGAGTGCAAATCCGGTACAACAACTAGAGGATCATGGTCCACAGTAGTAAGATCTGTCACATGTGCCCATGCACCGGAATGCACATTGTTGGTGCAATCAGCCTATCTCAGTATTGTCACACCTGTCATGTACTATTACAAATGAGAAATGACCCAAACCCAGTGAAAGACAGAAATTGTGACGCATACGTGTAAAATAAGACGCACATGCATCACAAAATGACGCATATGCGTCGAAAAATGACGCTCATTGCCATGAAACATCCATTGGCCCTGAGCGGTAATTCCGACACTGTACCCCCTGAAATTGGTTAAGTATGAAACATATTTCAAAATATGGGTGCGGGGTTATTTCTAAGCGTGTGCGTAAAAAAAAAATTACGCACAGACTGAGAGTTATAATATTTTGATGCATAAGATTAAAAACGCACCGCATTTGAGGCAGGAAGTGATGTTCTGTTTACAGAATTGGTACATTAGGTGTACATCCACTTTTACTTTGCAGTCTGTGATATTTCCTGACTGTGTGGCTGTCTCTCTGTGCATTTTGTGAATTTGTTTCCTGTGTGGTCTTTAAATTGTCTTTTTGTATTTCCTAAGTGTCTGTGGTATCCTGTGTAAGTGTTTTTTTGGTCATTTCTGGTGTCTAAATTTGTCTTTGTGCTGTTGGGAGTCTGTGGTGGGTAGTGTTAGTTTGGGGATACTTGGGCTGTGTTCTGTTAATTTTGTTTCATTTCCCTCTCCTACTTTCCCTCCATTCTCCACTGTACCCCTTTATTCCCTTTTTTTGTGCAAGCATGTTGGGTAGGCCTCTTCTTGGCAGGATGGGAAAGGAGGAACTGGGTGGATTTATTTGGCTGGTGTGCCACTTCCTACCCTTAATTATCGAAGCAGGTGGGCGTGTGATACAGGGGTATCACACAGAGGCAAGGAGGCTCCGGTGGGCAAAGGTCCTGTACCATCTCAAGCGAATCTACAACACACCGCGCAACAACCACCAGCTGAAACACCGTTGGGCTGACCTGGTTGCCCGGGAGCAAGACCTGCTGAACCACCTGGGGATTGTGATTGGTGGCTCTGTTGGTGAGTACAATTCATAGTAATGTGCACATTTAAATGCTCTGTAGTGACAGTAGCAAATTTGTTCATATGCTGCAGGCAATGTTTTTGGACTTGTGGAATGCAAGTTAAACATAGAGGTGCCTGTGAGATATACAATAATTCCTACACATCACCGTCATTTGTTGACGCAACAGCTGCACTAACTTACAAAACACAACAGGAGTCTGTAAATTAGTGCTGCCTTCATGTCAATAGATGATGCAAATGTGGCTCTAACATATGTTTGATGCATGGTCTGTGAGTGTACCAGGAAAGACATGTTTTAAGTCCAGATATTTTCAAGAAATATTGTGTCCCTCAATTTTTTCGGATACATGTCTGAACTGGATTCTGACACATACGTAACAAGTTATAGCTGACCTCAGGTAACATCTTCGACTGATATTTGAACTTTGTTGTGCCACAATTAAATTAGGGATGGAAGCCAAAAGTTATTCACACGGGTTCATATCTCTATGGTTGGTGCAACTTACCATAGATGTGGCACATAAAATGAAGCAAATGATACAAATGAAGGGCTAACAACTGTCCCTGGCCCTCTGTACATTGTGCCTGTGTGTTTTAAATTGGTCTTAGTCACAATGGCTGGGTGACTGGCATTGCAGTCCTCCAGGAAAGTCGCTTTGCATGTCTCTCATGGATACACATGATGAGAGGAATACACTCCATGAATGAGTCTGCTTACTAATGATGGAGCATGTTTGCCACCACATGATAGTTAGGGCCACTGCATGTGTGCAGATATGTGTGTATCACTCACTGGAGTGCCCAGGCCTGTACATGTTTGCAGTGGTATGTCGGATGCAGTATCATCATGTCTGAGAGGCTTGACTTTCTGATTTAATATCACACATAGTATTTGTATTTGGAAGTGTTGTACAGTGCACAGACATTGATCACCTTTCTCCCTTCCATGCTTTACAGGTGGACCTGCCCCCTACACTATAGGAGAGGTGGCTTGATTTGCAGACCCAGACATCTCCAGTAAGTGTTGATATTTATGTTCTGTGTTGTGTTTGCTGCTGTTGTGTGATTGACTCCTGCGTCTTGGACACATAGCAAGGTGTGATGCGCTGGTCAATGATCGGATATGTTCCTTGAGTGGAGTGTCATTTTTTTTCCCATCTTTGAGTTGGCCAATCATTAGTGTATTGTCATAATTTGGGATTGTAGGTCAGTCCTGTAGGCACGGCCATGTGAATAGGCATAACTTTTGTGGACAAAACTTAAAATCAGAAAATGTAGCAGAGGACCATATTTGTGATTTAGTCAGCAAGTCAGACCCTGATTCTCACAGAATGGGGCTGCCAAAGTCTTACCCACAGACTTCAGCTTCCCTATTCACTAATGAACATGTTGGACTGTATGTTAAACTTCCTAGCAGCATGTAGCTCCACATGTAGTGCTACGAGTATGTGGCACTTGAGTACTATGGCCTAGGTGTGCATGCAGCTCATGGCCAGAGGTGTTCTTGCATCTATCTGTTTGTTGTAAGTCATGGCTTACTGATAGTAAATGATGTGGACAGAGGTCTGCATTTCCAAAGATAAGTGTTGATGGGATTGTCCAAGTGTTGGCTGTCTCCTATTTGGAGTTCCTCCTTACTTGTGGTGTGTGTGCTGGGCCAAACCCATGCCCAGCTTTCCAAAGCTTCCTGGGTGTCCTTGTTGTTAGAAATTATTAGTTGATTGTCCACCCCCCCTCAGACACAGGCGTAGGGTTGTGAATATTGTACCTAGGACTGATGATACAAGTTTGGTACACAGACATTTAAATCAGTGAATCACTCGTCTGAACCTAGTATACACACTCATGTTTCACACATGAGTACTATACTAGCAAGTCCATTTACAACTTGCAGATCATGTGGTCCTAGATTTCCATCCCGTACAATGACATTTGTAGCCCTTGCAGTGGTAGAGGATGTGCAGCATGATTGTTAGCTGACAACTGGCAGAACATAGATGCCAAAATCATAGCTGTTGTTACCCATCTTGTAAGGGTTTGGATGTGCTATGTGTGATAGGACCTTTGTAGGCTGGCTTGCCATATACTTCCTCAGGGACAATCAATGATCTGTATGATGATATGAGCTGATACAAGTACAATAGATGTATTGTCTGATTTACTTCTTGTGCCATTTCACACAATACAGTACCTAATGTTAGATTTTCTATTTGTCTTCACAGCTGCAAATATGACACCCATCCATGTCAGGGAGTTCCAACAGCGGGCTATGGGGTATCAACACATACTTCAAGTCGAGTCTGGGTACCGAAAAATGGCCCGCAGATATTGGCATGAAAGGGTCTCCAGAGCCTGGAGGGCATTTCCACAAGGCGGACCTTCTTTGCTCACCACAACCACCACCAGCACCAATTCCACTACCACCCAGGTGGCACCACCAGCAGATGGGACCGTTGCAGGAACATCCTCAGCAAGTGCTCCAGGCCCAAGCACAGCACCACCTGCAGGGCAGCCCATAGCCATGGACACTACACGGCCCAATACTTCCTTGGCTGGCACCCAGACCACCCCAGCTGCAGCCTTTGACCCTGCTGCTTTTGGATATATGCAGCGAAAATTGGACCGTGTCCTGCAGAAGATGAGTCGACTGCGGCAGAAGGTGCAACATTCAACCGGGGGGTGCGTTCAATAAAGAGGACCCTTCGGAGGGCCAACATGTAGCTGCATAGACGGACATGATTCCTTCCCCTTCCTCCCCTTTCCTGGTTCTTATACTTTGGGGGTTTAGGGGGCTTAGTGTTAGGTTAGTATAGGATGTTAGTTTAGTTAGTGGGTGGGGGGTCCTGAATATTTTTACTGTTTATTTTTAAGTGTGTGTCGGGCAATGTTGTGTGTTTAAAAAAAAATAAAAATAAAATTAAAACAAAAAAATATATATTTGTTTACTATAGGATAGTATGTGTTTAGGTTAGTATCTGTTGTCCTCCATGTGTCCCGTCTCATAAGGGGGTTGGGGGGTTGATGTTTAGAACGTTTCGTTAAATGTGATAAGTAAGTTTAGCTTAGGTTAGTTAGGGACAGTTGTGGGTAATGAGTACTTAGAGTAGATTAGGGTAGGTAAGGCTTTTCCCTGAGTTTTCACTTCTGTTTTTACTGTTTAATAAATATGTAGGTAACCCTTTACAGTATGTGTGACATGCTTGCAGATCAGGGCCTTAGCATGAGTGTATAGTGTTTACATTTTGTGTCCTATGATGCTAACAAATCACAACTGAGCTGTAACATTGGCAGATACCCCAAAGCTACCTTGCAAAGATTAGGCCGTTCATTGCGATCACCAATCACAGTTACTATGGATCCCAAAGTTTTTTTCATAATGTATGTTTTCAATGTAACATACAGTGCTTCCAGATTTATGATTGGGGATACTGTGTTATGTCTGACTGCAGTCTCATGTCCAAGGAAACCCTTATAAGGTGAGTGGTAGTAAGCTTTCTTGTAGCATAGTGTACATAACTCACATAGATCATTTGTTACACTGTTCAGCATGATTACTTATTTGGATGTAAACTCATACACCTCCATTCATGCAGTTTGGTGACTGTTCGCCTATATTTGTGGGCAATGTTACATGTGTTAGTTTTGCATTGAAGCAACATTTTATGGTTTAGTTATCCCTTGAGGAAGCATTATTCTGTCCAAAACAGCATTATGGTGTATAGTTTCTATTACCCTCAGGAAGGGCAGAGTATGGTAGAATCTAGGCCACTGTGCATAGTTATCAGCCTACATTATTTCAGGACCGTTGTATTGACAAACTATGTTATTTGACAGGAGGCAAAATTCAGTGGTCTACTGCACGGTTGATGTGTCACATTACACAGAGACAAAGTGGATGTGTAAGTGCTATTTATTGAAAAGTGCTGTAGTGCTATATGTACATTGTACATGATTGTGAGTCCATTATAGTGACATCATCCATTGTGATCCTACACAAGTGCAAAAGGACATTTCATTGGACGTGCTGGGGTGAAGTGTCAGAAAGTGCAGAGGGACAGGAAGTGCCAATGAGTTAGTGAGAGACAATCACAGGGCAGGCTAACAAGATAGACAGTAGTTTGCAGAACAGTGCTTGAGTACAGTTGTTGCAAGACTGGCATGTTACAAAGCGCAGGACCTTGGTGATAGGTGGCCATGTGGCAGGGACTAGTGCTTCCAGGTACTTTTACGTGTGAAGGTGATCTGTTCCTGGTCTTCATCTTCTGATGTGTGTGTTGCCTCCTCTGCCCTTGTTGGTGGTGGTTGTGAAGGGGCAACACACACCTCAGTGTATGAAGACGTGGAGTCAGACATCCGGGTAGCTGCTACCTGTGGGGGTCTTAAGGGCAGTACTGCAGCAAGGAGGATCTGCTGGTTCTTCAGAATAGCAGCCACATCACAATGGTAGGCAGCCAGGTCGGCCCTGAGGGGTTCAATGTTGCATTCGTGCACGCGTTGACAGGATTGCTGTTGTAGGTGTTGGGTCAACTGTATTACAGCTGTGCTGATTGATTGTACGACGAAACAACGACTTAAAAAACAACTACTGCCGGAACACCGACCTCGTTGCTACTACTAATGATTTTACCACGAATGCCTTAACAACGATATTTCGTTGTAAAGGCATTCCTGATAAAAGCATTAGTAATAGGCACCATTCACCCTACATCCCTCACCCCACCCCCCCAACCCTACCCCAAAACCTAAAACCCCCTGACCCCCACCCCCTCCCCAAAACCAAAAACGCTCCACCCCCCAACCCCACCCCAAAACCTAAAACCCCCTGACCCCCCACCCGCTCCCCAAAACCAAAAACCAAAAACGCCCCACCCCCCCAACCCCACCCCAAAACCTAATACCCCCTAACCCCCACCCCCTCCCAAAAAAACAAAAACGCCCCACCCCCCCAACCCCACCCCAAAACATAAAACCCCCTAACCCCCCACCCCCTCCCCAAAACCAAAAACGCCTCACCCCCCCAACCCCACTCCAAAACCTAAAACCCCCTAACCCCCCACCCCCTCCCCAAAACCAAAAACGCCCCACCCCCCCAACCCCACCCCAAAACCTAAAACTCCCTGACCACCCACCCCCTCCCCAAAACCAAACACGCCGCACCCCCCAACCCCACCCCAAAACCTAAAACCCCCTAACCCCCACCCACTCCCCAAAACCAAAAATGCCCCACCCCCCCAACCCCACCCCAAAACCTAAAACCACCCACTCCCCACCCCCTCCCCAAAACCTAAACCCACCACTTACCTTCGCCAACTCCCTTCTTTGTACCTTAAGCACGCATGTTCGTTGTTCAGAACATACGTAGTTAAGGCAAAAAAAACGGAGTCGTGGTTAAAAAAAGTCGTAAAAAAGGATGTTTCCCGTGCTGATTTCCTTTAACCTTTTTTGAAGTTCCTGCAAGATAGTTGTTCGCCCTTGCATAGCTGCTGCCTGTTCTTCAGTTGACATCATGCACGAACGCACCCCCTCTAGGCTGGCTGCCATATTTTGCATCCCCACCCGCACCTCCTTGGCCAGCTCCCGCTGTACTCTGACACCAGTCCTCTCAAAGCTGGTGCCAGTGTCGTCAGAGTCCTCAGCTGTATTGGAGCTGGCAGGTTGTACAATTGGGGTGGTGGGTGGATCCTCTGCGATGGCTGCTTGTTCTATGGTCCTCCTTGTGACTGAAGGTGGGGTCTGGAGGGTTCCAAGGACCTCTTGGAGGGTCTGGTGGCTGATGTTTGTCAGCTCTTCATCCATGTCATCAGGTAAGTCCTGGACAGGCATATCCGCAGGAGATCCATCGTCCCCTACAATGAAATAGGGTACAATTAGTCTGTCTGTGTTGTGGCATTTGTGAGGTGACATTGCTGCCTTGTGATGATTTTCACATTGTGATCTTGGTTCCTGTTCATTGATCCAGTCTTTCAGATGGACATTCTCCCAGCCCTATGCCCCACCTGCATGTCACATGGCTTGTGGTCAGTTAGTGGACTTGTCAGCATCACATCCTCTAGGTGTTGGTTTGGGCCAAATAGTGAATTGCCACCTTCTTGTCCTACTCAACACTCCCCCTACTTCCATTCTCATGGAGAGACCTTTCACTGGCTGTTGGTGCTCTGATGGCACTATCAGCACACTTAACAATCTGGACCTGCCCCAGTCTCTGATCTTTCACATCCACCTATATGTAGTTGAAATGTAGCGTATACTATGCATAGCATTGTTATGGCACGATATGGATGTCAGCATTGTTAATGTGTACAGCTGATGTTGGGGAATGTGTGGTACATTGGATTGCCCTGATAGTCGTAGTAGTGTCCTATTTCCTCCTCTGACTGTGCAGGTGTATTTTAGTGACCAGTTACATGTGTCCGCCCCCTCAATGCTGTTGTCTGAGCAGTATGAAATTTGGGATGTTGCATTGTGACCCAGGCACAGGGTGGACCCTGACATATGCAGCATGGGTATGACATTAGTGCTGCGTACCTCCTGATGTTGATGACATTGGCTGCTGTTTGCGGGAACTATGGGCATTCACATTTGACAGGACTGGAACATCTGTCTTGTTTCAGGGGATTGTTAACGTTGTCATCCTAAACCCTCTAATTTAGGTGTGTATGATCCATGGGGATGTTACTGCCATTAGCTACTTGACCGGCACACACAGCGGAGGTGGTAGTGGCAACTGTTATCAATGTTACATTCCAGTTGTCGGTATGGCTAGAGGTTGTTAATTGGGCCCTAGTTAATGTAGGGAGTATAGTGGCTGACGTGTGACGGATGTCAGTTTGACGTTGTACCCTTCCCTCCTGGCGTGGCTTTACCTTTACTACATCGATGGCATGGCAGCATACCCTCATGGAAAGGTTGTTGGTGTTGTGTAGTACTGTGCCCCAGGTTTTCTCTGAACAGGCCATGCCCCGGTGTCGTGCCCCTTTGCCCATGCCACTCCATGTATATGATGACTTACATGTATTGTGTAGTAGGTATTCCCCCCCGGTTGCAGTTAACATAAGAGCATTTTAATTCCCCATACGACTTACCCTGCGTGTGCGTTGTCTCCTGGTAGTCTGCGCTGTCTTGTGCTTGAATCACTGTGACGATCTCCTCAGGGATGACGGCTGCCACCGTCTCCTCCATGTGGTCCAGGGGCTCCTGCGGTGCTGGACTCCCACCTCCAGTCTACAGTGCTGCCTTCCTGTTCCTGTCCATCTTTTCCTTGGTCCTGAGCTTGCAGTCATGCCAGCGTTTCTTGCACTTGATGACTGTTCTGTGTACTTCTGCCACACTGTTAATCTTGTCGGCGCACAGAAATGGCGTTAGCCAGCAGTAATATTTTTGATGCAAAACTGCGTTGGCGCAGTTTTGCATTAAAAAGTATAAATATGGGCCTCAGTCTACCGCAATAGGTGAAATAGGTGATGGTGTCCTGTTGAACTGGTCCATGTAAATTCTTCATGGACCGTTGCATGCCTACACCATCCTAAACGTATTTTTCCTTTACGAACTGCTGTTCATCTGATGGCGGTCTAATAGTAAACAATAAAAATAAACAGCTCTCAAGTGCGTGGAGAAAACTCAGCGCCTGGGCCACTGATATAGGCGGTCATTACAACATTGGCGGTAAAAGACGCTTACCGTTGTGCAGAAGACCGCCAACACACTGGCGCTGCCGCGGATTTCCGCCACAGCTATTATGACCCACATTTCGGAACCCGCCAAAATTCAGACACCCACACAAAAGGTCAGTAATAAACTGGCGATAACAAAACCTCCACCGTCACGCCAACAGGAATACACCTACACTATCACGACACACGAATCCACGCGGCGGTCTTTCAACTGCGGTATTCCATTAACGGTACACACCGCTGCGCTCAAAATACACACACATTTACAAAACACTACCACCTGATACACATACACACACCACTCCCACACACCCATTACAATATAAAACACACACCCACATCACCCACAAACCCCCACAACCAAAAATACAGAAAGAAGGCCAGAGAGAGACACCACAAACAACTACCAGGCATCCACAGGCACACAACACCATCACCCACAGAACTTCCACGCACCTCACACAACACACCACTACCTATCAGCACACTTATCACCACACACTCCACCCCACACATCACCTACACCACCCCATGGCACGGGAAAGACACCCCAGGTTCTCGGAGGAGGAGCTCAGGGTCATGGTGGAGGAAATCGTCCGGGTAGAGCCACAGCTATTCGGATCACAGGTGCAGGACACCTGCATTGCAAGGAAGATGGAGCTATGGCGAAGAATCATGGACAGGGTAAACTCAGTGGGACAGCACCCAAGAAATCGCGAGGACATCAGGAAGAGGTGGAACGACCTACGGGGGATGGTGCGTTCCGTGGTCTCAAGACACCACCTGGCGGTTCAGTGGACTGGCGGCGGACCCCCACTCCTCCCCCACAACTAACAACATGGGAGGAGCAGGTCTTGGCAATTCTGCATCCTGAGGGCCTCGCAGGAGTAGGTGGAGGAATAGACTCTGGTAAGACAAATCTTAATTATTACATCCCCACCCTACCTGCATTCTATCACATACCCCAACCCTCAACCCCTAGCACCCCAACTCCTCATATATGTCCCAACATCACAAACCACACATCCCAACACCAAGCCCTGCATGCAACAACAAAGCGTGGACACCCATCACTAAATCATGCCCACTGCACATACCCATACAACCCCCTAAACCATCATCACCCAAGGTCCCACACAGGAATGCAAGCACTGGGGTACACGGTCACCCACCCATTGCACACCATGACACACACAGATGTAATAACCATCCTTTTATACCCCTACCCAATGTCACCAGACAGGAGGGTCCACACATGTCCACAGCACCAACAGAGGAGGCCCACAGTGATGACAGCAGCTCTGTCCAACTGGATCTAGATGACCAGCCCGGCCCATCGGGGACCTCGGGACAGTCGTTTCCCCTCACCCAGTCACAGGCCACCACAGACCTTCCCCCCTCTGGAAACACCAGCACAGCACCCACCCAGCGGGCCCATACCTCTGTCCTCAAGACACGTCAATCAGCAGTGTGTCCACCACTACAGGGAACCCAGGATAACACACCACCCCAACAACAACAGGGACCTGGGGGCAGTGGTAGTAGGCACACGGTCCAGGGGACGGAGGCCCAGGAACACAGGGGAACTGGGAGGGCTGCTGTGCGACAGGGGGCAGACAGGCCAAGGGAATCCACTCTCCACGAGGCCCTCTCCTCCATCATGGAAGCCTTCCACCACTCCCAGGAGACGATGGCAACGTTACTGGCCAAGTTTCAGGAGACCCAGCGCCTGCAGGAGGAACAGTATATGGGGTTCAGGGAGGAACTCAGAACCATCAGCTCCACCCTGGGGACCATCGTAGGGGTGCTGAAGGAACTACTCAACACCAGGAAGGACACTGTGGCACTACAAGGGGCCCCGGACACTAGCATGGATGATGAACTGCCCACCACCTCCGCCGGCGCTAGTGGACAGGAGGCACCGCCACAGGACCACCACACCAACACCCCACCCCCTGCAGAGGGAGAACCACCCCGCAAACGGTCCCTGAGATCCAGGACAAAGACAGAGAACGATGCCAAGACCCCCGCCAAGAAATGAGACCACCCTGATTATCATCCTACTGTCCCACTTTGTCAACCTGTCCATCCTTAAACTGTCCCAGCTCCACTTCCTATGCCCATTTGGGCAATGCACCTGTGAGACTAATAGACTGGACTCTGCCATGGACATTCCTCCGCCATCACCCCTCACCATTTCACTACCCCCTCCAATATTGAGCACTTACATAAACACACTTAAAGCACAAAACAATCTGGAGTCTGTCTGTGATTACAAAATAGTGTATTAGCAATTACAGTGACAAAATGTTCTTTCAATTGTAATGTCAACATACCTATGTCACACAGCTCTAGTCCATGAGGAATCTAAGCAGATGTCACACAGTGGGACCCACATCTGTGAAATCGTAAGGGAAAGTGACAACTCAGTGACCATACACTGGGTGAAAACGACTGACAGTAGAGAGGTAGTAGTGTTTAAGTACATGTAGTAGGCAGGTCTGCCTACTTACCTGTGTCTCACTGGAAATATTGCTGAATCACTGAGTCCCCGTTGTTCATGTCTTCTTCCTCTGCTTCCTCGTCTTCACTGTCCACAGGCTCCACAGCTCCAACAACACCGCCATCTGACCATCATCCTGCAGAAAAGGCACCTGACGTCGCAATGCCAAGTTATGAAGCATACAGCAGGCCACGATGATCTGGCACACCTTCTTTGGTGAGTAGAATAGGGATCCACCTGTCATATGGAGGCACCTGAACCTGGCCTTCAGGAGGCCGAAGGTCCGCTCGATCACCCTCGGAGTTCGCCCATGGGCCTCATTGTAGTATTCCTCTGCCCTTGTCCTGGAATTCCTCACTGGGGTCAGTAGCCATGACAGGTTGGGGTAACCAGAGTCACCTGCAAATGGTGAGGGACAACTGTTAGACACGCACTAACCTGGAGGGTTATCCCCTGACCCAGACAACCATTCCCACTGACTTGCCTCCAGGTGCTCACCTAATAGCCACACACGGTGCCTCTGGAGTTGACCCATCACTTAAGGGATGCTGCTATTCCGCAGGATGTAGGCGTCATGCACTGAGCCAGGGAACTTGGCATTCACAGGGGAGATGTACTGGTCTGCCAAACATACCATCTGTACATTCATAGAATGATAACTCTTCCGGTTTCTGTACACCTGTTCACTCCTGTGGGGGGGGACCAAAGCCACATGGGTCCCATCAATGGCACCTATGATGTTGGGGATATGTCCCAGGGCATAGAAATCCCCTTTCACTGTAGGCAAATCCTCCACCTGAGGGAAAACGATGTAGCTCTGCATGTGTGTCAGAAGGGCTGACAACACTCTGGACAATACGTTGGAAAACATAGGCTGGGTTATCTCTGATGCTATGGCCAATGTTGTTTGAAAAGACCCACTTGCAAGGAAATGGAGCACTGACAGCACCTGCAATTGGTGGGGGATTCCTGTGGGATGGCGGATTACTGACATCAGGTCTGGCTCCAATTGGGTACACAGTTCCAGGATTGTGGCACGGTCAAGCCTGTATGTGATAATCACATGTGGCTCCGCCATTGTCGACAGGTCCACCAATGGTCGGTACACCGGAGGATGCCGCCATCTCCTCACATGTCCCAGGGGACGGTGCCTATGAAGGACAACAGCGAGCACAGAGTCAAACAACACAGAGGTACGTACCCACAGTTTACCCAGAACACAAATCATACACAAAAGGTGGCCTGTATGTGTGTTGAGTCTAGGCCTAGGTATGTGTGACGCAGTTGGAAATTAAGCCATGTGGGCCCCTGAAATGGTGGCTGTCTGACCTCTAAAGTGGGACAATGGGATGTGAGGTAACTGCGCTGGTGTTGTACACCGTCGCGGTAGGCGATCGAAGACCGCGGCGCAATGCTGCATTGGTTAACATTGGACCCTATGGGTCCCAGGAGCCAATGACGATGTACGCCAGCGGTGACGGTACGCACCGCCGCGGACATGACCGCCATATTCTATCTGTTCAATCACTTGATACCTGATCTTCGACAGGAGAGGACCTACACTGCAAGTGCTGCTGTGACCTCGGTCTGGAAGAGACAATGGCTCGAGTGTCTGAGGAAAGGTCTCCTGCCTTCACATCGGAGGAGTTGGAGAAGCTTGTGGATGGGGTCCTCCCCCAGTACACGCCACTCTACGGTCCTCCAGACAAACAGTTAAGTACACAGGGAGCATGTTGTATGGGCTATGCCTGTGTGGAGAGGGCTGGATGTAAGAAGGAAGGGGGGAGAGTGCTGCGTGCATGAAAGACGGTGAATGCATCTGCCACATGGCAAGGGTAGGGATGGGGGCCAGTCACTTTGACGGTGCAGTTGGTAATAACTTCTCTTTTTCCCCTGTACATTTCATGTAGGTCAGCGCCCACCAGAAAAAAAGACGTTTGGCGTGCCATCGCCAAGGACGTCCAGACCCTGGGGGTCTACCAAAGACGGAGCACCCACTGCCGTAAAAGATGGGAGGGCATTCGCCGCTGGAGCAAGAAGACGGCGGAGGCTCAGCTGGGGATGGCCTCCCAACGTGGGAGGGGTGCCCGTCGCACCATGACCCCCCTGATGTTCAGGATCCTGGCGGTGGCCTACCCAGAGTTGGATTGGCGCTTGAGGGCATCACAGCAGCCACAAGGGGGTGAGTACACTCTCATTCTGCTGACTTTGCGCGCAGTGGAGATGTCTGGGTGGGGGAGGTGGGCTGTGGGTTTCCCTAGGCCAGGGCGAGTTCCGTAGGCAAGGCCCCTCCGTAAGGCAGGCCATGTGGCACCCCACCCCACCTCTGTACAGTGCCAAGTACACCTAGTCATGCCCCTGTGTCATCTATGTGTGCAGATGTCGTCCATAGCCTTATAGGCCATTTCCCAGGAATTAAACAGTGGTGCCCAAGAGCGCGGCGTAGTGCAGGAGGCTTCTGTGTCTGTCGTGTCCGCCAACGGTAGCGGTAATGCATGCACTCAACATGTCTTTCTTCTGTCTTCCCCCCCCTTTTTGTGGTCTCCCTGTTCTTGTGTTCATTAGCATCATCAGGCGGAGGAGCAGTGGCACCGGAGCACGAGGGAGCTGCATCCCACATGGCCCTGGAGGGCGACACTACGGAGTCTGAATTCACCAGTGGGACGCAGGGCGAGGGGAGCTCCACGGCGGGGACAGGAGCTGACACCAGCGACACGGACTCGTCCTCTGATGGGAGCTCCCTTATGGTGGCGGTAACATCTTTGCCCCCGCATCTACAGGTACAGCCGCCACCCCCCCCTACCAGCACCGCCCTCCCAGCAGCCCCTCAGCCTTTGCCCCATGTCCGCTCACCCAGGAGGGTGGGCATCACCTTCGCCCCAGGCACCTCAGGCCCTGCCCCAGTCACCGCTGCTGCCCTCAGTGAGGAGGCCATTGACCTCCTCAGGTCCCTCACTGTTGGGCAGTCTACCATTTTGAATGCCATCCAGGGTGTAGAGAGGCAGTTGCAACAAACCAATGCATTCCTGGAGGGCATTCATTCTGGTCAGGCGGCCCTTCAGCGAGCTTTTCAGACTCTGGCCTCAGCACTGATGGCAGCCATTGTCCCTGTGTCTAGCCTCCCCCCTCCAACTTCCTCCACCCCTACCCAATCCCCTGTACCTCAGCCTATCCCAAGCACACCTACAGACCAACATGCACACACATTAACACCCAAGGGAAGCTCAGGCAAACATAAGCACCACACATCCCACAGGCATTCATGCAAACATTACACACATGCAGACACACCAACATCCACTGCCTCCACTGTGTCCCCCTCCCCCTCGTCTCCCTCCTCCCTCCTCCCTCCCAGTCTCGTCTACACTTACACCTTCATGCACTACCTCTACAGCCACTACGTCCCTCTCCAGCACACCCACCACCACACCCCGCTCACGTGCAGTCACCACCTCCACTACCATTCACACATCCCCTGTGTCCTCTCCCAGTGTGTCTGTGATGCGCCCTCCCAAGATACACAAACGCAGGAACACACCCACCCAACAGCCATCCACCTCACGACAGCCTCCAGCGCATGCACCTTCACCCAAAGTCACCAAACGTACACCTCCTACAACCACAACCTCTTCCTCCACTCCCAAATCCCCTCCAGCTACCAATCCCAGTGTGTCCAAAAAACCTTTCCTGTCCAACCTTGACCTCTTTCCCACACCTCCCCCACCCGTCCATCTCATAGGTCCCGAACTAGCACCTCAGCCACAACATCTCCGGGACCAGTGGTGCCCGTAGTCACCGGAATCTGGAGTGCACTGGCCACCAGGGCAGCCAGTGGGGCACGGAGCCACAGCACAGACAGTCCCCCACCTGTGAAGCATCAGAAGTTGGCCAGTGCCCAGCAGGAGAGGGGAAAGACTCCAGCCACCAAAGCCGCTCACAGGGGTCCCAGGGGTCCCAGTAGGAGTGTGGAGTCAGCTGTGACACCTTCCAAGGTGGGGAAGGGCCACAAGAAACCCGGCAAGTCTGGGAAGAGCAGCACGGCGGAGAAGACTGCCATCATCCCCGATGCCCAGGAGGCCACCGCCAGCACCAGCCCAACTGCCCAGGAGGCCACTGCCAGCACCAGCCCAGCTGCCCAGGAGGCCACCGCCAGCACCATCCCACCTGCCCAGGAGGCCAGCACCAGCCCACCTGGCCAGGTGGCCAGCACCAGCCCAGCTGCCCAGGAGGCCACGCCAGCACCAGCCCAGCTGCCCAGGAGGCCACCGCCAGCACCAGCCCACCTGGCCAGGAGGCCACCTCCAGCACTAGCCCCGCTAGGCCATGAAGGACCACCAGCAAAAGCCCCACTGGGCCATGAAGGACCGCCAGCAAAAGCCCCGCTGGGCCATGAAGGACTGCCAGTAGCTGAGACCCTGCAATGGAGACCGCCATCTCAAGCACTGCTGAACAGGGCACCACCATCTCAAGCACCGCTGCACAGGGCACCGCCATCTCAAGCACCGCTGAAGAGGGCACCACCATCTCAAGCACCGCTGAACAAGGCACTGCCACCTCAAGCACCGCTGCACAGGGCACAGCCATCTCAAGCACCGCTGAACAGGGCACCGCCATCTCAAGCACCGCTGAACAGGGCACCGCCATCTCAAACACCGCTGGCCCATGAGCGGCAAGGGCACTGACGCAACTGAGTCCGTCACGGGGTGAATGATGCACTCTGGGCACAAAGCTCACTCCAGAACCAGTGGAGAGATACATCCACTACCTCAGTCCTTGGCAGGATGAAGCACTCTGGGCACAAAGCCCCCTCCAGAACCAGTGGAGACTGTTATCCACTTGAGAGACTGTGGCTTTGCACTCCTCAGGATTGAACAGTGGGCAGCCCACCCACTTGTGAGACTTGAGAGACTGTGGCTTTGCACTCCCCAGGATTGAACAGTGGGCAAACCACCCACTTGTGAGACTTGAGAGACTGTGGCTTTGCACTCCCCAGGATTGAACAGCGGGCAACCCACCCACTGTAGAGACTTGAGAGACTGTGGCTTTGCACTCCCCAGGATTGAACAGTGGGCAAACCACCCACTTGTGAGACTAGAGAGACTGTGGCTTTGCACTCCCCAGGATGGAACAGTGGGCATATGGCCCCCTCGTGGATTTAGCGTCGTGCACTCAAGCGGCTGAGGTGCCCCCCTTTTCCCTCGCCCTGAGGTGCCTGTTTAGTTGCTGTCTGATGCCCCTGCAGTGTTCTCTCCATCATGGTCGGGGATCTTTTGTGGGCCTCGCCCATACCGTGTGGTCCCAGTGTTCCCCGGACCTTCTTAGAGCACTACCTGGACTACTATGCTTGGTATATATTATGTACATGGTGTATATATATATTTCTGCCTACTTGCTTTTAATATATTACAATGGTTACACTAATTTTCTATTGTATTTGCATTCTTCCGGGGGGTGTAACTGTGATGTATTGATATGCATTAGTGTGTGTGTTGTAGTGGGTGAGGGTGGGGGTGTTGCGTGTGTGTGTCACAGTTTTTTCCCTCCCCCTCCCCTGTGTCATAGGTGCAGTACTCACCGTGGTCTTCGCCGCCAGCGTTTCCGACTCCTGGTAGAGGAGCAGGAAGACTATTGCAGGGAGAATTTGGAGTTCCGGGTCCATGGCGTCCTCGTAGAGTGTGTAGAGGTGAGCGTTTTTCCTTCGGGATTCCTGTTTCCGCCATGTTTTTATCTGCGGTGAATCCGCCCCGGAAAAGGTGGCGGATTGGCCTGTCATAATAGTGTGGGCGGTACATTGTCTCCCGCCTGTCTGTTGGCGGTGACCGCCAAGCTGTTTGTTTGTACCGCCGTGGAGGTCGGAGTGTTAAAGTGGCTGTCTTTGTTGGCGGTTTCCGTGAGAAAATGTACATAAAGTTAATCATACACTATAGCTGCTAGGCATCTGTTTATCTTTATTATGTTGCCATGTGCTCGACAAACCTCCTGAACTTTGATGATTGACCTTGTGCTCGCATCCTTGGGCTGCAATCTGCTTATCGCTGCCATATTACTTTTTCCAATTACAGTTCAGAGAATTGTCGTGCTTAATCAGTAACTGCCAGAACAGGTTTGTACAGGTCGTTGCCACCTTCTGCCAGCTGCATCTGTACCTTCTCCCACCACACGTGTATCCCTGAAATATTCTGAAGACCGCAGAGGACCTTGAATACATTAGGGGTGGAGTTGTCCTCTGACTAAGCAGTTTTGTGTGTATATAAGGTTGGGTGCCCCAGAGTGAAGGGGCAGCCTCCGTAGGATAGTCACTTGACTGTCCTGGGACTCTGTATTAGCTCAACCTATTATCCATGTAATAAACTTCTCTTTATTCCTCCAGTTGGTGACTCTGTCTGATTTGTGAACTCTCAGCTAAATTGACCCTGAGGACATAAAGGGTGTCCCTCCACCGCTGGGAAGGAGACCCCGGGTGGGGGTCAAATCTTTCCTGGTTCCTCAGTTGGCGCCCGAACAGGGACCCGAGTCAGGCATCCAGGGGACCGACCAGGTGACAGAGGACTCATGATTGGATTTCCAAGGGAGGTGCCCCACACCAGATTCTGAGCTTCGTTCTCTGTCGTGGACCTGCGGATCTCCACTGTGTGTCTTCCAGCCGGCTCGACTTCTCCTGGCGCTGTCTGAATTCGGGTCTCTGTTTTCCGCGAACTACTGGAGTCCCCAACTGTTGGACTATAACAGAAGGGTCAGGTAAGGATGGGTTGAAAGATTCCTGTCTAAAATTAGGTCTTTGAGTATTGTACGGTTTCTATCGCTCTTTGCAAAGATCGACGTCAGTGGTAAGACTGACCTAAGTTGTCATTTAAGTATATAGGAAGCAAAAGGCATATTTGCCACTTATTTGGTGTATTGAAACCACTGATGTAAGAATTATTATTATTTTTTTTAATATACTGGAAGAATGCCAGCGTTCAGTTGTTTCAGGAAATTGTGTTGTTGTCTTTGCAGTAGGGACTCCCGCCTGGAGGAAACATGCCCCGCTCCTCCGGCCGGGACTCCGAATTATGATATATATGTTAAATATGGCATAGGTCCGATTATTTGGTCTGATATATGGAGAAAAAGAACGAAAGGTAGTTCTGATTTACAATGGCCTATTCACAGGACATTTGATAAAGATAAATTAGACTATTTACAGGAACGTTTGTCTGTGACAAAGAGTAGACCAGGGATGTTTGATTCACTACGGACTTGGCAGAAAGAAGCAGACCAAAGACGTAGGAAGGCAGAGAAAGAATTACAGAGACATAAGACCAGGACGGTGACTGAAAAGGTATATGACTCTGACGTAGCTGAACATCAACAGAAAATTTTAGAACATGACCGAAGGCTTCACTTACAAACTGATAAGTGTTACCCTTCCAGGACAGTAGTGGATAAGCCACAAGAGGAAGACCCCCTTTTAAACGATATGTTAGATAAGCCCCCGTTATATACTCCACCAATATATCCTACACTACATCCTCAACCTGCACCAGGTGACCCTATTGTGCCACCCCCGGTTGGATCTCAGGTGAGTGCTCCGCCACCCACCACCACCCCTCCTGTCACCAGACCTATAGAGGATACACCCCGCCCGACTGTACCCACCCCTCGACTGGCCCCCGTTTGGCCCACCCCTGACTCCTGTTTAAACACCACACATACCCCCCGTCCCATGACCCCGAGAAAGCTCACCCTGCGCGGACATTTGTTCTCTAATTCACAAGAGGAAGATGTCATTAAAGAAATGACACGAAGGTGGATGACTAATTGGAATGACTATGGGGTCAGGGACATTGTCCACACTATGAAACAATGGGATAGTTTAGTTCAGTTACATGCAGCCACCCTTATGTGCAACATTATAATACAAGAATATGAGGATGATGGTTCCTCAGCTCCCCCGGGACTGGTGGACCTCCGAAAACGCGCCTCTACTGGGCTGCCGTTTGGTTCTGGTCTACATGATTATGTTGTTACTCTTCTTGTATATAGGGACCGCCTGTGGACATGTAGCCCTTCTATAAGGGCATCCATGTTTCCCATGAGAGAGGTTCCACCGGTTTGGCGAGAAACGGTGACCAGTGACACTGGCCAAGTCATTACTGCAGGGCATTTTCAACAAATGTGGGTACACACCCCATGGAAAAGATCTGAAACATATACCCTAAAATCTGCCTTACCTGACCCCTGTAAGAACCCTGCAGGATATTATAAAGAACTGCAACAAATTCTTGAATCATGTACTATGACGTTGTCCGATATTGACATGTTAATGGCAGCAGTAGTCCTGCAGGAAGTATGGTCAAAAATACGGAGGCACGACCTTGCTGAACTAGGGGGCACGTGGGACCAATTGCAAGCAGCAGAAAGAGACAGTGTTGGGGGAGCGAAACCAGACCCACTTATATTGGCTCTCCCACTGCATATTTTGAATTTAATGAAGACCATACTTGCACCACACATGATAAATTGGGATAAATTGGCCGCCTGTAAACAGAAAAAGGATGAGAGTGTTTCAGACTTTTATACAAGGTTTGAGGGTGTCTTTTCTGATTACAGCGGCCAAGACATGACTACTGAAGGGGGGATAAGACTCTTTGTTGACAAATTCATGGACAATTTATTACCAGACATAAAGGGAAAATTGAAATTGTGTGAAAGTACGTGGCCAGTCTCTACTGCCACTGGAATACTGACAATGGCCCAATATTATGAGAACAGGGAGATAGAAGAACAAGAAAAGAAAGAGAAAAAAACGAAGGAGTTAAAAACGAAGGTGTTATTTCAGCAGGCCTACCCTCAGCCCCGTCAACAGCAGTCCAGATCAAGATCACAAGGACCTCCCAATGACAGAATGCAGTCCCAACGCCCTCCCCGTTCTTCCCTCTCCTACAATCAGTGCGCCTATTGCAAGCAGGAGGGCCACTGGAAGAATGACTGCCCCAATAAGGACAACTCCACAGGTCGCCCCATGCCCCCACCGCAACAGGACTACAGACCACGCGGTAGGTCTGGTCCTGCAGACAGACCCCGCCAGCAGGCCCCTTCACAGTCCCACAGTACCCCCCGCCCAAATTATTTTGAAGCTTCATCCCAGCGTCAATATTTTAATGACGACTATGATGCGTATGAAGGTCAGGGGTCCTCCTTTGACTAGGACAGCCTTCGACAGAGGGGGGTGGGACCAGTTTCTATTCCTGTTAGGCAGAATGGCCCTCACGTCGAGGTACAATTAGATGGTATGCCACATGATTTTTTGGTAGATACTGGGGCCACCAAAAGTTCTGTTAAACATGAAGAGTTCCAAGGGGTCCCTCTGTCTGGCAATATTAACGTCTCTATGGGTTTTTCTGGTGTTCCGGTGGCTAACCCCGTCTCCCAGCCGCTGCATGTTGCTATAGGTCCTTACACCATTAGCTCCCCTCTCATTCTTACTTCGGCCTGTAGTGAGAATTTATTGGGTTTGGACTTATTAAAGAAATTGTACGCCACCATTTATTGCTCTCCGGATGGAGTTCATGTCACTCTAGGTCCAAATATTTCCCCGTCACAATTTTTGTCAAAACCACTTCCACCCGAACTTCGAGATTTGCCAGACATTTTATGGGCCACACATAATGACGATGTTGGATGTCTGGACATACCACTGTATGTCATACGCTTGAAAGCCAATGCCAAATTGCCTCGTCTTCCCCAATACAAATGATCCCAACACATTGAACAACAACTCAAAAATGTTGTGACCCAGTTGATTAATTTGGGTGTCATTGAAGAAACGCGTGGTAATGATTTTAACAGTCCTGTCCTTCCTGTTCATAAAAAATTATCTGATGGCACCGCGTCTCCAGGACTCTGATTTGTTATTGATTTACGGGCGGTCAATAAGATTGTAATACCCCAGTTCCCTGTTGTTCCTGACATTACGATATTATCAACAATGATACCTGCCTCCGCTACTTGGTTCTCTGTTATCGATCTTAAGAATGCATTCTTTAGCATTCCCATTCATCCAGATAGTAGACACATCTTTGGGTTTTCACTGGGTGGTCGCAGTTTCCGGTTCTGTCTCGCTCCACAAGGCTCTACTGAATCGCCTAGCAGTTTTAGCCAGGCCCTCAAGGGTCAATTAGATGCCCTTTTTTTTCCTTGCTCCTCGACGCTGGTTCAATATGTGGATGACCTTTTAATAGCATCCACTTCAGAACAAAATTGTAAAACAGATACTGTAGCCTTATTGAAACATCTTGCACACCATCACCATAAGGTCTCCCTCTCCAAATTGCAATATTGTAGACAGGAGGTTATATACCTAGGACACCTCCTGTCTAAGGAGGGACGTACGTTGACGGCTGAGAGAATACAAGCTATACGAGACATACAGGTTCCAAGGACACAGAGAGACGTTAGGGCCTTTATAGGTATTACCTCCTTCTGTCATCAATGGATTCCTAATTATTCTCTTTTGATAAAACCGTTTTTGCATCTCACCCACAAAGATTGTCCTGAAAAGATTGAATGGAATGATGATTTTCAGTCTGGTTTTGATGAATTGAAAAATACACTCTGCACAGCACCTGATTATCGTAAAGATTTTCAGTTATATGTGAGCGAGAGAAATGGATGTTCACTATCAGTGTTAACCCAAGAGCATGGCGGAAAACAACGCCCCTGTGCTTATTTTTCGGCCCTACTGGATCCAGTGGCCCGTGCACTCCCGAGCTGTCTACGGGCAGTAGCCGCTGCAGCGGTCGCAGTGCGCCAGTCGGCCGGGATAGTCATGGATTCAGCCCTCACCCTGTTGGTCCCACACACTGTTGACGCACTATTAAACAAAACAAAAACACAGCATCTTACTAATGCACGATTAACTACTTATGAACTGACACTATTAGCTAGTCATATAACATTAAAAAGGTGCAACACGCTCAATCCTGCCACTTTATTGCCAATTACTGAAAAAACTGAAGATTCTTATGATGACATACATGACTGCATTCTCCGGACGGAGGATGAAACAAAAGGGAGAGTGGACTTACAGGACACTCCACTGAGAGACCCTGATGGCATATTATACATAGATGGCTCATGCATCATGCTACCTGATGGCACTACCTCTGCAGCCTATGCAGTTACAACAACTACCACTGTAGTTGAAACAGCTAGAATACCACATAACTCTGCTCAGGCTGCAGAATTAATAGCTCTAACACGAGCCTGTGAGTTAAGTAAAGGACTTAATGTGAATGTTTACACAGACAGTCAGTATGTATTTGGCGTAGCACACAATTCTGGTCGCTTGTGGGCAGCACGAGGATTCCTCACTTCACATGGGACACGTATTCAACATGGGACCCTTATAACTAACTTACTTTCTGCCCTGGTGTTGCCCAAAACAATGGCTATCATGAAGTGTAGTGCACACAAAAAGGTGACAGATGAAACTGGACCGGGCAACGCCCTAGCCGATCAGACAGCAAAAGATACAGCGTATGCAAAGACAGGACACATGTATGTGGTAGATAGTACAGAGAAGGTTCGTCCCCATGAAATATTTGGGAACACGGTAGAGAGTGTCAGGAAGATACAGGATGAGGGAACTGAACAGGAGAGAAAGGAATGGGAAGAAGGGAAGGCCAAGTTAGATGAAAATACGCTGTGCTGGACAGATCTGTCACTGAGGGAAAGATGGATGTTACCCGATGCATTTGTGCTGCCAGTAGTGACTATAGCCCATGGTCCTGCACACGTTAGTGCGAAAAGCATCTGTGATTTTCTTGATCCGGTTTGGTCTAATAAAAATATCAGAAGAGTAGTTGACCAACTGGTTCAATCCTGCATGATTTGTTTACAACATAATATAGGGAAGGGTACCTCAGTCCCCGCTGGGCATTTTTCCCCACCAACGTATCCCTTTGAAGTACTACAAATGGATTATATTGAGATGGAAAGGTGTAATAACTTGAAATATGTCCTAGTTGTGGTCTGTATGTTTAGTAAGTGGGTAGAAGCTTACCCTACTAAAGATAATACTGCCCTTACCACCGCAAAGGTACTTCTGAAGGAGTTCTTCCCACGGTTTGGGGTCCCAAGGTGTGTCTGGTCAGATAATGGGAGTCATTTTGTAGGGCAGGTGATGAAAAGGGTGTGTGAAGGGTTGGGCCTCCGCCAGAAGTTTCATGCAGCTAACCACCCCCAGTCAGCAGGAATCGTTGAAAAATATAATGGCACACTTAAATTGAAGATGTCAAAAATATGCGCAGAATGCGGTATACGGTGGCCGGACGCGTTGCCCCTGGCTTTAATGTCTGTCAGGATGACCCCTCACTCTAGATCAGGGTTGTCACCCCATGAGATAGTGATGGGTAGGCCAGCAAATGTCTGGGGGGTCCCTCGACCTCACAAGTACTCAGAACTATAACATCCTGTTTTGATGGACTATTTAAATGAACTCACTAATTCTTTGCGTTCTATTCACCAACAGGTGCGTGAAGCACTTCTATCTGTATCCACTGATCCAGGCCACAAGATACTACCTGGAGACTGGGTCCTCACAAAGAATTTCCAGCGGAAAAAGAGTCTCGAACCTCGATGGAAAGGTCCGCGACAGGTCCTCCTTGCTACTCAAACAGCAGTTAAAGTCGAGGGAGCTAAGAATTGGATACATGCATCCCACTGTAAGAAATTACCCCTACTCGTACCCTCTGATGAAATAAAAAGTGATGACCACCCTACGACTGAGGACCATTTCAGCAACACTACGCGGAGTGATAAAAAACAGAACGACAGTGCGCTGCAGGAGGTTCCCTCAGATTTAGGTCACACTGAACAATTGTTTCCTGACCATACCATACCACAGTCCACAAGATACGATTTCCGCCCACGAAAATAAGAAAATGAACAATGAACTGATTGCTTGTCCCCTGTATTAAGTCTGACGATAGCTGCAGGGCCGTGATTTTGACTGTCGGGGCGGACCAGAGTGTGTCAATAGGACTGCTGGAATCACCCCACAGTGAAGCAACCACCAGTCACGGGCAGCACCTAGGTTGGACTGAACTGCTAGTGGGACAAGCAATAAAGAGAAATGGGTGTTATACAAGAAGACAAGAGGAAAAAGTAGAAAATAAGTAATTTAAAAAGACTATTAGGCCCACGTATCGCTTGTCTCACCACAACAATACTATTTTTGGTACTTCTGTCCTGCATTGGGTGGGTAATGCATGATTCTGACTCAGAGGTCTAACCAACTATGCCACTGCCTCCAGAACACAGCCATGTTTCCTTACCACCCCAAGACGAAGGAATATGGTCCTTGACCGTTTTGGGGCTTGATTTCCCAATGGGGCTGAAAGATACTAATATTCCTTTTTGTGCTTGCTGCTGTATTCCTCACCTGTTGTCTTTGTGTACAGTGCCTATCTGCTTTGTGCGGTTGCTGTATGGCATCCTTTGCCCCCTAGCCTGTTCGCCCTCCTCAAAACACGGCTATGCTGTCCCTTGAGCAGGAGATAAAAGACCTGATGTCCATTAACATAGACACTGAATGACGTTCAAACTTGCCTCACAATGGCAAAAGGAGGGATTGAGAAAATGTACATAAACTTAATCATACACCATAGCTGCTAGGCATCTGTTTATCTTTATTATGTTGCTATGTGCTCGACAAACCTCCTGAACTTTGATGATTGACCTTGTGCTCGCAGCCTTGGGCTGCAATCTGCTTATCACTGCCATATTACTTTTTCCAATTACAGTTCAGAGAATTGTCGTGCTTAATCAGTAACTGCCAGAACAGGTTTGTACAGGTCGCTGCCACCTACTGCCAGCTGCATCTGTACCTTCTCCCACCACACGTGTATCCCTGAAATATTCTGAAGACCGCAGAGGACCTTGAATACATGAGGGGTGGAGTTGTCCTCTGACTAAGCAGTTTTGTGTGTATATAAGGTTGGGTGCCCCATGTGAAGGGGCAGCCTCCTGTAGGATAGTCACTTGACTGTCCTGGGACTCTGTATTAGCTCGAGCTATTATCCATGTAATAAACTTCTCTTTATTCCTCCAGTTGGTGACTCCGTCTGATTTGTGAACTCTCTGCTAAATTGACCCTGAGGACATAAAGGGTGTCCCTCGACCGCTGGGAAGGAGACCCCGGGTGGGGTTCAAATCTTTCCTGGTTCCTCATTCGCCACGGTCGTAATTGCAAATTTTTTACCGCCAGCCTGTTGGCGGTTTTACCGCCTCTTTAACACTGACCGCCAGGGTTGTAAAGACCACCATAGTGTTTTGTAGAAGTAAATCGCCATATTGTGAGTTCATCGCTGAAGAAGAAAAAAGCATGGTACCTAAATGACATTATTCTTTTCTGAAGGCATATCTGCCGGCTAGGGGTTTATAGGCAATGATCGCATTTGTCTACTTAAGGGCCAGATGTAGGTAAGTTGGGTTTTGAACTCACAATTTGCGAGTCGCAAAACCTTATGCACAACAGTGTCCCTGACACTGTTTGTGACTCGCAAGGGGGTCGCAAATGCCCAACTCCTGAATATTCATGAGGTGGGTCGCAATTTGCGACCCCCTTGAGACTCGCGGCACTCACAGGGATGGTTGCCTGCTAGAGACAGCAGACCACCATGTCTGTGACTGCTTTTAAATAAAGCAGTTTTTTTTTGTAATGCAGCCCGTTTTCCTTAAAGGAAAACAAGTTGGAATACACTCGAGAAAATGAAACTCTTTTGTTTAATTTTTTCAGAGTAGGCAGTGGTCCATAGGACTGCCTGCTCTGAAAAAATATTTTCAGAGCCATTCAGAAAGGGGAAGGGGTCCCCTTCCATTTTGCGAATGGGTTAGCGCCCACTTCACAAGGGCGCTAACTGTTTCTTGGCTGACCTTCCTAGCATTTACATATAATGACAGAAAGAAGACACCTCTTTGCACAGATCATTGACAAAGTGCTTTTGTTAATCTACAACTGTTTGTTCAACACAGGTTATTCGCCTGGTTTCGTAAATGTGAAAATTTTGGGGGAAGTACGAAGATTTTGGGCCTGCATTCGTGTAAGAATCTGTTCATCAAGAGCAGAGAAAACTAAAATAAAACCAGAAGAACGTTTTATGCAAAGATATTGTCAGTTCATCCACCAACAGGGATGTCTGTTTTCAGATGCTTTATCATTTATATATTTGCAGAGTTGTTGGATTATAATGCCTATTGCATTTTTTTAGACAGCACAGAGGTGGTGTGGTGCATAACGAAGCCTTGCTTGTGGACAGACACATACCCAGCTGCCAGGAAGCTGACTGTGGGCCTGATTTATATCTTGGCGGTTTGTATACTCTGTGGAAAATGGTCCGCCTGTCCAGTTTGGATGCGGGCGGACCACAGGTCTGATTATGGTGGACACTACTCTCTTTCCATCGTGCTTAACCCCCCCAAACTGTCCTGCAAAGTAAAAGCTGTTGGAGGCATACCATTAGTTTTGCTCACATGATTTAGATGTGTGGAATTAGAGGTCAGTTTTCACTGAGTGTCACCGCCAGGAAAACCCTGGCCGTAACAGGCAGTAAAAACTGGTAAAAATATTCTCCCCACACCATGGGAGAGAACTACAATGGGTAGGGGAGAATGCTCCATCATTTCGACCAAGCTGTACACCAAACTGCAAAAAGCATTGAAAGGAACTGACTCAACGGTGGTTCCTGTCAATGCTTTAGAAATGATC
Source organism: Pleurodeles waltl (assembly GCF_031143425.1). NCBI lineage: Eukaryota > Metazoa > Chordata > Amphibia > Caudata > Salamandridae > Pleurodeles > Pleurodeles waltl. The sequence continues at coordinate 858,720,648 of NC_090448.1, read as the reverse complement.
ACTATTTCTCATTTTGGTGGGCATTACCTCCTTCAAGGGGTCAGAATAATTTAGTCTGTCACCCTGACGGAGAAACGGGCTGCCCACCAACATCTAAATTAGGCACTGTGGGGGTCATTCTGACCCTGGCGGTCCAAGACCGCCAGGGCCACGAATGACGGAAGCACCGCCAACAGGCTGGCGGTGCTTCCAAGCCCATTCTGACTGCGGCGGTAAAGCCGCGGTCAGAAAACCGGGGCCGGCGGTTTCCTGCCGTTTTTGCCCCGGCTGGGCGAATCCGCCAAGGCAGCGCTGCAAGCAGCGCTGCCCTGGGGATTCTGACCCCCTTACCGCCAGCCTGTTTCTGGCGGTTTTCACCGCCAGGAAGAGGCTGGCGGTAAGGGGTGTCCTGGGGCCCCTGGGGTCCCCTGCACTGCCCATGACACTGGCATGGGCCCCCTAACAGGGCCCCATGAAGCTTTTCACTGTCTGCCTAGCAGACAGTGAAAAGCGCGACGGGTGCAACTGCACCCGTCGCATCGCCGCAACACCGCCGGCTCCATTCGGAGCCGGCTCCTGTGTTGCGGCCCCCATTCCCGCTGGGCCGGCCGGCGCTAACTTGGTTAGCGCCCGCCGGCCCAGCGGGAATGTCGAAATGAGGGAAGTGGTATTTTGGCCGCATGGCGGCCAAATGCCGGTTCCCGCCTGGCGGGCGACTACCGCCGCCCGCCAGGGTTGGAATGAGGGCCTGTATCTTCAAAATAATATATTTATGATCCACAAAAAGAACACATTTGCTGTTGGCATGTGAGCTTTTTAAGTTTACCTGAGCATAGTTACTTAGGGCTCTACAAAGCAAGCCAAACAAATTTCAGATTCAGGGGCCACATCAATGCTGAGGTGCATTGCCTCAGTTAGTGCCTTGACGATTCCTTCTTGGGTTTATAGCGGCAGAGGGAACATGTGCCCCATTAAAATAAAAGAAACCCTGCATGCCAGCACTTGTCATAACTCAAGAGTTGGTGCATGTGCAGTAGACAGCCTAGCATGGAAACAGGGGGTGTTCACCATCCAGCCTCATGCGGGTGGGTGAGGGCTGAAGGCTCTCAAGAGAAGGGGTTACAGTCAAAGTCTGCAGTCACTTTTGTGGGGTTCACAGAAGTCTTTGCTGGCATGGATGCAGGGTGACCACACATAGATACGGACTATGAGGTTCTATCTTTAGAAAGGTACAAAGAAAAAACGCCCGGGGACTGGAGGATTCATTGTTTATGGCTAAAAGCCTACAGCAACGTATTTGGACCACATCATTGGACCTCAAGCAGAGCTCCAAGTTTGTAACACCACCCGCGCACCTCTCTGATCACTCTAACTAGGCATGCAGGCACATCAGTGCACCCTTACCCCTCTGTGGCAGGCCTGGATGTGAAAACCAATTCAATTATATGATTGAAGTAAAGCTCTATATGTTAGGCAAAGAATCGTATGCTGTTCTCATGAAATTCCCTCACATCTGTTATCTGAAAGCTATACTAATTTAATGTATCCTCTTGTAGACCAGTACATTTAGGCACAGTGTTAGAAATTGGGGAATCTTGTTGGCAGAGGTATACACCCTTGTTCAAGTAGGTACCACAATCCTAGTCAGGGTAAATCACAACACAATCCAAATTATGCTGTGCCCACCCTCTGGTAGCTTGGCACTGAGAAGTCAGGCTTATCTTAGAAGGCAGTGTGTAAAGTATTTGTGCAATAACTCATACAGTAACGCAGTGAAAACACTTTAAAAAATACACCACACAGGTTTTGAAAAATAGATAAGATTCATCTGAATAAAGTAAGGTCCAAACACTGAAAATCCAATGTACACAAGCAAAGTTATGAATTTTTAAAGAATAAATCCCACTAAAGCGCTTAGAAACTCAATAGCTCCAACTGGGGCTATCACGGCGTCATTGACGGAGTCGTTCCCAATAATCGGATGCCACAGGTGCCGGTCCCAGAGTCACATGGACCCCCAGGCGCAGTACCTTTGGAAATAAAGAAACAAAGACGTTGCAGAGAGTAGTGGAGATGAAGCTTCACTGGAACCGGTGTGGCGTCAGTCCCTTATGGCATTCGGGGAGGTGAGGCGTTGGTTCCGTACTGCGATGCAGGGGAGGTGAGGCGTCGGATTTGTCCAGTTACAGAGGGAGCTGGTGCGGCATTGATGGTGAGGCATTAGTTCCGTGTGACCAAGCAGGGTCGATTAATCCAGTCAGACAAGACGTGATGAGTCAACTTTGCAGTGTCGCAATCACACTTTGTGATGTCAGAGGCATTGCGGCAACGTCGGACTTGCATGGCAGGCTGTGGTCGTTACGTGCAGTGATGTTCGCAGAGTGGGAGCAAGCTGCTGCGTCAGTGCAGGTGTCGCTGAAGTTGTTCCTGGCACTGTTAACAGTAGATGGAGTCTTTGCTGTCCCTGAGACTTCAGAACAGGAGGCAAGCTCAATCCAAGCCCTTGGAGAGCTTTTTGGGGAAGGCAGAGTCCTTCCGTCAAAGTCAAAGGCCAGCAGGCCGCAGGGCAACAGCAGGTCAGCAGTCCTTCTCGGCAAAGCAGTCCAGATGAGTCCTTTGGGCAGCCAGACAGGTCTTCTGACGGAGTTCAAGTGTAGATCCAAAAGTGTCTGATTTTGTGGGTTAAGAGACCCAGTTTATATACCCAAAAATGCCTTTGAAGTGGGGGAAACTTCAAAGAGTGATTTTGAAGTGCACAAGTTCCCCTTTCAGCCTAGTCCTGTCTGTCAGGATCCCTGTGAGTGGGGTTATCAGTCCTTTGTGTGAGGGCAGGCCACTGGCCTTTGAAATGAAAGTGTGAGCCCCTCCACCCTTCCTGCCCGTAGAGACCCATTCAATATGCAGATGAATGCAGATGTGACTGAGGCCCTCATTATGAGTTTGGCACTGAGGACCACCACGGTGGAGGTGGCGCTTGCACCACCGCCAACCCAGTGTTGAATACTGCCATATTATGACCATGGCGGTGTTCCCAATGGAACACAGCCAATACACCCCCAGTACCCCAGTACCGCCAGTGCGGACGGACCAACACAGGCGGCAGCAGCATCTCCCGAACACCAGGGGCCATGTTTCCGCCGAGCGTATTACGAGGATGCACACCACCAGGAATTCCGGTGAGGTTGCACTGCCACCAAAACCCTGGCAGAAACAAAGCAAATAAAACGGAACACTCACCTTCAAGAACAGAGAACCCAAACTTGAAGTCTTCCCACTGCTCCTGCTGACCATACAACACCAGAACCAGCGACTCTGACAAAAACAACATATGTAAGTACACCTGCCTAGTACACACTGGAGGAAAGGCCATTAGTACACACCCACACAGCACACACACCACAGGCAACATATACGTGCCATACACTCACCACACTGCACACACACACACCACACACACTGTCACACACATATATGCACAACACCATGAGTCACAAAACGACAACACCAACGGAACCACACATACGCATTGGCAGAGAGGCACACCACACCCCTCCACAGGACAACACATACTGGCAGAAACATGTAACAACAGCACACAACCAATCCAAACCACAACACTATCAAGCAACATGTTCTGTCACACGCCACATCCAGCCACCACACAAAGCACATCACAGATGCAACATTACACACACAGACGCACACACCACGCATTGCCACCCAACACCATCAAAACAAGTCCATAGCACATGTCACCCACACAACTCATGCTGCCACACAAACACATCACACAGAAGACACACACCAATGCACACAACCACAACACATTTATGCGGAAGGAAAGGCAGGACAAGTTTGTTAACCTTAACACCCACAGTGCTATGGTGCAGATGTAATGAACATTGAAAAAAAATATGTACACTTAAGTAGATACAACATAGGCCTACTGGCCATTCCAAATGTACACAATGCCCCAGGCAGACTGAGCAAAGTTACAGGCCTCAACTTGACTTCTGACTGCGACGTGGCCTCCAAATGGCAGGGACATCAATGGGGCAGGCAGGCAGGCACCTCAGGGCCGAAGGGGGATAGAGGTGGAAGATTAGGTTTAGTAGGGGGTCCATTGGCTTGGGTTTTGGTTTGGGTGGGACGAGGTTTGGTTTGGGTTTCTGCTTTTGGGGAGGGTGTTTGGACTTGGTCTTGGGAGGAGTGACCCTGGTTTGGGGAGGTTTCAATGTTGCAGGGGGCGACATGGGCAGTACCAGGGGAGGCATGGGAGGACTGGCAGATAGAAGGGCTGGGCCTGGGGAGGGAAACAGGGCACTTGGGGGAAGCATGGGCTGGGACAGTGGGAGGGTACAGGGAAAACTCACTGAGGAAATATTTCTTCGGGACACAAGGGAGGTCGTAGGAAAAATGTTTCGGAGTGGAGGCAGAAGGAATGCTTGAGAAGTGTGTTTTGGAGGTGCCTTTGGTGCAGGTGCCTGTGTGGAAGACATGTGTGTGCTGTCTGTCTGTTGGGTGGGTGAGTGTGTGCACCTAGGTGTCTTGGGAGGAGGGGGAAGAGATGCAAGGAGAAGCCAGGGTGGATGTGTGAGTGTCTGTTGGGGTGGTGTCTGCTGGGAAGGGGAATGTGCTGCATGGGGGGGTGTTGGTAGTCATGGTGAGCGCCCATGTGGTGGATGAGGTGGGTGGATGCAGGTCTGCTATTGTGGTGGCGATGGGTATGAGGGGACTTGTGGCTGGATCTGGGAGTGTTGATGTGCTGATTGCAGGTGTGAGTGGTGTAGTGTCTGTGAGGGAGGAGGTGGAGGGGGAGTCTGTGTAGCGAGTGAATGCTGTGTCTTCATGTGTGTGTTGCCTGTGTACATGCCGACGGTGGGTCTTGTGGTGTGTGTGTTTGTCTTTGCGAACCGTGTCTGCTGATGTGGATGAATGCTGGTTGACGGTGTGCTATGGATGGGTGTGGGGAGAGGGGTGTCAGATTGCCCACAGGTAGCTGGAGGGGGAACGGAAATGAAGGAACACTGACTGCTGTCAATGAGGAGGCCAGAGCCTGAAAGAATCTCTGTAGGGAAGTCAGGTCACTGTGAATGCCTTCCAGGTAGGCATTAGTAAGTTGTACATGTGATGCCACTCCCTGGATGGCATTCACTATGGCTGACTTTCTCACAGAGGTAAATCTCAGGAGGCCAACAGCCTCTTCATTGAGGGCAGCAGGGCTGACTGGGGCAGGGGCAAAGGTGCCTGCGACGGGGGAGATGCCCACCTTGGTGGGTGAGCGGGCACGGGCAACTGGGTGGGGAGCTACAGGGAGGGTGGTGCTGGTACGGGGGTGGTGGACAAGGATGAAGTTGGGCTTGGCTGGTTCAAGATGGGTCCGCCACCACCATAGAGCATCCATTAGAGGAGGATTCCGAAGATGATGTAGTAGATCTGGTCTCCCATGTGGCAATCCCCTCGCCCTCCGTCACACTGGTCCCTTCGGCTCTGCTGGTGTCAGCCTCCTGGCTCCGGTGGGCTGAAGATTCCCCACTCGCCAGTGCCTCTTCTCCTTCGCCTGATGATGCTGGTGCAAAGAAAGACAGAGGAGGAGGGTGATGGAGGGTGGGAGAGACAGATATGGTGGAATGGGTCAATACCAACCCATCATTTACACAGGGTAAAACCTTATTATTGCTGTAATGTCATGGCAGGGAATGCCATTAGAGAGGCATGAAAACCTGTGGAAAATCATAGGGCAAACAAAATAATCTGTGCTGAATAGACCTACTCATGTTGGCATATTGTCACTGAATGACTTGTTGAATCCTGTAACAATGCATAGCAGCAAAATAGTTGCCACATTTCCATGCCAGTTGACAAAGACATGTACTGCACTGACAGCCCAAATGACTTCTGCATGTTATGGTTGTATGGCCACATATCCCTTAACAAAGTGGTCATTCATTCTTTGGCTCCCCTGCACCCATCTACATAATCTGTACATGGCAGTCCAATCAAAAACACACACATTACCACTGTTCTAGTGGCTGACCAATACAGAGGGCAATAGCCTAACACCTCTGGTTCACTGATGCTGATAGAAGGAGCTGCACTACCAAAATATATTGAGGATGTCCAGAGAAACCCAAACATGGAGTGAGTCACCTCATATGTCACTGTCAGCATGGTATTGACATACAAAAGCTAGATAGATTCTGCCACAGAGACTTACATCCATAGTCGATGTGAACCTACCAATGAGATGCACCATATCTTCCCACAGGTAGTCAAGCCAAACCCAGAAAAGGGCCAAAAAGTGAGAGGTTACAGTCTGTACTCACTCCCTTGTGTCTGCTGTGCTGCCCTCAAGCACCCATCCACATCAGTGTAGGCCACCACCATAATGCAGGCCATTAGGCGGGTCAGGGTTAGATGGGCAACCCTACCTCATTGGGAGGCCATTCCCAACTGGGCCTCAGTGGTGTTCCAGGCCCAGCGTCTCAGGTAGGTCCTCCGATTGCTTCCTGCAGTGGGTGCTCCACCAGCTAAGGACCCCCAGGGTCCACACTTGCTTGGCGATGTCACACCAGATCCCTTTCTTCTAATGAGCACTGACCTGCATGGGACAGACAGACACAAGGAGAAAGTCATGTTGAGAGGCATCACAGCAACAGCATTGACCTTAAACCATCAAACACATCTCATGCTCACGCAAATGTGTGTTAATGGCACTAACGCACTCAGGCCCATATTTATACTTTTTGACGCAAAACTGCGCTGATGTGGTTTTGCGTCAAAAATATTACTGCCGGCCAACGCCATTTCTTTGCGCCGTGCGGGCGTCAAATTTATACTTTGACGCATGGTGGCGCAAACCCCAGGTGTGAGTCTTTTTTTTTTATGCACACCACAGCGTAACGTTGTAAAGGAAAACAATGTTAACGCGGCGGAAATGACTGTGAGCCGGTTTACGACACCGCAAACCGGATATGCAGCATTTCTTGACACAATTGCCGTAAACACAGCAATTTGTGCAGAGGAGAGCCAAAATGAATCCCAGGTGCTTGCACAGACCCCAGGAAGATGACAACATACTAGGAACCAGCCAGGAGGACCCAAACAAGACCCAGGCCAGGGAGAAGAAGAAAAGAAAGTGTTGCTTTAGTGCAGAGGAGCAGGAAATTCTGGTGAAAGAGGTGACAGAACACCAGCACCAACTGCTTGTCACCTCAAAGTTGCCAATCAGTAGGAGAGAGGCAATATGGCAACAAATACTATCCTATAGTAAACAAATATATATATTTTTTGTAATTTTTTCTTTTGTAATTTATTTTTCTTTTTCTTTTTTTTATTTTTTGAAAAACACAAAAACCCCAACATTAATTCCCATACCCACCCACCCACACATATAATAATAAACAGTAGCGATATTCTGAAAGCCCCACCCACCACCCACTACTACTAACTAAACTAACAGCCTATACTAACCTAACACTAAGACCCCTAAACCCCAAAGTGTAAGAACCAGGAAAGAGGGGGAGGGGAGGGAATCATGTCCTTGTAGATGCTTACAGGTTGGCCCTCCTCAGGGTCTTCTTTATGGAACACACCCGCAGGTTGACCTGTGCCACCTCCTGCTGCAGTCTGGTCATCTTACGTAGGACACGGTCCAAGTTTCTTTGCATCTCAGCAAAAGCAGCAGGGTCAATGGCTGCAGCAGAGGTTGTCTGGGTGCCAGCCGAGGAAGTATGGGCCGGTGTTGTTGCAATGGCTGTAGGCTGCCGTGCAGGTGGTGCTGTGACTGGTCCTGGAGCTGTTGCAGTTGATGGTCCCGCAAAGGTCCCAGCTGCTGTTGGTGCCACCTGGGTGGTAGTGGTGGTGCTTCTGGTGGTGGCTGTGGTAGACACAGAAGGGCCCCCTTGTGCAAATGCCCTCCAAGCTCCGGAGGCTCGTTCATGGCAATATTTTCTGGCCATGTTGTGGTACCCAGACTGTACATCAAGTATGTGGCGGTATCGCATTGCCCGGAGTTGAAACTCCTGAACCTGGATGGGAGTCATATTTGCAGCTGTTAAGACAAATAGAAAATCAAACATTAGGTACTGCATTGTGTGAAATGGTACAAGAAGTCAATCAGACAATACATCTAATGTACTTGTGACGGCCCATATCATCACACAGATCACTGATTGTCCCTAAGGAAGTACATGGCAAGCCAGCCTACAAATGTCCTATCACACATAGCACATCCAACCCCTACAAGATGGGTAACAACTGGCATGATTTTGGCATCATAGTTATGCCAGTTGCCAGCTAAAAATCATGCTGCATATCCTCCACCACTGCCAGGGCAACAAATGTATTTGTGCTGGATGGCAATCTAGGGCCACAAGATCTGCGAGTTGTAAATGGACTTGCCAGTATGGAAAGCATGTGCTAATAATGAGTGGTCGTACTAGGTTTAGACAAGTGATTTACTGATTTACATGTCTGTGTACCAAACTTGTCTCATCAGTCCTAGGTACACTATTCACAACCCTACACCTGTGTCTGAGGGGGTGTGGACAATCAACTAATAATTTCTAACAACAAGGACACCCAGGAAGCTTTGGAAAGCTGGACATGGGTTTGGCCCAGCACACACACCACAGGTAAGCAGGAACTCCAAATAGGAGACAGCCAACCCTTGGACAATCCCATCTACACTTATGTTTGGAAATGCAGACCTTTGTCCACATCATTTACTATCAGTAAGCCATGACTTACAACAAACAGATAGATGCAAGAACACCTCTGGCCATGAGCTGCATGCACACCTAGGCCATTGTACCCAAGTGCCACATACTCGGAGCACTACATGTGGAGCTACATACTAGGAAGTTTAACATACAGTCCAACATGTTCATTAGTGAATAGGGAAGCTAATTCACTAATATGGTCCACTGCTACTTTTTCTGAATCAAGTTTTATCCACATGACTCATCCCTATTCACATTGCCGTGCCTACAGGACTGACCTAGAACAGCAAAATATGACAATACGATAAGTATTGGTCAACTCAAAGATGGTCATAAAATGATATTCCACTCATGGAACAAAACAAATGATTGCCTAGCGCATCACACCTTGCTATGTGTCCAACACACAAGAGTCCATCACGCATCACCAGCAAACACAACATATCACAGATATATCAACACTTACTGGAGATGTCTGGGTCCTCAAATCGAGCCACCTCGCCAATAGTGTAGAGTGCCGGTCCACCTGTAAGGCATGGAAGGGAGAAATGTGCTCAATGTCTGTGCACTGTACAATTCCAAAGACAAATACTATGTGTAAGATTAAATCAGAAAGTTAAGCCTTTCAAACATGATGATACTGCATCCTACATACCACTTCAAACATGTACAGACCCAGGGACTCCAGCGAGTGTTACACACATATCTGCACACATGGAGTGGCCCTATCTATCATGTGGTGGCAAACATGCTCCTTCATTAGTGAGCAGACAAAATCATGGAGTGTATTCCTCTCATCATGTGTATCCATGAGGGACATCCAAAGTGACTTTCCGTGAGGACTGCATTATCAGTCAACCAGCAATTGTGACTATGACCAATTTCAGACACACAGGTACAATGTACAGAGGGCCAGGGACAGTTGTAAGCCCTCAATTTCCATCAGTTACATTGAGACATGAACCCATGTGCATACCTTTGGCCTGCCATCCCTAATTTAAATGTGGCACTACAAACTCCAAATATCAGTCTAAGATGTTAGCTGAGCGTAGCTAGAACTTGTTACGTATGTGTCCAAATCCAGATCAGACATGTATCCGAAAAGAATGGAGGGACACAATAATTCCAATTATTTTCGGGATTTCCATGATCGGTTTCCTGACACACTCACCAAACACATATTAAACATATGTTTGCGCCACATTGCCATCATCAATTGACGTGAAGCCTGCACTAATTTTCAGGCTCCTGCTGTGTTTATAAAGTTAGTCTAGCTGTTGTGTCAACAAATGATGGTAATGTGTCGCAAATTTCTATACCTCACATGCAACTGTGGCCTATATCTATACATATTTTGCACCAGATTTGTGTTGCTGTTTGACACAAAGGCGGCACTAACTTACTAAATACAAATGTATTTTGTAAGTTTGCGGCGCTCTTGCTTCCAAACAGGTCGCAATTGCGGTGCTAACAAAGTAGAAATATGGGGCCAGATGTAGCAAAATAACATTTTGCGACTTGCAAATAGCGAGTCATTGCGACTCGCTGTTTGCAAGTCGCAAAATGTTATGCAGAACGGTGTCTCAGACACCGTCTGCAAGTCGGTATGGGGTCGCAATGACCCACCTCATGAATATTCATGAGGTGGGTCGCAAATTGCGGCCCCATACCGACTATGGGCACTCGCAAACATGGAGGCCTGCTGTAGTCAGCAGACCTCCGTGTTCGTGACTGCTTTAAATAAAGCAGTTTTTTTTTTTTTAAGTGTAGCCCGTTTTCCTTAAAGGAAAACGAGCTGCACTTAAAAAAAAAAACCGAAACCTTTAGTTTCGGTATTTTTTCAGGGCAGGGAGTGGTCCCTTGGACCACTCCCTGCCCTGAAAAAATGTTTCTGGGTCCAGTCACAAACTGGAAGGGGTCCCATGGGGACCCCTTCCAATTTGCGAGTGGGTTACCATCCACTTGAAGTGGATGGTAACTGCAACACCATTTGCGACCGCATATGCGGTCGCAAATGGTGTTGCATACCACTAGGAATCGCAAATAGGAAGGGAACACCCCTTCCTATTTGCGATTCTGAAATGCATTTTGCGAGTCGGTCCGACTCGCAGAATGCATTTCTGCATAGGAAAATGTGATTTGCAACTCGCAAACGGCAGTTTTTGCCGTTTGCGAGTTGCAATTCCTTTCCTACATCTGGCCCATGGTCCTGTATGTTTCACTAGCAATATACATGTTCAACATCATTGCCGGCAGATATTGTAAAAATCAGCTACTGTCACTACAGAGTATTTAAACGTGCACATTAACCTGATTTGTACTCACCAACAAGGCCACCAATCACAATCCCCAGGTGGTCCAGCAGATCGTGCTCCCTGGATACAAGGTCAGCCCAGCGGTGCTTCAGCTGGTGGTCATTTCGTGGTGTGGTGTATATCCTCTGCAGATGATGCAACACCTGTGCCCACTGGAGCCTCTGTGTGATACCCTTGGATCACACGACCACCTGCCTCAATCATCAGGGGTAGGAAATGTCACCCAAGCCAAATGAACCCACCCAGCTCCTCCTCTCCCATCCTGCCAAGATGAGGCCAACCCAACATAATGGTACAAAAAAGAAAGAGGGGATAAAGGGGAACAAAGAAGAATAGGGGGGAAAGTAGGACAGGAAAAATGCAAAAAACTACAAACACAGCCTAACTATACGCAAACTACCACTACCCACAACAGACTCCCATCACAAGAAAGACAAATGTTGACAACACAAATGACCACAAAAAGAATCAGACCGGATACCACAGACAGTTATTATACACAAAAAGACAATGTAAAGACCACACTGGAGATAAAGGGGGTTATTCTAACTTTGGAGGAGGTGTTAATCCGTCCCAAAAGTGACGGAAAAGTGACAGATTTACCACCAGCCGTATTACGAGTCCATTATATCCTATGGAACTCGTAATACGGCTGGTGGTATATCCGTCACTTTACCCTCACTTTTGGGACGGATTAACACTCCTCCAAAGTTAGAATAACCCCCAAAATCACTAAATGCACAGAGAGACAATTCTAGACAGAGCCACACAGTCAGGAAATATCACAGACTGCAAAGTGAAAGTGAAAGTACACCCACTGTATCAATTCTGTAAACAGGATATCCTATTACATCACTTCCTGCCTCAAATGAGGTGCATTTTTATTGTCATGCGTCAAAATATTAGGACGCTTACAGTCTGCGCATCATTTTTTTTTACGCACAAGTGTAGAATTAACCCCGCATCCATATGGTTCAAAATTGTTTCAAAAGTAACCAATTTCCGGGGGTACAGTGTGGGAAATACCACTCAGGGCCAATGGATGTTTCAGGGCATTGTGCGCCATATTTCGAGCAAAATCGTAAATTTTTAGATGCATGTGCGTCATTTTTTTTACACGTATGCGCTAACATTTCTGGCTTCAACTGGGTTTGGGTCATTTTACCATTTTAATGGTACATGATAGTTGTGACAATACTGAGATAGGCTGATTGCACCCACTTTGGGCATGACGGTGTATGGGCACATGTGACACATCATTCTACTGCGGACCATGATCCGCTACCTGATGTACAGGATTTTCACTCTTGACTGACACAATAGATGGCAAACGCGTGGGCTACATATATGTATTACCCAAAATGAGCATGTTTGGCGTCAGGAGAGGATAGCAAGGTGACGCATATAAGTAAAATTACTCAATGCCTATGGTCAATGTGTGGGATTTGGCTACTCCTATTATTGTTGACCCACTGTGTGACCATCACAAGATGCATTATAGCAAATATGCTTGTATGCATGTGGAGTCAATGTGTCCAACCCTCAGATGCAAGTCAGTGTGGAAATGAGAGAGGACATGTGTTAGTCATTCATATAGCAACAACAGCTGTGTGCACTTTCTAGTTTTTGGGTAACAAACACCACAAATGACAAAGCATGCACTGGATAGATAGCAGACGGTTGTTCATGTCAATGGTCCAAAACTTGGCGATGTCCTGGGATGTTGGATACTACTTCCTAGGCACTTGTTGGTGAACCCACCATGAGTCAGGCACAGGTACATACTAAGTGGGTACCGTGATTGTGAGACGGAGACCCAAAGATAAACCACATTTGTAATGTTACGCCACAGTTGAGGTCATGTGACTGAGCCACGACTCTCCTGTGGCAGTGACGGACCAGCAGACGAAGCAGCACGTGGCCACATATTTTCAGTGGTCAAATGCACAGAGGTGTCTGGTTCATGTGTGTGGGCCAATGTTTAGGCTGTATATTTTTAGGGGTCTATGTTGTCACAGTTACCTTGGTGTGCTGAGTAAGTAAATATCTCAGTATTCTTGTACCGGCAGGTGTCATCACAACATTTGTACACAGGTTGGCCTCTGAAATTGCCACAGCATCTGGGAACATCTTCTCGCAGCTATTCACCACGCACGCCCCATCAATATGTTGTGAGCACTGTGAATCAGCGTGTGGACTGTCAGGGTCCTAACATGTGTAGACATTTCATGCACATTATCTGACGTTGCTGGTTCTGCTGGAGGCACCATACCTAATCCCTACATACGGCCATGGTACACTGTCACAATTTGTCACTAATGCATACATGAGACCCAGACAAGGGATAGACCATGATTTGGGTATTTGGAGACAAGTTCCCAAAAATGGTACGATAAATAAAAAGATTATGCTATACAATGTAAAGGAGTATGCATTGTAGACCTACCTGACAAAATACCCCAGGAGGAATGTGAGGGTTGGGAAAGCAACTATGATACAAATGTAGCCACAAGGAACCTTTAGGGTAACGCACAGACAGGAGCCAGTCAGGCTAACAGGATGCAGGGTCAATCAGGATCCAGACATTTCACAAGGTAAATATACAGTGGTCAGAATGAGACTGGTCAGAGGAGGAACAAGACAGTTGAAATGGAAAACTGTGTTTGTCCTGTGTTTTGGAAGGTGACACATTAACCCAAGGGCTGTGTTACACAGCTGAGTTACACGGCAATGCATAACAGTGTTATCGATAAAATGACAGCTTCTATGTTGTTCCTAGCATCTGCAAGGGCAGTGCATGTTCAAATGGCTGGTCTCCATAGAGGTGCTCACAGGTGTGTGCAGCATCAGTCTCTCCCAAGTCCTGTATGTGAGATTCAAGTTCAAAGGACCAACAGTACTGTTCACATGGGAATCACTGTACAGGTGATAACAGGTCTTAGAAAGTACAAGCCAGTGCATTATTTAAAGTGACGTCCATGCAGACAGTAGTACAATGGTTATGGCATACCATAATGAAGGGGAAAGCACACTGGATTAACATTGTGAGTCTGGGAGTGTGTCGAGGAGGGATTATCTGGCTACACATATTACCATTCCAGGGACGTCTGAAGACGGGTGGGGTGAGTTCGGGAACATGGGTGTGTCAGGATTTAGGACATGGGCTGACGTATACATGGGATGTCATGTGCGCAATGCTTGTCATACCTGTGGCACTTGTGCTATCTATTTGCTGCTTATATGGAATTCTAGTCACACATACTCCTTGCAAAGATAGGTGATGTAACAGTTACTGCTGTCAAGGGTCTGGTCATGCATTCCTGTTACTAATACAATAGCACATCCACTGCCTCATGTATGCTGCTGTTTGTTCCATTATTGACTGATGGTGTCTTATTTGTGTACCATATGCTGCAATGAACCATGTTGCCAACATGTATGTGTGAAATAGGTGTGGTCCTCTGCTATTGCCCTTCAAATGTGAAATGGACCGGATATATGTCATTTACAGTGTGTGTAAATGTGACTGTAGATTCATACGCATCACAATAGCTTTGAGATTTTCTGTGTCCTGATCGGTATATCAGCAATGCTCCATGAGGCTACACTCTTATTCTGATAGTTAGAGATAATGTTATGCAAAAATGATTACCCAGACCATGATATGGTGATTATTATAGGTGTTTATTTACATATGTTAAAATAGTGGTGATGGTGAGTTGAGTCAAAAGAAATTGTGAACAATATGTTGGTGTCTACACAATCCTGCAGCTGTGTTTGGTTCGTCCCCCTCATGTTGATGGCCAGCATCCTCCTCTTCCTCCTCTTCAGGCATTTGTTACTCTTGATCAAATAGGGAAATGTTCCTTCGTACACATATGTTGTGTAGGATGGCACAGGTCAAAATGATCTTGCAGACCATTTCTGGTGAGTATAAGAGGCTGCCTCCAGTGATGTCCAGGCACCTGAATGTTGATCTTCAGGATGCCAAAGGTCCTCTCGACTATGGTGCGTGTCCTCCTATGTGCCTCATTATAGGCACGCTCTGCTGCAGTGCTTGGGTTGGCAAATGGGGTCATAATCCATGGCTGGATCCCATACCCCTGATCAACTGAAAGAGAAAATGATTGAGAACAAGTTGATGTAGCTTGCCCCATAAATATCACCTTGCATGGCGGTAGTTCTCTTGTGTTGTCTGTGACTCATTGGTGTTTGTGTTATTGTGTGAATTCCTAGGTTTCTAGGATGTACCATCAGCATTGGGTTGTTTCCTTAGCTGAACGAGTGTTTGGCTGCTGACCGGATGTCAGCAGTATTTTTGGAGAGTTGCAGTACAGTGTGTACTCCCTTGCATTGTGACTTGTGATACAGGTGTCCCTGTATCTTATCTGGGGTGAGATGATACTTCCATACACAGAATCAAATCGACAGTGGTGGTAACACATTTGCATCTATGTACCCTGGACATCCCCTACATTTTGAGATATGCAATAGATTAATTAACCATTAGTGAGACCCTTAGATTTTGCAAGGTGACAATTTGTCAAACTTCTCCGTACGTTGTGATCACTGACGTGTTAACATTTGACTGTACACTAATTTCACATGCGTGACAGGTTCACTGCAGACCTATTTCTCTGCCCTTGCCAAGTTGACTCAGGTTGTAACGTGAACCTAGACTTCTGCATATGTTCTAGTTCAGCTGGCTAACTTGGTTGTGAGGTTGTCATTTTGAGTTTCAGAAGTTCTGTATGGTAGTACATCGGTTGTGTGTGTGCTAATTTTTCAAAATGCTTATGTGTAGGAATGGGCACTTTCCATATTGTCCCATCAAGATGTGTTCTTTGCACAGTCCACTTGCCTCTTGGTAGTGGGCAATGTGAGAGCAGGAGTGATGTGAGATATTGGAACGGCCTCAATGATTGCACATGACCTTTATTGTAGTCATCATCATGCTATGTGTGTCATGGTGTTTGACCTGCAACAAAAAACATTCCACACCCCTTACACAGTACGTATTGATTTGAAGGGTGTTTGATTGAGTGTTATTTATGTGATATTTGAGTTTAATCGTCGCAGATGTACTGCCAGTTGGGGCCATGTGTTTGTCATTGCGTTGTTTTACATTTTCCCCTTGTGTCTGTGGAGTGGCATCAGTTGTTATTTGGGACGGTAATTTATCCCTAGGTGTGTCTCACATTGGGTGAAGATATCAAACGTGCCTAACGGTGTAACAACCTTAGTGTGTTCCTATCCACATGTCGATGTTGTGGTGTATGTGTTGTGTATTCCTAGAGGGTTTCTGTGCAGTGTGTACACAAGTAGGTTTCTGTACTTACCAACAAGTAGTCCATTTCCATAGCGTCCATCCTGGAAGTGTTGATTGATGGTGCAGTGACGGAAGATGAATGAATCATGGACACTCTCGGGATATTTTGCCACAATGTTTGTGATCAATCCCTCGTGATAGACAATGGCCTGCACATTGATGGAGTGTGTGTGCTTCCTGTTGCAGTATAGATGTTCAGTGGCAGCAGGTGGCACAATGCGGACATGTGTGCAGTCAATGGCACCAAGGACATGTGGGAAGCCATTAATTAGGTAAAACCCCTGTTTTGTCTCCTGCTGCTTCTGCTGTGTGTTGGGGAAGCAGATGTGGCGGGGTGTGAGTGAGAGGATGGCATCCAGTACCTTGGGGAGGAAAGCAGAGAATTATGGCTGTGAGATCCCAGCAACCAGGGCGCCAGTGGTTTGAAAGGAGCTACTTGCCAACATGTGTAGTACAGCTAGCAGCTTGGTTTCTGGTGGAATGGTGCGGGGTGTCTGCAAGCTGGGTGCCAACTGTGGCTCAATGTTGCGCAGCAGCTGCTGAATGGCTTGTCAGTTCAGCCTGTACCTCTGGATGATGTCATGTTCCCTGAGCCCATGAAGGGTTGTCCTGGTGTGGAATATCCTCTCCTGCCTTCTGCGTTGCCTTTGGGGTCCCTGTTGGTGTTGTGGAAGTTGCTGTTGCTGGTCCTGTGCTCTGCGTCTATGTGCACGCTGGATGAGAAGCACCTCCATGTCTTCCTTTTGGAGCTCTGCTGTTGCTTCTGTGTGTTTTCATTAAATACAGGTGTGTTTGCCCCATTTTAACGCTTGCCCTGACCCAGGCGTTAATTTTTTACGCAAATCGGGCTGTGCATCATTTTCCGATTCCACCTCCCGGCCGGGAGTCATTTTTGCGAGGTAGTATAAATAAGGCGCACGGGTGTTTGAGTCATTTTTTGGACGGGAACGCCTACCTTGCATGTCATTAACACAAGGCAGTTTCCCGCATCCCAAAAATGACGCACACTGAGGAATTTTGACATCCGCTGGCTCGGGCGTCAAAGTTTAAATATGGTGCACGGTTTGCGCCAAATGTGCTTCAAACTTTTTGACGCACACTCAGCGCAAACAGAGTATAAATATGCTCCTCAGTCCTTTGCCACGAGCATGCATCCGATCCATGTGCACTGTCACATTGCCTTCCAGCCTCACACTAACCACTATTTGACGGGACGGTAACATTGGATTCACCTGCTGCTCTGGTGCCCCTGACAATCGTCCATACAGGGGTAAGAACACATCCAATAGCCTCTCCAGTTCTTCAGGTGTGAAGACAGGGGCCCTATCACCTGTAGGAACTGGCATCATGGCTCCTGGACACAGAACTCAGCTGTTCACTCAGTGGAGGTCTTGCCTGCACGACTGTCAGGAGTCAAGTGAGGTAGGCTGCAGAAAATGGCAGTCACGGCCACTGCGAACTTGACTGTCACCGCCGGTAGTGATCATCATTGACCCCAGTCTGCCATAGACAACAATGTCATCCAATGAGGAGTTGCACAGCGGTTGTGACCGTCTACCTCCATGATGTCTAATGCCGATGGAATGAGCTCACTACCATCTGTCCTGTGCAAGCAGGACAGGCCGGTGCCATTTAACATGTAGTCAGTGCATTGTAAGTAAATTATAAGTGTGTCATGGATGATTTTTATTGATATGTGCATGGAATTACAATGTTTCCACATCAAACCTGGGTTCACACATGTGCCATACATGGACAGTGTAGTTAGATGTACTGATGACTATGAGAGGACATGTGCAGTCATTTGCTGCCTCATAGAGGGGGTTACCATTTCTGTATGTTTGCAGCTTACACACAGGTCATTACCCGGGTGACAAGAATGTTGTTACAGGGACGTTCCACATATGTTGTGTGTTGCGATCAGTTTGTCTGGGCCTTGCACAGTCATCTGGGGTGGCATTCATGTTCAGTGTTTATGCGCCATATACTTCACCTATATGTCCACAGTACTAATGTGTGCTACAAGTATTGTGTCAGTTGTCATGTGAACTGTCGACATTAACTTGTGCCTATCTTCTCTCCCATTCCTAGATACTGTGCAATGGTGTGCATGAGACATCCACTGGTGTACCGGCCCCTAGTCGTCCTAGCTACTCTGGAGGAATGCCACATCATCCAGACCTAGCGTCTGAATCGTCAGCCCATCATGGAACTGTGTACCCAGATGGCACCGGATCTGTTGCCTGGCATCCGCCATCCCTACCACTGTACAGGTCTTATCAGTGCTTCACTTCCTCGCCTCAGGCTCGTTCCAGGTCACAGTGGGCTTGGCTGCTGGGATGTCACAACCAATGTTCAGTCTAGTGTTACAGAATGTACTGTGTGCCTTACTCAAACACATGGACAGCTACATCATGTTCCCCAACGTGCAGTTCTGGCCACTGTTAAATCAGACTTCTATGATATCGCACACATTCCTCATGTGACAGGGATCATAGATGGCACCCACATTGCTTTAATTCTCCCCAGGGCCAATGAACAAGTATACAGTACAGGAACAGGAAAATATTTTACTCTATAAATGTCCAGGTGCTGTGTCTCGCTGACTAGTATAGCTCACAAGTGACCGTCAACTTTTCTTGATTTTTGCATGATCCATACATTTTGAGGGACAGCAATATCCCACACATGATGGCACAACTACGGAGAGAGAGAGCCTGGCTCATTGGTTTTATCCCATAGTATGTGTCCAACTATAATGTCCCCTCTCTTCACATTCTGCCCTGTGTCTCTACCGGTTTTGTAATAGGTCCAACCTTTGTGCACACACGTGACTCCGGCTATCCTAACCTTCCCTGGCTGCTAACACCAGTGAGATACCCAAGAACAGATGGGGAAAACCGTTACAATCAGCCCACAGCAGTACGAGGTGTGTCATTGAGAGGACTTTTGGGCTACTGAAGGCCAGTTTCCAGTGTCTGCACATCTCTGGAGGTGCCCTGCTCTGCAGACCACAAAAAGTCTGCCAGATCATTGTTTCCTGTTGCATGCTACCCAATCTGGCGCAGAGACATCACATACCATTACTTGATGTAGAGGAGTTGGCAGCTGGACCAGTGGCTGATGATGGTGACATAGAAATTGATGAGGAGGCAGATGATGAGGATGCAGCTGACTCTAGAACACAGTTGATTCTGCAATTCTTCCAATGAACTTCAGGTATGTATAAACTGTATTGTATGTGAAATGTACTCCTGTCTGCCTTGTGACATTGCTCCTCCTGGTGTGTGGCATCAATGAAGGTGTGACATGCAGCTATCCCTTGTGTGGCTTTTGAGGGAAACATATTGACCATCTGGGGAGGTGTTACTGTAAAACTGTCAGAGCAATTTTGAATATGCTGTTGGCTTGCATCACATCTGCAAAGGATTTTGCACATTGTATGTTCCCAGGACTGTTATGTAAACTGCATAAGGAGTGCCAACCAAAGTAGTGTTCTCAGTATTGCTACTTATCCTCACTGTACCCAATGGACAATTATGGTACCTAACTTTTACTGACAGTGGAATTTGCCTTTAGTTGGGTAATTTCAGCTGTGAGGGATAGTCCATTGGGAATGCGTGTTTTGGAACTGTCGACCTGCCATGGTAATTTGTGTTAACATTCCACTTGCAAATTTGCACTTGTAAGGACAAATATGTACTGCATGTGTGTTGAGTGGCCAACATTGACTCCTATCGTGATGGTTGTCCCTGTCTTGATCTATTTGCAGGTCTGTTGTGTGGTGCTTCTCTGGTTCCTAACTTCATGGGTAGCTCTCTTGACACAGGATTTCAGAATATATCTGTTGTACTACTACACTACCTGCATATTGCTTCCCCCTCTGTCCACCTTACAGTCATTTGCTTCTCAATTGTGGACTGAAATGACATATTATACTACATACAATCGTACTTGTTATAATAAAGACATGTAAGCAGTAGCTGTGTTCATTGATGTGTATTGTGATTTTTAAGTATGATGGATGATGAGTGGGGTCATGGGGAATGAAATCATCAGAGTAGTAGGTCCAGCTGCAGCTAGTACAGGTCCAGTATCCAAGGGGCATGGAAAAATTGAGATATGACAGTGGACAGTCGACAGGGTGTCTCAGTGGCACACAAGGGAGAATGTTCAGGTGAGGGATCACTTCCTGGTGGTGATTTTGGTCTTGGCATCAGGTCCTGCAGGAGGTCTGGATGGACAATCTCATTTGCATGGGGGTTCCTCAGCTTCAGAGGCAGGGGTGATAGTGGCCTGTGGGTCCTCTGGCAGGGCCTCCATTCCACTAGCTGTGGAAGAAGTGGATGGCTCAGTTGCTATGTGGCTAGTAGAAGGGGCCTGCTGGTGGGTGGAGGACGCATACAGATTGCTTGTATGTTCTGTGAGCACCCCTGCTATGGAGGCCATGGTGGCATTGTGTGCCTGCCACTGCTGCATGGCCTCTTGGTGGTATTCCCTTTGCAGCCTCTGGTTCTCCTGCAAGGTTGAGAGTATCTGGCCTGTCTTGTCCTGGGATTGCTGGTATGCTCCCAGAACTTGGGAAATGGCCATCTGGTCAGTTGTTTCCCTTGGGGGCCTCATACCATGGCCCACAGGTGCCCTCCCACTGCCCCTAACCCCCTGTGCCTGTGCCCCTGGCACAGTGTGCCCACTCCTAGTTACACCAGGACCTTCATTGTCTTGGGTGTGTGGGGTAGATTCTGGCCCCTGTACTGTGGGGCATATTGCTGATTAAACAGTCCTTGGGACACAGTTCTTGGGATGAGGAGTGGACTGTGATGTAGAAGCCACAGGAGTGGGGTGCTCAGATGTGGGCAGGGTGAGGCTGGTAGTGGTGAACTGACCAGTTGTCCCAGATGGGCCAGGTAAGTCATCACTGTCCAGACATCTAGAGTTGTAGTCCTCAGTGGGGCCTTCATCCTGGCTAGTGCTGTCTGTCTTTGGCATCCTCTGCAGGGTGGCATGGGTACCTGTGGATGGAGCAGGTGAGAGTTACATTGTGGAGGTGTACTTGTTAGTATCATGGTCTGGTGCATATAGTGCCTCGATTTGGTTCCAAGTGATGGCAATGACAGATGCTGCACTGTTGACATTGTTTATGGGTGATGGATTGTGAAGATGGTTGCATGTTGCATTGAGATTTGTGGATACTGGATACCATTGCTGTCATTGTCATGTAGTATTAAGCAGTTGAAATACCGAGTTGGTGTAGGAGGTTTTAAGTGCAGGGGTTCCACTGTGGTGTGGCAGTGGCTGATTTTCAAGGTAGGGAGTGATGCATTATGGGAGGTGTAGTGCTTGCCACTGTGAGTGCTATCTGTGCACTTGGAGGGGCTGTGTGGGGATAGTGGCAGCGTGGTGAGTTAGCATGCAAGGGAGGGCCATTGGGTGAGGGGAGAAGGTGTGCACGATGGAGCGCATTGGGGGTGAAAGGGTGTGGGGATGCATGCTGTACAGGTGTGGTTGATGCTAGGGGAGTGTTAGTGACTTACCAGAGTGCAGTCCTCTGTGTATTCCAGTCAGGCCCTTAGGATGCAGGATGACCAAGACCTTCTCCTCCCAAGATGTTGATGGCAATCTGGTGTTGTGATGTCATGGAACGCACCTTCCCCCGTAGGTCATTCCACCTCTTCCGGATATCCTCCCTTGTGCATTGATGGTTGCCCACTGAGTTGACCCTGCAGACGATCCTCTGCCATAACTAAATTTTCCTGGCGATGGGTGTTTGCTGAACCTGTGCTCCCAACAGTTATGGCTCTACCTTGACGATTTTGTGAACCATTACCCTCAACTCATCGTCAGTGACTTGTGGGTGCTTTTGATGGGACATGGTGTGAGTGAAGTGGTTTGGGGGGGTGTTGTGCGCAACGGTGGAGTGTGTGGTGCTTGATGGGGTGTGTGTGGTGTCTGGTTTACTGTGCTTGTGTTTTGTGGGGTTTGTGTGCAGTTGGGACATGTCTATTGTGTTGATGGGGCAGTTGTGTGGTATGTGCTGAGTGAGATGTGGAAATGTGCCTATGGTGTGCAGGTGCCAATTCGTGTGATGTTGGCTCCTCACTGTCTGTGATGATCGTTTTAGTTACAAAGGATTGTGGGTTGTGTGGGTGTGTTATATAGTGCAGTGTGATGTGTGTAGGTGTCTCAGGTGTAGGGTATTCGTGCTGTCCACTGTGGTGTTGTGATCTAGTAGAGGTGATTTCTTGACCGTGGCGGTTTGCACCACCAAGGGTTTTTTGCCATGCAATGACCACTGTGCTGATTTGTGGTTGTAATATGGAGGGCGGGCTGTTGTCGGCGTGGCGGTGCTTGTGGTGGGACCACCTCTCTCCCGCCCTCGGTCGGCCAAGCGGTCTTGAATTTGTGGCTGTTTTTTGGCAGACTTCTGTATGTGTCTTGTAATACGGCTATCAGGATACCTCCAACAATGGAGGTCTTTTGGCGGCCATTGCCATGGTGGTCTTCCAAAAGGACCTCCAAACTCATAATGAGGGCCTGAGAGTGTCCTGTGTTTATGGCTGTCTGGGTTTAATGCACAAAGGTGACCTGTCAACCAACACAGACCAGAAGTGTATTGGAGACAGGGCTGTAAGGCACAGATGGCACTAAGTGGAGAGAAACGCCCACTTTCGAAAAGTAAAATGAACAGATGATGGATGGAATGCAGTACAATGCAAACATTCACCCCCAGTCACAAAGATTTGGGTTTAATCCATGGTTTTGTTGCTCACCACCCCACCCTAGTTTGGACCCAGCCATATGAAAATCAGTCTTGACCCTATTCCCCATAGGAACAGTCCAGTCCGAACTGTCAAGCCAGGTCATCCCTGCACTAGAAACAAGCACCCTAGGACCAGTTTCAGAGAATCACCCTTCATCAGCTAGGCTAGCTTGAATCCAGTGGTGCAGTGAGCACGGGACCCACGTCTGGGCATACCCCTCCCACTTGGGGTGACAAATGCAAAAAGAACATATGATGGACAAAATGCTGAACAATACAAACATTCACCCCCAGTCACAAAGATCTGGGTGTAATCCATTGTTTTTTTGCTCATCCCGCCACCCGAGTTTGGACCCAGCCACATACAAATCAGTCTTGACCCTGTTCCCCATAGGAACAATCCAGCCCTTGTATGATTCTCCAAAAAAAAGGTGTTAGCAAGTGTGCCGCGCCCACTGAGTAAACACATCTACCCTGTCACAGGATACTTGGGGGTAACTATAAATGATCAATAGAAAAACTGACGGATAATGATGCATTGTAAACATTCTCAACATATATGTTTACAACCTTCAAAAGGCCCAATACCTAAGTGCCAATAGAAGGTGCCAAACATGTGTTGGCTGTCCGTGCAAGAAAGCAAAGCCTGAAATTCACCCTTAGCTGCTGGGCCGTTTCCCCCCCCCAGTGCTGAGCCCTTTTTTGGCTATTTGGGGTAGTTCGCGCTTAGACCTTCATAACTTTTTGTCCACATAAGCTATGCATGCCAAATTTGCGTCCTTTTTTTCCAACATCCTAGGGATTCTAATGGTACCCAGAGTTTGTGGTTTCCCCTGGAGGAGACCAAGAAAATAGCCAAAATACAGTGAAAATTTTGTTTTTTCCAAAAAAATGGGAAAAAAGGGCTACCGAAGAAGGCTTGTGGTTTTTTCCCTGAAAATGCCATCAACAAAGGGTTTCTGGTGCTGAAATCACTATGGGGGTCATTCTGACCTTGGCGGTAAAAGGGCCATACCGCCGGTCAGAACTCCGCCATACTACCGCCGCGGCTGCGGTAAACCGCCACGGTCATTCTGACCACCAACTGTGAATCTGCCAAAAACCCGACATCCAAGGAAGGCCGCCTCATCAGCGGGCCGCGGAAAACTGGAGATGACCAAACCTCCACCGCCACGCCAACACAAGCACGCCCATGCCATTCTGACCCACCAATCCACGCGGCGGTCTTTCAACCGCGGTATTCCATTGGCGGTACACACCGCTGTGCTCAAAATACACACACAGCTACAAAACACTGCCACATTGGGCAATTTGAAATACACACACCTGACACACATACCAACAACACTCCCACACATCCATACAACTATAAAACACACACCCACATCACCCACAAACCCCTACGACCGAAGATCAGAGACGAAGGAGAGAGAGACACATCACAGAATAGAGAGCTACATCACACAGAGGCACACTACACCATCACACACACCACATAGAAGCACAAAGCACCACACACCAACACACTCATCACCATATATAACACCCCACACCTCATCCACACCACCCCATGGCACCCCAAAGGCACCCACGCTTTTCGGACCAAGAACTCCGGGTCATGGTGGAGGAAATCATAAGAGTTGAACCGCAGCTCTTCGGCTCACAGGTGCAGCACACCACTATAGCCAGGAAGGCGGAGCTATGGCAGCGGATCGTGGACAGGGTCAACGCGGTGGGACAGCATCCCAGAAATCGAGACGACATCCGCAAACGCTGGAACGACTTAAGGGGAAAGGTGCGCTCGATGGTCTCGCGACACAACATCGCAGTGCAGAAGACTGGTGGGGGACCCCCACCCACTCCACCCGAATTCACAGCATGGGAGCAAGAGGTACTAAACATCCTGCATCCTGATGGCCTCGCTGGAGTACACAGAGGAATGGACTCTGGTAAGTACAATCTCAACTACTTCACCCCCCCCAGCATGCTAACCCCCACCACCACCCTCACCCCCAACCCCCCATCACACATCTTCCCTGAGAATGTCTCTCCAGCACAACCCACCCAACACCAACCCCTGCATGCCCCCACAAACTATGGACACCCATCACCCAAGCATGACCCCTGCACATACCCCCCCCAAAACACCCCCACAACACCTCCCCCAAGGGAATGGCAGCACTGGGGGACAAGAGCACCAATCAATGGCACGCAATAGCACACACAGAAACAATAACCATACTCTCTTACCCCATGCAGGACCCGAACGCCAACACACCGGCCAGGAGGGTCCAGAAATGTCCATCCCCCCCCGGAAGAGGCCCCCAGTGATGACAGCAGCTCTGTCGACCTGGAACCTGATGACCAGCCCGGACCATCGGGGACCTCTGGACAGTCGGTTCCCCACACACAGGCCACAGCAGACACAACCCCCTCTGGGACCAACAGCACAGCTCCCACCCAGCGGGCCCATGCCTCTGTCTCTAGGACAGGTCAATCAGCGGTGTGTCTGCCACTACAGGGCACCCAGGCTAACCCACCACCCCAACAACAACAGGGACCTGGGGGCAGTGGTAGTGGGCACACCGTCCAGGGGACAGAGGCCGGGGGAAACAGGGCAACTCGGAGGGCTGCTGTGCGACAGGGGGGGGAGGAGAGGCCCAGGGAACCCACTCTCCAAGAGGCCCTCACCACCATCATGGCAGCCTACCACCACTCCCAAGAGACGATGACGACGGTACTGGCCAGGTTCCAGGAGATCCAGGCACAGCAGGAGGAACGCTACATGGGGTTCACCAATCAACTCACCAACATCTCTACCGCTATGGGGAGCATAGTCCAGGCCCTCAACCGGATAGAAGACACGTTGCGGGACCGTGTGGCACCACACAGGGCCCCTGTCACTAGCCAGGAACAGCCTACCACCTCCGCCGGCGCTAGTGGACAGGAGGCCCCACCACAACGACGGGCCACCAGAACCCCACCTCCTGCTGAAGAACAACCACCCCGCAAGAGGAGCCTGAGATCAAAAAAATCGACAGAGTAGGATGTCAAGACCCCCGCCAGCATGAGACACCCCCTGAAGTCATCCCACTGTCCCACATTGCCACCCTGTCCAACCTTGAACTGCCCCTGCTCCATCCTTCCACAGGCATATGGACAATGCACCTGTGAGACTGAGAACTGAACTCTGCCATGGCCATTACTCCACCCCCACCCATCACCGTGTTTATATCATGTACCATTATCTAGCACAAAAAATAAATCACTCAATGCACTGAAATCAAACAGGAGTCAGGCTGTATTATTTACAAATGTATAACACATTACCGATCAATTATGTTCTGTTAACTTTGTGCTGAACACATACCGAGATCAATAAGCATTAGTCCATGGGCTAACCAAGCAGTAGTCACGGAGTGGGTCATACAGCACTGAAAAGGGAAGGGGAAATCAAACATCAGTTTAAAAGAACTGGGGGGTCATAGACAAAGTTGAGAAGCAGGAGGCTTGCAGGAAAAGTAAAATGGCGTGGTTGATTCTTACCTGTGTGCTACTGAAAATACTGTTGGATAACTCTGTCCCTGTTGTCTGTGTCGTCCTCTGAGTCTTCCTCCTTTTCACTCTCCGCAGGCTCCACAGCTGCTTTAACACCACCATCTGGACCATCCTCCTGCAGGAAAGGCACCTGATGTCGCAATGCCAGATTGTGAAGCATACAGCAGGCCACGATGATCTGGCACACCTTCTTTGGTGAGTACATCAGGGATCCCCCTGTCATATGCAGGCACCTAAATCTGGCCTTCAGGAACCCAAAGGTCCTTTCTATGATCCTCCTAGTTCGCCCATGGGCCTCATTGTACCGTTCCTCAGCCCTGGTCCGGGGATTCCTCACTGGGGTCAATAGCCAAGGCAGGTTGGGGTAACCAGAGTCACCTATTAGCCACACAAGTTGTCTCTGTAGCTGTTCCATCACATAAGGGATGCTGCTATTACGCATCACATACGCGTCATGCACTGACCCAGGGAACATGGCATTCACATGGGAGATGTACTGGTCAGCCAAACAGACCACCTGGACCTTCATAGAATGGTAACTTTTCCTGTTTCTGTACACCTGCTCATCGTCTTTTGGGGGGACTAAGGCTACATGGGTCCCATCAATGGCACCAATGATGTTGGGAATATGTCCAAGGGCATAAAAATCACCCTTCACAGTGGCCAAATCAACCTCCTCAGGGAATATAATGTAACTCCGCATTTGTTTCGTCAGGGCAGACAACACTCTAGACAAAACTTTGGAAAACACAGGCTGAGACATTCCAGATGACATGGCCACTGTTGTCTGGAATGAGCCACTTGCAAGAAAATGGAGGACTGACAGAACCTGCACCAGAGGGGGAATTCCTGTGGGTTGGCGGATGGGGGACATCAGGGCTGGCTCCAGCTGGGCACACAGTTCATGGATAGTGGCACGGTCAAGTCGGTATCGTAGTATGATGTGGCGTTCTTCCATTGTCGACAGGTCCACCAGCGGTCGGTACACGCGAGGATTCATCCTTCTCCTCGCAAGTCCCAGCGGACGGTGCCTAGGAATGACAACATGGAGCACAGAGTCAAGCCAATCACTGGTACGTTCACCACAGCTTGCATAGCACACAGTTATCTATGTTTTGAAAGGCGTGTATGTGTGGCAATGCAAGGCCTAGGCCTGTGTGTCGCAGTAGAAATGATGCCATGTGGGCCCTTGAAATGGCGGCTGCCTGACCTGTGAAGTGGGACAATGGGATGTGAGGTCAATGCGCAGGCGGAGCACACCGTGGCGGTAGGCGGTCGAAGACCGCTACACGGAGCCGCATTGGTTAACATTGAATGCTATGGGTTTCAGGAGCCAATGACGATGTGCGCCGGCGTTAGCGGTACGCACCGCCGCGGGCGTGACCGCCATTTTCTATCTGCCTAATCACTCGAGACCTGATCATCCACAGGAGAGGACCTATACTGCAAGTGCTGCTGTGACCTCGGTCTGGAAGTGACAATGGCTGCTGCGACTGGGGAAAGGGCCCCTGCCTTCACGTCTGAAGAGTTGGAGAAGCTCGTGGATGGGGTCCTCCCCCAGTATGCGTTACTCTACGGTCCTCCAGACCAACAGGTAAGTACACCGGGTGCACATGGAATGGGCGATGCCTGTGTGGAGTGGGGTGGATGAAAGTTGGTGGGGTGGGGGGTGAATGAGGAGTGCAACGCACGACAGATGAGAGCATGTGCCATATGGCAAGGTTGGGGAGGGGGGGCCAATCACATCTAACATGCAGTAAGTTGATGAATGTTTCCTTCCCACCCTGTACATGTCACATAGGTCAGCGCCCATCAGAAAGTCGAGATTTGGCGTGCCATCGCCAAGGAAGTCCGGGCCCTGGGGGTCCACGTCAGACGGGGCACCCACTGCCCCAAGAGGTGGGAGGACATCCGCTGCGGAACCAGGAAGACCGCCGAGTCACTGCTGGGGATGGCCTCCCAACCTAGGAGGGGTGCCAGTCGTACCCTGACCCCCCTGATGTCCCGGATCCTGGCGGTGGCCTACCCTGATTTGGATGGGCGCTTGAGAGCATCACAGCAGACACAAGGGGGTGAGTATCAGCACATTCTGGTATCTTTCTGCGCAGTGGAGGCGTCTAGGTGGGGGAGGAGGGTTGTGGGTGACATTAGGCCAGGGCGCTTTCTGTAGTGTAGTCCTCTCCCTTAGGCATGGCCCTGTGCTCCCGGCCCCCACCTCTGTAGGGTGACAAGTACAGCTATTGATGGTCCAGCCTCACACATCTGCACGTTTGTCCTCTCTTGACCTGTTGTCTTAGTCAGAAGTACTGAGTAGTGTACCCCGAATGCGCGGCTTAGTGCATGAGGCTCCTGTGTCTGTCCTCTCCGCCAACGGTGTTGACATTGCATGCACTCAACCTGGTCTTCTTTTTTCTCCCCCCCCCTTCTTCTTCATCTTCTTGTGCATGTGTGCATTAGCATCATCAGGCGGAGGAGATTTGGCATCGGAGCACGAGGGTGCTGCAAGTCACAAGGCCCCGGTGGGCCCAGGAACAGACACCGAGGGCACCAGTGATCCGGAGGGCGAGGGGAGCACCACAACGGGGACCGGTGGTGAGAGCAGCGACACAGACACGTCCTCGGATGGGTGCTCCCTAGCGGTGGCGGAAACATCCGGGACCCCCGCCTCTACAGGTACAGCCGCCACCCAGCGCACCAGCCCCGCCCTCCCTGCAGCCCCTCAGCCTACGCTCCGTGCCTGCTCGCCCAGGAAGGCGGGCGTCTCCTTCGCCCCAGGCACCTCAGCCCCTGCCCCTGTCACCCCTGCTGCCCTCAGTGCGGAGCTCATTGACCTTGTGAGGACGCTCATTGTTGGGCAGACTACCCTTTTGAATGCCATCCAGGGGGTATGCCTACCTGGAGGGCATTCTTTCGGGTCAGGCTGCCCATCAACGATCGTTCACTGCTCCGGCCTCAGCAGTGACGGCAGCCATTGTCCCTGTTTCCAGCCTCCCTCTTCTGACTGCCTCCAGCCTGTCTCTGTCTCCTGTTCCTCAGCCTATCCCATCCACACCATCTGACCAGCCTGCACACACCTCAACACCCAAGGGCAGCTCATCCAGACACAAGCACCACAGATCCCGCAAACACTCACCCAAGCAACACCTAGATGCAGACATTCCAACAGTCACTGCCACCCCTGTGTCCCCCTCCTCCTCGTCTCCCTCCTCCCTCCCTGTGACGTCTACACTCACACCTGCATGCACACCAACATCAGCCAGTGCTTCCATCACCACCACACCCTCCTGTACAGTCCGCACGCGTGCAGTCACCACCCCCACTGCCATTTACACGTCCCCTGTGTCCTCTCCCACTGTGTCTGTCACCCCCTCTTCCAAGACACACAAACGCAGGCAGCCACCCACCCAACAGCCATCCACCTCACGACAGCCTACAGCACCAGCACCTTCACCCAATGACAGCACACCTGACTCTCCTACAACCACATCCTCTTCCTCCAATCCCATCACCACTTCTCCTACCCTTTACCTTGGCCCTAAAAAAGTTTTCCTGGCTAATCTTGACCTCTTTCCCTCCGATGACCTACCCCCTCCATCTGCAAAGAGTCCCAAGAGCACCACAGCCACCACCAGCCCAGCTTCGGGTGTCACTGTTGTGCATGGGTTCTGGAGTCCACCCTTTGCCAGCAGTGACACCTCCATCAGCAGCAAGGACACATCCAGCCCCCCCCCCTGGCAAGAGGACCAGGAAACACAAGGGCCGCCGTGCGAGGACTGACACGGCTGCCCCCAAGGAGCAAACTTCGCCCACTTCACCAGTCACATCATCTAGGGGAGGCAAGGGCCAGAGAGCCCCATCTAAGGAGCGTAAGGGCAGCAGGGCGGAGAAGTCAGGCAGCAGGAGCGCGGAGCAGGTGGGCCCCACATGCCACATCCCAGCTGGAAAGGAGGACACCAAAGGGCCCAGGACTCCGTCCCCGAAGGGTCCAGAAGCATCACGGTCGGAGGGCGACTGAGCAGGGAGTCCAGGCCAGGTCTGGCTCCCTTGACCTACTGGATGTGCACCGCTGAACAGGGCCCGCCGTGGAGAAGA
This sequence comes from Pleurodeles waltl, assembly GCF_031143425.1. Classification (NCBI taxonomy): domain Eukaryota; kingdom Metazoa; phylum Chordata; class Amphibia; order Caudata; family Salamandridae; genus Pleurodeles; species Pleurodeles waltl. The sequence goes on along the minus strand of NC_090448.1, from coordinate 858,689,892 downwards.
GCACCGCTGAACAGGGCCCGCCGTGAAGATAGGCACTGCTGAACAGGGCCCGCCGTGGAGAAGAGCACCGCTGAACAGGGCCCGCCGTGGAGAAGAGCACCGCTGAACAGGGCCCGCCGTGAAGATAGGCACCGCTGAACAGGGCCCGCCGTGGAGAAGAGCACCGCTGAACAGGGCCCGCCGTGGAGAAGAGCACCGCTGAACAGGGCCCACCGTGAAGATAGGCACCGCTGAACAGGGCCCCGCCGTGCAGAAGAGCACCGCTGAACAGGGCCCCGCCGTGAAGATAGGCACCGCTGAACAGGGCCCGCCGTGGAGAAGAGCACCGCTGAACAGGGCCCGCCGTGGAGAAGAGCACCGCTGAACAGGGCCCGCCGTGAAGATAGGCACCGCTGAACAGGGCCCGCCGTGGAGAAGAGCACCGCTGAACAGGGCCCGCCGTGGAGAAGAGCACCGCTGAACAGGGCCCGCCGTGAAGATAGGCACCGCTCCGCTGGGCCCCGCCGTCTCAAGCACCGCTCCGCTGGGCCCTTCCTCTCAAGCACCGCTCCGCTGGGCCCCGCCGTCTCAAGCACCGCTCCGCTGGGCCCTTCCTCTCAAGCACCGCTCCGCTGGGCCACGCCGTCTCAAGCACCGCTCCGCTGGGCCCCGCCGTCTCAAGCACCGCTCCGCTGGGCCCTTCCTCTCAAGCACCGCTCCGCTGGGCCCCGCCGTCTCGAGCACCGCTCCGCTGGGCCCTTCCTCTCAAGCACCGCTCCGCTGGGCCACGCCGTCTCAAGCACCGCTCCGCTGGGCCCCGCCGTCTCAAGCACCGCTCCGCTGGGCCCTTCCTCTCAAGCACCGCTCCGCTGGGCCACGCCGTCTCAAGCACCGCTCCGCTGGGCCCCGCCGTCTCAAGCACCGCTCCGCTGGGCCCCGCCGTCTCAAGCACCGCTCCGCTGGGCCCCACCGTCTCAATCACCGCTCCGCTGGGCCCTTCCTCTCAAGCACCGCTCCGCTGGGCCCCGCCGTCTCAAGCACCGCTCCGCTGGGCCCTTCCTCTCAAGCACCGCTCCGCTGGGCCACGCCGTCTCAAGCACCGCTCCGCTGGGCCCTTCCTGTCAAGCACCGCTCCGCTGGGCCCTTCCTGTCAAGCACTGTTTATGGTTCACTGTGCCCACCATGCCTCCTCCTTGAGCAGTGGACACTGTCATCCACCAGATGGACTGTGGCTTTGCACTCCCCAGGATGGTGAAGTGGGCAACCCACCCACTGGAGAGACTTGAGAGACTGTGGCTTTGCACTCCCCAGGATGGTGAAGTGGGCAACCCACCCACTGTAGAGACTTGAGAGACTGTGGCTTTGCACTCCCCAGGATGGTGAAGTGGGCAACCCACCCACTGTAGAGACTTGAGAGACTGTGGCTTTGCACTCCCCAGGATACATCAATGGGCATGGTGGCCCCTTCGTGGATCTGGCGTCGTGGACTCATGTGGCTGTGGTGCCTCCCCCTTCCCTTCCCCTTGAGGTGCCTGTAATTTTTTCATCAGATGCCCCTGCAGTGTTCTCTCCAAAGGACTCAGGTCTCCTGTGTGGGCTTTGCCCTTGTGTCGCTACACTGTAGCCCACGGACTGTTCCATTTAACTTTCATGTACAGGACTAATTGCCTCGGTTCTCCATGGCAGTGTATATAGTATCATTTTGTTATGGATATTTTGCGTAGTTGACCGCTCCATATCAGAGTCTATTTTTTATATAAATTTTTCGTCCCAATTTATTTCTGTCTTTGCATTCTTAAGGGGGGTTTGGGTGGTGTCACTGTGCATTGTTGCTCTGCATTAGTGTGTACATAGTTTGGGGGGGGTCGCATATGTGTGTGCCGTAAGCTTCCCTCCTCCCCCCTCCCGTGTGTCGTAGGTGCAGTACTCACCGTTGTCGTCTGCGCCGGAGTTCGTACTCGTGGTAGATGAGAAGGTAGACGAGAGCAGGTAAGATGTTTAATTCGGGTTCCATGATGTCCTCCTTCCTCGTGGAGTGTGTTTTGGTGCGCGTTTTCCCGTTCGTAGTCTGTTTCCGCCGTGTTTTTATCGGCGGGGCTCCCGCCCCGGAAGAGGTGGCGGATTGGTGAGTTGTGATAGTGTGGGCAGTACATTGTCTGCCGCCTGCCTGTTGGCGGTGACCACCACGCTGTTTGTCTGCACCGCCGCGGCGGTCGGAGTGTTAATGTGGCGGGCTGTGTTGGCCGTTCCCGCCAGGGTCAGAATTCCATTTTTTCGACCGCAGGCCTGTTTGCGGGTTGGCCGCCGCTTTATCACCGACCGCCAGGGTTAGAATCACCCCCTATCTTCCCACCTTTCAGGAACGGGCAGACTTGAATCAGAAAACCACATTTTCCAACACAAATTTGGCATTTTACTGGGAAATACCCCATTTTTACTATTTTTGGTGCTTTCAACCTCCTTCCAGTTAGTGATAGGAATGGCTGTGAAACCAATGCTGGATCCCGGAAAGCTAAACATTTATGAAAACTAGACAAAATTCTGAATTCAGCAAGGGGTCATTTGTGTAGATCCTACAAGGTTTTCCTACAGAAAATAACAGCTTAAATAAAAAAATATTGAAATTGAGCTGAAAACAACAGCCATTTTTCTTTATGGTTTACTCTGTAACTTTTTCCTGCGATGTCAGATTTCTGAAAGCAATATACCGTTTTGTCTGCTGGACTCTTCTGGTTGCGGGGATATAAAGGGCTTGTAGGTTCATCAAGAACCCTAGGTACCCAGAGCCAATAAATGAGCTGCACCCTGCAGTTGGTTTTAATTCTATACTGGGTATACAGCAATTCATTTGCTGAAATATGAAGAGTGAAAAAGAGGTATCAAGAAAACCTTTGCATTTCCAAAATGGGATTAAGATAAGGTTTTGAGGAGCAGTGGTTATTTGCACATCTCTGAATTCCGAGGTGCCCATACTAGCATGTGAATTGCAGGGCATTTCTCAAATAGACGTCTTGTTTACACACTCTCTTATATTTGGAAGGAAAAAATGTAGAGAAAGATAAGGGGCAATAACACTTGTTTTGCTATTCTATGTTCCCCCAAGTCTCCCGATAAAAATAATACCTCACTTGTGTGGGTAGGCTTAGTGCCCGCGACAGGAAATGCCCCAAAACACAACATGGACACATCCCATTTTTTGACAAAATACAGAGCTGTTTTTTCCAAAGTGCCTACCTGTAGATTTTGGCCTCTAGCTCAGCCGGCACATAGGGAAACCTACCAAACCTGTGCATTTTTGAAAACTAGAGACCTAGGGGAATCCAAGATGGGGTGACTCGTGGGGCTCTGACCAGGTTCTGCTACCCAGAATCCTTTGCAAACCTCAAAAAGTGGCTAAAAAAACAGTTTTCCTCACATTTCGGTGACAGAAAGTTCTGGAATCTGAGAGGAGACACAAATTTCCTTCCACCCAGCGTTCCCCCAAGTCTCCCGATAAAAATGATAACTCACTTGTGTGGGTAGGCCTAGCGCCCGCGACAGGAAATGCCCCAAAACACAATGTGGACACATCCCATTTTTTGACAAAATACAGAGCTATTTTTTGCAAAGAGCCTACCTGTAGATTTTGGCCTCTAGCTCAGCCGGCACATAGGGAAACCTACTAAACCTGTGCATTTTTGAAAACTAGAGACCTAGGGGAATCCAAGATGGGGTGACTCGTGGGGCTCTGACCAGGTTCTGCTACCCAGAATCCTTTGCAAACCTCAAAAAGTGGCTAAAAAAACAGTTTTCCTCACATTTCGGTGACAGAAAGTTCTGGAATCTGAGAGGAGCCACGAATTTCCTTCCAACCAGCGTTCACCCAAGTCTCCCGATAAAAATGATAACTCACTTGTGTGGGTAGGCCTAGCGCCCGCGACAGGAAATGCCCCAAAACACAACGTGGACACATCCCATTTTTTGACAAAATACAGAGCTGTTTTTTGCAAAGTGCCTACCTGTAGATTTTGGCCTCTAGCTCAGCTGGCACATAGGGAAACCTACCAAACCTGTGCATTTTTGAAAACTAGAGACTTAGGGGAATCCAAGATGGGGTGACTCGTGGGGCTCTGACCAGGTTCTGTTACCCAGAATCCTTTGCAAACCTCAAGAAGTAGCTAAAAAAACAAGTTTTCCTCACATTTCGGTGACAGAAAGTTCTGGAATCTGAGAGGAGCCACAAATTTCCTTCCACCCAGCGTTCCCCCAAGTCTCCCGATAAAAATGATACCTCACTTGTGTGGGTAGGCCTAGCGCCCGCAACAGGAAATGCCCCAAAACACAACGTGGACACATCCCATTTTTTGACAAAATACAGAGCTGTTTTTTGCAAAGTGCCTACCTGTAGATTTTGGCCTCTAGCTCAGCCGGCACATGGGGAAACCTACCAAACCTGTGCATTTTTTAAAACTAGAGACCTAGGGGAATCCAAGATGGGGTGACTCGTGGGGCTCTGACCAGGTTCTGTTACCCAGAATCCTTTGCAAACCTCAAAAAGTGGCTAAAAAAACAAGTTTTCCTCACATTTCGGTGACAGAAAGTTCTGGAATCTGAGAGGAGCCTCAAATTTCCTTTGACTTAGCGTTCCCCCAAGTCTCCCGATAAAAATGATACCTCACTTGTGTGGGTAGGCCTAGTGCCCGCGACAGGAAATGCCCCAAAACACAACGTGGACACATCCCATTTTTTGACAAAATACAGAGCTGTTTTTTGCAAAGTGCCTACCTGTAGATTTTGGCCTCTAGCTCAGCCGGCATCTAGGGAAACCTACCAAACCTGTGCAATTTTGAAAACTAGAGACCTAGGGGAATCCAAGATGGGGTGACTCGTGGGGCTCTGACCAGGTTCTGTTACCCAGAATCCTTTGCAAACCTCAAAAAGTGGCTAAAAAAACAAGTTTTCCTCACATTTCGGTGACAGAAAGTTCTGGAATCTGAGAGGAGCCACAAATTTCCTTCCACCCAGCGTTCCCCCAAGTCTCCCGATAAAAATGATACCTCACTTGTGTGGGTAGGCCTAGCGCCCGCGACAGGAAATGCCCCAAAACACAACGTAGACACATCCCATTTTTTGACAAAATACAGAGCGGTTTTTTGCAAAGTGCCTACCTGTAGATTTTGGCCTCTAGCTCAGCTGGCACCTAGGGAAACCTACCAAACCTGTGCATTTTTAAAAACTAGAGACCTAGGGGAATCCAAGATGGGGTGACTCGTGGGGCTCTGACCAGGTTCTGTTACCCAGAATCCTTTGCAAACCTCAAAATTTGGCTAAAAAAACACATGTTCCTCACATTTCTGTGGAAGAAAGTTCTAGAATCTGAGAGGAGCCACAAATTTCCTTCCACCCAGTGTTCCCCCAAGTCTCCCGATAAAAATGATACCTCACTTGTGTGGGTAGGCCTAGCACCCGCGACAGGAAATGCCCCAAAATGCAACGTGGACACATCACATTTTTTCATAGAAAACAGTGCCTAGCTGTGGATTTTGGCCTCTAGCTCAGCCGGCACCTGGGGAAACCTAGCAAACCAGCACATTTTTGAAAACTAGAAACCCAGGGGAATCCAAGATGAGGTGACTTGTGGAGCTCTGACCAGGTTCTGTTACCAAGAATCCTTTGCAAATCTCAAAATGTGGCTAAAATAACAAATTTTCCTCACATTTCGGTGACAGAAAGTTCTGGAATCTGAGAGGAGCCACATATTTCCTTCCACCCAGCGTTCCCCCAAGTCTCCCGATAAAAATGGTACCTCACTTGTGTGGTTAGGCCTGGTGCCCGCGACAGCAATAGATCACACAACGGTCAATGTTGGTCCTTACGTGAGGCAGCTGTTGACCCTGGGGTGATCCATTCCTGACACAGGCACTAGGTGTAGGCACTCAAGTGGGGTAGTATTTTTATCAGGACAGGTGAGGAGTCACTGGGTGGTAGGAATGTTGTGGATTCCAGCATATTCCTGTAGTTTGTGTGACAGAAATGCGAGTAAATTTGAGTTTTTTTTCAACATTTCAGCTTTGCAGGGTATTCTGGGTAAGAAAACTTTGGGGAATCCACACTAGTCACACCTCTGTGGACTCCCCCGAATGTCTAGTTTCCAGAAATGTTTGGGTTTAGTGTGTTTCTCTATATGGCCGCCGAATCCAGGACCAAAAACTCAGGTGCCTGCCTTACAAAACCAGTTTGTTTTGCGATAGATAATTTTGATGTCTCCACAATACGATTTGGGCGGTGGAATTTGGGGCTGAACTAAATTGGGGAGCTCCCAAGAGAGCACTCTCTCTCTCTCTCTGCTTGCTGCCGCATTCACCTGCTCTCTGGGTTGGGCTAACCCACTATTACCCAGTTGCACAAACAGCTTGCGAAGGGACAGCAGGACTGTCCTCATCACCTTCCTCATAATGTACTGGAAGAGGAGTTATCGAATGGGACTCCTCCGACTGAAAAATCACTCCCAGAGTCTGCGCCATTGTCCTATCCCTCAGATGCTGTCTCAGTATCTGATATCTCAGTCTCTGATCCTATGTCAGAGCGGTCCTCTATAACCCGAGTGCAGGCAGCAGTCATCCATCAAGATGCCATCTCTGCTATTGGCTAAACTGTTGCTCTAAAACACTAGCCTACGTAGACAGTCACAAAATCGGTGGTGTGTGTGAGATACGTGCAACAGTAGAGGCCAGCTTACCTGCGCTTCTTCCCTCAATCAGCACGTTCTTTCAAGACACTCAAAAAACACCTTGTCACATACCATTCGTCACAGTCTTTAGCCCCTCCTGCGCCCAGTCCAACAATCATTATTGGTGCTCCCACTCCCTCCTCCTAGGATTCCCTTATTACCACCCAGCAAAAGTGCCCTTCATCTCTCCATAGCCGCCCTGCACATACATTTCATTGGTATTATAGCACAGGTAATGGCTGACTTTACTAATGTACTCAGCTATTTACATAAAATACAGATTTGCTCTTTGCAGTAGGCATATAAACCTTCTGCGCTTCTTTATGGCATTAAAACTGCCACTAGACAAGTCTGACCCTTTTCCGCCCAGGGAAACCACACACATATTGACAAAAGTGATATATATATATGACAGCCAACCACCTGAAACTCAACTCAAGCAAAACCGAAATAATCCTCTTTGGCCCACACAAAAACACCTGGTACCCCTCATGGTGGCCCACCACGCTAGGCCCTGCACCCACACCCGCCAACCACGCACGCAACCTCGGCATCATCCTAGACTCCTCCCTCTCGATGACCCAACAAATCAACGCTCTCACCTCCTCATGCTTCAACACACTCCGTATACTGAAAAAAACATTCAAATGGATCCCCACAGAGACCAGAAAAGCTGTCACTAATGCACTCATCAGCAGCAGACTTGATTACGGAAACGCCCTCTACGCCGGCACCACTCTAAAACTCAAGCGCAAACTACACGCATCCAGAACTCAGCAGCACGACTCATCCTCGACCTCCCCGGACACATCTCTCCACACCTCAAATCCCTCCACTGGCTCCCCATTGACAAAAGGATCACCTTCAAGATCCTCATCCTCGCACACAAATCACTCTACAACACAGGCCCTGCCTACCTCAACGAGAGTCACCTTCCACACCCCTACACGAAACCTCTGCTCAGCTGACCTCTCTCTCGCCTCTGTCCCCCGCATCAAACACACCACCACCGGGGGCAGATCCTTCTCCTACCTTGCACCCAAAACCTGGAACGCCCTCCCAACCCACCTTCGCAAGACCCAAAACCTACTTCTTTTCAGGAAGGGCCTCAAAACCTGGCTTTTCGAACAGTGAACCTCCCAGCCCCTTTCCCTCCCCCCCCCCCCAAAGCACCTTGAGACCTGGGTGAGTAACGCGCTTTATAAATCTCTTTGATTGATATATATAGATCTATCTATATATATATCTACATAGATTTATCTATAGATATATCCATGTACATAGATATATCTACATAGATATATCTATATATATATATATATATAGGTCTACATATAGTTCTATTTTTTTTTTAGTTGTTGTATGGTTCCTTGGGGGCCCCCATGGAAACCCTACAACATCTAAAAAAAAAAGATTGCGCCCACAGGGGGTCACCCTGCCCACGGGCGACCCCCTGTCTTTTTATTTTATTCATTTTTTTTTTTTTTTAAATACAATTTCCCCGGGGGGGGGGGGCTTCGTGGGCGCCACCTACCATTTTTTTTATTTTTTTTATAAAATATGCCCCTGGGGGGGGGGGCGGCCCGTTTTCTGAGGGGGCCGACCCCCCCAAGTGAAATCCCTGGCGTCTAGCTGTGCTGCGATCGGGGGCCAGGAAACAGTTTCAGAAGGCCTCGGGGCGGGTGGGGGAGACACGGAAGCTTCCGTGTCTCCCCGGGAAAGGTAAAAAAAAAAAAAAATCGCACCCGAGGATTTATTAATACCCTTCCTGGTGTCGGCCACTGGTCGTGACCCGCACCAGGGAGGGAGCCGCACCAAAAAGGTTAACTCCCAAAAATAAACAAATTATTTCAACTTTTGCCTCTGATACTTAAAATATTCATCTGAACAGCAATTACTATTTGCCTCACATACAGAGATAAGCAAGCACAGTACAAAATGTTCTTGGAACTTGACACAGAAATTTGTTTCAGCCATTAATTCACAACTTTAACTCACAGTACTTCAAAAGGCCATTCGGTTAATCCAACTGAATGACAAAATGGAATTTACTAGACCTTTAGTGCTCTCACGTCTAGACCACAGAAACGTAATTTGCATTGGTGCTATAAAGAAAGAAATCCAGAAGCTCCAGAGGGCTAGGAAAGAATCCACTAAACTCTGCCTCATTCTGAGAAAAGCTGGCCCCATAACCTAGTGCTAAATGAATCCAACAGTTGCTTGTGGAATAAAGGATGAAATTTAACGTTTTCACTACTGTTTAAAAATTGTTCTGGGGAATGGGGCGTATGTACCTCCAAAGCATTAACCTTGATAGCACGCTGGTACTTACACCTTAATCGCATTTTGTAATACCATCTAATATATTTGACTTGAAGCGCTATAAGGGAGATAACATCAGCTTGTGAAGACAATGTAACTCCACAATAAAGATCAAGAATGAATGGTTTGAAAAAATGCATTTATTTTAAAATATTAATATATCCAGTCTGTAGGTCAAGTAAGAATACATTTACAAACCACAGCAACATAGTCTGAATACTGAAATGTGCCAGTAAGTTAAGTCATAATGAAATGAGCTACAAGACAGTAACAGCCACAACGCAAATAAGGCAAATTGTCTAACATGTGTTCCATAAAGAAACTTTCCTTTTCTAATCAAAACATAGTTTGGGAATAATTTCTAGGGAACACAGAAGGAGTCAGCATAGAAAATAACTTCTGTAGAAGTTCAGGAATATGATAGAAGTGTCCAGCATGAAGCTTTACACTCAAAGAAAAGCCGAACAAGACATGTGTTCCCTCGCAGAATCAGAGGAAACTCTGCCTAACCATCTTCGGGAACACCAATAAAATATATCAGTAGCTGCAAACTCATCCATATGTCCCTCTCCTCACCACCAACAATCCACAAGATTGCTGAATATGAAGGGGTCAACATACTCCCTTCAGTTCCCATCTCATCCAGACTGGAACTGCAACAGTCAGCCTTGAGCAACCCACCTTCCTGGTACGTGAAAAGTAGAAGGCCATCTTTGACCATAATTTCTCTTAGTTCGTTGCCAGTTTTCTCCCCTCAGGCCACTCCATCAGTCATCTAATACAAACATTAAGCCTTCCTCTAAGAAGAAACATGATAACGTACCTGCCAAAAAAGAAAGCAGCCTCCTTTCAGTGGAGGTCTAAAGTCACACGTTGAAAATACATGTTGTATATGAGTATATAAATGCATATTTCTGATGAATAAAGGGCGGAGCCTACATTTTGCTGCTCCACTCAACTATAATTGTGAAACACGAGGTTCAGCCATGCAAAACCGATCAATTAATTCATACATGATTAAGAACAGGGGAAAACAGGGCTCAGGGCACATACATTTGGAACTCCTTAGACACTCACCTAAAACCACTACCTAACTTAGCAGAATTTAGGTAGGTACCAAAAATAAAAAAATTTAAGGAGGAGTTTACCCTGATCGAAATACAATGGAACACCTTACTCCCAATAGGAATCAGGGAATCATGCCTCCTCTGTCCAGAAGTGGCTCTGCCATTTTTCCACCAGATAGTAGTGCTGTATGAGTTTGGTTCTTTGTTCGCCTTCTCAATGGCTTGAGTATGGAAATGAGAACATACATGCTCTTGGTATGTTGCAAATGATTTGTGTGACATGGTCTTCATGATAAAAATAAACTAATTAAACAGATTTGCAAAGAGATGTAATCAATATACATCAAAAATCCATTCTTTATCAAGTTTTCCCACTGGTACAGCTGACCTCTTTGCAACTATTTAGTTTACAAAGGGCCTATGTTCTTTATAGTATATGTTATACCAGTCAGCATTAGGGCTGTCTTCGCCCCAAATTTTTGCCTTCTTCCTCCATTTTTCTGACCTTGTGTTTGCTGGTATTAGGACTCTGCACACTTTACCACTGCTGACAAGTGATAAAGTGTGTGTGCTCTCTCTTCTAAACCTGGTAGTATTAGTTTATCCTCAAACAGCATATTTAAATTACTTATAAATCACAAGTAAAGTTGTACTACGTATACCCATGGCCTTTAAATAAAATGCTACTATTGGGCCTGCAGCACTGGTTGTGCCATCCAATTAATTAGCCCTGCAACCATGTCTCAGGCCTGCCATTGCTTGTGTGCAGTTTAAACTGCCATTTTGACCTTGCAAAATAAACCTTTTGCCAGGCACAAACCTTCCTTTTTAATATATATACGTCACCTCTAGGGTAGGCTCTAGATAGCCCAGAAGTCAGGATACAATGGGGCATATTTATACTCTGTCTGCGCCAAATGTGTGTGAAACTTTAGACGCACATTCGGCGCAAACCTTGCCCCATATTTAAACTTTGATGCCTGCGGACGTCAAAATCCCGCCGTGTGTGGCATTTTCTGGATGCGGGAAACCGCCTTGCGTTAATGATATACAAGGTAGACGTTCCCGTCCAAAAAATTACACAAACACCCGTGCGTTGTATTTATGCTACCGCTCAAAAATCCAGCACGGCCGGGAGGCGGAGTCGTAAAATGACGCACAGCCGATTTGGGTAAAAAATTAATGCCTGGGCCAGGGCAGGTGTTAAAATGGGGCAAACACACCTGTATTTAATCAAAACACACAGAAGCAACAGCAGAGCAGCAAAAGGAAGACATGGAGGTGCTTCTCATACTGCTGCACACAGATGCAGAGCACAGCAACAGCAACAGCAGCTTCCACAACACCAGCAGGGACCCCAAAGGCAACGCAGAAGGCAGGAGAGGATATTCTGCACCAGGACAACCCTTCATGGACTCAGGGAACATGACATCATCCAGAGGTACAGGTTGAACTGGCAAGCCATTCAGCAGCTGCTACGCAACATTGACCCACAGTTGGCACCCAGCTTGCAGACACCCCGCACCATCACACCAGAAACCAAGCTGCTAGATGTACTACACATGTTGGCAAGTGGCTCTGGCGCCCTGGTTGCTGGGATCTCACAGCCATCATTCTCCACCTTCCTGCCCAAGGTACTGGATGCCATCATCACACTCACACCCCGCCACATCTGCTTCCCAAACACACACAGAAGCAGCAGGAGACAAAACAGGGGTTTTACCTCATTAACGGATTTCCACACGTCCTTGGTGCCATTGACTGCACACATGTACGCCTTGTGCCACCTACTGCAACTGAACATCTATACCGCAACAGGAAGCACACACACTCTATCAATGTGCAGGCCATTGTGGATCACCAGGGATTGATTACCAACATCGTGGCAAAGTATCCTGGGAGTGTACATGATTCATTCATCTTCCGTCACTGTACATTCAATCAACACTTCCAAGATGGACGATATGGCAATGGACTACTTGGTGGAAACTACAGAAACCTACTCATATACACACTGCACAGCAACCCTCTAGGACAAACAACACATACACCACAACAGCGACATGTGAACAGGAACACACTGAGGTTGTGACACCATTAGCCATGTTTGATAGGTCTGCAGTGAACCTGTCACACATGTGAAATTAGTGTACAGTCAACTGTTAAGACGTCAATGATCACAACGTATGGAGAGGTTTGGCTAATTGTCACCTTGCAAAATGTAAGCGTCTCACTGATGTTTAAATTAATCCATTCCATATGTCTAAAGGTATGGGATGTCCATGGTACATAGATGCTAACGTGTTACCACCACTGTCAAATTGAATCTGTGTATGGAACTATCATCTCACCCCCAGTGAAGACACAGGAACACCTGTATCACAAGTCACAATGCTAGGGAGTACACACTGTACTTCATTCCCAAAACACACTGCTGACAACCGGTCAGCAGGCAAACACTTGCTCAGCCAAGGAAACAACCCAATGCTGATGGTACATCCTAGAAGCCTAGGAATCAACACAATAACACAAAAGAGTCACAGACAACACAAGACAACTACTGCCATGCAGGGTGATATTAATGAGGCAAGCTACATCAACATGATCTCAATCATTTTCTCTTTCAGCTGATCAGGGGTATGGCATCCAACCATGGATTATGACACCATTTGGCAACCCAAGCATTGCGGCAGAGCGTGCCTACAATGAGGCACATAGGAAGACACGCACCATAGTTGAGATGACCTTTGGCATCCTGAAGTCGAGATTCAGGTGCCTCAACATCACTGGTGGCAGCCTCCTATACTCACCAGAAATGGTCTGCAAGATTATTTTAACATGTGCCATCCTGCACAACATTTGTGTATGAAGGAACATTCCCCTATTAGAACTAGAGGCACAAATGCCTGAAGAGGAGGATGCTGGCCATCAACATGAGGGGGACCAACCAAACACAGCTGCTGGATTGCATAGGCGCCAACATATTGTCAACAATTTCTTTTGAAACAACTCACCATCACCACTGTATCAACATATGTAAATAAACACCTATATTAATCACTGTATTATGGTCTGGGTAATCATTTTTTCTCACCTTTATCTCTAACTATCAGAATAAGAGTGTAGCCTCATGGAGCATTGCTGATATGCCGATCAGGACACAAAAATTTCCAAAGCAATTGAGATGCCTATAATTCAACAGTCACATTCACACACACTGTAAATGACATTTATCCTGTACATTTCACCTTTGAAGGGCAATAACAGAGGACCACACCTATTTCACACACACATGTTGGCAACAGGGTTCATTGCAGCATATGGCACACAACTAAGACACCATGAGGCAGTGGATGTGCTATTGTATTGGTAACAGGAATGTATGACCAGACCCTTGACAGCAGTAAGTCATACACACCTATCTTTGCAAGAACTATCTGTGACTCAAATTCCATATAAGCAGAACATAGAGAGCACAAGTGCCACATCTATGACAAGCATTGCGCACATAACATTCCATGTACATGTCAGCCCATGTCCTAAGTCCTGACACACCCGTGTTCCTGGTCTCACCCAACCTGTCTTAAGAGGTCCCTGGAATGGTAATATGTGTACCCAGATATTCCCTCCTCTACACACACACACAGACTAACAATATTAATCCAGTGTGCTTCGCCCTTTAATATGGTATGCCATAGTCATTGTACATCTGTCTGCATGGACGCCAGGTTAAACAATGCACTGGCTTGTAGTCTCTTAGCCCTGTTATCACCTGTAGTTTCCTTCTCATGTGAAAGGTACTGTTGGCCATTTGAACCCAAATCTCACCTACAGGACTTGTGAGAAACTGATGCAGCACACACCTGTGAGCACCTCCATGCAGACCAGCCATTTGAACATGCACTGCCCTTGCAGATGCTTGGAACAGCATAGAAGCTGCCATTTTTTCGATTACACGGTTATGCATTGCTAGAAAAATAAGCTGTGTAACCCAGCCCTTGGGTTTATGTGTCACCTTCCAAAACACAGGACAAACACAGTTTTCCATGTCAACTGTCTTGTTCTTCCTCTGACCAGTCTTAGTCAGACCACTGAGTATGTACCTTGTGAAATTGCTGGTTCCTGATTTACCCTGCATCCTGTCAGCCTGACTGGCACCTGTCTGTGCGTTACCCTAAAGGTTCCTTGTGGCTACATATGTATCATACTTGCTTACCCAACCCTCACATTCCTCCTGGGGGTATTTTGTCAGGTGGTTCTTCAATGCATACTCAAATAAGTTACTTAGCATAATCTGCTTATTTATCGTACCATAATTGGGAACTTGTCTCCGAATTCCCAAATCATGGCCTATCCCTTGTCTGGGTCTCATGTATGCATGAGCGACAAAGTGTGACAGTGTACTATGGCCGTATGCAGGGAATGGGTATGGTGCCTCCAGCAGAACCAGCAACGTCAGATAATGTGCATGAAAAGTCCACACATGTTAGGACCCTGACAGTTCACACTGTGAATCACATTGCTCACAACATATTGATGGGCTGTGCGTGGTGAATAGCTGCAAGATTACTCAACACAGAGGCTATGATGTTCCCAGATGCAGTGGGAACTTTACAGGCCAACCTCTGTACACATTTTGTAATGACACCTGCCGGTACAAGACTACTGAGATATGATCTCACTCAGCTCACCAAGGTTGCCCTGTTGACAGTCTCATAACACGTCTGCAGTGACAGGGTGGGACCATCCCCATGTAGGTTCTTATATCCTCATTGGCTTTACTTCCATTGATCTCAGAAGGATACTCAGTAGATACAGTAATAGCCGCCACTGACTCATGACTAGACCTGGACGTAACTGTGACAACATAGACCCCTAAAAATATACAGGATCAACATTGGATCACACACATGAACCAGACACCTCTGTGCAATTGATCACTGGAAATATGTGGCCACGTGCTGCTTGGTCTGCTGGTCCACCACTGCCACAGGAGAGTTGTGGCTCAGTCATATGACCACAACTGTGGTGTGTATTACAATTGTGTTTCACCTTTTGGCTTTCCGTGTCAATAACACGGTACCCACTTAGTCTGTACATGTGCCTGACTCATGGTGGGTTCACCAACAAGTGCCTAGGAAGCAGTATCCAAATTTTCAGGACATGAAATGGGCAAGTTTTGGACCATTGACATGAACAAGCGTCTGCTATCTATCCGGTGCATGCTTTGTCATTTGGTGTTTACGTTACCCAAAAACTAGAAAGTGCACACAGCAGATGTTGCTACATGTATGACTAACACATGTCCTCTCTCATTTCCACACTGACTTGCATCTGAGGGTTGGACACATTGACTCCACATTCATACAAGCATATTTGCAATGATGCATCTTGTGATGTTCGCACAGTGGGTCAACAACAATATTAGTAGCCAATGCACACATATTGAGCCATAGGCATTGAGGTATTGTACTTATGTGCGTCACCTTGCTATCCTCTCCTGACGCCAAACATGCCCAGTTTATGCAATACAGATATGTAGGCCACACGTTTGCCCATCTAGTGCGTCAGTCAAGAGTGAAAATCATGTACATGAAGTAGCAGATCATGGTCCGCAGTAGTATGATGTGTCACATGTGCCCATACACCGTCATGACCAAAGTGGGTGCAATCAGCCTATCTCAGTATTGCCACAACTGTAATATAACATTAAAATGGTAAAATGGTAAAATGACCCAAACCCAGTTAATGCCTGAAATGTTGCCACATACGCATCAAAAAATTACACACAAGCATCATAAAATGACGCTTATGGAGGAAAAACATCGCATTATGCCCTGAAATAACCATTGCCCCTGAGCTGTATCTTCCACACTGTACCTCAGAAAATTGGATAAGTGTAAAACTATTTCCAAACATATGGATGCGGGCTCAAATCTACTCCTGTGCGTCAAACAAAATGACGCGCAGACTGTATGCATCAAAATATTTTGACGCATGACGATAAAAACGCCTGACATTTTAGGCAGGAAGTGATATAATAGGATATCCGGTTTACAGATTATGTACAGTGGGTGTACTTTCACTTTCACTTTGCAGTCTGTGATATTTCCTGACTGTGTGGCTGTGTTCAGAATTTTGTCTGTTCAAATTGTGCTTTTGTCTCCTGTGTTGTCTTTTTATTGTCTTTTTGTGAATAAAAACTTGTTGTTGTATCCTTTCTGAGTGTTTTTTGTGCTCAGCTGTGTTGCAAAATATTGTATTTGTTTTGTTGGGAGTCTGTTGTGGGTAGTGTTAGTTTGGGTATAGTTGGGTTGTGTTAGTTGTTTAGTTTAAGTTTTTGCTGTTATACTTTCTCCCTATTCTCCTTTGTTACCCTTTATCCCCTATTTCTCTGCTACTGCAAAGATGTTGGGTAGGCCTCACCTTGGCAAGATGGGTGAGGAGGAGCTGGGTGGATTTATATGGCTGATGTGCGATTTCCTACCCCTAATGATTGAGGCAGGTGGGTGGATGATACAGGGGTATCACACTGAGGCACGGAGGCTCAGAAGGGCAAAGGTGTTGCATCATCCGCAACAGATTTATCAGACTCCACGAAACGACCACCAGCTCATGCACAGCTGTGCTGACCTTATCTCCAGGGAGCAAGATCTGCTGGACCAGCTGGGGATTGTGATTGGTGGCCCTGTTGGTGAGTACAAATCATGTAAATGTGCATGTTTAAATGCTCTGTAGTGACATCAGCTGATTTTTACAATATCTGCCAGCAATGTTGTTGAGTGTGTGGAATGCTACTGAAACATACAGGGTCATATATCCACTTTGTTAAGGACCACAATTGCTAGCTGTTAGGAAGCAAGAGCTCCGCAAACTTACTGAATACATTTGCATTATGTAAGTTAGTGCCGCCTTTGTGTCAAACAGCAACGCAAATCAGGAGCCAATTATGTATATATATATAGGCCACAGTTGCCTGTGAGATATAGAAATTTCTAAATATTTACCATCCTTTGTTGATGCAACAGCTAGACTAACTTTTGAAACACTACATGAGGCCAAAAATGAGTGCAGGCTTCACGTCAATTGATGATAGCAATGTGGCCCGAACATATGTCTCATTTGTGTCTGGTGAGTGTGTAAGGAAACCGATCATGGACATTCCCAAAACCTTAGGGATTATTGTGTCCCTCCTTCATTTCGGATACATGTCTGATCTGGATTTGAACACATAGGGAACAAGTTCTAGATGCGCTCAGCTAACATTTTAGAGTTGTATTTGGAGTTATTTGTGCCACATTTCGATTAGGCATGGCTGGCCAAAGGTATGCACATGGGTTCATATCTCTATGGTTGGTGTAACTCATCATAGCTGTGCCACGTCAAATGAAGAAACTGTAACAACATGAGGGCTAACAACTGTCCCTGCCCCTCTGTACATTGTACCTGTGTGTCATAAATTTGTCATGGACACAATGGCTGGTTGACTGGTAATGCAGTCCTCACGGAAAGTGGCTTTGGATGCCTCTCTTGGATACACATGTTGAGACGAATACACTCCATTATTATGTCTGCTCACTAATGAAGGAGCATGTTTGCCACCACATGATAGTTAGGGCCACTGCATGTGTGCAGATATGTGTGCATCACTCACTGGAGACCCATGGTATGTACATGTTAGCCGTGCTATATAGGATGCAGTATCATCATGTCTTAGAGGGTTTACTTTCTGATGTAATCTTACACATAGTATTTGTCTTTGGAATTGTTGTACAGTGCACAAACATTGAGCACATTTCTCCCTTCCATGCCTTACAGGTGGACCGGCACCCTACACTGTTGGCGAGGTGGCTCGATTCAAGGACCCAGACAACTCCAGTAAGTTTTGACGTGTCTGTTATGTGTTGTGTTTGCTGGTGATGTGTGATGGATTCCTGTGTGTTGGACACATAGTAAGGTGTGATGCGCCTGCCAATCATTTGTTTTGTTCCATGAGTGGTATATCATTTTATCACCATCTTGGAGTTGGCCAATCCTTATCCTATTGTCTTATTGAGGTATTCTAGGTCAATAACTGTATGCACCGCTATGTGAATATGGATGAGTCATGTGGATAAAACTTGAATCAGAAAGAGTTGCAATGGACCAAAAGTTGTGATTTAGTCAGCCAGTCAGACCCAAATTCTCCCAGAATGGGCCTGCCAAATGCTTACCCACAGACTTCTGCTTCCCAATTCACTAATGTACTTATTAAACTGTATGTTAAACTTCCTAGCAGCATTTAGCTCCACATGTAGTGCTACGAGTATGCGGCACTTGAGTGCAATGGCCTAGGTGTGCATGCAACTCATGGCCAGGGGTGTTCTTGCATCTCTGTGTTTGTTGTAAGTCATGACTTACTGATAGTAAATGATGTGGGCAAAGGTCTGCATTTCCAAACATGAGTGGCGCTGGGATTGGTCAAGGGTTTGCTGTCTCCTATTTGGAGATCCTCCTTACCTGTGGAGTGTGTGCTGAGCCAAACACATGTCCAGCTTTCCTAAGCTTCCTGGGTGTCCTTGTTGTTAGAAATTATTAGTTGTTAGTCACCCCCCCCATCCTCAAACACAGGCATAAGTTTGTGAATAGTGTACCTAGGACTGATGATACAAGTTTGGTACACAGACATGTAAATCAGTGAATCACTTGTCTGAACCTAGTATACACACTCATGTTTCGCACATGAGTACTATACTGGCAAGTCAATTTACAACTTGCAGATAATGTGGCCCTAGATTTCCATCCCGTACAATGACATTTGCCCCGTGGCAGTAGTGGAGGATGTGCAGCATGATTGTTGGCTGACAACTGGCCGAACACAGATGCCAAAATCATGGCTGTTGTTACCCATCTTGTAGGGTTTGGATGTGATATGTGTGATAGCACCTTTGTAGGCTGGCTTGCCATGTACCTACGCAGAGACAATCAATGATCTGTCTGACGATATGAGCTGTTACAAGTACAATAGATGTATTGTCTGATTTTCTTCTTGTGCCATTTCACACATTGCAGTACCTAATGTTAGATTTTCTATTTGTCTTAAGAGCTGCAAATATGACACCCATCCAGGTCAGGGAGTTTCAATGGCGGGAAATGAGGTACCAACACATACTTCAAGTCGAGTCTGGGTACCGAAAAATGACCCTCAGATATTGGCATGAACGAGCCTCTGTAGCCTGGAGTGCATTTCCACAAGGCGGACCTTCTTTGCTCACCACAACCACCACAAGCACCACCACCACTACCACCCAGGTGGCACCACCAGCTGCTGGGACCGTTGCAGAAACATCCTCAGCAACTGCTTCAGGCCCAAGCACAGCACCAACTGCAGGGCAGCCCACAGCCATGGACACTACACGGCCCCATACTTCCACGGCTGGCACCCAGACCACCCCAGCTGAAGCCATTGACCCTGCTGCTTTTGGACAAATGCAGCGAAAATTGGACCGTGTCCTTCGGAAGATGAGTTGACTGCGGCAGAAGGTGCGACAGGTCAACCGGCGGGTGCGTTCGATCAAGAGGACCCTCCGGAGGGCCAACCTGTAGCTGAATAGACAGACATGATTCCCTCCCCTCCCTCCTCTTTCCTGGTTCTTATACTTTGTGGGTTTAGGGGGCTTAGTGCTAGGTTAGTATAGGATGTTAGTTTAGTTAGTGTTAGTGGGTGGGGGGTCCTGAATACTTCTACTGTTTATTTTTAAGTGTGTTGGTGGGTGGGTGGGGGGCAATGTTGGGGTTCTTGTGTTTTTACAACAAAAAATATATATATATATATCTTTGTTTAGTATCGGATAGTATGTGTTTAGGTTAGTATCTGTTGTCCTCCATGTGTCCCGTCTCATAAGTGGGGTGGGGGGTTGATGTTTAGAATGTTTCGTTAAATGTGATAAGTAAGTTTAGCTTAGGTTAGTTAGGGACAGTTGTGGGTAATTAGTAGTTAGTGTAGATTAGGGTAGTTAAGGCTTTTCCTGAGTTTTCACTTCTGTTTTTACTGTTTAATAAATATGTAAGTAACCCTTTACAGTATGTGTCACATGCTTGTAGATCAGGGCCTTGGTATGAGTGTACAGTGTTTCTTTTGCATTACATTTTGTGTCCTATGCTGCTAACAAATCACAACTGAGCTGTAACATTAGCAGGTACCCCAAAGCCACCTTGCAAAGTATCGGCCATTCATTGCAACCACCAATCACAGTTACTATGGATCCCAAAGTGTTGTTTTTTTCATAATGTATGTTTTCAATGTCACATACAGTGCTTCCAGATTTAGGATTGGGGACACTGTGTTATGTCTGACTGCAGTCTCATGTCCAAGGGAACCCTTATAAGGTGAGTGGTAGTAAGCTCTCCTGTAGTATAGTGTACATAACTCACATAGATCATTTGTTACACTGTTCAGCATGATTACTTATTTGGATGGAAACTCATACACCTCCATTCATGCAGATTGGTGAGTGTTCGCTTATATTTGTGGGCAATGTTACATATGCTATTTTTGCATTGAAGCAACATCTTAAAGGCACTATTTTATGGTTTAGATATCCCTGGAGGAAGCGTTGATCTGTCCAACACAGCATTATGGTGTATAGTTTCTCTTTTCCTCAGATATTACCCTCAGGAAGGGCAGAGTATGGTACAAGACAGGCCACTGGGCCTAGTTATCAGCCCACATTATTTCAGGACAGTGGTATTGACAATCTGATATATGACCGGAGGCAACATTCAGTTATCTACTGCACGGTTGATGTGTCACATTACACAGAGACAAAGTGGTTGTGTAAGTGATATTTATTGAAAAGTGCTGTAGTGCTATATGTACATTGTCCATGATTGTGAGTCCATTATAGTGACATCTTCCATTGTGATCCTACACAAGTGCAAAAGGACATATCATTGGACATGCTGGGGTGAAGTGTCAGACAGTGCAGAGGGACAGGACTTGCCAATGAGTTAGTGAGAGACAATCACTGGGCAGGCTGACAAGATAGACAGTGGTTTGCAGAACAGTGCCTGAGTACAGTTGTTGCAAGTCTGGCATGTTACAAAGTGCAGGACCTTGGTAATAGTTGGCCATGTGGCAGGGATTAGAGCTTCTGGGTACTTTTACGTGTGAAGGTAATCTGTTCCTGGTCTTCATCTTCTGATGTGTGTGTTGCCTCCTCTGCCCTTGGTGGTGGTGGTTGTGAAGGGGCAACACACACCTCAGTGTGTGTAGATGTGGAGTCAGACATCCCGGTAGTTGCTACCTGTGGGGATCTTAAGGGCAGTACTGCTGCACAGAGGATCTGCTGGTTCTTAAGAATAACAGCCACATCACGATGGTAGGCAGCCAGGTCGGCCCTGAGGGGTTCAATGTTGCATTCAAGCACGCATTGACAGGATTGCTGTTGTAGGTGTTGGATCAACTGTATTACAGCTGTGCTGATTTCCTTCAGCCTTTTTTCTACTTCCTGCAAGATAGTTGTTCACCCTTGCATAACTGCTGCCTGTCCTTCAGTTGACATCATGCACAAAAGCACCCCCCTCTAGGCTGGCTGCCATAGTTTGCATCCACACCCGCACCTCCTTGGCCTGCTCCCGCTGTACTCTGACTACAGTTCTCTCAAAGCTGGTGCCAGTGTCGTCAGAGTCCTCAGCTGTATTGGAGCTGGCAGGCTGTACAATTGGGGTGGTGGGTGGATCCTCTGCGATGGCTGCTTGTTCTGTGCTCCTCCTTGTGACTGAAGGTGGGGTCTGGAGGGTTCCAAGGACCTCTTGGAGGGTCTGGTGGCTGATGTTTCTCAGCTCGTCATCCATGTCATCAGGGTAGTCCTGGACAGGCATATCCGCAGGAGATCCTTTGTCCTCTGCAATGAAATACGGTACAATTAGTGTGTCTGTGTTGTGGCATTTGTGATGTGACATGCCTGCCTTGTGATGATTTTCACATTTTGATCTTGGTTCCTGTTCATTGATCCAATCTTTCAGATGGGCATTCTCCCAGGCCTATGCCCCACCTGCATGTCACATGTATTGTGGTCAGTTAGTGGACTTGTCACCATCATCTCCTCTGGGTGTTGGTTTTGGCCAAATAGTGAATTGCCACCTTCTTGTCCTACTCAACACTCCCCCTACTTCCATTCTCATGGGGAGACCTTTCACTGGCTGTTGGTGCTCTGATGGCACTATCAGCACACTTAACAATCTGGACCTGCCCCAGTCTCTGATCTTTCACATCCACCTATATGTAGTTGAAATGTAGCGTATACTATGCATAGCATTGTTGTGGCACGATGTGGATGTCAGCATTGGTAATGTGTACAGCTGATGTTGGTGAATGTGTGGTACATTGGATTGCCCCGATAGTCGTAGCAGTGTCCTACTTCCTCCTCTGACTGTGCCCCGATAGTCGTAGCAGTGTCCTACTTCCTCCTCTGACTGTGCAGGTGTATTTCAGTGACCAGTTACATGTGTCCTCCCCCTCAATGCTGTTGTCTGAGCAGTATGACATTTGGGATTCTGCATTGTGACCCAGGCACAGGATGGACCCAGATATATGCAGCATGGGTGTGACCTTAGTGCTGTGTACCTCCTAATGTTGATGACACTGGCTGATGTTTGCGGCAACTATGCGCATTCACATTTGACAGGACTGGAACATTTGTCTTGATTTCAGGGGAGTGTTAACGTTGTCATCCTAAACCCTCTAAATTGGGTGTGTATGATGCATGGGGACGTTACTGCCATTGGCTACTTGATCAGCACACACAGCGGAGGAGGTAGTGGCAACTGCTGTCAATGTTACATTCCAGTTGTCGGTATGGCTAGAGGTTATTAATTGGGCCTTAGTTTATGTAGGGAGTATAGTGGCTGACGTGTGACGGGATGTCAGTTTGACGTTGTGCCCTTCCCTCCTGGCGTGGCTTTACCTTTACTACATCGTTGGCAAGCCTGCATACCCCCATGGAAAGGTTGTTGGTTTTGTGTAATGGTGTGCCCCAGGTTTTCTCTGAACGGGCCATGCCCCCGTGCCCCTTTACCCATGCCACTCCATATATATGATGACTTACATGCATTGTGTAGTAGGTATTCCCCCCGCTGGCAGTTAACATTAGTGCATTTTAATCCCCCATGTGACCTACCCTGCATGTGCGCTGTCTCCTGGTAGTCTGCACTGTCCTGTCCTTGAATCCCTGTGATGATCTCCTCAGGGATGACGGCTGCGACCATCTCCTTCATGTGGTCCAGGGCCTCCTGCGGTGCTGGACTCCCACCTCCAGTCTGTAGTGCTGCCTTCCTGTTCCTGGCCATCTTTTCCTTGGTCCTGCGCTTGCAGTCATGCCAGCGTTTCTTGCACTCAATGACTGTTCTGCATACTTCTGCCACCCTGTTAATCTTGTCAACAATTTGTTGACATATTGCCTCTCTCCTACTGATTAGCAACTTTGAGGTGACAAACAGTTGGTGCTGGTGTTCCGTCACCTCCTTCACCAGAATTTCCTGCTCCTCTGCACTGAAGCAACACTTTCTTTTCTTCTTCTCCCTGTCCTGGGTCTTGTGTGGGTCCTCCTGGCTGGTTCCTGTTCTGTTGTCATCTTCCTGGGGTCTGTACAGGCATCTGGGATCCATTTTGGCTCTCCTCTGCTGAAATGGCTGTGTTTGCGGTGAGTTTTGACGCTATTGCGTCAAAATACGCCGCATATCCGGTTTGCGGTGTCGTAAATCGTCTCACGGTCATTTCCACCATATCAACGTTGTTTTCCTTTACGACGTGACGCTGCAGTGTGCGTCAAAGAAAATGACTCACACCTGTGGTTTGTGGCGCTGTTTTGCATCAAAAAGTATAAATATGGCCCAATGTATTTAAAGAGTAGGACATGTACTTTTAGGTTTTACATTTCTTGGTGCTGATAATCTCTTAAATTCTTTTGTGATCACCGCAGGGCCTATCTCTCACATAGGATAACATTAGAGTTGCCTTCTATCCTGCCACCCTACTTCTGCACCAGGACTCTACCATCTGTGACTGTACCTTGCAAAGTGGTGTCACCCCATTCCTTGACCCTTAGATGTGGGCCTAAGGTGCTTGCCAGTGTAACTGATGCATCCTCTCTGCTGAACGATGCATCACCAAGCCGAACAGTCACATCTCCTAGGATGAGGGGTGCATCCTCGAGCAGAACCGATGCACTGTGGCTGCTGCATAGATTGTACCCGTCATAAAAGACTTGCATCACCGCCGTGTCCTGCATTTTGGATTTGATGCATTACCTTCAGAACCACCGCTGCACGCTGCTTCTCAAAAGCAGTCCTCACATCTCTCATCGGCAGCAGTTGTGACGCCAGCATCAAAAACTCCACTTTCCAGCTTCCCCCCTCATTGGAACTGAAGCATTGCTTTTACTGTACAATGTATCCCTAAAACCGGCCTTCGCATCGCAAGTCCGGTCAACGGGATCTTCGATGCTTCAATGCTGATGCAACAGGACTTCAAACCACAGCCTTTGCCGCATCTTGGAATCAACGCTTGGTCTCAGCTGCACATCAGAACTTCGACGCAGATCAATGCAATGCTCTGCAACCACGTTTTAAGGTACTTTATTCAGTAGGCCTAACAGGCCCTGTAGCCGACCTTCACTTCATTGCAGTCGGCTTGAACTTGTGACTTTGTTCCGGTCCAGCACCACCATATACCTCAATAGCACTTTGTTTTTCTTGGCACTATTTTTAGCTAAAATTTTAAAATTCTAAATCTCTGACTCTACTTATTGGATTTTTATTGTTTTGGTCCTGTTTTATGTATTAAAATCTACTCTAAGTGTCTAACTCAGTTGTGGGCTCATTTTTTGGTGTGTTGTTAATGTGCTGCACAAATACTTGACATATTGCCACTTTGTTAAGCCTGACTGCTCCTTGACAAGGTACCAAGGGTTGACCACAAGGTAATTTGGGGTTTTATCCTACAGTTTGTCCAGGGTTCACACTCTAGTCAACCACCAACCCCATTTCTTACAGCATACATCAACATTAAGCATAAAATGGGTTTCTTTTTTCAACACTGACCTGTAATATGTGTGATAACCTCTTTATACAGAGTCACCTAAAAAAAACAGAATAAACGTTGCCTGTAAGCAACTAATTTACTTAATTCTCAGAAAAGAACATTTTTCTAATTTCTCACACTTAACATCTGATGTTCTCCTATTCTTAGCAACTAACACCTCAGAAATACCATGATCGCTAACATCCTTAACATATTGCTATGCCAATCTGTGTAGTTCCAACATTAAGAGATTGCCGTCATGGCAACAGACATCTGGTACTGCTTCAGTTGTAACACACCCATGATATATGGCTCTAAGATGATTTCTTAATCATTCCTTGTTCAAATACATAATTAACCCACAGCATTTACCTCGTACCCTTGACTGGTACACTGGTAGCAGTCTGTGTGTGTTCTACATTATTAGATGTGTGCAGTCTTCCTCGCAAAAGCATCTAAACAGGGGGAAGTTGTGCAGAAACATTGAGGCTTTCCATTAGATTGCAGATGCTTTGGGTTAGATTGACTTTTTCAATAAAGTTTGAGTTTGTCAATGATTTTATAATTTATTAGCTAATTCAGCGCTATAGACTCTAGTTGAGGAGTTCTTTTCAGACAAAGAACATCTGTGAGCATGTGGATTATTGGATGGGTTGGATGTATGTCTAGACAAAGTAATGACGTCACAATCTATTACCAGGTCCATTTAGGTCCTGATAATTAAAACTGATCTTAATCCTTGGTAGCAGTAGCACAGAGAAGACAGACTTAACTTATGAGAAATATGTAAAGCATTTATAAGTACCAAAACAGTTAAAAAGTGGACAACACAATACAATAAATATCACCTTTCAATTTAGACAAATAGAGCAAAATTGATTGAACAAAAGACACCAAAATGACAAAAATTGGATGTAGTGAATCGGAGTTATGAATTTTAGATCTTTTATATCAAAATCGTTCCAATCGCGGTTATCTGGCAATTCTAGGGTGGGCTGAAGTTCAAAGCTAAGGCCAAGCAACAAGTGCAGTGATACCAGACACACCCACTCCCAGCTTTATTGACTTGAAGCCTAATACCCATAGAGCCACATAATATGGTTTGAACAAAATACTTTGACTAGGGGCACAATGGCAGGGCTTTGAGGGTGTGGTCTTTGGGGATGTATGAACATGTTGCGTATGAATGGAATATATGTGTATGGTTGTCTGAGAGCCTGTGTCATATGTACCTGTGACACAGTATATACTTTTCACTGTATGGGGCACAGGCACACACATACATCCATTTTTTTTAAATGGGAGAAATTTAAAGTGCAGAAAAATGTTCAATAAAAATGTTCATAATATGGAGCATTTTTTCAGCACTTTCAGCTTCTCCCACTTAAAATAATGGTTGTATTTTTCAGTTATAAATATGGCACTGTGCATAGCAGCCACTGAGAGCAAGATGCCCACTGTGTGAAGGTGACAATTTCAAATAGGAGAAAATATACTGAAGACTTAACTGTATGCTTATGTGGATTCCACAAACTCATCATTTAAACTTTCTGCCATTTCAAAGTGCCACATTTACAAATAGCAGGAATCTTGCTCTCTATAGACTCAGTGCCATATTTAAAAAAGAAAAATGCAGCCATTTATTGAAATGGCAGGAACATAAAGTGAAGAAGCATGGGTAGTCATTATGACAATGGCGGTGACTGCTAAAGTGGCGGTAATACAGCAAACAGACTGTGGTAATTATCGCCAAATTATGACCATGGCGGTGATACCTCCCATAGACAGCCAATGTACCACAGCAACCGTCACGGCGTTCACACCACTGACCACGAAGGCAGCCATCAACAACCAGGCGGAACTGCCCACCATATTATGACATAGCAAACAGCCACACTTTCCAGGGCAGTACCAACGCCATCAAAAGTCTGGCGGAAACAGAACACAGAAGACGAAAGACTCACCATCAGAGACACAGAGAAGATCAATGCCGCCATGGAACCGGAGTCTTCTGGTGCTCTTCTGCACCATACTCCACTTAGAACACCAACGCCTTCGAAGACGATGGCAGTGTGTACAGCCACCTAGCACACAAGGAAGGGAGGGAGGAAAAGGAGAGTGACACACACATGCACAACACACACCATTCACACACACACCAAAAACACAACCAGCTGCAGAGGAAAACCAATGTCACGGGATCCACGTCATAATAATGCAAGGACTACATTTAGGTATAACTGATATTGTAATTTGATGCCAACAGCCACCATATTGTCCATGTGATAAAGAGAAATCGGAGTAAATGTCTGGAAAGGGCCAATGGCCAGTCCAAAGTAGAGAAGGCCCTATGGCACAGGGCACAGTCCAAGCCCCAACTTGTTTCCTGACAATATCCGCACTACACTGCACAGGGGCATCATGTTGGAAATGGGCAGGCACCTCAGGGGGTAGAGGGTTGGGGGGGGGATGTCAGCTGAAGTGGGGAACTTGCCCACTTGTTCTGGAGGGGGCTCCATGCCCATTTCACATTGTGGGTAGTGCAAGGTCACAGTCTCTGATGTGGGGAATTTGGCCACTGGTTCTAGAGGGGGCTCCGTGTACAACAGTCCCTGGAGGGTGGCCTACATGCCCTCTGCTTGAGTTCAGGGCTGCTGTGTCTCAGCTGGAGGTGAGGGCTGCTGTGTCACAGCTGGAAGTGAGGGCTCCTTGACCATTGCTGGTGGAGGTGTTATCCTGCCAGCCTCTGCTGGAGGTGAGGGCTCCTTGCCCATTGCTGGTGGAGGTAATACCCTGCCTGCTTCTGCTGGAGTTGAGGGCTCCTTGTCCACTGCTGGTAGAGGTGTTACGCTGCCTGCCTCTGCTGGAGGTGAGGGCTCCTTGCCCACTGCTGGTGGAGGTGATATCCTGCCTGCCTTTGCTGGAGGTGAGGGCTCCTTGCCCACTGCTGGTGGAGCTGTTACCCTGCCTGCCTCTGCTTGAGGTGAGGGCTCCTTGCCCACTGCTGGTGGAGGGGGCCTCTTGCCTCTCTTAGTGGAGTGGGAACCTTTCCTTTTTTGGGTGGTGGAGTGGGATCCTTCCCTTTTGTGTGTGGTGGAGTGGGATCCTTCCTCTTCTTGGGTGGTGAAGTGGGATCCTTCCCATGTCCCTTGGGTTTCACCACTCTAGTCCTCCTTTTCTGAGGCAGAGGTGTGCTCACAGTGGTAGTGGGAGCCGTCACACTCTGGGGCTCCTTCGTGTCAGCAGTTGTCGATTTGATGGGAGCAGTGGCAGACTGTTTGGCTGAGGTGCTGGGCTGGGTCTCTGGGACCCTGCTCTTATGGGCAGTACAGCGGGTGGAGGGGGAGGGAAGAGGTCAAGTTGGGGAAGGAAAAGCTTCTTAGGTACGGTGGGCTGGGATGAGGGAGGAGGGATGGGAGTGGAGGTTGAGGGAGTGGTTATTGGA
The DNA here is from genome assembly GCF_031143425.1 of Pleurodeles waltl. Classification (NCBI taxonomy): domain Eukaryota; kingdom Metazoa; phylum Chordata; class Amphibia; order Caudata; family Salamandridae; genus Pleurodeles; species Pleurodeles waltl. The sequence continues at coordinate 858,661,309 of NC_090448.1, read as the reverse complement.
GGTGTACGTCTGCTGGACTTGGGAGCAGGTGCATTGGCAGGGTGCGTGTGTGAGGTGGTTGGCTGTTGGGAGTCTGAGTGCATATGTTTGTGTCTCTTAAAGGTGGCAGACATGGTGGGAGAGGACACAGGGGACGCGTGGATGGATGTTGTGGCGGTGTCTGCTAGTGAGGTGTGTGTGCTGCTTGGTGTGGTGATGGTGGTGGTGGCTGTTGATGTAGTGCATGCAGGAGTGAGTGCAGATGTGACTGAGGAGGAGGAGGAGGGGGGTAGACCGTGGAGGTAGTGGATGTTGTTGAGTGTGCAACTGTCTGGTGTTTGTGTGAGTGCTTGTTGCCTGAAGTGTGCTGCCTGTGTTTGTCTGTGCCACTCTTGTCTGATGTTTTGTGTGCATGCTTGTCTGTATGTGTGCATGGGATGGGTTGGGGTTGAGGAGACTGGGACTAGGAAGTGGTCATTGGAGGCGGAGCAGTACGAACAGGGACAATGGCTGCCATCAGAGAGGAGGTCAGAGCCTGCAATGATCTCTGTTGGGCTGCCAGGAATGCATTGCATTGCTGCATCTGGGATGCCAACCCCTGGATGGCATTCACAATGGTCGACTGCCCTACAGAGATGGATCTCAATAGCCTCCTCACTGAGGGCAGCAAGGCTCACTGGGACAGGGCCTGAGGTGCCTGGGGTGACGGAGATGCCCACCCTCCTGGGTGAGCGGGTGCGGGCAACTCGGTGAGGGGCTACTGGGAGGGCGGTGCTGGTAAGAGAATTGGTGGCTGTACCTGTAGCTGGGGTTGTCCCAGAGGCGTCCGCCACCACCAGGGAGCTTCCATCGGAGGAGGAATCAGAGTCAGTGTTGTCACCTCCTGTCTCCACCGTGGTGCTCCCCTCGCCCTCCGTCCCACTGGTTTCCTCACCGTCGGTGGACTCTGCCTCCTAGGTCCTGTGGGATGCAGCTCCCTCTATCGCCGGTGCCCCTGCTCCTCTGCCAGATGATGTTAATTTACACATGGACAGGATGACAGAAGAAAAAAGGGGGGAGAGAAAGGGAGCACTGGGTCAATTACAGCACCAACACCACAGTTGGCATACACATTACCATTACACACAGGGCTCAGGATTGAGCAATATGCACCGCACTGGCATTCAATTGGCTAGGAGTTACAGGAAGATGAGGGCCAACCACCACCAACTGCACCCCTCCGGGACCCACTAAGCCCTGTCTGACATGGAATGGAACCTAGCTAGGTTACCAGATTTTGCAATACACCCAATTCCCTTGAGTTGGATCACGCTGCAATGTCTGGCCTGGTATTAAGGGGCACCCACTAACTGACACCCACCACCAGGATCCCATGCCACCTACCAATTATTGTTGTAACAGCCACTGTACTCACCCTCTTGTGGCTGCTGTGATGCCCTCATGTGCCCATCGAGCTCTGGGTCGGCCACCGCCAGTATGCACGGCCTCAGTGGGTCAGGTTCCAATAGCCACCCCGCCCTCGTTGGGAGGCCATCCCTAGCTGGGCCTCTGCGGTCTTCCGGGCCCAGCATCTCAGGTCCTCCCACCTTTTCCTACAGTGGGTGCTCCTCCTGCTGTAGATCCCCAGGGTCTGCAGGTCCTGGCGATGGCATGCCACAATCCCTTCTTCTGATGGGCACTGACCTGCAGACGTACTACAGGCAGGAGGACACCCTTACACATACAATCCAGCTTGTCACACATTTGGCCCACCAATACCATTTCCATCTCCATTGGCACACACATCACCCGGAGCTCACCATATACACTACCTCCAGACATACCTCTCTCCCCTCAAATGATACGATGCTTGCACTCAGAACTCCATGCAAACTTGTCACATGCATCGTGCCCAAGGTGTGCTCACCTGTTGGTTTGGAGGTCCATATAGCTGTCCGTTCTGTAGTAGGACCCCGTCCACCAAGTGATCCAACTCCTCCGAAGTGAAGGCAGGGGCCTTTACCCCGGTCACATGAGCCATGGCACGATCGAGAAACATGTCACAGCAGCACACGCAGTGTAGGTGTTGTCCTGTGGAAAGTCAGGAATCAAATGAGGTTATAGATACAAAATGGAGGTCACGCCGGGGATCCCCATTGGCCACTGTACTCCATGGAGCCCCATATTAGCCAATGAGGAATAGCACAGCAGTGCAAGACTGCCTTCAGCCATGTTGCCCAACGTCGGCGGAGTTACCTCACTTCCACCTGTCCCTACATACAGGACAGGCAGGTGCCATTTTATGGTGGTGGACAACATTCAGATAATCGAGAACTGCGTCATTGCTATAATTGGCCCATACATTGCCACTCCCATTGTCCCATCACATTAATGATCTATGTACACTGAGGTGGTGGTTCCATTGTTTGAATTGTGACAGCCTCCTCACCCTTGTGTCCCTTAGATACCTACCACTGTGGATGAATAGGTGGAGAGTTTGTCCCTCAATACTTGCAGGTGACTCTGGCTACCCAAACCTACTGTGGCTCCTGACTCCTGTGAGTAATGGCAGGGCAGGGGCTGAGAATTGGTATAATGATGCCCATGGGCAAACCAGGCGTACCTTCGACCACCTGAAGGCTAGGTTCAGATGCCTCCATCTGACAGGTGGATCCCTGTGCTACTCACCTGAGAAGGTCTGTCAGATAGTAATAGCATGCTGCATGTTGCACAACCTGGCCCTCTGATGACATGTGCCTTATCTGCAGGAGGAGGAGACTGGAAATGCCCATGTGGCAGTAGTGGACCCTGAGGACAGTGAGGATGAGGAGGCAGAGGAGGAGGATGGCAGTTATACATCAATACTTTCATTGATACTCGGGTGAGACAGTGGTACTGACCGTTCCTCTAACAATTTATGTTTTCTGTGTGGCTGTATCAGGATGGCATTTACTTCCTTTGCATCTCAATTTACTGTCACCTATGCCTTCTCATTTTGCAGATGTTTGTGTTATAACAACTTAGTACTGATGTGATGACTACAGACAGCTACAGGTCATTAATTGTATACTATCAAAGTGTTCAGATCATTTACACAAGATGTGACTGTTTCCAATATTGCACATTTTCAGCACATAAAACATTATCACTCAAGTTGTGTTCAAGGGTGTTTATAGTAGCGCAAATTATAGACGGAAAAGTGCAATGGAATGGAGTGATGGTAGAGGTAAGTCCAGGGCATTGGTCCAGTCTGTTTGTAGCACAGGGCCAGTCTCCAAGGGGCCATAGGAAGTGGAGCAAAGGCAGTTTAGAGTGGACAAGGTGACAGGGGGGGACACAAGGGGGACATTCAGGAGGGTCTCATTTCCTGGAGGTGGTCTTGGTCTTAACAAATGTCTCTGGCTTCTGTCTGGGTTGCAGGGAACGTTTGCGGGGTGGTTCACCTTCTGCCTGGGGAGGGGTGCTGGTGGCCTATGGGTCCTGTGGCAGGGCCTCCTGTCCACTAGCTGCAGCAGAGGTAGAGGTCTGGACAGTAGACTGGCTAGTTGTAGGGGCCTGCTGGTGTGCTGTCCATTACCTCATGATGTTGGCCATATCAGCCAGCACCCCTGCTATGGAGACTATGGTGGTGTTGAGGGCCTGCAAATCTTCCCTGATCTCCTGATGGTGTACCTCCTGCAGCCGGTTATTCTCCTGCATGTTGGTAAGGATCTGACCCATCTTGTCCTGGGATTGTTGGTAAGCCCCAAGGACATTAGTGAGTGCCTCCTGAAGAGTCGGTTCACAGGGGCCTGTCCTCCCCCTGGAGCACAGCTATCCTCCCAGTGTCCCTGTTCCCCTGTGCCTCCGTTCATTGAACTTTGTGCCCACTGTCACTCACCCCAGGACCCTGATTGTCTTGGCTGTGAGGTGTTGACTGGGGTCTCTGTACAAATGGGCACACTGCTGATCGACGTGTCCTGGGGACAGAGGTGTGGGGACATTGGGTGGGTGCTGTGGTGTTGGATACTGATGGAGAAGGCTCTGTGGTGGAATGTGAGTGGGCTTGGGTGGCCAACTGACCAGTGGTCCTTTGATGGGCCAGGTAGTTCATCCAGATCCAGAAGTCCACAGTTACTCTCATCACTGGGGGCATCTTCTGTTGGGGTCTCGATAGTCGTGGTGCCTCCTCGATGCTGGGAGGGGCACCTGTGGGGATGTAAGTGATGTATTATGCTTCATGTCTATGACATAATGTACATCCTTAGCTTCCCCTGTATCGCTGCTGTTGCCATGCCACCATTGTTTGAGTATGGTGATATTTTGTGGAATTGTTAGTTCTCCATGATGTGCATGCTTTTGTGATGGGTGTACATGCAGGGCTAGGAGGGCTGTCCATGCATTGGTATGGCATGCAGGGCTTGGCATTGGGGTTAGTCAGATGTGAAGGTGCACTGTGTGGGATGGAGTACAGTGATGAAAGTCATGGTGAGGGGGTGAGATGGCATGCAGGTATAGGGGAGATAAGTAGTAAATATTTACTCACCAGTGTCCAGTCCTCGGCTACTCCAGTGAGTCCCTCGGCATGCAGTATTGCCAATTCTTGCTCCTCCCATGCTGTGAGCTGTGGGGAAGGAGGTGGGGGTCCACCGCCAGTCCTCTGGATGGCGAGGTGGTGCCTTGCTGCCACGGAACATACCTTCCCCCGTAGGTTGTTCCACCTCTTCCTGATGTTGTTCCTTTTTCTTGGATGCTGCCCTACGGCGTTAACCCTGTCCAGGATCCTCAGCCATAGCTCCATCTTCCTGGCAATGGATATTTGCTGTACCTGTGCTCCAACCAGCTGTGGCTCTACCCTACTATTTCCTCCACCATGACCCTCAACTCCTCATCAATGGATCGGGGGTGCCTTAATGGGGACATGGGTGTTGTGTGGTGTGTGTTGTGCAGAGGGTGTTGAGTAATGTGGTGGGGAGTGAGATGTGGGGTGTGTGACAGATGAATGGGTGTTTGTTGTGTGTGTGTACAGTTGTCTCAGTGATTTTCGCGTCTGTCTCCTGGAAATTTTAGGTGTTCGTAAAGGGTTGTGGGTAATCAGGGTGTGTGTTTTATAGTGCTGTGGGTAGATGAGTGTGGTGTGTGTATCAGTGTCAGGTGTGTGATTTTTGGTTTTGTTCAATGTTGTGTTGTTTAGTATTTGGGTGGCCATTTTGAGCGTACCGGTGTGTACCACCAATGGTTTACCGCCACTGAATGTCCGCTGTGGTGATTCGTGGGTCATAATGTGGTGGGAGTTGTTTTGTTGGTGTAACTGTATGGGTGTTCGTACCAACACTTTAACACTGACCTTTGGTCTGTTGGATATTTGTTTATGACAGTATTCCGTTGGTTTGGTTTGTGTGTGTCATAATATAGCGAAGGGATGTTCGCCACCACGACAGTATGTTGGCAGCCGTCACCGAAGCAATAGGCGGGATTTACCACCAATGTCATGATGAGTGCCATGGTTCTTAAAACATTAGGATGTAATTAACTTCATTGAAAGTGGAGAAAAACGTTGAGATTTAGGGCCTGATTCTGATTTCCTCTTAATATTCCAAACCATGTGCAAACGTCTGTTTATGCACAACAAGGGAAATGCCTCTCAGGACTGATCTTTTGCAACAAGGGAAATGCCTCTCAGGATTGTTTTTTTGCAAGACGTTCTCCCTTTCTCCACAAAAACAATTCTGGGGCATATTTATACTTTCTTTGTGCTGAATTAGAGTAATTTTTTCTAGCATCAAAATATTGGAGTTAAAGTCATTTTTTGGATTTGTGAAACCACCTTGCATCAATGAGATGCAAGGTAGGCGTTCCATTCCATAAAATGACTCACAGCCCCTAGTGCCTTATTTATCCTCCATTGCAAAAAAGGTGCACGGGGAGAAGGGCCAAAATAATGTTGCTAAGCCTGCTTCGTGCCATTATTTAATGCCTGGGTCAGGACAAGCGTTAGGGGACCTGTGGACCCATTTCCATGGTCAAACACCATGGAAAGAGCCCACAGGTGCCCACCCCAAGCCCCAGGAACACCCCCACCCACACCAGAGGGACACCAGAGGATGGGGGACCCCATTCAAGGTAAGAAGGGTAAGTAGTGGATGCAATGGCCATGCCCAGGGGATCCTTGTCCCCTGTGCTTGCCATTTGAGTGAGGGGTATGGATGATTTTGCGTCAGGAAATGATGCTGGGCTGGTTAAAGGCATTTAGTTTGCCTCTAACCATCCTAGAGTAATTTTTTGGTGCAAAACCTCCTTCCCCCATACCGCCACCCTCACCCGGCTAACATTTCCAAGACGGTAGCCCACCCTTTGTGCCTGCTTGTGGGATTCCATAAATGTTGTGCCCGCCTGATGACGCAAAACAGCGATTGTGCAGATTTGCATCAAAAAGTATAAATATGGGCCTCTGTCTGCAACACAGGCACCCTTGCACCACGGTGCCTGCATTGGTGCTAGGCAACACCTTGTGCACCAGAGCAGGGAAAAGACAGGAATGCACTGCACAATGTTAACTACAGCGCATTCCTGCCCTTTTCCTATCACGCAGCACAGCAAGGTGACTTGCTGAGCTTCATGACCTTTTGTTAAATATGTCCCATAGTTTGTAAATCAAAGCAGTAGGATATAAAGTGAAAGGAGGTAAGACAGGTGTAGTAGATGATCTTTTTGTTGGGGGCCTACAATATATCTGTGGTACTCCAATGGAACAAGTGTGAGAGTAAACAGGAGTTACCCATTTTAATGAACTCTGTATTCTCATTGACAGGTATGTTTTAAAGCAGCCAGCACTGCCTTTAATGCTCATATAACTGCACTGAAAGGTAAAGTGGTCAGTGACATCAAACTCTGAAGGCAGGTATAGGAGTATTAGCATGTGGTTGTTGCCATCATCAAAAACCAATAAGGAGTCATCAGTGACCTTGAACAAAGTGGTTTCTGTGCTCTGACCAGATCTAATTTCAGACTGATGGAGACCTAGTAGCTGGTCTCTAGATGTAAATGCCTACAGCTGGGCGGCTCCACTTTTCTCTCTGGAGTAAGCCAGGGAGGTTAGCTCTGTAAAGGGGCCTTTAGGTTTGGAGTTTGGCAGCTTCATCATTTTTGTAAATAGATGGCAGGCATGGCTCACTTTCAAAGCATCTGGCAAGGTGATATGTGCAAAAGTGGGACTAATGAACAGTCAACATAGAAAGTTATATGTAGAATGTTATAAACAGGTTTGAAAATCACTCAATCCAAGCAAGGTTGCAATGTTGGATTAGGTTATGCTTGATAAGTGAGGGGGTGCGTTCTTTTTCCAAGGGAGCATAAAATCGCGGCGAAAGATATGTTTACAAGTTGAGCAGAGTAGAGTGTCATTGGATTGTTAACTTCCTCCAGAAAGAGGTGATTTTTCCAGGGGATCATGTATGATATGTATTCTAGCCTCAAAGGATATAGGCCCTCATTACAACCCTGGAAGTAAATCCCGCTTACCGCCGTGCTGACGGCCGCTAAGATACCATGACCGCAGCGGTAATCCGTCATGGGTATTATGACCCACACAGAGAATACCGCCACAATACAGACACCCACACAAGTCCGCCACACCAAAGGTCAGTGATAAAATGGCGATAGCAAAACCGACACCGTCACGGCAACAGGAATACGCCCACAGTATCACGACCCACGAATTAACGTGGCGGTCTTTCAACTGCGGTAAACCATTGGCGGTACACAGCACAGCGCTCAAAATACACACCACTTATACACCATCCACGCACATCACAGTACACACCCCAACACATCACCCCACATATCACCTCACACATATCACTTACACCACATCCATGGCACTCCAAAGACACCCCAGGTTTTCTGAGTAGGAGCTATGGGTCATGGTGGAGGAAATCATCCTATTCGGATCACAGGTGCAGCAGACGTCCATTGCTAGGAAGATGGAGGTATGGCGGAGAATCGTGGACAGGGGCAATGCCGTGGGACAGAATCCAAGAACCAGGGGTGACATCAGGAAGAGGTGGAATGACCTACGGGGGAAGGTGCGTTCCGTGGTTTCAAGACACCAGATTGCTGTACAGAGGACTGGCGGTGGACCCCCACCCCCACCTCCTCCCCCACAACTAACAATTTGGGAGGAGCAAGTCTTGGTGATCATGCATGCTGAGGGCCTCACAGGAGTAACAGGAGGACTGGACTCTGGAAAGTCAAATCTTTACCATTATATCCCCCACCCTACCTGCATGCCATCACATACTCCCACCCATACCCTTACTTCCATCACTCCATCACCTCACATATACCCCACCATCACAACCCATCCCAATACCAAGCCCTGCATGCAAAAACAATGAATGGACACCCATCATAGACCTGCATGGACACACATCACCACAGCATGCCCAGTAGAGAGACTCACCCAGTCCACACAATCAGCACTCACACAAGGCCAAGGTGACAGGGAAAGCACAATTATACAGGGAAACACACCCATTGCACAAGATGGCACACACAAATACAATAACAATGCTTTTGCATCCCAACAGGACCCCTACTCAACGTCACCAGAGAGGCGGTGCCACCAACAACCAGAACCCCCCCAGAAGAGGCCCACAGTGATGATAGCAGCTCTGCACACCTGGACCACGATGACCAACCTGGCCCATCAGGGACCTCTGGACAGTTGGTTTCCCTGCCACAGTCCCAACCCACCACAGAGCCTCCCCCTCAGGAAACACCAGCACAGCACCCACCCAGCTGGCCCATACCTCTGTCCCCGGGACACCTCAATCAGCAGTGTGTCCACCACTACAGGGACCCCAGGCAACCCCACTAACACAGGATGATCAGGGACCTGGGGTCAGTGGCAGTGGGCACACGGTTCAGGGGACAGAGGCACAGTACAAAAGGGAAGCTGGGAGGACTGCTGTGCGACAGGGGGAGTACAGGCCCAGGGAACCGACCCTCCACGAGGCACTCTCCAACATCATGGGAGCATATCACCATTCTCAGGAGACCATGGGCATGGTTCTGGCCAAGTTACAGGAGACCCAGCGGCTGCAGGAGGGACAGTACCTGGGGATCAGGGAGGACCTCACAAAAATCTACACCATCCTAGTCACCATAGCAGGGGTGCTGGCTGACATGGACAAGGCCATGAGGGAGGTAGTGGCACAACAAAGGGCCCCTGACACTAGCCAAACAGAGGAACAGCCTTCCACCTCTGCCGGCGATAGTGGACAGGAGGCCCTGCCACAGGATCAACAGGCCACCAGCACCCCACCCCCTGCAGAAGAAGAACCACCCCACAAACGGTCCCTGCGATCCGGCAGAACACAGAGAACATTGCCAAGACCCCCGCCAGGAAATAGGACTCTCCTGATTGTCACCATTCTGTCCCACTCTGTCACCCTGTTCACCTTGAACTGCCAATACTCCCGTTCCTATGCCCCATTGGACAATGCACCTGTGATACCAAGAGGCTGGACTCTACCCTGGACCTTCCTTCACCATCACCCCAGCCCATTGCACTTACCTCCATACTATTTAGCACAAAAAATAAACATCATTGAATTATAAACCATACTGGAGTCAGTGTAATGATTGGAAAGATTTATTCTTACAACATTCTCAAAGCATTGCAACGTCTATGTTCATTGAATTATACCAATGTATGACAGTTGGTGGGCAGCAGTACATATAGCTGGAGCCAGAATGAAGTACACAGATCTGAAAAAAGGGAACCCAAAGGGAACAGTCAGTGGCCATAGACAGAGGGTAAGAGGCTGCCATGTAAAATGTCCAAAAGTATACTGAAATGTGAAGTTGAGTTACAGTCTCTTACCTGTGTGTCACTGGAAGTACTGCTGTATAATGTTTGTTCTGTTGTCCACATCTTCTTCATCTGCATCCTCTTCCTCACTGTCCACAGGCTCCACCGCTGCCACAAGACCACCACCAGGCTCATCCTCCAGCAGAAAAGGCACCTGGCATCTCAAGGCCAGGTTGTGCAACATACAGCAGGCCACGATGATCTGGCACACCTTCTTCGGTGAGTAGTACAGGAATCTACCTGTCAGATGGAGGCACCTGAACCTGGCCTTCAGGAGACCGAAGGTCCTCTCAGTAATCTTCCTTGTTCGCCCATGTGCCTCATTGTAACGTTCCTCTGCCCTTGTCCTGGGATTCCTCACTTGGGTCAGTAGCCATGAGAGGTTGGGGTAACCAGAGTCACCTGTAAATATCGAGGGACAACTTTTAGACACACGCTAACCCTTAGGGACAACCCCATACTCAGACCCCAACTTATACTGTGTGGGGAACTTGGCCTCACCTAATAGCCACACCCGGTGCCTCAGGAGTTGCCCCATCACATAAGGGATGCTGCTATTCCTCAAGACATAGGCGTCATGCACTAAGCCAGGATATTTGGCATTCACATGGGAGATGTACTGGTCTGTCAAACACACCATTTGCACATTCATCTAATGATAGCTTTTTCTATTCCTGTAGACCTGTTCACTTCTGCGGGGGGGACAAATGCCACATGTGTACCATCAATGGCACCAATGATGTTGGGGATATGTCCCAGGGCATAGAACACAGCTTTCACTGTGGCCAAATCCTCCACCTGGGGGAAGACGATGTAGCTGTGCATGTGTTTCAGCAGGGCAGACAACACTCTGGTCAACACATTGGAGAACATTGGCTGAGACATCCCTGATGCCATGGCCACTGTTGTTTGAAAGGAACCACTTGCCAGGAAATGGAGCACTGACAGGACCTGCACTAGAGGGGGTATTCCTGTGGGCTGGCGGATAGCTGACATCAGGTCTGGCTCCATTGGGCACACAGTTCTTGGCCTGTGGAACGATCAAGTCTGTATGTGATGATAATGTGTCTGTCCTCCATTGTTGACAGGTCCACAAGGGGTCTGTACACCGGAGGATGCTGCCATCTCATCATCTGCCTCAGCGGTTGTAGCCTGTGGAGGAGGACGGTGAGCAGAAGGTCATTTTCCACAGAGATAGCACAACTGTTTTTGAATTAATGTCACAGAAGCAGTATGTGAATTCGAGAGTCAGTATATGTGCCAAAATGTGCTGTGACGTAGTTACGTGCCATGCCACGTGCCCCCCTGAAATGCCGGCTGCCTGACCTGTGAGGAGGGACAAGGGGAAATGAGGTAAGTGTGCTGGCATTGTGCTGCGTCACCGTAGGCGGTCGATGACCGCTGCGCAACTCCGCATTGATGATCATTGGGCCCTATGGGTCCCAGGAGCCAATGGCGATGTACGCCGGCGGTGACGGTACGCACCGCCATGGATGTTACCACCAGTTTCTAGCTATTCACTCACTTTCTACCTGACCATCAACAGGAGAGGACCTACACTGCAAGTGCTGCTGTGACCTGAGTCTGGAAGCGACAATTGCTAGAGTGTCTGGGGAAAGGGCCCCTGCTTTCACTGCAGAGGAGTTGGAGAAACTGGTGGATGGAGTCCTCCCCCAGTACACGTTACTCTACGGTCCTCCAGACAAACAGGTGAGTACACTGTGAACATGATGTGTGGGCAATGTCTGTTTGGAGTGGTGTGGATGTAAGCCACATGTTGGGGGTTGCTAAGGCATCCTGGCCTGAATGCTGCATGAGATGTGGTAGGTGTATGTGCGTCAGGGCACGGGTGGGAACTAGTGGGCAATGTGTATGACGTTCCGGATGGGTGATTAATTATATTTTCCACTGTCTTTTCCCTCTAGGTCAGCGCCCACCAGAAAAAGGGTATTTGGCGCTCCATTGCCAAGGAGGTGCGGACCCTGGGGGTCTATCACAGGTGGAGCACCCAATGCACCCAATACCGCAAGAGATGGGAGGACCTGCACCGCTGGACTAAGAAAACGACGGAGGCCGAGCTGGGGCTGGCCTCCCAACGTGGAAGGGGAAGGGGTGCCTGTCGCACCATGACCCCCCTGATGTTCCGCATCCTGGCGGTGGCCTATCCGGAGCTGGATGGGTGCTTGAGGGCATCACAGCAGCCACAAGGGGGTGAGCACAGGAACTAGCTGGGTGGGGGATGTGGGCTGTGGTGCCCCTAGGCCAGGGCACTCATGGCAGGGTAGGTCCCTTGTTTGCAGGCTCTGAAGCCCTCCTACCCCAATGGTACAAGTGGCCAACTACTACTGGGCAGGATCCTGTGGGTGTCAGGTGTGTAGATGCTGGCATTAGGCATTGTACCCCATGGGCTAGTGACTACCTTAGTGACTGATTGGGCATGGCCTACTGCATATGGCAGCTCAGTGTGTGTTGTGTACGTCTGTCTCTACCCCCCTTCTTGTTTTGTCAACCTGTCATTATCGGGGGGAGGATCAGAGGCAATGGCGATGGAAGGAGCTGCATCCCACATGGCCCATGAGGGCGAATCAACGGAAGGTGAAGGCACCAGTGGGACGGAGGGGAGCTCCACGACGGACACAGGAGGGGATACCAGTGACAGCGACTCCTCCTCCGATGGAAGCTCCCTGGCGGTGGCGGGTACCTCTGTGCCCACCCCAACAACAGGTACAGCCGCCACCCCCCTACCAGCACCACCCTCCCAGCAGCCCCTCACCATGTTTCCCATGCCTACTCACCCAGGAGGGTGGGCATCTCCTTCACCCCAGGCATCTCAGGCCCTGCCCCAGTCAGCCCTGCTGCACTCTGTGAGGATGCTATTGACCTCCTGAGATCCCTCACTATTGGGCAGTCAACCATTCTGAATGCCATCCAGGATGTCGAGAGGCATTTGCAACAAACAAATGCATACCTGGAGGGCATTCTGGCATGGCGGCCCAACGGAGAGCATTTCAGGCTCTGGCCTCAGCACTGATGGCAGCCATTGTCCCTGTGTCCAGTCTCCCCCTTCCAGATTCCACTACCCTGCCCCATTCCCCTCTACCTCACCCTATCCCAAGCACACCTTCAGACCAGCTTGCACACACATAAACACACAAAAGTGGCTCAGGAAAGCATAAGCACCACACATCATCACACAGGCACTCACACAAGCACCATACCCATGCACACATACCAACATCCACTCCCTCCACTGTGTCCCCCTCCTCCTCTTCGTCCACCTCCCTCTCAGTAGTGTCTCCACTCACACCTGCATGTACTACATCATCAGCCACTGCATCCATCACCAGCATGCCCATCACAACACACCCCTCACGAGCAATCACCACTCCCACAACCATGCACATGTCCCCTGTGTCCTCTCCCAGTGTGTCTGTGAGCCCTCCTCCCAAAATACACAAACGCAGGCACACACCCACTCAACAGCCATCCACCTCACAACAGCCTCCAGCCCATGCACCTTCACCCAAACTCAGCAGACATACACCTCCTACAACCACTACCTCTTCCTCCACTCCCAAACCCCCTCCATCTTCCCATCCCAGTGTCTCTAAAAAACTTTTCCTGGCTAACATTGACCTCTTCCCTACGCCTCCCCCGTCCTTCCCCTAGGGCCAGGATGTCTAGATCCCAGGCCAGCACCTCAGCCACCTAGACGGAGTCCACTGTGGTCCCTGAAAGTCCCACAGGATTGAAGGGGGCACCCGTCAGGGCTGGCAGAGTGCCACCTACCAATGGAAAAGACCAACCGATTCCGCCACCTGCCAAGGTTAAGAAGGGGCCGGCATGCAGTATGGACAAGACGCAACACCCACCCAGCAAGGCTTCATCCAAAACAAAAGAGGGCAGTGCCAAGGTCCCAGCAGCATCTACCAAGGTGGGGAAGGGAAAAAAAGGAAAGGCAAGGGACTTCAGGGCTCATGTCTCCAGGTGAGGGACTGGTGACCACCATTTGTCCTGACAGGTCAGCAACCTGTACCACGGTAGTCACCGCCGCAACGACCGCCACCTGCACCGTCACCTCCCCTGCGATCTACACCACCATCTGCACCGCCCCCTACACCGCCACTGCCACAACGACAGTCACCAGCATCATCCCCAGTAGGCAGCCGTCTGAGGCTGCTGGAGACTGCCTGGTGTCTCCCTCCACTACTACTTGCACCACGGGCAGCACCGGCAGCATCTCCACCGCAAACACCCCTCCGCAGGCACCGCCACCTGCACCGCCATATGCACCACCACATGCCCAGCCGGTGCCACTACATCGGAGAAGTCCTGGACCCTGCACCCACCACTTGAGGCACCACCACCAGCACTGGCACTACCAGCAGTTTGCAGCCTAAGTCGCCGCAGGATGGAGTCTGGCTCTGCCTCCATGGAGTATCATGCTACCTATTTCCTGCACATCTTGTGCCTCAGACACCCAGGTGAGATAATGGAAACTGCCACACCCCAGGTGCAGCATCACTGGGCACAATGCCCCCTCCAGAGCCAGTAGAGAGATGCATCCACTCACCCAATCCTTGGCAGGATGAAGCAGACTGGGCACAATGAGCCCTCCGGAACTAGTGGAGAAAGGCTTTCACTCCCCCTATCCTTGGCAGGATGAAGCAGACTGGGCACAATGCCCCCTCCAGAACCAGTGGAGAGATGCAACCACTCCCCCTATCCTAGGCAGAATAAAGCACACTGGGCACAAAGCGCTCTCCAGAACCAGTGGAACATGTCACCCACTTGAGAGACTGTGGCTTTGCACTCCCCAGGACCAAGCAGTGGGCAAACCACCCACTTGAGGGACTTGAAAGACTGGCTTTGCACTCCCCAGGACTAAGCAGTGGGCAAACCACCCACTTGAGGGACTTGAAAGACTGGCTTTGCACTACCCAGGACCAAGCAGTAGGCAAACCACCCACTTGAGGGACTTGAAAGACTGGCTTTGCACTCCCCAGGACCAAGCAGTGGGCAATCCATCCACTTGAGAGACTGTGGCTTTGCACTCCCCAGGACCAAGCAGTGGGCAAACCACCCACTTGAGAGACTGTGGCTTTGCACTCTCCAGGACCAAGCAGTGGGCAAACCACCCACTTGAGAGACTTGAGACACTGTGGCTTTGCACTCCCCAGGACATCGCTGTGGGCATGTTGTCCCCTCGAGGAGCAGTGGCGTAGTACCATCTTCCGGCTGAGGTGCCCCCCCCGTCCCCCTAAGGTGCCTGTGTTTTTTCAACCTGATGCCCCTGCAGTGTTCTCTCCGTTGTGAGGAAGAAGTCAAGTGGGGGCTTTGCCCATGATTTTTTTGGGCCACTGGTCCATCGACATTTGCAATTGACGACCCTCTGTACATATAGTACATATTTGTATAAACTGTTGTTTACAATCGTTAACTTTATATGCATTTTTTAAATATCACAGATTTGACTCAATTTCTTTTGTCCTTGCGTTCTTCCAGAAGGTTACGGGTGTATCTTTAATGTTGTTGGATCTGTTCGTGTGTATGATGTTGTGGTTGAGGGTGGGAGGTGGGGGTATTGCCTGTGTGTGTCACTCTCTTTTTCCTCCCCTCCTCCCCTGTGTGCTAGGTGCAGTACTCACTGCCGTCGTCGCCACCGCCTTCTTTTAAATTCCTGCTGTATTAGCAGATACACCAGCATGGGGAGGATCTGCAGTTCGGGCTCTATGGCGTCCTGGTTCTTCGTTGTGTGTTGAAAGGTGAGTGGTTCCCCTTCAGTGTACTGTTTCCACCATGCTTTTGATGTCATTGGTATCGCCTCGGAAAAGCTGGCGGGTTGGTGCCTTGTAATACGGTGGGCGGTACTTTGTCTTCCACCTGTCTGTTGGCGGTGACCACCACGGTGTTTGTTGCTAACGCCCTGGCGGTTGGAGTGTTAAAGTGGCTGTCTATGTTGCCAGTTTCCGCCGTGGTCGTGATCCCATTTTTTTGTCCGCCAGCCTATTGACGGTATTACCGCCGCTTTATCACCGACTGCCAGGGTTGTAATGAGGGCCGTAATGTCAACAGTGATCTTGGCTGAGAGGGTAACTATCAGTGTGCATTATATGGATTTGTTACAAATACTAGCTGCACAGGACCAATTTCAGAAAGTCTGCTTATATGGTGTAACTAGTAAATAACTTGCAAAATTCTGAATAAGCCTCTTGGTTTTTAACTTCTGGCCGAACTGAATGCTATCCTGTTTGTGGCCTTAAAAAACATAAAAGACGTATCTGCTCACACCTGTGTGGCAGATGTATAAAAGAGATCAGTTTTGGTGGAGTCTTGCCTAAAACTATGATACTTATCTGAATTCAGAGTTTGTGACAAACTATTATGCATGGTGGTGTTCTTGAATTCTAGATGTCAGGTGTATACAATATCTGTTGTGTTCCTTTGTGGTCCATGTATTTTGTGGTAAAGATATCTATTCTTAGGGTGCACGCCACTGAAAGCTAAGGTAAGACGGGCAGGTTATTGGACTCAGAAAGGCAAGGCGAGCTTAATTAACATAGACTTAAGGGAACAAAACAAATGAATACTTGAAAAATTATTCTAATTTACAATGGGTGGTAGAGCTCATCATAAATTCCCTCGCTTACCTTTCTATGGGGAAGAAATTCCACATTACGACATGGCTTCATGCTCAAAATTGACCTTCTTGCTGAAACAATTCTCACCTACTCTTTCCTAATTGTGACATAGAGGTATTTGTATGGCTCCATCTCCTCAAAGAGAAGGCCTGAAAGAAGTTAACACATAACTTGTGTTAATTCCTTTCAGGTCTTCTGATTGAAGGAATAAGTACCATTGTCATCTTTGTGTTTTTCTTTCCACAGTAAAACGATGACAAACACTACATAGATCGGCTTTAAAAATAAAGCTACATTGTAATTGTATCTATGTAATTAGCAGACTGGAGCAGTGCAGAAGGGGTGTTAGAAGATATTTTTACTTTGCCCTCAAGTGTATTGAATTGAATTTTCCAGCATGGAACACAGCTCTTGTGCATATACCTTTCGTCAAAGGCTTAGCAAAAGAAAGAATGAATCACCCGGGGATCAATTCCTTCTGTGGATGCTCTTTGTTTTCTTGAATAATACAGAGAGATGCTCAAGTGCTCTATTTTCTTCACACGTGGCAGGAGAATTAAATACATTGGCAAAGTTGTCTACTGCCAACAATGGCTGCTTTGGGTTGTATGTATTTTATATATTCACAATAACAGCAGAGTAAATCGATGTATTTTTGTTATGTTTGTGTTCAGGTGTAAAGAAGGGGAAAGACAAGCTGCTGCAGCCTCAGTGGTGAAGGAGAGCCAGCATCCACCCACGGACAGTCACGTTCCTTCAGTACATGACAGGTGGCTAGGCGGGTGAGCCAGAAAGCCACTGGGATGAAAATGGCATCCCCGTAGCTGAGGAATCACTGGAATCACTGGGATAAGCCGCCTAGACAAGTGGTGAGATGCTCGCTTTCAGAATGTCCAACGTCATGTCATGTACATACAAAGAGTGAAACACAGTAAATAAAGGCAGAATATGTTGCACATAAAAGTGGAAACTTTTGGTATCCGTTGAGGGTTGGGGATTATTCCTTTCCAGCACCAGAAAGTGTATACAAATCGGATAGGCTTGGTTTATCTATCACCACTCGAAAGGTATTTACTCGATGCTGGTTTCAGTCCACATAGTTTTGAAGAAAATGTGTTAGTTTCTTTGGACCTGCTTTTACTCACTCAACCAAAACAAATAGCATGCTATGCCCGAGATCACACAATGTGTCAAGTGGCTTTTCTGGGACTTAAGTTCATAACACTAAGGCCCATATTTACGAAAAGGGTTGCATCAGACCTGATGCCTCACTTTTTCTGCACTCCCTACCCGCACCTAACACCATGGTTGCACCATATTTGTAATACAGTGCACCATGGTGTCGGTAGCTCAATAGTATCACAATTATTGACGCTAGGGTGGCGCTTTGCTACACTAGTGTCAAAAATGTGATGATAATGTGCCATCATTCTGTCCATATTGGTCTTCCATCTGGACTGCCTGCACTTGGATCAAGATTGGTGTTCTCTTACATTCCCTCTCAACCTTCTTCTTCTCTTTAATCAACTTAACAGAAGCTACGTGATTCACACTTTTGCTCACCTGGGGCTTCTA
Organism: Pleurodeles waltl; assembly: GCF_031143425.1. Classification (NCBI taxonomy): domain Eukaryota; kingdom Metazoa; phylum Chordata; class Amphibia; order Caudata; family Salamandridae; genus Pleurodeles; species Pleurodeles waltl. The sequence goes on along the minus strand of NC_090448.1, from coordinate 858,643,282 downwards.
CTGCCACAGCTGCCTTCTGAAACAACCTTTCCAAAGACATGGCACCTACTCGAACCTGCCTTCCATAGTCTGCTTCCCAAAAGCAGAGGTAAAAGCGAGAGAATGTCATTGCCATGAAGGGCGGATTTCTCTTTCTCTCTCTGTCTATGCAAGAGAGAGAGAGAGGAAGAGAGCGTGTGAGGGAGAGAGAGAGAGAGAGAGAGAGGACCTTCCAGTCTTGCATTGACCTGCTATTGCTCTCTGGCAGTGGGTGCCACCAAAGACAGAAGGGCACTATCTGTTGAAAGATTTTGCCACCCTGTCATAATTATGGGCATTTAAAGCATATTCTGGATATCACTAACATTGTGGATCTGCATTCCCAGAACAGCGGTGACAGAAAAAAGTTACCATCCTTGGAATTATGCAGCTCAATTTTGGCATAATGGTAGAAATCCATGCAAATTTTTGGCATCCTTGAGATGATATAGGTTAAAAAACCCTAACATTTTGAACTTGTTTTTATTAGTATTTCCGTAATGTACATTGCAAGATAGAGTACAGGCATTAGTACCGGGTAAGATCAAGAATGCACTCTTTACAAATATTCTATTACAGTTTTTGAGATCAAAGCAGCAGATGAAGCAAGATACAGTACATAATACTTGTGCAGCAAAAATGTATAAGAAGGTATACAATATTCAGTTAGTCAGTCAGAGAACTTTATTCGGCAGTTGCCATAAAAGTGCATACAAAGACACATATTACAAATCTATAAATAATATAAAACACATTTAAATACCATAAAAACATTATCTAAAAACAACATATAAACATCCAATCCAATCCAAAAACTCCTTGTCAAATGGCAAATAGGTATACTAGACACAATTTAAGATCACAGAAAATACAGAATTTGCAAACGTTATCTCAGAAGAAGACTATTGACAACTACCTTGTAATATTATGCAGAAATCTCTCACAGGCGTATAGGGATTAGATCAAAATGATCCTTTTCCTAATACTTAAAGAAGCTACATTTGATACATGATGGCAGGTTTGAATATCTGTCAATCTCTGGAAATATAGTAGAGCTTCCTTGTAATGAATAGGTCTTAAAAGACATAAGATCGGTAAAATAAAGGCCTTTCTGGGAGTAGCATATAAAGAGCAAAAAAGAAAAAAAAGAGAGGTACTTTGCTTTGATTTGGAATCACAAGGGCAGGGTGGTAAATCCTTTTGCCAAATACATTGTTTAGGAAAGGCTACCTTAAAATGAATCAAATTAAATCTAAAAAAGGTTAAAAGAGAGCTTATTTTTGAACATGAAAACCAGGTCAAATAAGGTTCCAGACATGGAGCCGTGGCAATCCGGACATAGGGATCAAAAGATTTCAATTTCAGAGAGCTATAAAATCTCAAATCTGAAGTATACTCAAAATAAGTTGATTTCAAGACAGACCTAGAATTTAAAGTTAACAGTTGGGGTTCTTCAAACATATACCTGAGCCCTAGCTTCTCAAAAGATATACAATAGATACAGAAACCCTTCTTACCTTTTCTCCCCGATCCTCTAGCACTCCGTCAAGTGCTCAGTGGCTGTGCAAGCAGGCTCCAAGGTAAGCTGAGGAGCCCCACTATGTATTGCCACCGCCACCGCATTTGATCCTGTCCTATCTCCTTCCTCAATGCATCCCCCTACACTCACTGTAACACCAGAGTCAAGTACATCAGGTATCCCCTCTTGATTCATGCCTGCCTCGCCGCTCAAAGTAATACCAACATGAGGCTCTGTCAGGTCGTACATCATAGTCCTCCAGGAAATCAAATCGTCCACCAGTTTCTCATCTCATCCGACCTTTCTCATGTGCGCGTTATATATCCCCACCCATTTAAACAAATTACGCTGCTAGTCCAGCCATCTAAAAGTTATGTGCTGCGTAGCCAGTGTTAAGCCCAGCAGTGCACATTTCCTACTCAAAGGGGATCACCCTATCTTTTGCTCTAAGCAGCTACTCCAATACTTCCTCCCAAAATGTTTGTACAAGGGGAAAGCTCCAAATTACATGGAAAAATTCTACAGCTGTGGTTTTACATCCCGGGTCTCTGGTTGGGTAAATAGTATGTAACAGCTTAGGGGAGAGATAGGCAATAAGATGATATTAACCTGAATATGTTTGAACTGTGTATTAATTGACACCTCATACACTCCCCCTGTACCTTAGCCCACTCCCTGGCAGTAATGGGCCATTGCTAAACTGTTGACAAGTCTTCCCCACTTTCAAGGATAAGACCAGTCTATTAGACTGCAGTGCTCAATATAAGTGGGTTATACGCCTCTTCCCCCCAACATGTACAGCAGAACGACCATTGTCTTAGTGGTTTCAGGAAAAGTGGGCCATACTCTTCTGGCTGTGGCAGTCATTTTTGTATATTGTAGAAAGTATCCTTTCCCAGGCAAATATGTCCAATGGCATCTTGAATCATGATAAATCAGTCACATGAGTATAGGTCATTCACTGTGATACACCCACTGTCTTGTCATAGAACAATAGACATTGTCTGAGCCACTAAGGCAAAAGGTCTGATCATCCACATCTCCAATTCAGGCACATAGGGCGCTCTGTGGATCACTCCCCAGCCCGCTCTCTCCCTCAATCAGCACAGTAATCGAACCACATGGGGCAGTGTTGCAGGAACTCTTTTGTCGTATAGCAGGTGTGACCCTAGAGTCATATCTCTGCATGTGCCTGCGAGTAAGGTCTTTTCCCAATTGTGTCCCTTGTGAAACCAGAGGACTGCATGCTGTAGCTGGGCCACTAACTAATACAATTCCAGGCCCCATCTCTCCTTTGTCTCTTTCCAACTTAAGGGGCATATTTACAATCTTTTGATGCAGGGCAGTGCTGCAAGCCTTCTTCATGCACTGCCCTACATCAAAAGAAAAGGGCAGGAATGCACTATATCTACATGATATGGCACATTCCTGCCCTTTTCCCCTGTGCTGGCACACAGTGGACAGCCATGTACCAACATAGGCACCCTTGCACCATGGTGCAAGGGTGTCTGCGGTGCAGGGATGATTGTTTTTGTGCAAGAAGGGACACCTTCCTGCACAATAATAATCATGAGAGGTGTTTTCCCCTTTCTATGTGTGCTGCAGAATGCAGCACACATAGAAAAAGTAAAAAATGAGGAGAAGTAAAGGTGTTTCTCCTCATTGCGCCTCCCTTACACCTCCCCTGGGGAGGCATGTGCTTTTGACGCATTCCCAGGTTTATAAATCCTTGTAAATCTGGGAATGCATCAAAATCCATTGGTGTTGTGTGGGGACACCCACTTCAACACCTATGGAACTCCTCTTTGACACAGAGTAAAGCAGGGCAGCGACTTGTGCTGCGTTGCCTTAATCCATATCTATAAGGCCATGTAGAGCCACTCAAAGTGGCTTTGCTTGGCCTTGTAGATATGGGACCGCAGCCTGCACCATCAGTGCATCATAAAAGTGATGTACCACAGCTTGTAAACATGGCCCTAAGTGTGAAGAGTCCTGTTATGTATCATTTCCCTCCTAAGAGTAATTCTACAAGGAGACAACCTAATTTCCGGAATTCTCCCTAGGGGATCTCATACATAGTGCCCTGCATAAAGACAGCGGGGTAACACCATAATTTTAATCAATGTTATTTTTCCCATCAGGGAACACTTCAAAGTGTTCCAGAACCTAATAGAGGGGAGAAGATTGGCAACAACCCTTCCCAGGTTCATGGTATGGCACTGCTGTACTCTGTGCACAATTTGTAGCCCAAGGTATCATACACTATCTGACCTCCAAGGTCAGATAACTCAACATCCACTCTTTTTAGCTGATCATTTGGGAACAGTACATACTTTGAATGGTTAACATGGAGCTCTGACATCTCCCCGAATTTCCTTATGATGTTCAAGGGGGGTCAAAGTGGCGGCTGAAGAAAGTATATTATCGCATCATCTGCATATAAGGAGACAACATGCTCCATCTGTTCGACCTGGATTCCCCAACCATGCAGTACCTGACTCAGTCTGTGTAGTACAGGCACCATTGCTATGCCAAACACCAGGGATCAAGAAAGAAACCCTGTTGCTTCCCTTTCTGCAATAAGAATGCATCAGAGACATAGGGGGTCATTCCAACCCTGGCGGTCATCGACCGCCAGGGTGGATGACGACGGAAGCACCACCAACAGGCTGGCGGTGCTTCCCTGCTTACCGCCGCGGTCAGAAAAGGGGATCTGGCGGTTTCCCGCCGGATTTCCCCTGTCTGGGCTGAATCTCCATGGCGGCGCTGCAAGCAGCGCCGCCATGGAGATTCCGACCCACTTCCCGCCACCCTGTTTCTGGCGGTTTTTACCGCCAGGAACAGGATGGCGGGAACGGGTGTCGTGGGGCCCCTGGGGGCCCCTGCACTGCCCATGCCACTGGCATGGGCAGTGCAGGAGCCCCCTAACAGGGCCCTAGCATGATTTTCACTGTCTGCTTAGCATACAGTGAAAATCGCGACGGGTGCAACTGCACCCGTCGCACCCCTGCAACACCGCCATAGTTGCCAGTCTGCATTTGTGCTGTTGGTTGCATGTATAACAGTGTGACCCAGGTGACACATCAGGGGCCCCATACCATTTTCTCCAATACTTGCCAAAGATACATCATACACAACAAGTCAAAAGCCTGCTTTATATCTAGAACTGCAAGGGCATATTTATCAAGGTCTAAATCAGGGGCATAGAGGTCATGAGCTAGCCTCCATAGGTTATACATGGTATTCCTATGTGGAATGAACCCAGACTGATCAGTATGTATGAGATTCAAGAGATAGCGAAGCAGACCACTGCCAGAACATGGCTGAGTATATTTTCATCCACAATTAACATGGAGAGGGGGCAATGGGAGGCCGTGTTGAGCGGGTCTTTCTGCAGCTCTGGCACCAGGATCACTAGGGCCTCTAAATAGACCCGCTATAACCTATCGACCAGCATCTCTGGGAAAGCCTTGTGGAATTCTACTGGAAATCCACCTCCCCCAGGGCCTTATCTGTCTTAAGGGAATCAATCGCCAGGAGCACCTCCTGTTTTGTTAGAGGGATCGCTGGATCCCCATGTTCATCCCCATCCAGGCGCGGTAGAGGTAGCGCCTCAAAGTAGGTCATGATCGTGGGTCCTGAGGCCCCACTAGGCAAAGTGTACACCCCTCTGAGGTGTTCCACAAACACCTCATTAATGGCCTGCCAAGCATATACCTCTTGGCCTAACCGGTCTCTTACAGCCAATATGGGTTGCGAATACTTTTCTTGTTTTATCAATCTGGCCAACATGTGCCCTGCTCTGTCACCCTCCATATGTGAGCGACACCTGTAGGAGAGTCATCTATGGTACTCCAGCCTATCCCATAAGGAGTATACCTCACTTTGTACTCTACCTCACTTTCTGAAAATCCCCTGATCATGAGGGAGAGTGGACTCCAACACAGCTAAAGCGCCTTCCTGTTTTGTCAGGTGTCTCTTCAACACCTGACTGATACCTGTAATGGCAGCCATACACACTCCCCTGGGCACCATCTTCATCACTTCCCACTCTACCTCTCTACCCGAGGTACTCTCACAATCATGCATAAATTAATCTGGTGAGGCTTCAGCCACCACCCCCCGGTTGACTGGGTCTGTGAGGGCCTCGGCCTTCATCTGCCAAAGTGACACCAAGAATCTGGGTCTGGCCAAAGTGTAAGTCAGCAGAAGGGGGAGAATGTCAGAGAGATAATCAGTCACTCTCATTGCTTTACTCATTTGTATGAGGAAATATTCTAGTCTACTGTATGTGTTAGCTGCTAGCGCATAACTGGAATATGTGGGTGATCGTGGGTGTTGTGCCCGGCACACATCTACCATTCTCATGACCGCCATCATCTGCTTGAGAGCTTCTGTCATATGTGGCTTTGTGCCTTCCGTAGGGGAGATCTGTCTATGTCACCCATTGAGAACACAGTTAAAGTCACCGGCCATTACAATCTCAGTGGGCAAATATCCCAGCGCTGCTGTCAACCTCCCCAAAGTGGTCCGCACGATCCGAGTTAGGTGCATAAACATTAATGAGGGGGGAGTTCATAAATGTCAAGGGCACCACATAATGGTCCAGATGTACAAAGTTTTACTGTGTTTTCAAACAGAGCGATTCACAAAATCAACTGGTTTTCAAACACAAAAAGCCTTTTTTAAATGTACAATGCCCTATTTGCAATTATTAGGAAGGGACGTGTTTAGGGCGTCCCTTCCTCATACCAAATCTCAGTGGTATGTGTGAATGTTTTGCAACCAAAATGCAGTGCCAAAACAATTTCATTTTAGCACCTACTTCAAGTAGGTGGTAACCCATTCCCTTTTCTAAATGTTTGTAAAACCAATCAATCAATCAGGCACTTGTAAAGCATGGCTTATCACCCATGGGGTCTGAAGGTGCTGTTGTGAGTCTGCTGATCACTTGAAAAGCCAGGTTTTGAGATCCTTCCTGAACTGCTTCAGTGAAGTGGTCTGTTTCAGGTTGAGTGGGAGTGTGTTCCATGTCCGGGCTGCAAGCAAGAGAAGGATCTGCCTCCAGCTGTGCTCTTCCTGATTCTGGGAATGGCGGTGAGGGCAAGTTGGGAGGATCGGGGTTGCTTGGCAGGGATATAGAAGGTCAGGCGGTGGTTGAGGGAGTCCGGTCCGATGTTGTGCAGTGCCTTGTAGGTGTGTGTCAGTAGCTTGAAAGTGATGGGTTTGTCGATCAGGAGCCAGTGAAGGTCACTGAGGTGGGCGGAGATGTGGATGTGGCAGGGGATGTCCAGGATGAGTCTGGCTGCTAAATTCCGGATTCTCTGTAGTCTTGCTTGTAGCTTTTTGGTGATGCCAGCATAGAGTGTGCTGGTGTAATCCAATTTGCTGCTGACAAGAGCATGGGTGACCATCCTTCTTGTCTCAGTGGGGATCCACTTGAAGATCTTCTGAAGGAGGCCTAGAGTGTGGAAGCATGACGGTGAGAGTGTGTTGACTTGATGGGTCATGGAAAGTGTGGAGTCCAGGATGATGCCCAGATTCCGTGCGTGGTCGGTGGGGGTGTTTCCTAGGGCGGTTGGCCACCAGGAGTTATCCATGGTGGAGGGGGTGGAGTCGAGTACCAGGATCTCAGTCTTGTCCAAGTTGAGTTTGAGGCAGCTGGTTTCCATTCAGGTGGTGACTGCTCTCATTTCATTGTGGAAATTTCTCTTGGCTGTTGATGGGTTGTCGGTCAGGGAGAGGATCATTTGGGTATCGTTGACGTAGGAGACAATGTTTAGGCCGTGCTGTCTAGTGATTTTAGCGGGCGGGCCATGTAGATATTGAAGAGGGTCGGGCTTAGTGAGGATCCCTGGGGTACTCTGAAGCAGGTTTCTTTGGGTGCTGAGGTGAATGGTCAGAGTCTGTCTGACATTCTGGATTCTTCTGGTGAGGAAGGATTGAATCCATTTCAGCAGTGCTTTGCTGCGGATGCCGGCGTCGTAGAGTCTGGTGCAAAGGTTGGAGTGGGATACTGTGTTGAACGCAGTGGACAAGTTGAGGCGGATGAGGGCGGCTGTGTCTCTGTGGTCCAGTATGGTGAAGATGTTGTCAATGGCTGTGAGAACGGCTGTTTCGGTCCTGTGATTGCTCCTGAATCTGGACTTGAGGGAGTCCAGGATGTGATTTGACTTGAGGATCTCCGCAAGTTGCATATTGATGATCCTTTCTATTACCATGGCTCAGAAGAGGAGCAGAAAAATGGGTCTGTAATTCGTCATCTCCCTTGGGTTGTCAGAGAGATTTTTTAAGAGCAGGTTGATCTCTGCATGCTTCCAGTCCGATGGGAAGGTGGTGGTTTCAATGGAGCAGTTGATAGTTTGGCAAAGCTCTGGTGCGATGGTGGCTCTGGCAAAGTTGAAGATGTGCTTTGGGCACGGGTCTGAGGGTGTCCCTGAATGGATGGAGTTATTGAGTTTCTAGGTGTCTTCTTGTGGAGATAGGAGTCCAATGATTCAGGGTCTGGTGAGGCTTGGGGTCCATGGTGGTGCTGGTGGTCAGTAGGGGTGGGTTTTGGATCTTGAATCTTTTGTATATGCCCTGGATTTTCTGGTGGAAAAAGGTGGCAAGGTTGTCGCAGACGTCTTGAAAGGGATGATGTCTGAGGTTTCTGCTGTGGGGTTCGTGAACAGACCACTGTCTACTCTTAAAAATTAAACAAAAACTTTTTTTTAATGCATCCCATTTTCCTTTATGAAAAATGGACTGCACTTCGTAAAAAAAGATTGCTTTACTTAAAAGCCATCACTGACATGGTGGTCTGCTGATTCCAACAGGCCATCATCCCTGTGATTTTAGGGATTCCCATTGGGTTGCAATTAATATGCACCAGGTAGGCCTATTTGCAACCCACTGGGAATCGCAAAATGTGTAATACACACATTTGTACATGGTTGTTTTAAATGAACAAATACCAAGTTGCACAAATTCACTATTTGGTAATCACAAATGATTAACTACATACATTTGACCCAATATTACATACATCCCCTCTGGGTCTACACACAACTGTCTTTTAAAATGAGATCGGAGGGGCTAGCCAAATGAGGGCCCCCATGCAAACCCAGAATATGACGTGCCATTTTTTTCCACATACTGGCAATGCAGTCATGTCACTGGTGTGTTCGCTGCAGAAACGCAATTGAAACCCCGTATCTTAAGTAGGCACAATATATTTAGCCCTCTATCATTCCATATAAGGAACTTGTATTTACTTACTGTGTCTTACATATCTGGGGATAGAAGGCATCAGGGCCCTCCCACTGGACCTCAGTTTACATTGTACAATACTAAAGTGCCATCTGGCATTAGAAGCACCCCACCAAAACATGTCAATAGGACGAGGTATAGGACATTACAGATACAAACCACATCATTGTCATCTAGGTGGCTATCAACCTCAGCAACCCCCCCAGGGTGACAAACCCACTATAACACATATGTGATTGCATAGCTACGCATTCCCACATCATTGCATGTTGACCACGCCTGTCTCCTCCAATTACTGCTGCATGCACCAGCACATCAAGTTGCACTTTAAGCTTACAGTACTGCAGACATCAAATTGTTTCCAGAGTTCCATTCAAGGGATCAAGTGACTCCAGACAGGCCTCCACAATGCAACTAGATCCTGGAACATGGCAAAGTGTGTCTGGCCAGCATCTGTACTATCACTCACAGTACCTGGTGCAAGCCGGATTTGTGAGAAAGCCCTGTTCCTGCTAGAATGCCACATAGGTTATGGTTCACTTTCCATCTGGGCTATGCAGATGTACACCTCTGGCCTAACATATCCAGCCAATCTAGAACCCCTTGAGGGGATTCATAAAAATTGACTCGGCAATCACTTTGTATCCTAATCTTAGCAGGGAATGTAAAGATGTGCTTTATATTTCATCTTTCAGTTTTTCTTGAGAGGCAGAACATTCTTGTATAAATCTTGGACCCTGTGGGTGTAGTCTGGTATTTGAAAATTTGCATATCCTCATGTCTAAGGGTGCTATGTGTGCAGACATGCTGCAAAATTACGTCCTGGTCATAGTAATTAAAGAGCTGGGCAATAATCACTCTGGGCAGTGAGCCCGTTTAATAATAAAAAATGTAGAGAATCACTAGGGTTTGAGCATATTCACTATCCAATCTTCCAGAAATAGCTCCACTAAAGGACCCTCTGGGAACCCCACAAGACATATGTTGCTTCACATGGAGTGCCCCTCAGCATCCTCCAGGTGCTCTACCATGTAGGTAGCACTACGCTGAATTCCAGCACCATGGCCCTCAGCACCTTAATCTCCTGTTTCAGAACAGCAACATCATCCCCAAAAGCTGTTGTTCGGTCAGCTACCTTAGAAAGGTCCATACATAAATGATTCATCAAGTTCATCTTTCCATCCAGCAAACCTCAGGACCCCTGAATAGCCACTAGGAGTTCCACTGCAGTGAGAGTCAGGTCCTGGGCTTCATCTTGTTGCTCATGTTTTATTTCCTACATTGGCACTTCTGGACACATGAGTGTGCACTGGTTGATTTTGTTGGGCCATACCGCTCTTGCCCCTTCTCCTTTCCCATTGTTGCGACATCATTATTATTCAGGACAATCTTCATCAACAGGCTATTAGTATAAAATGTTCAGCCAAGGCCGCCCTCACAGCAGCTTGCTAGATCTCTGCAGCCACACTCAGTCTCTGCCTTCAACCACACTCCATCTGCCTATGATCTCAGCCGCAGTTTAGGGTCTCAGCAGTGTATGTCACAGGTCCAACAGGAGTGCCCAGTGGCCACCCACTCCGGCCAATCACAGGGCCAGACCTGGCAGCGCACTCACTTAATACACAACTGGGGTGGCGCCCTGGCTCTAGGAGTCTGCTCACCTCAACCCAGTGTTTGAATGTCCAATCATGCCTCAGTGGTCTCTTGTGGCTCCATGCCTCAGCCGGACGCTTGCTCCCGTCCCCTCCCCTCCCATCTGGGACCCAGTGTTGCGTATTTATAGATGCAGCTGCTCATTGCTCACTGGGTCCCCAGGGTGTAGGTATTCACTCCAGTCCTCAGACCTCTCACCTGCAAGGCAGCACCAGGTGGGAGTTGCCGGTCTCAACTAACAACACACCTGCTACAAGCTCAAAATAAACTGCTCACCCTTCTCCTAAAGAAAACAACACCGCCACTAACACACTTTTTCAAAACTGCCAGCTCATAAATGCTCGGTCACTCTCAAAAAACAAGCACCACATCTAGAGACACAACCTGACTTACTATTCATAACAGACTCATGGTTGGGAGATGACATGGCCCCAGTGCTGCATGAAGCCCTTCCCCCAGACTATCAAACCATCACACAAAACCGTATAGGCAAGAGAGAAGGTGGACTATCTAATATAGTCAAACAGGCAATAAATCTCTGTAAAACAGACAACATTTCCATGCAAGGTTGTGAAGCCCTCCTCAGCAGATGCCACCCTTCTCCAACTTCCTCCTGTAACTTTCTCCTCCTTTACAGACCTCCACCGAACAACTCTACATTCCCAGACACTTTTCTAGATACAGTCTCAAACCTTATTACATTATACTCAAACCTATGCATTCTTGGGGACCTAAACATTTGGTTTGACAAACCCAATATGCCCCATCCAAAAGCTATCACCACTGGCCTAGTCCCATTGAATCTACATCAGATTGGACACAATCCCACACACATCACTGGACACATCTTAGATGTCATTTTTGCTAAGCCTGAACTAGTTACCGTTCATAGCATCACGCCAAGCACATGGTCAGACCACCATTTGATAACTTTCCGACATAAAACACCACAAATCAACACACACCACAAATACTTACATACATGCACCTATCGACCTTGGAGCAAACTCAATTTGGATGACTTAGAAACACAACTAACAGCTAACACAGATCTAGATACAATTAAGTCTGTTCCAAAACTTTATGAGTGGCTACAGGAAGCTTTTGATATCCTAATACCGCTCAGAAAAACTAAACGCGACAAAAGAAAACCAACACCTTGGAGAAACACAGAACTTACAAAGATAAAGCAACAAATCAGAAAGTTGCAGCGGTCCTGGCTCAAAACAAACAACAGTCAAGACAAACTGCAGCTACACAAACTTAACAGAATATACAAAACATCAATCAAAAAATATTTAAAAAAAGGTACTACTCAGACAGAATTCAAAATGCTATATCTGCAACCAAAGAATTTTATAAAATTCTCAATTAATTTCGAAAACCTACATGCATGGACGGAAGTCATCCCACTATTCAAGATTTCACAACCAAACTGGCAACTCATTAGACAACCAAGGCAGACACATTGGACTCCTATCTAAAACAGAAGAAAACCATCAGCATCAACCCCTTTCCTAAAATACCCTCTAAGAATTAACCAACCCAGCCTCTACAGTCCTTCAAACAAATATCACAAGGTGAAATTATCGACTTGGTCAAAGAAAGCAGACCTTCCGGTTGCCCTTCTGACCCACTACCTCACAAAAGCAGGGGTCCCCCAAGGATCAATCATCTCACCTTTGCTTTTCCACATCTACATGATATCATTACAAGAACTAATCAATGATTTTCATTTCACATGCTACAACTATGTAGATGGCATACAAATGCTACTTAAATTAGAATGCTCCAAAAACATTGAAAACTCACGAATCTTCAGTTGTCTCAGAGCCGTTAATCAGTGGGTGACTTGGAGCCATCTCAAACTGAATGCCTCCAAAACAGAAATACTCATATGTGGTGACTGGAAAAATTATGACCCACTGTGCGCCTGGCCTGACGATCTCGGACCACCTCCTCAAGTATCCAAGGAAGTTAAAAACCTTGAAATCACCATGGACTCCAAGTTAACAATGAATGCCCAGTGGACAAATTAGCACGAACAAGCTTCATCACCTTGAAGACTCTACGATGCATCAACCCCCACCTCGGATTTCCACACAAGGTGCAGGCTGCTATCTCTCTTGTACTATCCAAACTGGATTATACCAATGGCCTCTACCATGGATCATCTACAGCTATTATGAAAAAACTCCAACGTATTCAGAACTCCGCAGCCAGGCTACTATTACATGTAAAGCCACAGGCCCACATCTCCCCTGCATTGAGAGCACTACACTGGTGACCCGTTGCCAGAAGATGCACCTTCAGGCTGCTTTGTATCACCCACAAAGCTGTACATGGGACAGGACCGCTTTTTATCAGAAACAAAAAAAACAAATACATTCAACAAAGAAACCTCCGCTCAAGATTGGCACCCCGCCTTAGAACATCACCATACAAGAAAAAGACTATAGGTGGTACATACTTCTCCGTTCAAGCAGCAAACTATACAATTTATCATCCCCAAATATAAGATCCACAGATCTTGTCTTCAAGAGTTGTCTCTTTCCTTCATAACCACCATATTCAAACAGCTATGGACTGCATTTGCCTGTGTTGATACATATTTTTTATCTGATTATGTGTAAATTCTAGATATATATAGTTCTTTAGAAAATATGTATCGCTACTATGTCATATCAATAAATTCCACACATACTCTTTAAACCTGTTTAACTAATGTATATTTACTCCTGGTTAAAATATGTATATGTATGTACAAATATATATATATATGTATATGTGTAGGTATTCATGTGTGTGTCTATATATATATATATATATATATATGTATATATATATATATATATATATGTATGTTTAACATGTTCATAGGTCAATGCATAGCACTGATCAAATGTTTATTATCATAGGTATTTGCCTATTCAAAAATTTAGTAAAGTCTTGAATGACTGTGTTTATACAATACTCTGGGGGTCATTTTGACCCTGGCGGAACATGACCGCCAGGGCTAAAATGAAGGAAGCACCGCCAACAGGCTGGCAGTGCTTCCTGGCTCATTACGACTGTGGCGGAAGTGCCGCGGTCGCACCGCCGGGGCCGGCGGTTTTCCGCCACATTTGCCCTGGCGGTTATAATCCGCCTGGGCAGCGCAGCTAGCAGCGCTGCCCAGGAGATTACAAGTCCCCGACCGCCAGCCTTTTTCTGGCGGTTTGAACCGCCAGGAAAAGGCTGGCGGTACGGGGAGTCGTGGGGCCTCTGGGGGCCCCTGCACTTCCCATGCCACTGGCATGGGCAGTGCAGGGCCCCCCTGATAGGGCCCCATGCGGCTTTTCACTGTCTGCTATGCAGACAGTGAAAAGCGCGACGGGTGCAACTTCACCCGTCGCACGGCCGCAACACCGCCGGCTCCATTTGGAGCCAGCTCCTGTGTTGCGGCCCACATCCCCGCTGGGCCGGCGGGCGGAAACCTGGTTTCCACGCGCCGGCCCAGCGGGGATGTCAAAATGGGCACTGCGTGAGTGCGGCCGCATTGGCGGCCGCACGGCGGTTAGAACTTGGCGGGCTGCGTTTGCCACCCGCCAATGTTGTAATGAGGCCCTATGTTTCTTCTCATATTATACCCATTATTACATTCCTTGGACATATATTCCCTTACTATGTATTTACATAGCTATTTATTTATTACTCTACTCCTACTGCACTAGGAAAAAAAAAAAAATTCTTTTAATAAAATTCAAATTATAAATACATAAAAAAAATATATAATAATAAAGAACACATAAATTATATGAAAATAATGATCAAAAATGTATTTATATATATATATTTATATACAAAAATTATAAAGAAAAAACATTATGGGGGTCATTACAACCCTGGCGGAAGGCGGAGAACCGGCGGTAAGACCGCCAACAGGCTGGCGGTCTCACTCTAACCGCCATGGTCATCCGCCGGTTCTCCGTTCCCCCGCCAGGGCGGAGACGACCGCCGGGCTGGAGACCTGGGTCTCCATCCCGCAAGCCGTCACTATACCGCCAGCGGTATTTTGACCCGGCTTACCGCCGTGGATTTCCAGCGGTTTGAACCGCCATGAAATCCATGGCGGTAAGCACTATCAGTGCCAGGGAATACCTTCCCTGGCACTGATAGGGGTCTCCCCCACCCCCCACCCAGACCCTGACTCCCTCTCCTACCACACCCACCACCCCTGCCACCCCCCAACGGTGGAAGGGCCCCCCTCCCCACCACGACCCCCAACATCACATCACCCATACCCACACGACACGCACGCAGGCACCACCTACATACTTACACGCACACATGCCGACATACATGCCTACATCCACACACACAGTCATACACGCACACCCACATTCAAACATACACGCACACATCCATACAGACATACCCACAGACATACACGCACTCATTCCCATGCACACAACACCCCAGCAGGCATACACGCACTCACACACCCCCTCGACATACACACACGCACATCCCCACGCACCCATACAACACACAACACCCCTCCACCCCCGCCCCCTCACGGACGATCGACTTACCTGGTCTGACGATCCTCCGGGAGGGGACGGGTGCCATAGGGGCAGCTCCACCTACTCCACACCGCCAACAGAACACCGCCACGGCAAATCACAGGACGTGATTCACTGGGCGGTGTTCTGTTGGCGTGGCGGTGGAGGTGCAGCAACCTCCACTTCCCCGCCTCCCGCCAGTATGGCTGTTGGCGGCTCTCCGTCCGTAAAAGGACAGAGAGCTGCCAACGGTCATAATAGGCCGTGCGGCAAACCGCCACCAATGGCGGTCTTCCGCACGGCGGTCCCTCGGCGGTCTTCAAAAAAGACCGCCGAGGTCAAAATGACCCCCTATATTTTTACTCTCTTGTAAGCTTTACTTTGTCTACCCATCACCACATGTCATGTCTCTATCAATCTATCCTCCATTCCCACTCAGACTCATCCCAAATCCACTCTACTATTTTCATCCCCTAAATAACCCTGCCTAAGCTCTTGCCTCCTCTTCCACATCTAACTCACCCAAATCTCAGTTTACTACCATGATCTCCCAAACAACCCTACTAAATTCTCCCTCGTTTATCTCACCTTTAACTCATCCAAAATCCCTCCTGCTACTATGATCTCTCTAACCCTTTCCACAGACTCATCCCAAGCCTAAATCCTATTAATATAAACTCCCTATCTAGACTTCTGGATACTTCCCTCCTCCACCCCTCCATTACTCCAGCCAATCCAACTAACAAACTCACATATCCGCGGCTCAAATTAACTCATAATAATACTAAAACTGTACTCATATGTCCCTATACTAATCCACAACTAATTCCTTTTGGGTTGCGGAGTAGCGTGAAACTCACCGAAAAGCGATTCGACGCCCAGTCATGGGTAGTAAGCGCTATATAAATACTATTACAATACAATACAACTTTCACCCACAGGGATGGGCGGTCCCCTGTGCTGACATCTTATATCGGCCCTTTAGGAAGCACCTGTACCACCACTTTGTCAAAGACCAGTCAACGGCCTCCCACAGGTGTCCACCCTGCAGTAACCCTCCTCTCCTGGCTCTACGATGCTGGCCCCTCTTCTAGAGGCCCTGGCTTCTCAGAGTGAAGCCTTCACCCTTCTGCTGCCTCAAACCTCAGATGACAACGGAGAGGTCGCCTGCTTACTGCTGCACCACCGTCATAGCACCAGCCCGGGCACTCCCTCTGGTCACTTAACAGGCCTGTCAGCTGTGTCTTCTAGGGTTTGTTGCCCCCTAGAGAGGCTGGGAGTCCTCCGCTCTGGGGCCCACTCTCCTTGCAGGTCCCCGGCAGTTAGCAATTCCACACACCAGAATGTGCCCTCCCTACCTGACTCAGGGGGTTATTCCAACTTTGGAGGAGGTGGTAATCCGTCCCAAATGTGACGGATTTACCACCAACCGTATTACGAGTTCCATAGGATATAATGGACTCGTAATACGGCTGGTGGTATATCCGTCACTTTACCGTCACTTTTGGGACGGATTACCACTTCCTCCAAAGTTGGAATAACCCCCTCAGGGTCTAAGCAGCCATCTTGTCAGGCCATGTCCCTTGACCCCTAGCATAATGCTAGAAACCGTCAGCAGTAGGATGGTGGTGGGCAGCATAATTCCTGTTTGCTGTCAGGCTTCAATTGAATAAGAAAGGTAAACTGTCAGCCGATTTTGGACATCATTGTTGGGAAACATCTTTCACATAATGTGGCCTTAGTATTATGGTGGTGATTACTGACACATAGGGGGTCATTCTGACCCTGGCGGTCGGTGATAAAGTGGCGGCCAACTCGCAAACAGGCCGGCGGTCAAAAAAATGGTATTCTAACTCTGGCGGGAACCGCCAACACAGGCAGCCACATTAACACTCCGACCGCCACGGCGGGACCAACAAACAGCGCGGCGGTCACTGCCAACAGGCAGGCGGCAGACAATGTACCGCCCACCCTATCACAACTCACCAATCCGCCACCTTTTCCGGGGCGGGAGCCCCGCCGATAAAAACACGGCGGAAACAGACAACGAACGGGAAAACGCTCACCTATACACACTCCACGAGGAAGGAGGACAGCATGGAGCCCGAATTACACATCCTACCAGCTATTGTCTACCTGCTCATCTACCAGGAGTACGAACGAAGGCGCAGACGACAACGGTGAGTACTGCACCTACGACACAGGGGAGGGGGGAGGAGAAAAGCTTACGGGCACAAACATGCGCCATACACCCACCCCCCCACCACAAATACCTACACCCCATTGCCGAGCAACAAGTCAGAGTGACACCACACAAACCCCCCGGAATAATGCAAAGACACAATTTAAATGTTCGAAAAAATATATGTATAAATAGCTCCATAGAAGGAATGGCAAATATGCCATATAAAAGATACAAAAATAAGGAATGAACAAAGTCAACAAGATATCCATAGGCAAAAAGTCCTGCACATTCCGTCAAAGTTCCATAGTCCGTGGGCCAATGTGCACAAACACATGGGCAAAGCCCACACAGGAGACCAGATACCATTGGAGAGAACACTGCAGGGGCATCAGATGATAAAAGTACAGGCACCTCAGGGGGAAGGGAAGGGGGGGCACCTCAGCCACATGAGTCCACGACGCCAGATCCACGAGGGGCCTCCATGCCCACTGTCCCATCCTGGGGGGTGCAAAGCCACAGTCCATCAGATGGATTACCGACTCCACTGTGATTGGAGGAGGCATGGTGCCCCGAGTGCACCCTGAAGCCTTGCTCGACACTGAACCGGCACTGTCAATGGGCCAGCGGTGCTTGAGACGGCGGGGCCCAGCGGAGCGGTGCTTGACAGGATGGGCCCAGCGGAGCGGTGCTTGAGACGGCGGGGCCCAGCGGAGCAGTGCTTGACAGGAAGGGCCCAGCGGAGCGGTGCTTGACAGGAAGGGCCCAGCGGAGCGGTGCTTGAGATGAAGGGCCCAGCGGAGCGGTGCTTGAGATGAAGGGCCCAGCGGAGCGGTGCTTGAGATGAAGGGCCCAGCGGAGCGGTGCTTGGGATGAAGGGCCCAGCGGAGCGGTGCTTGAGACGGCGGGGCCCAGCGGAGCGCTGTTTGAGACGGCGGGGCCCAGCGGAGCGGTGCTTGAGACGGCGGGGCCCAGCGGAGCGGTGCTTGACAGGAAGGGCCCAGCGGAGCGGTGCTTGAGACGGCGGGGCCCAGCGGAGCGGTGCTTGACAGGAAGGGCCCAGCGGAGCGGTGCTTGACAGGAAGGGCCCAGCGGAGCGGTGCTTGAGATGAAGGGCCCAGCGGAGCGGTGCTTGAGACGGCGGGGCCCAGCGGAGCGGTGATTGACAGGAAGGGCCCAGCGGAGCGGTGCTTGAGACGGCGGGGCCCAGCGGAGCGGTGCTTGACAGGAAGGGCCCAGCGGAGCGGTGCTTGACATGAAGGGCCCAGCAGAGCGGTGCTTGAGATGAAGGGCCCAGCGGAGCGGTGCTTGGGGTGAAGGGCCCAGCGGAGCGGTGCTTGAGATGATGGGCCCAGTGGAGCGGTGCTTGAGATGAAGGGCCCAGCGGAGCGGTGCTTGAGATTGCGGGCCCGTTCAGCGGTTCTTGGCCCGGCGGGGCCCGTTCAGCGGTTCTTGCCCCGGCGGGGCCCTGTTCAGCGGTTCTTGGCCCGGCGGGGCCCGTTCAGCGGTTCTTGCCCCAGCGGGGCCCTGTTCAGCGGTGCTCCTCCCGGCGGGGCCCGTTCAGCGGTTCTTGGCCCGGCGTGGACCG
Organism: Pleurodeles waltl; assembly: GCF_031143425.1. Taxonomy (NCBI): domain Eukaryota; kingdom Metazoa; phylum Chordata; class Amphibia; order Caudata; family Salamandridae; genus Pleurodeles; species Pleurodeles waltl. The sequence goes on along the minus strand of NC_090448.1, from coordinate 858,624,527 downwards.
TTCAGCGGTGCTTGCCCCGGCGGGGCCCTGTTCAGCGGTGCTCCTCCCGGCAGGGCCCGTTCAGCAGTTCTTGGCACGGTGGGGCCCGTTCAGCGGTGCTTGCCCCGGCGGGGCCCTGTTCAGCTGGTCTTGGCCCGGTGGGGCCCGTTCAGCGGTTCTTGGCCCGGCGGGGCCTGTTCAGCGGTTCTTGGCCCGGCGGGGCCCGTTCAGCGGTTCTTGCCCCGGCAGGGCCCTGTTCAGCAGTGCTCCTCCCCGCGGGGCCCGTTCAGCGGTTCTTGGCCCGGCGGGGCCCGTTCAACGGTTCTTGGCCCGGCGGGGCCCGTTCAGCGGTGCTTGTCCTGTGTGTCTAGGGAGCCAGACCTGGGCAAGACTTCCCGCTCATTCCCCATCCGAACTTGCGGTAGCGGCGCCCTCCTGTGATGGAGTCCTGGGCCCGTGGGTGTCGTCCGTTACACTCGGGATGGGGCTGGTGGGGACCTCCTGGGCAGCTCGCCTGCTGCCTGACTTCTCCACCGTGCTGCCCTTGCCCTCCTTCGCTGGAGCTCTGTGGCCCTTGCCTCCCTTGGATGATGTGGCAGGTGATGGGGCAAGGCTACTGTCCTTGGTGGCAGCCGTCTCAGGCTTGTCGCGCCGGGCCTTTTTCTTCTTTGTCCTCCTCCCAGGGGGGGGGCTGGCTGTCCCCTTGCTGCTGGCCGATGTTCCTGCCCTAGGATTTGGTGGACTCCAATAGCCCTGCACTATGGTCACAGTAGATGCAGGGCTGGTGGTGGCTGAGGAGCTTTTTTTGGTCTTACCAGATGGAGGGGGTGGGTCAGTGATTGGAACGAGTTCAAGGTTGGAAAGGAAAAGGACTTGGGGAGGACAGGGACGGGTAGGTGTAGTGGGTTTGGGAGTGGAGGAAGAGGATGTGGTTGTAGGAGAGTCAAGTGTGCTGTCTTTGGGTGCAGGTGCTTGTGACGGAGGCTGTCGTGAGGTGGATGGCTGTTGGGTGGGTGGCTGCCTGCGTTTGTGTGCTTTGGAAGAGGGGGTGACAGACACACTGGGAGAGGACACAGGGGACGTGTAAATGGCAGTGGGGGTGGTGACTGCACGTGTGCGGACTGTAATGGAGGGTGTGCTGGTGATGGAAGTACTGGCTGATGGTGGTGTGCATGCAGGTGTGAGTGGAGATGTCACAGGGAGGGAGCGGGGAGATGAGGAGGTGGGGGACACAGAGGTGGTAGTGACTGTTGGCATGTCTGCATCTGGATGTTGCTTGGGTGAATGCTTGTGGGATCTGTGGTGCTTATGTCTGGATGAGCTGCCCTTGGGTGTAGAGGTGTGTGCAGGCTGGTCTGATGGTGTGGATGGAATAGGCAGAGGAACAGGAGACTGGGACTGGGTGGAGGGAGTCAGAAGAGGGAGGCTGGAGACAGGGACAATGGCTGCCGTCAGTGCTGAGGCCAGAGCGTTGAACGGTCACTGATGGGCAGCCTGACCCGAATGAATGCCCTCCAGGTATGCATTGCTCCGATGCACCTCCCTTTCTACACCCTGGATGGCATTCAAGAGGGTAGACTGCCCAACAATGAGTGTCCTGAGGAGGTCAATGACCTCCTCACTGAGGGCAGCAGGGGTAACTGGGGCAGGGCCTGATGTGCCTGGGGCGAAGGAGATGCCCGCCTTCCTGGGCGAGCGGGCACGGAGCGAAGGCTGAGGGGCTGCTGGGAGGGCGGGGCTGGTGTGCTGGGTGGCGGCTGTACCTGTTGTGGTGGTGGGCACGGATGTTGCCGCCACCGCTAGGGAGCTCCCTTCCGAGGACGTGTCGGTGTCGCTGACGTCTCCACAGGTCCCCGTTGTGGAGCTCCACTCGCCCTCCGTCTCACTGGTGTACTCAGAGTCTGTTGTATGGCCCTCCGGGGCCATGTGAGATGCAGCTCCCTCCTGCGCCGATGCCACTTCTCCTCCGCCTGATGATGCTAATGCACACATGAACAGGAAGACAGAAAAAAGGGGGGGGAGAAATGAAGACAGGTTGAGTGCATGCATTGGCAACACCGTTGTCGGAGAGGACAGACACAGAAGCCCCCTGAACTAGGCCGCGCAATGGGGGTACACTACTCAGTTATTGTGACTAGGCCTACAGGTCTATGGACGACAAATGCACACATGGGTGAGGCCGGACCATTGATAGCTGTACTTGGCACCCTACAGAGGTGGGGGGCGGGGGCACAGGGCCGTGTCTAACGGAGGGGCCTAGCCTACAGAATGCGCCCTGGCCTGGAGATAGCCGCAGCCCTCCTCCCCCACCCAGACACCTTCACTGCGCGCAAAGATAGCAGAATGTGCTGATACTCACCCCCTTGTGTCTGCTGTGATGTCCTCACGCGCCCATCCAAATCGGGGTAGGCCACCGCCAGGATCCGGGACATCAGGGGGGTCAATTGGCAGCTGGCACCCCTCCTACGTTGGGAGGCCATCCCCAGCAGAGACTCGGCGGTCTTTCTGGTCCCGCGGCGGATGTCCTCCGACCTCTTTCAGCAGTGGGTGCCCCGTCTGTTGTGGACCCCCAGGGCCCGGACGTCCTTGGCGATGGCACGACAAATATCGATCTTCTGATGGGCGCTGACCTATGTGACATGTACAGGGTGGTAAAGGAAATCGCATCAGTTTTCTGCCTGGTCAATGTGAGTGCCCCCCCCCTCCCCAACCTTGCCATGTGGCACATGCTCTCATCTTTCGTGCGTTGCACTCCTCATTCGCTCCCCTCCCCACCATCTTACATACACCCCACTCAACACAGGCATAGCCCATTCAACGTGCACCCTGTGTACTAACCTGTTGGTCTGGAGGACCGTAGAGTAGCGCATACTGGGGGAGGACCCCATCAACAAGTTTCTCCAATTCTTCGGAAGTGAAGGCAGGGGCCCTTTCCCCAGTCGCAGCAGCCATTGTATCTCCCAGACCGAGGTCACAGCAGCACTTGCAGTATAGGTCCTCTCCTGTGGATGATCAGGTCTTGAGTGATTAATCAGATAGAAAATGGCGGTCACGCCCGCGGCGGTGCGTACCGCGACCGCCGGCGCACATCGTCATTGGCTCCTGAGAGCCATAGGGTTCAATGTTAACCAATGCTGCTTTGCGCTGCGGTCTTCGACCGCCTACCGCCACAGTGTGCCACGCCAGCGCTGTGACCTCACATCCCACTGTCACACTTCACAGGTCAGGCAGCCGCCATTTCAAGGACCCACATGGCATGATTTCTACTGTGTCACACAGGCCTAGGCCTTGCATTGCCACTCATACAAGCCATTCAATGCATAGCGATTCGTGTACTGTGCAAGCTGTGTGAACGAACCTGTGGGTTGGTTGACTCTGTGCTCCATGTTGTCCTTCCTAGGCACCGTCCGCTGGGACTTGCAAGGAGAAGGATGAATCCTCCCGTGTACCGGCCGCTGGTGGACCTGTCGACAATGGAAGAACGACATATCATACTTACATACCGGCTTGACAGAGCAACCATACATGAACTATGTGCCCAGCTGGAGCCAGACCTGATGTCCCCCATCCGCCAACCCACAGGGATTCCCCCTCTGGTGCAGGTTCTGTCAGTACTCCACTGTTTGGCTGACCAGTACATCTCCCATGTAAATGCCAAGTTCCCTGGGTCAGTGCATGACGCGTATGTCATGCGAAATAGCAGCATCCCTTATGTGATGGAACAGCTACAGAGACACCGTGTGTGGCTAATAGGTGACTCTGGTTACCCCAACCTGTCGTGGCTACTGACCCCAGTGAGGAATCCCCGGACCAGGGCAGAGGAACGGTACAATGAGGCCCATGGGCGAACTAGGAGGATCATAGAAAGGACCTTCGGGGTCCTGAAGGCCAGGTTTAGGTGCCTGCATATGACAGGGGGATCCCTCATGTACTCACCAAATAAGGTGTGCCAGATCATCGTGGCCTGCTGTATGTTTCACAATCTTGCCTTGCGACGCCAGGTGCCTTTTCTGCAGGAGGATGGTCCAGATGGTGGTGGTGTAGCAGCTGTGGAGCCTGTGGAGAGTGAAGAGGAGGAAGACGACGGGGACGACACGGACAACAGGGAGACAGTCATACAACAATACTTTCAATAGCACCCAGGTAAGAATCAGCCACCCCATTTTACATTTACTGAAGGCCTCATGCATCTCCACTGTCTGTGTTTCGCCCCAGTTCCTGTTAACTGATTTGTGACTTTCCCTTCCCTTTTCAGAGCTGTATGACCCACTGCCTGACATCAGCTTTGCTTGCCCATGGACTAAAGCTTATTGAGATTGGTATGTTGTCATCACAAAGTAACTGGACATTATTGCACCGTTATGTGTAATACATTTGTTGTAAATACAAGCAGACTCCTGTTTTTTTAAGTGCAATAAGTGATTTATTTTAAGTGCTACATATAGGTACATGATTGGGAAACGGTGATGGGTGGGGGTGGAGTAATGTCCATGGCAGAGTCCAGTTCTCAGTCGCACAGGTGCATTGTTCATATGCCTGGGGAAGGATGGAGCAGGGGCAGTTCAAAGTTGGACAGGGTGACAATGTGGGACAGTGGGATGACATCAGGGGATATCTTAGGCTGGCGGGGGTCTTTCAATCCTACTCTGTCTTCTTGTGAGATCTCAGGTTCCGCTTGCGGGGTGGTTCTTCTTCTGCAGGAGGTGGGGTTCTGGTGGCCTGTCGTGGTGTGGGGGCCTCCTGTCCACTAGCGCCGGCGGAGATGGTAGGCTGTTCCTGGCCTGGGCTAGTGACAGGGGCCCTTTGGGGTGCCACATGGTCCCGCAATGTGGTGACGATCTGGGTAAGGGCCACGACGATGGTCCCCATTGCAGAACCGATGTTCCTCAGTTCCTCCCTGAACCCCATATTCTGTTCCTCCTGCAGTTCCTGGATCTCCTGGAACCAGGCCAGTACCATCGCCATCGTCTCCTGGAAGCGGTGGTATGCTCCCATGATGGAGGAGAGGGCCTCTTGGAGAGTGGGTTCCCCGGGCCTGTCCCCCCGTCGCACAGCAGCCCTCCCAGTTCCCCTGTGTTCCTGGGCCTCTGTCCCCTGGACGATGTGCCCACTACCACTGCCCCCAGGTCCCTGTTGTTGGGGTGGTGGGTCAACCTGAGTGCCCTGTAGTGGTGGACACACCGCTGATTGACGTGTCCTGGAGACAGAGGCATGGGCCCGCTGGGTGGGAGCTGTGCTGGTGTTCCCAGAGGGAGTTGGGTCTGGTGTAGCCTGTGGCTGTCTGTGGGGAACCGACTGTCCAGAGGTCCCCGTGGGCAGGGCTGGTCATCTGGCTCCAGGGAGACAGAGCTGCTGTCATCGCTGGGGGCCTCTTCTGGGGGTGGGATGGACATCTCTGGACCCTCCGTGGCGGTGTGGTGGCGTTCGGGTCCTGCAGGGGTATAAAGGTATGGTTATTGCTTCTGTGTGTGGCATTTCGTGTGATGGGTGGGTGTCCGTGTACCCAAGCGCAGGCATTTCCTTGTGGAGGCTTTTGTGAGGGTGGCTTGTGGGGGTGATGTGTGTGTGCAGTGGCATGCTTTGGTGATGGGTGTCCATGCTTTGTGGTCGCATGCAGGGCTTGGTGTTGGGATGGGTGGGTTGTGATGGTGAGCCTTTTGCTAGGGGTTGGTGTGATGGGGGAGGGGGTGAGGGTGGGGGTATGATTTGGCATGCAGGTGGAGTGGGGGTGGGAAGCAGTAGTGAAGATTTGCCTTACCAGAGTCCATTCCTCCGCCTACTCCTGCGAGGCCCTCAGGATGCAGGATGTGCAAGACTTCCTCCTCCCATGCGGTAAATTCTGGGAGAGTAGGTGGGGGTCCGCCGCCAGTCTTCTGCACCGCAATGTTGTGCCTTGATACCATGGAACACACCTTCCCCCGTAGGTCGTTCCATCTCTTCCTGATGTCGTCCCGATTGCGTGGATGCTGTCCCACCGCGTTGACCCTGTCCACTATCCTTTGCCATAGCTCCATCTTCCTGGCAATTGTGGTGTGCTGCACCTGTGCCCCGAAGAGCTGGGGCTCTACACGGACTATTTCCTCCACCATGACCCTGAGTTCTGCGTCACAGAACCTGGGGTGTCTTTGGGGTGCCATGGGGTGGTGTGGTTGAGGTGTGGGGTGGTGTTTGTGGTGATGAGTGTGGTGCGTGTGGTGGTGTTTGGTGCGTGGATTCTGTGTGGGTGATGGTGTTGTGTGCCTCTGTGTTGTGGGATTGTCTATTCTGTGCTCTCTCTCTAGCCTTCGTCAATGATTCCGGGTCGTAGGGGCATGTGGGTGATGTGGGTGTGTGTTTTATATTGTGTTGGGTGTGTGGGAGTGGTGTTAGTATGTGTATCAGGTGTGTGTATTTCAAACTGACCAATGTGGCTGAGTTTTCTATGTGTGTGTGTATTTTGACCGCGGCGGTGTGTACCGCCAATGGAATACCGCGTTTGAAAGACCACTGCGTGGATTTGTGGGTCGGAATGGTATGGGCGTATTTCTGTTGATGTGACGGTGGAGGTTTGTTCATCGCCATTTTTTCGCTGACCTTTGGTGTGGCGGACTTTTGTGGATGTCGGGTTTTTGGCGGTTTGCCAGTTGCGGGTCAGAATGACCGTGGCGGTTTACCGCGGCCGCGGCAGTGTTATGGCGGTCTTCTGACCGGCGGTAAGCGCCTTTTACCGCCGAGGTCAGAATGACCGCCATAGTGGTCATTTTCCGCAATATGGATTCCATCTCTGGTATAAATGTGACTCGAGCAAAAGGGTGCCAATACCTTGACAAAATTAGGGCATCTTTGGCATTTGGGGTACTATTTGTGGAATGAGGAGAAAAAGTCTCAGTCATGTCATTCCTTCCATAAAACTGAAGGATTATGTGTGAAATGTATTAAACATTAAGGGCCTGATTACAACTTTGGAGGAGGTGTTAATCCGTCCCAAAAGTGACGGTAAAGTGACGGATATACCACCAGCCGTATTACAAGTCCATTATATCCTATGGATCTCGTAATACGGCTGGTGGTATATCCGTCACTTCACCGCCACTTTTGGGACGGATTAACACCTCCTCCAAAGTTGTAATCAGGCCCTATATGGTTTCTATAAATAGTTCCTGCCTATTTAAAAAAATTGTATTCAATATTTCTGTTTGGTTCACTTATTTAGGGAACGAGATGTGTTACATCCTGCATGCAGAGCAGTGTTAGGTATGTAGGGCCATATTTATACTTTTTGACGCAAAACTGCGCTAACGCAGTTTTGCGTCAAAAAAATTAGCGCCGGCTAACGCCATTCTGAAGCACCATGCGGGCGCCGTATTTAATCAATGACGTTAGCCGGCCTTAGCCGCCGGCGCTGCCTGGTGTGTGTGGAAAAAAACGACATACACCAGGCAGCGCCGGCGTAGGGGGCTATGGGGCTTGGGCGTCAAAAAATGGGGCAAGTCAGGTTGAGGCAAATTTTTCGCCTCAACCCGATTTGCGCCATTTTTTTCGACTCCCAACCCCCATAGAAATGACTCCTGTCTTAGCAAAGACAGGAGTCATGCCCCCTTGCCCAATGGCCATGCCCAGGGGACTTCTGTCCCCTGGGCATGGTCATTGGGCATAGTGGCATGTAGGGGGGCACAAATCAGGCCCCCGTATGCCACAAAAAAAAAAAAAACACTTACCTGAACTTACCTTAATGTCCCTGGGATGAGTCCCTCCAGCCTTGGGTGTCCTCCTGGGGTGGGCAAGAGTGACAGGGGGTGTCCCTGGGGGCATGGGAGGGCAAAAGCGGCCGTACGTCATTTTTTTGACCCGCCCACTCCCGGGCGTGAATTTTGCCCGGGAATGTAAATACGGCGCACATGCCTTGGAGTCAATTTATTAGACGTGAACGCCTACCTTGCATATCATTAACGCAAAGTAGGTGTCCACGCTAAAAAATGACGCAAACTCCATGGACTTTGGCGCTAGACGCGTCTAACGCCAAAGTATAAATATGGAGTTAGTTTTGCGTCGGAATTGCGTCAAAAAAAAGACGCAATTCCAGCGCAAACAGAGTATAAATATGCCCCGTAGTCTTTATGGCGTGGCTAACCATGCAAGAACCAGAAGGCACAGTCTTGAGCTCCAGAGTCTGACCCTTCAGAACACCCATTAGTCCTTTATACTATCAGGCCCAGTCATACTGACAATTAGTGGGAGCCCCACTGGAGCAGAAGGAAGGGAGTATTTTTGAGCCCTGTCAGCTAGCATACCAGTTGGCCCGCTGACAAAACCACAAAGTTCTAATGCCTGAAACACAAGATGGTGGCTACGGGGATAGTTGTGAGAAGACAGGGCACCTACCAGTAAGGAAAGATGACAGTGGGAATAAGAGAGTGGCATGACTAGCATTAGAAGTGGCACATGCTGAGCAGTGTTCAGAGACTGAGTGAACCACTGAAGAAGACCGCAATCCACTGGGAAGGTGCTGGAAGCTGGAGGTGCATGCTGCAATCCCGGGACTAGACACAATGAGTCCTCGAATTACTAACATTAAAAGATAGCTTTGTGAGTCGCAAACTGGATACCTGAAGGGTAGAATTTACTGAGCACCTATGGGGAACATTGACTCCTACCTGAGGTGTCAGAGGTCCGTCCCTACCCATATTTAAGCATCCTCTGACTCAACACCCGACCCTGGAGCCGGAGAGAGGGGGCATATGGACTTTTCCTTTTGATAAATAAAGTCCAGTGCAGTATATGTCAAGCTCTACCAGAGCACAGAGGAACTACTGTACTGGGTCATGCTAGTAAAACACAGTAAACCCTATACACAAAACAGGTGAGTGGGGCATATTCAGTTCCGAAGGGCACATAGTTTAACCCATGTTGATTGGATATCTTGCTACCTACCAAAGTTAAGAGAGTTGGATGGAGAGACCCTAATTCCATATTCTAAGTGAGAAGTGTAAACCAAAGAACTTTGGGTTGTTGAGTGTGACCACTCATTCAGGTGGGCACTTGAAAGAGGGCATATACCCTGGTATACCTTGCATCATTGTTAGGTCCAAACAAGGTAAAGAGCTGGACCCATCAAAAGGAGCGATAAATAAACACATAGCAGCAAAGAAAGGTGAAAGCTCCATAACAGAAAACAATGTGCTTCCAGTACTACCTCAAAATAAGATACTGTCAGCGATATCAGCCACAAGGAAGGTGCTTAAAGCTGAGATTGATACAGTATCACTTTAAGTGGGAGTTCTTCAGGCAGTTCAATGTATAATAGCCAATAGAGTGAAGGTCCATGAAGAAACTGAATGAATTGGGACAAACACATCTCAAATCCCTTACGGAGAGGGTCTCAGCTGGAGTACATTGCTGAAGACACAGAAGGGAGCAACATACACAATAATGTACTAGTAGTGGGCCTGCTGGAGGGAGTTTTGGGCAGTGATATGGTGTCGTTTTTGGAGAACTGGTTTGGCATGGGGGCATCACAAAGCATGTCTATCTTTTTTGCTCTGTATAGGGTGTCTAGGGTACTGGCTAGATGCATGGCTCAAGGGAGCTCCCCCAAACCTGGTACATGGAAAATCCATACTCTTTACGTAACCAACAGTGGCCAAAACTGCACTGACCTTTGATCAACAATGCCACCTACCGATCCTCAAAGTTTGACTTGGACCGAACACCTGCTGTGGGCAATGCCTTACTACAATTCATTCCCAGAATCGCCGATGATCTTTGACTGTGTCATTTGCAGGCATGTGTGAGTAATAGAGATGATAGCTCATTATACAGATGGTATTGCAGAGGCCAGTCTGAATCAGTCTGGGTAGGGCATTATCCTCTTGGACCCTTTGCCACTGGAACAACAAAGGAGACCGTGATATTTAAAATCCTGCACACTCTATTTACATTTGTTGAAACCTTCCTGTAGAAGGGTATTAATCCTGGGTCCGGGAGAGCTTTCTTTGATAACTGCTCACACCCCTCCATCAGCCAAGTTTTCTAATTGGGTGTAATCACCTAGAAATGTTATTTGATGTTGTTAAGTTTGGTGGGCATTACCTCTCCACTCTGGGGAGTGGCACTTAGGTTCAATTGTTACAAGGTTACTCCATGAGCACTTAGTAGCTGCACCACAAGCAATTAGGGTTGTGAGGATGGTAACAGAGTGACATGCAGCAAGAGTGGGAATTCTACTCTATTTGGGTATGGCAGCTTGGGACAGACCTGGGAAAATATAGGGGGTCATTCCAAGCTTGGCGGGCGGCGGGAGCCGCCCGCCCAGCGGGAACCGCCAGAAGACTGTACCGCGGTCAAAAGTCCGCGGCGGTCATTCTGGGTTTCCCACTGGGCTGGCGGGCGACCGCCAAAAGGCCGCCCGCCAGCCCAGCGGGAAACACTCTTCCACGAGGAAGCCGGCTCCGAATGGAGCCGGCGGAGTGGAAGGGGTGCGACGGGTGCAGTTGCACCCGTCGCGAATTTCAGTGTCTGCTAAGCACACACTGAAATTCTAAGTGGGGCCCTCTTACGGGGGCCCCACGACACCCCATATCGCCATCCTGTTCCTGGCGGCCGAAACCGCCAGGAACAGGATGGCGGTATGGGGGTCGGAATGCCAATGGCGGCACAGCAAGTTGCGCCGCCATGGAGGATTCCCCTGGGCAGCGGAAAGCCGGCGGTACACCGCCGACTTTCCGTTTCTGGCCGCGGCTGTACCGCCGCGGTCAGAATGCCCAAAGGAGCACCGCCAGCCTGTTGGCGGTGCTTCCGCGGACCACGGCCCTGGCGGTTTTTACCGCCAGGGTCAGAATGACCGCCATAGTCTGATGACTCATGGAATTATGTAAGAATAGTATCTCTCTTATAACAGGGAATGCACAAGGTTTAGGCTCTACAGTCAAACAACAAAGTTAGTGCCTCCTTGAAACAGAAAGGTGTGCACATAGCATGTCTCCAAGAAATGCACCCGACCAAACCAGAGTTTGCCAGAATACAATGTTGATGGAGTGGATAAATATTTGCAACAGAATACTTTACCTTTGTGAAAGGAGTTCTGATATAGGTGAGGCAAGGGCTTTCTTTCTCTGCCACAAGCTCTAATAGATAAGGAAGGTAGGTTGGTCCTGGTGTTCAGATAATTGAGTGGGCAGGAGATTCTATTTGGTAAAATATATGCTCCCAAACATGACTAGCTCTTATACTTTAATTCCTTGTCTTCACTATCGAGCCAGATGGCAGGCTGTCTGGTATTACTATGAGGGGACTTTAATTGTGACTATGACCCAAAACTGAAATGCTCTGTACCGCCAATGTGGGGGCTTAGTCCATTGAGGTGGCTATAGGATTTGATACTTGGATTTGCTTGACAAATGGAGACTACAATGTGGTACAAACAGGGATTACTCATTTTATTCTAGCCTATGTGGCATACTTGTAAGACTTGATTCAGTATTATGCTCAGGTCAGCTATGTCAACACATTTTGTGACCGACTTACTTCAGAAGAACAATATCTGACCATAACCCCCACCTGGTGACTCTACAAATGGATAGACCCCTACACCTGGTACCCACTTGGAGACTTCAGCCTAACGCATTGACAAACACCATCTATCAGGCTTCACTGGAAGAGGTGATATCCAAATATTTTGAGTGGTATCAGGTGACCTTCACCAAGGCCCTAATCAAATGGGGGGCATTCAAGGTGATGATGCAAGGACACTGTTTAGGTAAAATGATTGGCATTTGAAAAACCTTGGAGGCTAAGCTGGTGATATTTGATAAACAGATCCACGAGCTGGAGGTAGACATGATTGACAACCTGCCACAAAACTAAGATTAGAAGGGTAATTACAAATTTGTGAAAAATTACAATGCCATTATTACAGAGAATACTCAAATAGGGCAAATAAGAGGGAGGATTAGCACAGGAGTCTGTTGGCCTAGTTGGTTTGCACTGAAAACAGAGGACCCCGATCACACATATACAAGTGGCTAATGGCCTGATGGTGCACCTGCATTGGCAAATCAATGACAGCGTCCAAGAATATTAAAATGAGTTATATGGTCCAAATGAAGAAGCCACAGTGGAGAAGGTGGAGGCCTCTCTGGACAAAGCTCCTCTCAGACCTATATACTTGCACCAGCATCTTCTGGAAAAGATATAATAAAAGCTTCCATGTCCCTTAAATAATTTTTCCATATCAAACTGATCAAAAATATGACAACACAAAAAAAAATCTTTTTGATTACACAGCTCATAAACTAAAAACCCAGCATATCAATAGCGCATTAGTGGTCCAAAACATTTTACCATTTGAATTTATATAGTAGAATCTTAGAAAGTAGTTTTATCTTTCTGTCGTCTTATTCATTCACCCCTTATATTTTAGAGCAGCAATATGTCATAATCCAAAAGCCTGATATCCACTGCAGATTGAATGTGATATAAAACATACTCTAATTAATTTAGCCATTTTGCTTAATTTCCTCTATTGCTCTACTGATCAATGACTTCTGTAACACACTTATTGGATCTCTGGTGCCATTCATTAGGGATCTTGCAAATTAACATACCATTTTCTAATCCTTAATGATCCTCACTCTTTGGTTCATCATTACAGCTCTCTATTTGCATGGGTTTTATGATCACTCCTATCCCCTATTGACTAATCCATGAATTATGGAGCCATACTATAAAAGTTGCAGTTGAACATCCGTTACCAAACTCAAACAGTACCATAATTTTAGCCTTCATAATTCCTTTACAATTGGCTCATGAATATTACCAATATTTCAGTGGGCCTAAACTCATTAAGGCACTCACTTCATACCAATAAGAAAGCATTTTTGTTGATATTTAAAACCTTTGCGTAGACAGCTCAGACAGTATCTCTCCTTGTTTTAAGTTCTGGTTATGTTCGAGAGTACATTTTGATAATGCTTTTAGTGCACCAGAAGTCAGCATTTGGTGACATTTGTATTCATGTGTAAGAGCCTAAGAGCCTAACATAGAGAAAAGCTGCACTGACATGTATTTTAAAAGTGTTGACATTTTACATCTATGGTGTACATTGTGCCCAACAGAACTGACAATGTGCTAACATGATTTAAAACAATGCTGAAATATATTTTAAGCATTAGAATGACTATTACTAGAAGAAATGAATTTTACTTATAATGATGTATTATTTATCAGTATAAAGTCACATGACGTTTTTTGATTTTCCATGCTCATCCCTTGTTCTGCACTTTCCCCGGATGGTGCTTCTATTGGATTTGCTGATGATCTACATGCTTTCCTGACAAACCTGAATTGAATGCTGAACCTAGGAGAAGTATATTCTAATGCAAAATGTTATTTTTCCCTGACCTGCTTATCTTAAGAAGAAGTTAGCATGTTGGCACCTACCTATTTTATTTTTCTAATTAGGTTAACTTAGCCCAAGAAAGATGTTTTTTCTAAATTATTTTTGACTTTTCTTTTGGGCTTTTGCCTGCACGTGTTAGCCCGTTCCAACACACACTTGTCCTAATTTGTCTAGCAGCTGCACAAGAAAGTGAGACAGAAGACAAGTTTATAAGTCATCTCCTAATGCATCGTCCCCCGCCATTTGTTTTGTGCACAACCCCCATTGAAATGACTCCTGTCTTAGCAAAGACAGGAGTCATGCCCCTTGCCCATTGGCCATGCCCAGAGGACTTCTGTCCCCTGGGCATGGCCACTGGGCAAAGTGGCATGTAGGGGGGCCCAAGTTAGGCACCCCTATGCCACTTTAAAAAATACAAAAATTATACTTACCTCTATTTACCTGGGATGGGGGCCCCCATCCATGGGTGTCCACCAGGGGTGGTAGAGGGTGGCAGGGGGGTGTCCCTGGCGGCAGGGAAGAGCACCTCTGGACTGCTTCCATGGTCAGAGACCATGGAAGTGAGCCCACAGGCCCCTTAACGCCTTCCCTCACCCAGGTGTGAAAATACGGCACACATCAGGCTGTGCGCCGTTTTTTAAGGTCCTCCTGTGCATCAAAATGACGCTGGAGTATAAATAAGGCGGACAGGCCTTTAAGTCATTTTTTGGACAGGAATGCCTACCTTGCATGTAATTAAACCAAGGCGGTTTCCCGCATCCAGAAAATGCTGCACACGGAGGAATTTTGACGTTCACGGGGCCGGGCGTCATAGTATAAATATGGTGCACGGTTTGCGCCAAATGTGTGCCAAAATTTTGGATGCACATTTCGCAGAGACAGAGTATAAATATGCTCCTTAGTCTGAGACAGACAATGCCCATGTATTCTCCAGTACTGACAACCCCAAATATTGCCCCAAATCAATCAGGACAGACTTTCAGTATGGTACTGACAGGTCAAAGTACAGGACCTGAAGCATTGACAATCCTCGTCACTATAGGTCTAGTTGCCCCATTGTATGGTTCAGGTAATACTGGAAGTAGCCGCTAGACCCTGAATCCCCTATCTGCAAGGGTTTCGCCATGTGATACACAAAGATCAGTGTATTCAACTAATTCATAAATGGAAAAGCTAGCTGCATCTGTTTCAGTTTAGATCACCATGCGAATTGCAGATCCTAACCAGATGTTAGATCAAAAAGTTTTAATAATAGATGTGAGATGTCCTCCAGGAACCCCAGTTTCGCACATGTCCTAACCTGAACAGATTATAAAAGTAGCTTGTAATACCCCGCAGAACATGACACAGGAAAATAACATCAGTTTGAAGGAATTTGCAGCGCAAGAGTTGACTGAGTGGTTAGACAGTCTGAGTGGAGTTACGGGTATAACAAACAATAGTGTCAGAACAGAAGAGAACCAAGAGAGAGACAGGACAGTGACTGTGCCTATATTAAAATCAGAATTGATTGAGGGATCACTTGAGATGGAAAGACGGGATACTTATACCGAAGACAAATAGAGCTTCATGTGCAAAGATGTTACACACCGTGAAGAACAGACTTATGAGAAGTTGGCAGTATTAGCAGAAAATGCAAGATTGAATTAGACAAATCAAAACCTTCAAGGATAAATTACAGATTAGAATTTAGTTCAAAAGATATTGAAAACATGAGATCATCCAGTATGAGAATGCACATTAAAGAATTAATCACGAATATTCAAACATGGGGGTCATTACATAAATGGAAAGGTAGCTGGGCAAAGAAAAGAGATTAGAAGAAAGCAAAGAAGAATTTGCCTCCGGCTGGAGCAAATCAAGCTGACGAGGTGTAAAAATGCCACCAATGATAGACATACCAGGTGGAGGTAATGTACATGTCCTTTGGAACGGAAGTGGCAAGCTGCCATTCAGAAATGATTACCCTAGATTGAGAGAGAGTGTTACAAGCAAACAGAGAGGTTTGTTAAGCTTTCAAAATGCCTGTGGGCAGATTTGAATACATTATTTTGACATTGTGGTTCCAGTCAATTTGTGGGTTGAGTGCAAACAGATTGGCCAACCTGTGAGCTGCTGAGCGACCCAGTAACAGGTGTGCCATCTGAAGAGGTGATAAAAGGGTATTACAAAGTGATTGAGTTTCTGTAAAACAAAGGGGCAGATTTTCTATCCTTGCGCCCATTACCGCCCTACTACTGCCACCATGTGTGCGCCGTATTTAAAATACGGCACACCATGGTGCAGGCTAGGGGGCAATGGTGTCAGAATATTTGATGCTATTGATGCACTGTTCAGGGTTAGCACCAATATTTTGGCGCTAGCCCTGAACAGTACATAGGAGCCCATTGTAACCTATAGTGTTCCCCTTTTTACCGCCTGCTCTGAGCATGCGTTAAAAATGCCCCAAAAAATGATGCAAATAAATCTTTTATACTTCTCTGCTTCATTTTTTTGGCCCCGTAATGGGGGAATGCCCTGCACATACAATATGCCTGGTGCAGGTACAAAGTGGTGCAATGCATATATTGCGCCACTTTGTAAATCTGGTGCAGTGTTTTTGCCATATTAACCTCACATTAGTGCAAAAAAAATGACGCTAATTTGGCGATATATTGCACAAGGGGATCTTAAATCTGGCCCAAATGTTCCCAAAAGGTTGTTGATTGGCAAAAGCTTGATAGGACAGCACAGGAGACAAGGGAGTCAATTCATGCATAATATGAGAGCTTGTTGCAAGTATTCAAACAGCATAGTGGGTCTGAAGTTATTGAGCCAAAAGACATTTTGTGTTCAGATTCGTACAAGAATTGAAACCAGAAATTGGCAACATGATAAAGAAGTATTTGATTTGGTGGCAGAATAAACGGATTTATGAAGTACTGTAGCATGCTAAGTACTGTAGCGAAGAAATTGAATTGAAGCAGAAAAAGTTGAAGGAGAAATTGATGGTGATGAAAATTAAGTCAGACCAGAAAGAAATGCAGAATCCGCAAATTATGGTGAACACTAATGGGATGCAAGGTGTGCAACAGCAGGTCGACAACGTTCCTCCGTTCTGAGGTAGAGGACATGGTGTTCAGATAGATCGGAGTGGTAATGTGGTTGATGTTCAGTCAGTGAAGAAACTGAGGCCCATATTTATACTTATTTAGCGCTGCATTTGCGTCATTTTTTTACACAAAAAAGCGCAAACTTTCAAAATACAATTGTATTTTGTAAGTTTGCGCCAATTTTGCATCACAAAACGACACAAATGCGGTGCTAAAAAAGTATAAATATGGGCCTGAGTCCATGTCATGCCTGTGGTAGTTTTGGGCACTGGAAGCAGGAGTGTCTGTACAATAATGTGAATAATTTGGTGCAAACTGGTGGTGAAGCACAGACTGGACAATAGTCAAGTTCAAATTCAGAGAGTTCAAAGGCACTGAATCCAAAATGTGACTGGGCGTACTGGATTATAACAGACACAGGTCCCTCAAAAGATCAAGTCACTCTGCAAATACAGGTTCCACAAGCCCCAGTGACACAGCAGCAAGTGATGGTTCCTCAGCAAAACATGAATTAGAGAGCAAACACAAATGTAAATCAGTTAATCAGAAAATTTATTTAATTGATGATGAAGTCCCCAAAACATATAACAGTGATAATTCAGAAGGGGAAGAATGTGTACTGGCTGCATCCTTAGAGGTGGTCAGCGTGGTCCCTATGTAAATGCCAACATTATGGGACATGACACTGGAGCAACACATTCCTTTTTTTTTTTTACTGCAAAGACAAAACCTTTAATCTACAGGCCAATACATATTTTGATGTGATAAACAATAACAATACATCATCAAAATCTGTTCAATAACTATAATTTGGATGCAGTTGGTAATTGTTTGTATGCAGTCATGGATGTGTTGTGAGTATTGTTTGAAACTTTCTTTTTTTTTTGTTCGGAAAAGAAAGATAAATAATTACAGTAAATTACCCATTTGGTCATTAACATAGGAAATAAAAAATAATTACTTAATCTAATTAGGAACGCAATTTACATTCCATTGAGGGGCAGAACTTTAACCACAACCATCCATTAATGAGCCATAATCCATTTTTTAAATTGCCCCCATATTGCCTTCCCTTCTCCCCTTCTGTTCATACAAAGCAACTTCAAGGTGATACACGGATAACAATTTGCCCAGCCACTGTTGCCACTATGGGAGTAGTGGGTCCAACCATGCGGAGGAGATGCACAATCGATAAACTGCCATAGCCATAAAAATAAAGGGGCATATTTATACTCCGTTTGCGCCGAATTTGCGTCGTTTTTTTCAACGCAAATTCGACACAAAACTAACTCCATATTTATACTTTGGCGTTAGACGCGTCTAGCGCCAAAGTTCATGGAGTTAGCATCATTTTTTGGCGTGAACACCTTCCTTGCGTTAATGAAATGCAAGGTAGGCGTTCCCGTCTTAAAAAATGACTCCCAGGCATGTGCGTGGTATTTATACTCCCGGGCAAAAATGACGCCCGGGAGTGGGCGGGGCAAAAAACCCCGCATTTGCGCCTCTTTTTAACGCCTGGGTCAGGGCAGGCGTTAAGGGACCTGTGGGCTCAGAATGAGCCCAGAGGTGCCCTCCCCTGCCCCCAGGGACACCCCCTGCCACCCTAGCCCACCCCAGGAGGACACCCAAGGATGGAGGGACCCATCCCAGGGAAGAAAACGTAAGTTGTGGTAAGCATTTTTTTAAAAAAAAATTGTGGCATAGGGGGGCCTGATTTGTGCCCCCCTACATGCCACTATGCCCAATGACCATGCCCAGGGGACATAAGTCCAGTGGGCATGGCCATTGGGCAAGGGGGCATGACTCCTGTCTTTGCTAAGACAGGAGTCATGTTAATGGCGTCTGGGCGCCCAAAATAAATGGCGCAAATCGGGTTAAGACGATTTTTTTGCCTCAGCCTGACTTGCCCCATTTTGGGACGCCCAAACGCCAATTTTCCCTATGCCGGCGCTGCCTGGTGTACGTGTTTTTTTTTCACGCACACCAGGCAGCGCCGGTCGGCTAACACCGGCTAACGCCATTCAATAAAAACGGCGCCCGCATGGTGCTTCAGAATGGCGTTAGCCGGCGCTAATTTTTTTGGCGCAAAACTGCGTTAGCGCAGTTTTGCGTCAAAAAGTATAAATATGGCCCAAAGGGGCATATTTATACTCCGTTTGCGCCGAATTTGCGTCGTTTTGTTTTACGCAAATTCGACGCAAAACTAACTCCATATTTATACTTTGGCGTTAGACGCGTCTAGCGCCAAAGTTCATGGAGTTAGCGTCATTTTTTGGTGTGAACACCTTCCTTGCGTTAATGAGATGCAAGGTAGGCGTTCCCGTCTTAAAAAATTACTGCGATGCATATGCGTCGTATTTATATTCCCGGGCAAAAATGACGCCCGGGAGTGGGCGGGTCTAAAAAACCCGCATTTGCGCCGGATTTTAGCGCCTGGGTCAGGGCAGGCGTTAAGGGACCTGTGGGCTCAGAATGAGCCCAGAGGTGCCCTCCCAAGCCCCCAGGGACACCCCCTGCCACCCTTGCCCACCCCAGGAGGACACCCAAGGATGGAGGGACCCATCCCAGGGAAGAAAAGGTAAGTTGTGGTAAGTAATTTTTTTAATTTTATTTTTGGCATAGGGGGGCCTGATTTGTGCCCCCCTACATGCCACTATGCCCAATGACCATGCCCAGGGGACAGAAGTCCCCTGGGCATGGCCATTGGGCAAGGGGGCATGACTCCTGTCTTTGCTAAGACAGGAGTCATGTTAATGGCGTCTGGGCCCCCCCAAAAAATGGCGCAAATCGGGTTAAGACGATTTTTTTGCCTCAGCCTGACTTGCCCCATTTTTGGACGCCCAAACGCCATTTTTCCCTTCGCCGGCGCTGCCTGGTGTACGTGGTTTTTTTTCACGCACACCAGGCAGCGCCGGTCGGCTAACGCCGGCTAACGCCATTCAATAAATACGGCACCCGCATGGCGCTTCAGAATGGCGTTAGCCGGCGCTAATTTTTTGGGCGCAAAACTGCGTTAGCGCAGTTTTGCGTCAAAAAGTATAAATATGGGCCAAAGTCTCTGTGCCTATACCCCGCTTTCTCTGTGACCCTCAGGACCATAATCTCAAGGGTAATATCGATTTCATGTCCCACTACTCCTTTTAACACAAGTTGAATACCATCTTTCAATGCCATCAATTTCCCACAGGTGGCGAATATATGGATAAAATCAGATCCAAATACCCCACACCTTGGGCAATTTATTCCTTGTAATCCACCCCATTTAACAAGATGAGCAGGCGTATAATATAAATCAAACACTGTCTTATAGTGCTGTGCTTGTAGTGAAGAAGACAATAACATGGTATATCCTAGCTCCAATGACTTAAAAAAGTTGATACCCCCATCTACAAACTTGTCCTCCCACTTCTCACTATGTTTCTCCAGGTCATTGGGCTGTTCTAAAATCAATTATGTATAAATTAGTCTTATTGTTATATTAGGCTTTTCAATTATATCCTCCAAAAAGGGATTACTTATGAATCCCTGTACCCCCCCATTTTTTTACTCAGAAAATCTCTGATCTGTAAATATTTACAAAAATTCCTTCGCTCGAGTCCAAACTGTTTTTGAAGATTCTCAAAAGACTTAACCCCGTAATCATCATAGAAGTCTCCTAGCCTTCTTATGCCTAGAGAAACCCATTTTACGGCGTAGTTATCTTTAAATATTTCGGGCAAGGACGGGTTATTGTTTATTACAGTATAGTGATTAAGGGGGTTATTACAACTTTGGAGGAAGTGTTAATCCGTCCCAAAAGTGACGGTAAAGTGACGGATATACCACCAGCCGTATTACGAGTCCATTATATCCTATGGAACTCGTAATACGGCTGGTGGTATATCCGTCACATTTGGGACGGATTAACACCTCCTCCAAAGTTGTAATAACCCCCTAAATCTTCCCATCCCATTCTTCTTCCGCCAGGGTCGCCAACATCTATAGGCAGCCTCCTATACCTTATATCGTACTTTTTTTATAATTTCCGGGCTCGTGAAAGGTCAGTAAACTTCCATTCGCTATTGGTCCCACCAGAAGCTCATAGATGTTTGGACAATATTCTGCCCCAGTCTTGCCCATCTTACTCCCCCCAATAGTGGGCGCATATACTGAAAGGCTGCTGCGAGTTGATATAGCTTCATATTTGGAAGAGACAACCCCCCTTCTCCCGAGGTAAAGACATGAACTTACTCGCCCTTCTACATTTGCCATATGCCCATATAAATCTCATTACTAGTCGATCTATCTCTACAAACCGGGAATTCATAAATCTCAATGGAATAGCGGGAAAGATATACAGCAGTTTAGGAAGGAGGATCATATTAACCATATTACATCTTCCCATTATGGTCATATGTAGATTTTCCATCTGTTCATATCTTGCTTAGCTTTTACTAATATCGGGTCTAGATTCAAATTAACAATCTCTCCTACCCTTGGCGTAATATCAATGCCAAGGTATACTGTGTGATCGACCCTCCGATTATCCTGTGTATTCACATGTCTTTTAATCAGCTCTTTAATTTGCTCTGTTTAACAGAAAACCAGAGAACATCCCAAATGTTTTTGTCACCCCTTCTATTTCTTTCAATGCTACATCTGTGTTAGAAGTTATGATAGCTATATCATCTGCATATGCCAAAACCTTTGTTTCCCAGCCAAAACTATGAACTGGCAATTTTCGTTGTATTCCCTTCTAGCTGTGTAAGCAGGGGATTTATGTAAATAGCAAATAACAATGGGGAGTCTGGTGCCTCGCTTCACTTGAATACACTCAGATTGCCCTCCCATCAGCTGTACCCGCACCCCAGGGGACCTATATATAGCTTTTATTGCTAAGCTAAATTTCTTTCCCAATCCATAAGCTTCCAATACCTGCTACAAATAATTCCAATTTACCCCATCGAACGCTTTCTCAGCTTCTAACAACACAACAGCCATAGGTTCTTCCGCCACCTCTGTAGCATCGAAAAGCGTAATGATCCTCCAAATGTGTTCGGTAGTATCTCTCCCCGGGATAAACCCATGTTGTTTAGATATTACTAGTTTCTCAATAACCGAGGTTAGTCGAGCGGCAAAAATGTTTGAATACATTTTTACATCACTATTTATCAATGTAATTGGCCGATATGAGCCTGGGTTCAGTGGGGTTTTCCCTTTCTTCAAGAAAACCACCCATGTTAGCCATATCACAAGAAGGCGGGGTTTTGCTACCATTTTGCACTTGAGTAAATAATTCCATCATCAAAGGAAACAAGAGTGTTTTGAAACTCCTATAAAATTCTAAAGGAATTGCATCAGGACCACAGGCTTTCCCTGTGGAGAGAGCGCTCATTGCCGCTTCTAATTCCCAGCTGTCAATAGGTCCCTCCAGATTCAAGTAGTCTTCATCTGACAGTTTACTAGCCTTAATAAAACAAAAAAAATTCCAACATCTCTACTTCTGTACACGGAGGTGTAGCATCGTACAGCTCCATATAATACCTCTGGAAGACCTCCGTGATCCCATCTGAGTCTACTATTACTTGTCCTTGTTGATCCCTGATTTCTCTTATAACCCCAGTTGCTGTTTTATGGCGTGCTCTCACCGGCAACAAGTGCCCGGACCTCTCTCCGTGTTCATACCCTTCAGTACGCTCAGCCAAATATTTCTCCGCTATTCTTTAGGCTGTAGCTTCATTTATTTCTGCTTTTACGATAGCAATCTGCTCCTGAATGCTGTTTGTGTCTTCCCCCCTTTCTATAGCTATAATCAGCTGCCTTTCTACAGCTCTAAGCTTCATGTGTGTACCCTTCATTGAAGCCTGGGCAATTTTCTGTCTCCTGAGGCTAAAACTTAAGGTTTCCCCCCGGATTCCTGCCTTTAAGGTGTCCCAGGCCATTTCCAACGGGGTGGTCCCCTGATTAATCTCCAAAAATTCAGTTATCCACTTCCTCATATGGACACAGTATTCGGGATCCTTAAGAAGCTCTCTTTCGAAAGTCCACCTCCTAACCTTATGCTCACGGCCATCTAGCTCTAAGTCCAAAACTAGTGGGTTATGGTCCGACATAAACCATAGATACAATTCCATCCCAGCTCACTTCTAGCAGATCAGGAGATGTAAAAAAAAAAAATCTAGCCAAGCCAACTTCGCGTGAGGGGCCGTA
Organism: Pleurodeles waltl; assembly: GCF_031143425.1. Classification (NCBI taxonomy): domain Eukaryota; kingdom Metazoa; phylum Chordata; class Amphibia; order Caudata; family Salamandridae; genus Pleurodeles; species Pleurodeles waltl. Next base: position 858,601,892 of record NC_090448.1, on the reverse strand, counting down.
AAAAAAGTATACCCAGGATCTGGTTCGTGCAGCTTTACCCAGGCGTCCACTAACCCTAACTCCTTCTGCAAGCCTGCCATGGCATTATATACCCGTGGTTTACGACCCTGATATCCGTTAGATGTAGTAGCTAATAGATCCCACAGTCCGTCCCAGGATCCATTAAAATTGAAATCCCCACAAAGAATATAAGGGGGGCCATCCTGCTAACTCCACTGCCAGGATATCCATTACAGCAGGATCATCTGTTACTGCACCATATATAGAGCATAAGGTAAAGCATCCTTTTCCATAGTGACATTCTACTATCGCCCATCTTCCATTCTTATCTGCCCTTTGTCTTACATGTTTAAACCTATTGCTCCAATCCAATATTGCCACCCCTTTAGTCTTAACACCTTGTTCTGAACAGATAACCACTCTAATACCCAGTGAGCCTAAGATCCCCCTATTATTGTATTCCACATGGGTCTCTTGAAGACGGCATATGTCAGCCCTGAGGATTCTGCAATTCTTCGCCTTTTTCAGCAATCATTTAATCAACAAATATTAATTGATGCTATTCGAAACCTAGTCATTTTTTCCCCCTTTACTTTCCCCCGATCTTCCTTTCAAACACTTCTCTAACTACTTGGATCATACCTCGGGTATCTTTCTTCTCTTTTTCTGCTCCATTGATCTTACAGATCACATTATCTCTTTTTTTTCCGCTTTTCTTCTTCAAACCCCAACTCTGTCCCCCGCTCCACCCTCCTACCCAGCCCCCACCCGACCACCGAACCCCCTCCCCGAGAGGTCTGGTCGGTACCTCCCCCTCCAAATCTGACCACCCCCCACCCTGCTGAGCAATCAGTCCACTGCTGGCCTGAATGTGGGTGTCGCGTAGGTGTGTGCCGCCGCCCGCCCCGAACTACCATATTAAGGTTTCACATTTCTGCCCCTAGAATTACATCACCGGGAGGTCTATCCCTCACTTCTTTCCGTCTTTAAGCCCCAGTTAATACTCAGTTGCCTGAACCTCTGATGTAAACACTCTTCCTTTAACATTCACCACTGTTTTTAGACAAGCGGGTGCCAAAAGGTAGGCCTCACCTCCCTTGTCCTGGAATGGTTTGATCAACTGTCGAAGCCACTGTTGGAAAATGGGTTACTGGTAAGGGCAGGTAGGTACCTACACTTAGCAATAGGCCACTAACCTCCACTAAGGTCCAGTTAGGTCTCAGTAAATTAACCCCAGCTCAACCCTTGGTAGCTTGGCAACGAGCATCAAGGCTTAACTTAGGAGACAGAGTGTAAAGCATTCAAATATCACAAAACAGTTATTAAATAAAACACAGGAAACAGTTTAAAAATCCCAAACCAATTTATAAAAATAGATTATATTTTTATCTTTAAAATGACACAAAAACAAATAAAATCGGATAAGGGGAACCGGAGATATGAATTATTTAAAGAATTATTGTATTTTTAGCGCCTAGAAACAAAAAGCGCCAATCAGGTCATCTAGTTGCACCTCGACCGGGACAAAGTCAAAGTTTAAGGCTGACCGCAATGGAGCCTTGCTTGGCTACAGGCCGCGGGAGGCCTCGGTTAAAAGTTTACCTTCACACTTAGGGGGTTATTACAACCTTGGAGGAGGTGTTAATCCGTCCCAAAAGTGACGGTAAAGTGACGGATATACCACCAGCCGTATTACGAGTTCCACAGGATATAATGGACTCGTAATACGGCTGGTGGTATATCCGTCACTTTACCGTCACTTTTGGGACAGATTAACACCTCCTCCAAAGTTGTAATAACCCCCTTAGTCTCTTTTTTGAAGATTTTCTTTAGCGGGACGAACCTTCCAGTCCAATCGGACCTCCTGGAGCCCTTCTCCGGATACGCGATGCGGGAATCCTCGGTGGAGATTTTTACCTTCGGACTTAGTCGTTTTTTCGAGGTGAAAATCCTTCGACCGGGGTAAACCTGGATCTTGATCCGACGTCCCTGGAGCCCTCCTTGGATACGCTGGCTGGGAGGTCCCGGTCAACTTTTTACCTTCGGACTTAGGTGGTCATTATGACTCTGGCGGTATTACAACCGCAGGGCCAAAACGACGGGAGCACCGCCAACAGGCTGGCGGTGCCTCCCGGCGTATTTTGACCGCGACGGTAGCGCCGCGGTCGCACCGCCGGGGCCGGCGGTTTCCTGCCGTTTTAGCCCCGGCGGTGATAATCCGCCAGGGCAGCGCTGCAAGCAGCGCTGCCCTGGGGATTATGACTTCCCTACTGCCAGCCTGTTTCTGGCGGTTTGCACCACCAGGAAGAGGCTGGCGGTAAGGGGAGTCCAGGGGCCCCCTAACAGGGCCCGTGCAGCTTTTCACTGTCTGCATAGCAGACAGTGAAAAGCGCAACCGGTGCAACTGCACCCGTCGCACGGCTGCAACACCGCCGGCTCCATTAGGAGCCGGCTCCTATGTTGCAGCCGCATACCCGCTGGGCCGGCGGGCGTAAACTAGGTTTGCGCCCGCCGGCCCAGCCGGGATGTTGTAATGGGGATCGTGGGAGTGCGGCCGCACGGCGGTTACAGCTTGGCGGGCGGCGTTAGCCGCCCACCAATGTTGTAATGACCCCCTTAGTCTCTTTTTCAGAGATTTTCTTTACCGGGACGAACCGGCAAATCAGGCCGGGTCGTGGTTGAGGCAAGCCGGCTAGAGTTGCCGTGGCAGGTCAGTCCCTCTATGGAGCTTTTTTTCAAAAGTTCTCCAAACTTCTCCAAACTTCTGGGGCTTCTCCCAGATGTCCTTTTAATGTTCTTTTGAGGTCCACAGCTCACCCCAAGGGTCCAGAAGTTCTGAGATGGTCCTTGGAGGGTGCGGACTACAACTCCCAGAATGCACCTGGCTTAAACTCCTTTTTGGCCACTGGCCAGTGGCCAGCTGGTTGATTTTTTCAGGAGTTGGTGCAGGGGACTCTGGTTAGCAATTTTTCACCTGTAGCAAACAGGGAGTCCCTCCTTGAACCAGTTGAAGCCAGGCAAAGTCCTTCTTGTGGTGAAGCCCAGTTGTGCAGCTGGTGCAGTCCTTCTGAGTGCAGGTTGCAGGTGCAGGCCAGGGGTCCAGCAGGGCAGTCCTTCTTCTCCTTTGGTTCTTCCTTGTTGGAATCTGATGGGGATCTGAGGTGTGGGTACAGGTCTGCCAGTTTTATCCTTGCTCCTGGGTGAAAAGCAGGGGGGTCCTGGTTCTCCAATCAGGTGCAGGGTCCTTCCCCCTGTGATGACCACTTCTTGGGAATTGTGGCAAAAATCAATCCCAGGAGGCAACATTCTCCAAAAATCCATCATGGCTGAATCTGATTTTTGGAGGTTACATCTGGCTGAGCCCACCCCCTGGTGTGGCTAAAAATCATAAACACACCCCTCTCCTGCCCTCTCCTAAGCTAATCAAGGGGGCACCTAGTTGTCTGGGGTTGCAGGATGTGGGGGTGTTGTTGGTTGCTCCAAATGACCTTCTCTGCCTTTGAAGACCAGTTTGGCAGCCCTCCCCCTTACTGCCTCACCATCTGGTGAGGGGAGATTCCCTCCCACAGGCACATTCCTTTGTGTGAAGCCAGGCCACTTCACACCTCATCAAGGCAGCCTGGCCAGGCTGCTAGAGGCTGGCCAATCAGAGCACGGCTGCAAAAACAATGCAGGGCTGAAATTGGCAACTTTTCAGGTAAAGTTTAAAACTGTTTACCTGAACAAGTTATATTAAATCCAACAACTGGAAGTTGTGGGATTTATTACAACAATTAATTTGATACCAAACTCTTGGTATGCATCATTTAAGGAGACTTTAAAAATTTAAATAAAGTCTCCCCATTCTAGCCTATGAAGGCCATTTACTACAATGAGGGAAAAACGAATTTGGCTGTTTTTACCTCACCAGGGCTTATCAAACTATTTTTATAAAGTCCCTGCTTATAGTTACATGGCATCCAGCCCTAGGGGCACATAGGGCACAACTTAGGTGTGACTTATATGTAAAAATAAGGTAGTTTAAGACTTTGGAACTACTTTTAATTCCAAAGTCGAATTTGCATATAACTTTAGTTTAAAAGCAACCAGCAAGGCAGGCCTGCCGTTAAAATGACAATGGGCACCTCAGCAGTGCACCAATGGGTGCACTACCTATGCTGTGGTCCCTAAACCTACATGCCCTACCATATACTAGGGACTTATAGGTAGGTTAACTTAGCCAATTATAATTAGCCTAATTTGCACATCCATTTTACACAGAGCAGTGGCCCTGGGACTGGTAAGCAGTACCCAGGGCACAGCCAAGAGTCAGTAACCACCAGTACCTGTCCAAAAAGTGTGGGGGTGCCAGGGCAAAAAGGAGAACTTTCCTACCTTGCCCCCCCCAGATGAAAGGTGATGGGTACTAACCTACACACTGGTAGTCCTCATCAGCTAAGTGGAAAAACCTGGAAAGGCCATCTGCATTGCCATGGGCAGTCCCAGGTCTGTGCTCCACTGTGAAGTCCATCCCCTGTAGGGAAATGGACCACCTTAATAGTTTTGGGTTCTCCCCCCTCACATGCATCAACCATCTGAGAGGTCTGTAGTCAGTTTGTACATGGAAGTGAGTGCCAAACAAGTATGGCCTCAACTTCTTCAGGGACCAGACCACAGCAAAGGCCTCCCTCTCAATGGCACTCCGTCTTTTCTCTCTGGGGAGCAGTCGCCTGCTGATGAAGGCAACTGGTTGATCTTGGCCCTCTTCATTAACTTGTGCTAACACTGCCCCAATCCCTTCTTCTGAAGCATCTGTTTGCACTATAACCTCCTTGCTATAGTCAGGGGCCAGTAACACTGGTGCTGAACACATAGCCTGTTTTAGGGTGTCAAAAGCTTTCTGACACTCTGGGGTCCAAATGACCTTCTTGGGCTGTTTCTTGGAGGTAAGCTCAGTCAGAGGGGCCACTATGGTCCCATAATTCTGAACAAACCTCCTGTAGTACCCAGTCAGGCCAAGAAAGGCCCTGACCTGAGTCTGGGTTTTAGGAGCCTCCCAATCCAGGATAGTCTGGATCTTGGGCTGGAGAGGTTGTACATGGCCTCCACCAACAAGGTGGCCCAGGTACACAACTGAGCTTTGCCCTATCTGGCACTTGCTTGCCTTGATAGTCAGGCCTGCTTGAAGCAGGGCCTGAAGCACTTCCTTCAGGTGGACCAGGTGGTCCTCCCAGGTGGAACTAAATACAGGTATATCATTCAGATAAGCTGCACTGAAAGATTCCAACCCAGACAGGACTCTATTCACCAACCGTTGGAAGGTGGCAGGAGCATTTTTCAGGCCAAAGGGCATCACCTTGAACTGAAAGTTGCCCTCTGGTGTGGAAAATGCTGACCTCTCCTTAGCTCCTGGACTTAAGGCAATCTGCCAGTATCCTGAGGTCAGATCAAACGTGCTCAGGAATTTGGCAGCCCCCAACCTATCAATGAGCTCATCAGCTCTAGGTATGGGGTGAGCATCAGTCCTAGTGACTGCATTTAGACCTCTGTAGTCCACACAAAATCTCAATTCCTTCTTCCCACCTTGGGGATTAGGTTTGGGCACCAGTACCACTGGACAGGACCAATGACTGTCAGAGGGCTCAATTACCTTGAGCTCCAACATCTTAGCCACTTCAGCTTTGATGTTGGCCTTGACCTGGTCAGACAGCCTGTACAGCTTGTTCTTGACAGGCAAGCTGTCACCAGTGTCAACGTCATGGACACACCAATTGGTGAGTCCAGGGGTCAGGGAGAACAGACTAGCAAACTGCTCCAAAACCTGTTTGCAGTCTTTTTGTTGCTGGTCTGTCAACTTGGGAGAGAGTACCACTCCCTCCACTGACCCATCTTGTGCATTTGAGGACAGGAGGTCTGGCAGAGGTTCACTCTCCTCCTCCTTCCCTTCATCAGTGACCATCAGCATGGTCATGTCTGCCCTGTCCTGGTGGGGTTTCAGCCTGTTAACATGCAGGATCCTATGAGGATTCCTGGGGGTGCCAAGGTCCACCAAGTAGGTGACCTCACCCTTTTTCTCCAGAATTGGATAGGGCCCAGTCCATTTGGCCTGAAGTGCCATGGGAGCCATGGGTTCCAAAACCCACACCAGCTGTCCTGGGTGATACTCAGGCATGGTAGCCTTCTGATCACGCCAGAGCTTCATGAGCTCCTGGCTGGCCTCCAGGTTTCTGCTTGCCTTCCTCATGTACTCAGCCATGAGTGACCGCAGGCCCAGCACATAATCTAGCACATTCTCCTTGGACTCTCTGAGAGGCTTTTCCCAAGACTCTCTCACCAAGCACAATGGGTCTCTTACAGGGTGCCCAAACAGTAACACAAAGGGGCTGAATCCAACACCCTTCTGTGGCACCTCTCTGTAGGCAAACAGCAGGCATGGGAGGAGAACATCCCATCTCCTCCTGAGTTTGCCAGACAAACCCATGATCATGCCCTTCAGGGTCTTGTTAAATCTTTCCACCAGACCATTGGTCTGTGGATGATAGGGCGTGGTGAACTTATAAGTAACACCACACTCATCCCACATGGCTTTCAGATAGGCTGACAAAGATTGTGCCCCTATCTGAGACCACCTCCTTTGGAATCCCCACTCTGGTGAACAAACCAAGTAGGGCCCTAGCCACTGTGGGAGCAGTGACTGTGCGGAGTGGTATTGCCTCAGGGTACCTGGTGGCATGGTCCACAACCACCAAAATGTACCTGTTACTTGAGGCAGTTGGTGGGTCTAGGGGACCAACAATGTCAATCACCATCCGCTCAAAGGGAGTCCAAACCACTGGCAGTGGTATCAAGGGAGCCTTTGGCTTGCCCCCTGTCTTGCCACTGGCTTAGCAGGTGACACAGGAGCTGCAAAACTCTTTGACTTTTTCTGACATTTGGGGCCAATAAAAATGGTTGACCAGCCTGTTCCAGGTCTTGGTCTGTCCCAAATGTCCAGCTAAGGGGATATCATGGCTTAAGGTAAGGAGGAATTCTCTATACTTCTGGGGGACCACTACTCTCCTGGTGGCCCCTGGTTTGAGGGCCCTTGCCTCAGTGTAGAGAACTCCATCCTCCCAGTAAACCTTGTGGGTCCCACTGGTATCCCCTTGTTCTTGCCTGGCAGCAGTCTGCCTCAGGCCCTCAAGAGTGGGACACTCTCTTTGTCCCTGGCACCACTCTTCTATGGTGGGCCCACCTGCCCCTTGCAGTTCTGCCAAGTCAGGCAGAGCTTGCAGGGGAAGTGTCCCTCCCTCAGAGGTCAGATCCTCCCCCTCAGGGTTGGATTCCCCCTTACCCTCTGTACTTGTAGGGGCTGGCAAGCCAGACCCAGTGTCCTTTCTCTTTTTCTTGGAGGCTTGGCCCATTGTTCCGGGGTCCAAGTGTCCAGCACTTCCCTGTTGTGCTGCCTGTGACCTGGTCACAGCACACACTTATTCAGGGAGGTCCAGCATCTGTGCATGGACCCTTCTCTCCACCTCTGACTATTCAGATGCTTCAAGATCATTTCCCAGCAGACACTCTGCTGGGAGGGCAGGAGCTACAGCTACCTTCTTAGGGCCAGTCGCACCTCCCCTTTCCAGACTCACCATGGCCATGGGATGGAGTTTGGTTCTGCTATCTGCATAAGTCACTTGGTGGAAGACACCAGGTAAGACCTGTTCTGGAGAGACCAGCTTCTCTGTGACCATTGTCACACTGGCTCCTGTATCTCTGAGAGCTTCCACCTCAGTCCCATTGACTTTAGGCCTCTGCCTATACCTCTCCATGCTGGGAGGTAAGGTGGCCATAGTTGCAATGTCCACCCCACCCACGGATACTAAGGGGACCTCTGTGTACCCTGATCCCAGCCCTGGGCAAACTTCCACCCCCAACCCTACACTAGCAATCCCCTGGGATTGCCCACCAGTGGGGAGGCTTCTTGGAGCAGATAGCATCTCCTCTTTTGTGTCCAGGTTGATGACACTCAAAACACTTGCCGGCCTTAGCAAGCTCCTGAAACTTTCCTGCTTTAGCAGGATCATAATTCTTTCCCCGATACCCTTTCCCCTTAGAAGTGGAATGGCTCGGGCCCCCCCACCGTGAGAAGTTTTTGGGGACTCTTGTGAGGACTCCTTGGGCTTTTTATCATCTTTCCCTTGGTTCTTCCCCTGAGAAGAACCATGTCCTCCCTTTTTCTGATCACCCCCTGGGGGTTTCTGGTTAACCCTAGTTCTTAACCAGTCATCTGCTGCCTCCCCCAGCTCTCTGGGGTTGGTCAACTTAGAGTCAACTAGATACTGGCGGAGCTTCTCTTGGACACAATTGGTTAGAAGGTGCTCCCTCATAATCCAATTGTACAGCCCCTCAAAGGTACTTACCTTGTTGCCCTGTATCCAGCCCTCCAGTGCTTTTACTGAAATGTCCACAAAGTCCACCCAGAACTGGGTGCTTGTCTTTTGGGTGTCCCAAAACTTGAGCCTATACTGCTCTGGGGTCAGACCAAACTTTTTAGTCAAGCATCTCTTCATACTGGGGTATGAGTCTGCCTCCTACCCCCTCAAGGTTAGGAGCCTATCCCTCCTAGAGTTGGGAACCAACTCCCAAAGAAGTGAACCCCAGTACTGAGGCTTGACTCTCCTCATCTGGAGGGCCCTCTCAAAGGCCCCCAGCCACTTATCTATATCATCCCCCTCTACATAGGCAGAAACCACCCCCTTGGGTAATCTGGGGCAAAACCCCCCACCCATGGACACCTCAGCTTCATTGTCGCTGCCACCATCTTTTTTCTCTTCCCTTGCCCACCTTTTCTTTTCTAGGGCCAGCTTCTCTGCCTCCAAAGCTATGAATGCTAGCTGGGCCTCCAGCTCTCTTTCCCTGAGGGACAGGTTCTCTCCTCCTGAAGGGACCCCCTTCCACCAACTAGCTTTGAGTCTGCCCAAAGTGACTGTATGTAATGAGGACCGGTCTTCCTCATCCTCACTTAGGCTCAGATGCCCTCCCTCCCCTGAGTGGTTGGAGCTAGCATCCTCCCCTACTTCTCCCTCCTCTGGAGCTTCTTCTGAGACTACCTCTTAGGCCTCAGCCCATGCTGTCAGGGATTTGATCAGGACATGCTTCCTGAGGTCAGTGGTTGCAGGCAACCCTCTTTCAGTACACAACCCCCTAAGCTGGACTGTCAGTGTGGGTAGGCTAGCCAGATCAAGCTCCATGGTTCCCTTGTTTTGTGTCCACAAAAACTTTTGGCAAAAACTGGAAACAAGAATTTAGAAAAATCACAAAAATTCAATAATTGAAATTAATCCAAATTAAAAACAATGTTTGCACTAGGACAATTTAAAGGATTTTTAATTTGTTTTACTTAAAACTGTAATGTGATACTGAACACAAGTACAGGATCCCACCACTGCTCACCAAAAATGTTGGAAAATGGGTTATTGGTAAGGGCAGGTAGGTACCTACACTTAGCAATAGGCCACTAACCTCCACTAAGGTCCAGTTAGGTCTCTGTAAATTAACCCCAGCTCAACCCTTGGTAGCTTGGCAATGAGCGTCAAGGCTTAACTTAGGAGACAAAGGCGGTCATTCTGACCGCGGCGGGCGGCGGTTGCCGCCCGCCATGCGGTTACTGCCGAATGACCGCACCGCGGTCAAAAGACCGCGCGGTCATTCCAACTTTCCTGCTGGGCCGGCGGGCGACCGCCAAAAGGCCGCCCGCCGGCCCAGCGGGAAAGCCCGTGCAACGAGGAAGCCGGCTCGGAATGGAGCCGGCGGAGTTGCAGGGGTGCGACGGGTGCAGTGGCACCCGTCGCGATTTTCACTGTCTGCAAAGCAGACAGTGAAAATCTTTGTGGGGCCCTGTTAGGGGGCCCCTGCACTGCCCATGCCAGTGGCTTGGGCAGTGCAGGGGCCCCCAGAGGCCCCACAGCACCCGTTCCCGCCATCCTGGTTCTGGCGGTGGACACCGCCAGAAACAGGCTGGCGGGAAGGGGGTCGGAATCCCCATGGCGGTGCTGCAAGCAGCGCCGCCATGGCGGATTCCCTGGGCCAGGGGAAAACCGGTGGGAAACCGCCGGTTCCCCTTTTCTGACCGCGGCGTCAGAATAGCCCAGGAAGCACCGCCAGCCTGTTGGCGGTGCTTCCACCGCCCTCCGCCATGGCGGTCATGTACCGCCAGGGTCAGAATGACCCCCAGAGTGTAAAGCATTCAAATATCACAAAACAGTAACTAAATAAAACACATGAAACAGTTTAAAAATCCAAAACCAATTCATAAAAATAGATTATATTTTTATCTTTAAAATGACACAAAAACGAATAAAATCGGATAAGGGGAACCGGAATATGAATTTTTAAAGAATTATTGTTTTTTTAGCGCCTAGAAACAAAAAGCGCCAATCAGGTCATCTGGTTGCACCTTGACCGGGACAAAGTCAAAGTTTAAGGCCGACCGCGATGGAGCCCTGCTCGGCTACAGGCCACGGGAGGCCTTGGTCAAAAGTTTACCTTCACACTTAGGGGGTCATTCCAACCCTGGCGGTCATCGACCGCCAGGGTGGATGACCACGGAAGCACCGGCAACAGGCTGGCGGTGCTTCCCTGCCCATTCTGACCGCAGCAGTAAAGCCGCGGTCAGAAAAGGGGATCCGGCGGTTTCCCGCCGGATTTCCCCTGTCTGGGCTGAATCTCCATGGCGGCGCTGCAAGCAGCACCACCATGGAGATTCCAACCCCCTTCCCGCCACCCTGTTTCTGGTGGTTTTTACCGCCAGGAACAGGATGGCGGGAATGGGTGTCGTGGGGCCCCTAGGGGCCCCTGCACTGCCCATGCCACTGGCATGGGCAGTGCAGGGGCCCCCTAACAGGGCCCCAGCATGATTTTCACTGTCTGCTTAGCAGACAGTGAAAATCGCGACGGGTGCAACTGCACCCGTCGCACCCCTGCAACACCTCCGGCTCCATTCGGAGCCGGCTTCTATGTTGCAGGGCCTTTCCCGCTGGGCCAGCGGGCGCCTGCGCGCTCCTTTGGCAGGCGCCCGCCGGCCCAGCGGGAAAGCCAGAACGGCCTCCGCGGTCTTTTGACCATTGAGCGGCCAAATGGCGGTGACCGCATGGCGGGCGGCTACCGCCGCCCGCCGCGGTCAGAATGACCGCCTTAGTCTCTTTTTCAAAGTTTTTCTTCAGCAGGACGAACCTGCCAGTCCAATCTGACCTGCTGGGGCCCTTCTCCGGATACGCGATGCGGGAATCCTCGGTGGAGATTTTTAGCTTCGGACTTAGGCCCATATTTATAATTTTTGACGCAAAACTGCGCCGGCGCAGTTTTGCGTCAAATATATTACTGCCGGCTAGCGCCATTTTGGTGCGCCGTGCCGGCGTCATATTTATACTTTGACGCACGGCGGCGCAAACAACAGGTGGGAGTCATTATTTTTGACGCACACCGCGGCGTCAAGTCGTAAAGGAAAACGACGTTAACGCGGCGGAAATGACTGTGGGTCGATTTCCGACAATGCAAACCGGGTATGCGTCGTTTTTTTTTACGCAATAGCGTAAAAAAAAAACAGCGAACACAGCCATTTCACCAGAGGAGAGCCAAAATGGATCCCAGATGCCACTACAGACCCCAAGAAGATGACAGCAGACCAGGAACCAGCCAGGAGGACCCACACAAGAACCAGGACACTTTTAAGAAGAAAAGAAAGTGTCGCTTTAGTGCAGAGGAGCAGGAAATTCTGGTTAAAGAGGTGACGGAACACCAGCACCAACTGTTTGTCACATCAAAGTTGCCAATCAGTAGGAGAGAGGCCATATGGCAACAAATTGTCGACAAGATTAACAGTGTGGCTGAAGTACGCAGAACAGTCATTGAGTGCAAGAAACGCTGGCATGACTGCAAGCGCAGGACCAAGGAAAAGATGGCCAGGAACAGGAAGGCAGCACTGCAGACTGGAGGTGGGAGTCCAGCACACCAAATGGCCCTGGACCACATGGAGGAGATGGTCGCAGCCGTCATCCCTGAGGAGATCGTCACAGGGATTCAAGGACAGGACAGCGCAGACTACCAGGAGACAACGCACATGCAGGGTAAGTCGCATGGGGAATTATAATGCAATAATGTCATCTACAACCGGGGGCGGATACCGACCACTAAATGCATGGAAGTCATCTAATACATGGAGTGGCATGGGTAAAGGGGCACGGCAGGGGGGCATGGCCCGTTCTGAGAAGACCTGGGGCACACCATTACACAACACCAACAACCTTTCCATGGGGGCATGCTCTCATGCCAACAATGGAGCAAAGGGAAAGCCATGACAGGAGGGAAGGCCACTACGTCAAACTGACATCCTGGCACACGTCAGCCAACATACCCCGTACATTAACTAGGGCCCTATTAGCAATCCTCTAGCCATACCGAAAACTGCAATGTAACTGCGACAACAGTTGCCACTACCACCTCTGCTCTGTGTGCAGCTCAAGTAGCCAATGGCAGTAACCTCCCCATGGATCATACACACCTAAATTAGGGGGTGAGGATGACAACTGCAACAATCCCCAGAAACACGACAAAGGCCCCAGTACTCTCAAATGTCAATGCCCATAGTTGTCGCAAACATCAGCCAATGTAAACAACAATAGGAGCTACCCTGCTCTGAGGACACACCCATGCAGCATATGTCAGGGTCCATCCTGTGTCTGGGTAACAAGGCAACATCCCAAATGTCATACTGCTCAGACAACAGAATTGAGGAGGGGACACATGTAACTGGTCACTGAAATACACCTGCACAGTCAGAGGATGAAATAGGACACTGATACCACTATCAGGGCAATCCAATGTAACACACATTCCCCAACATCAGCAGGACACATTAACAATGTCAACATCCATATCGGATCATAACATTGCCATGCATAGGATATGCCACATGTCAATTACATCTAAGTGGATGTGAACGATCAGAGATTGGGGCAGGTCCAGATTGTTAAGTGTACTGCCAGGGCCATCAGTACACCCACAGCCAGTGAAAGGTTTCACCATGAGAATGGATGTACACGGAGGGTCGAGTAGGAAAAGAAGGTGGCAATTCTCTATTTGGCATAAATCAACACCTAGAGGCGATGATGCTGACAACTCAATAACATACATGTGACACACAGGTGGGCCATAGGCCTGGAAGAATGCCCATCTGAAGGACTGGAGAAATTAACACAAAGTGAATTTATCAAAAGGCAGGCACGTCACATCAAAATTGCCACAACACAGACACACTAATTGTACCCTGCTTCATTGCAGAGGAAGATGGATCTCCTGCCGATATGCCTGTCCCAGATTTCCCTGATGACATGGATGACCAGCCGATAAACATTCCCCAGGAGACCATCCAAAAGGTCCTTGAAACCCTCCAGACCCCACCTTCTGTCACAAGGAGGAGCACAGAACAAGCAGCCATCGCAGAGGAACCACCCACCACCCCGATTGTAAGACCTGCCAGCTCCAATACAGCTGAGGACTCTGACGACACTGGCACCAGCTTTGAGAGAACTGTAGTTGGAGTACAGCGGGAGCTGGCCAAGGAGGTGCGGGTGGGGATGCAAAATATGGCAGCCAGCCTTGAGGGGATGCGTTCGTGCATGATGTCATCTGCAGATCAGGCAGCAGCTATGCAAGCCCTAACATCTATCTTGCAGGAAACTGCAGAAAACCCAGAAGGAAATCAGCACAGCTGTAATACAGCTGACCCAACACCAACCAACAGCAATCCTGTCAACGCGTGCACAAATGCAACATTGAACCCCTCAGAGCCGACCTGGCTGCCTACCATCGTGATGTGGCTGCTATTCTAAAGAACCAGCAGGCCCTCCTTGCTGCAGTACTGCCCTTATGACCTTCACAGGGAGCAGCGACCGGGATGTCTGACTCCACGTCTTCTAACACTGAGGTGTGTGTTGCCCCCTTCACAACCAATAACAACAAGGACAAAGCAGGCAACACACACATCAGAAGAAGAAGACATGGAACAGATCACATTCACAAGGAAAATGACCCGGAAGCACTAGTCCCTGCCACATGGCCAACTATTACCAAGGCCCTGCGCTTTGTGACTTGCCAGTCTTGAAACAACTGTACTCAAGCACTGTTCTGCAAACCACTGTATATCTTGTCACCCAGCCCAGTGATTATCTCTCTCCTACTCATTGGCTAAGTCTGTCCCTCTGCACTGTCTGAAACAGCAGCCCCAGCATGACAAAAGCATTTTGGTAAACCCTTGTGTTGGATCACAATGTAAGATGACACTATAATGGACTCACAATCATGGACAATGTACAGATAGCACTACAGCACGTTTCAATAAATAGCACTTACACGACAAATCTGTCTCTGGGTAATGTGACATATCAACCTTGAAGTAGATAACTGAAAGGTGCCTACTGTCAAATTACGTAGCTTGTCAATACAACTGTCCTGATAATATGTAGTCAGAGAATTCTGCACAGTGCCCATGATTGCATCATACTCTGCCCATCCTGAGGGACAAATCTCATGAAGTGAGATACCATACACCGACATGCTGTGTTGGACAGAAGAATGCTTCCTCAGGGGATAACTAAGTCATGCAAAAATAACACAATAAACATGCCACACTAATCTAAGTAAACACTACAAAAACTGCACAAATGAAGGTGTCTGAGTTAACATACAAATAGGTAATCATGTCGAACTGTGTCACAAATGATGTATGAGGGTCATGAAGACAAGAATACAAGAGTGCCAATGAGTACTCATCTTATAAGGGTGTGCATGATCATCACACTGCAGTCAGACCTAAAACTGTTTCCCCAATATCAAGTCTGGAAGCACTGTTAGTGACTTTGAAAACAGACTTATCAACAGAAACACATTGGGATCCATATTAACTGTGATTGGTGGTTGCAACAAAGGGTCGACACTTTGCAAGGTAGCTCTGGGCTAGCTGCCAATCGTACAGCTCAGTTGGGATTTGTTTGTACCATGGGACACAGATGTTAGAGTCCCAAATTGATGTACACTGAATCCAAACCCACGATCAAGTACCATTCAACACATACTATTAAGGGGTAACCAAATATTTATTAAATGCTAACCATACATGAGGAAACTGAAGGAAAAATCTTACCTACCCTAATCAACCCTGACTACTCATTACCCACAACTGTCCCTAACTAACCTAAGCTACACTTACTTATCACATGTAACGAAACGTTCTAAACATCTACCCCCGCCCCCCTTATGAGACGGGACACATGGAGGACAACACATACTAACCTAAACACATACTATACTATCCTAAACAAATATATATTTTTTTGTATTTATTTGTAAAATTTTTTTTTTTTTTTTTTTTACACACAAGAACCCCAACATAGCCCTCCACCCACCCACCCACACATGTAATAAGTAAAAAAAGAAACAAGCAGGCCCCCCACCCCACACCCACTAACACTAACTAAACTAACAGCCTATACTAACCTAACACTAAGGCGGTCATTCCAACCCTGGCGGTCGGTGATAAAGCGGCGGCCAACCCGCCAACAGGCTGGCGGTCAAAAAAATGGAATTCTGACCCTGGCGGGAACCGCCAACACAGCCCGCCACTTTAACACTCCGACCGCCACGGCGGGACAGACAAACAGCGCAGCGGTCACCGCCAACAGGCAGGCAGCAGACAATGTACCTCCCACAGTATCACAACTCACCAATCCGCCACCTTTTCCGGGGCGGGAGCCCCGCTGATAAAAACACGGCGGAAACAGACTACGAACGGGAAAACGCTCACCTCTATACACTCCACGAGGACGGAGGACAGCATGGAACCCGAATTAAACATCCTACCAGCTCTTGTCTACCTGCTCATCTACCACGAGTACGAACTCCGGCGCAGAAGACAACGGTGAGTACTGCACCTACGACACAGGGGAGGGGGGAGGACGAAAGGTTACGGGCACACACATACGCCACCCCCCCAACTATCAACATACCAATGCAGAGCAACAACTGAGTGACTCCCCCCAAACCCCCCTGAAAAATGCAAAGACATAATAAAATTTCAAATTAAATTATCGTTATGAAATATCAAAGCAAAAATCATGAACAGTGCGAAAGCTATGTACAAAGTCAATAAGTCCTGCTCAGTGTGTCAAATATCCACAGTCCGTGGGCCAATGTGTACCAAACACATGGGCAAAGCCCACACAGGAGACCTGAGTCCGTTGGAAAGAACACTGCTGGGGCATCAGATGACAAAACTACAGGCACCTCAGGGGGAAGGGAAGGGGGGGGCACCTCAGCCACAGGGGTCCACGACGCCAGAACCACGAAGGGGCCACCATGCCCACTGTGCCATCCTGGGGAGTGCAAAGCCACAGTCCATCAGGTGGATTACAGACTCCACTGGTCATGGAGGAGGCAGGGTGCCCCGAGTGCAGCGTGAACACTAGCTCGACACAGAACCGGCACTGTCAATGGGCCAGCGGTGCTTGACAGGAAGGGCCCAGCGGAGCGGTGCTTGAGACAGCGGGGCCCAGCGGAGCGGTGCTTGACAGGAAGGGCCCAGCGGAGCGGTGCTTGACAGGAAGGTCCCAGCGGAGCGGTGCTTGACAGGAAGGGCCCAGCGGAGCGGTGCTTGACAGGAAGGGCCCAGCGGAGCGGTGCTTGAGACAGCGGGGCCCAGCGGAGCGGTGCTTGACAGGAAGGGCCCAGCGGAGCGGTGCTTGACAGGAAAGACCCAGCGGAGCGGTGCTTGAGACGGCGGGGCCCAGCGGAGCGGTGCTTGAGACGGCGGGGCCCGGCGGGGCCCAGTGGAGCGGTGCCTTTCTGCACGGCGGGGCCCTCTTCAGTGGTACCTTTCAGCACGGCGGGGCCCTATTCAGCGGTGCCTTTCTTCACGGCGGGGCCCTCTTCAGCGGTGCCTTTCTTCACGGCGGAGCCCTATTCAGCGGTGCCTTTCTTCACGGCGGGCCCTCTTCAGCGGTGCCTTTCTTCACGGCGGGGCCCTCTTCAGCGGTGCCTTTCTTCACGGCGGGGCCCTCTTCAGCAGTGCCTTTCTGCACGGCGGGCCCTATTCAGCGGTGCCTTTCTTCACGGCGGGGCCCTCTTCAGCGGTGCCTTTCTTCACGGTGGGGCCCTCTTCAGCGGTGCTTGTCCAGTCATTCAAGGGAGCCAGACCTGGCCAGGACTCCCTGCTTAGTCGCCCTCCGACCGTGCAGTTGCTGGACCCTTCTGTGACGGAGTCCTGGGCCCGTGGGTGTCCTCCTTCACACCCGGGATGGGGCTTGTGGGGCCCTCCTGGTCCGCGCCCCTGCTGGCTGACTTCTCCGCCCTGCTGCCCTTGCCATCCTTCGATGAGGCTCTCTGGCCCTTGCCTCCCCTGGATGTTGTGGCAGGTGACGGCCCAGGACTTTGCTCCTTGGGGGCAGCTGTGTCAGTCTTCTCGCGGCGGCCCTTGATTTTACGGGTCCTCTTTCCAGGGGGGGGGCTGGCTGTCCCCTTGCTGCTGGCCGATGTATCAGTGCTGGGAAAGGGTGGACTCCAAAACCCGTGCACAATGGTGACACTTGAAGCAGGGCTGGTGGTGGCTGAGGTGCTCTTGGGACTCTTAGCAGATGGAGGGGGTGGGTCAGGTGGGGCAAAGAGGTTAAGTTTGGAGAGGTAAAGTTTTTTAGGACCAATGTAAAGGGTAGGTGTAGTGGGTATGGGAGTGGAGGAAGAGGATGTGGTTGTAGGAGAGTCAGGTGTGCTGTCTTTGGGTGCAGGTGCTTGTGACGTAGGCTGTCGTGAGGTGGTTGGCTGTTGGGTGGGTGGCTGCCTGCGTTTGTGTGTCTTGGAAGAGGGGGTGACAGACACAGTGGGAGAGGACACAGGGGACGTGTAAATGGCAGTGGGGGTGGTGACTGCACGTGTGCGGACTGTACTGGAGGGTGTGCTGATGATGGAAGTACTGGCTGATGGTGGTGTGCATGCAGGTGTGAGTGGAGACATCACAGGGAGGGAGGAGGGAGAAGAGGAGGAGGGGGACACAGAGGTGGTAGTGACTGTTGGCATGTCTGCATCTGGGTGTTGCTTGGGTGAATGCTTGTGTGATCTTTGGTGCTTATGTCTGGATGAGCTGCCCTTGGGTGTTGAGGTGTGTGCAGGCTGGTCTGATGGTGTGGATGGGATAGGCTGAGGAACAGGAGACAGAGACAGGGTGGAGGCAGTTAGAAGAGGGAGGCTGGAAACAGGGACAATGGCTGCCGTCAGTGCTGAGGCCAGAGCATTGAACGATCGTTGATGGGCAGCCTGACCCGAATGAATGCCCTCCAGGTATGCATTACTCCGATGCACCTCCCTCTCTACCCCCTGGATGGCATTCAAAAGGGTAGACTGCCCAACAATGATGGTCTGTAGGAGGTCAATGACCTCCTCACTGAGGGCAGCAGGGTTAACAGGGGCAGGGCCTGAGGTGCCTGGGGCGAAGGAGATGCCCGCCTTCTTGGGCGAGCGGGCACGGAGCGAAGGCAGAGGGGCTGCTGGGAGTGCGGAGCTGGTGCGCTGGGTGGCGGCTGTACCCGTAGAGGCGGGGGGCCCGGATGTTGCCGGCACCGCTAGGGAGCTCCCTTCCAAGGACATGTCGGTGTCGATGGTGTCACCACGGGTCCCCGTTGTGGTGCTCCCCTCGCCCTCCGTATCACTGGTGACCTCGGTGTCTATACCATGGCCCACCGGGGCCTTGTGAGTTGCAGCTCCCTCGTGCTCCGATGCTAATTCTCCTCCGCCTGATGATGCTAATGCACACATGCACAAGAAGATAAAGAAAAAGGGTGGGGGGAGAAATAAAAACAGGTTGAGTGCATGCATTGTCAACACTGTTGGCGGAGAGGACAGACACAGGAGCCTCATGCACTACGCCGCGCAATCGGGGTACACTACTCAGTACTTGTGACTAGGCCAACAGGTCTATGGACAACAAATGCGCACATGGGTGATGCTGGACCATCGATTGCTGTACTTGGCACCCTACAGAGGTGGGGGCACAGGGCCATGCCTAAAGGAGGGCACTACACTACAGAAAGCGCCCTGGCCTAATGTCACCCACAGCCCTCCTCCCCCACCCAGACGCCTCCACTGCGTGTAAAGATAGCAGAATGTGCTGGTACTCACCCCCTTGTGTCTGCTGTGATATCCTCACGTGCCCATCCAAATCGGGATAGGCCACCGCCAGGATCCGGGACATCAGGGGGGTCAAGGTACGACTGGCACCCCTCCTAGGTTGGGAGGCCATCCCCAGCAGTGACTCGGCGGTCTTCCTGGTCCCGCGGCGGATGTCCTCCCACCTCTTTCGGCAGTGGGTGCCCTGTCTGTTGTGGACCCCCAGGGCCCGGACTTCCTTGGCGATGGCACACCAAATATCGACTTTCTGATGGGCGCTGACCTATATGACATGTACAGGGTGGGAAAGGAATTTTCATCATTTTTCTGCATGTTAGATGTGATTGCCCCCCCCTCCCCAACCCTGCCATGTGGCACATGCTCTCATCTGTTGTGCCTTGCACTCCTCATTCGCTCCCCACCCCACCATCTTACATCCACCATACACAACCCAGGCATAGCCCATTCAACGTGCACCCAGTGTACTTACCTGTTGGTCTGGAGGACCGTAGAGTAGCGCATACTGGGGCAGGACCCCATCCACAAGTTTCTCCAACTCTTCTGAAGTGAAGGCAGGGGCCCTTTCCCCAGTCGCAGCAGCCATTGTCTCTTCCAGACCGAGGTCACAGCAGCACTTGCAGTATAGGTCCTCTCCTGTGGATGGTCAGGTCTCGAGTGGTTAAGCAGATAGAAAATGGCGGTACCACGACCGCCGGCGCACATCGTCATTGGCTCCTGAGACCCATAGGGTTCAATGTTAACCAATGCGCCTTCGCACTGCGGTCTTCGACCGCCTACCGCCACGGTGTGCCACGATAGCGCGTTGACCTCATATCCCACTGTCACACTTCTCAGGTCAGGCAGCCGCCATTACAAGGGCCCACATGGCTTAATTGCTACTGCGTCACACAGGCCTAGGCCTTGCATTGCCACTCATACAAGCCTTTCAATGCATAGCGATTCGTGTACTGTGCAAGCTGGGTGAACGTACCTGTGGGTTGCTTGACTCTGTGCTCCATGTTGTCCTTCCTAGGCACCGTCCGCTGGGACTTGCGAGGAGAAGGATGAATCCTCCTGTGTACCGACCGCTGGTGGACCTGTCGACAATGGAAGAACGACATATCATACTTACATACCGGCTTGACAGAGCCACTATACATGAACTGTGTGCCCAGCTGGAGCCAGACCTGATGTCCCCCATCCGCCAACCCACAGGGATTCCCCCTCTGGTGCAGGTTCTGTCAGTACTCCATTTTTTGGCAAGTGGGTCTTTTCAGACAACAGTGGCCATGTCATCAGGGATGTCTCAGCCTATGTTTTCTAAGGTTTTGTCCAGAGTGTTGTCTGCCCTGATGAAATACATGCGGAGATACATTGTTTTCCCTGAGGAGGGTGATTTGGCCACTGTGAAGGGTGATTGCTATGCCCTTGGACATATCCCCAACATCATTGGTGCCATTGATGGGACCCATGTGGCTTTAGTACCCCCAAAAGACGATGAGCAGGTGTACAGAAATCGAAAAAATTACCATTCGATGAATGTCCAGGTGGTCTGTTTGGCTGACCAGTACATCTCCCATCTAAATGCCAAGTTCCCGGGGTCAGTGCATGACGCGTATGTCATGCGAAATAGCAGCATCCCTTATGTGATGGAACAGCTACAGAGACACCGTGTGTGGCTAATAGGTGACTCTGGTTACCCCAACCTGCCTTGGCTATTGACCCCAGTGAGGAATCCCCGGACCAGGGCAGAGGAACGGTACAATGAGGCACATGGCCGAACTAGGAGGATTATAGAACGGACCTTCGGGGTCCTGAAGGCCAGGTTTAGGTGCCTGCATATGACAGGTGGATCCCTAATGTACTCACCAAAGAAGGTGTGTCATATCATCGTGGCCTGCTGTATGCTTCACAATCTTGCATTGCGACGCCAGGTGCCTTTCCTGCAGGAGGATGGTCCAGATGGTGGTGTTGTAGCAGCTGTGGAGCCTGTGGAGAGTGAAGAGGAGGAAGACGACGGGGACGACACGGACACAGTTATACAACAGTATTTTCAGTAGCACACAGGTAAGAATCACCCACGCCTTTTTACATTTACTTCTGCCCTCCTGCATCTCTACTTTCTGTGTTTCCCCATAGGGTCCTTTTAACTGATTTTTGACTTTCCCTTCCCTTTTCAGAGCTGTATGACCCACAGTGTGACTGCTGCTTTGTTTGTCCATGGACTAATGCTTATAGACATTGGTATGTTGTCATCACAATGTGACTGAACATTATTGCACTGTTATGTGTAATACATTTGTAAAGAATACAAGCAGACTCCTGATTTTTGAAGTGCAATTGGTGATTTATTTTAAGTGCTGCATATGGGTCCATGATAGTAAAACGGTGATGGGTGGGGGTGGAGTAATGTCCATGGCAGAGTCCAGTTCTCAGTCGCACAGGTGCATTGTCCATATGCCTGTGGAACGATGGAGCAGGAGCAGTTCAAGGTTGGACAGGGTGACAATGTGGGACAGTGGGATGACATCAGAGGGTATCTTATGCTGGCGGGGGTCTTGGCATCCTACTCTGTCTTCTTGTGTGATCTCAGGTTCCGCTTGCGGGGTGGTTGATCTTCAGCAGGAGGTGGGGTTCTGGTGGCCTGTCGTTGTGTGGGGGCCTCCTGTCCACTAGCGCCGGTGGAGGTGGTAGGCTGTTCGTGGTCCGGGCTAGTGACAGGGGCCCTTTGGGGTGCCACATGGTCCCGCAATGTGGTGACTATCTGGTTGAGGGCCAGGACGATGGTCCCCATTGCGGAACCGATGTTCCTGAGTTCGTCTCTGAACCCCATGTACCGTTCCTCCTGCTGTGCCTGGATCTCCTGGAACCTGGCCAGTACCGTCGCCATCGTCTCCTGGGAGTGGTGGTATGCTCCCATGATGGTGGTGAGGGCCTCTTGGAGAGTGGGTTCCCTGGGCCGGTCCACCCCCTCTCGCACAGCAGCCCTCCCAGTTACCCTGTTTCCCCGGGCCTCTGTCCCCTGGACGGTGTGCCCACTACCACTGCCCCCAGGTCCCTGTTGTTGTTGGGGTGGTGGGTCAGCCTGGGTGCCCTGTAGTGGCGGACACACCGCTGATTGATGCGTCCTGGAGACAGAGGCATGGGCCCGCTGGGTGGGAGCTGTGCTGGTATTCCCAGAGGGGGTTGGGTCTGCTGTGGCCTGTGTCTGTGTGTGGGGAACCGACTGTCCAGAGGTCCCCGATGGTCCGGGCTGGTCATCAGGTTCTAGGTCGACAGAGCTGCTGTCATCACTGGGGGCCTGTTCTGGGGGCGGGATGGACAAATCTGGACCCTCCTGGCCGGTGTGTTGGCGTTCGGGCCCTGCATTGGTAAAAGAGTATGGTTATTGCTTCTGTGTGTGCCATGGCGTGCGATTTGGGGGTGTCCTTGTCCAATTGTGGCATCAATTACATGCCCCGTAATTGGTGAGCACTAAAAAATATGGAGTGTAATCGTCTCATCATGTGCATCCAAGAAAGACATCCAAACCCTGGTTACTTGAGGACTGCATTACCAGTCAAACATGCCTTGTGGCCATGACACATTTATTGCACATAGGCCCAATGTACAGAGGGAGGGGCAGGGACTTTTGTAAGCCATCCTGTTATTACAGTTTATTCAATTGATGTGGCCCAGCTATGGTGATTTGCACCAACCATGGAGATGTGAAGCCATGTGCATACACTTGGACTGCCATCCATATTTGGATTGTGGCTCAACTAATTCCAACAAACATCTTAAGATGTTAGCTGAGGGCACCTTACACCTTTTCACAATGTTTTCAAATCAAGAACTGACATGAATCCAAAAAGATCAAGGAACACAATAATCCCACACATTCATAGTACTTCTGTGAACGCTTTCCTTCCACACTCACCAGACTCACATGAGACATGTCTGAGCCACTTTGCTATTATCAATTTACGTGAAGGCAGCGCTCATTTTCTTTATCATGTAGCGATTCTAAAGTCAGTCTAGCAATTGCGTCAACATAGTTGGCCTAAATGTTGGTACATCTGTACTTCTCTGTCAATAGTACCCTATATAGACATGATTGGCTTCTATTTTGTTAGCTGTTCTGACAAAAAGGCTGCACCAATTTCCTTCATGGAAAAGTAACCTGTAAGTTTGCTGAGCACGTGCTACCTGACAGCTTGCAATTGTGATCCTTGCCATAGTGCATCAATGATCCCCTTATATTTCCCCAGCATTACACACAGTCAGCAAGTTAGCTGGCAGACATTGCACTAATCCCCTGATGTCACTACAGAGCAGTTAATTGTTCACAATAACAATAGTCGTACTCACCAACAGTGCCACCAATCATGATTCCCAGGTGGTCCAAGAGATCCTGCTCCCTGGTGATGAGGTCAGCCCACCGGTGCTTCAGCTGGTGGTCACTCCTCTGGCTGGCATACACACGCTGCAGGTGATGCAGCACCTTTCCCCACCGGATTCTGCGCGCCTCTGTCTGATACCCCTGTATCACCCTGCCCCCTGCCTGGATCATGAGCGGCAAGAAATGCGTCACCAGCCAGATGAAGCCCCCCAACTCCTCTTCCCCCATCCTGCCAAGACGTGGCCTACCCAACATACTTATAAGTGATGATAAGGAATAGGGGTAAAAGAAATAGAAAGGGGAAAAGGGTGAAAGTAGGGGTACAAAGACAGAAAAAAAGTAAACCTAAACACTAAAAGAGCCCAACTATCCCCAAACTAACACTACCCACAACAGACTCCCACAAACAAGAAAAACACAAGATAAATAGACAAATGTAGACAAAACACAGTACTACAGTATACACAAACAATATTTATTTCACAAATGGACTTTACAGATAGCACACAGGACAAAAACAGCACAAAATCTCAGGACAACACTCTCTACACAGCCACACAGTCTAGAATGATCATAGACTGCAAAGTGAAAGTGAAAGTACACCCACTGTACATGATCAGTAAATAGGATATCCTATTACATCACTTCCTGTATGAAAAGTTCCTACTTTTTCGCATTATGCGTCATTTTTTGTTGCACAAAACTGTATTTGCGTCATTTTGTTTTGACACACAGACGTGAATATTAACCCGCATCCACATAATGATACATGGACTGTACAAATATCTGGTTGCGGGCTAAATTTCACTCCTGTGCGTCAAAAGAAATGACGCAAATACAGTTTTGGTTGTCAAAAAATTACGCACACTGCTAGGGACGTCAAAATTACAGTGCATTAACTGGTTTGGGGCATTTTTACTTGTTTTTTGGTTATTTTACATTTGGAACACATCAGAGATTGGCTAATTGAAGACAGTATGGTGTTGATAGTATATGTTCACATGTGTGACATCATACTGCAGCGGAACATCATCCACTACACCCTTCACAGTATTTTTACAGTTGGCTGACGCAACAGATGGTCATAAGTGTGGCCTACATATATGTGTTGCACAAATTGTGCATGTTTGGCATAAGGAGAGGATAGCAATGTGACGCACATATGTACAATACCTAAATGCCTTTGGCTCAAAGTGTGTGCTTTGACAACTAATGTGTTGGTTGACCAAGTGTGTGTGTGTATCATATGAAGCATAATTGTACATATGGTTGTATGAATGTGACGTCCATGGGTCCAATCCTTAAATGCAAGTCAAATTGAAAATGAGCAAGGGCATGTGTTAGTCATACATGTAACAACACCCGTAAAGTGTACTTCCAAGTTTTAGGGTCACGTAGACACCACATGTGACATAGCATGCACCAGATGGATGGCAGACGCTTGTTCATGTCAATGGTCCACATTTTCTACATCCTATGTCCTAGAGTATTGGTAAGAGCTTCCTAGGCACTACTTGGAGAATCCCACAGTGAGTCATACACATGCATTGAGGAAGTGGGTACCATGTTGTTTGCACAGACAGACAAGGGTGAATCTCATATGTATGATGACACCATAGTTGAGGCCATAGAAGTGAGTCCCAACTATCAAGTGGCTGTGGTGGACCAGCATACAAGACAGCACGTGTCCACATATTTCCAGTGATCAATTGCACATAGGTGTCTTGTTCATGTGTGTGGTCCAATGATGATCCTATAGATTGTTTGGGGTGTAATTTGTCACAGTTCGGTCCAGGACTCATCATGAGTCAGTGGCAGCTATTCCTGTATCTACTGAGTATCCTTCATTGATCAATTTGAGTAAAGTAGATGTGGACATGTGAACCAACATGTGGATGGTTCCACCCTGTCACTAAAGACGTGTAATGAGAAAGTCAACAGGGCAACCTTGGTGTGCTGAGTGAGATAATGTCTCAGGTGTCATGTTCCGGCAGGTGTCATTACAACATTTGTACACAGGTTGGCCTGTGCACTTCCCACTGCATCTGGGAACATCATAGCCTCTGTGCTGATTCTCGCAGCTATTCACCACACACGGCCCATCACTATGTTGTGTGCACTGTGATGCTGTGTGTGAACTGTCATGGTCCTGACATTTGTATATTTTTCATGGACATTATCAGAGGTTGCTGGTTGTGCTGAAAGACCCATACCCAATCCCTGCCTACGGCCCTGGGCCACTGTCACAATTTGTCATTCATGCATAAATGCAACCCAGACAAGGGATGGGCCATGAATTTTGCTTTTCCAAGAGGATGTAACTCAAATGGTACAGTTAAAAGGCAGATGATGCTATACAATGTATTTGGGTATGCATGGAAGAAGCCCATGCCCAATGCCCCCTGATGAATGGGAGGTTTGCTAACGCAAGTGTGGTATATATGTAGACACATAGATACTTTAGTGTGACTCACAGACAGTTGCCAGTCAGGCTGACAGAATGCAAGGTGATTCAGGATCCAGTTACTTGACAAGTTACGTAATCAGTGGGCTGACTGAGACTGTTTTGAGGACAAAGTAGACAGTTGACATGTCAAACTGTGTACGTCCTGTGTTTTTGAAGGTGACAAATTAACCCAAGGGCTGTGTTACACGGCTTAATTAGTATCAATGGTTGACGGTGTATTTGACATAATGGCAACTCCTATGCTGTTCCAGGCATCATCAGGGGCAGTGCTTTTTTAAATGGGTGGTGTGCATGGAGGTGATCATAGGTGTGGGCTGCATCTGTTTCTCATCAGTCCTGTAGGTGAGACTTGCATTCTAAGGGCCAGCAGACATTTTCACAAGGGGAAGCAATCTACATGTGCTAACAGGGCTTTGAAACTAGAAGACAGTGTATAAATTGACCTGACGTACTTGCAGTCAGATGTTCTATGACAATGGCATACCATAGGAAAGGGTGTAGCACACTGGTTTGCTAATGTTGGTCTGTGTGTGTGTAGAGGAGGTATTATTAGGGTACACATCTTAGTATTCCAGGGACCTCTTCCGACAGGTGGGTTGTGACCAGGTGCATGGGTGTGTCAGGAGTTAGGAAATGGGCTGACATGTGCATGGAATGTCATGTGCGCAATGCTTGTCATATGTGTGGCACTTGTGCTGTCTATGTTCTGCTTCTATGGAACTATAGTCACAGACAGTCCTTGCAAATATTGGATGCAGTTGGACTAACTGATGTCAAGGGTCTGGTCAGGCATTCCTGTTACTGATGCCAAAGCTCATTGTCTGCCTCGTGTATGAGGCTCTTTTTCCCCTTATTGAGTGATGGTGTCTTAGTTGTGTGCCATATGCTGCGTTGGACCTTGCTTTCAACATGTATGTGTGAAATAGTTGTGGTCCTCTGCTATTGGCCTTCAAAGGAGATATGTACATGATATATGTCAATAAGAGTATGTGTGTATGTGACCATTGTATGTTAGGCATCACATTAGCTCTGGGATGTTCCGTGTCCTACTCAGTATCTCAGCAATGCTCCGTGAGGCAACACTCTTATTCTGATAAGTAGAGATGAAGGTGTGCAAAAAGGAACAGCCAGGCCATGATATGGTGATTAGAATAGGTGTTTATTTAAATTTGTTTACTAAAGTGGTGAAGGTGATCATATTCAGAAGAAATTATTTACAATCTGTTGCCGCCTGCGTATACCAGCAGCTGTGTTCTGTAGTTCCCCCTCCTGTTGCAGGCCATCATCCTCCTCTTCAGGCATGTGTGGCTCTGGTTCCAGGAGGGGAATGTTTCTTTGGATACAAATGTTGTGCAATATTGCACATGTGAGGATGATCATACAGACCATCTCGGGGAATATAGGAGGCTACCACCAGTGATGTCGAGGCAGCGGAACCTTGACTTGAGGATGCCGAAGGTCCGCTTGACAATGCTGCGTGTCCTCCTATGGGCGTCGTTGTATGCACGCTCTGCAGCAGTACTTGGGTTGCCAAATGGTGTCATAATCTATGGCTGGATGCCATACCCCTGATCAGCTGCAAGAGAAAATGAATGGGATCATGTTGATGTAGCTGGCACTATTGAAAAGACCTTTCATGGCAGTAGTTGTCTTGTGTTGTCTGTGACTCTTTTGTGTACTAATGTGGCATCCTATGCTTGTAGGCTGTACCATCTGCATTGTGTTGTTTCCTTGGTTGAACGAGTGTTTGTCTGCTAACGGTTTGTCAGCAGTATGTTTTGGGATTTGCAGTACAGCCTGCCCTCCCTAACATTGTGACTTGTGATACAGGTGTCCGTGTGTCTTCACTGGGGGTGAGATGATAGTTCCATGCACAGTTAAAATTGAAAGTGTTGTTGACACGTTCATATCAAAGTACCCTGGACATCCCATACCTTGAAACTTATGCAATGGATTAATGTAAAGTTCATTGGGACACTTACAATTTGCAAGGTGACATTTAGGCAACCACACTCATTGACGTCTTAACATTAGGCTGTACAGTAATTTCCGATGTGTGACAGGTTCAATGGTGACTTAAGAAACATGGCTAGTGATGTCACGACCTCAGTGTGTTCCTGTTGACATGTTGCTGTTGTGGTGTATGTGTTGTGTGTACTGGAGGGTTGCTATGCAGTGTGTATATAAGTAGGTTACCACCCCCTCATTGATACCCAAAAAGTGTAAGTTACTTCTTCTCTGCTGATTCTCGTGGTCTTCCATCTTCCACATTATATCAGTCAATTGTACGTCCTGTGCTACACACTGTTCTCTCAGGGCCTCGACGTCTGCTTCAACCACAGTCGTCCTCTCCTCCATTGTGTTTAACTTGGCTTCAATTTCAGCACATGACTTCACCACTTTACGAACCGCCCCTTAAAGCCGCTTTGTAGCAACCCTTGCACAGCGATTCTCTATCCTAGTCTCTGTTTGGAATTCCTTGATTGACCTATATATCGACTGCAACATCTCTGACTCGATACTAGCAGTGCATGTGTTACTTGCCAGGTCTCCTACATTCCTTTCAATGTTGTTGTTGGTCGCCTGCTGACCATTTGCAGTGGGTACATCTGTTAGTCTGATACCTGAGTAATCCCATTTAAGTGTCTTGCTACTGCTAAATATGGAGGGCTCCATGCCCTCGCCAAGGCCAGACCGCACTTTTACACACTTGGTGTGTCGCCGCTGCTGTCGCACTGTAAGCTCATTGCTTGATGATATGCTTCCCGTTTCTGAGGATATACTGCTACCAGATTCGCTTAAATTATGCTTACTACTGGTAAGATCAGACTCCTCCGTTAACTAATAAAATTTGTCACCACCGTCCTTAGCCCAATCTGAGGGTTTTATATTCTTTCCAATATCCTTGTCTCGTATCACCAAATTTGGCTCCACATAGTTCAAGGCTTCCATATTTAGTGCAGTGTTTTTTTTGTCACCTGCCCCCTGACTGAGATCTCAGACCACTGTGTTTGGTGACCATTTTCACTGATAGGGAACCCACTCCCCCTCTTTTTTGCCTCTTTTGTCCAGGCCATCGATGCTCTTGACACCATGTGATGCCTTTAAGAGAGATTCAGTAGCTTTGATATAGGCCCCCTCCCTGCTCCAGAAGATACTGCTACCACTACGAGTTGGCTGTTTTCTGGGGGGGGAGGTAATGAATGCTCAGTGTAACTTTCTTGCACTCCTACTGCTGAAAAGATGTAATTGTGGGCTGAATTTTGTCCTTCCCCCTGACGTCCAAAGGGAGAGTGATACCATTGCCATTCTTGACGTCCTTACCGGGACCAGTTATGTTTCTCCCGCCTGATTTCGCCGTTGACACGTTGGGGCGCCAAGCTGCCCAAACTGTGTCTCCTTTATCCTTCCCTACATGCGTTGTCTTGGCCCCCTCAGCCTTGTCACCAAAATTCCGGGCGATCTTTGGTGCCATGTTTATTTTTAAAGTGCTAGGAAGTATTTTCACCAGCTCGCCCAGTCCTGTTACTAACGTTATTGCATTCTGTATCACCCTCCTTAGGACACGCCTCACAGTCTGACTAGGCGCCTGCCAGGAATCCTTATGAGGATGACCAGCGATACCAAGCGGAGTAGTAAACCGCATTAGAACTCCCCTGCCACTTTCAGAATACTCATTTTAACGCAGGCGCTAGTTTCCAGCTCCTATAGAAAGCATGCTCCAACTCCAAATTTTGATTTACATGCAATAGCCAGCCAGTAAAATTTTAAAGGAAGAGGAACACCGGGGCTTCCAACTGTATCTGGTTGTATCCCACTTGATATGCGCTCTTAAATTCCATTAAGTGCTACCGCACCACATCTTAGGGCACATTAAACCAAATTTAAAGTACGTAATGCCTCTTATTATGTCCAACATTCCAGTCTTTGCCCTTTCCTCCCCTCCTCTTACTTGTACTTTCTCTTCTAGGGAGCCAGGAATGCCATTGCTTGGTAGTAGTGCTGGTTTGACGATCACTTTTTCCAGGGAGAAGGCGTGCTCCGTTCCTCACATTCCCTGCTGTGGCTCGGATGGAATCAAACCGGAGGCGCCATGACCGAGACTTATGCTCCTCTTAGACGATCACACCAGAGCCTGTCTTGCCTTTAGGACTCAGTGCTACCAGGGACAGCAAAAGTGCCAAAAGTGCCCTTGTCAGGAAGAAAAGTACAAGTGGTAGGAGTAGCAAATCAACATTTAACAAACCTGATTACAGAGCATATGCCAGTGAGAATGGGGTCATTCGAGGATTTGCACCAATTTGTGGTTTGCAATTCAAGTCCTGTGCGTTTATAAGGAAGTGACTGTTGTGCAAATTAAACTGTTCCATTAGTTGCAGCCACAGTGGAATAGTCATTCAGACTAATAGTAATGATGAGACGTCCAGCACAATTGATGAAATGTATCCTCTCATTTCACTATTCCCAATGATGAAAGTTAATGATTTGCCCGAAGAGCTACAGGGAACAGTGATGGAGAAGGTTTGAGATTTTTCAGGGAAGGTTTTAGGATTGATTAGAAGTATTGAGCCAGTTATAATCACAGTAAAGCCAAATGCAGTGTTTCCAAGGATCCCACCTTATAACATGGCACCAGAAGCGATTGCAGGGATTACTCCTGTAATTGAACATTTTGTGAAGCAGAGTGAGTTGAAGGATATAATGGGAAGCCGGTGTAATTCTTCTATTCTGAGACTGCGAAAGCCCAATGGAAAATACCACATAGTCAAGGATTTGAGACACGTGAACACAATTGTTGTTCCATGTTGTCCAGTGGTATCGAATCCTGCTGTGAGTTTGTTCCAAATCCCTTGTGAAGCGGGATGGATTTCTGTCATTGGCTTGTGTCAGGCATTCTTTTCCATTCCACTTCATGAAGAAAGCCAGTTCTTCTTTGCTTTTAAATTTGGTAGCCGTGTACATTCCTGGTGTCATATTCCACATGGTTATATCGAGTTACCATCCATTTTTAATCAGATTCTGAAAAAGAATTTAGATTCACTTCAAATGCCACTCCAATAAATCTTAGTTCAGTATATTGATGATTCAATGGTCACATCGAACACACATGACGCCTGTAGGAAAGATACCGTTGCCCTATTGAACCACTTGGTTGAAAAAGGGTATAAAGTTTCCCCCACAAAATTACAGCACTGTCAGAGAGAAGTAAAATACTTAGGTCATCACATAGAGAAAGGTGCAAGAAAGGTGTCTGCAGACAGAATTTCAGCAATCATGCAAATATATCCACCTGCAACACAGAGAGATGTCAGAATGTTCGTGGGAATGGTCGGCTACTGCCACCAGTGGATCCCAAATGTTTCTCTGTTGTCCGAGCCAAGTGTCCGATCTGGTACCATTTGATGACACATGCATGAAAGCCTTCTCTGAGCTTAGAGAAAGGCTGTGCCAAGCCCCAGCTCTAGGAATGCCTGATTACATCAAATGTTTTACTTTTTTTTTTATCATGAGCGTGATTGGTTATGCAGTTGCACGGAGAGGTCAAGAGACCAGTGATTTATTTTTCTGCCACATTGGACCCTGATGGCTGCTGCTTTGTTGGGCTGTTTACAATCAGTCTCAGACGCATGTGTCAGCATAGGACAGTGGAAAAGGGGAAAAAGTCATGGGCCACCACTTAAACATTTTTGTGCCCCATTCAATTGAAGTCTTTTTCATGTGAACCAAAACTCAGCACCTGATTAATGCTTGTTTGGCTCATTATGAGTAGTTGATCCTCAGGCAAGCCAATGTAAATACCAGAAGATGCACTGTGTTAAATCCTGCAACGCTTATGCCCAGTAATGTTGAAAATATTAATGATCAAGATGAAGTGGAGCATGACTGTCTCAATGTGACTGAACGCAGCACCAAACCTAGGCCTGATATTCAAGATACTCCCTTAGATGAAAATGACTGTCATGTTTATTGATTGCTTCTGTTTAAAAGATAATGATGGTACTCTGAGTGCTGGTTATGGAGTTTGCACAATCTCAGGAGTAATAGAATCTTCATGGCTTCAAGGAGTCATTTCAGCCCAAGTAGCCAAATTGGCATCCATTACTGGAGCATGCTGTGCTTTTGAACAGTTTAAAGTAACCATTTTCACTGATAGTCAATTTGGGTTTGGTGTACCTCATGACTTCGGACAGTTGTGGTCCCAGAGAGGTTTTATGACCTCTTCAGGATCACCAGTGTGAAACGGTGACAGAATTGATCAATTATTGTAAGTAATACAGTTACCTATGAAAATTGCAGTTCTGAAATGTGCAGCACATCAAAAGCCAAATAATTACATCCTGTTAGGATATGCCTGTGCTGATAAAGTGGCCAGACACTGCATTCCATTGCACATCATTTAACGAGGAATGGAGTGATGGAAGTAGCACCAATGAGACAAAACAAAGTTTCTTGATGACAGTTATTAACACATGGGAAGAGGTTAAGATACTGCGGAAGAAGAGACTGAAGAAGAACGGAGAGGTTGGTGCAGAGCAGGTTGTTTTCAGAGAGATGAAGGCGATGTTTGCGTCTCCAATTAAAGGAAGGCAGTGTAGCCAAACAATTTGTTGCCGTTGAAGGTGAGGGATTATAATGATCAGGAACACATTTGCAGAGACACCATGATCAGAACATTTAAACAGACATGGAACAAACTTAGATTCAGACTAGTTGCAGAAGCTGTGTGTGTCAGATGTGTAACATGTCAGCAGATAAATGTTGGGAAACCTACTGTGGTTAATTTAAGCCATATTGGCAGATCAGGTAGTCCTTCTAACAGGATGCAACTTGATTTCATTAAGAGACCTGCATGCAATGGATTGAAGTACGTGTTGGTAGTGATGTGTGTGCTTTCACATTGGATTGAAGCTTATTCAACTAAAAGAAATTATAGTTTCACTGATGCTAAGCTGTTGTTAAGGGAGCAAATCCCGAGGTCAGATTTCTGACCTCCTTGGAATCAGACTGAGGGTCAGATTTTAACAATGAGATCATAAAATTGTTGTGTGCCGCATTACAAATTGAGCAAAGATTGCACTGCAGACTAGATGCTTCTGGACTGATCAAGCAAATGAATGGAACTCTAAAGTCTTGGCTGGCAAACGTGTGCATCCACAACATTGAAATGGCCTGATGCATTGTAACTTGTTCGGAAGAGCATCCATAGCACTCATGACAGGAAGACAGGACTGTTTCCCATTAAATTCTCATGGGACATGCTATGAGATTGCCAACTGTGCCTGCAAATGCACCTGTGAACATTACAGATGATATAGGGCCAGATGTAGGAACGAAAAAATTTGCGAGTCGGAAATAGCAACTCCATGCAAATCGCTATTTCCGACTCACAAAAATGATATTCCAGTAAAAAACGCTATTCCAAATAGCGAGTTGCAGCAGTGTCGCACCGCATTTTGCGACCTCACTTTAAGCAAGGTCGCAATTTGTGACCTCGCAAAAAGCGAGGTCGCAAATTGCACGAAGGGTGTGGTCCGGTGTCGCAAATTGCGACTGACTCGCAAATTGCATGCAGGTGGAATAAAACTTTTGAAATACCCACTTCCTGAGTCTGAGTGATGACATCAGAACCAGGAAGAAACCACATGGAACAAGGAGGAGGGAGGAGCCCACCCAGCCCAAATTGCAGAGCCACACCCAGGTGAGAGGAGCTGCAGCAACAATGGCTACACAGGAGAAGGAGACACCCAGTGGAGGCAGAAAATGCAAAATCAAGTTTTCTGACAAAGAGTTGGAGGTGCTGACCGAGGAGTGCTGCCTGCACCATGAAGAATTATTTGACAAGGCAGCAATGAGTGTCCCTGACACCCAAAAAAAGAAGATCTGGCAGATCATCCAGAACAAGATCAATGCCATCGGTGTAAGCCACCGCACCCTGGATGAAATACGCAAAAGGTGGTATGACCTTTGCTCCAGGACCAAGGAGAGGGTGGCGGAGCGCATGAGGGAGATGCATGGCACTGGAGGAGGGCCATCTACTGTTCCACCCCCTACAGCAATCGAAAGCATGGTGGAGACAACTCTGGAGCCGGAGGCTGTAATGGGCATGGAGACGTAGACAGTTCTGCACCAGGAACATCAAAAAGTAAGTATCAAAATATATGCATTCACACCCGCCTATGCACTATGCACACAATCCCAGTACACATCAGCAGGCACCTCCAGAGTATCTCCATTCACAGTTTTGCAACCTATAGAATAGTGCATTATGGGCAATGTAGTACAGTAGTCAAAATATAGGCAAATGTTTATTTTGAGGCATCAAACATATGTGCAAGACTTACCGTGTATCCCCTATGTCCCACAAGTCTCCCACAAGGCCCCCTGTGCAGGGAGCGGAACATGGCACAGACACACTGGAGGAGGCTGCCACAGACACCGCAGGGGAGTGCAGGGCAACGTCACCTGTGGAATTGGCACAGGAGACTATGGACGATCCTGCGCTGGGTATGGAGTCAGCCATTGGAACACCAGGGCCAATGCCTATGGAAAGGCAAACACAAGGATCATCAGGTGCAGTGCATAGACGACGCAGCACAATGCAGTCTGTACGCAGTGAGGATGTGTCCAATGTAGAGTTTGTGGGAATTGAGGTATCCTTATTGCAGATTCAGTGCCTGCAAAATAGACAAATGAGGTTAACCCCTACGCTGCCAGGCCTTTTCCCCCTCCTGTGCCAGGCCTTTTTTTGCCTATTTGGGGCAGTTCGTGCTTAGGCCCTCGTAACTTTTTGTCCACATAAGCTAGCCAAGGCAAATTTAAGTCCTTTTTTTCCAACATCCTAGGGATTCTAGAGGTACCCAGACTTTGTGGGTTCCCCTGAAGGAGGCCAAGAAATTAGCCAAAATATAGTAAAATTTCGTTTTTTTTAAAAAAAAGGGAAAAAGTGGCTGCAGAAGAAGGCTTGTGGTTTTTCCCCTGAAAATGGCATCAACAAAGGGTATGCGGTGCTAAACTCAGCAGCTTCCCAGCTTTCAGGAACAGGCAGACTTGAATCAGAAAACCCAATTTTTCAACACAATTTTGGCATTTTACTGGGACATACCCCATTTTTGCAATTTTTTGTGCTTTCAGCCTCCTTCCAGTCAGTGACAGAAATGGGCATGAAACCAATGCTGGATCCCAGAAACCTAAACATTTATGAAAAGTAGGCAAAATTCTGAATTCAGCAAGGGGTCATTTGTATAGATCCTACAAGGGTTTCCTACAGAAGATAACAACTGAAAAAGAAAAATATTGAAATTGAGGTGAAAAAAACATAAATTTTTCTCTACGTTTTACTCTGTAACTTTTAACTGCAATGTCAGATTATCAAAAGCAATATACCGTTACGTCTGCTAGACTGCTCTGGTTGCGGGGGATATATAGGGCTTGTAGGTTCATCAAGAACCCGAGGAACCCAGAGCCAATAAATGAGCTGCACCCTGCAGTGCGTTTTCATTCTGTACCGGGTATACAGCAATTCATTTGCTGAAATATAAAGAGTAAAAAATAGCTATCAAGAAAACCTTTGTATTTCCATAAAGGGCACAAGATAAGGTGTTGAGGAGCAGTGGTTATTTGCACATCTCTGAATTCCGGGGTGACCATACTAGCATGTGAATTAAAGGGCATTTCTCAAATAGATGTCTTTTTTACACACTCTCCTATATTTGGAAGGAAAAAATGGAGAGAAAGACGGGGCAATAACACTTGTTTTGCTAATCTATGTTCCCCCAAGTCTCCAGATAAAAATGATACCTCACTTGTGTGGGTAGGACTAGCGCCCGCAACAGGAAACGCCCCAAAGCGCAACGTGGACACATCCCATTTTTTGTAAAGAAAACAGAGGTGTTCTTTGCAAAGTGCCTACCTGTAGATTTTGGCCTCTAGCTCAGCCGGCACCTAGGGAAACCTACCAAACCTGTGCATTTCTGAAAACTAGAGACCTAGGGGAATCCAAGATGGGGTGACTTGTGGGGCTCGGACCTGGTTCTGTTACCCAGAATCCTTTGCAAACCTCAACATTTGGTTAAAAAAACACATGTTCCTCACATTTCTGTGGCAGAAATTTCTGGAATCTGAGAGGAGCCACAAATTTCCTTCCACCCAGCGTTCCCCCAAGTCTCCTGATATAAATGATACCTCACTTGTGTGGGTAGGCCTAGCGCCCACGACAGGAAATGCCCCAAAGCGCAACGTGGACACATCCAATTTTTTGAAAGAAAACAGAGGTGTTTTTTGCAAAGTGCCTACCTGTAGATTTTGGCCTCTAGCTCAGCCGGCACCTAGGGAAACCTACCAAACCTGTGCATTTCTGAAAACTAGAGACCTAGGGGAATCCAAGATGGGGTGACTTGTGGGGCTCGGACCAGGTTCTGTTACCCAGAATCCTTTGAAAACCTCAAAATTTGGCCACAAAAAACACATGTTCCTCACATTTCTGTGGCAGAAAGTTCTGGAATCTGAGAGGAGCCACAAATTTCCTTCCACCCAGCGTTCCCCCAAGTCTCCCGATAAAAATGATATCTCACTTGTGTGGGTAGGCCTAGTGCACGCGACAGGAAATGCCCCAAAGCGCAACGTGGACACATCCAATTTTTTTAAAGAAAACAGAGGTGGTATTTTTCAAAGTGCCTACCTGTAGATTTTGGTCTCTTGCTCATCCGGCACCTAGGGAAACCTACCAAACCTGTGCATTTCTGAAAACTAGAGACGTAGGGGAATCCAAGATGGGGTGACTTGTGGGGCTCAGACCAGGTTCTGTTACCCAGAATCCTTTGCAAACCTCAAAATTTGGCTAAAAAAAACACATGTTCCTCACATTTCTGTGGCAGAAAGTTCTGGAATCTGAGAGGAGCCACAAATTTCCTTCCACCCAGCGTTCCCCCAAGTCTCCCGATAAAAATGATACCTCACTTGTGTGGGTAGGCCTAGTGCCCGCGACAGGAAACACCCCAAAGCGCAGCGTGGACACATCCAATTTTTTTAAAGAAAACAGAGGTGTTTTTTGCAAAGTGCCTACCTGTAGATTTTGGCCTCTAGCTCAGCCGGCACCTAGGGAAACCTACCAAACCTGTGCATTTCTGAAAACTAGAGACCTAGGGGATTCCAAGATGGGGTGACTTGTGGGGCTCGGACCAGGTTCTGTTACCCAGAATCCTTTTGTAAACCTCAAAATTTGGCTAAAAAAACACGTTCCTCACATTTCTGTGGCAGAAAGTTCTGGAATCTGAGAGGAGCCACAAATTTCCTTCCACCCAGCGTTCCCCCAAGTCTTCCGATAAAAATGATACCTCATTTGTGTGGATAGGCCTAGCGCCCGCGACAGGAAATGCCCCAAAGCGCAACGTGGACACATCCAATTTTCTGAATGAAAACATAGGTGTTTTTTGCAAAGTGCCTACCTGTAGATTTTGGCCTCTAGCTCAGCCGGCACCTAGGGAAACCTACCAAACCTGTGCATTTCTGAAAACTAGAGACCTAGGGGAATCCAAGATGTGGTGACTTGTGGGGCTCGGACCAGGTTCTGCTACCCAGAATCCTTTGCAAACCTCAAAATTTGGCTAAAAAAACACATGTTCCTCACATTTCTGTGGCAGAAAGTTCTGGAATCTTAGAGGAGCCACAAATTTCCTTCCACCCAGCGTTCCCCCAAGTCTCCCGATAAAAATGATACCTCACTTGTGTGGGTCGGCCTAGCGCCCACGACAGGAAACGCCCCAAAGCGCAACGTGGACACATCCAATTTTTTGAAAGAAAACAGAGGTTTTTTTGCAAAGTGCCTACCTGTAGATTTTGGCCTCTAGCTCAGCCAGCACCTAGGGAAACCTACCAAACCTGTGCATTTCTGAAAACTAGAGACCTAGGGGAATCCAAGATGGGGTGACTTGTGGGGCTCGGACCAGGTTCTGTTACCCAGAATCCTTTGCAAACCTCAAAATTTGGCTATAAAAAACACATGTTCCTCACATTTCTGTGGCAGAAAGTTCTGGAATCTGAGAGGAGCCACAAATTTCCTTCCACCCAGCGTTCCCCCAAGTCTCCCGATAAAAATGATACCTCACTTGTGTGGGTAGGCCTAGCGCCCGCGACAGGAAACGCCCCAAAGCGCAACGTGGACACCTCCAATTTTTTTAAAGAAAACAGAGGTGTTTTTTGCAAAGTGCCTACCTGTAGATTTTGGCCTCTAGCTCAGCCGGCACCTAGGGAAACCTACCAAACCTGTGCATTTCTGAAAACTAGAGACCTAGGGGAATCCAAGATAGGGGGACTTGTGGGGCTCAGACCAGGTTCTGTTACCCAGAATCCTTTGCAAACTTCAAAATTTGGCTACAAAAAACACATGTTCCTCACATTTCTGTGGCAGAAAGTTCTGGAATCTGAGAGGAGCCACAAATTTCCTTCCACCCAGCGTTCCCCCAAGTCTCCCGATAAAAATGATACCTCACTTGTGTGGGTAGGCCTAGCGCCCGCGACAGGAAAGGCCCCAAAGCGCAGCGTGGACACATCCAATTTTTTGAAAGAAAACAGAGGTGTTTTTTGCAAAGTGCCTACCTGTAGATTTTGGCCTCTAGCTCAGCCGGCACCTAGGGAAACCTTCCAAACCTGTGCATTTCTGAAAACTAGAGACCTAGGGGAATCCAAGATGGGGTGACTTGTGGGGCTCGGACCAGGTTCTGTTACCCAGAATCCTTTGCAAACCGCAAAATTTGGCTAAAAAAACACATGTTCCTCACATTTCTGTGGCAGAAAGTTCTGGAATCTGAGAGGAGCCACAAATTTCCTTCCACCCAGCGTTCCCCCAAGTCTCCCGATAAAAATGATACCTCACTTGTGTGGGAAGGCCTAGCGCCCGCGACAGGAAACGCCCCAAAGCGCAACGTGGACACATCCATTTTTTTGAAAGAAAACAGAGGTGTTTTTTGCAAAGTGCCTACCTGTAGATTTTGGCCTCTAGCTCAGCCGGCACCTAGGGAAACCTACCAAACCTGTGCATTTCTGAAATCTAGAGACCTAGGGGAATCCAAGATGGGGTGACTTGTGGAGCTCGGACCAGGTTCTGTTACCCAGAATCCTTTGCAAACCTCAAAATTTGGCTAAAAAAACACATGTTCCTCACATTTCTGTGGCAGAAAGTTCTGGAATCTGAGAGGAGCCACAAATTTACTTACACCCAGCGTTCCCCCAAGTCTCCCGATAAAAATGATACCTCACTTGTGTGGGTAGGCCTAGCGCCCGCGACAGGAAACGCCCCAAAGCGCAACGTGGACACATACAATTTTTTGAAAGAAAACAGAGGTGTTTTTTGCAAAGTGCCTACCTGTAGATTTTGGCCTCTAGCTCAGCCGGCACCTAGGGAAACCTGCCACACCTGTGCATTTCTGAAAGCTAGAGACCTAGGGGAATCCAAGATGGGGTGACTTGTGGGGCTCGGACCAGGTTCTGTTACCCAGAATCCTTTGCAAACCTCAAAATTTGGCCACAAAAAACACATGTTCCTCACATTTCTGTGGCAGAAAGTTCTGGAATCTGAGAGGAGCCACAAATTTCCTTCCACCCAGCGTTCCCCCAAGTCTCCCGATAAAAATGATACCTCACTTGTGTGGGTAGGCCTAGCGCCCGCGACAGGAAACGCCCCAAAGCGCAACGTGGACACATCCAATTTTTTTAAAGAAAACAGAGGTGGTATTTTTCAAAGTGCCTACCTGTAGATTTTGGCATTTAGCTCAGCCGGCACCTAGGGAAACCTACCAAACCTGTGCATTTCTGAAAACTAGAGACCTAGGGGAATCCAAGATGGGGTGACTTGTGGGGCTCAGACCAAGTTCTGTTACCCAGAATCCTTTGCAAACCTCAAAATTTGGCTACAAAAAACACATGTTCCTCACATTTCTGTGGCAGAAAGTTCTGGAATCTGAGAGGAGCCACAAATTTCCTTCCACCCAGCGTTCCCCCAAGTCTCACGATAAAAATGATACCTCACTTGTGTGGGTAGGCCTAGTGCCCGCGACAGGAAACACCCCAAAGCGCAGCGTGGACACATCCAATTTTTTGAAAGAAAACAGAGGTGTTTTTTGCAAAGTGCCTACCTGTAGATTTTGGCCTCTAGCTCAGCCGGCACCTAGGGAAACCTACCAAACCTGTGCATTTCTGAAAACTAGAGACCTAGGGGATTCCAAGATGGGGTGACTTGTGGGGCTCGGACCAGGTTCTGTTACCCAGAATCCTTTTGTAAACCTCAAAATTTGGCTAAAAAAACACGTTCCTCACATTTCTGTGGCAGAAAGTTCTGGAATCTGAGAGGAGCCACCAATTTCCTTCCACCCAGCGTTCCCCCAAGTCTCCCGATAAAAATGATACCTCACTTGTGTGGGTAGGCCTAGCGCCCGCGACAGGAAATGCCCCAAAGCGCAACGTGGACACATCCAATTTTCTAAAAGAAAACAGAGGTGTTTTTTGCAAAGTGCCTACCTGTAGATTTTGGCCTCTAGCTCAGCCGGCACCTAGGGAAACCTACCAAACCTGTGCATTTCTGAAAACTAGAGACCTAGGGGAATCCAAGATGGGGTGACTTGTGGGGCTCGGACCAGGTTCTGTTACCCAGAATCCTTTGCAAACCTCAAAATTTGGCCACAAAAAACACATGTTCCTCACATTTCTGTGGCAGAAAGTTCTGGAATCTGAGAGGAGCCACAAATTTCCTTCCACCCAGCGTTCCCCCAAGTCTCCCGATAAAAATGATACCTCACTTGTGTGGGTAGGCCTAGTGCCCGCAACAGCAAACGCCCCTAAGCGCAACGTGGACACATCCAATTTTTTGAAAGAAAACAGAGGTGTTTTTTGCAAAGTGCCTACCTGTAGATTTTGGCCTCTAGCTCTGCCGGCACCTAGGGAAACCTGCCACACCTGTGCATTTCTGAAAGCTAGAGAACTAGGGGAATCCAAGATGGGGTGACTTGTGGGGCTCGGACCAGGTTCTGTTACCCAGAATCCTTTGAAAACCTCAAAATTTGGCCACAAAAAACACATGTTCCTCACATTTCTGTGGCAGAAAGTTCTGGAATCTGAGAGGAGCCACAAATTTCCTTCCACCCAGCGTTCCCCCAAGTCTCCCGATAAAAATGATACCTCACTTGTGTGGGTAGGCCTAGTGCCCGCGACAGGAAACACCCCAAAGCGCAGCGTGGACACATCCAATTTTTTGAAAGAAAACAGAGGTGTTTTTTGCAAAGTGCCTACCTGTAGATTTTGGCCTCTAGCTCAGCCGGCACCTAGGGAAACCTACCAAACCTGTGCATTTCTGAAAACTAGAGACCTAGGGGATTCCAAGATGGGGTGACTTGTGGGGCTCGGACCAGGTTCTGTTACCCAGAATCCTTTTGTAAACCTAAAAATTTGGCTAAAAAAACACGTTCCTCACATTTCTGTGGCAGAAAGTTCTGGAATCTGAGAGGAGCCACAAATTTCCTTCCACCCAGCGTTCCCCCAAGTCTCCCGATAAAAATGATACCTCACTTGTGTGGGTAGGCCTAGCGCCCGCGACAGGAAATGCCCCAAAGCGCAACGTGGACACATCCAATTTTCTAAAAGAAAACAGAGGTGTTTTTTGCAAAGTGCCTACCTGTAGATTTTGGCCTCTAGCTCAGCCGGCACCTATGGAAACCTACCAAACCTGTGCATTTCTGAAAACTAGAGACCTAGGGGAATCCACTAAAAAACTTGTGGGGCTCGGACCAGGTTCTGTTACCCAGAATCCTTTTGTAAACCTCAAAATTTGGCTAAAAAACACATGTTCCTCACATTTCTGTGGCAGAAAGTTCTGGAATCTGAGAGGAGCCACAAATTTCCTTCCACCCAGCGTTCCCCCAAGTCTCCCGATAAAAATGATACTTCACTTGTGTGGGTAGGCCTAGCGCCCGCGACAGGAAATGCCCCAAAGCGCAACGTGGACACATCCAATTTTCTAAATGAAAACAGAGGTGTTTTTTGCAAAGTGCCTACCTGTAGATTTTGGCCTCTAGCTCAGCCGGCACCTAGGTAAACCTACCAAACCTGTGCATTTCTGAAAACTAGAGACCTAGGGGAATCCAAGATGGGGTGACTTGTGGGGCTCGGACCAGGTTCTGTTACCCAGAATCCTTTGCAAACCTCAAAATTTGGCCACAAAAAACACATGTTCCTCACATTTCTGTGGCAGAAAGTTCTGGAATCTGAGAGGAGCCACAAATTTCCTTCCACCCAGCGTTCCCCCAAGTCTCCCGATAAAAATGATACCTCACTTGTGTGGGTAGGCCTAGTGCCCGCAACAGCAAACGCCCCTAAGCGCAACGTGGACACAT
The DNA here is from genome assembly GCF_031143425.1 of Pleurodeles waltl. Classification (NCBI taxonomy): domain Eukaryota; kingdom Metazoa; phylum Chordata; class Amphibia; order Caudata; family Salamandridae; genus Pleurodeles; species Pleurodeles waltl. The sequence continues at coordinate 858,559,501 of NC_090448.1, read as the reverse complement.
CCAATTTTTTGAAAGAAAACAGAGGTGTTTTTAGCAAAGTGCCTACCTGTAGATTTTGGCCTCTAGCTCAGCCGGCACCTAGGGAAACCTACCAAACCTGTGCATTTCTGAAAACTAGAGACCTAGGGGAATCCAAGATGGGGTGACTTGTGGGGCTCGGACCAGGTTCTGTTACCCAGAATCCTTTGCAAACCTCAAAATTTGGCTACAAAAAACACATGTTCCTCACATTTCTGTGGCAGAAAGTTCTGGAATCTTAGAGGAGCCACAAATTTCCTTCCACCCAGCGTTCCCCCAAGTCTCCCGATAAAAATGATACCTCACTTGTGTGGGTAGGCCTAGCGCCCACGACAGGAAACGCCTCAAAGCGCAGCGTGGACACATCCATTTTTTTTAAAGAAAACAGAGGTGTTTTTTGCAAAGTGCCTACCTGTAGATTTTGGCCTCTAGCTCAGCCGGCACCTAGGGAAACCTGCCACACCTGTGCATTTCTGAAAGCTAGAGACCTAGGGGAATCCAAGATGGGGTGACTTGTGGGGCTCGGACCAGGTTCTGTTACCCAGAATCCTTTGCAAACCTCAAACTTTGGCCACAAAAAACACATGTTCCTCATTTCTGTGGCAGAAAGTTCTGGAATCTGAGAGGAGCCACAAATTTCCTTCCACCCAGCGTTCCCCCAAGTCTCCCGATAAAAATGATACCTCACTTGTGTGGGTAGGCCTAGCGCCCGCGACAGGAAACGCCCCAAAGCGCAACGTGGACACATCCAATTTTTTTAAAGAAAACAGAGGTGGTATTTTTCAAAGTGCCTACCTGTAGATTTTGGCATCTAGCTCAGCCGGCACCTAGGGAAACCTACCAAACCTGTGCATTTCTGAAAACTAGAGACCTAGGGGAATCCAAGATGGGGTGACTTGTGGGGCTCAGACCAGGTTCTGTTACCCAGAATCCTTTGCAAACCTCAAAATTTGGCTACAAAAAACACATGTTCCTCACATTTCTGTGGCAGAAAGTTCTGGAATCTGAGAGGAGCCACAAATTTCCTTCCACCCAGCGTTCCCCCAAGTCTCCCGATAAAAATGACACCTAACTTGTGTGGGTAGGCCTAGCGCCCGGACAGGAAACGCCCAAAAGCGCAATGTGGACACATCCAATTTTTTGAAAGAAAACAGAGGTGTTTTTTGCAAAGTGCCTACCTGTAGATTTTGGCCTCTAGCTCTGCCGGCACCTAGGGAAACCTGCCACACCTGTGCATTTCTGAAAGCTAGAGAACTAGGGGAATCCAAGATGGGGTGACTTGTGGGGCTCGGACCAGGTTCTGTTACCCAGAATCCTTTGAAAACCTCAAAATTTGGCCACAAAAAACACATGTTCCTCACATTTCTGTGGCAGAAAGTTCTGGAATCTGAGAGGAGCCACAAATTTCCTTCCACCCAGCGTTCCCCCAAGTCTCCCGATAAAAATGATATCTCACTTGTGTGGGTAGGCCTAGTGCACGCGACAGGAAATGCCCCAAAGCGCAACGTGGACACATCCAATTTTTTTAAAGAAAACAGAGGTGGTATTTTTCAAAGTGCCTACCTGTAGATTTTGGTCTCTTGCTCATCCGGCACCTAGGGAAACCTACCAAACCTGTGCATTTCTGAAAACTAGAGACGTAGGGGAATCCAAGATGGGGTGACTTGTGGGGCTCAGACCAGGTTCTGTTACCCAGAATCCTTTGCAAACCTCAAAATTTGGCTAAAAAAAACACATGTTCCTCACATTTCTGTGGCAGAAAGTTCTGGAATCTGAGAGGAGCCACAAATTTCCTTCCACCCAGCGTTCCCCCAAGTCTCCCGATAAAAATGATACCTCACTTGTGTGGGTAGGCCTAGTGCCCGCGACAGGAAACACCCCAAAGCGCAGCGTGGACACATCCAATTTTTTTAAAGAAAACAGAGGTGTTTTTTGCAAAGTGCCTACCTGTAGATTTTGGCCTCTAGCTCAGCCGGCACCTAGGGAAACCTACCAAACCTGTGCATTTCTGAAAACTAGAGACCTAGGGGATTCCAAGATGGGGTGACTTGTGGGGCTCGGACCAGGTTCTGTTACCCAGAATCCTTTTGTAAACCTCAAAATTTGGCTAAAAAAACACGTTCCTCACATTTCTGTGGCAGAAAGTTCTGGAATCTGAGAGGAGCCACAAATTTCCTTCCACCCAGCGTTCCCCCAAGTCTTCCGATAAAAATGATACCTCATTTGTGTGGATAGGCCTAGCGCCCGCGACAGGAAATGCCCCAAAGCGCAACGTGGACACATCCAATTTTCTGAATGAAAACATAGGTGTTTTTTGCAAAGTGCCTACCTGTAGATTTTGGCCTCTAGCTCAGCCGGCACCTAGGGAAACCTACCAAACCTGTGCATTTCTGAAAACTAGAGACCTAGGGGAATCCAAGATGGGGTGACTTGTGGGGCTCGGACCAGGTTCTGTTACCCAGAATCCTTTGCAAACCTCAAAATTTGGCCACAAAAAACACATGTTCCTCACATTTCTGTGGCAGAAAGTTCTGGAATCTGAGAGGAGCCACAAATTTCCTTCCACCCAGCGTTCCCCCAAGTCTCCCGATAAAAATGATACCTCACTTGTGTGGGTAGGCCTAGTGCCCGCAACAGCAAACGCCCCTAAGCGCAACGTGGACACATCCAATTTTTTGAAAGAAAACAGAGGTGTTTTTTGCAAAGTGCCTACCTGTAGATTTTGGCCTCTAGCTCAGCCGGCACCTAGGGAAACCTACCAAACCTGTGCATTTCTGAAAACTAGAGACCTAGGGGAATCCAAGATGGGGTGACTTGTGGGGCTCAGACCAGGTTCTGTTACCCAGAATCCTTTGCAAACTTCAAAATTTGGCTACAAAAAACACATGTTCCTCACATTTCTGTGGCAGAAAGTTCTGGAATCTGAGAGGAGCCACAAATTTCCTTCCACCCAGCGTTCCCCCAAGTCTCAAGATAAAAATTATACCTCACTTGTGTGGGTAGGCCTAGCGCCCGCGACAGGAAAGGCCCCAAAGCGCAGCGTGGACACATCCAATTTTTTGAAAGAAAACAGAGGTGTTTTTTGCAAAGTGCCTACCTGTAGATTTTGGCCTCTAGCTCAGCCGGCACCTAGGGAAACCTACCAAACCTGTGCATTTCTGAAAACTAGACACCTAGGGGAATCCAAGATGGGGTGACTTGTGGGGCTCGGACCAGGTTCTGTTACCCAGAATCCTTTGCAAACTTCAAAATTTGGCTAAAAAAACACATGTTCCTCACATTTCTGTGGCAGAAAGTTCTGGAATCTGAGAGGAGCCACAAATTTCCTTCCACCCAGCGTTCCCCCAAGTCTCCCGATAAAAATGATACCTAACTTGTGTGGGTAGGCCTAGCGCCCGCGACAGGAAACGCCCAAAAGCGCAACGTGGACACATCCAATTTTTTGAAAGAAAACAGAGGTGTTTTTTGCAAAGTGCCTACCTGTAGATTTTGGCCTCTAGCTCTGCCGGCACCTAGGGAAACCTGCCACACCTGTGCATTTTTGAAAGCTAGAGAACTAGGGGAATCCAAGATGGGGTGACTTGTGGGGCTCGGACCAGGTTCTGTTACCCAGAATCCTTTGAAAACCTCAAAATTTGGCCACAAAAAACACATGTTCCTCACATTTCTGTGGCAGAAAGTTCTGGAATCTGAGAGGAGCCACAAATTTCCTTCCACCCAGCGTTCCCCCAAGTCTCCCGATAAAAATGATATCTCACTTGTGTGGGTAGGCCTAGCGCACGCGACAGGAAATGCCCCAAAGCGCAACGTGGACACATCCAATTTTTTTAAAGAAAACAGAGGTGGTATTTTTCAAAGTGCCTACCTGTAGATTTTGGTCTCTTGCTCATCCGGCACCTAGGGAAACCTACCAAACCTGTGCATTTCTGAAAACTAGAGACGTAGGGGAATCCAAGATGGGGTGACTTGTGGGGCTCAGACCAGGTTCTGTTACCCAGAATCCTTTGCAAACCTCAAAATTTGGCTACAAAAAACACATGTTCCTCACATTTCTGTGGCAGAAAGTTCTGGAATATGAGAGGAGCCACAAATTTCCTTCCACCCAGCGTTCCCCCAAGTCTCCCGATAAAAATGATACCTCACTTGTGTGGGTAGGCCTAGTGCCCGCGACAGGAAACACCCCAAAGCGCAGCGTGGACACATCCAATTTTTTTAAAGAAAACAGAGGTGTTTTTTGCAAAGTGCCTACCTGTAGATTTTGGCCTCTAGCTCAGCCGGCACCTAGGGAAACCTACCAAACCTGTGCATTTCTGAAAACTAGAGACCTAGGGGATTCCAAGATGGGGTGACTTGTGGGGCTCGGACCAGGTTCTGTTACCCAGAATCCTTTTGTAAACCTCAAAATTTGGCTAAAAAAACACGTTCCTCACATTTCTGTGGCAGAAAGTTCTGGAATCTGAGAGGAGCCACAAATTTCCTTCCACCCAGCGTTCCCCCAAGTCTTCCGATAAAAATGATACCTCACTTGTGTGGATAGGCCTAGCGCCCGCGACAGGAAATGCCCCAAAGCGCAACGTGGACACATCCAATTTTCTGAAAGAAAACATAGGTGTTTTTTGCAAAGTGCCTACCTGTAGATTTTATCCTCTAGCTCAGCCGACACCTAGGGAAACCTACCAAACCTGTGCATTTCTGAAAACTAGAGACCTAGGGGAATCCAAAATGGGGTGACTTGTGGGGCTCAGACCAGGTTCTGTTACCCAGAATCCTTTGCAAACTTCAAAATTTGGCTACAAAAAACACATGTTCCTCACATTTCTGTGGCAGAAAGTTCTGGAATCTGAGAGGAGCCACAAATTTCCTTCCACCCAGCATTCCCCCAAGTCTCCCGATAAAAATGATACCTCACTTGTGTGGGTAGGCCTAGCGCCCGCGACAGGAAACGCCCCAAAGCGCAACGTGGACACATCCAATTTTTTGAAAGAAAACAGAGGTGTTTTTTGCAAAGTGCCTACCTGTAGATTTTGGCCTCTATCTCAGCCGGCACCTAGGGAAACCTACCAAACCTGTGCATTTCTGAAAGCTAGAGACCTAGGGGAATCCAAGATGGGGTGACTTGTGGGGCTCGGACCAGGTTCTGTTACCCAGAATCCTTTGCAAACCTCAAAATTTGGCTACAAAAAACACATGTTCCTCACATTTCTGTGGCAGAAAGTTCTGGAATCTTAGAGGAGCCACAAATTTCCTTCCACCCAGCGTTCCCCCAAGTCTCCCGATAAAAATGATACCTCACTTGTGTGAGTAGGCCTAGCGCCCGCGACAGGAAATGCCCAAAAGCGCAACGTGGACACATCCAATTTTTAGAAAGAAAACAGAGGTGTTTTTTGCAAAGTGCCTACCTGTAGATTTTGGCCTCTAGCTCAGCCGGCACCTAGGGAAACCTACCAAACCTGTGCATTTCTGAAAACTAGAGACCTAGGGGAATCCAAGATGGGGTGACTTGTGGGGCTCGGACCAGGTTCTGTTACCCAGAAACCTTTGCAAACCTCAAAATTTGGCTAAAAAAACACATGTTCCTCACATTTCTGTGGCAGAAAGTTCTGGAATCTGAGAGGAGCCACAAATTTCCTTCCACCCAGCGTTCCCCCAAGTCTCCCGATAAAAATGATACCTCACTTGTGTGGGTAGGCCTAGTGCCCGCGACAGGAAACACCCCAAAGCGCAGCGTGGACACATCCAATTTTTTTAAAGAAAACAGAGGTGTTTTTTGCAAAGTGCCTACCTGTAGATTTTGGCCTCTAGCTCAGCCGGCACCTAGGGAAACCTACCAAACCTGTGCATTTCTGAAAACTAGAGACCTAGGGGATTCCAAGATGGGGTGACTTGTGGGGCTCGGACCAGGTTCTGTTACCCAGAATCCTTTTGTAAACCTCAAAATTTGGCTAAAAAAACACGTTCCTCACATTTCTGTGGCAGAAAGTTCTGGAATCTGAGAGGAGCCACAAATTTCCTTCCACCCAGCGTTCCCCCAAGTCTTCCGATAAAAATGATACCTCACTTGTGTGGATAGGCCTAGCGCCCGCGACAGGAAATGCCCCAAAGCGCAACGTGGACACATCCAATTTTCTGAAAGAAAACATAGGTGTTTTTTGCAAAGTGCCTACCTGTAGATTTTATCCTCTAGCTCAGCCGACACCTAGGGAAACCTACCAAACCTGTGCATTTCTGAAAACTAGAGACCTAGGGGAATCCAAAATGGGGTGACTTGTGGGGCTCAGACCAGGTTCTGTTACCCAGAATCCTTTGCAAACTTCAAAATTTGGCTACAAAAAACACATGTTCCTCACATTTCTGTGGCAGAAAGTTCTGGAATCTGAGAGGAGCCACAAATTTCCTTCCACCCAGCATTCCCCCAAGTCTCCCGATAAAAATGATACCTCACTTGTGTGGGTAGGCCTAGCGCCCGCGACAGGAAACGCCCCAAAGCGCAACGTGGACACATCCAATTTTTTGAAAGAAAACAGAGGTGTTTTTTGCAAAGTGCCTACCTGTAGATTTTGGCCTCTATCTCAGCCGGCACCTAGGGAAACCTACCAAACCTGTGCATTTCTGAAAGCTAGAGACCTAGGGGAATCCAAGATGGGGTGACTTGTGGGGCTCGGACCAGGTTCTGTTACCCAGAATCCTTTGCAAACCTCAAAATTTGGCTACAAAAAACACATGTTCCTCACATTTCTGTGGCAGAAAGTTCTGGAATCTTAGAGGAGCCACAAATTTCCTTCCACCCAGCGTTCCCCCAAGTCTCCCGATAAAAATGATACCTCACTTGTGTGAGTAGGCCTAGCGCCCGCGACAGGAAATGCCCAAAAGCGCAACGTGGACACATCCAATTTTTAGAAAGAAAACAGAGGTGTTTTTTGCAAAGTGCCTACCTGTAGATTTTGGCCTCTAGCTCAGCCGGCACCTAGGGAAACCTACCAAACCTGTGCATTTCTGAAAACTAGAGACCTAGGGGAATCCAAGATGGGGTGACTTGTGGGGCTCGGACCAGGTTCTGTTACCCAGAAACCTTTGCAAACCTCAAAATTTGGCTAAAAAAAACACATGTTCCTCACATTTCTGTGGCAGAAAGTTCTGGAATCTGAGAGGAGCCACAAATTTCCTTCCACCCAGCGTTCCCCCAAGTCTCCCGATAAAAATGATACCTCACTTGTGTGGGTAGGCCTAGCGCCCACGACAGGAAACGCCTCAAAGCGCAGCGTGGACACATCCAATTTTTTTAAAGAAAACAGAGGTGTTTTTTGCAAAGTGCCTACCTGTAGATTTTGGCCTCTAGCTCAGCCGGCACCTAGGGAAACCTACCAAACCTGTGCATTTCTGAAAACTAGAGACCTAGGGGAATCCAAGATGGGGTGACTTGTGGGGCTCAGACCAGGTTCTGTTACCCAGAATCCTTTGCAAACCTCAAAATTTGGCCACAAAAAACACATGTTCCTCACATTTCTGTGGCAGAAAGTTCTGGAATCTGAGAGGAGCCACAAATTTCCTTCCACCCAGCGTTCCCCCAAGTCTCCCGATAAAAATGATACCTCACTTGTGTGGGTAGGCCTAGCGCCCGCGACAGGAAATGCCCAAAAGCGCAACGTGGACACATCCAATTTTTTGAAAGAAAACAGAGGTGTTGTTTGCAAAGTGCCTACCTGTAGATTTTGGCCTCTAGCTCAGCCGGCACCTAGGGAAACCTACCAAACCTGTGCATTTCTGAAAGCTAGAGACCTAGGGGAATCCAAGATAGGGTGACTTGTGGGGCTCGGACCAGGTTCTGTTACCCAGAATCCTTTGCAAACCTCAAAATTTGGCTACAAAAAACACATGTTCCTCACATTTCTGTGGCAGAAAGTTCTGGAATCTTAGAGGAGCCACAAATTTCCTTCCACCCAGCGTTCCCCTAAGTCTCCCGATAAAAATGATACCTCACTTGTGTGGGTAGGCCTAGTGCCCGCGACAGGAAACACCCCAAAGCGCAGCGTGGACACATCCAATTTTTTGAAAGAAAACAGAGGTGTTTTTTGCAAACAGCCTACCTGTAGATTTTGGCCTCTAGCTCAGCCAGCACCTAGGGAAACCTACCAAACCTGTGCATTTCTGAAAACTAGAGACCTAGGGGAATCCAAGATGGGGTGACTTGTGGGGCTCAGACCAGGTTCTGTTACCCAGAATCCTTTGCAAACTTCAAAATTTGGCTACAAAAAACACATGTTCCTCACATTTCTGTGGCAGAAAGTTCTGGAATCTGAGAGGAGCCACAAATTTCCTTCCACCCAGCGTTCCCCCAAGTCTCCCAATAAAAATGATACCTCACTTGTGTAGGTAGGCCTAGCGCCCGCGACAGGAAACGCCCCAAAGCGCAACGTGGACACATCCAATTTTTTGAAAGAAAACAGAGGTGTTTTTTGCAAAATGCCTACCTGTAGATTTTGGCCTCTAGCTCAGCCGGCACCTAGGGAAACCTACCAAACCTGTGCATTTCTGAAAACTAGAGACCTAGGGGAATCCAAGATGGGGTGACTTGTGGGGCTCTGACCAGGTTCTGTTACCCAGAATCCTTTGCAAACCTCAAAATGTGGCTACAAAAAACACATGTTCCTCACATTTCTGTGGCAGAAAGTTCTGGAATCTGAGAGGAGCCACAAATTTCCTTCCACCCAGCGTTCCCCCAAGTCTCCCGATAAAAATGATACCTCACTTGTGTGGGTAGGCCTAGCGCCCGCGACAGGAAATGCCCAAAAGCGCAACGTGGACACATCCAATTTTTTGAAAGAATACAGAGGTGTTTTTTGCAAAGTGCCTACCTGTAGATTTTGGCCTCTAGCTCAGCCGGCACCTAGGGAAACTTACCAAACCTGTGCATTTCTGAAAACTAGAGACCTAGGGGAATCCAAGATGGGGTGACTTGTGGGGCTCGGACCAGGTTCTGTTACCCAGAATCCTTTGCAAACCTCAAAATTTGGCCACAAAAAACACATGTTCCTCACATTTCTGTGGCAGAAAGTTCTGGAATCTGAGAGGAGCCACAAATTTCCTTCCACCCAGCGTTCCCCCAAGTCTCCCGATAAAAATGATACCTCACTTGTGTGGATAGGCCTAGTGCCCGCGACAGCAAACGCCCCAAAGCGCAACGTGGACACATCCAATTTTTTGAAAGAAAACAGAGGTGTTTTTTGCAAAGTGCCTACCTGTAGATTTTGGCCTCTAGCTCAGCCGGCACCTAGGGAAACCTACCAAACCTGTGCATTTCTGAAAACTAGAGACCTAGGGGAATCCAAGATGGGGTGACTTGTGGGGCTCAGACCTGGTTCTGTTACCCAGAATCCTTTGCAAACCTCAAAATTTGGCTACAAAAAACACATGTTCCTCACATTTCTGTGGCAGAAAGTTCTGGAATCTGAGAGGAGCCACAAATTTCCTTCCACCCAGCGTTCCCCCAAGTCTCCCGATAAAAATGATACCTCACTTGTGTGGGTAGGCCTAGTGCCCGCGACAGGAAACACCCCAAAGCGCAGCGTGGACACATCCAATTTTTTGAAAGAAAACAGAGGTGTTTTTTGCAAAGTGCCTACCTGTAGATTTTGGCCTCTAGCTCAGCCGGCACCTAGGGAAACCTACCAAACCTGTGCATTTCTGAAAACTAGAGACCTAGGGGAATCCAAGATGGGGTGACTTGTGGGGTTCTGACCAGGTTCTGTTACCCAGAATCCTTTGCAAACCTCAAAATTTGGCTACAAAAAACACATGTTCCTCACATTTCTGTGGCAGAAAGTTCTGGAATCTGAGAGGAGCCACAAATTTCCTTCCACCCAGCGTTCCCCCAAGTCTCCCGATAAAAATGATAGCTCACTTGTGTAGGTAGGCCTAGCGCCCGCGACAGGAAATGCCCAAAAGCGCAACGTGGAGCCATCCAATTTTTTGAAAGAAAACAGAGGTGTTTTTTGCAAAGTGCCTACATGTAGATTTTGGCCTCTAGCTCAGCCGGCAAATAGGGAAACCTACCAAACCTGTGCATTTCTGAAAACTAGAGACCTAGGGGAATCCAAGATGGGGTGACTTGTGGGGCTCAGACCTGGTTCTGTTACCCAGAATCCTTTGCAAACCTCAAAATGTGGCTACAAAAAACACATGTTCCTCACATTTCTGTGGCAGAAAGTTCTGGAATCTGAGAGGAGCCACAAATTTCCTTCCACCCAGCGTTCCCCCAAGTCTCCCGATAAAAATGATACCTCACTTGTGTGGGTAGGCCTAGTGCCCGCGACAGGAAACACCCCAAAGCGCAGCGTGGACACATCCAATTTTTTGAAAGAAAACAGAGGTGTTTTTTGCAAAGTGCCTACCTGTAGATTTTGGCCTCTAGCTCAGCCGGCACCTAGGGAAACCTACCAAACCTGTGCATTTCTGAAAACTAGAGACCTAGGGGAATCCAAGATGGGGTGACTTGTGGGGTTCTGACCAGGTTCTGTTACCCAGAATCCTTTGCAAACCTCAAAATTTGGCTACAAAAAACACATGTTCCTCACATTTCTGTGGCAGAAAGTTCTGGAATCTGAGAGGAGCCACAAATTTCCTTCCACCCAGCGTTCCCCCAAGTCTCCCGATAAAAATGATACCTCACTTGTGTAGGTAGGCCTAGCGCCCGCGACAGGAAATGCCCAAAAGCGCAACGTGGAGCCATCCAATTTTTTGAAAGAAAACAGAGGTGTTTTTTGCAAAGTGCCTACATGTAGATTTTGGCCTCTAGCTCAGCCGGCAAATAGGGAAACCTACCAAACCTGTGCATTTCTGAAAACTAGAGACCTAGGGGAATCCAAGATGGGGTGACTTGTGGGGTCTGACCAGGTTCTGTTACCCAGAATCCTTTGCAAACCTCAAAATTTGGCTACAAAAAACACATGTTCCTCACATTTCTGTGGCAGAAAGTTCTGGAATCTGAGAGGAGCCACAAATTTCCTTCCACCCAGCGTTCCCCCAAGTCTCCCGATAAAAATGATACCTCACTTGTGTGGGTAGGCCTAGCGCCCGCGACAGGAAATGCCCAAAAGCGCAACGTGGAGCCATCCAATTTTTTGAAAGAAAACAGAGGTGTTTTTTGCAAAGTGCCTACATGTAGATTTTGGCCTCTATCTCAGCCGGCACCTAGGGAAACCTACCAAACCTGTGCATTTCTGAAAACTAGAGACCTAGGGGAATCCAAGATGGGGTGACTTGTGGGGTCTGACCAGGTTCTGTTACCCAGAATCCTTTGCAAACCTCAAAATTTGGCTAAAAAAACACATGTTCCTCACATTTCTGTGGCAGAAAGTTCTGGAATCTTAGAGGAGCCACAAATTTCCTTCCACCCAGCGTTCCCCCAAGTCTCCCGATAAAAATGATACCTCACTTGTGTGGGTAGGCCTAGCGCCCGCGACAGGAAATGCCCAAAAGCGCAACGTGGAGCCATCCAATTTTTTGAAAGAAAACAGAGGTGTTTTTTGCAAAGTGCCTACATGTAGATTTTGGCCTCTATCTCAGCCGGCACCTAGGGAAACCTACCAAACCTGTGCATTTCTGAAAACTAGAGACCTAGGGGAATCCAAGATGGGGTGACTTGTGGGGCTCGGACCAGGTTCTGTTACCCAGAATCCTTTGCAAACCTCAAAATTTGGCTAAAAAAACACATGTTCCTCACATTTCTGTGGCAGAAAGTTCTGGAATCTTAGAGGAGCCACAAATTTCCTTCCACCCAGCGTTCCCCCAAGTCTCCCGATAAAAATGATACCTCACTTGTGTGGGTAGGCCTAGCGCCCACGACAGGAAACGCCTCAAAGCGCAGCGTGGACACATCCTATTTTTTTAAAGAAAACAGAGGTGTTTTTTGCAAAGTGCCTACATGTAGATTTTGGCCTCTAGCTCAGCCGGCACCTAGGGAAACCTACCAAACCTGTGCATTTCTGAAAACTAGAGACCTAGGGGAATCCAAGATGGGGTGACTTGTGGGGCTCAGACCAGGTTCTGTTACCCAGAATCCTTTGCAAACCTCAAAATTTGGCCACAAAAAACACATGTTCCTCACATTTCTGTGGCAGAAAGTTCTGGAATCTGAGAGGAGCCACAAATTTCCTTCCACCCAGCGTTCCCCCAAGTCTCCCGATAAAAATGATACCTCACTTGTGTGGGTAGGCCTAGTGCCCGCAACAGCAAACGCCCCTAAGCGCAACGTGGACACATCCAATTTTTGGAAAGAAAACAGAGGTGTTTTTTGCAAAGTGCCTACCTGTAGATTTTGGCCTCTAGCTCAGCCGGCACCTAGGGAAACCTACCAAACCTGTGCATTTCTGAAAACTAGAGACCTAGGGGATTCCAAGATGGGGTGACTTGTGGGGCTCGGACCAGGTTCTGTTACCCAGAATCCTTTTGTAAACCTCAAAATTTGGCTAAAAAAACACGTTCCTCACATTTCTGTGGCAGAAAGTTCTGGAATCTGAGAGGAGCCACAAATTTCCTTCCACCCAGCGTTCCCCCAAGTCTCCCGATAAAAATGATACCTCACTTGTGTGGGTAGGCCTAGCGCCCGCGACAGGAAATGCCCCAAAGCGCAACGTGGACACATCCAATTTTCTAAAAGAAAACAGAGGTGTTTTTTGCAAAGTGCCTACCTGTAGATTTTGGCCTCTAGCTCAGCCGGCACCTAGGGAAACCTACCAAACCTGTGCATTTCTGAAAACTAGAGACCTAGGGGAATCCAAGATGGGGTGACTTGTGGGGCTCGGACCAGGTTCTGTTACCCAGAATCCTTTGCAAACCTCAAAATTTGGCCACAAAAAACACATGTTCCTCACATTTCTGTGGCAGAAAGTTCTGGAATCTGAGAGGAGCCACAAATTTCCTTCCACCCAGCGTTCCCCCAAGTCTCCCGATAAAAATGATACCTCACTTGTGTGGGTAGGCCTAGTGCCCGCAACAGCAAACGCCCCTAAGCGCAACGTGGACACATCCAATTTTTTTTGAAAGAAAACAGAGGTGTTTTTTGCAAAGTGCCTACATGTAGATTTTGGCCTCTAGCTCAGCCGGCACCTAGGGAAACCTACCAAACCTGTGCATTTCTGAAAACTAGAGACCTAGGGGAATCCAAGATGGGGTGACTTGTGGGGCTCAGACCAGGTTCTGTTACCCAGAATCCTTTGCAAACTTCAAAATTTGGCTACAAAAAACACATGTTCCTCACATTTCTGTGGCAGAAAGTTCTGGAATCTGAGAGGAGCCACAAATTTCCTTCCACCCAGCGTTCCCCCAGGTCTCCAGATAAAAATTATACCTCACTTGTGTGGGTAGGCCTAGCGCCCGCGACAGGAAAGGCCCCAAAGCGCAGCGTGGACACATCCAATTTTTTGAAAGAAAACAGAGGTGTTTTTTGCAAAGTGCCTACCTGTAGATTTTGGCCTCTAGCTCAGCCGGCACCTAGGGAAACCTACCAAACCTGTGCATTTCTGAAAACTAGAGACCTAGGGGAATCCAAGATGGGGTGACTTGTGGGGCTCGGACCAGGTTCTGTTACCCAGAATCCTTTGCAAACTTCAAAATTTGGCTAAAAAAACACATGTTCCTCACATTTCTGTGGCAGAAAGTTCTGGAATCTAAGAGGAGCCACAAATTTCCTTCCACCCAGCGTTCCCCCAAGTCTCCCGATAAAAATGATACCTCACTTGTGTGGGAAGGCCTAGCGCCCGCGACAGGAGACGCCCCAAAGCGCAACGTGGACACATCCATTTTTTTGAAACAAAACAGAGGTGTTTTTTGCAAAGTGCCTACCTGTAGATTTTGGCCTCTAGCTCAGCCGGCACCTATGGAAACCTACCAAACCTGTGCATTTCTGAAAACTAGAGACCTAGGGGAATCCAAGATGGGGTGACTTGTGGAGCTCGGACCAGGTTCTGTTACCCAGAATCCTTTGCAAACCTCAAAATTTGGCTAAAAAAACACATGTTCCTCACATTTCTGTGGCAGAAAGTTCTGGAATCTGAGAGGAGCCACAAATTTCCTTCCACCCAGCGTTCCCCCAAGTCTCCCGATAAAAATGATACCTAACTTGTGTGGGTAGGCCTAGCGCCCGCGACAGGAAACGCCCAAAAGCGCAACGTGGACACATCCAATTTTTTGAAAGAAAACAGAGGTGTTTTTTGCAAAGTGCCTACCTGTAGATTTTGGCCTCTAGCTCTGCCGGCACCTAGGGAAACCTGCCACACCTGTGCATTTCTGAAAGCTAGAGAACTAGGGGAATCCAAGATGGGGTGACTAGTGGGGCTCGGACCAGGTTCTGTTACCCAGAATCCTTTGAAAACCTCAAAATTTGGCCACAAAAAACACATGTTCCTCACATTTCTGTGGCAGAAAGTTCTGGAATCTGAGAGGAGCCACAAATTTCCTTCCACCCAGCGTTCCCCCAAGTCTCCCGATAAAAATGATATCTCACTTGTGTGGGTAGGCCTAGCGCACGCGACAGGAAATGCCCCAAAGCGCAACGTGGACACATCCAATTTTTTTAAAGAAAACAGAGGTGGTATTTTTCAAAGTGCCTACCTGTAGATTTTGGTCTCTTGCTCATCCGGCACCAAGGGAAACCTACCAAACCTGTGCATTTCTGAAAACTAGAGACGTAGGGGAATCCAAGATGGGGTGACTTGTGGGGCTCAGACCAGGTTCTGTTACACAGAATCCTTTGCAAACCTCAAAATTTGGCTACAAAAAACACATGTTCCTCACATTTCTGTGGCAGAAAGTTCTGGAATCTGAGAGGAGCCACAAATTTCCTTCCACCCAGCGTTCCCCCAAGTCTCCCGATAAAAATGATACCTCACTTGTGTGGGTAGGCCTAGTGCCCGCGACAGGAAACACCCCAAAGCGCAGCGTGGACACATCCAATTTTTTTAAAGAAAACAGAGGTGTTTTTTGCAAAGTGCCTACCTGTAGATTTTGGCCTCTAGCTCAGCCGGCACCTAGGGAAACCTACCAAACCTGTGCATTTCTGAAAACTAGAGACCTAGGGGATTCCAAGATGGGGTGACTTGTGGGGCTCGGACCAGGTTCTGTTACCCAGAATCCTTTTGTAAACCTCAAAATTTGGCTAAAAAAACACGTTCCTCACATTTCTGTGGCAGAAAGTTCTGGAATCTGAGAGGAGCCACAAATTTCCTTCCACCCAGCGTTCCCCCAAGTCTTCCGATAAAAATGATACCTCACTTGTGTGGATAGGCCTAGCGCCCGCGACAGGAAATGCCCCAAAGCGCAACGTGGACACATCCAATTTTCTGAAAGAAAACATAGGTGTTTTTTGCAAAGTGCCTACCTGTAGATTTTATCCTCTAGCTCAGCCGACACCTAGGGAAACCTACCAAACCTGTGCATTTCTGAAAACTAGAGACCTAGGGGAATCCAAAATGGGGTGACTTGTGGGGCTCAGACCAGGTTCTGTTACCCAGAATCCTTTGCAAACTTCAAAATTTGGCTACAAAAAACACATGTTCCTCACATTTCTGTGGCAGAAAGTTCTGGAATCTGAGAGGAGCCACAAATTTCCTTCCACCCAGCATTCCCCCAAGTCTCCCGATAAAAATGATACCTCACTTGTGTGGGTAGGCCTAGCGCCCGCGACAGGAAACGCCCCAAAGCGCAACGTGGACACATCCAATTTTTTGAAAGAAAACAGAGGTGTTTTTTGCAAAGTGCCTACCTGTAGATTTTGGCCTCTATCTCAGCCGGCACCTAGGGAAACCTACCAAACCTGTGCATTTCTGAAAGCTAGAGACCTAGGGGAATCCAAGATGGGGTGACTTGTGGGGCTCGGACCAGGTTCTGTTACCCAGAATCCTTTGCAAACCTCAAAATTTGGCTACAAAAAACACATGTTCCTCACATTTCTGTGGCAGAAAGTTCTGGAATCTTAGAGGAGCCACAAATTTCCTTCCACCCAGCGTTCCCCCAAGTCTCCCGATAAAAATGATACCTCACTTGTGTGAGTAGGCCTAGCGCCCGCGACAGGAAATGCCCAAAAGCGCAACGTGGACACATCCAATTTTTAGAAAGAAAACAGAGGTGTTTTTTGCAAAGTGCCTACCTGTAGATTTTGGCCTCTAGCTCAGCCGGCACCTAGGGAAACCTACCAAACCTGTGCATTTCTGAAAACTAGAGACCTAGGGGAATCCAAGATGGGGTGACTTGTGGGGCTCGGACCAGGTTCTGTTACCCAGAAACCTTTGCAAACCTCAAAATTTGGCTAAAAAAACACATGTTCCTCACATTTCTGTGGCAGAAAGTTCTGGAATCTGAGAGGAGCCACAAATTTCCTTCCACCCAGCGTTCCCCCAAGTCTCCCGATAAAAATGATACCTCACTTGTGTGGGTAGGCCTAGCGCCCACGACAGGAAACGCCTCAAAGCGCAGCGTGGACACATCCAATTTTTTTAAAGAAAACAGAGGTTTTTTTTGCAAAGTGCCTACCTGTAGATTTTGGCCTCTAGCTCAGCCGGCACCTAGGGAAACCTACCAAACCTGTGCATTTCTGAAAACTAGAGACCTAGGGGAATCCAAGATGGGGTGACTTGTGGGGCTCAGACCAGGTTCTGTTACCCAGAATCCTTTGCAAACCTCAAAATTTGGCCACAAAAAACACATGTTCCTCACATTTCTGTGGCAGAAAGTTCTGGAATCTGAGAGGAGCCACAAATTTCCTTCCACCCAGCGTTCCCCCAAGTCTCCCGATAAAAATGATACCTCACTTGTGTGGGTAGGCCTAGCGCCCGCGACAGGAAATGCCCAAAAGCGCAACGTGGACACATCCAATTTTTTGAAAGAAAACAGAGGTGTTGTTTGCAAAGTGCCTACCTGTAGATTTTGGCCTCTAGCTCAGCCGGCACCTAGGGAAACCTACCAAACCTGTGCATTTCTGAAAGCTAGAGACCTAGGGGAATCCAAGATGGGGTGACTTGTGGGGCTCGGACCAGGTTCTGTTACCCAGAATCCTTTGCAAACCTCAAAATTTGGCTACAAAAACACATGTTCCTCACATTTCTGTGGCAGAAAGTTCTGGAATCTTAGAGGAGCCACAAATTTCCTTCCACCCAGCGTTCCCCTTAGTCTCCCGATAAAAATGATACCTCACTTGTGTGGGTAGGCCTAGTGCCCGCGACAGGAAACACCCCAAAGCGCAGCGTGGACACATCCAATTTTTTGAAAGAAAACAGAGGTGTTTTTTGCAAACAGCCTACCTGTAGATTTTGGCCTCTAGCTCAGCCAGCACCTAGGGAAACCTACCAAACCTGTGCATTTCTGAAAACTAGAGACCTAGGGGAATCCAAGATGGGGTGACTTGTGGGGCTCAGACCAGGTTCTGTTACCCAGAATCCTTTGCAAACTTCAAAATTTGGCTACAAAAAACACATGTTCCTCACATTTCTGTGGCAGAAAGTTCTGGAATCTGAGAGGAGCCACAAATTTCCTTCCACCCAGCGTTCCCCCAAGTCTCCCGATAAAAATGATACCTCACTTGTGTAGGTAGGCCTAGCGCCCGCGACAGGAAACGCCCCAAAGCGCAACGTGGACACATCCAATTTTTTGAAAGAAAACAGAGGTGTTTTTTGCAAAATGCCTACCTGTAGATTTTGGCCTCTAGCTCAGCCGGCACCTAGGGAAACCTACCAAACCTGTGCATTTCTGAAAACTAGAGACCTAGGGGAATCCAAGATGGGGTGACTTGTGGGGCTCTGACCAGGTTCTGTTACCCAGAATCCTTTGCAAACCTCAAAATGTGGCTACAAAAAACACATGTTCCTCACATTTCTGTGGCAGAAAGTTCTGGAATCTGAGAGGAGCCACAAATTTCCTTCCACCCAGCGTTCCCCCAAGTCTCCCGATAAAAATGATACCTCACTTGTGTGGGTAGGCCTAGCGCCCGCGACAGGAAATGCCCAAAAGCGCAACGTGGACACATCCAATTTTTTGAAAGAAAACAGAGGTGTTTTTTGCAAAGTGCCTACCTGTAGATTTTGGCCTCTAGCTCAGCCGGCACCTAGGGAAACTTACCAAACCTGTGCATTTCTGAAAACTAGAGACGTAGGGGAATCCAAGATGGGGTGACTTGTGGGGCTCGGACCAGGTTCTGTTACCCAGAATCCTTTGCAAACCTCAAAATTTGGCCACAAAAAACACATGTTCCTCACATTTCTGTGGCAGAAAGTTCTGGAATCTGAGAGGAGCCACAAATTTCCTTCCACCCAGCGTTCCCCCAAGTCTCCCGATAAAAATGATACCTCACTTGTGTGGATAGGCCTAGTGCCCGCGACAGCAAACGCCCCAAAGCGCAACGTGGACACATCCAATTTTTTGAAAGAAAACAGAGGTGTTTTTTGCAAAGTGCCTACCTGTAGATTTTGGCCTCTAGCTCAGCCGGCACCTAGGGAAACCTACCAAACCTGTGCATTTCTGAAAACTAGAGACCTAGGGGAATCCAAGATGGGGTGACTTGTGGGGCTCAGACCTGGTTCTGTTACCCAGAATCCTTTGCAAACCTCAAAATTTGGCTACAAAAAACACATGTTCCTCACATTTCTGTGGCAGAAAGTTCTGGAATCTGAGAGGAGCAACAAATTTCCTTCCACCCAGCGTTCCCCCAAGTCTCCCGATAAAAATGATACCTCACTTGTGTGGGTAGGCCTAGTGCCCGCGACAGGAAACACCCCAAAGCGCAGCGTGGACACATCCAATTTTTTGAAAGAAAACAGAGGTGTTTTTTGCAAAGTGCCTACCTGTAGATTTTGGCCTCTAGCTCAGCCGGCACCTAGGGAAACCTACCAAACCTGTGCATTTCTGAAAACTAGAGACCTAGGGGAATCCAAGATGGGGTGACTTGTGGGGTTCTGACCAGGTTCTGTTACCCAGAATCCTTTGCAAACCTCAAAATTTGGCTACAAAAAACACATGTTCCTCACATTTCTGTGGCAGAAAGTTCTGGAATCTGAGAGGAGCCACAAATTTCCTTCCACCCAGCGTTCCCCCAAGTCTCCCGATAAAAATGATAGCTCACTTGTGTAGGTAGGCCTAGCGCCCGCGACAGGAAATGCCCAAAAGCGCAACGTGGAGCCATCCAATTTTTTGAAAGAAAACAGAGGTGTTTTTTGCAAAGTGCCTACATGTAGATTTTGGCCTCTAGCTCAGCCGGCAAATAGGGAAACCTACCAAACCTGTGCATTTCTGAAAACTAGAGACCTAGGGGAATCCAAGATGGGGTGACTTGTGGGGCTCAGACCTGGTTCTGTTACCCAGAATCCTTTGCAAACCTCAAAATTTGGCTACAAAAAACACATGTTCCTCACATTTCTGTGGCAGAAAGTTCTGGAATCTGAGAGGAGCCACAAATTTCCTTCCACCCAGCGTTCCCCCAAGTCTCCCGATAAAAATGATACCTCACTTGTGTGGGTAGGCCTAGTGCCCGCGACAGGAAACACCCCAAAGCGCAGCGTGGACACATCCAATTTTTTGAAAGAAAACAGAGGTGTTTTTTGCAAAGTGCCTACCTGTAGATTTTGGCCTCTAGCTCAGCCGGCACCTAGGGAAACCTACCAAACCTGTGCATTTCTGAAAAC
Source organism: Pleurodeles waltl (assembly GCF_031143425.1). Classification (NCBI taxonomy): domain Eukaryota; kingdom Metazoa; phylum Chordata; class Amphibia; order Caudata; family Salamandridae; genus Pleurodeles; species Pleurodeles waltl. The sequence goes on along the minus strand of NC_090448.1, from coordinate 858,539,819 downwards.
TAGAGACCTAGGGGAATCCAAGATGGGGTGACTTGTGGGGTTCTGACCAGGTTCTGTTCCCCAGAATCCTTTGCAAACCTCAAAATTTGGCTACAAAAAACACATGTTCCTCACATTTCTGTGGCAGAAAGTTCTGGAATCTGAGAGGAGCCACAAATTTCCTTCCACCCAGCGTTCCCCCAAGTCTCCCGATAAAAATGATACCTCACTTGTGTAGGTAGGCCTAGCGCCCGCGACAGGAAATGCCCAAAAGCGCAACGTGGAGCCATCCAATTTTTTGAAAGAAAACAGAGGTGTTTTTTGCAAAGTGCCTACATGTAGATTTTGGCCTCTAGCTCAGCCGGCAAATAGGGAAACCTACCAAACCTGTGCATTTCTGAAAACTAGAGACCTAGGGGAATCCAAGATGGGGTGACTTGTGGGGTCTGACCAGGTTCTGTTACCCAGAATCCTTTGCAAACCTCAAAATTTGGCTACAAAAAACACATGTTCCTCACATTTCTGTGGCAGAAAGTTCTGGAATCTGAGAGGAGCCACAAATTTCCTTCCACCCAGCGTTCCCCCAAGTCTCCCGATAAAAATGATACCTCACTTGTGTGGGTAGGCCTAGCGCCCGCGACAGGAAATGCCCAAAAGCGCAACGTGGAGCCATCCAATTTTTTGAAAGAAAACAGAGGTGTTTTTTGCAAAGTGCCTACATGTAGATTTTGGCCTCTATCTCAGCCGGCACCTAGGGAAACCTACCAAACCTGTGCATTTCTGAAAACTAGAGACCTAGGGGAATCCAAGATGGGGTGACTTGTGGGGTCTGACCAGGTTCTGTTACCCAGAATCCTTTGCAAACCTCAAAATTTGGCTAAAAAAACACATGTTCCTCACATTTCTGTGGCAGAAAGTTCTGGAATCTTAGAGGAGCCACAAATTTCCTTCCACCCAGCGTTCCCCCAAGTCTCCCGATAAAAATGATACCTCACTTGTGTGGGTAGGCCTAGCGCCCGCGACAGGAAATGCCCAAAAGCGCAACGTGGAGCCATCCAATTTTTTGAAAGAAAACAGAGGTGTTTTTTGCAAAGTGCCTACATGTAGATTTTGGCCTCTATCTCAGCCGGCACCTAGGGAAACCTACCAAACCTGTGCATTTCTGAAAACTAGAGACCTAGGGGAATCCAAGATGGGGTGACTTGTGGGGCTCGGACCAGGTTCTGTTACCCAGAATCCTTTGCAAACCTCAAAATTTGGCTAAAAAAACACATGTTCCTCACATTTCTGTGGCAGAAAGTTCTGGAATCTTAGAGGAGCCACAAATTTCCTTCCACCCAGCGTTCCCCCAAGTCTCCCGATAAAAATGATACCTCACTTGTGTGGGTAGGCCTAGCGCCCACGACAGGAAACGCCTCAAAGCGCAGCGTGGACACATCCTATTTTTTTAAAGAAAACAGAGGTGTTTTTTGCAAAGTGCCTACATGTAGATTTTGGCCTCTAGCTCAGCCGGCACCTAGGGAAACCTACCAAACCTGTGCATTTCTGAAAACTAGAGACCTAGGGGAATCCAAGATGGGGTGACTTGTGGGGCTCAGACCAGGTTCTGTTACCCAGAATCCTTTGCAAACCTCAAAATTTGGCCACAAAAAACACATGTTCCTCACATTTCTGTGGCAGAAAGTTCTGGAATCTGAGAGGAGCCACAAATTTCCTTCCACCCAGCGTTCCCCCAAGTCTCCCGATAAAAATGATACCTCACTTGTGTGGGTAGGCCTAGTGCCCGCAACAGCAAACGCCCCTAAGCGCAACGTGGACACATCCAATTTTTGGAAAGAAAACAGAGGTGTTTTTTGCAAAGTGCCTACCTGTAGATTTTGGCCTCTAGCTCAGCCGGCACCTAGGGAAACCTACCAAACCTGTGCATTTCTGAAAACTAGAGACCTAGGGGATTCCAAGATGGGGTGACTTGTGGGGCTCGGACCAGGTTCTGTTACCCAGAATCCTTTTGTAAACCTCAAAATTTGGATAAAAAAACACGTTCCTCACATTTCTGTGGCAGAAAGTTCTGGAATCTGAGAGGAGCCACAAATTTCCTTCCACCCAGCGTTCCCCCAAGTCTCCCGATAAAAATGATACCTCACTTGTGTGGGTAGGCCTAGCGCCCGCGACAGGAAATGCCCCAAAGCGCAACGTGGACACATCCAATTTTCTAAAAGAAAACAGAGGTGTTTTTTGCAAAGTGCCTACCTGTAGATTTTGGCCTCTAGCTCAGCCGGCACCTAGGGAAACCTACCAAACCTGTGCATTTCTGAAAACTAGAGACCTAGGGGAATCCAAGATGGGGTGACTTGTGGGGCTCGGACCAGGTTCTGTTACCCAGAATCCTTTGCAAACCTCAAAATTTGGCCACAAAAAACACATGTTCCTCACATTTCTGTGGCAGAAAGTTCTGGAATCTGAGAGGAGCCACAAATTTCCTTCCACCCAGCGTTCCCCCAAGTCTCCCGATAAAAATGATACCTCACTTGTGTGGGTAGGCCTAGTGCCCGCAACAGCAAACGCCCCTAAGCGCAACGTGGACACATCCAATTTTTTTTTAAAGAAAACAGAGGTGTTTTTTGCAAAGTGCCTACATGTAGATTTTGGCCTCTAGCTCAGCCGGCACCTAGGGAAACCTACCAAACCTGTGCATTTCTGAAAACTAGAGACCTAGGGGAATCCAAGATGGGGTGACTTGTGGGGCTCAGACCAGGTTCTGTTACCCAGAATCCTTTGCAAACTTCAAAATTTGGCTACAAAAAACACATGTTCCTCACATTTCTGTGGCAGAAAGTTCTGGAATCTGAGAGGAGCCACAAATTTCCTTCCACCCAGCGTTCCCCCAGGTCTCCAGATAAAAATTATACCTCACTTGTGTGGGTAGGCCTAGCGCCCGCGACAGGAAAGGCCCCAAAGCGCAGCGTGGACACATCCAATTTTTTGAAAGAAAACAGAGGTGTTTTTTGCAAAGTGCCTACCTGTAGATTTTGGCCTCTAGCTCAGCCGGCACCTAGGGAAACCTACCAAACCTGTGCATTTCTGAAAACTAGAGACCTAGGGGAATCCAAGATGGGGTGACTTGTGGGGCTCGGACCAGGTTCTGTTACCCAGAATCCTTTGCAAACTTCAAAATTTGGCTAAAAAAACACATGTTCCTCACATTTCTGTGGCAGAAAGTTCTGGAATCTAAGAGGAGCCACAAATTTCCTTCCACCCAGCGTTCCCCCAAGTCTCCCGATAAAAATGATACCTCACTTGTGTGGGAAGGCCTAGCGCCCGCGACAGGAGACGCCCCAAAGCGCAACGTGGACACATCCATTTTTTTTAAACAAAACAGAGGTGTTTTTTGCAAAGTGCCTACCTGTAGATTTTGGCCTCTAGCTCAGCCGGCACCTATGGAAACCTACCAAACCTGTGCATTTCTGAAAACTAGAGACCTAGGGGAATCCAAGATGGGGTGACTTGTGGAGCTCGGACCAGGTTCTGTTACCCAGAATCCTTTGCAAACCTCAAAATTTGGCTAAAAAAACACATGTTCCTCACATTTCTGTGGCAGAAAGTTCTGGAATCTGAGAGGAGCCACAAATTTCCTTCCACCCAGCGTTCCCCCAAGTCTCCCGATAAAAATGATACCTAACTTGTGTGGGTAGGCCTAGCGCCCGCGACAGGAAACGCCCAAAAGCGCAACGTGGACACATCCAATTTTTTGAAAGAAAACAGAGGTGTTTTTTGCAAAGTGCCTACCTGTAGATTTTGGCCTCTAGCTCTGCCGGCACCTAGGGAAACCTGCCACACCTGTGCATTTCTGAAAGCTAGAGAACTAGGGGAATCCAAGATGGGGTGACTTGTGGGGCTCGGACCAGGTTCTGTTACCCAGAATCCTTTGAAAACCTCAAAATTTGGCCACAAAAAACACATGTTCCTCACATTTCTGTGGCAGAAAGTTCTGGAATCTGAGAGGAGCCACAAATTTCCTTCCACCCAGCGTTCCCCCAAGTCTCCCGATAAAAATGATATCTCACTTGTGTGGGTAGGCCTAGCGCACGCGACAGGAAATGCCCCAAAGCGCAACGTGGACACATCCAATTTTTTTAAAGAAAACAGAGGTGGTATTTTTCAAAGTGCCTACCTGTAGATTTTGGTCTCTTGCTCATCCGGCACCAAGGGAAACCTACCAAACCTGTGCATTTCTGAAAACTAGAGACGTAGGGGAATCCAAGATGGGGTGACTTGTGGGGCTCAGACCAGGTTCTGTTACCCAGAATCCTTTGCAAACCTCAAAATTTGGCTACAAAAAACACATGTTCCTCACATTTCTGTGGCAGAAAGTTCTGGAATCTGAGAGGAGCCACAAATTTCCTTCCACCCAGCGTTCCCCCAAGTCTCCCGATAAAAATGATACCTCACTTGTGTGGGTAGGCCTAGTGCCCGCGACAGGAAACACCCCAAAGCGCAGCGTGGACACATCCAATTTTTTTAAAGAAAACAGAGGTGTTTTTTGCAAAGTGCCTACCTGTAGATTTTGGCCTCTAGCTCAGCCGGCACCTAGGGAAACCTACCAAACCTGTGCATTTCTGAAAACTAGAGACCTAGGGGATTCCAAGATGGGGTGACTTGTGGGGCTCGGACCAGGTTCTGTTACCCAGAATCCTTTTGTAAACCTCAAAATTTGGCTAAAAAAACATGTTCCTCACATTTCTGTGGCAGAAAGTTCTGGAATCTGAGAGGAGCCACAAATTTCCTTCCACCCAGCGTTCCCCCAAGTCTTCCGATAAAAATGATACCTCACTTGTGTGGATAGGCCTAGCGCCCGCGACAGGAAATGCCCCAAAGCGCAACGTGGACACATCCAATTTTCTGAAAGAAAACATAGGTGTTTTTTGCAAAGTGCCTACCTGTAGATTTTATCCTCTAGCTCAGCCGACACCTAGGGAAACCTACCAAACCTGTGCATTTCTGAAAACTAGAGACCTAGGGGAATCCAAAATGGGGTGACTTGTGGGGCTCAGACCAGGTTCTGTTACCCAGAATCCTTTGCAAACTTCAAAATTTGGCTACAAAAAACACATGTTCCTCACATTTCTGTGGCAGAAAGTTCTGGAATCTGAGAGGAGCCACAAATTTCCTTCCACCCAGCATTCCCCCAAGTCTCCCGATAAAAATGATACCTCACTTGTGTGGGTAGGCCTAGCGCCCGCGACAGGAAACGCCCCAAAGCGCAACGTGGACACATCCAATTTTTTGAAAGAAAACAGAGGTGTTTTTTGCAAAGTGCCTACCTGTAGATTTTGGCCTCTATCTCAGCCGGCACCTAGGGAAACCTACCAAACCTGTGCATTTCTGAAAGCTAGAGACCTAGGGGAATCCAAGATGGGGTGACTTGTGGGGCTCGGACCAGGTTCTGTTACCCAGAATCCTTTGCAAACCTCAAAATTTGGCTACAAAAAACACATGTTCCTCACATTTCTGTGGCAGAAAGTTCTGGAATCTTAGAGGAGCCACAAATTTCCTTCCACCCAGCGTTCCCCCAAGTCTCCCGATAAAAATGATACCTCACTTGTGTGAGTAGGCCTAGCGCCCGCGACAGGAAATGCCCAAAAGCGCAACGTGGACACATCCAATTTTTAGAAAGAAAACAGAGGTGTTTTTTGCAAAGTGCCTACCTGTAGATTTTGGCCTCTAGCTCAGCCGGCACCTAGGGAAACCTACCAAACCTGTGCATTTCTGAAAACTAGAGACCTAGGGGAATCCAGGATGGGGTGACTTGGGGGGCTCGGACCAGGTTCTGTTACCCAGAAACCTTTGCAAACCTCAAAATTTGGCTAAAAAAACACATGTTCCTCACATTTCTGTGGCAGAAAGTTCTGGAATCTTAGAGGAGCCACAAATTTCCTTCCACCCAGCGTTCCCCCAAGTCTCCCGATAAAAATGATACCTCACTTGTGTGGGTAGGCCTAGCGCCCACGACAGGAAACGCCTCAAAGCGCAGCGTGGACACATCCAATTTTTTTAAAGAAAACAGAGGTGTTTTTTGCAAAGTGCCTACCTGTAGATTTTGGCCTCTAGCTCAGCCGGCACCTAGGGAAACCTACCAAACCTGTGCATTTCTGAAAACTAGAGACCTAGGGGAATCCAAGATGGGGTGACTTGTGGGGCTCAGACCAGGTTCTGTTACCCAGAATCCTTTGCAAACCTCAGAATTTGGCCACAAAAAACACATGTTCCTCACATTTCTGTGGCAGAAAGTTCTGGAATCTGAGAGGAGCCACAAATTTCCTTCCACCCAGCGTTCCCCCAAGTCTCCCGATAAAAATGATACCTCACTTGTGTGGGTAGGCCTAGCGCCCGCGACAGGAAATGCCCAAAAGCGCAACGTGGACACATCCAATTTTTTGAAAGAAAACAGAGGTGTTGTTAGCAAAGTGCCTACCTGTAGATTTTGGCCTCTAGCTCAGCCGGCACCTAGGGAAACCTACCAAACCTGTGCATTTCTGAAAGCTAGAGACCTAGGGGAATCCAAGATGGGGTGACTTGTGGGGCTCGGACCAGGTTCTGTTACCCAGAATCCTTTGCAAACCTCAAAATTTGGCTACAAAAAACACATGTTCCTCACATTTCTGTGGCAGAAAGTTCTGGAATCTTAGAGGAGCCACAAATTTCCTTCCACCCAGCGTTCCCCTAAGTCTCCCGATAAAAATGATACCTCACTTGTGTGGGTAGGCCTAGTGCCCGCGACAGGAAACACCCCAAAGCGCAGCGTGGACACATCCAATTTTTTGAAAGAAAACAGAGGTGTTTTTTGCAAACAGCCTACCTGTAGATTTTGGCCTCTAGCTCAGCCAGCACCTAGGGAAACCTACCAAACCTGTGCATTTCTGAAAACTAGAGACCTAGGGGAATCCAAGATGGGGTGACTTGTGGGGCTCAGACCAGGTTCTGTTACCCAGAATCCTTTGCAAACTTCAAAATTTGGCTACAAAAAACACATGTTCCTCACATTTCTGTGGCAGAAAGTTCTGGAATCTGAGAGGAGCCACAAATTTCCTTCCACCCAGCGTTCCCCCAAGTCTCCCGATAAAAATGATACCTAACTTGTGTGGGTAGGCCTAGCGCCCGCGACAGGAAACGCCCAAAAGCGCAACGTGGACACATCCAATTTTTTGAAAGAAAACAGAGGTGTTTTTTGCAAAGTGCCTACCTGTAGATTTTGGCCTCTAGCTCTGCCGGCACCTAGGGAAACCTGCCACACCTGTGCATTTCTGAAAGCTAGAGAACTAGGGGAATCCAAGATGGGGTGACTTGTGGGGCTCGGACCAGGTTCTGTTACCCAGAATCCTTTGAAAACCTCAAAATTTGGCCACAAAAAACACATGTTCCTCACATTTCTGTGGCAGAAAGTTCTGGAATCTGAGAGGAGCCACAAATTTCCTTCCACCCAGCGTTCCCCCAAGTCTCCCGATAAAAATGATATCTCACTTGTGTGGGTAGGCCTAGCGCACGCGACAGGAAATGCCCCAAAGCGCAACGTGGACACATCCAATTTTTTTAAAGAAAACAGAGGTGGTATTTTTCAAAGTGCCTACCTGTAGATTTTGGTCTCTTGCTCATCCGGCACCAAGGGAAACCTACCAAACCTGTGCATTTCTGAAAACTAGAGACGTAGGGGAATCCAAGATGGGGTGACTTGTGGGGCTCAGACCAGGTTCTGTTACCCAGAATCCTTTGCAAACCTCAAAATTTGGCTACAAAAAACACATGTTCCTCACATTTCTGTGGCAGAAAGTTCTGGAATCTGAGAGGAGCCACAAATTTCCTTCCACCCAGCGTTCCCCCAAGTCTCCCGATAAAAATGATACCTCACTTGTGTGGGTAGGCCTAGTGCCCGCGACAGGAAACACCCCAAAGCGCAGCGTGGACACATCCAATTTTTTTAAAGAAAACAGAGGTGTTTTTTGCAAAGTGCCTACCTGTAGATTTTGGCCTCTAGCTCAGCCGGCACCTAGGGAAACCTACCAAACCTGTGCATTTCTGAAAACTAGAGACCTAGGGGATTCCAAGATGGGGTGACTTGTGGGGCTCGGACCAGGTTCTGTTACCCAGAATCCTTTTGTAAACCTCAAAATTTGGCTAAAAAAACATGTTCCTCACATTTCTGTGGCAGAAAGTTCTGGAATCTGAGAGGAGCCACAAATTTCCTTCCACCCAGCGTTCCCCCAAGTCTTCCGATAAAAATGATACCTCACTTGTGTGGATAGGCCTAGCGCCCGCGACAGGAAATGCCCCAAAGCGCAACGTGGACACATCCAATTTTCTGAAAGAAAACATAGGTGTTTTTTGCAAAGTGCCTACCTGTAGATTTTATCCTCTAGCTCAGCCGACACCTAGGGAAACCTACCAAACCTGTGCATTTCTGAAAACTAGAGACCTAGGGGAATCCAAAATGGGGTGACTTGTGGGGCTCAGACCAGGTTCTGTTACCCAGAATCCTTTGCAAACTTCAAAATTTGGCTACAAAAAACACATGTTCCTCACATTTCTGTGGCAGAAAGTTCTGGAATCTGAGAGGAGCCACAAATTTCCTTCCACCCAGCATTCCCCCAAGTCTCCCGATAAAAATGATACCTCACTTGTGTGGCTAGGCCTAGCGCCCGCGACAGGAAACGCCCCAAAGCGCAACGTGGACACATCCAATTTTTTGAAAGAAAACAGAGGTGTTTTTTGCAAAGTGCCTACCTGTAGATTTTGGCCTCTATCTCAGCCGGCACCTAGGGAAACCTACCAAACCTGTGCATTTCTGAAAGCTAGAGACCTAGGGGAATCCAAGATGGGGTGACTTGTGGGGCTCGGACCAGGTTCTGTTACCCAGAATCCTTTGCAAACCTCAAAATTTGGCTACAAAAAACACATGTTCCTCACATTTCTGTGGCAGAAAGTTCTGGAATCTTAGAGGAGCCACAAATTTCCTTCCACCCAGCGTTCCCCCAAGTCTCCCGATAAAAATGATACCTCACTTGTGTGAGTAGGCCTAGCGCCCGCGACAGGAAATGCCCAAAAGCGCAACGTGGACACATCCAATTTTTAGAAAGAAAACAGAGGTGTTTTTTGCAAAGTGCCTACCTGTAGATTTTGGCCTCTAGCTCAGCCGGCACCTAGGGAAACCTACCAAACCTGTGCATTTCTGAAAACTAGAGACCTAGGGGAATCCAGGATGGGGTGACTTGGGGGGCTCGGACCAGGTTCTGTTACCCAGAAACCTTTGCAAACCTCAAAATTTGGCTAAAAAAACACATGTTCCTCACATTTCTGTGGCAGAAAGTTCTGGAATCTTAGAGGAGCCACAAATTTCCTTCCACCCAGCGTTCCCCCAAGTCTCCCGATAAAAATGATACCTCACTTGTGTGGGTAGGCCTAGCGCCCACGACAGGAAACGCCTCAAAGCGCAGCGTGGACACATCCAATTTTTTTAAAGAAAACAGAGGTGTTTTTTGCAAAGTGCCTACCTGTAGATTTTGGCCTCTAGCTCAGCCGGCACCTAGGGAAACCTACCAAACCTGTGCATTTCTGAAAACTAGAGACCTAGGGGAATCCAAGATGGGGTGACTTGTGGGGCTCAGACCAGGTTCTGTTACCCAGAATCCTTTGCAAACCTCAGAATTTGGCCACAAAAAACACATGTTCCTCACATTTCTGTGGCAGAAAGTTCTGGAATCTGAGAGGAGCCACAAATTTCCTTCCACCCAGCGTTCCCCCAAGTCTCCCGATAAAAATGATACCTCACTTGTGTGGGTAGGCCTAGCGCCCGCGACAGGAAATGCCCAAAAGCGCAACGTGGACACATCCAATTTTTTGAAAGAAAACAGAGGTGTTGTTAGCAAAGTGCCTACCTGTAGATTTTGGCCTCTAGCTCAGCCGGCACCTAGGGAAACCTACCAAACCTGTGCATTTCTGAAAGCTAGAGACCTAGGGGAATCCAAGATGGGGTGACTTGTGGGGCTCGGACCAGGTTCTGTTACCCAGAATCCTTTGCAAACCTCAAAATTTGGCTACAAAAAACACATGTTCCTCACATTTCTGTGGCAGAAAGTTCTGGAATCTTAGAGGAGCCACAAATTTCCTTCCACCCAGCGTTCCCCTAAGTCTCCCGATAAAAATGATACCTCACTTGTGTGGGTAGGCCTAGTGCCCGCGACAGGAAACACCCCAAAGCGCAGCGTGGACACATCCAATTTTTTGAAAGAAAACAGAGGTGTTTTTTGCAAACAGCCTACCTGTAGATTTTGGCCTCTAGCTCAGCCAGCACCTAGGGAAACCTACCAAACCTGTGCATTTCTGAAAACTAGAGACCTAGGGGAATCCAAGATGGGGTGACTTGTGGGGCTCAGACCAGGTTCTGTTACCCAGAATCCTTTGCAAACTTCAAAATTTGGCTACAAAAAACACATGTTCCTCACATTTCTGTGGCAGAAAGTTCTGGAATCTGAGAGGAGCCACAAATTTCCTTCCACCCAGCGTTCCCCCAAGTCTCCCGATAAAAATGATACCTCACTTGTGTAGGTAGGCCTAGCGCCCGCGACAGGAAACGCCCCAAAGCGCAACGTGGACACATCCAATTTTTTGAAAGAAAACAGAGGTGTTTTTTGCAAAATGCCTACCTGTAGATTTTGGCCTCTAGCTCAGCCGGCACCTAGGGAAACCTACCAAACCTGTGCATTTCTGAAAACTAGAGACCTAGGGGAATCCAAGATGGGGTGACTTGTGGGGCTCTGACCAGGTTCTGTTACCCAGAATCCTTTGCAAACCTCAAAATGTGGCTACAAAAAACACATGTTCCTCACATTTCTGTGGCAGAAAGTTCTGGAATCTGAGAGGAGCCACAAATTTCCTTCCACCCAGCGTTCCCCCAAGTCTCCCGATAAAAATGATACCTCACTTGTGTGGGTAGGCCTAGCGCCCGCGACAGGAAATGCCCAAAAGCGCAACGTGGACACATCCAATTTTTTGAAAGAAAACAGAGGTGTTTTTTGCAAAGTGCCTACCTGTAGATTTTGGCCTCTAGCTCAGCCGGCACCTAGGGAAACTTACCAAACCTGTGCATTTCTGAAAACTAGAGACCTAGGGGAATCCAAGATGGGGTGACTTGTGGGGCTCGGACCAGGTTCTGTTACCCAGAATCCTTTGCAAACCTCAAAATTTGGCCACAAAAAACACATGTTCCTCACATTTCTGTGGCAGAAAGTTCTGGAATCTGAGAGGAGCCACAAATTTCCTTCCACCCAGCGTTCCCCCAAGTCTCCCGATAAAAATGATACCTCACTTGTGTGGATAGGCCTAGTGCCCGCGACAGCAAACGCCCCAAAGCGCAACGTGGACACATCCAATTTTTTTAAAGAAAACAGAGGTGTTTTTTGCAAAGTGCCTACCTGTAGATTTTGGCCTCTAGCTCAGCCGGCACCTAGGGAAACCTACCAAACCTGTGCATTTCTGAAAACTAGAGACCTAGGGGAATCCAAGATGGGGTGACTTGTGGGGCTCAGACCTGGTTCTGTTACCCAGAATCCTTTGCAAACCTCAAAATTTGGCTACAAAAAACACATGTTCCTCACATTTCTGTGGCAGAAAGTTCTGGAATCTGAGAGGAGCCACAAATTTCCTTCCACCCAGCGTTCACCCAAGTCTCCCGATAAAAATGATACCTCACTTGTGTGGGTAGGCCTAGTGCCCGCGACAGGAAACACCCCAAAGCGCAGCGTGGACACATCCAATTTTTTGAAAGAAAACAGAGGTGTTTTTTGCAAAGTGCCTACCTGTAGATTTTGGCCTCTAGCTCAGCCGGCACCTAGGGAAACCTACCAAACCTGTGCATTTCTGAAAACTAGAGACCTAGGGGAATCCAAGATGGGGTGACTTGTGGGGTTCTGACCAGGTTCTGTTACCCAGAATCCTTTGCAAACCTCAAAATTTGGCTACAAAAAACACATGTTCCTCACATTTCTGTGGCAGAAAGTTCTGGAATCTGAGAGGAGCCACAAATTTCCTTCCACCCAGCGTTCCCCCAAGTCTCCCGATAAAAATGATAGCTCACTTGTGTAGGTAGGCCTAGCGCCCGCGACAGGAAATGCCCAAAAGCGCAACGTGGAGCCATCCAATTTTTTTAAAGAAAACAGAGGTGTTTTTTGCAAAGTGCCTACATGTAGATTTTGGCCTCTAGCTCAGCCGGCAAATAGGGAAACCTACCAAACCTGTGCATTTCTGAAAACTAGAGACCTAGGGGAATCCAAGATGGGGTGACTTGTGGGGCTCAGACCTGGTTCTGTTACCCAGAATCCTTTGCAAACCTCAAAATTTGGCTACAAAAAACACATGTTCCTCACATTTCTGTGGCAGAAAGTTCTGGAATCTGAGAGGAGCCACAAATTTCCATCCACCCAGCGTTCCCCCAAGTCTCCCGATAAAAATGATACCTCACTTGTGTGGGTAGGCCTAGTGCCCGCGACAGGAAACACCCCAAAGCGCAGCGTGGACACATCCAATTTTTTGAAAGAAAACAGAGGTGTTTTTTGCAAAGTGCCTACCTGTAGATTTTGGCCTCTAGCTCAGCCGGCACCTAGGGAAACCTACCAAACCTGTGCATTTCTGAAAACTAGAGACCTAGGGGAATCCAAGATGGGGTGACTTGTGGGGTTCTGACCAGGTTCTGTTACCCAGAATCCTTTGCAAACCTCAAAATTTGGCTACAAAAAACACATGTTCCTCACATTTCTGTGGCAGAAAGTTCTGGAATCTGAGAGGAGCCACAAATTTCCTTCCACCCAGCGTTCCCCCAAGTCTCCCGATAAAAATGATACCTCACTTGTGTAGGTAGGCCTAGCGCCCGCGACAGGAAATGCCCAAAAGCGCAACGTGGAGCCATCCAATTTTTTGAAAGAAAACAGAGGTGTTTTTTGCAAAGTGCCTACATGTAGATTTTGGCCTCTAGCACAGCCGGCAAATAGGGAAACCTACCAAACCTGTGCATTTCTGAAAACTAGAGACCTAGGGGAATCCAAGATGGGGTGACTTGTGGGGTCTGACCAGGTTCTGTTACCCAGAATCCTTTGCAAACCTCAAAATTTGGCTAAAAAAACACATGTTCCTCACATTTCTGTGGCAGAAAGTTCTGGAATCTTAGAGGAGCCACAAATTTCCTTCCACCCAGCGTTCCCCCAAGTCTCCCGATAAAAATGATACCTCACTTGTGTGGGTAGGCCTAGCGCCCGCGACAGGAAATGCCCAAAAGCGCAACGTGGAGCCATCCAATTTTTTGAAAGAAAACAGAGGTGTTTTTTGCAAAGTGCCTACATGTAGATTTTGGCCTCTATCTCAGCCGGCACCTAGGGAAACCTACCAAACCTGTGCATTTCTGAAAACTAGAGACCTAGGGGAATCCAAGATGGGGTGACTTGTGGGGCTCGGACCAGGTTCTGTTACCCAGAATCCTTTGCAAACCTCAAAATTTGGCTAAAAAAACACATGTTCCTCACATTTCTGTGGCAGAAAGTTCTGGAATCTTAGAGGAGCCACAAATTTCCTTCCACCCAGCGTTCCCCCAAGTCTCCCGATAAAAATGATACCTCACTTGTGTGGGTAGGCCTAGCGCCCACGACAGGAATCGCCTCAAAGCGCAGCGTGGACACATCCTATTTTTTTAAAGAAAACAGAGGTGTTTTTTGCAAAGTGCCTACCTGTAGATTTTGGCCTCTAGCTCAGCCGGCACCTAGGGAAACCTACCAAACCTGTGCATTTCTGAAAACTAGAGACCTAGGGGAATCCAAGATGGGGTGACTTGTGGGGCTCAGACCAGGTTCTGTTACCCAGAATCCTTTGCAAACCTCAAAATTTGGCCACAAAAAACACATGTTCCTCACATTTCTGTGGCAGAAAGTTCTGGAATCTGAGAGGAGCCACAAATTTCCTTCCACCCAGCGTTCCCCCAAGTCTCCCGATAAAAATGATACCTCACTTGTGTGGGTAGGCCTAGTGCCCGCGACAGGAAACACCCCAAAGCGCAGCGTGGACACATCCAATTTTTTGAAAGAAAACAGAGGTGTTTTTTGCAAAGTGCCTACCTGTAGATTTTGGCCTCTAGCTCAGCCGGCACCTAGGGAAACCTACCAAACCTGTGCATTTCTGAAAACTAGAGACCTAGGGGAATCCAAGATGGGGTGACTTGTGGGGCTCTGACCAGGTTCTGTTACCCAGAATCCTTTGCAAACCTCAAAATTTGGCTACAAAAAACACATGTTCCTCACATTTCTGTGGCAGAAAGTTCTGGAATCTGAGAGGAGCCACAAATTTCCTTCCACCCAGCGTTCCCCCAAGTCTCCCGATAAAAATGATACCTCACTTGTGTGGGTAGGCCTAGCGCCCGCGACAGGAAATGCCCAAAAGCGCAACTTGGACACATCCAATTTTTTGAAAGAAAACAGAGGTGTTTTTTGCAAAGTGCCTACCTGTAGATTTTGGCCTCTAGCTCAGCCGGCACCTAGGGAAACTTACCAAACCTGTGCATTTCTGAAAACTAGAGACCTAGGGGAATCCAAGATGGGGTGACTTGTGGGGCTCGGACCAGGTTCTGTTACCCAGAATCCTTTGCAAACCTCAAAATTTGGCCACAAAAAACACATGTTCCTCACATTTCTGTGGCAGAAAGTTCTGGAATCTGAGAGGAGCCACAAATTTCCTTCCACCCAGCGTTCCCCCAAGTCTCCCGATAAAAATGATACCTCACTTGTGTGGGTAGGCCTAGTGCCCGCGACAGCAAACGCCCCAAAGCGCAACGTGGACACATCCAATTTTTTGAAAGAAAACAGAGGTGTTTTTTGCAAAGTGCCTACCTGTAGATTTTGGCCTCTAGCTCAGCCGGCACCTAGGGAAACCTACCAAACCTGTGCATTTCTGAAAACTAGAGACCTAGGGGAATCCAAGATGGGGTGACTTGTGGGGCTCAGATCTGGTTCTGTTACCCAGAATCCTTTGCAAACCTCAAAATTTGGCTACAAAAAACACATGTTCCTCACATTTCTGTGGCAGAAAGTTCTGGAATCTGAGAGGAGCCACAAATTTCCTTCCACCCAGCGTTCCCCCAAGTCTCCCGATAAAAATGATACCTCACTTGTGTGGGTAGGCCTAGTGCCCGCGACAGGAAACACCCCAAAGCGCAGCGTGGACACATCCAATTTTTTGAAAGAAAACAGAGGTGTTTTTTGCAAAGTGCCTACCTGTAGATTTTGGCCTCTAGCTCAGCCGGCACCTAGGGAAACCTACCAAACCTGTGCATTTCTGAAAACTAGAGACCTAGGGGAATCCAAGATGGGGTGACTTGTGGGGTTCTGACCAGGTTCTGTTACCCAGAATCCTTTGTAAACCTCAAAATTTGGCTACAAAAAACACATGTTCCTCACATTTCTGTGGCAGAAAGTTCTGGAATCTGAGAGGAGCCACAAATTTCCTTCCACCCAGCGTTCCCCCAAGTCTCCCGATAAAAATGATACCTCACTTGTGTAGGTAGGCCTAGCGCCCGCGACAGGAAATGCCCAAAAGCGCAACGTGGAGCCATCCAATTTTTTGAAAGAAAACAGAGGTGTTTTTTGCAAAGTGCCTACATGTAGATTTTGGCCTCTAGCTCAGCCGGCAAATAGGGAAACCTACCAAACCTGTGCATTTCTGAAAACTAGAGACCTAGGGGAATCCAAGATGGGGTGACTTGTGGGGCTCTGACCAGGTTCTGTTACCCAGAATCCTTTGCAAACCTCAAAATTTGGCTACAAAAAACACATGTTCCTCACATTTCTGTGGCAGAAAGTTCTGGAATCTGAGAGGAGCCACAAATTTCCTTCCACCCAGCGTTCCCCCAAGTCTCCCGATAAAAATGATACCTCACTTGTGTGGGTAGGCCTAGCGCCCGCGACAGGAAATGCCCAAAAGCGCAACGTGGAGCCATCCAATTTTTTGAAAGAAAACAGAGGTGTTTTTTGCAAAGTGCCTACATGTAGATTTTAGGCCTCTAGCTCAGCCGGCACCTAGAGAAACCTACCAAACCTGTGCATTTCTGAAAACTAGAGACCTAGGGGAATCCAAGATGGGGTGACTTTTGGGGCTCGGACCAGGTTCTGTTACCCAGAATCCTTTGCAAACCTCAAAATTTGGCTAAAAAAACACATGTTCCTCACATTTCTGTGGCAGAAAGTTCTGGAATCTTAGAGGAGCCACAAATTTCCTTCCACCCAGCGTTCCCCCAAGTCTCCCGATAAAAATGATACCTCACTTGTGTGGGTAGGCCTAGCGCCCACGACAGGAAACGCCTCAAAGCGCAGCGTGGACACATCCAATTTTTTAAAAGAAAACAGAGGTGTTTTTTGCAAAGTGCCTACCTGTAGATTTTGGCCTCTAGCTCAGCCGGCACCTAGGGAAACCTACCAAACCTGTGCATTTCTGAAAACTAGAGACCTAGGGGAATCCAAGATGGGGTGACTTGTGGGGCTCAGACCAGGTTCTGTTACCCAGAATCCTTTGCAAACCTCAAAATTTGGCCACAAAAAACACATGTTCCTCACATTTCTGTGGCAGAAAGTTCTGGAATCTGAGAGGAGCCACAAATTTCCTTCCACCCAGCGTTCCCCCAAGTCTCCCGATAAAAATGATACCTCACTTGTGTGGGTAGGCCTAGCGCCCGCGACAGGAAATGCTCAAAAGCGCAACGTGGAGCCATCCAATTTTTTGAAAGAAAACAGAGGTGTTTTTTGCAAAGTGCCTACATGTAGATTTTGGCCTCTAGCTCAGCCGGCACCTAGGGAAACCTACCAAACCTGTGCATTTCTGAAAACTAGAGACCTAGGGGAATCCAAGATGGGGTGACTTGTGGGGCTCAGACCAGGTTCTGTTACCCAGAATCCTTTGCAAACCTCAAAATTTGGCTAAAAAAACACATGTTCCTCACATGTCTGTGGCAGAAAGTTCTGGAATCTTAGAGGAGCCACAAATTTCCTTCCACCCAGCGTTCCCCCAAGTCTCCCGATAAAAATGATACCTCACTTGTGTGGGTAGGCCTAGCGCCCACGACAGGAAACGCCTCAAAGCGCAGCGTGGACACATCCTATTTTTTTAAAGAAAACAGAGGTGTTTTTTGCAAAGTGCCTACCTGTAGATTTTGGCCTCTAGCTCAGCCGGCACCTAGGGAAACCTACCAAACCTGTGCATTTCTGAAAACTAGAGACCTAGGGGAATCCAAGATGGGGTGACTTGTGGGGCTCAGACCAGGTTCTGTTACCCAGAATCCTTTGCAAACCTCAAAATTTGGCCACAAAAAACACATGTTCCTCACATTTCTGTGGCAGAAAGTTCTGGAATCTGAGAGGAGCCACAAATTTCCTTCCACCCAGCGTTCCCCCAAGTCTCCCGATAAAAATGATACCTCACTTGTGTGGGTAGGCCTAGTGCCCGCGACAGGAAACACCCCAAAGCGCAGCGTGGACACATCCAATTTTTTGAAAGAAAACAGAGGTGTTTTTTGCAAAGTGCCTACCTGTAGATTTTGGCCTCTAGCTCAGCCGGCACCTAGGGAAACCTACCAAACCTGTGCATTTCTGAAAACTAGAGACCTAGGGGAATCCAAGATGGGGTGACTTGTGGGGCTCTGACCAGGTTCTGTTACCCAGAATCCTTTGCAAACCTAAAAATTTGGCTACAAAAAACACATGTTCCTCACATTTCTGTGGCAGAAAGTTCTGGAATCTGAGAGGAGCCACAAATTTCCTTCCACCCAGCGTTCCCCCAAGTCTCCCGATAAAAATGATACCTCACTTGTGTGGGTAGGCCTAGCGCCCGCGACAGGAAATGCCCAAAAGCGCAACGTGGACACATCCAATTTTTTGAAAGAAAACAGAGGTGTTTTTTGCAAAGTGCCTACCTGTAGATTTTGGCCTCTAGCTCAGCTGGCACCTAGGGAAACTTACCAAACCTGTGCATTTCTGAAAACTAGAGACCTAGGGGAATCCAAGATGGGGTGACTTGTGGGGCTCGGACCAGGTTCTGTTACCCAGAATCCTTTGCAAACCTCAAAATTTGGCCACAAAAAACACATGTTCCTCACATTTCTGTGGAAGAAAGTTCTGGAATCTGAGAGGAGCCACAAATTTCCTTCCACCCAGCGTTCCCCCAAGTCTCCCGATAAAAATGATACCTCACTTGTGTGGGTAGGCCTAGTGCCCGCGACAGCAAACGCCCCAAAGCGCAACGTGGACACATCCAATTTTTTGAAAGAAAACAGAGGTGTTTTTTGCAAAGTGCCTACCTGTAGATTTTGGCCTCTAGCTCAGCCGGCACCTAGGGAAACCTACCAAACCTGTGCATTTCTGAAAACTAGAGACCTAGGGGAATCCAAGATGGGGTGACTTGTGGGGCTCAGATCTGGTTCTGTTACCCAGAATCCTTTGCAAACCTCAAAATTTGGCTACAAAAAACACATGTTCCTCACATTTCTGTGGCAGAAAGTTCTGGAATCTGAGAGGAGCCACAAATTTCCTTCCACCCAGCGTTCCCCCAAGTCTCCCGATAAAAATGATACCTCACTTGTGTGGGTAGGCCTAGTGCCCGCGACAGGAAACACCCCAAAGCGCAGCGTGGACACATCCAATTTTTTGAAAGAAAACAGAGGTGTTTTTTGCAAAGTGCCTACCTGTAGATTTTGGCCTCTAGCTCAGCCGGCACCTAGGGAAACCTACCAAACCTGTGCATTTCTGAAAACTAGAGACCTAGGGGAATCCAAGATGGGGTGACTTGTGGGGTTCTGACCAGGTTCTGTTACCCAGAATCCTTTGTAAACCTCAAAATTTGGCTACAAAAAACACATGTTCCTCACATTTCTGTGGCAGAAAGTTCTGGAATCTGAGAGGAGCCACAAATTTCCTTCCACCCAGCGTTCCCCCAAGTCTCCCGATAAAAATGATACCTCACTTGTGTAGGTAGGCCTAGCGCCCGCGACAGGACATGCCCAAAAGCGCAACGTGGAGCCATCCAATTTTTTGAAAGAAAACAGAGGTGTTTTTTGCAAAGTGCCTACATGTAGATTTTGGCCTCTAGCTCAGCCGGCAAATAGGGAAACCTACCAAACCTGTGCATTTCTGAAAACTAGAGACCTAGGGGAATCCAAGATGGGGTGACTTGTGGGGCTCTGACCAGGTTCTGTTACCCAGAATCCTTTGCAAACCTCAAAATTTGGCTACAAAAAACACATGTTCCTCACATTTCTGTGGCAGAAAGTTCTGGAATCTGAGAGGAGCCACAAATTTCCTTCCACCCAGCGTTCCCCCAAGTCTCCCGATAAAAATGATACCTCACTTGTGTGGGTAGGCCTAGCGCCCGCGACAGGAAATGCCCAAAAGCGCAACGTGGAGCCATCCAATTTTTTGAAAGAAAACAGAGGTGTTTTTTGCAAAGTGCCTACCTGTAGATTTTAGGCCTCTAGCTCAGCCGGCACCTAGAGAAACCTACCAAACCTGTGCATTTCTGAAAACTAGAGACCTAGGGGAATCCAAGATGGGGTGACTTTTGGGGCTCGGACCAGGTTCTGTTACCCAGAATCCTTTGCAAACCTCAAAATTTGGCTAAAAAAACACATGTTCCTCACATTTCTGTGGCAGAAAGTTCTGGAATCTTAGAGGAGCCACAAATTTCCTTCCACCCAGCGTTCCCCCAAGTCTCCCGATAAAAATGATACCTCACTTGTGTGGGTAGGCCTAGCGCCCACGACAGGAAACGCCTCAAAGCGCAGCGTGGACACATCCAATTTTTTTAAAGAAAACAGAGGTGTTTTTTGCAAAGTGCCTACCTGTAGATTTTGGCCTCTAGCTCAGCCGGCACCTAGGGAAACCTACCAAACCTGTGCATTTCTGAAAAATAGAGACCTAGGGGAATCCAAGATGGGGTGACTTGTGGGGCTCAGACCAGGTTCTGTTACCCAGAATCCTTTGCAAACCTCAAAATTTGGCCACAAAAAACACATGTTCCTCACATTTCTGTGGCAGAAAGTTCTGGAATCTGAGAGGAGCCACAAATTTCCTTCCACCCAGCGTTCCCCCAAGTCTCCCGATAAAAATGATACCTCACTTGTGTGGGTAGGCCTAGCGCCCGCGACAGGAAATGCTCAAAAGCGCAACGTGGAGCCATCCAATTTTTTGAAAGAAAACAGAGGTGTTTTTTTGCAAAGTGCCTACATGAAGATTTTGGCCTCTAGCTCAGCCGGCACCTAGGGAAACCTACCAAACCTGTGCATTTCTGAAAACTAGAGACCTAGGGGAATCCAAGATGGGGTGAATTGTGGGGTTCTGACCAGGTTCTGTTACCCAGAATCCTTTGCAAACCTCAAAATTTGGCCACAAAAAACACATGTTCCTCACATTTCTGTGGCAGAAAGTTCTGGAATCTGAGAGGAGCCACAAATTTCCTTCCACCCAGCGTTCCCCCAAGTCTCCCGATAAAAATGATACCTCACTTGTGTGGGTAGGCCTAGCGCCCGCGACAGGAAATGCCCAAAAGCGCAACGTGGAGCCATCCAATTTTTTGAAAGAAAACAGAGGTGTTTTTTGCAAAGTGCCTACCTGTAGATTTTAGGCCTCTAGCTCAGCCGGCACCTAGAGAAACCTACCAAACCTGTGCATTTCTGAAAACTAGAGACCTAGGGGAATCCAAGATGGGGTGACTTTTGGGGCTCGGACCAGGTTCTGTTACCCAGAATCCTTTGCAAACCTCAAAATTTGGCTAAAAAAACACATGTTCCTCACATTTCTGTGGCAGAAAGTTCTGGAATCTTAGAGGAGCCACAAATTTCCTTCCACCCAGCGTTCCCCCAAGTCTCCCGATAAAAATGATACCTCACTTGTGTGGGTAGGCCTAGCGCCCACGACAGGAAACGCCTCAAAGCGCAGCGTGGACACATCCAATTTTTTTAAAGAAAACAGAGGTGTTTTTTGCAAAGTGCCTACCTGTAGATTTTGGCCTCTAGCTCAGCCGGCACCTAGGGAAACCTACCAAACCTGTGCATTTCTGAAAAATAGAGACCTAGGGGAATCCAAGATGGGGTGACTTGTGGGGCTCAGACCAGGTTCTGTTACCCAGAATCCTTTGCAAACCTCAAAATTTGGCCACAAAAAACACATGTTCCTCACATTTCTGTGGCAGAAAGTTCTGGAATCTGAGAGGAGCCACAAATTTCCTTCCACCCAGCGTTCCCCCAAGTCTCCCGATAAAAATGATACCTCACTTGTGTGGGTAGGCCTAGCGCCCGCGACAGGAAATGCTCAAAAGCGCAACGTGGAGCCATCCAATTTTTTGAAAGAAAACAGAGGTGTTTTTTTGCAAAGTGCCTACATGAAGATTTTGGCCTCTAGCTCAGCCGGCACCTAGGGAAACCTACCAAACCTGTGCATTTCTGAAAACTAGAGACCTAGGGGAATCCAAGATGGGGTGACTTGTGGGGTTCTGACCAGGTTCTGTTACCCAGAATCCTTTGCAAACCTCAAAATTTGGCCACAAAAAACACATGTTCCTCACATTTCTGTGGCAGAAAGTTCTGGAATCTGAGAGGAGCCACAAATTTCCTTCCACCCAGCGTTCCCCCAAGTCTCCGATAAAAATGATACCTCACTTGTGTGGGTAGGCCTAGTGCCCGCAACAGGAAACACCCCAAAGCGCAGCGTGGACACATCCAATTTTTTGAAAGAAAACAGAGGTGTTTTTTGCAAAGTGCCTACCTGTAGATTTTGGCCTCTAGCTCAGCCGGCACCTAGGGAAACCTACCAAACCTGTGCATTTCTGAAAACTAGAGACCTAGGGGAATCCAAGATGGGGTGACTTGTGGGGCTCAGACCAGGTTCTGTTACCCAGAATCCTTTGCAAACCTCAAAATTTGGCCACAAAAAACACATGTTCCTCACATTTCTGTGGCAGAAAGTTCTGGAATCTGAGAGGAGCCACAAATTTCCTTCCACCCAGCGTTCCCCCAAGTCTCCGATAAAAATGATACCTCACTTGTGTGGGTAGGCCTAGTGCCCGCGACAGGAAACACCCCAAAGCGCAGCGTGGACACATCCAATTTTTTGAAAGAAAACAGAGGTGTTTTTTGCAAAGTGCCTACCTGTAGATTTTGGCCTCTAGCTCAGCCGGCACCTAGGGAAACCTACCAAACCTGTGCATTTCTGAAAACTAGAGACCTAGGGGAATCCAAGATGGGGTGACTTGTGGGGTTCTGACCAGGTTCTGTTACCCAGAATCCTTTGCAAACCTCAAAATTTGGCTACAAAAAACACATGTTCCTCACATTTCTGTGGCAGAAAGTTCTGGAATCTGAGAGGAGCCACAAATTTCCTTCCACCCAGCGTTCCCCCAAGTCTCCCGATAAAAATGATACGTCACTTGTGTAGGTAGGCCTAGCGCCCGCGACAGGAAATGCCCAAAAGCGCAACGTGGAGCCATCCAATTTTTTTAAAGAAAACAGAGGTGTTTTTTGCAAAGTGCCTACATGTAGATTTTGGCCTCTAGCTCAGCCGGCACCTAGGGAAACCTACCAAACCTGTGCATTTCTGAAAACTAGAGACCTAGGGGAATCCAAGATGGGGTGACTTGTGGGGCTCTGACCAGGTTCTATTACCCAGAATCCTTTGCAAACCTCAAAATTTGGCTACAAAAAACACATGTTCCTCACATTTCTGTGGCAGAAAGTTCTGGAATCTGAGAGGAGCCACAAATTTCCTTCCACCCAGCGTTCCCACAAGTCTCCCGATAAAAATGATACCTCACTTGTGTGGGTAGGCCTAGCGCCCGCGACAGGAAATGCCCAAAAGCGCAACTTGGAGCCATCCAATTTTTTGAAAGAAAACAGAGGTGTTTTTTGCAAAGTGCCTACATGTAGATTTTGGCCTCTAGCTCAGCCGGCACCTAGGGAAACCTACCAAACCTGTGCATTTCTGAAAACTAGAGACCTAGGGGAATCCAAGATGGGGTGACTTGCGGGGGCTCGGACCAGGTTCTGTTACCCAGAATCCTTTGCAAACCTCAAAATTTGGCTAAAAAAACACATGTTCCTCACATTTCTGTGGCAGAAAGTTCTGGAATCTTAGAGGAGCCACAAATTTCCTTCCACCCAGCGTTCCCCCAAGTCTCCCGATAAAAATGATACCTCACTTGTGTGGGTAGGCCTAGCGCCCACGACAGGAAACGCCTCAAAGCGCAGCGTGGACACATCCAATTTTTTGAAAGAAAACAGAGGTGTTTTTTGCAAAGTGCCTACCTGTAGATTTTGGCCTCTAGCTCAGCCGGCACCTAGGGAAACCTACCAAACCTGTGCATTTCTGAAAACTAGAGACCTAGGGGAATCCAAGATGGGGTGACTTGTGGGGCTCAGACCAGGTTCTGTTACCCAGAATCCTTTGCAAACCTCAAAATTTAGCCACAAAAAACACATGTTCCTCACATTTCTGTGGCAGAAAGTTCTGGAATCTGAGAGGAGCCACAAATTTCCTTCCACCCAGCGTTCCCCCAAGTCTCCCGATAAAAATGATACCTCACTTGTGTGGGTAGGCCTAGCGCCCGCGACAGGAAATGCTCAAAAGCGCAACGTGGAGCCATCCAATTTTTTGAAAGAAATCAGAGGTGTTTTTTGCAAAGTGCCTACATGTAGATTTTGGCCTCTAGCTCAGCCGGCACCTACGGAAACCTACCAAACCTGTGCATTTCTGAAAACTAGAGACCTAGGGGAATCCAAGATGGGGTGACTTGTGGGGCTCTGACCAGGGTCTGTTACCCAGAATCCTTTGCAAACTTCAAAATTTGGCTACAAAAAACACATGTTCCTCACATTTCTGTGGCAGAAAGTTCTGGAATCTGAGAGGAGCCACAAATTTCCTTCCACCCAGCGTTCCCCCAAGTCTCCCGATAAAAATGATACCTCACTTGTGTGGGTAGGCCTAGCGCCCGCGACAGGAAGTGCCCAAAAGCGCAACGTGGAGCCATCCAATTTTTTTAAAGAAAACAGAGGTGTTTTTTGCAAAGTGCCTACATGTAGATTTTGGCCTCTAGCTCAGCCGGCACCTAGGGAAACCTACCAAACCTGTGCATTTCTGAAAACTAGAGACCTAGGGGAATCCAAGATGGGGTGACTTGTGGGGCTCGGACCAGGTTCTGTTACCCAGAATCCTTTGCAAACCTAAAAATTTGGCTACAAAAAACACATGTTCCTCACATTTCTGTGGCAGAAAGTTCTGGAATCTGAGAGGAGCCACAAATTTCCTTCCACCCAGCGTTCCCCCAAGTCTCCCGATAAAAATGATACCTCACTTGTGTGGGAAGGCCTAGCGCCCGCGACAGGAAAGGCCCCAAAGCGCAGCGTGGACACATCCAATTTTTTGAAAGAAAACAGAGGTGTTTTTTGCAAAGTGCCTACCTGTAGATTTTGGCCTCTAGCTCAGCCGGCACCTAGGGAAACCTACCAAACCTGTGCATTTCTGAAAACTAGAGACCTAGGGGAATCCAAGATGGGGTGACTTGTGGGGTTCTGACCAGGTTCTGTTACCCAGAATCCTTTGCAAACCTCAAAATTTGGCTACAAAAAACACATGTTCCTCACATTTCTGTGGCAGAAAGTTCTGGAATCTGAGAGGAGCCACAAATTTCCTTCCACCCAGCGTTCCCCCAAGTCTCCCGATAAAAATGATACGTCACTTGTGTAGGTAGGCCTAGCGCCCGCGACAGGAAATGCCCAAAAGCGCAACGTGGAGCCATCCAATTTTTTGAAAGAAAACAGGTGTTTTTTGCAAAGTGCCTACATGTAGATTTTGGCCTCTAGCTCAGCCGGCACCTAGGGAAACCTACCAAACCTGTGCATTTCTGAAAACTAGAGACCTAGGGGAATCCAAGATGGGGTGACTTGTGGGGCTCTGACCAGGTTCTATTACCCAGAATCCTTTGCAAACCTCAAAATTTGGCTACAAAAAACACATGTTCCTCACATTTCTGTGGCAGAAAGTTCTGGAATCTGAGAGGAGACACAAATTTCCTTCCACCCAGCGTTCCCCCAAGTCTCCCGATAAAAATGATACCTCACTTGTGTGGGTAGGCCTAGCGCCCGCGACAGGAAATGCCCAAAAGCGCAACGTGGAGCCGTCCAATTTTTTGAAAGAAAACAGAGGTGTTTTTTGCAAAGTGCCTACATGTAGATTTTGGCCTCTAGCTCAGCCGGCACCTAGGGAAACCTACCAAACCTGTGCATTTCTGAAAACTAGAGACCTAGGGGAATCCAAGATGGGGTGACTTGTGGGGCTCGGACCAGGTTCTGTTACCCAGAATCCTTTGCAAACCTCAAAATTTGGCTAAAAAAACACATGTTCCTCACATTTCTGTGGCAGAAAGTTCTGGAATCTTAGAGGAGCCACAAATTTCCTTCCACCCAGCGTTCCCCCAAGTCTCCCGATAAAAATGATACCTCACTTGTGTGGGTAGGCCTAGCGCCCACGACAGGAAACGCCTCAAAGCGCAGCGTGGACACATCCAATTTTTTGAAAGAAAACAGAGGTGTTTTTTGCAAAGTGCCTACCTGTAGATTTTGGCCTCTAGCTCAGCCGGCACCTAGGGAAACCTACCAAACCTGTGCATTTCTGAAAACTAGAGACCTAGGGGAATCCAAGATGGGGTGACTTGTGGGGCTCAGACCAGGTTCTGTTACCCAGAATCCTTTGCCAACCTCAAAATTTAGCCACAAAAAAAACATGTTCCTCACATTTCTGTGGCAGAAAGTTCTGGAATCTGAGAGGAGCCACAAATTTCCTTCCACCCAGTGTTCCCCCAAGTCTCCCGATAAAAATGATACCTCACTTGTGTGGGTAGGCCTAGCGCCCGCGACAGGAAATGCTCAAAAGCGCAACGTGGAGCCATCCAATTTTTTGAAAGAAAACAGAGGTGTTTTTTGCAAAGTGCCTACATGTAGATTTTGGCCTCTAGCTCAGCCGGCACCTAGGGAAACCTACCAAACCTGTGCATTTCTGAAAACTAGAGACCTAGGGGAATCCAAGATGGGGTGACTTGTGGGGCTCTGACCAGGGTCTGTTACCCAGAATCCTTTGCAAACTTCAAAATTTGGCTACAAAAAACACATGTTCCTCACATTTCTGTGGCAGAAAGTTCTGGAATCTGAGAGGAGCCACAAATTTCCTTCCACCCAGCGTTCCCCCAAGTCTCCCGATAAAAATGATACCTCACTTGTGTGGGTAGGCCTAGCGCCCGCGACAGGAAATGCCCAAAAGCGCAACGTGGAGCCATCCAATTTTTTTAAAGAAAACAGAGGTGTTTTTTGCAAAGTGCCTACATGTAGATTTTGGCCTCTAGCTCAGCCGGCACCTAGGGAAACCTACCAAAACTGTGCATTTCTGAAAACTAGAGACCTAGGGGAATCCAAGATGGGGTGACTTGTGGGGCTCGGACCAGGTTCTGTTACCCAGAATCCTTTGCAAACCTCAAAATTTGGCTAAAAAAACACATGTTCCTCACATTTCTGTGGCAGAAAGTTCTGGAATCTTAGAGGAGCCACAAATTTCCTTCCACCCAGCGTTCCCCCAATTCTCCCGATAAAAATGATACCTCACTTGTGTGGGTAGGCCTAGCGCCTACGACAGGAAACGCCCCAAAGCGCATCGTGGACACATCCAATTTTTTGAAAGAAAACAGAGTTTTTTTTTAAAAGTGCCTACCTGTAGATTTTGGCCTCTAGCTCAGCCGGCACCTAGGGAAACCTACCAAACCTGTGCATTTCTGAAAACTAGAGACCTAGGGGAATCCAAGATGGGGTGACTTGTGGGGCTCAGACCAGGTTCTGTTACCCAGAATCCTTTGCAAACCTCAAAATTTGGCCACAAAAAACACATGTTCCTCACATTTCTGTGGCAGAAAGTTCTGGAATCTGAGAGGAGCCACAAATTTCCTTCCACCCAGCGTTCCCCCAAGTCTCCCGATAAAAATGATACCTCACTTGTGTGGGTAGGCCTAGCGCCCGCGACAGGAAATGCCCAAAAGCGCAACGTGGACACATCCAATTTTTTGAAAGAAAACAGAGGTGTTTTTTGCAAAGTGCCTACCTGTAGATTTTGGCCTCTAGCTCAGCTGGCACCTAGGGAAACTTACCAAACCTGTGCATTTCTGAAAACTAGAGACCTAGGGGAATCCAAGATGGGGTGACTTGTGGGGCTCGGACCAGGTTCTGTTACCCAGAATCCTTTGCAAACCTCAAAATTTGGCCACAAAAAACACATGTTCCTCACATTTCTGTGGAAGAAAGTTCTGGAATCTGAGAGGAGCCACAAATTTCCTTCCACCCAGCGTTCCCCCAAGTCTCCCGATAAAAATGATACCTCACTTGTGTGGGTAGGCCTAGTGCCCGCGACAGCAAACGCCCCAAAGCGCAACGTGGACACATCCAATTTTTTTAAAGAAAACAGAGGTGTTTTTTGCAAAGTGCCTACCTGTAGATTTTGGCCTCTAGCTCAGCCGGCACCTAGGGAAACCTACCAAACCTGTGCATTTCTGAAAACTAGAGACCTAGGGGAATCCAAGATGGGGTGACTTGTGGGGCTCAGATCTGGTTCTGTTACCCAGAATCCTTTGCAAACCTCAAAATTTGGCTACAAAAAACACATGTTCCTCACATTTCTGTGGCAGAAAGTTCTGGAATCTGAGAGGAGCCACAAATTTCCTTCCACCCAGCGTTCCCCCAAGTCTCCCGATAAAAATGATACCTCACTTGTGTGGGTAGGCCTAGTGCCCGCGACAGGAAACACCCCAAAGCGCAGCGTGGACACATCCAATTTTTTGAAAGAAAACAGAGGTGTTTTTTGCAAAGTGCCTACCTGTAGATTTTGGCCTCTAGCTCAGCCGGCACCTAGGGAAACCTACCAAACCTGTGCATTTCTGAAAACTAGAGACCTAGGGGAATCCAAGATGGGGTGACTTGTGGGGTTCTGACCAGGTTCTGTTACCCAGAATCCTTTGTAAACCTCAAAATTTGGCTACAAAAAACACATGTTCCTCACATTTCTGTGGCAGAAAGTTCTGGAATCTGAGAGGAGCCACAAATTTCCTTCCACCCAGCGTTCCCCCAAGTCTCCCGATAAAAATGATACCTCACTTGTGTAGGTAGGCCTAGCGCCCGCGACAGGACATGCCCAAAAGCGCAACGTGGAGCCATCCAATTTTTTGAAAGAAAACAGAGGTGTTTTTTGCAAAGTGCCTACATGTAGATTTTGGCCTCTAGCTCAGCCGGCAAATAGGGAAACCTACCAAACCTGTGCATTTCTGAAAACTAGAGACCTAGGGGAATCCAAGATGGGGTGACTTGTGGGGCTCTGACCAGGTTCTGTTACCCAGAATCCTTTGCAAACCTCAAAATTTGGCTACAAAAAACACATGTTCCTCACATTTCTGTGGCAGAAAGTTCTGGAATCTGAGAGGAGCCACAAATTTCCTTCCACCCAGCGTTCCCCCAAGTCTCCCGATAAAAATGATACCTCACTTGTGTGGGTAGGCCTAGCGCCCGCGACAGGAAATGCCCAAAAGCGCAACGTGGAGCCATCCAATTTTTTGAAAGAAAACAGAGGTGTTTTTTGCAAAGTGCCTACCTGTAGATTTTAGGCCTCTAGCTCAGCCGGCACCTAGAGAAACCTACCAAACCTGTGCATTTCTGAAAACTAGAGACCTAGGGGAATCCAAGATGGGGTGACTTTTGGGGCTCGGACCAGGTTCTGTTACCCAGAATCCTTTGCAAACCTCAAAATTTGGCTAAAAAAACACATGTTCCTCACATTTCTGTGGCAGAAAGTTCTGGAATCTTAGAGGAGCCACAAATTTCCTTCCACCCAGCGTTCCCCCAAGTCTCCCGATAAAAATGATACCTCACTTGTGTGGGTAGGCCTAGCGCCCACGACAGGAAACGCCTCAAAGCGCAGCGTGGACACATCCAATTTTTTTAAAGAAAACAGAGGTGTTTTTTGCAAAGTGCCTACCTGTAGATTTTGGCCTCTAGCTCAGCCGGCACCTAGGGAAACCTACCAAACCTGTGCATTTCTGAAAAATAGAGACCTAGGGGAATCCAAGATGGGGTGACTTGTGGGGCTCAGACCAGGTTCTGTTACCCAGAATCCTTTGCAAACCTCAAAATTTGGCCACAAAAAACACATGTTCCTCACATTTCTGTGGCAGAAAGTTCTGGAATCTGAGAGGAGCCACAAATTTCCTTCCACCCAGCGTTCCCCCAAGTCTCCCGATAAAAATGATACCTCACTTGTGTGGGTAGGCCTAGCGCCCGCGACAGGAAATGCTCAAAAGCGCAACGTGGAGCCATCCAATTTTTTGAAAGAAAACAGAGGTGTTTTTTTGCAAAGTGCCTACATGAAGATTTTGGCCTCTAGCTCAGCCGGCACCTAGGGAAACCTACCAAACCTGTGCATTTCTGAAAACTAGAGACCTAGGGGAATCCAAGATGGGGTGAATTGTGGGGTTCTGACCAGGTTCTGTTACCCAGAATCCTTTGCAAACCTCAAAATTTGGCCACAAAAAACACATGTTCCTCACATTTCTGTGGCAGAAAGTTCTGGAATCTGAGAGGAGCCACAAATTTCCTTCCACCCAGCGTTCCCCCAAGTCTCCCGATAAAAATGATACCTCACTTGTGTGGGTAGGCCTAGCGCCCGCGACAGGAAATGCCCAAAAGCGCAACGTGGAGCCATCCAATTTTTTGAAAGAAAACAGAGGTGTTTTTTGCAAAGTGCCTACCTGTAGATTTTAGGCCTCTAGCTCAGCCGGCACCTAGAGAAACCTACCAAACCTGTGCATTTCTGAAAACTAGAGACCTAGGGGAATCCAAGATGGGGTGACTTTTGGGGCTCGGACCAGGTTCTGTTACCCAGAATCCTTTGCAAACCTCAAAATTTGGCTAAAAAAACACATGTTCCTCACATTTCTGTGGCAGAAAGTTCTGGAATCTTAGAGGAGCCACAAATTTCCTTCCACCCAGCGTTCCCCCAAGTCTCCCGATAAAAATGATACCTCACTTGTGTGGGTAGGCCTAGCGCCCACGACAGGAAACGCCTCAAAGCGCAGCGTGGACACATCCAATTTTTTTAAAGAAAACAGAGGTGTTTTTTGCAAAGTGCCTACCTGTAGATTTTGGCCTCTAGCTCAGCCGGCACCTAGGGAAACCTACCAAACCTGTGCATTTCTGAAAAATAGAGACCTAGGGGAATCCAAGATGGGGTGACTTGTGGGGCTCAGACCAGGTTCTGTTACCCAGAATCCTTTGCAAACCTCAAAATTTGGCCACAAAAAACACATGTTCCTCACATTTCTGTGGCAGAAAGTTCTGGAATCTGAGAGGAGCCACAAATTTCCTTCCACCCAGCGTTCCCCCAAGTCTCCCGATAAAAATGATACCTCACTTGTGTGGGTAGGCCTAGCGCCCGCGACAGGAAATGCTCAAAAGCGCAACGTGGAGCCATCCAATTTTTTGAAAGAAAACAGAGGTGTTTTTTTGCAAAGTGCCTACATGAAGATTTTGGCCTCTAGCTCAGCCGGCACCTAGGGAAACCTACCAAACCTGTGCATTTCTGAAAACTAGAGACCTAGGGGAATCCAAGATGGGGTGACTTGTGGGGTTCTGACCAGGTTCTGTTACCCAGAATCCTTTGCAAACCTCAAAATTTGGCCACAAAAAACACATGTTCCTCACATTTCTGTGGCAGAAAGTTCTGGAATCTGAGAGGAGCCACAAATTTCCTTCCACCCAGCGTTCCCCCAAGTCTCCGATAAAAATGATACCTCACTTGTGTGGGTAGGCCTAGTGCCCGCAACAGGAAACACCCCAAAGCGCAGCGTGGACACATCCAATTTTTTGAAAGAAAACAGAGGTGTTTTTTGCAAAGTGCCTACCTGTAGATTTTGGCCTCTAGCTCAGCCGGCACCTAGGGAAACCTACCAAACCTGTGCATTTCTGAAAACTAGAGACCTAGGGGAATCCAAGATGGGGTGACTTGTGGGGCTCAGACCAGGTTCTGTTACCCAGAATCCTTTGCAAACCTCAAAATTTGGCCACAAAAAACACATGTTCCTCACATTTCTGTGGCAGAAAGTTCTGGAATCTGAGAGGAGCCACAAATTTCCTTCCACCCAGCGTTCCCCCAAGTCTCCGATAAAAATGATACCTCACTTGTGTGGGTAGGCCTAGTGCCCGCGACAGGAAACACCCCAAAGCGCAGCGTGGACACATCCAATTTTTTGAAAGAAAACAGAGGTGTTTTTTGCAAAGTGCCTACCTGTAGATTTTGGCCTCTAGCTCAGCCGGCACCTAGGGAAACCTACCAAACCTGTGCATTTCTGAAAACTAGAGACCTAGGGGAATCCAAGATGGGGTGACTTGTGGGGTTCTGACCAGGTTCTGTTACCCAGAATCCTTTGCAAACCTCAAAATTTGGCTACAAAAAACACATGTTCCTCACATTTCTGTGGCAGAAAGTTCTGGAATCTGAGAGGAGCCACAAATTTCCTTCCACCCAGCGTTCCCCCAAGTCTCCCGATAAAAATGATACGTCACTTGTGTAGGTAGGCCTAGCGCCCGCGACAGGAAATGCCCAAAAGCGCAACGTGGAGCCATCCAATTTTTTTAAAGAAAACAGAGGTGTTTTTTGCAAAGTGCCTACATGTAGATTTTGGCCTCTAGCTCAGCCGGCACCTAGGGAAACCTACCAAACCTGTGCATTTCTGAAAACTAGAGACCTAGGGGAATCCAAGATGGGGTGACTTGTGGGGCTCTGACCAGGTTCTATTACCCAGAATCCTTTGCAAACCTCAAAATTTGGCTACAAAAAACACATGTTCCTCACATTTCTGTGGCAGAAAGTTCTGGAATCTGAGAGGAGCCACAAATTTCCTTCCACCCAGCGTTCCCACAAGTCTCCCGATAAAAATGATACCTCACTTGTGTGGGTAGGCCTAGCGCCCGCGACAGGAAATGCCCAAAAGCGCAACTTGGAGCCATCCAATTTTTTGAAAGAAAACAGAGGTGTTTTTTGCAAAGTGCCTACATGTAGATTTTGGCCTCTAGCTCAGCCGGCACCTAGGGAAACCTACCAAACCTGTGCATTTCTGAAAACTAGAGACCTAGGGGAATCCAAGATGGGGTGACTTGCGGGGGCTCGGACCAGGTTCTGTTACCCAGAATCCTTTGCAAACCTCAAAATTTGGCTAAAAAAACACATGTTCCTCACATTTCTGTGGCAGAAAGTTCTGGAATCTTAGAGGAGCCACAAATTTCCTTCCACCCAGCGTTCCCCCAAGTCTCCCGATAAAAATGATACCTCACTTGTGTGGGTAGGCCTAGCGCCCACGACAGGAAACGCCTCAAAGCGCAGCGTGGACACATCCAATTTTTTGAAAGAAAACAGAGGTGTTTTTTGCAAAGTGCCTACCTGTAGATTTTGGCCTCTAGCTCAGCCGGCACCTAGGGAAACCTACCAAACCTGTGCATTTCTGAAAACTAGAGACCTAGGGGAATCCAAGATGGGGTGACTTGTGGGGCTCAGACCAGGTTCTGTTACCCAGAATCCTTTGCAAACCTCAAAATTTAGCCACAAAAAACACATGTTCCTCACATTTCTGTGGCAGAAAGTTCTGGAATCTGAGAGGAGCCACAAATTTCCTTCCACCCAGCGTTCCCCCAAGTCTCCCGATAAAAATGATACCTCACTTGTGTGGGTAGGCCTAGCGCCCGCGACAGGAAATGCTCAAAAGCGCAACGTGGAGCCATCCAATTTTTTGAAAGAAATCAGAGGTGTTTTTTGCAAAGTGCCTACATGTAGATTTTGGCCTCTAGCTCAGCCGGCACCTACGGAAACCTACCAAACCTGTGCATTTCTGAAAACTAGAGACCTAGGGGAATCCAAGATGGGGTGACTTGTGGGGCTCTGACCAGGGTCTGTTACCCAGAATCCTTTGCAAACTTCAAAATTTGGCTACAAAAAACACATGTTCCTCACATTTCTGTGGCAGAAAGTTCTGGAATCTGAGAGGAGCCACAAATTTCCTTCCACCCAGCGTTCCCCCAAGTCTCCCGATAAAAATGATACCTCACTTGTGTGGGTAGGCCTAGCGCCCGCGACAGGAAGTGCCCAAAAGCGCAACGTGGAGCCATCCAATTTTTTTAAAGAAAACAGAGGTGTTTTTTGCAAAGTGCCTACATGTAGATTTTGGCCTCTAGCTCAGCCGGCACCTAGGGAAACCTACCAAACCTGTGCATTTCTGAAAACTAGAGACCTAGGGGAATCCAAGATGGGGTGACTTGTGGGGCTCGGACCAGGTTCTGTTACCCAGAATCCTTTGCAAACCTAAAAATTTGGCTACAAAAAACACATGTTCCTCACATTTCTGTGGCAGAAAGTTCTGGAATCTGAGAGGAGCCACAAATTTCCTTCCACCCAGCGTTCCCCCAAGTCTCCCGATAAAAATGATACCTCACTTGTGTGGGAAGGCCTAGCGCCCGCGACAGGAAAGGCCCCAAAGCGCAGCGTGGACACATCCAATTTTTTGAAAGAAAACAGAGGTGTTTTTTGCAAAGTGCCTACCTGTAGATTTTGGCCTCTAGCTCAGCCGGCACCTAGGGAAACCTACCAAACCTGTGCATTTCTGAAAACTAGAGACCTAGGGGAATCCAAGATGGGGTGACTTGTGGGGTTCTGACCAGGTTCTGTTACCCAGAATCCTTTGCAAACCTCAAAATTTGGCTACAAAAAACACATGTTCCTCACATTTCTGTGGCAGAAAGTTCTGGAATCTGAGAGGAGCCACAAATTTCCTTCCACCCAGCGTTCCCCCAAGTCTCCCGATAAAAATGATACGTCACTTGTGTAGGTAGGCCTAGCGCCCGCGACAGGAAATGCCCAAAAGCGCAACGTGGAGCCATCCAATTTTTTGAAAGAAAACAGGTGTTTTTTGCAAAGTGCCTACATGTAGATTTTGGCCTCTAGCTCAGCCGGCACCTAGGGAAACCTACCAAACCTGTGCATTTCTGAAAACTAGAGACCTAGGGGAATCCAAGATGGGGTGACTTGTGGGGCTCTGACCAGGTTCTATTACCCAGAATCCTTTGCAAACCTCAAAATTTGGCTACAAAAAACACATGTTCCTCACATTTCTGTGGCAGAAAGTTCTGGAATCTGAGAGGAGACACAAATTTCCTTCCACCCAGCGTTCCCCCAAGTCTCCCGATAAAAATGATACCTCACTTGTGTGGGTAGGCCTAGCGCCCGCGACAGGAAATGCCCAAAAGCGCAACGTGGAGCCGTCCAATTTTTTGAAAGAAAACAGAGGTGTTTTTTGCAAAGTGCCTACATGTAGATTTTGGCCTCTAGCTCAGCCGGCACCTAGGGAAACCTACCAAACCTGTGCATTTCTGAAAACTAGAGACCTAGGGGAATCCAAGATGGGGTGACTTGTGGGGCTCGGACCAGGTTCTGTTACCCAGAATCCTTTGCAAACCTCAAAATTTGGCTAAAAAAACACATGTTCCTCACATTTCTGTGGCAGAAAGTTCTGGAATCTTAGAGGAGCCACAAATTTCCTTCCACCCAGCGTTCCCCCAAGTCTCCCGATAAAAATGATACCTCACTTGTGTGGGTAGGCCTAGCGCCCACGACAGGAAACGCCTCAAAGCGCAGCGTGGACACATCCAATTTTTTGAAAGAAAACAGAGGTGTTTTTTGCAAAGTGCCTACCTGTAGATTTTGGCCTCTAGCTCAGCCGGCACCTAGGGAAACCTACCAAACCTGTGCATTTCTGAAAACTAGAGACCTAGGGGAATCCAAGATGGGGTGACTTGTGGGGCTCAGACCAGGTTCTGTTACCCAGAATCCTTTGCCAACCTCAAAATTTAGCCACAAAAAAAA
Source organism: Pleurodeles waltl (assembly GCF_031143425.1). NCBI lineage: Eukaryota > Metazoa > Chordata > Amphibia > Caudata > Salamandridae > Pleurodeles > Pleurodeles waltl. Next base: position 858,504,795 of record NC_090448.1, on the reverse strand, counting down.
CATGTTCCTCACATTTCTGTGGCAGAAAGTTCTGGAATCTGAGAGGAGCCACAAATTTCCTTCCACCCAGTGTTCCCCCAAGTCTCCCGATAAAAATGATACCTCACTTGTGTGGGTAGGCCTAGCGCCCGCGACAGGAAATGCTCAAAAGCGCAACGTGGAGCCATCCAATTTTTTGAAAGAAAACAGAGGTGTTTTTTGCAAAGTGCCTACATGTAGATTTTGGCCTCTAGCTCAGCCGGCACCTAGGGAAACCTACCAAACCTGTGCATTTCTGAAAACTAGAGACCTAGGGGAATCCAAGATGGGGTGACTTGTGGGGCTCTGACCAGGGTCTGTTACCCAGAATCCTTTGCAAACTTCAAAATTTGGCTACAAAAAACACATGTTCCTCACATTTCTGTGGCAGAAAGTTCTGGAATCTGAGAGGAGCCACAAATTTCCTTCCACCCAGCGTTCCCCCAAGTCTCCCGATAAAAATGATACCTCACTTGTGTGGGTAGGCCTAGCGCCCGCGACAGGAAATGCCCAAAAGCGCAACGTGGAGCCATCCAATTTTTTTAAAGAAAACAGAGGTGTTTTTTGCAAAGTGCCTACATGTAGATTTTGGCCTCTAGCTCAGCCGGCACCTAGGGAAACCTACCAAAACTGTGCATTTCTGAAAACTAGAGACCTAGGGGAATCCAAGATGGGGTGACTTGTGGGGCTCGGACCAGGTTCTGTTACCCAGAATCCTTTGCAAACCTCAAAATTTGGCTAAAAAAACACATGTTCCTCACATTTCTGTGGCAGAAAGTTCTGGAATCTTAGAGGAGCCACAAATTTCCTTCCACCCAGCGTTCCCCCAATTCTCCCGATAAAAATGATACCTCACTTGTGTGGGTAGGCCTAGCGCCTACGACAGGAAACGCCCCAAAGCGCATCGTGGACACATCCAATTTTTTGAAAGAAAACAGAGTTTTTTTTTAAAAGTGCCTACCTGTAGATTTTGGCCTCTAGCTCAGCCGGCACCTAGGGAAACCTACCAAACCTGTGCATTTCTGAAAACTAGAGACCTAGGGGAATCCAAGATGGGGTGACTTGTGGGGCTCAGACCAGGTTCTGTTACCCAGAATCCTTTGCAAACCTCAAAATTTGGCCACAAAAAACACATGTTCCTCACATTTCTGTGGCAGAAAGTTCTGGAATCTGAGAGGAGCCACAAATTTCCTTCCACCCAGCGTTCCCCCAAGTCTCCCGATAAAAATGATACCTCACTTGTGTGGGTAGGCCTAGCGCCCGCGACAGGAAATGCCCAAAAGCGCAACGTGGACACATCCAATTTTTTGAAAGAAAACAGAGGTGTTTTTTGCAAAGTGCCTACCTGTAGATTTTGGCCTCTAGCTCAGCTGGCACCTAGGGAAACTTACCAAACCTGTGCATTTCTGAAAACTAGAGACCTAGGGGAATCCAAGATGGGGTGACTTGTGGGGCTCGGACCAGGTTCTGTTACCCAGAATCCTTTGCAAACCTCAAAATTTGGCCACAAAAAACACATGTTCCTCACATTTCTGTGGAAGAAAGTTCTGGAATCTGAGAGGAGCCACAAATTTCCTTCCACCCAGCGTTCCCCCAAGTCTCCCGATAAAAATGATACCTCACTTGTGTGGGTAGGCCTAGTGCCCGCGACAGCAAACGCCCCAAAGCGCAACGTGGACACATCCAATTTTTTTAAAGAAAACAGAGGTGTTTTTTGCAAAGTGCCTACCTGTAGATTTTGGCCTCTAGCTCAGCCGGCACCTAGGGAAACCTACCAAACCTGTGCATTTCTGAAAACTAGAGACCTAGGGGAATCCAAGATGGGGTGACTTGTGGGGCTCAGATCTGGTTCTGTTACCCAGAATCCTTTGCAAACCTCAAAATTTGGCTACAAAAAACACATGTTCCTCACATTTCTGTGGCAGAAAGTTCTGGAATCTGAGAGGAGCCACAAATTTCCTTCCACCCAGCGTTCCCCCAAGTCTCCCGATAAAAATGATACCTCACTTGTGTGGGTAGGCCTAGTGCCCGCGACAGGAAACACCCCAAAGCGCAGCGTGGACACATCCAATTTTTTGAAAGAAAACAGAGGTGTTTTTTGCAAAGTGCCTACCTGTAGATTTTGGCCTCTAGCTCAGCCGGCACCTAGGGAAACCTACCAAACCTGTGCATTTCTGAAAACTAGAGACCTAGGGGAATCCAAGATGGGGTGACTTGTGGGGTTCTGACCAGGTTCTGTTACCCAGAATCCTTTGTAAACCTCAAAATTTGGCTACAAAAAACACATGTTCCTCACATTTCTGTGGCAGAAAGTTCTGGAATCTGAGAGGAGCCACAAATTTCCTTCCACCCAGCGTTCCCCCAAGTCTCCCGATAAAAATGATACCTCACTTGTGTAGGTAGGCCTAGCGCCCGCGACAGGACATGCCCAAAAGCGCAACGTGGAGCCATCCAATTTTTTGAAAGAAAACAGAGGTGTTTTTTGCAAAGTGCCTACATGTAGATTTTGGCCTCTAGCTCAGCCGGCAAATAGGGAAACCTACCAAACCTGTGCATTTCTGAAAACTAGAGACCTAGGGGAATCCAAGATGGGGTGACTTGTGGGGCTCTGACCAGGTTCTGTTACCCAGAATCCTTTGCAAACCTCAAAATTTGGCTACAAAAAACACATGTTCCTCACATTTCTGTGGCAGAAAGTTCTGGAATCTGAGAGGAGCCACAAATTTCCTTCCACCCAGCGTTCCCCCAAGTCTCCCGATAAAAATGATACCTCACTTGTGTGGGTAGGCCTAGCGCCCGCGACAGGAAATGCCCAAAAGCGCAACGTGGAGCCATCCAATTTTTTGAAAGAAAACAGAGGTGTTTTTTGCAAAGTGCCTACCTGTAGATTTTAGGCCTCTAGCTCAGCCGGCACCTAGAGAAACCTACCAAACCTGTGCATTTCTGAAAACTAGAGACCTAGGGGAATCCAAGATGGGGTGACTTTTGGGGCTCGGACCAGGTTCTGTTACCCAGAATCCTTTGCAAACCTCAAAATTTGGCTAAAAAAACACATGTTCCTCACATTTCTGTGGCAGAAAGTTCTGGAATCTTAGAGGAGCCACAAATTTCCTTCCACCCAGCGTTCCCCCAAGTCTCCCGATAAAAATGATACCTCACTTGTGTGGGTAGGCCTAGCGCCCACGACAGGAAACGCCTCAAAGCGCAGCGTGGACACATCCAATTTTTTTAAAGAAAACAGAGGTGTTTTTTGCAAAGTGCCTACCTGTAGATTTTGGCCTCTAGCTCAGCCGGCACCTAGGGAAACCTACCAAACCTGTGCATTTCTGAAAAATAGAGACCTAGGGGAATCCAAGATGGGGTGACTTGTGGGGCTCAGACCAGGTTCTGTTACCCAGAATCCTTTGCAAACCTCAAAATTTGGCCACAAAAAACACATGTTCCTCACATTTCTGTGGCAGAAAGTTCTGGAATCTGAGAGGAGCCACAAATTTCCTTCCACCCAGCGTTCCCCCAAGTCTCCCGATAAAAATGATACCTCACTTGTGTGGGTAGGCCTAGCGCCCGCGACAGGAAATGCTCAAAAGCGCAACGTGGAGCCATCCAATTTTTTGAAAGAAAACAGAGGTGTTTTTTTGCAAAGTGCCTACATGAAGATTTTGGCCTCTAGCTCAGCCGGCACCTAGGGAAACCTACCAAACCTGTGCATTTCTGAAAACTAGAGACCTAGGGGAATCCAAGATGGGGTGAATTGTGGGGTTCTGACCAGGTTCTGTTACCCAGAATCCTTTGCAAACCTCAAAATTTGGCCACAAAAAACACATGTTCCTCACATTTCTGTGGCAGAAAGTTCTGGAATCTGAGAGGAGCCACAAATTTCCTTCCACCCAGCGTTCCCCCAAGTCTCCCGATAAAAATGATACCTCACTTGTGTGGGTAGGCCTAGCGCCCGCGACAGGAAATGCCCAAAAGCGCAACGTGGAGCCATCCAATTTTTTGAAAGAAAACAGAGGTGTTTTTTGCAAAGTGCCTACCTGTAGATTTTAGGCCTCTAGCTCAGCCGGCACCTAGAGAAACCTACCAAACCTGTGCATTTCTGAAAACTAGAGACCTAGGGGAATCCAAGATGGGGTGACTTTTGGGGCTCGGACCAGGTTCTGTTACCCAGAATCCTTTGCAAACCTCAAAATTTGGCTAAAAAAACACATGTTCCTCACATTTCTGTGGCAGAAAGTTCTGGAATCTTAGAGGAGCCACAAATTTCCTTCCACCCAGCGTTCCCCCAAGTCTCCCGATAAAAATGATACCTCACTTGTGTGGGTAGGCCTAGCGCCCACGACAGGAAACGCCTCAAAGCGCAGCGTGGACACATCCAATTTTTTTAAAGAAAACAGAGGTGTTTTTTGCAAAGTGCCTACCTGTAGATTTTGGCCTCTAGCTCAGCCGGCACCTAGGGAAACCTACCAAACCTGTGCATTTCTGAAAAATAGAGACCTAGGGGAATCCAAGATGGGGTGACTTGTGGGGCTCAGACCAGGTTCTGTTACCCAGAATCCTTTGCAAACCTCAAAATTTGGCCACAAAAAACACATGTTCCTCACATTTCTGTGGCAGAAAGTTCTGGAATCTGAGAGGAGCCACAAATTTCCTTCCACCCAGCGTTCCCCCAAGTCTCCCGATAAAAATGATACCTCACTTGTGTGGGTAGGCCTAGCGCCCGCGACAGGAAATGCTCAAAAGCGCAACGTGGAGCCATCCAATTTTTTGAAAGAAAACAGAGGTGTTTTTTTGCAAAGTGCCTACATGAAGATTTTGGCCTCTAGCTCAGCCGGCACCTAGGGAAACCTACCAAACCTGTGCATTTCTGAAAACTAGAGACCTAGGGGAATCCAAGATGGGGTGACTTGTGGGGTTCTGACCAGGTTCTGTTACCCAGAATCCTTTGCAAACCTCAAAATTTGGCCACAAAAAACACATGTTCCTCACATTTCTGTGGCAGAAAGTTCTGGAATCTGAGAGGAGCCACAAATTTCCTTCCACCCAGCGTTCCCCCAAGTCTCCGATAAAAATGATACCTCACTTGTGTGGGTAGGCCTAGTGCCCGCAACAGGAAACACCCCAAAGCGCAGCGTGGACACATCCAATTTTTTGAAAGAAAACAGAGGTGTTTTTTGCAAAGTGCCTACCTGTAGATTTTGGCCTCTAGCTCAGCCGGCACCTAGGGAAACCTACCAAACCTGTGCATTTCTGAAAACTAGAGACCTAGGGGAATCCAAGATGGGGTGACTTGTGGGGCTCAGACCAGGTTCTGTTACCCAGAATCCTTTGCAAACCTCAAAATTTGGCCACAAAAAACACATGTTCCTCACATTTCTGTGGCAGAAAGTTCTGGAATCTGAGAGGAGCCACAAATTTCCTTCCACCCAGCGTTCCCCCAAGTCTCCGATAAAAATGATACCTCACTTGTGTGGGTAGGCCTAGTGCCCGCGACAGGAAACACCCCAAAGCGCAGCGTGGACACATCCAATTTTTTGAAAGAAAACAGAGGTGTTTTTTGCAAAGTGCCTACCTGTAGATTTTGGCCTCTAGCTCAGCCGGCACCTAGGGAAACCTACCAAACCTGTGCATTTCTGAAAACTAGAGACCTAGGGGAATCCAAGATGGGGTGACTTGTGGGGTTCTGACCAGGTTCTGTTACCCAGAATCCTTTGCAAACCTCAAAATTTGGCTACAAAAAACACATGTTCCTCACATTTCTGTGGCAGAAAGTTCTGGAATCTGAGAGGAGCCACAAATTTCCTTCCACCCAGCGTTCCCCCAAGTCTCCCGATAAAAATGATACGTCACTTGTGTAGGTAGGCCTAGCGCCCGCGACAGGAAATGCCCAAAAGCGCAACGTGGAGCCATCCAATTTTTTTAAAGAAAACAGAGGTGTTTTTTGCAAAGTGCCTACATGTAGATTTTGGCCTCTAGCTCAGCCGGCACCTAGGGAAACCTACCAAACCTGTGCATTTCTGAAAACTAGAGACCTAGGGGAATCCAAGATGGGGTGACTTGTGGGGCTCTGACCAGGTTCTATTACCCAGAATCCTTTGCAAACCTCAAAATTTGGCTACAAAAAACACATGTTCCTCACATTTCTGTGGCAGAAAGTTCTGGAATCTGAGAGGAGCCACAAATTTCCTTCCACCCAGCGTTCCCACAAGTCTCCCGATAAAAATGATACCTCACTTGTGTGGGTAGGCCTAGCGCCCGCGACAGGAAATGCCCAAAAGCGCAACTTGGAGCCATCCAATTTTTTGAAAGAAAACAGAGGTGTTTTTTGCAAAGTGCCTACATGTAGATTTTGGCCTCTAGCTCAGCCGGCACCTAGGGAAACCTACCAAACCTGTGCATTTCTGAAAACTAGAGACCTAGGGGAATCCAAGATGGGGTGACTTGCGGGGGCTCGGACCAGGTTCTGTTACCCAGAATCCTTTGCAAACCTCAAAATTTGGCTAAAAAAACACATGTTCCTCACATTTCTGTGGCAGAAAGTTCTGGAATCTTAGAGGAGCCACAAATTTCCTTCCACCCAGCGTTCCCCCAAGTCTCCCGATAAAAATGATACCTCACTTGTGTGGGTAGGCCTAGCGCCCACGACAGGAAACGCCTCAAAGCGCAGCGTGGACACATCCAATTTTTTGAAAGAAAACAGAGGTGTTTTTTGCAAAGTGCCTACCTGTAGATTTTGGCCTCTAGCTCAGCCGGCACCTAGGGAAACCTACCAAACCTGTGCATTTCTGAAAACTAGAGACCTAGGGGAATCCAAGATGGGGTGACTTGTGGGGCTCAGACCAGGTTCTGTTACCCAGAATCCTTTGCAAACCTCAAAATTTAGCCACAAAAAACACATGTTCCTCACATTTCTGTGGCAGAAAGTTCTGGAATCTGAGAGGAGCCACAAATTTCCTTCCACCCAGCGTTCCCCCAAGTCTCCCGATAAAAATGATACCTCACTTGTGTGGGTAGGCCTAGCGCCCGCGACAGGAAATGCTCAAAAGCGCAACGTGGAGCCATCCAATTTTTTGAAAGAAATCAGAGGTGTTTTTTGCAAAGTGCCTACATGTAGATTTTGGCCTCTAGCTCAGCCGGCACCTACGGAAACCTACCAAACCTGTGCATTTCTGAAAACTAGAGACCTAGGGGAATCCAAGATGGGGTGACTTGTGGGGCTCTGACCAGGGTCTGTTACCCAGAATCCTTTGCAAACTTCAAAATTTGGCTACAAAAAACACATGTTCCTCACATTTCTGTGGCAGAAAGTTCTGGAATCTGAGAGGAGCCACAAATTTCCTTCCACCCAGCGTTCCCCCAAGTCTCCCGATAAAAATGATACCTCACTTGTGTGGGTAGGCCTAGCGCCCGCGACAGGAAGTGCCCAAAAGCGCAACGTGGAGCCATCCAATTTTTTTAAAGAAAACAGAGGTGTTTTTTGCAAAGTGCCTACATGTAGATTTTGGCCTCTAGCTCAGCCGGCACCTAGGGAAACCTACCAAACCTGTGCATTTCTGAAAACTAGAGACCTAGGGGAATCCAAGATGGGGTGACTTGTGGGGCTCGGACCAGGTTCTGTTACCCAGAATCCTTTGCAAACCTAAAAATTTGGCTACAAAAAACACATGTTCCTCACATTTCTGTGGCAGAAAGTTCTGGAATCTGAGAGGAGCCACAAATTTCCTTCCACCCAGCGTTCCCCCAAGTCTCCCGATAAAAATGATACCTCACTTGTGTGGGAAGGCCTAGCGCCCGCGACAGGAAAGGCCCCAAAGCGCAGCGTGGACACATCCAATTTTTTGAAAGAAAACAGAGGTGTTTTTTGCAAAGTGCCTACCTGTAGATTTTGGCCTCTAGCTCAGTCGGCACCTAGGGAAACCTACCAAACCTGTGCATTTCTGAAAACTAGAGACCTAGGGGAATCCAAGATGGGGTGACTTGTGGGGTTCTGACCAGGTTCTGTTACCCAGAATCCTTTGCAAACCTCAAAATTTGGCTACAAAAAACACATGTTCCTCACATTTCTGTGGCAGAAAGTTCTGGAATCTGAGAGGAGCCACAAATTTCCTTCCACCCAGCGTTCCCCCAAGTCTCCCGATAAAAATGATACGTCACTTGTGTAGGTAGGCCTAGCGCCCGCGACAGGAAATGCCCAAAAGCGCAACGTGGAGCCATCCAATTTTTTGAAAGAAAACAGGTGTTTTTTGCAAAGTGCCTACATGTAGATTTTGGCCTCTAGCTCAGCCGGCACCTAGGGAAACCTACCAAACCTGTGCATTTCTGAAAACTAGAGACCTAGGGGAATCCAAGATGGGGTGACTTGTGGGGCTCTGACCAGGTTCTATTACCCAGAATCCTTTGCAAACCTCAAAATTTGGCTACAAAAAACACATGTTCCTCACATTTCTGTGGCAGAAAGTTCTGGAATCTGAGAGGAGACACAAATTTCCTTCCACCCAGCGTTCCCCCAAGTCTCCCGATAAAAATGATACCTCACTTGTGTGGGTAGGCCTAGCGCCCGCGACAGGAAATGCCCAAAAGCGCAACGTGGAGCCGTCCAATTTTTTGAAAGAAAACAGAGGTGTTTTTTGCAAAGTGCCTACATGTAGATTTTGGCCTCTAGCTCAGCCGGCACCTAGGGAAACCTACCAAACCTGTGCATTTCTGAAAACTAGAGACCTAGGGGAATCCAAGATGGGGTGACTTGTGGGGCTCGGACCAGGTTCTGTTACCCAGAATCCTTTGCAAACCTCAAAATTTGGCTAAAAAAACACATGTTCCTCACATTTCTGTGGCAGAAAGTTCTGGAATCTTAGAGGAGCCACAAATTTCCTTCCACCCAGCGTTCCCCCAAGTCTCCCGATAAAAATGATACCTCACTTGTGTGGGTAGGCCTAGCGCCCACGACAGGAAACGCCTCAAAGCGCAGCGTGGACACATCCAATTTTTTGAAAGAAAACAGAGGTGTTTTTTGCAAAGTGCCTACCTGTAGATTTTGGCCTCTAGCTCAGCCGGCACCTAGGGAAACCTACCAAACCTGTGCATTTCTGAAAACTAGAGACCTAGGGGAATCCAAGATGGGGTGACTTGTGGGGCTCAGACCAGGTTCTGTTACCCAGAATCCTTTGCCAACCTCAAAATTTAGCCACAAAAAAAACATGTTCCTCACATTTCTGTGGCAGAAAGTTCTGGAATCTGAGAGGAGCCACAAATTTCCTTCCACCCAGTGTTCCCCCAAGTCTCCCGATAAAAATGATACCTCACTTGTGTGGGTAGGCCTAGCGCCCGCGACAGGAAATGCTCAAAAGCGCAACGTGGAGCCATCCAATTTTTTGAAAGAAAACAGAGGTGTTTTTTGCAAAGTGCCTACATGTAGATTTTGGCCTCTAGCTCAGCCGGCACCTAGGGAAACCTACCAAACCTGTGCATTTCTGAAAACTAGAGACCTAGGGGAATCCAAGATGGGGTGACTTGTGGGGCTCTGACCAGGGTCTGTTACCCAGAATCCTTTGCAAACTTCAAAATTTGGCTACAAAAAACACATGTTCCTCACATTTCTGTGGCAGAAAGTTCTGGAATCTGAGAGGAGCCACAAATTTCCTTCCACCCAGCGTTCCCCCAAGTCTCCCGATAAAAATGATACCTCACTTGTGTGGGTAGGCCTAGCGCCCGCGACAGGAAATGCCCAAAAGCGCAACGTGGAGCCATCCAATTTTTTTAAAGAAAACAGAGGTGTTTTTTGCAAAGTGCCTACATGTAGATTTTGGCCTCTAGCTCAGCCGGCACCTAGGGAAACCTACCAAAACTGTGCATTTCTGAAAACTAGAGACCTAGGGGAATCCAAGATGGGGTGACTTGTGGGGCTCGGACCAGGTTCTGTTACCCAGAATCCTTTGCAAACCTCAAAATTTGGCTAAAAAAACACATGTTCCTCACATTTCTGTGGCAGAAAGTTCTGGAATCTTAGAGGAGCCACAAATTTCCTTCCACCCAGCGTTCCCCCAAGTCTCCCGATAAAAATGATACCTCACTTGTGTGGGTAGGCCTAGCGCCTACGACAGGAAACGCCCCAAAGCGCATCGTGGACACATCCAATTTTTTGAAAGAAAACAGAGTTTTTTTTTAAAAGTGCCTACCTGTAGATTTTGGCCTCTAGCTCAGCCGGCACCTAGGGAAACCTACCAAACCTGTGCATTTCTGAAAACTAGAGACCTAGGGGAATCCAAGATGGGGTGACTTGTGGGGCTCAGACCAGGTTATGTTACCCAGAATCCTTTGCAAACCTCAAAATTTGGCCACAAAAAACACATGTTCCTCACATTTCTGTGGCAGAAAGTTCTGGAATCTGAGAGGAGCCACAAATTTCCTTCCACCCAGCGTTCCCCCAAGTCTCCCGATAAAAATGATACCTCACTTGTGCGGGTAGGCCTAGTGCCCGCGACAGGACACACCCCAAAGCGCAGCGTGGACACATCCAATTTTTTGAAAGAAAACAGAGGTGTTTTTTGCAAAGTGCCTACCTGTAGATTTTGGCCTCTAGTTCAGCCGGCACCTAGGGAAACCTACCAAACCTGTGCATTTCTGAAAACTAGAGACCTAGGGGAATCCAAGATGGGGTGACTTGTGGGGCTCGGACCAGGTTCTGTTACCCAGAATCCTTTGCAAACCTCAAAATTTGGCTACAAAAAACACATGTTCCTCACATTTCTGTGGCAGAAAGTTCTGGAATCTGAGAGGAGCCACAAATTTCCTTCCACCCAGCGTTCCCCCAAGTCTCCCGATAAAAATGATACCTCACTTGTGTGGGTAGGCCTAGCGCCCGCGACAGGAAAGGCCCCAAAGCGCAGCGTGGACACATCCAATTTTTGGAAAGAAAACAGAGGTGTTTTTTGCAAAGTGCCTACCTGTAGATTTTGGCCTCTAGCTCAGCCGGCACCTAGGGAAACCTACCAAACCTGTGCATTTCTGAAAACTAGAGACCTAGGGGAATCCAAGATGGGGTGACTTGTGGGGCTCGGACCAGGTTCTGTTACCCAGAATCCTTTGCAAACCTCAAAAGTTGGCTACAAAAACACATGTTCCTCACATTTCTGAGGCAGAAAGTTCTGGAATCTTAGAGGAGCCACAAATTTCCTTCCACCCAGCGTTCCCCCAAGTCTCCCGATAAAAATGATACCTCACCTGTGTGGGTCGGCCTAGCGCCCACGACAGGAAACGCCCCAAAGCGCAACGTGGACACATCCAATTTTTTTAAAGAAAACAGAGGTTTTTTTGCAAAGTGCCTACCTGTAGATTTTGGCCTCTAGCTCAGCCGGCACCTAGGGAAACCTACCAAACCTGTGCATTTCTGAAAGCTAGAGACCTAGGGGAATCCAAGATGGGGTGACTTGTGGGGCTCGGACCAGGTTCTGTTACCCAGAATCCTTTGCAAACCTCAAAATTTGGCTACAAAAACACATGTTCCTCACATTTCTGTGGCAGAAAGTTCTGGTATCTTAGAGGAGCCACAAATTTCCTTCCACCCAGCGTTCCCCCAAGTCTCCCGATAAAAATGATACCTCACTTGTGTGGGTAGGCCTAGCGCCCGCGACAGGAAATGCTCAAAAGCGCAACGTGGAGCCATCCAATTTTTTGAAAGAAATCAGAGGTGTTTTTTGCAAAGTGCCTACATGTAGATTTTGGCCTCTAGCTCAGCCGGCACCTACGGAAACCTACCAAACCTGTGCATTTCTGAAAACTAGAGACCTAGGGGAATCCAAGATGGGGTGACTTGTGGGGCTCTGACCAGGGTCTGTTACCCAGAATCCTTTGCAAACTTCAAAATTTGGCTACAAAAAACACATGTTCCTCACATTTCTGTGGCAGAAAGTTCTGGAATCTGAGAGGAGCCACAAATTTCCTTCCACCCAGCGTTCCCCCAAGTCTCCCGATAAAAATGATACCTCACTTGTGTGGGTAGGCCTAGCGCCCGCGACAGGAAGTGCCCAAAAGCGCAACGTGGAGCCATCCAATTTTTTTAAAGAAAACAGAGGTGTTTTTTGCAAAGTGCCTACATGTAGATTTTGGCCGCTAGCTCAGCCGGTACCTAGGGAAACCTACCAAACCTGTGCATTTCTGAAAACTAGAGACCTAGGGGAATCCAAGATGGGGTGACTTGTGGGGCTCGGACCAGGTTCTGTTACCCAGAATCCTTTGCAAACCTAAAAATTTGGCTACAAAAAACACATGTTCCTCACATTTCTGTGGCAGAAAGTTCTGGAATCTGAGAGGAGCCACAAATTTCCTTCCACCCAGCGTTCCCCCAAGTCTCCCGATAAAAATGATACCTCACTTGTGTGGGAAGGCCTAGCGCCCGCGACAGGAAAGGCCCCAAAGCGCAGCGTGGACACATCCAATTTTTTGAAAGAAAACAGAGGTGTTTTTTGCAAAGTGCCTACCTGTAGATTTTGGCCTCTAGCTCAGCCGGCACCTAGGGAAACCTACCAAACCTGTGCATTTCTGAAAACTAGAGACCTAGGGGAATCCAAGATGGGGTGACTTGTGGGGTTCTGACCAGGTTCTGTTACCCAGAATCCTTTGCAAACCTCAAAATTTGGCTACAAAAAACACATGTTCCTCACATTTCTGTGGCAGAAAGTTCTGGAATCTGAGAGGAGCCACAAATTTCCTTCCACCCAGCGTTCCCCCAAGTCTCCCGATAAAAATGATACGTCACTTGTGTAGGTAGGCCTAGCGCCCGCGACAGGAAATGCCCAAAAGCGCAACGTGGAGCCATCCAATTTTTTGAAAGAAAACAGGTGTTTTTTGCAAAGTGCCTACATGTAGATTTTGGCCTCTAGCTCAGCCGGCACCTAGGGAAACCTACCAAACCTGTGCATTTCTGAAAACTAGAGACCTAGGGGAATCCAAGATGGGGTGACTTGTGGGGCTCTGACCAGGTTCTATTACCCAGAATCCTTTGCAAACCTCAAAATTTGGCTACAAAAAACACATGTTCCTCACATTTCTGTGGCAGAAAGTTCTGGAATCTGAGAGGAGACACAAATTTCCTTCCACCCAGCGTTCCCCCAAGTCTCCCGATAAAAATGATACCTCACTTGTGTGGGTAGGCCTAGCGCCCGCGACAGGAAATGCACAAAAGCGCAACGTGGAGCCGTCCAATTTTTTGAAAGAAAACAGAGGTGTTTTTTGCAAAGTGCCTACATGTAGATTTTGGCCTCTAGCTCAGCCGGCACCTAGGGAAACCTACCAAACCTGTGCATTTCTGAAAACTAGAGACCTAGGGGAATCCAAGATGGGGTGACTTGTGGGGCTCGGACCAGGTTCTGTTACCCAGAATCCTTTGCAAACCTCAAAATTTGGCTAAAAAAACACATGTTCCTCACATTTCTGTGGCAGAAAGTTCTGGAATCTTAGAGGAGCCACAAATTTCCTTCCACCCAGCGTTCCCCCAAGTCTCCCGATAAAAATGATACCTCACTTGTGTGGGTAGGCCTAGCGCCCACGACAGGAAACGCCTCAAAGCGCAGCGTGGACACATCCAATTTTTTGAAAGAAAACAGAGGTGTTTTTTGCAAAGTGCCTACCTGTAGATTTTGGCCTCTAGCTCAGCCGGCACCTAGGGAAACCTACCAAACCTGTGCATTTCTGAAAACTAGAGACCTAGGGGAATCCAAGATGGGGTGACTTGTGGGGCTCAGACCAGGTTCTGTTACCCAGAATCCTTTGCAAACCTCAAAATTTAGCCACAAAAAAAACATGTTCCTCACATTTCTGTGGCAGAAAGTTCTGGAATCTGAGAGGAGCCACAAATTTTCTTCCACCCAGTGTTCCCCCAAGTCTCCCGATAAAAATGATACCTCACTTGTGTGGGTAGGCCTAGCGCCCGCGACAGGAAATGCTCAAAAGCGCAACGTGGAGCCATCCAATTTTTTGAAAGAAAACAGAGGTGTTTTTTGCAAAGTGCCTACATGTAGATTTTGGCCTCTAGCTCAGCCGGCACCTAGGGAAACCTACCAAACCTGTGCATTTCTGAAAACTAGAGACCTAGGGGAATCCAAGATGGGGTGACTTGTGGGGCTCTGACCAGGGTCTGTTACCCAGAATCCTTTGCAAACTTCAAAATTTGGCTACAAAAAACACATGTTCCTCACATTTCTGTGGCAGAAAGTTCTGGAATCTGAGAGGAGCCACAAATTTCCTTCCACCCAGCGTTCCCCCAAGTCTCCCGATAAAAATGATACCTCACTTGTGTGGGTAGGCCTAGCGCCCGCGACAGGAAATGCCCAAAAGCGCAACGTGGAGCCATCCAATTTTTTTAAAGAAAACAGAGGTGTTTTTTGCAAAGTGCCTTCATGTAGATTTTGGCCTCTAGCTCAGCCGGCACCTAGGGAAACCTACCAAAACTGTGCATTTCTGAAAACTAGAGACCTAGGGGAATCCAAGATGGGGTGACTTGTGGGGCTCGGACCAGGTTCTGTTACCCAGAATCCTTTGCAAACCTCAAAATTTGGCTAAAAAAACACATGTTCCTCACATTTCTGTGGCAGAAAGTTCTGGAATCTTAGAGGAGCCACAAATTTCCTTCCACCCAGCGTTCCCCCAAGTCTCCCGATAAAAATGATACCTCACTTGTGTGGGTAGGCCTAGCGCCTACGACAGGAAACGCCCCAAAGCGCAACGTGGACACATCCAATTTTTTGAAAGAAAACAGAGTTTTTTTTTAAAAGTGCCTACCTGTAGATTTTGGCCTTTAGCTCAGCCGGCACCTAGGGAAACCTACCAAACCTGTGCATTTCTGAAAACTAGAGACCTAGGGGAATCCAAGATGGGGTGACTTGTGGGGCTCGGACCAGGTTCTGTTACCCAGAATCCTTTGCAAACCTAAAAATTTGGCTACAAAAAACACATGTTCCTCACATTTCTGTGGCAGAAAGTTCTGGAATCTGAGAGGAGCCACAAATTTCCTTCCACCCAGCGTTCCCCCAAGTCTCCCGATAAAAATGATACCTCACTTGTGTGGGTAGGCCTAGCGCCCGCGACAGGAAAGGCCCCAAAGCGCAGCATGGACACATCCAATTTTTTTAAAGAAAACAGAGGTGTTTTTTGCAAAGTGCCTACATGTAGATTTTGGCCTCTAGCTCAGCCGGCACCTAGGGAAACCTACCAAAACTGTGCATTTCTGAAAACTAGAGACCTAGGGGAATCCAAGATGGGGTGACTTGTGGGGCTCGGACCAGGTTCTGTTACCCAGAATCCTTTGCAAACCTCAAAATTTGGCTAAAAAAACACATGTTCCTCACATTTCTGTGGCAGAAAGTTCTGGAATCTGAGAGGAGCCACAAATTTCCTTCCACCCAGCGTTCCCCCAAGTCTCCCGATAAAAATGATACCTCACTTGTGTGGGTAGGCCTAGCGCCCGCGACAGGAAACGCCCCAAAGCGCAACGTGGACACATCCAATTTTTTTAAAGAAAACAGAGGTGTTTTTTGCAAAGTGCCTACCTGTAGATTTTGGCCTCTAGCTCAGCCGGCACCTAGGGAAACCTGCCAAACCTGGGCATTTCTGAAAGCTAGAGACCTATGGGAATCCAAGATGGGGTGACTTGTGGGGCTCGGACCTGGTTCTGTTACCCAGAATCCTTTGCAAACCTCAAAATTTGGCTACAAAAAACACATGTTCCTTACATTTCTGTGGCAGAAAGTTCTGGAATCTGAGAGGAGCCACAAATTTCCTTCCATCCAGCGTTCCCCCAAGTCTCCCGATAAAAATGATACCTCACTTGTGTGGGTAGGCCTAGCGCCCGCGACAGGAAACGCCCCAAAGCGCAACGTGGACACATCCAATTTTTTTAAGAAAACAGAGGTGGTATTTTGCAAAGTGCCTACCTGTAGATTTTGGCCTCTAGCTCAGCCGGCACCTAGGGAAACCTACCAAACCTGTGCATTTCTGAAAACTAGAGACCTAGGGGAATCCAAGATGGGGTGACTTGTGGGGCTCAGACCAGGTTATGTTACCCAGAATCCTTTGCAAACCTCAAAATTTGGCCACAAAAAACACATGTTCCTCACATTTCTGTGGCAGAAAGTTCTGGAATCTGAGAGGAGCCACAAATTTCCTTCCACCCAGCGTTCCCCCAAGTCTCCCGATAAAAATGATACCTCACTTGTGCGGGTAGGCCTAGTGCCCGCGACAGGACACACCCCAAAGCGCAGCGTGGACACATCCAATTTTTTGAAAGAAAACAGAGGTGTTTTTTGCAAAGTGCCTACCTGTAGATTTTGGCCTCTAGTTCAGCCGGCACCTAGGGAAACCTACCAAACCTGTGCATTTCTGAAAACTAGAGACCTAGGGGAATCCAAGATGGGGTGACTTGTGGGGCTCGGACCAGGTTCTGTTACCCAGAATCCTTTGCAAACCTCAAAATTTGGCTACAAAAAACACATGTTCCTCACATTTCTGTGGCAGAAAGTTCTGGAATCTGAGAGGAGCCACAAATTTCCTTCCACCCAGCGTTCCCCCAAGTCTCCCGATAAAAATGATACCTCACTTGTGTGGGTAGACCTAGCGCCCGCGACAGGAAAGGCCCCAAAGCGCAGCGTGGACACATCCAATTTTTGGAAAGAAAACAGAGGTGTTTTTTGCAAAGTGCCTACCTGTAGATTTTGGCCTCTAGCTCAGCCGGCACCTAGGGAAACCTACCAAACCTGTGCATTTCTGAAAACTAGAGACCTAGGGGAATCCAAGATGGGGTGACTTGTGGGGCTCGGACCAGGTTCTGTTACCCAGAATCCTTTGCAAACCTCAAAAGTTGGCTACAAAAACACATGTTCCTCACATTTCTGAGGCAGAAAGTTCTGGAATCTTAGAGGAGCCACAAATTTCCTTCCACCCAGCGTTCCCCCAAGTCTCCCGATAAAAATGATACCTCACCTGTGTGGGTCGGCCTAGCGCCCACGACAGGAAACGCCCCAAAGCGCAACGTGGACACATCCAATTTTTTTAAAGAAAACAGAGTTTTTTTTGCAAAGTGCCTACCTGTAGATTTTGGCCTCTAGCTCAGCCGGCACCTAGGGAAACCTACCAAACCTGTGCATTTCTGAAAACTAGAGACCTAGGGGAATCCAAGATGGGGTGACTTGTGGGGCTCGGACCAGGTTCTGTTACCCAGAATCCTTTGCAAACCTCAAAATTTGGCTACAAAAACACATGTTCCTCACATTTCTGTGGCAGAAAGTTCTGGAATCTTAGAGGAGCCACAAATTTCCTTCCACCCAGCGTTCCCCCAAGTCTCCCGATAAAAATCATACCTCACTTGTGTGGGTAGGCCTAGCGCCCGCGACAGGAAACGCCCCAAAGCGCAACGTGGACACATCCATTTTTTTGAAAGAAAACAGAGGTGTTTTTTGCAAAGTGCCTACCTGTAGATTTTGGCCTCTAGCTCAGCCGGCACCTAGGGAAACCTACCAAACCTGTGCATTTCTGAAAACTAGAGACCTAGGGGAATCCAAGATGGGGTGACTTGTGGGGTTCGGACCAGGTTCTGTTACCCAGAATCCTTTGCAAACCTCAAAATTTGGCTAAAAAAACACATGTTCCTCACATTTCTGTGGCAGAAAGTTCTGGAATCTGAGAGGAGCCACAAATTTCCTTCCACCCAGCGTTCCCCCAAGTCTCCCAATAAAAATGATACCTCACTTGTGTGGGTAGGCCTAGCGCCCGCGACAGGAAACGCCCCAAAGCGCAACGTGGACACATCCAATTTTTTGAAAGAAAACAGAGGTGTTTTTTGCAAAGTGCCTACCTGTAGATTTTGGCATCTAGCTCAGCCGGCACCTAGGGAAACCTGCCAAACCTGGGCATTTCTGAAAGCTAGAGACCTAGGGGAATCCAAGATGGGGTGACTTGTGGGGCTCGGACCAGGTTCTGTTACCCAGAATCCTTTGCAAACCTCAAAATTTGGCTACAAAAAACACATGTTCCTCACATTTCTGTGGCAGAAAGTTCTGGAATCTGAGAGGAGCCACAAATTTCCTTCCATCCAGCGTTCCCCCAAGTCTCCCGATAAAAATGATACCTCACTTGTGTGGGTAGGCCTAGCGCCCGCGACAGGAAACGCCCCAAAACGCAACGTGGACACATCCACTTTTTTAAAGAAAACAGAGGTGGTATTTTGCAAAGTGCCTACCTGTAGATTTTGGCCTCTAGCTCAGCCGGCACCTAGGGAAACCTACCAAACCTGTGCATTTCTGAAAACTAGAGACCTAGGGGAATCCAAGATGGGGTGACTTGTGGGGCTCGGACCAGGTTCTGTTACACAGAATCCTTTGCAAACCTCAAAATTTGGCTACAAAAAACACATGTTCCTCACATTTCTGTGGCAGAAAGTTCTGGAATCTGAGAGGAGCCACAAATTTCCTTCCACCCAGCGTTCCCCCAAGTCTCCCGATAAAAATGATACCTCACCTGTGTGAGTCGGCCTAGCGCCCACGACAGGAAACGCCCCAAAGAGCAACGTGGACACATCCAATTTTTTTAAAGAAAACAGAGGTGTTTTTTGCAAAGTGCCTACCTGTAGATTTTGGCCTCTAGCTCAGCCGGCACCTAGGGAAACCTACCAAACCTGTGCATTTCTGAAAACTAGAGACCTAGGGGAATCCAAGATGGGGTGACTTGTGGGGCTCGGACCAGGTTCTGTTACCCAGAATCCTTTGCAAACCTCAAAATTTGGCTACAAAAACACATGTTCCTCACATTTCTGTGGCAGAAAGTTCTGGAATCTTAGAGGAGCCACAAATTTCCTTCCACCCAGTGTTCCCCCAAGTCTCCCGATAAAAATCATACCTCACTTGTGTGGGTAGGCCTAGCGCCCGCGACAGGAAACGCCCCAAAGCGCAACGTGGACACATCCATTTTTTTGAAAGAAAACAGAGGTGTTTTTTGCAAAGTGCCTACCTGTAGATTTTGGCCTCTAGCTCAGCCGGCACCTAGGGAAACCTACCAAACCTGTGCATTTCTGAAAACTAGAGACCTAGGGGAATCCAAGATGGGGTGACTTGTGGGGTTCGGACCAGGTTCTGTTACCCAGAATCCTTTGCAAACCTCAAAATTTGGCTAAAAAAACACATGTTCCTCACATTTCTGTGGCAGAAAGTTCTGGAATCTGAGAGGAGCCACAAATTTCCTTCCACCCAGCGTTCCCCCAAGTCTCCCAATAAAAATGGTACCTCACTTGTGTGGGTAGGCCTAGCGCCCGCGACAGGAAACGCCCCAAAGCGCAACGTGGACACATCCAATTTTTTGAAAGAAAACAGAGGTGTTTTTTGCAAAGTGCCTACCTGTAGATTTTGGCATCTAGCTCAGCCGGCACCTAGGGAAACCTGCCAAACCTGGGCATTTCTGAAAGCTAGAGACCTAGGGGAATCCAAGATGGGGTGACTTGTGGGGCTCGGACCAGGTTCTGTTACCCAGAATCCTTTGCAAACCTCAAAATTTGGCTACAAAAAACACATGTTCCTCACATTTCTGTGGCAGAAAGTTCTGGAATCTGAGAGGAGCCACAAATTTCCTTCCATCCAGCGTTCCCCCAAGTCTCCCGATAAAAATGATACCTCACTTGTGTGGGTAGGCCTAGCGCCCGCGACAGGAAACGCCCCAAAACGCAACGTGGACACATCCAATTTTTTAAAGAAAACAGAGGTGGTATTTTGCAAAGTGCCTACCTGTAGATTTTGGCCTCTAGCTCAGCCGGCACCTAGGGAAACCTAACAAACCTGTGCATTTCTGAAAACTAGAGACCTAGGGGAATCCAAGATGGGGTGACTTGTGGGGCTCAGACCAGGTTCTGTTACCCAGAATCCTTTGCAAACCTCAAAATTTGGCCACAAAAAACACATGTTCCTCACATTTCTGTGGCAGAAAGTTCTGGAATCTGAGAGGAGCCACAAATTTCCTTCCACCCAGCGTTCCCCCAAGTCTCCCGATAAAAATGATACCTCACTTGTGCGGGTAGGCTTAGTGCCCGCGACAGGAAACACCCCAAAGCGCAGCGTGGACACATCCAATTTTTTGAAAGAAAACAGAGGTGTTTTTTGCAAAGTGCCTACCTGTAGATTTTGGCCTCTAGTTCAGCCGGCACCTAGGGAAACCTACCAAACCTGTGCATTTCTGAAAACTAGAGACCTAGGGGAATCCAAGATGGGGTGACTTGTGGGGCTCGGACCAGGTTCTGTTACCCAGAATCCTTTGCAAACCTTAAAATTTGGCTACAAAAAACACATGTTCCTCACATTTCTGTGGCAGAAAGTTCTGGAATCTGAGAGGAGCCACAAACTTCCTTCCACCCAGCGTTCCCCCAAGTCTCCCGATAAAAATGATACCTCACTTGTGTGGGTAGGCCTAGCGCCCGCGACAGGAAAGGCCCCAAAGCGCAGCGTGGACACATCCAATTTTTGGAAAGAAAACCGAGGTATTTTTTGCAAAGTGCCTACCTGTAGATTTTGGCCTCTAGCTCAGCCGGCACCTAGGGAAACCTACCAAACCTGTGCATTTCTGAAAACTAGAGACCTAGGGGAATCCAAGATGGGGTGACTTGTGGGGCTCGGACCAGGTTCTGTTACCCAGAATCCTTTGCAAACCTCAAAATTTGGCTAAAAAAACACATGTTCCTCACATTTCTGTGGCAGAAAGTTCTGGAATCTGAGAGGAGCCACAAATTTCCTTCCACCCAGCGTTCCCCCAAGTCTCCCGATAAAAATGATACCTCACTTGTGTGGGTAGGCCTAGCGCCCGCGACAGGTAACGCCCCAAAGCGCAACGTGGACACATCCTATTTTTTGAAAGAAAACAGAGGTGTTTTTTGCAAAGTGCCTACCTGTAGATTTTGGCATCTAGCTCAGCCGGCACCTAGGGAAACCTGCCAAACCTGGGCATTTCTGAAAGCTAGAGACCTAGGGGAATCCAAGATGGGGTGACTTGTGGGGCTCGGACCAGGTTCTGTTACCCAGAATCCTTTGCAAACCTCAAAATTTGGCTACAAAAAACACATGTTCCTCACATTTCTGTGGCAGAAAGTTCTGGAATCTGAGAGGAGCCACAAATTTCCTTCCATCCAGCGTTCCCCCAAGTCTCCCGATAAAAATGATACCTCACTTGTGTGGGTAGGCCTAGCGCCCGCGACAGGAAATGCCCAAAAGCGCAACGTGAGCCATCCAATTTTTTTAAAGAAAACAGAGGTGTTTTTTGCAAAGTGCCTACATGTAGATTTTGGCCTCTAGCTCAGCCGGCACCTAGGGAAACCTACCAAAACTGTGCATTTCTGAAAACTAGAGACCTAGGGGAATCCAAGATGGGGTGACTTGTGGGGCTCGGACCAGGTTCTGTTACCCAGAATCCTTTGCAAACCTCAAAATTTGGCTAAAAAAACACATGTTCCTCACATTTCTGTGGCAGAAAGTTCTGGAATCTTAGAGGAGCCTCAAATTTCCTTCCACCCAGCGTTCCCCCAAGTCTCCCGATAAAAATGAGACCTCACTCGTGTGGGTAGGCCTAGCACCCACGACAGGAAACGCCCCAAAGCGCAACGTGGACACATCCAATTTTTTGAAAGAAAACAGAGTTTTTTTTTAAAAGTGCCTACCTGTAGATTTTGGCCTTTAGCTCAGCCGGCACCTAGGGAAACCTACCAAACCTGTGCATTTCTGAAAACTAGAGACCTAGGGGAATCCAAGATGGGGTGACTTGTGGGGCTCGGACCAGGTTCTGTTACCCAGAATCCTTTTCAAACCTAAAAATTTGGCTACAAAAAACACATGTTCCTCACATTTCTGTAGCAGAAAGTTCTGGAATCTGAGAGGAGCCACAAATTTCCTTCCACCCAGCGTTCCCCCAAGTCTCCCGATAAAAATGATACCTCACTTGTGTGGGTAGGCCTAGCGCCCGCGACAGGAAAGGCCCCAAAGCGCAGCGTGGACACATCCAATTTTTTGAAAGAAAACAGAGGTGTTTTTTGCAAAGTGCCTACCTGTAGATTTTGGCCTCTAGCTCAGCCGGCACCTAGGGAAACCTACCAAACCTGTGCATTTCTGAAAACTAGAGACCTAGGGGAATCCAAGATGGGGTGACTTGTGGGCCTCAGACCAGGTTCTGTTACCCAGAATCCTTTGCAAACCTCAAAATTTGGCTAAAAAAACACATGTTCCTCACATTTCTGTGGCAGAAAGTTCTGGAATCTGAGAGGAGCCACAAATTTCCTTCCACCCAGCGTTCCCCCAAGTCTCCCGATAAAAATCATACCTCACTTGTGTGGGTAGGCCTAGCGCCCGCGACAGGAAACGCCCCAAAGCGCAACGTGGACACATCCAATTTTTTTAAAGAAAACAGAGGTGTTTTTTGCAAAGTGCCTACATGTAGATTTTGGCCTCTAGCTCAGCCGGCACCTAGGGAAACCTACCAAAACTGTGCATTTCTGAAAACTAGAGATCTAGGGGAATCCAAGATGGGGTGACTTGTGGGGCTCGGACCAGGTTCTGTTACCCAGAATCCTTTGCAAACCTCAAAATTTGGCTAAAAAAACACATGTTCCTCACATTTCTGTGGCAGAAAGTTCTGGAATCTTAGAGGAGCCACAAATTTCCTTCCACCCAGCGTTCCCCCAAGTCTCCCGATAAAAATGATACCTCACTTGTGTGGGTAGGCCTAGCGCCCACGACAGGAACCGCCCCAAAGCGCAACGTGGACACATCCAATTTTTTGAAAGAAAACAGAGTTTTTTTTAAAAAGTGCCTACCTGTAGATTTTGGCCTCTAGCTCAGCCGGCACCTAGGGAAACCTACCAAACCTGTGCATTTCTGAAAACTAGAGACCTAGGGGAATCCAAGATGGGGTGACTTGTGGGGCTCAGACCAGGTTCTGTTACCCAGAATCCTTTGCAAACCTCAAAATTTGGCTAAAAAAACACATGTTCCTCACATTTCTGTGGCAGAAAGTTCTGGAATCTGAGAGGAGCCACAAATTTCCTTCCACCCAGCGTTCCCCCAAGTCTCCCGATAAAAATCATACCTCACTTGTGTGGGTAGGCCTAGCGCCCGCGACAGGAAACGCCTCAAAGCGCAACGTGGACACATCCATTTTTTTGAAAGAAAACAGAGGTGTTTTTTGCAAAGTGCCTACCTGTAGATTTTGGCCTCTAGCTCAGCCGGCACCTAGGGAAACCTACCAAACCTGTGCATTTCTGAAAACTAGAGACCTAGGGGAATCCAAGATGGGGTGACTTGTGGGGCTCGGACCAGGTTCTGTTACCCAGAATCCTTTGCAAACCTCAAAATTTGGCTAAAAAAACACATGTTCCTCATATTTCTGTGGCAGAAAGTTCTGGAATCTGAGAGGAGCCACAAATTTCCTTCCACCCAGCGTTCCCCCAAGTCTCCCGATAAAAATGATACCTCACTTGTGTGGGTAGGCCTAGCGCCCGCGACTGGAAACGCCCCAAAGCGCAACGTGGACACATCCAATTTTTTGAAAGAAAACAGAGGTGTTTTTTGCAAAGTGCCTACCTGTAGATTTTGGCATCTAGCTCAGCCGGCACCTAGGGAAACCTGCCAAACCTGGGCATTTCTGAAAGCTAGAGACCTATGGAAATCCAAGATGGGGTGACTTGTGGGGCTCGGACCAGGTTCTGTTACCCAGAATCCTTTGCAAACCTCAAAATTTGGCTACATAAAACACATGTTCCTCACATTTCTGTGGCAGAAAGTTCTGGAATCTGAGAGGAGCCACAAATTTCCTTCCATCCAGCGTTCCCCCAAGTCTCCCGATAAAAATGATACCTCACTTGTGTGGGTAGGCCTAGCGCCCGCGACAGGAACGCCCCAAAGCGCAACGTGGACACATCCAATTTTTTTAAGAAAACAGAGGTGGTATTTTGCAAAGTGCCTACCTGTAGATTTTGGCCTCTAGCTCAGCCGGCACCTAGGGAAACCTACCAAACCTGTGCATTTCTGAAAACTAGAGACCTAGGGGAATCCAAGATGGGGTGACTTGTGGGGCTCAGACCAGGTTCTGTTACCCAGAATCCTTTGCAAACCTCAAAATTTGGCACAAAAAACACATGTTCCTCACATTTCTGTGGCAGAAAGTTCTGGAATCTGAGAGGAGCCACAAATTTCCTTCCACCCAGCGTTCCCCCAAGTCTCCCGATAAAAATGATACCTCACTTGTGTGGGTAGGCCTAGTGCCCGCGACAGGACACACCCCAAAGCGCAGCGTGGACACATCCAATTTTTTGAAAGAAAACAGAGGTGTTTTTTGCAAAGTGCCTACCTGTAGATTTTGGCCTCTAGTTCAGCCGGCACCTAGGGAAACCTACCAAACCTGTGCATTTCTGAAAACTAGAGACCTAGGGGAATCCAAGATGGGGTGACTTGTGGGGCTCGGACCAGGTTCTGTTACCCAGAATCCTTTGCAAACCTCAAAATTTGGCTACAAAAAACACATGTTCCTCACATTTCTGTGGCAGAAAGTTCTGGAATCTGAGAGGAGCCAACAAATTTCCTTCCACCCAGCGTTCCCCCAAGTCTCCCGATAAAAATGATACATCACTTGTGTGGGTAGGCCTAGCGCCCACGACAGGAAAGGCCCCAAAGCGCAGCGTGGACACATCCAATTTTTGGAAAGAAAACAGAGGTGTTTTTTGCAACTTGCCTACCTGTAGATTTTGGCCTCTAGCTCAGCCGGCACCTAGGGAAACCTACCAAACCTGTGCATTTCTGAAAACTAGAGACCTAGGGGAATCCAAGATGGGGTGACTTGTGGGGCTCGGACCAGGTTCTGTTACCCAGAATCCTTTGCAAACCTCAAAATTTGGCTACAAAAACACATGTTCCTCACATTTCTGTGGCAGAAAGTTCTGGAATCTTAGAGGAGCCACAAATTTCCTTCCACCCAGCGTTCCCCCAAGTCTCCCGATAAAAATCATACCTCACTTGTGTGGGCAGGCCTAGCGCCCGCGACAGGAAACGCCCCAAAGCGCAACGTGGACACATCCATTTTTTTTAAAGAAAACAGAGGTGTTTTTTGCAAAGTGCCTACCTGTAGATTTTGGCCTCTAGCTCAGCCGGCACCTAGGGAAACCTACCAAACCTGTGCATTTCTGAAAACTAGAGACCTAGGGGAATCCAAGATGGGGTGACTTGTGGGGTTCGGACCAGGTTCTGTTACGCAGAATCCTTTGCAAACCTCAAAATTTGGCTAAAAAAACACATGTTCCTCACATTTCTGTGGCAGAAAGTTCTGGAATCTGAGAGGAGCCACAAATTTCCTTCCACCCAGCGTTCCCCCAAGTCTCCCGATAAAAATGATACCTCACTTGTGTGGGTAGGCTTAGCGCCTGCGACAGGAAACGCCCCAAAGCGCAACGTGGACACATCCACTTTTTTGAAAGAAAACAGAGGTGTTTTTTACAAAGTGCCTACCTGTAGATTTTGGCATCTAGCTCAGCCGGCACCTAGGGAAACCTGCCAAACCTGGGCATTTCTGAAAGCTAGAGACCTAGGGGAATCCAAGATGGGGTGACTTGTGGGGCTCGGACCAGGTTCTGTTACCCAGAATCCTTTGCAAACCTCAAAATTTGGCTACAAAAAACACATGTTCCTCACATTTCTGTGGCAGAAAGTTCTGGAATCTGAGAGGAGCCACAAATTTCCTTCCATCCAGCGTTCCCCCAAGTCTCCCGAAAAAAATGATACCTCACTTGTGTGGGTAGGCCTAGCGCCCGCGACAGGAAACGCCCCAAAACGCAACGTGGACACATCCAATTTTTTAAAGAAAACAGAGGTGTTTTTTGCAAAGTGCCTACCTGTAGATTTTGGCATCTAGCTCAGCCGGCACCTAGGGAAACCTGCCAAACCTGGGCATTTCTGAAAGCTAGAGACCTAGGGGAATCCAAGATGGGGTGACTTGTGGGGCTCGGACCAGGTTCTGTTACCCAGAATCCTTTGCAAACCTCAAAATTTGGCTACAAAAAACACATGTTCCTCACATTTCTGTGGCAGAAAGTTCTGGAATCTGAGAGGAGCCACAAATTTCCTTCCATCCAGCGTTCCCCCAAGTCTCCCGATAAAAATGATACCTCACTTGTGTGGGTAGGCCTAGCGCCCGCGACAGGAAACGCCCCAAAACGCAACGTGGACACATCCAATTTTTTAAAGAAAACAGAGGTGGTATTTTGCAAAGTGCCTACCTGTAGATTTTGGCCTCTAGCTCAGCCGGCACCTAGGGAAACCTACCAAACCTGTGCATTTCTGAAAACTAGAGACCTAGGGGAATCCAAGATGGGGTGACTTGTGGGGCTCAGACCAGGTTCTGTTACCCAGAATCCTTTGCAAACCTCAAAATTTGGCCACAAAAAACACATGTTCCTCACATTTCTGTGGCAGAAAGTGCTGGAATCTGACGGGAGCCACAAATTTCCTTCCACCCAGCGTTCCCCCAAGTCTCCCGATAAAAATGATACCTCACTTGTGCGGGTAGGCTTAGTGCCCGCGACAGGAAACACCCCAAAGCGCAGCGTGGACACATCCAATTTTTTGAAAGAAAACAGAGGTGTTTTTTGCAAAGTGCCTACCTGTAGATTTTGGCCTCTAGTTCAGCCGGCACCTAGGGAAACCTACCAAACCTGTGCATTTCTGAAAACTAGAGACCTAGGGGAATCCAAGATGGGGTGACTTGTGGGGCTCGGACCAGGTTCTGTTACCCAGAATCCTTTGCAAACCTTAAAATTTGGCTACAAAAAACACATGTTCCTCACATTTCTGTGGCAGAAAGTTCTGGAATCTGAGAGGAGCCACAAACTTCCTTCCACCCAGCGTTCCCCCAAGTCTCCCGATAAAAATGATATCTCACTTGTGTGGGTAGGCCTAGCGCCCGCGACAGGAAAGGCCCCAAAGCGCAGCGTGGACACATCCAATTTTTGGAAAGAAAACCGAGGTGTTTTTTGCAAAGTGCCTACCTGTAGATTTTGGCCTCTAGCTCAGCCGGCACCTAGGGAAACCTACCAAACCTGTCCATTTCTGAAAACTAGAGACCTAGGGGAATCCAAGATGGGGTGACTTGTGGGGCTCGGACCAGGTTCTGTTACCCAGAATCCTTTGCAAACCTCAAAATTTGGCTACAAAAACACATGTTCCTCACATTTCTGTGGCAGAAAGTTCTGGAATCTGAGAGGAGCCACAAATTTCCTTCCACCCAGCGTTCCCCCAAGTGTCCCGATAAAAATGATACCTCACTTGTGTGGGTAGGCCTAGCGCCCGCAACAGGAGATACCCAAAAGAGCAATGTGGACACATCCAATTTTTTGAAAGAAAACAGAGGTGTTTTTTGCAAAGTGCCTACCTGTAGATTTTGGCCTCTAGCTCAGCCGGCACCTAGGGAAACCTACCAAACCTGTGCATTTCTGAAAACTAGAGACCTAGGGGAATCCAAGATGGGGTGACTTGTGGGGCTCGGACCAGGTTCTGTTACCCAGAATCCTTTGCAAACCTCAAAATTTGGCTAAAAAAACACATGTTCCTCACATTTCTGTGGCAGAAAGTTCTGGAATCTTAGAGGAGCCACAAATTTCCTTCCACCGAGCGTTCCCCCAAGTCTCCCGATAAAAATGATACCTCACTTGTGTGGGTCGGCCTAGCGCCCACAACAGGAAACGCCCCAAAGCGCAACGTGGACACATCCAATTTTTTGAAAGAAAACAGAGGTTTTTTTGCAAAGTGCCTACCTGTAGATTTTGGCCTCTAGCTCAGCCGGCACCTAGGGAAACCTACCAAACCTGTGCATTTCTGAAAACTAGAGACCTAGGGGAATCCAAGATGGGGTGACTTGTGGGGCTCAGACCAGGTTCTGTTACCCAGAATCCTTTGCAAACCTCAAAATTTGGCTACAAAAAACACATGTTCCTCACATTTCTGTGGCAGAAAGTTCTGGAATCTGAGAGGAGCCACAAATTTCCTTCCACCCAGCGTTCCCCCAAGTCTCCCGATAAAAATTATACCTCACTTGTGTGGGTAGGCCTAGCGCCCGCGACAGGAAAGGCCCCAAAGCGCAGCGTGGACACATCCAATTTTTTGAAAGAAAACAGAGGTGTTTTTTGCAAAGTGCCTACCTGTAGATTTTGGCCTCTAGCTCAGCCGGCACCTAGGGAAACCTTCCAAACCTGTGCATTTCTGAAAACTAGAGACCTAGGGGAATCCAAGATGGGGTGACATTTGGGGCTCGGACCAGGTTCTGTTACCCAGAATCCTTTGCAAACCTCAAAATTTGGCTAAAAAAACACATGTTCCTCACATTTCTGTGGCAGAAAGTTCTGGAATCTGAGAGGAGCCACAAATTTCCTTCCACCCAGCGTTCCCCCAAGTCTCCCGATAAAAATGATACCTCACTTGTGTGGGAAGGCCTAGCGCCCGCGACAGGAAACACCCCAAAGCGCAACGTGGACACATCCATTTTTTGGAAAGAAAACAGAGGTGTTTTTTGCAAAGTGCCTACCTGTAGATTTTGGCCTCTATCTCAGCCGGCTCCTAGGGAAACCTACCAAACCTGTGCATTTCTGAAAATTAGAGACCTAAGGGAAATCCAAGATGGGGTGACTTGTGGAGCTCGGACCAGGTTCTGTTACCCAGAATCATTTGCAAACCTCAAAATTTGGCCACAAAAAACACATGTTCCTCATATTTCTGTGGCAGAAAGTTCTGGAATCTGAGAGGAGCCACAAATTTCCTTCCACCCAGTGTTCCCCCAAGTCTCCCGATAAAAATGATACCTCACTTGTGTGGGTAGGCCTAGCGCCCGCGACAGGATACGCCCCAAAGCGCAACGTGGACACATCCAATTTTTTTAAAGAAAACAGAGGTGGTATTTTTCAAAGTGCCTACCTGTAGATTTTGGCCTCTAGCTCAGCCGGCACCTAGGGAAACCTACAAAACCTGTGCATTTCTGAAAACTAGAGACCTAGGGGAATCCAAGATGGGGTGACTTGTGGGGCTCAGACCAGGTTCTGTTACCCAGAATCCTTTGCAAACCTCAAAATTTGGATACAAAAAACACATGTTCCTCACATTTCTGTGGCAGAAAGTTCTGGAATCTGAGAGGAGCCACAAATTTCCTTCCACCCAGCGTTCCTCCAAGTCTCCCGATAAAAATGATACCTCACTTGTGTGGGTAGGCCTAGTGCACGCGACAGGAAACACCCCAAAGCGCAGCGTGGACACATCCACTTTTTTGAAAGAAAATAGAGGTGTTTTTTGCAAAGTGCCTACCTGTAGATTTTGACCTCTAGCTCAGCCGGCACCTAGGGAAACCTACAAAACCTGTGCATTTCTGAAAACTAGAGACCTAGGGGATTCCAAGATGGGGTGACTTGTGGGGCTCGGACCAGGTTCTGTTACCCAGAATCCTTTTGTAAACCTCAAAATTTGGCTAAAAAAACACGTTCCTCACATTTCTGTGGCAGAAAGTTCTGGAATCTGAGAGGAGCCACAAATTTCCTTCCACCCAGCGTTCCCCCAAGTCTCCCGATAAAAATGATACCTCACTTGTGTGGGTAGGCCTAGCGCCCGCGACAGGAAATGCCCAAAAGCGCAACGTGGACACATCCAATTTTTTGAAAGAAAACAGAGGTGTTTTTTGCAAAGTGCCTACCTGTAGATTTTGGCCTCTAGCTCAGCCGGCACCTAGGGAAACTTACCAAACCTGTGCATTTCTGAAAACTAGAGACCTAGGGGAATCCAAGATGGGGTGACTTGTGGGGCTCGGACCAGGTACTGTTACCCAGAATCCTTTGCAAACCTCAAAATTTGGCCACAAAAAACACATGTTCCTCACATTTCTGTGGCAGAAAGTTCTGGAATCTGAGAGGAGCCACAAATTTCCTTCAACCCAGTGTTCCCCCAAGTCTCCCGATAAAAATGATACCTCACTTGTGTGGGTAGGCCTAGTGCCCGCGACAGCAAACGCCCCAAAGCGCAACGTGGACACATCCAATTTTTTGAAAGAAAACAGAGGTGTTTTTTGCAAAGTGCCTACCTGTAGATTTTGGCCTCTAGCTCAGCCGGCACCTAGGGAAACCTACCAAACCTGTGCATTTCTGAAAACTAGAGACCTAGGGGAATCCAAGATGGGGTGACTTGTGGGGCTCAGACCAGGTTCTGTTACCCAGAATCCTTTGCAAACCTCAACATTTGGCTACAAAAAACACATGTTCCTCACATTTCTGTGGCAGAAAGTTCTGGAATCTGAGAGGAGCCACAAATTTCCTTCCACCCAGCGTTCCCCCAAGTCTCCCGATAAAAATGATACCTCACTTGTGTGGGTAGGCCTAGTGCCCGCGACAGGAAACACCCCAAAGCGCAGCGTGGACACATCCAATTTTTTTAAAGAAAACAGAGGTGTTTTTTGCAAAGTGCCTACCTGTAGATTTTGGCCTCTAGCTCAGCCGGCACCTAGGGAAACCTACCAAACCTGTGCATTTCTGAAAACTAGAGACCTAGGGGAATCCAAGATGGGGTGACTTGTGGGGCTCAGACCAGGTTCTGTTACCCAGAATCCTTTGCAAACCTCAAAATTTGGCCACAAAAAACACATGTTCCTCACATTTCTGTGGCAGAAAGCTCTGGAATCTGAGAGGAGCCACAAATTTCCTTCCACCCAGCGTTCCCCCAAGTCTCCCGATAAAAATGATACCTCACTTGTGTGGGTAGGCCTAGTGCCCGCGACAGGAAACACCCCAAAGCGCAGCGTGGACACATCCAATTTTTTGAAAGAAAACAGAGGTGTTTTTTGCAAAGTGCCTACCTGTAGATTTTGGCCTCTAGCTCAGCCGGCACCTAGGGAAACCTACCAAACCTGTGCATTTCTGAAAACTAGAGACCTAGGGGAATCCAAGATGGGGTGACTTGTGGGGTTCTGACCAGGTTCTGTTACCCAGAATCCTTTGCAAACCTCAAAATTTGGCTACAAAAAACACATGTTCCTCACATTTCTGTGGCAGAAAGTTCTGGAATCTGAGAGGAGCCACAAATTTCCTTCCAAACAGCGTTCCCCCAAGTCTCCCGATAAAAATGATACCTCACTTGTGTGGGTAGGCCTAGCGCCCGCGACAGGAAATGCTCAAAAGCGCAACGTGGAGCCATCCAATTTTTTGAAAGAAAACAGAGGTGTTTTTTGCAAAGTGCCTACATGTAGATTTTGGCCTCTAGCTCAGCCGGCACCTAGGGAAACCTACCAAACCTGTGCATTTCTGAAAACTAGAGACCTAGGGGAATCCAAGATGGGGTGACTTGTGGGGCTTTGACCAGGTTCTGTTACCCAGAATCCTTTGCAAACTTCAAAATTTGGCTACAAAAAACAAATGTTCCTCACATTTCTGTGGCAGAAAGTTCTGGAATCTGAGAGGAGCCAAAAATTTCCTTCCACCCAGCGTTCCCCCAAGTCTCCCGATAAAAATGATACCTCACTTGTGTGGGTAGGCCTAGCGCCCGCGACAGGAAATGCCCAAAAGCGCAACGTGGAGCCATCCAATTTTTTTAAAGAAAACAGAGGTGTTTTTTGCAAAGTGCCTACATGTAGATTTTGGCCTCTAGCTCAGCCGGCACCTAGGGAAACCTACCAAAACTGTGCATTTCTGAAAACTAGAGACCTAGGGGAATCCAAGATGGGGTGACTTGTGGGGCTCGGACCAGGTTCTGTTACCCAGAATCCTTTGCAAACCTCAAAATTTGGCTAAAAAAACACATGTTCCTCACATTTCTGTGGCAGAAAGTTCTGGAATCTTAGAGGAGCCACAAACTTCCTTCCACCCAGCGTTCCCCCAAGTCTCCCGATAAAAATGATACCTCACTTGTGTGGGTAGGCCTAGCGCCCGCGACAGGAAAGGCCCCAAAGCGCAGCGTGGACACATCCAATTTTTGGAAAGAAAACCGAGGTGTTTTTTGCAAAGTGCCTACCTGTAGATTTTGGCCTCTAGCTCAGCCGGCACCTAGGGAAACCTACCAAACCTGTGCATTTCTGAAAACTAGAGACCTAGGGGAATCCAAGATGGGGTGACTTGTGGGGCTCGGACCAGGTTCTGTTACCCAGAATCCTTTGCAAACCTCAAAATTTGGCTAAAAAAACACATGTTCCTCACATTTCTGTGGCAGAAAGTTCTGGAATCTGAGAGGAGCCACAAATTTCCTTCCACCCAGCGTTCCCCCAAGTCTCCCGATAAAAATGATACCTCACTTGTGTGGGTAGGCCTAGCGCCCGCGACAGGAAACGCCCCAAAGCGCAACGTGGACACATCCAATTTTTTGAAAGAAAACAGAGGTGTTTTTTGCAAAGTGCCTACCTGTAGATTTTGGCATCTAGCTCAGCCGGCACCTAGGGAAACCTGCCAAACCTGGGCATTTCTGAAAGCTAGAGACCTAGGGGAATCCAAGATGGGGTGACTTGTGGGGCTCGGACCAGGTTCTGTTACCCAGAATCCTTTGCAAACCTCAAAATTTGGCTACAAAAAACACATGTTCCTCACATTTCTGTGGCAGAAAGTTCTGGAATCTGAGAGGAGCCACAAATTTCCTTCCATCCAGCGTTCCCCCAAGTCTCCCGATAAAAATGATACCTCACTTGTGTGGGTAGGCCTAGCGCCCGCGACAGGAAATGCCCAAAAGCGCAACGTGGAGCCATCCAATTTTTTTAAAGAAAACAGAGGTGTTTTTTGCAAAGTGCCTACCTGTAGATTTTGGCCTCTAGCTCAGCCGGCACCTAGGGAAACCTACCAAACCTGTGCATTTCTGAAAACTAGAGACCTAGGGGAATCCAAGATGGGGTGACTTGTGGGGCTCGGACCAGGTTCTGTTACCCAGAATCCTTTGCAAACCTCAAAATTTGGCTAAAAAAACACATGTTCCTCACATTTCTGTGGCAGAAAGTTCTGGAATCTGAGAGGAGCCACAAATTTCCTTCAACCCAGTGTTCCCCCAAGTCTCCCGATAAAAATGATACCTCACTTGTGTGGGTAGGCCTAGTGCCCGCGACAGCAAACGCCCCAAAGCGCAACGTGGACACATCCAATTTTTTGAAAGAAAACAGAGGTGTTTTTTGCAAAGTGCCTACCTGTAGATTTTGGCCTCTAGCTCAGCCGGCACCTAGGGAAACCTACCAAACCTGTGCATTTCTGAAAACTAGAGACCTAGGGGAATCCAAGATGGGGTGACTTGTGGGGCTCAGACCAGGTTCTGTTACCCAGAATCCTTTGCAAACCTCAACATTTGGCTACAAAAAACACATGTTCCTCACATTTCTGTGGCAGAAAGTTCTGGAATCTGAGAGGAGCCACAAATTTCCTTCCACCCAGCGTTCCCCCAAGTCTCCCGATAAAAATGATACCTCACTTGTGTGGGTAGGCCTAGTGCCCGCGACAGGAAACACCCCAAAGCGCAGCGTGGACACATCCAATTTTTTTAAAGAAAACAGAGGTGTTTTTTGCAAAGTGCCTACCTGTAGATTTTGGCCTCTAGCTCAGCCGGCACCTAGGGAAACCTACCAAACCTGTGCATTTCTGAAAACTAGAGACCTAGGGGAATCCAAGATGGGGTGACTTGTGGGGCTCAGACCAGGTTCTGTTACCCAGAATCCTTTGCAAACCTCAAAATTTGGCCACAAAAAACACATGTTCCTCACATTTCTGTGGCAGAAAGCTCTGGAATCTGAGAGGAGCCACAAATTTCCTTCCACCCAGCGTTCCCCCAAGTCTCCCGATAAAAATGATACCTCACTTGTGTGGGTAGGCCTAGTGCCCGCGACAGGAAACACCCCAAAGCGCAGCGTGGACACATCCAATTTTTTGAAAGAAAACAGAGGTGTTTTTTGCAAAGTGCCTACCTGTAGATTTTGGCCTCTAGCTCAGCCGGCACCTAGGGAAACCTACCAAACCTGTGCATTTCTGAAAACTAGAGACCTAGGGGAATCCAAGATGGGGTGACTTGTGGGGTTCTGACCAGGTTCTGTTACCCAGAATCCTTTGCAAACCTCAAAATTTGGCTACAAAAAACACATGTTCCTCACATTTCTGTGGCAGAAAGTTCTGGAATCTGAGAGGAGCCACAAATTTCCTTCCAAACAGCGTTCCCCCAAGTCTCCCGATAAAAATGATACCTCACTTGTGTGGGTAGGCCTAGCGCCCGCGACAGGAAATGCTCAAAAGCGCAACGTGGAGCCATCCAATTTTTTGAAAGAAAACAGAGGTGTTTTTTGCAAAGTGCCTACATGTAGATTTTGGCCTCTAGCTCAGCCGGCACCTAGGGAAACCTACCAAACCTGTGCATTTCTGAAAACTAGAGACCTAGGGGAATCCAAGATGGGGTGACTTGTGGGGCTTTGACCAGGTTCTGTTACCCAGAATCCTTTGCAAACTTCAAAATTTGGCTACAAAAAACAAATGTTCCTCACATTTCTGTGGCAGAAAGTTCTGGAATCTGAGAGGAGCCAAAAATTTCCTTCCACCCAGCGTTCCCCCAAGTCTCCCGATAAAAATGATACCTCACTTGTGTGGGTAGGCCTAGCGCCCGCGACAGGAAATGCCCAAAAGCGCAACGTGGAGCCATCCAATTTTTTTAAAGAAAACAGAGGTGTTTTTTGCAAAGTGCCTACATGTAGATTTTGGCCTCTAGCTCAGCCGGCACCTAGGGAAACCTACCAAAACTGTGCATTTCTGAAAACTAGAGACCTAGGGGAATCCAAGATGGGGTGACTTGTGGGGCTCGGACCAGGTTCTGTTACCCAGAATCCTTTGCAAACCTCAAAATTTGGCTAAAAAAACACATGTTCCTCACATTTCTGTGGCAGAAAGTTCTGGAATCTTAGAGGAGCCACAAACTTCCTTCCACCCAGCGTTCCCCCAAGTCTCCCGATAAAAATGATACCTCACTTGTGTGGGTAGGCCTAGCGCCCGCGACAGGAAAGGCCCCAAAGCGCAGCGTGGACACATCCAATTTTTGGAAAGAAAACCGAGGTGTTTTTTGCAAAGTGCCTACCTGTAGATTTTGGCCTCTAGCTCAGCCGGCACCTAGGGAAACCTACCAAACCTGTGCATTTCTGAAAACTAGAGACCTAGGGGAATCCAAGATGGGGTGACTTGTGGGGCTCGGACCAGGTTCTGTTACCCAGAATCCTTTGCAAACCTCAAAATTTGGCTAAAAAAACACATGTTCCTCACATTTCTGTGGCAGAAAGTTCTGGAATCTGAGAGGAGCCACAAATTTCCTTCCACCCAGCGTTCCCCCAAGTCTCCCGATAAAAATGATACCTCACTTGTGTGGGTAGGCCTAGCGCCCGCGACAGGAAACGCCCCAAAGCGCAACGTGGACACATCCAATTTTTTGAAAGAAAACAGAGGTGTTTTTTGCAAAGTGCCTACCTGTAGATTTTGGCATCTAGCTCAGCCGGCACCTAGGGAAACCTGCCAAACCTGGGCATTTCTGAAAGCTAGAGACCTAGGGGAATCCAAGATGGGGTGACTTGTGGGGCTCGGACCAGGTTCTGTTACCCAGAATCCTTTGCAAACCTCAAAATTTGGCTACAAAAAACACATGTTCCTCACATTTCTGTGGCAGAAAGTTCTGGAATCTGAGAGGAGCCACAAATTTCCTTCCATCCAGCGTTCCCCCAAGTCTCCCGATAAAAATGATACCTCACTTGTGTGGGTAGGCCTAGCGCCCGCGACAGGAAATGCCCAAAAGCGCAACGTGGAGCCATCCAATTTTTTTAAAGAAAACAGAGGTGTTTTTTGCAAAGTGCCTACCTGTAGATTTTGGCCTCTAGCTCAGCCGGCACCTAGGGAAACCTACCAAACCTGTGCATTTCTGAAAACTAGAGACCTAGGGGAATCCAAGATGGGGTGACTTGTGGGGCTCGGACCAGGTTCTGTTACCCAGAATCCTTTGCAAACCTCAAAATTTGGCTAAAAAAACACATGTTCCTCACATTTCTGTGGCAGAAAGTTCTGGAATCTGAGAGGAGCCACAAATTTCCTTCCACCCAGCGTTCCCCCAAGTCTCCCGATAAAAATGATACCTCACTTGTGTGGGTAGGCCTAGCGCCCGCGACAGGAAACGCCCCAAAGCGCAACGTGGACACATCCAATTTTTTGAAAGAAAACAGAAGTGTTTTTTGCAAAGTGCCTACCTGTAGATTTTGGCCTCTAGCTCAGCCGGCACCTAGGGAAACCTGCCAAACCTGGGCATTTCTGAAAGCTAGAGACCTATGGAAATCCAAGATGGGGTGACTTGTGGGGCTCGGACCAGGTTCTGTTACCCAGAATCCTTTGCAAACCTCAAAATTTGGCTACAAAAAACACATGTTCCTCACATTTCTGTGGCAGAAAGTTCTGGAATCTGAGAGGAGCCACAAATTTCCTTCCATCCAGCGTTCCCCCAAGTCTCCCGATAAAAATGATACCTCACTTGTGTGGGTAGGCCTAGCGCCCGCGACAGGAAACGCCCCAAAACGCAACGTGGACACATCCAATTTTTTAAAGAAAACAGAGGTGTTTTTTGCAAAGTGCCTACCTGTAGATTTTGGCATCTAGCTCAGCCGGCACCTAGGGAAACCTGCCAAACCTGGGCATTTCTGAAAGCTAGAGACCTAGGGGAATCCAAGATGGGGTGACTTGTGGGGCTCGGACCAGGTTCTGTTACCCAGAATCCTTTGCAAACCTCAAAATTTGGCTACAAAAAACACATGTTCCTCACATTTCTGTGGCAGAAAGTTCTGGAATCTGAGAGGAGCCACAAATTTCCTTCCATCCAGCGTTCCCCCAAGTCTCCCGATAAAAATGATACCTCACTTGTGTGGGTAGGCCTAGCGCCCGCGACAGGAAACGCCCCAAAACGCAACGTGGACACATCCAATTTTTTAAAGAAAACAGAGGTGGTATTTTGCAAAGTGCCTACCTGTAGATTTTGGCCTCTAGCTCAGCCGGCACCTAGGGAAACCTACCAAACCTGTGCATTTCTGAAAACTAGAGACCTAAGGGAATCCAAGATGGGGTGACTTGTGGGGCTCAGACCAGGTTCTGTTACCCAGAATCCTTTGCAAACCTCAAAATTTGGCCACAAAAAACACATGTTCCTCACATTTCTGTGGCAGAAAGTTCTGGAATCTGAGAGGAGCCACAAATTTCCTTCCACCCAGCGTTCCCCCAAGTCTCCCGATAAAAATGATACCTCACTTGTGCGGGTAGGCTTAGTGCCCGCGACAGGAAACACCCCAAAGCGCAGCGTGGACACATCCAATTTTTTGAAAGAAAACAGAGGTGTTTTTTGCAAAGTGCCTACCTGTAGATTTTGGCCTCTAGTTCAGCCGGCACCTAGGGAAACCTACCAAACCTGTGCATTTCTGAAAACTAGAGACCTAGGGGAATCCAAGATGGGGTGACTTGTGGGGCTCGGACCAGGTTCTGTTACCCAGAATCCTTTGCAAACCTTAAAATTTGGCTACAAAAAACACATGTTCCTCACATTTCTGTGGCAGAAAGTTCTGGAATCTGAGAGGAGCCACAAACTTCCTTCCACCCAGCGTTCCCCCAAGTCTCCCGATAAAAATGATATCTCACTTGTGTGGGTAGGCCTAGCGCCCGCGACAGGAAAAGCCCCAAAGCGCAGCGTGGACACATCCAATTTTTGGAAAGAAAACCGAGGTGTTTTTTGCAAAGTGCCTACCTGTAGATTTTGGCCTCTAGCTCAGCCGGCACCTAGGGAAACCTACCAAACCTGTCCATTTCTGAAAACTAGAGACCTAGGGGAATCCAAGATGGGGTGACTTGTGGGGCTCGGACCAGGTTCTGTTACCCAGAATCCTTTGCAAACCTCAAAATTTGGCTACAAAAACACATGTTCCTCACATTTCTGTGGCAGAAAGTTCTGGAATCTGAGAGGAGCCACAAATTTCCTTCCACCCAGCGTTCCCCCAAGTGTCCCGATAAAAATGATACCTCACTTGTGTGGGTAGGCCTAGCGCCCGCAACAGGAGATGCCCAAAAGAGCAATGTGGACACATCCAATTTTTTGAAAAAAAACAGAGGTGTTTTTTGCAAAGTGCCTACCTGTAGATTTTGGCCTCTAGCTCAGCCGGCACCTAGGGAAACCTACCAAACCTGTGCATTTCTGAAAACTAGAGACCTAGGGGAATCCAAGATGAGGTGACTTGTGGGGCTCGGACCAGGTTCTGTTACCCAGAATCCTTTGCAAACCTCAAAATTTGGCTAAAAAACACATGTTCCTCACATTTCTGTGGCAGAAAGTTCTGGAATCTTAGAGGAGCCACAAATTTCCTTCCACCCAGCGTTCCCCCAAGTCTCCCGATAAAAATGATACCTCACTTGTGTGGGTCGGCCTAGCGCCCACAACAGGAAACGCCCCAAAGCGCAACGTGGACACATCCAATTTTTTGAAAGAAAACAGAGGTTTTTTTTGCAAAGTGCCTACCTGTAGATTTTGGCCTCTAGCTCAGCCGGCAACTAGGGAAACCTACCAAACCTGTGCATTTCTGAAAACTAGAGACCTAGGGGAATCCAAGATGGGGTGACTTGTGGGGCTCAGACCAGGTTCTGTTACCCAGAATCCTTTGCAAACCTCAAAATTTGGCCACAAAAAACACATGTTCCTCACATTTCTGTGGCAGAAAGTTCTGGAATCTGAGAGGAGCCACAAATTTCCTTCCACCCAGCGTTCCCCCAAGTCTCCCGATAAAAATGATACCTCACTTGTGCGGGTAGGCTTAGTGCCCGCGACAGGAAACACCCCAAAGCGCAGCGTGGACACATCCAATTTTTTGAAAGAAAACAGAGGTGTTTTTTGCAAAGTGCCTACCTGTAGATTTTGGCCTCTAGTTCAGCCGGCACCTAGGGAAACCTACCAAACCTGTGCATTTCTGAAAACTAGAGACCTAGGGGAATCCAAGATGGGGTGACTTGTGGGGCTCGGACCAGGTTCTGTTACCCAGAATCCTTTGCAAACCTTAAAATTTGGCTACAAAAAACACATGTTCCTCACATTTCTGTGGCAGAAAGTTCTGGAATCTGAGAGGAGCCACAAACTTCCTTCCACCCAGCGTTCCCCCAAGTCTCCCGATAAAAATGATATCTCACTTGTGTGGGTAGGCCTAGCGCCCGCGACAGGAAAGGCCCCAAAGCGCAGCGTGGACACATCCAATTTTTGGAAAGAAAACCGAGGTGTTTTTTGCAAAGTGCCTACCTGTAGATTTTGGCCTCTAGCTCAGCCGGCACCTAGGGAAACCTACCAAACCTGTCCATTTCTGAAAACTAGAGACCTAGGGGAATCCAAGATGGGGTGACTTGTGGGGCTCGGACCAGGTTCTGTTACCCAGAATCCTTTGCAAACCTCAAAATTTGGCTACAAAAACACATGTTCCTCACATTTCTGTGGCAGAAAGTTCTGGAATCTGAGAGGAGCCACAAATTTCCTTCCACCCAGCGTTCCCCCAAGTGTCCCGATAAAAATGATACCTCACTTGTGTGGGTAGGCCTAGCGCCCGCAACAGGAGATGCCCAAAAGAGCAATGTGGACACATCCAATTTTTTGAAAAAAAACAGAGGTGTTTTTTGCAAAGTGCCTACCTGTAGATTTTGGCCTCTAGCTCAGCCGGCACCTAGGGAAACCTACCAAACCTGTGCATTTCTGAAAACTAGAGACCTAGGGGAATCCAAGATGGGGTGACTTGTGGGGCTCGGACCAGGTTCTGTTACCCAGAATCCTTTGCAAACCTCAAAATTTGGCTAAAAAACACATGTTCCTCACATTTCTGTGGCAGAAAGTTCTGGAATCTTAGAGGAGCCACAAATTTCCTTCCACCCAGCGTTCCCCCAAGTCTCCCGATAAAAATGATACCTCACTTGTGTGGGTCGGCCTAGCGCCCACAACAGGAAACGCCCCAAAGCGCAACGTGGACACATCCAATTTTTTGAAAGAAAACAGAGGTTTTTTTGCAAAGTGCCTACCTGTAGATTTTGGCCTCTAGCTCAGCCGGCAACTAGGGAAACCTACCAAACCTGTGCATTTCTGAAAACTAGAGACCTAGGGGAATCCAAGATGGGGTGACTTGTGGGGCTCAGACCAGGTTCTGTTACCCAGAATCCTTTGCAAACCTCAAAATTTGGCTACAAAAAACACATGTTCCTCACATTTCTGTGGCAGAAAGTTCTGGAATCTGAGAGGAGCCTCAAATTTCCTTCCACCCAGCGTTCCCCCAAGTCTCCCGATAAAAATTATACCTCACTTGTGTGGGTAGGCCTAGCGCCCGCGACAGGAAAGGCCCCAAAGCGCAGCGTGGACACATCCAATTTTTTGAAAGAAAACAGAGGTGTTTTTTGCAAAGTGCCTACCTGTAGATTTTGGCCTCTAGCTCAGCCGGCACCTAGGGAAACCTTCCAAACCTGTGCATTTCTGAAAACTAGAGACCTAGGGGAATCCAAGATGGGGTGACTTGTGGGGCTCGGACCAGGTTCTGTTACCCAGAATCCTTTGCAAACCTCAAAATTTGGCTAAAAAAACACATGTTCCTCACATTTCTGTGGCAGAAAGTTCTGGAATCTGAGAGGAGCCACAAATTTCCTTCCACCCAGCGTTCCCCCAAGTCTCCCGATAAAAATGATACCTCACTTGTGTGGGAAGGCCTAGCGCCCGCGACAGGAAACACCCCAAAGCGCAACGTGGACACATCCATTTTTTGGAAAGAAAACAGATGTGTTTTTTGCAAAGTGCCTACCTGTAGATTTTGGCCTCTATCTCAGCCGGCTCCTAGGGAAACCTACCAAACCTGTGCATTTCTGAAAATTAGAGACCTAAGGGAAATCCAAGATGGGGTGACTTGTGGAGCTCGGACCAGGTTCTGTTACCCAGAATCCTTTGCAAACCTCAAAATTTGGTCACAAAAAACACATGTTCCTCATATTTCTGTGGCAGAAAGTTCTGGAATCTGAGAGGAGCCACAAATTTCCTTCCACCCAGTGTTCCCCCAAGTCTCCCGATAAAAATGATACCTCACTTGTGTGGGTAGGCCTAGCGCCCGCGACAGGATACGCCCCAAAGCGCAACGTGGACACATCCATTTTTTTTAAAGAAAACAGAGGTCGTATTTTTCAAAGTGCCTACCTGTAGATTTTGGCCTCTAGCTCAGCCGGCACCTAGGGAAACCTACCAAACCTGTGCATTTCTGAAAAC
This sequence comes from Pleurodeles waltl, assembly GCF_031143425.1. Taxonomy (NCBI): domain Eukaryota; kingdom Metazoa; phylum Chordata; class Amphibia; order Caudata; family Salamandridae; genus Pleurodeles; species Pleurodeles waltl. The sequence goes on along the minus strand of NC_090448.1, from coordinate 858,463,477 downwards.
TAGAGACCTAGGGGAATCCAAGATGGGGTGACTTGTGGGGCTCAGACCAGGTTCTGTTACCCAGAATCCTTTGCAAACCTCAAAATTTGGATACAAAAAACACATGTTCCTCACATTTCTGTGGCAGAAAGTTCTGGAATCTGAGAGGAGCCACAAATTTCCTTCCACCCAGCGTTCCTCCAAGTCTCCCGATAAAAATGATACCTCACTTGTGTGGGTAGGCCTAGTGCACGCGACAGGAAACACCCCAAAGCGCAGCGTGGACACATCCACTTTTTTGAAAGAAAATAGAGGTGTTTTTTGCAAAGTGCCTACCTGTAGATTTTGACCTCTAGCTCAGCCGGCACCTAGGGAAACCTACAAAACCTGTGCATTTCTGAAAACTAGAGACCTAGGGGAATCCAAGATGGGGTGACTTGTGGGGCTCGAACCAGGTTCTGTTACCCAGAATCCTTTGCAAACCTCAAAATTTGGCTAAAAAACACATGTTCCTCACATTTCTGTGGCAGAAAGTTCTGGAATCTTAGAGGAGCCACAAATTTCCTGCCACCCAGCGTTCCCCCAAGTCTCCCGATAAAAATGATACCTCACTTGTGTGGGTCGGCCTAGCGCCCACAACAGGAAACGCCCCAAAGCGCAACGTGGACACATCCAATTTTTTAAAAGAAAACAGAGGTTTTTTTGCAAAGTGCCTACCTGTAGATTTTGGCCTCTAGCTCAGCCGGCACCTAGGGAAACCTACCAAACCTGTGCATTTCTGAAAACTAGAGACCTAGGGGAATCCAAGATGGGGTGACTTGTGGGGCTCGGACCAGGTTCTGTTACCCAGAATCCTTTGCAAACCTCAAAATTTGGCTATAAAAAACACATGTTCCTCACATTTCTGTGGCAGAAAGTTCTGGAATCTGAGAGGAGCCACAAATTTCCTTCCACCCAGAGTTCCCCCAAGTCTCCCGATAAAAATGATACCTCACTTGTGTGGGTAGGCCTAGCGCCCGCGACAGGAGACGCGCCAAAGCGCAACGTGGACACCTCCAATTTTTGGAAAGAAAACAGAGGTGTTTTTTGCAAAGTGCCTACCTGTAGATTTTGGCCTCTAGCTCAGCCGGCACCTAGGGAAACCTACCAAACCTGTGAATTTCTGAAAACTAGAGACCTAGGGGAATCCAAGATAGGGGGACTTGTGGGGCTCAGACCAGGTTCTGTTACCCAGAATCCTTTGCAAACCTCAAAATTTGGCTACAAAAAACACATGTTCCTCACATTTCTGTGGCAGAAAGTTCTGGAATCTGAGAGGAGCCACAAATTTCCTTCCACCCAGTGTTCCCCCAAGTCTCCCGATAAAAATGATACCTCTTTTGTGTGGGTAGGCCTAGCGCCCGCGACAGGATACGCCCCAAAGCGCAACGTGGACACATCCAATTTTTTTAAAGAAAACAGAGGTGGTATTTTTCAAAGTGCCTACCTGTAGATTTTGGCCTCTAGCTCAGCCGGCACCTAGGGACACCTACCAAAGCTGTGCATTTCTGAAAACTAGAGACCTAGGGGAATCCAAGATGGGGTGACTTGTGGGGCTCAGACCAGGTTCTGTTACCCAGAATCCTTTGCAAACCTCAAAATTTGGCTACAAAAAACACATGTTCCTCACATTTCTGTGGCAGAAAGTTCTGGAATCTTAGAGGAGCCACAAATTTCCTTCCACCCAGCGTTCCCCCAAGTCTCCCGATAAAAATCATACCTCACTTGTGTGGGCAGGCCTAGCGCCCGCGACAGGAAACGCCCCAAAGCGCAACGTGGACACATCCATTTTTTTTAAAGAAAACAGAGGTGTTTTTTGCAAAGTGCCTACCTGTAGATTTTGGCCTCTAGCTCAGCCGGCACCTAGGGAAACCTACCAAACCTGTGCATTTCTGAAAACTAGAGACCTAGGGGAATCCAAGATGGGGTGACTTGTGGGGTTCGGACCAGGTTCTGTTACGCAGAATCCTTTGCAAACCTCAAAATTTGGCTAAAAAAACATATGTTCCTCACATTTCTGTGGCAGAAAGTTCTGGAATCTGAGAGGAGCCACAAATTTCCTTCCACCCAGCGTTCCCCCAAGTCTCCCGATAAAAATGATACCTCACTTGTGTGGGTAGGCTTAGCGCCCGCGACAGGAAACGCCCCAAAGCGCAACGTGGACACATCCACTTTTTTGAAAGAAAACAGAGGTGTTTTTTACAAAGTGCCTACCTGTAGATTTTGGCATCTAGCTCAGCCGGCACCTAGGGAAACCTGCCAAACCTGGGCATTTCTGAAAGCTAGAGACCTAGGGGAATCCAAGATGGGGTGACTTGTGGGGCTCGGACCAGGTTCTGTTACCCAGAATCCTTTGCAAACCTCAAAATTTGGCTACAAAAAACACATGTTCCTCACATTTCTGTGGCAGAAAGTTCTGGAATCTGAGAGGAGCCACAAATTTCCTTCCATCCAGCGTTCCCCCAAGTCTCCCGAAAAAAATGATACCTCACTTGTGTGGGTAGGCCTAGCGCCCGCGACAGGAAACGCCCCAAAACGCAACGTGGACACATCCAATTTTTTAAAGAAAACAGAGGTGTTTTTTGCAAAGTGCCTACCTGTAGATTTTGGCATCTAGCTCAGCCGGCACCTAGGGAAACCTGCCAAACCTGGGCATTTCTGAAAGCTAGAGACCTAGGGGAATCCAAGATGGGGTGACTTGTGGGGCTCGGACCAGGTTCTGTTACCCAGAATCCTTTGCAAACCTCAAAATTTGGCTACAAAAAACACATGTTCCTCACATTTCTGTGGCAGAAAGTTCTGGAATCTGAGAGGAGCCACAAATTTCCTTCCACCCAGCGTTCCTCCAAGTCTCCCGATAAAAATGATACCTCACTTGTGTGGGTAGGCCTAGTGCCCGCGACAGGAAACACCCCAAAGCGCAGCGTGGACACATCCAATTTTTTGAAAGAAAACAGAGGTGTTTTTGCAAAGTGCCTACCTGTAGATTTTGACCTCTAGCTCAGCCGGCACCAGGGAAACCTACAAAACCTGTGCATTTCTGAAAACTAGAGACCTAGGGGATTCCAAGATGGGGTGACTTGTGGGGCTCGGACCAGGTTCTGTTACCCAGAATCCTTTTGTAAACATCAAAATTTGGCTAAAAAAACACGTTCCTCACATTTCTGTGGCAGAAAGTTCTGGAATCTGAGAGGAGCCACAAATTTCCTTCCACCCAGCGTTCCCCCAAGTCTCCCGATAAAAATGATACCTCACTTGTGTGGGTAGGCCTAGCGCCCGCGACAGGAAATGCCCCAAAGCGCAACGTGGACACATCCAATTTTCTGAAAGAAAACAGAGGTGTTTTTTGCAAAGTGCCTACCTGTGGATTTTGGCCTCTAGCTCTGCCGGCACCTAGGGAAACCTACCAAACCTGTGCATTTCTGAAAACTAGAGACCTAGGGGAATCCAAGATGGGGTGACTTGTGGGGCTCGGACCAGGTTCTGTTACCCAGAATCCATTGCAAACCTCAAAATTTGGCCACAAAAAACACATGTTCCTCACATTTCTGTGGCAGAAAGTTCTGGAATCTGAGAGGAGCCACAAATTTCCTTCCACCCAGCGTTCCCCCAAGTCTCCCGATAAAAATGATACCTCACTTGTGTGGGTAGGCCTAGTGCCCGCGAGAGCAAACGCCCCAAAGAGCTACGTGGACACATCCAATTTTTTGAAAGAAAACAGAGGTGTTTTTTGCAAAGTGCCTACCTGTAGATTTTGGCATCTAGCTCAGCCGGCACCTAGAGAAACCTACCAAACCTGTGCATTTCTGAAAACTAGAGACCTAGGGGAATCCAAGATGGGGTGACTTGTGGGGCTCAGACCAGGTTCTGTTACCCAGAATCCTCTGCAAACTTCAAAATTTGGCTACAAAAAACACATGTTCCTCACATTTCTGTGGCAGAAAGTTCTGGAATCTGAGAGGAGCCACAAATTTCCTTCCACCCAGCGTTCCCCCAAGTCTCCCGATAAAAATTATACCTCACTTGTGTGGGTAGGCCTAGCGCCCGCGACAGGAAAGGCCCCAAAGCGCAGCGTGGACACATCCAATTTTTTGAAAGAAAACAGAGGTGTTTTTTGCAAAGTGCCTACCTGTAGATTTTGGCCTCTAGCTCAGCCGGCACCTAGGGAAACCTACCAAACCTGTGCATTTCTGAAAACTAGAGACCTAGGGGAATCCAAGATGGGGTGACTTGTTGGGCTCGGACCAGGTTCTGTTACCCAGAATCCTTTGCAAACCTCAAAATTTGGCTAAAAAAACACATGTTCCTCACATTTCTGTGGCAGAAAGTTCTGGAATCTGAGAGGAGCCACAAATTTCCTTCCACCCAGCGTTCCCCCAAGTCTCCCGATAAAAATGATACCTCACTTGTGTGGGAAGGCCTAGCGCCCGCGACAGGAAACGCCCCAAAGCGCAACGTGGACACATCCATTTTTTTGAAAGAAAACAGAGGTGTTTTTTGCAAAGTGCCTACCTGTAGATTTTGGCCTCTAGCTCAGCCGGCACCTAGGGAAACCTACCAAACCTGTGCATTTCTGAAAACTAGAGACCTAGGGGAATCCAAGATGGGGTGACTTGTGGAGCTCGGACCAGGTTCTGTTACCCAGAATCCTTTGCAAACCTCAAAATGTGGCTAAAAAAACACATGTTCCTCACATTTCTGTGGCAGAAAGTTCTGGAATCTGAGAGGAGCCACAAATTTCCTTCCACCCAGCGTTCCCCCAAGTCTCCCGATAAAAATCATACCTCACTTGTGTGGGTAGGCCTAGCGCCCGCGACAGGAAACGCCCCAAAGCGCAACGTGGACACATCCAATTTTTTGAAAGAAAACAGAGGTGTTTTTTGCAAAGTGCCTACCTGTAGATTTTGGCCTCTAGCTCAGCCGGCACCTAGGGAAACCTACCAAACCTGTGCATTTCTGAAAACTAGAGACCTAGGGGAATCCAAGATGGGGTGACTTGTGGAGCTCGGACCAGGTTCTGTTACCCAGAATCCTTTGCAAACCTCAAAATGTGGCTAAAAAAACACATGTTCCTCACATTTCTGTGGCAGAAAGTTCTGGAATCTGAGAGGAGCCACAAATTTCCTTCCACCCAGCGTTCCCCCAAGTCTCCCGATAAAAATCATACCTCACTTGTGTGGGTAGGCCGAGCGCCCGCGACAGGAAACGCCCCAAAGCGCAACGTGGACACATCCAATTTTTTGAAAGAAAACAGAGGTGTTTTTTGCAAAGTGCCTACCTGTAGATTTTGGCCTCTAGCTCAGCCGGCACCTAGGGAAACCTACCAAACCTGTGCATTTCTGAAAACTAGAGACCTAGGGGAATCCAAGATGGGGTGACTTGTTGGGCTCGGACCAGGTTCTGTTACCCAGAATCCTTTGCAAACCTCAAAATTTGGCTAAAAAAACACATGTTCCTCACATTTCTGTGGCAGAAAGTTCTGGAATCTGAGAGGAGCCACAAATTTCCTTCCACCCAGTGTTCCCCCAAGTCTCCCGATAAAAATGATACCTCTTTTGTGTGGGTAGGCCTAGCGCCCGCGACAGGATACGCCCCAAAGCGCAACGTGGACACATCCAATTTTTTTAAAGAAAACAGAGGTGGTATTTTTCAAAGTGCCTACCTGTAGATTTTGGCCTCTAGCTCAGCCGGCACCTAGGGACACCTACCAAAGCTGTGCATTTCTGAAAACTAGAGACCTAGGGGAATCCAAGATGGGGTGACTTGTGGGGCTCAGACCAGGTTCTGTTACCCAGAATCCTTTGCAAACCTCAAAATTTGGCTACAAAAAACACATGTTCCTCACATTTCTGTGGCAGAAAGTTCTGGAATCTTAGAGGAGCCACAAATTTCCTTCCACCCAGCGTTCCCCCAAGTCTCCCGATAAAAATCATACCTCACTTGTGTGGGCAGGCCTAGCGCCCGCGACAGGAAACGCCCCAAAGCGCAACGTGGACACATCCATTTTTTTTAAAGAAAACAGAGGTGTTTTTTGCAAAGTGCCTACCTGTAGATTTTGGCCTCTAGCTCAGCCGGCACCTAGGGAAACCTACCAAACCTGTGCATTTCTGAAAACTAGAGACCTAGGGGAATCCAAGATGGGGTGACTTGTGGGGTTCGGACCAGGTTCTGTTACGCAGAATCCTTTGCAAACCTCAAAATTTGGCTAAAAAAACACATGTTCCTCACATTTCTGTGGCAGAAAGTTCTGGAATCTGAGAGGAGCCACAAATTTCCTTCCACCCAGCGTTCCCCCAAGTCTCCCGATAAAAATGATACCTCACTTGTGTGGGTAGGCTTAGCGCCCGCGACAGGAAACGCCCCAAAGCGCAACGTGGACACATCCACTTTTTTGAAAGAAAACAGAGGTGTTTTTTACAAAGTGCCTACCTGTAGATTTTGGCATCTAGCTCAGCCGGCACCTAGGGAAACCTGCCAAACCTGCCAAACCTGGGCATTTCTGAAAGCTAGAGACCTAGGGGAATCCAAGATGGGGTGACTTGTGGGGCTCGGACCAGGTTCTGTTACCCAGAATCCTTTGCAAACCTCAAAATTTGGCTACAAAAAACACATGTTCCTCACATTTCTGTGGCAGAAAGTTCTGGAATCTGAGAGGAGCCACAAATTTCCTTCCATCCAGCGTTCCCCCAAGTCTCCCGAAAAAAATGATACCTCACTTGTGTGGGTAGGCCTAGCGCCCGCGACAGGAAACGCCCCAAAACGCAACGTGGACACATCCAATTTTTTAAAGAAAACAGAGGTGTTTTTTGCAAAGTGCCTACCTGTAGATTTTGGCATCTAGCTCAGCCGGCACCTAGGGAAACCTGCCAAACCTGGGCATTTCTGAAAGCTAGAGACCTAGGGGAATCCAAGATGGGGTGACTTGTGGGGCTCGGACCAGGTTCTGTTACCCAGAATCCTTTGCAAACCTCAAAATTTGGCTACAAAAAACACATGTTCCTCACATTTCTGTGGCAGAAAGTTCTGGAATCTGAGAGGAGCCACAAATTTCCTTCCACCCAGCGTTCCTCCAAGTCTCCCGATAAAAATGATACCTCACTTGTGTGGGTAGGCCTAGTGCCCGCGACAGGAAACACCCCAAAGCGCAGCGTGGACACATCCAATTTTTTGAAAGAAAACAGAGGTGTTTTTGCAAAGTGCCTACCTGTAGATTTTGACCTCTAGCTCAGCCGGCACCAGGGAAACCTACAAAACCTGTGCATTTCTGAAAACTAGAGACCTAGGGGATTCCAAGATGGGGTGACTTGTGGGGCTCGGACCAGGTTCTGTTACCCAGAATCCTTTTGTAAACATCAAAATTTGGCTAAAAAAACACGTTCCTCACATTTCTGTGGCAGAAAGTTCTGGAATCTGAGAGGAGCCACAAATTTCCTTCCACCCAGCGTTCCCCCAAGTCTCCCGATAAAAATGATACCTCACTTGTGTGGGTAGGCCTAGCGCCCGCGACAGGAAATGCCCCAAAGCGCAACGTGGACACATCCAATTTTCTGAAAGAAAACAGAGGTGTTTTTTGCAAAGTGCCTACCTGTGGATTTTGGCCTCTAGCTCAGCCGGCACCTAGGGAAACCTACCAAACCTGTGCATTTCTGAAAACTAGAGACCTAGGGGAATCCAAGATGGGGTGACTTGTGGGGCTCGGACCAGGTTCTGTTACCCAGAATCCATTGCAAACCTCAAAATTTGGCCACAAAAAACACATGTTCCTCACATTTCTGTGGCAGAAAGTTCTGGAATCTGAGAGGAGCCACAAATTTCCTTCCACCCAGCGTTCCCCCAAGTCTCCCGATAAAAATGATACCTCACTTGTGTGGGTAGGCCTAGTGCCCGCGAGAGCAAACGCCCCAAAGAGCTACGTGGACACATCCAATTTTTTGAAAGAAAACAGAGGTGTTTTTTGCAAAGTGCCTACCTGTAGATTTTGGCATCTAGCTCAGCCGGCACCTAGAGAAACCTACCAAACCTGTGCATTTCTGAAAACTAGAGACCTAGGGGAATCCAAGATGGGGTGACTTGTGGGGCTCAGACCAGGTTCTGTTACCCAGAATCCTCTGCAAACTTCAAAATTTGGCTACAAAAAACACATGTTCCTCACATTTCTGTGGCAGAAAGTTCTGGAATCTGAGAGGAGCCACAAATTTCCTTCCACCCAGCGTTCCCCCAAGTCTCCCGATAAAAATTATACCTCACTTGTGTGGGTAGGCCTAGCGCCCGCGACAGGAAAGGCCCCAAAGCGCAGCGTGGACACATCCAATTTTTTGAAAGAAAACAGAGGTGTTTTTTGCAAAGTGCCTACCTGTAGATTTTGGCCTCTAGCTCAGCCGGCACCTAGGGAAACCTACCAAACCTGTGCATTTCTGAAAACTAGAGACCTAGGGGAATCCAAGATGGGGTGACTTGTTGGGCTCGGACCAGGTTCTGTTACCCAGAATCCTTTGCAAACCTCAAAATTTGGCTAAAAAAACACATGTTCCTCACATTTCTGTGGCAGAAAGTTCTGGAATCTGAGAGGAGCCACAAATTTCCTTCCACCCAGCGTTCCCCCAAGTCTCCCGATAAAAATGATACCTCACTTGTGTGGGAAGGCCTAGCGCCCGCGACAGGAAACGCCCCAAAGCGCAACGTGGACACATCCATTTTTTTGAAAGAAAACAGAGGTGTTTTTTGCAAAGTGCCTACCTGTAGATTTTGGCCTCTAGCTCAGCCGGCACCTAGGGAAACCTACCAAACCTGTGCATTTCTGAAAACTAGAGACCTAGGGGAATCCAAGATGGGGTGACTTGTGGAGCTCGGACCAGGTTCTGTTACCCAGAATCCTTTGCAAACCTCAAAATGTGGCTAAAAAAACACATGTTCCTCACATTTCTGTGGCAGAAAGTTCTGGAATCTGAGAGGAGCCACAAATTTCCTTCCACCCAGCGTTCCCCCAAGTCTCCCGATAAAAATCATACCTCACTTGTGTGGGTAGGCCTAGCGCCCGCGACAGGAAACGCCCCAAAGCGCAACGTGGACACATCCAATTTTTTGAAAGAAAACAGAGGTGTTTTTTGCAAAGTGCCTACCTGTAGATTTTGGCCTCTAGCTCAGCCGGCACCTAGGGAAACCTACCAAACCTGTGCATTTCTGAAAACTAGAGACCTAGGGGAATCCAAGATGGGGTGACTTGTGGAGCTCGGACCAGGTTCTGTTACCCAGAATCCTTTGCAAACCTCAAAATGTGGCTAAAAAAACACATGTTCCTCACATTTCTGTGGCAGAAAGTTCTGGAATCTGAGAGGAGCCACAAATTTCCTTCCACCCAGCGTTCCCCCAAGTCTCCCGATAAAAATCATACCTCACTTGTGTGGGTAGGCCGAGCGCCCGCGACAGGAAACGCCCCAAAGCGCAACGTGGACACATCCAATTTTTTGAAAGAAAACAGAGGTGTTTTTTGCAAAGTGCCTACCTGTAGATTTTGGCCTCTAGCTCAGCCGGCACCTAGGGAAACCTACCAAACCTGTGCATTTCTGAAAACTAGAGACCTAGGGGAATCCAAGATGGGGTGACTTGTTGGGCTCGGACCAGGTTCTGTTACCCAGAATCCTTTGCAAACCTCAAAATTTGGCTAAAAAAACACATGTTCCTCACATTTCTGTGGCAGAAAGTTCTGGAATCTGAGAGGAGCCACAAATTTCCTTCCACCCAGCGTTCCCCCAAGTCTCCCGATAAAAATGATACCTCACTTGTGTGGGAAGGCCTAGCGCCCGCGACAGGAAACGCCCCAAAGCGCAACGTGGACACATCCATTTTTTTGAAAGAAAACAGAGGTGTTTTTTGCAAAGTGCCTACCTGTAGATTTTGGCCTCTAGCTCAGCCGGCACCTAGGGAAACCTACCAAACCTGTGCATTTCTGAAAACTAGAGACCTAGGGGAATCCAAGATGGGGTGACTTGTGGAGCTCGGACCAGGTTCTGTTACCCAGAATCCTTTGCAAACCTCAAAATGTGGCTAAAAAAACACATGTTCCTCACATTTCTGTGGCAGAAAGTTCTGGAATCTGAGAGGAGCCACAAATTTCCTTCCACCCAGCGTTCCCCCAAGTCTCCCGATAAAAATCATACCTCACTTGTGTGGGTAGGCCTAGTGCCCGCGACAGGAAACACCCCAAAGCGCAGCGTGGACACATCCAATTTTTTGAAAGAAAACAGAGGTGTTTTTTGCAAAGTGCCTACCTGTAGATTTTGGCCTCTAGCTCAGCCGGCACCTAGGGAAACTTACCAAACCTGTGCATTTCTGAAAACTAGAGACCTAGGGGAATCCAAGATGGGGTGACTTGTGGGGCTCGGACCAGGTTCTGTTACCCAGAATCCTTTGCAAACCTCAAAATTTGGCCACAAAAAACACATGTTCCTCACATTTCTGTGGCAGAAAGTTCTGGAATCTGAGAGGAGCCACAAATTTCCTTCAACCCAGTGTTCCCCCAAGTCTCCCGATAAAAATGATACCTCACTTGTGTGGGTAGGCCTAGTGCCCGCGACAGCAAACGCCCCAAAGCGCAACGTGGACACATCCAATTTTTTGAAAGAAAACAGAGGTGTTTTTTGCAAAGTGCCTACCTGTAGATTTTGGCCTCTAGCTCAGCCGGCACCTAGGGAAACCTACCAAACCTGTGCATTTCTGAAAACTAGAGACCTAGGGGAATCCAAGATGGGGTGACTTGTGGGGCTCAGACCAGGTTCTGTTACCCAGAATCCTTTGCAAACCTCAACATTTGGCTACAAAAAACACATGTTCCTCACATTTCTGTGGCAGGAAGTTCTGGAATCTGAGAGGAGCCACAAATTTCCTTCCACCCAGCGTTCCCCCAAGTCTCCCGATAAAAATGATACCTCACTTGTGTGGGTAGGCCTAGTGCCCGCGACAGGAAACACCCCAAAGCGCAGCGTGGACACATCCAATTTTTTGAAAGAAAACAGAGGTGTTTTTTGCAAAGTGCCTACCTGTAGATTTTGGCCTCTAGCTCAGCCGGCACCTAGGGAAACCTACCAAACCTGTGCATTTCTGAAAACTAGAGACCTAGGGGAATCCAAGATGGGGTGACTTGTGGGGCTCAGACCAGGTTCTGTTACCCAGAATCCTTTGCAAACCTCAACATTTGGCTACAAAAAACACATGTTCCTCACATTTCTGTGGCAGAAAGTTCTGGAATCTGAGAGGAGCCACAAATTTCCTTCCACCCAGCGTTCCCCCAAGTCTCCCGATAAAAATGATACCTCACTTGTGTGGGTAGGCCTAGTGCCCGCGACAGGAAACACCCCAAAGCGCAGCGTGGACACATCCAATTTTTTGAAAGAAAACAGAGGTGTTTTTTGCAAAGTGCCTACCTGTAGATTTTGGCCTCTAGCTCAGCCGGCACCTAGGGAAACCTACCAAACCTGTGCATTTCTGAAAACTAGAGACCTAGGGGAATCCAAGATGGGGTGACTTGTGGGGTTCTGACCAGGTTCTGTTACCCAGAATCCTTTGCAAACCTCAAAATTTGGCTTCAAAAAACACATGTTCCTCACATTTCTGTGGCAGAAAGTTCTGGAATCTGAGAGGAGCCACAAATTTCCTTCCACCCAGCGTTCCCCCAAGTCTCCCGATAAAAATGATACCTCACTTGTGTGGGTAGGCCTAGCGCCCGCGACAGGAAATGCCCAAAAGCGCAACGTGGAGCCATCCAATTTTTTTAAAGAAAACAGAGGTGTTTTTTGCAAAGTGCCTACATGTAGATTTTGGCCTCTAGCTCAGCCGGCACCTAGGGAAACCTACCAAAACTGTGCATTTCTGAAAACTAGAGACCTAGGGGAATCCAAGATGGGGTGACTTGTGGGGCTCGGACCAGGTTCTGTTACCCAGAATCCTTTGCAAACCTCAAAATTTGGCTAAAAAAATCACATGTTCCTCACATTTCTGTGGCAGAAAGTTCTGGAATCTGAGAGGAGCCACAAATTTCCTTCCACCCAGCGTTCCCCCAAGTCTCCCGATAAAAATGATACCTCACTTGTGTGGGTAGGCCTAGCGCCCGCGACAGGAAATGCCCAAAAGCGCAACGTGGACACATCCAATTTTTTGAAAGAAAACAGAGGTGTTTTTTGCAAAGTGCCTACCTGTAGATTTTGGCCTCTAGCTCAGCCGGCACCTAGGGAAACTTACCAAACCTGTGCATTTCTGAAAACTAGAGACCTAGGGGAATCCAAGATGGGGTGACTTGTGGGGTTCTGACCAGGTTCTGTTACCCAGAATCCTTTGCAAACCTCAAAATTTGGCTACAAAAAACACATGTTCCTCACATTTCTGTGGCAGAAAGTTCTGGAATCTGAGAGGAGCCACAAATTTCCTTCCACCCAGCGTTCCCCCAAGTCTCCCGATAAAAATGATACCTCACTTGTGTGGGTAGGCCTAGCGCCCGCGACAGGAAATGCTCAAAAGCGCAACGTGGAGCCATCCAATTTTTTGAAAGAAAACAGAGGTGTTTTTTGCAAAGTGCCTACATGTAGATTTTGGCCTCTAGCTCAGCCGGCACCTAGGGAAACCTACCAAACCTGTGCATTTCTGAAAACTAGAGACCTAGGGGAATCCAAGATGGGGTGACTTGTGGGGCTCTGACCAGGTTCTGTTACCCAGAATCCTTTGCAAACTTCAAAATTTGGCTACAAAAAACAAATGTTCCTCACATTTCTGTGGCAGAAAGTTCTGGAATCTGAGAGGAGCCACAAATTTCCTTCCACCCAGCGTTCCCCCAAGTCTCCCGATAAAAATGATACCTCACTTGTGTGGGTAGGCCTAGCGCCCGCGACAGGAAATGCCCAAAAGCGCAACGTGGAGCCATCCAATTTTTTTAAAGAAAACAGAGGTGTTTTTTGCAAAGTGCCTACATGTAGATTTTGGCCTCTAGCTCAGCCGGCACCTAGGGAAACCTACCAAAACTGTGCATTTCTGAAAACTAGAGACCTAGGGGAATCCAAGATGGGGTGACTTGTGGGGCTCGGACCAGGTTCTGTTACCCAGAATCCTTTGCAAACCTCAAAACTTGGCTAAAAAAACACATGTTCCTCACATTTCTGTGGCAGAAAGTTCTGGAATCTTAGAGGAGCCACAAATTTCCTTCCACCCAGCGTTCACCCAAGTCTCCCGATAAAAATGATACCTCACTTGTGTGGGAAGGCCTAGCGCCCGCGACAGGAAACGCCCCAAAGCGCAACGTGGACACATCCATTTTTTGGAAAGAAAACATAGGTGTTTTTTGCAAAGTGCCTACCTGTAGATTTTGGCCTCTATCTCAGCCGGCTCCTAGGGAAACCTACCAAACCTGTGCATTTCTGAAAATTAGAGACCTAAGGGAAATCCAAGATGGGGTGACTTGTGGAGCTCGGACCAGGTTCTGTTACCCAGAATCCTTTGCAAACCTCAAAATTTGGCCACAAAAAACACATGTTCCTCATATTTCTGTGGCAGAAAGCTCTGGAATCTGAGAGGAGCCACAAATTTCCTTCCACCCAGTGTTCCCCCAAGTCTCCCGATAAAAATGATACCTCACTTGTGTGGGTAGGCCTAGCGCCCGCGACAGGATACGCCCCAAAGCGCAACGTGGACACATCCAATTTTTTTAAAGAAAACAGAGGTGGTATTTTTCAAAGTGCCTACCTGTAGATTTTGGCCTCTAGCTCAGCCGGCACCTAGGGAAACCTACCAAACCTGTGCATTTCTGAAAACTAGAGACCTAGGGGAATCCAAGATGGGGTGACTTGTGGGGCTCAGACCAGGTTCTGTTACCCAGAATCCTTTGCAAACCTCAAAATTTGGATACAAAAAACACATGTTCCTCACATTTCTGTGGCAGAAAGTTCTGGAATCTGAGAGGAGCCACAAATTTCCTTCCACCCAGCGTTCCTCCCAGTCTCCCGATAAAAATGATACCTCACTTGTGTGGGTAGGCCTAGTGCACGCGACAGGAAACACCCCAAAGCGCAGCGTGGACACATCCACTTTTTTGAAAGAAAATAGAGGTGTTTTTTGCAAAGTGCCTACCTGTAGATTTTGACCTCTAGCTCAGCCGGCACCTAGGGAAACCTACAAAACCTGTGCATTTCTGAAAACTAGAGACCTAGGGGATTCCAAGATAGGGTGACTTGTGGGGCTCGGACCAGGTTCTGTTACCCAGAATCCTTTTGTAAACCTCAAAATTTGGCTAAAAAAACACGTTCCTCACATTTCTGTGGCAGAAAGTTCTGGAATCTGAGAGGAGCCACACATTTCCTTCCACCCAGCGTTCCCCCAAGTCTCCCGATAAAAATGATACCTCACTTGTGTGGGTAGGCCTAGCGCCCGCGACAGGAAATGCCCCAAAGCGCAACGTGGACACATCCAATTTTCTGAAAGAAAACAGAGGTGTTTTTTGCAAAGTGCCTACCTGTGGATTTTGGCCTCTAGCTCAGCCGGCACCTAGGGAAACCTACCAAACCTGTGCATTTCTGAAAACTAGAGACCTAGGGGAATCCAAGATGGGGTGACTTGTGGGGCTCGGACCAGGTTCTGTTACCCAGAATCCTTTGCAAACCTCAAAATTTGGCCACAAAAAACACATGTTCCTCACATTTCTGTGGCAGAAAGTTCTGGAATCTGAGAGGAGCCACAAATTTCCTTCCACCCAGTGTTCCCCCAAGTCTCCCGATAAAAATGATACCTCACTTGTGTGGGTAGGCCTAGTGCCCGCGACAGCAAACGCCCCAAAGCGCAACGTGGACACATCCAATTTTTTGAAAGAAAACAGAGGTGTTTTTTGCAAAGTGCCTACCTGTAGATTTTGGCCTCTAGCTCAGCCGGCACCTAGGGAAACCTACCAAACCTGTGCATTTCTGAAAACTAGAGACCTAGGGGAATCCAAGATGGGGTGACTTGTGGGGCTCAGACCAGGTTCTGTTACCCAGAATCCTTTGCAAACCTCAAAATTTGCCTACAAAAAACACATGTTCCTCACATTTCTGTGGCAGAAAGTTCTGGAATCTGAGAGGAGCCACAAATTTCCTTCCACCCAGCGTTCCCCCAAGTCTCCCGATAAAAATGATACCTCACTTGTGTGGGTAGGCCTAGTGCCCGCGACAGGAAACACCCCAAAGCGCAGCGTGGACACATCCAATTTTTTGAAAGAAAACAGAGGTGTTTTTTGCAAAGTGCCTACCTGTAGATTTTGGCCTCTAGCTCAGCCGGCACCTAGGGAAACCTACCAAACCTGTGCATTTCTGAAAACTAGAGACCTAGGGGAATCCAAGATGGGGTGACTTGTGGGGCTCAGACCAGGTTCTGTTACCCAGAATCCTTTGCAAACCTCAAAATTTGGCCACAAAAAACACATGTTCCTCACATTTCTGTCGCAGAAAGATCTGGAATCTGAGAGGAGCCACAAATTTCCTTCCACCCAGCGTTCCCCCAAGTCTCCCGATAAAAATGATACCTCACTTGTGTGGGTAGGCCTAGTGCCCGCGACAGGAAACACCCCAAAGCGCAGCGTGGACACATCCAATTTTTTGAAAGAAAACAGAGGTGTTTTTTGCAAAGTGCCTACCTGTAGATTTTGGCCTCTAGCTCAGCCGGCACCTAGGGAAACCTACCAAACCTGTGCATTTCTGAAAACTAGAGACCTAGGGGAATCCAAGATGGGGTGACTTGTGGGGTTCTGACCAGGTTCTGTTACCCAGAATCCTTTGCAAACCTCAAAATTTGGCTACAAAAAACACATGTTCCTCACATTTCTGTGGCAGAAAGTTCTGGAATCTGAGAGGAGCCACAAATTTCCTTCCACCCAGCGTTCCCCCAAGTCTCCCGATAAAAATGATACCTCACTTGTGTGGGTAGGCCTAGCGCCCGCGACAGAAAATGTCCAAAAGCGCACCGTGGAGCCATCCAATTTTTTGAAAGAAAACAGAGGTGTTTTTCGCAAAGTGCCTACATGTAGATTTTGGCCTCTAGCTCAGCCGGCACCTAGGGAAACCTACCAAACCTGTGCATTTCTGAAAACTAGAGACCTAGGGGAATCCAAGATGGGGTGACTTGTGGGACTCTGACCAGGTTCTGTTACCCAGAATCCTTTGCAAACTTCAAAATTTGGCTACAAAAAAACAAATGTTCCTCACATTTCTGTGGCAGAAAGTTCTGGAATCTGAGAGGAGCCACAAATTTCCTTCCACCCAGCGTTCCCCCAAGTCTCCCGATAAAAATGATACCTCACTTGTGTGGGTAGGCCTAGCGCCCGTGACAGGAAATGCCCAAAAGCGCAACGTGGAGCCATCCAATTTTTTTAAAGAAAACAGAGGTGTTTTTTGCAAAGTGCCTACATGTAGATTTTGGCCTCTAGCTCAGCCGGCACCTAGGGAAACCTACCAAAACTGTGCATTTCTGAAAACTAGAGACCTAGGGGAATCCAAGATGGGGTGACTTGTGGGGCTCGGACCAGGTTCTGTTACCCAGAATCCTTTGCAAACCTCAAAATTTGGCAAAAAAAACACATGTTCCTCACATTTCTGTGGCAGAAAGTTCTGGAATCTTAGAGGAGCCACAAATTTCCCTCCACCCAGCGTTCCCCCAAGTCTCCCGATAAAAATGATACCTCACTTGTGTGGGTAGGCCTAGCGCCCACGACAGGAAACGCCCCAAAGCGCAACGTGGACACATCCAATTTTTTGAAAGAAAACAGAGTTTTTTTTTAAAAGTGCCTACCTGTAGATTTTGGCCTCTAGCTCAGCCGGCACCTAGGGAAACCTACCAAACCTGTGCATTTCTGAAAACTAGAGACCTAGGGGAATCCAAGATGGGGTGACTTGTGGGGCTCGGACCAGGTTCTGTTACCCAGAATCCTTTGCAAACCTAAAAATTTGGCTACAAAAAACACATGTTCCTCACATTTCTGTGGCAGAAAGTTCTGGAATCTGAGAGGAGCCACAAATTTCCTTCCACCCAGCGTTCCACCAAGTCTCCCGATAAAAATGATACCTCACTTGTGTGGGTAGGCCTAGCGCCCGCGACAGAAAACGCCCCAAAGCGCAACGTGGACACATCCATTTTTTTGAAAGAAAACAGAGGTGTTTTTTGCAAAGTGCCTACCTGTAGATTTTGGCCTCTAGCTCAGCCGGCACCTAGGGAAACCTACCAAACCTGTGCATTTCTGAAAACTAGAGACCTAGGGGAATCCAAGATGGGGTGACTTGTGGGGCTCGGACCAGGTTCTGTTACCCAGAATCCTTTGCAAACCTCAAAATTTGGCTAAAAAAACACATGTTCCTCACATTTCTGTGGCAGAAAGTTCTGGAATCTGAGAGGAGCCACAAATTTCCTTCCACCCAGCGTTCCCCCAAGTCTCCCGATAAAAATGATACCTCACTTGTGCGGGTAGGCTTAGTGCCCGCGACAGGAAACACCCCAAAGCGCAGCGTGGACACATCCAATTTTTTGAAAGAAAACAGAGGTGTTTTTTGCAAAGTGCCTACCTGTAGATTTTGGCCTCTAGCTCAGCCGGCACCTAGGGAAACCTGCCAAACCTGGGCATTTCTGAAAGCTAGAGACCTAGGGGAATCCAAGATGGGGTGACTTGTGGGGCTCGGACCAGGTTCTGTTACCCAGAATCCTTTGCAAACCTCAAAATTTGGCTACAAAAAACACATGTTCCTCACATTTCTGTGGCAGAAAGTTCTGGAATCTGAGAGGAGCCACAAATTTCCTTCCATCCAGCGTTCCCCCAAGTCTCCCGATAAAAATGATACCTCACTTGTGTGGGTAGGCCTAGCGCCCGCGACAGGAAACGCCCCAAAACGCAACGTGGACACATCCAATTTTTTAAAGAAAACAGAGGTGGTATTTTGCAAAGTGCCTACCTGTAGATTTTGGCCTCTAGCTCAGCCGGCACCTAGGGAAACCTACCAAACCTGGGCATTTCTGAAAACTAGAGACCTAGGGGAATCCAAGATGGGGTGACTTGTGGGGCTCAGACAATGTTCTGTTACCCAGAATCCTTTGCAAACCTCAAAATTTGGCCACAAAAAACACATGTTCCTCACATTTCTGTGGCAGAAAGTTCTGGAATCTGAGAGGAGCCACAAATTTCCTTCCACCCAGCGTTCCCCCAAGTCTCCCGATAAAAATGATACCTCACTTGTGCGGGTAGGCTTAGTGCCCGCGACAGGAAACACCCCAAAGCGCAGCGTGGACACATCCAATTTTTTGAAAGAAAACAGAGGTGTTTTTTGCAAAGTGCCTACCTGTAGATTTTGGCCTCTAGTTCAGCCGGCACCTAGGGAAACCTACCAAACCTGTGCATTTCTGAAAACTAGAGACCTAGGGGAATCCAAGATGGGGTGACTTGTGGGGCTCGGACCAGGTTCTGTTACCCAGAATCCTTTGCAAACCTTAAAATTTGGCTACAAAAAACACATGTTCCTCACATTTCTGTGGCAGAAAGTTCTGGAATCTGAGAGGAGCCACAAACTTCCTTCCACCCAGCGTTCCCCCAAGTCTCCCGATAAAAATGATACCTCACTTGTGTGGGTAGGCCTAGCGCCCGCGACAGGAAAGGCCCCAAAGCGCAGCGTGCACACATCCAATTTTTGGAAAGAAAACAGAGGTGTTTTTTGCAAAGTGCCTACCTGTAGATTTTGGCCTCTAGCTCAGCCGGCACCTAGGGAAACCTACCAAACCTGTGCATTTCTGAAAACTAGAGACCTAGGGGAATCCAAGATGGGGTGACTTGTGGGGCTCGGACCAGGTTCTGTTACCCAGAATCCTTTGCAAACCTCAAAATTTGGCTACAAAAACACATGTTCCTCACATTTCTGTGGCAGAAAGTTCTGGAATCTGAGAGGAGCCACAAATTTCCTTCCACCCAGCGTTCCCCCAAGTCTCCCGATAAAAATGATACCTCACTTGTGTGGGTAGGCCTAGCGCCCGCGACAGGAAATGCCCAAAAGAGCAATTTGGACACATCCAATTTTTTGAAAGAAAACAGAGGTGTTTTTTGCAAAGTGCCTACCTGTAGATTTTGGCCTCTAGCTCAGCCGGCACCTAGGGAAACCTACCAAACCTGTGCATTTCTGAAAACTAGAGACCTAGGGGAATCCAAGATGGGGTGACTTGTGGGGCTCGGACCAGGTTCTGTTACCCAGAATCCTTTGCAAACCTCAAAATTTGGCTAAAAAACACATGTTCCTCACATTTCTGTGGCAGAAAGTTCTGGAATCTTAGAGGAGCCACAAATTTCCTGCCACCCAGCGTTCCCCCAAGTCTCCCGATAAAAATGATACCTCACTTGTGTGGGTCGGCCTAGCGCCCACAACAGGAAACGCCCCAAAGCGCAACGTGGACACATCCAATTTTTTAAAAGAAAACAGAGGTTTTTTTGCAAAGTGCCTACCTGTAGATTTTGGCCTCTAGCTCAGCCGGCACCTAGGGAAACCTACCAAACCTGTGCATTTCTGAAAACTAGAGACCTAGGGGAATCCAAGATGGGGTGACTTGTGGGGCTCGGACCAGGTTCTGTTACCCAGAATCCTTTGCAAACCTCAAAATTTGGCTATAAAAAACACATGTTCCTCACATTTCTGTGGCAGAAAGTTCTGGAATCTGAGAGGAGCCACAAATTTCCTTCCACCCAGAGTTCCCCCAAGTCTCCCGATAAAAATGATACCTCACTTGTGTGGGTAGGCCTAGCGCCCGCGACAGGAGACGCGCCAAAGCGCAACGTGGACACCTCCAATTTTTGGAAAGAAAACAGAGGTGTTTTTTGCAAAGTGCCTACCTGTAGATTTTGGCCTCTAGCTCAGCCGGCACCTAGGGAAACCTACCAAACCTGTGAATTTCTGAAAACTAGAGACCTAGGGGAATCCAAGATAGGGGGACTTGTGGGGCTCAGACCAGGTTCTGTTACCCAGAATCCTTTGCAAACCTCAAAATTTGGCTACAAAAAACACATGTTCCTCACATTTCTGTGGCAGAAAGTTCTGGAATCTGAGAGGAGCCACAAATTTCCTTCCACCCAGTGTTCCCCCAAGTCTCCCGATAAAAATGATACCTCTTTTGTGTGGGTAGGCCTAGCGCCCGCGACAGGATACGCCCCAAAGCGCAACGTGGACACATCCAATTTTTTTAAAGAAAACAGAGGTGGTATTTTTCAAAGTGCCTACCTGTAGATTTTGGCCTCTAGCTCAGCCGGCACCTAGGGACACCTACCAAACCTGTGCATTTCTGAAAACTAGAGACCTAGGGGAATCCAAGATGGGGTGACTTGTGGGGCTTAGACCAGGTTCTGTTACCCAGAATCCTTTGCAAACCTCAAAATTTGGCTACAAAAAACACATGTTCCTCACATTTCTGTGGCAGAAAGTTCTGGAATCTTAGAGGAGCCACAAATTTCCTTCCACCCAGCGTTCCCCCAAGTCTCCCGATAAAAATCATACCTCACTTGTGTGGGCAGGCCTAACGCCCGCGACAGGAAACGCCCCAAAGCGCAACGTGGACACATCCATTTTTTTTAAAGAAAACAGAGGTGTTTTTTGCAAAGTGCCTACCTGTAGATTTTGGCCTCTAGCTCAGCCCGCACCTAGGGAAACCTACCAAACCTGTGCATTTCTGAAAACTAGAGACCTAGGGGAATCCAAGATGGGGTGACTTGTGGGGTTCGGACCAGGTTCTGTTACGCAGAATCCTTTGCAAACCTCAAAATTTGGCTAAAAAAACACATGTTCCTCACATTTCTGTGGCAGAAAGTTCTGGAATCTGAGAGGAGCCACAAATTTCCTTCCACCCAGCGTTCCCCCAAGTCTCCCGATAAAAATGATACCTCACTTGTGTGGGTAGGCTTAGTGCCCGCGACAGGAAACGCCCCAAAGTGCAACGTGGACACATCCACTTTTTTGAAAGAAAACAGAGGTGTTTTTTACAAAGTGCCTACCTGTAGATTTTGGCATCTAGCTCAGCCGGCACCTAGGGAAACCTGCCAAACCTGGGCATTTCTGAAAGCTAGAGACCTAGGGGAATCCAAGATGGGGTGACTTGTGGGGCTCGGACCAGGTTCTGTTACCCAGAATCCTTTGCAAACCTCAAAATTTGGCTACAAAAAACACATGTTCCTCACATTTCTGTGGCAGAAAGTTCTGGAATCTGAGAGGAGCCACAAATTTCCTTCCATCCAGCGTTCCCCCAAGTCTCCCGAAAAAAATGATACCTCACTTGTGTGGGTAGGCCTAGCGCCCGCGACAGGAAACGCCCCAAAACGCAACGTGGACACATCCAATTTTTTAAAGAAAACAGAGGTGTTTTTTGCAAAGTGCCTACCTGTAGATTTTGGCATCTAGCTCAGCCGGCACCTAGGGAAACCTGCCAAACCTGGGCATTTCTGAAAGCTAGAGACCTAGGGGAATCCAAGATGGGGTGACTTGTGGGGCTCGGACCAGGTTCTGTTACCCAGAATCCTTTGCAAACCTCAAAATTTGGCTACAAAAAACACATGTTCCTCACATTTCTGTGGCAGAAAGTTCTGGAATCTGAGAGGAGCCACAAATTTCCTTCCACCCAGCGTTCCTCCAAGTCTCCCGATAAAAATGATACCTCACTTGTGTGGGTAGGCCTAGTGCCCGCGACAGGAAACACCCCAAAGCGCAGCGTGGACACATCCAATTTTTTGAAAGAAAACAGAGGTGTTTTTGCAAAGTGCCTACCTGTAGATTTTGACCTCTAGCTCAGCCGGCACCAGGGAAACCTACAAAACCTGTGCATTTCTGAAAACTAGAGACCTAGGGGATTCCAAGATGGGGTGACTTGTGGGGCTCGGACCAGGTTCTGTTACCCAGAATCCTTTTGTAAACATCAAAATTTGGCTAAAAAAACACGTTCCTCACATTTCTGTGGCAGAAAGTTCTGGAATCTGAGAGGAGCCACAAATTTCCTTCCACCCAGCGTTCCCCCAAGTCTCCCGATAAAAATGATACCTCACTTGTGTGGGTAGGCCTAGCGCCCGCGACAGGAAATGCCCCAAAGCGCAACGTGGACACATCCAATTTTCTGAAAGAAAACAGAGGTGTTTTTTGCAAAGTGCCTACCTGTGGATTTTGGCCTCTAGGTCAGCCGGCACCTAGGGAAACCTACCAAACCTGTGCATTTCTGAAAACTAGAGACCTAGGGGAATCCAAGATGGGGTGACTTGTGGGGCTCGGACCAGGTTCTGTTACCCAGAATCCTTTGCAAACCTCAAAATTTGGCCACAAAAAACACATGTTCCTCACATTTCTGTGGCAGAAAGTTCTGGAATCTGAGAGGAGCCACAAATTTCCTTCCACCCAGCGTTCCCCCAAGTCTCCCGATAAAAATGATACCTCACTTGTGTGGGTAGGCCTAGTGCCCGCGAGAGCAAACGCCCCAAAGAGCAACGTGGACACATCCAATTTTTTGAAAGAAAACAGAGGTGTTTTTTGCAAAGTGCCTACCTGTAGATTTTGGCATCTAGCTCAGCCGGCACCTAGAGAAACCTACCAAACCTGTGCATTTCTGAAAACTAGAGACCTAGGGGAATCCAAGATGGGGTGACTTGTGGGGCTCAGACCAGGTTCTGTTACCCAGAATCCTCTGCAAACTTCAAAATTTGGCTACAAAAAACACATGTTCCTCACATTTCTGTGGCAGAAAGTTCTGGAATCTGAGAGGAGCCACAAATTTCCTTCCACCCAGCGTTCCCCCAAGTCTCCCGATAAAAATTATACCTCACTTGTGTGGGTAGGCCTAGCGCCCGCGACAGGAAAGGCCCCAAAGCGCAGCGTGGACACATCCAATTTTTTGAAAGAAAACAGAGGTGTTTTTTGCAAAGTGCCTACCTGTAGATTTTGGCCTCTAGCTCAGCCGGCACCTAGGGAAACCTACCAAACCTGTGCATTTCTGAAAACTAGAGACCTAGGGGAATCCAAGATGGGGTGACTTGTTGGGCTCGGACCAGGTTCTGTTACCCAGAATCCTTTGCAAACCTCAAAATTTGGCTAAAAAAACACATGTTCCTCACATTTCTGTGGCAGAAAGTTCTGGAATCTGAGAGGAGCCACAAATTTCCTTCCACCCAGCGTTCCCCCAAGTCTCCCGATAAAAATGATACCTCACTTGTGTGGGAAGGCCTAGCGCCCGCGACAGGAAACGCCCCAAAGCGCAACGTGGACACATCCATTTTTTTGAAAGAAAACAGAGGTGTTTTTTGCAAAGTGCCTACCTGTAGATTTTGGCCTCTAGCTCAGCCGGCACCTAGGGAAACCTACCAAACCTGTGCATTTCTGAAAACTAGAGACCTAGGGGAATCCAAGATGGGGTGACTTGTGGAGCTCGGACCAGGTTCTGTTACCCAGAATCCTTTGCAAACCTCAAAATGTGGCTAAAAAAACACATGTTCCTCACATTTCTGTGGCAGAAAGTTCTGGAATCTGAGAGGAGCCACAAATTTCCTTCCACCCAGCGTTCCCCCAAGTCTCCCGATAAAAATCATACCTCACTTGTGTGGGTAGGCCTAGCGCCCGCGACAGGAAACGCCCCAAAGCGCAACGTGGACACATCCAATTTTTTTAAAGAAAACAGAGGTGTTTTTTGCAAAGTGCCTACCTGTAGATTTTGGCCTCTAGCTCAGCCGGCACCTAGGGAAACCTACCAAACCTGTGCATTTCTGAAAACTAGAGACCTAGGGGAATCCAAGATGGGGTGACTTGTGGAGCTCGGACCAGGTTCTGTTACCCAGAATCCTTTGCAAACCTCAAAATGTGGCTAAAAAAACACATGTTCCTCACATTTCTGTGGCAGAAAGTTCTGGAATCTGAGAGGAGCCACAAATTTCCTTCCACCCAGCGTTCCCCCAAGTCTCCCGATAAAAATCATACCTCACTTGTGTGGGTAGGCCTAGCGCCCGCGACAGGAAACGCCCCAAAGCGCAACGTGGACACATCCAATTTTTTGAAAGAAAACAGAGGTGTTTTTTGCAAAGTGCCTACCTGTAGATTTTGGCCTCTAGCTCAGCCGGCACCTAGGGAAACCTACCAAACCTGTGCATTTCTGAAAACTAGAGACCTAGGGGAATCCAAGATGGGGTGACTTGTTGGGCTCGGACCAGGTTCTGTTACCCAGAATCCTTTGCAAACCTCAAAATTTGGCTAAAAAAACACATGTTCCTCACATTTCTGTGGCAGAAAGTTCTGGAATCTGAGAGGAGCCACAAATTTCCTTCCACCCAGCGTTCCCCCAAGTCTCCCGATAAAAATGATACCTCACTTGTGTGGGAAGGCCTAGCGCCCGCGACAGGAAACGCCCCAAAGCGCAACGTGGACACATCCATTTTTTTGAAAGAAAACAGAGGTGTTTTTTGCAAAGTGCCTACCTGTAGATTTTGGCCTCTAGCTCAGCCGGCACCTAGGGAAACCTACCAAACCTGTGCATTTCTGAAAACTAGAGACCTAGGGGAATCCAAGATGGGGTGACTTGTGGAGCTCGGACCAGGTTCTGTTACCCAGAATCCTTTGCAAACCTCAAAATGTGGCTAAAAAAACACATGTTCCTCACATTTCTGTGGCAGAAAGTTCTGGAATCTGAGAGGAGCCACAAATTTCCTTCCACCCAGCGTTCCCCCAAGTCTCCCGATAAAAATCATACCTCACTTGTGTGGGTAGGCCTAGTGCCCGCGACAGGAAACACCCCAAAGCGCAGCGTGGACACATCCAATTTTTTGAAAGAAAACAGAGGTGTTTTTTGCAAAGTGCCTACCTGTAGATTTTGGCCTCTAGCTCAGCCGGCACCTAGGGAAACTTACCAAACCTGTGCATTTCTGAAAACTAGAGACCTAGGGGAATCCAAGATGGGGTGACTTGTGGGGCTCGGACCAGGTTCTGTTACCCAGAATCCTTTGCAAACCTCAAAATTTGGCCACAAAAAACACATGTTCCTCACATTTCTGTGGCAGAAAGTTCTGGAATCTGAGAGGAGCCACAAATTTCCTTCAACCCAGTGTTCCCCCAAGTCTCCCGATAAAAATGATACCTCACTTGTGTGGGTAGGCCTAGTGCCCGCGACAGCAAACGCCCCAAAGCGCAACGTGGACACATCCAATTTTTTGAAAGAAAACAGAGGTGTTTTTTGCAAAGTGCCTACCTGTAGATTTTGGCCTCTAGCTCAGCCGGCACCTAGGGAAACCTACCAAACCTGTGCATTTCTGAAAACTAGAGACCTAGGGGAATCCAAGATGGGGTGACTTGTGGGGCTCAGACCAGGTTCTGTTACCCAGAATCCTTTGCAAACCTCAACATTTGGCTACAAAAAACACATGTTCCTCACATTTCTGTGGCAGAAAGTTCTGGAATCTGAGAGGAGCCACAAATTTCCTTCCACCCAGCGTTCCCCCAAGTCTCCCGATAAAAATGATACCTCACTTGTGTGGGTAGGCCTAGTGCCCGCGACAGGAAACACCCCAAAGCGCAGCGTGGACACATCCAATTTTTTGAAAGAAAACAGAGGTGTTTTTTGCAAAGTGCCTACCTGTAGATTTTGGCCTCTAGCTCAGCCGGCACCTAGGGAAACCTACCAAACCTGTGCATTTCTGAAAACTAGAGACCTAGGGGAATCCAAGATGGGGTGACTTGTGGGGCTCAGACCAGGTTCTGTTACCCAGAATCCTTTGCAAACCTCAACATTTGGCTACAAAAAACACATGTTCCTCACATTTCTGTGGCAGAAAGTTCTGGAATCTGAGAGGAGCCACAAATTTCCTTCCACCCAGCGTTCCCCCAAGTCTCCCGATAAAAATGATACCTCACTTGTGTGGGTAGGCCTAGTGCCCGCGACAGGAAACACCCCAAAGCGCAGCGTGGACACATCCAATTTTTTGAAAGAAAACAGAGGTGTTTTTTGCAAAGTGCCTACCTGTAGATTTTGGCCTCTAGCTCAGCCGGCACCTAGGGAAACCTACCAAACCTGTGCATTTCTGAAAACTAGAGACCTAGGGGAATCCAAGATGGGGTGACTTGTGGGGTTCTGACCAGGTTCTGTTACCCAGAATCCTTTGCAAACCTCAAAATTTGGCTTCAAAAAACACATGTTCCTCACATTTCTGTGGCAGAAAGTTCTGGAATCTGAGAGGAGCCACAAATTTCCTTCCACCCAGCGTTCCCCCAAGTCTCCCGATAACAATGATACCTCACTTGTGTGGGTAGGCCTAGCGCCCGCGACAGGAAATGCCCAAAAGCGCAACGTGGAGCCATCCAATTTTTTTAAAGAAAACAGAGGTGTTTTTTGCAAAGTGCCTACATGTAGATTTTGGCCTCTAGCTCAGCCGGCACCTAGGGAAACCTACCAAAAATGTGCATTTCTGAAAACTAGAGACCTAGGGGAATCCAAGATGGGGTGACTTGTGGGGCTCGGACCAGGTTCTGTTACCCAGAATCCTTTGCAAACCTCAAAATTTGGCTAAAAAAATCACATGTTCCTCACATTTCTGTGGCAGAAAGTTCTGGAATCTGAGAGGAGCCACAAATTTCCTTCCACCCAGCGTTCCCCCAAGTCTCCCGATAAAAATGATACCTCACTTGTGTGGGTAGGCCTAGCGCCCGCGACAGGAAATGCCCAAAAGCGCAACGTGGACACATCCAATTTTTTGAAAGAAAACAGAGGTGTTTTTTGCAAAGTGCCTACCTGTAGATTTTGGCCTCTAGCTCAGCCGGCACCTAGGGAAACTTACCAAACCTGTGCATTTCTGAAAACTAGAGACCTAGGGGAATCCAAGATGGGGTGACTTGTGGGGTTCTGACCAGGTTCTGTTACCCAGAATCCTTTGCAAACCTCAAAATTTGGCTACAAAAAACACATGTTCCTCACATTTCTGTGGCAGAAAGTTCTGGAATCTCAGAGGAGCCACAAATTTCCTTCCACCCAGCGTTCCCCCAAGTCTCCCGATAAAAATGATACCTCACTTGTGTGGGTAGGCCTAGCGCCCGCGACAGGAAATGCTCAAAAGCGCAACGTGGAGCCATCCAATTTTTTGAAAGAAAACAGAGGTGTTTTTTGCAAAGTGCCTACATGTAGATTTTGGCCTCTAGCTCAGCCGGCACCTAGGGAAACCTACCAAACCTGTGCATTTCTGAAAACTAGAGACCTAGGGGAATCCAAGATGGGGTGACTTGTGGGGCTCTGACCAGGTTCTGTTACCCAGAATCCTTTGCAAACTTCAAAATTTGGCTACAAAAAACAAATGTTCCTCACATTTCTGTGGCAGAAAGTTCTGGAATCTGAGAGGAGCCACAAATTTCCTTCCACCCAGCGTTCCCCCAAGTCTCCCGATAAAAATGATACCTCACTTGTGTGGGTAGGCCTAGCGCCCGCGACAGGAAATGCCCAAAAGCGCAACGTGGAGCCATCCAATTTTTTTAAAGAAAACAGAGGTGTTTTTTGCAAAGTGCCTACATGTAGATTTTGGCCTCTAGCTCAGCCGGCACCTAGGGAAACCTACCAAAACTGTGCATTTCTGAAAACTAGAGACCTAGGGGAATCCAAGATGGGGTGACTTGTGGGGCTCGGACCAGGTTCTGTTACCCAGAATCCTTTGCAAACCTCAAAATTTGGCTAAAAAAACACATGTTCCTCACATTTCTGTGGCAGAAAGTTCTGGAATCTTAGAGGAGCCACAAATTTCCTTCCACCCAGCGTTCCCCCAAGTCTCCCGATAAAAATGATACCTCACTTGTGTGGGAAGGCCTAGCGCCCGCGACAGGAAACGCCCCAAAGCGCAACGTGGACACATCCATTTTTTGGAAAGAAAACATAGGTGTTTTTTGCAAAGTGCCTACCTGTAGATTTTGGCCTCTATCTCAGCCGGCTCCTAGGGAAACCTACCAAACCTGTGCATTTCTGAAAATTAGAGACCTAAGGGAAATCCAAGATGGGGTGACTTGTGGAGCTCGGACCAGGTTCTGTTACCCAGAATCCTTTGCAAACCTCAAAATTTGGCCACAAAAAACACATGTTCCTCATATTTCTGTGGCAGAAAGTTCTGGAATCTGAGAGGAGCCACAAATTTCCTTCCACCCAGTGTTCCCCCAAGTGTCCCGATAAAAATGATACCTCACTTGTGTGGGTAGGCCTAGCGCCCGCGACAGGATACGCCCCAAAGCGCAACGTGGACACATCCAATTTTTTTAAAGAAAACAGAGGTGGTATTTTTCAAAGTGCCTACCTGTAGATTTTGGCCTCTAGCTCAGCCGGCACCTAGGGAAACCTACCAAACCTGTGCATTTCTGAAAACTAGAGACCTAGGGGAATCCAAGATGGGGTGACTTGTGGGGCTCAGACCAGGTTCTGTTACCCAGAATCCTTTGCAAACCTCAAAATTTGGATACAAAAAACACATGTTCCTCACATTTCTGTGGCAGAAAGTTCTGGAATCTGAGAGGAGCCACAAATTTCCTTCCACCCAGCGTTCCTCCCAGTCTCCCGATAAAAATGATACCTCACTTGTGTGGGTAGGCCTAGTGCACGCGACAGGAAACACCCCAAAGCGCAGCGTGGACACATCCACTTTTTTGAAAGAAAATAGAGGTGTTTTTTGCAAAGTGCCTACCTGTAGATTTTGACCTCTAGCTCAGCCGGCACCTAGGGAAACCTACAAAACCTGTGCATTTCTGAAAACTAGAGACCTAGGGGATTCCAAGATGGGGTGACTTGTGGGGCTCGGACCAGGTTCTGTTACCCAGAATCCTTTTGTAAACCTCAAAATTTGGCTAAAAAAACACGTTCCTCACATTTCTGTGGCAGAAAGTTCTGGAATCTGAGAGGAGCCACAAATTTCCTTCCACCCAGCGTTCCCCCAAGTCTCCCGATAAAAATGATACCTCACTTGTGTGGGTAGGCCTAGCGCCCGCGACAGGAAATGCCCCAAAGCGCAACGTGGACACATCCAATTTTCTGAAAGAAAACAGAGGTGTTTTTTGCAAAGTGCCTACCTGTGGATTTTGGCCTCTAGCTCAGCCGGCACCTAGGGAAACCTACCAAACCTGTGCATTTCTGAAAACTAGAGACCTAGGGGAATCCAAGATGGGGTGACTTGTGGGGCTCTGACCAGGTTCTGTTACCCAGAATCCTTTGCAAACCTCAAAATTTGGCTACAAAAATCACATGTTCCTCACATTTCTGTGGCAGAAAGTTCTGGAATCTGAGAGGAGCCACAAATTTCCTTCCACCCAGCGTTCCCCCAAGTCTCCCGATAAAAATGATACCTCACTTGTGTGGGTAGGCCTAGCGCCCGCGACAGGAAATGCCCAAAAGCGCAACGTGGACACATCCAATTTTTTGAAAGAAAACAGAGGTGTTTTTTGCAAAGTGCCTACCTGTAGATTTTGGCCTCTAGCTCAGCCGGCACCTAGGGAAACTTACCAAACCTGTGCATTTCTGAAAACTAGAGACCTAGGGGAATCCAAGATGGGGTGACTTGTGGGGCTCGGACCAGGTTCTGTTACCCAGAATCCTTTGCAAACCTCAAAATTTGGCCACAAAAAACACATGTTCCTCACATTTCTGTGGCAGAAAGTTCTGGAATCTGAGAGGAGCCACAAATTTCCTTCCACCCAGTGTTCCCCCAAGTCTCCCGATAAAAATGATACCTCACTTGTGTGGGTAGGCCTAGTGCCCGCGACAGCAAACGCCCCAAAGCGCAACGTGGACACATCCAATTTTTTGAAAGAAAACAGAGGTGTTTTTTGCAAAGTGCCTACCTGTAGATTTTGGCCTCTAGCTCAGCCGGCACCTAGGGAAACCTACCAAACCTGTGCATTTCTGAAAACTAGAGACCTAGGGGAATCCAAGATGGGGTGACTTGTGGGGCTCAGACCAGGTTCTGTTACCCAGAATCCTTTGCAAACCTCAAAATTTGGCTACAAAAAACACATGTTCCTCACATTTCTGTGGCAGAAAGTTCTGGAATCTGAGAGGAGCCACAAATTTCCTTCCACCCAGCGTTCCCCCAAGTCTCCCGATAAAAATGATACCTCACTTGTGTGGGTAGGCCTAGTGCCCGCGACAGGAAACACCCCAAAGCGCAGCGTGGACACATCCAATTTTTTGAAAGAAAACAGAGGTGTTTTTTGCAAAGTGCCTACCTGTAGATTTTGGCCTCTAGCTCAGCCGGCACCTAGGGAAACCTACCACACCTGTGCATTTCTGAAAACTAGAGACCTAGGGGAATCCAAGATGGGGTGACTTGTGGGGCTCGGACCAGGTTCTGTTACCCAGAATCCTTTGCAAACCTCAAAATTTGGCTAAAAAAACACATGTTCCTCACATTTCTGTGGCAGAAAGTTCTGGAATCTGAGAGGAGCCAAAAATTTCTTTCCACCCAGCGTACCCCCAAGTCTCCCGATAAAAATGATACCTCACTTGTGTGGGTAGGCCTAGCGCCCGCGACAGGAAACACCCCAAAGCGCAACGTGGACACATCCAATTTTTTGAAAGAAAACAGAGGTGTTTTTTGCAAAGTGCCTACCTGTAGATTTTGGCCTCTAGCTCAGCCGGCACCTAGGGAAACCTACCAAACCTGTGCATTTCTGAAAACTAGAGACCTAGGGGAATCCAAGATGGGGTGACTTGTGGGGCTCGGACCAGGTTCTGTTACCCAGAATCCTTTGCAAACCTCAAAATTTGGCTAAAAAAACACATGTTCCTCACATTTCTGTGGCAGAAAGTTCTGGAATCTGAGAGGAGCCAAAAATTTCTTTCCACCCAGCGTACCCCCAAGTCTCCCGATAAAAATTATACCTCACTTGTGTGGGTAGGCCTAGCGCCCGCGACAGGAAACACCCCAAAGCGCAACGTGGACACATCCAATTTTTTGAAAGAAAACAGAGGTGTTTTTTGCAAAGTGCCTACCTGTAGATTTTGGCCTCTAGCTCAGCCGGCACCTAGGGAAACCTACCAAACCTGTGCATTTCTGAAAACTAGAGACCTAGGGGAATCCAAGATGGGGTGACTTGTGGGGTTCTGACCAGGTTCTGTTACCCAGAATCCTTTGCAAACCTCAAAATTTGGCTACAAAAAACACATGTTCCTCACATTTCTGTGGCAGAAAGTTCTGGAATCTGAGAGGAGCCACAAATTTCCTTCCACCCAGCGTTCCCCCAAGTCTCCCGAAAAAAATGATACCTCACTTGTGTGGGTAGGCCTAGTGCCCGCGACAGCAAACGCCCCAAAGCGCAACGTGGACACATCCAATTTTTTGAAAGAAAACAGAGGTGTTTTTTGCAAAGTGCCTACATGTAGATTTTGGCCTCTAGCTCAGCCGGCACCTAGGGAAACCTACCAAACCTGTGCATTTCTGAAAACTAGAGACCTAGGGGAATCCAAGATGGGGTGACTTGTGGGGCTCTGACCAGGTTCTGTTACCCAGAATCCTTTGCAAACCTCAAAATTTGGCTACAAAAATCACATGTTCCTCACATTTCTGTGGCAGAAAGTTCTGGAATCTGAGAGGAGCCACAAATTATCTTCCACCCAGCGTTCCCCCAAGTCTCCCGATAAAAATGATACCTCACTTGTGTGGGTAGGCCTAGCGCCCGCGACAGGAAATGCCCAAAAGCGCAACGTGGACACATCCAATTTTTTGAAAGAAAACAGAGGTGTTTTTTGCAAAGTGCCTACCTGTAGATTTTGGCCTCTAGCTCAGCCGGCACCTAGGGAAACTTACCAAACCTGTGCATTTCTGAAAACTAGAGACCTAGGGGAATCCAAGATGGGGTGACTTGTGGGGCTCGGACCAGGTTCTGTTACCCAGAATCCTTTGCAAACCTCAAAATTTGGCCACAAAAAACACATGTTCCTCACATTTCTGTGGCAGAAAGTTCTGGAATCTGAGAGGAGCCACAAATTTCCTTCCACCCAGTGTTCCCCCAAGTCTCCCGATAAAAATGATACCTCACTTGTGTGGGTAGGCCTAGTGCCCGCGACAGCAAACGCCCCAAAGCGCAACGTGGACACATCCAATTTTTTGAAAGAAAACAGAGGTGTTTTTTGCAAAGTGCCTACCTGTAGATTTTGGCCTCTAGCTCAGCCGGCACCTAGGGAAACCTACCAAACCTGTGCATTTCTGAAAACTAGAGACCTAGGGGAATCCAAGATGGGGTGACTTGTGGGGCTCAGACCAGGTTCTGTTACCCAGAATCCTTTGCAAACCTCAAAATTTGGCTACAAAAAACACATGTTCCTCACATTTCTGTGGCAGAAAGTTCTGGAATCTGAGAGGAGCCACAAATTTCCTTCCACCCAGCGTTCCCCCAAGTCTCCCGATAAAAATGATACCTCACTTGTGTGGGTAGGCCTAGTGCCCGCGACAGGAAACACCCCAAAGCGCAGCGTGGACACATCCAATTTTTTGAAAGAAAACAGAGGTGTTTTTTGCAAAGTGCCTACCTGTAGATTTTGGCCTCTAGCTCAGCCGGCACCTAGGGAAACCTACCACACCTGTGCATTTCTGAAAACTAGAGACCTAGGGGAATCCAAGATGGGGTGACTTGTGGGGCTCGGACCAGGTTCTGTTACCCAGAATCCTTTGCAAACCTCAAAATTTGGCTAAAAAAACACATGTTCCTCACATTTCTGTGGCAGAAAGTTCTGGAATCTGAGAGGAGCCAAAAATTTCTTTCCACCCAGCGTACCCCCAAGTCTCCCGATAAAAATGATACCTCACTTGTGTGGGTAGGCCTAGCGCCCGCGACAGGAAACACCCCAAAGCGCAACGTGGACACATCCAATTTTTTGAAAGAAAACAGAGGTGTTTTTTGCAAAGTGCCTACCTGTAGATTTTGGCCTCTAGCTCAGCCGGCACCTAGGGAAACCTACCAAACCTGTGCATTTCTGAAAACTAGAGACCTAGGGGAATCCAAGATGGGGTGACTTGTGGGGTTCTGACCAGGTTCTGTTACCCAGAATCCTTTGCAAACCTCAAAATTTGGCTACAAAAAACACATGTTCCTCACATTTCTGTGGCAGAAAGTTCTGGAATCTGAGAGGAGCCACAAATTTCCTTCCACCCAGCGTTCCCCCAAGTCTCCCGAAAAAAATGATACCTCACTTGTGTGGGTAGGCCTAGTGCCCGCGACAGCAAACGCCCCAAAGCGCAACGTGGACACATCCAATTTTTTGAAAGAAAACAGAGGTGTTTTTTGCAAAGTGCCTACATGTAGATTTTGGCCTCTAGCTCAGCCGGCACCTAGGGAAACCTACCAAACCTGTGCATTTCTGAAAACTAGAGACCTAGGGGAATCCAAGATGGGGTGACTTGTGGGGCTCAGACCAGGTTCCGTTACCAAGAATCCTTTGCAAACTTCAAAATTTGGCTACAAAAAACACATGTTCCTCACATTTCTGTGGCAGAAAGTTCTGGAATCTGAGAGGAGCCACAAATTTCCTTACACCCAGCGTTCCCCCAAATCTCCCGATAAAAATTATACCTCACTTGTGTGGGTAGGCCTAGCGCCCGCGACAGGAAAGGCCCCAAAGCGCAGCGTGGACACATCCAATTTTTTGAAAGAAAACAGAGGTGTTTTTTGCAAAGTGCCTACATGTAGATTTTGGCCTCTAGCTCAGCCGGCACCTAGGGAAACCTACCAAACCTGTGCATTTCTGAAAACTAGAGACCTAGGGGAATCCAAGATGGGGTGACTTGTGGGGCTCGGACCAGGTTCTGTTACCCAGAATCCTTTGCAAACCTCAAAATTTGGCTAAAAAAACACATGTTCCTCACATTTCTGTGGCAGAAAGTTCTGGAATCTGAGAGGAGCCACAAATTTCCTTCCACCCAGCGTTCCCCCAAGTCTCCCGATAAAAATGATACCTCACTTGTGTGGGTAGGCCTAGCGCCCGCGACAGGAAACGCCCCAAAGCGCAACGTGGACACATCCAATTTTTTGAAAGAAAACAGAGGTGTTTTTTGCAAAGTGCCTACCTGTAGATTTTGGCCTCTAGCTCAGCCGGCACCTAGGGAAACCTGCCACACCTGTGCATTTCTGAAAGCTAGAGACCTAGGGGAATCCAGGATGGGGTGACTTGTGGGGCTCGGACCAGGTTCTGTTACCCAGAATCCTTTGCAAACCTCAAAATTTGGCTACAAAAAACACATGTTCCTCACATTTCTGTGGCAGAAAGTTCTGGAATCTGAGAGGAGCCACAAATTTCCTTCCACCCAGCGTTCCCCCAATTCTCCCGATAAAAATGATACCTCACTTGTGTGGGTAGGCCTAGCGCCCGCGACAGGAAACGCCCCAAAGCGCAACGTGGACACATCCAATTTTTTTAAAGAAAACAGAGGTGGTATTTTGCAAAGTGCCTACCTGTAGATTTTGGCCTCTAGCTCAGCCGGCACCTAGGGAAACCTACCAAACCTGTGCATTTCTGAAAACTAGAGACCTAGGGGATTCCAAGATGGGGTGACTTGTGGGGCTCGGACCAGGTTCTGTTACCCAGAATCCTTTTGTAAACCTCAAAATTTGGCTAAAAAAACACGTTCCTCACATTTCTGTGGCAGAAAGTTCTGGAATCTGAGAGGAGCCACAAATTTCCTTCCACCCAGCGTTCCCCCAAGTCTCCCGATAAAAATGATACCTCACTTGTGTGGGTAGGACTAGTGCCCGCGACAGGAAACACCCCAAAGCGCAGCGTGGACACATCCAATTTTTTGAAAGAAAACAGAGGTGTTTTTTGCAAAGTGCCTACCTGTAGATTTTGGCCTCTAGCTCAGCCGGCACCTAGGGAAACCTACCAAACCTGTGCATTTCTGAAAACTAGAGACCTAGGGGAATCCAAGATGGGGTGACTTGTGGGGCTCTGACCAGGTTCTGTTACCCAGAATCCTTTGCAAACCTCAAAATTTGGCTACAAAAAACACATGTTCCTCACATTTCTGTGGCAGAAAGTTCTGGAATCTGAGAGGAGCCACAAATTTCCTTCCACCCAGCGTTCCCCCAAGTCTCCCTATAAAAATGATACCTCACTTGTGTGGGTAGGCCTAGCGCCCGCGACAGGAAATGCCCAAAAGCGCAACGTGGAGCCATCCAATTTTTTGAAAGAAAACAGAGGTGTTTTTTGCCAAGTGCCTACTTGTAGATTTTGGCCTCTAGCTCAGCCGGCACCTAGGGAAACCTACCAAACCTGTGCATTTCTGAAAACTAGAGACCTAGGGGAATCCAAGATGGGGTGACTTGTGGGGCTCGGACCAGGTTCTGTTACCCAGAATCCTTTGCAAACCTCAAAATTTGGCTAAAAAAACACATGTTCCTCACATTTCTGTGGCAGAAAGTTCTGGAATCTGAGAGGAGCCACAAATTTCCTTCCACTCAGCGTTCCCCCAAGTCTCCCGATAAAAATGATACCTCACTTGTGTGGGTAGGCCTAGCGCCCGCGACAGGAAACGCCCCAAAGCGCAACGTGGACACATCCAATTTTTTAAAGAAAACAGAGGTGGTATTTTGCAAAGTGCCTACCTGTAGATTTTGGCCTCTAGCTCAGCCGGCACCTAGGGAAACCTACCAAACCTGTGCATTTCTGAAAACTAGAGACCTAGGGGAATCCAAGATGGGGTGACTTGTGGGGCTCGGACCAGGTTCTGTTACCCAGAATCCTTTGCAAACCTCAAAATTTGGCTACAAAAAACACATGTTCCTCACATTTCTGTGGCAGAAAGTTCTGGAATCTGAGAGGAGCCACAAATTTCCTTCCACCCAGCGTTCCCCCAAGTCTCCTGATAAAAATGATACCTCACTTGTGTGGGTAGGCCTAGCGCCCGCAACAGGAAACGCCCCAAAGTGCAACGTGGACACATCCAATTTTTTGAAAGAAAACAGAGGTGTTTCTTGCAAAGTGCCTACCTGTAGATTTTGGCCTCTAGCTCAGCCGGCACCTATGGAAACCTACCAAACCTGTGCATTTCTGAAAACTAGAGACCTAGGGGAATCCAAGATGGGGTGACTTGTGGGGCTCGGACCAGGTTCTGTTACCCAGAATCCTTTGCAAACCTCAAAATTTGGCTAAAAAAACACATGTTCCTCACATTTCTGTGGCAGAAAGTTCTGGAATCTGAGAGGAGCCACAAATTTCTTTCCACCCAGCGTTCCCCCAAGTCTCCCGATAAAAATGATACCTCACTTGTGTGGGTAGGCCTAGCGCCCGCAACAGGAAACGCCCCAAAGCGCAACGTGGACACATCCAATTTTTTGAAAGAAAACAGAGGTGTTTTTTGCAAAGTGCCTACCTGTAGATTTTGGCCTCTAGCTCAGCCGGCACCTAGGGAAACCTGCCAAACCTGGGCATTTCTGAAAGCTAGAGACCTAGGGGAATCCAAGATGGGGTGACTTGTGGGGCTCGGACCAGGTTCTGTTACCCAGAATTCTTTGCAAACCTCAAAATTTGGCCACAAAAAACACATGTTCCTCACATTTCTGTGGCAGAAAGTTCTGGAATTTGAGAGGAGCCACAAATTTCCTTCCATCCAGCGTTCCCCCAAGTCTCCCGATAAAAATGATACCTCACTTGTGTGGGTAGGCCTAGCGTCCGCGACAGGAAACGCCCCAAAGCGCAACGTGGACACATCCAATTTTTTAAAGAAAACAGAGGTGGTATTTTGCAAAGTGCCTACCTGTAGATTTTGGCCTCTAGCTCAGCTGGCACCTAGGGAAACCTACCAAACCTGTGCATTTCTGAAAACTAGAGACCTAGGGGAATCCAAGATGGGGTGACTTGTGGGGCTCAGACCAGGTTCTGTTACCCAGAATCCTTTGCAAACCTCAAAATTTGGCTACAAAAAACACATGTTCCTCACATTTCTGTGGCAGAAAGTTCTGGAATCTGAGAGGAGCCACAAATTTCCTTCCACCCAGCGTTCCTCCAAGTCTCCCGATAAAAATGATACCTCACTTGTGTGGGTAGGCCTAGTGCCCGCGACAGGAAACACCCCAAAGCGCAGCGTGGACACATCCAATTTTTTGAAAGAAAACAGAGGTGTTTTTTGCAAAGTGCCTACCTGTAGATTTTGCCCTCTAGCTCAGCCGGCACCTAGGGAAACCTACAAAACCTGTGCATTTCTGAAAACTAGAGACCTAGGGGATTCCAAGATGGGGTGACTTGTGGGGCTCGGACCAGGTTCTGTTACCCAGAATCATTTTGTAAACCTCAAAATTTGGCTAAAAAAACACGTTCCTCACATTTCTGTGGCAGAAAGTTCTGGAATCTGAGAGGAGCCACAAATTTCCTTCCACCCAGCGTTCCCCCAAGTCTCCCGATAAAAATGATACCTCACTTGTGTGGGTAGGCCTAGCGCCCGCGACAGGAAATGCCCCAAAGCGCAACGTGGACACATCCAATTTTCTGAAAGAAAACAGAGGTGTTTTTTGCAAAGTGCCTACCTGTGGATTTTGGCCTCTAGCTCAGCCGGCACCTAGGGAAACCTACCAAACCTGTGCATTTCTGAAAACTAGAGACCTAGGGGAATCCAAGATGGGGTGACTTGTGGGGCTCGGACCAGGTTCTGTTACCCAGAATCCTTTGCAAACCTCAAAATTTGGCCACAAAAAACACATGTTCCTCACATTTCTGTGGCAGAAAGTTCTGGAATCTGAGAGGAGCCACAAATTTCCTTCCACCCAGCGTTCCCCCAAGTCTCCCGATAAAAATGATACCTCACTTGTGTGGGTAGGCCTAGTGGCCGCGACAGCAAACGCCCCAAAGCGCAACGTGGACACATCCAATTTTTTGAAAGAAAACAGAGGTGTTTTTTGCAAAGTGCCTACATGTAGATTTTGGCCTCTAGCTCAGCCGGCACCTAGGGAAACCTACCAAACCTGTGCATTTCTGAAAACTAGAGACCTAGGGGAATCCAAGATGGGGTGACTTGTGGGGCTCGGACCAGGTTCTGTTACCCAGAATCCTTTGCAAACCTCAAAATTTGGCTAAAAAAACACATGTTCCTCACATTTCTGTGGCAGAAAGTTCTGGAATCTGAGAGGAGCCACAAATTTCCTTCCACCCAGCGTTCCCCCAAGTCTCCCGATAAAAATGATACCTCACTTGTGTGGGAAGGCCTAGCGCCCGCGACAGGAAACGCCCCAAAGCGCAACGTGGACACATCCATTTTTTTGAAAGAAAACAGAGGTGTTTTTTGCAAAGTGCCTACCTGTAGATTTTGGCCTCTAGCTCAGCCGGCACCTAGGGAAACCTACCAAACCTGTGCATTTCTGAAAACTAGAGACCTAGGGGAATCCAAGATGGGGTGACTTGTGGAGCTCGGACCAGGTTCTGTTACCCAGAATCCTTTGCAAACCTCAAAATGTGGCTAAAAAAACACATGTTCCTCACATTTCTGTGGCAGAAAGTTCTGGAATCTGAGAGGAGCCACAAATTTCCTTCCACCCAGCGTTCCCCCAAGTCTCCCGATAAAAATGATACCTCACTTGTGTGGGTAGGCCTAGCGCCCGCGACAGGAAATGCCCCAAAGCGCAACGTGGACACATCCAATTTTCTGAAAGAAAACAGAGGTGTTTTTTGCAAAGTGCCTACCTGTGGATTTTGGCCTCTAGCTCAGCCGGCACCTAGGGAAACCTACCAAACCTGTGCATTTCTGAAAACTAGAGACCTAGGGGAATCCAAGATGGGGTGACTTGTGGGGCTCGGACCAGGTTCTGTTACCCAGAATCCTTTGCAAACCTCAAAATTTGGCCACAAAAAACACATGTTCCTCACATTTCTGTGGCAGAAAGTTCTGGAATCTGAGAGGAGCCACAAATTTCCTTCCACCCAGCGTTCCCCCAAGTCTCCCGATAAAAATGATACCTCACTTGTGTGGGTAGGCCTAGTGCCCGCGACAGCAAACGCCCCAAAGCGCAACGTGGACACATCCAATTTTTTGAAAGAAAACAGAGGTGTTTTTTGCAAAGTGCCTACCTGTAGATTTTGGCATCTAGCTCAGCCGGCACCTAGGGAAACCTACCAAACCTGTGCATTTCTGAAAACTAGAGACCTAGGGGAATCCAAGATGGGGTGACTTGTGGGGCTCATACCAGGTTCCTTTACCCAGAATCCTTTGCAAACTTCAAAATTTGGCTACAAAAAACACATGTTCCTCACATTTCTGTGGCAGAAAGTTCTGGAATCTGAGAGGAGCCACAAATTTCCTTCCACCCAGCGTTCCCCCAAGTCTCCCGATAAAAATGATACCTCACTTGTGTGGGAAGGCCTAGCGCCCGCGACAGGAAACGCCCCAAAGCGCAACGTGGACACATCCATTTTTTTTAAAGAAAACAGAGGTGTTTTTTGCATAGTGCCTACCTGTAGATTTTGGCCTCTAGCTCAGCCGGCACCTAGGGAAACCTACCAAACCTGTGCATTTCTGAAAACTAGAGACCTATGGGAATCCAAGATGGGGTGACTTGTGGAGCTCGGACCAGGTTCTGTTACCCAGAATCCTTTGCAAACCTCAAAATGTGGCTAAAAAAACACATGTTCCTCACATTTCTGTGGCAGAAAGTTCTGGAATCTGAGAGGAGCCACAAATTTCCTTCCACCCAGCGTTCCCCCAAGCCTCCCGATAAAAATGATACCTCACTTGTGTGGGTAGGCCTAGCGCCCGCGACAGGAAATGCCCCAAAGCGCAACGTGGACACATCCAATTTTCTGAAAGAAAACAGAGGTGTTTTTTGCAAAGTGCCTACCTGTGGATTTTGGCCTCTAGCTCAGCCGGCACCTAGGGAAACCTACCAAACCTGTGCATTTCTGAAAACTAGAGACCTAGGGGAATCCAAGATGGGGTGACTTGTGGGGCTCGGACCAGGTTCTGTTACCCAGAATCCTTTGCAAACCTCAAAATTTGGCCACAAAAAACACATGTTCCTCACATTTCTGTGGCAGAAAGTTCTGGAATCTGAGAGGAGCCACAAATTTCCTTCCACCCAGCGTTCCCCCAAGTCTCCCGATAAAAATGATACCTCACTTGTGTGGGTAGGCCTAGTGCCCGCGACAGCAAACGCCCCAAAGCGCAACGTGGACACATCCAATTTTTTGAAAGAAAACAGAGGTGTTTTTTGCAAAGTGCCTACCTGTAGATTTTGGCATCTAGCTCAGCCGGCACCTAGGGAAACCTACCAAACCTGTGCATTTCTGAAAACTAGAGACCTAGGGGAATCCAAGATGGGGTGACTTGTGGGGCTCATACCAGGTTCCTTTACCCAGAATCCTTTGCAAACTTCAAAATTTGGCTACAAAAAACACATGTTCCTCACATTTCTGTGGCAGAAAGTTCTGGAATCTGAGAGGAGCCACAAATTTCCTTACACCCAGCGTTCCCCCAAGTCTCCCGATAAAAATTATACCTCACTTGTGTGGGTAGGCCTAGCGCCCGCGACAGGAAAGGCCCCAAAGCGCAGCGTGGACACATCCAATTTTTTGAAAGAAAACAGAGGTGTTTTTTGCAAAGTGCCTACATGTAGATTTTGGCCTCTAGCTCAGCCGGCACCTAGGGAAACCTACCAAACCTGTGCATTTCTGAAAACTAGAGACCTAGGGGAATCCAAGATGGGGTGACTTGTGGGGCTCGAACCAGGTTCTGTTACCCAGAATCCTTTGCAAACCTCAAAATTTGGCTAAAAAAACACATGTTCCTCACATTTCTGTGGCAGAAAGTTCTGGAATCTGAGAGGAGCCACAAATTTCCTTCCACCCAGCGTTCCCCCAAGTCTCCCGATAAAAATGATACCTCACTTGTGTGGGAAGGCCTAGCGCCCGCGACAGGAAACGCCCCAAAGCGCAACGTGGACACATCCATTTTTTTGAATGAAAACAGAGGTGTTTTTTGCAAAGTGCCTACCTGTAGATTTTGGCCTCTAGCTCAGCCGGCACCTAGGGAAACCTACCAAACCTGTGCATTTCTGAAAACTAGAGACCTAGGGGAATCCAAGATGGGGTGACTTGTGGAGCTCGGACCAGGTTCTGTTACCCAGAATCCTTTGCAAACCTCAAAATGTGGCTAAAAAAACACATGTTCCTCACATTTCTGTGGCAGAAAGTTCTGGAATCTGAGAGGAGCCACAAATTTCCTTCCACTCAGCGTTCCCCCAAGTCTCCCGATAAAAATGATACCTCACTTGTGTGGGTAGGCCTAGCGCCCGCGACAGGAAACGCCCCAAAGCGCAACGTGGACACATCCAATTTTTTGAAAGAAAACAGAGGTGTTTTTTGCAAAGTGCCTACCTGTAGATTTTGGCCTCTAGCTCAGCCGGCACCTAGGGAAACCTGCCACACCTGTGCATTTCTGAAAGCTAGAGACCTAGGGGAATCCAATATGGGGTGACTTGTGGGGCTCGGACCAGGTTCTGTTACCCAGAATCCTTTGCAAACCTCAAAATTTGGCCACAAAAAACACATGTTCCTCACATTTCTGTGGCAGAAAGTTCTGGAATCTGAGAGGAGCCACAAATTTCCTTCCACCCAGCGTTCCCCCAAGTCTCCCGATAAAAATGATACCTCACTTGTGTGGGTAGGCCTAGCGCCCGCGACAGGAAACGCCCCAAAGCGCAACGTGGACACATCCAATTTTTTTAAAGAAAACAGAGGTGGTATTTTGCAAAGTGCCTACCTGTAGATTTTGGCCTCTAGCTCAGCCGGCACCTAGGGAAACCTACCAAACCTGTGCATTTCTGAAAAGTAGAGACCTAGGGGATTCCAAGATGGGGTGACTTGTGGGGCTCGGACCATGTTCTGTTACCCAGAATCCTTTTGTAAACCTCAAAATTTGGCTAAAAAACACGTTCCTCACATTTCTGTGGCAGAAAGTTCTGGAATCTGAGAGGAGCCACAAATTTCCTTCCACCCAGCGTTCCCCCAAGTCTCCCGATAAAAATGATACCTCACTTGTGTGGGTAGGACTAGTGCCCGCGACAGGAAACACCCCAAAGCGCAGCGTGGACACATCCAATTTTTTGAAAGAAAACAGAGGTGTTTTTTGCAAAGTGCCTACCTGTAGATTTTGGCCTCTAGCTCAGCCGGCACCTAGGGAAACCAACCAAACCTGTGCATTTCTGAAAACTAGAGACCTAGGGGAATCCAAGATGGGGTGACTTGTGGGGTTCTGACCAGGTTCTGTTACCCAGAATCCTTTGCAAACCTCAAAATTTGGCTACAAAAAACACATGTTCCTCACATTTCTGTGGCAGAAAGTTCTGGAATCTGAGAGGAGCCACAAATTTCCTTCCACCCAGCGTTCCCCCAAGTCTCCCGATAAAAATGATACCTCACTTGTGTGGGTAGGCCTAGCGCCCGCGACAGGAAATGCCCAAAAGCGCAACGTGGAGCCATCCAATTTTTTGAAAGAAAACAGAGGTGTTTTTTGCAAAGTGCCTACATTTAGATTTTGGCCTCTAGCTCAGCCGGCACCTAGGGAAACCTACCAAACCTGTGCATTTCTGAAAACTAGAGACCTAGGGGAATCCAAGATGGGGTGACTTGTGGGGCTCTGACCAGGTTCTGTTACCCAGAATCCTTTGCAAACCTCAAAATTTGGCTACAAAAAACAAATGTTCCTCACATTTCTGTGGCAGAAAGTTCTGGAATCTGAGAGGAGCCACAAATTTCCTTCCACCCAGCGTTCCCCCAAGTCTCCCGATAAAAATGATACCTCACTTGTGTGGGTAGGCCTAGCGCCCGCGACAGAAAATGCCCAAAAGCGCAACGTGAAGCCATCCAATTTTTTTAAAGAAAACAGAGGTGTTTTTTGCAAAGTGCCTACATGTAGATTTTGGCCTCTAGCTCAGCCGGCACCTAGGGAAACCTACCAAACCTGTGCATTTCTGAAAACTAGAGACCTAGGGGAATCCAAGATGGGGTGACTTGTGGGGCTCGGACCAGGTTCTGTTACCCAGAATCCTTTGCAAACCTCAAAATTTGGCCACAAAAAACACATGTTCCTCACATTTCTGTGGCAGAAAGTTCTGGAATCTTAGAGGAGCCACAAATTTCCTTCCACCCAGCGTTCCCCCAAGTCTCCCGATAAAAATGGTACCTCACTTGTGTGGGTAGGCCTAGCGCCCACGACAGGAAACGCCCCAAAGCGCAACGTGGACACATCCAATTTTTTGAAAGAAAACAGAGGTGTTTTTTGCAAAGTG
Source organism: Pleurodeles waltl (assembly GCF_031143425.1). Lineage (NCBI taxonomy): Eukaryota > Metazoa > Chordata > Amphibia > Caudata > Salamandridae > Pleurodeles > Pleurodeles waltl. Next base: position 858,420,206 of record NC_090448.1, on the reverse strand, counting down.
CCTACCTGTAGATTTTGGCATCTAGCTCAGCCGGCACCTAGGGAAACCTACCAAACCTGTGCATTTCTGAAAACTAGAGACCTAGGGGAATCCAAGATGGGGTGACTTGTGGGGCTCATACCAGGTTCCTTTACCCAGAATCCTTTGCAAACTTCAAAATTTGGCTACAAAAAACACATGTTCCTCACATTTCTGTGGCAGAAAGTTCTGGAATCTGAGAGGAGCCACAAATTTCCTTCCACCCAGCGTTCCCCCAAGTCTCCCGATAAAAATGATACCTCACTTGTGTGGAAAGGCCTAGCGCCCGCGACAGGAAATGCCCCAAAGCGCAACGTGGACACATCCATTTTTTTGAAAGAAAACAGAGGTGTTTTTTGCATAGTGCCTACTTGTAGATTTTGGCCTCTAGCTCAGCCGGCACCTAGGGAAACCTACCAAACCTGTGCATTTCTGAAAACTAGAGACCTAGGGGAATCCAAGATGGGGTGACTTGTGGAGCTCGGACCAGGTTCTGTTACCCAGAATCCTTTGCAAACCTCAAAATGTGGCTAAAAAAACACATGTTCCTCACATTTCTGTGGCAGAAAGTTCTGGAATCTGAGAGGAGCCACAAATTTCCTTCCACCCAGCGTTCCCCCAAGTCTCCCGATAAAAATGATACCTCACTTGTGTGGGTTGGCCTAGCGCCCGCGACAGGAAATACCCCAAAGCGCAACGTGGACACATCCAATTTTCTGAAAGAAAACAGAGGTGTTTTTTGCAAAGTGCCTACCTGTGGATTTTGGCCTCTAGCTCAGCCGGCACCTAGGGAAACCTACTGAACCTGTGCATTTCTGAAAACTAGAGACCTAGGGGAATCCAAGATGGGGTGACTTGTGGGGCTCGGACCAGGTTCTGTTACCCAGAATCCTTTGCAAACCTCAAAATTTGGCCACAAAAAACACATGTTCCTCACATTTCTGTGGCAGAAAGTTCTGGAATCTGAGAGGAGCCACAAATTTCCTTCCACCCAGCGTTCCCCCAAGTCTCCCGATAAAAATGATACCTCACTTGTGTGGGTAGGCCTAGTGCCCGCGACAGCAAACGCCCCAAAGCGCAACGTGGACACATCCAATTTTTTGAAAGAAAACAGAGGTGTTTTTTGCAAAGTGCCTACCTGTAGATTTTGGCATCTAGCTCAGCCGGCACCTAGGGAAACCTACCAAACCTGTGCATTTCTGAAAACTAGAGACCTAGGGGAATCCAAGATGGGGTGACTTGTGGGGCTCATACCAGGTTCCTTTACCCAGAATCCTTTGCAAACTTCAAAATTTGGCTACAAAAAACACATGTTCCTCACATTTCTGTGGCAGAAAGTTCTGGAATCTGAGAGGAGCCACAAATTTCCTTACACCCAGCGTTCCCCCAAGTCTCCCGATAAAAATTATACCTCACTTGTGTGGGTAGGCCTAGCGCCCGCGACAGGAAAGGCCCCAAAGCGCAGCGTGGACACATCCAATTTTTTGAAAGAAAACAGAGGTGTTTTTTGCAAAGTGCCTACATGTAGATTTTGGCCTCTAGCTCAGCCGGCACCTAGGGAAACCTACCAAACCTGTGCATTTCTGAAAACTAGAGACCTAGGGGAATCCAAGATGGGGTGACTTGTGGGGCTCGGACCAGGTTCTGTTACCCAGAATCCTTTGCAAACCTCAAAATTTGGCTAAAAAAACACATGTTCCTCACATTTCTGTGGCAGAAAGTTCTGGAATCTGAGAGGAGCCACAAATTTCCTTCCACCCAGCGTTCCCCCAAGTCTCCCGATAAAAATGATACCTCACTTGTGTGGGAAGGCCTAGCGCCCGCGACAGGAAACGCCCCAAAGCGCAACGTGGACACATCCATTTTTTTGAATGAAAACAGAGGTGTTTTTTGCAAAGTGCCTACCTGTAGATTTTGGCCTCTAGCTCAGCCGGCACCTAGGGAAACCTACCAAACCTGTGCATTTCTGAAAACTAGAGACCTAGGGGAATCCAAGATGGGGTGACTTGTGGAGCTCGGACCAGGTTCTGTTACCCAGAATCCTTTGCAAACCTCAAAATGTGGCTAAAAAAACACATGTTCCTCACATTTCTGTGGCAGAAAGTTCTGGAATCTGAGAGGAGCCACAAATTTCCTTCCACCCAGCGTTCCCCCAAGTCTCCCGATAAAAATGATACCTCACTTGTGTGGGTAGGCCTAGCGCCCGCGACAGGAAACGCCCCAAAGCGCAACGTGGACACATCCAATTTTTTGAAAGAAAACAGAGGTGTTTTTTGCAAAGTGCCTACCTGTAGATTTTGGCCTCTAGCTCAGCCGGCACCTAGGGAAACCTGCCACACCTGTGCATTTCTGAAAGCTAGAGACCTAGGGGAATCCAATATGGGGTGACTTGTGGGGCTCGGACCAGGTTCTGTTACCCAGAATCCTTTGCAAACCTCAAAATTTGGCCACAAAAAACACATGTTCCTCACATTTCTGTGGCAGAAAGTTCTGGAATCTGAGAGGAGCCACAAATTTCCTTCCACCCAGCGTTCCCCCAAGTCTCCCGATAAAAATGATACCTCACTTGTGTGGGTAGGCCTAGCGCCCGCGACAGGAAACGCCCCAAAGCGCAACGTGGACACATCCAATTTTTTTAAAGAAAACAGAGGTGGTATTTTGCAAAGTGCCTACCTGTAGATTTTGGCCTCTAGCTCAGCCGGCACCTAGGGAAACCTACCAAACCTGTGCATTTCTGAAAAGTAGAGACCTAGGGGATTCCAAGATGGGGTGACTTGTGGGGCTCGGACCAGGTTCTGTTACCCAGAATCCTTTTGTAAACCTCAAAATTTGGCTAAAAAAACACGTTCCTCACATTTCTGTGGCAGAAAGTTCTGGAATCTGAGAGGAGCCACAAATTTCCTTCCACCCAGCGTTCCCCCAAGTCTCCCGATAAAAATGATACCTCACTTGTGTGGGTAGGACTAGTGCCCGCGACAGGAAACACCCCAAAGCGCAGCGTGGACACATCCAATTTTTTGAAAGAAAACAGAGGTGTTTTTTGCAAAGTGCCTACCTGTAGATTTTGGCCTCTAGCTCAGCCGGCACCTAGGGAAACCTACCAAACCTGTGCATTTCTGAAAACTAGAGACCTAGGGGAATCCAAGATGGGGTGACTTGTGGGGTTCTGACCAGGTTCTGTTACCCAGAATCCTTTGCAAACCTCAAAATTTGGCTACAAAAAACACATGTTCCTCACATTTCTGTGGCAGAAAGTTCTGGAATCTGAGAGGAGCCACAAATTTCCATCCACCCAGCGTTCCCCCAAGTCTCCCGATAAAAATGATACCTCACTTGTGTGGGTAGGCCTAGCGCCCGCGACAGGAAATGCCCAAAAGCGCAACGTGGAGCCATCCAATTTTTTGAAAGAAAACAGAGGTGTTTTTTGCAAAGTGCCTACATGTAGATTTTGGCCTCTAGCTCAGCCGGCACCTAGGGAAACCTACCAAACCTGTGCATTTCTGAAAACTAGAGACCTAGGGGAATCCAAGATGGGGTGACTTGTGGGGCTCTGACCAGGTTCTGTTACCCAGAATCCTTTGCAAACCTCAAAATTTGGCTACAAAAAACAAATGTTCCTCACATTTCTGTGGCAGAAAGTTCTGGAATCTGAGAGGAGCCACAAATTTCCTTCCACCCAGCGTTCCCCCAAGTCTCCTGATAAAAATGATACCTCACTTGTGTGGGTAGGCCTAGCGCCCGCGACAGGAAATGCCCAAAAGCGCAACGTGAAGCCATCCAATTTTTTGAAAGAAAACAGAGGTGTTTTTTGCAAAGTGCCTACATGTAGATTTTGGCCTCTAGCTCAGCCGGCACCTAGGGAAACCTACCAAACCTGTGCATTTCTGAAAACTAGAGACCTAGGGAAATCCAAGATGGGGTGACTTGTGGGGATCGGACCAGGTTCTGTTACCCAGAATCCTTTGCAAACCTCAAAATTTGGCTAAAAAAACACATGTTCCTCACATTTCTGTGGCAGAAAGTTCTGGAATCTTAGAGGAGCCACAAATTTCCTTCCACCCAGCGTTCCCCCAAGTCTCCCGATAAAAATGATACCTCACTTGTGTGGGTAGGCCTAGCGCCCACGACAGGAAACGCCCCAAAGCGCAACGTGGACACATCCAATTTTTTGAAAGAAAACAGAGGTTTTTTTGAAAAGTGCCTACCTGTAGATTTGGGCCTCTAGCTCAGCCGGCACCTAGGGAAACCTACCAAACCTGTGCATTTCTGAAAACTAGAGACCTAGGGGAATCCAAGATGGGGTGACTTGTGGGGCTCGGACCAGGTTCTGTTACCCTGAATCCTTTGCAAACCTCAAAATTTGGCTACAAAAAACACATGTTCCTCACATTTCTGTGGCAGAAAGTTCTGGAATCTGAGAGGAGCCACAAATTTCCTTCCACCCAGCGTTCCCCCAAGTCTCCTGATAAAAATGATACCTCACTTGTGTGGGTAGGCCTAGCGCCCGCAACAGGAAACGCCCCAAAGCGCAACGTGGACACATCCAATTTTTTGAAAGAAAACAGAGGTGTTTTTTGCAAAGTGCCTACCTGTAGATTTTGGCCTCTAGCTCAGCCGGCACCTAGGGAAACCTACCAAACCTGTGCATTTCTGAAAACTAGAGACCTAGGGGAATCCAAGATGGGGAGACTTGTTGGGCTCTGACCAGGTTCTGTTACCCAGAATCCTTTGCAAACCTCAAAATTTGGCTACAAAAAACACATGTTCCTCACATTTCTGTGGCAGAAAGTTCTGGAATCTGAGAGGAGCCACAAATTTCCTTCCACCCAGCGTTCCCCCAAGTCTCCCGATAAAAATGATGCCTCACTTGTGTGAGTAGGCCTAGCGCCCGCGACAGGAAAGGCCCCAAAGCGCAGCGTGGACACATCCATTTTTTTTAAAGAAAACAGAGGTGTTTTTTGCAAAGTGCCTACCTGTAGATTTTGGCCTCTAGCTCAGCCGGCACCTAGGGAAATCTACCAAACCTGTGCATTTCTGAAAACTAGAGACCTAGGGGAATCCAAGATGGGGTGACTTGTGGGGCTCGGACCAGGTTCTGTTACCCAGAATCCTTTGCAAACCTCAAAATTTGGCTAAAAAAACACATGTTCCTCACATTTCTGTGGCAGAAAGTTCTGGAATCTGAGAGGAGCCAAAAATTTCTTTCCACCCAGCGTTCCCCCAAGTCTCCCGATAAAAATGATACCTCACTTGTGTGGGTAGGCCTAGCGCCCGCGACAGGAAACGCCCCAAAGCGCAACGTGGACACATCCAATTTTTTGAAAGAAAACAGAGGTGTTTTTTGCAAAGTGCCTACCTGTAGATTTTGGCCTCTAGCTCAGCCGGCACCTAGGGAAACCTGCCAAACCTGGGCATTTCTGAAAGCTAGAGACCTAGGGGAATCCAAGATGGGGTGACTTGTGGGGCTCGGACCAGGTTCTGTTACCCAGAATCCTTTGCAAACCTCATAATTTGCCCACAAAAAACACATGTTCCTCACATTTCTGTGGCAGAAAGTTCTGGAATCTGAGAGGAGCCACAAATTTCCTTCCATCCAGTGTTCCCCCAAGTCTCCCGATAAAAATGATACCTCACTTGTGTGGGTAGGCCTAGCGTCCGCGACAGGAAATGCCCCAAAGCGCAACGTGGACACATCCAATTTTTTAAAGAAAACAGAGGTGGTATTTTGCAAAGTGCCTACCTGTAGATTTTGGCCTCTAGCTCACCCGGCACCTAGGGAAACCTACCAAACCTGTGCATTTCTGAAAACTAGAGACCTAGGGGAATCCAAGATGGGGTGACTTGTGGGGCTCAGACCAGGTTCTGTTACCCAGAATCCTTTGCAAACCTCAAAATTTGGCTTCAAAAAACACATGTTCCTCACATTTCTGTGGCAGAAAGTTCTGGAATCTGAGAGGAGCCACAAATTTCCTTCCACCCAGCGTTCCTCCAAGTCTCCCGATAAAAATGATACCTCACTTGTGTGGGTAGGCCTAGTGCCCGCGACAGGAAACACCCCAAAGCGCAGCGTGGACACATTCAATTTTTTGAAAGAAAACAGAGGTGTTTTTTGCAAAGTGCCTACCTGTAGATTTTGACCTCTAGCTCAGCCGGCACCTAGGGAAACCTACAAAACCTATGCATTTCTGAAAACTAGAGACCTAGGGGATTCCAAGATGGGGTGACTTGTGGGGCTCGGACCAGGTTCTGTTACCCAGAATCCTTTTGTAAACCTCAAAATTTGGCTAAAAAAACACGTTCCTCACATTTCTGTGGCAGAAAGTTCTGGAATCTGAGAGGAGCCACACATTTCCTTCCACCCAGCGTTCCCCCAAGTCTCCCGATAAAAATGATACCTCACTTGTGTGGGTAGGCCTAGCGCCCGCGACAGGAAATGCCCCAAAGCGCAACGTGGACACATCCAATTTTCTGAAAGAAAACAGAGGTGTTTTTTGCAAAGTGCCTACTTGTGGATTTTGGCCTCTAGCTCAGCCGGCACCTAGGGAAACCTACCAAACCTGTGCATTTCTGAAAACTAGAGACCTAGGGGAATCCAAGATGGGGTGACTTGTGGGGCTCGGACCAGGTTCTGTTACCCAGATTCCTTTGCAAACCTCAAAATTTGGCCACAAAAAACACATGTTCCTCACATTTCTGTGGCAGAAAGTTCTGGAATCTGAGAGGAGCCACAAATTTCCTTCCACCCAGCGTTCCCCCAAGTCTCCCGATAAAAATGATACCTCACTTGTGTGGGTAGGCCTAGTGCCCGCGACAGCAAACGCCCCAAAGCGCAACGTGGACACATCCAATTTTTTGAAAGAAAACAGAGGTGTTTTTTGCAAAGTGCCTACCTGTAGATTTTGGCATCTAGCTCAGCCGGCACCTAGGGAAACCTACCAAACCTGTGCATTTCTGAAAACTAGAGACCTAGGGGAATCCAAGATGGGGTGACTTGTGGGGCTCAGATCAGGTTCCGTTACCCAGAATCCTTTGCAAACTTCAAAATTTGGCTACAAAAAACACATGTTCCTCACATTTCTGTGGCAGAAAGTTCTGGAATCTGAGAGGAGCCACAAATTTCCTTACACCCAGCGTTCCCCAAAGTCTCCCGATAAAAATTATACCTCACTTGTGTGGGTAGGCCTAGCGCCCGCGACAGGAAAGGCCCCAAAGCGCAGCGTGGACACATCCAATTTTTTGAAAGAAAACAGAGGTGTTTTTTGCAAAGTGCCTACATGTAGATTTTGGCCTCTAGCTCAGCCGGCACCTAGGGAAACCTACCAAACCTGTGCATTTCTGAAAACTAGAGACCTAGGGGAATCCAAGATGGAGTGACTTTTGGGGCTCGGACCAGGTTCTGTTACCCAGAATCCTTTGCAAACCTCAAAATTTGGCTAAAAAAACACATGTTCCTCACATTTCTGTGGCAGAAAGTTCTGGAATCTGAGAGGAGCCACAAATTTCCTTCCACCCAGCGTTCCCCCAAGTCTCCCGATAAAAATGATACCTCACTTGTGTGGGAAGGCCTAGCGCCCGCGACAGGAAACGCCCCAAAGCGCAACGTGGACACATCCATTTTTTTGAAAGAAAACAGAGGTGTTTTTTGCAAAGTGCCTACCTGTAGATTTTGGCCTCTAGCTCAGCCGGCACCTAGGGAAACCTACCAAACCTGTGCATTTCTGAAAACTAGAGACCTAGGGGAATCCAAGATGGGGTGACTTGTGGAGCTCGGACCAGGTTCTGTTACCCAGAATCCTTTGCAAACCTCAAAATGTGGCTAAAAAAACACATGTTCCTCACATTTCTGTGGCAGAAAGTTCTGGAATCTGAGAGGAGCCACAAATTTCCTTCCACCCAGCGTTCCCCCAAGTCTCCCGATAAAAATGATACCTCACTTGTGTGGGTAGGCCTAGCGCCCGCGACAGGAAACGCCCCAAAGCGCAACGTGGACACATCCAATTTTTTGAAAGAAAACAGAGGTGTTTTTTGCAAAGTGCCTACCTGTAGATTTTGGCCTCTAGCTCAGCCGGCACCCAGGGAAACCTGCCACACCTGTGCATTTCTGAAAGCTAGAGAATTAGGGGAATCCAAGATGGGGTGACTTGTGGGGCTCGGACCAGGTTCTGTTACCCAGAATCCTTTGCAAACCTCAAAATTTGGCTACAAAAAACACATGTTCCTCACATTTCTGTGGCAGAAAGTTCTGGAATCTGAGAGGAGCCACAAATTTCCTTCCACCCAGCGTTCCCCCAAGTCTCCCTATAAAAATGATACCTCACTTGTGTGGGTAGGCCTAGTGCCCGCGACAGGAAACGCCCCAAAGCGCAACGTGGACACATCCAATTTTTTTAAAGAAAACAGAGGTGGTATTTTGCAAAGTGCCTACCTGTAGATTTTGGCCTCTAGCTCAGCCGGCACCTAGGGAAACCTACCAAACCTGTGCATTTCTGAAAACTAGAGACCTAGGGGATTCCAAGATGGGGTGACTTGTGGGGCTCGGACCAGGTTCTGTTACCCAGAATCCTTTTGTAAACCTCAAAATTTGGCTAAAAAAACACGTTCCTCACATTTCTGTGGCAGAAAGTTCTGGAATCTGAGAGGAGCCACAAATTTCCTTCCACCCAGTGTTCCCCCAAGTCTCCCGATAAAAATTATACCTCACTTGTGTGGGTAGGACTAGTGCCCGCGACAGGAAACACCCCAAAGTGCAGCGTGGACACATCCAATTTTTTGAAAGAAAACAGAGGTGTTTTTTGCAAAGTGCCTAACTGTAGATTTGGGCCTCTAGCTCAGCCGGCACCCAGGGAAACCTGCCACACCTGTGCATTTCTGAAAGCTAGAGACCTAGGGGAATCCAAGATGGGGTGACTTGTGGGGCTCGGACCAGGTTCTGTTACCCAGAATCCTTTGCAAACCTCAAAATTTGGCTACAAAAAACACATGTTCCTCACATTTCTGTGGCAGAAAGTTCTGGAATCTGAGAGGAGCCACAAATTTCCTTCCACCCAGCGTTCCCCCAAGTCTCCCTATAAAAATGATACCTCACTTGTGTGGGTAGGCCTAGCGCCCGCGACAGGAAACGCCCCAAAGCGCAACGTGGACACATCCAATTTTTTTAAAGAAAACAGAGGTGGTATTTTGCAAAGTGCCTACCTGTAGATTTTGGCCTCTAGCTCAGCCGGCACCTAGGGAAACCTACCAAACCTGTGCATTTCTGAAAACTAGAGACCTAGGGGAATCCAAGATGGGGTGACTTGTGGGGCTCGGACCAGGTTCTGTTACCCAGAATCCTTTGCAAACCTCAAAATTTGGCCACAAAAAATACATGTTCCTCACATTTCTGTGGCAGAAAGTTCTGGAATCTGAGAGGAGCCACAAATTTCCTTCCACCCAGCGTTCCCCCAAGTCTCCCGATAAAAATGATACCTCACTTGTGTGGGTAGGCCTAGTGCCCGCGACAGCAAACGCCCCAAAGCGCAACGTGGACACATCCAATTTTTTGAAAGAAAACAGAGGTGTTTTTTGCAAAGTGCCTACCTGTAGATTTTGGCCTCTAGCTCAGCCGGCACCTAGGGAAACCTACCAAACCTGTGCATTTCTGAAAACTAGAGACCTAGGGGAATCCAAGATGGGGAGACTTGTTGGGCTCTGACCTGGTTCTGTTACCCAGAATCCTTTGCAAACCTCAAAATTTGGCTACAAAAAACACATGTTCCTCACATTTCTGTGGCAGAAAGTTCTGGAATCTGAGAGGAGCCACAAATTTCCTTCCACCCAGCGTTCCCCCAAGTCTCCCGATAAAAATGATACCTCACTTGTGTGGGTAGGCCTAGCGCCCGCGACAGGAAAGGCCCCAAAGCGCAGCGTGGACACATCCAATTTTTTGAAAGAAAACAGAGGTGTTTTTTGCAAAGTGCCTACCTGTAGATTTTGGCCTCTAGCTCAGCCGGCACCTAGGGAAACCTACCAAACCTGTGCTTTTCTGAAAACTAGAGACCTAGGGGAATCCAAGATGGGGTGACTTGTGGGGCTCGGACCAGGTTCTGTTACCCAGAATCCTTTTCAAACCTCAAAATTTGGCTAAAAAAACACATGTTCCTCACATTTCTGTGGCAGAAAGTTCTGGAATCTGAGAGGAGCCACAAATTTCCTTCCACCCAGCGTTCCCCCAAGTCTCCCGATAAAAATGATGCCTCACTTGTGTGAGTAGGCCTAGCGCCCGCGACAGGAGAGGCCCCAAAGCGCAGCGTGGACACATCCATTTTTTTTAAACAAAACAGAGGTGTTTTTTGCAAAGTGCCTACCTGTAGATTTTGGCCTCTAGCTCAGCCGGCACCTAGGGAAATCTACCAAACCTGTGCATTTCTGAAAACTAGAGACCTAGGGGAATCCAAGATGGGGTGACTTGTGGGGCTCGGACCAGGTTCTGTTACCCAGAATCCTTTGCAAACCTCAAAATTTGGCTAAAAAAACACATGTTCCTCACATTTCTGTGGCAGAAAGTTCTGGAATCTGAGAGGAGCCAAAAATTTCTTTCCACCCAGCGTTCCCCCAAGTCTCCCGATAAAAATAATACCTCACTTGTGTGGGTAGGCCTAGCGCCCGCGACAGGAAACGCCCCAAAGCGCAACGTGGACACATCCAATTTTTTGAAAGAAAACAGAGGTGTTTTTTGCAAAGTGCCTACCTGTAGATTTTGGCCTCTAGCTCAGCCGGCACCTAGGGAAACCTGCCAAACCTGGGCATTTCTGAAAGCTAGAGACCTAGGGGAATCCAAGATGGGGTGACTTGTGGGGCTCGGACCAGGTTCTGTTACCCAGAATCCTTTGCAAACCTCATAATTTGGCCACAAAAAACACATGTTCCTCACATTTCTGTGGCAGAAAGTTCTGGAATCTGAGAGGAGCCACAAATTTCCTTCCATCCAGCGTTCCCCCAAGTCTCCCGATAAAAATGATACCTCACTTGTGTGGGTAGGCCTAGCGTCCGCGACAGGAAATGCCCCAAAGCGCAACGTGGACACATCCAATTTTTTAAAGAAAACAGAGGTGGTATTTTGCAAAGTGCCTACCTGTAGATTTTGGCCTCTAGCTCACCCGGCACCTAGGGAAACCTATCAAACCTGTGCATTTCTGAAAACTAGAGACGTAGGGGAATCCAAGATGGGGTGACTTGTGGGGCTCAGACCAGGTTCTGTTACCCAGAATCCTTTGCAAACCTCAAAATTTGGCTACAAAAAACACATGTTCCTCACATTTCTGTGGCAGAAAGTTCTGGAATCTGAGAGGAGCCACAAATTTCCTTCCACCCAGCGTTCCTCCAAGTCTCCCGATAAAAATGATACCTCACTTGTGTGGGTAGGCCTAGTGCCCGCGACAGGAAACACCCCAAAGCGCAGCGTGGACACATTCAATTTTTTGAAAGAAAACAGAGGTGTTTTTTGCAAAGTGCCTACCTGTAGATTTTGACCTCTAGCTCAGCCGGCACCTAGGGAAACCTACAAAACCTGTGCATTTCTGAAAACTAGAGACCTAGGGGATTCCAAGATGGGGTGACTTGTGGGGCTCGGACCAGGTTCTGTTACCCAGAATCCTTTTGTAAACCTCAAAATTTGGCTAAAAAAACACGTTCCTCACATTTCTGTGGCAGAAAGTTCTGGAATCTGAGAGGAGCCACACATTTCCTTCCACCCAGAGTTCCCCCAAGTCTCCCGATAAAAATGATACCTCACTTGTGTGGGTAGGCCTAGCGCCCGCGACAGGAAATGCCCCAAAGCGCAACGTGGACACATCCAATTTTCTGAAAGAAAACAGAGGTGTTTTTTGCAAAGTGCCTACCTGTGGATTTTGGCCTCTAGCTCAGCCGGCACCTAGGGAAACCTACCAAACCTGTGCATTTCTGAAAACTAGAGACCTAGGGGAATCCAAGATGGGGTGACTTGTGGGGCTCGGACCAGGTTCTGTTACCCAGAATCCTTTGCAAACCTCAAAATTTGGCCACAAAAAACACATGTTCCTCACATTTCTGTGGCAGAAAGTTCTGGAATCTGAGAGGAGCCACAAATTTCCTTCCACCCAGCGTTCCCCCAAGTCTCCCGATAAAAATGATACCTCACTTGTGTGGGTAGGCCTAGTGCCCGTGACAGCAAACGCCCCAAAGCGCAACGTGGACACATCCAATTTTTTTAAAGAAAACAGAGGTGTTTTTTGCAAAGTGCCTACCTGTAGATTTTGGCATCTAGCTCAGCCGGCACCTAGGGAAACCTACCAAACCTGTGCATTTCTGAAAACTAGAGACCTAGGGGAATCCAAGATGGGGTGACTTGTGGGGCTCAGACCAGGTTCCGTTACCCAGAATCCTTTGCAAACTTCAAAATTTGGCTACAAAAAACACATGTTCCTCACATTTCTGTGGCAGAAAGTTCTGGAATCTGAGAGGAGCCACAAATTTCCTTCCACCCAGCGTTCCCCAAAGTCTCCTGATAAAAATTATACCTCACTTGCGTGGGTAGGCCTAGCGCCCGCGACAGGAAAGGCCCCAAAGCGCAGCGTGGACACATCCAATTTTTTGAAAGAAAACAGAGGTGTTTTTTGCAAAGTGCCTACATGTAGATTTTGGCCTCTAGCTCAGCCGGCACCTAGGGAAACCTACCAAACCTGTGCATTTCTGAAAACTAGAGACCTAGGGGAATCCAAGATGGGGTGACTTGTGGGGCTCGGACCAGGTTCTGTTACCCAGAATCCTTTGCAAACCTCAAAATTTGGCTAAAAAAACACATGTTCCTCACATTTCTGTGGCAGAAAGTTCTGGAATCTGAGAGGAGCCACAAATTTCCTTCCACCCAGCGTTCCCCCAAGTCTCCCGATAAAAATGATACCTCACTTGTGTGGGAAGGCCTAGCGCCCGCGACAGGAAACGCCCCAAAGCGCAACGTGGACACATCCATTTTTTTGAAAGAAAACAGAGGTGTTTTTTGCAAAGTGCCTACCTGTAGATTTTGGCCTCTAGCTCAGCCGGCACCTAGGGAAACCTACCAAACCTGTGCATTTCTGAAAACTAGAGACCTAGGGGAATCCAAGATGGGGTGACTTGTGGAGCTCGGACCAGGTTCTGTTACCCAGAATCCTTTGCAAACCTCAAAATGTGGCTAAAAAAACACATGTTCCTCACATTTCTGTGGCAGAAAGTTCTGGAATCTGAGAGGAGCCACAAATTTCCTTCCACCCAGCGTTCCCCCAAGTCTCCCGATAAAAATGATACCTCACTTGTGTGGGTAGGCCTAGCGCCCGCGACAGGAAACGCCCCAAAGCGCAACGTGGACACATCCAATTTTTTGAAAGAAAACAGAGGTGTTTTTTGCAAAGTGCCTACCTGTAGATTTTGGCCTCTAGCTCAGCCGGCACCCAGGGAAACCTGCCACACCTGTGCATTTCTGAAAGCTAGAGACCTAGGGGAATCCAAGATGGGGTGACTTGTGGGGCTCGGACCAGGTTCTGTTACCCAGAATCCTTTGCAAACCTCAAAATTTGGCTACAAAAAACACATGTTCCTCACATTTCTGTGGCAGAAAGTTCTGGAATCTGAGAGGAGCCACAAATTTCCTTCCACCCAGCGTTCCCCCAAGTATCCCTATAAAAATGATACCTCACTTGTGTGGGTAGGCCTAGCGCCCGCGACAGGAAACGCCCCAAAGCGCAACGTGGACACATCCAATTTTTTTAAAGAAAACAGAGGTGGTATTTTGCAAAGTGCCTACCTGTAGATTTTGGCCTCTAGCTCAGCCGGCACCTAGGGAAACCTACCAAACCTGTGCATTTCTGAAAACTAGAGACCTAGGGGAATCCAAGATGGGGTGACTTGTGGGGCTCGGACCAGGTTCTGTTACCCAGAATCCTTTGCAAACCTCAAAATTTGGCTAAAAAAACACATGTTCCTCACATTTCTGTGGCAGAAAGTTCTGGAATCTGAGAGGAGCCACAAATTTCCTTCCACCCAGCGTTCCCCCAAGTCTCCCGATAAAAATGATACCTCACTTGTGTGGGAAGGCCTAGCGCCCGCGACAGGAAACGCCCCAAAGCGCAACGTGGACACATCCAATTTTTTGAAAGAAAACAGAGGTGTTTTTTGCAAAGTGCCTACCTGTAGATTTTGGCCTGTAGCTCAGCCGGCACCTAGGGAAACCTACCAAACCTGTGCATTTCTGAAAACTAGAGACCTAGGGGAATCCAAGATGGGGTGACTTGTGGAGCTCGGACCAGGTTCTGTTACCCAGAATCCTTTGCAAACCTCAAAATGTGGCTAAAAAAACACATGTTCCTCACATTTCTGTGGCAGAAAGTTCTGGAATCTGAGAGGAGCCACAAATTTCCTTCCACCCAGCGTTCCCCCAAGTCTCCCGATAAAAATGATACCTCACTTGTGTGGGTAGGACTAGCGCCCGCGACAGGAAACGCCCCAAAGCGCAACGTGGACACATCCAATTTTTTGAAAGAAAACAGAGGTGTTTTTTGCAAAGTGCCTACCTGTAGATTTTGGCCTCTAGCTCAGCCGGCACCCAGGGAAACCTGCCACACCTGTGCATTTCTGAAAGCTAGAGACCTAGGGGAATCCAAGATGGGGTGACTTGTGGGGCTCGGACCAGGTTCTGTTACCCAGAATCCTTTGCAAACCACAAAATTTGGCTACAAAAAACACATGTTCCTCACATTTCTGTGGCAGAAAGTTCTGGAATCTGAGAGGAGCCACAAATTTCCTTCCACCCAGCGTTCCCCCAAGTCTCCCTATAAAAATGATACCTCACTTGTGTGGGTAGGCCTAGCGCCCGCGACAGGAAACGCCCCAAAGCGCAACGTGGACACATCCAATTTTTTTAAAGAAAACAGAGGTGGTATTTTGCAAAGTGCCTACCTGTAGATTTTGGCCTCTAGCTCAGCCGGCACCTAGGGAAACCTACCAAACCTGTGCATTTCTGAAAACTAGAGACCTAGGGGATTCCAAGATGGGGTGACTTGTGGGGCTCGGACCAGGTTCTGTTACCCAGAATCCTTTTGTAAACCTCAAAATTTGGCTAAAAAAACACGTTCCTCACATTTCTGTGGCAGAAAGTTCTGGAATCTGAGAGGAGCCACAAATTTCCTTCCACCCAGTGTTCCCCCAAGTCTCCCAATAAAAATGATACCTCACTTGTGTGGGTAGGACTAGTGCCCGCGACAGGAAACACCCCAAAGTGCAGCGTGGACACATCCAATTTTTTGAAAGAAAACAGAGGTGTTTTTTGCAAAGTGCCTAAATGTAGATTTTGGCCTCTAGCTCAGCCGGCACCCAGGGAAACCTGCCACACCTGTGCATTTCTGAAAGCTAGAGACCTAGGGGAATCCAAGATGGGGTGACTTGTGGGGCTCGGACCAGGTTCTGTTACCCAGAATCCTTTGCAAACCTCAAAATTTGGCTACAAAAAACACATGTTCCTCACATTTCTGTGGCAGAAAGTTCTGGAATCTGAGAGGAGCCACAAATTTCCTTCCACCCAGCGTTCCCCCAAGTCTCCCTATAAAAATGATACCTCACTTGTGTGGGTAGGCCTAGCGACCGCGACAGGAAACGCCCCAAAGCGCAACGTGGACACATCCAATTTTTTTAAAGAAAACAGAGGTGGTATTTTGCAAAGTGCCTACCTGTAGATTTTGGCCTCTAGCTCAGCCGGCACCTAGGGAAACCTACCAAACCTGTGCATTTCTGAAAACTAGAGACCTAGGGGAATCCAAGATGGGGTGACTTGTGGGGCTCGGACCAGGTTCTGTTACCCAGAATCCTTTGCAAACCTCAAAATTTGGACACAAAAAACACATGTTCCTCACATTTCTGTGGCAGAAAGTTCTGGAATCTGAGAGGAGCCACAAATTTCCCTCCACCCAGCGTTCCCCCAAGTCTCCAGATAAAAATGATACCTCACTTGTGTGGGTAGGCCTAGTGCCCGCGACAGCAAACGCCCCAAAGCGCAACGTGGACACATCCAATTTTTTGAAAGAAAACAGAGGTGTTTTTTGCAAAGTGCCTACCTGTAGATTTTGGCATCTAGCTCAGCCGGCACCTAGGGAAACCTACCAAACCTGTGCATTTCTGAAAACTAGAGACCTAGGGGAATCCAAGATGGGGTGACTTGTGGGGCTCATACCAGGTTCCTTTACCCAGAATCCTTTGCAAACTTCAAAATTTGGCTACAAAAAACACATGTTCCTCACATTTCTGTGGCAGAAAGTTCTGGAATCTGAGAGGAGCCACAAATTTCCTTACACCCAGCGTTCCCCCAAGTCTCCCGATAAAAATTATACCTCACTTGTGTGGGTAGGCCTAGCGCCCGCGACAGGAAAGGCCCCAAAGCGCAGCGTGGACACATCCATTTTTTTTAAAGAAAACAGAGGTGTTTTTTGCAAAGTGCCTACCTGTAGATTTTGGCCTCTAGCTCAGCCGGCACCTAGGGAAATCTACCAAACCTGTGCATTTCTGAAAACTAGAGACCTAGGGGAATCCAAGATGGGGTGACTTGTGGGGCTCGGACCAGGTTCTGTTACCCAGAATCCTTTGCAAACCTCAAAATTTGGCTAAAAAAACACATGTTCCTCACATTTCTGTGGCAGAAAGTTCTGGAATCTGAGAGGAGCCAAAAATTTCTTTCCACCCAGCGTTCCCCCAAGTCTCCCGATAAAAATGATACCTCACTTGTGTGGGTAGGCCTAGCGCCCGCGACAGGAAACGCCCCAAAGCGCAACGTGGACACATCCAATTTTTTGAAAGAAAACAGAGGTGTTTTTTGCAAAGTGCCTACCTGTAGATTTTGGCCTCTAGCTCAGCCGGCACCTAGGGAAACCTGCCAAACCTGGGCATTTCTGAAAGCTAGAGACCTAGGGGAATCCAAGATGGGGTGACTTGTGGGGCTCGGACCAGGTTCTGTTACCCAGAATCCTTTGCAAACCTCATAATTTGGCCACAAAAAACACATGTTCCTCACATTTCTGTGGCAGAAAGTTCTGGAATCTGAGAGGAGCCACAAATTTCCTTCCATCCAGCGTTCCCCCAAGTCTCCCGATAAAAATGATACCTCACTTGTGTGGGTAGGCCTAGCGTCCGTGACAGGAAATGCCCCAAAGCGCAACGTGGACACATCCAATTTTTTAAAGAAAACAGAGGTGGTATTTTGCAAAGTGCCTACCTGTAGATTTTGGCCTCTAGCTCACCCGGCACCTAGGGAAACCTACCAAACCTGTGCATTTCTGAAAACTAGAGACCTAGGGGAATCCAAGATGGGGTGACTTGTGGGGCTCAGACCAGGTTCTGTTACCCAGAATCCTTTGCAAACCTCAAAATTTGGCTACAAAAAACACATGTTCCTCACATTTCTGTGGCAGAAAGTTCTGGAATCTGAGAGGAGCCACAAATTTCCTTCCACCCAGCGTTCCTCCAAGTCTCCCGATAAAAATGATACCTCACTTGTGTGGGTAGGCCTAGTGCCCGCGACAGGAAACACCCCAAAGCGTAGCGTGGACACATTCAATTTTTTGAAAGAAAACAGAGCTGTTTTTTGCAAAGTGCCTACCTGTAGATTTTGACCTCTAGCTCAGCCGGCACCTAGGGAAACCTACAAAACCTGTGCATTTCTGAAAACTAGAGACCTAGGGGATTCCAAGATGGGGTGACTTGTGGGGCTCGGACCAGGTTCTGTTACCCAGAATCCTTTTGTAAACCTCAAAATTTGGCTAAAAAAACACGTTCCTCACATTTCTGTGGCAGAAAGTTCTGGAATCTGAGAGGAGCCACAAATTTCCTTCCACCCAGCGTTCCTCCAAGTCTCCCGATAAAAATGATACCTCACTTGTGTGGGTAGGCCTAGTGCCCGCGACAGCAAACGCCCCAAAGCGCAACGTGGACACATCCAATTTTTTGAAAGAAAACAGAGGTGTTTTTTGCAAAGTGCCTACCTGTAGATTTTGGCATCTAGCTCAGCAGGCACCTAGGGAAACCTACCAAACCTGTGCATTTCTGAAAACTAGAGACCTAGGGGAATCCAAGATGGGGTGACTTGTGGGGCTCAGACCAGGTTCCGTTACCCAGAATCCTTTGCAAACTTCAAAATTTGGCTACAAAAAACACATGTTCCTCACATTTCTGTGGCAGAAAGTTCTGGAATCTGAGAGGAGCCACAAATTTCCTTACACCCAGCGTTCCCCAAAGTCTCCCGATAAAAATTATACCTCACTTGTGTGGGTAGGCCTAGCGCCCGCGACAGGAAAGGCCCCAAAGCGCAGCGTGGACACATCCAATTTTTTGAAAGAAAACAGAGGTGTTTTTTGCAAAGTGCCTACATGTAGATTTTGGCCTCTAGCTCAGCCGGCACCTAGGGAAACCTACCAAACCTGTGCATTTCTGAAAACTAGAGACCTAGGGGAATCCAAGATGGGGTGACTTGTGGGGCTCGGACCAGGTTCTGTTACCCAGAATCCTTTGCAAACCTCAAAATTTGGCTAAAAAAACACATGTTCCTCACATTTCTGTGGCAGAAAGTTCTGGAATCTGAGAGGAGCCACAAATTTCCTTCCACCCAGCGTTCCCCCAAGTCTCCCGATAAAAATGATACCTCACTTGTGTGGGAAGGCCTAGCGCCCGCGACAGGAAACGCCCCAAAGCGCAACGTGGACACATCCATTTTTTTGAAAGAAAACAGAGGTGTTTTTTGCAAAGTGCCTACCTGTAGATTTTGGCCTCTAGCTCAGCCGGCACCTAGGGAAACCTACCAAACCTGTGCATTTCTGAAAACTAGAGACCTAGGGGAATCCAAGATGGGGTGACTTGTGGAGCTCGGACCAGGTTCTGTTACCCAGAATCCTTTGCAAACCTCAAAATGTGGCTAAAAAAACACACGTTCCTCACATTTCTGTGGCAGAAAGTTCTGGAATCTGAGAGGAGCCACAAATTTCCTTCCACCCAGCGTTCCCCCAAGTCTCCCGATAAAAATGATACCTCACTTGTGTGGGTAGGACTAGCGCCCGCGACAGGAAACGCCCCAAAGCGCAACTTGGACACATCCAATTTTCTGAAAGAAAACAGAGGTGTTTTTTGCAAAGTGCCTACCTGTAGATTTTGGCCTCTAGCTCAGCCGGCACCTAGGGAAACCTACCAAACCTGTGCATTTCTGAAAACCAGAGACCTAGGGGAATCCAAGATGGGGTGACTTGTGGGGCTCGGACCAGGTTCTGTTACCCAGAATCCTTTGCAAACCTCAAAATTTGGCCACAAAAACACATGTTCCTCACATTTCTGTGGCAGAAAGTTCTGGAATCTGAGAGGAGCCACAAATTTCCTTCCACCCAGCGTTCCCCCAAGTCTCCCGATAAAAATGATACCTCACTTGTGTAGGTAGGCCTAGTGCCTGCGACAGCAAACGCCCCAAAGCGCAACGTGGACACATCCAATTTTTGAAAGAAAACAGAGGTGTTTTTTGCAAAGTGCCTACCTGTAGATTTTGGCCTCTAGCTCAGCCGGCACCTAGGGAAACCTACCAAACCTGTGCATTTCTGAAAACTAGAGACCTAGGGGAATCCAAGATGGGGTGACTTGTGGGGCTCAGACCAGGTTCTGTTACCCAGAATCCTTTGCAAACCTCAAAATTTGGCAACAAAAAACACAGGTTCCTCACATTTCTGTGGCAGAAAGTTCTGGAATCTGAGAGGAGCCACAAATTTCCTTCCACCCAGCGTTCCCCCAAGTCTCCCGATAAAAATCATACCTCACTTGTGTGGGTAGGCCTAGCGCCCGCGACAGGAAACACCCCAAAGCGCAACGTGGACACATCCAATTTTTTGAAAGAAAACAGAGGTGTTTTTTGCAAAGTGCCTACCTGTAGATTTTGGCCTCTAGCTCAGCCGGCACCTAGGGAAACCTGCCAAACCTGGGCATTTCTGAAAGCTAGAGACCTAGGGGAATCCAAGATGGGGTGACTTGTGGGGTTCGGACCAGGTTCTGTTACCCAGAATCCTTTGCAAACCTCAAAATTTGGCCACAAAAAACACATGTTCCTCACATTTCTGTGGCAGAAAGTTCTGGAATCTGAGAGGAGCCACAAATTTCCTTCCACTCAGCGTTCCCCCAAGTCTCCAAATAAAAATTATACCTCACTTGTGTGGGTAGGCCTAGCGCCCGCGACAGGAAACACCCCAAAGCGCAACGTGGACACATCCAATTTTTTAAAGAAAACAGAGGTGGTATTTTGCAAAGTGCCTACCTGTAGATTTTGGCCTCTAGCTCAGCCGGCACCTAGGGAAACCTACCAAACCTGTGCATTTCTGAAAACTAGAGACCTAGGGGAATCCAAGATGGGGTGACTTGTGGGGCTCGGACCAGGTTCTGTTACCCAGAATCCTTTTGTAAACCTCAAAATTTGGCTAAAAAAACACGTTCCTCACATTTCTGTGGCAGAAAGTTCTGGAATCTGAGAGGAGCCACAAATTTCCTTCCACCCAGCGTTCCCCCAATTCTCCCGATAAAAATGATAGCTCACTTGTGTGGGTAGGCCTAGCGCCCGTGACAGGAAATGCCCCAAAGCGCAACGTGGACACATCCAATTTTCTGAAAGAAAACAGAGGTGTTTTTTGCAAAGTGCCTACCTGTAGATTTTGGCCTCTAGCTCAGCCGGCACCTAGGGAAACCTACCAAATCTGTGCATTTCCGAAAACCAGAGACCTAGGGGAATCCAAGATGGGGTGACTTGTGGGCCTCGGACCAGGTTCTGTTACCCAGAATCCTTTGCAAACCTCAAAATTTGGCCACAAAAAACACATGTTACTCACATTTCTGTGGCAGAAAGTTCTGGAATCTGAGAGGAGCCACAAATTTCCTTCCACCCAGCGTTCCCCCAAGTCTCCCGATAAAAATGATACCTCACTTGTGTAGGTAGGCCTAGTGCCTGCGACAGCAAACGCCCCAAAGCGCAACGTGGACACATCCAATTTTTGAAAGAAAACAGAGGTGTTTTTTGCAAAGTGCCTACCTGTAGATTTTGGCCTCTAGCTCAGCCGGCACCTAGGGAAACCTACCAAACCTGTGCATTTCTGAAAACTAGAGACCTAGGGGAATCCAAGATGGGGTGACTTGTGGGGCTCAGACCAGGTTCTGTTACCCAGAATCCTTTGCAAACCTCAAAATTTGGCTACAAAAAACACAGGTTCCTCACATTTCTGTGGCAGAAAGTTCTGGAATCTGAGAGGAGCCACAAATTTCCTTCCACCCAGCGTTCCCCCAAGTCGCCCGATAAAAATGATACCTCACTTGTGCGGGTAGGCCTAGTGCCCGCGACAGGAACCACCCCAAAGCGCAGTGTGGACACATCCAATTTTTTGAAAGAAAACAGAGGTGTTTTTTGCAAAGTGCCTACCTGTAGATTTTGGCCTCTAGCTCAGCCGGCACCTAGCGAAACCTACCAAACCTGTGCATTTCTGAAAACTAGAGACCTAGGGGAATCCAAGATGGGGTGACTTGTGGGGCTCGGACCAGGTTCTGTTACCCAGAATCCTTTGCAAACCTCAAAATTTGGCTACAAAAAACACATGTTCCTCACATTTCTGTGGCAGAAAGTTCTGGAATCTGAGAGGAGCCACAAATTTCCTTCCACCCTGCGTTCCCCCAAGTCTCCCGATAAAAATGATACCTCACTTGTGTGGGTAGGCCTAGTGCCCGTGACAGGAAAGGCCCCAAAGCGCAGCGTGGACACATCCAATTTTTGGAAAGAAAACAGAGGTGTTTTTTGCAAAGTGCCTACCTGTAGATTTTGGCCTCTAGCTCAGCCCGCACCTAGGGAAACCTACCAAACCTGTGCATTTCTGAAAACTAGAGACCTAGGGGAATCCAAGATGGGGTGACTTGTGGGGCTCTGACCAGGTTCTGTTACCCAGAATCCTTTGCAAACCTCAAAATTTGGCTACAAAAACACATGTTCCTCACATTTCTGTGGCAGAAAGTTCTGGAATCTGAGAGGAGCCACAAATTTCCTTCCACCCAGCGTTCCCCCAAGTCTCCCGATAAAAATCATACCTCACTTGTGTGGGTAGGCCTAGCGTCCGCGACAGGAAACGCCCCAAAGCGCAACGTGGACACATCCAATTTTTTGAAAGAAAACAGAGATGTTTTTTGCAAAGTGCCTACCTGTAGATTTTGGCCTCTAGCTCAGCCGGCACCTAGGGAAACCTGCCAAACCTGGGCATTTCTGAAAGCTAGAGACCTAGGGGAATCCAAGATGGGGTGACTTGTGGGGTTCGGACCAGATTCTGTTACCCAGAATCCTTTGCAAACCTCAAAATTTGGCCACAAAAAACACATGTTCCTCACATTTCTGTGGCAGAAAGTTCTGGAATCTGAGAGGAGCCACAAATTTCCTTCCACTCAGCGTTCCCCCAAGTCTCCAAATAAAAATTATACCTCACTTGTGTGGGTAGACCTAGCGCCCGCGACAGGAAACACCCCAAAGCGCAACGTGGACACATCCAATTTTTTAAAGAAAACAGAGGTGGTATTTTGCAAAGTGCCTACCTGTAGATTTTGGCCTCTAGCTCAGCCGGCACCTAGGGAAACCTACCAAACCTGTGCATTTCTGAAAACGAGAGACCTAGGGGAATCCAAGATGGGGTGACTTGTGGGGCTCGGACCAGGTTCTGTTACCCAGAATCCTTTTGTAAACCTCAAAATTTGGCTAAAAAAACACGTTCCTCACATTTCTGTGGCAGAAAGTTCTGGAATCTGAGAGGAGCCACAAATTTCCTTCCACCCAGCGTTCCCCCAATTCTCCCGATAAAAATGATAGCTCACTTGTGTGGGTAGGCCTAGCGCCCGTGACAGGAAATGCCCCAAAGTGCAACGTGGACACATCCAATTTTCTGAAAGAAAACAGAGGTGTTTTTTGCAAAGTGCCTACCTGTAGATTTTGGCCTCTAGCTCAGCCGGCACCTAGGGAAACCTACCAAACCTGTGCATTTCTGAAAACCAGAGACCTAGGGGAATCCAAGATGGGGTGACTTGTGGGGCTCGGACCAGGTTCTGTTACCCAGAATCCTTTGCAAACCTCAAAATTTGGCCACAAAAACACATGTTCCTCACATTTCTGTGGCAGAAAGTTCTGGAATCTGAGAGGAGCCACAAATTTCCTTCCACCCAGCGTTCCCCCAAGTCTCCCGATAAAAATGATACCTCACTTGTGTAGGTAGGCCTAGTGCCTGCGACAGCAAACGCCCCAAAGCGCAACGTGGACACATCCAATTTTTTAAAGAAAACAGAGGTGTTTTTTGCAAAGTGCCTACCTGTAGATTTTGGCCTCTAGCTCAGCCGGCACCTAGGGAAACCTACCAAACCTGTGCATTTCTGAAATCTAGAGACCTAGGGGAATCCAAGATGGGGTGACTTGTGGGGCTCAGACCAGGTTCTGTTACCCAGAATCCTTTGCAAACCTCAAAATTTGGCTACAAAAAACACAGGTTCCTCACATTTCTGTGGCAGAAAGTTCTGGAATCTGAGAGGAGCCACAAATTTCCTTCCACCCAGCGTTCCCCCAAGTCTCCCGATAAAAATGATACCTCAATTGTGTGGGTAGGCCTAGCGCCCGCGACAGGAAACGCCCCAAAGCGCAGTGTGGACACATCCAATTTTTTTTAAAGAAAATAGAGGTGTTTTTTGCAAAGTGCCTACCTGTACGTTTTGGCCTCTAGCTCAGCCGGCACCTAGAGACAACTATCAAACCTGTGCATTTCTAAAAAATAGAGACCTAAAAAATAGAGACCTAGGGGAATCCAAGATGGCGTGACTTGTGGGGCTCGGACCAGGTTCTGTTACCCAGAATCCTTTGCAAACCTCAAAATTTGGCTAAAAAAACACATGTTCCTCACATTTCTGTGGCAGAAAGTTCTGGAATCTGAGAGGAGCCACAAATTTCATTCAACCCAGCGTTCCCCCAAGTCTCCCGATAAAAATGATACCTCACTTGTGTGGGTAGGCCTAGCGCCCACGACAGAAAACGCCCCAAAGCGCAACGTGGACACATCCAATTTTTTGAAAGAAAACAGAGGTTTTTTTGAAAAGTGCCTACCTGTAGATTTTGGCCTCTAGCTCAGCCGGCACCTAGGGAAACCTACCAAACCTGTGCATTTCTGAAAACTAGAGACCTAGGGGAATCCAAGATGGGGCGACTTGTGGGTCTCGGACCAGGTTCTGTTACCCAGAATCCTTTGCAAACCTCAAAATTTGGCTACAAAAAACACATGTTCCTCACATTTCTGTGGCAGAAAGTTCTGGAATCTGAGAGGAGCCACAAATTTCCTTCCACCCAGCGTTCCCCCAAGTCTCCCGATAAAAATGATACCTCACTTGTGTGGGTAGGCCTAGCGCCCGCAACAGGAAACGCCCCAAAGCGCAACGTGGACACCTCCAATTTTTTGAAAGAAAACAGAGGTGTTTTTTGCAAAGTGCCTACCTGTAGATTTTGGCCTCTAGCTCAGCCGGCACCTAGGGAATCCTACCAAACCTGTGCATTTCTGAAAACTAGAGACCTAGGGGAATCCAAGATAGGGGGACTTGTGGGGCTCAGACCAGGTTCTGTTACCCAGAATCCTTTGCAAACCTCAAAATTTGGCTACAAAAAACACATGTTCCTCACATTTCTGTGGCAGAAAGTTCTGGAATCTGAGAGGAGCCACAAATTTCCTTCCACCCTGCGTTCCCACAAGTCTCCCGATAAAAATTATACCTCACTTGTGTGGGTAGGCCTAGCGCCCGCAACAGAAAAGGCCCCAAAGCGCAGCGTGGACACATCCAATTTTTTGAAAGAAAACAGAGGTGTTTTTTGCAAAGTGCCTACCTGTAGATTTTGGCCTCTAGCTCAGCCGGCACCTAGGGAAACCTACCACACCTGTGCATTTCTGAAAACTAGAGACCTAGGAGAATCCAAGATGGGGTGACTTGTGGGGCTCGGACCAGGTTCTGTTACCCAGAATCCTTTGCAAACCTCAAAATTTGGCTAAAAAAACACATGTTCCTCACATTTCTGTGGCAGAAATTTCTGGAATCTTAGAGGAGCCACAAATTTCCTTCCACCCAGCGTTCCTCCAAGTCTCCCGATAAAAATGATACCTCACTTGTGTGGGTAGGCCTAGCGCCCACGACAGGAAACGCCCCAAAGCGCAACGTGAACACATCCATTTTTTTTAAAGAAAACAGAGGTGTTTTTTGCAAAGTGCCTACCTGTAGATTTTGGCCTCTAGCTCAGCCGGCACCTAGGGAAACCTACCAAACCTGTGCATTTCTGAAAACTAGAGACATAGGGGAATCCAAGATAGGGTGACTTGTGGGGCTCGGACCAGGTTCTGTTACCCAGAATCCTTTGCAAACCTCAACATTTGGCTAAAAAAACACATGTTCCTCACATTTCTGTGGCAGAAAGTTCTGGAATCTGAGAGGAGCCACAAATTTCCTTCCACTCAGCGTTCCCCCAAGTCTCCCGATAAAAATGATACCTCACTTGTGTGGGTAGGCCTAGCGCCCGCGACAGGAAACGCCCCAAAGCGCAACGTGGACACATCCAATTTTTTAAAGAAAACAGAGGTGGTATTTTGCAAAGTGCCTACCTGTAGATTTTGGCCTCTAGCTCAGCCGGCACCTAGGGAAACCTACCAAACCTGTGCATTTCTGAAAACTAGAGACCTAGGGGAATCCAAGATGGGGTGACTTGTGGGGCTCAGACCAGGTTCTGTTACCCAGAATCCTTTGCAAACCTCAAAATTTGGCTACAAAAAACACATGTTCCTCACATTTCTGTGGCAGAAAGTTCTGGAATCTGAGAGGAGCCACAAATTTTCTTCCACCCAGCGTTCCCCCAAGTCTCCCAATAAAAATGAGACCTCACTTGTGTGGGTAGGCCTAGTGCCCGCGACAGGAAACACCCCAAAGCGCAGCGTGGACACATCCAATTTTTTGAAAGAAAATAGAGGTGTTTTTTGCAAAGTGCCTACCTGTAGGTTTTGGCCTCTAGCTCAGCCGGCACCTAGAGAAAACTATCAAACCTGTGCATTTCTAAAAAATAGAGACCTAAAAAATAGAGACCTAGGGGAATCCAAGATGGCGTGACTTGTGGGGCTCGGACCAGGTTCTGTTACCCAGAATCCTTTGCAAACCTCAAAATTTGGCTAAAAAAACACATGTTCCTCACATTTCTGTGGCAGAAAGTTCTGGAATCTGAGAGGAGCCACAAATTTCCTTCCACCCAGCGTTCCCCCAAGTCTCCCGATAAAAATGATACCTCACTTGTGTGGGTAGGCCTAGCGCCCACGACAGGAAACGCCCCAAAGCGCAACGTGGACACATCCAATTTTTTGAAAGAAAACAGAGGTTTTTTTGAAAAGTGCCTACCTGTAGATTTTGGCCTCTAGCTCAGCCGGCACCTAGGGAAACCTACCAAACCTGTGCATTTCTGAAAACTAGAGACCTAGGGGAATCCAAGATAGGGCGACTTGTGGGGCTCGGACAAGGTTCTGTTACCCAGAATCCTTTGCAAACCTCAAAATTTGGCTACAAAAAACACATGTTCCTCATATTTCTGTGGCAGAAAGTTCTGGAATCTGAGAGGAGCCACAAATTTCCTTCCACCCAGCGTTCCCCCAAGTCTCCCGATAAAAATGATACCTCACTTGTGTGGGTAGGCCTAGCGCCCGCAACAGGAAACGCCCCAAAGCGCAACCTGGACACCTCCAATTTTTTGAAAGAAAACAGAGGTGTTTTTTGCAAAGTGCCTATCTGTAGATTTTGGCCTCTAGCTCAGCCGGCACCTAGGGAAACCTACCAAACCTGTGCATTTCTGAAAACTAGAGACCTAGGGGAATCCAAGATAGGGGGACTTGTGGGGCTCAGACCAGGTATCTGTTACCCAGAATCCTTTGCAAACCTCAAAATTTGGCTACAAAAAACACATGTTCCTCACATTTCTGTGGCAGAAAGTTCTGGAATCTGAGAGGAGCCACAAATTTCCTTCCACCCTGCGTTCCCCCAAGTCTCCCGATAAAAATTATACCTCACTTGTGTGGGTAGGCCTAGCGCCCGCGACAGGAAAGGCCCCAAAGCGCAGCGTGGACACATCCAATTTTTTGAAAGAAAACAGAGGTGTTTTTTGCAAAGTGCCTACCTGTAGATTTTGGCCTCTAGCTCAGCCGGCACCTAGGGAAACCTACCAAACCTGTGCATTTCTGATAACTAGAGACCTAGGGGAATCCAAGATGGGGTGACTTGTGGGGCTCGGACCAGGTTCTGTTACCCAGAATCCTTTGCAAACCTCAAAATTTGGCTAAAAAAACACATGTTCCTCACATTTCTGTGGCAGAAAGTTCTGGAATCTGAGAGGAGCCACAAATTTCCTTCCACCCAGCGTTCCCCCAAGTCTCCCGATAAAAATGATGCCTCACTTGTGTGAGTAGGCCTAGCGCCCGCGACAGGAAAGGCCCCAAAGCGCAGCGTGGACACATCCAATTTTTTGAAAGAAAACAGAGGTGTTTTTTGCAAAGTGCCTACCTGTAGATTTTGTCCTCTAGCTCAGCCGGCACCTAGGGAAACCTACCAAACCTGTGCATTTCTGAAAACTAGAGACCTAGGGGAATCCAAGATGGGGTGACTTGTGGGGCTCGGACCAGGTTCTGTTACCCAGAATCCTTTGCAAACCTCAAAATTTGGCCACAAAAAACATATGTTCCTCACATTTCTGTGGCAGAAAGTACTGGAATCTGAGAGGAGCGACAAATTTCCTTCCACCCAGCGTTCCCCCAAGTCTCCCGATAAAAATGATACCTCACTTGTGTGGGTAGGCCTAGCGCCCGCAACAGGAAACGCCCCAAAGCGCAACGTGGACACATCCAATTTTTTTAAAGAAAACAGAGGTGGTATTTTGCAAAGTGCCTACCTGTAGATTTTGGCCTCTAGCTCAGCCGGCACCTAGGGAAACCTACCAAACCTGTGCATTTCTGAAAACTAGAGACCTAGGGGAATCCAAGATGGGGTGACTTGTGGGGCTCAGACCAGGTTCTGTTACCCAGAATCCTTTGCAAACCTCAAAATTTGGCTACAAAAAGCACATGTTCCTCACATTTCTGTGGCAGAAAGTTCTGGAATCTGAGAGGAGCCACAAATTTTCTTCCACCCAGCGTTCCCCCAAGTCTCCCAATAAAAATGAGACCTCACTTGTGTGGGTAGGCCTAGTGCCCGCGACAGGAAACACCCCAAAGCGCAGCGTGGACACATCCAATTTTTTGAAAGAAAATAGAGGTGTTTTTTGCAAAGTGCCTACCTGTAGGTTTTGGCCTCTAGCTCAGCCGGCACCTAGAGAAAACTATCAAACCTGTGCATTTCTAAAAAATAGAGACCTAAAAAATAGAGACCTAGGGGAATCCAAGATGGCGTGACTTGTGGGGCTCGGACCAGGTTCTGTTACCCAGAATCCTTTGCAAACCTCAAAATTTGGCTAAAAAAACACATGTTTCTCACATTTCTGTGGCAGAAAGTTCTGGAATCTGAGAGGAGCCACAAATTTCCTTCCACCCAGCGTTCCCCCAAGTCTCCCGATAAAAATGGTACCTCACTTGTGTGGGTAGGCCTAGCGCCCACGACAGGAAACGCCCTAAAGCGCAACGTGGACACATCCAATTTTTTGAAAGAAAACAGAGTTTTTTTTTAAAAGTGCCTACCTGTAGATTTTGGCCTCTAGCTCAGCCGGCACCTAGGGAAACCTACCAAACCTGTGCATTTCTGAAAACTAGAGACCTAGGGGAATCCAAGATGGGGCGACTTGTGGGGCTCGGACAAGGTTCTGTTACCCAGAATCCTTTGCAAACCTCAAAATTTGGCTACAAAAAACACATGTTCCTCACATTTCTGTGGCAGAAAGTTCTGGAATCTGAGAGGAGCCACAAATTTCCTTCCACCCAGCGTTCCCCCAAGTCTCCCGATAAAAATGAGACCTAGGGGAATCCAAGATGGCGTGACTTGTGGGGCTCGGACCAGGTTCTGTTACCCAGAATCCTTTGCAAACCTCAAAATTTGGCTAAAAAAACACATGTTCCTCACATTTCTGTGGCAGAAAGTTCTGGAATCTGAGAGGAGCCACAAATTTCCTTCCACCCAGCGTTCCCCCAAGTCTCCCGATAAAAATGATACCTCACTTGTGTGGGTAGGCCTAGCGCCCACGACAGGAAACGCCCCAAAGCGCAACGTGGACACATCCAATTTTTTGAAAGAAAACAGAGTTTTTTTTTAAAAGTGCCTACCTGTAGATTTTGGCCTCTAGCTCAGCCGGCACCTAGGGAAACCTACCAAACCTGTGCATTTCTGAAAACTAGAGACCTAGGGGAATCCAAGATGGGTTTTGTGGGCGCGGGCACTAGGCCTACCCACACAAGTGAGGTCTCATTTTTATTGGGAGACTTGGGGGAACGCTGGGTGGAAGAAAATTTGTGGCTCCTCTCAGATTCCAGAACTTTCTGCCACAGAAATGTGAGGAACATGTGCTTTTTGTAGCCAAATTTTGAGGTTTGCAAAGGATTCTGGGTAACAGAACCTGGTCTGAGCCCCACAAGTCACCCCATCTTGGATTCCCCTAGGTCTCTAGTTTTCAGAAATGCACAGGTTTGGTAGGTTTCCCTAGGTGCCGGCTGAGCTAGAGGCCAAAATCTACAGGTAGGCACTTTGCAAAATACCACCTCTGTTTTCTTTAAAAAAATTGGATGTGTCCACGTTGCACTTGTGTGGGTAGGCCTAGCGCCCGCAACAGGAAACGCCCCAAAGCGCAACCTGGACACCTCCAATTTTTTTAAAGAAAACAGAGGTGTTTTTTGCAAAGTGCCTACCTATAGATTTTGGCCTCTAGCTCAGCCGGCACCTAGAGAAAACTATCAAACCTGTGCATTTCTAAAAAATAGAGACCTAAAAAATAGAGACCTAGGGGAATCCAAGATGGCGTGACTTGTGGGGCTCGGACCAGGTTCTGTTACCCAGAATCCTTTGCAAACCTCAAAATTTGGCTAAAAAAACACATGTTCCTCACATTTCTGTGGCAGAAAGTTCTGGAATCTGAGAGGAGCCACAAATTTCCTTCCACCCAGCGTTCCCCCAAGTCTCCCGATAAAAATGATACCTCACTTGTGTGGGTAGGCCTAGCGCCCACGACAGGAAACGCCCCAAAGCGCAACGTGGACACATCCAATTTTTTGAAAGAAAACAGAGGTTTTTTTGAAAAGTGCCTACCTGTAGATTTTGGCCTCTAGCTCAGCCGGCACCTAGGGAAACCTACCAAACCTGTGCATTTCTGAAAACTAGAGACCTAGGGGAATCCAAGATGGGGCGACTTGTGGGGCTCGGACCAGGTTCTGTTACCCAGAATCCTTTGCAAACCTCAAAATTTGGCTACAAAAAACACATGTTCCTCACATTTCTGTGGCAGAAAGTTCTGGAATCTGAGAGGAGCCACAAATTTCCTTCCACCCAGCGTTCCCCCAAGTCTCCCGATAAAAATGATACCTCACTTGTGTGGGTAGGCCTAGCGCCCGCAACAGGAAACGCCCCAAAGCGCAACGTGGACACCTCCAATTTTTTGAAAGAAAACAGAGGTGTTTTTTGCAAAGTGCCTACCTGTAGATTTTGGCCTCTAGCTCAGCCGGCACCTAGGGAAACCTACCAAACCTGTGCATTTCTGAAAACTAGAGACCTAGGGGAATCCAAGATAGGGGGACTTGTGGGGCTCAGACCAGGTATCTGTTACCCAGAATCCTTTGCAAACCTCAAAATTTGGCTACAAAAAACACATGTTCCTCACATTTCTGTGGCAGAAAGTTCTGGAATCTGAGAGGAGCCACAAATTTCCTTCCACCCTGCGTTCCCCCAAGTCTCCCGATAAAAATTATACCTCACTTGTGTGGGTAGGCCTAGCGCCCGCGACAGGAAAGGCCCCAAAGCGCAGCGTGGACACATCCAATTTTTTGAAAGAGAACAGAGGTGTTTTTTGCAAAGTGCCTACCTGTAGATTTTGGCCTCTAGCTCAGCCGGCACCTAGGGAAACCTACCACACCTGTGCATTTCTGAAAACTAGAGACCTAGGGGAATCCAAGATGGGGTGACTTGTGGGGCTCGGACCAGGTTCTGTTACCCAGAATCCTTTGCAAACCTCAAAATTTGCCTAAAAAAACACATGTTCCTCACATTTCTGTGGCAGAAAGTTCTGGAATCTTAGAGGAGCCACAAATTTCCTTCCACCCAGCGTTCCCCCAAGTCTCCCGATAAAAATGATACCTCACTTGTGTGGGTAGGCCTAGCGCCCACGACAGGAAACGCCCCAAAGCGCAACGTGAACTCATCCATTTTTTTTAAAGAAAACAGAGGTGTTTTTTGCAAAGTGCCTACCTGTAGATTTTGGCCTCTAGCTCAGCCGGCACCTAGGGAAACCTACCAAACCTGTGCATTTCTGAAAACTAGAGACCTAGGGGAATCCAAGATGGGGTGACTTGTGGGGCTCGGACCAGGTTCTGTTACCCAGAATCCTTTGCAAACCTCAAAATTTGGCAAAAAAAACACATGTTCCTCACATTTCTGTGGCAGAAAGTTCTGGAATCTGAGAGGAGCCACAAATTTCCTTCCACCCAGCGTTCCCCCAAGTCTCCCGATAAAAATGATGCCTCACTTGTGTGAGTAGGCCTAGCGCCCGCGACAGGAAAGGCCCCAAAGCGCAGCGTGGACACATCCAATTTTTTGAAAGAAAACAGAGGTGTTTTTTGCAAAGTGCCTACCTGTAGATTTTGGCCTCTAGCTCAGCCGGCACCTAGGGAAACCTACCAAACCTGTGCATTTCTGAAAACTAGAGACCTAGGGGAATCCAAGATGGGGTGACTTGTGGGGCTCGGACCAGGTTCTGTTACCCAGAATCCTTTGCAAACCTCAGAATTTGGCTAAAAAAACACATGTTCCCCACATTTCTGTGGCAGAAAGTTCTGGAATCTGAGAGGAGCCACAAATTTCCTTCCACCCAGCGTTCCCCCAAGTCTCCCGATAAAAATCATACCTCACTTGTGTGGGTAGGCCTAGCGCCCGCGACAGGAAACACCCCAAAGCGCAACGTGGACACATCCATTTTTTTGAAAGAAAACAGAGGTGTTTTTTGCAAAGTGCCTATCTGTAGATTTTGGCCTCTAGCTCAGCCGGCACCTAGGGAAACCTACCAAACCTGTGCATTTCTGAAAACTAGAGACCTAGGGGAATCCAAGATGGGGCGACTTGTGGGGCTCGGACCAGGTTCTGTTACCCAGAATCCTTTGCAAACCTCAAAATTTGGCTAAAAAAACACATGTTCCTCACATTTCTGTGGCAGAAAGTTCTGGAATCTGAGAGGAGCCAAAAATTTCTTTCCACCCAGCGTTCCCCCAAGTCTCCCGATAAAAATGATACCTCACTTGTGTGGGTAGGCCTAGCGCCCGCGACAGGAATCGCCCCAAAGCGCAACGTGGACACATCCAATTTTTTGAAAGAAAACAGAGGTGTTTATTGCAAAGTGCCTACCTGTAGATTTTGGCCTCTAGCTCAGCCGGCACCTAGGGAAACCTGCCAAACCTGGGCATTTCTGAAAGCTAGAGACCTAGGGGAATCCAAGATGGGGTGACTTGTGGGACTCGGACCAGGTTCTGTTAGCCAGAATCCTTTGCAAACCTCAAAATTTGGCCACAAAAAACACATGTTCCTCACATTTCTGTGGCAGAAAGTTCTGGAATCTGAGAGGAGCCACAAATTTCCTTCCATCCAGCGTTCCCCCAAGTCTCCCGATAAAAATGATACCTCACTTGTGTGGGTAGGCCTAGCGCCCGCGACAGGAAACGCCCCAAATCGCAACGTGGACACATCCAATTTTTTAAAGAAAACAGAGGTGGTATTTTGCAAAGTGCCTACCTGTAGATTTTGGCCTCTAGCTCAGCCGGCACCTAGGGAAACCTACCAAACCTGTGCATTTCTGAAAACTAGAGACCTAGGGGAATCCAAGATGGGGTGACTTGTGGGGCTCGGACCAGGTTCTGTTACCCAGAATCCTTTGCAAACCTCAAAATTTGGCAAAAAAAACACATGTTCCTCACATTTCTGTGGCAGAAAGTTCTGGAATCTGAGAGGAGCCACAAATTTCCTTCCACCCAGCGTTCCCCCAAGTCTCCCGATAAAAATGATGCCTCACTTGTGTGAGTAGGCCTAGCGCCCGCGACAGGAAAGGCCCCAAAGCGCAGCGTGGACACATCCAATTTTTTGAAAGAAAACAGAGGTGTTTTTTGCAAAGTGCCTACCTGTAGATTTTGGCCTCTAGCTCAGCCGGCACCTAGGGAAACCTACCAAACCTGTGCATTTCTGAAAACTAGAGACCTAGGGGAATCCAAGATGGGGTGACTTGTGGGGCTCGGACCAGGTTCTGTTACCCAGAATCCTTTGCAAACCTCAGAATTTGGTTAAAAAAACACATGTTCCCCACATTTCTGTGGCAGAAAGTTCTGGAATCTGAGAGGAGCCACAAATTTCCTTCCACCCAGCGTTCCCCCAAGTCTCCCGATAAAAATCATACCTCACTTGTGTGGGTAGGCCTAGCGCCCGCGACAGGAAACACCCCAAAGCGCAACGTGGACACATCCATTTTTTTGAAAGAAAACAGAGGTGTTTTTTGCAAAGTGCCTATCTGTAGATTTTGGCCTCTAGCTCAGCCGGCACCTAGGGAAACCTACCAAACCTGTGCATTTCTGAAAACTAGAGACCTAGGGGAATCCAAGATGGGGCGACTTGTGGGGCTCGGACCAGGTTCTGTTACCCAGAATCCTTTGCAAACCTCAAAATTTGGCTAAAAAAACACATGTTCCTCACATTTCTGTGGCAGAAAGTTCTGGAATCTGAGAGGAGCCAAAAATTTCTTTCCACCCAGCGTTCCCCCAAGTCTCCCGATAAAAATGATACCTCACTTGTGTGGGTAGGCCTAGCGCCCGCGACAGGAATCGCCCCAAAGCGCAACGTGGACACATCCAATTTTTTGAAAGAAAACAGAGGTGTTTATTGCAAAGTGCCTACCTGTAGATTTTGGCCTCTAGCTCAGCCGGCACCTAGGGAAACCTGCCAAACCTGGGCATTTCTGAAAGCTAGAGACCTAGGGGAATCCAAGATGGGGTGACTTGTGGGACTCGGACCAGGTTCTGTTAGCCAGAATCCTTTGCAAACCTCAAAATTTGGCCACAAAAAACACATGTTCCTCACATTTCTGTGGCAGAAAGTTCTGGAATCTGAGAGGAGCCACAAATTTCCTTCCATCCAGCGTTCCCCCAAGTCTCCCGATAAAAATGATACCTCACTTGTGTGGGTAGGCCTAGCGCCCGCGACAGGAAACGCCCCAAATCGCAACGTGGACACATCCAATTTTTTAAAGAAAACAGAGGTGGTATTTTGCAAAGTGCCTACCTGTAGATTTTGGCCTCTAGCTCAGCCGGCACCTAGGGAAACCTACCAAACCTGTGCATTTCTGAAAACTAGAGACCTAGGGGAATCCAAGATGGGGTGACTTGTGGGGCTTAGACCAGGTTCTGTTACCCAGAATCCTTTGCAAACCTCAAAATTTGGCCACAAAAAACACATGTTCCTCACATTTCTGTGGCAGAAAGTTCTGGAATCTGAGAGGAGCCACAAATTTCCTTCCACCCAGCGTTCCCCCAATTCTCCCGATAAAAATGATACCTCACTTTTGCGGGTAGGCCTAGTGCCCGCGACAGGAAACACCCCAAAGCGCAGTGTGGACACATCCAATTTTTTGAAAGAAAACAGAGGTATTTTTTGCAAAGTGCCTACCTGTAGATTTTGGCCTCTAGCTCAGCCGGCACCTAAGGAAACCTACCAAACCTGTGCATTTCTGAAAACTAGAGACCTAGGGGAATCCAAGATGGGGTGACTTGTGGGGCTCTGACCAGGTTCTGTTATCCAGAATCCTTTGCAAACCTCAAAATTTGGCTACAAAAACACATGTTCCTCACATTTCTGTGGCAGAAAGTTCTGGAATCTGAGAGGAGCCACAAATTTCCTTCCACCCAGCGTTCCCCCAAGTCTCCCGATAAAAATCATACCTCACTTGTGTGGGTAGGCCTAGCGCCCGCGACAGGAAACGCCCCAAAGCGCAATGTGGACACATCCAATTTTTTGAAAGAAAACAGAGGTGTTTTTTGCAAAGTGCCTACCTGTAGATTTTGGCCTCTAGCTCAGCCGGCACCTAGGGAAACCTGCCAAACCTGGGCATTTCTGAAAGCTAGAGACCTAGGGGAATCCAAGATGGGGTGACTTGTGGGGTTCGGACCAGGTTCTGTTACCCAGAATCCTTTGCAAACCTCAAAATTTGGCCACAAAAAACACATGTTCCTCACATTTCTGTGGCAGAAAGTTCTGGCATCTGAGAGGAGCCACAAATTTCCTTCCACTCAGCGTTCCCCCAAGTCTCCAAATAAAAATGATACCTCACTTGTGTGGGTAGGCCTAGCGCCCGTGACAGGAAACACCCCAAAGCGCAACGTGGACACATCCAATTTTTAAAAGAAAACAGAGGTGGTATTTTGCAAAGTGCCTACCTGTAGATTTTGGCATCTAGCTCAGCCGGCACCTAGGGAAACCTACCAAACCTGTGCATTTCTGAAAACTAGAGACCTAGGGGAATCCAAGATGAGGTGATTTGTGGGGATCAGACCAGGTTCTGTTACCCAGAATCCTTTGCAAACCTCAAAATTTGGCTAAAAAAACACATGTTCCTCACATTTCTGTGGCAGAAAGTTCTGGAATCTGAGAGGAGCCACAAATTTCCTTCTACCCAGCGTTCCCCCAAGTCTCCCGATAAAAATGATACCTCACTTGTGTGGGTAGGCCTAGCGCCCGCAACAGGAAACGCCCCAAAGCGCAACGTGGACACCTCCAATTTTTTGAAAGAAAACAGAGGTGTTTTTTGCAAAGTGCCTACCTGTAGATTTTGGCCTCTAGCTCAGCCGGCACCTAGGGAAACCTGCCAAACCTGGGCATTTCTGAAAGCTAGAGACCTAGGGGAATCCAAGATGGGGTGACTTGTGGGGCTCGGACCAGGTTCTGCTACCCAGAATCCTTTGCAAACCTCAAAATTTGGCCACAAAAAACACATGTTCCTCACATTTCTGTGGCAGAAAGTTCTGGAATCTGAGAGGAGCCACAAATTTCCTTCCATCCAGCGTTCCCCCAAGTCTCCCGATAAAAATGATACCTCACTTGTGTGGGTAGGCCTAGCGCCCGCAACAGGAAACGCCCCAAAGCGCAACGTGGACACCTCCAATTTTTTGAAAGAAAACAGAGGTGTTTTTTGCAAAGTGCCTACCTGTAGATTTTGGCCTCTAGCTCAGCCGGCACCTAGGGAAACCTACCAAACCTGTGCATTTCTGAAAACTAGAGACCTAGGGGAATCCAAGATAGGGGGACTTGTGGGGCTCAGACCAGGTATCTGTTACCCAGAATCCTTTGCAAACCTCAAAATTTGGCTACAAAAAACACATGTTCCTCACATTTCTGTGGCAGAAAGTTCTGGAATCTGAGAGGAGCCACAAATTTCCTTCCACCCTGCGTTCCCCCAAGTCTCCCGATAAAAATTATACCTCACTTGTGTGGGTAGGCCTAGCGCCCGCGACAGGAAAGGCCCCAAAGCGCAGCGTGGACACATCCAATTTTTTGAAAGAGAACAGAGGTGTTTTTTGCAAAGTGCCTACCTGTAGATTTTGGCCTCTAGCTCAGCCGGCACCTAGGGAAACCTACCACACCTGTGCATTTCTGAAAACTAGAGACCTAGGGGAATCCAAGATGGGGTGACTTGTGGGGCTCGGACCAGGTTCTGTTACCCAGAATCCTTTGCAAACCTCAAAATTTGCCTAAAAAAACACATGTTCCTCACATTTCTGTGGCAGAAAGTTCTGGAATCTTAGAGGAGCCACAAATTTCCTTCCACCCAGCGTTCCCCCAAGTCTCCCGATAAAAATGATACCTCACTTGTGTGGGTAGGCCTAGCGCCCACGACAGGAAACGCCCCAAAGCGCAACGTGAACTCATCCATTTTTTTTAAAGAAAACAGAGGTGTTTTTTGCAAAGTGCCTACCTGTAGATTTTGGCCTCTAGCTCAGCCGGCACCTAGGGAAACCTACCAAACCTGTGCATTTCTGAAAACTAGAGACCTAGGGGAATCCAAGATGGGGTGACTTGTGGGGCTCGGACCAGGTTCTGTTACCCAGAATCCTTTGCAAACCTCAAAATTTGGCAAAAAAAACACATGTTCCTCACATTTCTGTGGCAGAAAGTTCTGGAATCTGAGAGGAGCCACAAATTTCCTTCCACCCAGCGTTCCCCCAAGTCTCCCGATAAAAATGATGCCTCACTTGTGTGAGTAGGCCTAGCGCCCGCGACAGGAAAGGCCCCAAAGCGCAGCGTGGACACATCCAATTTTTTGAAAGAAAACAGAGGTGTTTTTTGCAAAGTGCCTACCTGTAGATTTTGGCCTCTAGCTCAGCCGGCACCTAGGGAAACCTACCAAACCTGTGCATTTCTGAAAACTAGAGACCTAGGGGAATCCAAGATGGGGTGACTTGTGGGGCTCGGACCAGGTTCTGTTACCCAGAATCCTTTGCAAACCTCAGAATTTGGCTAAAAAAACACATGTTCCCCACATTTCTGTGGCAGAAAGTTCTGGAATCTGAGAGGAGCCTCAAATTTCCTTCCACCCAGCGTTCCCCCAAGTCTCCCGATAAAAATCATACCTCACTTGTGTGGGTAGGCCTAGCGCCCGCGACAGGAAACACCCCAAAGCGCAACGTGGACACATCCATTTTTTTGAAAGAAAACAGAGGTGTTTTTTGCAAAGTGCCTATCTGTAGATTTTGGCCTCTAGCTCAGCCGGCACCTAGGGAAACCTACCAAACCTGTGCATTTCTGAAAACTAGAGACCTAGGGGAATCCAAGATGGGGCGACTTGTGGGGCTCGGACCAGGTTCTGTTACCCAGAATCCTTTGCAAACCTCAAAATTTGGCTAAAAAAACACATGTTCCTCACATTTCTGTGGCAGAAAGTTCTGGAATCTGAGAGGAGCCAAAAATTTCTTTCCACCCAGCGTTCCCCCAAGTCTCCCGATAAAAATGATACCTCACTTGTGTGGGTAGGCCTAGCGCCCGCGACAGGAATCGCCCCAAAGCGCAACGTGGACACATCCAATTTTTTGAAAGAAAACAGAGGTGTTTATTGCAAAGTGCCTACCTGTAGATTTTGGCCTCTAGCTCAGCCGGCACCTAGGGAAACCTGCCAAACCTGGGCATTTCTGAAAGCTAGAGACCTAGGGGAATCCAAGATGGGGTGACTTGTGGGACTCGGACCAGGTTCTGTTAGCCAGAATCCTTTGCAAACCTCAAAATTTGGCCACAAAAAACACATGTTCCTCACATTTCTGTGGCAGAAAGTTCTGGAATCTGAGAGGAGCCACAAATTTCCTTCCATCCAGCGTTCCCCCAAGTCTCCCGATAAAAATGATACCTCACTTGTGTGGGTAGGCCTAGCGCCCGCGACAGGAAACGCCCCAAATCGCAACGTGGACACATCCAATTTTTTAAAGAAAACAGAGGTGGTATTTTGCAAAGTGCCTACCTGTAGATTTTGGCCTCTAGCTCAGCCGGCACCTAGGGAAACCTACCAAACCTGTGCATTTCTGAAAACTAGAGACCTAGGGGAATCCAAGATGGGGTGACTTGTGGGGCTTAGACCAGGTTCTGTTACCCAGAATCCTTTGCAAACCTCAAAATTTGGCCACAAAAAACACATGTTCCTCACATTTCTGTGGCAGAAAGTTCTGGAATCTGAGAGGAGCCACAAATTTCCTTCCACCCAGCGTTCCCCCAATTCTCCCGATAAAAATGATACCTCACTTTTGCGGGTAGGCCTAGTGCCCGCGACAGGAAACACCCCAAAGCGCAGTGTGGACACATCCAATTTTTTGAAAGAAAACAGAGGTATTTTTTGCAAAGTGCCTACCTGTAGATTTTGGCCTCTAGCTCAGCCGGCACCTAAGGAAACCTACCAAACCTGTGCATTTCTGAAAACTAGAGACCTAGGGGAATCCAAGATGGGGTGACTTGTGGGGCTCTGACCAGGTTCTGTTATCCAGAATCCTTTGCAAACCTCAAAATTTGGCTACAAAAACACATGTTCCTCACATTTCTGTGGCAGAAAGTTCTGGAATCTGAGAGGAGCCACAAATTTCCTTCCACCCAGCGTTCCCCCAAGTCTCCCGATAAAAATCATACCTCACTTGTGTGGGTAGGCCTAGCGCCCGCGACAGGAAACGCCCCAAAGCGCAATGTGGACACATCCAATTTTTTGAAAGAAAACAGAGGTGTTTTTTGCAAAGTGCCTACCTGTAGATTTTGGCCTCTAGCTCAGCCGGCACCTAGGGAAACCTGCCAAACCTGGGCATTTCTGAAAGCTAGAGACCTAGGGGAATCCAAGATGGGGTGACTTGTGGGGTTCGGACCAGGTTCTGTTACCCAGAATCCTTTGCAAACCTCAAAATTTGGCCACAAAAAACACATGTTCCTCACATTTCTGTGGCAGAAAGTTCTGGCATCTGAGAGGAGCCACAAATTTCCTTCCACTCAGCGTTCCCCCAAGTCTCCAAATAAAAATGATACCTCACTTGTGTGGGTAGGCCTAGCGCCCGTGACAGGAAACACCCCAAAGCGCAACGTGGACACATCCAATTTTTAAAAGAAAACAGAGGTGGTATTTTGCAAAGTGCCTACCTGTAGATTTTGGCATCTAGCTCAGCCGGCACCTAGGGAAACCTACCAAACCTGTGCATTTCTGAAAACTAGAGACCTAGGGGAATCCAAGATGAGGTGATTTGTGGGGATCAGACCAGGTTCTGTTACCCAGAATCCTTTGCAAACCTCAAAATTTGGCTAAAAAAACACATGTTCCTCACATTTCTGTGGCAGAAAGTTCTGGAATCTGAGAGGAGCCACAAATTTCCTTCTACCCAGCGTTCCCCCAAGTCTCCCGATAAAAATGATACCTCACTTGTGTGGGTAGGCCTAGCGCCCGCAACAGGAAACGCCCCAAAGCGCAACGTGGACACCTCCAATTTTTTGAAAGAAAACAGAGGTGTTTTTTGCAAAGTGCCTACCTGTAGATTTTGGCCTCTAGCTCAGCCGGCACCTAGGGAAACCTGCCAAACCTGGGCATTTCTGAAAGCTAGAGACCTAGGGGAATCCAAGATGGGGTGACTTGTGGGGCTCGGACCAGGTTCTGTTACCCAGAATCCTTTGCAAACCTCAAAATTTGGCCACAAAAAACACATGTTCCTCACATTTCTGTGGCAGAAAGTTCTGGAATCTGAGAGGAGCCACAAATTTCCTTCCATCCAGCGTTCCCCCAAGTCTCCCGATAAAAATGATACCTCACTTGTGTGGGTAGGCCTAGCGCCCACGACAGGAAACGCCCCAAATCGCAACGTGGACACATCCAATTTTTTAAAGAAAACAGAGGTGGTATTTTGCAAAGTGCCTACCTGTAGATTTTGGCCTCTAGCTCAGCCGGCACCTAGGGAAACCTACCAAACCTGTGCATTTCTGAAAACTAGAGACCTAGGGGAATCCAAGATGGGGTGACTTGTGGGGCTCAGACCAGGTTCTGCTACCCAGAATCCTTTGCAAACCTCAAAATTTGGCCACAAAAAACACATGTTCCTCACATTTCTGTGGCAGAAAGTTCTGGAATCTGAGAGGAGCCACAAATTTCCTTCCACCCAGCGTTCCCCCAAGTCTCCCGATAAAAATTATACCTCACTTGGGCGGGTAGGCCTAGTGCCCGCGACAGGAAACACCCCAAAGCGCAGTGTGGACACATCCAATTTTTTGAAAGAAAACAGAGGTGTTTTTTGCAAAGTGCCTACCTGTAGATTTTGGCCTCTAGCTCAGCCGGCACCTAGGGAAACCTACCAAACCTGTGCATTTCTGAAAACTAGAGACCTAGGGGAATCCAAGATGGGGTGACTTGTGGGGCTCGGACCAGGTTCTGTTACCCAGAATCCTTTGCAAACCTCAAAATTTGGCTACAAAAAACACATGTTCCTCACATTTCTGTGGCAGAAAGTTCTGGAATCTGAGAGGAGCCACAAATTTCCTTCCACCCAGCGTTCCCCCAAGTCTCCCGATAAAAATGATACCTCACTTGTGTGGGTAGGCCTAGCGCCCGCGACAGGAAAGGCCCCAAAGCGCAGCGTGGACACATCCAATATTTGGAAAGAAAACAGAGGTGTTTTTTGCAAAGTGCCTACCTGTAGATTTTGGCCTCTAGCTCAGCCGGCACCTAGGGAAACCTACCAAACCTGTGCATTTCTGAAAACTAGAGACGTAGGGGAATCCAAGATGGGGTGATTTGTGGGGCTCTGACCAGGTTCTGTTATCCAGAATCCTTTGCAAACCTCAAAATTTGGCTAAAAAAACACATGTTCCTCACATTTCTGTGG
Organism: Pleurodeles waltl; assembly: GCF_031143425.1. Lineage (NCBI taxonomy): Eukaryota > Metazoa > Chordata > Amphibia > Caudata > Salamandridae > Pleurodeles > Pleurodeles waltl. Next base: position 858,378,525 of record NC_090448.1, on the reverse strand, counting down.
CAGAAAGTTCTGGAATCTGAGAGGAGCCACAAATTTCCTTCCACCCAGCGTTCCCCCAAGTCTCCCGATAAAAATCATACCTCACTTGTGTGGGTAGGCCTAGCGCCCGCGACAGGAAACGCCCCAAAGCGCAACGTGGACACATCCAATTTTTTGAAAGAAAACAGAGGTGTTTTTTGCAAAGTGCCTACCTGTAGATTTTGGCCTCTAGCTCAGCCGGCACCTAGGGAAACCTGCCAAACCTGGGCATTTCTGAAAGCTAGAGACCTAGGGGAATCCAAGATGGGGTGACTTGTGGGGTTCGGACCAGGTTCTGTTACCCAGAATCCTTTGCAAACCTCAAAATTTGGCCACAAAAAACACATGTTCCTCACATTTCTGTGGCAGAAAGTTCTGGAATCTGAGAGGAGCCACAAATTTCCTTCCACTCAGCGTTCCCCCAAGTCTCCAAATAAAAATGATACCTCACTTGTGTGGGTAGGCCTAGCGCCCGTGACAGGAAACACCCCAAAGCGCAACGTGGACACATCCAATTTTTTAAAGAAAACAGAGGTGGTATTTTGCAAAGTGCCTACCTGTAGATTTTGGCATCTAGCTCAGCCGGCACCTAGGGAAACCTGCCAAACCTGGGCATTTCTGAAAGCTAGAGACCTAGGGGAATCCAAGATGGGGTGACTTGTGGGGCTCGGACCAGGTTCTGTTACCCAGAATCCTTTGCAAACCTCAAAATTTGGCCACAAAAAACACATGTTCCTCACATTTCTGTGGCAGAAAGTTCTGGAATCTGAGAGGAACCACAAATTTCCTTCCATCCAGCGTTCCCCCAAGTCTCCCGATAAAAATGATACCTCACTTGTGTGGGTAGGCTTAGCGCCCGCGACAGGAAACGCCCCAAATCGTAACGTGGACATATCCAATTTTTTAAAGAAAACAGAGGTGGTATTTTGCAAAGTGCCTACCTGTAGATTTTGGCCTCTAGCTCAGCCGGCACCTAGGGAAACCTACCAAACCTGTGCATTTCTGAAAACTAGAGACCTAGGGGAATCCAAGATGGGGTGACTTGTGGTTCTCAGACCAGGTTCTGTTACCCAGAATCCTTTGCAAACCTCAAAATTTGGCCACAAAAAATACATGTTCCTCACATTTCTGTGGCAGAAAGTTCTGGAATCTGAGAGGAGCCACAAATTTCCTTCCACCCAGCGTTCCCCCAAGTCTCCCGATAAAAATGATACCTCACTTGGGCGGGTAGGCCTAGTGCCCGCGACAGGAAACACCCCAAAGCGCAGTGTGGACACATCCAATTTTTTGAAAGAAAACAGAGGTGTTTTTTGCAAAGTGCCTACCTGTAGATTTTGGCCTCTAGCTCAGCCGGCACCTAGGGAAACCTACCAAACCTGTGCATTTCTGAAAACTAGAGACCTAGGGGAATCCAAGATGAGGTGACTTGTGGGGTTCGGACCAGGTTCTGTTACCCAGAATCCTTTGCAAACCTCAAAATTTGGCCACAAAAAACACATGTTCCTCACATTTCTGTGGCAGAAAGTTCTGGAATCTGAGAGGAGCCACAAATTTCCTTCCACTCAGCGTTCCCCCAAGTCTCCAAATAAAAATGATACCTCACTTGTGTGGGTAGGCCTAGCGCCCGTGACAGGAAACACCCCAAAGCGCAACGTGGACACATCCAATTTTTTAAAGAAAACAGAGGTGGTATTTTGCAAAGTGCCTACCTGTAGATTTTGGCATCTAGCTCAGCCGGCACCTAGGGAAACCTACCAAACCTGTGCATTTCTGAAAACTAGAGACCTAGGGGAATCCAAGATGAGGTGACTTGTGGGGATCAGACCAGGTTCTGTTACCCAGAATCCTTTGCAAACCTCAAAATTTGGCTAAAAAAACACATGTTCCTCACATTTCTGTGGCAGAAAGTTCTGGAATCTGAGAGGAGCCACAAATTTCCTTCCACCCAGCGTTCCCCCAAGTCTCCCGATAAAAATGAGACCTCACTTGTGTGGGTAGGCCTAGTGCCCGCGACAGGAAACACCCCAAAGCGCAGCGTGGAAACATCCAATTTTTTGAAAGAAAACAGAGGTGTTTTTTGCAAAGTGCCTACCTGTAGATTTTGGCCTCTAGCTCAGCCGGCACCTAGGGAAACCTACCAAACCTGTGCATTTCTGAAAACTAGAGACCTAGGGGAATCCAAGATGGGGTGACTTGTGGGGCTCGGACCAGGTTCTGTTACCCAGAATCCTTTTGTAAACCTCAAAATTTGGCTAAAAAAACACGTTCCTCACATTTCTGTGGCAGAAAGTTCTGGAATCTGAGAGGAGCCACAAATTTCCTTCCACCCAGCGTTCCCCCAATTCTCCCAATAAAAATGATAGCTCACTTGTGTGGGTAGGCCTAGCGCCCGTGACAGGAAATGCCCCAAAGCGCAACGAGGACACATCCAATTTTCTGAAAGAAAACAGAGGTGTTTTTTGCAAAGTGCCTACCTGTAGATTTTGGCCTCTAGCTCAGCCGGCACCTAGGGAAACCTACCAAACCTGTGCATTTCTGAAAACCAGAGACCTAGGGGAATCCAAGATGGGGTGACTTGTGGGGCTCGGACCAGGTTCTGTTACCCAGAATCCTTTGCAAACCTCAAAATTTGGCCACAAAAAACACATGTTCCTCACATTTCTGTGGCAGAAAGTTCTGGAATCTGAGAGGAGCCACAAATTTCCTTCCACCCAGCGTTCCCCCAAGTCTACCGATAAAAATGATACCTCACTTGTGTAGGTAGGCCTAATGCCTGCGACAGCAAACGCCCCAAAGCGCAACGTGGACACATCCAATTTTTTTAAAGAAAACAGAGGTGTTTTTTGCAAAGTGCCTACCTGTAGATTTTGGCCTCTAGCTCAGCCGGCACCTAGGGAAACCTACCAAACCTGTGCATTTCTGAAAACTAGAGACCTAGGGGAATCCAAGATTGGGTGACTTGTGGGGCTCAGACCAGGTTCTGTTACCCAGAATCCTTTGCAAACCTCAAAATTTGGCTACAAAAAACACATGTTCCTCACATTTCTGTGGCAGAAAGTTCTGGAATCTGAGAGGAGCCACAAATTTCCTTCCACCCAGCGTTCCCCCAAGTCTCCCGATAAAAATGATACCTCACTTGTGTGGGTAGGCCTAGCGCCCGCGACAGGAAACGCCCCAAAGCGCAGTGTGGACACATCCAATTTTTTTCAAAGAAAATACAGGTGTTTTTTGCAAAGTGCCTACCTGTAGGTTTTGGCCTCTAGCTCAGCCGGCACCTAGAGAAAACTATCAAACCTGTGCATTTCTAAAAAATAGAGACCTAAAACATAGAGACCTAGGGGAATCCAATATGGCGTGACTTGTGGGGCTCGGACCAGGTTCTGTTACCCAGAATCCTTTGCAAACCTCAAAATTTGGCTAAAACAACACATGTTCCTCACATTTCTGTGGCAGATAGTTCTGGAATCTGAGAGGAGCCACAAATGTCCTTCCACCCAGCGTTCCCCCAAGTCTCCCGATAAAAATGAGACCTCACTTGTGTGGGTAGGCCTAGTGCCCGCGACAGGAAACACCCCAAAGCGCAGCGTGGAAACATCCAATTTTTTGAAAGAAAACAGAGGTGTTTTTTGCAAAGTGCCTACCTGTAGATTTTGGCCTCTAGCTCAGCCGGCACCTAGGGAAACCTACCAAACCTGTGCATTTCTGAAAACTAGAGACCTAGGGGAATCCAAGATGGGGTGACTTGTGGGGCTCGGACCAGGTTCTGTTACCCAGAATCCTTTTGTAAACCTCAAAATTTGGCTAAAAAAACACGTTCCTCACATTTCTGTGGCAGAAAGTTCTGGAATCTGAGAGGAGCCACAAATTTCCTTCCACCCAGCGTTCCCCCAATTCTCCCGATAAAAATGATAGCTCACTTGTGTGGGTAGGCCTAGCGCCCGTGACAGGAAATGCCCCAAAGCGCAACGAGGACACATCCAATTTTCTGAAAGAAAACAGAGGTGTTTTTTGCAAAGTGCCTACCTGTAGATTTTGGCCTCTAGCTCAGCCGGCACCTAGGGAAACCTACCAAACCTGTGCATTTCTGAAAACCAGAGACCTAGGGGAATCCAAGATGGGGTGACTTGTGGGGCTCGGACCAGGTTCTGTTACCCAGAATCCTTTGCAAACCTCAAAATTTGGCCACAAAAAACACATGTTCCTCACATTTCTGTGGCAGAAAGTTCTGGAATCTGAGAGGAGCCACAAATTTCCTTCCACCCAGCGTTCCCCCAAGTCTCCCAATAAAAATGATACCTCACTTGTGTAGGTAGGCCTAGTGCCTGCGACAGCAAACGCCCCAAAGCGCAACGTGGACACATCCAATTTTTTGAAAGAAAACAGAGGTGTTTTTTGCAAAGTGCCTACCTGTAGATTTTGGCCTCTAGCTCAGCCGGCACCTAGGGAAACCTACCAAACCTGTGCATTTCTGAAAACTAGAGACCTAGGGGAATCCAAGATTGGGTGACTTGTGGGGCTCAGACCAGGTTCTGTTACCCAGAATCCTTTGCAAACCTCAAAATTTGGCTACAAAAAACACATGTTCCTCACATTTCTGTGGCAGAAAGTTCTGGAATCTGAGAGGAGCCACAAATTTCCTTCCACCCAGCGTTCCCCCAAGTCTCCCGATAAAAATGATACCTCACTTGTGTGGGTAGGCCTAGCGCCCGCGACAGGAAACGCCCCAAAGCGCAGTGTGGACACATCCAATTTTTTTTAAAGAAAATACAGGTGTTTTTTGCAAAGTGCCTACCTGTAGGTTTTGGCCTCTAGCTCAGCCGGCACCTAGAGAAAACTATCAAACCTGTGCATTTCTAAAAAATAGAGACCTAAAAAACAGAGACCTAGGGGAATCCAAGATGGCGTGACTTGTGGGGCTCGGACCAGGTTCTGTTACCCAGAATCCTTTGCAAACCTCAAAATTTGGCTAAAACAACACATGTTCCTCACATTTCTGTGGCAGATAGTTCTGGAATCTGAGAGGAGCCACAAATGTCCTTCCACCCAGCGTTCCCCCAAGTCTCCCGATAAAAATGATACCTCACTTGTGTGGGTAGGCCTAGCGCCCACGACAGGAAACGCCCCAAAGCGCAACGTGGACACATCCAATTTTTTGAAAGAAAACAGAGGTTTTTTTGAAAAGTGCCTACCTGTAGATTTTGGCCTCTAGCTCAGCCGGAACCTAAGGAAACCTACCAAACCTGTGCATTTCTGAAAACTAGAGACCTAGGGGAATCCAAGATAGGGGGACTTGTGGGGCTCAGACCAGGTATCTGTTACCCAGAATCCTTTGCAAACCTCAAAATTTGGCTACAAAAAACACATGTTCCTCACATTTCTGTGGCAGAAAGTTCTGGAATCTGAGAGGAGCCACAAATTTCCTTCCACCCTGCGTTCCCCCAAGTCTCCCGATAAAAATTATACCTCACTTGTGTGGGTAGGCCTAGCGCCCGCGACAGGAAAGGCCCCAAAGCGCAGCGTGGACACATCCAATTTTTTGAAAGAGAACAGAGGTGTTTTTTGCAAAGTGCCTACCTGTAGATTTTGGCCTCTAGCTCAGCCGGCACCTAGGGAAACCTACCACACCTGTGCATTTCTGAAAACTAGAGACCTAGGGGAATCCAAGATGGGGTGACTTGTGGGGCTCGGACCAGGTTCTGTTACCCAGAATCCTTTGCAAACCTCAAAATTTGCCTAAAAAAACACATGTTCCTCACATTTCTGTGGCAGAAAGTTCTGGAATCTTAGAGGAGCCACAAATTTCCTTCCACCCAGCGTTCCCCCAAGTCTCCCGATAAAAATGATACCTCACTTGTGTGGGTAGGCCTAGCGCCCACGACAGGAAACGCCCCAAAGCGCAACGTGAACTCATCCATTTTTTTTAAAGAAAACAGAGGTGTTTTTTGCAAAGTGCCTACCTGTAGATTTTGGCCTCTAGCTCAGCCGGCACCTAGGGAAACCTACCAAACCTGTGCATTTCTGAAAACTAGAGACCTAGGGGAATCCAAGATGGGGTGACTTGTGGGGCTCGGACCAGGTTCTGTTACCCAGAATCCTTTGCAAACCTCAAAATTTGGCAAAAAAAACACATGTTCCTCACATTTCTGTGGCAGAAAGTTCTGGAATCTGAGAGGAGCCACAAATTTCCTTCCACCCAGCGTTCCCCCAAGTCTCCCGATAAAAATGATGCCTCACTTGTGTGAGTAGGCCTAGCGCCCGCGACAGGAAAGGCCCCAAAGCGCAGCGTGGACACATCCAATTTTTTGAAAGAAAACAGAGGTGTTTTTTGCAAAGTGCCTACCTGTAGATTTTGGCCTCTAGCTCAGCCGGCACCTAGGGAAACCTACCAAACCTGTGCATTTCTGAAAACTAGAGACCTAGGGGAATCCAAGATGGGGTGACTTGTGGGGCTCGGACCAGGTTCTGTTACCCAGAATCCTTTGCAAACCTCAGAATTTGGCTAAAAAAACACATGTTCCCCACATTTCTGTGGCAGAAAGTTCTGGAATCTGAGAGGAGCCACAAATTTCCTTCCACCCAGCGTTCCCCCAAGTCTCCCGATAAAAATCATACCTCACTTGTGTGGGTAGGCCTAGCGCCCGCGACAGGAAACACCCCAAAGCGCAACGTGGACACATCCATTTTTTTGAAAGAAAACAGAGGTGTTTTTTGCAAAGTGCCTATCTGTAGATTTTGGCCTCTAGCTCAGCCGGCACCTAGGGAAACCTACCAAACCTGTGCATTTCTGAAAACTAGAGACCTAGGGGAATCCAAGATGGGGTGACTTGTGGGGCTCGGACCAGGTTCTGTTACCCAGAATCCTTTGCAAACCTCAAAATTTGGCTAAAAAAACACATGTTCCTCACATTTCTGTGGCAGAAAGTTCTGGAATCTGAGAGGAGCCAAAAATTTCTTTCCACCCAGCGTTCCCCCAAGTCTCCCGATAAAAATGATACCTCACTTGTGTGGGTAGGCCTAGCGCCCGCGACAGGAATCGCCCCAAAGCGCAACGTGGACACATCCAATTTTTTGAAAGAAAACAGAGGTGTTTATTGCAAAGTGCCTACCTGTAGATTTTGGCCTCTAGCTCAGCCGGCACCTAGGGAAACCTGCCAAACCTGGGCATTTCTGAAAGCTAGAGACCTAGGGGAATCCAAGATGGGGTGACTTGTGGGACTCGGACCAGGTTCTGTTAGCCAGAATCCTTTGCAAACCTCAAAATTTGGCCACAAAAAACACATGTTCCTCACATTTCTGTGGCAGAAAGTTCTGGAATCTGAGAGGAGCCACAAATTTCCTTCCATCCAGCGTTCCCCCAAGTCTCCCGATAAAAATGATACCTCACTTGTGTGGGTAGGCCTAGCGCCCGCGACAGGAAACGCCCCAAATCGCAACGTGGACACATCCAATTTTTTAAAGAAAACAGAGGTGGTATTTTGCAAAGTGCCTACCTGTAGATTTTGGCCTCTAGCTCAGCCGGCACCTAGGGAAACCTACCAAACCTGTGCATTTCTGAAAACTAGAGACCTAGGGGAATCCAAGATGGGGTGACTTGTGGGGCTCGGACCAGGTTCTGTTACCCAGAATCCTTTGCAAACCTCAAAATTTGGCAAAAAAAACACATGTTCCTCACATTTCTGTGGCAGAAAGTTCTGGAATCTGAGAGGAGCCACAAATTTCCTTCCACCCAGCGTTCCCCCAAGTCTCCCGATAAAAATGATGCCTCACTTGTGTGAGTAGGCCTAGCGCCCGCGACAGGAAAGGCCCCAAAGCGCAGCGTGGACACATCCAATTTTTTGAAAGAAAACAGAGGTGTTTTTTGCAAAGTGCCTACCTGTAGATTTTGGCCTCTAGCTCAGCCGGCACCTAGGGAAACCTACCAAACCTGTGCATTTCTGAAAACTAGAGACCTAGGGGAATCCAAGATGGGGTGACTTGTGGGGCTCGGACCAGGTTCTGTTACCCAGAATCCTTTGCAAACCTCAGAATTTGGCTAAAAAAACACATGTTCCCCACATTTCTGTGGCAGAAAGTTCTGGAATCTGAGAGGAGCCACAAATTTCCTTCCACCCAGCGTTCCCCCAAGTCTCCCGATAAAAATCATACCTCACTTGTGTGGGTAGGCCTAGCGCCCGCGACAGGAAACACCCCAAAGCGCAACGTGGACACATCCATTTTTTTGAAAGAAAACAGAGGTGTTTTTTGCAAAGTGCCTATCTGTAGATTTTGGCCTCTAGCTCAGCCGGCACCTAGGGAAACCTACCAAACCTGTGCATTTCTGAAAACTAGAGACCTAGGGGAATCCAAGATGGGGCGACTTGTGGGGCTCGGACCAGGTTCTGTTACCCAGAATCCTTTGCAAACCTCAAAACTTGGCTAAAAAAACACATGTTCCTCACATTTCTGTGGCAGAAAGTTCTGGAATCTGAGAGGAGCCAAAAATTTCTTTCCACCCAGCGTTCCCCCAAGTCTCCCGATAAAAATGATACCTCACTTGTGTGGGTAGGCCTAGCGCCCGCGACAGGAATCGCCCCAAAGCGCAACGTGGACACATCCAATTTTTTGAAAGAAAACAGAGGTGTTTATTGCAAAGTGCCTACCTGTAGATTTTGGCCTCTAGCTCAGCCGGCACCTAGGGAAACCTGCCAAACCTGGGCATTTCTGAAAGCTAGAGACCTAGGGGAATCCAAGATGGGGTGACTTGTGGGACTCGGACCAGGTTCTGTTAGCCAGAATCCTTTGCAAACCTCAAAATTTGGCCACAAAAAACACATGTTCCTCACATTTCTGTGGCAGAAAGTTCTGGAATCTGAGAGGAGCCACAAATTTCCTTCCATCCAGCGTTCCCCCAAGTCTCCCGATAAAAATGATACCTCACTTGTGTGGGTAGGCCTAGCGCCCGCGACAGGAAACGCCCCAAATCGCAACGTGGACACATCCAATTTTTTAAAGAAAACAGAGGTGGTATTTTGCAAAGTGCCTACCTGTAGATTTTGGCCTCTAGCTCAGCCGGCACCTAGGGAAACCTACCAAACCTGTGCATTTCTGAAAACTAGAGACCTAGGGGAATCCAAGATGGGGTGACTTGTGGGGCTTAGACCAGGTTCTGTTACCCAGAATCCTTTGCAAACCTCAAAATTTGGCCACAAAAAACACATGTTCCTCACATTTCTGTGGCAGAAAGTTCTGGAATCTGAGAGGAGCCACAAATTTCCTTCCACCCAGCGTTCCCCCAATTCTCCCGATAAAAATGATACCTCACTTTTGCGGGTAGGCCTAGTGCCCGCGACAGGAAACACCCCAAAGCGCAGTGTGGACACATCCAATTTTTTGAAAGAAAACAGAGGTATTTTTTGCAAAGTGCCTACCTGTAGATTTTGGCCTCTAGCTCAGCCGGCACCTAAGGAAACCTACCAAACCTGTGCATTTCTGAAAACTAGAGACCTAGGGGAATCCAAGATGGGGTGACTTGTGGGGCTCTGACCAGGTTCTGTTATCCAGAATCCTTTGCAAACCTCAAAATTTGGCTACAAAAACACATGTTCCTCACATTTCTGTGGCAGAAAGTTCTGGAATCTGAGAGGAGCCACAAATTTCCTTCCACCCAGCGTTCCCCCAAGTCTCCCGATAAAAATCATACCTCACTTGTGTGGGTAGGCCTAGCGCCCGCGACAGGAAACGCCCCAAAGCGCAATGTGGACACATCCAATTTTTTGAAAGAAAACAGAGGTGTTTTTTGCAAAGTGCCTACCTGTAGATTTTGGCCTCTAGCTCAGCCGGCACCTAGGGAAACCTGCCAAACCTGGGCATTTCTGAAAGCTAGAGACCTAGGGGAATCCAAGATGGGGTGACTTGTGGGGTTCGGACCAGGTTCTGTTACCCAGAATCCTTTGCAAACCTCAAAATTTGGCCACAAAAAACACATGTTCCTCACATTTCTGTGGCAGAAAGTTCTGGCATCTGAGAGGAGCCACAAATTTCCTTCCACTCAGCGTTCCCCCAAGTCTCCAAATAAAAATGATACCTCACTTGTGTGGGTAGGCCTAGCGCCCGTGACAGGAAACACCCCAAAGCGCAACGTGGACACATCCAATTTTTAAAAGAAAACAGAGGTGGTATTTTGCAAAGTGCCTACCTGTAGATTTTGGCATCTAGCTCAGCCGGCACCTAGGGAAACCTACCAAACCTGTGCATTTCTGAAAACTAGAGACCTAGGGGAATCCAAGATGAGGTGATTTGTGGGGATCAGACCAGGTTCTGTTACCCAGAATCCTTTGCAAACCTCAAAATTTGGCTAAAAAAACACATGTTCCTCACATTTCTGTGGCAGAAAGTTCTGGAATCTGAGAGGAGCCACAAATTTCCTTCTACCCAGCGTTCCCCCAAGTCTCCCGATAAAAATGATACCTCACTTGTGTGGGTAGGCCTAGCGCCCGCAACAGGAAACGCCCCAAAGCGCAACGTGGACACCTCCAATTTTTTGAAAGAAAACAGAGGTGTTTTTTGCAAAGTGCCTACCTGTAGATTTTGGCCTCTAGCTCAGCCGGCACCTAGGGAAACCTGCCAAACCTGGGCATTTCTGAAAGCTAGAGACCTAGGGGAATCCAAGATGGGGTGACTTGTGGGGCTCGGACCAGGTTCTGTTACCCAGAATCCTTTGCAAACCTCAAAATTTGGCCACAAAAAACACATGTTCCTCACATTTCTGTGGCAGAAAGTTCTGGAATCTGAGAGGAGCCACAAATTTCCTTCCATCCAGCGTTCCCCCAAGTCTCCCGATAAAAATGATACCTCACTTGTGTGGGTAGGCCTAGCGCCCGCAACAGGAAACGCCCCAAAGCGCAACGTGGACACCTCCAATTTTTTGAAAGAAAACAGAGGTGTTTTTTGCAAAGTGCCTACCTGTAGATTTTGGCCTCTAGCTCAGCCGGCACCTAGGGAAACCTACCAAACCTGTGCATTTCTGAAAACTAGAGACCTAGGGGAATCCAAGATAGGGGGACTTGTGGGGCTCAGACCAGGTATCTGTTACCCAGAATCCTTTGCAAACCTCAAAATTTGGCTACAAAAAACACATGTTCCTCACATTTCTGTGGCAGAAAGTTCTGGAATCTGAGAGGAGCCACAAATTTCCTTCCACCCTGCGTTCCCCCAAGTCTCCCGATAAAAATTATACCTCACTTGTGTGGGTAGGCCTAGCGCCCGCAACAGGAAAGGCCCCAAAGCGCAGCGTGGACACATCCAATTTTTTGAAAGAGAACAGAGGTGTTTTTTGCAAAGTGCCTACCTGTAGATTTTGGCCTCTAGCTCAGCCGGCACCTAGGGAAACCTACCACACCTGTGCATTTCTGAAAACTAGAGACCTAGGGGAATCCAAGATGGGGTGACTTGTGGGGCTCGGACCAGGTTCTGTTACCCAGAATCCTTTGCAAACCTCAAAATTTGCCTAAAAAAACACATGTTCCTCACATTTCTGTGGCAGAAAGTTCAGGAATCTTAGAGGAGCCACAAATTTCCTTCCACCCAGCGTTCCCCCAAGTCTCCCGATAAAAATGATACCTCACTTGTGTGGGTAGGCCTAGCGCCCACGACAGGAAACGCCCCAAAGCGCAACGTGAACTCATCCATTTTTTTTAAAGAAAACAGAGGTGTTTTTTGCAAAGTGCCTACCTGTAGATTTTGGCCTCTAGCTCAGCCGGCACCTAGGGAAACCTACCAAACCTGTGCATTTCTGAAAACTAGAGACCTAGGGGAATCCAAGATGGGGTGACTTGTGGGGCTCGGACCAGGTTCTGTTACCCAGAATCCTTTGCAAACCTCAAAATTTGGCAAAAAAAACACATGTTCCTCACATTTCTGTGGCAGAAAGTTCTGGAATCTGAGAGGAGCCACAAATTTCCTTCCACCCAGCGTTCCCCCAAGTCTCCCGATAAAAATGATGCCTCACTTGTGTGAGTAGGCCTAGCGCCCGCGACAGGAAAGGCCCCAAAGCGCAGCGTGGACACATCCAATTTTTTGAAAGAAAACAGAGGTGTTTTTTGCAAAGTGCCTACCTGTAGATTTTGGCCTCTAGCTCAGCCGGCACCTAGGGAAACCTACCAAACCAGTGCATTTCTGAAAACTAGAGACCTAGGGGAATCCAAGATGGGGTGACTTGTGGGGCTCGGACCAGGTTCTGTTACCCAGAATCCTTTGCAAACCTCAGAATTTGGCTAAAAAAACACATGTTCCCCACATTTCTGTGGCAGAAAGTTCTGGAATCTGAGAGGAGCCTCAAATTTCCTTCCACCCAGCGTTCCCCCAAGTCTCCCGATAAAAATCATACCTCACTTGTGTGGGTAGGCCTAGCGCCCGCGACAGGAAACACCCCAAAGCGCAACGTGGACACATCCATTTTTTTGAAAGAAAACAGAGGTGTTTTTTGCAAAGTGCCTATCTGTAGATTTTGGCCTCTAGCTCAGCCGGCACCTAGGGAAACCTACCAAACCTGTGCATTTCTGAAAACTAGAGACCTAGGGGAATCCAAGATGGGGCGACTTGTGGGGCTCGGACCAGGTTCTGTTACCCAGAATCCTTTGCAAACCTCAAAATTTGGCTAAAAAAACACATGTTCCTCACATTTCTGTGGCAGAAAGTTCTGGAATCTGAGAGGAGCCAAAAATTTCTTTCCACCCAGCGTTCCCCCAAGTCTCCCGATAAAAATGATACCTCACTTGTGTGGGTAGGCCTAGCGCCCGCGACAGGAATCGCCCCAAAGCGCAACGTGGACACATCCAATTTTTTGAAAGAAAACAGAGGTGTTTATTGCAAAGTGCCTACCTGTAGATTTTGGCCTCTAGCTCAGCCGGCACCTAGGGAAACCTGCCAAACCTGGGCATTTCTGAAAGCTAGAGACCTAGGGGAATCCAAGATGGGGTGACTTGTGGGACTCGGACCAGGTTCTGTTAGCCAGAATCCTTTGCAAACCTCAAAATTTGGCCACAAAAAACACATGTTCCTCACATTTCTGTGGCAGAAAGTTCTGGAATCTGAGAGGAGCCACAAATTTCCTTCCATCCAGCGTTCCCCCAAGTCTCCCGATAAAAATGATACCTCACTTGTGTGGGTAGGCCTAGCGCCCGCGACAGGAAACGCCCCAAATCGCAACGTGGACACATCCAATTTTTTAAAGAAAACAGAGGTGGTATTTTGCAAAGTGCCTACCTGTAGATTTTGGCCTCTAGCTCAGCCGGCACCTAGGGAAACCTACCAAACCTGTGCATTTCTGAAAACTAGAGACCTAGGGGAATCCAAGATGGGGTGACTTGTGGGGCTTAGACCAGGTTCTGTTACCCAGAATCCTTTGCAAACCTCAAAATTTGGCCACAAAAAACACATGTTCCTCACATTTCTGTGGCAGAAAGTTCTGGAATCTGAGAGGAGCCACAAATTTCCTTCCACCCAGCGTTCCCCCAATTCTCCCGATAAAAATGATACCTCACTTTTGCGGGTAGGCCTAGTGCCCGCGACAGGAAACACCCCAAAGCGCAGTGTGGACACATCCAATTTTTTGAAAGAAAACAGAGGTATTTTTTGCAAAGTGCCTACCTGTAGATTTTGGCCTCTAGCTCAGCCGGCACCTAAGGAAACCTACCAAACCTGTGCATTTCTGAAAACTAGAGACCTAGGGGAATCCAAGATGGGGTGACTTGTGGGGCTCTGACCAGGTTCTGTTATCCAGAATCCTTTGCAAACCTCAAAATTTGGCTACAAAAACACATGTTCCTCACATTTCTGTGGCAGAAAGTTCTGGAATCTGAGAGGAGCCACAAATTTCCTTCCACCCAGCGTTCCCCCAAGTCTCCCGATAAAAATCATACCTCACTTGTGTGGGTAGGCCTAGCGCCCGCGACAGGAAACGCCCCAAAGCGCAATGTGGACACATCCAATTTTTTGAAAGAAAACAGAGGTGTTTTTTGCAAAGTGCCTACCTGTAGATTTTGGCCTCTAGCTCAGCCGGCACCTAGGGAAACCTGCCAAACCTGGGCATTTCTGAAAGCTAGAGACCTAGGGGAATCCAAGATGGGGTGACTTGTGGGGTTCGGACCAGGTTCTGTTACCCAGAATCCTTTGCAAACCTCAAAATTTGGCCACAAAAAACACATGTTCCTCACATTTCTGTGGCAGAAAGTTCTGGCATCTGAGAGGAGCCACAAATTTCCTTCCACTCAGCGTTCCCCCAAGTCTCCAAATAAAAATGATACCTCACTTGTGTGGGTAGGCCTAGCGCCCGTGACAGGAAACACCCCAAAGCGCAACGTGGACACATCCAATTTTTAAAAGAAAACAGAGTTGGTATTTTGCAAAGTGCCTACCTGTAGATTTTGGCATCTAGCTCAGCCGGCACCTAGGGAAACCTACCAAACCTGTGCATTTCTGAAAACTAGAGACCTAGGGGAATCCAAGATGAGGTGATTTGTGGGGATCAGACCAGGTTCTGTTACCCAGAATCCTTTGCAAACCTCAAAATTTGGCTAAAAAAACACATGTTCCTCACATTTCTGTGGCAGAAAGTTCTGGAATCTGAGAGGAGCCACAAATTTCCTTCTACCCAGCGTTCCCCCAAGTCTCCCGATAAAAATGATACCTCACTTGTGTGGGTAGGCCTAGCGCCCGCAACAGGAAACGCCCCAAAGCGCAACGTGGACACCTCCAATTTTTTGAAAGAAAACAGAGGTGTTTTTTGCAAAGTGCCTACCTGTAGATTTTGGCCTCTAGCTCAGCCGGCACCTAGGGAAACCTGCCAAACCTGGGCATTTCTGAAAGCTAGAGACCTAGGGGAATCCAAGATGGGGTGACTTGTGGGGCTCGGACCAGGTTCTGTTACCCAGAATCCTTTGCAAACCTCAAAATTTGGCCACAAAAAACACATGTTCCTCACATTTCTGTGGCAGAAAGTTCTGGAATCTGAGAGGAGCCACAAATTTCCTTCCATCCAGCGTTCCCCCAAGTCTCCCGATAAAAATGATACCTCACTTGTGTGGGTAGGCCTAGCGCCCGCGACAGGAAACGCCCCAAATCGCAACGTGGACACATCCAATTTTTTAAAGAAAACAGAGGTGGTATTTTGCAAAGTGCCTACCTGTAGATTTTGGCCTCTAGCTCAGCCGGCACCTAGGGAAACCTACCAAACCTGTGCATTTCTGAAAACTAGAGACCTAGGGGAATCCAAGATGGGGTGACTTGTGGGGCTCAGAGCAGGTTCTGCTACCCAGAATCCTTTGCAAACCTCAAAATTTGGCCACAAAAAACACATGTTCCTCACATTTCTGTGGCAGAAAGTTCTGGAATCTGAGAGGAGCCACAAATTTCCTTCCACCCAGCGTTCCCCCAAGTCTCCCGATAAAAATTATACCTCACTTGGGCGGGTAGGCCTAGTGCCCGCGACAGGAAACACCCCAAAGCGCAGTGTGGACACATCCAATTTTTTGAAAGAAAACAGAGGTGTTTTTTGCAAAGTGCCTACCTGTAGATTTTGGCCTCTAGCTCAGCCGGCACCTAGGGAAACCTACCAAACCTGTGCATTTCTGAAAACTAGAGACCTAGGGGAATCCAAGATGGGGTGACTTGTGGGGCTCGGACCAGGTTCTGTTACCCAGAATCCTTTGCAAACCTCAAAATTTGGCTACAAAAAACACATGTTCCTCACATTTCTGTGGCAGAAAGTTCTGGAATCTGAGAGGAGCCACAAATTTCCTTCCACCCAGCGTTCCCCCAAGTCTCCCGATAAAAATGATACCTCACTTGTGTGGGTAGGCCTAGCGCCCGCGACAGGAAAGGCCCCAAAGCGCAGCGTGGACACATCCAATATTTGGAAAGAAAACAGAGGTGTTTTTTGCAAAGTGCCTACCTGTAGATTTTGGCCTCTAGCTCAGCCGGCACCTAGGGAAACCTACCAAACCTGTGCATTTCTGAAAACTAGAGACGTAGGGGAATCCAAGATGGGGTGATTTGTGGGGCTCTGACCAGGTTCTGTTATCCAGAATCCTTTGCAAACCTCAAAATTTGGCTAAAAAAACACATGTTCCTCACATTTCTGTGGCAGAAAGTTCTGGAATCTGAGAGGAGCCACAAATTTCCTTCCACCCAGCGTTCCCCCAAGTCTCCCGATAAAAATCATACCTCACTTGTGTGGGTAGGCCTAGCGCCCGCGACAGGAAACGCCCCAAAGCGCAACGTGGACACATCCAATTTTTTGAAAGAAAACAGAGGTGTTTTTTGCAAAGTGCCTACCTGTAGATTTTGGCCTCTAGCTCAGCCGGCACCTAGGGAAACCTGCCAAACCTGGGCATTTCTGAAAGCTAGAGACCTAGGGGAATCCAAGATGGGGTGACTTGTGGGGTTCGGACCAGGTTCTGTTACCCAGAATCCTTTGCAAACCTCAAAATTTGGCCACAAAAAACACATGTTCCTCACATTTCTGTGGCAGAAAGTTCTGGAATCTGAGAGGAGCCACAAATTTCCTTCCACTCAGCGTTCCCCCAAGTCTCCAAATAAAAATGATACCTCACTTGTGTGGGTAGGCCTAGCGCCCGTGACAGGAAACACCCCAAAGCGCAACGTGGACACATCCAATTTTTTAAAGAAAACAGAGGTGGTATTTTGCAAAGTGCCTACCTGTAGATTTTGGCATCTAGCTCAGCCGGCACCTAGGGAAACCTGCCAAACCTGGGCATTTCTGAAAGCTAGAGACCTAGGGGAATCCAAGATGGGGTGACTTGTGGGGCTCGGACCAGGTTCTGTTACCCAGAATCCTTTGCAAACCTCAAAATTTGGCCACAAAAAACACATGTTCCTCACATTTCTGTGGCAGAAAGTTCTGGAATCTGAGAGGAACCACAAATTTCCTTCCATCCAGCGTTCCCCCAAGTCTCCCGATAAAAATGATACCTCACTTGTGTGGGTAGGCTTAGCGCCCGCGACAGGAAACGCCCCAAATCGTAACGTGGACATATCCAATTTTTTAAAGAAAACAGAGGTGGTATTTTGCAAAGTGCCTACCTGTAGATTTTGGCCTCTAGCTCAGCCGGCACCTAGGGAAACCTACCAAACCTGTGCATTTCTGAAAACTAGAGACCTAGGGGAATCCAAGATGGGGTGACTTGTGGTTCTCAGACCAGGTTCTGTTACCCAGAATCCTTTGCAAACCTCAAAATTTGGCCACAAAAAATACATGTTCCTCACATTTCTGTGGCAGAAAGTTCTGGAATCTGAGAGGAGCCACAAATTTCCTTCCACCCAGCGTTCCCCCAAGTCTCCCGATAAAAATGATACCTCACTTGGGCGGGTAGGCCTAGTGCCCGCGACAGGAAACACCCCAAAGCGCAGTGTGGACACATCCAATTTTTTGAAAGAAAACAGAGGTGTTTTTTGCAAAGTGCCTACCTGTAGATTTTGGCCTCTAGCTCAGCCGGCACCTAGGGAAACCTACCAAACCTGTGCATTTCTGAAAACTAGAGACCTAGGGGAATCCAAGATGAGGTGACTTGTGGGGTTCGGACCAGGTTCTGTTACCCAGAATCCTTTGCAAACCTCAAAATTTGGCCACAAAAAACACATGTTCCTCACATTTCTGTGGCAGAAAGTTCTGGAATCTGAGAGGAGCCACAAATTTCCTTCCACTCAGCGTTCCCCCAAGTCTCCAAATAAAAATGATACCTCACTTGTGTGGGTAGGCCTAGCGCCCGTGACAGGAAACACCCCAAAGCGCAACGTGGACACATCCAATTTTTTAAAGAAAACAGAGGTGGTATTTTGCAAAGTGCCTACCTGTAGATTTTGGCATCTAGCTCAGCCGGCACCTAGGGAAACCTACCAAACCTGTGCATTTCTGAAAACTAGAGACCTAGGGGAATCCAAGATGAGGTGACTTGTGGGGATCAGACCAGGTTCTGTTACCCAGAATCCTTTGCAAACCTCAAAATTTGGCTAAAAAAACACATGTTCCTCACATTTCTGTGGCAGAAAGTTCTGGAATCTGAGAGGAGCCACAAATTTCCTTCCACCCAGCGTTCCCCCAAGTCTCCCGATAAAAATGAGACCTCACTTGTGTGGGTAGGCCTAGTGCCCGCGACAGGAAACACCCCAAAGCGCAGCGTGGAAACATCCAATTTTTTGAAAGAAAACAGAGGTGTTTTTTGCAAAGTGCCTACCTGTAGATTTTGGCCTCTAGCTCAGCCGGCACCTAGGGAAACCTACCAAACCTGTGCATTTCTGAAAACTAGAGACCTAGGGGAATCCAAGATGGGGTGACTTGTGGGGCTCGGACCAGGTTCTGTTACCCAGAATCCTTTTGTAAACCTCAAAATTTGGCTAAAAAAACACGTTCCTCACATTTCTGTGGCAGAAAGTTCTGGAATCTGAGAGGAGCCACAAATTTCCTTCCACCCAGCGTTCCCCCAATTCTCCCAATAAAAATGATAGCTCACTTGTGTGGGTAGGCCTAGCGCCCGTGACAGGAAATGCCCCAAAGCGCAACGTGGACACATCCAATTTTCTGAAAGAAAACAGAGGTGTTTTTTGCAAAGTGCCTACCTGTAGATTTTGGCCTCTAGCTCAGCCGGCACCTAGGGAAACCTACCAAACCTGTGCATTTCTGAAAACCAGAGACCTAGGGGAATCCAAGATGGGGTGACTTGTGGGGCTCGGACCAGGTTCTGTTACCCAGAATCCTTTGCAAACCTCAAAATTTGGCCACAAAAAACACATGTTCCTCACATTTCTGTGGCAGAAAGTTCTGGAATCTGAGAGGAGCCACAAATTTCCTTCCACCCAGCGTTCCCCCAAGTCTACCGATAAAAATGATACCTCACTTGTGTAGGTAGGCCTAGTGCCTGCGACAGCAAACGCCCCAAAGCGCAACGTGGACACATCCAATTTTTTTAAAGAAAACAGAGGTGTTTTTTGCAAAGTGCCTACCTGTAGATTTTGGCCTCTAGCTCAGCCGGCACCTAGGGAAACCTACCAAACCTGTGCATTTCTGAAAACTAGAGACCTAGGGGAATCCAAGATTGGGTGACTTGTGGGGCTCAGACCAGGTTCTGTTACCCAGAATCCTTTGCAAACCTCAAAATTTGGCTACAAAAAACACATGTTCCTCACATTTCTGTGGCAGAAAGTTCTGGAATCTGAGAGGAGCCACAAATTTCCTTCCACCCAGCGTTCCCCCAAGTCTCCCGATAAAAATGATACCTCACTTGTGTGGGTAGGCCTAGCGCCCGCGACAGGAAACGCCCCAAAGCGCAGTGTGGACACATCCAATTTTTTTGAAAGAAAATACAGGTGTTTTTTGCAAAGTGCCTACCTGTAGGTTTTGGCCTCTAGCTCAGCCGGCACCTAGAGAAAACTATCAAACCTGTGCATTTCTAAAAAATAGAGACCTAAAACATAGAGACCTAGGGGAATCCAATATGGCGTGACTTGTGGGGCTCGGACCAGGTTCTGTTACCCAGAATCCTTTGCAAACCTCAAAATTTGGCTAAAACAACACATGTTCCTCACATTTCTGTGGCAGATAGTTCTGGAATCTGAGAGGAGCCACAAATGTCCTTCCACCCAGCGTTCCCCCAAGTCTCCCGATAAAAATGAGACCTCACTTGTGTGGGTAGGCCTAGTGCCCGCGACAGGAAACACCCCAAAGCGCAGCGTGGAAACATCCAATTTTTTGAAAGAAAACAGAGGTGTTTTTTGCAAAGTGCCTACCTGTAGATTTTGGCCTCTAGCTCAGCCGGCACCTAGGGAAACCTACCAAACCTGTGCATTTCTGAAAACTAGAGACCTAGGGGAATCCAAGATGGGGTGACTTGTGGGGCTCGGACCAGGTTCTGTTACCCAGAATCCTTTTGTAAACCTCAAAATTTGGCTAAAAAAACACGTTCCTCACATTTCTGTGGCAGAAAGTTCTGGAATCTGAGAGGAGCCACAAATTTCCTTCCACCCAGCGTTCCCCCAATTCTCCCGATAAAAATGATAGCTCACTTGTGTGGGTAGGCCTAGCGCCCGTGACAGGAAATGCCCCAAAGCGCAACGAGGACACATCCAATTTTCTGAAAGAAAACAGAGGTGTTTTTTGCAAAGTGCCTACCTGTAGATTTTGGCCTCTAGCTCAGCCGGCACCTAGGGAAACCTACCAAACCTGTGCATTTCTGAAAACCAGAGACCTAGGGGAATCCAAGATGGGGTGACTTGTGGGGCTCGGACCAGGTTCTGTTACCCAGAATCCTTTGCAAACCTCAAAATTTGGCCACAAAAAACACATGTTCCTCACATTTCTGTGGCAGAAAGTTCTGGAATCTGAGAGGAGCCACAAATTTCCTTCCACCCAGCGTTCCCCCAAGTCTCCCAATAAAAATGATACCTCACTTGTGTAGGTAGGCCTAGTGCCTGCGACAGCAAACGCCCCAAAGCGCAACGTGGACACATCCAATTTTTTGAAAGAAAACAGAGGTGTTTTTTGCAAAGTGCCTACCTGTAGATTTTGGCCTCTAGCTCAGCCGGCACCTAGGGAAACCTACCAAACCTGTGCATTTCTGAAAACTAGAGACCTAGGGGAATCCAAGATTGGGTGACTTGTGGGGCTCAGACCAGGTTCTGTTACCCAGAATCCTTTGCAAACCTCAAAATTTGGCTACAAAAAACACATGTTCCTCACATTTCTGTGGCAGAAAGTTCTGGAATCTGAGAGGAGCCACAAATTTCCTTCCACCCAGCGTTCCCCCAAGTCTCCCGATAAAAATGATACCTCACTTGTGTGGGTAGGCCTAGCGCCCGCGACAGGAAACGCCCCAAAGCGCAGTGTGGACACATCCAATTTTTTTTAAAGAAAATACAGGTGTTTTTTGCAAAGTGCCTACCTGTAGGTTTTGGCCTCTAGCTCAGCCGGCACCTAGAGAAAACTATCAAACCTGTGCATTTCTAAAAAATAGAGACCTAAAAAACAGAGACCTAGGGGAATCCAAGATGGCGTGACTTGTGGGGCTCGGACCAGGTTCTGTTACCCAGAATCCTTTGCAAACCTCAAAATTTGGCTAAAACAACACATGTTCCTCACATTTCTGTGGCAGATAGTTCTGGAATCTGAGAGGAGCCACAAATGTCCTTCCACCCAGCGTTCCCCCAAGTCTCCCGATAAAAATGATACCTCACTTGTGTGGGTAGGCCTAGCGCCCACGACAGGAAACGCCCCAAAGCGCAACGTGGACACATCCAATTTTTTGAAAGAAAACAGAGGTTTTTTTGAAAAGTGCCTACCTGTAGATTTTGGCCTCTAGCTCAGCCGGAACCTAAGGAAACCTACCAAACCTGTGCATTTCTGAAAACTAGAGACCTAGGGGAATCCAAGATGGGGCGACTTGTGGGGCTCGGACCAGGTTCTGTTACCCAGAATCCTTTGCAAACCTCAAAATTTGGCTACAAAAAACACATGTTCCTCACATTTCTGTGGCAGAAAGTTCTGGAATCTGAGAGGAGCCACAAATTTCCTTCCACCCAGCGTTCCCCCAAGTCTCCCGATAAAAATGATACCTCACTTGTGTGGGTAGGCCTAGCGCCCGCAACAGGAAACGCCCCAAAGCGCAACGTGGACACCTCCAATTTTTTGAAAGAAAACAGAGGTGTTTTTTGCAAAGTGCCTACCTGTAGATTTTGGCCTCTAGCTCAGCCGGCACCTAGGGAAACCTACCAAACCTGTGCATTTCTGAAAACTAGAGACCTAGGGGAATCCAAGATAGGGGGACTTGTGGGGCTCAGACCAGGTTCTGTTACCCAGAATCCTTTGCAAACCTCAAAATTTGGCTACAAAAAACACATGTTCCTCACATTTCTGTGGCAGAAAGTTCTGGAATCTGAGAGGAGCCACAAATTTCCTTCCACCCTGCGTTCCCCCAAGTCTCCCGATAAAAATTATACCTCACTTGTGTGGGTAGGCCTAGCGCCCGCGACAGGAAAGGCCCCAAAGCGCAGCATGGACACATCCAATTTTTTGAAAGAAAACAGAGGTGTTTTTTGCAAAGTGCCTACCTGTAGATTTTGGCCTGTAGCTCAGCCGGAACCTAGGGAAACCT
Source organism: Pleurodeles waltl (assembly GCF_031143425.1). NCBI lineage: Eukaryota > Metazoa > Chordata > Amphibia > Caudata > Salamandridae > Pleurodeles > Pleurodeles waltl. The sequence goes on along the minus strand of NC_090448.1, from coordinate 858,356,368 downwards.
ACCACACCTATGCATTTCTGAAAACTAGAGACCTAGGGGAATCCAAGATGGGGTGACTTGTGGGGCACGGACCAGGTTCTGTTACCCAGAATCCTTTGCAAACCTCAAAATTTGGCTAAAAAAACACATGTTCCTCACATTTCTGTGGCAGAAAGTTCTGGAATCTTAGAGGAGCCACAAATTTCCTTCCACCCAGCGTTCCCCCAAGTCTCCCGATAAAAATGATACCTCACTTGTGTGGGTAGGCCTAGCGCCCACGACAGGAAACGCCCCAAAGCGCAACGTGAACACATCCATTTTTTTGAAAGAAAACAGAGGTGTTTTTTGCAAAGTGCCTACATGTAGATTTTGGCCTCTAGCTCAGCCGGCACCTAGGGAAACCTACCAAACCTGTGCATTTCTGAAAACTAGAGACCTAGGGGAATCCAAGATAGGGTGACTTGTGGGGCTCGGACCAGGTTCTGTTACCCAGAATCCTTTGCAAACCTCAAAATTTGGCAAAAAAAACACATGTTCCTCACATTTCTGTGGCAGAAAGGTCTGGAATCTGAGAGGAGCCACAAATTTCCTTCCACTCAGCGTTCCCCCAAGTCTCCCGATAAAAATGATACCTCACTTGTGTGGGTAGGCCTAGCGCCCGCGACAGGAAACGCCCCAAAGCGCAACGTGGACACATCCAATTTTTTAAAGAAAACAGAGGTGGTATTTTGCAAAGTGCATACCTGTAGATTTTGGCCTCTAGCTCAGCCGGCACCTAGGGAAACCTACCAAACCTGTGCATTTCTGAAAACTAGAGACCTATGGGAATCCAAGATGGGGTGACTTGTGGGGCTCAGACCAGGTTCTGTTACCCAGAATCCTTTGCAAACCTCAAAATTTGGCTAAAACAACACATGTTCCTCACATTTCTGTGGCAGATAGTTCTGGAATCTGAGAGGAGCCACAAATGTCCTTCCACCCAGCGTTCCCCCAAGTCTCCCGATAAAAATGATACCTCACTTGTGTGGGTAGGCCTAGCGCCCACGATAGGAAACGCCCCAAAGCGCAACGTGGACACATCCAATTTTTTGAAAGAAAACAGAGGTTTTTTTGAAAAGTGCCTACCTGTAGATTTTGGCCTCTAGCTCAGCCGGAACCTAGGGAAACCTACCAAACCTGTGCATTTCTAAAAAATAGAGACATAAAAAATAGAGACCTAGGGGAATCCAAGATGGCGTGACTTGTGGGGCTCGGACCAGGTTCTGTTACCCAGAATCCTTTCCAAACCTCAAAATTTGGCTAAAACAACACATGTTCCTCACATTTCTGTGGCAGATAGTTCTGGAATCTGAGAGGAGCCACAAATGTCCTTCCACCCAGCGTTCCCCCAAGTCTCCCGATAAAAATGATACCTCACTTGTGTGGGTAGGCCTAGCGCCCACGACAGGAAACGCCCCAAAGCGCAACGTGGACACATCCAATTTTTTGAAAGAAAACAGAGGTTTTTTTGAAAAGTGCCTACCTGTAGATTTTGGCCTCTAGCTCAGCCGGAACCTAGGGAAACCTACCAAACCTGTGCATTTCTGAAAACTAGAGACCTAGGGGAATCCAAGATGGGGCGACTTGGGGGGCTCGGACCAGGTTCTGTTACCCAGAATCCTTTGCAAACCTCAAAATTTGGCTACAAAAAACACATGTTCCTCACATTTCTGTGGCAGAAAGTTCTGGAATCTGAGAGGAGCCACAAATTTCCTTCCACCCAGCGTTCCCCCAAGTCTCCCGATAAAAATGATACCTCACTTGTGTGGGTAGGCCTAGCGCCCGCAACAGGAAACGCCCCAAAGCGCAACGTGGACACCTCCAATTTTTTGAAAGAAAACAGAGGTGTTTTTTGCAAAGTGCCTACCTGTAGATTTTGGCCTCTAGCTCAGCCGGCACCTAGGGAAACCTACCAAACCTGTGCATTTCTGAAAACTAGAGACCTAGGGGAATCCAAGATAGGGGGACTTGTGGGGCTCAGACCAGGTTCTGTTACCCAGAATCCTTTGCAAACCTCAAAATTTGGCTACAAAAAACACATGTTCCTCACATTTCTGTGGCAGAAAGTTCTGGAATCTGAGAGGAGCCACAAATTTCCTTCCACCCTGCGTTCCCCCAAGTCTCCCGATAAAAATTATACCTCACTTGTGTGGGTAGGCCTAGCGCCCGCGACAGGAAAGGCCCCAAAGCGCAGCGTGGACACATCCAATTTTTTGAAAGAAAACAGAGGTGTTTTTTGCAAAGTGCCTACCTGTAGATTTTGGCCTCTAGCTCAGCCGGCACCTAGGAAACCTACCAAACCTGTGCTTTTCTGAAAACTAGAGACCTAGGGGAATCCAAGATAGGGTGACTTGTGGGGCTCGGACCAGGTTCTGTTACCCAGAATCCTTTGCAAACCTCAAAATTTGGCTAAAAAAACACATGTTCCTCACATTTCTGTGGCAGAAAGTTCTGGAATCTGAGAGGAGCCACAAATTTCCTTCCACTCAGCGTTCCCCCAAGTCTCCCGATAAAAATGATACCTCACTTGTGTGGGTAGGCCTAGCGCCCGCGACAGAAAACGCCCCAAAGCGCAACGTGGACACATCCAATTTTTTAAAGAAAACAGAGGTGGTATTTTGCAAAGTGCCTACCTGTAGATTTTGGCCTCTAGCTCAGCCGGCACCTAGGGAAACCTACCAATCCTGTGCATTTCTGAAAACTAGAGACCTAGGGGAATCCAAGATGGGGTGACTTGTGGGGCTCAGACCAGGTTCTGTTACCCAGAATCCTTTGCAAACCTCAAAATTTGGCTACAAAAAACACATGTTCCTCTCATTTCTGTGGCAGAAAGTTCTGGAATCTGAGAGGAGCCACAAATTCTTTCCACCCAGCGTTCCCCCAAGTCTCCCGATAAAAATGAGACCTCACTTGTGTGGGTAGGCCTAGTGCCCGCGACAGGAAACACCCCAAAGCGCAGCGTGGACACATCCAATTTTTTGAAAGAAAATAGAGGTGTTTTTTGCAAAGTGCCTACCTGTAGGTTTTGGCCTCTAGCTCAGCCGGCACCTAGAGAAAACTATCAAACCTGTGCATTTCTAAAAAATAGAGACCTAAAAAATAGAGACCTAGGGGAATCCAAGATGGCGTGACTTGTGGGGCTCGAACCAGGTTCTGTTACCCAGAATCCTTTGCAAACCTCAAAATTTGGCTAAAAAAAACACATTTTCCTCACATTTCTGTGGCAGAAAGTTCTGGAATCTGAGAGGAGCCACAAATTTCCTTCCACCCAGCGTTCCCCCAAGTCTCCCGATAAAAATGATACCTCACTTGTGTGGGTAGGCCTAGCGCCCACGACAGGAAACGCCCCAAAGCTCAACGTGGACACATCCAATTTTTTGAAAGAAAACAGAGGTGTTTTTTGCAAAGTGCCTACCTGTAGATTTTGGCCTCTAGCTCAGCCGGCACCTAGGGAAACCTACCAAACCTGTGCATTTCTGAAAACTAGAGACCTAGGGGAATCCAAGATGGGGCGACTTGTGGGGCTCGGACCAGGTTCTGTTACCCAGAATCCTTTGCAAACCTCAAAATTTGGCTACAAAAAACACATGTTCCTCACATTTCTGTGGCAGAAAGTTCTGGAATCTGAGAGGAGCCACAAATTTCCTTCCACCCAGCGTTCCCCCAAGTCTCCCGATAAAAATGATACCTCACTTGTGTGGGTAGGCCTAGCGCCCACGATAGGAAACGCCCCAAAGCGCAACGTGGACACATCCAATTTTTTGAAAGAAAACAGAGGTTTTTTTGAAAAGTGCCTACCTGTAGATTTTGGCCTCTAGCTCAGCCGGAACCTAGGGAAACCTACCAAACCTGTGCATTTCTAAAAAATAGAGACATAAAAAATAGAGACCTAGGGGAATCCAAGATGGCGTGACTTGTGGGGCTCGGACCAGGTTCTGTTACCCAGAATCCTTTCCAAACCTCAAAATTTGGCTAAAACAACACATGTTCCTCACATTTCTGTGGCAGATAGTTCTGGAATCTGAGAGGAGCCACAAATGTCCTTCCACCCAGCGTTCCCCCAAGTCTCCCGATAAAAATGATACCTCACTTGTGTGGGTAGGCCTAGCGCCCACGACAGGAAACGCCCCAAAGCGCAACGTGGACACATCCAATTTTTTGAAAGAAAACAGAGGTTTTTTTGAAAAGTGCCTACCTGTAGATTTTGGCCTCTAGCTCAGCCGGAACCTAGGGAAACCTACCAAACCTGTGCATTTCTGAAAACTAGAGACCTAGGGGAATCCAAGATGGGGCGACTTGGGGGGCTCGGACCAGGTTCTGTTACCCAGAATCCTTTGCAAACCTCAAAATTTGGCTACAAAAAACACATGTTCCTCACATTTCTGTGGCAGAAAGTTCTGGAATCTGAGAGGAGCCACAAATTTCCTTCCACCCAGCGTTCCCCCAAGTCTCCCGATAAAAATGATACCTCACTTGTGTGGGTAGGCCTAGCGCCCGCAACAGGAAACGCCCCAAAGCGCAACGTGGACACCTCCAATTTTTTGAAAGAAAACAGAGGTGTTTTTTGCAAAGTGCCTACCTGTAGATTTTGGCCTCTAGCTCAGCCGGCACCTAGGGAAACCTACCAAACCTGTGCATTTCTGAAAACTAGAGACCTAGGGGAATCCAAGATAGGGGGACTTGTGGGGCTCAGACCAGGTTCTGTTACCCAGAATCCTTTGCAAACCTCAAAATTTGGCTACAAAAAACACATGTTCCTCACATTTCTGTGGCAGAAAGTTCTGGAATCTGAGAGGAGCCACAAATTTCCTTCCACCCTGCGTTCCCCCAAGTCTCCCGATAAAAATTATACCTCACTTGTGTGGGTAGGCCTAGCGCCCGCGACAGGAAAGGCCCCAAAGCGCAGCGTGGACACATCCAATTTTTTGAAAGAAAACAGAGGTGTTTTTTGCAAAGTGCCTACCTGTAGATTTTGGCCTCTAGCTCAGCCGGCACCTAGGAAACCTACCAAACCTGTGCTTTTCTGAAAACTAGAGACCTAGGGGAATCCAAGATAGGGTGACTTGTGGGGCTCGGACCAGGTTCTGTTACCCAGAATCCTTTGCAAACCTCAAAATTTGGCTAAAAAAACACATGTTCCTCACATTTCTGTGGCAGAAAGTTCTGGAATCTGAGAGGAGCCACAAATTTCCTTCCACTCAGCGTTCCCCCAAGTCTCCCGATAAAAATGATACCTCACTTGTGTGGGTAGGCCTAGCGCCCGCGACAGAAAACGCCCCAAAGCGCAACGTGGACACATCCAATTTTTTAAAGAAAACAGAGGTGGTATTTTGCAAAGTGCCTACCTGTAGATTTTGGCCTCTAGCTCAGCCGGCACCTAGGGAAACCTACCAATCCTGTGCATTTCTGAAAACTAGAGACCTAGGGGAATCCAAGATGGGGTGACTTGTGGGGCTCAGACCAGGTTCTGTTACCCAGAATCCTTTGCAAACCTCAAAATTTGGCTACAAAAAACACATGTTCCTCTCATTTCTGTGGCAGAAAGTTCTGGAATCTGAGAGGAGCCACAAATTCTTTCCACCCAGCGTTCCCCCAAGTCTCCCGATAAAAATGAGACCTCACTTGTGTGGGTAGGCCTAGTGCCCGCGACAGGAAACACCCCAAAGCGCAGCGTGGACACATCCAATTTTTTGAAAGAAAATAGAGGTGTTTTTTGCAAAGTGCCTACCTGTAGGTTTTGGCCTCTAGCTCAGCCGGCACCTAGAGAAAACTATCAAACCTGTGCATTTCTAAAAAATAGAGACCTAAAAAATAGAGACCTAGGGGAATCCAAGATGGCGTGACTTGTGGGGCTCGAACCAGGTTCTGTTACCCAGAATCCTTTGCAAACCTCAAAATTTGGCTAAAAAAAACACATTTTCCTCACATTTCTGTGGCAGAAAGTTCTGGAATCTGAGAGGAGCCACAAATTTCCTTCCACCCAGCGTTCCCCCAAGTCTCCCGATAAAAATGATACCTCACTTGTGTGGGTAGGCCTAGCGCCCACGACAGGAAACGCCCCAAAGCTCAACGTGGACACATCCAATTTTTTGAAAGAAAACAGAGGTGTTTTTTGCAAAGTGCCTACCTGTAGATTTTGGCCTCTAGCTCAGCCGGCACCTAGGGAAACCTACCAAACCTGTGCATTTCTGAAAACTAGAGACCTAGGGGAATCCAAGATGGGGCGACTTGTGGGGCTCGGACCAGGTTCTGTTACCCAGAATCCTTTGCAAACCTCAAAATTTGGCTACAAAAAACACATGTTCCTCACATTTCTGTGGCAGAAAGTTCTGGAATCTGAGAGGAGCCACAAATTTCCTTCCACCCAGCGTTCCCCCAAGTCTCCCGATAATAATGATACTTCACTTGTGTGGGTAGGCCTAGCGCCCGCAACAGGAAACGCCCCAAAGCGCAACGTGGACACCTCCAATTTTTTGAAAGAAAACAGAGGTGTTTTTTGCAAAGTGCCTACCTGTAGATTTTGGCCTCTAGCTCAGCCGGCACCTAGGGAAACCTACCAAACCTGTGCATTTCTGAAAACTAGAGACCTAGGGAAATCCAAGATGGTGTGACTTGTGGGGCTCGGACCAGGTTCTGTTACCCAGAATCCTTTGCAAACCTCAAAATTTGGCTACAAAAACACATGTTCCTCACATTTCTGTGGCAGAAAGTTCTGGAATCTGAGAGGAGCCACAAATTTCCTTCCACCCAGCGTTCCCCCAAGTCTCCCGATAAAAATCATACCTCACTTGTGTGGGTAGGCCTAGCGCCCGCGACAGGAAACGCCCCAAAGCGCAACGTGGACACATCCAATTTTTTGAAAGAAAACAGAGGTGTTTTTTGCAAAGTGCCTACCTGTAGATTTTGGCCTCTAGCTCAGCCGGCACCTAGGGAAACCTACCAAACCTGTGCTTTTCTGAAAACTAGAGACCTAGGGGAATCCAAGATAGGGTGACTTGTGGGGCTCGGACCAGGTTCTGTTACCCAGAATCCTTTGCAAACCTCAAAATTTGGCTAAAAAAACACATGTTCCTCACATTTCTGTGGCAGAAAGTTCTGGAATCTGAGAGGAGCCACAAATTTCCTTCCACTCAGCGTTCCCCCAAGTCTCCCGATAAAAATGATACCTCACTTGTGTGGGTAGGCCTAGCGCCCGCGACAGGAAACGCCCCAAAGCGCAACGTGGACACATCCAATTTTTTAAAGAAAACAGAGGTGGTATTTTGCAAAGTGCCTACCTGTAGATTTTGGCCTCTAGCTCAGCCGGCACCTAGGGAAACCTACCAATCCTGTGCATTTCTGAAAACTAGAGACCTAGGGGAATCCAAGATGGGGTGACTTGTGGGGCTCAGACCAGGTTCTGTAACCCAGAATCCTTTGCAAACCTCAAAATTTGGCAACAAAAAACACATGTTCCTCACATTTCTGTGGCAGAAAGTTCTGGAATCTGAGAGGAGCCACAAATTTTTTCCACCCAGCGTTCCCCCAAGTCTCCCGATAAAAATGAGACCTCACTTGTGTGGGTAGGCCTAGTGCCCGCGACAGGAAACACCCCAAAGCGCAGCGTGGACACATCCAATTTTTTGAAAGAAAATAGAGGTGTTTTTTGCAAAGTGCCTACCTGTAGGTTTTGGCCTCTAGCTCAGCCGGCACCTAGAGAAAACTATCAAACCTGTGCATTTCTAAAAAATAGAGACCTAAAAAATAGAGACCTAGGGGAATCCAAGATGGCGTGACTTGTGGGGCTCGAACCAGGTTCTGTTACCCAGAATCCTTTGCAAACCTCAAAATTTGGCTAAAAAAACACATTTTCCTCACATTTCTGTGGCAGAAAGTTCTGGAATCTGAGAGGAGCCACAAATTTCCTTCCACCCAGCGTTCCCCCAAGTCTCCCGATAAAAATGATACCTCACTTGTGTGGGTAGGCCTAGCGCCCACGACAGGAAACGCCCCAAAGCTCAACGTGGACACATCCAATTTTTTGAAAGAAAACAGAGGTGTTTTTTGCAAAGTGCCTACCTGTAGATTTTGGCCTCTAGCTCAGCCGGCACCTAGGGAAACCTACCAAACCTGTGCATTTCTGAAAACTAGAGACCTAGGGGAATCCAAGATGGGGCGACTTGTGGGGCTCGGACCAGGTTCTGTTACCCAGAATCCTTTGCAAACCTCAAAATTTGGCTACAAAAAACACATGTTCCTCACATTTCTGTGGCAGAAAGTTCTGGAATCTGAGAGGAGCCACAAATTTCCTTCCACCCAGCGTTCCCCCAAGTCTCCCGATAATAATGATACTTCACTTGTGTGGGTAGGCCTAGCGCCCGCAACAGGAAACGCCCCAAAGCGCAACGTGGACACCTCCAATTTTTTTAAAGAAAACAGAGGTGTTTTTTGCAAAGTGCCTACCTGTAGATTTTGGCCTCTAGCTCAGCCGGCACCTAGGGAAACCTACCAAACCTGTGCATTTCTGAAAACTAGAGACCTAGGGGAATCCAAGATAGGGGGACTTGTGGGGCTCAGACCAGGTTCTGTTACCCAGAATCCTTTGCAAACCTCAAAATTTGGCTACAAAAAACACATGTTCCTCACATTTCTGTGGCAGAAAGTTCTGGAATCTGAGAGGAGCCACAAATTTCCTTCCACCCAGCGTTCCCCCAAGTCTCCCGATAAAAATGATACCTCACTTGTGTGGGTAGGCCTAGCGCCCACGACAGGAAACGCCCCAAAGCTCAACGTGGACACATCCAATTTTTTGAAAGAAAACAGAGGTGTTTTTTGCAAAGTGCCTACCTGTAGATTTTGGCCTCTAGCTCAGCCGGCACCTAGGGAAACCTACCAAACCTGTGCATTTCTGAAAACTAGAGACCTAGGGGAATCCAAGATGGGGCGACTTGTGGGGCTCGGACCAGGTTCTGTTACCCAGAATCCTTTGCAAACCTCAAAATTTGGCTACAAAAAACACATGTTCCTCACATTTCTGTGGCAGAAAGTTCTGGAATCTGAGAGGAGCCACAAATTTCCTTCCACCCAGCGTTCCCCCAAGTCTCCCGATAATAATGATACCTCACTTGTGTGGGTAGGCCTAGCGCCCGCAACAGGAAACGCCCCAAAGCGCAACGTGGACACCTCCAATTTTTTGAAAGAAAACAGAGGTGTTTTTTGCAAAGTGCCTACCTGTAGATTTTGGCTTCTAGCTCAGCCGGCACCTAGGGAAACCTACCAAACCTGTGCATTTCTGAAAACTAGAGACCTAGGGGAATCCAAGATGGGGGGACTTGTGGGGCTCAGACCAGGTTCTGTTACCCAGAATCTTTTGCAAACCTCAAAATTTGGCTACAAAAAACACATGTTCCTCACATTTCTGTGGCAGAAAGTTCTGGAATCTGAGAGGAGCCACACATTTCCTTCCACACTGCGTTCCCCCAAGTCTCCCGATAAAAATTATACCTCACTTGTGTGGGTAGGCCTAGCGCCCGCGACAGGAAAGGCCCCAAAGCGCAGCGTGGACACATCCAATTTTTTGAAAGAAAACAGAGGTGTTTTTTGCAAAGTGCCTACCTGTAGATTTTGGCCTGTAGCTCAGCCGGCACCTAGGGAAACCTACCACACCTGTGCATTTCTGAAAACTAGAGACCTAGGGGAATCCAAGATGGGGTGACTTGTGGGGCTCGGACCAGGTTCTGTTACCCAGAATCCTTTGCAAACCTCAAAATTTGGCTAAAAAAACACATGTTCCTCACATTTCTGTGGCAGAAAGTTCTGGAATCTTAGAGGAGCCACAAATTTCCTTCCACCCAGCGTTCCCCCAAGTCTCCCGATAAAAATGATACCTCACTTGTGTGGGCAGGCCTAGCGCCCACGACAGGAAACGCCCCAAAGCGCAACGTGAACACATCCATTTTTTTTATAGAAAACAGAGGTGTTTTTTGCAAAGTGCCTACCTGTAGATTTTGGCCTCTAGCTCAGCCGGCACCTAGGGAAACCTACCAAACCTGTGCATTTCTGAAAACTAGAGACCTAGGGGAATCCAAGATAGGGTGACTTGTGGGGCTCGGACCAGGTTCTGTTACCCAGAAACCTTTGCAAACCTCAAAATTTGGCTAAAAAAACACATGTTCCTCACATTTCTGTGGCAGAAAGTTCTGGAATCTGAGAGGAGCCACAAATTTCCTTCCACCCTGCGTTCCCCCAAGTCTCCCGATAAAAATTATACCTCACTTGTGTGGGTAGGCCTAGCGCCCGCGACAGGAAAGGCCCCAAAGCGCAGCATGGACACATCCAATTTTTTGAAAGAAAACAGAGGTGTTTTTTGCAAAGTGCCTACCTGTAGATTTTGGCCTCTAGCTCAGCCGGCACCTAGGGAAACCTACCACACCTGTGCATTTCTGAAAACTAGAGACCTAGCGGAATCCAAGATGGGGTGACTTGTGGGGCTCGGACCAGGTTCTTTTACCCAGAATCCTTTGCAAACCTCAAAATTTGGCTAAAAAAACACATGTTCCTCACATTTCTGTGGCAGAAAGTTCTGGAGTCTTAGAGGAGCCACAAATTTCCTTCCACCCAGCGTTCCCCCAAGTCTCCCGATAAAAATGATACCTCACTTGTGTGGGTAGGCCTAGCGCCCACGACAGGAAACGCCCCAAAGCGCAACGTGGACACATCCAATTTTTTAAAGAAAACAGAGGTGTTATTTTGCAAAGTGCCTACCTGTAGATTTTGGCCTCTAGCTCAGCCGGCACCTAGGGAAACCTACCAAACCTGTGCATTTCTGAAAACTAGAGACCTAGGGGAATCCAAGATGGGGTGACTTGTGGGGCTCAGACCAGGTTCTGTTACCCAGAATCCTTTGCAAACCTCCAAATTTGGCTACAAAAAACACATGTTCCTCACATTTCTGTGGCAGAAAGTTCTGGAATCTGAGAGGAGCCACAAATTTCCTTCCACCCAGCGTTCCCCCAAGTCTCCCGATAAAAATGAGACCTCACTTGTGTGGGTAGGCCTAGTGCCCGCGACAGGAAACACCCCAAAGCGCAGCGTGGACACATCCAATTTTTTGAAAGAAAACAGAGGTGTTTTTTGCAAAGTGCCTACATGTAGATTTTGGCCTCTAGCTCAGCCGGCACCTAGGGAAACCTACCAAACCTGTACATTTCTGAAAACTAGAGACCTAGGGGAATCCAAGATGGGGTGACTTGTGGGGCTCGGACCAGGTTCTGTTACCCAGAATCCTTTGCAAACCTCAAAATTTGGCTAAAAAAACACATGTTCCTCACATTTCTGTGGCAGAAAGTTCTGGAATCTTAGAGGAGCCACAAATTTCCTTCCACCCAGCGTTCCCCCAATTCTCCAGATAAAAATGATAGCTCACTTGTGTGGGTAGGCCTAGCGCCCGTGACAGGAAATGCCCCAAAGCGCAACGTGGACACATCCAATTTTCTGAAAGAAAACAGAGGTGTTTTTTGCAAAGAGCCTTCCTGTAGATTTTGGCCTCTAGCTCAGCCGGCACCTAGGGAAACCTACCAAACCTGTGCATTTCTGAAAACCAGAGACCTAGGGGAATCCAAGATGGGGTGACTTGTGGGGCTCGGACCAGGTTCTGTTACCCAGAATCCTTTGCAAACCTAAAAATTTGGCCACAAAAAACACATGTTCCTCACATTTCTGTGGCAGAAAGTTCTGGAATCTGACAGGAGCCACAAATTTCCTTCCACCCAGCGTTCCCCCAAGTCTCCCGATAAAAATGATACCTCACTTGTGTAGGTAGGCCTAGTGTCTGCGACAGCAAACGCCCCAAAGCGCAACGTGGACACATCCAATTTTTTTTAAGAAAACAGAGGTGTTTTTTGCAAAGTGCCTACCTGTAGATTTTGGCCTCTAGCTCAGCCGGCACCTAGGGAAACCTACCAAACCTGTGCATTTCTGAAAACTAGAGACCTAGGGGAATCCAAGATGGGGTGACTTGTGGGGCTCAGACCAGGTTCTGTTACCCAGAATCCTTTGCAAACCTCAAAATTTGGCTAAAAAAACACATGTTCCTCACATTTCTGTGGCAGAAAGTTCTGGAATCTGAGAGGAGCCACAAATTTCCTTCCACCCAGCGTTCCCCCAAGTCTCCCGATAAAAATGATACCTCACTTGTGTGGGTAGGCCTAGCGCCCGCGACAGGAAACGCCCCAAAGCGCAGTGTGGACACATCCAATTTTTTTGAAAGAAAATAGAGGTGTTTTTTGCAAAGTGCCTACCTGTAGGTTTTGGCCTCTAGCTCAGCCGGCACCTAGAGAAAACTATCAAACCTGTGCATTTCTAAAAAATAGAGACCTAAAAAATAGAGACCTAGGGGAATCCAAGATGACGTGACTTGTGGGGCTCGGACCAGGTTCTGTTACCAAGAATCGTTTGCAAACCTCAAAATTTGGCTAAAAAAACACATGTCCCTCACATTTCTGTGGCAGAAAGTTCTGGAATCTGAGAGGAGCCACAAATTTCCTTCCACCCAGCGTTCCCCCAAGTCTCCCGATAAAAATGATACCTCACTTGTGTAGGTAGGCCTAGCGCCCACGACAGGAAACGCCCCAAAGCGCAACGTGGACACATCCAATTTTTTGAAAGAAAACAGAGGTTTTTTTGAAAAGTGCCTACCTGTAGATTTTGGCCTCTAGCTCAGCCGGCACCTAGGGAAACCTACCAAACCTGTGCATTTCTGAAAACTAGAGACCTAGGGGAATCCAAGATGGGGCGACTTGTGGGGCTCGGACCAGGTTCTGTTACCCAGAATCCTTTGCAAACCTCAAAATTTGGCTACAAAAAACACATGTTCCTCACATTTCTGTGGCAGAAAGTTCTGGAATCTGAGAGGAGCCACAAATTTCCTTCCACCCAGCGTTCCCCCAGTCTCCTGATAAAAATGATACCTCACTTGTGTGGGTAGGCCTAGCGCCCGCAACAGGAAACGCCCCAAAGCGCAACGTGGACACCTCCAATTTTTTTAAAGAAAACAGAGGTGTTTTTTGCAAAGTGCCTACCTGTAGATTTTGGCCTCTAGCTCAGCCGGCACCTAGGGAAACCTACCACACCTGTGCATTTCTGAAAACTAGAGACCTAGGGGAATCCAAGATGGGGTGACTTGTGGGGCTCGGACCAGGTTCTGTTACCCAGAATCCTTTGCAAACCTCAAAATTTGGCTAAAAAAACACATGTTCCTCACATTTCTGTGGCAGAAAGTTCTGGAATCTTAGAGGAGCCACAAATTTCCTTCCACCCAGTGTTCCCCCAAGTCTCCCGATAAAAATGATACCTCACTTGTGTGGGTAGGCCTAGCGCCCACGACAGGAAACGCCCCAAAGCGCAACTTGAACACATCCATTTTTTTGAAAGAAAACAGAGGTGTTTTTTGCAAAGTGCCTACCTGTAGATTTTGGCCTCTAGCTCAGCCGGCACCTAGGGAAACCTACCAAACCTGTGCATTTCTGAAAACTAGAGACCTAGGGGAATCCAGGATAGGGTGACTTGTGGGGCTCGGACCAGGTTCTGTTACCCAGAATCCTTTGCAAACCTCAAAATTTGGCTAAAAAAACACATGTTCCTCACATTTCTGTGGCAGAAAGTTCTGGAATCTGAGAGGAGCCACAAATTTCCTTCCACTCAGCGTTCCCCCAAGTCTCCCGATAAAAATGATACCTCACTTGTGTGGGTAGGCCTAGCGCCCGCGACAGGAAACGCCCCAAAGCGCAACGTGGACACATCCAATTTTTTAAAGAAAACAGAGGTGGTATTTTGCAAAGTGCCTACCTGTAGATTTTGGCCTCTAGCTCAGCCGGCACCTAGGGAAACCTACCAAACCTGTGCATTTCTGAAAACTAGAGACCTAGGGGAATCCAAGATGGGGTGACTTGTGGGGCTCAGACCAGGTTCTGTTACCCAGAATCCTTTGCAAACCTCAACATTTGGCTACAAAAAACACATGTTCCTCACATTTCTGTGGCAGAAAGTTCTGGAATCTGAGAGGAGCCACAAATTTCCTTCCACCCAGCGTTCCCCCAAGTCTCCCGATAAAAATGAGACCTCACTTGTGTGGGTAGGCCTAGTGCCCGTGACAGGAAACACCCCAAAGCGCAGCGTGGACACATCCAATTTTTTTAAAGAAAACAGAGGTGTTTTTTGCAAAGTGCCTACATGTAGATTTTGGCCTCTAGCTCAGCCGGCACCTAGGGAAACCTACCAAACCTGTGCATTTCTGAAAAACAGAGACCTAGGGGAATCCAAGATGGGGTGACTTGTGGGGCTCGGACCAGGTTCTGTTACCCAGAATCCTTTGCAAACCTCAAAATTTGGCCACAAAAAACACATGTTCCTCATATTTCTGTGGCAGAAAGTTCTGGAATCTGAGAGGAGCCACAAATTTCCTTCCACCCAGCGTTCCCCCAAGTCTCCCGATAAAAATGATACCTCACTTGTGTCGGTAGGCCTAGCGCCCGCGACAGGAAACGCCCCAAAGCGCAGTGTGGACACATCCAATTTTTTTGAAAGAAATTAGAGGTGTTTTTTGCAAAGTGCCTACCTGTAGGTTTTGGCCTCAAGCTCAGCCGGCACCTAGAGAAAACTATCAAACCTGTGCATTTCTAAAAAATAGAGACCTAAAAAATAGAGACCTAGGGGAATCCAAGATGGAGTGACTTGTGGGGCTCGGACCAGGTTCTGTTACCCAGAATCCTTTGCAAACCTCAAAATTTGGCCACAAAAAACACATGTTCCTCACATTTCTGTGGCAGAAAGTTCTGGAATCTGAGAGGAGCCACAAATTTCCTTCCACCCAGTGTTCCCCCAAGTCTCCCGATAAAAATGATACCTCACTTGTGTAGGTAGGCCTAGTGCCTGCGACAGCAAACGCCCCAAAGCGCAACGTGGACACATCCAATTTTTTGAAAGAAAACAGAGGTGTTTTTTGCAAAGTGCCTACCTGTAGATTTTGGCCTCTAGCTCAGCCGGCACCTTGGGAAACCTACCAAACCTGTGCATTTCTGAAAACTAGAGACCTAGGGGAATCCAAGATGGGGTGACTTGTGGGGCTCAGACCAGGTTCTGTTACCCAGAATCCTTTGCAAACCTCAAAATTTGGCTACAAAAAACACATGTTCCTCACATTTCTGTGGCAGAAAGTTCTGGAATCTGAGAGGAGCCACTAATTTCCTTCCACCCAGCGTTCCCCCAAGTCTCCCGATAAAAATGATACCTCACTTGTGTGGGTAGGCCTAGTGCCTGCAACAGGAAACGCCCCAAAGCGCAGTGGGGACACATCCAATTTTTTTTAAAGAAAACAGAGGTGTTTTTTGCAAAGTGCCTACCTGTAGGTTTTGGCCTCTAGCTCAGCCGGCACCTAGAGAAACCTATCAAACCTGTGCATTTCTAAAAAATAGAGACCTAAAAAATAGAGACCTAGGGGAATCCAAGATGGGGTGACTTGTGGGGCTCGGACCAGGTTCTGTTACCCAGAATCCTTTGCAAACCTCAAAATTTGGCTAAAAAAACACATGTTCCTCACATTTCTGTGGCAGAAAGTTCTGGAATCTGAGAGGAGGCACAAATTTCCTTCCACCCAGCGTTCCCCCAAGTCTCCCGATAAAAATGATACCTCACTTGTGTGGGTAGGCCTAGTGCCCACGACAGGAAACGCCCCAAAGCGCAACGTGGACACATCCAATTTTTTGAAAGAAAACAGAGGTTTTTTTGAAAAGTGCCTACCTGTAGATTTTGGCCTCTAGCTCAGCCGGCACCTAGGGAAACCTACCAAACCTGTGCATTTCTGAAAACTAGAGACCTAGGGGAATCCAAGATGGGGTGACTTGTGGGGCTCGGACCAGGTTCTGTTACCCAGAATCCTTTGCAAACCTCAAAATTTGGCTACAAAAAACATATGTTCCTCACATTTCTGTGGCAGAAAGTTCTGGAATCTGAGAGGAGCCACAAATTTCCTTCCACCCAGCGTTCCCCCAAGTCTCCCGATAAAAATGATACCTCACTTGTGTGGGTAGGCCTAGCGCCCGTGACAGGAAACGCCCCAAAGCGCAACGTGGACACATCCAATTTTTTTAAAGAAAACAGAGGTGTTTTTTGCAAAGTGCCTACCTGTAGATTTTGGCCTCTAGCTCAGCCGGCACCTAGGGAAACCTACCAAACCTGTGCATTTCTGAAAACTAGAGACCTAGGGGAATCCAAGATAGGGGGACTTGTGGGGCTCAGACCAGGTTCTGTTACCCAGAATCCTTTGCAAACCTCAAAATTTGGCTACAAAAAACACATGTTCCTCACATTTCTGTGGCAGAAAGTTCTGGAATCTGAGAGGAGCCACAAATTTCATTCCACCCAGCGTTCCCCAAAGTCTCCCGATAAAAATGATACCTCACTTGTGTAGGTAGGCCTAGTGCCTGCGACAGCAAACGCCCCAAAGCGCAACGTGGACACATCCAATTTTATTAAAGAAAACAGAGGTTTTTTTGAAAAGTGCCTACCTGTAGATTTTGGCCTCTAGCTCAGCCGGCACCTAGGGAAACCTACCAAACCTGTGCATTTCTGAAAACTAGAGACCTAGGGAAATCCAAGATGGGGTGACTTGTGGGGCTCGGACCAGGTTCTGTTACCCAGAATCCTTTGCAAACCTCAAAATTTGGCTACAAAAAACACATGTTCCTCACATTTCTGTGGCAGAAAGTTCTGGAATCTGAGAGGAGCCACAAATTTCCTTCCACCCAGCGTTCCCCCAAGTCTCCCGATAAAAATGATACCTCACTTGTGTGGGTAGGCCTAGCGCCTGCGACAGGAAACGCCCCAAAGCGCAACGTGGACACCTCCAATTTTTTGAAAGAAAACAGAGGTGTTTTTTGCAAAGGGCCTACCTGTAGATTTTGGCCTCTAGCTCAGCCGGCACCTAGGGAAACCTACCACACCTGTGCATTTCTGAAAACTAGAGACCTAGGGGAATCCAAGATGGGGTGACTTGTGGGGCTCGGACCAGGTTCTGTTACCCAGAATCCTTTGCAAACCTCAAAATTTGGCAAAAAAAACACATGTTCCTCACATTTCTGTGGCAGAAAGTTCTGGAATCTTAGAGGAGCCACAAATTTCCTTCCACCCAGCGTTCCCCCAAGTCTCCCGATAAAAATGATACATCACTTGTGTGGGTAGGCCTAGCGCCCACGACAGGAAACGCCCCAAAGCGCAACGTGGACACATCCAATTTTTTGAAAGAAAACAGAGGTGTTTTTTGCAAAGTGCCTACCTGTAGATTTTGGCCTCTAGCTCAGCCGGCACCTAGGGAAACCTACCAAACCTGTGCATTTCTGAAAACTAGAGACCTAGGGGAATCCAAGATGGGGAGACTTGTGGGGCTCTGACCAGGTTCTGTTACCCAGAATCCTTTGCAAACCTCAAAATTTGGCCACAAAAAACACATGTTCCTCACATTTCTGTGGCAGAAAGTTCTGGAATCTGAGAAGAGCCACAAATTTCCTTCCACCACGCGTTCCCCCAAGTCTCCCGATAAAAATGATACCTCACTTGTGCGGGTAGGCCTAGTGCCCGCGACAGGAAACACCCCAAAGCGCAGCGTGGACACATCCAATTTTTTGAAAGAAAACAGAGGTGTTTTTTGCAAAGTGCCTACCTGTAGATTTTGGCCTCTAGCTCAGCCGGCACCTAGGGAAACCTACCATACCTGTGCATTTCTGAAAACTAGAGACCTAGGGGAATCCAAGATGGGGTGACTTGTGGGGCTCGGACCAGGTTCTGTTACCCAGAATCCTTTGCAAACCTCAAAATTTGGCTACAAAAAACACATGTTCCTCACATTTCTGTGGCAGAAAGTTCTGGAATCTGAGAGGAGCCACAAATTTCCTTCCACCCAGCGTTCCCCCAAGTCTCCCGATAAAAATGATACCTCACTTGTGTGGGTAGGCCTAGCGCTCGCAACAGGAAAGGCCCCAAAGCGCAGCGTGGACACATCCAATTTTTGGAAAGAAAACAGAGGTGTTTTTTGCAAAGTGCCTACCTGTAGATTTTGGCCTCTAGCTCAGCCGGCACCTAGGGAAACCTACCAAACCTGTGCATTTCTGAAAACTAGAGACCTAGGGAAATCCAAGATGGTGTGACTTGTGGGGCTCGGACCAGGTTCTGTTACCCAGAATCCTTTGCAAACCTCAAAATTTGGCTACAAAAACACATGTTCCTCACATTTCTGTGGCAGAAAGTTCTGGAATCTGAGAGGAGCCACAAATTTCCTTCCACCCAGCGTTCCCCCAAGTCTCCCGATAAAAATCATACCTCACTTGTGTGGGTAGGCCTAGCGCCCGCGACAGGAAACGCCCCAAAGCGCAACGTGGACACATCAATTTTTTTTAAAGAAAACAGAGGTGTTTTTTGCAAAGTGCCTACCTGCAGATTTTGGCCTCTAGCTCAGCCGGCACCTAGGGAAACCTACCAAACCTGTGCATTTCTGAAAACTAGAGACCTAGGGGAATCCAAGATGGGGTGACTTGTGGGGCTCGGACCAGGTTCTGTTACCCAGAATCCTTTGCAAACCTCAAAATTTGGCTAAAAAAACACATGTTCCTCACATTTCTGTGGCAGAAAGTTCTGGAATCTGAGAGGAGCCACAAACTTCCTTCTACCCAGCGTTCCCCCAAGTCTCCCGATAAAAATGATACCTCACTTGTGTTGGTAGGCCTAGCGCCCGCGACAGGAAACGCCCCAAAGCGCAACGTGGACACATCCAATTTTTTGAAAGAAAACAGAGGTGTTTTTTGCAAAGTGCCTACCTGTAGATTTTGGCCTCTAGCTCAGCCGGCACCTAGGGAAACCTGCCAAACCTGGGCATTTCTGAAAGCTAGAGACCTAGGGGAATCCAAGATGCGGGACTTGTGGGGTTCGGACCAGGTTCTGTTACCCAGAATCCTTTGCAAACCTCAAAATTTGGCCACAAAAAACACATGTTCCTCACATTTCTGTGGCAGAAAGTTCTGGAATCTGAGAGGAGCCACAAATTTCCTTCCACTCAGCGTTCCCCCAAGTCTCCCGATAAAAATGATACCTCACTTGTGTGGGTAGGCCTAGCGCCCGCGACAGGAAACACCCCAAAGCGCAACGTGGACACCTCCAATTTTTTAAATAAAACAGAGGTGGTATTTTGCAAAGTGCCTACCAGTAGATTTTGGCCTCTAGCTCAGCCGGCACCTAGGGAAACCTACCAAACCTGTGCATTTCTGAAAACTAGAGACCTAGGGGAATCCAAGATGGGGTGACTTGTGGGGATCAGACCAGGTTCTGTTACCCAAAATCCTTTGCGAACCTCAAAATTTGGCTAAAAAAACACATGTTACTCACATTTCTGTTGCAGAAAGTTCTGGAATCTGAGAGGAGCCACAAATTTCCTTTCACCCAGCGTTCCCCCAAGTCTCCCGATAAAAATGAGACCTCACTTGTGTGGGTAGGCCTAGTGCCCGCGACAGGAAACACCCCAAAGCGCAGCGTGGACACATCCAATTTTTTGAAAGAAAACAGAGGTGTTTTTTTGCAAAGTGCCTACCTGTAGATTTTGGCCTCTAGCTCAGCCGGCACCTAGGGAAACCTACCAAACCTGTGCATTTCTGAAAACTAGAGACCTAGGGGAATCCAAGATGGGGTGACTTGTGGGGCTCGGACCAGGTTCTGTTACCCAGAATCCTTTTGTAAACCTCAAAATTTGGCTATAAAAACACGTTCCTCACATTTCTGTGGCAGAAAGTTCTGGAATCTGAGAGGAGCCACAAATTTCCTTCCACCCAGCGTTCCCCCAATTCTCCCGATAAAAATGATAGCTCACTTGTGTGGGTAGGCCAAGCGCCCGTGACAGGAAATGCCCCAAAGCGCAACGTGGACACATCCAATTTTCTGAGAGAAAACAGAGGTGTTTTTTGCAAAGTGCCTACCTGTAGATTTTGGCCTCTAGCTCAGCCGGCACCTAGGGAAACCTACCAAACCTGTGCATTTCTGAAAACCAGAGACCTAGGGGAATCCAAGATGTGGTGACTTGTGGGGCTCGGACCAGGTTCTGTTACCCAGAATCCTTTGCAAACCTCAAAATTTGGCCACAAAAAACACATGTTCCTCACATTTCTGTGGCAGAAAGTTCTGGAATCTGAGAGGAGCCACAAATTTCCTTCCACCCAGCGTTCCCCCAAGTCTCCCGATAAAAATGATACCTCACTTGTGTAGGTAGGCCTAGTGCCTGCGACAGCAAACGCCCCAAAGCGCAACGTGGACACATCCAATTTTTTGAAAGAAAACAGAGGTGTTTTTTGCAAAGTGCCTACCTGTAGATTTTGGCCTCTAGCTCAGCCGGCACCTAGGGAAACCTACCAAACCTGTGCATTTCTGAAAACTAGAGACCTAGGGGAATCCAAGATGGGGTGACTTGTGGGGCTCAGACCAGGTTCTGTTACCCAGAATCCTTTGCAAACCTCAAAATTTGGCTACAAAAAACACACGTTCCTTACATTTCTGTGGCAGAAAGTTCTGGAATCTGAGAGGAGCCACAAATTTCCTTCCACCCAGCGTTCCCCCAAGTCTCCCGATAAAAATGATACCTCACTTGTGTGGGTAGGCCTAGCGCCCGCGACAGGAAACGCCCCAAAGCGCAGTGTGGACACATCCAATTTTTTTGAAAGAAAATAGAGGTGTTTTTTGCAAAGTGCCTACCTGTAGGTTTTGGCCTCTAGCTCAGCCGGCACCTAGAGAAAACTATCAAACCTGTGCATTTCTAAAAAATAGAGACCTAAAAAATAGAGACCTAGGGGAATCCAAGATGGCGTGACTTGTGGGGCTCGGACCAGGTTCTGTTACCCAGAATCCTTTGCAAACCTCAAAATGTGGCTAAAAAAACACATGTCCCTCACATTTCTGTGGCAGAAAGTTCTGGAATCTGAGAGGAGCCACAAATTTCCTTCCACCCAGCGTTCCCCCAAGTCTCCCGATAAAAATGATACCTCACTTGTGTAGGTAGGCCTAGCGCCCACGACAGGAAACGCCCCAAAGCGCAACGTGGACACATCCAATTTTTTGAAAGAAAACAGAGGTTTTTTTGAAAAGTGCCTACCTGTAGATTTTGGCCTCTAGCTCAGCCGGCACCTAGGGAAACCTACCAAACCTGTGCATTTCTGAAAACTAGAGACCTAGGGGAATCCAAGATGGGGCGACTTGTGGGGCTCGGACCAGGTTCTGTTACCCAGAATCCTTTGCAAACCTCAAAATTTGGCTACAAAAAACACATGTTCCTCACATTTCTGTGGCAGAAAGTTCTGGAATCTGAGAGGAGCCACAAATTTCCTTCCACCCAGCGTTCCCCCAGTCTCCTGATAAAAATGAAACCTCACTTGTGTGGGTAGGCCTAGCGCCCGCAACAGGAAACGCCCCAAAGCGCAACGTGGACACCTCCAATTTTTTGAAAGAAAACAGAGGTGTTTTTTGCAAAGTGCCTACCTGTAGATTTTGGCCTCTAGCTCAGCCGGCACCTAGGGAAACCTACCACACCTGTGCATTTCTGAAAACTAGAGACCTAGGGGAATCCAAGATGGGGTGACTTGTGGGGCTCGGACCAGGTTCTGTTACCCAGAATCCTTTGCAAACCTCAAAATTTGGCTAAAAAAACACATGTTCCTCACATTTCTGTGGCAGAAAGTTCTGGAATCTTAGAGGAGCCACAAATTTCCTTCCACCCAGTGTTCCCCCAAGTCTCCCGATAAAAATGATACCTCACTTGTGTGGGTAGGCCTAGCGCCCACGACAGGAAACGCCCCAAAGCGCAACGTGAACACATCCATTTTTTTTAAAGAAAACAGAGGTGTTTTTTGCAAAGTGCCTACCTGTAGATTTTGGCCTCTAGCTCAGCCGGCACCTAGGGAAACCTACCAAACCTGTGCATTTCTGAAAACTAGAGACCTAGGGGAATCCAGGATAGGGTGACTTGTGGGGCTCGGACCAGGTACTGTTACCCAGAATCCTTTGCAAACCTCAAAATTTGGCTAAAAAAACACATGTTCCTCACATTTCTGTGGCAGAAAGTTCTGGAATCTGAGAGGAGCCACAAATTTCCTTCCACTCAGCGTTCCCCCAAGTCTCCCGATAAAAATGATACCTCACTTGTGTGGGTAGGCGTAGCGCCTGCGACAGGAAACGCCCCAAAGCGCAACGTGGACACATCCAATTTTTTTAAGAAAACAGAGGTGGTATTTTGCAAAGTGCCTACCTGTAGATTTTGGCCTCTAGCTCAGCCGGCACCTAGGGAAACCTACCAAACCTGTGCATTTCTGAAAACTAGAGACCTAGGGGAATCCAAGATGGGGTGACTTGTGGGGCTCAGACCAGGTTCTGTTACCCAGAATCCTTTGCAAACCTCAAAATTTGGCTAAAAAAACACATGTTCCTCACATCTCTGTGGCAGAAAGTTCTGGAATCTGAGAGGAGCCACAAATTTCCTTCCACCCAGCGTTCCCCTAAGTCTCCCGATAAAAATGAGACCTCACTTGTGTGGGTAGGCCTAGTGCCCGCGACAGGAAACGCCCCAAAGCGCAACGTGGACACATCCAATTTTTTGAAAGAAAACAGAGGTGTTTTTTGCAAAGTGCCTACCTGTAGATTTTGGCCTCTAGCTCAGCCGGCACCTAGGGAAACCTACCAAACCTGTGCATTTCTGAAAACTAGAGACCTAGGGGAATCCAAGATGGGGTGACTTGTGGGGCTCGGACCAGGTTCTGTTACCCAGAATCCTTTTGTAAACCTCAAAATTTGGCTATAAAAACACGTTCCTCACATTTCTGTGGCAGAAAGTTCTGGAATCTGAGAGGAGCCACAAATTTCCTTCCACCCAGCGTTCCCCCAATTCTCCCGATAAAAATGATAGCTCACTTGTGTGGGTAGGCCAAGCGCCCGTGACAGGAAATGCCCCAAAGCGCAACGTGGACACATCCAATTTTCTGAAAGAAAACAGAGGTGTTTTTTGCAAAGTGCCTACCTGTAGATTTTGGCCTCTAGCTCAGCCGGCACCTAGGGAAACCTACCAAACCTGTGCATTTCTGAAAACCAGAGACCTAGGGGAATCCAAGATGCGGTGACTTGTGGGGTTCGGACCAGGTTCTGTTACCCAGAATCCTTTGCAAACCTCAAAATTTGGCCACAAAAAACACATGTTCCTCACATTTCTGTGGCAGAAAGTTCTGGAATCTGAGAGGAGCCACAAATTTCCTTCCACTCAGCGTTCCCCCAAGTCTCCCGATAAAAATGATACCTCACTTGTGTGGGTAGGCCTAGCGCCCGCGACAGGAAACACCCCAAAGCGCAACGTGGACACCTCCAATTTTTTAAATAAAACAGAGGTGGTATTTTGCAAAGTGCCTACCAGTAGATTTTGGCCTCTAGCTCAGCCGGCACTTAGGGAAACCTACCAAACCTGTGCATTTCAGAAAACTAGAGACCTAGGGGAATCCAAGATGGGGTGACTTGTGGGGATCAGACCAGGTTCTGTTACCCAAAATCCTTTGCGAACCTCAAAATTTGGCTAAAAAAACACATGTTACTCACATTTCTGTGGCAGAAAGTTCTGGAATCTGATAGGAGCCACAAATTTCCTTTCACCCAGCGTTCCCCCAAGTCTCCCGATAAAAATGAGACCTCACTTGTGTGGGTAGGCCTAGTGCCCGCGACAGGAAACACCCCAAAGCGCAGCGTGGACACATCCAATTTTTTGAAAGAAAACAGAGGTGTTTTTTGCAAAGTGCCTACCTGTAGATTTTGGCCTCTAGCTCAGCCGGCACCTAGGGAAACCTACCAAACCTGTGCATTTCTGAAAACTAGAGACCTAGGGGAATCCAAGATGGGGTGACTTGTGGGGCTCGGACCAGGTTCTGTTACCCAGAATCCTTTTGTAAACCTCAAAATTTGGCTATAAAAACACGTTCCTCACATTTCTGTGGCAGAAAGTTCTGGAATCTGAGAGGAGCCACAAATTTCCTTCCACCCAGCGTTCCCCCAATTCTCCCGATAAAAATGATAGCTCACTTGTGTGGGTAGGCCAAGCGCCCGTGACAGGAAATGCCCCAAAGCGCAACGTGGACACATCCAATTTTCTGAAAGAAAACAGAGGTGTTTTTTGCAAAGTGCCTACCTGTAGATTTTGGCCTCTAGCTCAGCCGGCACCTAGGGAAACCTACCAAACCTGTGCATTTCTGAAAACCAAAGACCTAGGGGAATCCAAGATGGGGTGACTTGTGGGGCTCGGACCAGGTTCTGTTACCCAGAATCCTTTGCAAACCTCAAAATTTGGCCACAAAAAACACATGTTCCTCACATTTCTGTGGCAGAAAGTTCTGGAATCTGAGAGGAGCCACAAATTTCCTTCCACCCAGCGTTCCCCCAAGTCTCCCGATAAAAATGATACCTCACTTGTGTAGGTAGGCCTAGTGCCTGCGACAGCAAACGCCCCAAAGCGCAACGTGGACACATCCAATTTTTTGAAAGAAAACAGAGGTGTTTTTTGCAAAGTGCCTACCTGTAGATTTTGGCCTCTAGCTCAGCCGGCACCTAGGGAAACTTACCAAACCTGTGCATTTCTGAAAACTAGAGACCTAGGGGAATCCAAGATGGGGTGACTTGTGGGGCTCAGACCAGGTTCTGTTACCCAGAATCCTTTTCAAACCTCAAAATTTGGCTACAAAATACACATGTTCCTCACATTTCTGTGGCAGAAAGTTCTGGAATCTGAGAGGAGCCACTAATTTCCTTCCACCCAGCGTTCCCCCAAGTCTCCCGATAAAAATGATACCTCACTTGTGTGGGTAGGCCTAGTGCCTGCAACAGGAAACGCCCCAAAGCGCAGTGTGGACACATCCAATTTTTTTTAAAGAAAACAGAGGTGTTTTTTGCAAAGTGCCTACCTGTAGGTTTTGGCCTCTAGCTCAGCCGGCACCTAGAGAAACCTATCAAACCTGTGCATTTCTAAAAAATAGAGACCTAAAAAATAGAGACCTAGGGGAATCCAAGATGGGGTGACTTGTGGGGCTCGGACCAGGTTCTGTTACCCAGAATCCTTTGCAAACCTCAAAATTAGGCTAAAAAAACACATGTTCCTCACATTTCTGTGGCAGAAAGTTCTGGAATCTGAGAGGAGCCACAAATTTCCTTCCACCCAGCGTTGCCCCAAGTCTCCCGATAAAAATGATACCTCACTTGTGTGGGTAGGCCTAGTGCCCACGACAGGAAACGCCCCAAAGCGCAACATGGATACATCCAATTTTTTGAAAGAAAACAGAGGTTTTTTTGAAAAGTGCCTACCTGTAGATTTTGGCCTCTAGCTCAGCCGGCACCTAGGGAAACCTACCAAACCTGTGCATTTCTGAAAACTAGAGACCTAGGGGAATCCAAGATGGGGTGACTTGTGGGGCTCGGACCAGGTTCTGTTACCCAGAATCCTTTGCAAACCTCAAAATTTGGCTACAAAAAACATATGTTCCTCACATTTCTGTGGCAGAAAGTTCTGGAATCTGAGAGGAGCCACAAATTTCCTTCCACCCAGCGTTCCCCCAAGTCTCCCGATAAAAATGATACCTCACTTGTGTGGGTAGGCCTAGCGCCCGTGACAGGAAACGCCCCAAAGCGCAACGTGGACACATCCAATTTTTTTAAAGAAAACAGAGGTGTTTTGTGCAAAGTGCCTACCTGTAGATTTTGGCCTCTAGCTCAGCCGGCACCTAGGGAAACCTACCAAACCTGTGCATTTCTGAAAACTAGAGACCTAGGGGAATCCAAGATGGGGTGACTTGTGGCGCTCCGACCAGGTTCTGTTACCCAGAATCCTTTGCAAACCTCAAAATTTGGCTAAAAAAACACATGTTCCTCACATTTTTGTGGCAGAAAGTTCTGGAATCTGAGAGGAGCCACAAATTTCCTTCCACCCAGCGTTCCCCCAAGTCTCCCGATAAAAATGATACCTCAGTTGTGTGGGTAGGCCTAGCGCCCGCGACAGGAAACGCCCCAAAGCGCAACGTGGACACATCCAATTTTTTGAAAGAAAACGGAGGTGTTTTTTGCAAAGTGCCTACCTGTAGATTTTGGCCTCTAGCTCAGCCGGCACCTAGGGAAACCTGCCAAACCTGGGCATTTCTGAAAGCTAGAGACCTAGGGGAATCCAAGATGGGGTGACTTGTGGGGCTCGGACCAGGTTCTGTTACCCAGAATCCTTTGCAAACCTCAAAATTTGGCCACAAAAAACACATGTTCCTCACATTTCTGTGGCAGAAAGTTCTGGAATCTGAGAGGAGCCACAAATTTCCTTCCACTCAGCGTTCCCCCAAGTCTCCCGATAAAAATGATACCTCACTTGTGTGGGTAGGCCTAGCGCCCGCGACAGGAAACGCCCCAAAGCGCAACGTGGACACATCCAATTTTTTAAAGAAAACAGAGGTGGTATTTTGCAAAGTGCCTACCTGTAGATTTTGGCCTCTAGCTCAGCCGGCACCTAGGGAAACCTACCAAACCTGTGCATTTCTGAAAACTAGAGACCTAGGGGAATCCAAGATGGGGTGACTTGTGGGGCTCAGACCAGGTTCTGTTACCCAGAATCCTTTGCAAACCTCAAAATTTGGCTAAAAAAACACATGTTCCTCACATTTCTGTGGCAGAAAGTTCTGGAATCTGAGAGGAGCCACAAATTTCCTTCCACCCAGCGTTCCCCCAAGTCTTCCGATAAAAATGATACCTCACTTGTGTGGGTAGGCCTAGCGCCCACGACAGGAAACGCCCCAAAGCGCAACGTGGACACATCCAATTTTTTTAAAGAAAACAGAGGTTTTTTTGAAAAGTGCCTACCTGTAGATTTTGGCCTCTAGCTCAGCCAGCACCTAGGGAAACCTACCAAACCTGTGCATTTCTGAAAACTAGAGACCTAGGGGAATCCAAGATGGGGTGACTTGTGGGGCTCGGACCAGGTTCTGTTACCCAAAATCCTTTGCGAACCTCAAAATTTGGCTAAAAAAACACATGTTACTCACATTTCTGTGGCAGAAAGTTCTGGAATCTGATAGGAGCCACAAATTTCCTTTCACCCAGCGTTCCCCCAAGTCTCCCGATAAAAATGAGACCTCACTTGTGTGGGTAGGCCTAGTGCCCGCGACAGGAAACACCCCAAAGCGCAGCGTGGACACATCCAATTTTTTGAAAGAAAACAGAGGTGTTTTTTGCAAAGTGCCTACCTGTAGATTTTGGCCTCTAGCTCAGCCGGCACCTAGGGAAACCTACCAAACCTGTGCATTTCTGAAAACTAGAGACCTAGGGGAATCCAAGATGGGGTGACTTGTGGGGCTCGGACCAGGTTCTGTTACCCAGAATCCTTTTGTAAACCTCAAAATTTGGCTATAAAAACACGTTCCTCACATTTCTGTGGCAGAAAGTTCTGGAATCTGAGAGGAGCCACAAATTTCCTTCCACCCAGCGTTCCCCCAATTCTCCCGATAAAAATGATAGCTCACTTGTGTGGGTAGGCCAAGCGCCCGTGACAGGAAATGCCCCAAAGCGCAACGTGGACACATCCAATTTTCTGAAAGAAAACAGAGGTGTTTTTTGCAAAGTGCCTACCTGTAGATTTTGGCCTCTAGCTCAGCCGGCACCTAGGGAAACCTACCAAACCTGTGCATTTCTGAAAACCAAAGACCTAGGGGAATCCAAGATGGGGTGACTTGTGGGGCTCGGACCAGGTTCTGTTACCCAGAATCCTTTGCAAACCTCAAAATTTGGCCACAAAAAACACATGTTCCTCACATTTCTGTGGCAGAAAGTTCTGGAATCTGAGAGGAGCCACAAATTTCCTTCCACCCAGCGTTCCCCCAAGTCTCCCGATAAAAATGATACCTCACTTGTGTAGGTAGGCCTAGTGCCTGCGACAGCAAACGCCCCAAAGCGCAACGTGGACACATCCAATTTTTTGAAAGAAAACAGAGGTGTTTTTTGCAAAGTGCCTACCTGTAGATTTTGGCCTCTAGCTCAGCCGGCACCTAGGGAAACTTACCAAACCTGTGCATTTCTGAAAACTAGAGACCTAGGGGAATCCAAGATGGGGTGACTTGTGGGGCTCAGACCAGGTTCTGTTACCCAGAATCCTTTTCAAACCTCAAAATTTGGCTACAAAATACACATGTTCCTCACATTTCTGTGGCAGAAAGTTCTGGAATCTGAGAGGAGCCACTAATTTCCTTCCACCCAGCGTTCCCCCAAGTCTCCCGATAAAAATGATACCTCACTTGTGTGGGTAGGCCTAGTGCCTGCAACAGGAAACGCCCCAAAGCGCAGTGTGGACACATCCAATTTTTTTTAAAGAAAACAGAGGTGTTTTTTGCAAAGTGCCTACCTGTAGGTTTTGGCCTCTAGCTCAGCCGGCACCTAGAGAAACCTATCAAACCTGTGCATTTCTAAAAAATAGAGACCTAAAAAATAGAGACCTAGGGGAATCCAAGATGGGGTGACTTGTGGGGCTCGGACCAGGTTCTGTTACCCAGAATCCTTTGCAAACCTCAAAATTTGGCTAAAAAAACACATGTTCCTCACATTTCTGTGGCAGAAAGTTCTGGAATCTGAGAGGAGCCACAAATTTCCTTCCACCCAGCGTTGCCCCAAGTCTCCCGATAAAAATGATACCTCACTTGTGTGGGTAGGCCTAGTGCCCACGACAGGAAACGCCCCAAAGCGCAACATGGATACATCCAATTTTTTGAAAGAAAACAGAGGTTTTTTTGAAAAGTGCCTACCTGTAGATTTTGGCCTCTAGCTCAGCCGGCACCTAGGGAAACCTACCAAACCTGTGCATTTCTGAAAACTAGAGACCTAGGGGAATCCAAGATGGGGTGACTTGTGGGGCTCGGACCAGGTTCTGTTACCCAGAATCCTTTGCAAACCTCAAAATTTGGCTACAAAAAACATATGTTCCTCACATTTCTGTGGCAGAAAGTTCTGGAATCTGAGAGGAGCCACAAATTTCCTTCCACCCAGCGTTCCCCCAAGTCTCCCGATAAAAATGATACCTCACTTGTGTGGGTAGGCCTAGCGCCCGTGACAGGAAACGCCCCAAAGCGCAACGTGGACACATCCAATTTTTTTAAAGAAAACAGAGGTGTTTTGTGCAAAGTGCCTACCTGTAGATTTTGGCCTCTAGCTCAGCCGGCACCTAGGGAAACCTACCAAACCTGTGCATTTCTGAAAACTAGAGACCTAGGGGAATCCAAGATGGGGTGACTTGTGGCGCTCCGACCAGGTTCTGTTACCCAGAATCCTTTGCAAACCTCAAAATTTGGCTAAAAAAACACATGTTCCTCACATTTTTGTGGCAGAAAGTTCTGGAATCTGAGAGGAGCCACAAATTTCCTTCCACCCAGCGTTCCCCCAAGTCTCCCGATAAAAATGATACCTCAGTTGTGTGGGTAGGCCTAGCGCCCGCGACAGGAAACGCCCCAAAGCGCAACGTGGACACATCCAATTTTTTGAAAGAAAACGGAGGTGTTTTTTGCAAAGTGCCTACCTGTAGATTTTGGCCTCTAGCTCAGCCGGCACCTAGGGAAACCTGCCAAACCTGGGCATTTCTGAAAGCTAGAGACCTAGGGGAATCCAAGATGGGGTGACTTGTGGGGCTCGGACCAGGTTCTGTTACCCAGAATCCTTTGCAAACCTCAAAATTTGGCCACAAAAAACACATGTTCCTCACATTTCTGTGGCAGAAAGTTCTGGAATCTGAGAGGAGCCACAAATTTCCTTCCACTCAGCGTTCCCCCAAGTCTCCCGATAAAAATGATACCTCACTTGTGTGGGTAGGCCTAGCGCCCGCGACAGGAAACGCCCCAAAGCGCAACGTGGACACATCCAATTTTTTAAAGAAAACAGAGGTGGTATTTTGCAAAGTGCCTACCTGTAGATTTTGGCCTCTAGCTCAGCCGGCACCTAGGGAAACCTACCAAACCTGTGCATTTCTGAAAACTAGAGACCTAGGGGAATCCAAGATGGGGTGACTTGTGGGGCTCAGACCAGGTTCTGTTACCCAGAATCCTTTGCAAACCTCAAAATTTGGCTAAAAAAACACATGTTCCTCACATTTCTGTGGCAGAAAGTTCTGGAATCTGAGAGGAGCCACAAATTTCCTTCCACCCAGCGTTCCCCCAAGTCTTCCGATAAAAATGATACCTCACTTGTGTGGGTAGGCCTAGCGCCCACGACAGGAAACGCCCCAAAGCGCAACGTGGACACATCCAATTTTTTTAAAGAAAACAGAGGTTTTTTTGAAAAGTGCCTACCTGTAGATTTTGGCCTCTAGCTCAGCCAGCACCTAGGGAAACCTACCAAACCTGTGCATTTCTGAAAACTAGAGACCTAGGGGAATCCAAGATGGGGTGACTTGTGGGGCTCGGACCAGGTTCTGTTACCCAGAATCCTTTGCAAACCTCAAAATTTGGCTAAAAAAACACATGTTCCTCACATTTTTGTGGCAGAAAGTTCTGGAATCTGAGAGGAGCCACAAATTTCCTTCCACCCAGCGTTCCCCCAAGTCTCCCGATAAAAATGATACCTCAGTTGTGTGGGTAGGCCTAGCGCCCGCTACAGGAAACGCCCCAAAGCGCAACGTGGACACATCCAATTTTTTGAAAGAAAACAGAGGTGTTTTTTGCAAAGTGCCTACCTGTAGATTTTGGCCTCTAGCTCAGCCGGCACCTAGGGAAACCTGCCAAACCTGGGCATTTCTGAAAGCTAGAGACCTAGGGGAATCCAAGATGGGGTGACTTGTGGGGCTCGGACCAGGTTCTGTTACCCAGAATCCTTTGCAAACCTCAAAATTTGGCCACAAAAAACACATGTTCCTCACATTTCTGTGGCAGAAAGTTCTGGAATCTGAGAGGAGCCACAAATTTCCTTCCACTCAGCGTTCCCCCAAGTCTCCCGATAAAAATGATACCTCACTTGTGTGGGTAGGCCTAGCGCCCGCGACAGGAAACGCCCCAAAGCGCAACTTGGACACATCCAATTTTTTAAAGAAAACAGAGGTGGTATTTTGCAAAGTGCCTACCTGTAGATTTTGGCCTCTAGCTCAGCCGGCACCTAGGGAAACCTACCAAACCTGTGCATTTCTGAAAACTAGAGACCTAGGGGAATCCAAGATGGGGTGACTTGTGGGGCTCGGACCAGGTTCTGTTACCCAGAATCCTTTTGTAAACCTCAAAATTTGGCTAAAAAAACACGTTCCTCACATTTCTGTGGCAGAAAGTTCTGGAATCTGAGAGGAGCCACAAATTTCCTTCCACCCAGCGTTCCCCCAATTCTCCCGATAAAAATGATAGCTCACTTGTGTGGGTAGGCCTAGCGCCCGCGACAGGAAATGCCCCAAAGCGCAACGTGGACACATCCAATTTTCTGAAAGAAAAAAGAGGTGTTTTTTGCAAAGTGCCTACCTGTAGATTTTGGCCTCTAGCTCAGCCGGCACCTAGGGAAACCTACCAAACCTGTGCATTTCTGAAAACTAGAGACCTAGGGGAATCCAAGATGGGGTGACTTGTGGGGCTCGGACCAGGTTCTGTTACCCAGAATCCTTTGCAAACCTCAAAATATGGCCACAAAAAACACATGTTCCTCAAATTTCTGTGGCGGAAAGTTCTGGAATCTGAGAGGAGCCACAAATTTCCTTCCACCCAGCGTTCCCCCAAGTCTCCCGATAAAAATGATACCTCACTTGTGTAGGTAGGCCTAGTGCCTGCGACAGCAAATGCCCCAAAGCGCAACGTGGACACATCCAATTTTTTGAAAGAAAACAGAGGTGTTTTTTGCAAAGTGCCTACCTGTAGATTTTGGCCTCTAGCTCAGCCGGCACCTAAGGTAACCTACCAAACCTGTGCATTTCTGAAAACTAGAGACCTAGGGGAATCCAAGATGGGGTGACTTGTGGGGCTCAGACCAGGTTCTGTTACCCAGAATCCTTTGCAAACCTCAAAATTTGGCTACAAAAAACACATGTTCCTCACATTTCTGTGGCAGAAAGTTCTGGAATCTGAGAGGAGCCACAAATTTCCTTCCACCCAGCGTTCCCCCAAGTCTTCCGATAAAAATGATACCTCACTTGTGTGGGTAGGCCTAGCGCCCACGACTGGAAACGCCCCAAAGCGCAACGTGGACACATCCAATTTTTTGAAAGAAAACAGAGGTTTTTTTGAAAAGTGCCTACCTGTAGATTTTGGCCTCTAGCTCAGCCAGCACCTAGGGAAACCTACCAAACCTGTGCATTTCTGAAAACTAGAGACCTAGGGGAATCCAAGATGGGGTGACTTGTGGGGCTCGGACCAGGTTCTGTTACCCAGAATCCTTTGCAAACCTCAAAATTTGGCTACAAAAAACACATGTTCCTCACATTTCTGTGGCAGAAAGTTCTGGAATCTGAGAGGAGCCACAAATTTCCTTCCACCCAGCGTTCCCCCAAGTCTCCCGATAAAAATGATACCTCACTTGTGTGGGTAGGCCTAGCGCCCGCGACAGGAAACGCCCCAAAGCGCAACGTGGACACCTCCAATTTTTTGAAAGAAAACAGAGGTGTTTTTTGCAAAGTGCCTACCTGTAGATTTTGGCCTCTAGCTCAGCCGGCACCTAGGGAAACATACCAAACCTGTGCATTTCTGAAAACTAGAGACCTAGGGGAATCCAAGATAGGGGGACTTGTGGGGCTCAGACCAGGTTCTGTTACCCAGAATCCTTTGCAAACCTCAAAATTTGGCTACAAAAAACACATGTTCCTCAAATTTCTGTGGCAGAAAGTTCTGGAATCTGAGAGGGGCCACAAATTTCCTTCCACCCAGCGTTCCCCCAAGTCTCCCGATAAAAATTATACCTCACTTGTGTGGGTAGGCCTAGCGCCCGCGACAGGAAAGGCCCCAAAGCGCAGCGTGGACACATCCAATTTTTT
This sequence comes from Pleurodeles waltl, assembly GCF_031143425.1. Taxonomy (NCBI): domain Eukaryota; kingdom Metazoa; phylum Chordata; class Amphibia; order Caudata; family Salamandridae; genus Pleurodeles; species Pleurodeles waltl. The sequence goes on along the minus strand of NC_090448.1, from coordinate 858,323,319 downwards.
GAAAGAAAACAGAGGTGTTTTTTGCAAAGTGCCTACCTGTAGATTTTGGCCTCTAGCTCAGCCGGCACCTAGGGAAACCTACCAAACCTGTGCATTTCTGAAAACTAGAGACCTAGGGGAATCCAAGATGGGGTGACTTGTGGGGCTCAGACCAGGTTCTGTTACCCAGAATCCTTTGCAAACCTCAAAATTTGGCTACAAAAACACATGTTCCTCACATTTCTGTGGCAGAAAGTTCTGGAATCTGAGAGGAGCCACAAATTACCTTCCACCCAGCGTTCCCCCAAGTCTCCCGATAAAAATGAGACCTCACTTGTGTGGGTAGGCCTAGTGCCCGCGACAGGAAATACCCCAAAGCGCAGCGTGGACACATCCAATTTTTTGAAAGAAAACAGAGGTGTTTTTTGCAAAGTGCCTACCTGTAGATTTTGGCCTCTAGCTCAGCCGGCACCTAGGGAAACCTACCAAACCTGTGCATTTCTGAAAACTAGAGACCTAGGGGAATCCAAGATGGGGTGACTTGTGGGGCTCGGACCAGGTTCTGTTACCCAGAATCCTTTTGTAAACCTCAAAATTTGGCTAAAAAAACACGTTCCTCACATTTCTGTGGCAGAAAGTTCTGGAATCTGAGAGGAGCCACAAATTTCCTTCCACCCAGCGTTCCCCCAATTCTCCCGATAAAAATGAGAGCTCACTTGTGTGGGTAGGCCTAGCGCCCGCGACAGGAAATGCCCCAAAGCGCAACGTGGACACATCCAATTTTCTGAAAGAAAACAGAGGTGTTTTTTGCAAAGTGCCTACCTGTAGATTTTGGCCTCTAGCTCAGCCGGCACCTAGGGAAACCTACCAAACCTGTGCATTTCTGAAAACTAGAGACCTAGGGGAATCCAAGATGGGGTGACTTGTGGGGCTCGGATCAGGTTCTGTTACCCAGAATCCTTTGCAAACCTCAAAATATGGCCAAAAAAAACACATGTTCCTCACATTTCTGTGGCAGAAAGTTCTGGAATCTGAGAGGAGCCACAAATTTCCTTCCACCCAGCGTTCCCCCAAGTCTCCCGATAAAAATGATACCTCACTTGTGTAGGTAGGCCTAGTGCCTGCGACAGCAAATGCCCCAAAGCGCAAAGTGGACACATCCAATTTTTTGAAAGAAAACAGAGGTGTTTTTTGCAAAGTGCCTACCTGTAGATTTTGGCCTCTAGCTCAGCCGGCACCTAAGGAAACCTACCAAACCTGTGCATTTCTGAAAACTAGAGACCTAGGGGAATCCAAGATGGGGTGACTTGTGGGGCTCAGACCAGTCTCTGTTACCCAGAATCCTTTGCAAACCTCAAAATTTGGCTACAAAAAACACATGTTCCTCACATTTCTGTGGCAGAAAGTTCTGGAATCTGAGAGGAGCCACAAATTTCCTTCCACCCAGCGTTCCCCCAAGTGTTCCGATAAAAATTACACCTCACTTGTGTGGGTAGGCCTAGCGCCCACGACAGGAAACGCCCCAAAGCGCAACGTGGACACATCCAATTTTTTGAAAGAAAACAGAGGTTTTTTTGAAAAGTGCCTACCTGTAGATTTTGGCCTCTAGCTCAGCCGGCACCTAGGGAAACCTACCAAACCTGTGCATTTCTGAAAACTAGAGACCTAGGGGAATCCAAGATGGGGTGACTTGTGGGGCTCGGACCAGGTTCTGTTACCCAGAATCCTTTGCAAACCTCAAAATTTGGCTGCAAAAAACACATGTTCCTCACATTTCTGTGGCAGAAAGTTCTGGAATCTGAGAGGAGCCACAAATGTCCTTCCACCCAGCGTTCCCCCAAGTCTCCCGATAAAAATGATACCTCACTTGTGTGGGTAGGCCTAGCGCCCGCGACAGGAAACGCCCCAAAGCGCAACGTGGACACCTCCAATTTTTTGAAAGAAAACAGAGGTGTTTTTTGCAAAGTGCCTACCTGTAGATTTTGGCCTCTAGCTCAGCCGGCACCTAGGGAAACATACCAAACCTGTGCATTTCTGAAAACTAGAGACCTAGGGGAATCCAAGATAGGGGGACTTGTGGGGCTCAGACCAGGTTCTGTTACCCAGAATCCTTTGCAAACCTCAAAATTTGGCTACAAAAAACACATGTTCCTCAAATTTCTGTGGCAGAAAGTTCTGGAATCTGAGAGGGGCCACAAATTTCCTTCCACCCAGCGTTCCCCCAAGTCTCCCGATAAAAATTATACCTCACTTGTGTGGGTAGGCCTAGCGCCCGCAACAGGAAAGGCCCCAAAGCGCAGCGTGGACACATCCAATTTTTTGAAAGAAAACAGAGGTGTTTTTTGCAAAGTGCCTACCTGTAGATTTTGGCCTCTAGCTCAGCCGGCACCTAGGGAAACCTACCAAACCTGTGCATTTCTGAAAACTAGAGACCTAGGGGAATCCAAGATGGGGTGACTTGTGGGGCTCAGACCAGGTTCTGTTACCCAGAATCCTTTGCAAACCTCAAAATTTGGCTACAAAAACACATGTTCCTCACATTTCTGTGGCAGAAAGTTCTGGAATCTGAGAGGAGCCACAAATTACCTTCCACCCAGCGTTCCCCCAAGTCTCCCGATAAAAATGAGACCTCACTTGTGTGGGTAGGCCTAGTGCCCGCGACAGGAAATACCCCAAAGCGCAGCGTGGACACATCCAATTTTTTGAAAGAAAACAGAGGTGTTTTTTGCAAAGTGCCTACCTGTAGATTTTGGCCTCTAGCTCAGCCGGCACCTAGGGAAACCTACCAAACCTGTGCATTTCTGAAAACTAGAGACCTAGGGGAATCCAAGATGGGGTGACTTGTGGGGCTCGGACCAGGTTCTGTTACCCAGAATCCTTTTGTAAACCTCAAAATTTGGCTAAAAAAACACGTTCCTCACATTTCTGTGGCAGAAAGTTCTGGAATCTGAGAGGAGCCACAAATTTCCTTCCACCCAGCGTTTCCCCAATTCTCCCGATAAAAATGATAGCTCACTTGTGTGGGTAGGCCTAGCGCCCGCGACAGGAAATGCCCCAAAGCGCAACGTGGACACATCCAATTTTCTGAAAGAAAACAGAGGTGTTTTTTGCAAAGTGCCTACCTGTAGATTTTGGCCTCTAGCTCAGCCGGCACCTAGGGAAACCTACCAAACCTGTGCATTTCTGAAAACTAGAGACCTAGGGGAATCCAAGATGGGGTGACTTGTGGGGCTCGGACCAGGTTCTGTTACCCAGAATCCTTTGCAAACCTCAAAATTTGGCCACAAAAAACACATGTTCCTCACATTTCTGTGGCAGAAAGTTCTGGAATCTGAGAGGAGCCACAAATTTCCTTCCACCCAGCGTTCCCCCAATTCTCCCGATAAAAATGAGAGCTCACTTGTGTGGGTAGGCCTAGCGCCCGCGACAGGAAATGCCCCAAAGCGCAACGTGGACACATCCAATTTTCTGAAAGAAAACAGAGGTGTTTTTTGCAAAGTGCCTACCTGTAGATTTTGGCCTCTAGCTCAGCCGGCACCTAGGGAAACCTACCAAACCTGTGCATTTCTGAAAACTAGAGACCTAGGGGAATCCAAGATGGGGTGACTTGTGGGGCTCGGATCAGGTTCTGTTACCCAGAATCCTTTGCAAACCTCAAAATATGGCCACAAAAAACACATGTTCCTCACATTTCTGTGGCAGAAAGTTCTGGAATCTGAGAGGAGCCACAAATTTCCTTCCACCCAGCGTTCCCCCAAGACTCCCGATAAAAATGATACCTCACTTGTGTAGGTAGGCCTAGTGCCTGCGACAGCAAATGCCCCAAAGCGCAACGTGGACACATCCAATTTTTTGAAAGAAAACAGAGGTGTTTTTTGCAAAGTGCCTACCTGTAGATTTTGGCCTCTAGCTCAGCCGGCACCTAAGGAAACCTACCAAACCTGTGCATTTCTGAAAACTAGAGACCTAGGGGAATCCAAGATGGGGTGACTTGTGGGGCTCAGACCAGGCTCTGTTACCCAGAATCCTTTGCAAACCTCAAAATTTGGCTACAAAAAACACATGTTCCTCACATTTCTGTGGCAGAAAGTTCTGGAATCTGAGAGGAGCCACAAATTTCCTTCCACCCAGCGTTCCCCCAAGACTTCCGATAAAAATTATACCTCACTTGTGTGGGTAGGCCTAGCGCCCATGACAGGAAACGCCCCAAAGCGCAACGTGGACACATCCAATTTTTTGAAAGAAAACAGAGGTTTTTTTGAAAAGTGCCTACCTGTAGATTTTGGCCTCTAGCTCAGCCGGCACCTAGGGAAACCTACCAAACCTGTGCATTTCTGAAAACTAGAGACCTAGGGGAATCCAAGATGGGGTGACTTGTGGGGCTCGGACCAGGTTCTGTTACCCAGAATCCTTTGCAAACCTCAAAATTTGGCTGCAAAAAACACATGTTCCTCACATTTCTGTGGCAGAAAGTTCTGGAATCTGAGAGGAGCCACAAATTTCCTTCCACCCAGCGTTCCCCCAAGTCTCCCGATAAAAATGATACCTCACTTGTGTGGGTAGGCCTAGCGCCCGCGACAGGAAACGCCCCAAAGCGCAACGTGGACACCTCCAATTTTTTGAAAGAAAACAGAGGTGTTTTTTGCAAAGTGCCTACCTGTAGATTTTGGCCTCTAGCTCAGCCGGCACCTAGGGAAACATACCAAACCTGTGCATTTCTGAAAACTAGAGACCTAGGGGAATCCAAGATAGGGGGACTTGTGGGGCTCAGACCAGGTTCTGTTACCCAGAATCCTTTGCAAACCTCAAAATTTGGCTACAAAAAACACATGTTCCTCAAATTTCTGTGGCAGAAAGTTCTGGAATCTGAGAGGGGCCACAAATTTCCTTCCACCCAGCGTTCCCCCAAGTCTCCCGATAAAAATTATACCTCACTTGTGTGGGTAGGCCTAGCGCCCGCGACAGGAAAGGCCCCAAAGCGCAGCGTGGACACATCCAATTTTTTGAAAGAAAACAGAGGTGTTTTTTGCAAAGTGCCTACCTGTAGATTTTGGCCTCTAGCTCAGCCGGCACCTAGGGAAACCTACCAAACCTGTGCATTTCTGAAAACTAGAGACCTAGGGGAATCCAAGATGGGGTGACTTGTGGGGCTCAGACCAGGTTCTGTTACCCAGAATCCTTTGCAAACCTCAAAATTTGGCTACAAAAACACATGTTCCTCACATTTCTGTGGCAGAAAGTTCTGGAATCTGAGAGGAGCCACAAATTACCTTCCACCCAGCGTTCCCCCAAGTCTCCCGATAAAAATGAGACCTCACTTGTGTGGGTAGGCCTAGTGCCCGCGACAGGAAATACCCCAAAGCGCAGCGTGGACACATCCAATTTTTTGAAAGAAAACAGAGGTGTTTTTTGCAAAGTGCCTACCTGTAGATTTTGGCCTCTAGCTCAGCCGGCACCTAGGGAAACCTACCAAACCTGTGCATTTCTGAAAACTAGAGACCTAGGGGAATCCAAGATGGGGTGACTTGTGGGGCTCGGACCAGGTTCTGTTACCCAGAATCCTTTTGTAAACCTCAAAATTTGGCTAAAAAAACACGTTCCTCACATTTCTGTGGCAGAAAGTTCTGGAATCTGAGAGGAGCCACAAATTTCCTTCCACCCAGCGTTTCCCCAATTCTCCCGATAAAAATGATAGCTCACTTGAGTGGGTAGGCCTAGCGCCCGCGACAGGAAATGCCCCAAAGCGCAACGTGGACACATCCAATTTTCTGAAAGAAAACAGAGGTGTTTTTTGCAAAGTGCCTACCTGTAGATTTTGGCCTCTAGCTCAGCCGGCACCTAGGGAAACCTACCAAACCTGTGCATTTCTGAAAACTAGAGACCTAGGGGAATCCAAGATGGGGTGACTTGTGGGGCTCGGACCAGGTTCTGTTACCCAGAATCCTTTGCAAACCTCAAAATTTGGCCACAAAAAACACATGTTCCTCACATTTCTGTGGCAGAAAGTTCTGGAATCTGAGAGGAGCCACAAATTTCCTTCCACCCAGCGTTCCCCCAATTCTCCCGATAAAAATGATAGCTCACTTGTGTGGGTAGGCCTAGCGCCCGCGACAGGAAATGCCCCAAAGCGCAACGTGGACACATCCAATTTTCTGAAAGAAAACAGAGGTGTTTTTTGCAAAGTGCCTACCTGTAGATTTTGGCCTCTAGCTCAGCCGGCACCTAGGGAAACCTACCAAACCTGTGCATTTCTGAAAACTAGAGACCTAGGGGAATCCAAGATGGGGTGACTTGTGGGGCTCGGATCAGGTTCTGTTACCCAGAATCCTTTGCAAACCTCAAAATATGGCCACAAAAAACACATGTTCCTCACATTTCTGTGGCAGAAAGTTCTGGAATCTGAGAGGAGCCACAAATTTCCTTCCACCCAGCGTTCCCCCAAGTCTCCCGATAAAAATGATACCTCACTTGTGTAGGTAGGCCTAGTGCCTGCGACAGCAAATGCCCCAAAGCGCAACGTGGACACATCCAATTTTTTGAAAGAAAACAGAGGTGTTTTTTGCAAAGTGCCTACCTGTAGATTTTGGCCTCTAGCTCAGCCGGCACCTAAGGAAACCTACCAAACCTGTGCATTTCTGAAAACTAGAGACCTAGGGGAATCCAAGATGGGGTGACTTGTGGGGCTCAGACCAGGCTCTGTTACCCAGAATCCTTTGCAAACCTCAAAATTTGGCTACAAAAAACACATGTTCCTCACATTTCTGTGGCAGAAAGTTCTGGAATCTGAGAGGAGCCACAAATTTCCTTCCACCCAGCGTTCCCCCAAGTCTTCCGATAAAAATTATACCTCACTTGTGTGGGTAGGCCTAGCGCCCACGACAGGAAACGCCCCAAAGCGCAACGTGGACACATCCAATTTTTTGAAAGAAAACAGAGGTTTTTTTGAAAAGTGCCTACCTGTAGATTTTGGCCTCTAGCTCAGCCGGCACCTAGGGAAACCTACCAAACCTGTGCATTTCTGAAAACTAGAGACCTAGGGGAATCCAAGATGGGGTGACTTGTGGGGCTCGGACCAGGTTCTGTTACCCAGAATCCTTTGCAAACCTCAAAATTTGGCTGCAAAAAACACATGTTCCTCACATTTCTGTGGCAGAAAGTTCTGGAATCTGAGAGGAGCCACAAATTTCCTTCCACCCAGCGTTCCCCCAAGTCTCCCGATAAAAATGATACCTCACTTGTGTGGGTAGGCCTAGCGCCCGCGACAGGAAACGCCCCAAAGCGCAACGTGGACACCTCCAATTTTTTGAAAGAAAACAGAGGTGTTTTTTGCAAAGTGCCTACCTGTAGATTTTGGCCTCTAGCTCAGCCGGCACCTAGGGAAACATACCAAACCTGTGCATTTCTGAAAACTAGAGACCTATGGGAATCCAAGATAGGGGGACTTGTGGGGCTCAGACCAGGTTCTGTTACCCAGAATCCTTTGCAAACCTCAAAATTTGGCTACAAAAAACACATGTTCCTCAAATTTCTGTGGCAGAAAGTTCTGGAATCTGAGAGGGGCCACAAATTTCCTTCCACCCAGCGTTCCCCCAAGTCTCCCGATAAAAATTATACCTCACTTGTGTGGGTAGGCCTAGCGCCCGCGACAGGAAAGGCCCCAAAGCGCAGCGTGGACACATCCAATTTTTTTAAAGAAAACAGAGGTGTTTTTTGCAAAGTGCCTACCTGTAGATTTTGGCCTCTAGCTCAGCCGGCACCTAGGGAAACCTACCAAACCTGTGGATTTCTGAAAACTAGAGACCTAGGGGAATCCAAGATGGGGTGACTTGTGGGGCTCGGACCAGGTTCTGTTACCCAGAATCCTTTGCAAACCTCAAAATTTGGCTAAAAAAACACATGTTCCTCACATTTCTGTGGCAGAAAGTTCTGGAATCTTAGAGGAGCCACAAATTTCCTTCCACCCAGCGTTCCCCCAAGTCTCCCGATAAAAATGATACCTCACTTGTGTGGGTAGGCCTAGCGCCCGCGACAGGAAACGCCCCAAAGCGCAACGTGGACACATCCAATTTTTTAAAGAAAACAGAGGTGGTATTTTGCAAAGTGCCTACCTGTAGATTTTGGCCTCTAGCTCAGCCGGCACCTAGGGAAACCTACCAAACCTGTGCATTTCTGAAAACTAGAGACCTAGGGGAATCCAAGATGGGGTGACTTGTGGGGCTCAGACCAGGTTCTGTTACCCAGAATCCTTTGCAAACCTCAAAATTTGGCTACAAAAAACACATGTTCCTCACATTTCTGTGGCAGAAAGTTCTGGAATCTGAGAGGAGCCACAAATTTCCTTCCACCCAGCGTTCCCCCAAGTCTCCCGATAAAAATGAGACCTCACTTGTGTGGGTAGGCCTAGTGCCCGCAACAGGAAATACCCCAAAGCGCAGCGTGGACACATCCAATTTTTTTAAAGAAAACAGAGGTGTTTTTTGCAAAGTGCCTACCTGTAGATTTTGGCCTCTAGCTCAGCCGGCACCTAGGGAAACCTACCAAACCTGTGCATTTCTGAAAACTAGAGACCTAGGGGAATCCAAGATGGGGTGACTTGTGGGGCTCGGACCAGGTTCTGTTACCCATAATCCTTTTGTAAACCTCAAAATTTGGCTAAAAAAACACGTTCCTCACATTTCTGTGGCAGAAAGTTCTGGAATCTGAGAGGAGCCACAAATTTCCTTCCACCCAGCGTTTCCCCAATTCTCCCGATAAAAATGATAGCTCACTTGTGTGGGTAGGCCTAGCGCCCGCGACAGGAAATGCCCCAAAGCGCAACGTGGACACATCCAATTTTCTGAAAGAAAACAGAGGTGTTTTTTGCAAAGTGCCTACCTGTAGATTTTGGCCTCTAGCTCAGCCGGCACCTAGGGAAACCTACCAAACCTGTGCATTTCTGAAAACTAGAGACCTAGGGGAATCCAAGATGGGGTGACTTGTGGCGCTCGGACCAGGTTCTGTTACCCAGAATCCTTTGCAAACCTCAAAATTTGGCCACAAAAAACACATGTTCCTCACATTTCTGTGGCAGAAAGTTCTGGAATCTGAGAGGAGCCACAAATTTCCTTCCACCCAGCGTTCCCCCAAGTCTCCCGATAAAAATGATACCTCACTTGTGTAGGTAGGCCTAGTGCCTGCGACAGCAAATGCCCCAAAGCGCAACGTGGACACATCCAATTTTTTGAAAGAAAACAGAGGTGTTTTTTGCAAAGTGCCTACCTGTAGATTTTGGCCTCTAGCTCAGCCGGCACCTAGGGAAACCTACCAAACCTGTGCATTTCTGAAAACTAGAGACCTAGGGGAATCCAAGATGGGGTGACTTGTGGGGCTCAGACCAGGTTCTGTTACCCAGAATCCTTTGCAAACCTCAAAATTTGGCTACAAAAAACACATGTTCCTCACATTTCTGTGGCAGAAAGTTCTGGAATCTGAGAGGAGCCACAAATTTCCTTCCACCCAGCGTTCCCCCAAGTCTTCCGATAAAAATTATACCTCACTTGTGTGGGTAGGCCTAGCGCCCACGACAGGAAACGCCCCAAAGCGCAACGTGGACACATCCAATTTTTTGAAAGAAAACAGAGGTTTTTTTGAAAAGTGCCTACCTGTAGATTTTGGCCTCTAGCTCAGCCGGCACCTAGGGAAACCTACCAAACCTGTGCATTTCTGAAAACTAGAGACCTAGGGGAATCCAAGATGGGGTGACTTGTGGGGCTCGGACCAGGTTCTGTTACCCAGAATCCTTTGCAAACCTCAAAATTTGGCTGCAAAAAACACATGTTCCTCACATTTCTGTGGCAGAAAGTTCTGGAATCTGAGAGGAGCCACAAATTTCCTTCCACCCAGCGTTCCCCCAAGTCTCCCGATAAAAATGATACCTCACTTGTGTGGGTAGGCCTAGCGCCCGCGACAGGAAACGCCCCAAAGCGCAACGTGGACACCTCCAATTTTTTGAAAGAAAACAGAGGTGTTTTTTGCAAAGTGCCTACCTGTAGATTTTGGCCTCTAGCTCAGCCGGCACCTAGGGAAACATACCAAACCTGTGCATTTCTGAAAACTAGAGACCTAGGGGAATCCAAGATAGGGGGACTTGTGGGGCTCAGACCAGGTTCTGTTACCCAGAATCCTTTGCAAACCTCAAAATTTGGCTACAAAAAACACATGTTCCTCAAATTTCTGTGGCAGAAAGTTCTGGAATCTGAGAGGGGCCACAAATTTCCTTCCACCCAGCGTTCCCCCAAGTCTCCCGATAAAAATTATACCTCACTTGTGTGGGTAGGCCTAGCGCCCGCGACAGGAAAGGCCCCAAAGCGCAGCGTGGACACATCCAATTTTTTTAAAGAAAACAGAGGTGTTTTTTGCAAAGTGCCTACCTGTAGATTTTGGCCTCTAGCTCAGCCGGCACCTAGGGAAACCTACCAAACCTGTGCATTTCTGAAAACTAGAGACCTAGGGGAATCCAAGATGGGGTGACTTGTGGGGCTCGGACCAGGTTCTGTTACCCATAATCCTTTTGTAAACCTCAAAATTTGGCTAAAAAAACACGTTCCTCACATTTCTGTGGCAGAAAGTTCTGGAATCTGAGAGGAGCCACAAATTTCCTTCCACCCAGCGTTTCCCCAATTCTCCCGATAAAAATGATAGCTCACTTGTGTGGGTAGGCCTAGCGCCCGCGACAGGAAATGCCCCAAAGCGCAACGTGGACACATCCAATTTTCTGAAAGAAAACAGAGGTGTTTTTTGCAAAGTGCCTACCTGTAGATTTTGGCCTCTAGCTCAGCCGGCACCTAGGGAAACCTACCAAACCTGTGCATTTCTGAAAACTAGAGACCTAGGGGAATCCAAGATGGGGTGACTTGTGGCGCTCGGACCAGGTTCTGTTACCCAGAATCCTTTGCAAACCTCAAAATTTGGCCACAAAAAACACATGTTCCTCACATTTCTGTGGCAGAAAGTTCTGGAATCTGAGAGGAGCCACAAATTTCCTTCCACCCAGCGTTCCCCCAAGTCTCCCGATAAAAATGATACCTCACTTGTGTAGGTAGGCCTAGTGCCTGCGACAGCAAATGCCCCAAAGCGCAACGTGGACACATCCAATTTTTTGAAAGAAAACAGAGGTGTTTTTTGCAAAGTGCCTACCTGTAGATTTTGGCCTCTAGCTCAGCCGGCACCTAGGGAAACCTACCAAACCTGTGCATTTCTGAAAACTAGAGACCTAGGGGAATCCAAGATGGGGTGACTTGTGGGGCTCAGACCAGGTTCTGTTACCCAGAATCCTTTGCAAACCTCAAAATTTGGCTACAAAAAACACATGTTCCTCACATTTCTGTGGCAGAAAGTTCTGGAATCTGAGAGGAGCCACAAATTTCCTTCCACCCAGCGTTCCCCCAAGTCTTCCGATAAAAATTATACCTCACTTGTGTGGGTAGGCCTAGCGCCCACGACAGGAAACGCCCCAAAGCGCAACGTGGACACATCCAATTTTTTGAAAGAAAACAGAGGTTTTTTTGAAAAGTGCCTACCTGTAGATTTTGGCCTCTAGCTCAGCCGGCACCTAGGGAAACCTACCAAACCTGTGCATTTCTGAAAACTAGAGACCTAGGGGAATCCAAGATGGGGTGACTTGTGGGGCTCGGACCAGGTTCTGTTACCCAGAATCCTTTGCAAACCTCAAAATTTGGCTGCAAAAAACACATGTTCCTCACATTTCTGTGGCAGAAAGTTCTGGAATCTGAGAGGAGCCACAAATTTCCTTCCACCCAGCGTTCCCCCAAGTCTCCCGATAAAAATGATACCTCACTTGTGTGGGTAGGCCTAGCGCCCGCGACAGGAAACGCCCCAAAGCGCAACGTGGACACCTCCAATTTTTTGAAAGAAAACAGAGGTGTTTTTTGCAAAGTGCCTACCTGTAGATTTTGGCCTCTAGCTCAGCCGGCACCTAGGGAAACATACCAAACCTGTGCATTTCTGAAAACTAGAGACCTAGGGGAATCCAAGATAGGGGGACTTGTGGGGCTCAGACCAGGTTCTGTTACCCAGAATCCTTTGCAAACCTCAAAATTTGGCTACAAAAAACACATGTTCCTCAAATTTCTGTGGCAGAAAGTTCTGGAATCTGAGAGGGGCCACAAATTTCCTTCCACCCAGCGTTCCCCCAAGTCTCCCGATAAAAATTATACCTCACTTGTGTGGGTAGGCCTAGCGCCCGCGACAGGAAAGGCCCCAAAGCGCAGCGTGGACACATCCAATTTTTTTAAAGAAAACAGAGGTGTTTTTTGCAAAGTGCCTACCTGTAGATTTTGGCCTCTAGCTCAGCCGGCACCTAGGGAAACCTACCAAACCTGTGCATTTCTGAAAACTAGAGACCTAGGGGAATCCAAGATGGGGTGACTTGTGGGGCTCGGACCAGGTTCTGTTACCCAGAATCCTTTGCAAACCTCAAAATTTGGCTAAAAAAACACATGTTCTTCACATTTCTGTGGCAGAAAGTTCTGGAATCTTAGAGGAGCCACAAATTTCCTTCCACCCAGCGTTCCCCCAAGTCTCCCGATAAAAATGATACCTCACTTGTGTGGGTAGGCCTAGCGCCCGCGACAGGAAACGCCCCAAAGCGCAACGTGGACACATCCAATTTTTTAAAGAAAACAGAGGTGGTATTTTGCAAAGTGCCTACCTGTAGATTTTGGCCTCTAGCTCAGCCGGCACCTAGGGAAACCTACCAAACCTGTGCATTTCTGAAAACTAGAGACCTAGGGGAATCCAAGATGGGGTGACTTGTGGGGCTCAGACCAGGTTCTGTTACCCAGAATCCTTTGCAAACCTCAAAATTTGGCTACAAAAAACACATGTTCCTCACATTTCTGTGGCAGAAAGTTCTGGAATCTGAGAGGAGCCACAAATTTCCTTCCACCCAGCGTTCCCCCAAGTCTCCCGATAAAAATGAGACCTCACTTGTGTGGGTAGGCCTAGTGCCCGCGACAGGAAATACCCCAAAGCGCAGCGTGGACACATCCAATTTTTTTAAAGAAAACAGAGGTGTTTTTTGCAAAGTGCCTACCTGTAGATTTTGGCCTCTAGCTCAGCCGGCACCTAGGGAAACCTACCAAACCTGTGCATTTCTGAAAACTAGAGACCTAGGGGAATCCAAGATGGGGTGACTTGTGGGGCTCGGAACTGTTTCTGTTACCCAGAATCCTTTTGTAAACCTCAAAATTTGGCTAAAAAAACACGTTCCTCACATTTCTGTGGCAGAAAGTTCTGGAATCTGAGAGGAGCCACAAATTTCCTTCCACCCAGCGTTTCCCCAATTCTCCCGATAAAAATGATAGCTCACTTGTGTGGGTAGGCCTAGCGCCCGCGACAGGAAATGCCCCAAAGCGCAACGTGGACACATCCAATTTTCTGAAAGAAAACAGAGGTGTTTTTTGCAAAGTGCCTACCTGTAGATTTTGGCCTCTAGCTCAGCCGGCACCTAGGGAAACCTACCAAACCTGTGCATTTCTGAAAACTAGAGACCTAGGGGAATCCAAGATGGGGTGACTTGTGGCGCTCGGACCAGGTTCTGTTACCCAGAATCCTTTGCAAACCTCAAAATTTGGCCACAAAAAACACATGTTCCTCACATTTCTGTGGCAGAAAGTTCTGGAATCTGAGAGGAGCCACAAATTTCCTTCCACCCAGCGTTCCCCCAAGTCTCCCGATAAAAATGATACCTCACTTGTGTAGGTAGGCCTAGTGCCTGCGACAGCAAATGCCCCAAAGCGCAACGTGGACACATCCAATTTTTTGAAAGAAAACAGAGGTGTTTTTTGCAAAGTGCCTACCTGTAGATTTTGGCCTCTAGCTCAGCCGGCTCCTAGGGAAACCTACCAAACCTGTGCATTTCTGAAAACTAGAGACCTAGGGGAATCCAAGATGGGGTGACTTGTGGGGCTCAGACCAGGTTCTGTTACCCAGAATCCTTTGCAAACCTCAAAATTTGGCTACAAAAAACACATGTTCCTCACATTTCTGTGGCAGAAAGTTCTGGAATCTGAGAGGAGCCACAAATTTCCTTCCACCCAGCGTTCCCCCAAGTCTCCCGATAAAAATGATACCTCACTTGTGTGGGTAGGCCTAGCGCCCGCGACAGGACACGTCCCAAAGCGCAGCGTGGACACATCCAATTTTTTTTAAAGAAAACAGAGGTGTTTTTTGCAAAGTGCCTACCTGTAGGTTTTGGCCTCTAGCTCAGCCGGCACCTAGAGAAACCTATTAAACCTGTGCATTTCTAAAAAATAGAGACCTAAAAAATAGAGACCTAGGGGAATCCAAGATGGGGTGACTTGTGGGGCTCGGACCAGGTTCTGTTACCCAGAATCCTTTGCAAACCTCAAAATTTGGCTACAAAAAACACATGTTCCTCACATTTCTGTGGCAGAAAGTTCTGGAATCTGAGAGGAGCCACAAATTTCCTTCCACCCAGCGTTCCCCCAAGTCTCCCGATAAAAATTATACCTCACTTGTGTGGGTAGGCCTAGCGCCCGCGACAGGAAAGGCCCCAAAGCGCAGCGTGGACACATCCAATTTTTTGAAAGAAAACAGAGGTGTTTTTTGCAAAGTGCCTACCTGTAGATTTTGGCCTCTAGCTCAGCCGGAACCTAGGGAAACCTACCAAACCTGTGCATTTCTGAAAACTAGAGACCTAGGGGAATCCAAGATGGGGTGACTTGTGGGGCTCGGACCAGGTTCTGTTACCCAGAATCCTTTGCAAACCTCAAAATTTGGCTAAAAAAACACATGTTCCTCACATTTCTGTGGCAGAAAGTTCTGGAATCTTAGAGGAGCCACAAATGTCCTTCCACCCAGCGTTCCCCCAAGTCTCCCGATAAAAATGATACCTCACTTGTGTGGGTCGGCCTAGCGCCCACGACAGGAAGCGCCCCAAAGCGCAACGTGGACACATCCAATTTTTTGAAAGAAAACAGAGGTTTTTTTGCAAAGTGCCTACCTGTAGATTTTGGCCTCTAGCTCAGCCGGCACCTAGGGAAACCTACCAAACCTGTGCATTTCTGAAAACTAGAGACCTAGGGGAATCCAAGATGGGGTGACTTGTGGGGCTCGGACCAGGTTCTGTTACCCAGAATCCTTTGCAAACCTCAAAATTTGGCTACAAAAAACACATGTTCCTCACATTTCTGTGGCAGAAAGTTCTGGAATCTGAGAGGAGCCACAAATTTCCTTCCACCCAGCGTTCCCCCAAGTCTCCCGATAAAAATGATACCTCACTTGTGTGGGTAGGCCTAGCGCCCGCAACAGGAAACGCCCCAAAGCGCAACGTGGACACCTCCAATTTTTTTAAAGAAAACAGAGGTGTTTTTTGCAAAGTGCCTACCTGTAGATTTTGGCCTCTAGCTCATCCGGCACCTAGGGAAACCTACCAAACCTGTGCATTTCTGAAAACTAGGGACCTAGGGGAATCCAAGATAGGGGGACTTGTGGGGCTCAGACCAGGTTCTGTTACCGAGAATCCTTTGCAAACCTCAAAATTTGGCTACAAAAAAAACATGTTCCTCACATTTCTGTGGCAGAAAGTTCTGGAATCTGAGAGGAGCCACAAATTTCCTTCCACCCAGCGTTCCCCCAAGTCTCCCGATAATAATTATACCTCACTTGTGTGGGTAGGCCTAGCGCCTGCGACAGGAAAGGCCCCAAAGCGCAACATGGACACATCCAATTTTTTGAAAGAAAACAGAGGTGTTTTTTGCAAAGTGCCTACCTGTAGATTTTGGCATCTAGCTCAGCCGGCACCTAGGGAAACCTACCAAACCTGTGCATTTCTGAAAACTAGAGACCTAGTGAAATCCAAGATGGGGTGACTTGTGGGGCTCGGACCAGGTTCTGTTACCCAGAATCCTTTGCAAACCTCAAAATTTGGCAAAAAAAACACATGTTCCTCATATTTCTGTGGCAGAAAGTTCTGGAATCTGAGAGGAGCCACAAATTTCCTTCCACCCAGCGTTCCCCCAAGTCTCCCGATAAAAATGATACCTCACTTGTGTGGGAAGGCCTAGCGCCCGCGACAGGAAACGCCCCAAAGCGCAACATGGACACATCCATTTTTTTTAAAGAAAACAGAGGTGTTTTTTGCAAAGTGCCTACCTGTAGATTTTGGCCTCTAGCTCAGCCGGCACCTAGGAAAACCTACCAAACCTGTGCATTTCTGAAAACGAGAGACCAGGGGAATCCAAGATGGGCTGACTTGTGGAGCTCGGACCAGGTTCTGTTACCCAGAATCCTTTGCAAACCTAAAAATTTGGCTAAAAAAACACATGTTTCTCACATTTCTGTGGCAGAAAGTTCTGGAATCTGAGAGGAGCCACAAATTTCCTTCCACCCAGCGTTCCCCCAAGTCTCCCGATAAAAATTATACCTCACTTGTGTGGGTAGGCCTAGCACCCGCGACAGGAAAGGCCCCATAGCGCAGCGTGGACACATCCAATTTTTTGAAAGAAAACAGAGGTGTTTTTTGCAAAGTGCCTACCTGAAGATTTTGGCCTCTAGCTCAGCCGGAACCTAGGGAAACCTACCAAACCTGTGCATTTCTGAAAACTAGAGACCTAGGGGAATCCAAGATGGGGTGACTTGTGGGGCTCGGACCAGGTTCTGTTACCCAGAATCCTTTGCAAACCTCAAAATTTGGCTAAAAAAACACATGTTCCTCACATTTCTGTGGCAGAAAGTTCTGGAATCTTAGAGGAGCCACAAATTTCCTTCCACCCAGCGTTCCCCCAAGTCTCCCGATAAAAATGATACCTCACTTGTGTGGGAAGGCCTAGCGCCCGCGACAGGAAACGCCCCAAAGCGCAACATGGACACATCCATTTTTTTTAAAGAAAACAGAGGTGTTTTTTGCAAAGTGCCTACCTGTAGATTTTGGCCTCTAGCTCAGCCGGCACCTAGGAAAACCTACCAAACCTGTGCATTTCTGAAAACGAGAGACCAGGGGAATCCAAGATGGGCTGACTTGTGGAGCTCGGACCAGGTTCTGTTACCCTGAATCCTTTGCAAACCTAAAAATTTGGCTAAAAAAACACATGTTTCTCACATTTCTGTGGCAGAAAGTTCTGGAATCTGAGAGGAGCCACAAATTTCCTTCCACCCAGCGTTCCCCCAAGTCTCCCGATGAAAATGATACCTCACTTGTGTGGATAGGCCTAGCGCCCGCGACAGGAAACGCCCCAAAGCGCAACGTGGACACATCCAATTTTTTGAAAGAAAACAGAGGTGTTTTTTGCAAAGTGCCTACCTGTAGATTTTGGCCTCTAGCTCAGCCGGCACCTAGGGAAACCTGCCACACCTGTGCATTTCTGAAAGCTAGAGACCTAGGGGAATCCAAGATGGGGTGACTTGTGGGGCTCGGACCAGGTTCTGTTACCCAGAATCCTTTGCAAACCTCAAAATTTGGCCACAAAAAACACATGTTCCTCACATTTCTGTGGCAGAAAGTTCTGGAATCTGAGAGGAGCCACAAATTTCCTTCCACCCAGCGTTCCCCCAAGTCTCCCGATAAAAATGATACCTCACTTGTGTGGGTAGGCCTAGCGCCCGCGACAGGAAACGCCCCAAAGCGCAACGTGGACACCTCCAATTTTTTTAAAGAAAACAGAGGTGTTTTTTGCAAAGTGCCTACCTGTAGATTTTGGCCTCTAGCTCAGCCGGCACCTAGGGAAACCTACCAAACCTGTGCATTTCCGAAAACTAGAGACCTAGGGGAATCCAAGATAAGGGGACTTGTGGGGCTCAGACCAGGTTCTGTTACCCAGAATCCTTTGCAAACCTCAAAATTTGGCTAAAAAAACACATGTTCCTCACATTTCTGTGGCAGAAAGTTCTGGAATCTGAGAGGAGCCACAAATTTCCTTCCACCCAGCGTTCCCCCAAGTCTCCCGATAAAAATTATACCTCACTTGTGTGGGTAGGCCTAGCACCCAGGACAGGAAAGGCCCCATAGCGCAGCGTGGACACATCCAATTTTTTGAAAGAAAACAGAGGTGTTTTTTGCAAAGTGCCTACCTGAAGATTTTGGCCTCTAGCTCAGCCGGAACCTAGGGAAACCTACCAAACCTGTGCATTTCTGAAAACTAGAGACCTAGGGGAATCCAAGATGGGGTGACTTGTGGGGCTCGGACCAGGTTCTGTTACCCAGAATCCTTTGCAAACCTCAAAATTTGGCTAAAAAAACACATGTTCCTCACATTTCTGTGGCAGAAAGTTCTGGAATCTTAGAGGAGCCACAAATTTCCTTCCACCCAGCGTTCCCCCAAGTCTCCCGATAAAAATGATACCTCACTTGTGTGGGTAGGCCTGGCGCCCGCGACAGGAAACGCCCCAAAGCGCAACATGGACACATCCATTTTTTTTAAAGAAAACAGAGGTGTTTTTTACAAAGTGCCTACCTGTAGATTTTGGCCTCTAGCTCAGCCGGCACCTAGGAAAACCTACCAAACCTGTGTATTTCTGAAAACTAGAGACATAGAGGAATCCAAGATGGGCTGACTTGTGGAGCTCGGACCAGGTTCTGTTACCCAGAATCCTTTGCAAACCTAAAAATTTGGCTAAAAAAACACATGTTCCTCACATTTCTGTGGCAGAAAGTTCTGGAATCTGAGAGGAGCCACAAATTTCCTTCCACCCAGCGTTCCCCCAAGTCTCCCGATAAAAATTATACCTCACTTGTGTGGGTAGGCCTAGCACCCGCGACAGGAAACGCCCCAAAGCGCAACGTGGACACATCCAATTTTTTAAAAGAAAACAGAGGTGGTATTTTTCAAAGTGCCTACCTGTAGATTTTGGCCTCTAGCTCAGCCGGCACCTAGGGAAACCTACCAAACCTGTGCATTTCTGAAAACTAGAGACCTATGGGAATCCAAGATGGGGTGACTTGTGGGGCTCAGACCAGGTTCTGTTACCCAGAATCCTTTGCAAACCTCAAAATTTGGCTACAAAAAACACATGTTCCTCACATTTCTGTGGCAGAAAGTTCTGGAATCTGAGAGGAGCCACAAATTTCCTTCCACCCAGCGTTCCCCCAAGTCTCCCGATAAAAATGATACCTCACTTGTGTGGGTAGGCCTAGTGCCCGCGACAGGAAACACCCCAAAGCGCAGCGTGGACACATCCAATTTTTTGAAAGAAAACAGAGGTGTCTTTTGCAGAAGTGCCTACCTGTAGATTTTGGCCTCTAGCTCAGCCGGCACCTAGGGAAACCTACCAAACCTGTGCATTTCTGAAAACTAGAGACCTAGGGGATTCCAAGATGGGGTGACTTGTGGGGCTCGGACCAGGTTCTGTTACACAGAATCCTTTTGTAAATCTCAAAATTTGGCTAAAAAAACACGTTCCTCACATTTCTGTGGCAGAAAGTTCTGGAATCTGAGAGGAGCCACAAATTTCCTTCCACCCAGCGTTCCCCCAAGTCTCCCGATAAAAATGATACCTCACTTGTGTGGGTAGGCCTAGCGCCCGCAACAGGAAATGCCCCAAAGCGCAACGTGGACACATCCAATTTTCTGAAAGAAAACAGAGGTGTTTTTTGCAAAGTGCCTACCTGTAGATTTTGGCCTCTAGCTCAGCCGGCACCTAGGAAAACCTACCAAACCTGTGCATTTCTGAAAACTAGAGACCAAGGGGAATCCAAGATGGGGTGACTTGTGGGGCTCGGACCAGGTTCTGTTACCCAGAATCCTTTGCAAACCTCAAAATTTGGCTAAAAAAACACATGTTCCTCACATTTCTGTGGCAGAAAGTTCTGGAATCTGAGAGGAGCCACAAATTTCCTTCCACCCAGCGTTCCCCCAAGTCTCCCGATAAAAATGATACCTCACTTGTGTGGGTAGGCCTAGTGCCCACGACTGGAAACGCCCCAAAGCGCAACGTGGACACATCCAATTTTTTTAAAGAAAACAGAGGTGTTTTTTGCAAAGTGCCTACCTGTAGATTTTGGCCTCTAGCTCAGCCGGCACCTAGGGAAACCTACCAAACCTGTGCATTTCTGAAAACTAGAGACCTAGGGGAATCCAAGATGGGGTGACTTGTGGGGCTCAGACCAGGTTCTGTTACACAGAATCCTTTTGTAAATCTCAAAATTTGGCTAAAAAAACACGTTCCTCACATTTCTGTGGCAGAAAGTTCTGGAATCTGAGAGGAGCCACAAATTTCCTTCCACCCAGCGTTCCCCCAAGTCTCCCGATAAAAATGATACCTCACTTGTGTGGGTAGGCCTAGCGCCCGCAACAGGAAATGCCCCAAAGCGCAACGTGGACACATCCAATTTTCTGAAAGAAAACAGAGGTGTTTTTTGCAAAGTGCCTACCTGTAGATTTTGGCCTCTAGCTCAGCCGGCACCTAGGAAAACCTACCAAACCTGTGCATTTCTGAAAACTAGAGACCAAGGGGAATCCAAGATGGGGTGACTTGTGGGGCTCGGACCAGGTTCTGTTACCCAGAATCCTTTGCAAACCTCAAAATTTGGCTAAAAAAACACATGTTCCTCACATT
Organism: Pleurodeles waltl; assembly: GCF_031143425.1. Taxonomy (NCBI): domain Eukaryota; kingdom Metazoa; phylum Chordata; class Amphibia; order Caudata; family Salamandridae; genus Pleurodeles; species Pleurodeles waltl. Next base: position 858,302,766 of record NC_090448.1, on the reverse strand, counting down.
TCTGTGGCAGAAAGTTCTGGAATCTGAGAGGAGCCACAAATTTCCTTCCACCCAGCGTTCCCCCAAGTCTCCCGATAAAAATGATACCTCACTTGTGTGGGTAGGCCTAGTGCCCACGACTGGAAACGCCCCAAAGCGCAACGTGGACACATCCAATTTTTTTAAAGAAAACAGAGGTGTTTTTTGCAAAGTGCCTACCTGTAGATTTTGGCCTCTAGCTCAGCCGGCACCTAGGGAAACCTACCAAACCTGTGCATTTCTGAAAACTAGAGACCTAGGGGAATCCAAGATGGGGTGACTTGTGGGGCTCAGACCAGGTTCTGTTACCCAGAATCCTTTGCAAACCTCAAAATTTGGCTACAAAAAACACATGTTCCTCACATTTCTGTGGCAGAAAGTTCTGGAATCTAAGAGGAGCCACAAATTTCCTTCCACCCAGCGTTCCCCCAAGTCTCCCGATAAAAATGATACCTCACTTGTGTGGGTAGGCCTAGCGCCCGCGACAGGAAATGCCCCAAAGCGCAACGTGGACACATCCAATTTTTTTAAAGAAAACAGAGGTTTTTTTGCAAAGTGCCTACCTGTAGATTTTGGCCTCTAGCTCAGCCGGCACCTAGGGAAACCTACCAAACCTGTGCATTTCTGAGAACTAGAGACCTAGGGGAATCCAAGATGTGGTGACTTGTGGGGCTCGGACCAGGTTCTGTTACCCAGAATCCTTTGCAAACCTCAAAATTTGGCTAAAATAACACATGTTACTCACATTTCTGCGGCAGAAAGTTCTGGAATCTTAGAGGAGCCACAAATATCCTTCCACCCAGCGTTCCCCCAAGTCTCCCGATAAAAATGATACCTCACTTGTGTGGGTAGGCCTAGCGCCGGCGACAGGAAACGCCCCAAAGCGCAACGTGGACACATCCAATTTTTTTAAAGAAAACAGAGGTGTTTTTTACAAAGTGCCTACCTGTAGATTTTGGCCTCTAGCTCAGCCGGCACCTAGGGAAACCTACCAAACCTGTGCATTTCTGAAAACTAGAGACCTAGGGGATTCTAAGATGGGGTGACTTGTGGGGCTCGGACCAGGTTCTGGTACCCAGAATCCTTTGCAAACCTCAAAATTTGGCTAAAAAAAACACATGTTCCTCACATTTTTGTGGCAGAAAGCTCTGGAATCTGAGAGGAGCCACAAATTTCCTTCCACCCAGCGTTCCCCCAAGTCTCCCGATAAAAATGATACCTCACTTGTGTGGGTAGGCCTAGCGCCCGCGACAGGAAACGCCCCAAAGCGCAACGTGGACACATCCAATTTTTTTAAAGAAAACAGAGGTGTTTTTTGCAAAGTGCCTACCTGTAGATTTTGGCTTCTAGCTCAGCCGGCACCTAGGGAAACCTACCAAACCTGTGCATTTCTGAAAACTAGAGACCTAGGGGAATCCAAGATGCGGTGACTTGTGGGGCTCGGACCAGGTTCTGCTACCCAGAATCCTTTGCAAACCTCAAAATTTGGCTAAAAAAACACATGTTCCTCACATTTCTGTGGCAGAAAGTTCTGGAATCTGAGAGGAGCCACAAATTTCCTTCCACCCAGCGTTCCCCCAAGTCTCCCGATAAAAATGATACCTCACTTGTGTGGGTAGGCCTAGCGCCCGCAACAGGAAACGCCCCAAAGCGCAACGTGGACACATCCCATTTTTTTAAAGAAAACAGTGCCTACCTGTGGATTTTGGCCTGTAGCTCAGCCGACACCTAGGGAAACCTACCAAACCTGTGCATTTTTGAAAACTAGAGACCTAGGGGAATCCAAGATGGGGTGACTTGTGGGGCTCTGACCAGGTTCTGTTACCCAGAATCCTTTGCAAACCTCAAAATTTGGCCAAAAAAACACACGTGCCTCACATTTCTGTGGCAGAAAGTTCTGGAATCTGAGAGGAGCCACAAATTTCTTTCCCCCCAGCGTTCCCCCAAGTCTCCCGATAAAAATGATACCTCACTTGTGTGGGTGGGCTAGGTGCCTGCAACAGAATAAGGCCCAAAACTTGTAGAGATAGAGGGTATAGCACAGCGAGTTTATAAGGACATATTCTTTTATACATCTTTAGACGGACTCTGCTTTGGGGACCCACATAAGTGAGGTGTCATTTTACTTGGGAGACTGAGGGGAAAACTGGGGAGTAGGAATTTTGTGCTGGAGCGGTGATCCTACTAAGAAAAGTCAGGGAAATATGCTTTTTTATGCAAATTTTGAGGTTTATAGAGGAGTCTGGGTAAGAAAATGTTGGGGGAGCAACGCAAGCCAGACCTCCCTGGACTCCTTGTGGTGTCTAGTTTTAAAAAATGTCTGGGTTTTGTAGGTTTCCCTAGATGAAGGCCTCACCCAGGACCAAAAACATAGGTGGGCCCTCCCCCCCAAACACAGGTATTTTCGGAATATATCATTTTGATGTGTGCACATACGTCCGTGATGTGCCAAACACTAAAATTGTGAAAAGAAACACACTTAGGTTATGTGAAAAAGACCCCTCACCCACCAACCAAGTTGGTGGCATGCTTCATCATCGGGGTCCCACCTGAGGCACCTAGCGTGTCACAGGTGTGCTGCGACGCCTGATTACAGCGGAGCAGGTTTTGTAATTTTACCACACATACTGGTTGGATTTGGCACGAGAGTGAGTGATGGTTCAGTGGATCAAATTTTATTAACAAGAGATTTCACAAAAATGAAATGCACTGTTAATAACTGAAAGGCAAAAAACTGAACCAATGACTCACAGCTCGTGAGCTGTAAAGCCGCGACAAGGCACCAACCGCTTTACAGTCCATTCACACACCTTTCATACATGACACGCACAAGACCATTCACACTGCCAGCCACGGGCCCAGCACATTACAACACTCACATCGACAGACCGCGCCACTCAGGGGCCCATCACTTATATATGCCCACATGCCTGATACAAGAATCACACCAGCTGATGGGAGTGTGGACTGGCGTTTGGCTGGCACCGCCAGCCAAGCGCCACCCCAAGCACACCGCCAGCCAAGCGCCACCCCAAGCACACCGCCTTCCAAGCGCCACCCCACGCACACCGCCAGCCAAGCGCCACCCCACGCACACCGCAAGCCAAGCGCCACCCCAAGCACATCGCCAGCCAAGCGCCACCCCACGCACACCGCCATCACTTTTTTTGTTTATAAACAACAAAGAAACCACTAATTATAAAATAAGCACAAAACTACAAACACAAAAGCTCTAACTAAATACGACAGAGATGCCAACCGTGAAACATATGAAAATATAAAACAGACAGCTTACGCTCACGGTATTTCCCAGAATTTCTTTTTGGTATGGTAACTTCTATCACAGCTGGGCACACACAGCCCAGGCTTTGAAGGGCATTCGGGGCAGTACATCCGGCTCTCCCTCCGGATTAATCTCCGGGCACATACTCTACATTTCTTTGTGGGTAAGTCTTTTTTGGGAGTGGGAGGAATGTGATCTGGAAAGTGCCGATCTTTCAATCTAGCCACATCCTCCACCACTTCTACTCTAGGAACTCTTGCCGGTTCCACCACAATAAGGCTTTCTATCACCTACTCCTGAACTTTAACAAATGTCATCCTTGACTCAGGTGAACAATCCTTGTATACAATAAAGGCATTGAAAGTTGCCAAATGAAATAAATGTAGGGCCAACTTTTTATACCACACATAAGACTTACGAAGATCAGTGTAAGGTTCCAACCTCTGATCTACTCTATCAACACCACCCATGTGCCTATTGTAGTCCAAAATGCACGCAGGTTTGCGCACTTCCGCAACCTGACCCCAAACAGCCACAGGGGAAGTACTCTCATCATGGGTGGTCGATAGCATGTACACATCCCTCCTGTCTGAAAATTTCAGAGCTAGCAGCTCATTATTCCGCAAGGCACTGCACTGCCCCTCTCAAGTTTTTTACAGACAAGCTCCCTTGGATAGCCTTTCCGGTTAGAACGGATTGTGCCACAAGCAACATTGTCCACTCTAAACAACTCCTTGAACAACTGCACTCCAGTGTAGAAATTATCTACATACAAATGGTGACCTTTGTTAAACAGCCGTCTAGCAAGTTCCCACACAATTTTTTCTCTAACTCCAAAAGTGGCCGGACAACCAGGAGGGTCAATACTGGAATCCCTACCAGTGTAGACCCGGAAATTATACACATATCCTGTACTGCTTTCTGACAGCAGATACAATTTAATCCCAAACCGTGCCCTCTTACTAGGAATGTACTGCTTAAAAACTAAACGCCCCTTGAAAAGGACCAAAGACTCGTCCACACTTATCTCTTTGCCTGGAACATAGACCTCTGAAAACCGATCCACAAAATGATCAAGGAAAGGCCTAATCTTAAAAAGACGGTCAGGGTGATCTTGTGGCAAGGCTAAAGCATTGTCTACAAAATGCAGCATACGAAGAAGAAGCAAATACCGATTATGTGTCATAGTTGCAGGAAATATAGCAGTTGCCATCAAGGGACTAGTAGACCAATAAGAAGCCAGTGACGGCTTCCTGATCAACCCCATCAAAAAAGACAAACCTAAAAACCTTTTCATCTCTTCCAGATATGTGGGAACCCACTGAGTAGCTCTAGACTGAGGCTTAAGTCTGGCAGCGTTGTCCCGCAAATATTGCTCTGCATACACATTTGTCTGCTCCACAATCTCTTCCAAAAATACATCGTCCATAAACAAGTGAAAGAAATGGACAGGCAAAAAGTTTTCCGTATTAACTCTACACCCTGGGAGACCAGTAAATGCAGGTAACTGTGGCTGCTCCATGTTTGGGGCAATCCAGGTGTCAGGTCTTCTAATGGGAAACCCTTCAGCCCCAGGCTGCTGCACTCTTGGCACATCAATGTCCTCCTCTAACACAGGCCCTTCATCAGCACTGAGAGTATCTTCCTCATCAGAAGAATACTCTCGGACAGAAAACTCACTTCCAGAATCTCCTGCTTCCTCCTCTGCCTCAGATGCAGAGTCAGTGTCGTAATCATGGTCTGAGGACGACTCAAAGAGCATGCGAACAACCTGCTGAGCGATCACTTTGCGGCTAGCCATGATCCTCACTAACAACAAATGGATTGCCAACAACAACTAGCACTAAAATAAGTAATAAACAAAGTGTAGCTTTATCACAAAGAGTTATGTACTACAAAAAACTATACCACTCACTTGCCTGAAAAAGCTACTCACCAAGCAACTACTCTGCACAGACACAGCAATCACCAATGATATCCCACTAAAAAGAAAAAAGAAAAAAGCAAATTAGACATATGACAACACAAACATCACTGTGCTCAAATCTAAGGACAATGTCAAACACACAATACTGCATTTAGTACACCACCTACAAACATGTCATTCATGCATGTCAACAATACTCCTTTGGAGTAAATTGCTTTCACTTACCTAAAACATGCAACTATGCAAACCCCAGGACAACTACTGCCAAAACCGCAAAGATCCACAGCAAAGGAAGCAAAAGCGTTGAACTAGAAGAAAATGAAGAAATAAATCGTTATAATCACAAATACAAATACTTTGCCAGTTGACAAACACCCCACCACCAAGAACTTAGAAGTTGTCCCTGTTACCTAAGTGGATCCTGCCCCCCTCGGGGTAGATGGGCATAAAAAAATTGGCCAATCTGCCCCCAAGGGGGCGACCCTTCCCAAAGGGGGCACCCCCAGCACAAAACAAAACAAAAAATAAAAATCCCTGGCGTATTGGTGGTTTCTGCCCTCCTTGGGGGCAGATGGGCCTACAAAAATAGGCCCATCTGCCCCCAAAGAGATGGCCAATACGAACTTTCCCCACTTTAGGGGGGCGACCGTTGCCCAAGGGGTGCCCCCAAACACACACCACACACACACACACCACACAATCCCTGGCGCCTAGTGTGCTTCCACGCCCCCTGGGGGCCAGATCGTCCAAAAAATGGCTGGTCTGCCATCGGGGGGCCGAAACAGAAAAAAAAATAGCCCCCCAGGGGAGCGACCCTTGCCGGGGCAAAATAAACAATAAAAACAAAATCCCTGGTGTCTATTGGATTTCGCGCCCCCCCCCCCCCCTTGGGGCAGATCAGCCCAAAAATTGGCGATCTGCCCCCAGGGGGGGCGAAATACAAAAAAAATAGCCCCCCCAGGGGGGCGACCCTTGTCTAAGGGGGCGCCCCCAAAAGAAACTTTTCTTTACAAATAAATCCCTGGTGTCTAGTGGATTTCCCCCCCCCCCGGGGGCAGATCCACTGAAAAAAAGGCGATCTGCCCCCGGGGGGGGGCAAAATACTAAAAAAAATTGACCCCCGGGGGGGCGACCCTTGCCCAAGGGGTCGCCCCCAAAATACACAGACAAAACAAAATCCCTGGTGTCTAGTGGTTTTCGCCCCCCCCCCCCCCTGGCGGCAGATTCGCCGAAAAATCGGCGGCTCTGCCCCCGGGGGGGCGAAATATTTAAAAAATTGCCCCCCAGGGGGGCGACCCTTGCCTAAACGGTCGCCCCCAAAAGAAACATAAGCCCGCGATCGTGGAGCAGGAATCTTGTGAAAACAGGCACAGGGGGAAAGGAAAAACCCTTTCCTTTCCCCTTGTCTGTTTTCCCACCCCCCCCCCACCCCCCAAAAACGGAAAGGACTCACCTGTTGGGTCCTTTCCCCACGACGCGCTGGAAGCAAATGGCTTCCAGCGCGCCCAGCAACACTAGATGTGCACGCGCTGACGTCATCGGATTGCCGGGGGGTCGGGGGTGGAAGGGGAAGGTCTTCCCCTTCCATCCCCGCCTTGGGGGGGAGGGGAGTGCACAGGGGGGCGCGCTAGCGCACCCCCAAGTTCCCCTGTGCCTTGGACGAGGTGAACTCATCCAAGGCACAGGGGAACTGTAGCCTTGGACGAGGTCACCTCGTCCAAGGAACAGAACCGGTTAATGAACCGTAACCTCTCAAGACTGCAGACCACTATAACACATGGGCTGGCAAATGTAGACAAACAGTTCACAACAATGAACACTCACTTGGGTAACCTGACTACCTCCATAGACAATTTGGTCAGGGAACTGATGGCTGACAGGGCACAGGCACGGCACAGGGAGCGCAACACTGCTGCCTGTTTAGACAGGCTAGGTGCGTCCATAGGGCGCCTGGCAACCAATACAACCTGCCTGTCAGGCACACTGTCAGCCTGCAAGTGGAACTGGGGCATTTTGCAGGAGATGTGGCATGTGGACTTGGCCTCATCAGCCAAGTGGTGGATCTGTTGGGGACCAGACAGGCTGCAAGGGGCATTGGGGGTACCCCGCAGGACAGGGAGGAGGGCTCCACTGTGAGTAGTGTGTCTGCCACTGATGCACGTGTGTTGCGGAGTAGCAGTGCACGGCAGGGCTTGGGGACCAAGCTGGAGTGAGCCATGGTGGCTTCAGTCATATGACGCTGTGAGCTACTGACACATACTGTTACAGTGGCACATGGACATAATGTGTCCGATTTTACTGGTTTTTTCCATACTGTAGCATTGTTCACAATGATTTCAACATCATGGTCTTGCAATAAAAGAGTCAGTTTGTTTGACTACACAACTGGGCTATGTGTGTCTTACATTAGTGAGTGTTGTCACAGTTGCCACGTACCTGCCAAAGTAGTGGGTTGCAATGTGGTTCCGTCTCTGTCTGCCCTCCATTGCGATGCTTCTATCCCCAGGCTATCTGTGTGGTAGCTCTTGCTCCTCATCCACCGTATCTGTCTCTTCAGGGGTGAGATATAGCCCACGTCTGGTGGCAATGTTGTGTAGGATGGCACAGGTGGCAACTATCTTGCATGCTGTTTCTGGGGCATACTGAAGTGCTCCTCCACTTTTGTGGAGGCATCGGAATCTTGACTTCAACAAGCCAAACGTCCTCTCGACTACAGTTCTGGTCCGCCGATGTGCAATGTTGTATCGCCTCTCATTCTGATTGCCAGGTGTTAGGTATGGGGTGAGTATACATGATCTCACGGCATATGCACTGTCACCTGTTTGACAAAAGGAGCAAATTTAGCAGGGCATCACAGGGTTACACAGTGACCTGTATGTAAGGCTTCAGAGTGTAATCGCCAATACCTAATAAATATCCTTCTCCAAACTCCCCATGTTCTAGGCGTTGGTGTATCCCACTGTGCCTGAATATGTATGCATCATGTGTACTCCCTGGATATTTAGCCACGGTGTCAGTAATGACATTATGGGCGTCACATACCACCTGGATGTTTAGTGAGTGGGTGCATTTCCTATTGCGGAACACATATTCCAGATTTGCTGGTGGGCACATTGGTATATGTGTTCCGTCCACACACCCTATCACATGGGGAAAGTTGGCAATTCTGTAGAAGTCCAATTTGGTGCTGTTCATTTCTGCCTCATTTCTGGGAAGGTATATATATCTGGACATGTGTGCGAGTATTGCATCTAGGAAACATCTGAAGAATCATGAGAGTGCACTTTGGGATACCCCATCTGCCACAGCAATTACCCCCTGATAGCTACCCGAGGCCTAGAGGTGCAGTGAGCATAGCACTTGCACATGTGTGGGGATGGCACTGCCGCGCATTGTCTGGCGTTCAAGCTGAGGTTTCAGCAGTTCAATTATCTCTAAGATAACAGCGCTGCTCAGTCTGTATTTATCATATATCTCCTCCTCAGTTTGTTGAAATAGTGTCTGCCTGGTTCGATATATCCTCTCCTGTCTCTTCCTCTTCCTCCTCTGCTGGGCAGCCTGGACTCTCCTCCTCCATGCAATCACATATTGTGCAGCCAGTTTCTCCTTTTATACTTTGGTTCTGGTTACCACCTGCTCTGAATCAGTGGTAATGTGGTTGTGCAAAATGGGGTTTTTGCGATTGGCTTTTGCATACGGTTTGCGACTCGCAATTTGCGACTTCCTAATTGCGGGTCACAAAATCAGGTCGTAATTTTTGCGAGTCGGTAATGGGTCACATCGCTATTTGGTACTCCGAAATGGGACTTGAACATCCCATTTCGCATTATGTAGGGTCGCAAATAGCGCTGCAAGCCTTTTACGACTCGCAAACATTTGCTACATCTGGCCACAAGTGCTGGATTATTGCAAAGGACTGGCTGATGTGGTTCACTCTTTGTCCGGCCAAGTTGAAGAAGCAACTGTTCAGCCAGCACAAGAATAGTGTCATGACTTGAGTACAGGTAATTAGGTTCTGGTGAAGGTACAAGTTAGAAAGTCATGCTTAGAGCCGCATTGGAAAGGGCCATTCCAGGTTATATTGGTGACTACAACAGTTGTGAAGTGTGCTCATCTTCCGAAATGGGTTCATGGAGCCATACACAAAAAGTTCCAAGTGCTCCTGAGGAGACAGTGCTTGTTCCTCTAGGGTCACAACCTGCAAGTGGCTGTCACTGAACATGCACAAGCTGGTGAAAGTCTGAGCATGTCAAAAGCAGTCGAAGGTACAGAAGGGTTAAGTCAGAATCAGTCGACTTTTGCTAGCTCCTGCAATGAGAACTGTGAAAGGTGTGGCCTTCAAAAAGTCCAGGCCCAATCACAGATGTGCCTCCAACTGTAGCTGAAGAATCACATCAAAGTGACAGTGAAAATTGGGCAGCAAGGAGATCAAAGAGAAAAAGAGTGCCAAGTCACAGGTACTTAGCACCTGAATGGAATTACTTTGCTGAAAATGAATGGGAGAAGGAATATACAGTATTGCCTTTTTTTGACCATACAGATTCAGCTGAATATTCTGGAGTTTGAAATTGCTTTGTAATTGAACTTCGAAATAACCTTGCCAATTGATGAACATAGACATTATGGGGGTCATTGCCGGCGGTATTCCTGGCTCCCTATTATGACATTTCCGCTGGGCCAGCGGAAATGTCACATCTACATTGCTGCTGGCTCGTAATAGAGCCGGCGGCAATGCTGATGTGCAGCGGGTGGAGGGGCCGGCGGTATGGCCGTGGCTATTGCGCCACGGTCATAATTGCTGGCGGAACACCGCCAGCCTGTTGACGGTGTTACCGCCACCTTACCGCAGGTCGCCAGGGTCGTAATGACCCCCTATATGCTTGAAGTACAGAGAGGTGATTACCAGATGGTTTATTACTAGAGACATTTGAACTTGTAGTGGTGATTTTGAACATTTGCAAGTAGTGAAAAACTTGATGAACATTCCAGAAGATCGAGAACTGATGTACCTGAGTGCAAAAAGACTTTGAGAATTGTTTTTTATTTTGTTTTTCCTTTGCTCATGTAAGTAAAAAAAAAAAAAGCTGCTTTACATTTTTGCTTTTGAATTTTTGATTTTTTAATTGGATATCTTGGTCTGACTAAGTATCCAGATCAGGGTCCATAGGGCATATGTATGTAATGGTTTAGCAATAGTATGCATGTTCATGAGCATTTTGTTGATTCCTGTAATGAGTGTGTCAATAAAGAACAATTTAGAGAGCAGGTCTACACCAGTACATGAAGAGATACATACAGAACAAGATCCACATTATGGGGATGAGAGATTGCTTCATTTGGACACCTCCAGAGGAGATTTGTCTTCTAAGGTTGACTACAGATTACTGTACAAATACATTGAAACTATGGATGGCGTGATTGTTATGTTTGTACTCACATTCCTTCATCTGTGCAGGAAGGAATTACATACCATATCTGCCTTTGACTTATGGCATTTCCTGTAGTCTTTTACTAACCCGACTGTATAACCAAGAGTATATACAATATTTTTATTCTAATTTTGATTTACTCTTTTACTTTGTGTCCATTAACCTGCATTGGAGCAGTATTGCCAAAGTGAAACATATTGATATTTTGAGAGGTTTGGAACTGCTTATGCTCATAAAAATAACCTAACCTGCATTCTCACGCAAGCTGGGAAAGAATTAATTTACCAAGTGGATGACAGGAAAAAAAGCAATGAAAACCAAAATAGAAAAGGGAGTAGTTTTGCAAAATTGGCAGCAGGATATCACACATTGCAGGTGTTGATAGACAAGGACACTTAGCTTTAGGGTGGCAATATGTAGGGGAAGCTATGTATATATAGACCGCAGTCAAAGACGGACAATAAGTTTGTAGGAACTAGTGAATGTATTTTTAGTTATTTGTGTTTGGAATTTCATGTTGAATGGACAGGACCCTGCCATTCCAGATGTATATTTCATTTGTGTGAAAAATGCCTATTGCAAGCTGCCAAAAGGTTGGCATGGTACATGCTATTTAGGGGTAGTTTTTCCTAAAATTTACCACATGGAAATTTCTGACAATTCAATCTGGAAGGAGAGACCAAATTCCAGAGTAAAGAGAGGAGCTAGTGCAGCAGAGATTACAGATGGTATATTTGGTACCTTTATTTCATCAGGTGGTGTGATTTTGAATGTTATCTAGATTAGAAAATTGGATACTATTCTAGATACGATGTCAACTGATTTTGCAGGATATATGCTTCTGATGGATATGGAGATGGCTGCTGTGAGAATAATGGTTTTGCAAAATTGCCTTGAATTAAACATATTATTGGTGAAGGAAGCAGAGTCTGTAAGGTTTTGCAGTCTCAACATTGCTGCACGTGCATACCGTATAGTAGCAAGGAGATAAGGAAATTTATATTAAACATGACAAATCTGAAAAATGATCTGAAAGATTTGAAAAAGACAACAGTTTGGGACGCTACAGGTAAAGGATTTTCAAACATTGGTTCATGGTTCACAGATTTTGAAAAGGGAATAGTCAGAATGATCCTGAGACCTTTGTTGATTGTAAACCCGTGTGTTATAGTCACACTTGGATTTTACAAGGTATATAACTGCTAGAAATTGCAAAGAGCTAGGAGTAAACAGAGGAGAGAAGAGACTGAAATGGAGAAAATGAGGAGTAGTTATTAAGAGAGCCTGAAAAGAATTGACAATTTCAGTAGGCCAAGGTTCTTATGTTAAACAATCAGACTTTGAGTTGTCTCAGTGTAAAGGAGAATGTCCTTTTGTGACGGCATAGATTGCCATCACAGGAGGGATTATTGGAGGGAAAATTTTGATAATGCTTTTAGTGCACCGACATCATCATTTGGTGACATTTGTATTCACGTTTAAGAGCCTAATGTAGAGAAACGCTGCACTGTTGGTTGTTTTAAAAGTGTTCACATTTTACACCTATGGTGGGCATTGTCCCTACCAGAACTGACAATGTGCTAACATGAATTAAACTAATGTTGAACTGTATTTTAATCACTAGAATGACTATTACTAGTAGAAATTAAGTTGATTTATGATTTATTAGTCTAAAGTTACATGTGTAGAAAAACGAATGCACATCTCTATCATACTTAATGTGATGCTTTAACAAAGATTGCAATTATTAATAAACTGTTTTTTATATGTTGATGATATATAATTAACAGAGAATTAATAAGTTTGAAAATTATATGTGTTTTATTAATGACGATATTAACACATTATGGCCCTCATTATGACTTTGGTGGTCTTGCAGAAAGACCGCCGAAGCCACGGGCGCCACAATACTGCCAGTGCTGGCGGTAGTGGTGGCTCTCTATTATTACTTTTTCACTGGGCCAGCGGAAAAGTCATATCAACATTGCAGCCGGCTCATAGTAGAGCCAGCGGCAATGTTGATGTGCAGCGGGTGCAGCAGCACCCGTCATGCATTTCACTGCCCGAAATTCGGGCAGGGAAATGGCGATGGAACTGTGCCTGGGGGCCCCTGCACTGCCCATGCCAAGTGCATGGGCAGTGCAGGGACCTCCAGGGGCACCCAGAGTCCCCCTTACTGTCAGCCTTTCCATGGCGGTGTTTACCGCCAAGGACAGGCTGGCGGTTGGGGACTCATAATCCCCAGGGCAGCACTGCTTTCTGGGGATTATGACCATCTGGCAGAAGCCTGGCGGTCAAGTGGAGGGGCCGGCGGTATGCGCACGGTCATAATACACTGGCGGAATACCGCCAGCCTGTTGTTGGTGTTACCGTCATTGTACCGCTGGCCGCCAGGGTCGCAATGACCCCCTATATTTCTTGTGTTAGCAGAACTAGGTCTGAGGTTTTCATATTTGCAGCCACGTAGAGTGTTGAATTATTTCTTTTCCTCTAACATGAATTTTTCCACTAGGTTGTATCTCATGGATAGTAAACACCCCTATTGTATTATGTGTAAGTTTAATTTCGCAGTGTCCTTGACATTGTTACATGAGGGCCTGGGACTGAACGTAAATCAGTACCTTTGATTAATAGCCTGTTTCTCATGAGAAGGGTGGAAATCATATTGTGCCATGGGAAGGAACGTGGATCGCAACAAGTGATGTACAAAATGTAAAACTATTGGATTCACACAGAAAGGAGAGATGACTTCTCACCAAGCTTTAGGGTTTTTTGTGGATGTTGCAAACTTGATATGTGCAATAATTCGATTGGACATTGCCCTTTTTGCATAATGTGGACTCATCGAACTGACAAATTAAACCGTTTGGAATATTTCTAAGGAAGCAATGGGCTTGTAAGTTTCGGTGGCAGTCCCATTCAGAATTTTGTTCTGTTGACTTGCCACTTGGACTTTTTCTGATTTTCCATGTTCTGCACTTTCCCCAGATGGTGTTTTTAATGGACTTTGTTGATGATCTACATGCTTTGCTATGAACATGAATTGAATGCTGAACCTAGGAGAGATATATTCTAATGCAAATGTTATTTTCCCCTGACCTGGTTTTCTTTAATAGAAGTTGGTATGTTTACACCTGCCTATTTTATTTCACTAGTTAGTTTAACTTAGCCTGAGATATGTGTTTTTCCATATTATTTTTGTGATTTCATTTTGACTTTTGCTTGCATGTGTTAGTCCGTTCCCACACATGCTTGTCCTAACTTGGCTAGCAATAGGGAAAACCTATATCCAAATCCTGATTTCTGAATCTTTGTAATCTGATTTGACTAATGTATTCACAGTCTGATTAAAAGAGTGTTTCTATTTCTCAAATTGTGTCCTTATTTTTATGCATTATTATACTTCTAGAAAGTCTAATGGTGTTGATGTTGAGTGGATTAAACTTGTTTCATAGATTTGGTCAGCCTCTGGCGTTTATTCACCTTTACAATTTGATTTTGCGCACAATTTATGTGACTTTGTGGACATAAAATAAAGCTTTAAAACTTGTTATTGACTGGAGTATTTTTTCTGTGTTCAGATGGGTCATGGTGTTTACATTTGTTGTTGGGTTTGAATTGAATGTATATTGTCATCACACTCTTCACTGGTCCAAAGATCCCATCGACCTCGGGGAAAGCTTTTTCGAATCCTGTGAAAGATGAGAAACAGGAGTTAGCAGTTAAAATCATAAACCAATATCTAGTTCTTCCTTACGTCAGGATTACTAAAACCTATCATGGAACACACTGGTTTGTTAAGAAGGTTGTCTCCACATTAACCTGAGTACATGTTACCAATGTGATCACAGCTTTATTAGCCAACGTCGTTTACAGCAAAATGATTTCACAAGGAGTTTCAAGAAGCTGAATTCATATCCCTTGTTTCCAGTTCAGTGGAAACCAAGCTTCAACCTCTACAAAATAAAACACATTTTCTTCTTATAGCTACAATTTAAAAAAAGGAAAGTACAGACCACCACCACTTCATCCCCGAGAGACCACTCCTACAAGTGTCTTTGAGTTGAAGTGTACATTAAGGCTCAGTCATTGCTAAACCCCCTTGATGTCTACCTCACGTAATATTGGATCCCAAATACTGTAACCTGTTATGCTACAACTATGTAGATGCTTAGATCAAAATAAAGCTGAAAATTCCAAGAAAACATAACAGCTCATGACTTGACCACTGCCTTTGTGTAGATGACAATTGATGGGGAATAATTACCCTAAAATTAATGTTGAATAATATAGAGATCCAAACATGCAGAGACTAGATCTAACACCCCTCAACAATCTGGCTCAAGGAAGTTGGTTTACCAACAATGACATAGACAAAAGGAGAAATCTGGGATTGCTGTTTTCCATCTCTAGTCCCATGACTAAACCAATTCACTAAAACACGTTCTGCATCATGTGCACACTTTGATGAACTTTCTGGCATCAGGATTCCCTCAGAAGATCCTTGCTACCATCTTCCTTATTCTGTCACATCTTAACCATGCAAACAGCCTACATCTGTCTGTCAATCTCTCCTCTCTCCTTGCCATGACAAGACATCTTTTACACATTCTTCTCTGTAATTGCGTTTCACTAGCCCTCCAAGCGGGTCACTGGCTTTCCACTGTCAGGTGGTTAACTTTTAAGACTTTGTGCATTACTCGTAAGCATCAAAGGCAAAGCCCTGTTTTATGCAAGTACAGACCAAACAATATTCAGAGAACCAATCAATGTGTTCTGAATTGACACCCCAGCAGACGCGGACCTTCTGTCTTTACCAGAACAAATGCATTAGTAGAACCCCTTTCTCTAGACAAATGTTACAACTTTGAAGCTTTCCTGCAGCAAAGATAAGAAATAAAACCCTTGGGATTTCAAGAAGGCAGTGAATACTTAGGCCCATATTTATACTTTTTGACGCAAAACTGCGCTATCGCAGTTTTGCGTCAAAAAAATTTGCGCCGTCTAACGCCATTTGGATGCGCCATTCGGGCGTCAAATTTATACTTTGACGTACGGCGGCGCAACCAACAGGTGGAAGTCATTATTTCGTGACGCAAACAGCGTCGGTCTGTCGTAAGGGAAACCCACGTAAAAGGGACGCAAATCACTGTGGGTCGATTTACGACAGCACAATCGTGAAAACGCCGTTTTTTTTCACGCTATTGCGTGACATTTTAGCGCGAAAACTGCACTTACAGGAGAGGAAACCCAAAATGGATCCCAGATGCCCCAACAGACCCCAGGAGGATGAGAGCAGACCAGGACCCAGCCAGGAGGAAGCATACAGGAACCAGGACATGTTAAAGAAAAAAAGAAAGTGTCGCTTCAGTGCAGAGGAGCAGGAAATCCTGGTGAAAGAGGTGACGGAACACCAGCACCAACTTTTCATATCCTCAAAATTGCCACTCAGTAGGAGAGAGGCCATCTGGAAAGAAATTGTGGACAAGATAAACAGTGTGGCTGAAGAACGCCGGACAGTCACCGAGTGTAAGAAACGCTGGCATGACTGTAAACGTAGGACCAAAGAGAAAATGGCCAGGAACAGGAAGGCAGCAATGCAGACTGGAGGGGGGAGTCCAGCACAACAGGAGGCTCTGGACCACATGGAGGAGATGGTCGCAGCCGTCATCCCGGAGGAGATCGTCACAGGGATACAAGGACTGGACAGCGCAGACTACCACGACACTACGCACATGCAGGGTAAGTCGCATGGGGAATTACAATGCAATAATGGGGACTGTAAGCAGGGGGGGGATACCTACTACACAATGCATGTAACTTAGCACATATATGAAGTGGCATGGGGAAAGGGGCACGGCAGGGGGGAATGGCCAGTACTGACCATAGCCGGGGCACGACAAAATACTGCCACCACTACAGTCCCACGGGGACATCCTGTAATTACAACAAGAGAGCCAAGGGAAACCAGTGACAGGTGGGAAGGACACTACCCTGAATCCACATCCAGGCACTTGTTTTGCACAAACTATTCCCCATCAACTAGGTCCCTACCTGTAATGCAGTAGCAAATACAACAACTGCAACTTAACTGCCACCACAGTTGACAATAACACCTCTCATCTCTGGGCAGCTATAGTACCAAATGGCAGGAACCCCACCCTGGAACATACATTCCTAAATTAGGGGGTGAGGATGACATCTGCAACTACTCCTAGAAATAAGACAAAGGTACCAGTACACTTAAATGCCGAATGTCCATAACTGACACATACATAAGCCTAAGTAAACAGCAATAGGAGCCACACAGCACTAACGACACACACATGCTGCATACGTCAGGGTCCCTCACGTGCCTGCCTAACAATACTACATCACAAATGTCATACTGCTCAGACAACAACATTGACGAGGGGACACAGGCAACTGGTCAATGAAACACATCTGCACAGTCTAACCAAAAAATAGGACATTCATACGATAAACAGGCCAATCCAGTAAGACACACATGAGACCCCATCAGATACAAACATCAACAATGTTTACATCCATACCACATCCTAACATTGACATACATAGGTCATGCCACCTAACATGTACAGATCATGCAATGTGAATAAAAAGTGTATGGTGCAGGGCCTGTGAGGCAAGTGTGCTGGCAGGGCAGTCACAACACCCACAGTCAGTCAAAGTGTAGCGTGGCAAGTGAAACGTATACTTTGCGCAATAGCCTCAGGCTGGAGGCCTTTGTGCATCTTACCCTGAATGTACTTATACTCATTTGCTCACATCTAAGTGCCTCAGAGCACTTTGCACTAAATGAATCTCATTGCCCTTCCTATCAGTTAATGTAGCAAATAGTCAGTCCTAAGGTGTTGGCAATTAGTCAAATCACCCTGTTTTGCCTACTTCTGCACTGGAGTTTTCCAGAACATATTCACTCTGTGGCCCAGTCAAGGATACCATCTGGTTCGTTGATGATAGATGTGGTAGGGGTTAAGGTTTGCCATTCCTGCGTAGGGAAACTTTGTCATCACAATGACATATGTCTTTTAAATTCACTTCCTCGTCCCAAGACACGCATGGGGGAGTTTACAAACAGAAAATCACATCTAGATGCTGCCTGCCTTGCTGCTGATGCACAACCAGATCCCAGCCCATTCCTCTGATATGAGGGATGATGTCTCCCCTGTGATTCAGACAGCCAAGCTCCAAACTTAACATGCAGTGCTATATATAGAACAAGCAGAGGGAGAGTAGAAACTGTTAGCCACCATGATAGCTGTGTACCAATGTATTACTCTCCTGCGGACTATTTCTGTTCTAACTGTGTGTATTGTTTTGGTTATTGGGGCTCACACCTAAATTCCTACAAGTCAGTTGTACAATGAAACTTCATATCAAACAAATACTGTCTGTGTCATTTGTGTATGGGAACATACCGGAAAAGATAGAAATGTGTAGGACCTGAGTGACCACCACTTCCCTGAGAAGTCCCAAAGATGTCATGGGCTTGGACTTCTAAACATTCCTCTGTTGTGGGAGACCAGAGGCACTGCTAGTCTGTCTGAGCTAAATAGAATATCTGGGTGACCGAGTTATTTACAAGTGGGTCAAACTTAGTCCCCCACACCATTAGCAATCCTGCTGCCTAGAAAGCCAAGAATCACATGTAGGATAATGAGAGCCCACCCAAACAAATGTCCCTCCATAACAATAGTGAAACACCGAGGGAGGAGTAGGACAAAAAAATGCATATTCCGAAATAATTACAAATCAACACCTAGAGATGACCTGGCAGGCATGTCTGATAGCTCCATATCATATATGTGACACACAGGTGGGCCATAGGCCTACAACAATGCCCTATGACAGACAGCAGATACCAAGACAAAATCAGAGTACAAAGTTAAGGCATCCAAAGGCTTGTATCTTAGTGCTAAATGATCTCAACACAGACACACTAATTGTACCCTGTTTCTTTGCAGAGGAACACGGATCTCCTGCCGATATGCCTGTCCATGAGTTCCCTGATGACATGGATGACGAGAACATCAACCTCACACAAGAGACCATTGACATGGTCTTCGAAAGCCTCCAAACCCCCCCTTCAGTAACAAGGAGGAGCCAAGAAGAAGCAGCCACCACAGTAGAACCACCCGCCACCCCAATTGTAAGACCTGCCAGCTCCAACACAGCTGAGGACTCTGACGACACTGGCACCAGCTTCGAAAGAACAGTCGTTGGGGTCCAGCGGGAGCTGGCCAAGGAGGTGCGGGTGGGGATGCAAACTATGGCAGCCAGCCTTGAGGGGGTGCGTTCGTGCATGCTGTCAACTGCTGATCAGGCAGCTGCAATGCAAGCCAGAACATCGCTGTTGGAGGAACTTTTAGTAACACAGAAGGCAATCTGCACAGCTGTCATCCAGTTGACCAAACAACTCCAACAGCAAGCCAGTCAGCGTGTGCACGAATGCAACATCGAACCCCTCAGGGCAGACCTGGCTGCCTACCATCGGGATGTGGCTGCCATTCTGAAAAACCAGCACGCTCTCCTTGCTGCAGTACTGCCCTTCATAACTGGACAGGGATCAGCCCCCGGGATGTCTGCCTCCATGTCTTCTGACACTGAGGTGTGTGTTGCCCCTTCAAAACCAACAACAACAAGGACACACCAGGCAACACACACATCAGAAGAAGAAGACATGGAACAGATAACATTCACTCGCAAGAGTACCCGGAAGCCCTAGTCCCTTCACCATGCCCCACTCTGACCAAGGTCCTACGTTTTGACACATGCCAGCCTCACTCCAACTACCCTCAATGACTGTTCGGCAATCTACTGTTTAACTTGTTCACATTGGCTGTAAATGTTTCTCTCCTACCATTTGGCAATTCCTGTTCCTCTGCACCGTCTGTGACATCACCCCAGCATGTCAGGAGCATCATCCACACCCTGTAAATAGGATCACCATTTAAGAATGCACCAGAACGGACTCACCTAACATTGTTAATGGACTTTTTGCACTACTCCACCTAAAAATAAATATCACTTGCACACCTATTGTGTCTCTGTGTCATTTCACACTTCAACTGTGCAGTACATAACTCCAAAGTGGCTGTGTGGCAACCATGTTGATTCTCTATACTACTGTCCTGATTTCATGTATACTGAAACATCTGTGCATTGGCCAGGATTGCATCATAGCTTTACTAGACTGAGGAAAATAACTGATGTAGGGACTAAGCACACACAATCATGCTGTGTTGGACAGAATGAGGCCCCATCCATAGCTATTCTAGACAACTAATGGTGGATGAGAAATGTAGGCACCTTGCGATATTAAAACAATACATTATGCTGTAAAATGAAAGGAATGATAACCAAATTACACTGCATCAATCACCCTTACAGCGTATACTACCATGAAGGAAAGTCATGCTCAAGCAGTACACACATGATGTAGGTCAGCAATGACAGCAACAAGACAAGAGTGTGAACAAATACTCATCTACAAAGCTCTCCCTGAACTTCACAATGCTGTCCGACCTATCTATTTACCTACAAAATCAACTCTGGAAGCACTCTTTGTGAAGTAGGATACATACCAAACCCAAATCTTGATGATCTATGCACACTACCAATGGTGGCTCTCCCACATGGTGGATACTTACCAAGTTAGCACACGGGTAGCTGGCATGTTAAACCTCAATAGCCTGGGGATAGCGAGCATAGGACACAAATGTCATACTAAAACTTTCTGCTACACTGATGTCAAGGCCATGAAAAGGTAGCACCTAACGCATCAGGTACAGGGTTAACCTAAATTTTATTTCCAATAAGTAAGAAAAGAGGCAACTAAGGGAAAGATAAACCTACACTAATCTAACCTGACTACTACTAACCCACAACTGTCCCTAACTAACCTAAGCTAAACTTACTCTACACATGTAACGAAACGATCTAAACATCAACCCCCCACCCACCATTATGAGACAAGTCACATGCAGGACAACACTTACTAACCTACACACATACTACACTATCCTAAACAAACATATATTTTTTTGTATTTTTTTAGTTTTTATATATATATATATTTTTTTTTTTTTTAAACAGGAATCCCAACATTGCCCCCCACCCACCCACCCACACAAAAAGATAAGATATAAAGAAGAAGGACCCCCCACCCTCTTACCTAACACTAACTAAGCTAATTACCTACACTTATCCTATAACTAACCCCCCAAACCCAACTAACAGTATGAAATAGGAAAGAGGTGAGAGGGGAGGGGTAAAAGTTCTGGAGGGCAAAATGTCTACGGATTTGGCCTCCGTACTGTTCGCCGGATGGAGCGCACCTTCTTTTTCACCTCAGCCATGTCCTCCGTCAGGGTGTCAACTTTTGCAATCAACCTGTCCAATTTCCTGGCCAATGCGTGGAAGTCCGCTGGGTTGATCGGAGGGTCAGTGCAGGTCTGGGTGCCGGTGGAGGTGGATTGTGTTGGTGGAGTGGTGTGGGCACGGGACTGCCCTGCTCCCACCACACGGCTGGGTCCAGGTCTGGATGAGGATGCCTGGTCCGTTGCTGGGTCCACTTGGCCAGACCTGGTGGATGTAGTGGCGGGGGTTGTTGGGGGCACCGTTGGGGGAGCCTGTGGTGTGGCATACCATGCCCCGGAGGCCCGTTCCGAATTGTATCTGCGGGCCATCCTCCGATACCCACACTGCACCTGCAGGATGTGGCTGTACCTCATTGCCCGGCGCTCAAACTGGTTGCGAGCTGCGGCACTCAGGTTTGCAGCTGTGAAGGGAAAAGGCAAATATTGAGCATAGAATTTACAGTGGGTTGAATACCACAATGGGTAATTTGTCCATTACTAGCAATGTATTGGTTGCAGCAATTGTTACAACATATTTCACGGGACGGCTCAGAGGAAGTACATGTGAATCATGCATACTGAAGGGCATATCACATATAGCATATGCATGTCTCTACATGATGGATGACATCACCCTAAACTACTCCTACAATTCATACCTAAGCCATTATACATTATGGCACCAGCTCGTCCGCATACTGACTTCACTACATATGTCATTCTATGTGATAAGAATCACACTCCTCACTCAATGGCATTTCGAAATAGTTGTGTGCTAAGATTGAACCCCTGGCCATGAATCATATGTCGACACTATGGGCCAGATGTAGGAATTGATGGGAAATCAACTAGCAAATTGCAAAGCTGAACGGTGTCTCTGACACCGTCTGCGAGTCACTATGGGGTCCCTAAATCCCACCTCATGAACATCAATGATGTGGGTTCCAACTTGCACCACCTTAGCAACTATGGGCACTCACGGGGATGGAGGCCTGCTGGGAACAGCAGAACTCCATAGACGTGACTGCTTTTAAATGAAGCAAGTTATTTTTCACCAAGTGTAGGCCCTTTATCTGAAAGGAAAATGAGCTGCAATTTGTTAAAATTCACAACTATTGATTGTTCGTAATTTACACAATAATTATTGCTCCCCTAGACCACTGGCTGTTTTGTGCAGGAGTATTTTGGTCCACTCACAAAGGTGAAGGTTCACAATGAGGACCCCTTCCAGTCAGCAAGTTGGTTAGCATCCACTTCAAGTGGATGATAACAGCTACTCACTTTGCAACCACGTACTCGTTAGCAAATGGGATTGCCTAACACTGTGATTTGCAAGTAGGGCTGGTAAACTCCTTTATTTTTTTACTTTAGAAAAGCATTTTGCGAATATGTACATGACCACCAAAAACATTTCGGATTATGAAACAGACGTTTGCAACTCAATAACATCAAATTATGCTATTTGCAATGTGGAGACATTTTGCTACATCTGGACCTAGGTACAAACTCAAGTCACAAAAGGTGTTAAGTACGTGTAACATACTGTTTGCTACAGTCCTAGGTACCCTGTTTCACAGTAACATCCCAGTCTTTGTGGGTGGTGTGGGAAGAACAAACAACAATCCCATGATCAATGCACAACCAGGAGTGTACAGAAAGTTCAACAAGCATGTGCCTTCACACACAACACCTATGAAGGGCTACCAACACGTTGGAGTCAGCCCAACCTTGTCACATCCCAGGTCCACACATGTCAAAATGATATGACTTAGCCAAACATAACATACTATTAGTGAGGCATGTTTTACAACACACACAGAGGAGGTAGAACACCCATTCACATGATTCAACAGAACACCTAGGCCATTGCACTCAAGTCACACACACTTCGAGGTCACCTTGTGGAAGTACATGCCCCCGGAAGATCCGACCTACAGTGTACACAGTCCATCCTCAACTAGGAAGAAGCACTTGTCATCGAAGCCATGTGCCTAAGCTATCTGGGAGACTGTCAGTCTGATATGCTGACTCAGTTAATGGCAAGTTCCTGACCAAGTCTAACATTGACCAGTGTATTCAAAATGAGTCATGCTATTCCCAATTGTCGCACTAATTGAATGACCTACTGCCCCTCAATCTGAGAGATGACTAGGTATTGCTTTACCGAAACATTATTCCAATTTGATATCACACCAAAACAACAAAGCCAATGAACGGCCAGCACATCATATCATGAATTGTCCTGAACACACAGTAATCCATCATGCTTCATTTCCAAACAATGTAAATAGCACTTAGGCAACACTCACTGTAGGTATCGGGTTCGTCAAAATGGGCTACCTCACCAACGGTGTACGGGGCTGGTCCACCTGTAAAGCATGAAAGGAAGATTATACTCAGACTGGGTGAACAGACAAATAATTTCTGTTACAATGACAGTGTGTGAATATTACATGGTAATGATACACTTTCACACATGCTCATCCTGCCTGGCTGACTTTGTATTCTAGATTATCATTGGATGAGTCTCCTGCTCCAGTGACACACCCTACTACACTCATGCAGTGGCCAGGACAGTCATGTGTCGTCCAAGTTACTCCTCCATTAGTAGGCCCGAACAATCATGTGATCCATACATCTCAGCATGTGCATCCCAGAGAGAAACATTCCACAACTGGTTCCATGAGGACTGCATGACCACTCACAATCAAACAGGCTATGTGGACAGGTTCAACACACAGCAACCAGACACACATGTGACATATGTGTGGACAACATGACTAACTTCATGTGACACACAGGTGTTGCATCATCATGTGTTTGCAATTTTCGGTCTAGCTATGGCGTCTACATATGTAGGTATGTTGTTTCTACATGACGTACTCACTGGCCATTATGACCAGTAGAGTACAAATAGAGCAGTTCACGTGTTGCTTTTCAGACACAAATGCAACAGTACATTCCATGCAGCTACAGCCATCTGGTATGTGTTGCAAAAATGAGGCATCGGCCTGGTAGCATAGGTCTTCATACACACCCGGCAACAAATACACATTTGGACACATATGTATACCTTTGTAGCGCAGCATTTGCATCATTTTGTGACGCAGAGAGGGGGCTAATTAGCAAAATACAAATAGATGTTGCATTTTACTGCTGTTATTGGGTGTACATGTGTAGCAAAAATGGGGATTTATGTGTATGCCCATGGGCCTAGGTTTCCCTAGTATAACACGCAGTCAGCTACTTATTTTGCAGATTGGCTACCAATCATCACATGTTCACGCACACATTCCTATTATTCCCATGTAATTGATTATTACTCACCAACATAGCCACCAATCCGGAGTCCCAGGTTGTCCAGCAGGTCCTGGTCCCTGCTGATCAGATCTGCCCAGCGGTGCTTGAGTTGATGGATATTCCTCAGACTCCCGTAGACCCGGACCAGGTGATGGCGCACCTTCTCCCAACGGATTTTCCTCGCCTCCGTGTGATACCCCTGTATCACACGGCCCCCAGCCTCCAGCATCAGTGGGAGGAAATGGCTTACGAGCCATATGAAGCCCCCCAATTCATCCTCACCCATCCTGGACAGGCGAGGCCTACCTGACATGATGCGAGGTGTAAAAAAGTACCAAAGAAAAATGAAAGAAAAAGTGGGAAATGGGGAAAGGTAGAGGTGTGAAAGAAAAAGAAGAAGAAGAGAAATAGCCCAACTAACCCCCCAAACTATGCTACCCACAACAGACTCCCACAGACAATACAAACTATCACAGGTATAGACAAAACAACACTAAACAGACTGAGACAATGTTTGACAACAATAAAAGATTGACACAAAGACAAAATACAAGGCACACAGGACACTAAAGCAGTAAAACACAGGACAACACCTTTCACACAACCACACAGTCTAGATAACTCTGAGACTGCAAAGTGAAAGTGAAAGTCAACTCCCAGTACAGATTTGGTAAACAGGATATCCTATTACATCACTTCCTGCATAAAATGGCCGCCGTTTTTATTTTCGCGTAATGCGTCATATTTTCACGCATACACAGATGTGCGTCATATTTTTTTGACGCATTACAGTGCACATGATGCGGAGTGTAAAAATATGCTATGAATATTAATATTTCAAATTGTACATGAGATGACCAACATATTGTGCATATAGCGTCAATTTCACCACGCATACATCATGGGCGTCGTTTTTTTTACACGTACAGTAGTGCACATGATGCGGAGTCAAAAAATATGATATGAATATTAATAATTAATACTGTACATGAAATGACCAACATATTGTCCATGTAGCGTCATTTTTACCACGCATACATCATGGGCGTCATTTTTTTTACACGTACAGTGGTGCACATGATGCGGAGTCAAAAAAAATTGTATGAATATTAATAATTAATACTGTACATGAAATGAGCAATATATTGTGCATATAGCGTCATTTTGACCACGCATACATCATGTGCGTGGTTTTTATTACACGTACAGTAGTGCACATGATGCAGAGTCAAAAATATTGTGGATGTAAATAATAATTTGAAGGTGAAATATCAAGACACTTTTGGATACATTTGTATCTGACTCTGCATTGTGTGCACTCATGTACATGAACAAATTATGACGGCCATGCTGTATGCGTAGAATATGGAGCAAATTTATCCAAATGTCTTCATGTGTTTAGCTTTGGAAAGGTGATTTGTCATGGTAAAACGGTGCGATGTGAGACACATTTGTGTTTGTATATGACAAATGTCCGTACTTTTATGTATAGACGGCCTTCACACTGTGATGTTTGGGATACGTTAACTAATGTATTGACCATATTTGACAACATATTTGGTGTAATTGCTGATGGCTATTTTGGAATGAGGTTTTTGATACCATTATGTATTCCGTCTCCAAAATGTCCCCACCTTTATGATGGGGATGCTTTTATCTGTAGTCCTAACAGGGAGTGGGAGAGTCACTTTCAGTTTTTAGGGGGCTGACCATGTCCCATTATGATTTTGTGCTTCATATTTGTATAGGACTTGTGACATGGAGGCCACACATGTGCCTTATGCATGTGTTTAGTTCACAAGTACATGATTCCTGTATGTTTTGGGGGTGGTAGAGGTGGAGTTAGGCCCCCAGCACCCTAGGATTTGACCATCCAGAATAGCTACTGTATCCATGGAGTATTTTTATCATATCCTGGCAAACCTGCAGCAGCGGGCGAATGTAAGGCCATATGGTATGAATGACTGTTGACCATTCATTCATCTCATTAGCCCATTTGACGTTTTCAGTATTGATGATTTGGAGCTAAGTTGCATACCATTTTCATATGACTAAGGGGGTCATTCTGACCGCGGCGGGCGGCGGTCGCCGCCCGCCAAGCTGTTCCCGCCGAAAGACCGCGGCGGTCATTCTGGCTTTCCCACTGGGCTGGCGGGCAACCGCCAAAAGTCCGCCCGCCAGCCCAGCGGGAAACACCCTTCCCACGAGGACGCCGGCTCAGAATGGAGCCGGCGGAGTGGGAAGGTGCGACGGGTGCAGTTGCACCCGTCGCAAATGTCTGTGTCTGCAAAGCAGACACTGAAATTCTTTGTGGGTCCCTCTTACGGGGGCCCCTGCAGTGCCCATGCCATTGGCATGGACACTGCAGGGGCCCCCAGGGGCCCCGCGGCACCCCCTACTGCCATCCTGTTCCTGGCGGAAGACCCGCCAGGAACAGGATGGCGGTAGGGGGTGTCAGAATCCCCATGGCGGCGGAGCGCGCTCCGCCGCCATGGCGGATTCTCAAGGGCAGCGGGAAGTCCGTTTCTGGCCGCGGCTGAACCGCCGCGGTCAGAATGCCCATCGGTGCACCGCCAGCCTGTTGGCGGTGCTACCGCCGACCTCCGCCATGGCGGTAATTACCGCCAGGGTCAGAATGACCCCCTAAGTTTACAAGACTCTCAGCGTTCACGATGTGATAATGCGAAGATTGTTTTGCTTGTCTGTGTCCCTTTCTGCATGAACTGGTTTAGTGTCATGTTACAATCTTCCTGCTAGGTTCAAACTGGGACACAACTGTGATGGTCTACTTTCAAATATTAGGTTGGTTGTATGACATATGTGTACATGTGTGTGGGAATGTAGATCCAGTATGACCTGTCTGTGTGTATGTTGTCACTGTAACTTCAAGGTCTCCTCCTGAGTTAGTGGCAGCTGATGTTGTTGCAATTGTGTATTGCTCACATCATACACTTGAGAGAAGCCATTGATGACATGTTCACGTACACATGGATGGTCCCACCCTGTCAATGAACACGTGTGATGTGACTTTCAAATGATCTCAAATTTTGGGCTGGATGAGTTACTGTTTCAGTTGTTTGGATCCGGCATGTCTAATTGTCACATTTGTACTCTTGTTGGGCTCTGTGTATGGTAATGTAACATGTCACATCCTACCCTCTGTGCATACAGTTGTGATGTTTATTTTTGGTGTGATGAATTTTAATGGCATTCTTGATCAATGAGACAACATTCATCTTCAGCTATTTCAAACTAAAGGTGGTCAGAAATGAATAGGCCAAAGCATGATGTGGTGTTTGTGATCTGTGTTTATTTACAAGTGTGGAATACAAGTGATTATAATGACTTAAGTAAAAAAATTGTTCACAAGCTGTTGGCGCCTACGCACTCCTGCTGCGGTGTTAGGTTGTTCCCCCTCCTGTTGCAGGCCAGCATCCTCCTCATCATCATCCTCAGGCATGTCTGGGTCCGGTTCAAGGAGGGGAATGTTCCTTTGTACACAAATATTGTGTAATATGGCACAAGTGAGTATGATTTTGCATACCATCTCTGGGGAGTATAGTAGGCTTCCGCCAGTGATGTCAAGGCAGCGGAACCTTGACTTTAGGATCCCAAAGGTCCTCTCCACAATGCTGCGTGTCCTCTTGTGGGCGTCATTGTATGCCCGCTCAGCAGCAGTATTTGGGTTCCCATATGGTGTCATTATCCAAGGCTGGATGCCGTACCCCTGATCAGCTGAAAGAAAAACACAGAATGGTATCAATTAGATGTAGGAGGCACTGTTGTACGTATCTTTGATGGCAGTAGTTGTGTTGTGTTGTCTGTGACTATTTTGTGTACTAATGTGACAACCTATGGTTGTTGGTGGAAACTTTGGCATTGTTTTTTTTCCTTGGCTGAGCAAGTGTTTGTTGTCTAACTGTTTGTCAGCAGGATGTATTGGTTTCTCAAGTACAGTGTGCCCTCCCTTGCATTGTGACTTGTGACACAGGTGTCCGTGTGTCCTCACTGGGGATGTGATGATAGTTCCATGCAGAGTTGAAACATGAAAGGGTATTAGAAACGTCCATATGAACATAGCCAGGCCATCCCATCCCTTAAAAGTTATGCATTGTATTAGTGTACAGGTTATTGTGAGACTTCCAATTTGCAAGGTGACATTTAGGCAACCACAGTCATGAATGTCTTCACACTAAGTTGTGGAGTAAATTCAAATGTGTGAGAGGTTCAATGGTGACTTGTGACACATGGCTAGTGATGTGAGTACCTCAGTGTGTCCCTGTCTAGGTGTTGCTATTGTGGTGTATGTGTTGTTTATCCTAGAGGGTTTCTGTGCAGTGAGTATATAAGTTGATTTTTGTCCTTACCAACAAGTAGTCCATTGCCATACCGTCCATCCTGGAAGTGTTGGTTGATGGTGGAGTGACGGAAGATGAATGCGTCATGTACACTCCCAGGATATTTAGCCACAATGTTGCTGATCAGTCCTTGGTGATCGACTATGGCCTGCACGTTGATGGAATGTGTGTGCTTCCTGTTGCGGTAGAGGTGTTCACTCGCAGCAGGTGGCACAAGGCGTACGTGTGTGCAGTCGATTGCACCAAGGACGTGCGGAAAGCCACTGATGGCGTAGAACCCCTGTTTTGTTTCCTGCTGCTTCTGCAGTGTGTTAGGGAAGCTGATGTGGCGGGGTGTCAGTCCAATGATGGCATCCAGTACTTTAGGCAGGAATGCGGAGAAAGATGGTTGTGAGATTCCACCAACCAGGGCACCAGTTGTCTGAAAGGAGCCACTTGCCAGCAGGTGAAGTACGGCAAGCAGCTTTGTTTCTGTTGGGATAGTGCGTGGAGTCACTAAAGTGGGGGCCAATTGCTGTTCAATATTTGTCAGCAGCTGCTGAATGGCCTGCCAGTTCAACCGGTACCTCTGGATGATGTCTCGTTCCCTGAGGCCATGCAGGGTTGTTCTTGGGCGGAATATCCTCTCCTGCCTTCTGCGCTGTCTTTGGGGTCCCTGCTGTTGTTGTTGTGGCTGCTGTTGTTGCTGCAGGGCTCTGCGTCTACGTGCACGTTGAAGAAAAAGCACCTCCATGTCTCCCTGTTGCTGCTCTGCTGCTCTGCTGCTCTGTTGTTTGTTCTGTGTGTTCTGATTAAGTACAGGTGTGTTTGCCCCATTTTAACGCCTGCCCTGACCCAGGCGTTAAAATTTCAGACTATTCGTGCTTTGCGCCATTTTTTTGCGCCGCCTGCCGCGCGGGAGTGATTTTTGCCCTGGAGCATAAATACCACGCACCGCTATGTGCGTCTGTTTTTAGACGGGAACGCCTTCCTTGCATCTCATTAACGCAAGGAAGGCGTTCACGCCAAAAAATGACGCTATTTGCCCATACTTTGTCGCTAGACGCGTCTAACGCCAAAGTATAAATATGGCGTTAGTTTTGCGCCGAATTTGCGTCGAAAAAAACGACGCAAATTCGGCGCAAACGAAGTATAAATACGGGCCTTAATTCTTCCCAATTTGAAGCTACAAAGACTAGACTTTACAATATGAACATTGACTCACCAGTATGTAAGGGGTAGTGGAAGTGACATCATTTGAACTTTCACCCCTTTGACACCACAGGAAGTGACATCATATTACCCTTCACCCAAAGATGTAAAAGAAACTGACACCACATGATTTGTGACATTAAAGAAGTGTTATCACTGGTGTTACGAACTGAGCAGTAAGTGCTGTGTCAATAAAAAGACATCTGTCATCTAATAAATGTCTACTTTAGGCACCATCAACATTTTAACCAGAGTGCTACCAAGATATGTCAGGGCTCCAGCCATCACCTACTAAGGTAATACTATCATATGCAATTATGACCTAAAATGCTTGGGCATACCTTTTGCATGGATGTTAATGCATTCCTCAACATTGCCCTCCTTCCACATCAGCATGTTTCCTTAATAAATGGAATTCATAAAGCAAATATTCTAACATTTAGGCCCATATTTATACTCTGTTTGTGCTGGATTTGCATCATTTTATTATGCAAATTCGGCGCAAACCTAACTCCATAACATACTTTGGCGCTAGACCCGTCCAGTGCCAAAGTTATGGAGTTTGAGTTATTTTTGGATGTGAAAACCTACCATGCAATGTAGGCGTTCCTGTGCAATAAATGACTCTAAGGCATGTGCGCCTTATTTATCCTCCTGCGTCATTTTGACGCACAGGAGGAGGCGGGCCTTAAAAAATAGTACCCTGACGGATTTGTGCTGTTTTTTAATGCCTGGGTCAGGGCAGGCGTTAAGGGACCTGTGGGCTCATTTCCATGGTCTCTGACCATGGAAGCAGTCCACAGGTGCCCTTCCATGTACCCAGGGACACCCCCTGCCACCCTGGCCCACCCCTGGAGGACACCCATGGATGGGGGGACCCATCTACGGTAAGTAGAGATAAGTAATATTTTTTTTTTTAGGTGGCATGGGGGCCTAACTTGGGCCCCCCTACATGTCACTGTGCCCAATGGCAATGCCCAGACATAGGTCCCCTGGGCATGGCCATTGGGCAAGGGGGCATGACTCATGTCAGCTTAGCGTCATTTTTTTTCGACTCTAACCTGGCTTGCACCATTCTTTGATGCACAACCCCCAGTCTTCCCTACGCCTCCGCTGCCCGGTTAGAGTCATTTATTTTGACACTAACCAGGCCACAGTGCTGGCTACTGTCATTCCTTAAATATGACGCCCGGCTGGCGCATTCAAATGGCGGTAGCCGGCGTTAAACTTTTTAACGCAAACCTGCGCTGGTGCAGGTTTGCGTAAAAAGTATAAATATGGCCCTAATTCTTGGACTATTTTGATGTTATTCTTCTGGATTTGGATTTGATAATAAAATTGCTGTATGTAATGTATCATTTAATAAAGCAAATAAATAATATTGAGACTGTATAAAAGAGCACAAGCTACTAAGGGCTATTTCAGACACAATGGAAAGAAAGCTAACGATGTATGTGGCAGAACCTTGGAATTTACATACCCACAATTGACATCACTGAGCTAGCATTCACAAGTGTATACCCAGCTTCTAATGTAGAGCGCAACTTCCTTATGTTCTGTCTCAGTCTCCAATACTTTTGCTCCGAAAACATTTTTCAACATCCACAAAGGCAAGGGATCGCAAAAGGACCGCTTTTCCTTTGTGAGTGAGTTTGCACCCCTTGGCAGAGTTGGTAACTTTTCAGTGGTTTGCAACTAATTGTGGTTGAAAACCACTGATGCATTGCAAGCTGAACAGCAATTTGGAAGGGATTACTTAAACAGGCCCAAAACTACAATTCAGAACCCATTTCTAACCCATTTTTCAGTTTGGTAACACTTTGCAAAATGGGTTTTTCCTACATTGCCCCCAAGACATGGAACGACCTCCCTCGACATATCAGCGCCTCCTCCTCACTGCTTGAGTTCCACAGGAAACTAAAGAACTGGCTCAGCTTTAAGCTCCTTGTGGACCACACACCTATAAACCTGCCCATTTTGTCGAAGTAAGCCTCAGCAAGGCCTACCTGTGCAAGGGGTTCGCCCTTCTCTGCACAAAGTCCTCAGACCATATAGGAAGAAGTTGGCACAGAGACTGAAATAAAAGACAAAGTTTATTAAACCTCATGAGGTGGTACTACAGTTCAAACAGCACCCTTCGGTAACACTGAACTAAGAGAGCATGGTCCTTTTATACCCACACAGGGGCTAAAAGAAGGTGGTACAATTATAGAAGCAAGACTTATATACATATAATGTCATATGGAAATGCACAGTCGACAGGTAGGAGGGGCTAACAGTTTTCAAGGACTAGTTGACACATTACTGTCTGTTACTGATTACTAACAGCTGCAGATCTTGCTGGGCATGTGCGAAAGCGAAAGTGGGAGATGCTAAATATAACTTGTCACGAGACAGATTTTCAAGAGTAGTTAACAGAAAGGTAGGACAGAGCACATGGCGAGCACATGGCAGCATGTGGCAGAGAAAATGGCTGCCATGAATACAAAATGGATTCCGCGAAATGTTCATAATAGTTGCTAAATACAAGATGTCTTCTGCTAATGCTTAATCTAATCGCTACTGATTTACAACAGACGACCCTTTCAGCAGTAGCTGAAGACATTCGTCTTTCTGGGATAATCTAAATATTCATCCTGTATATTTATGCTAATCATTTCAGCTATTTCCTTATCTAACATGTGTTGTGCTTTCATTTCTGTAATATTTATTTTGGTAGGCATACAAGCAGTAATACACATGGAGCAGAACATTGGACCACACTGAATACAGAAACAGCATGTGAAAATATCACAATCATTACACAAAGGATAGTCAGTAGTTTCCAGCCCCAAGTGGAAACAAGAGCCCAAAACCATCCAGAAAAAGCCCAAGTACTAGTCTCTGTGTGGATTTCTGCAGCAATTTTATGCAATTTAGATATTGCATCATATACTGAAGGTGAGTGATCTGGAATGAAATCGCAGCAACTTCCACCGATGATGCGACATACACCACCTCAATCAGCTAATATCACATCTAGTACCATACGATTTTGGAGCGCTACAATCCTCGCAATTTGGAGCTCCTCAGTAATATTCCCAAGTGCGAGAGCTGCCTGATTGGTAACAGCTTCCACAACCCTAGTCAATCGTCTCACTTTCCTACTGTTTAACGCAGCACCCCCAAAGGAGAACAACCCTAAATTAAAATCAATATATTGTTGCAGGCTAGTGTCCGTTTGGTCTACCTCATTTGTACTTATTGTCCTTTTATATCTATTTTTAATGATGTCATTGAACAGTTTAAAATCTCGGTGATATGATGCAGGGGCCAAAAACACAGGGGGTAATAGAAAAGATACATAACACACACACCTGACCACCCAACAGGTAGTTGGTAATATTCATAGTTACCACAAACAAAATATGTATTATGTGAAGCTGTAAAACTACTATTATTTACACCCTCAGTAGTTAAAATCAAGGTACAATCGCTTATCCCGACTGGAATTCGTCCAATGCTACGTACTGTATACATAAATCTGCTTTAGTTTTTGTAACAGAAATCACAAATTGTTCTTTCTTGTCAGAGTCTCGTATATTTGTGAAGGCATATGGTATTGAAACATTGTCCGGTTGATACTCTTCCCATTCCCATTTAGTTCCTTTGGCTTGGGGATACCCATCTTTGTGTTGGTAGCATACTTTATTAAGGCGAAAAAGAAGTCCGCCCTCTGTACGTTTTCCAGATGCAAACAAAAGCGTGTACCAAGCTTGACAAGAACCATTGTGTGAAAAAGGAAGAGGAATGAAAGGTGTTCTTCCTTTCTTTTGATGCGCAGGTATCATTCCACATACCCAACAGTTAGTAGTATTTGTAGCATTATGAGTATGATGCAACATCTGAATGAAAGTATTATTGAAGTACGATTGAAGGTGCTTCTGCTCCTGATAGGGAAGCGTAAAGTAATAGTGATCCTCTGGTACTGGAGTAGTGGCAACAAAAAACTCACGAGCAGGAGCCTTCTTTTCAACAAACCAGGTGATTATTGCTATAACCACCAAAACAACAACAAACCCCATAGAACTAATGATCAGTATGTTATTCATTTTAGCAACAGTGATAATCAACCCTTTCAGAAATTAATTAAAAACAAGCGTTGGAGTTCTTATCCCTGGGCAGCCGCTGATTTCTTCACCACGGGCCAAGACGGGTGTCACTACTCTAATGCATGGCTGATTCTCCCCCCCCTTGCCACATTGGCTCTCTGTTTCACTGACCCGGGCGGTAGCTCAACCAGTTTACTCCAGCACTACGGGGTCTTTCCTCGGTCTCAAATTGTATCGCAACACCCCAGAAATCGTATGGTCCGGGAAGAACTCCACAGATTCATCAGGTGATATAGCACGGCCTTTCTCTGTAGTCAAAAACTCTTGATGATAGGTCAGCACAGCAGGTTCCACCAAGGTAGGTAGCACTCTCTTGCAGTGAGTACTAAGGATCCAATTCTTTCGGTTCGTCACTCGAACTGCTGTCCTTGTCGCAAGGAGCACCTGTTCTGGGCCTCACCACCTTGGTTCCAAGCTGCTTGATCTTTCAAAGGACTTAATCATCACCTGGTCACCAGGTCGGAGTTCATGGCCTTCACCTGTAGATCTGTCAGGAAGTGCTTCCCGAACCTGTTGATGAATAGAAACCAAATTGTCGGTTAACTGTACCACATAATCATTCATCAGGACACAAGGTACATCATATACAAAATTTGGCTTAGGAACTCCCCAAATGTTCATTGGCCTTCCAAATACTATTTCATAGGGGGTAAGGCCAGTTCGACAGTGTGGCACTGACCTAATAGACAATAATACCAACGGTAATGCATCCGGCCAAGTTAAAGATGTGAAAGCCTGTATCTTCGCTAACTTCAGCTTCAAAGTAGCATTATACCTTTCCACCAACCCTGCCGATTGTAGGTGAAAAACCCCATGGAACTTCTGTTTGATCCCTAATCCTTTCAGGACATACTTAATAACTTCCCCAACAAAATGAGGTCCATTATCATTCCATAAAAGTCTGCAAACACCAAACCTAGGGAAAAATTATTTCAAAACCACCTTCGCTGTGGTAATGGCAGTATTATCCTTTGTGGGGTACGCCTCTATCCATTTACTGAAGGCACATACAACCACCAAGACATACTTTAAATTGTTGCAGTGTTCAAGCTGAATATAATCCATTTGTAGAACTTCGAAAGGTGCAGTTGGTGTAGCAAACCCTCCCGCAGGAGTACGTGTCCCTTTTCCAGGATTGTATTGTAAACAGATCAAACAAGACTGTACTACTCTCTTCGCTGTACTGGAAATTTCTGGATGCTCCCAAACTTGCGTAAGCAACTTCGTTATTGTTGAAGCTCCAACATGTGCCAGCCCATGTGCCATCTGAACCATAGGTTGTACAAAAGCTATAGGCAATTTCCATTTATCCATCTGCTTATTCCGCCAACAGCCCTCATCATCCAATTCTCCATCTTCAGACCATTGCTCACGTTCTTTCACAGAAGCAGATTTCTGTATATCTAATACGTCTTTGTCTAGCATTATGACAGCGTTCAGCTTGTGACTTCACTATATACATAGAAGTAGTACTTCGCTGCATCGCAGTCTCACGTGCTACGCAGTCCGCAAGGGCATTACCTTGCCCTATCTTATTGTTCACTTTCTTGTGTGCACTACATTTCACAATAGCTAGTTTCTTTGGATATGTCAATGCAGTCAAGAGGTTATGCACTAATTCTCCATGCATTATGTGCATCCCGTGGGATGTGAGAAAGCCTCTTTCCTTCCAAAGCAAACCAAAATCATGAGCCACTCCAAAAGCATAGCGGCTGTCTGTATAAATGTTCACACATAAGTCAGTACTAAGCTCACATACTCTTGTCAAAGCTATTAGTTCAGCTGCTTGAGCTGACTTTTGTGGTATATGAGCTGTCTCCACTACCGTGTGTATTGTGGTGATTGCATATGCAGCTGAGGTCGTACCGTCTGGCAACTTCAAACAAGACCCATCAATCCACAATTCCCCGTCTACATCTGGAAGGGGAGTATCTTGTATTTCAATACGACCCTTTGTCTGTTCTTCGGTAAGGAATATACAATCATGTGTTTCTTGTGACTGAGGCTGAGTCATCGGATATGGCAACAAAGTGGCTGGATTTAGTGGTGCACATCTCTTCAGTGTAATGTGAGGAGCCAGCAATGTCAATTCATATCCTTTCAGGCGAGCACTAGTTTAATGTTGCATCTTTGTTTGATTTAAAAGAGCATCAACCGCATGGGCTACTAACACCAACAGCTTATGTGACAAAACTATCCCTTCACTCTGACTTATTGACACAGCTGTTGCGGCAACTGAACGAAAACACCCAGGCAACGCTCGAGTGACAGGATCAAGTACTGCTGAAAAATCTGCACAGCGACGCTGCTTATCGCCACGTGTCTGTACTAAAACTGACTATGCACATCCATCTTTCTCATGTACGTAAAGTGCAAAAGGCTTTGTGTAATCTGGAGTACCTAACACTGGTGCTGAACAAAGGGCTTGTCGTACCTGCCGGAAAGCAGTCTCACATTCATCTGTCCATGGGAGGAGCATTGGAGTATCTTTAGTCAAAAGTGCTAGCAAAGGTTTGACAATGTGTGAAAACCATAATATCCATTGCCTACAAAAAGAAGTAAGACCAAGGAATGCACGAACATCTTTCTTAGTAGAGGGTACTGGTGTGTCTAAAATTGCTTGAATACGATCTGATGTAAGTGCACGGCCCACCTTAGACAAAAGGTGACCTAAATAGGTTACCTTTGGTCTACAATATTGCAATTTATTTCGTGACACTTTATGATGGTGTGAAGCAAGAAAAGAAAGTAAGGACAAAGTGCACTTTTCTTATTGCTCAGGGGTATCAGCTGCCAACAAAATATCATCAACATATTGTATGAGAGCCACACCTTCAGGCAAAACAAAAGAATCAAGTTGTCGTTTTAACGCTTGACTATAAATACTAGGACTCTCAGTATAGCCTTGAGGAACTCTGCAAAATCTATTAGATTAGCTTAGAATTGTGTGGCGTAGATGGGGTGGTGTTAAATAGTATGCCAGGGAGTGGCAAAGAGTGGCATGAAGAGGCATGGAGTGGAGTTGCGTAGAATAGGGTAGAGTGGAGTGGTGTAGGTAGTTTAGAGTGGATTGAAATGTCATAAAGTAGTGCAGTTGTGAGTGTAACTAATCAACAAAGATGGCAGAGATGGTGAAAACAACATAAATAAGAAGCTGAATGCCTGTGATAAAAGTAGGAAAGCACATCACATGTCAAGGAATAATATTAAAGCTTTTAAAATGGAAAGAAATAGTGTTGCAAAATATGAGGTAGAGCAAAGATGAGGAGAACACTTGGTCCATGATCCATGGAGGAGGTAACACAAGAAAGGAAAGGAAGCCTACAGGAGTTAAGCAATAGTAAGACTGCAAATGTGAGTGACAATGAAAACAGCTAATAGTATCTTGTGGGTTGGTTGTAAGCCCACTGAATTTTACAACATATCTCACAGTACAGTATAGTACATGTGCTGTGTAGGCAAGACCTGAAAAAGCAATGAACAGGCATCATGAAAAGTATTCAGTTCACACTGGTAGTGTAATCACTGCTTACATTTCATATATGTTCCTCACTCTGACTTTCTCCTTCAGGCCCAGGCCCTGGATAAACAGAAAAGGGGAGTCACTTGGGATTTCAATGGCATGCTGCTTCCACTTACCTAATTAGCTTGGTCTTATCTGAAGCTTAAGTTTGGGTTAGTCAAAACCAGTGAGCACTGATAGGAACACCAGTACAGAAGGTACATACAGCTGCAATGACTTGTGGGTACTGCATTCTGGCTACATCTTAGGAGGCCAGCATAGGAATATGAAAAAAGTAATGGGCTTGAATGTTTGAATCAATCTCACTCACTGGTAATTACACTGCGTCCAGCCCCATTTGACAGGGCAACAGTGAGGAGTCCTCTTCTACCGAAGGTCATAAAACAACCATCTAGCATGTGTAGCCTGGTGTATACCATGCTCAGTGGACACCTTCACCCACAGAGTCTTCTCTTCTTAGCAAGGCCATGAGCTAGTTTTGGCCTACTACAGTACCTAGACCAAAGTACAACAAAATTACTTGTAGATGGTCAGTTTTTTTTTTAATTTTCACATTTTTCTTTAGGAAAGTGAAGGGGGCACAGATCATAATTTAAAGACTTTTACACACGATCACACAATTGTGTTGAGGGAGCATGCTGTGATAACCTTCTGCTTATTTTTCTATAGCAAATGGTAGCCTGAACCTGGACAACATCTTCCCCCTGAACACAGAACCTTTGCAATCACCAGAAAATCACTATTATGGGGGTCATTCTGGTGTTGCTGGTGTGCGACGGGTGCAGTTGCACCCGTCGCGATTTTCAGTGTCTGCCACGCAGACACTGAAAATCAATGTGGGGCCCTGTTAGGGGGCCCCTGCAGTGCCCATGCCAGTAGCATGGGCACTGCAGGGGCCCCCAGGGGCCCCACGACACCCGTTCCCGGCAGCCAGGTTCTGGCGGGAAGGGGGTCGGAATCCCCATGGCGGTGCTGCTTGCAGCGCCGCCGTGGAGGATTCCCTGGGGCAGCGGGAAGCCGGCGGGAAACCGCCGGCTTCCCTTTTCTCACCGCGGCTTTACCGCCGCGGTCAGAATGCCCCCGGAAGCACCGCCAGCCTGTTGGCGGTGCTTCCGCGGTCGTTGGCCGGACCGCCAGGGTCAGAATGACCCCCTATATCTCCTTAAAGAAACCATGATAAATCTCCATTAACCAGTAGTCAGCTAGTAGCTGTGCCCAAAGGGACTGCATTCTATGTCCCTGCACGACCAAATGTCGGGCATGGCCCCATGTAGTATCATAACCATACATCATAGCTTCAATATTTTTCTACATGTTCCCTGTTATTGCAAATAGGTCAAGGGATGACTGGCCAGGATGTAAAGGGATTTATCAAGGATTGCACAATTGGGTTCAGTGAGGAGCTTTTATTACAGCTACATTTGTTCCTCTGGTTATACCATTTACAACTGTGCCATTACTTAATGACAATCCTGCCACAAATATTATGTATAATGCTTAGAAACAGAAATGATGCATGAGGCACTATAGAAAAAACACATGTAATAAGATTACTAACCTTATATTTATGACCTACCCTACGTGGATGGATCAAGACCAGCTTTGGCAGAACCAAAACCTTCTTACAGCTGTCCCTTTCAACTTTGCCTATGTTATCATCATTGCCAGATCAAGGCAGTTTCTCCATAGCTTTAAATATTTTTATGGCTCACCAAAAGAGAACACAGCACCATAAGAGAACACATACTATTTTATGCACTGTGATGTAATTGTCAGCTCACGATGTTTACATCAGGTTATGGCTTTCTAGTTCCTAAACTACCAACGAGTCCCTTAATGAACCCCATGCGCTCTCAGAAGGGACCTTCAAATCCTAAGTCACTTTTCTTGCAATCGTTAATTTCTGTGGTGGGCCTGAGGAAGAAGAATCCAATCAACACAGCACAATGCAGGACTATCACAGTACTGTATCCAGGATTTCCCTGCTGAAGCTGACAGACACATGCCTTAGTTTTCTCACAGAGCTACAAAAAATGTCTCAGGCGCATGGGAGCCCTGTTTAACTGAAGGCCCTTGCACTGCCTTTGTGGTCTCTGATGACAGATATAGCATGGCCTCTTTATGTATCTCGGGCCCAAATGTTAGAATTTTGTTACAAAAAACATTCCTGCATCCATAAACATATGAGAGCCATGCATAACAATACAGTTAACTTTAAAATTTCCCATGGAGATCAGTAATGCCCAGTTCTATGAACTGTTGCACAAAGAACAGTCCAGTAGGTTGTTTGTGTCGCTTTCGATGGACCCCTTATATCACACGTTATGGCTAGTGCTATAATACAAATTCCCATGAGATACCATGGCTGGGTGAAAAATTACCAAGTCTTATGGGTGGTCCCTTTTACTCCTGGGTGTGGACTTCCCAGAGCATATGCATGGCTGGCTGTATTATTACTGATTCCTATTGGTTGATGGCTGGATGAATCATTACTCGGTCTTATTGGTTATCGATATTGCTCCTGGTTGTGGACTTCCCAGAGCATGTCCATGGTTGGCTGTATTTTTACTGATTCTTGTTCGTTGACTCCTTCTGCTCCTGGGTTAAATTCCAGAGCAAATACTTCAACTAAAATTAATGGTGGTTTCTCATCTGGTTCACCACAATGGACCTATCAGACAAACTATGATGACTGGTTGCACAATGTCCATTCATATCAGTTGCTCATACACTGCCCTTGGTTAAACACTAGGGCACATATTATAATTGATTTGAGACTGCAGCTTTGCAGCTTCCAAGGTAAGCACCCTTCAAATGGGCAGTTCCTATGATCTATAATCAATGTGGTTTAAACTGTCTGATAGAGACTACTCCAAAAATGGCAGAGTTCAGCATTTCTACCTGTACCTGTTGTCACTTCTCTCCTGTAACCATGAGTATGAACAACCACATTCTTGCTGTAGCATTAAGTGGTTCTGATATACACACAACATCACAACTCTTCCTTCATAGGCCACATTGCATGCCCAAACGTCTATCTATGCATATGTCAACTTTGACACTTGAATGTCTTATAACCCACTTCTTTTCACTTCAGTGCATGCCAAGGGCAGTAATAAAAACAATAAGAACAATAAGAGCGTAATGTTCATCCTTACAAATTAAATTGAAACACTACCCTTATGGGCCACATGGCAGACACAAATTCTTCGATCCAAAGCACTCACATGGATTAGAGTTACCCATCTGCAAATCCCTGAAATATAAATTTCTGGTTCAATTTAACTACATTAGAATAAATCCACGGTTCATTCACAATTGAATTTCATCATCAAATTGGCCTGTGGCTGAAATACTCAAGAGTAGTAAAATATGTTCTCTCGAAATCTCTCCAATGATCATTTGAGCTACACATGTACTCTTAATTATAGATATTTCTTAAATTTTTCATTTGAGTATGCATCTCAAACATTTCATGGCAGGCAATCACTCAGTAGGCAACTTGCTTGCGCCCAGAATGTTGTGTTTTGGGAATACTGGATACAATTTAGGGTTACTTTGTACACCAAACACTTCGTCCGCCCACCCCATTTAGAGACAGATCTTTAATTTTTCTGTTGCCAGAACCCTTTTGGCTAGGTTAATGGAAAACTTCCACCACTGGCCTGTGGGAGTGGTGACCATCATAGGAAGGACATTCATTGGACAGCTAACCTTAGTTACGAAGAACCTGGTGGTGAGGGAAGAAAAACCAATAATAACCTTGTACACCCTGGGCAGAAGCTTCAGGATGTAGGAGTCATTAGTTTTTTGTTTTTCAGAAAAAAATCCTGCTTTGGTATTTTGCTTTTGAAAAACAATACATTTACAAAGTTTAGTAAACAGCAGTCAAACCGACAGTGGTCACCATCAAACCTTTTTTACATTTGAAGGATCCATTGTGACAGTAGTTTTTCATTGTACAGAGATGATGCCTGGACTGGTGGCCATCTCTAAATTTGGCAGATAGCAGTCCATCAGGGTGGTGAATATGATTTCCTCTGCTACCCTTACAATGGTGTACCATCCATCAAATTGTAAATCAGGCCCTATGACTTGACATTGTGTGATCTGAGGTAAATCCATCTCTTGATTTACTGTGCTTCAGTTCCCTAACTTATCAAAACAGAGACAACATAGGGAAAAAGTGTAAAGAAGCACTGTCACAGCCTATCGGTCTGGCGTTTGCTATCAGGCTTTGGCATTGTTAGTGCTTATTTTATTTTGTTAAGGGTTTTGCAAAACATTATTGTTGAGTAAATTACTGTGCCCCTGTCAGTCTAAAAAAATTGGAAAAAAACAAAAATGTTTTTGAGGTCTTAAAAAGCACACATTGCCTTAGAAGTCCATGCCACCTAAAGGTACTACTTTGTTTGAGAATGGTCTCTTTGTGAAAGTGCAGAACGTCATCACTCACAATGAAGTTAGCTAATGCCTGAAGTGGGCTGACTCCATGATGTATGCTTCACCGGGCAGAAGAAAAATATAAATGACACAACAACAGATAAATGGGTGGTTTTTACATCACAGTCATCAGAAACAATTCCAGGTGTTCTCATATCATTCATTGAAAGTTTGAAAACACATGGAATTTGAACAACCTTAGTCAGTCCAAATATATCAAAAGATACTTTATCCCAAACAATTCCATCAGGAATTGGTATAGCTGAAATGTTCACTAGGGACAAGTTTTGACAGACTATGTGAGTAAAGATGCAGTTTTAGGACCTCATCCACCAGTTTGACTGCAGAGCGTTCAGGAAGATAATGACCATGTATGAGTAAGAAAAAGACAATGACCAACCCAAGCCAAAGGAGAAAGGCAATTAGTTAGTATGAGCCACAGATAGTTCTATGGACAAATTAAATAGTTCATTTTGAATCAATGTATTAGCTTACGCGCTCTTGAAATGGTGTGGCAGAAGAAATGGATGAGTCAGTGAAAAAGTCATTGATGATGGCAAAATATCCAGAAACTGTTCATGCAAAGACTGGAGCCATGTGAGGTAGTCGAGAACTGGCAGAAGTCTCCCTTGGTGGTTCGTAGTAAATGATTTCATCAGTTTGAAATGAATTTGAGTAGAAATGCTCGCCATTTTGGATGTTTCTTGTCAAAGATGAATATAGTGGTACTAATTAAAGATAATTTGTCACCCTCCCCAAGCCAGGGGAAGTGATGGCCCTGCTATTTAAAACCTGTTGAGGAACTTCCTGTTCCATAGTGAGAGGGATTCAGGAATTACCCAGGTATCCTTTAGGTCTTCTGTGTAGGATCGGCCACATGGTGTAACTTGACATTATCAATAGAGACAAATCAGTTTTCCTTTTACCCAGGCAGCGGTGATAGAATAACAGTTCTGGTATTATGTATTTCCAGGACTCAAACCGGTGCACAATTGGAAGGACTGAACTCCTTTATCATAGCAATCTTTTCTCACACTAGATCCGCAACTTTCAGAATCCAGCCGGTAGATGTTATTGGTGCATCCCTTATTCCCAAGGAGGCAACACTGACATATGTGTTTTCATCACAGAACTGTTGTACTCCCTGCAGGACAGTGACACATTCATTTATGACAAAAGGTGTGCCTTCCGCCTCCGCGCCAGAGCCATCAAGATCTGGAACATACATTTGTGTTCCAAACAACACCTCATATGGGACTTTCTAGGCAGATTATGGAGTGCTCTCTAGACTCCAAACTGGTAAATAAGCCAACTATGACCCATGCCTAATACTCTTGCTGTTAAGGACTGCTTCAAGTCTTTGGGCCAGATGTATCATCACAGCCCTTTGCGATTCGGAAATAGCGATTTTTAAGAAATAGCTATTTCCGATGCGCAAAATGCCATGTATCACATTTGCAATTCGGTAATAGCGATTTCTTAAAAATCGCAAATGCTATTACCGAATCGCAAATTGCGATACCGGCCCCATTCACAGCTATGGGCCTGTTGGCCCATAGCTGCAAATGTTTTGCATTTCCAAAATTGCGATTTCTGAACCAGAAATCGCAATCTTGGAAATGCAATACCCCATGGTGCTGGGGGGCTAAGGCCCCCTCTGCTGCACCGCAAAACATTTTTGGGGGACATGTAAGGTGCACACATGCCAAAAGGGCATGTGTGCTTTACATGTACAATTTAAAAATGCATTTTAAATGCATTTTTAAATTTTGCACATGGTTACCACCAAGTTCAACTTGGTGGTAATTAGCGACTCCTAAATGCCAAAATCGCATTTAGGAATTGCTTCATACATGTGCTAAGAAATCGC
Organism: Pleurodeles waltl; assembly: GCF_031143425.1. Lineage (NCBI taxonomy): Eukaryota > Metazoa > Chordata > Amphibia > Caudata > Salamandridae > Pleurodeles > Pleurodeles waltl. The sequence continues at coordinate 858,258,891 of NC_090448.1, read as the reverse complement.
AAATAAGGAATCCTTATTTGCGATTTCCAATTTAGAGAGTCGCAATTTATTTGTATCTCAAATGTATTTCATACATTCTGAACTGGCATTTTGCATTCGCACCGTTTGTGAATGCAAAATGCTTTGATACATCTGGCCCTTGGTTCTTCAGTTCTACTTCACTGTTATCCTTGGGATGGTAGGTGGATGAGAAATGTACTTGGACCCTTAACTAAGCAATGGTGTCCCTGAATCTCCTCGAGACAAAAGCAGGGCCCTGGTCTGAGTGGAATGTCGCAACTGTGTATGCCCTGATAAAGACTCACAAACCTATAATAATAGTTGAGCATCAGCTAATTGTTGTGGCCATATCCATAGAAACCTGGAGCATGAGTCGACAGTGACTAAAATGCATTTGTGTCCGCCGTCAGATAGTAATTGTGCACTCAATGTCTCCCTCTAATTGTATTTTCATTTTATACACCCTATTGGGAGGGGAGACCCACATGTCCGCAGTTTTGACTTCTAAAAAGTCATCAGTTGCTTTTACCTCCAGATGCTTTTGAAGATTCTGGTGAACTATTGTGACCTCTGCTGCGCTGTCTAGCAGAGCCAGTGCCCAGTTCCTGTTCATCAGTAAAACTCATCTTACATGGCATTTCTTGCAGAAATAGCTGCCACCTTCCTTGTTTTAAATAGCATTTTTAGTTGTGGAAGATTCTCTTCTTTTTAAGTTTCTGATGAGCGTTGTGAATCTTTTTTTGGTTTCACATACTGTGTTCATTGTGCTGATCACCCACCTATCTCACGATGTTTATCCAGTGAGTCCTGAAAGGAACGAGATTGGTGTGTATCAATATATTCATATCTATTGTGAGTTTTTATTTCTCCCGATTTCTTAGGTTATAGCATTTCTCATGGGTCTCTGAATGTGGAGATTTTCCCCTGTCTTTTTTAGGTATCTGTTTTTGTTTATCAGTGTATTTTAGAACCCTCTTACTTGGTAGAATCATTATTGAATTTACCTTGTGTTTGTGGTTTACTAGGTGTGGCTCCCAAACTATCTAACTTGATCTATACTTAAATAGGTGCCTGCAATAATTTTAGGCAGCCCACACTCTTTAATCCTGTGGAGGAACATCCCGGAGCTGCATGCGTACTGCCAAAGCTACTGCTTCCCCTTTAAGGTGACAGTATTATTGAGGGCACTATAGCAAAACTGCCCATTAATTGCATACCCAAATCCAGGGCTGGGGCAGCCCCGTATTCATCTTGAATTAGTTTCAGCACTTCAGGAAGATTGGCAAGTGTCAGTGTACCGTGTGCAGTGCAGCAAATACCATGATCCAGATGGTGCAGTTACCCATCAAGGGAACCATCACAAATGGCAAGCACATAGTGAGAATCCTGTGTTTATCTGGGGGTCCGGTATGGTGGAACACTACTTCCAGGATGTTAATTTTTTGAGGTAACCAAAACAGAATTTCTTCATGTTTTGCAGGTACCTTACCCACAATCAAATGCACCGTTGCAGAGTTAAAGTCTGGCATGACTACATGCGGTTATGCTAGAGCAGCCGTGCTTGGTTAGTATTTAATGTTTGCATTACAAATTGCGCTAAGAGTCTACATAATGCTACAAACTCAATGTGTGAGCGGCCAAACACAGCTACTGCACAGGTGCCTGTATCAGGATGTGGTGTGTATGTAGCCAATTGTGACCAAGCAGCACCTTCATCACTCAAAGGACCTAGCCTGACATCAAGTGTTGTATTTGGTAGGGCGCCATCAAGTCAGTTTTGGTGGTCTTGAAATGATAAAGATACTTCTACGTATGCGTATGCTCTGTATTGCAACTGCTGGAAAATTCACCCAAGAGTAAAAACTTTCTGTTCTATAAGCTAGATGTGCCTCAACTACAAATGTAACAGCACCCCCATGGGTTTAAGGGCATTATTTAATAAATGATTAGTGAGGGAGTGCCTCATGTTTACTGCAATTACCATTGTGGGTTCACCATTTTGAATGTACTTGTTCATAGATAAGGACACCAATGGGGATAAACCAATTTAATTTTCAATCTTGAACAACCTACAGTCTTATTAAATAGGTACTTCATATCCAGCTGAGAAGGAAATGGTTCAATTAATTTTAATGAATCATCATGCATTCTAAATAAAAAGGCATTTACTTCAATGATAATGAAACATGACAATAGCAGAACGGTGATTAAAAAAGTGAAACATAAGAAAAGACCCACCATAGTGTCACAATGCTTAGTGTCATAGTCCTACCTATACCACTAAGGTTCTATACTAGAACACAGCAGTGTTAGCCCTAATCTGCCCTTCAAGACTGCTGTGAAAACACCATCCCCCATACCTGAATGTGGTAGTAGCAAAGAGGGCTGTTGGTCTACCAAGAGTCTTCTCCCATGTAGACAGAAACAATGTCTAGTCTCAGCAGAAAGCTGCAATGAAGCGACCAATCATGCAGTAGCAAATTCTGGCTGGAATTTCCCTCTGACGTACAGGGGCAGAGAGGTGTTTTCTTAATAATACATCTAGGGGGTCATTCTGACCCTGGCGGCCGGTGGCCGCCAGGGCCACCGACCACGGGAGCACCGCCAACAGGCTGGCGGTGCTCCCACGAGCATTCTGACCGCGGCGGTTCAGCCGCGGTCAGAAGCGGCAAGTCGGCGGGCTCCCGCCGACTTACCGCTGCTCGGGGGAATCCTTCATGGCGGCGGAGCGCGCTCCGCCGCCATGAGGATTCTGACCCCCCCTACCGCCATCCTGTTCATGGTGGGAAAGCCGCCATGAACAGGATGGCGGTAGGGGGGGTCGCGGGGCCCCTGGGGGCCCCTGCCGTGGCCATGCCAATGGCATGGGAACGGCAGGGGCCCCCGTAAGAGGGCCCCGCAAAGTATTTCAGTGTCTGCCTTGCAGACACTGAAATACGCGACGGGTGCCACTGCACCCGTCGCACCTTCCCACTCCGCCGGCTCGATTACGAGCCGGCATCCTCGTGGGAAGGGAGTTTTTCCCTGGGCTGGCGGGCGGTCTTTTGGAGACCGCCCGCCAGCCCAGGGAAAAACTCATAATACCCTCCGCGGTCTTCTGACCGCGGAGCGGTATAATGGGGGCGGAATTCTGGCGGGCGGCCTCCGCCGCCCGCCAGAATCAGAATCACCCCCCTAGTGTTTTAAGAATATTGCCCTAACATAAGAACATATATTTTCCCATGAAACAGCAGGGAGTGTGATGTTCTGCTTTGTACCGACAACATTATTGTGTTTTGCCTTGAGCATGCACAGAGTGAAGATGTTGTGCTAAGAAATTGAAAACTATTTCTAAGTAGAGCAAACCACAGATAAAAGAATAAATACATCATCACAGAATGAGGCTTCTGCTAAAATAATCAAATTGATTGTTTTCTAGGCTAAAGGGCACAAGCTGCAGGCCTATGGTTAACATAATGTGCCCATAAAATTATGCTAAAATAACCTCATGACAAAGAGGGCTAGCTGAAAGCCCTTATCAGTGTGTATATTTTACATTTGGTTTTAGCAAAATCAAAGCTTGGCTAATGCCAGCCCCAAAAGAGGATCTTTTGTATTCTGATTTCAGGAGGTATATTACAAAAACAGAGAATAGTTATTTGTCCAACAATGCTCTGTGTATTTAAAATATATGCACCAAGCTGAGGAAACTTCAGGTGTTAAATGGTGATCATGCTGAATAAATTTAGACTCTTATCTTTCTCAGGGACATATTTGATGATATAGGGACCAAGTGCTGCAACAAATTGGGAAAGGGTGAAAGGTGAATACAGAAAAATAATGAGTCTGATTGTGCCTGCCTGTCCCTGTTATATCTACTCCTGCGTGTGTCCCCTTGCAGCCCCGCTTGCTACTGCATTTGTTGAATGCATTTCATTTTTTCAGGGCTACAAGTCTCTTCTAATGGATTTGCCTGTATCTGGAAAATTCTGTAAGGCAAACTTTTATAACACAACCCTTAGCACTGTCTTGTGCACAACATGGTGATAGCCATATAATTACACAGGCACATTAAATTACAACAGCAGCCACACTAGAAACATCTGCTTTCGTAATCACACAACATGGTTTATTACACATAGTTTGAGTATTTGCACCTGAACCATAGTACAGAAGTTTATCAAACCTTACTACACTGCAACTTCAAAACCTCCTTATTGTTAAAGCTGCCTAGAGACATGACACCCTTGAAAGTTACGTTCTTCATCACATGCTTAAATGCAATAATGAGTTACACTGAACCATAACAAGAAATAGCCAACTATCCAACATACCGGTTGGTAAACATAATTTTAATGTGCTCCAACACTGCTAGCCACTACACAATATAAATCTCCACCAAACAACACAAAACACAACCAAATATGCTATCAAGTGGCCACTTTGACTTCAGTCAATGAGTATCGCAAGAGCAAAAAAGGCATCCAGAATCTGAAAGTGCTTAGGACCCTACATATGGTGGGAATGAGCTGTACCTATATACTGCTGGAACATTTTCATCCTTCTCAGGAATCAATGCCATTCAAGATTGATGAATCTGTGGGCCCACTATAGGATGTGGTAGAACCACTAACACAATTTCTATACAATCCCAGTTACCTTACACACCATGGAGAATGTGGCCCCGGTAGGAAAACTACAGTCAGGTATAGAGTTAAGGTATTTATTACAAATTAACCTCAAAGTCATGTAGACAATTTGCAAGACCAAGTAATAGTGATATATCTTAAACTTGGGCATTCCTTGGGGATTATATAAGTTCAAATGAACTAACATTAACAATAATAAGCATTCAAGAACGACAATATATATCATCATTAAGAATATCTCTGACACAGAAATTAACTGTTGCTCATGATTAGCAATCAATCAATCCAATTCTGCAGAGTCATAATCTAGCTAGGCACAGGGAAACCCTACAGTTGGCCAAATCAATGAAGTACATGTGTGGGGTGGAACACATGGGGGCAAAAGACAAAAAGCTTAAAAGGGCAAAAATAAATTGGAAAAAGATCATCTTGGGCTGCAAACTTCTGGCTAAGGTGGGCAAAAGCTAAGTAAAATGGAAAGCGTCAGCATATCAGAAGTTTGACCAGCAGTCTTCTGAAAGGGGATTGGAAAGGTTTTTAAATCTCAACTGGGCAAGGCAGAGAGGAAAATAACACTTCAAGGGGCACAGTATACAGGTTTCAGCAAAAACGGCTCAGCATCTTATCTTTGGAAGTCTTGATCTGCTCAAATCCAACTGGTCAATGGTATAGTAAAGTTCATAAAGCATTCTGATTCGCCAAAGGTATCACTCTAATTTACCTTGAAATAGCATCATCCACTAGAAATTGATCATACAACTTTTTCATGGTAAGATCTTCCATCCCCGTGGCTCCATACAAATTTGAAACATTTGTATAACTTATTAGTCTATTTATAAAGGATGTTCTGAATTTAAGGACACAAGTACACTTTCACTCTATGTCTAAACAATAGGGCCTGTTACCAAAACTAGGCTTCCCATGGGAAAAAGTCTGAAAGAAAGCTCACATTAAGAAATGAATCAGCATTTCCGGCTCAATCATGAAATTCAAGCTTTGCAGGCCTCACTTAGGCCAATGCCAAAAATTACAGCAATACATATAATGAATTAGTTTTAATAAAACACATTCAATATGCAATGTATGAACCCAGAATTAATAAGAGTCATTATTATGTATTTTACATTTCACTTTAAATGGGAAAACTTTGGTAATACATTTCATTTAAACTAACAGGGAAGTACATTTCTTTCATTTTTTGCCTGCATACTTAATTCATTAATCGTTAGGAATTCAGTAGAGTCATACATACAATACAGTCTACAGTCTAAATTACATTATAACATTAATGTAATCCTTCTAGTGTTTAATTTAATTCAAATACCACCTCTGTTGAGCTCTGTAGTATAACCAAGCGCACATTTAAATTGCTTCTACATTCAAACCATTAGTCATCTGATTAACAGAAGGCAGAAACTGTCATATTTTGATGACTTTGTGACAAGAGTTAATGCTAATGTTTAAACTACATCAATACTGAAAATAATATAATATACAGGTCTAACCAGATTAGTCCCCACAACCATTTTGTTAGTTACTGGCACACAGGGTGAGTTGCATGGACAGCACCAGTGTTTTGGTGTCCACACACCATGAATCCAAACGTGCCGATGCCACACTGTGGTGTTCGTTCATGCGTGCTAGTGCTGCTGTGGCTTATCCCAAGCATAGACAGGCCCGTGGTCCTCGGAGCTTGGCAGAAGTGGTTAATGTATGACAAGGGGATCACTCTCCAATATCATAGCGAGAAAGCTGTTGCTCCTACGCGTGCAATACCTGTGTCTTTTTGAACAATACAGAGACGCTCACCATGAAAATGTAGTGAAGAAGTACTGAAACTACTCTTTTTATGGGATATGACATGATTCTTTAAAATATAGAGTGAAAACAATAAGACCAATGAAAATATGTTAATTCATATTGCTTCGGCAGAGAAATATAGGCGGTCATTACAACCCTGGTGGACGGTGTTAAAGCGGCGGTAAGACCGGCAACAGGCTGGTGGTAAAAAATGTGCAATTACAACCGTGGTGGAAACCGCCAACAAAGACTGCCACTTTAACACACCGACCGCCACGGCGGTACAAACAAACAGCGCAGCGGTCACCGCCAACAGACAGGCGGGAGACAATGTACTGCCCACACTATTATGACAGGCAAATCCGCCACCTTTTCCGGGGCGGATTCACCGTGGATAAAAACATGGCGGAAACAGGAATTTCGAAGGGAAAGGGCTCACCTCTACACACCCCATGAGGAACGAGGACACCATGGACCCGGAACTCCAAATTCTACCTGCGATAGTCTTCCTGCTCCTCTACCAGGAGCACGAACGCCGGCGGTGAAGACCACGGTTAGTACTGCACCTACGACACAGGGGAGAGGGAGGGGAAAAAAACAGGGACACACACACACACACGCAACACCCCCACCCTCACCCACTACAACACAAACACTAATGCATATTAATACATCACAGTTACACCCCCCCAACTCCCCCGGAAGAATCCAAAGACAATGGAAAATTAGTGTAACCATTGTAATATATTAAAAATAAGCAGGCAAAAATATATATATACATACCATTTACAAAATATATACCAAGCATAGTAGTCCAGGTAGTGCTCCAATTAAGTCCGTGGAACATTGGGCCCACACGGTATGGGCGAGGCCCACATAAGATCCCCGACCATGATGGAGAGAACACTGTAGGGGCATCGGAGAGCAGCTAAACAGGCACCTCAGGGGGAAGGAAGAGGGGGGCACCTCAGCCGCTTGAGTGCACAACGCCAAATCCACGAGGGGGCCACATGCCCACTGTTCAATCCTGGGGAGGGCAAAACCACAGTCTCCCAAGTCTCTACAGTGGGTGGTCTGCCCACTGTTCAATCCTGGGGAGTGCAAATCCACAGTCTCTCAAGTCTCTACAGTGGGTGGTCTGCCCACTGTTCAAGCCTGGGGAGTGCAAAGCCACAGTCTCAAGTGGATAACAGTCGCCACTGGTTCTGGAGGGGACCTTGTGCCCAGAGTGCTTCATCCTGTTAAGGACAGAGGTAGTGGATGTATCTCTCCACTGGTTCTGGAGGGGGCCTTGTGCCCAGAGTGCTTCATCCTGCTAAGGACAGAGGTAGTGGGTGTATCTCTCCACTTGTTTTGGAGGGGGAATGGTGCCCAGAGTGCTTCATTCTGCCTGTGACGGACTCAGTAGCATCAGTGCCCTTGGCGCTCATGGGCCAGCGGTGTTTGAGGCGGCAGTGCCCTGTTCAGCGGTGCTTGAGGCGGCGGTGCCCTGTTCAGAGGTGCTTGAGGCAGCGGTGCCCTGTTCAGCGGTGCTTGAGGCGGCGGTCTCCATTGCAGGGACTCAGCTGCTGGCGGTCCTTCATGGCCCAGCAGGGCTTGTCCTGGTGGTCCTTCATGGCCCAGCGGGACTTGTGCTGGTGGTGGCCTCCTGGGCAGCGGGGATGATGCTGGCGGTGGCCTCCTTGGCAGTGGGGATGATGGCAGTCTTCTCCGCCGTGCTGCTCTTCCCAGACTTGCCGGGTTTCTTGTGGCCCTTCCCCACCTTGGAAGGTGTCACAGCTGACTCCACACTCCCACCGGGACCCTTGGGAGCGGCTTTGGTGGCTGGAGTCTTCCCCCTCTCCCGCCGGACAGTTCTGATGCTTCACAGGTGGGGGACTGTCTGTGCTGAGGCTCCGTGCCACACTGGCTGCCCTGGTGGCCAGTGCACTCCAGTTTCCGGTGACTACAGGTACCACTGGTCCCGGAGATGTTGTGGCTGAGGTGCTAGTCCGGGACCTAGGAGACTGACGGGGTGGGGGAGGTGTGGGAAAGAGGTCAAGATTGCACAGGAAAAGTTTTTCTGACACACTGGGACGGGTAGCTGGAGGGGGTTTGGGAGTGGAGGAAGAGGTTGTGGTTGTAGGAGGTGTTCGTTTGCTGACTTTGGGTGAAGGTGCATGCGCTGGAGGCTGTTGTGAGGTGGATGGCTGTTGGGTGGGTGTGTGCCTGCGTTTGTGTATCTTCGGAGGGGGCGTGTCAGACACACTGGGAGAGGACACCGGGGACGTGTGAATGGTAGTGGGGTGGTGACTGCACGTGAGCTGGGTGTGGTGGTGGGTGTACTGGAGAGGGACGTAGTGGCTGTAGAGGTAGTTCATGCAGGTGTGAGTATAGACGAGACTGGGAGGGAGGAGGGAGACGAGGAGGAGGGGGACACAGTAGAGGCAGTGGATGTTGGTGTGTCTGCATGTGTGTGATGCTTGCATGAGTGCCTGTGGGATGTGTGGTGCTTATGTTTGCCAGAGCTTCCCTTGTGTGTTTACGTGTGTGCATTCTGGTGTGTAGGTGTGCTTGGGATAGGCTGAGGTACAGGGGATTGGGTCGGGGTGGAGGAAGTTGGAGGGGGGAGGCTGGACACAAGGACAATGGCTACCATCAGTGCTGAGGCCAGAATCTGAAAAGCTCGCTGAAGGGCCGCCTGACCAGAATGAATGCCCTCCAGGAATGCATTTCTTTGTTGCAACTGCCTTTCTACACCCTGGATGGCATTCAAAATGGTAGACTGCCCAACAGTGAGGGACCTGAGAAGGTCAATGGCCTCCTCACTGAAGGCACTAGGGGTGACTGGGGCAGGGCCAGAGGTGCCTGGGGCGAAGGTGATGCCCACCCTCCCGGGTGAGCGGGCTAGGGGCGAAGGCTGAGGGGCTGCTGGGAGGGCGGTGCTTGAAGGGGGGGTGGCGGCTGTACCTGTAGATGGGGGGGCACAGATGTTACCGCCACCACAAGGGAGCTCCCATCAGAGGACGAGTCTGTGTCACTGGTCTCAGCTCCTGTCCCCGCCGTGGAGCTCCCCTCGCTCTCTGTCCCACTGGTGAACTCCGAGTCTGTAGTGTGGCCCTCCATGGCCATGTGGGATGCAGCTCCCTTGTGCTCTGGTGCCACTGCTCCTCCGCCTGGTGATGCTAATGCACACAAGAACAGGGAGACCACAAAAAGGGTGGGGGGGAAACGACAGAAGAAAGACATGTTGAGTGCATGCATTACCGCTACCGTGGGTAGACACGACAGACGCAGAAGCCCCCTACTCCACGCCACGCTCTTGGGCTCCACTGTTCAATTCCGGGGAAATGGCCTACAAGGCTATGGATGACATCTGCACACATGGATGACACAGGGGCATGACTAGGTGTACTTGGCACTCTACAGAGGTGGGGTGGGGTGCCACATGGCCTGCCTTATGGAGGGACCTTGCGTACGGAACTCGCCCTGGCCTAGGGAAACCCACAGCCCACCTCCCCCACCCAGACCCCTCCACTGCGCACAAAGTCAGCAGAATGAGAGTGTACTCACCCCCTTGTGGCTGCTGTTATGCCCTCAAGTGCCCATCCAACTCCGGGTACGCCACTACCAGGATCGTGAACATCACGGGGTCATGGTGCGACGGGCACCTCTCCCACATTGGGAGGCCATCCCCAGCTGAGCCTCCGCCGTCTTCTTGCTCCAGCGGCGAATGTCCTCCCATCTTTTCCGGCAGTGGGTGCTCCGTCTGTGGTAGACCCCCAGGGTCCGGACGTCCTTGGCGATGGCATGCCAAATATCTTTTTTCTGGTGGGCGCTGATCTACATGATTTGTACAGGGGGAAGAGAAAGTTATAACCAACTGCACCGTCAAAGTTATTGGCCCCCATTCCTACCCTTGCCATGTGGCACATGCACTCACCGTCGTTTCATGCACGCCTAAATCTACCCCCCCATCTTTCATCCACCCCAATCCACACAGGCATAGCCCATACAGCATGCTCCCAGTGTACTTACCTGTTTGTCTGGAGGACCGTAGAGTAGCGTGTACTGGGGGAGGACCCCATCCATGAGTTTCTCCAACTCCTTCCAGACCGAGGTCACAGCAGCACTTGCAGTGTAGGTCCTCTTCTGTCAAAGATCAGGTATTGAGTGATTGAACAGATAGAAAATGGCGGTCATGTCCGCGGCGCTGCGTACCGTCACCGCCGGCGTACATCGTCATTGGCTCCTGGGACCCATAGGGTCCAATCTTAACCAATGCAGCATTGCGCCGCGGTCTTCGACCGCCTACCGCGACAGTGTACAACGCCAGCGCAGTTACCTCACATCCCATTGTCCCACATTAGAGGTCAGACAGCCGCCATTTCTGGGGCCCACATGGCTTCATTTTCAACTGCGTCACACATATCTAGGCCTAGACTCAACACACATACAGGCCACTTTTTAGATTATGAATGGTGTTCTGTGTAAGCTGTGATTACGTACCTCTGAGTTGGTTGACTCTGTGCTCACTGTTGTCCTTCATAGGCACCGTCCGCTAGGACATGTGAGGAGATGGCGGCATCCTCTGGTGTACCGACCGTTGGTGGACCTGTCGACAATGGAGGAAAGACATGTGATAATCATATACAGGCTTGACCGTGCCACAATCCAGGAACTGTGTGCCCAGCTGGAGCCAGACCTGATGTCAGCAATCCGCCATCCCACAGGAATCCCCCTTCAAGTGCAGGTGCTGTCAGTGCTCCATTTCCTTGCAAGTGGGTCATTTCAAACAACAGTGGCCATAGCATCAGGGATTTCCCAGCCTATGTTTTCCAACGTGTTGTCCAGGGTGTTGTCTTCCCTGCTGAAACACATGCGGAACTACATCGTTTTCCCTCATGTTCAGGATTTGCCTATAGTGAAAGGTGATTTCTATGCCCTGGGACATAACCCCAACATCATAGGTGCCATTGATGGGACCCATGTGTGTTTGGTTCCCCCCCCCACAGGAGTGAACAGGTGTACAGACACCGGAAGAATAATCATTCGATGAATGTACAGATGGTATGTTTTGCAGACCAGTACGTCTCCCATGTGAATGCCATGTTCCCTGGCTCAGTACATGACGCTTACATCCTGCGGAATAGCAGCATCTCTTATGTGATGGGTCAACTCCAGAGGCACCTGTCGTAGTTTGGACTCTTGCTCTGAGCAAGACTGCGGGTCTCAGGATGACTGTACTTTCGTTTGTAGGTGACTAAGTTTCTTCCTACAACTAGTTGTAACTGTTGTCCAAACCTTACCGGCTTACTAGCAGTACCTCACCAGAAACACAATAGTAAAAGGTGATTTGTAGCAGTCGCTTACGCATGGACTCAAAATAAGATATCTCAGGGTTGTCGTGGTTAAACGGAAATTACCCTTTTCTCACAGATTTATTATGTCTCATACAAACAAAGGCAATAACACAGATGCAGTGAAGTTATAATAGTTTTTATTCAACATAACTGCAATTTGTGATAAGTTTCATGAACTGCAATGATTAGGATAATGAATATACCAAGCAACAGTATTGTGAAGAGGAGAGTCATTGTTATAAAGACCCCCACCATTATGCAATATATGAAAGAGATATATGTATATGTAAAAAATGGAATAAGCCCTAATACCCTAAGGAGAGTAGGTCTAACCTCCTACCTAAAAAAAGGAGAGCTGGGTTCCTTAAACCTAATCTGCCAAAGCCGTGTCCATTAGAGGAGCCCCCAACCCTCGTTACCTTGGAATGAGGTCTCTATCTCAGACTCCGCAGGGACACGAAGACTGGGTCAGCGTCAAGATGACTGCAGCATCGGTATCAGCGATGGTGGCGATGCCCTCTGGTCGGAATCCCTCTGATTATCTGTCTAAAAGTGTGTTGTATTTATACAGATCTACAAGGTCCCCTGACATAAGTGTTATTCATAACAATAGATAACAGGCATGCTTGGGACGGCAATTAATATCAACAATCCCTCGAAAGTATAGAGAGGGAAAATCCCTAAGTGTGAATGCCTACTGTATGTTTGTCTTTCGTGCTTGATCTTGACGCCTTGGCGCAGTGACACCGATAATAGAACCCATAACAAGTGGCCTAACTATAAACAAGGCCGCCATTTTAAAGGAAATAAATAATTAAATGGGCTAAGACAGAGCAAGCTAAGTAGGTTAAAAGTCACTGGGTGACGGGGGCACGAGTTTACAAGCCTACGGCTAAGCTAACTCCTGTTATCCCGTTAAAACAAACTAGGATTCACTACACCCTCCCCATTGCCCTAACAGGTATGATGAAGGTAAAGAAACCCAATCGCTAAAAAGTTGCTACTGAACTAAAAGCCAAAAAAAAACTTAATAACAAAAAAATAAATGATGTGTGTTTAAAATTCGGTTAGAAAACATTCAGAGATGTTAATATCAACCATGACAAGTATAGCAAACTTTTAGTATAATCGCTACTTCTTAGAACCGGGAACTGGCAAGCAAATTCATCAAATTATGTGCTATATGCAGGATCTTGAAGAATGTCATTGAAGTCACCATTCAAGGATCTCAAAAATGAGTCAACATCGTCTGAAGTGAAATTGAGAGCTGGACGGACAAACGGATCCACAGAGCAGAAGTGAGCCATGGTCATCGGTGTATCGACACTCGCTGCAGTGTCCTCATCCATGTTAGATCGTATAACAGAAGGCTCATAGGTGGCCTCGCGGAGCAACCGCAGTCTCAAGGGGCATGACCGTGTATGAACCCTCATCGGGGACATCAGCAGTTCGTGGACCACAGGAGATGTCGGCGCAACAGCAAGACAGACCATAGGCAGATGTTCAAAGAGACACCATATGCAGCGGAACACTGGTTGTACGCACCACAGTAGAGGCCGGAATGACAATGACCAGTCAAATTCCAGTTCCCCCAGCAAAGGTGTACCGAAGATCCGAACCATGCGGTCACAGCACAGCGTTGTTGACGGGAGCGGCTCCATTGCTCTGTGTCACTGGAAAAAAACAACCATTGCGAATCAGAAAAAATAGCAGTAGTAGTCCGCCAATTAAAGCCAAAATAATCGGAAAGCCACCAAACACACTGGAAAAGAGAGAATGGATGGCTGATGGGATGACTCCGAAGACAGTCTGGAAGATGGACACGAAACCAGACCCGACAGCCTTAAAGAAATGAACAATCCCAGTTGTGCTTGAAGCATTGAATATTCTGGATACCAACTCTCCAAAGTGTTTGGGGAAATCGGTATTTAAAAGGGATTGTATCTCGGCTGATGATCTCGCAATCTGGAGAGCATACGTCTCTTTTGCGGATGTCAAGGCGACCTGTTTTTTAAACAATAGCGCCTTCAGTCTACTCAACTTGCCATAGTTCACATTAATAGTATCAATGTGGGGCCACATTTCAGATACCTGTATCTCTCGCGTGGGGGGAAACAAAACATGGCCACAACACGTAACGTCCTTCGTGACTGAGATTGCGTAGGCAATTCCAGGTCGCAAGCCGCAACAGCTGTCATCGCTTAGAAGAACATAACTCCCATTAGAAAGTACATGAAACACTGAACGAATCAAGGGGACGGGAGTACCCTTCAGAAAAAAGGCCAAATTTGCGACCCCCGCATTGCAAAGGCCGTGAAGAGACACCTGTTTGCATATCATGGAATGACGAACAGTAGTCTCACATTCACTTCCGGTAGGAAAGACCTCCTGTTCGCCGTTCAGACATCGATACTCAAAGGGCAACTCCCACTCTTCTTTAATAAAGCTATCTCCTAGCCGTTCATATCGTCCCACTGCAAGATGTTTCAGGCAGCTTGAGAAACGAAACGTTGAAAACTGTAAATTAATAATGCTGTGTAAGAGCCAGATAGTTGAAGGACTCTCTGCTACCGTGAAGGGCAACTTATCTAATTTTTCAACTTGAAGCAAGGTGAAACGAGCCTCCCTTTTAGCCATTGTCTCTTGTTCCCTGGAAAAATTAAAAGCAGCGAATAGTTCACTCCCATTAATGTATTTCCATGGAATGTGGCCACTTCTCAGCATCTGCAATGCCCAACTCAGCTGCATGATGGAACGCAGCTGTGTTTGCCCATGATATAATGGGACAAATCAGTCTGAGTGATATCAATAGCATATGACACTATATTCAACAGTGAATAAATCCTGTTGGATAGCGTGTTCATGCCATTGTCGACAACAGCCAATGTTTTTTCCAAATTTTCCTTATCAAGTCGCCGTAAACGTGCAGCAGCCTCAATTTGAGAAAGTTTCCAAATTTCATTATACATAGCATATAAAAACCGTTTCGAGCGTTGTTTCCTAGGACCTAATAGGAAATCTTGTAACTCTATACTGTCAGAAAGAGTGTTCAGGTGTTGTTTTACCGCTGTTAAAGTGTTCGTCTGTACCCATTGCTGGCACAGCTTACCCACACTGTATGTTGTAATTATACCAGTATGTTGACCTGATAGAAAGCGAGGGTCTGGCCTATGAATGGAAAAACCCCTTGAAGAGTTCAAAAAACGCCTCTGACATTCATCAGTGTCGGTGGGCCATACCAACCATCCCCCGGGACGAGAAAGTGAAGAATTATAAGCACCAGCCTTAACCAATGCATCTAGCCTGTCCTCTGAAACATTAAGAAAGTGTTGCCAATCTCTAAATTTTGTCGGTGTAGGAATATTGGGTGTGTTTAGATCTTTAATCTTTGCTAACCCCAGACATGATGTCTGCTCAACAGTGTCATTCAAAAAAATCATTTGCACAGGAATTAAGCAAGCTCGAAACAAAGCCTCCCTACCCTGTATTTGCCAATCTTGTGTTCCCCATACACTCTTCAAATCAATAGTGTTCTTCCAATATTCATAACCTTCAATCGAGAGTCGGGAAATAAAGGGATCTGAATAAATCAGTTTTGTATCTGTTAGCAAGAGTTTTCTAAATTGTGTTGTAGGTAATTTAAAATAATATGATTCAGCTTTCTTCGTATCATGCCCAGAAAAGTATGTGAATTTGTCACTGTAATACTTTGGACTCCCCACCCGTGGTGTTGAACAGTGTTCCCATTGTGTGTAGTTAAAGAGAGGCCTATATCTAGTTGCACGGTGCAGGTAGTGATGTCCCCAATTATTATAGCAGAACATTTCACCATAATTCATTGTATAATCATATACATTATCACTTCCAAAAGCGGAGTAGTCCTTCATTTCAGTTAGCATGGAATCAACTGTTTGGACATCCCAATCATCAGAGACAACATTAGGTGTAATAACATCAGACATTGAAATTTTGAACACGTATGGTATTTGAATTATCTCTGTAGGCCCGTATATATCGAACTGAACTTTGTCCCAAACATTCCCATCAGGAATTGGAATAGCTGTAATATTGACAGGGGACAAATCACGTCGAACCTTATGTGATGAATGATGTGGTGTTAAAATTACATCAACAGGCTCCACTGAGGAGCGATCAGCAATATAGTGACCATTAATTAGTAAAAAGAAAACAGTCACAAAACCAATCCATAAAAAAAATTCAATAAATGTCAAACAGAACCAGAGATAGTTCCATGGATATATCAAATAGTTCTTCTTAAGCCATCAATAGAATTTGCTACCTCTGGAAAGTTTGTCAGTTTCAGTTGAGGATGAATCTGAAGAAAAAACATCAATGTCTACAAAATAGCCAAAGGACCCATCGAATTCACATCCACTGCTCGTGGAAGTTCTTGATAGACGACGTTACCAGTCGTGGAAGTGTTCGTGTAAAATACAGCCAAATCCTGTAGCGGGGTGTTCTCCGAAGTTGTCACTGTAGCCAACAAAAGTTCATTTTCCACCCTCCCCATGGTTGAGGATGTGTCTGGAACAGCAGCTGACATAGTTGCATAGTCAGTAGTAGCGATGGTCATCCTACTATGTAGAGGGATGTCCTGTTGGGTAGTGAGAGGGGATCGGGAACTACCCAAGGGACCTCCTGGTCTACTGTGAAGAATCGGCGACATGGTGTAATTTGATGTCATCAATGGAGATGAATCTGTTTGATTTGGAACCAGACAACGGTGGAAGGATGACAGTCCTGGTGCCTTTTATCCCCAAGACCGGTACAGGTGCTCTGTATGCTGGACCAAACTCTTTTTTCACAGCGATCTTCTCATGATTCAGATCCCCAACGTTAGGAATCCAGCCAGTCGAAGTTTTCGCCAAATCCCTTATTCCCAAGGTGGCAGCACTTGCAGATGATTTATCATCACGGAATTATTGAAGCTCCTGTAAAACAGCGAGACGTTCTTTTATGTCAAATGGTGTTTCTGCTGCCACCATACCAGGGGCATCAAGATCGGGGACATACATAGTTGTCCCAAAGAGAACCTCATATGGAGACTTTCCCCCCAAGGACCGTCTTGGCAGATTATTCAGTGCTCTCTGGACCCCATATAGGTGATGTAACCAACTGCGGCCTGAACCTAATACTCGAGCTGTTAAGGACTGCTTTAGATCACGATTCCGCCTCTCCACGACGAATTTCCCTCGGGATGGTATGGTGAGGAGTAATGGAGTTCAACACCCATCGTCCTCATGGTGTCCCTGAAAGCCTTAGAGGCAAATGCAGGGCCCTGGTCCGAATGGAATGCTGCAACCGCATATGTACCGATAAAGATCAGCAAATCTTTTATAACAGTCCAGGCGTCAGCTGACCGCTGTGGCCATACACACAGGAATCTAGAACAGGAATCTACAGCCACTAAAATGTATTTGTATGCACCATCAGGTTGCAAAGGACCACAATGGTCCAGGTACACACAATGGAGTGGCTTGTCTGACACTGAGAGAGATGTCTGCGGAGGGCGTCTGATATTGGAGCCCTTAATCTGCTGACAAATGTCACAGCAAAGGACATATGGTTTAGTCCATCTGCATAGACCAGGCCACCAGTACCGTTGTTGTAGAATGGTGATAGTGGCCTGTATACCAGCATGTGCAGAAGCGACACCCTCATGTGCAGCTGTAATCAGCTCCAATCTTTGGTCTTCATTTGGGATCACTCAATCACCAACATCAGGAATTGTTGCAAAAGCAACATTCTATGCACTGATATGATAGGTATAGTTCGTAGGGTATCCTTTCGGAAGTGTCCTGCCTGCAGCCGAGGCTTTAACGGCAATTAGTATTTCATTATCCAACCTCGTTCGAGAACGAGTCACTGCAGCCACAGAAGCCGTAGCTACTGATGCTTTGGCTGCTTCGTCAGCCAATGTATTACCGGCAACATGTATTCCTACACGTTGGTGCCCTAATGTATGAACTACATGGACACACGGCAGCTTATCCTTAAGATCAGCCACCCTTCCCCACAACATTTTGTGTTCAATGGTGTTCCCTTTAGAATCTCTAAACTCGTTCAGTTTCCAATGATTGAGGTATTCATTGTATGACTGGACGCAGTAATACGAATCACAGACAATCAAAGTCTGTGTTCCTGGCTCTGAATGTTCGAGCGCTAGAAGAAGAGCCTTAAGATCGGCCAACTGGGCTGTGCAGTCCCCTAAGGTCTGAGTGTAGGTATTATGAGGATGGAAAACTCTGTCTTCCATTACCCCGCACACGGCTGCGCAAGCTGCCGAGTATTGATGTTTAGTACCCACAGTCGGTTGTGCCGATCCATCAGTATAAATGATTGTATCATAACTGTCTATTGGCAATATGTGTAAGGGAGCGGGGTACTCCTGTTCATACTGGAGAAATTCTTGTGTCTGAAGTCTTGGGTCAAACACATAATCAACATCAGTGGCGGTCAGAGACGTTGCCCATTGAATCCAGCGTGGATGTAATGCCTTAGCGTTTGGAACGCTTGCTTTAGTGACAGCCTCTAAGGCCGGAACCGGGGAGACAACAATAATGCGTTTCCCCTGGGCAAGCGGTCTCTCCTTTATGACGACCATCTGAACTGCTGTCAGAATTTTTTCAGTAGGAGCAAATCGTTTCTCTGCATTGGAGTACAAATGTGATTTGTATGCTATCGGCACCGTGTCACCCTCATTAAAGGTGACATAGGTAAATCCTCGGGCACCAGCTATTATTCTGATGACCAAATTCGTTTTATTGTCCCGTGTGTACAAGTCTCTAGCTTCCAGCATGTCTCGTTGTATGTCCCTAAGGATGTGTGTGTGTTCAATTGTCCATCGCTTGCTAGAATAATTGGGCTGAATTAAGTCATATAGTGGCTTGACGCGTTCAGCATAATCTGGAATATATGTTCTGCCAAAATTAAAGAAACCCAGTAATGACTGTAATTTCTTAAGCGTATTCGGAGGCTGAAGCTGAGCACACTTCTCTAGGAAGTGCGGGGCCAGGCTCTTCCCCTCGTTTGATAGCTCATATCCTAGGAACAATACACTAAGAAAGGCAATCTTGCTTTTCTTAAAATTACATTTATATCCGTAGGCAGCAAATCCCATAATTATCCGATCGACCCTTGCAAGATGAATGTCAAGGGTGTCATCAGTGAGATAGATATCATCCACATACGATAATGCGTCGGAATCAATTTCGGTCAGGATTGATGTGACACGGGCCGAAAACAGTCCTGGGCTGTTTTTTATAACCTTGGGGTAAACGACAAAAGCGTTACTGAGAACCAAAGGAAAATGCACTTAGGTCTCTACTTTCATGTGCTAAATTCTGGCAGAAAAAACCATTAGATATATCCAATGTAGTTTTTTATTTTTTACGCACTATATTATTAATCAGCGCTGTGCTGTATGAATTTTGTATTGCATAAGTGTGTGTATGACTATTCAAGTGCCTATAATCAACCACTATTCTATAGGAATGATCAGGTTTCGCAATGGGAAATAGCGGATTATTCATTGCCGATGTACAGTGTTCAATTTCTCCCTGGTATTCAAGTTGTGACAGTATCTCCGTCACTGGAGCTTTTGCTTCATGTTTAACAGGGTATTGTGGCTGCGGGTGTGGTGTAGACCGAACGGGAATAACATGACAAGGAGAGTCCTTGTCCCAACCTACATGATTACGGTATAATGCAGGTGCCTGCGCTAAAGCCCATTCAGCAGCATAGGCTTGTTTGTCTGCCTCCGGAACAAGATCGGAGAAAGAAGGCAAAATGACATCTTCCCCATGTGGGAGCTTGCGGACATGTTCAGATGTCCAGTCTCTCTCGGCCAACAGGATATCACTAGTAAGTTCATCCCAGAATATTACACTAATAATGCAGTCCACGTCTCCCTCTATCTGAAGTGTTAAATCATAAACCCGATCGGGTGGGAGAACGCGGCCATCCGCCGTCTCAACTGCAATGTAATCGCAAGTTGCTGTCGCATCCAGATGATCTTTCAGACTCTGGCGACATATCGTGACCTCTGCCGCGCTGTCCAACAGAGTCACTGCCCACCTCTTGTTCCTCAACAGTGTTCTCAATACTACTGGCATTTTTAACGGTCAGTGCTGCCACTTTCTTCTTTTTAAATTGTGGCTTTTGCTGAGGAGTCTTTTCTTCTTTTTTAATGGTAGACTGTGGTGAGTCTTTCTTTTCTTTCACGTATTCCGGACGTCGATCTTGACGGCCCCCTCTCTCGCTACATTTATCCGGTGCGTCCTGAAAGGAACGAGAAGGACGTGAATCAGTATATCTGTCTGGAGTTCTAATGTTATCCCTATTCCTGAGATTATACCTCCTTTCGGAGTACTCCGGATGTGGAGAATCAGCTCTTTTATTTCCCCTGTCTTTGAAATCTTTTTGTTTGTCCCAGCGCTTTTTAGAGCCCTCTTGTGCTTGCTTTGTACCTTCCTTGTGGGTGGTACTCGGTATGTCCAATTTTTTAGGTTTGGCTCCCAGCCCATCCCGTCCCGTCCTATACTAGTATAGGTATCAGATATTATTTTTGGTAGCTGTCTCTCCTGTTCCACATGTGGAGTTTCCCGGAGACGCTGGCGTATCGCCAGTGCCACTGCTTCCCCTTTAATATTACTTAATATTATCGAGGAGACGGCATCAAAGTTACGCATCAATTTCATCCCCAGATCCAGGGCCGGTGCGGCCCCATGTTCATTTTGTATTTGTTTTAACACTTCCGGTAAATTGGCAAGTGTAGGGGTACCATGTGTGGTAGTATAAACGGCAGCGAAGACTGTACCCCATGTGGCACATTCATCCACTGAGGGAACCATCCCAAACGGCAAGCACATAGTGAGCAATCTATGTTTTTCCTGTGGCCCCGTATGGGGGAACACAGCTTCCAGCTGATTTGTTTTCTGGGCAATCCAGAACAGTATTTTTTCTCGATCCGAGGGCACTTTACCCATAATGATATGCACTGTTTGTGGATTAATCCCAGTAGCCAATTGATATCCACCAGCTACTGGTGGTGCTGGACACGCTGGTGTAGTGTTCAATGTTCGCATTACGAACTGGACCAATCGTCTATATAATGCCACTAATTCATTATATAATATTCTTAAATCTACAATCGGCATAGTCTGTATGCCTGGGTGAGGTGTATATGTGGCAAACATGGGCCATGTAGGCCCTTCATTACTTAAAGGACCTAGCTCACCCGTCGTAGTACATGTGGTAGGGCGCCTTCAAACCAGTTTTGATGCTCTTGATATGTGAGCGATATTTCATGAGAATTGTATGCTTCGTATCTCACGGGTACGTCCGCAATGTCATATGTGTGAAATGTGTGCGTCCGTTGGTCAGCCTCAGGAAAGGCAACCCAACAGTAAAATGTTTCTGTTTGGTAGGCTTCACTCGCTTCTATAATCAGAGTAACATCCCCGCCCTCTTCCGTAAGGCCATGCGCTAATAAATGTCGTGTAAGTGCATGTCTAGCATTTGCAGGAATGTCTATGGTATTAGCCATATTTGTCTTAGAGAAACGGAACACAAAATTAGGGGACGTTTTTCCTTTTGTGAGTTCGAGCTCGAACAACCTACAGCCTAATTAGGTGTTACCTGTTTGGCTGAGGAGGATGCTCCCAAAGACCACGGACGTCTCCATATAATGGTACTGAGGGTACCTGTTGTCTGTGAGACAGTGATAGTCAGGGTATCCGTAAATTAGTGCCTAAACACCTTCGTTGGTGGCGCCATTTCGTAGTTTGGACTCTTGCTCTGAGCAAGACTGTTGGTCTCAGGATGACAGTACTTTCGTTTGTAGGTGACTTTGGGGGTCATTCTGACTTTGGCGGGCGGCAAAGTCCCGCCGTCAGTATACCGCTGCGCAGTCAAAAGACCGCCGCAGTAATTCTGAGTTTACCGCTGGGCTGGCGGGGGACCGCCAGAAGGCCGTCCGCCAGCCCAGCGGGAAACCCCCTTCCATGAGGATGCCGGCTCCGAATGGAGCCGGCGGAGTGGAAGGGGTGCGACGGGTGCAGTTGCACCCGTCGCGATTTTCAGTGTCTGTTGGCAGACACTGAAAATCTTGGTGGGGCCCTGTTAGGGGGCCCCACGAAACCCGTTACCGCCAGCCAGGTTCTGGCGGTCAAAACCGCCAGAACCAGGCTGGCGCCATGGAGGATTCCCTAGGGCAGCGGGAAACCGGCGGGACACCGCCGGTTTCCCGTTTCTGACCGCGGCTGTACCGCCACGGTAAGAATGCCCATGGATGCATCGCCAGCCTGTTGGCGGTGCATCCGCGGTCCCCGGCCCTGGCGGTAGTCAACCGCCAGGGTCAGAATGACCGCCTAAGTTTCTTCCTACAACTAGTTATAACTGTTGTCCAAACCTTACGGCTTACTAGCAGTACCTCACCAGAAACACAATAGTAAAAGGTGATTTGTAGCAGTTGCTTACGCATGGACTCAAAATAAGATATTTCAGGGTTGTCGTGGTTAAACGGAAATTACCCTTTTCTCACAGATTTATTATGTCTCATACAAACAAAGGCAATAACACAGATGCAGTGAAGTTATAATAGTTTTTATTCAACATAACTACAATTTGTGATAAGTTGCATGAACTGCAATGATTAGGATAATGAATATACCAAGCAACAGTATTGTGAAGAGGAGAGTCATTGTGATAAAGACCCCCCCCATTATGCAATATATGAAAGAAATATATGTATATGTAAAAAATGGAATAAGCCCTAATACCCTAAGGAGAGTAGGTCTAACCTCCTACCTAAAAAAAGGAGAGCTAGGTTCCTTAAACCTAATCTGCCAAAGCCGTGTGCATGAGAGGAGCCCCCAACCCTCGTTACCTTGGAATGAGGTCTCTATCTCAGACTCCGCAGGGACACGAAGACTGGGTCAGCGTCAAGATGACTGCAGCATCGGTATCAGCGATGGTGGCGATGCCCTCTGGTCGGAATCCCTCTGATTATCTGTCTGAAAGTGTGTTATATTTATACAGATCTACAAGGTCCCCTGACATAAGTGTTATTCATAACAATAGATAACAGGCATGCTTGGGACGGCAATTGATATCAACAATCCCTCGAAAGTATAGAGAGGGAAAATCCCTAAGTGTGAATGCCTACTGTATGTTTGTCTTTCGTGCTTGATCTTGACGCCTTGGCGCAGTGACACCGATAATAGAACCCATAACAAGTGGCCTAACTATAAACAAGGCCGCCATTTTAAAGGAAATAAATAATTAAATGGGCTAAGACAGAGCAAGCTAAGTAGGTTAAAAGTCACTGGGTGACGGGGGCACGAGTTTACAAGCCTACGGCTAAACTTACTCCTGTTATCCCGTTAAAACAAACTAGGATTCACTACACACCGTGTGTGGCTATTAGGTGAGCACCTGGAAACAAGTCAGTAGGAATGGTTGTCTGGGGATATCCCTACAGGTTAGTGTGTGTCTACCAGTTGTCCCTCGCCATTTGCAGGTGACTCTGGTTACCCCAACCTGTCATGGCTACTGACCCCAGTGAGGAATCCCAGGACAAGAGCAGAGGAACGCTACAATGAGGCCCATGGGCGAACTAGGAGGTTGATCGAATGCACCTTCGGCCTCCTGAAGGCGAGGTTCAGGTGCCTCCATATGACAGGTGGGTCCCTATTCTACTCACCAATGAAGGTGTGCCAGATCATCGTGGCCTGCTGAATGCTTCACAACTTGGCTTTGCAATGACAGGTGCCCTTTCTACAGGAGGATGGTCCAGATGGCGGTGTTGTTGCAGCTGTCGAGTCTGTGGACAGTGAAGACGAGGAAGCAGAGGAAGAAGATATGGACAACAGGGACTTAGTGATCCAGCAATATTTCCAATGAGACACAGGTAAGAGTGCAGACCTGCCTACTACATGTACCTAAACACTACTACCTCTCTACTGTCTGTCATTTTCACCCAGTGTATGGTCACTGAGTTGTCACTTTCCCTTATGATTTCAGATGTGGGTCCCACTGTGTGACATCTGCTTAGATTCCTCATGGGCTAGAGCTGTGTGACATAGGTATGTTGACATTACAAATGAAAGAGCTTTTTGCCACAGTTATTGCTAATACAGTATTCCAAAATCACAGACAGACTCCAGATTGTTTTGTGCTTTAAGGGTGTTTATTTTAGTGCTCAAAATTGGAGGGAGTAGCAAAATGGTGAGGGTTGATGGCGGAGGAATGTCCATGGCAGAGTCCAGTCTATTAGTCTCACAGGTGCATTGCCCAAATGGGCATAGGAAGTGGAGCCGGGGCAGTTTAAGGATGGACACGGTGACAAAGTGGAACAGTAGGATGACAATCAGTGTGGTCTAATTTCTTGGCGGGGGTCTTGGCATCGTTCTCTGTCTTGTTCCTGGATCTCAGGGACCATTTGAGAGGTGGTTTTCCCTCTGCAGGGGGTGGGGTGCTGGTGTGGTGGTCCTGTGGCGATGCCTTCGTCCCCTGGACCGTGTGCCCCCTACCACTGCCCCCAGGTCCCTGTTGTTGGGGTGGTGGGTTAGCCTGGGTTCCCTGTAGTGGTGGACACACTGCTGATTGGCGTGTCCTGGGGATGGAGGTATGGGCCCGCTGGGTGGGTGCTGTGCTGGTGTTTCCAGAGGGGGCAAGCTCTGTACTGGCCTGTGGCTGTGTGATGGGAACCGACCGTCCCAAGGTCCCGGATGAGCCGGGCTGGTCATCTAGATCCAGTTGGACAGAGGTGCTGTCATCACTGTGGGCCTCTTCTGTTGGTGGTGTGGACATGTGTGGACCCTCCTGTGCGGTGACGTTGGGTAGGGGTCCTACAGGGGTATAAAGGCATGATTATTGCATCTGTGTGTGTCAAGGTGTGCAATGGGTGGGTGACAGTGTACCCCAGTGCTTGCATTCCTGTGTGGGACCTTGTGTGATGGTGGTTTAGGGGGGTGTATGGGTATGTGCAGTGGCTATGCTTTAGTGATGGATGCCCATGCTTTGGTGTTGCATGCAGGGCTTGGGTTTGGGATGTGTGGTTTGTGATAGTGGGACATTTGTGAGGAGTAGGAGTAATGGGGGTGAGGGTGGGGGTAGGTGATAGCAGGCAGGTGGATGGGGGGATGAAGTAGTTAAAGGTTTGACTTACCAGAGTCCATTCCTCCACCTACTCCTGCGAGGCCCTCAAGATGCAGAATCGCCAAGACCTACTCCTCCCATGTTGTTAGTTATGGGGGAGGAGGTGGGGTTCCGCCGCCAGTCCGCTGATCCGCCAGGTGGTGTCTTGAGACCACGGAACGCACCTTCCCCCGTAGGTCGTTCCACCTCTTCCTGATGTCCTCCCAATTTCTTGGGTGTTGTCCCACTGCGTTGACCCTGTCCACTATTCTTCGCCATAGCTCCATCTTCCTTGCAATTGAGGTGTGCTGCACCTGTGATCAGAATAGCTGTGGCTCTACCCGGACGATTTCCTCCACCATGACCCTGAGCTCCTCCTCCGAGAACCTGGGGTGTCTTTGCCGTGCCATGGGGTGGTGTAGGTGATCTGTGGGGTGGGGTGTGTGGTGATAAGTGTGCTGATATGTAGTGGGGTGTTGTGTGAGTGATGGTGTTGTGTGCCTGTGGATGCTAGTGTTGTTGATGGTGGTGTCTCTCTGGCTTTTGTTCATGATTTGTTGTCGTAAGGGTTTGTGGGTGATTTGGGTGTGTGTTTTATAGTGTATTGAGTGTGTGGGAGTGGTGTGTGTATGTGTATCAGGTGTGTGTATTTTGAATTTTCCAATGTGGCTGTGTTGTGGAGATGCATGTGTATTTTGAGCGCGGCGGTGTGTACCGCCAATGGAATACCGCGGATGAAAGACCGCCGTGTGGATTCACGTGTCATGATAGTGTAGGCGTATTTCTGTTGGCGTGACGGTGGAGGTTTTGTTTTCGGCAGTTTATCACTGACCTTTGGTGTGGCGGACTTGTGTGGGTGTCTGAATTTTGGCGGATTCCGAGCTGTGGGTCAGAATAGCTGTGGCGGAATTCTGCAGCCGTGTGTTAGCGGTCTTCTGCACGGCAGTACGCGGCTTTTACCGCCAATGTTGTAATGACCCCCATAATGCCTTATAGGGTAGATAGATAGGGTAGGCAGACTATTGCAATGACCTAGAAGGCCGATCAACAGAAACTCAAGAGTCCCACATTTGTAATGTGAAGGGTGAACCATGAGTTTTAAGGAGTAGATGAACTGCCAATTTTACCAGGATCACACATGCCAATAGACCCGATTCAGGCCGTAGATCCCTGATTTTTTAGGCCAAAAATGGCTTTCATTTGGTTGTCTCCCGTCTGAAATTGCCTTCGCATCATTATAAGTCAATGCGAGAAATGTATTCTCCAGATTATTATTTTTTTTCAGAAAACTCCCACTTTTCTCCTCTAACATGTTGGCATGAATGCAGGATGCTAAAAACATCAGCAAAGAATGAAAATATTTAACTGATCATTGTGCTGAAAACGGGATCATACAAAAAAGAGTCCATGGCTATAAAATTAAAGTATGGCATTTAGATCAGACAGACATCTCACACCTAAAATATGTGTCTTTGAGGCACTTTCCAAAACACAATAAGGGAGAGGTAAATACATCTTGTTCAGGAAAGACAAGCTAAAGCGTCTTCAAAAATGCAGTGCAGGATCTTAAGACTGGTTTTTGGTGTAAGTGTTTGCCTCATCTGAAAAGAATTACATGATTGAACAATAAAGCTAAAGGTGGTTCTTTGTCGAGAATTGCTTCCACAATTTGCCAGAGGTACAACATTGGAGCATACATACCAGAGGAATAGTTCTTGCTCACATTTGTCTGTAATAACACAGAGTAGATTTTCTCCCAGGGGAGCGGCTGGCATTATCATAAAGCGAAGTAGGGCAGCAGGCAGCCGTGGGGCACCACCTAGTGCTGCTGTGAACATTCCAATAAATGTTACAGAACTGGCTTTCTGTGAGTGAATTCCGAGTACTTCCGCAGCAAAATGCTATTTGCCTGGAGTACACTAAGGGCCAGATGTATCAAAGGGTTTTTCCCATTCTGTATCAATGGGAAAATGTGTTCGTACATATGGCCCTAAATCCTTCCCCTCTTTCTGCAGCTAAAGATGAAAATCTGAACTGTTACAAAAGTTCTGAGTTTTGTCCCTCCTATATTCAAAAACCAGTCAATGGCAAGCGGCTTTCAAATTAACATGGTGAGAATTAAATGCCAGGTTTGTACTTTTATGGAACCTGGAGGGTGGTCATCAGGAAGAAATCTGCAAAGTTCTCAGGCTCACAAACTTACAAGTAATTAATAAACCAAGCATCCCAACTTTATTTAAAGACATGTTCCTTCAAAGTGTCTCTGGGCTAGGTAGAGCCACTTGAAATGCATACCCTGTGTCCTCCAATTGCACTGTTTCAACGCCTGTGACAAAGTGTGGTTGCTGGCCCAACCTGAGTGAAGTGTGTACCGCACTCAAGATAATGTGGCCCATTTACAGCCACATCTTTCCTTGCATTTCACCCTACTTGGCACCCTTTACTTGTGGGCACAGTACGGATGTGTTCTGCTTTTGAATGTCTCAAATGGACACACTTAAGTAGGAAATCATCGGAAGCAAGAGGGCGGGAGGGCGATGCCTCAGGGCAAATCTGGTGGAGCTGACACAATTCTGCCACCCTTATTTAGGTCAGAGTTTGCTGACTGACCGACATGCACATGGTTGCGATAAATGTTGCACATAAGAAAATACCTGAACATTCCTATTCTTATACAAATATGGCAACATATATGTAGCTGAAACCAATGTAGAAAAGTAAAAAGATTAACGTGGTCATTTATAGGTTCGTGGTTATGAGACATCTGCCAAACAATGTTGGATGCCTCGTCTGCCAACCTCGCTGTTTCCTTGCCCCATTTAGATGCTGGAGAATTGTTCCTGCCCCATTTAGATCCTGGAGAGATGTTCCTGCGATTGGAGCCTCGGCTGACTGTCGGAAGAAACCTTGAACCCATGTGTCCATCTGCCACTGAACCATTGAGTCACAGCAACAGTGATCCCTTCCCGACGACTCAAACCTGTTTTTACTGCCTAACAGCACCATAAAAGGCATGGTGGTCCTAGGTAGAGAAAACAATCAGTGTCTCTGAAGTGCAGGAAGAAAATACCCTGCTTGTCTCTACCATTGTTTTTATATTTTTTTTACACAAATTCCACCACCAAAGGCACAGTGATCCCTGCGAGGCAGGTGGGCATCTCTAATTATGACGATCGCCAGATATTCTACTACCCCGACGGACTGATGAATGTGTAAAAACACTCAAAAGGATTTCATTCAAATACATTTACTGAAATGTACAACATTAAAATTAGGCACCTTACCTATGGTTAGAACGTAGTTCCAGTGTTGTGAAATACTGCATCCTGAGCAGTGAATCTGCTTATTTCCAGCATGCTTCTAGGCAGCGACAGTGCTTCCTCATTGAATGCTGATGCCAGTACATAGAATGTAATATGTCCTGTGATGAGAACTGTGGCTCCAGTTTGAACTATGGCGGCAATGGTGGACTCCTGTACCAACTGGTGGCTAACACTGATTAATTCTCACTCCTCCTCCTCCCTATGCACAGGGAGGCAGAACGTCTGCACAATTGTTTCTATCTTTTGCTGGTACAACCTCTGGGCTGCTGCCAGTGCAGCCAATGGTCATGCTGCTGCTAAATTAGCAGCCAAGGCCGAACCCTGCTGCCCCTCCATAGCAGCGACCTGTCATCCCTAGGAACAAAGGAACAAGCATTGGCAAAGGCAATAGGTCTTCCTTTTGCAAGAGTTAGAGCTATTGGCGTTGTAAATGACAATGGTGGTCAGCTGGCTGGCACGCGGCGATGGCAGTAGGTCAGTCGCTAGGCTGTAGTTGAAGACCTCCAAATTATGACCATGGCAGTGATCCCTCCCATAGACAGCCAATGTATCACACTGTAGGAAAGTTCCCTCTTTTTGCCATGTTACCCTCAATTTCTGCCTGATTTCAGTGTGTTTTTGACTGTCACTGGGATCCTGCTAGTCAGGACCCCAGTGCTTATGGATTATGGCCTGCTTGTCAGTGTGTTTCACTGTTTTCTAAATTGTCACTGGAGTCCTGCTAACCAGAACTCCAGTGCTCATGCTCTCTCTGTTTCTAAATGTGTCACTACAGTTTAGTGACTCCATATTTCACTCCAAATTGGCACACTGGACCCCCTTATAAGTCCATAGTATATAATTTAGTGGTACCCAGGGCATTGGGGTTCCAGGGGAGCGTTATGGGCTGCAGCGTTTCTTTTGCCACCTATAGGAAACCCATACAGAGGCTTACTCAGGACTTCCATTGCACCCTGTGTGAAATAGTGCATGCACTATTTCACAGCCATAGACACTGCACCTGGTCACTTATAAGTCACCTATATATCAGGTCTTCCAAACATGAAAGCTGGGTGCTAAGTACCTGTGTGTGAGGGCACTCCTGCACTAGCAGAGGTGCCCCCACGTTGTCCAGGCACATTTTCCCAGACTTCGTGAGTACGGGGACGCCGTTTTACGCGTGCACTACATATAGGTCAATTCCTATATGTAGCATCACAATGGTAACTCCGAATATGGCCATGTAAGGTTTCTAACAACTGGGACTTTTACACCAATACTGATTCCAGTATTGGTTTTACAATCCAATGCACTCTGGGGGCTCCACCATGGACCCCTAGTACTGCCAAACCAGTCTTCTGAGGTTTTCACTGCAGCCCCAGCTGCTGCCACCTCACAGACAGGCTTCTGCCCTCCTGGTGCTTAGGGAGCCCAATCCCAGGAAGGCGGAACAATGCATTTCATTTAGGAGAGGGCTGTTACACCCTCTCCCTTTGGAAATAGGTGTTAGAGGCATGGGAGGGGTAGCCCTCCTTGAATAATCCAGTCTACAACATTCAGGACCCCCAGTCCCTGCTCTGGCACGAAACTGGACAAAGGAAAGGGGAGTGACCACTCCCCTGTTCATCACCACCCCAGGGGTGGTGCCCAGAGCTCCTCCAGTGTGTCCCAGACTTCAGCCATCTTGCTTTGCAAGGTGTGGGGACACTCTGGAGGGCTCTGAGTGGCCAGTGCCAGCAGGTGACGTACAAGACCCCTCCGTAGAGGTCCTAAGTTCATAAGGTAGTCAATCCTCCTCTCAGGGCTATTTAGGGTCTCTCCTGTGGGTTCTCTTCAGATTCTGCTTGCAAGTTTCCTTCAGGAATCCTCTGCAACAACTTCAGACTCTTCTGATCTTGGATCAACAGCAGCCTGCTCCAAGAAACGCTGTAACTGTAACAAAGTGTCTACAAGAGACACTTTTCTTCAGCAACCTCAGCTCCAAGTCAGCAACAGTTTCCATGGTGTGCATGCTCTAGGGAATCCTTGCTTAGTCCTGCACCAGAAGGACCGAAGAACTTTCCTGTGGAGTGACGGAGTCACTCCCCCTGCTCCAAGCAGGCACTTTCCAAGGTGACGAATGGTACCCCGGGGCTCCTCTCATGGCAACACGCATGCTCCTAAGGACACAGAGGGTGGACATTATCGATATAAACTGTCTTGAGGTCCTGCTGATGCAATGTGGAGTAGGTAAGACCTTACCTTCCCCGAGAATGATGGTACTCCTGTGTATTGTCTCTTCTTCGCCTCCGGAGGCATCTGTGCACTCTTTGCAAAATTCCTGTGTGCACAGCCTGGCCCATGTCCCCAGCACTTCACCCTGTGATGCTCAACTCACTGACTTGTTCTCCGGTGGCGTGGGATCTTCTTTTGTTTTGCTGCATCAACTGCATTTTGCACTGCCTTTGAATCCAAATCCTGCAGCTTCTGGGGGTGCTGGCTGGCATCCTGATGGCTCTCTAAAGTGCTGAGAGCCCCCTCTTCCTCCTCACACAGAGTTGAGGCCCCCAGGTTCCGCCTGGGTCCATCCAGCCCCATTTTGATGAAAAATGCACTTTTGCCGTAGCCAAGGCTTGTTGGCGCCTTCCAACACGTAATCTCATCTGCAACGATCTTCACGCATGGGGCATCTTTTGCATCTTGCAGGAAACTGCTGGCATCTTCCTAGGGTGCATTTCTGCAGTCTTTGACTAACCAGGGACTCTTCTTTTGCACCATCTCCTGGGTTGGCAGGGGCTCCTGTCCTTCCTGGAACATCTTTCGACTGCTGGACTTGGTCCCCTTCTTTTGAAGATCTTCAGGTCCAATAATCCAGCAGTTGTTCTTTGCAGACTTGGTTGGCTGCTGAAAAATCCCCAAAACGAGGAATAGTGTGTCCTAAGGAAGTTTGCAGTACTTTAGTCCTGCTTTTATGGGCTCTGGGGTGGGGTAATTGACTTATCTTTAATGTATTCTTACTCTCCCAGCGATTCTGCACACACTACGCTTGTCTAGGGAGGGAATTTGTGATTCACATTCCACTTTTTTAGTATATGGTTTGTGTTGCCCCTGGACCCATTTTCTCCCATTGCTTTCTATAGGATCTCCTATTGTTTGCTCTGTTCTATGACTATATATTTGTCTACTTTTGGTGTCTAGTGTATATATTGTAATACTTACCTACAGAAGGAGTATTGTCTCTAAGATATTTTTCGTACTGTGTCACCCAAATAAATACCTTTATTTTTGGTAACACTGAGTATTGTCTTTACTTGTGTATAAGTACTGTGTAAATATAAGATGTATTGCATAAGCTTTGCATGTCTCCTAGTTCAGCCTAAGCTGCTCTGCTATAGCTACCTCTATCAGTCTAAGCTGCTAGAACTCTACTACATTCACTAACAAGGGATAACTGGACCTGGTGTAAGGTGTAAGTACCCAAGGTACCCACTACAAACCAGGCCAGCCTCCTACACAGAGGAGTCCGTGGCTGCCATGGAACCCGAACTGGAAGTCTTCCCAATCGTGTACCACGTGATGGCAGTCCAGGAGCAGCAACGCCGACGACAACGGTGAGTACATCCGCCTAGCACATAAGGGAGGGATGAAAGAGTGACACACCCACATGCACAACACACACTATACACACAGACCACATACCGAGAACTATCTGTAGAGAAAACCAACAACAACATAAGCTAGAAGTGAAGAAAGCCAGGGCATATACCTCTGGTCCAACCACTGTGGCTGCTGTGCTGCCCTCAAGCACAAATTGCCAGTCTGCAGGCCATTAGGGGGGTCAGGGTCCGACAGGCACCCTCCCAACTGAGCCTCTGCGGTCTACCGGGCCCAGTGTCTCAGGTCCTCCCACCGTTTCCTGCAGTGGGTGCTCCACTGGCTATGGACCCCCAGGGTCCGCACGTCCTTGGCGATGGCTCACCCAGCCCTTCTGATGGGCACTGACCTGCACAGGGAACACAGATGAAGGGGCACCATGAACTCAACACTCCATTCTGTAATAGAAATGACTTTCATACTGCATTAGTCTCACATCAAGCCCACACATGACCCGTACATCTGCATACACATTGCATGCAGCAAAAATACACTCCTCCTATGACACACTGCCAACCCACACATACATCTTCATACAGCCATGTCGCATCCAACATACCCATAATGTACTCACCTGTTGGTCTGGAGGCCCATATAACTGCCCATACAAAGGGAGGACCCCATCCACCAGTTTTTCCAACTCCCCCGATGTGAAGGCTGCGGCCCTTTCCCCTGTAACACGGGCCATCGTGGGTTCTAGACATAGGGCACAGCCAGCACACAAGTGAAATGGGACTGAGAAAATGGCGGTCACATCCGCAGTCAACACCGTTACCGCCAATATTGATCATCATTGGTTCCTGTGCTCCATAGAGCTCCATGTTAACCAATGAGGAGTTGCACGACGGTGCAGACTGCCTTCTGCCATGACGCCACATGCCGGTGGAGAGAGGTCCCTTCCACCTGTTCCTGCATACAGGATGGGCAGTTGTCACTTCCTAATGTTGGTATTCATGGCAGACGATTAAATGTGCGTCATGGGTACCTGTGGTACACACCAGGACAATTCCAATTCTGCTACATATGTATATGCTCTGTGTACTGTGATATTGTGTGTCCATACTACCTGTAGTCACACACATCTCATGTATGGTTTACCTAGATACCTATCACTGCGGAGGAGGAGGCAAGCACCCATGTACAGACCCCTAGTGGACTTGACTACACTGGAGGAATGCCACATCATTATGACCTATCATCTGGACAGGGCCACATTTACTGAACTGTCAATAATTGGAGCCAGATCTGATATTTGCTATCCTTAGCACCACAGCAATACCCCCTGCAGTGCAGGTACTGTCAGTGCTCCACTTCCTGGCAAGTGGTTCCTTCCAGGTGACTGTGGCCTTGGCTGCAGGAATTTCACAGTCAATGTTTTTGAATGTGCTTGGAAGAGGTTTGACTGCCTTGCTAAAACACATGAGCAGCTACATCTCATTCCCCCAGAGTGAAGATTTTCCCACAGTGAAGGCTGGATGCTATGTCATGGGTTCCATACCAGTTGTGATTGGGGCCATTGATGGTACCCATATTGCCTTGGTCCCCCCCTGGACAAATGAGCAGGTCTACAAGAATAGGAAGAGTTACCACTCTATAAATGTCCAGATGGTGTGCCTTGCTGATCAATACATCTCCCTAGTCTCTGCCAAGTTTCCTGGATTTGTGCATGATGCCTATACATTGAGGAATAGCAGCGTCCCACAGGTGAATGCACGACTACAGAGGCAGAGTGTGTGGCTCATAGATGAGCTAGAGTCCTCACCCAATGCATGTCACTGTATGCCACCTGAAGTTGTACTATGTGCCATTATACATGAGTAATGTGTATCCTTCACTACTTCCAGGTGACTCTGGCTACCCAAACCTGTCCTGGCTGTTAACCCCAGTGAGGAATCCGAGGACAGGGGAAGAAATTCGGTACAATGAAGCACATGGGCGTACCAAGAGGGTTATTTAACGTACATTTGGGCTACTGAAAGCCAGGTTCCAGTGCCTCCATGTAACTGGTGGATCACTAGTCTATGTCCCTACAAGGTCTGCCAGATAGTGGTGGCTTTCTGCATGCAGCACAATTTGGCACTCAGATGTAGGTGCCCTACCTGTAGGAGGAGCGGGAGATGATGCACCTGTGGCAGCACAGGACACTGAAGACAGTGAGAAGGAGGAGGATGTGGACAACAAGACACATATGACACAGCAGTACTTCCACTGACACCCAGGTATGACTATACTACTGTTCATACCTCCATTACAGTTTAGTGCTGTGTGGTTGCTGTGTCGTGCCAAGCAGTACCTTCACTTCTCAATTGACTGTCACTTATGCTCTTCCTTTTTTGCAGATGTTGGTGTGGTCAAAACAGTGTACTGATGTGATGACTATAGACTGCTTGCATACTTTTGTTGGATGGATTCATACATTACAGGACATTTGCCAGGATAATGCAGTTTTAGACATTTCATATTGTTGTATGATAAATCAAAGAAACTTCAGTTGTGTCCAAAGGCATTATTGAAGTCACACAAAGGATGGGGTAGTGCAATAGAGTGGGTAGATGGTGGACGTAAACTTCAATGTTGTGGCCCAGTTGGTATGTTCCACAGGTCCAGTATCCATGGGACCATAGAAAAAGGAGCAGTGGCTGTCCAAAGTGAACAAGGTGTCTCAGTGGCACACAAGGGAGACATTCAGGAGGGGTTCATTTCCTGGCAGTGGTTAGGTGTTGGCAACAGTCTCTGGTGTCTGTCTGGGTCACAGGGAATGTTTGCGGGGCGGTTCACCTTCTACAGGGTAGGGGGTGTTGGTGGCCTGTGAGTGATGTGACAGGTCCTCCTGTCGACTAGCTGCAGCAGATGTTGTTGGCTGGTGTGTGGACTGGCTAGTGGAAGGGGCCCGCTGGTGTGCTGTGTACTCACGCATCGTGTTGGCCATGTCACCCAGCACCCCTGCAATGTTGGCATTTAAGCCCTACAACTGCTGCATGACCTCCTGGTGGTGTACCCCCTGCAGTTGCTCGTTTTCCTGCAAGACGGTAATCATCTGGCCCATCCTGTCCTGGGATTGTTGGTAGGCTCTAGGACATGTGTGTGTGGCTCCTGGGCAGTTGTTTCCCTAGGTTGCGTCTCCCCCTGGCACACAGCTAACCTCCCACTGGGCCTGGACCCCTGTGCCTGTGCCCCTGGACGGTGTGCCCATTCCCACTTACACCAGGACCTTCATAATCTTGCCTATGGGGTGTCGACTTGGGTCCCTGTACAGGTGGGCACACAAGTGATCAATGTGGCCTGAGGACAGAGATTTGGGGACGTTGAGTGGCTGCTGTGATGTTTGAGTTGGATGGGGGGGCCTGTGGTGGTGGACTGGGTGTGGGATGTGGAGGCCCACTGACCAGTGGTACAAGATGGTACAGGGAGATCATCCAATCGGGACATCCAGAGTTGCTCTCCTCACTGAGGGCATCTTCTGGTGGGGGACTGGGTTGCTGTGGCACATGCTTGCCTCTGACATTGGCTGGGATACCTGTGGACTTGTGAAAGATTTGTTGCAGTCATTGTCTGTCACATATTCAGCATTTCTGGCTTTCCCCATGGATTGGTGGTTGTCCTCCCACCTTTGGTTAGTGTATTCTGGTGGATTGTGGGATTGGTAGTAATACATGCATTACTTTTGTGTGTGCATGCAGAGCTTGGAGCGGTGTGCTTGCAGTGGGTAGGGTATGCAGGTGTACACAATTGAGGGTGGTTATGCGGGTGGTTCACTTAATGGGAGGGAGTGGGGTGAAGGCTGTCCGGGTGAGGGGGTGACATGCCATGCAGATATCCGTGGTGGTAGGTAGTAATGGTGACTTACCAGTGTCCAAACCCTCCATTGACTCCAGTGAGTCCCTCAGGATGCAGAATTTCCAAGACGTTCTCCTCCCATGCTGTCAAATGTGGGGGAGGAGGTGGGGGGTCCACTGCCAGTCTTCATGATGGCAACTTGGTGCCTGGAGGCCACTGCACGCACCTTCCACTGTAGGTCGGTCCACCTCTTGTGAATGTTGTCCTTTGTGTGTGGATATGTTCCCACAGAGTTCACCCTATCCATGATCCTCTGCCATAGCTCCATCTTCCTTGCAATGAATATCTGCTGGACCCGTGCACCAAACAGCTGTGGCTCTACCCTGACGATTTCCTCCACCATCACCTGCAACTCCTCATCTGTCAAACGGGGATTCTTCTGTGGGAATATGCCTATTGTGTGGTGGATGAAGTGTGTGTTATGCAGAGTGTGATGGGTGCTGGAATATGGTGTGTGATGTGTGATGCATGAAAGGCAAATAGGTGGCTGTGGTTTGTGTGTGCAATTCTTGTATTATCTTTTGCTGGCAAGGTGTAGCAGTATTTGTGTTTGCAAATGATTGTGGGTTGTGTGAGGGTGTGTTTTATAGTGCTGTTGGTGGGTGTGGACGGTGTGTGTATGTGTGGCAGGTGTGGGTTTTTCTATCTGGCCAATGTTTGCTTATGTTGGTACTGGATGCCCAATTCTACTGCGGCGGTGTGCACCGCCAATGGCTGACTGCAGTTGAGTGTCCGCTGTGGTGACTTGTGGTCCATAATTTAGAGGGCGGTGTTTTGTTGGCGTGGCAGGAAAGGTGGTGGGTCCAACAGTTTTTCACCTCTGTTGGGTCTGGTGGAATTGTTGTGGCAGGTTTCTGTTGGTTTTGTGTTTGTGTGTCATAATGTGGGGTGCGGGTTGCTGCCTCCGCGGCGGTTTGATGGCGGCCATCACCACAGCAATCTTCGGAAAAGACCGCCAATGTTAAAATGACCACCAATGTCGTTTCTCCATGTGATATGGAGTGGAGTTGATGTATGTGGCTGGATTGGAATTTTTAGTTTTGGAATTGTGTGGCGTAGAATAGTATGGTTTGGAGTGGATTTGTACAGTGGAATTATGTGTATAGTAATTATGTGTGCTGGAACTATGTGGAGTGGGTTTGCGTGTCATGGAGTGTAATTATGTGGAATGGTATTTTGTGTTGTGGAATGGTATGCAGTGTTTAATTATGTGGTGCGCTGTTGAATTTTGTTGCATGATGTGGATGTATGTGGTGTATTATGCACTAATAATGGTGACACTGTCTGCCTATTTCCAGCAGAGCACATCGGCCACATCAGTTTAATAAATTAATATAATCTAAAAAATGTATAATAGCAGTGCATCCAGGCCATAGGTACTGGCATTTTGCAGTACTGGCAGAGGGAGTGGGTGGTGCAGGCTGCAGTTGCATCCTAAGCATTCCCTGGGCCATGGCACTTACTATAGGTCAGTGTTGATTGTTCCAGGCCAGTGAAGCATGCCTTGGGACCTTAGCTCTCCAGATCAGATGGAATCAGTGACCATATCTTGACTAGTACAGTTATTTTGGAACTTTTGCCTGCCTCAGGAAGGAGCTGAAACAGTGATCGAAGTGCATTAAAAAAAAGTATGGGAACTGTGATGCTGTATGCAATGAGGTTAGGGTCAGTGGACGTAGTCAAAGTGTGGCTTTAAAAAATCAAATATTAGGCAAGTTTTTTTTGTCTTTCATCATCAGATAGCTAAATATAACATGCAGCTTAAACGAAAAATAAACAAAAATGTTGTTACTCATTGGAAAATGCATAATAGTACAATATGAAACCTCTATTAGTCAATGCAATGCAGACAACTGTGTAACCAGAGAGCCACAGAATTAATTCTTGGTTGGTGCAGTGGAGAAAAGTAGCATGTGTATTTTTAGTGCTATGAGGTCACAGCCTGTGACACAAAGCAATTTGAATAGTGAATTATTTATTTTAAACTAGAATTACACACAGTATAAGATAGACTGTTACCAAATGAACAAAATGTTTAAGATAAAATGGTGCTTCCACAATAGACGTTAGTAATATACAGAGTGTATGGAATGCAATTTTTTACATTACTGTCCCTTCAACACCTCCCGGTGTAATACGCGTAATGCAAAGAAAAAATACAATTATAAACATGCACTTCACAGCCCAGTTGTCAATTTTTTGCAATACCACTCAGCGAATACATCTTTGTCATCACAAACCTTCAAGTGACTAGGTCAATTTAAGCCAGTACAGGCTCCAAAGCATGCTTTGTGTTTCCAGAATAACTCGCAACGCACATTTGCATTTCATTCAGTCAAGCAGGCACCCTGGCAGGACACATTGTTTAGTGTTCTGCAAGGCTCCGGTTTCACTACACAGGAGACTCACTAAATGCCACTTCAGCTGAGGCATTTAAACAGTCAGAATTAAGCGTTCCAGGATGGTTGTCTTTTTGCAAGAAGTAGGGGAACGGCCTTTCATAAATCATAAAAGTATGGGCATGTTGTGTCCCTCCGATCCAGCCCACTTCGGCCACTGAGCTGGAATCAGTTCAAGGGAGAGGGATGATGTGTATCAGCATACCACGTGGGCAAGTCTGTGGGTTTACTTGTCAGATTCTTGTCACACGGGGACACTTCTGTAAATGACTAAAAGTTTCACTTTGAACAGTTCAAGGAGAGTGCAGTACAAGCCTAAAGATTTTCAGAAGTAGTTTCACCTACGGTCTTTGTTTCTCAGCTGCCAAGCTGTATTTTTTTTCATTTTCAGCGTGCTTATGGCTTTTCGGTTTCTTGTGTGTGACTTTTAGTGCCTTTAGAAGCAACAAGGCAGTGGAACAAGAAACAGGGACGCAGTGCAGGGGACATGGACGTAATTTAGGGGTCGCCGGGGTCGCAGCTGCAACCCCTGGCTTGTCCTTTGCTACCCCTGGCACTGCCTTTGCGACCCCTGGCCTCAGAGGTGGCAAGTACAGTACCGGGAACACAGTGGCAGCTCACCCTTATGGACATCAGTTTTCTGCCAATATTTTATCACACTAATAGTGAATAATAACATATTATTCACTAATAGGGTAATGAAAATGAAGTACAAGTAACTGGACTATGCCCTTCCATGGCAGATGAGGTAAGTAAAAATGCCTTTAAATGTATGTTGTGTGCGTGCTTGTGTGTGTTTGTTTATGTGAGAGAGTGTAGGTAGGTGTGAATGTGTGTATGTTGGTGTGAGTGAAAGTGGAGGTCAACAGGCATGTGAGATCACTTCCGCTACCCCTGGCATTTAGGTGAATTGATGTCCATGCGGGGGTTCAGGATAAGAACCAACAGGAGGTGGGGGAACAGGGTGGTGTGGGATGGAAAGAGGCAACATGTACATGGGGTGTTGGTAGTGGAAAAAGAAAGTAAGACAAGCAGCCTAGTGTAGGGTTTTAGGGAACTGAAAAGACTCTGTGAAAACAGCTATTTGAGCTCCGTCTTTGAATGAAGCCTGGCAGTGAATGCAGCAGCTCCTGTACCTTGATGCAAGCAGTCCCAGTAAGGAAAATCAAAACTGATGTACACATGATGCCTTCTATGCAATGCAGGGGAATTGTGAGCTCATGCTTACAATGCTACAAAAAGACACTACATGTCCCATAATACAATGTGTTGTATCTGGATGCAATAACAGAAAGCTCATAGATGCAAACTACCGGTTGAGTGGCACACTATTGAAATCACAGAGGTTTCATTTACATGTTTAAGCCACACTCTTAAATACAGAGGCCACGCTCCTTTTGGAGACACCCCCACCACTTGATCACCCCTTAATTCCCTTCTTGTTAGGTCTGAGATCATAGGATAGCTACATATGCAGTGACTTCACTCCGAAAGAGTGCTCTTACTGAAGGAGCAGAGGGCAGTCTTGCTCAAGGGTCCCTCTTAGTGCTGAAAGCATGCCACACAGGAAGAGTGAGGGTGCATCTTCCAGCAGATGTGTACTTAGTCATGGTGTAACTCAAAAGGTCAGACAACCACATTAGGAAGTTCCACATTTCTGAAGATCGATGACACCAACCAAACGTAAATATAGCATCCCTAGAGAGCATGCCCATGGTGCCCTGTTAACATGATGTCAATAACTAGTGGGGAGAGCCGGAACTGAACCTTACCAGTAAAGTACAAAGACCCTGCTTGGACATTTCAGTGCTGTTCACTTGAAGGTACAGACACCACACAGCATACCAGCAAGGGCCCGCTTACAGTACACAGGTCTTGACGGAGCTCCCCGCTCCGCCTTCCCGCGCTCCATCCAGTTTCTCCCGTTTTTGCTTTTTTCCTGCCGCTGCATCCCCTGCAGCTGCTCCCACCTCCCCCCTCCTTCTCACCGCTCCTTCAGCCAGTTTCCCGCTGCTGCGTCCCCTGTGGCCCTCCCCCTCCTTTAGCCAGTTTCCCGATGATGCGTCCCCTGCGGCCCCTCCCGCCTCCC
This sequence comes from Pleurodeles waltl, assembly GCF_031143425.1. NCBI lineage: Eukaryota > Metazoa > Chordata > Amphibia > Caudata > Salamandridae > Pleurodeles > Pleurodeles waltl. Next base: position 858,218,700 of record NC_090448.1, on the reverse strand, counting down.
CCTCCTTCTCACCGCTCCTTCAGCCAGTTTCCCGCAGCTGCATCCTCTGCGGCCCCTCCCCCTCACTTTGCCTTTTTTCCCGCTGCTGTGTCCCCTGCGGCCCCTCCTGCCTTCCCCCTCCTTCTCACCGCTCCTTCAGCCAGTTTCCCGCTGATGCATCCCCTGTGGCCCCTCCCCCCAGCCCTTCCATTGGACAGGCCCTCCCGCCTCCCAGCTGCCACCCCCACCCTCCCCTCCTCTTCTGCCAGCCGCGACGCGGTGACAGGGAGCAACCTTTGATCCTGCTACTGCAGGTCGCTCCCCACTCCGCCTTCCCGGTCTCCATCCCGTTTCTCCTGTTTTTGCTTTTTTCCCACCGCTGCATCCCCTGCGGCCCCTCCCACCTCCCCCCTCTTTCTCACTGCTCCTTCAGCCAGTTTCCTGCCGCTGCGTCCCCTGCGGGCCCTCCTGCCTCCCCCCTCCTTCTCACCGCTCCTTCAGCCAGTTTCCCGCCGCTGCGTCCCCTGCGGCCCCTCCTTCTCACCGCTTGCTTTGCCTTTTTCCCCGCCGCTGTGTCCCCTGCGGCCCCTCCCCCCAGCCCTCCCATTGGACAGGCCCTCCCGCCTCCCAGCTGCGACTCCCACCCTCCGCCAAAGGCAAGCCTGTCTGCGCCCGTCTGAACCTGGACCGCGTCCAGCGCCACCCCCCCCCCGGTCCGCGAGACCCCTGCACCTCCAGACGCCGCTACGCGGCTGACCAACTCAACGGCCTCAACCCCGGCCACTTCACAGCATACTCCCAGTCCTCACCAAGGAACACCCGCGGACCTTTTGCATGCCGCACCTGCAGATTCACCTGCGACAGAACAAAGAAACCAACAAAGACCGAAACTAACCACCTCCACTGCATACTCCTCAACACCCACTCCGCACGCAAGCATGCCATCTAGCTCTGGGACCTGCTCGACTCCACCGACCCAGACATAGCCTTCCTTACCGAAACCTGGTGGAACAACTCCTCGGCGCCCGACGTCGCAATAGCCATCCCGGATGGCTACAAGATCATCCGCAGGGACTGCAAAAACGGAATCGGAGGAGGCATAGCCATCGCACACAAATCCTCCCTCAAGGTCGACACCCACACTGATGACTCCATCAAGACCGCCGAACACCTACACTTCCGCATCCACACCGACCCCAACACCACTCTCAGAGGTATGCTCATCTACAGACCCCCCAGACCACGAGCACCATTCAGCTAATCCCTCGCCGACCTCACCAGCACCCACCTTAACGGATTACATCCTCCTCAGGGACCTAAATTTCCATCAGGAGAACAACGAGACCAACTCCACTACCCTGATCAACAACCTCACCAACCACGGCCTCAGACAACTCGTCAACACACCAACCCACATCGCCGGCCACATGCTTGATCCCATCTTCTCCTCAAGCGCCCACGTCACCTTCAACCACACCACCGTACTCCACTGGACCGACCACCACTGCATCCACTTCACCTACAAGAAACCTACCAAGCACCACCGCACCCAACAACCACCCCGCCGATGCTGGAGCAAAGTTACGGAAGACCAGCTTACCAACACCCTCACCCAGAACCCTCCACCGACCCAGACACCGCCGCCAACAACCTCACCCTGTGGATCAACGACTGCGCCAACACCCTCTCGCCACTCAAAAAACCCACGACAACCAAGCCAGAAGAAAAGCCGCCTGGTTCACCGACGAGCTCCTAAATTCCAAACGCGACTGTCGGAAGCTAAAAAAGGAATGGCTCCTCAAACGCACACCTGACAGCCTCACATCCCACAAGGACGCCACCCGCAAGCACCCCCAACTCAGACAAGCCAAATGATCCCACTTCAAAGACCGCCTGGACAACAACGTACACGACAGCAAAGAGCTCTTCAGCATTGTGAAAGAACTCTCCAACCCCAGCGTCAACATCAACGACATCCCTCCATCCCAAGAACTCTGCAACACACTGTCCACCTTCTTCCACCGGAAGATCACTGACATCCACAACAGCTTTGACGCCACTCCCACGCCAGACCCCACCCCCAAACACTTCACCTGTGCAAACCACCTGACCTCCTGGACCAACGTGAACGACACAGAGACACGCAAGATCATGAACTCCATCCACTCAGGATCTCCGTCAGACCCCTGCCCCCATCACCTATACAACAAAGCCGACCCCACCATCGCCCCCCCAACTATGGAAGGTCATCAACATCTCCTTCGAAACAGCGACATTCCCTGAAAATTGGAACACGCCGAAATCCGCGCCCTCCTCAAGAAGCCCAAAGCAGACCCCAACGACCTCAAGAACTTCCAACCCATCTCCCTGCTCCCCTTCCCAGCAAAGGTGATTGAAAAAATCAACACACAACTAACCAGCCACCTCGAAGACAACGGCATCCTAGACCCCTCCCAGTCCGGCTTCAGACGAAACCACAGCACCGAAACCGCCCTTCTCGCTGCCACAGATGACATCAGATGCCAAAAGTACAACGGCGAAACATCAGCCCTCATCCTCCTGGACCTATCTGCCGCCTTCGACACAGTCTGCCAATGCACCCTGAAATCACGCCTCCACAAAACCGGAATTCAAGGTAAAGCCCTTGACTGGATCGTCTCATTCCTCTCCGCCAGAACCCAGAGAGTCCGCCTCCCCCCCTTCCGCTCCGAAGCCACCGACATCATCTGCGGCATCCCCCAAGGCTCATCCCTCATCCCGACACTGTTCAACATCTACATGGCCCCCCCCTCGCTCAAGTGGCCCGACAACACAACCTCAACATTCTCAACTACGCCGACGACACCCAGCTCATCCTCTCACTCAACAAAGACCCCCACAGCGCCAAAACCAACCTCCACGAGGGAATGCAATCCATCGCCGAATGGATGAGAAACAGCCGTCTGAAACTGAACTCGGACAAAACGGAGGACCTCATCCTCAGACCCACCCCCTCGGCCTGGGATCACTCCTGGTGGCCCACCGCACTAGGAACCCCGCCGACAACATCCGACCACGCTCGTAACCTGGGCTTCATCCTTGACTCCTCCCTCACCTTGTCTAAACAGGTCAACGCAGTCTCCTCCTCCTGCTACAACACACTCCGCACGCTCCGCAGAGTCTACAAGTGTATCCCGACAGAAACAAGAAGAACAGTGACACAGGCCCTAGTCAGCAGCAGGCTGGACTACGGCAACGCACTCTATACAGGCATCCCAGCAAAAGACCTACTACGCCTCCAACGTATCCAAAACGCCTCCGCCTGGCTGATCATCAACATACCCCACCACAGCCACATCTCCCACCACCTGAGAAAACTTCACTGGCTCACCGTAGACAAAAGGATCACTTTCAAGCTTCTTACCCACGCTCACAAAGCGCTCCATGACACCGGACCAGCCTATCTAAACAACAGACTCAGCTTCTACACCCCCACCCGTCAGCTCCGCTCCATTAACCTCGCCCTCGCTGTCGTCCCCCACATCCGAAGAAAGACCTCCGGCGGCAGATCCTTCTCATACCTCACCATCCAAACCTGGAACACCCTCCCCACCAACCTGCGACAGACTCCAGACCTACTCACCTTCAGAAGACTCCTCAAGACCTGGCTCTTCGACCAGTAACACCAGCTCGTCCCCCCCCAAGCACCTTGAAACCCTCATGGGTACGTAGCGCGCTTTATAACTCCAATGGATTGATTGATTGATTGATTCAAGGGCTGGTTCATGAACCTCGTTTAGTTTACGACTCCGTAAAACCACGAAGTGCAAATCCGTGAAAGAGATAGAAAGATACAAGGGAGGGGAGAAGTTTGAAAGAGTAGACAGGAGCCAGAATGGGGCACAGAGATCTGAAAATAGAGAATCCAAAGGGAATCCAAAGGGAACAGTCAGTGGCCATAGACATAGGGTAAGAGGCTGCCTTGTACAATGTCCAACAGATTACTAAAATGTTAAGTGGAGTTGCAGTCTCTTACCTGTGTGTCACTGGAAGCACTGCTGTATTATATTTGTTCTGTTGTCAACATTTTCTTAGTCTGCCTCCTCTTCCTCACTGTACACAGGCTCCACTGCTGCCACAAGACCATCTCCAGGCACATCCTCCTGCAGAAAAGGCACCTGGCGTCTCAAGGCCAGGTTGTGCAACATGCAGCATGCAACAATGATCTGGCACACCTTCTTGGGTGAGTAGTACAGGGAGCCACCTGTCAGATGGAGGCACCGGAACCTGGCCTTCAGGAGGCCAAAGGTCCTTTCAATAATCCTACTTGTTTGCCCATGTGCCTCATTGTAATGTTCCTCTGCCCTTGTCCTGGCATTCCTTACTGGGGTCATTAGCCATGAGAGGTTGCGGTAACCAGAGTCACCTGTAAATATAGGGTGACAACTGTTAGACACACACTTACCCTTAGGGGCAATCCCATACCCAGACATCAACATATACTGGGTGGGGACCTATGGCTCACCTATTAGCCACACCCGGTGCCTCTGGAGTTGCTGCTATTCCTCAATAGCAAGGCGTCATGCACAGAGCCAGGATATTTGACATTCACATGGGAGATTTACTGGTCCGCCAAACACACCATCTGCACATTCAGCGAGTGATCGCTTTTTCTATTCCTGTAAACCTGTTCATTTCTCTGGGGGAGGGGGGGGGGGTAAATGCTACATGTGTACCATCAGTGGCACCAATGATGTTGGGGATATGTCCTAGGGCATAAATGTAAGTCTTCACTGTTGTCAAATCTTCCACCTGGGGGAACACGATGTAGTTGCACATGTGTTTCAGCATGGAAGACAACACTCTCGTTAACACGTTGGAGAACATTGGCTGAGACATCCCTGATGCCATGGCCACTGTTGTTTGGAAGGAAACACTTGCAGGAAATGGAGCACTGACAGGACCTGCACTGGAGGGAGGATTCCTGTGGGCTGGCGGATAGCTGACATCAGGTCTGGCTACAATTGGGCACACAGTTCTTGGATTGTGGCACAATCAAGTCTCTATGTGATGATAATGTGGCTGTCCTCCATTGTCGCACGGTCCACCACGGGTCTGTAAACTGGAGGATGCCGCCATCTCATATTCTGTCTCAGCGGTTGAAGCCTATGGAAGAGAACGGTGAGCAGAGGGTCATATTTCCACATCTATTGCACTAATGTTGATTAATTTACTTTACAGAAGCAGTATGTTAACTCGAAAGTCAGTTGATGTGCCAATGTCTGCTGTGACACAGTGAGGTGCCATGCCCTGTGCCCCCCTGAAATAGCAGCTGCCTGACCTGTGAGGAGGGACAAGTGGAAATGAAGTAATTGTGCTGGCGTTGTATGCCATCGCGGTAGGCGGTCAATGACCACCGCACAACTTCGTATTGGTTATTATTGGGCCCTATGGGTTCCAGGAGCCAATTACAATGTACGCTGGCGGTGACGGTACGCATCGCCACGGACGTGACTACCATTTTCTAACTATTCACTCACTTGCTACCTGATCTTCAACAGGAGAGGACCTACACTGCAAGTGCTGCTGTGACCTGTGTCTGTAAGCAACAATGGCTCATGTGTCTGGGGAAAGGGTCCCTGCCTTCACTGAGGAGGATTTGGAGAAACTGGTAGAAGGGGTCCTACCCCAGTACACATTACTCTACGGTCCTCCACACAAACAGGTGAGTACACTGAGCATGATGCGTGGGCCATTAATGTATGGGGTGCTGTGAATGTAAGCCACATGTTGGGGGTGCTAAGGCGTCCTGGCCAGCGTGCAGCATGTAAGGTGGTCAGTGTATGTGCATCAGGGCATGGGTGGAAACTAGTGGGCAATGAGTATGACAGTCCAGACGGGGAGGTAATTTCCTTTTCTGCTGTCTTTTCCCTCCAGGTAAGCACCCACCAGAAAAAGGGTATTTGGCGTGCCATCTCCAAGGAGATGCGGACCCTGGTGGTCTTTCACAGGCGGAGCACCCACTGCCGCAAGAGATGGGAGGACCAGCGCCGCTGGTCAAAGAAGTCTACGGAGGCCCAGCTGGCAATACAGACTCCAGAGATGGAGAGGGTCCAAAGGCACTGTCTTCCTGTGTGAAATGCCTAGTTTGTAAAGTAGGTGTGGGGACTTTGCCGGAGGACATGGACCCACGTCCTCCAAGGGGGAAAATATAGTGCAAACGAAAGGTAAAGTCCCACTCAGATAATCTTGATTTGAATCAAGCTTATAGGTCCAAGGCCTCTTAATGAGGTCTATATTACAGAAGATGCACGAAACGTCGTAGTTGAGCAAATTAAACTTATATTTATTTCATTCTTATAAAAGCGTTGTGATTCCAAAGCAAGAATGTCAATAGTTTTTCCAAGGCAAAACGATATCCAAAATGGTAATGAGAAGGGTAAGCCAACACGTGTTTCGGCCACTCTGGCTATTTGGCCGGGGCTTTCTCAAGGATGAAAAAAGAAAAAAATCTAATTCTAGAACATTGTAATATTATAAAGAAAAAGGATAAAACTACCATGAGACACCACCGTAAATTGAGCAAAGGCAGATAAAGTGCAGAATTAATTACTTATAATGAAAATTGTTCTATTTCAGGAATGAAAAATCCTGAGGCCCAGACGTGATAAGGAATAAAAGAGGTTAATGTTGGGTTAGAAAATCAAAAGAAAATCAAAAGAAAACTGAGCGTGCTGCAAGATACGACCTAGAACTGTGATGTTAAAGAGAGAATGAGAATCCGAAAGGAAGCCAAAAAGAGGGTCATGAGAGAAAATTTATAGTCATACAAATTTGATAAGAATTATTTTATTATTGTAGATGACTTATTTTTAACTCCGAAACGTGATGCCCAAGTCCAAAAAGGGCTGAAAGATACCCCGAGTTTTTACTTAGAAGTGAGGACACGTGCGAAAACGAGTGATAAAGGAATTTGAGATGAAAACAAACATAACGTGCAGGAAATCTTTAAATAAATATGAACGAACAAGTACATTATTGATAAGATCTTTGAGGTTACTTATTTAACTGACAATGGTAAGGGAAAAATTACAATGCTCACCTGAGCGGTGCCTGAAAACTCGGGAAGCCGCGAACGATCTGCAAAGATAAAAACGGGACGGGCGCGAGAGCGCCGAAGTCTCGTTTAAATGCCTAGTGGAAGTGGTAGTCCTACCTCGACTGAGTTGTATAAGTGAAAGCAAAAAAGGACTGCCGGTGGCCAAGGTGGAAAGCGCCATCTTGGAGCCCCGGCAAAAAGGTGCTGCCATCTTGAATTTTATACAGTTAGCTGGTTATCAGATGAACAAAACGATCGAAATTAATGATAGTAAAATACAGGTGAAATAAAAAGAAAGAGTAGCGAAATACAATAGGAGAAAGGTGGGTAGATAAAAAAGGAAAAAGAAAATGCATTAAAAAAGGGGAAAGAAAAAAAGAAGATAAAAATAAAATAGAGTGAAATAGATCTCAGACTTGAGATGCAAAATATTAACAAGAGTACCTAAAGCAAGAAAGAAGAAAAAGAACATATAGGTTCAAAAAAGCCTGAAGAATGGTATCTAAGGTGTCTTTAGCTCTAGAGATACATGACAGGAGAGACATCAGCTCAAAGCATTACAGAAGAGAATGGCCAAGCGTGAAGAGAAATAATACATCAAAATGTTACAGGGTATATCAAAATAAGCCCATAGCGCATAGTTTCCTCAGGTGGATGGTTACTGACAAGCAGGAAAACATAAGGTTGGAAAGCTTGGAAGAAATAGTATCACAAGCGCAAAAAACACATCAAAACTGACTCTTAAATATACATATCAGGAAAGGGGCTTGACATGTATTAGCATATGCAGATAATCGTTTCTAAAGAATAGAGAAAAATGCCGTAAAAGGCTATTTAGATTTTACATTAACCAAAAGTGCCATTTATGGTCTTTATTGAGTCCATTATGAACTGTATCATATTTGATTATTAGGCGGCTTTCTTCCTGACGTAGTCGTAGTGCTGTGTTGCCGCCTCTCGGAGAAAGTATGATGCGTCGGAGACCGTTGAAAGTGAAGGTACGTTGGTGATCATGAAATTTGATGAAATGTTCAACTAGTGGTGCTTTGATGTCAGACTTTTGTATATTTCGATAGTGTTCTTGTATTCTGGTTTTTAAGGGACGAATCGTACTACCTATATAGGTTAGATAGATTGCAAGCACACCAAATGGCATAGACTACATGAGAACTGTCACAATTGATAAATTCGGTGATATGATGTATTTGATGGTTGATGGTAACTGATGTGGATTTAGAGAGACCTAATTTACAAGCAGAACATTTGCTACAGATATAAAAACCTTTTGGTTTAGATGGTAGAAATGTAGTAAGAGACTTCTGTTGAAAAAATGAAGGGCAAAGTTTATTGCGGAGATTAGGTGCCCGCCTGAAACCAATTTGAGGATGGTTAGTGATATGTTGATTAATGGAAGAGTTGTTCAAAAGTAGAAACCAATATTTCCTGAATGATTTCCGAATATGATGATGACCATTGTGGAACGCTGTAATGAAACGAATAGTCATATTCTTACTGACTCTTTTAGGTTTGTTCAACAAATGATTCCGATCCATGCTTCTCACTTTGTCCCGTATGGTATTTAGTGAATCGCGGTTGTAACCCCTAGATGTGAGCATCTCTGTCATTTGAATAGACGTGATATCATAATCTATAATGTTAGTGCAATTTAATCGGACTCTCCTGAATTCACCTTTTGGTATGTTCCGAATGGTACTGGACGAGAGACAGCTGGTGGCATGAAGAATTGAATTAGCAGCTGTCGTTTTACGGAAGGACTTTGTCTGGAGTTTGTTATTTTCTATAAAGATCAGTAGGTCTAAATACTCAATTGAAGAATTAGAGATTTGATAGGTGATCTCAATATCCCAGGGGTTGGGTGTTAGAGACTGAATGAATTGTTGAAGATGGGCCTCAGGGCCTTGCCAAATAAGCTGGATATCATCAATATAACGCCCCCAAAAGATTATGGCGGTCATTCTGACAAAAGGCCGCCCGCCGGCCCAGCGGGAAAGCCCCTGCAACATAGAAGCCGGCTCCGAATGGAGCCGGCGGTGTTGCAGGGGTGCGACGGGTGCAAAGCAGACAGTGAAAATCTTCATGGGGCCCTGTTAGGGGGACCCTGCACTGCCCATGCCAGTGGCATGGGCAGTGCAGGGGCCCCCAGGGGCCCCACGACACCCGTTCCCGCCATCCTGGTTCTGGCGGTGTAAACCGCCAGAAACAGGCTGGTGGGAAGGGGGTCGTAATCACCATGGCGGCGCTGCAAGCAGCGCCGCCATGGAGGATTCCCTGGGCCAGGGGAAAACCGGCGGGAAACCGCCGGTTCCCCTTTTCTGACCGCGGCTTTACCGCCGCGGTCAGATTGGCCCTGGAAGCACCGCCAGCCTGTTGGCGGTGCTTCCGTGGTCCCCGGCCCTGGCGGTCATGGACCGCCAGGGTCGGAATGACCCGCTATGTGTTGAATGAAATGTTCCGAACGGTCTGACCAGAGCCAATGATTTTCCACAGCTCCCATCAGGATGCAAGCGTAGGGTGGAGCAAATTTTGCCCCCATCGCTGTCCCTTGGAGCTATAAGTAAAAGTTACCATCGAAGAGAAAGTAATTATTTTCAAGACTAAATTTGAGTATATCCAGAATCATTGTATTCCGTGCCAAATGTTGCACCGATCTTGTGGAAAGACATTTACTCACCGCTGCTAGACCATCACTATGTTTAATAGAGGTATAAAGACTCACAACATCAATGGTTACTAAAAAGTAATCTGATTGCCATTCTATGTCTTGTAGCTTCTGCAGAATATCTTTAGTGTCTCTAACATAGGAAGGTAGATTGGTCATGAACGGTTGGAGCTCCTTGTCAATTAGGGATCCCAACTTTGAGCATACAGAGTTCACACCTGAGATTATGGGTCTGCCCTTTGGTGGATGTCCTATTTTGTGGATTTTAGGTAAAAGATACAGCGTAGGAATAGTTGGAAATTGAAGAAAAAGAACAGTTTTTTCAGATATAGAGAGAATATGGTGGGAGTGCCAGTACTCCAAAAGTTCTAGCAGTCTAGATTGTATTTCAGCTGTTGGGTTATGAGAAAGTTTCTTGTAACAGGTCTTGTCCAGAAGCTGACGGTAAGCTTCCTTCAGGTAATCATCAGTGTTGAGGATAACAATATTTCCACATTTGTCGGCTTCTTTAATGGTAATGTGACTGTTGGCTCTCAGGTTTGTTAAAGCTGCTACTTGGTCACGATTGATGTTGGAAGGTAAGTATCTTCGTTGGTCACAGTATCGTTTATATTCACGGTCTAGGTCTCGTAATACTGCTGTTTAGAATAAGTCGATGGAATTACCCGCCGGAAGGATGGGGGTAAATATAGATTTAGATCTGAGGTCAAGAGGGAAGTATTGGTTAGTATCAAGATCAAGTTCATGAGCTATAGAAGATGGTGAGACATCTGGTTCAGTGGTGTTGGAAAGGTTACAAAGGAAAGAGATATCAGAAAGATCCTGAACTGAGATGTCCTTTGAGGAGTCTGTAGGAGGTGATGAGATTAGAGGTGTGGGCTTGGAAGAGAAGAAAGACTTGAGTTTGAGGTGACGAATGAATTTGAAAAAGTCAATTTTGGTTTGAGTGATATCCCAGAAGTTAGTGGGACAAAAGGACAGGCCCCGGTTAAGAATTAGTTGATCAGTTGAGGATAGTTCATAGTTAGAAAGGTTCACTATCAGATGTTCTTGAGTCAAGGTCGAGTTGTTTTGCTGCAGGCTCTGGTCTGTATGACTGAGGTACTTGGAGTAGCCTGAGTAGTATCTGGTAGTTTTGCTCTTGTGTCTTTTAAAGCTCCCAACCGGTGGCGTCTCGCCTCTTCTAAAAAATTCACTTGCGGTCTGGTCAAAGAGCAGTTGGCGGAATCATCAGATGATTCAAATTCAGATGAGGGAAGAGTGTCATGACTGGTTTGTGCTTCTAAAGAAAGATTGGAGTCCTTGATGTTATCATATTTTTTACTGAAGGTATACACTCTCCCGTGTTGGTAATCATTCAGGTCTCTTCTAAACTTGCGATTCTTTCTCTGTATTATATCTTATTCATATCGATCAATGACACTGTTAAGAATGGCATAATTTTTAGTGGTAATTTCTCCCCAATTGGCTTCCTCTATTCGTTGGGTCAAGTTAGCGATTTCCTTACGATATTTGTCATATTCTACCTCTGAGATTTCTATTAGCTGTTTGATCATATTAATTGATGCCATTTTCAAATTGGCTTCCCATTTTTGTAAATGTTCTTGAGAGGTGGTATCCATGGGTGGGAAAATCAAAATACGAAGACCCCGTGGGATACTGTCGTTTTCCAGATATTTTTTGAGTGAAGCAATTTCCCACCATTTGGATGTTTCCTTCTTCAACGATCTTTCCAAAGCCAAGAAAGTACTTTTGGCGGATAGAAGGTTAGGAGAGGGACAGGATGGGAGAGACCACAGACAGTGACTCCTTCTCCAATGGCAGCTCCCTGGTGGTGGCAGACACCTCTGTGCCCACCCCCTACCAGTACCACCCTCCCAGCAGCCCCTCAGCATGTTTCCCGTGCCCGCTCACCCAGGAGGGTGGGCATCTCCTTCGCCCCAGGCACCTCAGGGCCTGCCCCAGTCAGCCCTGCTGCCCTCAGTGAGGAGGCTATTGACCTCCTGAGATGCCTCACCGTTGGACAGTCAACCATTCTGAATGCCATCCAGGGTGTCGAGAGCCATTTGCAACAAACAAATTCATACCTGGAGGGCATTCACTCTGGCGTGGTGGCCCAACAAAGAGCATTTCAGGCTCTGGCCTCAGCATTGATGGCAGCAATTGTCCCTATGTCTAGCCTTCCCCCTCCAACATCCTCTACCCAGACCCAATCCCCTCTACCTCAGCCTATCCCAAGCACACCTTCAGACCAGCATTCACACAAATCACCACACAAAAGTTGCTCAGCCAAACATAAGCACCACACTTCATCTCACAGGCACTCACATAAGCACCGTTCCCATGCAAACACACCGACATCCACTGCCTCCACTGTGTCCCACTCCTCCTCATCGTCCACCTCCCTCCCAGTAGCGTCTCCACTCACACCTGCATGCACTACATCTTCATCCACTACATCCATCACAAGCATGCCCATCACAACACAGCCCTCATAAGCAGTCGCCACCCCCACAACCATGCACACACCCAGTGTCCTCTCCCAGTGTGTCTGTGACTCCTCCTCCCAAAGTACACAAACGCAAGCACCCACCCACCAAACAGGCATCCATCTCACAACAGCATCCAGCCCATGCACCTTCATCCAAACTCAGCAGATAGACACCTCCTACAACCAATCCCTATTTCTTCACTCCCAAACCCTTTCCATCTTCCCGTCCCAGTGTGTCTAAAAAACATTTCCTCGCTAACATTGACCTCTTCCCTACCTCTCCCCCCCTGTCCTTCCCCTCAGGCCAGGGTGTCCAGATCCCAGGCCAGCACCTCAGCCACCAAGTCGGTGTCCACTGTGGTACCTGCAACTCCCAGAGGATCAAAGGGGGCACCCGTCAGGCCAGTCAGTGTGCCACCGACCCCTGCAAAGGACCAACCCATTCCACCGCCTGACAAGGTGAAGAGGCCAGCATGCAGCACAGCCAAGGAGCACGACCCACCTAGCAAGGCCTCCTCCAAAACTCAAGCTGCCAGTGCCAAGGTCCCAGCAGCATCTGCAAAGGTGAGGAAGGGGCAGAAAAGCCAAGGCACTTCAGGCCTCGGAAGCTTCAGGTGAGGGACTGGTGCCCACCATCAAAACAGACAGCCCCGCCACCTATACCGCGGCAAGCACCGCCACAAGCACTGCCACCTGCCCGCTGCTGCAACAACAACTGTCAGCAGCAGCATCCCCAGTGGGCAGCCATCCGAGGCTGCAGGAGATGGGCTGGTGCCTCCCTCCACCACTACCAGCACATGGACCACGGCCAGCACCGCCAGCATCCCCGCCGCAGGCATCGCCGCAAGTACCTGCCACAACTGTCAGCAGCAGCATCTCCCGTGGGCAACCATCTGAGGCTGCAGGAGATGGGCTGGTGCCTCCCTCCACCACTACCAGCACCTGGACCACGGCCAGCACCGCCAGCATCCCCACCGCAGGCATCGCCGCAAGTACCTGCCACAACTGTCAGCAGCAGCACCTCCCGTGGGCAGCCATCTGAGGCTGCAGGAGACAGCTTGGAGCCTCTCACCACCACTGGAAGCACCAGCACCGGCAATACCACCAGTTTGCAGCCTTAGTCGCCACAGGATGGAGTTTGGCCCTGCCTCCATGGAGTATCATTGTACCTGTTCCCTGCAACTCTCGTGCCTCAGACACCCAGGTGAGGGATTGTGAACTGCCACACCCCAAGTGCTGCATCACAGGGCACAAAGGCCCCTCCAGAACCAGTGGAGAAATGCTTCCATTCCCCCTATCCTTGGCATGATGAAGCAGACTGGGCACAAGGCCCCCTACAGAACCAGTGGAGATGCCACCCACTTTAGAGACTGTGGCCTTGCACTACCCAGGAGCAAGCAGTGGGAAACACACCCACTTGAGACATGGGGAGAGTGTTTGTGTGTGTAAAGGAACATCAATTCCCAAAATCAACCTGGTCTCTCTAACTGGAATGAGATGGGGAGATGGGACGGATGGGGACATTGCTTTTGTGCGTGTGTAAAGGAACATCCATTCCCACAATCAACCAGGTCTGTCTAACTGGAATGAGATGGGGGAGATGGGGGGTGGGGACATGGGGACATTGTGTGTGATTGTGGGAATGGATGTTCCTTTACACACACACACACACACACAATGTCTCCATGTCCCCACCCCCCAACTCCCCCATCTCATTCCAGTTAGACAGACCTGGTTGATTGTGGGAATGGATGTTCCTTTACACACACACACACACACACAACCAGGTCTGTCTAACTGGAATGGGAGAGATGGGGTGGATGGGGACATTGTGTGTGTAAAGGAACATCAATTCCCACAATCAACCAGGTCTGTCTCACTGGAATGGGATGGGGACATTGTGTGTATGTGTAAAGGAATATCAATTCCCACAATCAACCAGGTCTGCCTAACTGAAAAGAGATGGGGAGAGTGTTTGCGTGTGTAAAGGAAAATCAGTTCCCACAATCAACCTGGCCTGTCTAACTGGAATGAGATGGGGAGATGGGGAAATATGGAGAGTGTTTGAGGGAATTGATGTTCCTTTACACACACAAACCATCTCCCCATGTCCCCATCTCCCCATCTCATTCCAGTTAGACAGACCTGGTTGATTGTGTGTGTAAAGGAGCATCAATTCCCTCAATCAACCAGGTCTGTCTAACTATGGGGAGATGGGGAGATTGTGTAAAAGAACATCAATTCCTTTAATCAACCAGTTCTGTCTAAAGGGAATGAGATAGGAAGATGGGGAAATTGTATGCGTGTAAAGGAACAACAATTCCCACAATCAACCAGGTCTGTCTGACTGGAATGAGATAGGGAGATTGTGGGAATTGATGTTCCTTTACACACGCACAGTCAGCAGGTCTGTCTCACCGGAATGAGATGGGGACATTGTGGGAATTGATGTTCCTTTACAAACACACACATAATCAACCAGGTCTGACTAACTGGAACGGGATGGGGGAGATGGGGACATTGTGTGTTTAAAGGAACATCAGTACCCACAATCAACCAGGTCTGTCTAACTGGAATGAGATTGGGAGACGTGGAGATGGGGACATTGTGTGTGTGTATGTAAAGGAACATCAATTCCCACAATCAACCAGGTCTGTCTAACTGGAATGAGATGGGGAGATGGGGACATGGGACATTGTGTGTGTGTAAAGGAACATCAATTCCCACAATCAACCAGGTCTGTATAACTGGAATGAGATGGGGAGACGTGGAGATGGGGACATTGTGTGTGTGTAAAGGAACGTCAATTCCCACAATCAACCAGGTTTGTCTAACTGGAATGAGATGGGTAGATTTTGTGCGTGTGTAAAGGAACATCAATTCCCACAATCAACCAGGTCTGTCTAACTGGAATGAGATGGTGACATTGTGTGTGTGTGTGTGTAAAGGAACATCAATTCCCACAATCAACCAGGTCTGTGTAACTGGAATGAGATGGGGAGATCGTTTGTGGGAATTGATGTTCCTTTACACACACACATAATCAACCAGGTCTGTCTAACTGGAATGAGATGGGGGAGATGGGGGGGTGGGGACATGGGGACATTTTGTGTGTGTAAAGGAACATCAATTCCCACAGTCAACCAGGTCTGACTAACTGGAACGGGATGGGGGAGATGGGGACATTGTGTGTGTAAAGGAACATCAGTTCCCACAATCAACCAGGTCTGTCTAACTGGAATGAGATTGGGAGACGTGGAGATGGGGACATTGTGTGTGTGTAAAGGAACGTCAATTCCCACAATCAACCAGGTTTGTCTAACTGGAATGAGATGGGTAGATTTTGTGCGTGTGTAAAGAACATCAATTCCCACAATCAACCAGGTCTGTCTAACTGGCATGAGATCGTGACATTGTGTGTGTGTGTGTAAAGGAACATCAATTCCCACAATCAACCAGGTCTGTGTAACTGGAATGAGATGGGGAGATCGTTTGTGGGAATTGATGTTCCTTTACACACACAAATAATCAACCAGGTCTGTCTAACTGGAATGAGATGGGGGAGATGGGAGGGTGGGGACATGGGGACATTTTGTGTGTCTAAAGGAACATCAATTCCCACAGTCAACCAGGTCTGACTAACTGGAACGGGATGGGGGAGATGGGGACATTGTGTGTGTAAAGGAACATCAGTTCCCACAATCAACCAGGTCTGTCTAACTGGAATGAGATTGGGAGACGTGGAGATGGGGACATTGTGTGTGTGTAAAGGAACATCAATTCCCACAATCAACCAGGTCTGTATAACTGGAATGAGATGGGGAGATGGGAGGTGGGGACAAGGGGACATTGTGTGTGTAAAGGAACATCAATTCCCATAATCAACCAGGTCTGTCTAACTGGAATGAGATGGGGGGATGTGGGATGGGGACATGGAGACATTGTGTGTGTAAAGGAACATCAATTCCCACAATCAACCAGGTCTGACTAACTGGAACGGGATGGGGGACATGGGGGGGATGGGGACATTGTGTGTGTAAAGGAACATCAATTCCCACAATCAACCAGGTCAGTCTAACTGGAATGGTATGGGGGAGATGGGGATATGGGGGGATGTGGACATTGTGTGCGTGCGTAAAGGAACATCAATTCCCACAATCAACCAGGTCTGTCTAACTGGAATGAGATGGGGAGATGGGGACATGGTGTGCACGTGTGTAAAGGAACATCAATTCCCACAATCAACCAGGTTTGTCTAACTGGAATGAGATGGGGAGATTTTGTGCGTGTGTAAAGGAACATCAATTCCCACAATCAACCAGGTCTGTCTAACTGGAATGAGATTGGGACATTTTGGGAATTGATGTTCCTTTACACACACACACAATCAACCAGGTCTGTGTAACTGGAATGAGATGGGGTGATCGTTTGTGGGAATTGATGTTCCTTTACACACACACACATAATCAACCAGGTCTGACTAACTGGAATGAGGTGGGGGAGATGGGGGGGGTGGGGACATGGGGACATTGTGTGTGTGCAAAGGAACATCAGTTCCCACAATCAAGCAGGTCTGACTAACTGGAACGGGATGGGGGAGATGGGGACATTGTGTGTGTAAAGGAACATCAATTCCCACAATCAAACAGGTCTGTCTAACTGGAATGAGATGGGGAGATGGGGACATGGGGGGATGGGGACATTGCTTTTGTGCGTGTGTAAAGGAACATCAATTCCCACAATCAACCAGGTCTGTCTAACTGGAATGAGATGGGGGAGATGGGGGGTGGGGACATGGGGACATTGTGTGTGTGTGTAAAGGAACATCAATTTCCACAATCAACCAGGTCTGTCTAACTGGAATGGGATGGGGGAGATGGGGACAGTGTGTGTGTGTAAAGGAACATACATTTCCACAATCAACCAGGTCTGTCTAACTGGAATGAGATGGGGAGATCGTTTGTGGGAATTGATGTTCCTTTACACACACACATAATCAACCAGGTCTGTCTAACTGGAATGAGATGGGGGAGATGGGGGGGTGGGGACATTGTGTGTGTGTGTAAAGGAACATAAATTTCCACAATCAACTAGGAATGTCTAACTGGAATGAGATTGGGACATGGGGACATTCTTTGTGTGTGTAAAGGAACATCAATTCCCAAAATGAACCAGGTCTGTCTAACTGGAATGAGATGGGGAGATAGGGACATGGGGAGATGGTTGGTTTGTGTGAAAAGGAACATCAATTCCCTCAATCAACCAGGTCTGTCTAACTGGAATGAGATGGGGAGATGGGGACATAGGGACATGGGGAGATGGTTTGTTTGTGTGTGTAAAGGAACATCAATTCCCTAAAACACTCTCCACATTTCCCCATCTCCCCATCTCATTCCAGTTAGACATGGGGGATTGGGACATTGTGCGTGTGTAAAGGAACATCAGTTCCCACAATCAACCAGGTCTGTCTAACTGGAATGAGATGGGGACATTGTGTGTGTGTGTAAAGGAACGTCAATTCCCACAATCAACTAGGACTGTCTAACTGGAATGAGATGGGGACATGGGGAAATTTTTTGTGTGTGTAAAGGAACATCAATTCCCACAATCAACCAGGTCTGTCTAACTGGAATGGTATGGGTGAGATGGGGATATGGGGGGATGGGGACATTGTGTGCGTGTGTAAAGGAACATCAATTCCCACAATCAACCAGGTTTGTCTAACTGGAATGAGATGGGGAGATTTTGTGCGTGTGTAAAGGAACATCAATTCCCACAATCAACCAGGTCTGTCTAACTGGAATGAGATTGGGACGTTGTGGGAATTGATGTTCCTTTACACACACACACAATCAACCAGGTCTGTATAACTGGAATGAGATGGGGAGATCGTTTGTGGGAATTGATGTTCCTTTACACACACACACATAATCAACCAGGTTTGTCTAACTGGAATGAGATGGGGGAGATGGGGGAGATGGGGAGGTGGGGACATGGGGTCATTGTGTGTGTGCAAAGGAACATCAGTTCCCACAATCAAGCAGGTCTGACTAACTGGAACGGGATGGGGGAGATGGGGACATTGTGTGTGTAATGGAACATCAATTCCCACAATCAACCAGGTCTGTCTAACTGGAATGAGATGGGGACATGGGGGGGATGGGGACATTGCTTTTGTGCGTGTGTAAAGGAACATCAATTCCCACAATCAACCAGGTCTGTCTAACTGGAATGAGATGGGGGAGATGGGGGGTGGGGACATGGGGACATTGTGTGTGTTTAAAGGAACATCAATTCCCACAATCAACCAGGTCTGTCTAACTGGAATGGGATGGGGGAGATGGGGACAGTGTGTGTGTGTGTAAAGGAACATAAATTTCCACAATCAACCAGGTCTGTCTAACTGGAATTAGATGGGGACATTGTGTGTGTGTGTGTAAAGGAACATCAATTCCCACAATCAACCAGGTCTGTGTAACTGGAATGAGATGGGGAGATCGTTTGTGGGAATTGATGTTCCTTTACACACACACATAATCAACCAGGTCTGTCTAACTGGAACGAGATGGGGGAGATGGTGGGGTGGGGACATTGTGTGTGTGTGTAAAGAAACATAAATTTCCACAATCAACTAGGAATGTCTAACTGGAATGAGATGGGGACATGGGGACATTCTTTGTGTGTGTAAAGGAACATCAATTCCCAAAATGAACCAGGTCTGTCTAACTGGAATGAGATGGGGAGATAGGGACATGGGGAGATGGTTGGTTTGTGTGTAAAGGAACATCAATTCCCTCAATCAACCAGGTCTGTCTAACTGGAATGAGATGGGGAGATGGGGACATAGGGACATGGGGAGATGGTGTGTTTGTGTGTGTAAAGGAACATCAATTCCCTCAAACACTCTCCACATTTCCCCATCTCCCCATCTCATTCCAGTTAGACATGGGGGATTGGGACATTGTGCGTGTGTAAAGGAACATCAGTTCCCACAATCAACCAGGTCTGTCTAACTGGAATGAGATGGGGACATTGTGTGTGTGTGTAAAGGAACGTCAATTCCCACAATCAACTAGGACTGTACCTGGAATGAGATGGGGACATGGGGACATTTTTTGTGTGTGTAAAGGAACATAAATTCCCACAATCAACCAGGTCTGTCTAACTGGAATGGTATGGGTGAGATGGGGATATGGGGGGATGGGGACATTGTGTGCGTGTGTAAAGGAACATCAATTCCCACAATCAACCAGGTTTGTCTAACTGGAATGAGATGGGGAGATTTTGTGCATGTGTAAAGGAACATCAATTCCCACAATCAACCAGGTCTGTCTAACTGGAATGAGATTGGGACATTGTGGGAATTGATGTTCCTTTACACACACACACAATCAACCAGGTCTGTATAACTGGAATGAGATGGGGAGATCGTTTGTGGGAATTGATGTTCCTTTACACACACACACATAATCAACCAGGTCTGTCTAACTGGAATGAGATGGGGGAGATGGGGGAGATGGGGGGGTGGGGACATGGGGACATTGTGTGTGTGCAAAGGAACATCAATTCCCACAATCAAGCAGGTCTGACTAACTGGAACGGGATGGGGGAGATGGGGACATTGTGTGTGTAATGGAACATCAATTCCCACAATCAACCAGGTCTGTCTAATTGGAATGAGATGGGGAGATGGGGACATGGGGGGGATGGGGACATTGCTTTTGTGCGTGTGTAAAGGAACATCAATTCCCACAATCAACCAGATCTATCTAACTGGAATGAGATGGGGGAGATGGGGGGTGGGGACATGGGAACATTGTGTGTGTGTAAAGGAACATCAATTCCCACAATCAACCAGGTCTGTCTAACTGGAATGGGATGGGGGAGATGGGGACAGTGTGTGTGTGTAAAGGAACATAATTTCCACAATCAACCAGGTCTGTGTAACTGGAATGAGATGGGGAGATCGTTTGTGGGAATTGATGTTCCTTTACACACACACATAATCAACCAGGTCTGTCTAACTGGAATGAGATGGGGGAGATGGGAAGTGGGGACATTGTGTGTGTGTGTGTAAAGGAACATAAATTTCCACAATCAACCAGGTCTGACTAACTGGAATGGTATGGGGACATTGTGTGTGTAAAGGAACATCAATTCCCACAATCAACCAACCAGGTCTGTCAAACTGGAATGAGATGGGGACATGGGGAGATGGGGGACATGGTTTGTGTGTGTAAAGGAACATCAATTCCCACAATCAACCAACCAGGTTTGTCTAACTAGAATGAGATGGGGACATGGGGGAGAATGGGGAGAGTGTGTGTAAAGGAACATCAATTCCCACAATCAACCCGGTCTGTGTAACTGGAATGAGATGGGGAGATGGTTTGTGTGTGTGTAAAGGAACATCAATTCCCACAATCCACCAGGTCTGTCTAACTGGAATGAGAGAGCGAGAGGGGGAGAGGGGGAGAGGGTGAGACGGGGAGAGAGGGGGAAGAGGATGGGGAGATGGTTTGTGTGTGTAAAGGAACATCAATTCCCACAATCAACCAGGTCTAACTGGAAAGAGATGGGGAGATGGGGACATGGGGGGTTGGGGACATTGTGTGGGTGTAAAGCAACATCAATTCCCACAATCAACTAGGTCTGTGTAACTGGAATGAGATGGGGACATGGTATGTGTGTGTGTAAAGGAACATCAATTCCTACAATCAACCAGGTCTGTCTAACTGGAATGAGAAAGCGAGAGGTGGAGAGGGGGAGAGAGGGTAGGAGGGGAAGAGAGGGTGGGAGGGGGAGAGAGGGGGAAGAGGATGGGGAGATGGTTTGTGTGTGTAAAGGAACATCAATTCCTACAATCAACCAGGTCTGTCTAACTGGAATGAGAGAGCGAGAGGTGGAGAGGGGGAGAGAGGGTGGGAGGGGGAGAGAGGGGGAAGAGGATGGGGAGATGGTTTGTGTGTGTAAAGGAACATCAATTCCCACAATCCACCAGGTCTGTCTAACTGGAATGAGTTGGTAAGATGGGGACATGGGGAGAGGGTTTGTGGGAATTGATGTTCCTTTACACACACAATCAACCAGGTCTAATTGGAATGAGATGGGACATGAGGAGAGTGTGTGTAAAGGATCATCAATTCCCACAATCAACCAGGCCTGTCTAACTGGAATGAGATGGAGAGATGGGGACATTGGGGACCATGGGGAGTGTGTGTGTGTAAACGAACATCAATTCCCACAACCAAACAGGTCTGTCTAACTGGAATGAGATGGGGACATTGTGTGTATAAAGGATCATCAATTCCCACAAACCAGGTCTGTCTAACTGGAATGAGATGGGGAAGAGGGGGAGATATGTCTGTGGAGAGATAAGGGAGGAGATATGTTTAGCGAGATGGGGAGCTGGAGAGAAGGGGAGAAATTGAATGGGAGATATGGAAGGGGATATCTGGAGAATATGTCTGCATCAGATCAAACATGTAAAAGTAACTCTTAAGAGAATGTGGGATAAAGATTCACTACCTTCCATGATGGGGAGATTACATCTGCATCAGATGAAACATGTGAAAGTAACTCCAATGGGTGGGATAAAGCTTCAGAGGTTCACTATCTTCCACAACTATGTCAGATGGGGAGATGATGACATCCAGTGTGGGATGTGGGATAAAGGTTTGGAGGCTTGCCATTATCCACAACTATGTTTAACAGGGAGAAGTTATCTGCATCAGTTGAAACATGAGGTACTCCAGTGAGTGTGGGGGATAAAGGTTCAGAAGCTTGTGGTTTTCCACAACTATGTCTAAATGGGGGAGGGGGGGAGATGGGAGATGAGGAGATGCTATTGATCAGCATTAGTTAAAACATGAGGGCCTCCATTGGGTGAGTGGGAGGAATGTTTAGAGGCTTGCTGTTTTCTATAACTATGTCCAACAGGAAAGAAAAGTTTTCAAACCTATCCAAAACCTCCTCTCCTCCACTGATTCACTTGTTAGAAATAGGGTCTAGTTGGCAGTCAGATTACACCTTGTCCAGGTAGGGACCCTCATTCTAGCCTGGATAAGGAAAATACACAGCTCAGACAACCCCTGCTTACCCCCTTGGTATCTTGGCACAGCCAGGCGTATCTCAGAGGCAATATGCAAAGTATTTACACAAACACAGTAACATCATAAAAACCACAAAAGTATTCCACACCAATTTAGAAAAATAACTAATATTTATCTAAAACATAAAAAAAGAATAAATCCAACTTATACAATTAAGATACCAAATTTTAAAGTAGAGTCTTAATCCATGAGAATCAATGGATGTGTTGCTTTAGCACAAAGTACCTGGTATGCATTAAAATTAAAAAAAAAAAAACACAGATGTCCATCACAAAAGCAAGTGATGCATCGATTCCTCAATTCCTCACTCACAAGTAAAACCATGCGTTGATTCTCTCGAGCAGGTAAGCGATGCATCAATTCTTTCCTCACGGGGAAGGGATGCACTGATTTCCAGACAGGCAGCCTCAGGTCTTTGCAGTGATGTTGAAGTTTTGACACCCAGGGATGATGTGTGGGAAATCCAGACAATGTAATGGTAGTCATGCTGAGCTGGTGATGTGCTCATTTCTGCAGCCACAAGGAAGGCACTGCATAGATTTTACAGCCACAAGGTGTGTGCTGCATCACTTTTCTGCCACTTGGCTCTGGTGCATGGTCTCAGACAGGTTTCACCAGCTTCTCCCTCCCAGGGCCCAAGGACTGGAGTGGCACTGATTTGGCAAGTCAGGGGTCTCAGCCAGAGAGCCCAGGTGCTGGCAGATGAAGTATTCGATGTCCCAGAGACTTAACAAAGGCAAACTCATTCCAACCCCTTGGAGAAGTTTCTCCATCAGGCTTCCTAGCAAAGTCCAGTCTGTCTTCTCCGTGGCAGAAACAGCAACTGCAGGCCAGACCAACAAAGCACACAGCAAATATGCAGTACTCCTCACAGCTGTTCTCCTTGGCGGAGGTTCCCCTTGATCCAGAAGTGTTCTAAAAGTGTGGGGTCAGCAGTCCAATACTTACACATTGCTGCTTCTTAAGTGGACAAACTTGAAAGGAAAGTATTTTTCCAATTTCTCTACCAATAGACTCAGAAAGAAACAGCGTGGGAAGTTTGTTGTAATCATAACTACAGCCGCATTTTTCTTATGGAGACTTCATAAGGTGGTGGCTAGAACAGAAAATGAGAACTCAGATATTAATGCAAGTGTGGACCTTCCTGCATGAACAAACAGTTTACGTCAGTTAATGTTGCATTTTACATGGTATTATAAGATGAATGGGAAAAATCAAGTCTAGCTCCTCTGTAGGGTCACACAGCAGTTTCTCACGTGTATTTATAAAGTGCACATTCATGCCTGAGGATATCTTGGTACTGAATAATAGATGTTTATTGTTAGCCAACACAATTTAACACATTTGATCAACCTTAACAGGGTGAAATACTGAGTGAAAGCACTAGGATTCAAACAGGTCAGTATGAGGTCAAACATCAGTCAAGTGATAACATTAGTTTACCCAGACACCAGACTAATACTGTTTGGTGTCTTTAATATATCTATCATTGCAGACATTAGTGTGATAGTCATATTCAAGTTTCCACAGCATCATCGGGGACTTGAACATGACTATACAAGCACACTATGAGACCTGGGTAACAAAATAAACACTAACTTTGGGGACTTTGGCATCCTATTAACAAAACACTATCCCGTGGGGCCCTGGCATCCCTATAATCACACCATCTGTGGGGATCTGGGCATCAATATGATCAAACACTATAACCGTGAGGGCTTGAACATCCCTGCAATCACACACTATTGCTAGGGGGACTTCAACATAACTGTAAGGATGCTCTCTCATTGGGTACCTCAGTTAATACTATAATCATACACCATTCCTTTGAGGAACTTGATACCCTTATAATCACAAAGTAGCTATTTAAAACATTGATATAATCACATACTCTCTGTGGGGACCTAGACACATCTATTCTCACATTTTCCTCTGTGGGACCTGGGCATCAATATAACCACACACTATCTTTGTAGTAACTTGAGCATGACTCATGCACTCCTTCTACAAGGTCATTCACATGTCTATCTTAAACTAGTACCCCTACATGGACTTGATTTTGACAGTTTCTCTACAGGTCTATAATTACTAGCTGAGGATGTGGCTTGAGCATAACTATAAAAACATACTCTGTGGACCTGGGTAACACAATCACTATCTCTGTGGGGCCTGCTGATCCCAGTAATCACATTTCGTAGTGACCAGGCATCATTATAATCAATCACAAACTATCACTGTGGGGTCTTAATCATTGCATTCATGCACTCTCTCAATGGGGACTTGAATGAGACTATAAAGAAGCACCATCTTATTGGGTACCAAGGTAACACTATAATCATAAACCATTTCTATGAGGACCTTGATACCCATATATTCACATTTCACACAGTGTGATTGAAGTCATGTTCATCTCTCCACAATCTTTGGAGCCCTGAACATTTATATAATCACTATCAATGTGGAACCCAGGCATCCATGTAATCACACTATCTTTGCGAGGACCTGAACTTGACTATCACAGCACTCTTTTATGACAGTTTCTCTACAAGTCTATAATCACCAGCTCTTTGACGATGTGGCATCCTTATAAACCACAATCTGGGCACCTGGGCTTCACTACCACAAAATATCTACAATGGATCTAAGCATCGATATAAGGCACACTATTTGTACAGGGATCTGGCCTTCCACTCTAAAACATACCTTCTCTTCATGGTCGTGAGCTTGATTAAAACTACAGTGTTCATACAAGGACATGAGTAGAACACTATGGCCCTCATTATGACATTGGTGGTAAATTTCACTTACTGCCACGCTGACGGCTCCAGATTTACCGCCACAGTGGCATATATCCGTTAACCGTATTATGACACATCTGCCAGACCAAAGGTCAGTGATAAAGTGGTGGTTCCAAAACCCACACAGTTACGCCAACAGAACGCCCATCACATTTTGACCCACGAATCACCATGGCAGACATTAAATGGTGGCAAACCATTGGCAGTACATACCACCACACTCCCAATGGACACCCACTTACAAAACACCACCACAGTGGGTAATTCAAATACACCTGACACCTACACACACCACACCCACACACCACTATAAAACACATTACCCACAACCCTCTATGACTACAAAGCATTGCCACCAGAGACACCAAGGCCACTGACACAACTAGAGCCACACTACTCACACCTATACACCACTCACGTACTCTACATCACACCCCAACACACCCTCAACACCTCACATTACACCCATGGCACCACAAACAACCCCCCCATTTCACAGAGGAAAAGCTAAGGGTCATGGTGGAGAAAATTGTCCCGGTAGAGACATAGCTATTTGGAGCACAGGTGCAGCAGTTATCTATAGCTAGAAAGATGGAGCTATGATGGAGAATTGTTGACAGGGTCAACGTCATGGGACAGCACCCCAGAACTAGGGATGACATCAGGAAGAGGTGGAACGGCCTACAGGGGAAAGTATGTTCCATAGCAGCAAGACACCAACTCACTATCCAGAGGACTGGCGGTGGACCTCCACCACCACCACAACTCACAGCATGGGAGGAGCAAGTCTTGGCAATACTGCATCCTGAGGGCTTGGCCGGAGTAGGAGGACTGGACAGGTAAGTCAACTATTATCACCCTCTGCCTGCATGCCATCACATACCCTCACTCTCCCTCCCATCACTCAACTACATCCCAAACACTCCATCACACCTCACTCATCCCAATGCAAGCCCTGTATGCTGTTCCAATGCATGGACATCCCTCACATCCCTGGGACACTCATCACTAAAGCTTGCACATCAGAGAACTAACAATCCCACCATACACAAGTGAAATCTGGCAGGGCAAATCCAGCCATAGAGGGGAAGCCACTGATGTACAATATGTCAGACACAAACCATAACACATCATTTACATCCCCACAGGTACCCCAGCCAATGGCAGCGGAGAGGAGGTGACAGCAATATCCAGTTCCCCAACAGAAGAGGCCCACAGTGATGACAGTAACTCTGGTCTTCAGGATCTGGACAACCTACCTGGCCCATCAGGGACCACTGGACTGCTGGTTACCTAAGCCCTGTCACACCATCACAGAGCCTCCCCCTTCAGGATACAGGACCACAGCACCCACCCAGCATACCCACACCTCTGTCCCCAGGACACTTCAATCAGCAGTGTGTCCACCTCTACAGGGACCCCCAGGCCATACCTCACCCCCAACACAATCAGGGCCCTGGGTCAGGGCAGTGGGCAGATACCACTTGTACAAGAGGGGGATCCCAGTGAGGTGACGGATAGCCGATATCAGGTCAGGCTGCAATTGGGCACACAGCTGATTGTGGCCCTGTCAAGTCTATGGGTGAAGATAATGTGCCTGTCTTCCAGTGTTGCCAGGTCCACCAGGGGTATGTCTTCCCCTATTCATCCGTAGCGGTAGGTATGTAAGGGACACAAGTGAGGAGGCTGTAACAAACTGAAAAATTGAGCCAGAACAGGAGTTTGCAATCTGTAAACTTGTAATGGGTCAGTGTGATTTGTCCAGCATGTGCCTATTTCTCCTGTGACGCAGCATTAACCCATAGGGCTGCCCTCCTGCCCCCCCTGAAAAGCATCCACCTGTCCTGTGTGGAGGGACAGGTTGAAGTGACGTAATGCCGCTGATGTGTGCTGTGGCGGGAGGCAGTCGGGAACCACCATGCAACTCCTCATTGGTTAATATTGGGCCCTATGGGGTACAGTGGCCAATGGTGATCTACGCTGGCAGTGACGGTATGCACTGCCGTGGACGTGACCGCCATTTTCTATCGGATTCCTCACTTGGTACCGGACTTTCTATAGGAGAGGACCTACACTGCATGTGCTGCTGCGACCTGTGTCTGTAACCTACCATGGCCCGTGTGACCGGGGAAGGGGCCCCAGCCTTCACTTCGGAGGAGTTGGAGACTGGTGGATGGGGTCCTACCCCAGGATGAACTGCTGTAAGGGCCTCCAGACCAACAGGTGAGTACACTGGGCTCGATGCATGTGGTATGAATGTATGGAGGTGTGTGCAAAGGCATTGTGTAAGGGGGTAGATGTCTTTGCGGTGTACATGCTGTGTGCTGAGCTGTGTGCCAATGGTGATGGAAACGGGTATGGTGGACCATGTGTAACAGGCTACACTGTTTGTCTAATGGTGTTTTCCTGTGTGTATTGCCTCTGCAGGTCAGCGCCCCTCAAAAGAAGGGTATATGGCGTGCCACCACCAAGGAGGTGCAGACCCTGGTGGTCTATGGCAGGTGGAGCACCCACTGTCACAAACGGTGGGAACACCTGAGACACTGGGCATGGAAGACGGAGGGCCAGCCAGGGATGGCTTCCCAATGAGGAAGAGGTGCCCGTTGAACCTTGACCCCTCGATGGCTCCCATACAGGCGATGGCCTATCCAGAGCTGGATGGGCACCTGAGGGCATCACAGCAGCCACAAGGGGGTTAGTACATTGGCTATCATTACAACTTACAGCTGGTGTGGTATCCGGGTGGTGGATGTGTCAGTGGGTGCCCCTAGGCCAGGCCTGACATAGTGTAGGTCCTCTGGTGGCTAGGGTTCAGAAGGGATAATCCTTCCTACCTAGCTTGTAAGCATCCACTGCTGGTCAGGGCTGCATGGGTCCCAGGTGTGCTGCAGCTGACAGTGTGTGCCCTTCCTCATGCCTTGGTGGCTAGTGATATCAGTGGTGGTGCAATGCATAGTGTGTAGGCCTGTTGCTTGTGTGAGGGTGCTGTGTACACCAATGGTTGTGTTGGTGCAGCCACTGACCCAGTGCATCCTTTGTCTCTCTTCCCCCTTTCTTGTTTTGTCATCCTGTCCTTACGTACATTAGCATCATCATCTAGCGGTGGAGAAGAAGCACTGGCGATGGAGGGAGCTGCATCCCACAGCGCCCAGGGGGCAGAGTCCACTGATGCTGAGGGTACCAGTGGGACAGAGGGTGGGGAGAGCACAATGGTAGAGACTGGAGGGGACACTTCAGACATACTTCCTCCGATGGAAGCTTCCTGGTGGTGGCAGACACTTCTGTGACCACCCCAGCTACAGCCACCACCCCCGTACCAGCACCACCCTCCCAGCAGCCCCTCAGAGTTGCCTCTGCCCGCTCACCCAGACGGGTGGGCATCTCCTTCACCCTAGGCACCTCAGGCCCTGCTGCCCTGAGCGAGGAGGCTATTGACCTGTGGAGATCCATCTCTGTAGGACAGTCAACCATTGTGAATGCCATCCAGGAGCTGGGAGCTCAGATTCAACAATCTAATGTATTCCTGGAGGGGATTCACAATGGATTGGAGGCCCAACAGATCGATCCAGGCTTTGGCCTCCTCTCTGATGGCAGCCATTGTCTCTGTTTCTACCACCCCCCTCCAACTTCCCAATCCCATTCTGTCTACCAACCCATCCCAAGCACACAGCCAGATGAGCATGCACACAGGACAACACCCAAGAGTGTCACAGGCAAACACAAGCACCACACTTCATCCCACAAGCACTCATGAAAACACCATACAGTTGCAGACACTACAACATTCACTTCCTCTACTGTCTCCCCCTCCATCACCTCCCTCCCAGTCACGTCCACACTCACCTGCAGGCACTACATCAGAATCCACTACCAGCATCATCACCACACCAAGCAGAATGCACATCACTGGCAGACACCTCCAAAACATCCATGCACATGTCCCCTGTCTCCTCTCCCACTGTGTCTGCCCCCCCTCCTAAAGTACACAAACACAAGCACTCAGACACCCAACAGCCATACACCTCACAACAGCATACAACCCATGCACCTGCACCCAAATCCAGCAAAAAGACACCTCCTACAACCACTCCCTCATCCTCCACTCCCATTCCTTCTCCCTCTTACCACCCCAATGTCCCTAGGAAACTTCCACCATTGACCTCTACCCTACCCCTTCCCCTCCCCCTGCATGTATGGCCAGGCTATCATGAACCCAGCCAATCACCTCAGCCACACAGTCCACTGGCCTAGTTCCATCCGCATCTACTCATGGTGGAAAGGAATCCAGATCACACATACTGAAGGGCAGGGAACCTGCCCCAGCAGGCAAGACGTTGTACCTGCCATCAAAAAGGGCAAGGAGCCTGCACCAGCAGGCACGAAGGGCAAGGAGGCTACACCTTCCAGGAGCCTGCACCAGCAGCTGTCATGGAGCCCCCACCACCAAGCATGGTTGTGCATTTATCCGAGGGTGCTGGGCCTGTGCAGGAGCCTCCCACCACAACTGCATCCATCTGAGGGTGCTAGGCCTGTGTAGGAGTCTCCCACCAGCACCACAGTGCATCCATGTGATGTTATAGGGGATGTGCAGGAGCCTCCCATCACCATCACCACCACAGTTCAGCCATCACCTCTGGCGGACGCAATGTGATCCTGCCTCTATGGGCTGCTGTGTGGCCTGCCCACTCCCGAACCAGTGGGCAAGACACCCACTCGAGAGACTGTGGCCCATCACTCCCGAGGACAAAGCACAGGGCATATTGCCCACTCCCGAACCAGTGGGCAAGACACCCACTCAAGAGAGACTGTGGCCCATCACTCCCCAGGACCAGGCACAGGGCATGTTGCCCCCTCCAGAACCAGTGGTCTTGTTTCTGCATCCAGCTGAGGCGCCCCCCCCCCCCCTGAGGTGCCTGCCTATTTGCCAACTGATGGCCCTGCAGTGTTCTCTCCATATTGACGCAGGTGACAAGTGGGGCCTTGGACTTTGCCCTGTGGCCATGTGGCCCACACAAACGGAGGACTGGGCATTGTTACTTTTTTGTACATTTGAAGATATCTGTAACATTGGCTACATTATTTTTATACTGTGTTGATATTATTACACTCACCTAGGTAAATTTGTTTTGTCCTTGCATTTTTCAGCCAATTTAGGGGGATTAACTTGTTTTCTTGTGCAAAAGGCGTGTGTGGGGTCATGTGTGTCACTCTTGTTTTTCTTTCCCCCATCACTTGTGTGCTAGGCGGCAGTACTCACCGTCGTAGTCTTCACCAGCATTGTTTGTGGTGGAGAAGAACGTACAATATCGGAAATATATGCAGTTCAGGTTCCATGGTGGTGCGGTTGTTCCATGTATCTCTAATGGTGATTCCTTTCACTTTTGAGCTCTGTTTCTGCCAGGCTTTTGATGTCATTGGTACCGCCCCAGAAAAGGTTGGCAGTTTGCAGGGTCTTATTTTGGTTGGTGGAACTTTGACTTCTGCCTGGATGTAGGCGGCTACCGCCATGGTGGCTGTGGTTTCCATCCTGGTGGTCAGTGTGGTACATTAGCTGTCTTTTGGAGATCTTTCTGCCATCGTCATAATTTGGCTGTAGTTATTGCTGGCCTGTTGGCAGCATTGCCAACACTATCACTGACTGCAAGGGTCGTAATGAGGGCCTATGTATGGACTTGAATGTGCCTTTAGTCACACCATCTCTGTGGGTATCTGAAGATAGCTATAATCACATACTACTTCTGGGGGAGGACTTGAGGATCATGAATATCACCAAACACTATCTATAGTGGGACTTGAGATTAAGTATAGTTAAATGTTATATTTGCGTGGACCTCAGCATTAGTATAATTTCCACATGGAACTTAGCATCACTATAATCACACACTACCTCTGAAGGGACCTGGGCATCAATATAATCACAGTAGTGGGAACTAACATTACTATTATCACACACACTGTCAGCTCTAGAACATTACCACATGGCATATATTTGAGAACTATTATTGCACAGTCATGTCAAAGATGATGCCTAGTGGTGAAGGTAATGAGAAAGAGCCAGGTAATCTCACCCTGACTTTACTATTTGAACACACTGTAGGACCTAAATAAACGTAACTATATTTTGATTCCTCATTCCTTAACTCCTTCCCTGCCAAGTACGTAACGGTTACGTCCGTGGCAGCACCACTTGGATGTAAAGGATGTAACAGTAATGTCTTGGCACATGGGGGAGCACTAGCGCTCCCCTGTGGGCCTCCCACTCCCCCCTCCTGGGCAGGGACAGAAAGGGAATCGCTTCCCCTTCCACCCCAACCCCTCACCACCCCACAATGACATCTGATGTCAGCATGCGATCACGCACTGACTTGATCAGAGGCCGCCCCAATCTTCCAGCACAATCAGAAGAGAAAGGCTTCCATTTCTCTTCCAATCGGGGTTGGGGGCAGGCAGAGAGTCATGAGAGGAAAGGAAAGGCTTTTCCTTTCATGTCTGAGCATTTCAGCAACCTGATTGTAAAGCGATCGGGCTGCAGAAATGCCCACTCAACACCAGGAAGTTTTTTTGTTGTTTACAATGAAGGTGAGCAACCCATTTGGCATGGGTCACTCCCCTGGTGCAAATAGTTTTTAGGCCATTTCTGCCTCCCTTGAGGAGGATCGGACTATTTTTATTAGCCCAATACGCCCCCATGGGGGGCAAAAACCACTAGACACCAGGGATTTTTTTTTTTTACATCAATTTCACGCAAGTGGAGCAACCCCTTAGGCACGGGTAGCTCCCCTGGGGGGCGGGCAAATTTAAAGCCATTTCTGCCCCCTTGGGGGCAGATCGGCCCATTTCCATTAGGCTGGGGGGGGCAGCAGAAAGTACTAGATGCCAGGGAATTTAAAAAAAAAAAAGTGGGCTGGTGGCTACCCACCAGCCTAGGCATGGTTATGCCCCCATCCCAACTGAAGGGGGTAACAGTTTTTCAGATCTCCCCCACACAAACTAAAAGATCTTATCCCAATGGCAAGCAAGAGGAGATTTGAATATTTTGGCCTTGTTTTTACATTTTGACCATAGCTTGTCTAACTCAAAATCGTCCCACTTGGAATGGATTCAAGTCTTTCAGTTCCTGAAAGCTAGGAAGATAGTGATTTTAGCACCGCAAGCCCTTTAGTGAAGCCGTTTTCAGGGAAAGAACACAAGCTTTCTTCTGCAGCCCTTTTTCCCTTTTTTTTTTTAAACAACATTTTAGCTTTATTTTGTCCAATTTCTTAGTCTCCTCCAGGGGAATCCACAAACTCTGGGTACCTCTAGAATTCATAGGATGTTGAGAAGAAAAAAAAAAGGACACAAATTTGGCGTTGGTAGCTTATGTGGACAAAACGTTATGAGGGTCTAAGCATGAACTGCCCCAATTAGCCTTAAAAAGGCTTGGCACAGGAAGGAGAAATGGCCAGAGAGCAAAGGGGTTTAAGTGTGAGCACTCAGCAATAGGCTAAACATGCATTTAATATGCTATTTTCTCCTGACAACTGCATTATTATTCAAACTCAATTTTATGTGTGTTCCTTCAACACATGGTGTTCCTATAGGAACAAACTAATGTAATTTAGGTATAGCACTGAAAATACCATTTAGCAATTTGTTCATGACTGTATTCAATCACAAATGAAACATTTGGAGTAAGTACTCACAAGGTTAGTAACCCATATTCAAGTTCCCATAAGAATCGTTCTGTAATGAAGCTTTATTTGTGAAGTTTAATCAGGATCCCCTATTTTTATTTTTCCTTGTCATTTTTCTGTAATTATTATATTTTAAAACCATTGGGAAAGGTTAGTCCCCACATGGCAGGTACCCACCACAGTCCCCACAAGGATGGTAAGAGTATATATATATATATATATATATATATATATATTTTATTGGTCTGAAAATGAATTCCATCTCATACGTTTCAAAATCCTCTTTATTTTCTTCAATGTATGATGTAAATACAAAACAGTGTGTTTTGAGACGGTCTTCTTAAGGGCTGTTTAACAAAAATAAATAAAACTGTAGACACTGGGAGCACAAATATTCAATACAAAGCATTTAACATTTCATAGTGAATAAAGACTTCCACAGATAAAATAACTGTTCCTATGCCAAAATGCAAACATAATGAACAGTTAGAGGTTATACAATACCAGTTCCAGTGTTGTAACAAAGGCCCCTGCGGTGTGGGGAATGGGGCGAGCTGCGGAGTGCCAACACAGCACAGTGCTCGGGCCTAAGAACTCCTGTCTGAGGCTGGGGGTGGAGGGAGGGGCGCGGCTTCCTGTACTGTGCAGCAGAGTCTCATGTTTGGTTACGCCATTGAACAGCTCAATTGTAATTACATTGTAACAGTACCTATTTCACTCTTGTATGTAGAGCAACAAAGTAAATATACTCTTTAAACCAGAGGTAAAATTGTTGAAAAAAAAATAAATAGGAACACTCGACCAAACGAAGGTCACATCTCAAGCAGCAGCAAACTCGTGATAGCAAAATAGATAAGGTCTAAGATAGGGAAAAAAAATATCTTACTTAATTAAAGACCTGATCGAAAACTACTTCCCATCAAAGCTTAAGCCCAAAGGTTAATTTCACAGTAAATTACATGATTAAAACAATTAGAAATTATACAGTCGAAACTATCAGGATCAAACCCCTACCAGGTAAGTCCTAAACGTTGCCACACTGGTGTTAAACCAACACGGTCCTACCTCCGTGTGAATACAATTAAATCACTAACAGCATCCTACATGCAATTTCTAGAAGATCCGGCCGAAAGGAAGTGAAACAAAGTTGTCAAAAAGAATGTACTGTACTATGAAAATGTCATTACAAGCGGGGTGAAACACTTAGCATCATAATCGAACTCGGTTCATAACGTAGTTACACGCACCTACAAACAGAAAGCAGAGTTCTAATTAGACGTAAAAAGGTTATGGCCATTATCTCGTTGATGATTTTTTTTCAGTGAAGTTATGTACCCCTCACAGCAAGTTGTTGAAGTGAAAAGTTACAATAGGAGAAACAAGCAATCGAAAAGCTAACACCGACATTTAGATAAGCCGTTGCTGTGTAGCTCCTTCACTATATAGCACGCAAACACGCAAGGACAAGAAGGCTTGAGAGGAAGTATAGCGTTACCGATAAGTGATGACGCTCTTCCTGGGAGAAATACGTTTAAAGAAAAAATTTAAGGAAATATCAACTAGATACATTCCATATACGCCTGTCACAAGCCAAGCTGTACGCGAGACCCAACGAGCCCACTGTGCCAATCAGTCACAACTTTCGGAGCAGCATGACAGTCTCGCTGGTATTTATGCACTAAAATACCTATTAACGCAACATTTCACGGACGTAGAGGGAATTAATATTGTACAGAAAAAGTGAATAACCACCACATTACCTTAAATACGGTATAGTTGTCCAAGTAATCAGTGTCCAAAACAATATTAACCAATCAAAGATAATCATGACAAAGAACAGGAACAGTTGTACCTAATAATGCATCTATTTAAGTGCCTGTCATCTAGAGTTATATATTATTAAGTTACCTCAAGAAAGACGCAAACAGTCACAGATCAAATTGTAAAGAAACGTGTGCTGCTGAGCACCTGGTATATATACCTTAGTTAATGAATTGCACCTGTGAGAGGGAGCATGGCAACCTAAAGAGAAGGAGAAAAGACTATCGAGCAAATTTCTGAACAGCATTCATGAGCCCCAACTACTACTATCAATCGTAAACAAAACACAAAGGGGGTCATTCCAACCCTGGCGGTCGGTGTTAAAGCAAAACAGGCTGGCGGGAAAAAAAACGGAATTCCGACCCTGGCGGAAACCGCCAACAGAGACCGCCACATCAACACACTGCCCGCCACGGCCGTACAAATTAACAGCGCGGCGGTCACCGCCAACAGACAGGCGGGAGACAATGTACCGCCCACTGTATCACAACCTACCAATCAGCCACCTTTTCCGGGGCGGTAGCCCCGCCGATAAAAACACGGCGGAAACAGCCATATCGAAGGGAAAACGCTCACCTTCATACACCCCACAAGGAATCAGGACAGCATGGACCCCGAACTCCACATACTCCCAGCGATAGTCTTCCTGCTCCTCTACCAGGAGCACGAACGCCGGCGCAGAAGACAACGGTGAGTACTGCACCTACGACACAGGGGAGGGTGGAGGGGAACATATTACGGGTACACACATACGCGACACACCCACCCTCACCCTCACCCACTACAACACACACATCAATGCATAGCAACACATCAGAGTCACACACCCCAAACCCCCCGGAAGAATGCAAATACAAAAGTAGATGATTCTAAACATTGGAATATATTGTATTACTGCCCAAAAAATATATATACACATAAAAAACTCTTATATACATAAATGTACAAGTCCGAGCATTGTAGCAGGCATTGTTCGTGGACCACTGGGCCCAAATCACATGGGCAAAGCCCACACAGGATACCTGACTCCAACGGAGAGAACACTGCAGGGGCATCAGATAGCAAAACTACAGGCACCTCAGGGGAAAGGGAAGGGGGTCACCTCAGCCAGATGAGTGCACGACGCCAGATCCACGAGGGGCCTCCATGGCCACTGTTCAATCCTGGGGAGTGCAAAGCCACAGTCTCTCAAGTCCAGACAGTGGCTGGGCTGCCCACTGTTACATCCTGGGGAGTGCAAAGCCACAATCTCACAAGTCCAGACAGTGGGTTGGCTGCCCACTGTTACATCCTGGGGAGTGCAAAGCCACAGTCTCACAAGTCCAGACAGTGGGTGGGCTGCCCACTGTTACATCCTGGGGAGTGCAAAGCCACAGTCTCACAAGTCCAGACAGTGGGTGGGCTGCCCACTGTTACATCCTGGGGAGTGCAAAGCCACAGTCTCTCAAGTGGATAACAGTCTCCACTGGTTCTGGAGGGGACCTGGTGCCCAGAGTGCCTCGTGCAGCCCTGCCCGACACAGATGCGGGCCAGCCCCTGCCGCTCATGGGCCAGCGGTGCTTGAGATGAAGGGCCCAGTGCAGCGGTACTTGAGACGGCGGTGCCCAGTGCAGCGGTACTTGAGATGAAGTGCCCATTGCAGCGGTACTTGAGATGAAGTGCCCAGTGCAGCGGTGCTTGATATGAAGGGCTCAGTTCAGCGGTACTTGAGATGAAGGCCCCAGTTCAGCGGTACTTGAGACGGCGGTGCCCAGTGCAGCGGTACTTGAGTTGAAGTGCCCAGTTCAGCGGTACTTGAGATGAAGGGCCCAGTGCAGCGGTGCTTGAGATGAAGGGCCCAGTTCAGCGGTACTTGAGACGGCGGTGCCCAGTGCAGCGGTGCTTGAGATGAAGGGCCCAGTTCAGCGGTGCTTGAGATGAAGGGCCCAGTTCAGCGGTACTTGAGATGAAGGCCCCAGTTCAGCGGTACTTGAGACGGCGGTGCCCAGTGCAGCGGTGCTTGTGACGGCGGTGCCCAGTTCAGCGGTACTTGAGATGAAGGGCCCAGTTCAGAGGTTCCGGCCATGGCGGGGAGGTCATTTCCCACCTGTCCTGTGGCTGGCGGGGCCCTCCTGGCCATCTGTCCTGTGGCTGGCGGGGCCCTCCTGGGCAGCTGTGCCGGGCCTGTTGGTGGCCTCCTGCCCACCTGGGATGGGGCTGGCGGGGCCCTCCTGGCCAGCTGGGCTGATGGTGGTGTTGTCGGGCGTGCTGCCCTTCCCAGCCTTCCCTGATCACCTGTGGCCCTTCCTCACCTTGGGCGGTGTGCCAGCTGTCTCTACACTTCCTGCCGGAGACATGGTAGGGGTTTTAGTCCCTGGTGTTTTCACCCTCTCGCGCCGGCCACTGCCTATCTTGGGATGTTTCTCCGGGGGTGGGCTGCCCGTGCCTTGGCTTCGCACCAAACTGGCTGCCCTGGAGGGTGGGGCACTCCACAGTCCATGGCAGACTGTGATGACAGGGGCCGGTTTTGTCGTGGCTGAGGTGCAGACTGTAGTCCTATGACATGGACGGGGTGGGGGAGTTGGTGGAAAGAGGTTGAGTTTAGACAGGAAAAACTTTTTAGGAGCAGTGGGACGGGTAGGTGTAGTGGGTATGGGAGTGGAGGAAGAGATGTGGTTGTAGGAGTTGTAAGTCTGGTGTATTTGGGTGCAGGTGCTTGGGCTGGAGGCTGTCGTGAGGTGGATGGCTGTTGGGTGGGTGGCTGCCTGCGTTTGTGTATCTGGGAAGAGGGGGTCACAGACACACTGGGAGAGGACACAGGGGACGTGTAAATGGAAGTGGGGGTGGTGACTGCACGTGTGCGGGGGGTTCTGGTGTGTGTGCTGCTGAGGGACGTAGTGGCTGAAGATGTTGTGCATGCAGGTGTGAGTGGAGACGTGACAGGGAGGGAGGAGGGAGACGAGGAGGAGGGGGAGACAGTGGAGGCAGTGGGTGTTGGTATGTCTGTATGTGGATGTTGCTTGTGTGAATGTCTGTGTGATGTGTGGTGCTTATGTCTGGCTGAGCTTCCCTTGGGTGTTGAGGTGTGTGCAGGCTGGTCTGATGGTGTGTCTGGGATAGGCAGAGGTACAGGTGATAGGGTATGAGTGGAGGAAGTTGGAGGGGGGAGGCTAGAAACAGGGACAATGGCTGCCATCAGTGCTGAGGCCAGAGTCTGGAACGATCGCTGAAGGGCAGCCTGACTAGAATGAATGCCCTCCAGGTATGCATTACTCTGGTGCACCTCCCTTTCTACACCCTGGATGGCATTCAAAATGGTAGATTGCCCAACAGTGAGCGTCCTCAGGAGGTCAATGACCTCCTCACTGAGTGCAGCAGGGGTGACTGGGGCAGTGCCTGAGGTGCCTGTGGCGAAGGAGATGCCCACCTTCCTGGGTGAGCGGGCACGGGCCAAACGCTGAGGGGCTGCTGGGAGGGCGGTGCTGGTGCGGTGGGTGGCGACTGTACCTGTTGTTGCGGGGGGCACAGATGTTGCCGCCACCACAAGGGAGCTCCCTTCAGAGGACGAGTCGGTGTCACTGATGTCTGCCCGAGTCCCCGCTGTGGAGCTCACCTCGTCCTCCGTCCCACTGGTGAGTTCGGAGTCCGTTGCGTGGCCCTCCATGGCCATGTGGGATGCAGCTCCCTCGTGCTCCGATGCCACTTCTCCTCCGCCTGATGATGCTAATGCACACATGAACAGGAAGACCACAAAAAAGGGGGTGGGGGAGAATAAAGACATGTTGAGTGCATGCATTGGCGACACCGTTGGCGGACAGGACAGACACAGAAGCCCCCTGCGCTACGCCGAGCACTTGGGGTCGACTACTCAATCCGTGGGACATGGCCTACAAGCCTATGGACGACATCTGCACACATAAATGACACAGGGCCATGAATAGCTGTACTTGGCACCCTACAGAGGTGGGGGACGGGGGCACAGGGCCATGCCTTACGGAGGGGCCTAGCCTACAGAAATCGCCCTGGCCTAGGGATACCCACAGCCCTCCTCCCCCACCCAGACACCTCCACTGCGCACAAAGTCAACAGAATGAGAGTGTACTCACCCCCTTGTGTCTGCTGTGATGTCCTCACACGCCCATCCAAATCGGGGTAGGCCACCGCCAGGATCTGGGACATCAGGGGGGTCAAAGTCCGACTGGCACCCCTCCCACGTTGGGAGGCCATCCCCAGCTGAGCCTCCGCCGTCTTCCTGCTCCAGCGGCGGATGTCCTCCCATCTCTTCCGGCAGTGGGTGCCCCCTCTGTGGTGGACCCCCAGGGTCCGGACGTCCTTGGCGATGGCACGCCAAATATTGATCTTCTGGTGGGCGCTGACCTATGTGAAATGTACATGGGGAGAAGAATAGTCATCACCTTCTGCACCCTCAATGTGACTGGCCCCCCATCCCTACCCTTGCCATGTGGCACATGCTCTCACCGTCGTTTGATGCATGCCTCAATCGCTCCCCTCCCCACCATCTTTCATCCACCCTACTCAACACAGGCATAGCCCATAAAGCATGCTCCCAGTGTATTTACCTGTTTGTCTGGAGGACCGTAGAGTAGCGCGTACTGGGGGAGGACCCCATCCACAAGTTTATCCAACTCCTGAGCAGTGAAGGCAGGGGCCCTTTCCCCAGTCGCATGAGCCATTGTCTCTTCCATACTGAGGTCACAGCAGCACTTGCAGTGTAGGTCCTCTCCTGTCGAAGATCAGGTATCGAGTGATTAAGCAGATGGAAAATGGCGGTCACACCCGCAGCGGTGCGTACCGTGGCGGTGCGTACTGCGACCGCCGGCGCACATCATCATTGGCTCCTGAGACCTATAGGGTTCTATGTTAACCAATGCTGCTTTGCGCTGCGGTCTTCGACCGCCTACCGCCACGGTGTGCCACGCCAGCGCATTTACCTCACATCCCATTGTCGCACTACACAGGCCAGGCAGCCGCCATTTCAGGGGCCCACATGGCTTAATTTTTACTGCGTCACACATACCTAGGCCTTGCATCAACACCCATACAAACCATTCAATGGATTGAGGATCGTGTTATGTGCAAGCTGTGGTTACGTACCTGGGGGTTGATTGACTCTGTGCTCGCTGTTGTCCTTCATAGGCACCGTCCGCTGGCACATGCGAGGAGATGGAGGAATCCTCCGGTGTACAGATCGCTGGTGGACCTGTCGACA
The DNA here is from genome assembly GCF_031143425.1 of Pleurodeles waltl. Lineage (NCBI taxonomy): Eukaryota > Metazoa > Chordata > Amphibia > Caudata > Salamandridae > Pleurodeles > Pleurodeles waltl. The sequence continues at coordinate 858,178,859 of NC_090448.1, read as the reverse complement.
ATGGAGGAAAGACATGTCATACTGACATACAGGCTTGACCGAGCCACAATTCATGAACTGTGTGCCCAGCTGGAGCCAGACCTGATGTCACCAATCCGCCAACCCACAGGGATCCCCCCTCTAGTGCAGGTGCTGTCAGTGCTCCATTTCCTAGCAAGTGGGTCATTTCAAACAACAGTGGCCATATCATCAGGGATGTCCCAGCCTATGTTTTCCAAGGTGTTGTCCAGAGTGTTGTCTGCCCTGCTAAAACACATGCGCAGCTACATCGTTTTCCCTGAGGTGGGGGATTTGCCTACAGTGAAGGGTGATTTCTATGCCCTTTGACATATCCCCAACATCATAGGTGCCATTGATGGGACCCATGTGGCTTTGGTTCCCACCCACAGGAGTGAACAGGTGTACAGGAACAGGAAGAGTTATCAGTCGATGAATGTGCAGATGGTGTGTTTGGCAGACCAGTACATCTCCCATGTTAATGCCAAGTTCCCTGGCTCAGTGCATGACGCGTACATCATGCGGAATAGCAGCATCCCTTACGTGATGGCTCAACTCCAGAGGCACCGTGTGTGGCTAATTGGTGACTCTGGTTACCCCAACCTGTCATGGCTACTGACCCCAGTGAGGAATCCCAGGACAAGGGCAGAGGAACGGTACAATGAGGCCCGTGGGCGAACTAGGAGGGTGATCGAGCGGACCTTCGGCCTCTTGAAGGCCAGGTTCCGCTGCCTCCATATGACAGGTGGATCCCTATTCTACTCACCAAAGAAGGTGTGCCAGATCATCGTGGCCTGCTGTATGCTTCACAACCTGGCTTTGCGACGACAGGTGCCTTTTCTGCAGGAGGATGGTCCAGATGGTGGTATTGTAGCAGCTGTGGAGCCTGTGGAGAGTGAAGACAAGGAAGCCGAAGAAGACGACATAGACAACAGGAACACAGTAATACAGAGGTATTTCCAATGACACACAGGTATGAATACACACCGGCATATTACATACACTTCAACACTACTACCTCTCTACTGTCTGTCCTTTTCACCCAGTGTATGGTAACTGAGTTGTGACTTTCCCTTCCGATTTCAGAGATGTGGGCCCCACTGTGTGACATCTGCTTTGTTTCCCCATGGACTACAGCTGTGTGACATTGGTATGTTGGCATCACAATGTAAATAAGCATTTTGGCACGGTAATGTCTAATACATTTGTTCAAAATCACAGCCAGACTCATGATTGTTTTGTGCAATAACTGTGTTTATTACAGTGCTCTATATTGGTGGGTGGTTGCAAATCGGTGAGGGGTGATGGTGGAGGAATGTCCATGGCAGAGTCCAGACTATTTGTATCACAGGTGCATAGTCCAAATGCCTGTGGAAAGTGGAGCAGGGGCAGTTTAAGGATGGACAGGGTGACAATGTGGAACAGTGGGATGACAATCAGGGAGGTATCCTTTCCTGGCGGGGGTCTTGGCATCTTACTATGTCTTCTTCCTGGATCTCAGGGACCGCTTGCGGGGTGGTTCTCCTTCTGCAGGGGGTGGGGTGCTGGTGGCCTGTTGGTCCTGTGGCGGGGCCTCCTGTCCACTAGCGCCGGCAGAGGTGGTAGGCAGTTCTTGGTCCATGCTAGTGTCAGGGGCCCTTTGTGGTGCCACAGTGTCCCGCAATGTGGTGACTACCAGATTCAGAGACCCTACAATGGTGCCCAGGGCGGAACTGATGGTTCGTAGTTCCTCCCTGAACCCCAGTTCCTCCTGCAGGAGCTGGATCTCCTGAAACCTGGCCAGTACCGTCGCCATCGTCTCCTGGGAATGATGGTAGGCTCCCACGATGGAGGAGAGGGCCTCGTGGAGAGTGGGTTCCCTGGGCCTGTCCCCCCCCTGTCGCACAGCAGCCCTCCCAGTTCCCCTGTTTCCCTGGGCCTCTGTCCCCTGGACCATGTGCCCACTACCACTGCCCCCAGGTCCCTGTTGTTGTTGGGGTGGTGGGTTAACCTGGGTGCCCTGTAGTGGTGGACACACCGCTGATTGACGTGTCCTGGGGACGGAGGTATGGGCCCGCTGGGTGGGTGCTGTGCTGGTGTTCCCAGAGGGGGGAAGGTCTGCTGTGGCCTGTGGCTGTCTGAGGGGAACCGACTGTCCCGAGGTCCCCGATGGGCCGGGCTGGTCATCTAGATCCAGGTCGACAGAGGTGCTGTCATCACTGTGGGCCTCTTCAGGGGGTGGAGTGGACATTTGTGGACCCTCCTGCACGGTGACGTGGCGTTCGGGTCCTGCAGGGGTATACAACCATGATTATTGCATCTGTGTGTGCCATAGTGTGCAATGGGTGGGTGCCCGTGTACCCCAGTGCTTGCATTCCTGTGTGGGGGCTTTTGTGACGGTGGTTTGGGGGGGGATGGGGATGTGCAGTGGGCATGCTTTGGTGATTGGTGTCCATGCTTTGTGGTCGCATGCAGGGCTTGGGGTTGGGATGGGTGGGATGTGATGGTGAGACATTTGCAAAGAGTAGGTGTGATGGAGTGAGGGTGAGGGTGGGGGTATGAGTTGGCATGCTGGTGGGGTGGGGGGGATGAAGTAGTGAAGATGAGACTTACCAGAGTCCATTCCTCCAGATACTCCTGCGAGGCCCTCAGGATGCAGGATCGCCAAGACCTGCTCCTCCCATGTTGTAAATTCTGGGGGAGGAGGTGGTGGTCCGCCGCCAGTCCGCTGAACCGCGATGTTGTACCTGGATACCGTTGAACGCACCTTCCCTCGTAGGTCGTTCCACCGCTTCCTGATGTCATCCCTATTTCTTGGGTGCTGTCCCACCGCGTTGACCCTGTTGACTATTCTGCTCCATAACTCCATCTTCCTGACAATGGAGGTGTGCTGCACCTGTGTTCCGAAGAGCTGTGGCTCTACCCGTACGATTTCCTCCACCATGACCCTGAGTTCATCCTCAGAAAACCTGGGGTGTCTTTGCGGTTGCTTGGGGTGGTGTGGGTGATGTGTGGGGTGGATTGTGTGGTGCTAAGTGTGGTGATGTGTATTGGTGTGTTGTGTGAAGTGCGTGGTAATATTGCTGGGTGATGGTAATATGCGCGTCTGGGTGCTCGGATCTCTATTTCTCTGTGCGTGGTCCCGATTCTCTAGGAGTGGAGGTTTGTGGGTGATGTGGGTGTGTGTTTTATATTGTCTTGGGTGTGTGGGAGTGGTGTTTGTAGGTGTATCAGGTGTGTGTATTTTGAATTGTCCAATGTGGCTGTATTTGTAAATGTGTGTGTATTTTGAGCACGGCGGTGTGTACCGCCAATAGAATACCGCGGTTGAAAGACCGCCACATGGATTCGTGTGTCGTGATAGTGTGGGCATATGTCTGTTGGCGTGACGGTGTCGGTTTGGTTATCGCCAGTTTCTCGCTGGCCTTTGGTGTGGCGGACTTTTGTGGATGTCTGTATTTTGGCGGTTTGCATGTTGTGGGTCAGAATGACCGTGGCGGTTTACCGCGGCGGTATGTTGGCGGTCTTCTGACAGTGGTATCCGCCTTTTAACGCCAAGGTTGTAATGACCCCCAAAGTGTGAGAACCAATACCATAAATAAAAAATGAGTGCTAAAAATGGGCTAGCTGGCAGAAAAGAGATGTTAATTAAGAAGGAAAAAGCCAAAATGGCGTGATCTAGGCTCGTAGCTTGAGCTGTAACTAGTCATATGAAGGTGCCTCTACTCCATATGGCTTCATATCTGTCCTTTGGAAGAAAAGCCTTCATTAAAATTGGAAGCGAACCCAAGAAACAGATACGCAGCAGTTATGAGTACATGAACCCTTTAACACTAACAGTCAGAAAAGAAAATCTTTCTAAATAGCCCAAACAAGTCTCGAACCCTGAGCTTAGCCCATTACTAATAATCGGAAGTTGCATCTACTCTATATGGGCTTTCGTGGGCGTGTGGCCATGGTTCGGAACTTGGCGCACGCTTAGTCGTCCGGCTCCGGAGGGGCCGACAGCAAACTTCTTGTCAGGCGCGCCAGTCCGGGCCGTCCCCCACCGGAGTGCAGTCGCGGCAGTCCGGACGAGCAGGCGGAGCCGCTGGGACTTAGCCGCGGTCCCGGTGCGGGCGGAGATCTGTGGCCCTGCCTCCTGATTGACGCTGCGGCCCCGAGTAAAGACGCTACCATCATTCTGAAGTGCCAGGGGAGCCTGATAGACGCGCTGGGCCCTGGTGGATCCCAATATCAATAAGGATTTCTGGCCTCTCGGGGCTGGTAGAGTGGGCGTGGCCCAGACCCCTTTGGGCCCGGCCCAGACATATGGAACGAGGCCCTGGCGGCAAACGAAAGACCCAAGGCGACGTTATGGAGGCCACCCAATGAACCGCTGAGGGGAGTATTGACCCCCGGTAGTCCCCCTCGGGGGAGCGCGCCTAGCAGAGAGTCCGTGACTGGCTACCGGACGTGCTAGAACGAGGGAGCTGCTGGAGACCCGAGGACACCATTAACTCCTGACTGGAGATACCGGGCACAAGCATAAGAAGCACCACGGACATAGAGGCGGTACCCAAGAGAGGGTGAGTGCATCGAGTGGGGAGATAATTAAGCTACAGTGGTAGCGTGTGCTTGGCTCCGTTCGACGAAGTGGGGCCCAGTGAAAGAGAAGAGTGCACGGATGGCCTAGGGCGGGAGCAGGTGGCGGTCGCTCATGGTTGGCTAACGTAACCCCCCCCCCCACGGGGATTGGGCGCTGGAAACGGCCGGCGGAACGCCTGGGGCTCGCCCTGGAACACCCAGGACCAGTGACTAAGACAGCTGAGGCCTAAGTTAGTGGACAAATCAGAAACAGGCAGCACAAGCGCTTGGACCATGTGCCGGGCCCCCTGGGGCACATCCCCCTGCCTGACCAATGCCCCCTAAGGGCCGACATAAGAACAAAGCCATGGACCCCCTGACACCACCGGGGGACAATGAGACGACCATACAGAACCAGTCACAAGTCATAGTGCAAGAAACCCTAGACAAGATACTGGGAGCCATTGAGGACACCAAATCAACATTGCAATGCGACATCAATCAATTGGCGATAGAGGTGGGCCTCCTTAGAGCTGATCACCATAAATTAGCCGACAGAGTTAAAGAAACAGAAACAATACTGGCTCATGTCGTGCCGAAACAAAAAGACGTGACAGCAGAGGTGACCTCCTTGGCTGGCAGAGTGGCAAAGCTTGAACAACGGGCTGAGGATGCAGAGGGTAGAAAGAGGAGGAACAATGTGCGCGTAGTGGGCCTCCCTGAGGGGACCGAGGGGACGAACATGGTGGAATTCCTGGAGAAATGGCTAAGCACGGTCGTCGCGCCGGGGTGCCTGACCCCCTTCTACACACTGGAGCGAGCGCATCCTGTACCGTCTAGACCACTTGGTCCTGGTAGGCCCCGCGGGCTGTAATTGCTAAACTTCTGCATTATAGAGACAGAGACATCCTCCTACAGAAAGCCAGGAAAACAGGCCCATTTAAAGTAGCCAACGGGGAAGTGACACTGTTCCCTGACTTCACTTTGGAAGTCCAGAACAAGCGCGCCTCTTTCCTGGCGATTAAAGAGCCTTGCGAGATGAGGGGATACAGTACTCGCTGCTCTATCCAGCAAGACTACGAGTGGTTGCGGAGGGAAAGACCACGTTCTTCCAAACCCCGGAGGAACCATGGGAATGGCTCGAGAGGCATGGGTCACAGTCGGTGCAGCCTATGCACGAAAACCATGGTGCGGGCGGGACCCGCCGGGCCCCGAGGGGAAAGAGGCCCAGGGATTGCCCACGACTGATGCCAACGCGGACAGAGAGGGAAACGGGCAAGAGGGAGGCCCTGGAGGCAGCAGCCCGAGTGGGTGGAGAAACGTCGCCCCGGGAGGGTTCTGAAGAAGAATCGATTGACACAATGGTGTCCTCTGCCGATGGCTCCGGAAGCTCGACTTACACACCGAGGGTGACGCCGCAAACTGCTGACGAACTCGCATAGCTTTGACCTACGCTGGCGCCGAGCGACAATACGAACTGAGTGGAAGAATGGCCCCTCCAGGCCTGGCCGCCCCCCGACTTGACTCTCGCCTGTCAGATTTGGCTGGAGAGTATTGCAGTGATGTGTTTGAACAAGTTGCACTGTTGCATAATTTGCTGGGCAACCTACAGTTTCGGAGGTGCCCTGGGGATGGGGAGTTGGGGTTTGCAGTTACGAGTTACATCGGCTATATGTGTGAAATGGATCGACCACAATGAAGGTACGAGCTTCCGGGGGGGTCAATCAGGGTCCCGGGCGCGCCAGGCTCACATTCAACAGGCTTTAAGAATAGGATGGCAGACCACAATATCATAACCTGGAATGTCGGGGGATGGGTACTCCAGCCAAGAGACATAGAATTCTTTCCTTCCTAAAGAGAAGGGGGGTGCAGGTAGCTATGTTACAAGAGACCCACCTGGCGCCAGGAGAGGGAGAAAAGCTAAGACGGAGATGGAGGGGACAGGTGTTTGCCACAGAATATTCAGCTTATGCAAGAGGCGTTCTGATTTGGATTAGGGCGGGGGTCCCCCTGACGATTGATTCCTCCAACATAGATAAAGAGGGAAGGTTTGTCATATTCGAGGGGAAATTACATGGGCTCCCGTTGATTCTGAGTTGCATCTACGCCCCCAATCAGGACCAAACCTCATTTATGATGGGCCTATCTAGACACCTTACTCGTCAACACATAGGGGAATTACTAATAGGAGGAGACTTTAACGCAGTGCTAGACATAGACATGGACAGGTCCACCCCCCCACTGCAGGGGGCAACACCAACCAAGACAGCACAAAGACTAGTTGAGTGGCTAGGCACCTGGGGACTGGTGGATGTCAGGCGGTTGCGGCCCCCGACTGTCAGGGACTACTCGTTTTACTCGGGCCTCCACCAGGTGCACACTAGAAGCGATAGGATGGTCTGCACTGCGGGACTGGCTCGAGGTGTGACCCACTCTGAATACCTTGCCCATACAATATTGGATCATAATCCTCTATTACTGACATTGAGGGTATCACAGGACAGACCACCCATACCATCATGGAGAATGACCCCCGCGGCGCTCAAGGACCAGGCATATAGGGAGGCGCTGCGATGCCACCTAACAGATCACATTGAAACTAATAAGGGATCCACCCCTTCCAGAGCCGTGGAGTGGGAGACGCTCAAAGTGGTGACGAGGGGTTACTGTCTTTGGCAGTCCGTGGGGGTAAGACGCACACTAGAGAGGGAACTAAACGCTCTGGAGAAGGGGAACTGAGACAGGGCCCTGCAGCGCAAGTAGATGAAGAGTATGACCGCGCACGCAGAGAACACTCCCAAGTTGAAGAACGGCTTAGATGCCATAGCATGCAAAGGTACCTGACATCCCTACAGTCGGAAGAGGGGAGATCAGGTAAACTCTTGGCATGGCTGGTACGCCCGAATGGGGACAGCGAACCTATCACAAGCGTATTGGACAGAGGGAGAACTCGTAGACTCAGCCCAGGCTCCGTTAATGACGCATTTAGAGATTATTACACGCACTTGTACAGGAAGCCTACCGGCCTGGGGACGGGAACACTTGACAATTTCCTGACCCGGATCCCCCTGCCGGTGCTGAACTTAGAAGACAGGGTCAGTCTAGGAGGGCCAGTGACCACGGAAGAGATAAACGATGCAATAGCACAGCTGGCCCCTGGGAAGACCCCTGGCACAGACGGTCTTCCTATGAATTTTTATAAAAAGTATAAGTCCTTACTAGTCCCCAGATTGGTGGAGATGTACACGGAGGTGGCACAGAGTGGAGAACTACCATGCACACTAAGTGAGGCATTGGTAGTGCCACTCCCCAAAACAACCAACAAGGAGGCATCAGTAGCTGACTTCCGCCCGCTATCAATGCTAAATAGCGACTTTAAGATCCTCAGCAAGATCATGGCCAACCGGCTGCTACCCCACATGCCCACACTGATACATGGTGACCAGAACGGTTTAATTCCTGGTCGCAGCACCTCCCTGATTCTTAGACAAATTTTTTCCATCTTACACATGCCCGACGAATCGAAGCCACCAGCTGGGACCCTATTGGCGGTGGACTTCGAGAAGGCCTTCGAGTCAATCAGATGGGACTACCTGAGGGCGGCAATGTTAAAAATGGGCCTGGGGGACTGCTGGGTCAGATGGGTGGACCTGTTATACTCATCCCCGCTAGCAAGGGTTAAGACGGGTAGGACAATCTCCAGTGCATACCCGGTGCACCGTGGAACCAGACAGGGGTGCCCCCTATCCCCATTGTTGTTCGCCCTGGCGATAGAACCCCTAGCGGCCTGCGTACGTGGTGAAGGAGCGGGCAAGGGGATTGAGTGGGGACCAACTGAGCACTTTATCTCGCTATATGCAGATGATATACTGATCTATCTCAGAGATGGAACGAGCGAGCGGTCTCCCTTGGGCCCTGGAGGTCCTAGAGGACTTCGGAGAGGTATCGGGATTACGACTTAACCGTGGCAAAACATATGTGTTTCCCTTGACGCCTGGTTACAGATGCCCTGCAGTATGCCCAATGGACTTGAAATGGGCCCGCGGACCTTTAGGTACCTGGGGATTCAAATTTACCACGAACTGGGAGACATAAGAGAGGGTAACCTTGGTAAAGCGCTCCGATCCCTGCGGTCCTCGTGGGGTTTTGGCGCTCTCTGAAACTGCCAGTGATGGACAGAGTGGCACTGTCCTAGATGATCATGCTTCCCCGACTTCTCTACTATTTTGCCAACTTGCCACTGCTGATCGCCCAGGCATGGTTCAGCGACCTGAATGCGTTGCTCAGAGAACTGATATGGGACGATGGACGTAGACGAACTACACTCACGACTATCTGTAGACCACCCCATACGGGAGGACTGGGAGCCCCTGATTTTGAGGCATACTACCTGGCATCCCAACTGCAATGGGTATCCGGCTGGTTGGCGGGTAGGGGCCAACTGGATTTATGTACTGCCCAAGGAGTGACGGACACACCATGGATTGCGGCATGCATGGCAAACAGGAAAATACCCCCCCCCCGGAATAATATAATGATAAAAGTTGCGATGGCATGCTGGAAAAGATGCACGAAAAGGGTGGGAGTGGGCCCTCCATACTCTCCAGCTTTACCACTGTCGGTGCTTGCCCTGGAATCCGGGGGGAGGGGACCGGGAAATATGGGGCTTGGCCCTTGGTCGACAGCTGGAATAGAAACAGTGGGCGGGCTCTTCAAGGAAGGTGTAATGAGGGGATTTGCTGAACTAACGTAAGAGGGTGTTCCCCGGGGTCAATTTTTGCTCTATGGGAAGCTAGTACACACTCTTAAAGTTCACTGGGACACAATAAATGCGGAATCCGCTGCCCACGGGGTCCTGCACTTACTGTTGACATCAGGGGAGGAACCACATCTGATCGCCAAAATATACCGGGCCCAAGTTGAGGCAGCCTTAGACCCTTTACAGTCTTTGAGAGGTCGGTGGGAGAACACGATTGGGTGGGAAATGTCTGACTCAGAGTGAACAGAATACTGGCTTACCCCCGGGTGATCTCGCGTAACACGCGGTTAAGATACATCCAATACAATTATCTACATAGGACGTATCTCACACCCCACAGACTGTTCTGTATATACGGGGGGCCCCTGGGACATGCCCGAGATGCGGAGGAGGAGAGGAGGATTTTGACCACATGGTTTGGGGATGTCTAGTGATCCAATCTGGTTGGAGGGAAATATTGCCCATCCTATCTGAATTATTAGGGACGGAGTTGCGACTCACCCCTGAGCTGTGCTTACTGGGCCTCAGACCAGCTGCGCTATGCGGAAAGGTGAGGGGACGCTTCCTGGACCTATCCCTGGCCCTTTACAAGAGACTAATCTCGAGGGGCTGGAAGGCTTCAGGCCACCCTATGCTAACTGACTGGAAAAGGGATATTTCAGCATGATCCAGAGCTGAACTACAGGTCCTAAAAGCAGAAGAAGCCAGGGACATCCGCCGGGTTCCCATTGCCCCGGGATGGGAAGACTTAGTGACGAGTTGGGACGGTATAATCAAGAGACTAACAAACCCAGCAGGAACAACAGGCGAAGTCTAACTCACACTGGGAAATGGACCAAGTGGGGAAAATTCAGTTTGAAAGTTAACCTCTTGTGGTCTTGATCTCCCTTCCTCCTTTCCCTCTTTTCACTCCTCCCAATATCAACGCCCATTTGATTTTTACACCCCCCCTTTTTTTTTCTTTTTTTTTTTCTCCTCTCTCTTCTCTCTCCTTGTCTTTTCCCTTTCCATTCCTCTTCCTCCCTCCCAAGTTATAGTTGAGAAGGGACTTAAGTTTAATGTTCGGTTATTAGTTCTACAACAATAGTGAAATGAAACAAGGGACGCACTATAACATGTAAAAAGAGCACAATTTATTAAAACAAGAAGCAAAAATGTCAGCAGCATTAAAGCAACAAACAACGAACCAAAAGCAATGTATATCACAAAAGCAAATTGTTAAAAAGACATGTGCAATAAATGCAAGATTATATCATGAACAAGCACACAAATGTAAAAAAACAAAATGATAATAAAATATATTAAAAAAAAAAAATACTCTATATGGGCTTTCGTCTACTTTTCAGAAGAAAAACAGAATTAAACCATTTTTAATTTGTTGATCAAAAATGTTTTCCTGGCTTTTCTCTTCTTTTCTAAATCTCCACCACTCCTGTGTTATTTTACTTCCTTCATACCAATGAATTTTATATCCTCTAGTTGAGCAAGTGAGTGTGATGACCTGAAATGTATCGCCATTGGGTGCCTGTCCAAATTCTTAATGGCCCTGAGATGCTCCTGCCATCTTGTTTTCAATTTGCACATGGTGGCTCCAGTGTATTGTTTACCCACAAACATTATATAGATACTGTTGGAAGAGTTACAACAGATGAGTGAAGCAATACAGAATTGGTACTCTTCGGTTACATCTGCAAATAACTTGACATCAGATACATGTTTACATAATATGCAGTTCCCACATTTAAAGGACCCTTTAGGTAGTCACAGAAGCCAGCTTGTTTTAGTACTCCTGGGGTTGTAATTAATAGTGTCACTAGGGCTAAGTAATGTGTGTGTGCCTTTCTTTACGCTATTTTAGGTTTAGCTGGTAACAGGCTTTTGAGATCAGGATCCAAGGTTAAAGCATCCCAATGTTTATGTAAGCTGTTATAGATTATTCTATTGCTATTGCTATTGCTGTAAGTCGTGATAAATCTAATCTAATTGTTGGTGTTTTTATTTGGTGTTGGAAGAGCCCATAGGTCAAGGGCACACGTTATAGTTACCTTAAGCGACAAGTTATAGTTAATTGATATAACTCTATAGCTGTTGAACGTCTATGGTTTATGTGTGTAAAATCTGAACGTAACTATAATGTTCCTGTAACCTTTGGTTTCTGAGTTGAATATATATATAGTATATTCATCAAAAAACAGAGGTTACCGGGACATTATTATATTTAAGTTGACATTTCATCCATGCAAAACCATAGAATTTCAACAGTTATGGTTATACTTATAGTTTTAGTTATGTTAAGAACCTATAATTCCTTGAGTTATGTCAAGAACCTATAATTATTTGACTCAAGTTACTTTCAAGCTCAAGTTATAGTTTCTTCAGATAACTATCGCTGTTAGACTTGGCAACCTTAATGTGGTCTCCCCTCACTTTTTGCCTCTACTTCCCAGGTTGTTGCTGTGCTTGGGACTCTGTTTTTGCTGTTCTTGTTACTCTGGGCACTTGACCACTGCTGACCAGTGCTAACGTGCAAGTGCTCCCTATGTGAAATTGTATGTGCAATTGGCTTTTCCAAGATTGGCATATTTGATTTACCAGTAAGTCCCTAGTAAAGTGCACTAGAGGTACCTAGGGCCTGTAAATCAAATGCTACTAGTGCACCTCCAGCACTGATTGTGCCACCCACATGAGTAGCCCTGTAAACATGTCTCAGACCTGCCACTTCAGTGTCTATGTTTGCAGTTTTATCACTGCCACTTCAACATGGCAAGTGTACCCACTTGCCAGTCCGAACCTTCCCTTTTTATACATGTAAGGTACCCCTAAAGTAGGCCCTAGGTAGCCCCATGGGCAGGGTGCAGTGTATGGTAAAGGTGGGACATATATTAATGTGTTGTACATGTTCTAATAGTGAAATACTGCCAAATTTGGGTTTCACTGTTTCAAGGCCTGTCTGTCTCATAGGTTAACATGGAAGCTACCTTTAAATATCCTTAAAGTGCAGTTTCCCTTTGAGAGCAGATGGAAATTTGTAGTTTGGGGTCTCTGAAGTCACAATTAAAAATACATCTGTTAATGACGTTGGTTTTTAGATTGTTAGTTTGAAAATGCAAACTTTTAAAAAGTAGGCATTTTCTTGCTTTAACCATTCTGTGACTGTTTGTGGATTCCCTGTCTGGGTCAGACTGACAGTTGTGCTGTCTGTGAATCTCCTCTAGACAGTGTCACAAAGAGAACTGGGGTGTAGCCTGCATATCCTGATAAGCCATCTGGGCTAGAGTGGAGGGAAGAATGGTCACTCACACTTGAAAAGGCTGTGCCTGCCCTCTCACTATGTTGTCTCCAAACCCCTGCTGTGTGTCTGGGGCCTGGACTTAGCAAGCCCCGATCTTGTGAACAACGGAGTCTTTCCTTTGAAGTTTGCCTACTTCAAAGGCAGAAAGGGGTATAAGTAGTGCACCCAGAACCCCACACTTTAGATCACTTCTGGAATCAAGAGAAACCTCTGCCAAAGAGAAGAGCTGAGGAGAAGTGCTGCCCCTGCCAGTGACTGTGCTTTGCTTGCCTATCCTGCAGTTGCTGCTTCTGCCTGTGAAAGGGGGCAAGGACTGGTCTTTGCTGCTGTGCATTCCTGCTTGAGAGGGATCTCCAAGGGCTTGGAGTAGAGCTTGCCTCCTGTTTTGAAGCCTCAGAGACAGCAAAGGCTTCACCATTCAGTTTTGAGTCTACATGCTGTGGACTCTAGCTTGTGGGAGGGTGCCATTCCAGTTTCTGGGCTCCTGGAAGTGACTTTCTGGTGAAATCCTGTAAAACAATGCCGGATTATGCTCTGCGACTTCGCTAAGGTTGCTTCTGCACAGAACCAACCCTGCCGCCTGCACCTGAAACCGTGGATCTTGAAGAAGCGCGATGATCCGAACGACTCCCCATGCCTTGCATCTCCACAGTCGCTCATCCCGCATGACTTTGTTGAGATCAGAGTGTCGTAACACCCACGTTTGTGATACCCGACTACATTGCGGTCTCTGTGACCCCGTGACATGAGCTCGACCCTGTGAGGTTGCCCCACAGTACCATGACTTCCTCGTACTTCGTCTCTGCTGCAAGTACCAAGGAACTGACACCTCACAACCGATGCTGCCTCATCTCCACCACTCTGAAGTAAGGATCAGATGCTTCTTCGAGACGCCTCTGCTCCTCTGCCCTGCAACACCGGAACCGACGCCACCTTGGATCCAGCAACACCTCACTTCCTGACTCCGTGCACCAGCCTGTTTTCCTCACTTTTTGCTAAGGAATTGTACTTGGGGTCCGTGTGACTCCATAAATGGCACCAGTGGCGTCACATTGTGGGAAACAACTCTGTCACAACACCAGTTAACATCAAATTGCAATATTGGTGCTTCTAGGTACTATTTTTGTGTTTTTAATGACTAAAGTATAATTTTGAACTGTGCATTGTGGATTTTTATTGTATTTGGTCTTGTTTACTTGGATAAAATATTAACTATTTTTCTAAACCTGTGTGCTGTTAATTTTGTAGTGTTTCACTGTATTACTGTGTGTGTTGGTACAAATATTTTGCACATTGATTCTGGGTTAAGCCTTTCTGCTCGTGCCAAGCTACCAAGAGAGTGAGCGGGAGTTAACCAGGTGTGTTTCGCCTTTGCCCTGACTAGAGTGGGCATCCGTGCTTGGAGAGGGAGTAACCTGACTGCCAACCAAAGATGCCATTTCTAACAGCAGAGGTTCCTCTTGGTTCCAGAAGTGATCTAATAGTCTGGGGTTTTGGATCCACTACTTATACCCCTTTCTGCCTTTGAAGTAGGCAAACTTCAAAAGAAAGTCTGTTGTTTACAGGATCCTGCCTTGCCAGGCCAGACCCCAGACACACACCGGTGGTTAGAGACTGCATTGTGTGAGGGCAGGCACAGGACATTCAGGTGTAAGTGACCACTCCTCTCTCCACTCCAGCCCGTGAAACTGAGACACTCTGGACACCTGAACATGCTTGTAACTGGACACAGAATGCTACTGGAGGACCTCACCAGGAACTGCCTTGGACTGCTGCTGCTGTGCTGACCTGTGACCTGCTTGATCACTTGGAGAAAGTGCCACTGACTGCAACCCTTTGTGCTGGCCTGCTGCTGGGCCCGGCCGGCCTGTGCTCCATCTGTGTGTCCCCCAGGGGCTGGGTGCTGTGGCTCTGACCCCTGCCATCACCTACCATAGTGCATGAGGAGCGGTTTATTTATATTGTAGAGCACCTTGAGAAGTGCTTTCATCTGCATATAAGTGCCGGGAGAAGCAGTCTACTGGCCGTCTTGAGAGTGCCGTGCTTTGTAGGGCTCCGTAGAGTGAAAGCATTTTGTTTTATTATCTTGGGCGCCTGGAGAACGCTTAATATGATTGCTGAAATCTCTGCCGCAACCTGTGTGTGTGGAGAGCTCGAGTGCTCCCAAAATGCTGCTGTGTTCTCTGCCACCGGGGCAACTAATAGTGAAGAGTGGAAAGGGCACGCTACTAGTGGTGCCTCCCGAGCAAAGCATGCTCCGAGGAGTGCCCTAGGGGCACCAACAGGCCCTAACTTCAGCCTGATCACTGCTGGAGCCCGGACAGGTTGCAGCTGACTTGCACACCGGATCGGGTGCGGGCAAGTCCGTGTCAGGAGACTGGTGGGAAGGAAGCCTCATCAGAGGCTCCCCCCCAACCAGGCTCTTATCCTCGTGCTGCGGACACGCAGGGAGGAAACCTCACCGGAGGCTCCCTGCTCCAGCGGACCCTTATTCTGTGTGGAAGGATGGGCGGGGAGGAAGCCTCATCAGAGGCCCCCCGCGCTGCTTGTTCTATCCCGGGGGGGCGACAAAGGCTGCAGGTGCCTGGTTTGTTTGTGGGCCCCCAGGAGGGGCTCTGATACCAGAACGAAGGGGGTGCGTGCCACCTCCCCCTCCCCTAATCACCAACCAGCCCCCGTTTTAGCACCGAGGAGCGCTGGGGGCTCCTTTCCTTTGTGGCACTCAAGGTGCCTTCACCATGAAGACAGGTACTTTTGGTGGCAACACGTTCATTTGGGGCAGTTAGGTTGATATGTTTTCTGCTCATGACTGGCCATGTATTTTTGTGATGCTCCTTCTATGGGTGTTCTGAAAATGTTATGCTAACCTGTTTTTCTGATTTGCCAGGTGTTTCCTAATGTTCCTGGTATGGGCATTTATTAGGATCTTGTGAAATGTGCATTATTGTAGTAATGTTTTCCTGACTACTGCTTACTAAAGAATGATGAGTAACCTGTTTATTATATGTGACTACTGCTGATTTCTGCAGGGTAACAGTACTGTATAATGTTCTGACAATTGCTTGGGTAACAGGGTATTATTGACATGCTGTGTTTGTTCTAATGATGTTGTGTACAATACAGTTTATTGTTATATAACTTGGTGTGTTTTCTTTGTGGCGGGGATAGTGTCAGTCAGTCAGTCAGTCAGTCAAAATAACTTTATTCGGCGTTTAGCCATAAAAGTATAAATACATACATAAAAGTCATCATAAAATACAGTACTTATGGCATTCATAAAAAGCAAATCTATTAAGTCTAAGCTTACCGCCCAATCTTACTAAAACAGTATAAGATAATAAATACTTATAAAAGCGTATATAATGATAAGACAATATAGTAATAAGACAATGCCTAGTTTCTCTTAATAAATAGTCACATTACCAGTTCATATTGGTTTCTAATGGTGATAGCGGATTTAACAAAACTAAGAATAAAAATGCAAATTTGTTTGGATGAGAGGCTTTGGATGCCAGTCAATCCTTCTTTGTAGGAAGAAGTGTGCAAGTTACGCAAAATGGGTAATAAAAAGGATTTCCTGGGAACTGAGTAAAGTTTACAGAATAAAATAAAGTGGCAAGTACTTTGTTTCGAAAAGTTATCACAAGGGCATGGCGGTAGTGTTTTTTCCCACACACATTTTATCAGGAACGCCACTCTAAAATGGATCAGATTAAATCTAAAAAGTACGAGTAAAGAGTATAAAGAAGGGGTCGGGAACCAAACAAAATAAGGTATTAGCAAGTCTGATGATAGAATTTGTATGTATGAATTAAAAGAGCTCAATTTCAATAGTGTGTTGTATGTGTTGTGCAAACGCTTTACACATTGCCTCTGGGATAGACCAGACTCCTCGTGCCAAGATACCAAGGAGGTGAGCAGTGGTTATCTTGGGTGTGCAACTCCCTTGCTCTGACTAGAGTGGGTGGGGTCTGCCTGGCTTAGGTGCATATCCTAGCCAACCAGAAACCCCATTTCTAACAGTGTTCATACAACAGTTCAAAGGGGCTAAAACCAAGTCACTTTTGTGGCACCTCCCTATAAGCAAACAGAAGGCATGGCAAGAGAAAGTCCCACTTATGCCTGATTGGCTCTGACAGACAATTTCCTTGGGGGTGGTAAGGAGTGATGAACTTGTGGGTAACCCACACTCCTTCCACAGAGACTTGATAGTGGATATGAAGTTGGTAACCCTGTCAGATATCCCCTCCTTGGGGATCCCAATGCGGGTAAAACCCCCCATCAATGCACGTCTCCACCACAGGGCTGTGATTGACCTCAGAGGTATAGCTTCTGGGTACCGGGTAGAATGGTTCAGCAAGACCAGGATAAACATTTTGCGCATGGCTGTCTTGGGATCCAGAGGCCCCACAATGTCAATACCAACCCTTTCAATCGGGGTGCTGACTACAGGAAAACATTTTCCACCACTCTTGCAACTTGCCTGACAAGTCTGGCAAGACCTACAATGCGCATTAGAGTGCCTGCACATTTGGGGCAAGTAAAAGTAGGTGACAAGCCGTTAAAAGGTCTTGTCCTGTCCCAAATGTCCTGCTAAAGGCCCATCATGAGCCAGGAGGCTCTGCAGCACTGGGGTACATGAGAACACTGGCTGCCCCAGGCTCAGCAACCTTAGACTCGCTATATAGAAGGTCATCCTTCCAATAAATCAATCGTGAAACAGGCTCCTTGCCAGACGCCTGGTCTGCAGCCTGCTGCAGCAAACCCTCTAAAGTAGGGCATTTGTTCTGTGCCTTCCCTTCCTGCTGCCTCTGAGTCACCTCGGGTACCTCCCCCAGTTCAGCCACATTTTCCCTTGTAGACTCTGGGGGGTTCCCCTCAGGTTCAGCCTCCTCCGGGACGGTGGAACGTCTGGGGCGGGTTTCCCACGCCCGTGCCCTTTCTCCTTTGTGCAGACACCTGGGCCATTCTTTCAGGCTCCAGGGCCTCCTGATCACCCTGACAGGCTGCCCTTCACCAGGTGGACACCCCTACCCACTGAGGCAGACCCAAAATGTTGGAAAATGGGTTATTGGTAAGGGCAGGTAAGTACCTACACTTGGCATTAGGCCACTAACCACCACTTAGGTCCCGTTAGGTATCAATAAATTAATCTCAGCCCAACCCTTGGTAGCTTGGCAACGAGCGACAAGGCTTAACTTAGGAGACATTTGTGTAAAGCATGTAAAAATCACAAAACAGTAAATAAGTAAAATACAAAACATAATAAAAGTCCAACACCAAGTTATAAAAATAGATTATATTTTTATCTTTGAAATGACACCAAAAATCGGATAAGGGGAACCGGAGATATGAATTTTGAAAGAATTAATGGTTTTTGTTGCTTAGAAACGAATAGCGGCAATCTGGTCGCACCCCGACCGGGGCAAAGTTAAAGTTTGAGGCCGACCGCGATGGAGCCCTTCTCGGCTACAGCTCTCGGAAGGCCTCATCAAAAGTTTACCTTTGCACATAGTCGTTTCTCTGGAAATTTTCTTCAGCGGACCAAGTCAACAGTCCAATCTGACCTCCTGGAACTCTTCCTCAGATACGCGTTGCAGTAGCCCTCGGTGGAGATTTTTTACTTCGGACTTAGTCGTTTTTTTTAGACGAAAATCCTTCAACCGGAGCAACACTGAATCTTGATCCAACGTCCCTGGGGCCTTCTACAGATGGACTGCCTGGGAGCTCCCAGTCAGACTTAGTCACTTTTTCTGAGATTTTCTTCACCGGGACGAACCTGCACATCAGGCCGGGTCACGGTTGAGGCAAGCCGGCTAGTGTTGCAGCAGCCGTTCGGTCCCTTTATGGAGCTTTTCTCCAAAACTTCTCCAAACTTCTGGATCTCATTCTAGATGTTCTTTTAAGGTTCTTTCGAGGTCCACAGCTCACCCCAAGGTTCCAGGAGCTCTGAGATAAACCTTGAGGGTGCGGACTACAACTCCAAGGATGCACCTGGCGCAAACTCCTTATTGGCCACTGGACAGTAGTCTGCTGGTCAATGTCTTCAGGAGTTGGTGCAGGGGACTCTAGTTAGCAAGTTTTCACCTGTAGTAAACAGGGAGCCCCTTCTTGAACCAGTTGAAGCCAGGCAAAGTCCTTTTTGTGGTAAATTTCAAGTGTGCAGCTGGCGCAGGCCTCCAGAGTGCAGTGTCCAGGTGCAGGCTGGGGTCCAGCAGGAAAGTCCTTCTTCTGCAGTTCTTCCTTGTTGGAATCTGGTAGGGAGCCGAGGAGTGGGTGCAGGTCTGCCAGTTTTATCCTTGCTCCTGGGTAAAAAACAGGGGGGTCCTGGTTCTCCAATAGGGTGCAGGTTCCTTTCCCCTGTAATGACCACTTCCTGGGAAGTGCTGCAAAAATCAATCCCAGGAAGCAACATTCTTCAAATATCCATCATGGCTGAAAGTGATTTTTAGAGGTTACATCTGGCTGAGCCCAACCACTGGTGTGGCTAAAAATCTTAAACACACCCTTCTCCTGCCCTCTCCTAATCTAATCAGGGGCACCTAATTGTCTGGGTTTGCAAGATGAGAGGGAGGTGCTGGGTTGCTCCAAATGTCCTTCCTTGCCTTTGAAGACAAGTTTGGCAGCCCTCCCCCTTCCTGCCTCTCCATCTGCTGAGGGAAGATCTCCTCCCCCAGGCACATCTCTTTGTGTTGAGACAGGCCACATCACACCTCATCAATGCAGCCTGGCCAGGCTGCCAGAGACTGGCCAATCAGAGCAAAGCAGCAAAACACTTCAGGGCTGAAGTTGGCAACTTTTCAGGTAAAGTTTAAAACTCTTTACCTGGACAATTTATATTAAATCCAGCTACTGGAAGTTGTGTGATTTATTATAACAATTAATTTGATACCAAACTTGATGTATCTTTTACTTAAGGGAACTTTTTAAATTAAATGGGGGCTATTCACTACAATGAGGGAAAAACAAATGTGGCTGTTTTACCTCACCAGGGCCTATAAAACTATTTTTATAATGTCCCTGCTTATAGTTACATGGCACCCAGCCCTCGGGGCACATAGGGCACACCTTAGGGGTGACTTATATGTAAAAATAAGGTAGTTTAAGACTTTGGAACTACTTTTAATTCCAAAGTCGAATTTGCATGTAACTTTACTTTAAGAGCAGCCAGCAAGGCAGGCCTGCCTTTAAAATGACACTTGGCACCTCAGCAGTGCACCTATGGGGGCACCATCTGTGCTGGGGTCCCTCAACCTACATGCCCTACCATATACTAGGGACTTATAGGTAGGTAGACTTAGCCAATTATAATTAGCCTAATTTGCATACTCATTTTACACAGTGGACAGGCCCTGGGACAGTTTAGCAGTACCCAGGGCACCATCGGAGTCAGCAAAACACCGGCAAAAAGTGAGAAATGGGGGCAAAAAGTCAGTGGGCCTCTGCAACTAACCCTGTTTTCTCACACAACATCTCCAAGTGAGACCTGTGTTCCACCTCCTTCCAAGGGGAATCCTCCAGGTAGACTCTCTATAGACATGGTTGTACTCACATCTACTCAAGGCACCTGAGACCCCCCATTCAAAGGGAACCTGCACCACTTGGCACCGGAACTCTGATTTGGTGACTGCAACTACTTGGTGAAGAGCATGGGGAACTACCTGCTCTTTAGACACCTGGTGACTTCTCACAGTAGTCACACTGGCTCCTGTGTCTCTTAGAGCCTCCACCCTCTGCCCATTGATGGTCACCCACTGCCTGTA
This sequence comes from Pleurodeles waltl, assembly GCF_031143425.1. Classification (NCBI taxonomy): domain Eukaryota; kingdom Metazoa; phylum Chordata; class Amphibia; order Caudata; family Salamandridae; genus Pleurodeles; species Pleurodeles waltl. The sequence continues at coordinate 858,158,503 of NC_090448.1, read as the reverse complement.
CTTCTTAGTGTTTTTAGGCATGAGGGCCCTCTGGACCATCTTACTGTCCCCTAGTGAGTCAAGGGTCATCTCAGCTGGCTCCCACCCACCGGTAACCAACTCCTCCTCAAGAGCTACACTGGCCAAACCCTGTGACTGAGCACCAGTGTGTGCCTATGTCCCCTTGGGACATTTGGGATCCCCCCTCATGTGACCCACCTGGGCACATGCATAGCACTTGCGGGGACCCCTCTCTGCAGGTTTCCCTGTAGAGACCCATGGTTTCTTTTCAACTGGGAGATGGAAATCTTTCCCCGGGGAACTAGGATAGGGCCCTTTAGAGAACTCTCGCTGGTTATCCCTATCCTCCACTTCTTGTGATAGGGTCCCTGCCCACCCTCGGCAGAGTCTCCCCCATTCTCTTTCGGATCCTGGTGCTTTCCCACTAGTCTGTTTCCTGAGCAAGTGTCCTGGGGTTAGTCAGCCTGCTGTCAATTAGGTGCTGGCACAGCTCTGTAAAACAAAGGCCATACAAGTGCTCCTATGCAATCAAATTGTACAGCCCCTCATAAGTTGTCACCTTACTGCCCTTCAACCAACCTTCCAATGACCTGCTAAAATAGTCAACACATTCTAACCAGGTTTGGGATTCCTTCTTTTTGTAGGACAGAAACTTGTCCTTGTACTGCTCAAGGGTGAGACTATAGCTTGTGAGTAGAGCATCCTTCATTATAGAGTAAGTGAGTACTCGATGATCCCTCTAAAGATATCAGAGTGTCCCTCCCCTCTATCTCGAAGAGCTTCCGCATACCCATCCCCCAATGTATTCTGGGGAGCATGTTCATGTGGAGAGCAGATTCATACCCCTTGATCCACAGATGGATGTCATCCTCCTTCTTGTAATCCTTCAACAGTTCTTTAGGAATGTGCACCCTCCTTTCAGGCTGCACTGAGGTACTGCTGCCACCATCTCTGCTAGACTGTCTCCTTTGATCCAGCTCTCTTAAACAGAGCTCATGAGCCAAGAGCATCTTTTTCTCCTCTATGGCCAACCTCCTCTGTTTCAGCTTCATCTGAAACTTCTCTAAATCAAACTGGTGCATCCTCTCTGCCTGTCTGTCTTGCAACTCTTCAGAAGTCTGTCCTTTGGATGGCACACTGCTACGTGCTCTGGAGACCCTCCCCCCAGACAAAACAGGTACATCCACTACACCACCCGGATTACTCTGCACCTCCTCACCCACATCCTCCTCTTCTGTGTGCCCCTCAGCCTTCTTAGCTGCCACCCAGGCCCTCAATGCTATTTGCAGCTTCTCCTTCCTGGTGGAGCTCTTGATTGGGCCGACAAGATCCTTACAAAACTGATTCAGTTGAGCAGATTACTTCTGGAATCAAGAGGGACCTCTACCAAGGGGAAGAGCTGGAGGAGGAGCACTTCCCTGTAGGAAAGAACCCTCTTTTTGGCATATTACCCCCAATTTCTGCCTGATGTCAGTGTGTTTGACTGTGTCACTGGGATCCTGCTAACCAGGACCACAGTGCTTTTGTTCTTTCTCCTCTAAATGTTGTCACTGCATACTGCTGACCCAGAATTTCATCCCAAATTAGCATACTGGTCAACCCTAATAAGTCCCTAGCATAGGGTACTTAGGTGCCCAGGGCATTGGGGGTCCAGGAGATCCCTATGGGCTGCAGCCTTACTTTTGCCATCCATAGAGAGCCCATGCAAAGGTTTCTACAGGACTGCCATTGCAGCGTGTGTGAAATGGTGCATGCACCATTTCACAGCCATTTACACTGCACCAGGTGACTTATAAGTCACCCATATAACAGGCCTTCCAAACCTGAAGGCTGGATGCAGAGTACCTGTGTGTGAGTGCACCCCTGCACTAGCAGAGGCACCCCCACATTGCCCAGGACCATTTTCCTGGACTTCGTGAGTGCGGGGGCACCATTTTACGCGTACACTGGACATAGGTCAATACCTATGTCCAGCTTCACAATGGTAACTCTGAATATGGCCATGTGAGGTGTCTAATATCTTGGAACTATACCCCAATGCTGATTCTAGCATTGGTTTTATAATTCCATGCACTCTGGGGGCTCCACAGTGGACCCCCAGTACTGCCAAACCAGCCGTCTGAGATTTTCCAGGCAGCCCCAGCTGCTGTCACCTCACAGACAGGTTTCTGCCCTCCTGTTGCTCAAGCATCTCGAGCCCAGGAAGGCAAAACAAAGAATCTCCTTAGGGAGAGAGGTGTTACACCCTCTACATTTGGTAATAGATGTTACAGGCATGGGAGGGGCAGCTTCCCAGAGCTCCTGGAAATGCTTTGAAGGGCACAGATGGTGCCCTCCTTGAATAATCCAGTCTACACCAGTTCAGGGACCCCCAGTCCCTGCTCTGGTGTGAAACTGGACAAAGGAAAGGGGAGTGACCACTCTCCTGTCCATCACCACTCCGGGGTGTTGCCCAGAGCTCCTCCAGAGTGTCCCTGGGTTTTGTCATCTTAGTTCCAAGGTGATGGGGTACTCTGGGAGCATCTGAGTGACCAGTGCCATCAGGTGACATCAGAGCCCCCCCCGATAGGTGCTTACCTGTGTAGCTGAGCAATCCCCCTTTCAGGGCTATTTAGGGTCTCTCCTCGGAGTGTTTCCTCAGATTCAGATTGCAAGACTCCAGCAGGAATCCTCTGCATTCTTACTTCACCATCTACCGATGAAACTGTATCTGGACCCTCCACAAACTCTACAAACTGCAACAAACAGCAAAGACAACTTCTGCAACATTGTATCTTCAGCTACTGCCAGAAACTGCAACTGTTTCCAGGTCATGCATTCTCCGAGGACTGCTTGTCTTCAGCCTGCACCAGAAGAACGAAGGAATCTTCCTTGAACTGAAAGAGCCACTTCCCTGCTTCAGCAGGCACCCCTCTGCAGTGATGACCAGTGGCTTTGGTCCCCCCTCCTAAAGAAGTGCCTGGATCCAGCAACACAGGTGGTGGACTGAAGTGGTCCCGACAGTCCTGAAGTCCAGCTGTCCAACCTTGATGGAGGTTAAAGCTTGCCTCCCCACACAAGACAGTACCCCCCAGCGCACCGCGTGTTTCACAGTTGCCAAGGTTTGTTGGCATCCTTCCATGAAGTTCTTAATTCACAGTGAAGCGCTGGCCCCCAGCACTCTATCCTGCGATGCACAGCCTCCTGCGTGGTTCTCTGGTGGTATGGGATCCCTTTGTGTAGTGCTGCATGGGCCTCCTTTTGCACCTTCTTTGTCCCCATGCTGTGGGACTCCTGTTAGCACTGCCTGGTCTTCTGAGGGCTATTTGAGTTGCTGAGAGCCCCCCCCCTGTATCCCCCTTCTGGGTAGAGGCCACCAGGTCCCTCCTGGTCCCGGGCAGCGCCATCTTCCGTTAACAGAGAGCTTTGCATGTGCCAAGGCATGTTGGCGGAATCAAGCAATACAAACCAGACTGCAATCATCCATCCGGCGTGGGACATCATCTGCACCAAACAGGAACCCACATCTGTCTTCTTGGGTGCAGTACTGACTGTTCTTCTTCAATGGTGTTCTCCTTTTTTACCTTCATCCAGGTTAGCAGGGGCTCCTGTTCTCCCTGGACTCTTCAGTGCTTTTTGGACTTGGTCCCCTTCTTCCACAGGTCTTCAGGTCCAGGAATCCATCACTGGCATCTTGCAGTCTCTTCTGGTTCTTGCAATATCTTCTATCACGTGTTCTTATGTTTTATAGGAAAGTTACTGCGATTTACTCCTGCTTTCCTGTGCTCTGGGGTGTGTTATTATACTTACCTTTGGCGTTTTCTTACACTCCCAGCACCCCTCTACACACTACACTTGCCTAGGTGGGAAGCCGACTTTTGCATTCCACTATCTTAGTATATGGTTTGTGTCCCCCCAGGCCCATTTCTAACTATTGTGATTTTCACTATTTGCACTGTTTTCTAACTGTTTTTAAAGCTATTTCTGCATTCTAGTGTATATACTGTGTAAATTACTTACCTTCTAAGAGAGTATAGTCTCTAAGGTATTTTTAGCATTTGTGTCACCAAAATAAAGTACCTTTATTTTTGTAACACTGAGTATTTTCTTTCATGTGTGTGAGTACTGTGTGGCTACAGTGGTATTGCATGAGCTTTACATGTCTCCTAGTTAGGCCTTGGCTGCTCATCCACACTACCCCTAGAGAGCCTGGCTTCTAGACACTGACTACATTTCACTAATAAGGGATAACTGGACCTGATATAGGGTGTAAGTACCTTTGGTACTCACTACAAAACAAGGCCAGCCTCCTACATGCCCCATTGCCTGTGACTGTGCTTTGCTGGGTTGGCTGCTTCTGCCTGAAAGAGGACAAAGACTGGGCTTTGTGGTATATTACTGCTTGTGAAGTGAAGCTTGGACTGAGCTTGCCTTCTGTTTTGAAGCCTCTGGACTCTGCTGAGACTCCTGCCCTGCCAAGTGGTGCCCTGTCCAGTCCCTTGAAATGAAACTGGTAGAACAAGGGCAGAAATCCATACACAGGGAACCATGTGGGGAAAATTTTAACGCACCACCTGCACTACCCACTTTTCAACTGAAATCGACACACCACCTGCATGGCGGCTGGGAAATTGATGCATCACCTGCATGGCAGATGGAGAAATGGCACAACAAAAGCTTGCAGCTGCTGAAGGCAACACAAACCTCACACAGAGTGCTTTTCCATCACCATGCAGCCGGATGAAACACGCATTGTCACTGGGCATCAAAATCATCATGAACCTGCGCGGATCCGAGGTGTCCTGTCTGGAAATCAACACATCACTCTCTTGCAGGAGAGGAAAACGATGCATCGCCTACCCGACCGGAGAAGAAACAATGCAAGGCCTCACTTGTGAGAAAGGAATTGATGAATCGCTGACTTTTCTGCTGCACTCTCTCCTGTGTGGCTTTATTTTTTACGCAAACCAGGTACTTTGTGTAAAAACAACATTTCCAATAATTTCTATTGTGTAAGACTCTTTGTATTTTAAAAATTATTTTCCCAAGGCGTAAGAATCTTTTTATTTTAAAAAATCATATCTTGACTTGTGTATGTTTGATTTTGGTGTTTTGGTCTTATTTGATTTAGATATATATTGCATATTTCTCTAAACTGGTGTGGTGTCCATTTTGTCGTGTTTTCCCTGTATTACTGTGTGCGTTGGTACAAATACTTTACACATTGCCTTTGAGATAAGCCTGACTGCTTGTGTCAAGCTACCAAAGAGGTGAGCAGGGGTTATCTAAGTGTGTATCTCCATTTCCCTGACTAGAGAGAGGGTCCCTGCTTGGTCAGAGTGCAAACTGACTGCCAACCAGAGACCCCATTTCTAAAATGGATCAACATTGAAACGTGACATGAAATCATTTTCCCTCTGTTTGCAGAGGTCCTGAGTGTGAACACAATATACATTTTCTGCATTTATATTCCTTTGGGTACTTTTGTTAATAGAGTATTCTCTGAACTCAAACCTTAACAAAATTGCTGTTTGAACTACTCTGTCACACAAAGTTAACTACTCTGCTGGCCTTACTTTTAAACCCTCCCTTGACACTATACCTATTTGTATGAGTGTAATCTTTCTCATAGTAGAAGACGTGTGTGGAGAAATCTGCATAGGCTGATTGTCCCCTCACTTTTAAACCTGCATATGTCCTGCACACAAAGACAAGGGGGCAGACAAACTACAGATACCACGCACATTAGGGCAACACTTTTGAGGTCTTGGAGGGACAGAAACCAGTTTTGAGTATTAGCTAGGGGACAACATAGAATCCAAAATAGAGCTGTTGCCAAGAAAAGATTGATTCTGCCATCTTTAAACCAATCTTGCTGTGCAACGGGATAGACCATCCAGGAGGCTGTTTTTAGAAAGTAAGTATCTGTCAGAGGCAGGGGAATGATGTGGCATTTCTGTATTAGGCAGAGACATTCACCTTCTAGAACTCCCAACCTCTACTTTTAAACCTCTGCACAAGGGAATGCCTCTGAGATGAAAAGAAAGTTGCAAAAGAAACTGAAGGTTAGACCTTGTGGGGATGACCCCTGGTCTTGGGTGGAAGGACATTCTGGAGTTGTACTTTCTTAGATTGTATTGGATGTTTGTCTACAGGGCAGGTGTCCCTCTGTGGACAGTAGAGGTTGAATTTCTGGGCACACTGATGGAAAGGGATTGCCCCTGGAACCTCTGTAAACTGATCCTGTGGTGGTTATCTCTCAAAGGGGACACTGAAACTCCTGCTAGACACATAGGTGCTTTGCAATGTAACCTGCCTGGAGGGCCACAGAGTATGATGAAGGGTGACCCTCAGCTAAAGCAATTACAAGTATTCCATAATGGAGTGGAAGTGATGGGTTCTTCACAGAGTTCTGCTGCTGGATGAAGTAAGTAGTGTTATGAAGCTGTCAACAACTCTGAAAATCTCATGCTACCAAGGGCAGAAGGTGCAGGTGGACAGGTCTTCAATCTCCTCTTCACTGGAGGGAGAGTTGTTTATAAATACCCTCCAAGATACATTAAGGGGCATATTTATACTCCGTTTGCGCCGGAATTGCGTCGTTTTTTTTAACGCAATTCCGACGCAAAACTAACTCCATATTTATACTAGGCGTCAGACGCGTCTAGCGCCAAAGTCCATGGAGTTTGCGTCATTTTTTAGCGTGGACACCTACTTTGCGTTAATGATATGCAAGGTAGGCGTTCACGTCTAAAAAATTGACTCCGAGGCATGTGCGCCGTATTTACACTCCCGGGCAAAATTCACGCCCGGGAGTGGGCGGGTCAAAAAAAATGACGTACGGCTGCTTTTGCGCCGTTTTTTAGCGCCTGGAAAAGGCATGCGTTAAGGGACCTGTGGGCTCTGAAGGAGCCCAGAGGTGCCCTCCCATGCCCCCAGGGACACCCCCTGTCACCCTTGCCCACCCCAGGAGGACACCCAAGGCTGGAGGGACCCATCCCAGGGACATTAAGGTAAGTTCAGGTAAGTCATATTTTTATTTTTTTTTCCGTGGCATAGGGGGGCCTGATTTGTGCCCCCCTACATGCCACTATGCCCAATGACCATGCCCAGGGGACAGAAGTCCCCTGGGCATGGCCATTGGGCAAGGGGGCATAACTCCTGTCTTTGCTAAGACAGGAGTCATTTCTATGGGGGTTGGGAGTCGAAAAAAATGGCGCAAATCGGGTTGAGGCGAAAAATTTGCCTCAACCTGACTTGCCCCATTTTTTGACGCCCAAGCCCCATATCCCCCTACGCCGGCGCTGCCTGGTGTACGTCGTTTTTTTCCACGCACACCAGGCAGCGCCGTCGGCTAACGCCGGCTAACGTCATTGATTAAATACGGCGCCCGCATGGTGCTTCAGAATGGCGTTAGCCGGCGCTAATTTTTTTGACGCAAAACTGCGTTAGCGCAGTTTTGCGTCAAAAAGTATAAATATGGCCCTAAATGTTTTGAGGTTAGGAGGCTTTGAGCCTATATTCTTCATAGCTATAGCATTTCACCAGTAACAAAATGAAGAGAACACCATCAAAGATGGCTCGACTGCTCTACAGAAAACCACCTTTATTCCTCCTCTCATGAGAAATTTGCCCTGCAGCTCCTGGAGGTCACTGGGCTTAATAAATCAATCACGACTCCCTGTGTTTCACAAATTACATGGCAGGCCTGGGGAAGACCTGACTGAAGGAGTGAGCTTGCCTGACACAACATTCATCAGTAACACCAAGGACAGCCAGTGACCTGCGGAGAACCCGAAAAGGCTGAGCGTTATAGTACCTTAACAGACTGTTGCCTCAGGAAGAGACGGTGGGAAACTGGGATGCCTCTTTTCCCTGGATGCCCATGCCTGTCTGTTGGTTCACAGAGAACAGAGTGCAATGCCATTGTTAGACCTGGCCTCATTGGCGTGGTCCCCCCTGTCTTTTTTTGCCACTGCTTCCCATGGTTTGACTGTGTGCTGGACTCTGTTTTTGCTGTTTTTGGTACTCTGAGCACTTTATCACTGCTGACTAATGCTAAAGTGCAAGTGCTCCTGTGTAAAGGGTATGTGTAATTGGCTTTTCCTGATTGGCATATTTGGTTTACTGGTAAGTCCCTAGTAAAGTACACTAGAGGTGCCTAGGGCCTGTAAATCAAATGCTACTAGTGGCCCTGCAGCACTGGTTGAGCCACCAACATTAGTTGCCCTGTAAACATGGCTCAGACCTGCCACTGCAGTATCTGTTGGTACAGTTTTAAACTGCCAATTTGACTTGGGAAATGCACCCACTTGCCAGGCCTAAACCTTCCCTTTTTATTCATGTAAGGTACCCTGAAGGTAGGTTCTAGGTAGCTCCATGGGCAGGGTGCAGTGTTCGTTAAAGGTGGGACATATACTGATCTGTTTTACATGTCCTAACAGAGAAATACTGCTGTTGCAAGGCCTATCTCTCTCATAGGTAAACATGGGGGCTGCCTTTAAATATTCTTAAAGTGCAGATTCCCTTTAAGAGCAGATAGAAATTTGGAGATTGGGATCTCTGAACTCAAAATTTAAAAATACATCTGTTAATGAAGTTGGTTTTTAGCTTGTTAGTTTGAAAATGACACTTTTAGAAAGAAGGCATTTTCATGCTTTAGTCATTCTGTGACTCTGCCTGTTTATGGATTAACTGTCTGGGTCAGACTGACAGTTGGGCTGTTTGTGAATCTCCTCTAGACAGTGACACAAAGGGAGCTGGGGTGTAGCCTGCATATCCTGATGAGCCACCTGAGCTGGAATGGAGGGAGGAGTGGTCACTTACACCTGACTAGGCTGTGCCTGCCCCCACACAATGCAGTCTCCAACACCCTGGTGTGTGTCTGGGGCCTGGCCTGGGCAAGGCGGGATCCTGTAAACAACAGAGATTTTCCTTTGAAGTTTACCTACCACAAAGGCAGAAAAGGGTATAAGTAGTGGACCCAGAACCCCAGACTTTTAGATCACTTCTGGAACCAAGAGGAACCTCTGCCAAGGAGAAGAGCTGAGGAGAAGGGCTGCCCCTGTCTGTGACTGTGCTTTGTTGGGCTATCCTGCAGTTGCTGCTTCTACCTGTGAAAGGGGACAAAGACTGGACTTTGTTGTGCATTCCTGCTTGAGAAGAATCTCCAAGGGCTTGAACTGAGCTTGCCTCCTGTTTTGAAGTCTCAGGGCCATCAAAGACTTCCTCTGCCAACACCGGGACTCTCTGCTGAGACTCCTTTCCTGCCAATGGTGCCCTATCCAATCCCTGGGCCCTTGAAAGGTGAAGTTGGCAGAATAAGAACTGAAATTCACGCACAGAACCCTGTGCAGGGAAATATCCGGTGCATCATCTGCAATGTGGCTGATAAACTATATGAACCCGCTTCATAGCTGAAATGAATGCTCCATCTGTCGAAAAAAGCAGGATGTCTGCAGAGACGATGGTATGCCCCGACCTCCTGGAACACCTCTCGGCACTTCCAGGTGGACACAGAAACCCCAGCAGGTGTCCCAAAAGGAAAGGAGGAGTGTAAGAGAAAAATACAAAACACTGCCATGTCTTGCCGGTCCAGCCAGGTTCCCTGTATCTTCGGGGGGCAGGTCATTGTTAACAGAGTAATAGTAGTGTCGCATAGGCTCTCATTATACTAATGAGACTACTGGATTTTGAGCAGCAAGGTCGTCCACAATGTGGGGGACTGAGTCTGACCCACGGTGGATGACGCTTGCCACTCCAAATCCGGGTTTTGCTCCAGCTAACTAGCAGTGCCTCATCTCTCCCAAATGGTAGAGATGATTGGGCAGCTGAGCGCATGACATTTCAGTACTTCTCAGGGAAGTCGTGGTCACTCAGGTCACAACCGGTTCTCTCATACACAGTGCAGTCTCATATATAAATGACAAGAAAGGCAGTATAAACTTTAAAGATTGGTTTAATAAAACAACTGCATTTTAGATAGCAAAGCGTGAGCCTCAATAACCAGAACTACACAACACAGTAATATTAAAATAGTAACGATGAGAGTGAAACACAAGAATAAGGCTATCATAGTGTCGCTAGATTATTCTCTCTCTAAGTTATATTTCGAGCACAGCATGTTAAGCTCTAAGCCTGCCTTTCAGGTTCCCCCGGGAGGACATCAACCCTCATACCTGAGCAAAGGCCTGTAATCTGCGTCAGCATCTGCAACGAGGCATTCAGCATACAGTTGTGGTTCCCTGACTGGAATCTCCCTCTTGACGTGTACTAGGACTAGAAAGTGTTTTTATAACTAACACAGCAGATGTCCTAAGAAAATGTCCCTGCGTAAGGATGTGTATTTTCTACAAATGTTGGAGACTAAACTTCTACCACGTTTACCGGCAATGTACCAGACTGTAGCCTTGACTGAAGCACAGGGCGATCAAGAATGCATTGTTTGAGAACACAGTGCTGAACTAAGCTAAACAGTTTGATAGAAGAAATTAAAACAAGACCGTAAAAACTGGTTATTATAAAATAACAGTGCGAAGCCGAATAAAATGTATCTAGGGCAAAGTGCACAGCGGCCTAGTATGTTAAATTAACGTGCATGGAGCTATACTTAAAATGGCTACACAACAGTAGAGTTAGTGCACTCAACTTCATTGAAACTGAATCTCTCTTTCTGATAAGGGCACGGGAGCGGTAGAAGAACACCGGGATGCTCCAGAACTTTTCTTGGATAATAATAACTGTTGGCACAATAACTAACACTGCATTACCAAAAAACCAAACTGAGTACCATAACAATAAGTACTGCAACACTAGGGCTGGCTTCACAGAGATTCACTGTTGCACACTACAATTAGAACTGTGGTTGCACTTATCATGCACAAGAGAGACAAACAAAGGCATTAATGTTCTCATATATAACTTTCCTGCATGCATAGGTTTAAACTAAAAGGAACAAAAACAATCCAAGAAATACAAGTGTCCACTCTGAGTTCAAACAGTTAGGGTGGCAAAGTTTGGTTTGGTTTCACTGTGTGTGTGAAAAACCCTTCAAAAAGCAAATTCCTCAAACCTGAAACACAGGCATGAATGACACAATTTAAATTCAAGAGTTATGCTATTAGAGAAAGAAAAGTCACATTAATGCTCCTTTAAAAGTGCACTGTCACTTTTTGTAGTACTTGATCTCAAGCAGATTTCCTGAAGCACATTTAGGCAAGTAACTACAACAATAATGTAGAATGTTCAGAAATGCATTTGTCTCTTCAAGATAAGCACTCTGCCAAAATATGAGGTCTTAAATACACCAGCTGTTCTAGGAAAGAACAGCGCTCAAAGAAAAAACTCCCTGGAGAATACTAGTCACTTAGTTGCAGTCTTTTCTGGAGTGCTGGAGGAATGCCTGGTGTTAGCTGGTACAGGAGCAAAGAAAATAATTGGCTCAAAAGTCCTGAATACGAGGATGACAGCAGGGGTGGACTGTAAAGTCAGATGCTGAGATCAGGAAGCAAAAGTCAAGCAGGGAGGCATGCTTCACTCTGCTATTTATAGCCAATTAGGATGAGTGGATGAGTCCCCACACCCAATTAGAAGCACATGTCTGCACCTACTCACATTAGCAAACAAGCATTGGTAAATCAAGCATTGATAAAACCAATTGTGTAACACAGCACATTATGTTTACTTAGAAACATGAAGGTTTAACCAAGAACAGAGATATGATTTAACCCTAATCCCTGGGGATGCTGACTGATAACGCAGGAGGCACCTTGGGGATTCCTGACACCATCTGCATCGTGGCTGGGAGATCGATGCATCGTGGCTGGAGAAATGATGCAACAGCTGCTTGCGGCTGCTGATAATCATGCAAGCCCCACACAGTGCGGTTTTCTAACATCGTGCAACCAGATTTCACATGCATCGTCCCTGGATGCAAAGTCATTGTGAACCTGCGTAGATCCGAGGTGCCCCGACCAGAAATCAACACATCGCTCTCCTGCTAGGGAGAAAAACAACGCATCGTCGACCTGAACAGAGAAGAAATTACGCACAACCTTACTTGCGAGTAAGGAATCAACGCATCCCTGCCTTTTCGGATGCACGCTCGCCCGTACGGCTTTATTTTTGATGCAAACCAGGTATTTTGTGTCAAATCAATGTTTTCATTGTTTTCTATTGAGTAAGACTTCTTAAGAAAATGTATATCTTGACTTGTGTATGTTGGATCTTTGTCATTTTGGTCTTGTTTGATTTAAATAAATAGTGCCTATTTTTCTAAACTGGTGTGGTGTCCATTTTGTAGTGTTTTCGCTGTATTATTGTGTGTTTTGGTACAAATATCTTCCACATTGCTTCTGGGATATGCTTTCATGCTCGTGCCAAGCTACCAAGGTGGTGAGTTGGGTTTACCCAGGCATGTTTCTCCTTTGCCCTGACTAGAATGAGGGTCCTTGCTTGGACAGGGCTCAACCTGACTGCCAACCAAAGACCCAATTTCTAACACCCATCATCTAACCCGCAGCAAAGTGAGTAAGGGCGTATGGGCAGGAAAGACAGAAATAACAGCCGACTCTTCCAATTGCGCTACATATTAAGTGTACTATGGGACTGGAGCCAGCCTGGCTATGTGTGCTTGGTATACTCTGTTTCCTCCAAGCAAAATCTCATATCCTCTAAAAAATAGGATGCACACTAGAGGGCACATTTATTTGTATTCATTTTTTAAGTGGCATCATGAAATGGTGTGCCCTAGCCGGATAAAGAACTGCTCCTTAAAGCCCAGAGAGAGGTTAAAATGTGTATATTGTTTTGGTAGTGCTACAGAGGGTGAAGGGGCAAAATCAAAAGAATCAGCTGTGTGCTTCAGGACCATGGTGCCTGGGTAGGTCTGTAATAGGCTCAAGCCACACAAGAGAGATACTGTTTTTATTGGAAGGAGTGTTGGAATGCTATAGGACAGGGATTTTGTGGATTCCTGCTGATTCTACAACCTTTCCTCAAAGAAATAGGAGGAGAATGCATGATTCGAGCCAAATCTTGGCCTTTGCAGGGCTTTTAGGGTAAGTAAACATCGGGATCCACACAAGTTACACCATCCTATATTTGCCTGGTTCTTTAAATTTCAGAAATTCACTGAGTTTATTTGGTCTCTTTACTGCTAGCTGACCCATAGCTCCAATCATGCACTTAACCACCATGGCATCACTTGCAATGGGGATAGGAATGCTCTAGTTCTCGGGGGCAGAAAGTCTGTTGGAACTTTGATGGCTTTTGTTTAAAAATAAAACCTTGCATCCAGTGGGCTTTCAGCCCCTAAGTGCAGATTGGGTTAAATCTTCTATCCCCCCACCCAAGGGGAGAAACATTTTTGAGGCTTGGAAGGTGAGAATGATAGCTCACTGTGGGTCAGCATCCATCCCATTCACATTTAAAAAAATAACCTGTGGGTGCAGTGACCCCTAAGGGGTGTAGATTTAGAATACCATTCCCGATCTGCCTCCAGGGGAGAAAAACACTATTTGTTCTTTATGGATAGGGTAGAGCATGAGGCCTGGAAGGGTCAAACCTACCACATAGCTTAGGTTTTTGTAAATTATGTTATCTCTTGAGGGGGCGAAACAGTGTAGAGTTCTTTAGGGGTGAATGAAAGGCCCGATGCCTGGGTGGGCATTTTTCTGAAAAAATAATCACTGGTGTCCCGTGGGCTTTCTGACCTTAGGAGGCAGGGTGGGAGGTCCATTCTCAAATCTGCACCCAGGTGCAGAAAAAATGCTGGGCCTTTTATGGGATAGGGCCATTGCCCTGCCCATTCTTTTTTTATCAGACATTATTGACGCACAGTGGGCTTTCTGCCCTCCCCTCCAAGTTGGCAGATTGGGATAAATACTGCAATCTGCCACTCACTGGGGGGAGTAGAAAGAATATCTGTGACTCTAATTGATGGGGCAGAGCTTGTTGTCTGTGTGTACAGCCCTCACCCATTTTTTCAACAAATTTTCTCTGGTGTGTGTTGGGCTTCCAGCCCCGGATAGGAAAAATATTGGTAAATCACCCTCAACCTGGGGAATACTGCTAGGGCCGTTAGTGAGTAGGGTCACAGCCCATGGCTAGTGCAGGCAATCCTTTCTTAACACATTTTGCCTGATGTCTGGTTGGCTTTCTGTCCCACCGGATTCAGATTGGTTGTAAACTTTTAATCTGTCATCCACTGCAAGCTCCAAAAAACTGTGGGTGCTTTATGTAGTTTGTGCATGGCGTGAAAAGTGGGTGGGCTACCCTCACTCCTTTTTATAACACATTTTCCTGATGTGTAGGGGGCTTTCTGCCTCCTAAGGAATAATGGGGGATGAATTCTCTCCACTCAGCCTGGGTGCCGAAGGACTGCTGGAAGAGTCATAGGCTGAAGGCATGGCCTGGTGTCTGGGAGGGTTGCAGCCAGCACTTCTTATTTTATAATATAATATCCTTGGTACATACAGGTGTTCTTTTGGGAAGGTGGGGGAGATTCCCCAACCGGCCCGCTCAACAGAGGCAGAAAGACTGTTGGGTCTGTTCTTGAGAGGGCTAATGCCGGAGTGGGTCAGCCCAAATCTCTTCTTTTTTGTTAAATTATATCCCTACCACTAGTGAGCCTTCTGTCTATGCCAAGATGGCCCTCTCCCATCAAATACCTCCTAGGCGATTCTCAGAAATCCACTGGAGAGATGTTGCACTGGAAAGGAAACATTGTCTCAGTGGTACTTCGTCACTTTCCTGCTTGGCTCATTGACACCGAAAGCATTAGGCACCAACTGCTTTAAGCTCCTGTGATGTCAGCTTGCTGTTCAGACTAATTGTCATACAAAAAAGTACTATAGGGCAAGAGGGAATCTCATCCTTAATAAGTAGTTTTACCAGATAGAAAATCGTTCTGCTGGTTGCACCAAAAATATTTTCTTCTATGGTGGACAAACAGTATATATCCCTTGCACTTTTGTGGTAGTGCTTTGCACATTAAACATTCTAAAAGGGATAAGAAGAAGATATTGGTTGTGAAATTATATATTTATTGAATTATTTGGTAGCTCCCCGATCAATCTCAATATCACAGTCATCAGGACATGGACATTTGTGTAGATTACACAGGTATTATGTATAAGAACAGTCTTAGTAGTTTTTTATGATGCATGTGCACTGTATTGTTTCCTTCCATTACTCAAGTGCTGTAATCATATGTACTAATTGTAGTATGTCAAGATTCCAAAACAATGACCCTAGTGAAGGGCACAGTGCAATGACAATAGAAAGTTTTAATTTATTTTTTACATCTGCTCCTCAACAGGAAACAATACAGAAGACACTGACACAGAACCTGCAAACCAGTGTGGATGTAAAATATAATGGGACACAAATTAGGCTGGACACAGACCTTTCTAAGAAAGCATATAAAATGTGAAACTGAATTTGATGTTGATACCATAGTACGCCCTACCAGATGTGCCAACCACATGATTGTAGAGTAAATCCACAGAGGAGTAGCCAAAATCTTCACAGAAGACCAGTTAAGAGGACATTATTTACCCAGTTTATGAGGAAGCTGTATGAACTTCACAGCATCACTTGTGGATGACGACTCTGAAAGGAGAGTGTCAGAAGTACATCCCTCAGCCACACAAAACTGCAAGCAGAGATGCTGTGCCAATTAAAACAATGTTTCAGTTTGTGCCCTGTGTGCACGCCTACACACCACACTCTGCTTCATCCTAGTCTAACTTTCTGCCCTTCTCCTACCAGTCTAAGCACAGACCCCTAAAATTGCTCAGGCCCTAACCTACTCTCTCCCCATTCATCTCTCAGCCACTCTTTCCCTAGTGACCCCACCAATTCCTCCCATGTGATTTCGCCACCATGGACTTCTACCATTGTTAGTATTTGCGAACTCCTGTTGTCAATGGTCTACCCCTCATCTTTGTCTATTGCACAGTGTATCAGTTGCTGATGTTCTTGTTAATTGAAAAGGTTCAACAAATAAAACAGTTTAAAAACAATGTTTCAGTTCACATTGCACTGATGCGAAGAAATTGTTGACTATCACACAGATTTTGAAATACATGATTTCAACCATATTGCCTAGGCCCCAGAAAGAGTAAACACTACAAACCAATAAGGCTCAACATGAAAGTCTGTAGGAGTTGATTGTAGCGTGCTTACAAAGCAACACTTTGGCTCTGCGTACAGCACGTGGTGTATTCAGTAGGACCTCTCCTGATAAGGATACAGTGGCTTCCCACTCTTCATTAGTAGAGAGTAGATCAAAGGCCTTTTGTCACAGCTCCTCCACCCTGGCATACACTTTTTCATGTGCCACAACTCCACCATACAGATGCCTGTAAAACATGGAAATTAGTTATTTGATTCATTATATTCGCCACATCTTTTTTTACAAATTACTTTGTGTTCTACAAAAAGTTCTAGACGCATGTCATAAAATTAAACGTTTTACCATCAACACACTTGCTTGCACTGTGTTACAAATGCAAATGTTTTTTTTTTTAAACAAGCAATTATTTACTACAATTATGTCTTAACTAGATATATCACCTTACCACACGCCTTTTCCGGGCATAGCTTTACAACATAGTCATCGCCACAAATACCTTTACCACACAGATGCCTTTATCACACAATCATGCATGAACTTATCATGCATGCCATTACCCTGCATTGCTTGTAAATTTACAATATTTAAAACCATCTATATGGGAAGTTTTCATTAGGTCAGCGTTTCCATAGGAAATTAATTTCTTGTTTTGCCTATAACTTTGGCATCGTTTGAGGAATCTCCACAAAACTTTCTAAAAAAGGTGCTCTTTTTTGCTTAGTTTGTTTATGGGAAGTTTTGGGGAGATCCAACAAGTGGGGGCTGAGAAAAAAGGGGATCCCAAAAAGCAAAAATCCCTATGATTTTTCTATTGTCTTCTTTAGGCAGCATTGCTGCACAAACTGGTGAACGGAATTATACCAAATTTAGCAGGAAGTTAGAGCTTAGTCTTCAAATTGTACTTTTTATGATTTGGAATAAATCTGTTCAGTAGTTTTTGACAAAATAAGGAACAAATTATATGCATATCTGGATGGTTGGGTCCGAGGGACTCCTGCTAGAGACTTGCAGGAGTGCCAGTTCAAAAACAGAACACTGTCCAGTGGAAGTTAGACTCCAGCAGGAGCAAGCGCTCTGATGAGCTGGCACCAATATTTTTCTAATGTTGCTGGAAGCCATTGAAGGATTCAGGGACTTAGGGCCTGATTTAGATCGTGGGGATATTACCACCAATCACCCACGACGGCAGTCGATAATGCTCCTCCAAGCTTATGGTGTTCACACTTCCATGTTTAGCTTTATTGAGGTTCAACTGCCATCAGCGTTGACATAGTCTCCTCCATTGCACTAGCTATATCCTACAGCACACCAGTACTGGCAAGTAGCACTCCGTCGGGATGGCAGCATAGCGCCAACCATATTTAGTTAACATAGTTGAGCTGGTGGTGACATCAGGAGTCCATCTCAAGACTCGTGCAGCATTGTACTATGGCTGTGGCTACTGGATAGATGTTAGAAGCCCACGCCTGATATATATTGGACCACTGTGAACACCTGTAAAATACACTATAACACACACTCCATCTTAGACCATGATCCTTTTCATTGCACTGCAGACCACCATATGAGGACGACCTTGCTACTGACCAGCCAGATAATTTTATTTTTTTCTATTCTGCCTCTGTTTTTTCACTTTTTTGTTTTTCACTATTTTTTTTAAAATCACTGTAAGGACACTAGTATATTTCTTTTCTGATCACTATGGCTGGGAGGGGGACCCTACATTTTACAGAGGGAGAATTGACAGTCATGGTTGACGAAATTATGAGAGTTAAGTCACAATTGTTTGGAGCACAAGTACAAAATACTGCCATATCTCAGAGAAGACAAATGGGGAACAGAATAGTCAACAGAGTGAATACTGTAGCTAACAATCTATGCACATAGGAGGAAATTAGGAAGAGGTGGAACAGCCTGTGGGGGACAGCCCATTTGCTGGACTTTAAGCATCTCGTAGCAGCACAGAGGACTGGTGGTGGTTCTCCCAGCCCACCATTACAACTCTCTTTCCCTGGAAGGTGAAGGTCTTTCAGATCCTACATCCTGAAAGCTTGACAGGAATCCTGGGTGGAGTGGAGACTGGCAAGTTACACCTATGTACGTCACACTAGCCACAAATTGAGTCATTGCCCTTAACCTCACCATTCATAATGTTTCTAGACATCTACCAAAACATATATATTTAAACTTAATTTTCCAAAATAATCCAAATCAGCAGCATCATGATTGTTACAATCTATTTAACAATGACTAATATGTAGTGCCAGATTGTGTGTTGTTCTTCATGAATCACCCCTTGCATTTGCCTAGTCTATTTCTGTATTTCAGTGTAGGTTGTTGTACTTCAAAAGACAGGTTCCAAACTCTATCCACATGCACATAAAGGTATAGTGCTTGTAAGTGGTATCTTAACCTATTCACATTATACACAAGTGTGTACGTATGGTAAATGTGTGCCTATTTTCATTGTAATAATGTGTTACTCACTTTTATTGGCAGTAGTGCTTACAAATGACAACAACTACCATGATACCCTGCTTTTGTCTCTGCAAAAGAATCGTGCAATGTGATGTTGCCCAACCTCACTTTCCTTCCAAATATACACAAAAGTCAAAGCTTTACATAGTTGTAATTCACTATTTCATGAAATGCATCAAAATTTCATATGCTGTGTTGATCCAGTATGTTGTCACCTTCTTGTTACTCCATTGAATTGTTCTACTTGCTTGCTTAAATCATAGTTTACGTATTTAAAGGTTTCCAATCATATTCTTTGGCATGCTGATTATAATTAGTATTGATACACAATTTACTTTGCAGTGTTTCTATGATGCCCAATGGCATTTAATCCACAAAGTTGTAGCATGTTTTGTGTTTGAGGCAGCTTGGTCTTGAAATGACTCAGTTCTCAAATCTCCTCTTTACTGTGTTGAATTGCATGTCTGGTACATGTAATGTACACATTCTAAATAACATTTTACATTTCAGGACATCTGTCGATCATTGTTACTGAAATGTGCATCTGTGTACATGAAGCTGCATGAGTAAAAAGTAAATAATCATGCAAAGGCCTAAACATCCCATTAATCACAATATTTTTTTTTTTAAGTTGCTTCACCTGTAGCTGAAGACGCATTTGATGTACAATACAGACCTTTAATATCTTTTTTTAAATTTATATTAGGACCAAAACCCAGGGCCAGTGGATCACCATCTGCCAACAAAGACACCTCACTACAGGCCAGGATCAAAACTTCAGTGATGACACCACTCCTGCAAGTCCGGATGATGAGTGGATGTCTGACCCATCTGGTCTGTCTAGGCAAACAGCCCTAGTGAGTCACAATCAGCCCACACCGACACCTCCCACCCCAGCTGCTATAACAACTCAGCCTATGGATACCTCTATTTCTTGTGTCCAGAGGAACACAACTCCCATCTTGTGCCCCCAGTCCTGACTACTGTTGAGCAACCACCACCACCTCCAGTTGTTCCAGGACCCAGTGGGATGGGCCACATTGTCTCAAGGGTACAGGATAGTGAGTGTAGTGGTCATGGGAGGGAATCAGTGGGCCACTGGCATCATTGTCATCAAGACCACCATTGATTGAGTGTAGGGAACAAGACAACAATCTCAAAACGTGATGGGCCAGGTCCTAACAGAGATCCAGGACCTTCAGCAGGTGCAGAGGGAGCACATTCATGACCTGCGAATCACAACTCCAATTTGTGATCCTTGACTGGGGTGATGTTTGACATTTATCCTCACATGTGCAGGGCCTTTCCTGTACCATCTACCCCTGTCTGTGGTCCTTCACCATCAGGACAAAATACACCTTTCACAGCCACAGACAGGGTGGCCCTGCCACAATAGGAAACTGGTCCACCTACCCCAGGCCCCTCACCTGTAACTCTCCCCCCCCCCACCCCCCACCTGAGGGTACCTTTATCCGGACCACCAGGAGAGCATGGTAAGATATCCACCACCACCTCCAACAGATGCAGAAACTAATTTCCTCCAGTGTGTTTCTACCATTCACTCTGTGAACTATTCTATGGACCCATTTACCTTTTTTGGGGAGAGTTGTATTTTATAAGTTGGATTCCAAACAATTTGTGCTAAATAAATATAGTTTTATTCAACATAATAGACTTTCGATTGTTATTCTTGATCTTTTTTATTCTATTTACAAATATACTGCACTAGTGTTTTTTTTTAAAAAATACACATAAAACAGAGTCAAAAACGTGTGTTGTATTTATTGTGGTAATTCCTTTTTTATGTCTTCTGTGCACCATCATTTTTTGAATCTGAAAAATAATATGATACTAAAATAAATAATAGATACCAAGTTGGTAATGTGATTCACATGGAAAAAAATCTGGAAAAAGAAAAAATGCCAATTGTATTGGCGTCATACATTTGTAGCTATCACACCTGTGACATAATCAAATATGCCTCTCACAAACCATGCAGAAGCCAGTCTGTGCCATTTGGAGGCAGATACTCCACAACTCTGACACCATGGAAGGAAGGGAATGTTTCATAAAATCTAATTAATTAGGCAAACTACTATTGAATCATGACCTCAGCTGGAGCCACACATCCAGCTTTCACAATAGGAATCCTACATCAATAACACCAATAGTCTACATGATGGCAGTTACATAAATTGAGTCCACATGACCATTTCAGGACACTGTGGCAGTATCTGGTGCAATGTCACAACCACCATTCAGTGGTATTTAAAAAATGTTCATTCAACTATGCAGAGGCACATCAACAGCTTTCTACACTGAACACAAATTGCAGATAGGTTTAGCCAATGTAAAGGGAGACCAGTATGCTATAGCTTCATATACACATGTGGTTAGAGCATGTTAAGCAGCATATATTGCCTTGGTGGCAACATCCAACAAAATACAGGTCTGATACAATCAAAATAACTTCCATTCAGTCATAGTGCAAGTTGTTTCTGTATAAGATCTGTCCATCCAAAGTGGGCGTCTGTCCCAGGATCAACCCATGTTCACTTTGTAGTTTCCAACAGCAACATCTCAGTGGAAATGTCACATCTTTGAAATGTCCAAACGAAGATGACAAGATGAGGGACCCTAAAACAGAATAACAAGGGAAAATTAATGATCTCACATATATAATTTGACTTGAATGATAAGTTAGGAGGACAGATATATTTAGCACCAGCAAAGTTAACCTATATCAATAAACACAGTAGTCAAGGTAGGAAAAATTTGATTCACAGGCATCTTTGCAATGGACTTTCCTGAACTGACCATTCCTATCAAATTACTATCACAGACTGACATGTTCAGTATGTCACACGTTGTTCTGACAGTGGATGTCACAATATGTAAAGGAAAAAAGAATGATCTACATTACCCAAGGAATTACCTTGAGGCGGCCTATGGGGAGAAAAACAATTAATTAGCACTCTGGTGGCACACAGCACTGCAAAACCAACCAACTACACACGTGTCAAGGGGATGCATTCATGCACGAAACACATATGTTCAAAAAAGGTAAAATACATGCGTGGAGTGACTGAGTGGGTATATCTACACAAGTGGACAGTCCTATCACTGCAGGGAATTATAGTTCTTACCCTTTTCTTAGAGGCAGCTAGCCTCTGGTATCCAGGAGGGGGAGTGTCCCCTTATAGTCACACACTAAGGGATAGAGATGAACATAAAGACGAAGTGAGGAGAGGAACAGAAGTAGGCAGAATAGATATAGAGGGAGCAATAGGGGGGGGAAAAAAAGCAAGTTCCCATTAGGAACCCACTATTGCTGGTAGAAAAATACTGGTTAAGAGAAACCGAAGTGACTATAGACAAAAAAAGTAAGATTAAAAGCAATAAGGGCTTATCTGTGTTGCCTGTGATCCGGTATGCCACTCACTACATCAAAGGGGACGCTCGCCGTGCGCCTACTTCGTCCTCTCCTTGGACCGCTTGTGACAAGTGGCTGAGGGAGAACGGTCTATTTATGGCTGTTAGAAATTCCAGGTGCGCCCTGTTAGCGCGTAAATTGGAGTTCAATTAATGTTAATCACCGTCGCGGGCCTCTTTGCGTTACTAGCCTCGATATGATTGCCGTAATGGCGAGCGCACCGGCCAAGCCGGGGCGCTGGCATGAATGTGATCGAGTGAAAAGGCCGGCCTCTTTAGGTTGATGGCGCGATGTGCTTTACCGCACCCGTGGGCGCCCCAGCAGTGCTGGGGCGCCGGCATGAATGCGGGCGAGTGCAAGGGTGGGGCCCGAGCCAGAAGATTCCGGCCCGAGCGCCACCAGCGGAAGGCTCGCGTTTACAGTGGCCGCTGGGAAATGTAGTTCCCAGCGGTCCCGTAGCCCAAAAGGCTAAGAAAGAAAGAAAAAACGAGGAAAACGAGGGAAAGGATAAAGAAAAGGAAGGAGAGGGGGGGGGGGAAAAAAAAGGGGGGGGGAACGAAAGAAAGGGAGGAGGGAGAAGGGATATTGTAGAAGAAAAGCAACCGGGGGGGGGGGGAAAGGGGAAGAAAAAGATAGAGCAAAAGCGGACGGAAGGGAGGACTCATAAATTAGTCAGAGAAATCATTTGTTGAGTGTGAACCAAGGGATCTCATCATTAAGACCATTGGTGTCCGTGTGTAATCTCCAGACCCAACGTTGTTCGGTCTGGAGCAATCTCTGTGTCATATTGGAGGACGATGGAGATAGTTGCTCAATGACCGTCCAGTGTAAGTCATCTGCCGAATGTTTTTCCAGAAGGAAGTGGTTAGTCAATTTAGTAGCCTCTCGTTTACAACGGATCGTACTCCTATGTTCACAGATTCTCGTGGCGACCTTTCTAGATGTCATTCCCACGTATTTAAGGTTACAGGGGCATCTAATCAAATATATCACGTTTTTGCTGTTACAGTTGGTTAGGGATCTTTGAGCCCATGGAGTCTTAAGGTCTAGGTCTATTGTGGTTGACTTTTTGGTGAAACAGCAGACACTGCAGTTGCCACATGGGTAGTGTCCTCTTGGTGGTGGGAGGCCCCATAGTGTGGTTAGTGTCGTCAGGGAATTGTTTTTTTCTTCTTTGGGTCTTGTGTGGACAACCATGTCCCGTATGTTTGTGGCTCTTTTAAACGCATGTAGTGGCTGCTGAAAAGGTAAACCACCAGATATAAGGATTTTCCACTCATCATTGATGATTTTCTGAATCTTATTGGATAGTGGATTAAAGGTAGTCACACACACAATTTGTTCAGTGTCAGACGTCCTAGTGCGTGGTTGTAGTAGTTGGTCCCTATTATTATTCCCCGCTCTTTTGTATGCTCTCTTCACCAGATGTGTGGGATAATCCTTGGTTTGCAGCTTACTAACCAATTTCTCAGCGTGTTTGCGGTAGTTTGTGAGGGTGGAACAATTCCGTCGTAGACGTAAGAATTGACCAACAGGGAGATTCTCCCTCAGGGACCTTGGGTGGAAGCTTTTGAATTGGAGCAGGTTATTCCGATCTGTGGGTTTATAATAGACCTCTGTGGCTAAAGCCCCATTGCTTTCATAGATTGATAGGTCAAGAAATGCTAGTTGGTTGTCACCTATGGTCATGGTGAAGTTCAGGAAAGGGTTAGCTGTATTTAACCAATTCACAAAATTCATCGCCTCATCTCTAGTTCCTGTCCAGACCAATAGAATGTCATCTATATATCGTTTCCAGAGTTTAATCTGCTGGGAAAACGGGTTGTCATCGTGGTTGACTACCTGTCTCTCAAAGTGATCAACATAGAGACATGCTAGGCTAGGTGCGAAAGTGCTACCCATAGATGTACCCTGTATTTGTAGGAAAAAGTTATCCTCAAACTCGAAGTAGTTCCTTGTGAGAGCCAAATGTGCCAAGTCAAGTATGAAGTCAGGCGGTGTACGTGACTCTCCTCTATTGGCTTCCAAAAGGTCGCTAATGACCTGCAGAGTGGCCTCCTGGGGAATGTTGGTGTATAGGGATTCTACATCCAGGGTGATCAACAGTTCTCTAGTTGTGTCAAAAGCCACAGAGTCTAATAAGACTAACACATCCGTCGTGTCTTTTAGGTAAGTAGGTATTCTTCTAACCAATGGCTGAAGGAAGAAATCCACAAATTGAGACAGGGGTTCTAGAACCGATCCGATCCCGGATACAATAGGTCTCCCTGGTGGGGGAATTTTCCCTTTATGCATTTTAGGGAGAATATAAAAGTAGGGAATCCTAGGGTTAGCCTGTATCAGGAAGTCTGCCTCATGTCGAGTAATCCAGTCGTTCTCTAAGCCCTTCATCACGAAAAAGGAAATTTCATCTTGAATATCAGGTGTGGGGTCTCGAGATAAGCGTTTATAATGGTGGGTGTTACCCAACAGACGTTCGCACTCATCTCTATACATTTTGAGTGGAGAAATTACCGTTGCTCCCCCTTTGTCTGCTGGTTTAATGATTATCATGGGGTCAGATGTCAGGCCTTTCAGCGCTGAAAGCTCGGCCGTACTCATATTCTGGTATGTTTTTTTGGTGGTCCCAGTAAGTGCGTTGACTTTTAGGGATACTGATTTTTCAAAAGCCAGGACCTCGGGGGGCATCTGTCCCGTGGTTGGGCAGAAAGTGGACTTTGGGCGTAGGCCAGTGTTTTTGTCTGAAGCCTCGTAATGTTTCTCCAAGAAGAACGTTTTCAAGCGTATCTTTCGAAACAAACCCGCTAGTTCTGTTCGGGTTTTAAATAAGTCAATTTTGGGCGTGGGCACAAAGTTTAAGCCCTTGTTTAGTGCCTTAGTTTCAATTTCACTCAGAACCCGGTTACTCAGATTGATAATGTTATCTGTTTGATTATCAGTCAGGCTCGTTACAGTGTTTTGCTTGTCCCTGGGAGGGGTTCCCTTTGTGCAGTATTCTCTGGGGTGTCCTCTCTTGGCCTCCAATGTACCTCTTTCCTTTTTCCTTTTCCCCTCCCGTTGCCTCTGTCTAAAAAAGGCTGCGGTGGCTCAGGAAAAGACCATTGTGCAGGGTGTTGGAAAAAGGGCGCCTGGTATTGAGGTGGGAGTCCATATTGGGAAGGCCAACCCCATTGTTGATTATGGTATGGAGGGCAGGGGGGTAACATAGGTGGGTGATTCCACCTTCCCCGGCGTTGCCCACGTCGTCCACGACGTTGCCGCAAATTATCTGATGATGAACTATCATTATCTGAACTGGTGTTACCACCAGATGAGGTGTCGGATATGTTGTTAGTTTTCGCTACATAATCCGATTTGGTATAAGGGTATATCTTCTCGTGGGAGAACCGATCGAGATCTTTTTGGAATTTAGAAATCTTTCGCTGAGTGAGATATTCCTTATGCTCGTTCATATTTTTGTTTACCTCCTCTAGTTTCTTTTTAAAGGAGAGAATGCTCATCCCTGATTTAAGGTTATTCTCACTCGTTTTTATCTGAATTAGGAGTGCCTCGGATAACCTTGTCGCTGTTTTTATGATCAGGATGAGCCAATCTCTAGTACACTTCCATGCTATCAAAGCCCAATCCTTTCTAAATTCTAGATCTTCAAGGAATATACGTGGGGCATTGGTGACCAACAGTCCATTTGGTGCTGTATTGCTCCGGAGGTATTCAGTCAGAACGGCCCCGTGGAGAATAGTTTTGACATGAGATCGTTTTAGTTCTACTAGTGTATCCCAGTCGCCCAACTGGGACAAACTCTTGGAGAGGGTGGTATCACCAAGAAGTGAGGGGGCCGACAGAATGGCTGTCAGATCCTCATCACTGAAGGAGAGTCCTTCCGCCATACTGGGGAAGAAAGAGCACCGATATGAGGCAGTAGGGGGAGAGGGGAAAAGAAAGGGAAGAGGACAAACAACCTTAGTGTTGGTGTGTGGTCCTGGACAAAGGAGCAATAATTACTCACTAGAGGGGGGGGACTCTCGCAGCTAGCAGCTGCTCAACTATCATTACACATGGAGAGAGGAAGAGGGAGGAGGGGGGATAACTATGGAGGAACACTCCGTACTTAGCTCCCTAAAATTCAAAGTACACACGAAAGTACGGGGTTCTCTAGAAGCGGACGTCGCGGATATTAGCGTAGTCCTAGGTTGTATGTATTCCTATTTGGAAGGGTAAAGTCAGTGGAATGTCAGTTGGAAATTACCGAGTGGAACAGCGAGGGGTGGGAAGAAGGGAATTTCCTTTTACGGACTAGGTGGTCTCACACACTATATAGTGTCATGCTTCATCATTTGACCACCTAGACCCACCCAGGTAGGACAGTGCCACCTGGGCGGACTCAACCTCACTGTTAAAGGAACAGGAGGGAGTGCGTAAATAAACTTGTTTCTGGAAAGATCGGGATCCAGCTAATCTACTGAAAAACTAAAAACACCTAAGCAGACACCTGTGCAGAGCAACAAATTTAATGGTGGTGTCTGTCTGGTGTAGTTAAAAAGGGGGGTTGGGACACCTCTGTGAGGACAAGGACTCACAGGGTCACCTAACTAATTACTAGCCAACATGTTTCTGCCCTCAAAAGTGAGCCAATGAAGGTCTCGGGGCATTCGTCAGGGCCTAGGATCCCTACGTCTCACGTTTGAGGAAAATACTCTATGGGGAAATCAAAGAGTGAGAAAATGAAAAAAGAATGATCTACATTACCCAAGGAATTACCTTGAGGCGGCCTATGGGGAGAAAAACAATTAATTAGCACTCTGGTGGCACACAGCACTGCAAAACCAACCAACTACACACGTGTCAAGGGGATGCATTCATGCACGAAACACATATGTTCAAAAAAGGTAAAATACATGCGTGGAGTGACTGAGTGGGTATATCTACACAAGTGGACAGTCCTATCACTGCAGGGAATTATAGTTCTTACCCTTTTCTTAGAGGCAGCTAGCCTCTGGTATCCAGGAGGGGGAGTGTCCCCTTATAGTCACACACTAAGGGATAGAGATGAACATAAAGACGAAGTGAGGAGAGGAACAGAAGTAGGCAGAATAGATATAGAGGGAGCAATAGGGGGGGGAAAAAAAGCAAGTTCCCATTAGGAACCCACTATTGCTGGTAGAAAAATACTGGTTAAGAGAAACCGAAGTGACTATAGACAAAAAAAGTAAGATTAAAAGCAATAAGGGCTTATCTGTGTTGCCTGTGATCCGGTATGCCACTCACTACATCAAAGGGGACGCTCGCCGTGCGCCTACTTCGTCCTCTCCTTGGACCGCTTGTGACAAGTGGCTGAGGGAGAACGGTCTATTTATGGCTGTTAGAAATTCCAGGTGCGCCCTGTTAGCGCGTAAATTGGAGTTCAATTAATGTTAATCACCGTCGCGGGCCTCTTTGCGTTACTAGCCTCGATATGATTGCCGTAATGGCGGGCGCACCGGCCAAGCCGGGGCGCTGGCATGAATGTGATCGAGTGAAAAGGCCGGCCTCTTTAGGTTGATGGCGCGATGTGCTTTACCGCACCCGTGGGCGCCCCAGCAGTGCTGGGGCGCCGGCATGAATGCGGGCGAGTGCAAGGGTGGGGCCCGAGCCGGAAGATTCCGGCCCGAGCGCCACCAGCGGAAGGCTCGCGTTTACAGTGGCCGCTGGGAAATGTAGTTCCCAGCGGTCCCGTAGCCCAAAAGGCTAAGAAAGAAAGAAAAAACGAGGAAAACGAGGGAAAGGATAAAGAAAAGGAAGGAGAGGGGGGGGGAAAAAAAAAGGGGGGGGAACGAAAGAAAGGGAGGAGGGAGAAGGGATATTGTAGAAGAAAAGCAACCGGGGGGGGGGGGGGGGGGAAAGGGGAAGAAAAAGATAGAGCAAAAGCGGACGGAAGGGAGGACTCATAAATTAGTCAGAGAAATCATTTGTTGAGTGTGAACCAAGGGATCTCATCATTAAGACCATTGGTGTCCGTGTGTAATCTCCAGACCCAACGTTGTTCGGTCTGGAGCAATCTCTGTGTCATATTGGAGGACGATGGAGATAGTTGCTCAATGACCGTCCAGTGTAAGTCATCTGCCGAATGTTTTTCCAGAAGGAAGTGGTTAGTCAATTTAGTAGCCTCTCGTTTACAACGGATCGTACTCCTATGTTCACAGATTCTCGTGGCGACCTTTCTAGATGTCATTCCCACGTATTTAAGGTTACAGGGGCATCTAATCAAATATATCACGTTTTTGCTGTTACAGTTGGTTAGGGATCTTTGAGCCCATGGAGTCTTAAGGTCTAGGTCTATTGTGGTTGACTTTTTGGTGAAACAGCAGACACTGCAGTTGCCACATGGGTAGTGTCCTCTTGGTGGTGGGAGGCCCCATAGTGTGGTTAGTGTCGTCAGGGAATTGTTTTTTTCTTCTTTGGGTCTTGTGTGGACAACCATGTCCCGTATGTTTGTGGCTCTTTTAAACGCATGTAGTGGCTGCTGAAAAGGTAAACCACCAGATATAAGGATTTTCCACTCATCATTGATGATTTTCTGAATCTTATTGGATAGTGGATTAAAGGTAGTCACACACACAATTTGTTCAGTGTCAGACGTCCTAGTGCGTGGTTGTAGTAGTTGGTCCCTATTATTATTCCCCGCTCTTTTGTATGCTCTCTTCACCAGATGTGTGGGATAATCCTTGGTTTGCAGCTTACTAACCAATTTCTCAGCGTGTTTGCGGTAGTTTGTGAGGGTGGAACAATTCCGTCGTAGACGTAAGAATTGACCAACAGGGAGATTCTCCCTCAGGGACCTTGGGTGGAAGCTTTTGAATTGGAGCAGGTTATTCCGATCTGTGGGTTTATAATAGACCTCTGTGGCTAAAGCCCCATTGCTTTCATAGATTGATAGGTCAAGAAATGCTAGTTGGTTGTCACCTATGGTCATGGTGAAGTTCAGGAAAGGGTTAGCTGTATTTAACCAATTCACAAAATTCATCGCCTCATCTCTAGTTCCTGTCCAGACCAATAGAATGTCATCTATATATCGTTTCCAGAGTTTAATCTGCTGGGAAAACGGGTTGTCATCGTGGTTGACTACCTGTCTCTCAAAGTGATCAACATAGAGACATGCTAGGCTAGGTGCGAAAGTGCTACCCATAGATGTACCCTGTATTTGTAGGAAAAAGTTATCCTCAAACTCGAAGTAGTTCCTTGTGAGAGCCAAATGTGCCAAGTCAAGTATGAAGTCAGGCGGTGTACGTGACTCTCCTCTATTGGCTTCCAAAAGGTCGCTAATGACCTGCAGAGTGGCCTCCTGGGGAATGTTGGTGTATAGGGATTCTACATCCAGGGTGATCAACAGTTCTCTAGTTGTGTCAAAAGCCACAGAGTCTAATAAGACTAACACATCCGTCGTGTCTTTTAGGTAAGTAGGTATTCTTCTAACCAATGGCTGAAGGAAGAAATCCACAAATTGAGACAGGGGTTCTAGAACCGATCCGATCCCGGATACAATAGGTCTCCCTGGTGGGGGAATTTTCCCTTTATGCATTTTAGGGAGAATATAAAAGTAGGGAATCCTAGGGTTAGCCTGTATCAGGAAGTCTGCCTCATGTCGAGTAATCCAGTCGTTCTCTAAGCCCTTCATCACGAAAAAGGAAATTTCATCTTGAATATCAGGTGTGGGGTCTCGAGATAAGCGTTTATAATGGTGGGTGTTACCCAACAGACGTTCGCACTCATCTCTATACATTTTGAGTGGAGAAATTACCGTTGCTCCCCCTTTGTCTGCTGGTTTAATGATTATCATGGGGTCAGATGTCAGGCCTTTCAGCGCTGAAAGCTCGGCCGTACTCATATTCTGGTATGTTTTTTTGGTGGTCCCAGTAAGTGCGTTGACTTTTAGGGATACTGATTTTTCAAAAGCCAGGACCTCGGGGGGCATCTGTCCCGTGGTTGGGCAGAAAGTGGACTTTGGGCGTAGGCCAGTGTTTTTGTCTGAAGCCTCGTAATGTTTCTCCAAGAAGAACGTTTTCAAGCGTATCTTTCGAAACAAACCCGCTAGTTCTGTTCGGGTTTTAAATAAGTCAATTTTGGGCGTGGGCACAAAGTTTAAGCCCTTGTTTAGTGCCTTAGTTTCAATTTCACTCAGAACCCGGTTACTCAGATTGATAATGTTATCTGTTTGATTATCAGTCAGGCTCGTTACAGTGTTTTGCTTGTCCCTGGGAGGGATAGTTCATCATCAGATAATTTGCGGCAACGTCGTGGACGACGTGGGCAACGCCGGGGAAGGTGGAATCACCCACCTATGTTACCCCCCTGCCCTCCATACCATAATCAACAATGGGGTTGGCCTTCCCAATATGGACTCCCACCTCAATACCAGGCGCCCTTTTTCCAACACCCTGCACAATGGTCTTTTCCTGAGCCACCGCAGCCTTTTTTAGACAGAGGCAACGGGAGGGGAAAAGGAAAAAGGAAAGAGGTACATTGGAGGCCAAGAGAGGACACCCCAGAGAATACTGCACAAAGGGAACCCCTCCCAGGGACAAGCAAAACACTGTAACGAGCCTGACTGATAATCAAACAGATAACATTATCAATCTGAGTAACCGGGTTCTGAGTGAAATTGAAACTAAGGCACTAAACAAGGGCTTAAACTTTGTGCCCACGCCCAAAATTGACTTATTTAAAACCCGAACAGAACTAGCGGGTTTGTTTCGAAAGATACGCTTGAAAACGTTCTTCTTGGAGAAACATTACGAGGCTTCAGACAAAAACACTGGCCTACGCCCAAAGTCCACTTTCTGCCCAACCACGGGACAGATGCCCCCCGAGGTCCTGGCTTTTGAAAAATCAGTATCCCTAAAAGTCAACGCACTTACTGGGACCACCAAAAAAACATACCAGAATATGAGTACGGCCGAGCTTTCAGCGCTGAAAGGCCTGACATCTGACCCCATGATAATCATTAAACCAGCAGACAAAGGGGCAGCAACGGTAATTTCTCCACTCAAAATGTATAGAGATGAGTGCGAACGTCTGTTGGGTAACACCCACCATTATAAACGCTTATCTCGAGACCCCACACCTGATATTCAAGATGAAATTTCCTTTTTCGTGATGAAGGGCTTAGAGAACGACTGGATTACTCGACATGAGGCAGACTTCCTGATACAGGCTAACCCTAGGATTCCCTACTTTTATATTCTCCCTAAAATGCATAAAGGGAAAATTCCCCCACCAGGGAGACCTATTGTATCCGGGATCGGATCGGTTCTAGAACCCCTGTCTCAATTTGTGGATTTCTTCCTTCAGCCATTGGTTAGAAGAATACCTACTTACCTAAAAGACACGACGGATGTGTTAGTCTTATTAGACTCTGTGGCTTTTGACACAACTAGAGAACTGTTGATCACCCTGGATGTAGAATCCCTATACACCAACATTCCCCAGGAGGCCACTCTGCAGGTCATTAGCGACCTTTTGGAAGCCAATAGAGGAGAGTCACGTACACCGCCTGACTTCATACTTGACTTGGCACATTTGGCTCTCACAAGGAACTACTTCGAGTTTGAGGATAACTTTTTCCTACAAATACAGGGTACATCTATGGGTAGCACTTTCGCACCTAGCCTAGCATGTCTCTATGTTGATCACTTTGAGAGACAGGTAGTCAACCACGATGACAACCCGTTTTCCCAGCAGATTAAACTCTGGAAACGATATATAGATGACATTCTATTGGTCTGGACAGGAACTAGAGATGAGGCGATGAATTTTGTGAATTGGTTAAATACAGCTAACCCTTTCCTGAACTTCACCATGACCATAGGTGACAACCAACTAGCATTTCTTGACCTATCAATCTATGAAAGCAATGGGGCTTTAGCCACAGAGGTCTATTATAAACCCACAGATCGGAATAACCTGCTCCAATTCAAAAGCTTCCACCCAAGGTCCCTGAGGGAGAATCTCCCTGTTGGTCAATTCTTACGTCTACGACGGAATTGTTCCACCCTCACAAACTACCGCAAACACGCTGAGAAATTGGTTAGTAAGCTGCAAACCAAGGATTATCCCACACATCTGGTGAAGAGAGCATACAAAAGAGCGGGGAATAATAATAGGGACCAACTACTACAACCACGCACTAGGACGTCTGACACTGAACAAATTGTGTGTGTGACTACCTTTAATCCACTATCCAATAAGATTCAGAAAATCATCAATGATGAGTGGAAAATCCTTATATCTGGTGGTTTACCTTTTCAGCAGCCACTACATGCGTTTAAAAGAGCCACAAACATACGGGACATGGTTGTCCACACAAGACCCAAAGAAGAAAAAAACAATTCCCTGACGACACTAACCACACTATGGGGCCTCCCACCACCAAGAGGACACTACCCATGTGGCAACTGCAGTGTCTGCTGTTTCACCAAAAAGTCAACCACAATAGACCTAGACCTTAAGACTCCATGGGCTCAAAGATCCCTAACCAACTGTAACAGCAAAAACGTGATATATTTGATTAGATGCCCCTGTAACCTTAAATACGTGGGAATGACATCTAGAAAGGTCGCCACGAGAATCTGTGAACATAGGAGTACGATCCGTTGTAAACGAGAGGCTACTAAATTGACTAACCACTTCCTTCTGGAAAAACATTCGGCAGATGACTTACACTGGACGGTCATTGAGCAACTATCTCCATCGTCCTCCAATATGACACAGAGATTGCTCCAGACCGAACAACGTTGGGTCTGGAGATTACACACGGACACCAATGGTCTTAATGATGAGATCCCTTGGTTCACACTCAACAAATGATTTCTCTGACTAATTTATGAGTCCTCCCTTCCGTCCGCTTTTGCTCTATCTTTTTCTTCCCCTTTCCCCCCCCCCCCCCCCCCCCCCGGTTGCTTTTCTTCTACAATATCCCTTCTCCCTCCTCCCTTTCTTTCGTTCCCCCCCCCTTTTTTTTTTTCCCCCCCCCTCTCCTTCCTTTTCTTTATCCTTTCCCTCGTTTTCCTCGTTTTTTCTTTCTTTCTTAGCCTTTTGGGCTACGGGACCGCTGGGAACTACATTTCCCAGCGGCCACTGTAAACGCGAGCCTTCCGCTGGTGGCGCTCGGGCCGGAATCTTCCGGCTCGGGCCCCACCCTTGCACTCGCCCGCATTCATGCCGGCGCCCCAGCACTGCTGGGGCGCCCACGGGTGCGGTAAAGCACATCGCGCCATCAACCTAAAGAGGCCGGCCTTTTCACTCGATCACATTCATGCCAGCGCCCCGGCTTGGCCGGTGCGCCCGCCATTACGGCAATCATATCGAGGCTAGTAACGCAAAGAGGCCCGCGACGGTGATTAACATTAATTGAACTCCAATTTACGCGCTAACAGGGCGCACCTGGAATTTCTAACAGCCATAAATAGACCGTTCTCCCTCAGCCACTTGTCACAAGCGGTCCAAGGAGAGGACGAAGTAGGCGCACGGCGAGCGTCCCCTTTGATGTAGTGAGTGGCATACCGGATCACAGGCAACACAGATAAGCCCTTATTGCTTTTAATCTTACTTTTTTTGTCTATAGTCACTTCGGTTTCTCTTAACCAGTATTTTTCTACCAGCAATAGTGGGTTCCTAATGGGAACTTGCTTTTTTTCCCCCCCCTATTGCTCCCTCTATATCTATTCTGCCTACTTCTGTTCCTCTCCTCACTTCGTCTTTATGTTCATCTCTATCCCTTAGTGTGTGACTATAAGGGGACACTCCCCCTCCTGGATACCAGAGGCTAGCTGCCTCTAAGAAAAGGGTAAGAACTATAATTCCCTGCAGTGATAGGACTGTCCACTTGTGTAGATATACCCACTCAGTCACTCCACGCATGTATTTTACCTTTTTTGAACATATGTGTTTCGTGCATGAATGCATCCCCTTGACACGTGTGTAGTTGGTTGGTTTTGCAGTGCTGTGTGCCACCAGAGTGCTAATTAATTGTTTTTCTCCCCATAGGCCGCCTCAAGGTAATTCCTTGGGTAATGTAGATCATTCTTTTTTCATTTTCTCACTCTTTGATTTCCCCATAGAGTATTTTCCTCCAACGTGAGACGTAGGGATCCTAGGCCCTGACGAATGCCCCAGACCTTCATTGGCTCACTTTTGAGGGCAGAAACATGTTGGCTAGTAATTAGTTAGGTGACCCTGTGAGTCCTTGTCCTCACAGAGGTGTCCCAACCCCCCTTTTTAACTACACCAGACAGACACCACCATTAAATTTGTTGCTCTGCACAGGTGTCTGCTTAGGTGTTTTTAGTTTTTCAGTAGATTAGCTGGATCCCGATCTTTCCAGAAACAAGTTTATTTACGCACTCCCTCCTGTTCCTTTAACAGTGAGGTTGAGTCCGCCCAGGTGGCACTGTCCTACCTGGGTGGGTCTAGGTGGTCAAATGATGAAGCATGACACTATATAGTGTGTGAGACCACCTAGTCCGTAAAAGGAAATTCCCTTCTTCCCACCCCTCGCTGTTCCACTCGGTAATTTCCAACTGACATTCCACTGACTTTACCCTTCCAAATAGGAATACATACAACCTAGGACTACGCTAATATCCGCGACGTCCGCTTCTAGAGAACCCCGTACTTTCGTGTGTACTTTGAATTATAGGGAGCTAAGTACGGAGTGTTCCTCCATAGTTATCCCCCCTCCTCCCTCTTCCTCTCTCCATGTGTAATGACAATATGTAAAGGTACACTTACACTCAGGCGAAGACGTGGTGTAGGAAGTTGGCTCTGTATGCAAGATTTCAAAGTAAGGAATAGTATGCACAGAGTCCAAGGGTTCCCCTTAGAGGTAAGATAGTGGCAAAAAGAGATAATTCTAATGCTCTATTTTGTGGTAGTGTGGTCGAGCATTAGGCTTATCAGAGGGTAGTGTTAAGCATTTGTTGTACACACACAGGCAATAAATGAGGAACACACACTCAGAGACAATTCCAGGCCAATAGGTTTTTGTATAGAAAAATATATTTTCTTAGTTTATTTTAAGAACCACAGGTTCAAGATTTACAAGTAATACTTCAAATGAAAGGTATTTCAGGTAGGTACTTTAGGAACTTTGAATTAGCAAAATAGCATATACAGTTTTCACATAAATGACATATAGCTATTTTAAAACTAGACAGTGCAATTTTCAACAGTTCCTGGGGGAGGTAAGTGTTTTTTAGTTTTTGCAGGTAAGTAAACCACCTACAGGGTTCACGTTTGGGTCCAAGGTAGCCCACCGTTGGGGGTTCAGAGCAACCCCAAAGTTACCACACCAGCAGCTCAGGGCCGGTCAGGTGCAGAGGTCAAAGTGGTGCCCAAAACGCATAGGCTTCAATGGAGAAGGGGGTGCCCCGGTTCCAGTCTGCCATCAGGTAAGTACCCGCGTCTTCGGAGGGCAGACCAGGGGGGTTTTGTAGGGCACCGGAGGGGACACAAGTCCACACAGAAAGTACACCCTCAGCAGCACGGGGGCGGCCGGGTGCCGTGTGCAAACAGGCGTCGGGTTCGCAATAGGAATCAATGGGAAACCAAGGTGTCTCTTCAGCGAGGCAGGCAGGCAAAGGGGGGGCTCCTCGGGGTAGCCACCACCTGGGCAAGGGAGAGGGCCACCTGGGGGTCGCTCCTGCACTGGAGGTCGGATCCTTCAGGCCCTGGGGGCTGCGGGTGCAGTGTCTTTACCAGGCGTCGGGTCTTTGAAGCAGGCAGTCGCGGTCAGGGGGAGCCTCAGGATTCCCTCTGCAGGCGTCGCTGTGGGGGCTCAGGGGGGGTCAACTGTGGCTACTCACGGTCTTGTAGTCGCCGGGAAGTCCTCCCTGTGGTGTTTGTTCTCCACAAGTTGAGCCGGGGGCGTCGGGTGCAGAGTGCAAAGTGTCACGCTTCCGGCGGGAAACGTGTGTTGTTTCAAGGTTGCTCCTTTGTTGCAAAGTTGCAGTCTTTGGTGAACAGAGCCGCTGTACTCGGGTGTTCTTGGTCCTTCTAGATGCAGGGTAGTCCTCTGAGGCTTCAGAGATTGCTGGACCCTGGGACCGCGTCGCTGGAGCAGTGTCTTTAGAAGTGGGGAGACAGGCCGGTAGAGCTGGGGCCAAAGCAGTTGGTGTCTCCGTCCTCTCTGCAGGTTTTTCAGTTCAGCAGTCCTCTTCTTCTTAGGTTGCAGGAATCTGAGTTCCTAGGTTCTGGGGAGCCCCTAAACACTGAATGTAGGGGTGTGTTTAGGTCTGGAGGGTTAGTAGCCAATGGCTACTAGCCCTGAGGGTGGCTACACCCTCTTTGTGCCTCCTCCCTGAGGGGAGGGGGGCACATCACTAATCCTATTGGGGGAATCCTCCATCTGCAAGATGGAGGATTTCTAAAAGTTAGAGTCACCTCAGCTCAGGACACCTTAGGGGCTGTCCTGACTGGCCAGTGACTCCTCCTTGTTTTTCTCATTATCTCTTCCGGCCTTGCCGCCAAAAGTGGGGCCGTGGCCGGAGGGGGCGGGCAACTCCACTAACTGGAGTGCCCTGGGGTGCTGTAACAAAGGGGGTGAGCCTTTGAGGCTCACCGCCAGGTGTTACAGTTCCTGCAGGGGGAGGTGTGAAGCACCTCCACACAGTACAGGCTTTGTTACTAGCCACAGAGTGACAAAGGCACTCTCCCCATCATGTGGCCAGCAACATGTCTGGTGTGTGGCAGGCTGCTAAAACCAGTCAGCCTACACAGGTAGTCGGTTAAGGTTTCAGGGGGCACCTCTAAAGTGCCCTCTGGGGTGTATGTTACAATAAAATGTACACTGGCATCTGTGTGCATTTATTGTGCTGAGAAGTTTGATACCAAACTTCACAGTTTTCAGTGTAGCCATTATGGTGCTGTGGAGTTCGTACATGACAGACTCCCAGACCATATACTCTTATGGCTACCCTGCACTTACAATGTCCAAGGTTTTGCTTCGACACTGTAGGGGCATAGTGCTCATGCACTTATGCCCTCACCTATGGTATAGTGAACTCTGCCTTAGGGCTGTAAGGCCTGCTAGAGGGGTGACTTATCTATACTTCATAGGCAGTGTGAGGTTGGCCTGGCACCCTGAGGGGAGTGCCATGTCGACTTAGTCGTTTTATCGCCACTAGCACATACAAGCTGGCAAGCAGTGTGTCTGTGCTGAGTGGGGGGTCCCCAGGGTGGCAAAAGATATGCTGCAGCCCTGAGAGACCTTCCCTGGCATCAGGGCCCTTGGTACCAGGGGTACCAGTTACAAGGGACTTACCTGGATGCCAGGATGTGCCAATTGTGGAAACAAAAGTACAGGTTAGGGAAAGAACACTGGTGCTGGGGCCTGGTTAGCAGGCCTCAGCACACTTTCAAATCAAAACTTAGCGTCAGCAAAGGCAAAAAGTCAGGGGGTAACCATGCCAAGGAGGCATTTCCTTACACAACCCCCCCCCCCAAACAAAAGAGGATGAGACTAACCTTTCCCAAGAGAGTCTTCATTTTCTAAGTGGAAGAACCTGGAAAGGCCATCTGCATTGGCATGGGCAGTCCCAGGTCTGTGTTCCACTATAAAGTCCATTCCCTGTAGGGAGATGGACCACCTCAACAGTTTTGGATTGTCACCTTTCATTTGCATCAGCCATCTGAGAGGTCTGTGGTCAGTCTGAGCTACAAAGTGAGTACCAAAGAGGTATGGTCTGAGCTTCTTCAGGGACCAAACCACACCAAAGGCCTACCTCTCAATGGCACTCCAACGCTGCTCCCTGGGGAGTAACCTCCTGCTAATGAAAGCAACAGGCTGGTCAAGGCCATCATCATTTGTTAGGTACAAAACTGCCCCTATCCCATGTTCAGAGGCATCAGTCTGCACAATGAACTGCTTGGAGTAATCTGGAGCTTTGAGAACTGGTGCTGTGCACATTGCTTGTTTCAGGGTGTCAAAGGCCTGTTGGCATTCTACAGCCCAGTTTACTTTCTTGGGCATTTTCTTGGAGGTAAGTTCTGTGAGGGCTGTCACTATGGATCCATATCCCTTCACAAACCTCCTGTAATACCCAGTCAAGCCAAGGAATGCCCTGACTTGAGTCTGGGTTTTTGGAGCTGCCCAGTCCAGAATAGTCTGGATCTTAGGCTGGAGTGGCTGAACTTGGCCTCCACCTACAAGGTGACCCAAGTAAACCACAGTTCCCTGCCCTATCTGGCATTTGGATGCCTTGATAGAAAGGCCTGCTGATTGCAGAGCCTTCAAAACCTTCTTCAGGTGGACCAGGTGATCCTGCCAGCTGGAGCTAAAGACAGCAATATCGTCAAGATAAGCTGCACTAAAGGACTCCAAGCCAGCAAGGCCTTGATTCACCAACCTTTGGAAGGTGGCAGGGGCATTCTTTAAACCAAAGGGCATAACAGTAAACTGATAATGCCCATCAGGTGTGGAGAATGCTGTCTTTTCTTTTGCTCCTCGTGCCATTTTGATTTGCCAGTACCCTGCTGTCAAGTCAAAGGCACTTAAGTATTTGGCAGCACCTAGTTTGTCAATCAATTCATCTACCCTTGGAATGGGATGGGCATCTGTCTTGGTGACAGAATTAAGTCCGCTGTAGTCCACACAAAACCTCATCTCTCTCTTTCCATCTTTGGTGTGAGGTTTGGGAACTAAGACCACTGGGCTAGCCCAGGGGCTGTCAGAGTGCTCAATGACTCCCAATTCCAGCATCTTGTGGACTTCCACTTTGATGCTTTCCTTAACTTGGTCAGACTGTCTGAATATTTAGTTTTTGACAGGCATGCTGTCTCCTGTGTCCACATCATGGGTACACTGGTGTGTCTGACCAGGGGTTAGGGAAAAGAGCTCAGCAAACTGTTGCAGGACCTTCCTACAGTCAGATTGCTGTTGGTCAGAGAGGGTGTCTGAATAGATCACTCCATCAACTGAGCCATCTTTAGGGTCTGTGGAGAGGAGATCAGGGAGAGGTTCACTCTCAGCTTCCTGGTCCTCATCTGTTACCATCAACAGATTCACATCTGCCCTGTCATGGAAGAGCTTAAGGTGGTTCACATGGATCACCCTTTTGGGGGTCCTGCTAGTGCCTAGGTCTACCAGGTAGGTGACCTGACTCTTCTTCTCTGGTAAGGGCCACTCCATTTGTCCTGAAGTTCCCTGGGAGCCACAGGCTCCAAAACCCAGACTTTCTGCCCTGGCTGAAATTCAACCATAGCAGCCTTTTGGTCATACCAAAACTTCTGCAGCTGTTGGCTGGCCTCAAGGTTTTTACTTGCCTTTTCCATATACTCTGCCATCCTTGAATGTAGGCCTAGTACATAGTCCACTATATCTTGTTTAGGCTCATGAAGAGGTCTCTCCCAGCCTTCTTTCACAAGAGCTAGTGGTCCCCTGACAGGATGGCCAAACAGAAGTTCAAAGGGGGAAAACCCTACTCCCTTCTGAGGCACCTCTCTGTAGGCGAAAAGCAGACATGGCAAGAGGACATCCCATCTCCTTTTGAGTTTTTCAGGGAGCCCCATGATCATGCCTTTCAATGTCTTGTTAAATCTTTCAACAAGACCATTGGTTTGTGGATGGTATGGTGTGGTGAATTTGTAAGTCACCCCACACTCATTCCACATGTGCTTCAGGTATGCTG
This sequence comes from Pleurodeles waltl, assembly GCF_031143425.1. Lineage (NCBI taxonomy): Eukaryota > Metazoa > Chordata > Amphibia > Caudata > Salamandridae > Pleurodeles > Pleurodeles waltl. The sequence continues at coordinate 858,118,818 of NC_090448.1, read as the reverse complement.
ACATAAATTTGGTACCTCTGTCAGACACCACCTCCTTAGGAAAACCCACTCTGGTAAAAATACCAATGAGTGCCTTGGCTACTGCAGGGGCAGTAGTCGACCTAAGGGGAATTGCTTCAGGGTATCTAGTAGCATGATCCACTATTTCTAGTATGTATTGGTTCCCTGAGGCTGTGGGAGGTTCAAGTGGACCCACTATGTCCACACCCACTCTTTCAAATGGGACCCCCACCACTGGAATAGAATGAGGGGGGCCTTTGGGTGCCCACCTGTCTTACCACTGGCTTGACAGGTGGCACAGGAGACACAAAACTCCTTGACCTTCTGGGACATGTTGGGCCAATAGAAGTGGTTGACTAGTCTCTCCCACGTCTTGGTCTGTCCCAAACGCCCAGCAAGAGGAATGTCATGAGTTAAGGTTAGAATGAACTCCCTAAACTCCTGAGGCACTACCACTCTCCTAGTAGCACCAGGCTTGGGATCTCTTGCCTCAGTGTAAAGGAGTCCATCTTCCCAATAGACTCTATGTGTTCCTGTTATCTTTCCATTGGACTCTTCAGCAGCTTGCTGCCTAAGGCCTTCAAGAGAGGGACAGGTTTCTTGCCCCTTACACAACTGCTCCCTTGAGGGTCCCCCTGGGCCTAGGAGCTCAACCTGATAAGGTTCTAACTCCAGAGGCTAAGTTCCTCAGAGGGCAGAACTTCTTCCTGGGAAGAGAGGTTCTCTTTTTCTTGTTGTGTGGAAGCTGGTTCCCCAGTCTTCTTTCCTTTTCTCTTGGTGGGTTGGGCCCTTTTTCCAGGCTCCAACACCACTTTTTCACCCTGAGCCTTGCACTGTGCCCTTGTCTTGACACACACCAGTTCAGGGATACCCAGCATGGCTGCATGGGTTTTCAGTTCTACCTCAGCCCATGCTGAGGACTCCAGGTCATTTCCAAGCAAACAGTCTACAGGGATATTTGAGGAGATCACCACCTTTTTCAGGCCATTGACCCCTCCCCACTCTAAAGTTACCATAGCCATGGGATGTACTTTAGTCTGATTGTCAGCGTTGGTGACTGGATAAGTTTGTCCAGCCATATATTGACCAGGGGAAACCAGTTTCTCTGTCACCATGGTGACACTGGCACCTGTATCCCTCAGGCCTTCTACACTTGTCCCATTAATTAAGAGCTGCTGCCTGTATTCTTGCATATTAGGGGGCCAGGCAGCCAGTGTTGCTAAATCCACCCCATCTTTACGTAGGTCAGTTCCTTCCTCTTCACCACTGTCTTCATTGGGCATTTCATCATCCTCACCCGCTGGCTCTTCACAGTCCCCATCCTCTGAGATGACTGGGATGCTCTGTAGCAGTGCGATGTTATGCAGCGTGCAGCAGGCAGGCAACCGTGATTTGGCACACCTTATCGGGTGAGTAATGAGGGCTCTACTGGTCTTGTGCACATACCTAAATCTAGCCTTCATGAGCCAAAAAGCATGCTCCACTAGCCTCCATATTATTCCATGTGCCTAACTGAAGTGGACTTCCCCTGGCATTGTTGGATTCCTTAGTGGTGCCAACAACCATGGTCAGTTAGGATACACTGAGGCCCTTATCATGACACTGGCGGTAAATCCTGCTTTCTGCCACAGTGACGGCCGCCAACATACCGCCGCGATGGCGAATATCCATTCGCCATATTATGACATACACACACCAAACTGACAGAATACTGCCACATACACAAATCCATCAGCCCAAAGGTCAGTGTTAAAGTGTCGGTACAAACACCCTTACCGTTCAGCCAACAAAACAACACCCACCACATTATGGCCCACGAATCATCACAGCGCACATTCAATGGCTCTAAACCATTGGCGGTAAACACGGGTGCGCTCAGAATGGCCAACCAAATACAAAACAACACAACATTGGCCTAAACAAAAATCACACACTTGACCCTGATACACACACCACACACACCCACCCCACCCACAGCACTATAAATTACCCACCGACATTACCCACAACCCTTTACGAACACCAATAATTGCCACAAGACTAACACGAAGACCACTGAGACAACTATACACACACACCACAAACACCATACACCTGTCATGCACCCCACATCCCACGCCCCACCACATTACTCAATACCCTTTGCACAACACAAACCACACAACACCCATGTCCCCACAAAGGCACCCCCGTTTCACTGATGAGGAGTTGCGGGTCATGGTGGAGGAAATAGTCAGGGTAGAGCCACAGCTGTTTGGAGCACAGGTCCAGCAAGTATCCATTGCCAGGAAGATGGAGTTCTGGCGGTGGATCGTGGACAGGGTGAATGCCGTGGGACAGCATCCAAGAACAAGGGACGACATCAGGAAGATGTGGAACAACCTATGGGGGAAGGTATATTATGTGGCAGCAAGGCACCAGCTCACCACATAGAGGACCGATGGTTGGTCCCCACCTCCTCCTTCACCGCAAACAGCATGAGAGGAGCAAGTCTTGGCAATGCTGCATCTGAAGAACTCACTGGAGTAGCCAGAGGACTGGACACTGGTGAGTAAATATTTACTACTTATCACCCCCATACCTGCATGCCATCACACCCCCTCACCCTTACTCCAATCATTTCACACCATCCCACACACAGCACCTACACATCTGACTAACCCCAATGCCAAGCCCTGCATTCTATACCAATGCATGGACAGACTTCCCATCCATGCATTTATACCCACCACCAAAGCATGCACCACATGGAGAACTAATAATCCCATAATACATCACCATACGCAAACAAAGGTGGCAGGGCAACAGCATCGATAAAGGGGAAGCTGGGGATGTACAATATGTCAGAGACATAAAGCATAATACATCACTTACATCCCCACAGGTGCCCCAGCCAATGCCAGTGGCGAGGAGGTGGCACCACTATCCAGTCCCCCAACAGAAGATGCCCCCAGTGATGGCAGTAAATCTGGACTTCCCGATCTGGAAGAACTACGTGGCCCATCAGGGACTACTGGTCAGTCAGCCACCCAAGCCCACTCACAGTCCACCACAGAGCCAACCCCATCAGTATCCAAAACCACCACACCCATCCAACGTCCCCACACCTCTGTCCCCAGGGCATGTAAATCAGCAGTGTACCCACCTGTCCAGGGACCCCAGTCCACACCTCACCCCAAGACAATCAGGGACCTCGGGTTAGTGGCAGTGGGCACAAAGTTCAGGGGAAGGAAGCCCAGGGGAACAGGGACACTGGGAGGACCGCTATGCGCCAGGGGGAGGACAGGGCCAGGGAACCAACTATCCAGGAGGCACTCACCAAAGTTCTGGGGGCTTACCTACAATCCCAGGAAAAGATGGGCCAGATCCTTCCCAACATGCAGGAGAACAAGCGGCTGCCGGAGGAACACCATCAGGAGATCAGGGAGGATTTGCAGGCCCTCAACACCACCATGGTCTCCATAGCAGGGGTGCTGTCAGATATAGCCAACATCATGAAGGAAAGAAGAGCACACCAGCAGGCCGCTACCATTAGCCAGTGTACTGACCAGCCCTCCACGTCCGCTGCACCCCTCCATCTGCAGAAGGTGGACCACCCTGCAAACATTCCCTGTGACCCAGACAGAAGCCAGAGATACTTGCCAAGACCAAGTCCACCACCAGGAAATGAGACCCATGTGAATGTCCCCTTTGTGTCCCACCCTGTCACCTTGTCCACTTTGAACTGCCTTTGCTCCCCTTCCTATGGAGCCTTGGACACTGGACCTGTGCTACAAACAGAATGGAACAATACCCTGGCCTTTCCTCTACCATCACCCCATTTCATTGCACTTTTCCATCAATTATTTTCACTACAATAAACACCCTTGAACACAACTTGAGTGATAGTGTTCTATGTGATGAAAATGTGCATTTATTGTCAACATCAGGACAGTGCGAGCTCTACGGGCGACTAAAATGCAAAAACCCAATCTTTATGCAAGAGCATAATTCATGCATTGTGTTTAGATGCAGTTTGTTAACCTTTTGCATTGCAGAGTTTTACCTTGAAACCACTATTAATGATGTTTGCAAATAATGTTCATTTGCAAGGTATTGCTGCAGGCTTACAGAGTTATCAGGGTGTGGTCCCTTTCTAGGACCTTCTAGAAGCTTTCCCTGCAGCATGACTGGGTGTGGTTTGCAGGCTAGGCCAGACTCTATATAAGGGAGCCAGCCCAGCTCCACGTGCTCACTATTCAGAGGTCCCGGTGCAGAGCAGCAGCAATTTCTGATCTCCTGTTCCGGAGGCCTACCTTGACGTTCCAGGCCTGCCCCGCATTATCTTGGTGATCCTTGAGCAGGGTGGTAAGACGGAGGTCGGGCTGGGCCCCCGATCCCATTCTAAAAGACTCTTGAGTTTTGGGCCTACTCGTGAAACTTTCAGAGTACGCAAATCATTGCTCTGATGTAAATCTTGGTGTTCAGATCGGCAACAGCTTGCACGATCATTTCATGGCATTTGCATATTCTTGTTAGAATCGGCAATGCACGCGATTCATTTCCCGCATGTAAAACTTGGTGTTCAGATCGGCAAAGGCTTGCGCGATCATTTCATGGCATTTACATATTCTTGTTAGAATCAGCAGTGTGTGCAATTCATTTCCCACAAGTAAAACTTGGTGTTCAGATCGGCAAAGGCTTGCGCGATCATTTCATGGCATTTACATATTCTTGTTAGAATCAGCAGTGTGCGCGATTCATTTCCCGCAAGTAAAACTTGGTGTTCAGATCGGCAAAGGCTTGCATGATCATTTCATGGCATTTACATATTCTTGTTAGAATCGGCAGTGTGCGCGATTCATTTCCCGCAAGTAAAACTTGGTGTTCAGATCAGCAACAGTGTGCGCGATCATTTCATGGCAAGTAAAAACTTTGATGTGTAATGTTTGTTGAAGTGCACACATTTATCCTGAGCCTCTGGATTTCCTTTGAAGATGATAAATTCAAAATGTGATGTTCTTTGTGCATATTAAGGGCCAGATGTAGCAAGAAAACATTTTGCGAGTTGCAAATTGCGAGTACTAGCGACTCGCAATTTGCAACTCGCAAAATGTAATGCAGAAAGGTGTCTCAGACACCTTCTGCGACTTGCTATGGGGTCGCAAAGACCCACCTCATGAATATTAATGAGGTGGGTCGCAGTTTACTACCCCATAGCAAGTCTAGGCACTCACAGGGTTGGTGGCCTGCTGGAGACAGCAGACCACCATGTCCGTGACTGCTTTTTGAATAAAGCAGTTTTTTTTTTCTTTTTGCAGGCCGTTTTCCTTAAAGGAAAACGAGCTGCAAAAAGAAAAATACCGAAACCATTTGGTTTCGGTTTTTTCAGAGTAGGCAGAGGTCCATAGGACCACTGCCTGCTCTGGAAAAATATTTTTATTGGCATTCACAAAGGGGAAGGGGTCCCATGGGGACCCCTTCCCTTTTGCGAATGAGTTACCATCCACTTCAAGTGGATGGTAACTGCGAGTTGGTTTGCGACCGCATTCGCGGTCCCAAAGCAACTCTGCATGGTGATGCGGTCGCAAATAGGAAGGGAACACACCTTCCTGTTTGCGAGTCGCAGCCTCAAATTGCGAGTCGGTACTGACTCGCAATTTGCGGTTGTGCATCGCGTTTGGCCTTTTGCGCCTCGCAAACTGCGTTTTTCGCAGTTTGCAAGGCACAAAAGGCTTGCTACATTTGGCCCCTAAGTCCCTAGTACAATTCCAATTGTTTTTTAGGGAATGTTTCAGATTGTCTTTTGTCCTCATGTTAGAAATGCAGTTATTGTTCTGGAACAGTATTTTAGAAGGTTCTTGTATTTCTAGACTGTATGTGATATTTCATGAAAAGCTCATATGAAACATTGTATTAACCCATTCTTGATCTTTTTCCAGGTACCTAGATTTCTTGAGGCCTAGTTAGAGTCTAGTTCTAGGCCATTCATGTTTCTTCAGTCTAAGTGTTATTTCATGTTCCGAGCATCATTGAACCCTAGATTTGACAGTGTTATTTCATGTTCCGAGTATCATTGAACCCTAGATTCAACAGACTGTTATTTCATGTTCCGAGTATCATTGAACCCGAGATTCAACAGAGTGTTATTTCATGTTCCAAGGATCATTGAACCCTAGATTCGACAGAGTGTTATTTTATGTTCTGAGTATCATTGAACCCTAGATTCGACAGAGTGTTATTTCATGTTCCAGCATCATTGAACCCTAGATTTGACATAGTGTTATTTCATGTTCCGAGTATCATTGAACCCTAGATTCGACAGAGTGTTAATTCATGTTCCGAGTATCATTGAACCCTAGCTTCAACAGAGTGTTATTTCATGTTCCGAGTATCATTGAACCCTAGATTCAACAGAGAGTTTTTATGAAACTTAATCTGATTGTATCTTGATATTGTGTTGTTTAACCTTTTGCTTCCTACAGGTCTCCTTCCCAGCTGATCCCTACCTAATCCTCTTTTCCCCCACTTGGACTCTCTCAGGCTCTGTGATATTTCTATCATAGTTTTGGAGCTGTCTTGTGGTGGACATGTTGGGAACGTGCGCAGGCCCAGAGGATCAGGTCTCCCTGACATTTATGGAAACAGTCACATATTGGTCAAATGATCTGAACACTGTGATAGCATACAATTAATGACCTGTAGAAGTCTGCAGTCATCATATCAGTACACAGTTGTGATATCACCAATCTCTGAAAAATGAGAAGCCATAGGTGACAGTAAGTTGAGATGCAAAGGAAGTGAATGCCATCCTGACACAGCCACACAGAAAACATCAATAATCAGATGAATGCTTAGTGCCACTGACTCACCTGTATGTCATTGGAAGTATTGACGAATAACTGATGTTCTGTTGTCCACATCCTCATCCTCTGCCTCCTAATCCTCACTGTCCTCAGGGTCCACTGCTGCCACATGGGCATTTCCAGTCTCCTCCTCCTGCAGATAAGGCACATGTCTCTGAGGGCCAGATTGTGCAACATGCAGCATGCCACTACAATCTGGCAGACCTTCTCGGGTGAGTACCAGAGGGATCCACCCGTCAGATGGAGGCATCTGAACCTGGCCTTCAGGAGGCCGAGGGTCCTTTCAACAATTCTCCTGGTTAGCCCATGTGCATCATTATAACAATTCTCAGCCCCTGTCCTGGCATTCCTCACAGGGGTCAGGTGCCACCATAGGTTTGGGTAGCCAGAGTCACTTGCAAGTATTGAGGGACAAACATTAGCCTTACACAATGGTAGGGGATTAACACCAGAAGGCATACACTGACATACATTGGGTGGGAAGTCAGGCTCACCTATTAGCCACACCTTGTGCCTCTGTAGTTGTGCCATCACATTTGGGATGCTGCTATTCTTCGGGACGAAGGCGTCATGCACCGACCCAGGATACTTGGCAGTGACGTGGGAGATATACTGGTCAGCCATGCACACCATTTGCACTGAGTGAATGGAAACTCTTCCGATTCCTGAACACCTGTTCATTCTGGTGGGGGGGGGGACAAACGCAATATGTGTACCGTCAATCGCTCCAATAATATTTGGTATATATCCCATTACATAGATTCCTTCCTTCACAGTGGCCAAATTTTCCACTTGGGGGAAAGCAATGTAATTGCACATGTGTTTGACCAGGGCAGACAAAACCCTTACCAGCACGATTGAGAACATTGGCTGTGACATTCCTGCTGCCAAGCCACTGTCACTTGGAAAGAACCAGTTGCCACAAAATGGAGCACTGATAGAACCTGCAAAAGAGGTGGATCCCAGTGGGATGACGGAAAACTGATATCAGATCAGGCTCCAATTGGGTACACAACCCTGTGATTGTGGCCCTGTCCAGTTTATAGGTGAGTATTATGTGCCTGTCCTCCAGTGTAGCCAAGTCCACAAGGGGTCTGTACACAGGTGCTTGTCTCCTCCTCCTATTTATCCACAGTGGTAGGTATCTAAAGGACACAAGAATGAGTAGGCTGTCACAATTAGAACAATGGAACCATCCCCTCAGTGTACATTGAGCATTGATGTGATGGGACAATGGGAATGGCAATGTATGTGCAAATTGTAGCAATTACGCAGTTATGGATTATCTAAATGTTGTCCGCCATCATTAAATGGCAACAACCTGTCCTCTATCTAGGGACAGGGGAAGTGGGGTAACTCCTCTGACGTTGGGCGTCATGGCAGGAGGCAGTCTTGCACCACTGTGCTATTCCTCATTGGCTAATATGGGGCTCTATGGAGTACAGTGGCCAATGGGGATCAGCGGTGGCAGTGATGGTGTACACCGCAGCGGACGTGACTGCCATTTTCTATCTAAATCCTGTAGGAGGCTGGCCTGGTTTGTAGTGGGTACCTTGGGTACTTACACCTTATACCAGGTCCAGTTATCCCTTATTAGTGAAATTTTGTAAATGTTCTGGCAGCTTAGGCTGATAGAGGTAGAGGTAGCTATAGCAGAGCATCTTAGGCTGAACTAGGAGACATGCAAAGCTCATGCCATACCACTTATAGTTACACAGTACTTATACACAAGTAAAGACAATACTGAGGTATTAATTTGGGTGACACAGTACCAAAAATATCTTAGAGGCAATACTCCTTCTGGAGCTAAGTATTATACACAATATATACACTAGACACCAAAATTAGACAAGTAAATAGTCATAGAACAATGCAAACAATAGGAAATGCTATAGAATGCAATGGGAGAAAATGGGTCCAGGGGCTACACAAACCATATACTAAGAAAGTGGAATGTGAATCACGAATTCCCCCCTATACACATGTAGTGTGTGCAGAATCGCTGGGAGAGTAAGAATACAGTAAAGGTAAGTAAATTACCCCACCCCAGAACCCAGAAAAGCAGGAGTAAAGTACTGCAAGTTTCCTTAGGACACACTACACCTCGTTTTGGGGATTTTGCAGCAGCCAACCAAGTCTGCAAAGAACAACTGCTGGATTATTGGACCTGAAGACCTGCAAAGGAAGGGGACCAAGTCCAGAAGTCGAAAGAAGTTCCAGGAAGGACAGGAGCCCCTGCCAACCCAGAAGAGGGTGCAAACGAAGAGTCCACGGTTAGTCGAAGACTGCAGACTTCCACCCTAGGAAGATGCAAGAGGGTTCCTGCATATTGCAAAAGATTTCCCATGGCATGAAGATCTTTGTAGACAAGACTTTGTGTTGGAAGGCGCCAACAAGCCTTGGCTACGCCAAAAGTGTGTTTTGCATCAAAATGCCACTGGATGGACCCAGGAGGGACCTGAGGGCCTCATCTCTGTGTGAGGAGGAAGAGAGGGCTCTCAGCACTTTAGAGAGCCCTCAGGAGACCAGCCAGCACCCCCTGGAGTCGCAGGATCTGGGTTCAACGGAAGTGGAAAATGCAGTTGATACAGCACAACAAAAGAAGGTCCCACGCCACCCGAGAACAACTCAGCAAGTTGTGCATCACAGGATGGAGTGCTGGGGACCTGGGCTAGGCTGTGAATGAAGGAATTTTGCAAAGAGTGCGCAGAGGCCTCAGGATAGGGTGGTGATGGACAGGGGAGTGGTCACTCCCCTTTCCTTTGTCCAGTTTCCCACCAGAGCAGTGGAGAAGGGGTCCCTGAACCGGTGTAGGCTGGTTTATGCAAGGAGGGCACGATCTGTGCCCTTCAAAGAATTCCCAGAAGCTGGGGGAGGCTACCCCTCCCCAGCCTGTAGCGCCTATTTCCAAAGGGAGAGGGTGTAACACCCTGCTCTCAGAGGAAATGCTTTGTTCTGCCTTCCTGGTACTAGGCTGCCCAGACCCTAGGAGGGCAGAACCCTGTCTGTGAGGTGGCAGCAGCTGCAGTGCAAGCCTCAGAGAACTAGGTTGGCAGTACTGGGGGTCCATGGTGTAGCCCCCAAGATGCATGAAATCCCCAATACCAGATTTGGAAGGCGGGAACAATTCCATGATCTTAGACATGTGACATGGCCATATTCGGAGTTACCATTGTGAAGCTACATATAGGTATTGACCTATATGTAGTGCACGCATGTAATGGCGTCCCCGCACTCATAAAGTCCGGGGAAATGCCCTGAACTATGTGGGGGCATCTTTGCTAGTGTAAGGATACCCTCACACTTAGCAACTTTGCACCTAACCTTCAGCAAGTAAAGGTTAGAAATATAGGTGACTTATAGGTTACTTAAGTGCAGTGAAAATGGCTGTGAAATAACTTGTGCGTTATTTCACGCAGGCTGTGATGGCAGGCCTGTGCAAGGGTTTGTCTGACCTCCCTACGGGTGGCAAAATAAATGCTGCAGCCCATATGGATCTCCTGGAACCCCAATGCCCTGGGTACCTAGGTACCATATACTAGGGACTTAGAAGGGGGGTCCAGTATGCCAATTGAAATTGGTAACTGTAGTCACTGGCCTACAGTGACAAATTTAAAAGCAGAGGGAGCATAAGCACTGAGGTTCTGGTTAGCAGACCCTCAGTGACACAGTTAGGCACTACACAAGCTTACACATTAGGCCACAAACTATGAGGACTAGGGTCCTGGTTAGCAGGATCCCAGTGAGACAGGTAAAACACACTGACATATAGGTTTTTATCTATGAGGACAGGGGTCCTGGCTAGCAGGATCCCAGTGACACAGTAAAAACACACTGACACACAGTCACAAACAGGCCAAAAGTGGGGGTAACAATGCGAGAAAGAGGCTACTTTCTCACAAATCTTAACTTGATTCCTGCCTTCCACAGGACAACACCTACACTGTGTGTGTTGCTGTGACCTGTCTCTGGATCCTGCCATGGCCTGTGTGACTGGAGAAAGGGTTCCCGCCTTCACTTCGGAGGAGTTAGAGTCCTTGGTGGTTGGGGTCCTGCCCCAGTATGGACAGCTGTATGGGCCTCCAGACCAACAGGTGAGCACACCTTGGGCACAATGCATCTGACAAGTTTGCATGGAGTTGTGTGTACAAGAATCATGTCATTTGGGGTGGTGGTATGTCTGGTGGTAGTGTACATGGTGGGCGCCAGGTGATATATGTGCCAATGGAGATGGAAATGGAATTTGTGGGCCATATATGTGACAGGCTGGATTGTATGTGACCTTGCACTCCCCAGCAAAGGAAAATGGGCATGGAGCTCCCTCCAGAACCGGTGGGCAAGTACCCCACCTCAGAGACTGTGACCTTGCACTCCCCAGCAAAGGATAATGGGCAGGGAGCCCCCTCCAGAACTAGTAGGCAAGTTCTCCACTTCAGCTGAGGTGCCCCCAACTCCCCTTCCCCGTGAGGTGCCTGCCCATTTCCAACATGATGCCCCTGCACAGTGTAGTGTGAATATCGCCAGGGAACAAGTTGGGGCTTGTACTGTGCCCTGTGGCCATGTGGGCTTTTGTACTTTGGACCGGCCATTGGCCCTTTCTGAACATTTACTCCAATTATTCTTATCAAATAGACAATATGGTGGCTGTTGGCATCAAATTACAATAACAGTTATAGCTAAATGTTGTCCTTGTATTATTATGACGTGGGTCCTGTGTGATTGGTTTTCCTGTGCAGCTGGTTCTGTGTATGGTGTGGGTGTGAATGGAGTGTGTTGTGCATGTGTATGTCACTCTCCTTTCCTCCCTGCCTCCCTTGTGTGCTAGGTGGCTCTTCTCACCGTCGTCGGCGGCGTTGGTGTTCCAGGTGGAGCATGGTATAGGGAAGCATCGGGAAGACTTGAAGGTCCGGTTCCATGGCGGTGTTGATCTTCTCTGTGTCTCTGATGGTGAGTCTTTCATCTTCTGTGCTCTGTTTCTGGCAGGCTTTTGATGGCGTTGGAATCGCCCCGGAAATTATGGCGGTTTGCTATATCATAATATGGTGGGTGGTACCTTGGCTTTCGCCTGGCTATTGATAGCTACCGCAGAGGTCAGTGGTGTTAACACCCTGGCGGTTGGGGTGGTACATTGGCTGTCTATGGGAGTTATCACTGCCATGGTCATAATTTGGCAGTAATTACCGCCAGCCTGTTTGCAGTACTACCGCCACTTTAACAGTCACTGCCATTGTCATAATGATCACCTGAGTCTCCTACACGGAAGCAATAAATTGATAGATTGAAATCATATCAAGCCATTGTACATTCCTAAACTAGGATTAAAGCAAATGATCCTCAAGTCATAATGTAGTTACCAACAAGCCAGGCCCTGCCAGGTCCAAGTTGTGACATTTGCCAGGGTATGGTGCTGTTCCATAATACAAAGGAATCATGTGTTGACCCGGGAAAGTGGGCACACACATCTGAGATGAATAAATCTGGTAAACAGGCAACTTGCACATTGATGAAAGGGAATTTCTTCTGATTGCAGTAGACCTGTTCTATGGCATTTGGTGGCACTAAGACAATATGCGTGCCATCAATTGCTCCAACCATATTTGGAAGGCCACCCAAATCATAAAAAACTCCCTTCACATTGACCAAATTCTGAGCTTTTAGAAACTCGATGAAGCTGTTGATGTTTCTCATCATTGAAGCAAGGGCTTCTTGTAGCGCACCACTGAAATTTGACTGTGACATGCCTACAGATACCACCACAGTGTATTTAAAAAAGCCTGTGGCTACCAGCATGAGTTTCACTATTGGTGTTATTGCTGTTGTATTGCTATTGTGAGGCAGGAGATCAAACTCCAGCAGCTGACACAAATCCAGTATAGTTTGTCTATTTAATCTGATCTTTTTTATTATGTTCCTTTCCTTCATGGTGGCAAGGTCTGGAAATGGTCTGAAGACTTGAGAATGCCTTCTTATAGCCATCCCTGGGTTCATATGTCTGTATGTAAGAAACAAAACTATCAATTAAAATTGTCACACATAAATTTCACAACCAACAGATTTCTTATGTCTTGGGTAGATTATTGCTCTTATTGTGTCATATATTTTTCCCAAAATTTTGAAATATTTTTGCTACATGTCTGACTTTTGTTTTACAAATAATATGTGAATAGTATATTTGAAATATATTTGCATTATTATTTATTTATATTTTTACAATTACCGTCAAAGGAATTATAACATACACTGCTGCACTATCAATGTAAACCACAGTAACACTTCACTGTTTTATGTGTCAAATTTTGGCAAAACGGTGTTGTACATATGTGAGATTTGTATACAAAGTACTCACCAATTTGAGTGATGGTGACGCACAAATATTTATAAAATATACAGCTTCATGTTCTAAAATGGCAGCCCCTGGAAGAACGCAAGGACAAAAGGACATGATTGTAACCAGAGTCATCATGAAAAATCTGGTAGTCAAATATAAAAATTCAGTCTATACAAATATGTACACCAACTACACAAGTCCAGATGGTGTACCAAGCATTGTCCATGGACCAATGGTCCCAAAATGCATGGGCGAAGCACACACTAGATACCTGACTGGAAATGGAGAGAACACTGCTGGGGCATCAGATCGAAAATATACAGGCACCTCAGGGAGAGGGGGGGCACCTCAGCCAGATGAACACACAATTACACTGCTGCATGAGGGGGCTCCATGCCCATTGCTGTATCCTGGGGAGTGCAAAGCCACAGTCTCTCAAGTCTTTCCAGTGTATGGTTTGTCCACTGCTTTATCCTGGGGAGTGCAAAGCCACAGTCTCTCAAGTCTTTCCAGTGGGTGGTTTGCCCACTGCTTTATCCTGGGGAGTGCAAAGCCACAGTCAAGTCTCTCCAGTGGGTGGTTTGCCCACTGCTTTATCCTGCGGAGCGCAATGCCACAGTCTCTCAAGTCTTTCCAGTGGGTGGTTTGCCCACTGCTCTATCCTGGGGAGTGCAAAGCCACAGTCTCTCAAGTCTCTCCAGTGGGTGGTTTGCCCACTGCTTTATCCTGGGGAGTGCAAAGCTACAGTCTCTCAAGTGGATGTATCTCTCCACTGGTTCTGGAGGGGGCATGGTGCCCAGAGTGCTTCATCCTGCCAAGGACTGAGGTAGTGGATGTATCTCTCCACTGGGTCTGGAGGGAGCCTGGTGCCCAGAGTGCTTCATCCTGCCAATGACTGAGGTAGTGGATGTATCTCTCCACTGGTTCTGGAGGGGGCATGGTGACCAGAGTGCTTCATCCTGCCAAGGATTGAGGTAGTGGATGTATCTCTCCATGGGTTCTGGAGGGGGCCTGGTGCCCAGAGTGCTTCATCCTGCCAAGGACTGAGGTAGTGGATGAATCTCTCCACTGGTGCTGGAAGGGGCATGGTGTCCAGAGTGCTCCACATGTAGTGTGGCCAGTACAATTCCCTCACCTGGGTTTGTGTGTGACAAGTTTGGCGAGGTACAGGTATCATGATACGCCATGGAGGCAGCGACATACCACACACATCACAGCTTTGCCTTCCACCTGCAGGTGCAAACAGTGATGGAAGTTATGCCTCATGGAAGCTGCCCAGGGTCCAGGAACTTTCCTCCAGCCTCGGACGATAGTAGCCATGTCATCGGTGGTGCCACTGTCCGAGTACGTCGCTGCGCCGGTGGGAGTGCTTGCGGCGGTGTCTGTGGCGGCGGTGCTGGCAGGCGGTGCATGGGTCAGCACCTGCTGAGGGACACAGCAGGACGTCTCCTGCAGCCTCGGACGGCTGCCCCCTGGGGAAGAGGCTGGGGACTGTCGCTGAGGCCGTAGACATGCCGGTGGCGGTGCAGGTGGTGGTGCAGGTGGCGGTGCTGGTGGCGGTTGTGGTGGGGGGCAGCTAGCGGTGTTCGCCGCCGTACAGGTTGGTGTGGTAGTGGACAGAAGGTGTGACACTGGTCCCTCAGTCGGTGCCACCATGCCCTCTCCTGACCTGCTCTTCTGCTTTTGGCCCTTCCCTACCTTTGATGGTGCCACAGTTGTCTTGCCACTATTCCCTTTTGTTTTTGCTGAGCCCTTGGTGGCTGGTAGTCTCGGCTTCTCCCTCTGGGATGTGGGCACCTTTTTCACCTTGGCAGGTGGCGGAATGTCCTTGCCCTCGCCATGTACCACACTGGCAGCCCTGATGGGTCGCGCACTCGATGAGTCCACAGATGCTGGCACCACTGTGCCTGGGGATTTGGTGGCTGAGGTGCTGGGCTGGGAAATGGAAATCCTGGCCCTAGGGGAAGGACTGGGGGGAGGTGAATGGAAGAGGTCGATGTTAGCCAGGAAACTTTTTTAGACACACTGGGATGGGAAGATGGAGGGGGTTTGGGAGTGGAGGAAGAGGTAGTGGTTGTAGGAGGTGTACGTCTGCTGAATTTGGGTGAAGGTGCATGGGCCGGATGGCTGTTGGGTGGGTGTGTGCCTGTGTTTGTGTACTTTGGGAGGAGGGCTCACAGACACACTGGGCGAGGACACAGGGGATGTGTGAATGGTAGTGGGGGGGGTGATTGCACGTGCGCGGTATGTGGTGATGTGCATGCTGGTGATGGAGGTAGTGGATGAGGATGTAGTGCATGCAGGTGTGAGTGGAGACAAGACAGGGAGGGAGGAGGAGGACTTGGAGGAGGTGGATACAGTGGAGGCAGTCGATGTTGGTGTGTCTGCATGGGTATGGTGCTTTTGTGAGTTCCGGTGGGATGTGTGGTGCTTATGTTTGCCATGTCAACTCTTATGTGTTGAAGTGTGTGCATGCTGGTCTGATGGTGTGCTTGGGATAGGCTGAGGTAAGGGGATAGGGTCTGGGTGGAGGAAGTAGGAGGGGGGAGGCTGGACACAGGGACAATGGATGCCATTAGTGCTGAGGCCAGAGCCTGAAATGCTCTCTTTTGGGCCGCCTGCCCAGAAAGACTGCCCTCCAGGTATGCATTTGTTTGTTGCAAATGCCTCTCAGTATCCTGGATGGCATTCAAAATGGTAGATTGCCCAACAGTGAGGGATCTCAGGAGGTCAATAGCCTCCTCACTGAGGGCAGCAGGGCTGACTGGGGCAGGGCCATCAGGTGCCTGGGACGAAGGAGATGCCCACCCTCCTGGGTGAGCAGGCACGGGACACACGCTGAGGGGCTGCTTGGAGGGCGGTGCTGGTAGGGGGGGTGGCGGCTGTACCTGTTGATACGGTGGGCACAGAGGTGCCCGCCACCCAAAGGGAGCTCCCATCAGAAGAGAGTCGCTGTCACTGGTGTCTGCTCCTGTCCCCGCCGTGGAGCTCCCCTCGCCCTCCATCCCACTGGTGGCTTCAGACTTGGTTGCTTCACCCCTCAGGGCCAAGTGGGTTGCAGCTCCCTCCTGCTCCAGTGCCAATGCTCCTCGCCTGATGATGCTATTGCACACAAGAACAGGGAGACCACAAAAAGGTGGGGAGACAGAAGAAAAACATGTTCAGTGCATGCAACACCACTACCGTTGGCGGACACAACACACAGGGAGCAGCCATCTGCACTACGCCATGCACTAACAGTTCCTAGAAAATTCACCTGACCATGGGGTGCGAGGCCTAAGCCCAATTGCTGCACACCTGGAAGTCACAGGATCCTGACTAGGTGTAGATGGCTCTTACCACTAGTGGGGTTGGGGTGCCACATAGCCTGCCTCACAAGTGACCTTGCCTACCAAGTTCTCCCTGGCCTAGGGGAACCCACTGCCCACTTCCCCCACCCAGACACCTCGTAATGCGCGCAGAGTCAGCTGAATGAGAGTGTACTCACCCCCTTGTGGCTGCTGTGATGCCCTCAAGCGCCCATCCAACTCCGGATACGCCACCGCCAGGATCCGGGACATCAGGGTGGTCATGGTGCGATGGGCACTCCTTCCACGTTGGGAGGCCGTCCCCAGCTGGGCCTCCGCCTTCTTCTTGCTCCAGCGGCGCAGGTCCTCCCATCTTTTACGGCAGTGGGTGCTCCGTCTGTGGTAGACCCCGAGGGTCCGGACATCCTTGGCGATGGCACGCCAAATACCCTTCTTCTGGTGAGCACTGACCTAGAGGAATGGTACAGGGAGAAAGGAAATTACTCACCCGTCCGGACTGTCATACTCATTGCCCACCAGTTCCCACCCATGCCCTGATCCCCTTGTCCCACCTTACAGGTCAGGCAGCCGCCATTTCAGGGGGCCACATGGGATGGATAAAAACTGCGTCACACCTACCTAGGCCGGGAAAACAGACAGATACCAGCACATTGCGGATTAATAATGTTTCTGCAAATAACACATTGGGATACCTCAGTGTTAGATGACTCTCTGCTCGCTGTTCTCCTCCATAGGGCACGTCTGCTGGGACAGGTGATGAGATGGCGGCATCCTCCGGTGTACAGACCCCTGGTGGACCTGTTGACAAAGTAAGAGAGACAATCAAAATCAAATACAGGCTTGATCGTGCAACAATCCTGGAACTGTGTGTAGAGTTGGAGCCAGACCTGATGTCAGCTATCTGCCATCCCACAGGGATACCCCCTCTAGTGCAGGTCCTGTCTGTACTCCATTTCCTGGCCAGTAGGTCTTTTCAAACAACAATGGCCATGGCATCAGGGATGTCCCAGCCAATGTTCTCTAACATGTTGTCCAGAGTGTTGTCTGCCCTGCTGAAACACATGCACAGCTACATCGTTTTCCCTCAGGTGGAGGATTTGCCCACAGTGAAAGGTGACTTCTATACCCTGGGACATAGCCCCAACATCATTGGTGCCATTGATGGTACACATGTGGCATTTGCCCCCCCCCGCAGGAATGAACAGGTGTACAGAAACTGGAAAAGCTACCATTTGATGAATGTGCAGATTTTGTGTTTGGCAGATCAGTACATCTACCATGTGAACGCCAAGTATCCTGGCTCTGTACATGACGCTTACATTTTGAGAAATAGCAGCGTCCCTTATGTGATGGGGCAACTCTTGAGGCACCGTGTGTGGCTAATAAGTGAGCCCAAGGTCCCAATACAGTTGACATAGGTGTCTGGGTATGGGGATGTCCCCAAGGGTTAGTGTGTGTATAACAGTTGTTGCTTGACATTTGCAGGTGACTCTGGTAACCCCAACCTGTCATGGCTACTGACCCCAGTGAGGAATCCCAGGACAAGGGCAGAGGAACGCTACAATGAGGCACATGGGCGAACTAGGAGGATAATCAAGCGCACCTTCGGCCTCCTGAAGGCCAGATTCCGGTGCCTCCATCTGACAGGTGGTTCCCTATACTACTCACCGAAGAAGGTGTGCCAGATAATCGTGGACTGCTGTATGCTGCACAACGGGGCTTTGCGACATCAGGTGCCTTTTCTGTGGGAGGATGGGCCTGATGGTGTTCTTGTGGCAGCTGTGGAGCCTGTGGACAGTGAAGAAGAGGAGGCAGAAGACGAGGATATCGACAACCGAAACAACATCATCATGCAATACTTCCAGTGAGACACAGGTAAGAAGATGTCACTGCTTCCCACATCTCATACTATTGTTGGAGCTAGCATAAGTCTGTCATTTTCACTCAGTGTATGGACCCTGACTTGTCTGTCACTTTGACTTTCCATTTCACAGATCTGGGTCCCACTTTGTGCCCTCTGCTATGTTTACTCCTGGCCTACAGCTGTGTTACATTGGTATGTGAACAAGTAAATTGACATTGCTATATTCCATAGATATTGCAATTACACATTTGTGAAAGCACAGACTGACTCCAGATTGTTTTGTGATGTAAGTGTTTTTATTTCTGTGCAAATAAGTGGAGAGGGTTGTAAAATGGGCTGGAGTGATGGTGGAGGTATGTCCATGGCAGAGTCCAGTCTACTTGTTTCACAGGTGCATTGACCAAAGTGGCATAGGAAGTGGAGCAATGGCAGTTTAAGGATGGACAGGGTGACATGGTGGGACAGAAGGGTGACATTCATGGGGGTCTTATTTCCTGGCGGCGGTCTTGGCAATGTTCTCTGTCTTGTTCCTGGATCTCAGGGACCGTTTGTGGGGTGGTTCTCCATCTGCAGGGGGTGGGTTGTTGGTGGGCTGTTGCTCTTGTGGCGGTGCCTCCTGTCCACTAGCGTCGGCGGAGGTGGAGGGCTGTTCATTGTCCAGGCTAGTGTCAGGGGCCTGTTGGTGTGCCACTGTGTCCCTCCTGGTGTTGACAAGGTCTGCCAGCACCCCTGCAATGGTGACCAGGGTGCTGTTGATGCACTTCAAGTCCTCCCTGATCCCCAGGTAGTGTTCCTCCTGCAGCCGCTGTGTCTCCTGAAACTTGGCCAGTACCGTGCCCATGGTCTCCAGGGAATGGTGGGAAGCTCCCATGATGTTGGAGAGTGCCTCGTGGAGAGTGGGTTCCCTGGGCCTGTCCTCCCCCTGTCGCACAGCAGTCCTCCCAGCTTCCCTGTTATCCTGTGCCTCTGTCCCCTGAACCGTGTGCCCACTGCCTCTGCCCCCAGGTCCCTGATCGTCCTGTGTTTGTGGGGTTGCCTAGGTTCTCTGTAGTGGTGGACACACTGATGATTGACGCGTCCTGGGGACAGAGGGATGAGCCCGCTGGGTGGGTGCTGTGCTGGTGTTTCCTGAGGGGGAGGCTCTGTGGTGGTTTGTGACTGTGTCAGGAGAACCGACTGTCCCGAGGTCCCTGATGGTGCTGGGCTGGTTATCTTGATCCAGGCGTGCAGAGCTGCTGTCATCACTGTGGGTCTCTTCTGTGGGGGGACTGGATATGACTGGCACCTCCTGTCCAGTGACGTTGGGTAGGGGTCCTGTTGGGGAGTAAATGCATAGTTATTGTATCTGTGTGTGCCATCTTGTGCAATGGGTGAGTTTCCCTCTACTTCTGTGCTTGCATTATTGCCTTGGCCCTTGTGTGAGTGGTGATTTTGTGGCCTGAGTGAGTCTCTCTCCTGGACATGCTTTGGTGATGGGTGTCCATGCAGGTCTGTAATGGGTGTCCATGCATTGGTGTTACATGCAGGGCTTAGTATTGGGTTGGTTGGGTTGTGATACTGGGGTATCTGTGAGGTGTTGGGGTGATGGGTGTGAGGGTAGGGGTAGGAGTTTGTGATGGCATGCAGATAGGGTAGGGGGGATATAATAGTAAATATTTGCCTTATCAGAGTCCATTCGTCCTACTACTCCTGCTAGGCCCTCAGGATGCATGATCGCCAAGACTTGCTCCTCCCATGTTGTTAGTTGTGTTAGGAGGTGGGGGTCCACCACCAGTCCTCTGTATGGCTACCTGGTGTCTGGATACCACGGAACGCACCTTCCCCCGTAGGTCATTCCACCTCTTCCTGAATTCATCCCGTGTTCTTGGATGCTGTCCCAATGCGTTGACCCTGTTCACAATTCTGCGCCATAGCTCCATCTTCCTTGCAATGGATGTCTGCTGCACCTGTGATCTGAATAGCTGTGGCTCTACCCAGACGATTTCCTCCACCATGACCCTGAGCTCCTCCTCAGAGAACCTGGGGTGTCTTTGAGGTGCAATGAAGTGGTGTGGGTGATGTATGAGGTGGTGTCTGTTGTGATGTGTGTGAGGGGATGTGTTGGTGTGTGTTGTTTGCGTGGACGTTGTGTAAGTGATGGTGTTGTGTGTCTGTGGATGCTGGTGTTGTTTTACGTAGTCTCTCTCTCTGGCCTTCTGTAGGAGGCTGGCCTGGCTTGTAGTGGGTACTAGAGGTACTTACACCTTGTGCCTGGTCCAGTTATCCCTTATTAGTGTAGAAGAAGTGTTTCTAGCAGCTTAGGCTGATAGAAGGTAGCTATGGCAAAGCAGCTTAGGCTGAACTAGGAGACATGTAAAGCTCCTACTATACCACTGGTGTCATGTGCACAATATCATAAGAAAACACAATACACAGATATACTAAAAATAAAGGTACTTTATTTTTATGACAATATGCCAAAAGTATCTCAGTGATTACCCTCAGTATGAGGATGAGAAATATACACAAGATATATGTACACAAACCAAAATTATGCAGGAAATAGCAAAAGGAAGTAATGCAAGCAGTGTAAAGATACAGTAGATTGCAATAGGAGCACATAGGTATGGGGCAACACAAACCATATACTCCAAAAGTGGAATGCGAACCACGAATGGACCCCAAATCTATGTGAGCTTGTAGAGGGTAGCTATGACTGTAAGAAAACAGTGAGGGTTAGAAAAATAGCCCACCCCAAGACCCTGAAAGGTAGGTGTAAGGTGCACCTACTACCCCCATAGAGCACAGAAGTCGTGATAGGGGGATTCTGCAGGAAGAACAAACACCAGCAATGCAACCACAGTGAATTTCCAGACCTGAGTACCTGTAAGACAAGGGGACCAAGTCCAAGAGTCGCGACAGTGTCGAGAGTGGGCAGGAGCCCAGGAAATGCCAGCTGAGGGTGCAAGGAAGTTGCCACCTGTTGGAAGAAGCTTGGTGTTCTGCAAGAATGAAGAGGACTAGGAACTTCCCCTTTGGAAGATAGATGTCCCAAGTCATGAAGAAGCTTGCAGAGGTGTTTCCACACAGAAAGACCGCAAACAAGCCTTGCTAGCTGCAAGGGTCACGGTTAGGGTTTTTGGATGCTGCTGTGGCCCAGGAGGGACCAGGATGTCGCCACTTGGATGAGGGGACAGAGGGGGTGCCCAGCAAGTCTGAGAGCCCTCACAGAAGCAGGCAGCACCCTCAAAAGTACCTGAATAGGCACTTGGAAGAAGAGTGAACTGGAGTCCACCCGAAGTCACAAAAGGGAGTCCCACGACACCGGAGGACAACTCAGAAGGTTGTGCACTGCAGGTTAGAGTGTCAGGGACCCAGGCTTGGCTGTGCACGAAGGAAATCCTGGAAGAGTGCACAGGAGCCAGAGCAGCTGCAAATCACGTGGTACCCAGGAATGCAGTCTAGTGTGGGGAGGTAAGGACTTACCTCCACCAAACTTGGACTGAAGAGTCACTGGACTGTGGGAGCCACTAGGACAGAGTTGCTGAGTTCCAGGGACCACGCTCGTTGTGCTGAGAGGGGACCCAGAGGACCGGTGATGCAGTCTTTTGTTGCCTGCGGTTGCAGGGGGAAGATTCCGTCGACCCACTGGAGATTTCTTCAGAGCTCCTGGTGCAGAAAGGAGGCAGGCTACCCCCAGAGCATGCACCACCTGGAAACAGTCGAGAAAGCCGGCAGGATGAAGCGATACAAGGTTGCTAGTAGTTGTCTTGCTACTTTGTTGCAGTTTTGCAGGCGTCCTGAGCAGTCAGCGGTCGATCCTTTAGCAGAAGGTGAAGAGGGAGATGCAGAGGAACTCTGGTGAGCTCTTGCATTCGTTATCTGGTGAGATCCCCAAAGCAGAGACCCTAAATAGCCAGAAAAGGAGGTTTGGCTACCAAGGAAGGAGGATTGGCTACCAAGAGAGGTAAGAGCCTATCAGAAGGAGCCTCTGACGTCACCTGCTGGCACTGGCCACTCAGAGCAGTCCAGTGTGCCACAAACACCTCTGTTTCCAAGATGGCAGAGGTCTGGGACACACTGGAGGAGCTCTGGGCACCTGCCCTGGGAGGTGCAGGTCAGGGGAGTGGTCACTCCCCTTTCTTTTTTCCAGTTTCGCGCCAGAGCAGGGCTGGGGGATCCCTGAACCGGTGTAGACTGGCTTATGCAGAGATGGGCACCATCTGTGCCCATCAAAGCATTTCCAGAGGCTGGGGGAGGCTACTCCTCCCCAGCCTTCACACCTATTTCCAAAGGGAGAGGGTGTTATACCCTCTCTCAGAGGAAGTCCTTTGTTCTGCCTTCCTGGGCCAGGGCTGCCTGGACCCCAGGAGGCAGAAACCTGTCTGAGGGGTTGGCAGCAGCTGCAGTGGAGACTCCGGAAAGGCAGTTTGGCAGTACCCTTGTTCTATGCTAGAGACCCGGGGGATCACGGAATTGTCCCCCCAATGCCAGAATGGCATTGGGGTGACAATTCCATGATCTTAGACATGTTACATGGCCATGTTCGGCGTTATCATTGTGACGCTGTACATAGGTAGTGCCCTATGTACAGTGCACGCGTGTAATGGTGTCCCCGTGCTCACAAAGTCCGGGGAATTTGCCCTGAACGATGTGGGGGCCCACACACTAAGTGACTTTGCACCCAACCTTCACCAGGTGAAGGTTAGACATATAGGTGACTTATTAGTTACTTAAGTGCAGTGGTAAATGGCTGTGAAATAACGTGGACGTTATTTCACTCAGGCTGCACTGGCAGGCCTGTGTAAGAATTGTCAGAGCTCCCTATGGGTGGCAAAAGAAATGCTGAAGCCCATAGGGATCTCCTGGAACCCCAATACCCTGGGTACCTCAGTACCATATACTAGGGAATTATATGGGTGTACCAGTATGCCAATGTGAATTGGTAAATTTAAAGCAGAGAGAGCATAACCACTGAGGTTCTGGTTAGCAGAGCCTCAGTGAGACAGTTAGGCATCACACAGGGAACACATACAGGGTACATACTTATGAGCACTGGGACCCTGCCTGGCAGAGTCCCAGTGACACATAGACTACAACACATATACACAGTGAAATATAGGGGTAACATGCCAGGCAAGATGGTACTTTCCTACACAAACCCCCCAAACGAAGGACAATAAGACTAGCCATGACCTGATGAGTCTTCATTGTCTAAGTGGAAATATCTGGAGAGTCCATCTGCATTGGAGTGGGTACTCCCAGGTCTATGTTCCACTGTATAGTCCATTCCCTGTAGAGATATGGACCACCTCGACAATTTAGGATTTTCACCTTTCATTTGTTTTAGCCAAAGTAGAGGTTTGTGGTCTGTCTGAACAATAAAGTGAGTGCCAAACAGGTATTGCCTCAACTTTTTGAGTGCCCAGTTCACAGCAAAGACCTCCCTCTCTATGGCAGATCAACGCTTTTCTCTAGGGGTCAACATTCTGCTGATAAAAGCAACTGGTTGATCCTGGCCTTCAGAATTCAGTTGTGATAATACTGCCCCTACCCCTAATTCAAATGCATCAGTTTGAACAATTAATTTCTTGGAGTAACATGGGCTATTTAGGACAGGTGCAGAGCACATGGCCTGTTTGAGCTCCTCAAAAGCTTGCTAGCTGTCCACAATACCTTTTTAGGCATCTTTTTACAGGTGAGATCATTAAGTGGGGCTGCAATGGAGCCATAGTTTTTAATGAATCTCCTGTAATACCCAGTGAGGCCTAGGAAGGCTCTCACCTGGGTCTGTGTTGTAGGGGGAACCCAACCCATGATTGTTTGGATTTCCCCCTGAAGTGGTGCAATCTGTTGTCCACCTACCAGGTGTCCCAGATAAACCACCTTTCCCTGCCCTATCTGGCACTTTGAGGCCTTGATAGTGAGGTCTGCCTTTTGCAGGGCCTCCAAAACTTTCCAAAGGTGGACCAGGTGCTCATCCCAGGTGGAGCTAAAGACAGCTATATCATCTAGATATGCTGCACTAAAAACCTCCAACCCTTGCAGGACTGTGTTCACCAACCTCTGAAAAGTGGCAGGTGCATTTTTCAAACCGAAGGGCATCACTGTAAATTGGTAGTGCCCTCCTATATTTGAAAATGCAGTTTTTTGTTTAGCATCCTCAGCCAATTTGATCTGCCAATACCCTGCAGTCAAATCAAAGGTGCTTAGATACTTGGCAGATGCCAGTGTATCTATGAGCTCATCTGCCCTGGGTATAGGGTGAGCATCAGTTTTTGTTACCTGGTTGAGACCTCTGTAATCTACACAAAACCTCATCTCCCTTTTTCCATCTTTTGAGTGAGGCTTTGGTACAATCACCACAGGACTCGCCCATGGGCTTTCAGAAGGTTCAACCACTCCTAGATCAAGCATTTTCTGAACCTCTTGTTTTATGCAGTCCCTCACATGATCAGGCTGCCTATAGATTTTACTTTTGACAGGCAAGCTGTCTCAAGTATCAATTGTGTGTTCACACCAAGATGTGGTGCCAGGCACAGTTAAAAAGAGTTCAGAAAACTGTCCAAGGAGATTTATGCAGTTGTCTTTCTGTTCTGCAGTCAGACAATCTGCTAACTACTCCCTCCACTAAAGCATCCTCTTCAGTGGAGGAGAAGAGATCAGGGAGAGGGTCACTCTCTTCTTCCTGTCCTTCATCTGTTGCCATGAGCAGGGTGAGATCAGCCCTGTCATAGTAGGGTTTTAGGCGGTTGACATGAATCACCCTAAGGGGACTCCTGGCAGTGCCCAGGTCTACCAGATAGGTAACCTCACCCTTTTTCTCAACAATTAGATGGGATCCACTCCATTTGTCCTGGAGTGCTCTTGGGGCCGCAGGCTCCAATACCCACACCTTCTGTCCTGGTTGGTACTGGATCAGAACAGCCTTCTGGTCATGCCATTGCTTCTGGAGCTCTTGGATGGCCTGAAGGTTTTTACTGGCCTTTTTCATATACTCAGCCATTCTGGATCTTAGGCCAAGTACATAGTCCACTATGTCCTGTTTGGGAGCTTTTAAAGGTTGTTCCCAACCCTCCTTCACAAGTGTTAGTGGACCTCTTACAGGCTGTCCAAAGAGGAGTTCAAAGGGGCTGAAGCCCACTCCTTTCTGGGGTACCTCCCTGTAAGCAAGAAGGAGGCAAGGTAACAGGACATCCCATCTCCTCCTGAGTTTTTCAGGGAGTCTCATTATCATACCTTTGAGAGTTTTATTAAACTTCTCTACCAGTCCATTAGTTTGTGGATGATAAGGTGTGGTGAATGTGTATGTTACACCACATTCCTTCCACATAGCTTTCAAGTATGCAGACATAAAGTTGCTACCCCTGTCTGATACAACCTCTTTTGGGAAACCCACCCTGGAAAAGATTCCCAGGAGGGCTTTTGCCACTGCAGGTGCTGTAGTGATCCTTAGAGGAATTGCTTCAGGATATCTTGTGACATGGTCCACAACCACCAAGATAAACCTATTGCCTGAAGCAGTAGGAGGGTCAAGGGGACCAACTATGTCAACTTCTACCCTTTCAAAGGGGACCCCAACCACAGGTAGTGGAATAAGGGGAGCCTTTGGTGTGCCACCAGTCTTGCCACTGGCTTGGCAGGTCACACAAGACTTACAAAAATCTTTTGTGTCCTCTGACATCCTAGGCAAGTGAAAAAGGGGGACAAGCCTTTCCCATGTTTTGATCTGGCCCAAATGTCCAGTCAATGGAATGTCATGTGCCAAAGTTAGGAGGAACTCTATGTACTGCAGGGGAATGACCAATCTCCTGGCTGCTCCAGGTTTTGGGTCCCTTGCCTCTGTGTACAAGAGGTTGTCCTCCCAGTAAACTCTATGTGAGTCACTGACATCCCCATTTTGCTGTTTGACAGCTTGCTGTCTGAGACCCTCTAATGTGGGACAGGATTGCTGTGCCACACTCAGCTCTTCCCTGGCAGGCCCCCCCCTCCACCCAAAAGCTCAGCAGTGTCTGCTTCCAGCTCATCTGGTGAAGGTTCTGCACAGGGAGGAAATTCTTCTTCCTCAGAAGGAGAATCATCTGTAGAGGGAGGGATAGTGGGTAGGGATTTACCCTTGCTACCCCTAGCTTTGGGGAACACTTGGTCCATTCTTCCAGGATCCAAGTTACCCTGTCCCTTTTGCTTTTTGGCCTGAGTCCTTGTCAAAGCAAAAATATGCCCAGGAATGCCCAGCATTGCTGCATGAGCCTCCAACTCCACTTCTGCCCAAGCTGATGTCTCTAAATCATTTCCTAGTAGATAGTCTACAGGTAAATCTGAAGCAACCACAACTTTCTTTGGACCAGTAACCCCCCCCCGGTTGAGATTCACAACAGCCATGGGGTGGCTAAGAGTGTTGTTATGAGCATCTGCCACTTGGTACTGGTGACCAAGTAGGTGTTGTACAGGGTGTACCAGTTTTTCTATCACCATGGTAACACTGGCACCTGTGTCCGTGTAGGCCTGAACCTCAACAACATTTATTAGGGGAAGTTGCTTGTACTTATCCATATTGAGGGGACAAGCAACCAAGGTGGCAAAAATCAATGGCACCTTCAGAGACTAACACAGCCTCTGTGGTCTCCCTAACAAGACCAACCCCAACTAAATTACCAAAAGTGAGCCCAGCTACTCCCTTGGATTGGCTATTAGTAGGTTTGCTCCCAACACCACTGTTATTACTAGGGGCACTAGAATTTGCATTAGGGGTTGTGGTAGTGGGAGGTTTGGTGTTTTTCTTTGGACAACTGGCATCAGTTGTCCAATGGCCTTTGACTTTACACAAATGACACCAAGGCTTTTTAACTTGATTTGAAGAGGATTTGGACCCACCACCCCCACCAGAGGATTTTTGTGGGCCTGATGAAGACTCAGTTTTACTTTTGTCCCCACCCTTGTCAGAAGACTTACCATCCTTCTTCTTGCCATCCTTGTCACCCCCTGTATGAACTTTTCTGTTCACTCTTGTTCTGACCCATTTGTCTGCCTTCTTTCCCAATTCTTGGGGAGAGGTCAGATCTGAGTCCACTAATTATTGGTGTAACAAGTCAGACACACAGTTATTCAGAATATGCTCTCTCAGAATCAGATTATACAGGCTTTCATAGTCAGAAACTTTACTGCCATGTAACCACCCCTCCAAAGCCTTCACTGAACAGTCAACAAAGTCTATCCAGTCTTGTGAGGACTCTTTTCTCGTGTCTCTGAACTTAATCCTGTATTGTTCAGTGGTTAAGCCAAATCCCTCCAAGAGTGCATCCTTAAAAACTGCAAAATTGTTAGCATCACTTTCTCTAACAGTAAGGAGCCTATCCCTACCCTTTCCATTGAAAGATAGCCACAATATAGCAGCCCACTGCCTTTGAGGGACCCCCTGTACCATACAGGCCCTCTCAAGTGCAGCAAACCACTTGTTGATGTCATCCCCCTCCTTGTAAGGGGGGACTATCTTGAGCAGATTCCTGGAATCATGCTCTCTAACAGGATTACTATCAGGAATACTGCTATTGCTGCCACCATGGGGTCCAAACCCCAATCTCTGTCTCTCCTTCTCCGGGTCTAGGGATTCCCTGTCTAGAGCCAGCTGTTGCTGTTTAATCTTTAGTCTGGTCTCTTCTACTCTCAACTTTTTGAGTTCCCTTTCTAACATGTTGTATTCAGGGTAGGTGGGTTGGGAATGCTTGGACACAGAGGATAAATTGGAAACAACAGAGGGAGATCTGTCCCTAACTGACTGGATACTAACAACCTGGCCTCCAGAAATAAAAACATCCCTACTATGATGGGAGCTCCTATTACTACCAGCATTGCTAGGGTGTCTGCTAAGGGGCAGATTTGGAACAGAACCCTCCCCACCTCCCTCAAGGTTATCCCCTGAGTCAGAATGGGAGCCATCTATTAACTTCTCATTTGAAGTGCCTGTTTGGGACTCATCATTCACAATAAGCATGTTATATAGAAACTCTTTTGTGGGGTTCTTTCCTATCACTAAACCTTTATCTAAGCAGAGACTCCTTAGGCTCTTGTAATTCAAATTGTCATAGGTAGTATTGACCATTTTAAGAGCAGACTCGACATCAGACATGATAAGAGAAGGTTTAGAGACAGTGAGAAGAAAGAAAAAGTTTCAGAACTTTTTAAAGAACAGAGAAAAAACTTTTTCTAACTTTTTGGAAACTTTTAGAAGTTTTAGAGTACTTTTCAGCTCTTAGTAGAAAGTGTAAGAGGAGAAAAGCAAAACTTTTTGGTTAGGTGTACATACACTGAACTTGTTTTGTTTATTATTCTCTTATGAAAAGTACACAATGACAAAGTGGTAAGTAGTTACAAGTACTTATCCAACCACTGCACAACCAATGTAGGAGGCTGGCCTGGCTTGTAGTGGTACCAGAGGTACTTACACCTTGTGCCAGGTCCAGTTATCCCTTATTAGTGTAGAAGAGGTGATTCTAGCACCTTAGGCTGATAGAAGGTAGCTATGGCAAAGCAGCTTAGGCTGAACTAGGAGACATGTAAAGCTCATACTATCCCACTGGTTTCATATGCACAATATCATAAGAAAACACAATACACAGATATACTAAAAATAAAGGTACTTTATTTTTATGACAATATGCCAAAAGTATCTCAGTGAGTACCCTCAGTATGAGGATGAGAAATATACACAAGATATATGTACACAAACCAAAATTATGCAGGAAATAGCAAAAGGAAGTAATGCAAGCAATGTAAAGTTACAATAGATTGTAATAGGAGCACATAGGTATAGGGGCAACAAAAACCATATACTCCAAAAGTGGAATGCGAACCACGAATGGAGCCCAAACCTATGTGAGCTTGTAGAGGGTAGCTGGAACTGTAAGAAAACAATGAGGGTTAGAAAAATAGCCCACCCCAAGACCCTGAAAGGTATGTGTAAAGTGCACCTACTACCCCCAGAGAGCACAGAAGTCGTGATAGGGGGATTCTGCAGGAAGAACAAACACCAGCAATGCAACCACAGTGGATTTCTGGACCTGAGTACCTGTAAGACAGAGGGACCAAGTCCAAGAGTCGCAACAGTGTCGAGAGTGGGCAGGAGCCCAAGAAATGCCAGCTGAGGGTGCAAGGAAGCTGCCACCTGTTGGAAGAAGCTTGGTGTTCTGCAAGAACGAAGAGGACTAGGAACTTCCCCTTTGGAGGATGGATGTCCCACTTCGTGAAGAAGCTTGCATAGGTGTTCCCACGCAGAAAGACCACAAACAAGCCTTGCTAGATGTAAGGGTCGCAGTTAGGGATTTTGGATGCTGCTGTGGCCCAGGAGGGACCAGGATGTCGCCACTTGGATGAGGATACAGAGGGGGCGCCCAGCAAGTCAGGGAGCCCTCACAGAAGCAGGCAGCACCCGCAGAAGTGCCTGACCAGGACTTGGAAGAAGAGTGAACCGAAGTCCACCCAAAGTCACAAAAGGGAGTCCCACGACGCCGGAGGACAACTCAGAAGGTTGTGCACTGCAGGTTAGAGTGTCAGGGACCCAGGCCTGGCTGTGCACGAAGAAAATCCTGAAAGAGTGAACAGAAGCCGGAGCAGCTGCAAATCACGCGGTACCCAGCAATGCAGTCTAGCGTGGGGAGGCAAGGACTTACCTCCACCAAACTTGGACTGAAGAGTCACTGGACTGTGGGAGTCACTTGGACAGAGTTGCTGAGTTCCAGGGACCACGCTCGTTGTGCTGAGAGGGGACCCAGAGGACCAGTGATGCAGACTTTTGTTGCCTGCGGTTGCAGGGGGAAGTTTCCGTCGACCCACGGGAGATTTCTTCAGAGCTCCTGGTGCAGAAAGAAGGCAGGCTACCCCCAGAGCATGCACCACCTGGAAACAGTCGAGAAAGCCGGCAGGATGAAGCGATACAAGGTTGCTAGTAGTCGTCTTGCTACTTTGTTGCGGTTTTGCAGGCGTCCTGAGCAGTCAGAAGTCAATCCTTTGGCAGAAGGTGAAGAGGGAGATGCAGAGGAACTCTGGTGAGCTCTTGCATTCGTTATCTGGTGAGATCCCCAAAGCAGAGACCCTAAATATCCAGAAAAGGAGGTTTGGCTACCTCGGAAGGAGGATTGGCTACCAAGAGAGGTAAGAGCCTATCAGAAGGAGCCTCTGATATCACCTGCTGGCACTGGCCACTCAGAGCAGTCCAGTGTGCCACAAACACCTCTGTTTCCAAGATGGCAGAGGTCTGGGACACATTGGAGGAGCTCTGGGCACCTCCCCTGGGAGGTGCAGGTCAGGGGAGTGGTCACTCCCCTTTCCTTTGTCCAGTTTCGCGCCAGAGCAGGGCTGGCGGTTCCCTGAACTGGTGTAGACTGGCTTATGCAGAGATGGGCACCATCTGTGCCCATCAAAGCATTTCCAGAGGCTGGGGGAGGCTACTCCTCCCCAGCCTTCACATCTATTTCCAAAGGGAGAGGGTGTTACACCCTCTCTCAGAGGAAGTCATTAGAGGGCAGAAACCTGTCTGAGGGGTTGGCAGCAGCAGCAGCTGCAGTGAAGACCCCAGAAAGGCAGTTTGGCAGTACCCGGGTTCTGTGCTAGAGACCCGGGGGATCATGGAATTGTCCCCCCAATGCCAGAATGGCATTGGGGGGACATTTCCATGATCTTAGGCATGTTACATGGCCATGTTCGAAGTTACCATTCTTACGCTGTACATAGGTAGTGCCCTATGTACAGTTTACGCTTGTAATGGTGTCCCCGCGCTCACAAAGTCCGGGGAATTTGCCCTGAACGATATGGGGGCACCTTGGCTAGTGCCAGGTTGCCCACACACAAAGTAACTTAGCACCCAACCTTCACCAGGTGAAGGTTAGACATATAGGTGACTTATAAGTTACTTAAGTGCAGTGGTAAATGGCTATGAAATAACGTGGACGTTATTTCACTCAGGCCGCACTGGCAGGCCTGTGTAAGAATTGTCAGAGCTCCCTATGGGTGGCAAAAGAAATGCTGCAGCCCATAGGGATCTCCTGGAACCCCAATACCCTGGGTACCTCAGTACCATATACTAGGGAATTATATGGGTGTACCAGTATGCCAATGTGAATTGGTAAATTTAGTCACGAGCCTGTTAGTGACAAATTTGTAAAGCAGAGAGACCATAACCACTAAGGTTCTGGTTAGCAGAGCCTCAGTGAGACAGTTTGGCATCACACAGGGAACACATACAGGGCACATACTTATGAGCACTGGGGCCCTGCCTGGCAGGGTCCCAGTGACACATAGACTAAAACACATACATGCAGTGAAATATGGGGGTAACATGCCAGGCAAGATGGTACTTTCCTACACCTTCTTTCAAAATTTTAGTAGTAAGGGTTTGTGGGTGATGTGGGTGTGTGCTTTATATTGGATTGGGTGTGTGGGTGTGGTGTGTGTATGTGTATCAGGTGTGTGTATTTTGAATTGTCCAATGTGGTTGTGTTTGTAAGTGTGTGAGTATTTTGAGCGCGGCGGTGTGTAACCGCCAATGGATTACCGCGGTTCGATGACCGGACGCGTTGATTCGTCGGTTGTGATACTGTGGGCGTATTTCTGTAGGGGTGACGGTGTAGATTTTGCTATCGCCAGTTTATCACTGACCTTTGGTGTGGCGGACTTGTGTGGGTGTCTGTATTGTGGCGGATTCCGAGCTGTGGGTCGTAATACCTGTAGCGGAATTCCACGACCGCAGCGTTGTGTTGGCGGTCTTCTGCACGGCGGAAAGCGGGATTTACCGCCAGGGTTGTAATGAGGGCCTATATGTGGTGCAAACGATAGCATGTGTCTCTTAGAAGATTAAGGATGAAGACAATGTAGCTGTGCATGGGGTTATGTGCAAATAGTGAACAGGTTGTTTGTCTTTTAGTGTCTCAGAATGATTTGGACTAATCAGGATTGGCTATCAATATAAGAAAGGCTTCCTAGCCTAGGCCTAGATGATGTTTGTGACCTGGATTGAAGGAGATAGAAAGTGTTGAGGTTACTCAACAGATCACTGCCAATTAATATTTCCTAGGAAATTTCAAATGCTTGAAAATAAATCTGTACTGACTGTTTTGTGAATGCATGTGAGAGATGCAACAAAATTGTATCACACCCCATCACGCAAACAAAATCACCCACAATCTCTTGTTTTTTTTTTTTTTTCTCAACCATACAGGTCAAAGCCCATCAAAAGTGGGGCATATGTACTTGCATCGAAGGCTGGGAAGGGGGAATACTTTTATTGATTGAACTACAATGTTGGGGGTAACTTTATTGCGCGTGGGATGTGTGGGATAAGTCATGGTCAGAAAAGGTATAAGCTGTAGGATGTAGATGGATGTGGGACAGTATATGCACTTTAACATCTGGTCAACCATGGGGCAGGTTCAGCATTTATGCACTTTATATTGTATGGGGAAAGGAGGTCAAGCGCAATGGACAGTTTAGGCGAAATTTTATTTAACGATTGCACTTTAAATATTGGTCAAGTATGGACCATAGGTTGGCACTTTTATTTTGTGGCCACTTTATGCACATGAGGCACATACAAGCATGATTGCACTTTCTTTGGACCATTTTTACTCCTCTGAGAGGCAAAGGTAAGGGCAATGAATAATTGTAATGTCTTATTGTCTGATGTCAATG
Source organism: Pleurodeles waltl (assembly GCF_031143425.1). Taxonomy (NCBI): domain Eukaryota; kingdom Metazoa; phylum Chordata; class Amphibia; order Caudata; family Salamandridae; genus Pleurodeles; species Pleurodeles waltl. The sequence continues at coordinate 858,085,815 of NC_090448.1, read as the reverse complement.
TCTAATTGCTTATTGAAGGTGGTCTCTTTGAATGCCAACAGCCTAAATAATAAAAAGAGGTGTACAACAGAAGCGTGGATTAGAGATGAGAGTCATTCAGTAGTATTATTGCAAGAGACACATATTTCAGCCAAGAAGCTTTTGGAATTTTCTATGTTTAAAAATTGGTCAGATTATGGGCGGTTCTCTACTGCCCAAGTGGCGCATCGTGGCACCACAATTTTTCTGGCCAAAAGGCTAGGAGCCGAAGTGCTGGATTTTGATAGTGATACAATAGGAACTTAGTGCTGGGTCAGTTTGGTTCTTTTCTAGATGACTTTCGTTGGTATGCTTCGCGCCCCCATGGAAGGTAATCTGGGATCTTACGAGGAGCTTTTTTAGTCTTTATCACAAGTTCCAGGTGAAATTATTATGGGAGAGGACTTCAACTTTCTCCAGGACCCCAGTATAGACTCCTCAGTAAAAAAACAAAAACAGCTAAAACCTAGAGTTCTGAAAGTTGTGCAGAATTATCAAAGAACTTTGGCACTTATTGATCTAAGGAGGGTGTCTTTTCTGACTACGATAGAAGATACTTGTTTGTGTATTCAATTCCTCAGCTTGTCTCGGATTGACTTCTCTTTACTTTAAAAAACCCTGGGGCCAGCAGACACTTCGTAATAGCTTTTCAGACCATGCAATACTTGCTTTGGAGGTATTGGTGGAGAGAGGTATGGTCAAGCTCGGAGGTGGATCTTTAACAAGCAGTACCTACAGGAACAAGGATGGGTTCAGATATGTGAAGAGGAGATTAGAAAGTTTCTAAGCAGTAATCATGGTTCAGCCCCTCCTAGTGTTGGATGCTCTAAAAGCATACATAAGGGGATTGTGATAGCAAAGATGCTGCTAATATCAGAACCATAAAACAACAAAAGCAGACTTGATAGTTTAGGTACATTTTTAAGGCATCCTTTCAGAGCAAATAAGAAAGATCTAGACCAGGCCAACCAGGCATTATGTGAGCTGTATTATATTAGGTGCAAGGTGGTGAATCCTGCCTTCATGCAGAAAGTTGATGAGTAAAGTAATTTTATGAGGAGATTCTTAGCATGGTAGACACATGAGCAGGCTTCTAGCAATACAATTCATGTTTTGAAATGCCCAGCCGCTGGGGTAAGGTGTATAGAACAAAGGAAAGTATGAGAAATTATGTTAGAGCGTTATAGACAGATATTTAGTCAGAATCAAGCTGTAGATGCAGAAGCATTGGAGAAATATTTAATAGGACTCACTATTCCTAATTTACCTAAGATATGGAAAGTATTGACCATCCTTTAACCAAGGATGAACAGGTTGAGGTTAGCAAAATTCTCCCAAATGGTAAGGTGTGTGGCCCAGCAGAATTTTTAAAATCCTTCTTTGATGTATTGGTGTAGGAGGCTGGCCTGGCTTATAATGGGTACCTGATGCTACTTACACCTTGTGCCACAACAAGTTATCCCTTATTAGTAGATTAGTAGTGTTCTAGTAGCTTAGGCTGATAGAGGTAGCTATAGCAGAGCAGCTTGGGCTGAACTAGGAGACATGCTTCACTCTGTACCCCAATAGTAAATCCTAAATTAGCTACGGACACTGATTCTGGTACGCCCATTTGTAACGCTCCATCTTTTGAAGGGTATTTGCTGTCCTGGAATGTGGCAGGTATTAAGAGCAAACTGCCTGACCCGGAATGGGGGGCTTTTGTGGAATCTTATTCTATCTGCATGTTCCAGGAAACTTGGGCAACGGATGGTGTGTATAGGCAAGGCTATTGTTCTTTTATAAAAAAGGCAATTCAATCCCCCAGGGGAAGGGCGGTTGGGGGTCTATGTATCTGGGTCAAGTTATCTGAGATGGCCAGGGTCAAAGAAATTGCTGTTGATTCCTGTGATATTTTAGCCATAGTAATACAGCCTAGGTCTGGTACTCCTGTGCTGTGTATTAATATCTATAACCGCCCAGGCTCTCTTAACCAACACTCTGATACTATTCATCGTTTGCATAATGTTTTATCAGAATTCCATTCTAAATACCGAGTCATCATTGTTGGTGATCTTAACGCCCAAATTGAACTTGGCTCAGCCTTTGTTGAGTCCACTCAGGATGAGGACGTAGTGTCGAATATTCCCCCACTTCAATTTCAATCTACACCACGTATTCCTTCCCCTAGGGTGTCTCAGATAATAGACCTTGTACTTACATATGGCCTCCGTTTTGGAAATGGCCGATTTCCAAATGATAACCCTGCCAGGCCCACTTTTTTTAGAGGTAATTATAGCAGTTGTTTGGATTATGTCATCTTGGATTTGCGAGTTTGGCATCTCATAACTAACGTAGAGTTGGGTCTTCCCCGCACTAGCGACCATGCCCCCCTGCAAATTGCATATAATGTAGCCCTGTTTGATCTACCCTCTGGTTTGGTTGGTCGAAGTGATCTGTTGAAACTTTCCACTAATAAGCATGCGTTAAAGTGGCCTTCGTTTCTGAAATCTAACTTATTGAATTATAAGCTTGGCATTATGACGTCCTGTCACCAACTCTTTGAGGACTCCATCGTATTATCTCCCTCAGAAATTTTGTCTGCCCATGTGGTTTTTTTTGCGGAACTTAAGGAGCTTTTTACTAAACCTTCCAAATCCCAACCAAAATCTTCTGCTCCTAGGTGCAAATGGTTTGACAAAGAGTGCCGGGTGGCCAAGTATCTCCTATCTGAAGCCTTAAAGTCAAAGAACCTGGATGACATTATATATGCGAGAAAGAACTATGGGGGTCATTCTAACTCTGGCGGGCGGCGGAGGCCGCCCACCAGAGTTCCCCCTCCAGAACACCGCTCCGCGGTCCGAAGACCGCCGCAGTGATTCTGTGTTTCCCGCTGGGCTGGCGGGCGACCGCCAGAAGGCCGCCCGCCAGCCCAGCGGGAAACCCCTTCCCACGAGGAAGCCGGCTCCGAATGGAGCCGGCGGAGTGGGAAGGGTGCGACGGGTGCAGTTGCACCCGTCGCGAATTTCAGTGTCTGCTAAGCAGACACTGAAATTCTTTGTGGGGCCCCCAGGGGCCCCACGACACCCCATACCGCCATCCTGTTCCTGGCGGCCAAACCGCCAGGAACAGGATGGCGGTATGGGGTGTCAGAATCCCCATGGCGGCGCAGCAAGCTGCGCCGCCATGGAGGATTCCTTAGGGCAGCGGAAAACCGGCGGGAGACCGCCGGTTTTCCCTTTCTGACCGCGGCTAAACCGCCGCGGTCAGAATTCCCTTGAGAGCACCGCCAGCCTGTTGGCGGTGCTCTCGCAGTCGTTGACCTCAGAATGACCCCCTATGTGTCTACTCGTACGCTATCGAAACTCAAATATGAGGAGCATTTATGGGAGTGTCTGGCGGAGGCTGCTAGTTCTCGCGATGCCAAGCTCTTTTGGACTTTGGTTGCGCGCAGCGACCCAGGCCTGTCATCCACTACTGAATGTCATATCGACTCAGGAACCTGGTTCTCTTATTTTCGTGAATTGTATGGCTCTCGGTTGGAGTTTTATGATACTTCCACAGATTATGCACCGTGCCAGCCCGAAATGCCGCCCTTCACCCTGAAAGAAACAGAGATGGCAATTTGCGCTCAAAGATCTGGTAGGGCTCCTGGCCAAGATGGTATTCCCTCGGATCTGTACAAATCAGACCTACCTGTGTGGACCCGATACATTAACAGGGTATCAAACACTGCCATGGCATCTCGATCTTATCCGGTTTCGTGGAAGATGGCGATTATTGTCCCCGTCCATAAAAAAGGAGACAAGAGCTCCCCTGGGAATTATAGGCCTATTAGTCTATTAGACAAATTGCAGAAAATGTTCTCGTACCAGTTGCTAACTAGATTAAAACAATGGATAACGAAAAATCAGGTCTTAAGCCATCTTCAGGCAGGATTTAGGGACAAGATCAGCACCATTGATCAGATCTTCCGATTTACCATCATTAAGTGGAAGACCGTAGATGTAGACAAAGGCCACTTATTTTTGACCTTTGTTGATTTGAAATCTGCGTTTGACCTTGTCCCGCGTACCAAGCTTTGGGAGGTCCTCAGTACCACCGGTGTTCCGGGTTCCATGATTAACATCAACAAGGATCTTTATTCTGATAACTGTGCTAAAGTCCGTTGGGGTGCTATTGGCGATCTGACTCCTGCTTTTCCAACTGCACGGGGTGTTAGGCAAGGCTGTGTCTTGGCGCCCACCTTATTTCTCTGGTTTATTAATGCCTGTTTGCCATACCTCTCAGACTGTCAAAGTGATGCCCCAAGCCTGGGCGGGCAGAAGTTCCCCTGTCTTCTGTTTGCAGATGATACCCTATTGTTATCACGTACTGCCATGGGCCTTTCTAGGCTGCTCTCCAGATTTCTGGAGTTTTGCACTGACCATGGGTTATCGATTAACTCAGCAAAAACAAAATACATGTTTTTTGGAGATATTAGGCAAAAAATGAAGAGAACTGTGTATTTAGATGGTGTCCCCTTGGAAAGGGTGGGTACCTTTGATTACTTAGGCATCAAAGTGGAAGATTCACATCTTTGGCATGCCCAACGCCAAAAATCTTTATTATGCCTGAAGCAGAGGGCGGGTGGAATTGTCAGATTTGCCTCTAGTTCTCCAAAATTTGCAATATCCCCGGCACTGGAAATATACAAAGCTCAAGCTAGGGGGGCCGCCTTATATGGAGCTGAACTTTGGGGCCATTGTAATTTGGCCAATCTGGCTAGGGCGGAAAATCAGTTTCTAAAAATGATGCTAAAGGTTCCATCGAGTACCCCATCTTTGCCCATTCGCCTGGACCTAAATCTTTTTTCAATTTCACAGATTGCTGCGCTAAGGCCTCTGCTGTTTTGGATTCGGTTGTGGACAACAGATGCCCTAACCCCTTTTCGGTGTGGCCTTCTCAATGTGGTAGGCCACGATTCTAGCATTAAAACTAAATGGTGTGTCTTTGTTGAACAATCTTTCTCTCGGCTTGGCTTAGGGTCCTATTGGCATGATCCTATTTCTATTCCTAAAAATGCTGCTCAGCTGTTAAAGGATGCTTTTTGGCATAATGTTCAGGTTGGACAATTTGTTAGTTCTATGCCATTGTATATGTCCGACAATTTTTTACTTGTTAAATGCCATTATATATTTGAGCCCTTTCTAGACGCAAAGTTATCTCCATTTGCTTGTGCCCTTTTTATTAGGTTTAGGATCGGGTCTCTCCCTCTGTGCTGTTTTACGTATATATGGTCCAGCTCAAATAATAGATCTAAACACTGCCCGATGGGTTATAAAAGTGAAGAAACTGTTTCTCATGTTTTCTTCCACTGTCAAGCGTATCATAAACAAAGAGCACTTTGGCTCATCCCGCTTTGCAAACAATTAGGGGTTAGATCCTGTATCCACGCTGAGAGAATTTTAAAATGTGACCCGTCCGTCCAGATAGCTCTACCAGTGGCAAGATTTCTTGAGTCAATCTGGCGGTTGAGATTAGCAGTTTTAAGGAACAAAACTGTGTAGTTACTGTTTGGTTTTACCTATGTATATTTACTTAATCCGGATGTATGATTGTAGTCTTTGTTGAATAGGACATAGACTTTGGTTCGGTTTATTATGGATTATTTATAGATCTATGGAACTGATCCCTCATTTTATGTCGTAAGAATTTTAAAATGAGATTCATCCACCCAGATAGTTTTATTAATGGTAAAAAAAAAATTGTATTATTCTGACACTCGAGATTAGCAATTTTAAGGAGAATAAGATTGGGAATACATTTTTAGATTTAATTATGTCTATTTATCAAATTGGATGTGTGATTGCTCCTCAGGATATAGACATTGGTGTATTATATTTTTAACTAGTGCTGCTTTATGGAACTAGTTTCCTTATTGAGTACAGCCTTTCATTATATTAAGCGATGTTTATCTGACTGTTTTTTTTTTTTTTTTTTGTTTTTAACTTGTTTCGTCCTTTTTAACTGTGTTTTTATTTTACTTTTTTAGTACCCCCCGGCTTTTAAGAAGCTCTCTTTCTCTTTGTCGTGTATTGTACTTTAATGGTTTGTTTTTTACTTACCGAAATAAAGTTAAATGATGATAATAAGAATCACAATACTCAGAGTTACTAAAAAATAAAGGTACTTTATTTTAGTGACAATGTGCCAAAAATATATCAGAGGATATAACCCCTTAGGAGGTAAGTAAAATACACAAAATATACACACAAACCAAAATCAGGTAAGTAAACAGTTAGAAAAGTAGTGCAAACACTGTAGAATACAATAGGATGCAATAGGCCTAGGGGCAACAAAAACCATACACTAAGAAAGTGGAATGTGAACCACTTAGGGACCCTAGGCCTAGTGTAGTGTGTAGAGGGTTGCTTAGAGTGTAAGAAAACACTAAGGGTGTCCATGATACCCCACCCCAAGACCCTGAAAAGTAGGAGTACATTTACCCTACTTCCCCAGAAATACACTCAAGTTGTGATAGGAGATTCTGCAAAGACCACAACAGACCTCAAAGGACTGAAGACGGATTCCTGGACCTGAGGACCTGCAAAGGAAGGGGACCAAGTCCAAGAGTCACAAAAGTGTCCAGGGGGGCAGGAGCCCACTAAACCCCAGATGAAGGTGCAAAATGGCTGCCTCCAGGTGGAAGAAGGTGAACATTCTGCAACAACGGAAGATGCCAGGAACTTCTCCTTTGCCCAGAGGATGTCCATGGCATGCTGGAGGATGCAGAGTTGTCTCAACGCAGAAAGACCACAAACAAGCCTTGTCAGCCGCAAAAGTCGTGGTTGAAGAAAATGGGTGCTGCCCAATCCCAGGAAGGACTAGGAGTTCACCCCTTTGAGGAGGAGACAAAGGGGGAACTCAGCAGCACAGAGAGCCCACGCAAAAGCAGGCAGCACCCACAGAAGCACTTGAACAGGCATTCAAGAAATCTGAGAATGTTGGTTATCTCAACACTACAAAGGAGGGTCCCACGAAGTCGGTGGTCAACTCAGCGAGTTGAGCAATGCAGGACGGAGTGCTGGGGACCTAGGCTATGCTGTGCACGAAGGATTCCTTGCAAAAGTACACAGAAGCCCTAGCAGCTTCAGTTCATGCAGTACACAGGATTACTGTGTGGTATGGGGAGGCAAGGACTTACCTCCACCAAAATTGGAGAGAAGGACCACTGGACTGTCCTGGTTACTTGGATCTAATTCTTGTGTTCCAGGGACCACACTCATCAAGATGAGAGGGGACCCAGAGGACCGGTGATGCAGAGGTTTGGTGCCTGCATTAGCAGGGGGAAGATTCAGTCGACGAACAGGAGATTTCTTCTTGGCTTCCAGTGCAGGGTGAAGGCAGACAGCCCTCAGAGCATGCACCACCAGGAAACAGTCGAGAAAGCCAGCAGGATTAGGTGCTACAATGTTGCTGGTAGTCGTCTGGCTACTTTGTTGAGGTTTTGCAGGCGTCCTGGAGCAGTCAGCGGTCGATCCTTGGCAGAAGTCAAAGAGAGAGATGCAGAGGAACTCTGGTGAGCTCTTGCATTCGATATCTGAAGAGAAACCCACAGGAAAGACCCTAAATAGCCCTCAGAGGAGGATTGGCCACCTAACCAGGTAAGCACCTATCAGGAGAGGTCTCTGACGTCACCTGCTGGCACTGGCCACTCAGAGGCCTCCATTGTGCCCTCACACCTCTGCATTCAAGATGGCAGAGGTCTGGGACACACTGGAGGAGCTCTGGGCACCACCCCTGGGGTGGTGATGGACAGGGGAGTGATCACTCCCCTTTCCTTTGTCCAGTTTCACGCCAGAGCAGTGCTGGGGGATCCCCGAACCGGTGTAGACTGGTTTATGCAAGGAGGGCACCATCTGTGCCCTTCAAAGCATTCCAGAGGCCAGGAGAGGCTACTCCTCTCAGGCCCTTAGCACCTATTTCCAAAGGGAGAGGGTGTAACACCCTCTCTCAGAGGAAATCCTTTGTTCTGCCTTCCTGGGACTGGGCTGCCCAGACCCCAGGAGGGCAGAAGCCTGTCAGTGGGTTGGCAGCAGCAGTAGCTGCACTGAAAACCCCAGAGAGCTAGTTTGGCTGAGGAATGGGTCACATGTGATGCTCCATCACGAGGTAATTTAGGCTCTATTATTGCTGACATGGCATAGTATACGCTTATGATACTGTTGATGTTTCAGACTTTACATTCATAAGTTGGTACATTTGCATGCACCCACTCAAACAAACACAAACAGCACATCCAATACCAACACTGTAAGAAACATAGACACACACAAAAACATACAGACACTACTCCCCCACCAGCACCACAAGCATACCTACAACACAAACATCCATACCCACCACCACCACACCTGAAGACACAACACTTTTCTGCGACACAAACATCCTCACCTACACTCACATGTACCACCACATCCACAGGTACCACATTCACACACAGAGCCTCTACAGCACACCCATACATTGCATGTTACACACACTGAGCACCCACTGTCATCCATACAACAGACACCCAGTAGAGACATAAACTAACATGTACACCATATAAAGCAGAACCACAGGCACCAGCAACATCAACAGACACATCAGACACTACCTCTACCTTTCAAAGCAAACTTCCTGCAAACCACCCTACCCTTTTTCCTAAAGAAGACCTTCTTTTGCCCTTGCCCTGACCCGTTCCACATCCCAAACTATTCCTTCCAAACATCTTTCCACCCCTTCTACATACCAACCCACCCCTTCCATATCCCAAACTACCTCTCCCACATGTAAATCCACCCCTTTCAAACATCTTTCCACCACTTCCATACCCCAACCTATGCCTTCCACATCCCAACCCACCCTTCCCGAATCCACAACCACCTCTCCCAAAACCAAACATGCAGTGTAGGTCCTCTCCTATGGAAGGTCAGGAAACAAATGAGGAATCAGATAGAAAATGTTGGTCACGTCTGCGACGGTGCATACCGTCACTGCCATTGTAGATCACCATTGGCTACTGTTCCCCATAGGGCCCGATATTAACCAATGAGGAATTGCACGGCGGTTCCTGACCGCCTCCCCACATGGCGCACCACGTCAGCGGCATTACCTCACTTCCACCTGTCCCTCCACACACGACAGGCGGACGCCATTTCAGGGGGGCAGGCCTATGGAATAAAGCTGCATTACAGGAGAAATAGGCACATACTGGACAGATCACACTGACCCATTTCATGTTTATAGAATGCAAACTACTGTTGTGGCTTCATTGTTCAGTTTGTGACAGCCTACTCACTCTTTTGTCCCTTAGATTCCTACTGCTGCGGATGAATAGATGGAGACATACCCCTGTGTACAGACCCCTGGTGGACTTGGATACACTGGAGGGCAGGCGCATAATACTCACCCATAGACTAGACATGGCCACAATCACAGAGCTGTGTGCCCAATTGGAGCCTGACCTGATATCTGCTATCCATCATCCCACTGGGATCCCCACCTTGTGCAAGTCCATTTCCTGGCAACTGGTTCTTTCCAGGTGACAGTGGGCTTGGCAGCAGGAATGTCATAACCAATGTTCTCAATAGTGCTCACAAGAGTATTGTCTGAGCTGATAAAACACATGTGCAGCTACATCGCATTCCCCCAGGTTGAGAATTTGGCCACTGTGAAGGCCAAGTTTTATGCATTGGGACATATCCCCAATATAACTGGGGGATTGACGAAACACATATTGCATTTGTCCCCCCCACCAGAATGAACAGGTGTTCAGGAATCGTAAGAGTTTCCATTCTATGAATGTGCAGTTAGTGTTCTTGGTGGACCAGTACATCTCCCACGTCAATGCTAAGTACCCTGGGTCGGTGCATGATGCCTTCGTCCTGAGGAATAGCAGCATCCCAAATGTGATGGGTCAACTACAGAGGCACAGGGTGTGGCTAATAGGTGAGTCCTGGTTCCCACCCAGTATATGTTGGTGTATGGGTATGGTGTTGGCCATTTAGTATAGTGTGTGGCTAAATGTTGTCCCTCAATATTTGGAGGTGACTCTGGTTACCCAAACCTATCATGGCTGCTGCCCCTGTGAGGAATGCCAGGACAAGGGCAGAAGAACGTTATAATGAGGCACATGGGCAAACCAGAAGGATCATTGAAAGAACATTTGTCCTCCTGAAGGCCAGGTTCTGGTGCCTCCATCTAACAGGTGGAACCCTGTGCTGCTCACCCAAGAAGGTCGGCCAGATAGTGGTGGCATGCTGCATGTTGCACAACCTGGCCCTCAGATGCCATGTCCCTTTTCTGCAGGAGGAGGAGACTGGAGATGCCCCTGTGGCAGCAGTTGACTCTGCAGAGAGTGAGGATGAGGAGGCAGAGCATGAGGATGAGGACAACAGAACAACTGTAATCCGTCAGTACTTCCAATGAAACACAAGTGAGACAGTGTAACTTTACATTTCAATGACTTTGGTTGTATTCTGTGTGGCATTGGCATGGTGGTATTTCCCACTTCTATGCCCACTTACTGTTGCCTCTGACAATTCATTTTGCAGATGTTGGTGATTTGATAACTACTCCTGGTGTGATTACAACAGCCAGCTACAGGTCATTAATTCTATGCTCATTCTATGTACAGTTCTTTTGCACTGGTTGTACCTGTTTCAAATAATACATAATTGAAATACATGACATACTCGAAATCGATTTTTATCAAAGGGTGTTTATTGAAGTGCTAACATATAGGAGGAAAGTGCAATGGGATGGGGTGATGAAGGAGGAAAGTTCAGGGTATTGTTCCAGTCTGTTTGTAGCACAGGTGCATTGTCCAAGGGTACATAGGAAGGGGAGCAATGGCAGCTCAAGGTGGACAGGGTGACTGTGTGGGACACAAGGGGGAGAATCAGGAGAGTCTAATTTCCTGGTGGGGGTCTTGGCAAGTGTCTCTGGCTTCTGTCTGGATCGCAGGGAACATTTGCGGGGTGGTTTACCTTCTGCAGGGGGAGGGGTGCTGGTGGCCTGTGGGCTCGGTGGCGGGGACCTCCTGGCCACTAGCGAAAGTGGAAGGCTGTTCAGATGACTAGCTAGTGGCAGGGGCCCGCTGGTGTGAGACTGCCTCCCTCATAATGTTGGCCATGTCTGCCAGCACCCCTGCTATGGAGATCAAGGTGTTGTTGATGGCCTGTAAGTCCTCTCCAATCCCCTGGTACTGTCCCTCCTCCAGCCGCCTGTTCTCCTGCACATTGTCCAGGATCTGGCCCATCGTGTCCTGGGAATGTTGATAGGTTCCCAGGATCTCAGAGAGTGTCTCCTGGAGAGTTGGTTCCCTGGGCCTGTCCTCCCCCTTGCGCACAGCAGTCCTCCCAGTATCCCTGTTTGGCTGTGCCTCTGTCCCCTGAACCGTGTGCCCACTGCCACTGACACCAGGTCCCTGATTGTCTTGGGTGCGAGGTGTAGCCTGGGGTCCCTGTACTGGTGGGCACACTGCTGATTGATGTGGCGACACAGGTTCGGGGATGCTGAGTGGGTGCTGTGGTGTTGGATACTGATGGGGGAGGCTCTGTGGTCATCTGTGACTGGGCTTGGGTATCCGGCTGTCCAGTGGTCGCTGATGGACCAGGTAGATCAACCAGATCCTGAAGTCCAGAGTTACTGTCATCACTGTGGGCCTCTTCTGTTGGGGGACTGGATAATGCTGGCACCTCCGCGCCGCTGACATTGGCTGGGGCACCTGTGGGGATGCAAATGATGTGTTATGGGTGATGTGTATGACATATTGTACATTCCTGGCTTCCACTCTATGGTTGGTGTTGCCCTGCCACCTTTTGCTTGTGTATGTTGGTGTATTGTGGGATTGTTAGTTTCCCTATGCTGTGCAAGCTTTAGTGATGAGTGTCCATGCAGGGCTGTGAGGGGTGTCCATGCATTGGTACAGCATGCAGGGCTTGGCATTAGGATTAGTGAGATGTGATGGTGGGGTGTATGGGATGTAGTGGAGTGATGGGAGTGAGGGTGAGGGTATGTGATGGCATGCTGGTATGGGGGTGATAATTATTGAAAGTTGACTTACCAGAGTCCAGTCCTCCCATGCTGTGAGTTGTGGGGGAGGAGGTGGGGCTCCACTACCAGTCCTCTGTATAGTGAGCTGGTGTCTTGCTGCTATGGAACGTACCATCCCCCGTAGTCGTTCCACCTCTTCCTGATGTAGTCTTTTGTTCTGGGGTACTGTCCCATGGCGTTGACCCTGTCCACGATTCTCCGCCATAGCTCCATCTTCCTTGCAATGGATATCTGCTCCACCTGTGCTCCAAAGAGCTGTGGCTCTACCCTGACAATTTCTTCCACCACGACCCTTAACTCCTTCTCTGTGAAACGGGGGTACCTTTGTGGTGCCATGGGTGTTATGTGATGTGTGGTGGTGAGGGCATATTCGGTAATGGGTTTGGGGTGTGTGAAGTGGGATGTGTGAGGGATGGATGGGTGTATGTGGTGTGTGTATGTAGTTGTGTCAGTGGTCTTGGTGTCAGTCTCATGCCAATGAATTGTAATCATGAAGGGTTGTGGGTAATGTGGGTGTGTGTTTTATAGTGGTGTGGTTGTGGTGTGTGTGTATGTGTGCTAGGTGTGTGTTGTTTGAATCTGGTGTTGTTTTGTTTGTGGGTGTCCATTGTGAGTATGGCGGTGTGTACTGCCAGTGGTTTACCGCCATTGAATGCCCGCCATTGTGATTCGTGGGTCATAATGGGATGGGCATTGTTCTATTGGCGTAACAGTGAGGGTTTTGATACTGCCACTTTATCACTGACCTTTGGTCTGGCGGATTTGTGTCTGTAGCTGAATTCTGTCAGATTGGTGTATGTGTGTGTCATAATATGGTGAACGGATATCCGCCGGTGCGGCAGTATGTTGGGGGCCGTTAGTGTGGCAGTTTGCGGTATTTACAGCCAATGTCATAATGAGGGCCCTAGTCTTTTCCTTAAAGATCTTCTTCAGAGGGACGAAGTCATCAATCCGATTTGACCTCCCAGGAGCCCTCTTCAGATACGCGTCGCAGGAGACCTCGGTGAAGAATTCTACGTTCGGACTTCATCTGGGCCAAAGCTGAATCTTGATCTGAATACCTTGGAGCTTTTTTAGTGGTGAAGCTCAAGTGTGCAGCTAGTGCAGTCCATCAGAGTGCAGTGTCCAGGTACAGGTCAGGGGTCCAGCAGGGCAGTCCTTCTTCTTCTGATGTTCTTCCTTGTAGGGATCTGAGGCACGAGTGCAGCTCTGCCATAAGTATCCTTGCTCCTGGGGTGGAAAGCAGGGGGGGTGACTGTCCAGTCACAGGCAGACAACTTCCCCCTTGGATGACCACTTCCTGGGAAGTGTGGTAAAAATCAACCCCAGGAAGCAACATTCTTTAAAAAAAACAAAATGGCTGAAACTGAATTTTGGAGGTTAGGTATGGCTAAGCCCACCCACTAGTGTGGCTAAATATCCTGTTGCACATCCCTCTCCTGCCCTCTCCTAATCTTATCAAGAGGGCATCTAATTGTAGGAAATGGGTGAGGTTCTGAGCTGCTCCAAATGTCCTTCCCTCCTTTGAAGACCAGTTTGGCTGCTCTCCCCATCCTGTTTCACAATCTGCTGAGGCAGATCTCCTCTCCAGGCACAGCCTTTATGTTCAGCCCAAGCCACTTCACACCTCATCGAGGCAGCCCACCAGGCAGCCAGAGGCTGGCCAATCAGAGAAGGGCACTACAGAGCTGAAGTTGGCAACTTTCAGGATTAGTTTTAAAACTCTATACCTGAAGTACTTTTAATTCCAAAGTCAAATTTGCATTTAACATTAGTTTAAAAGCAACCAGCAAGGCAGGACTGCCTTTAAAATGACACGGGGCACCTCAGCAGTGCACCTATGGGAGCACTACCTATGCTGGGGTCCCTAAACCTACATACCCTACCATATACTAGGGACTTACTGGTAGGTTAATACTGCCAATTATAATTAGCCTAATTTGCATATCCACTTTACACATAGCACTGGCCCTGGGATTAGTAATCAGTACCCAGGTTTCAGCCAAGAGTCAGTAATCACCAGTATCTGTCCAAAATGTTTGTGGTGATCAGGGCAAAAAGGAGGACAGTGGGACTAGTGGCTGAAAGTATTGGAGCTTGTGCGACACAGGAAAGAGAACCAATTGGAAATGCACTGCACAGGAGGACTTAGAGGTGAGTCCGGTGGGTCCCCTTGGAAGGTGGAGGTTGCAAGGGATTAGGGACCCTGAGACCACTGCTGGTTCTCCGATGAAAGGGCCAGGGAGGCCAAGTGGAGAGCAGATAGGTCAGCCAAGGGTTCAATGTCAGGGAGCCTTTAGGGCCAGGTGCAAGTAATTTAGAGGGCGGTTTGCAGGTCACAAGGGCTCATCTGGGGGGTGGTTCTTGGGTGTACTGAAGTCGCTTGACTGGTGCTTGCTCCTGAACCTTGGAGAGTACAGAGTGGACTTATCTTCTTGGTGTCCGATGTTGGGGGTCCAGTATTCCAGGTTATTGCGTTGTTCAGCCACTGGAGGTCGCAGTGCCACCAAACCTGGTACACTTGCAGGGGTTTGTTCTCCGGGTTTGTCAGGTGAAATTTGGACTGGCTGCTGTGTCTGGTTCGTTGGTTAGAGGCTGGTCAGTGAATTGGACTTCACTGGGTCGTGCCTGCTGGTTGCAGGGAGTCATATCTTCACTCTAGAGGGAGGTTCTTGGCAATTTTTGGAAGAGTGGAGGTCATATGGGGTTTCTCAGAGTTCGTCTGATGTCCAGTCAACCCCTCTGCAATGATTGTTGAGTCTTGGGTGCAGCAGGCAAGGTTTGGCATCTTTTTCTTTGTGCAGCAGGCCTTCTGTTCTCATGGCTTGGGTCCTCTTTGTCACTGGCCTTCTAATCTGATCTGCAGGTCTAGGTATGCCCACTAAATACTACATTTAGTAGGCGTTTAGGGAAGTACCTGGTAGTGGCCAATGGCCTGCTTACATTAGTTTACATGTGTGAGGGTCACGTTAATTTTGGTGCAAGCATTCATCATGTTAATTGACAATTATACCAAAAGGATATGTGTTTGCATGTGAATGATATTTCAGCAAGACAAATCTATAATATATACATATGCATTACACAGGGAACCTGACACTTTAAAGTTAAATGACATCTAATGTTTGTCATTAATTGCACAAACCAAAGGGCATGTGACCTTCAGACATCTCTGACATGTTTGCAGTTGAGAGCTAACATTGGCTGTGCATTCTGTGTACACCCACTTATGCATTTTATAAGGCAATTGGGACATTATCATGGATTTCAGTATTTCCTATTAGATATACTGTTTAAGTATATGATATGATAGTTTAGAGAAAATTTGACTCAGGATTGATGTGACTTTTTCGTGTAGCTGTCCTTTGCCATGAAGGCAGTTAGCACCAGATTGATGGGTGTTTCTGATATATTTGGGTGTCTTTTTTAATATTGTTCTTACTACAACATTACAGACATATGTATTGCACATAATTGCGCTATTACTTGCAAGTTCTTTTTTAACATGCACGAGTCCTGTACTACAGTACACCAACAATTCTGAGGATACCAGGCAATACAGGGACTTACCTTCTATTCCGACAACGGCGGGGTTGGTTTACGTCTTGGTCCAGGAGCAACAGCAATGGCAGGACTTCTATGACCAAGTTCATGGTGGTGGAGAACCGTAGAAAAAGCTGGATGTTGTCATTTTATCCCTTCTAATCCACCAACTCAGGTGGGGAGGTAGAGCTGTCACAGTTGCATCAGCATGAAGGCACACCGTGATTGGCTCATCGGTAAAACTGGCTAGAGTCATGTCACCAACCGCTTTTGTCCATGGCTCCATTGATGCGGGTGGTGATTCATGGCAGTGACAGCGGTTCATTGGCTGGCTCTTCAATTGAACTCTTACTAGTCTCAGGGCCTTGAGGGTGATTAGGGTGTCTACAATTAAGCTGATTGATAAGACTGCCCCATACCATGCTACGAGCCACCCATTTAGAAAATAAGCTCCTGGACAAAGTCAGGGGCCTTGAGCACAGGGGTTGCGCACATGACCTGTTTTAGGGAGGCAAAGGCTTTCTGATAGGCCTCCATCAAGGTCACCCTCTTGGGCTGGTTCTTCAAAGCCAGCTCACTCAAGAGGGAAACAATGGTGCCACACCCCTTGACAATCCTCGTGTAGTACCCAGCGAGTCCCAGGAAGGCCTACACTTCTGTTTGTGTTTTTGGGGACTCCCAGGCCAACATTGTCTCCATTTTAGCCTGCACCTTTTCCCCTCTTACCAGGTGTCCCAAGTACACCACAGATCCCTGCTCTATTTCGCACTTACTGTCCTTGATAGTCAAGCCTACCTTCTGCAAAGCCTGAAGCACCTCCTGCAGGTGAAATAGGTGATCCTTTCAGGTGCTACTGAAAACAGCTATATCATCTACGTAAGCAGCACTGAAAGCCTCCATCCCAGCCAATCATGGTTCACCAGCCTCTGGAAGATAGCAGGGGCATCCATGAGTCCAAAGGGCATCACCTTAAACTGGAATTGGACCTCTAGGGTAGCTGACCTGTCTCTATTCCCCTCTGTCAGGGCAATCTGCCAGTACCATGAAGTTAAATCAAAAGAGCTCAGGAACTTGGTAGCTGCAAACCTATCAATGAGCTCATCAGCTTGAAGGATGGGGTGTGCTTCAGTCTTGGTGATTGAATTGAGTAGTCGACAGAGAACCTGACTTCTGGTGTGGTGCCGGTGGGGCCACCTTTGTTAACAACATCACTCGCCTAGACCAGGGACTCCTGGAGGGCTCAATGACCCCTCGTTCCAGCACTCTAGTGACTTCTGCTTTGATCCTGACCCTCACTTTGTCAGACAGTCTGTACATTTTGTTTCTGTCAGACAGGCTGTCGCCAATGTTTATGTCATGGGTACACACGTGTGCAAGTCAGGGAATGAGGGAAATAGAGAGGCAAACTGTTCCAGTAACCGAGAACAGTCTCTCTGCTAGCCTGGGACCAGGGTAGGGGAGAAGTTGGCACCTCCCGCTGACTCACCTTTCTCCTTGGATGACAGGAGATCAGAAAGAAGTTCAATGTCTTCTTCCTTCCCATCATTTGTCACCAGCAGCATGGTGACCGCAGCTCTCTCACAGTGGGGTTTGAAGCAGTTGAGTTGAAGTACCCTTAATGGGTTCCTGGGAGTCTTCAGATCCACCAAGTAGGTGGACTCCCCCTTCCTCTCCAGAACCTCATATTGCCCAGTCCAGCTATCCTGGAGAGTCCTGTACTCCACTTGCTCCATCACCCACACTTCCTGTCCATGTTGAAATTCCACTGTGGTAACTCTACGGTCTTACCACTGCTTCATATCGTCCTGTCTAGCCTCCACATTCTTAGGAGCTGTCTTTAAGAAACTATTCTTCTAGTTCCAGAGGGCTAGCATGTAGCTAACCACATCCTGAGGAGCGTTTCTTGGGAGGTTGCTCCCACCTCTCTTTAGCTAGGATGAAAAGTCCACTAACACAGTGACCATAGAGAGTTCAAATGGGTAAAAGCCCACTGCTTCCTATGGCACCTCTCTATAAACAAAGAGCAGGCATGGTAAGCGAATGTCCCACTTTTTCCTCATGGGCTCATGCAGGCTGGCAATTATGCCTTGAAGGAGCAACACTCACCAAGACACAGCTTAACCTATTGCCTAGGGCAGTCTTGTGGTCCATGGGCCCTAAAATATCAATTCCCACTATCTCAAGGTGGGTGTCAACAAAAAGCATGGGAATCAGGGGAGCTTTTAGCTTCTTCTAAGCTGTTCCACTAGCCTGGCAGGTGTGAAAAGTCCTACAGAAAGTGGTCTTCATCCGGGGCCAATAGAAGTGGGATACAAGTCTGGCAATGGTCTTGCCCTGCCCCAGGTGTCCTGCCAGGGGTATCTCATGAGCCAGCTCCAGCAAGAAGGTCCTGTAGCACTGGCAACTACAAATACACAAGTTGCTCTATGCTTAAGAATCTTAGGCTCTCTGTACAGGACGTCATTCTCCCAGTATATGAGGTGATCTCCAGGTATCAACAACTCTCTGGGCTTCAAATTGCTGCCTCATGCCCTCGAGGGTTAGGCACTAGTTCTCTGCCTTGCAGAACTCCTCCCTCATGGTCCCCCCTTCAAAGTGCCATCCAGCAAGTTCAGATAGGGTACCACGGGAAGTAATGTTCTCCCCAGGAGGCTCTGGAATGGCTTCATCTGTGCCCCATTCACCTATACTGGGGGACATTCAGGGGCTGGCTTCACATGTCCCTTTTTCTTGTCTTTCCTGGTAGATTTCTAAGCCACTCTTTCAGACTCCAGACGTTCATGACTCCCCTCCTGGGCAGCCATAGGCCTGGTGGTCACACAAACCCAGTCAGGTAGCCCTAACATTCCCAGGTGTTACCGGAGCTCCACTTACTTCCAGGGAGTGTGCCCCAGGTCATTTCCTAACATATAGTACACAGGCATAGCAGGGCTCACGGCAACCTTCAGAAGACTTGAGACCCCACCCACTCACTCAAAGGAAACAAGAGCTATGGGGTAGTGGGTCTCCCAGTTGTCTGCTACCACAACCGGGTGAAACATATTAGGTATCACCTGCTCTGAGGAACCAAGATGATACCTGAAAGTAGTTATACTAGCTCCTGTATTCTTCAGAGCCTCTACTTCCCGTCCATAGATGGTGACCCACTGCCTATACTTTGAAGTGTTGGAAAGTACATGGGCTTTGGCCACCATATTTACATGACCCATGGACACTAGGTTAGCCTCAGCAGTATCCCCACATTAACTGGGGACATCTCCTCCCCAACTACTATGCTGACTATACCCTGTGACTGCCCACAACTGGGAAGTGGTACCCTCTTGGAGCACTTGGCATCTGCCATCACATGCCCATACTCATAGCACTTTGGGACAAACTTTCTAGTTTTCTTATCTGTAAGCCTTTCTTCTGGTGATCAGATTGGGCTTGCGACCCTTTCCCCTGTGAACTGTTTTGGGGGCCTTAAGGGAACTCCTTGGTTTTATTTTTATCTTCCTCCTTTTTCTTCTGTTGGGAACATTTTGGAAGCCATCCCAGACACCTTCTTAAAAAATCGGGTGCTGATTTGCTTTCCACAGCTCTGAAAAACAAAAATGGAGCATGTAATCGCTCAGCATTAGGTTATACAGCCCATTAAAAATCATACAATTTGTTGAACTTCACCCAGCCCTTCAGTGCCTTGCTGGCATAATCAAAGAAATCCACCCAGGACTGATTTGGGAGCTTATGGCTGTCCCCAAACTTCTGAAAGTACTTCACAGGGGCCAGCTCAAACTTAGCAACAAAGATTGCCTTTATGGGGATATACCTGGTCTAAGTCTCTGCCTCTAATGTCAAGAGAGTGTCCCTCCCCTCTGTGTTCATGTCTTTTTACAGGCTACCCCCCATTACTCCTCAGGGATCTTATGTACACTGAGTGCAACTTTATAAGCGACAAACCACATGTCTATATCATCTTCCACTACATAGTGAGGCACCAGCTCCTGTGGTATGGAGAAACACACCTTACCAGCAGATACAGTTAGCACGCTGCCATTGTCATGTGGTTTGCCTTTTGCTTCAGCTAGATCAGGTGTTTTTCATGCTCCAATAGTAGCTTTTTCTCAGCCAAGCCCTTCTCAGCCTGCTTTGTCTCCACGGACATGTTCTCCTCCTTTTCTATTTTTATGTTAGCCAGCTCTAGTCTGAGTTTCCTCTCTTCCCTCCTGTTCTCTATCTCCCTTGGGACAGGCCCCTGGAAGCCACACTGCTCTCTGCACAGGGCATAACTTTTAATCCTAGGAGGTAGCTACCTCCCTCCTCCACAGGCTGCATACCAAGATCCTCCTGATGGTCCTGCTCTGATCTTTCCTCATCATCTGTTGGTGACTAGTGGGCCTCTGCCCATACCCTTAAGTCCTTTTGAAGCTCCACCTTCCTGCTACTCCTTTTTGAGGGCAGCCTCGGCTCCTTGCTAACTCCTTAAGTTCAGACAAAGAATAGCTCTCCAGGTTGACAAGTTCAAGCTTCATCCTTGCAGGTGGGGCCAAAGACACTGATAAGTAGAGTAGGGATTGATTTAGAAAAATATAAAGGACAATCGGGGAGAAATTAAAACTCAATATGTCCTTAGATATGGGATGGTAGTGTACACCAAATCACTGTAAGGCACTTCACAAACACAAGTTCTTTCCTCACCACGGAACACCCCTGTCTCAGTAGAATTTGGGTTACTAGTTGACTGGGGTATAAGCCCTGGTCTGGCAGCAAACACAATCCTAGTCAGGGTAAGGGACGATCAACCTCCACATAACTTGTATTCAACCCCCTGGTAGCTTGGCACAGAGCAGTCATGTTTAACTTAGAGAAAGTGTGTAAAGTATTAGTGCAACACTTCAAACATTAAAACAGTGAAACCACCAAACAGAAGATCCCACACTGGTTTGAGAAATATAGAGAAATAAAACAAGGCTAAAATGACAAAAATCCAATCAGTAGAACCAGAGTGGTGATTTTTTCAAGAATAAACTGCAAGATAGAGCCTAAAAGCATTAAGTGCCCACCACAGCTCTCTCGTCACAATGGACTGAGTCAAAGTCAAAAGTTCAAGCCTACTGATATGGAGCTCAGGATGGCTACAGTCCCAAGTTAGTCCAACTGATGTTTTACTGTCTCAAGTTTTGGGCCAAGAGTCCCGTTTGCATGGAAGATGTTTGCCAGGAATAAGGAGAGTGTTTCTCGTGTTAGTTGTCGTGGTGCGAGGAGCAGGATGGGTGTCATGGATGAGTGGGCTGGAGCCCCACATTGGTGAGCCACAGGGCTGGCTTCAGGGTGGTGTGACGGGTGTGACCACACTGAGTGCTGACCTGGGGCGTGTGCAATGACCTCAGGGGAGGGGCTGTGTTTAGCAATAATTTAGGATTTAATAGCACCTGCTGCAAAGTTCCTTGTGTGCCCAGCTTTCAGGCAGCAATAAAAATGTCAAGATCACTCTTGTGAGTAATGTTCCTGCTAGGGAGAGATCAGTGTGTTGTCAAGTGGAAGTTTTGACTAGCCATAAAGTAGCTCAAAGAACAGATCTGTGTTTTATGTAGATAGCTGAGTGGATTAGTCAACCCAGCAAAGTATTCACAGGCAAAGGGGCAGTACTCTTCCTCCAGCTCTTCAGCTCTTCTTCTTGGCAAAGGTTCCTCTTGATTCCAGAAGTAATCTAAAAATCTGGGATTTTGGGTCCACTACTTATACCCCTTCCTGCCTTTGAAGTAGGTAAACTTCAAAGGAAAGACTCTGTTCCTTGCAAAAGCCTGCCCATGCCTGGCTCCAGAGGGCAGGCACAGCCCATTCAGGTTTAAGTGATCACTCCTCCCTCCACTCTTGCTCCGATGGCCCATCAGGATATGCAAGCTACACCCCAGCTCCTTTGTGTCACTGTCTAGAGGGGATTCACAAACAGCCCAACTGCCAGGCTGACTTTCTAAAAGTGGCACTTTCAAACTGACAATTTAAAAAACAACTTTATCAAAAGATGTATTTTTAAATTGTGAGACACCAAACTCCAAATTTCTATCTGCACCTAAAGGTAAATAATACTTAAAAGTTATTTAAAGGTAGCCCCTATATTATTAACCTATGAGAGAGATATGCCTTGCAACATGGAAAACCGAATTTAGCAGTATTTCACTGCTAGGACATGTAAATCACATCAGTACATGTCCTACATTTAACATACACTGCACCCTTGCCATGGGGTTACCGAGGGCCTACCTAGGGGTGCCTTACATGTATAAAAAGGGAAGGTTTGGGCCTGGCAAGTGGGTATACTTGCCAGATTGAATTGGCTGTGCAAGACGTCACACACAGACACTGCATTGGCAGGTCTGAGACACAGGACTACTCATGTGGGTGGCACAACCAGTGCTGCAGGCCCACTAGTAGCATTTGATTTAGAGGCACCTCTTGTGCACTTTACTAGGGTCTTACTTGAACATCAAATGCACCAATCATGGAAAAGCCAATTACACATACAGTTTACACAGGCAGCACTTGCACTTTAGCACCGGTCAGCAGTGGTAACGTGCCCAGAGTAACAAAAACAGCAAAAACAGTGTCCAGCACACGGTTAAAACATAGGAAGCAGAGGCAAAAAAGACAGGGGAGACCACACCAAGGATGCCAGGTCTAACAGCATTAATTTGGTAATGTATGCTTGCACTAAAATTAAAATTGTGTATGTCATTGATTTATGTTCTATACATGTGTGTCTATAATGATGTTTGACACAGATGTCTTGCAGACACATGTATGTCACAAGTTGTTTTAAAAAATATTATATTACTGTAACAAGTATTTTACTGCACTGGTTCAGAAATAATTTTAGGTGATTAAATAATTTACACAAGCAATATGTAATGCTTGCTTTCAAGTCTAGTGACAAAAGGGTCATGTTTCATTTGTGGTCCATTAGCAACAGCAGCCGTAGGTCTCGTACAGTCGGGTCCAGTTGAAAACAGAATATGAAATGGGAGAAAAGGTGGGGTTTGCCTCATTTCCCTTCCAATTTGTAAACTCATGTGTGGAGGTAACACCACCATAGGTGCCTTGGCGGAAAGGCACATTGTGATTCGCTTGGCAAGAACAGTGGCTGTAGTGCCGCCACCAACCACTTTATCCAGTGGTGCTGTTAATCTTGTACACATTTAAACCCATTGAATATGCTGGGTCTCAAATCAGTAACTATAAGTGCAGTGGATTCATATTTTGATATTCATTTAAAAAAAAATAGTTTTGGTAAGAAATCGGGTTATTTGTTGGCAGGGGTGAGAGACCCACTCAAGTAACAAACACAATCCTTGTGAGGGTGAACCACAAAGATCAGTAAATAAACCTGTGTTTAACGCTTTGATAGCCTGGCACAAAAGCAGTCACGCTTAACTTATATGCAAAATGTAGAGTATTTATGCAGCACTCAAACAGTAATAAAGTGAAACACAAGAAAAGACAGTTCCCAAACCTATTGAGAAAAATCAAGTACAATTAATTAAAAAAACAATTATACTAAAATCACAAGAATCCAATAAGTAGAACTTCACTTATGAAGTTCTAGGTGAAAATAATGACAAAAAGCACAAAGCACCACTCACGTGTGTGTGTTCACCCTGGACAGGGGGAATACCACACCAAGAATGTTAGGTCTAACAGTTTGCCTAAAATACAAGACGATTTCTAATGAACTTGCCTTCAGTGGATGTCCAAACATCAGCAGCCAGGGATGGATTGGCTTGAAGGTTAATGTGTGTGTGTCATTGTATATACAGGGAAGATGAGTATTCAGGTGTCAGTTAGCTTCATATATTTATCTAACCATTTTTTTTAAATAAAATAAATATACAAATAATGTATCTTTACAACCATGACATTCTCCAACCACTTGCATCTAACAAAAATCAGAACAAGCAACATGCCCATCCAGTTTGGTAGCCAGACTGAGACAGTCTTTCGTTACCCTGTAAGGGCAGAGCAATTTGTCAATCCTAGATATACATCAATTTATTTCTGTAGGACATGCCCAAACTACAGGAATCTGAAAATTCCATGCCATATTTCACAAATAAATGACTACATGACTTCATGCTTGCTGGTCCCCAAATGTCCTTCTTATGATATAATCCTAATCAAAATCAAATTGTCTGAACTGCATTAACTATCTGAGTCCCTCATTCTGTCACCCACCCAGAGAGGAGTCTCATTAGTAAATCTACCATTACATCCAAGCATTAACATGGGTCAGTTTCCATTTGTGTAATTGCATCCTTGGACTCCAGTCAAATGTTGGGAGTAGAATGTAAAGGTAGTCACTATCTTTATTGAACATCATGTCAGAATCTACCAAATAAAGACAAATGTTTTGGCATAGAGTGATATTGTATCATACTCCACCAACAAAAGCCTATCCTTAGATGATCTCTCTTGACAATGCAGGCCAAACACTCAAGCGACAGTATGAATAATAGGGTCGAAGAGGGAAAGACCTGCTTTGAACTCTTTCTGAGATGGAAAGGACAGTCAAGCCCCATTGTCCATAGCCCTTTCTAATATTTTTGATCTCAGCACACTAAATCAACTCAGGTATTTTGGGCAGAAGTCTATCTGTGTCACTATTATGAACTAAAAAAGTCATTGCAGTGAACATAAGGCCTTCTTAAAAAACTAGGAATAGTACCACCGATGATTTGTGAAGACACCAGAAATTCAAATGTATAGATCTTTTGGACATTAATGCAGACTAATACATTTGTACAGTCTCTCAACAAGCCTGAGGAGAAGCTGAAATTATATTTTCCTCAGACCTTTGGGGAACAAAAACAGCCCCAGCCTTGTGTTGTTTGTTCTTTAAATGGTTTTATAGGTTTTATGAGAGAACTTGTTTCTTTTTTAACAAACCATTTTTACATATTTATCAATGTAATAAAAAATCTTTTTCTGGCACCATTTTTTAATATATCCAAGTTTGGTAAAATATTACTTTTTGTTTGCACGAGGTGTAATATGTTGCAAATGCATTGTCATTGATCAGGATCATCCGCATTGCCCAAGCAACATCTGTGTAAAGACCTTCTACTTCTTGCTCCTGCCCCTTCTTCGAATTTCCACATGGGAAAATTCATTGTGATGCATTGCCTAGATATGTTTTCTCCTTCCTGACATTCCAAAAGTGTACATGCCTGAATCACCACTTTCTAACACCTCATTACAAATGTACAGGTATTTACTTTTTCTGCCTGACCTCACCAAATTCTTTCTTTCTTGCTGAGGTGAAGTAGAAACCCTAGAGATGGTAGTCATCGCCACAACAGCCATGTGGCAGTGCAGAAGATGGTCCTGTTGTTTTCTGTGCTGCTTCTTGGCCTACTCTATTAGCCTGAGAGGATAGGATGGGGTAGAAGGCTGGCCTGGCTTATAGTGGGTATCTTGTGGTACTTACACCTTGTGCCAGGTCCAGTTATCCCTTAGTAGTAGATTAGAGGTGTTCTAGCAGCTTAGGCTGATAGAGGTAGCTATAGCAGAACAGCTTAGGCTGAACTAGGAGACATGCAAAGCTCCTACTATACCACTCAGATCACTTAGTACTATATCATAAGAAAACACAATACTCAGAGTTACTAAAAATAAAGGTACAATACAGATGATATACTCCTTTAGGAGGTAAGTAATATACACAAAATATACACACACAAACCAAATCAGGTAAGTAAACAGTTAGAAAAGTAGTGCAAACACTGTAGAACACAATAGAATGCAATAGGAGACAATAGGCCTAGGGGCAACACAAACCATATACTCCAAAAGTGGAATGCAAACCACGAATGGACCCCAGTCCTAGTGTATTGTGTAGAGGGTCGCTGGGAGTGTAAGAAAACACTAAGAGTGTCCAAGATTCCCCACCCCAAAACCCTAAAAAGTAGGAGTAAAGTTACCCTACTACCCCAGAAAGACAGTAAAGTCGAAATAGGGGATTCTGCAAGGACAACAACTGACTGCAAAGCACTGAAGACAGATTTCTGGACCTGAGGACCTGTAAAGGAAGGGGACCAAGTCCAAGAGTCATGCAAGTGTCCAGGGGGGGCAGGAGCCCACTAAACCCCGGATGAAGGTGCAAAAGGGCTGCCTCCGGGTGGAAGAAGCCAAGGATTCTGCAACAACGGAAGGTGCCAGGAACTTCTCCTTTGGTCAGAAGATGTCCCATGGTTTGCTGGAGGATGCAGAGTTATTTCCACGCAGAAAGACTGCAAACAAGCCTTGCTAGCTGCAAGAGTCGCAGTTGAAGGTTTTGGGTGCTGCCAGAGCCCAGGAAGGACCAAGAGGTTGCCCCTCGGAGGAGGAGACAGTGGGAGCACTCAGCAACACGGAGAGCCCATGCAGAAGCATGCAGCACCCACAGAAGCACCTGAACAGGCACTTAGAAGATCTGAGGACGACGGTTGACTCAGAGAAACAAAGGAGGATCCCACGACGTCGGAGTCCAACTCAGCTAGTTGGTCAATGCAGGACGGAGCTGGGGACCTGGGCTAGGCTGTACACAAAGGAAGTCTTGCAAAAGTGCACAGAAGCCTGATCAGCTGCAGTTCACGCAGTACACAGGTTTACTGTCTGGTGTTGGGAGGCAAGGACTTACCTCCACCAAATTTGGACAGAAGGGCTACTGGACTGTCGAAGACACTTGGACCCAGCTCCTCGGTTCCAGGGACCACACTCGTCAGGATGAGAGGGGACCCAGAGGACTGGTGATGCAGAAATTTGGTGCCTGCATTGGCAGGGGGAAGATTCCGTCGACCCATGGGAGATTTCTTCTTGGCTCACAGTGCAGGGTGAAGGCAGACAGCCCTCAGAGCATGCACCACCAGGAAACAGTTGAGAAAGCCAGCAGGATGAGGCCCTACAATGTTGCTGGTAGTCTTCTTGCTACTTTGTTGCAGTTATGCAGGCGTCCTGGAGCAGTCAGCGGTCGACCCTTGGCAGAAGTCAAAGAGGGAAGTGCAGAGGAACTCTGGTGAGCTCTTGCATTCGTTATCTGGTGAGATACCCACAGGAGAGACCCTAAATAGCCCACAGAGGAGGATTGGCTACAGAGAAGGGTAAGCACCTATCAGGAGGGGTCTCTGATGTCACCTGCTGGCACTGGCCACTCAGAACTGTCCATTGTGCTCCCTCACCTCTGCATCCAAGATGGCAGAGGTCTGGGACACACTGGAGGAGCTCTGGGCACCTCCCCTGGGAGGTGCTGGTCAGGGGAGTGGTCACTCCCCTTTCCTTTGTCCAGTTTCGCACCAGAGCAGGGCTGGGGGGATCCCTGAACCGGGGTAGATTGGCTTATGCAAGGAGGGCACCATCTGTGCCCATCTAAGCATATCCAAAGGCCAGGGGAGGCTACTCCTCCCAGGCACTTCACACCTATTTCCAAAGGGAGAGGGTGTAACACCCTCTCTCAGAGGAAATCCTTTGTTCTGCCTTCCTGGGACCAGGCTGCCCAGGCCCCAGGGGGGCATACCCCTGTCTGAGGGGTTGGCAGCAGCAGTAGCTGCAGAAGAGACCCCGGAAAGTTAGTTTGGCAATACCCTGGCTCTATGTTGAAGCCCCGGGGATGCATGGAATTGTCCCCCCAATACCAGAATGGTATTGGGGTGACAATTCCTTGATCCTAGACATGTTACATGGCCATGTTCGGAGTTACCATTGTGACACTACATATAGGTATTGACCTATATGTAGTGCACATGTGTAATGGTGTCCCCGCACTCACAAAGTCCGGGGAATTCGCCCTGAACAATGTGGGGGCACCTTGGCTAGTGCCAGGGTGCCCACACACTAAGTAACTTTGCACCTAACCTTCACTAAGTGAGGGTTAGACATATAGGTGACTTATAAGTTACTTAAGTGCAGTGTCAAATGGCTGTGAAACAACGTGGATGTTATTTCACTCAGGTTGCAGTGGCAGTCCTGTGTAAGAATTGTCTGTGCTCCCTATGGGTGGCAAAAGAAATGCTGCAGCCCATAGGGATCTCCTGGAATCCCAATACCCTGGGTACCTAGGTACCATATACTAGGGAATTATAAGGGTTTTCCAGTGTGCCCATCAGAATTGGTAAAATTAGTCACTAGCCTGCAGTGACAATTTTAAAAGCAGAGAGAGCATACACACTGAGGTTCTGGTTAGCAGATCCTCAGTGATACAATTAGGCACCACACAGGGAACACATATAGGCCACAAACATATGAGCACTGGGGTCCTGGCTAGCAGGATCCCAGTGACACATATCAAACGTACTGACAACATAGGGTTTTCACTATGAGCACTGGGCCCTGGCTAGCAGGAACCCAGTGAGACAGTAAAAACACCCGGACATATACTCACAAACAGGCCAAAAGTGGGGTTAACAAGGCTAGAAAGAGGCTACCTTCCTACAGATGGCAATTAATTAAACTTCCTTCAGGCACTATGAAGGAACAGACACACAATGGTGTCCTTCAACGATTAGGCTCATTTACATCTAGAGGCTGTGGGCTTGTTTTTCAGATAGTGTAACTTATCATCCCTACAGTACAGAATAATCTGCTAGCAAAATGTTTCATAGACAGACTCTAGGCCCTGTGCTCCACCTTATGTGGGAATATGATCCCCGCTGCACACAGACTTCACCATGCGCATTAGCAGTGAACGCAGGTTTTGAAGGGTCTAGCTTTTGGCAAGCTTCAAGGACCTCTTTGGATCTACAGTCCTGAAACCAGATCTGTGATCTCCCATAGGTTAAAACATTTTCCAGAAACGTGCACTGGTTTCAGAGTACCAGGCATAGATTTTGGGTACTGCGGGGCACACACAACTGCTATCCACAGCATAATTTGCACACCAAATGCAATACTCATGCCCTCACCCTTAAGGAAACAGATATAAATACAATGTTGTCAGTCATTTTATAGTTGAG
Organism: Pleurodeles waltl; assembly: GCF_031143425.1. NCBI lineage: Eukaryota > Metazoa > Chordata > Amphibia > Caudata > Salamandridae > Pleurodeles > Pleurodeles waltl. Next base: position 858,057,232 of record NC_090448.1, on the reverse strand, counting down.
ATTATTTAGCACATTTCCCTTAATGCTTTGACAGAGAGTATGGTATAATTTTTGTTTAATTACATTTCACTTTGTTATTTATAGGTATAAGTATTGTGAGGTTTTAAACATTACAATTGTTGTGCAAGTCAGTGTTTGTATATGTACGAGGAACCACGCCTTCACAGAACAACATTAAATAAATATATCCCCGTGGGGACAACCACCTCCCCAGTGCAACATATAAGCAATTGTTAGGGGGAGCCATGCAGACCCCCCTAGGCCACAGGGACCTTCACGTTCCTGGGGCTTCAAGATTAAAAAAGCAGGAGGTGCACAGACTTCCCAAGCCCCAAGGATAACCACCACACTGGGGCTACTACAATAAAATGAAGTGGGGGCCCCCCGAGGCTCGGCCAGGTGTTCAAGGGTGCACTGTCCCTACCCAGGGCACCCAGTAAAGATGTATGGGGGCTGTGGGAGGTGCCTCTAAGCCCTCACAGTCTCAGCCAGCTTCTTGCCTCCTGAGGGAGACAACATTTCTCCTGAATGCAGGGAGCTGCCGCAAAAAGCAACTTTCTGTGTGCGAGAGCTATAATTTCAACTTTTTCCCTGCTTTCAGGTCTGCGGGCTGGCCAAGAGGTGAAATATCCACTTTCAGTAGGTGGGACCACTTTTAAAGTTCTGGCTTGCTAAAAGCAGAGTGTTTGCTTTTTCTTGGTGGGCCCTGTCACAACTCCCGCCGAGCAAAAGAAAATAGCTACCTTCTGAGGGTGCGCACCTCGGGAGGTAGCAGGAGCTGGCCCTGGGGGATGGTGGTCCCCAGGGCCATATATGGCCAAGGAGGGGGGCTGCAATGCCAACTCATATATTTTTAATACATTTATTGGCCTCAGGGGAGATGGTGGTCCCCGGGGACCAGGGGTGTCTGCACGGCCCTCCAACATATTTTAATTGCAGCCCAGGGAGTTGGTGGTCCTCGGGGTCTAGTGGGGCCAGACAGGCCCCTTGCTTTATTTAGGTATTGTGGCTCTAAGGAAGTTGTGTTCCCCAGGGCCCGTGAGATTCCATGCACTCTGCCTATATAATTTGTTTTAGCCCTGGGTAGAGTGTTGGTCCCAGGCTCCCGGGGGTTTGCACAGCCCCCCCCCCACATGTGTTATGTTGCTGCCCCAGGGAGGTGGTTGTCCCGAGGGCTAGCGGGTTCTGAGCAGCCCTCACATATAAAATAATTTTGCCCCAGGGAGGTGTGGTCCCTGGGGCTTCAATAAGTCCTCACGGTGTCAGGACCTGCCCCACCTGGGGGCTAATTGAACTATAAGTGCAGTGCTCTGCACTTTTGTTTTCTTATTCTTGATGGAGCATTGGCTCCTGTCATGGATTTCACCGTGACTATGCACACTCTCCCCCTTTTTCTGTCCACTGAAGCCAAGTGCCAAAATGGTTGCCAAAATATCTTGTTTCAACAGGCGATCTCCATGGAGCCTGAGCTTAGGTATACCATTTTTCCCTTTATTATCTTGAAAACTACTGAACAAAATTTCACCAGATAACAAAAACCATGATCTGCAGACCAAAAGCTACCTTTTTACGACATTTGGTGTTATTTCATCCAACAGTTTTGCCTGCAGGCATGTCCAAAGAGTCCGTAGAAATTAACTAGGAAACATGCTTTCATGACCCCCCCTTTTTCTCAGCCCCTACCTGACAGATCATTCTAGAACTTTCCATGTTCAGCAAGACCATACAAGGCACTTTAAAAAAAACATTTATAAAGATATCCAAGATGGGCAGTGCTTCGCTTTTATCCTGGTTGATTTTATAATCAAAGGTTTGAGAGAAGGCCGTTATGCAGGAAAAGAGTACTTATCAAGATCAGTGAGGGTTAATGGTGTGTCATCCGTTTCAAGCAGTATTTTTTAGTGCGACCAAAAGGAGTAACAACATCTGTTATCTGGTGGAAGATTGTCAGATGGCTGCTACTCAGGGTTTCATTGCCAATAAGATGAGTAAAAGGGACTGAGGGCAGCTCTGCTGGGTAATTGTAGCTTTATTGGCGAGTGAGGAAAGCATACCCAGTTGATCTGCCTTTCGGAAAACCTCATACAGCTAATCAACTACATCCAGATGTTGAGTCACCAAAGTCCCCTAGTGGGTGTACTAATGTTCTGGTGTACAGCTAGATTGACAGGGGCATGATCAGTGATGGAATCTTCCAAGAGATCAGTCCGCTGCTGCAGAGCAGTGGGTGCCTCCCCCGTTTTAGAAAGACAGTGATTGTAGCCTTATTGGAGAGGGAAGAAAGTGAGCCCAGTTGATCTGCCTCTGAGACGACCTTGTACAGCTGATCAGTAACATCCGATTTAATCCATTGTACAACTCACCTGGAAAGGCACCCCCAGTGTTCTACTATAAAGGAGTTTGGAGATAGCCAATGAAATCTCCTCTTTTGTAGTCTCCCCTTCTTAACCGGGCTCTGTCATAAGCAGTGAGTCTGGGTAAATGCACAGCATTCAGGAAAGACTCCAAGTTGTCCTTGTCAATATCTGTTTCTGAACTGTAGAGTAATGTGTAGTATCTGGCAAATGTATATGCTATGCCGTGCTTGTCCCTGAACATGTGGCCAGTCTCATCTCAAATCCTGGGGATGGCCATCAGTGCTTCCTGTTGCCTAAGCTGGACAGCTAGGAGCCTCCCAGACTTTTCCCTGTACTCATATTGACGAGCCCTAAACTTATAGAGCATGTGTTTAGTCTTGGATGTATCTATTAAAGACCATTTTGTTCTTTTCTAAAAGCTGACTGTGTTCAAATGTGGGTTTTTTCACATATATTTCAGTATGTGCCTTGATTGCTGTAGGAAAGCCCTTCTTTTTGCCATAGTCACCCCCAAACTTTGTGGACAGATACTGGTGATTACTGACTCTTGGCTGCGCCAATGGTACTGCTTACCAGTCCCAGGGCCAGTGCTTTGTGTAAAAATGAATATGCAAATTAGGCTAATTATAATTGCCAGTATCTACCTACCTATAAGTCCCCAGTATATGGTAGGACATGTAGGTTTAGGGACCCTGGCATAGGTAGTGGACCCATAGGTGCACTGCTGAGGTGTCTAGTGTTATTTTAAAGGCAGGCCTGCCTTGCTAGCAGCTTTTAAACTACAGTTATATGCAAATTCGACTTTGGAAGTACTTCCAAAGCCTTAAACTACCTTGTTTTTACTTATATGTCACCCCAAGGTGTGCCCTAAGTGCCCCTAGGGCTGGGTGCTATGTAACCATATGCAGCGACCTTACAAAAATTGTTTTATAAACCCTGATGAGGTAAAATAGCCAACTGTGTTTTCCCCTCACTATAGTGAATGGCCTCCATAGGCTAAAATGGGGAGACTTTATTTTAATTAGTATTGTCCCAATAGGAGCCAGATATTTCAGGTTTAGTATCAAACTGATTGTTATAATAAGTCCCACACCTTGCCATCATTGGATTTAATATAACTAGTTAAGGGAAAGAGTTTTAGAACTCTAACTGAAAGTTGCCACCTTAGAATGTTGCTCTCTGGGATTGATCCTTGCGATACTTCCATGGAAGTGGTCATCCAAAAGGGTAGTGGCCTGCCTGAGATTGGACAGTTCCCCCCCCCCACTGGTTTTCACCCCAGGAGCAAGGATACATTTAGCAGAGATGCACCCACACCTCAGATCCCTACAAGGAACAACATCAGAAGAAGGACTGCCATGCTGGACTCCTGACCTGCACCTGGTCACTGCACTCTGAAGGACAACACCAGCTGCACACTTGGGCTTCACCATAAAAAGGACTTTGCCTGGCACCAACTGGTTCAAGAAGGGAGTCTCTATTTGCTACAGGTCAAAAATAGCTAACCAGAGTCCTGTGCATCAAATCCTGAAGGAACTGACCACTGTCCAATGGTCATTTTGAAGTTTGAGACAGGTGTATTATAGGAGTTGGAGTCCTAGCTCTCAAGGGGCAATTCAGAGCTTCTGGAACCTTGGGGTGAGCTGTGGACTCCTAAAGGACCTTCTGGAAGAAGATCCAGAAGTTTAGGTAAGATTGGAGAACTTTTGGTAAGAAGCTCCATAAAGGGACAACCCGCTTTCGGGAGTCAAGCCGGCTTATGTCGACAGCACCCCAACCTGATTTGCAGGTTCGTCCTTCTAAAAAGCTCCGGAGCCCTAGACTTCCAGGATTTCACCAGGGGCTCCTGGAAAGGCAATCCAATGACGTTGACTTGATTGGCTTGCTGTAGAAGGTCGTCCGACGTTGGACAGCAAAAGCTCCAAAAAAGTAACAAAGTCCGAATGTAAAAAGTTGACCAGGACTCCACACCCCATGAATCCAAGGAAGACTCCAGAGCCATCGGGTCAATATTCAGCTTTGGCTTGGATGAAGATTTTCGGCCTGAAAAAGCATCTAAGTCTGGAGTTAGAAATCTTCACCGAGTTCTCCTGTGATGCACATCCGAAGCGGGCTAAAGGGAGGACGAATCTATTGGTGACTTTGTCCCGCTGAAGAAAATCTTCAAGAAAAAGACTCATTCCGAAGGTAAACTTTGGACGAGGCGCCCGCTTACTGTTGCTGAGCAGGGCTCTATTGGGGTTGGCCTTAAACTTTGACTTTGCCCCAGTCGAGGTGTGAGCAGATATCCCAAGTGGCGCTTTTAGGCCCTGATTTATACTTTTTGATGCAAAACTGCACTAACTCAGTTTTGCACCAAAACGTATTGCACCAGCTTGCACCATTTCTGTGCACCAGCCGGGCACCATATTTATGGAATGGTACAAGCCGGTGCAAAGGGTGGGCTAGCATAAAAAAAAAATGCCGTTAGTCGGGTGGGACTGGCGGTATCGAAGAAGGCGGTTTTGAACCAAAACATGACGTTAGGCAGTTTAGAGTAAAAAAAATGACTCTAACCTGCTTAGAGTCATTTTCTGATACAAAACCGTCCATACCACATGACTCCTATCTTCTAAAAGACAGGAGTCATGCCCACCACCACAATGGCCAGCACGGGGGACCAGGGCACGTTCATTGCACCCCGTGCCATGTAGGGGGGGCCATTTCAGGGCCACCAATAGCACTTTAAAAAAAATACTTACCTGTACTTATCTATAATTACCTGGGATGGGGACCCACATCTTCCGCTGTCCCTCTGGTGTGGGTGGGGGTGTCCCTGGGGCCTGGGAGGGCACCTGTGGGCTTATTCCATGGTGTTCCAGAATGGAAATAGGCCCACGGATCCCCTAACACTTGCAAGCTTTGCACCATTTTATGACCCCCTCCTCCCTCCTGTGCCTGATTTTAGCACGGGGGATAAATATGGGACTAAGGCCATAGAGTCATTTTTTGCACGAGTCTAGGGCCAAAGTCAATCAATCAATCAATCATTAAATTTATAAAGCGCGCTATGTACCTGTTAGGGTTTCAAGGCGCTGAGGGGGAGGGGGGGCAGCTGCTATCGGTCGAAGAGACATGTCTTGAGGAGTCTCCTGAAGGCGAGGAGGTCCTGGGTCTGGCGCAGGGAGGTCGGGAGTGAGTTCCAGGTCTTGGCGGCGAGGTAAGAGAAGGATCTGCCGCCGGCGGTCTTGCGTTGAATTCGGGGAACGATGGCGAGGGAGAGGTTGGCAGAGCGAAGTTGGCGGGAGGGGACGTAGAAGTTGAGTCTGTTGTTCAGGTAGGCGGGTTCGGCGTTGTGTAGTGCTTTGTGCGCGTGGGTGAGAAGTTTAAAGGTGATCCTCTTGTCCACGGGGAGCCAGTGGAGGTCCTTCAGGTGGTGGGAGATGTGGCATCGGCGGGGTATGTCGAGGATCAGACGGGCGGATGCGTTCTGGATGCGTTGGAGTCGTTGGATGTCTTTTGCTGGGATGCCTGTGTAGAGTGCGTTGCCGTAGTCTAGTCTACTACTGACGAGGGCCTGGGTCACTGTTTTTCTGGTTTCCGTCGGGATCCACTTGTAGATTCTACGGAGCATGCGGAGGGTGTTGAAGCAGGAGGAGGAGACTGCGTTGACCTGTTTGGACATGGTGAGAGCGGAGTCGAGGATGAAGCCGAGGTTGCGTGCGTGGTTGGCTGGAGTAGGTGGGGGTCCCAGCGCGGTGGGCCACCAGGAGTCATCCCAGGCCGAGGGGGAGCGTCCGAGGATGAGGACTTCTGTCTTATCGGAGTTTAATTTCAGGCGGCTGTTTCTCATCCATTCGGCGATGGATTTCAGTCCCTCGTGGAGGTTGGCTTTGGCGGTGTGTGGATCTTTAGTAAGGGAGAGGATGAGCTGGGTGTCGTCGGCGTAGGAGAGGATGCTGAGGTTGTGCTGACGGGCCAGTTGTGCGAGGGGTGCCATGTAGACGTTGAACAGCTTTGGGCTTAGCGAGGAGCCTTGGGGGACGCCGCAGATGAGGTTGGTGGCTTCGGAGCGGAAGGGTGAGAGTCGGACTCTCTGGGATCTGCCGGAGAGAAAAGAGGAGATCCAGTTGAGGGCTTTGTCTTGTATTCCGGCTTCGTGGAGACGAGTTAGTAGGGTGCGGTGGCAGATCGTATCGAAGGCGGCGGATAGGTCTAGGAGGATGAGGGCTGAAGTATCGCCGTTGTCCATTTGCTGTCTGATGTCGTCCGTGTGGCGAGGAGCGCAGTCTCGGTGCTGTGATTGCGTCTGAATCCGGATTGGGAGGGGTCTAGGATGGAGTTGTCTTCAAGGTAGTGGGTGAGCTGGGGGCGTTGACGATCTTCTCGATGACCTTCGCTGGGAAGGGGAGGAGGGAGATCGGGCGGAAGTTTTTGAGGTCGTTGAGGTCAGCCTTGGGTTTCTTGAGGAGGGCTTGGATATCGGCGTGCTTCCAGCTGTCCGGAAAGGTTGCGGTGTCGAAGGATAGGTTGATGATCTTACGAAGTTGGGGGGCAATGGTGGAGTCGGCTTTGTTGTAGACGTGGTGTGGGCAGGGGTCTGAGGGGGATCCTGAGTGGATGGAGTTCATGGTCTTTCGGGTTTCGGCGTCATCTACGTGGGTCCAGGTGGTGAGGCGGTCGGCGTAGGAGGAGTTGTCGGGGGTGGGGTCTGGCGGAGGTGTGGTGTTGAGGCTGTCGTGGATGGCGGCGATTTTCTGGTAGAAAAAAGTGGAGAGTGCGTCGCAGAGTTTCTGGGATGGTGGGACGTCGTTGACATTGGCGCTGGGGTTGGAGAGCTCTTTCACGATGCAGAAGAGCTCCTTGCTGTCGTGTGCGTTGTTGTTTAGGCGTTCTGTGAAGTGGGAGAGTTTGGCGAGTCAGATAAGTTGGTGGTGCTTGCGGGTGGCTTCCTTGTGGGTTGCTAGGCTGTCGGGTGTGCGCTCGAGAAGCCATTTTTTCTTGAGTTTCTGGCAGGTGCGTTTGGAGGTGAACAGTTCGTCTGTGAACCAGGCTGCTTTTTTCTTTCCTTGGTTGACGGTGGGCCTCTTGAGTGGTGCGAGGGTGTTGGCGCAGTTGAGGATCCACTGTTGGAGGTTGATGGCGGCGGAGTCCGGGTCGGTCGGCGGGTTCTTGGCGAGGGTGCTGGTTAGTTGGTCTTCGGTGACTTTGCCCCAGCGGCGGTGCGGCGGTAATGGGGTGCGGTGGTGTTCGGTGTTTTTCTTGAATGTGAAGTGGATCCAAAGTATAAATATGGAGTTAGTTTTGCACCGAATTTGCGTAAAAAAATGATGAAAATTTGGTGCAAAACAAGTATTAATATGCCCCTTAATTTATAAGTGCTAAAAAAGATTAAGGCCCTCATTACAACCCTGGCAGTTGGTGTTAAAGCGGTAGTAATACCGCAAACAGACCGGTGGAAAAAAAATGGGATTACGACCGTGGTGGAAACTGCCAACATAGACAGCCACTTTAACACTCCGACCGCCATGGCGGTAGAAACAAACAGCGCGGTGGACACCGCCAACAGACATGCGGGAGACAAAGCACCACCCACTGTATTACAAGAGGCCTATCCGCCACCTTTTCCGGGGCGGAACGAACGCTATCAAAAGCAGGGTGGAAGCAGTACACAGAAGAGAAAACACTCACCTCTTGACACCCAACGAGGAACCAGGACGCCATGGAGCCCGAACTTCAGGTGTTACCCATGTTGGTTTACCTCCTCTTTTACCAGGAGTACGAACGGCGGCGACCACAGTGAGTACTGCACCTAACACAACGGGGGGAGGAAAGAGACTGACACACACACACAACATGCAACACCCCCATCCTCATCCTCACCCTCATGCACAACACACACACAAATACATGCAGCAACATTACATATACGCCCCCCCCCACCCCCTGGAAGAACGCAAGGATAAAAGGAAATGATTGTAACAATTGTAATCATTAAAAATACATTAGTCAAAACTCCAAATTCAATATATACAAATATGTACACCAACTACACAAGTCTGGATAGTGTACTAATCATTGTCCGTGGACCACTGGGCCCAAAATGCATGGGTGAGGCCCACACATGATACCTGACTGGAAACGGAGAGAACACTTCTGTGGCATCAGATCGAAAATATACAGGCACCTCAGGGGGAGGAGGAGGGGGGGCACCTCAGCCTGATGAACGCACGACGCCACTGCTGCACGAGGAGGCTCCATGCCCATTGCTGTATCCTGGGGAGGCAAAGCCACAGTCTCTCAAGTCTCTCCAGTGGGTGGTTTACCCACTGCTTTATCCTGGGGAGTGTAAAGCCACAGTCTCGCAAGTCTCTCCAGTGGGTGGTTTGCCCACTGCTTGGTCCTGGGGAGTGCTAAGCCACAGTCTCTCAAGTCTCTCCAGTGAGTGGTTTGCCCACTGCTTTATCCTGGGGAGTGCATAGCCACAGTCTCTCAAGTCTCTCCAGTGGGTGGTTTGCCCACTGCTTGGTCTTGGGGAGTGCAAAGCCACAGTCTCGCAAGTCTCTCCAGTGGGTGGTTTGCCCACTGCTTTAACCTGGAAAGTGCAAAGCCACAGTCTATCCAGTGGGTGGTTTGCCCGATGCTTGGTCCTGGGGAGTGCAAAGCCACACTCTCTCAAGTCTCTCAAGTGGGTGGTGTGCCCACTGCTTGGTCCTGGGGAGTGCAAATCCACAGTCTCTCAAGTGGATAACAGTCTCCACTGGTTCTGGATGGGGCATGGTGCCCAGAGTGCTTTATCCTGGCAAGGACTGAGGTAGTGGATGTGATACTCCACTGGTTCTGGAGGGGGCATGGTGCCCAGAGTGCTTCATCCTGCCAAGGACTGAGGTAGTGGATGTGATACTCCACTGGTTCTGGAGGGGGCCTGGTGCCCAGAGTGCTTCATCCTGCCAAGGACTGAGGTAGTGGATGTGATACTCCACTGGTTCTGGAGAGGTCATTGTGCCCAGAGTGCTTCATCCTGCCAAGGACTGAGGTAGTGGATTGTGATATTCCACTGGTTCTGGAGGGGGCATGGTGCCCAGAGTGCTCCAAGTGCAGTGTGGTCAATACAATTCCCCCACCTGGGTGTGCTTGCCACGAGATTTGTGAGCTTCAGGTAGCATGATACGCCATGGAGGCAGCGACATACCACACACTGCTGCGGCTGCGCCTTCCACTTGCAGGTGCAAACAGTGACGGAAGAAATGCCTCATGGAAGCTGTCTAGGGTCCAGGAGCTCTCCACCAGCCTCAGACGACTGACCCCAGGGGATGGTAGCCATGTCAGCGGTGGTGCCTGTGTCCAAGGACGCTGCGGGACGGTTGCGGTGCTTGCGGCGGTGTCTGTCACGGCGGTACTTGTGGCGGTGTCTGTTGCGGCGGTACTGGAGGCGGTACTGGCGGCGGTGCTGGCGGTGGTGCATGGGTAAGCACCTGCTGAGGGACACAGCAGGACGTCTCCTGCAGCCTCAGATGGCTGCCCACTGGGGAAGAGGCTGGGGACTATCACTGAGGCTGTAGGCGTACCGGGGATGGTGCAGGTGGTGGTGCTTGCGGTGGTGCTTGCGGTGGTGTCTGTCGCGGCGGTGCTTGATAGGGTGTCTGTTGCGGCGGTGCTGGCGGCGGTGCTGGCGGCGGTGCTGGCAGCAGTGCATGGGTCAGCACCTGCTGAGGGACACAGCAGGACGTCTCCTGCAGCCTCGGACGGCTGCCCACTGGGAAAGAGGCTGGGGACTGTCGTTGAGGCTGTAGACGTGCCGGGGGCGGTGCAGGTGGCAGTGCTGGTGGCGGTTGTGGTGGTGGGGCAGCTAGCGGTGTTCGCCGCTGTACAGGTTGGCGTGGTCGTGGACAGAAAGTGTGACACTGGTCCCTCAGTTGGTGCCACCAGCCCTCTCCTGACCTACTTTTCAGCTTTTGGCCCTTCCCCAGCTTTGATGGTGCCGCAGTTGTCTTGCCACTATCCCCTTTGGTTTTTGCTGAGCCCTTGGTGGCTGGTACTTTCGGCTTCTCTGTCCGGGATGTGGGCACCTTTTTTACCTTGGCAGATGGCAGAATGTCCTTGCCCTCACTACGTGGCACACTGGCAGTCCTGATGGGTGGCACACTCCATGACCCCGCAGTTGCTGGCACTACTGTGCCTTGGGTTGTGGTGGCTGAGGTGCTGGGCTGGGACCTGGAAAGCCTGGCCCTAGGGGAAGGACGGGGGGGAGGTGTAGGGAAGAGGTCAATGTTAGCCAGGAAGCGTTTTTTAGACACACTGGGACGGGAAGATGGAGGGGGTTTGGGAGTGGAGGAAGAGGTTGTGGTTGTAGGAGGTGTACGTCTGCTGAATTTGGGTGAAGGTGCATGGGCCGGAGGCTGTTGTGAGGTGGATGGCTGTTGGGTGGGTGTGTGCCTGCATTTGTGTACCTTGGGAGTTGGGCTCACTGACACACTGGGAGAGGACACTGGGGATGTGTGATTGGTGATTGGTAGTGGGGGTGGTGAGTGCACGTGAGCGGTGTGTGGTGATGGGAGTGCTGGTGATGGAGGCAATGGCTGAGGATGTAGTGCATGCAGGTGTGAGTGGAGATGAGACAGGGAGGAAGGAGGAGGACCTGGAGGAGGGGGACACAGTGGAGGCAGTGGATGTTGCTGTGTCTGCATGGGGATGGTGCTTGTGTGAGTGCCTGTGGAATGTGTGGTGCTTATGTTTGCCTGAGCCACTCTTGTGTGTTGATGAGTGTGCATGCTGGTCTGATGGTGTGCTTGGGATAGGCTGAGGTACAGGGGATTGGGTGTGGGTGGAGGAAGTTGGAGGGGGGAGGCTGGACACAGGAACAATGGCTGCCATCAGTGCTGAGGCCAGAGCCTGAAATGCTCTCTCTTGGGCTGCCTGCCCAGAATGAATACCCTACAGGTATGCATTTGTTTGTTGCAAATGCCTCTCTACACCCTGGATGGCATTCACAATGGTAGATTGCCCAACAGTGAGGGATCTCAGGAGGTCAATAGCCTCCTCACTGAGGGCAGCAGGGCTGACTGGGGCAGGGCCTGAGGTGCCTGGGGCGAAGGAGATGTCCACCCTCCTGGGTGAGCGGGCACGGGACACACGCTGAAGAAGCTGCTGGAAGGGTGGTGCTGGTACGGGGGTGGTGGCTGTACCTGTTGATGCGGTGGGCACAGAGGTGGCTGTCACCGCAAGATAGCTCCCATCAGAGGAGGAGTCGCTGTCACTGCTGTCTGCTCCTGTCCCTGCCGTGGAGCTCCCCTCGCCCTCTGTCCCACTGGTGGCTTCAGACTCCATTGTTTCGGCCTCCAGGGCCAAGTGGGTTGCAGCTCCCTCCAGCTCCGGTGCCAATGCTCCTACGCCTGATGATGCTATTGCACACAAGAACAGGGAGACCACAAAAAGAGGGGGGGGACAGAAGAAAGACATGTTCCGTGCATGCAACACCACTACCGTTGGCGAACACATCACACAGGGAGCAGCCCTCTGCACGTCTCCATGCACTGACAGTTCATTGAAATTTCAGCTGACCATGGGTACAAGGCATAAGACCAATTGCTACACACCTGGAAGTCACAGGAGCCTGACTAGGTGTAGATGGCTCTTACCACTGGTGAGTTTCGGGTGCCACATGGCCTGCCTCACAAGGGACCTTGCCTACCAAGTTCGCCTTGGCCTAGGGGAACCCACTGCGCACCTCCCCCACCCAGGCATCTCGTAATGCGTGCAGAGTCAGCTGAATGAAAGTGTACTCACCCCCTTGTGGCTGCTGTGATGCCCTCAAGCGCCCATCCAACTCCAGATAGGCCTCCGCCAGGATCCGGAACATCAGGGGGGTCATGGTGCGACGGGCACCCCTCCCACATTGGGAGGCCATCCCCAGCTGGGCCTCCGCCGTCTTCTTGCTCCAGCAGCGCAGGTCCTCCCATCTTTTCTGGCAGTGGGTGATCCGTCTGTGGTAGGCCCCCAGGGTCCAGACGTCCTTGGCGTTGTCACGCCAAATACTCAACTTCTGGTGAGCGCTGACCTAGAGGAATGGTACAGGGGGAAAGTAAATTACTTACCCATCCGGACCGTCATACTCATTGCCCCCCAGTTCCCATCCTTGCCCTGATGCACATAAACTCCCCATCCGCACATGCAGGCCTCAGCCCCCCCCATTTATCTTCCATCCACACCACTCAAAACAGGCATTGCCAATGCAGCATGCTCACAGTGTACTCACCTGTTTGTCTGGAGGACCTTACAGTTGCGTGTACTGGGGAAGGACCCCATGCACTAGCTTCTCCAACTCCTCCGAAGTGAAGGCAGGGGCACTTTCCCCAGACACATGAGCCATGGTCGCTTCCAGGCACAGGTCACAGCAGCACTTGCTGCGTAGGTCCTCTCCTGTCGAAGGTCAGGTATCAAGTGAGTGAACAGACAGAAAATGGCGGTGACGTCCGCGGCGGTGCGTACCGTCAATGCAGAATTGCTCTGCGGTCTTCGACCGACCACCACAACGGTGTAGAACGCCAGCGCAGTTACCTCATATCCCCTTGTCCCACCTTACAGGTCAGGCAGTCGCCATTTCAGGAGGCCACATGGGATGGATGTTAACTGCGTCACACCTATCTAGACCGGGAATATAGACAGATACCGGCACATTGCGGATTAATAACGTTTCTGCAAATAACACATTGTGATACCTCAGTGTTGGATGACTCTCTGCTCGCTGTTCTCCTCCATAGGGCACGTCCGCTGGGGCAGGTGATGAGATGGCGGCATCCTCCGGTGTACAGACCCATGGTGAACCTGTCGACAATGGAAGAGAGACACATCCTAGTCACATACAGACTTGATTATGCAACAATCCAGGAACTGTGTGCCCAGTTGGAGCCGGACCTGATGTTAGCTATGCACCATCCCACAGGAATCCCCTCTCTAGTGCAGGTCCTGTCTTTACTCCATTGCCTGGCCAGTGGGTCTTTTCAAACAACCTGGCCATGGCATCAGGGATGTCCCAGCCAATGTTCTCTAACGTGTTGTCCAGAGTGTTGTCTGCCCACAGTGAAAGGTGACTTTTATGCCCTGGGACATATCCCCAACATCATTGGTGCCATTGTTGGTACACATGTAGCATTTGTACCCCCGCAGGAATAAACAGGCGTACAGAAATCAGAAGAGCTACCATTTGATGAATGTGCAGATGGTGTGTTTGGCAGACCAGTACATCTCCCATGTGAATGCCAAGTATCCTGGCTCAGTCCATGATGCTTACATTTTGAGGAATAGCAGTATCCCTTATGTGATGGGGCTACTCCAGAGGCACCGTGTGTGGCTAATAGGTGAGCCTAAAGTCCCCACACAGTTTCATTTGCTGTCTGGGTATGGGGCTGTCCCTACGGGTTAGTGTGTGTCTAACAGTTGTCCCTCGACATTTGCAGGTGACTCTGGGTACCCCAACCTGTCATGGCTACTGACCCCAGAGAGGAATCCCAGGACAAGGGCAGAGGAACGCTACAATGAGGCACATGGGCGAACTAGGAGGGTGATCGAACGCACCTTCGGCCTCCTGAAGGCCAGATTCCGGTGCCTCCATCAGACAGGTGGCTCCCTATACTACTCACTGAAGAAGGTGTGCCAGATAATCGTGGCCTGCTGTATGCTGCACAACCTGGTTTTGCGACGCCAGGTGCCTTTTCTGGAGGAGGATGGGTCAGATGGTGGTCTTGTGACAGCTGTGGAGCCTGTGGACAGTGAAGAAGAGGAGGCAGAAGAAGAGGATATCGACAACTGAAACAACATCATCATGCAATACTTCCAGTGAGACACAGGTAAGAAGATGTCACTGCTTCCCACATCTCATACTATTGTTGGAGCTAGCATAAGCCTGTCATTTTCATTTGGTGTATGGACCCTGACTTGTCACTTTGACTTTCCAATTCACAGATCTGGGTCCCACTTTGTGCCCTCTGCTATATTTACTGCTGGCCTACAGCTGTGTTACATTGGTATGTGAACAAGTAAATTGACATTGCTACAGGGAGTGCAGAATTATTAGGCAAATTAGTATTTTGCCCACATCATCCTCTTTATGCATGTTGTCTTACTCCAAGCTGTATAGGCTCGAAAGCCTACTACCAATTAAGCATATTAGGTGATGTGCATCTCTGTAATGAGAAGGGGTGTGGTCTAATGACATCAACACCCTATATCAGGTGTGCATAATTATTAGGCAACTTCCTTTCCTTTGGCAAAATGGGTCAAAAGAAGGACTTGACAGGCTCAGAAAAGTCAAACATAGTGAGATATCTTGCAGAGGGATGCAGCACTCTTAAAATTGCAAAGCTTCTGAAGCGTGATCATCGAACAATCAAGCGTTTCATTCAAAATAGTCAACAGGGACGCAAGAAGCGTGTGGAAAAACCAAGGCGCAAAATAACTGCCCATGAACTGAGAAAAGTCAAGCGTGCAGCTGCCACGATGCCACTTGCCACCAGTTTGGCCATATTTCAGAGCTGCAACATCACTGGAGTGCCCAAAAGCACAAGGTGTGCAATACTCAGAGACATGGCCAAGGTAAGAAAGGCTGAAAGACGACCACCACTGAACAAGACACACAAGCTGAAACGTCAAGACTGGGCCAAGAAATATCTCAAGACTGATTTTTCTAAGGTTTTATGGACTGATGAAATGAGAGTGAGTCTTGATGGGCCAGATGGATGGGCCCGTGGCTGGATTGGTAAAGGGCAGAGAGCTCCAGTCCGACTCAGACGCCAGCAAGGTGGAGGTGGAGTACTGGTTTGGGCTGGTATCATCAAAGATGAGCTTGTGGGGCCTTTTCGGGTTGAGGATGGAGTCAAGCTCAACTCCCAGTCCTACTGCCAGTTCCTGGAAGACACCTTCTTCAAGCAGTGGTACAGGAAGAAGTCTGCATCCTTCAAGAAAAACATGATTTTCATGCAGGACAATGCTCCATCACACGCGTCCAAGTACTCCACAGCGTGGCTGGCAAGAAAGGGTATAAAAGAAGGAAATCTAATGACATGGCCTCCTTGTTCACCTGATCTGAACCCCATTGAGAACCTGTGGTCCATCATCAAATGTGAGATTTACAAGGAGGGAAAACAGTAAACCTCTCTGAACAGTGTCTGGGAGGCTGTGGTTGCTGCTGCACGCAATGTTGATGGTGAACAGATCAAAACACTGACAGAATCCATGGATGGCAGGCTTTTGAGTGTCCTTGCAAAGAAAGGTGGCTATATTGGTCACTGATTTGTTTTTGTTTTGTTTTTGAATGTCAGAAATGTATATTTGTGAATGTTGAGTTGTTATATTGGTTTCACTGGTAATAATAAATAATTGAAATGGGTATATATTTGTTTTTTGTTAAGTTGCCTAATAATTATGCACAGTAATAGTCACCTGCACACACAGATATCCCCCTAACATAGCTAAAACTAAAAACAAACTAAAAACTACTTCCAAAAATATTCAGCTTTGATATTAATGAGTTTTTTGGGTTCATTGAGAACATGGTTGTTGTTCAATAATAAAATTAATCCTCAAAAATACAACTTGCCTAATAATTCTGCACTCCCTGTATATTCCATAGTTATTGCAATTACACATGTGTGAAAGCACAGACTGACTCCAGATTGTTTTGTGATTGAATTTTTTAATTCCGGTGCTAATAAGTGGAGGGGGTTGTAAAATGGGCTGGGGGGATGGTGGAGGAATGTCCATGGCAGAGTCCAGTCTATTTGTTTCACAGGTGTATTGTCCAAAGGGGCATAGGAAGTGGAGCAATGGCAGTTACAGGATGGACAGGGTGACATAGTGGGACAGAAGGGTGACATTGGGGGGGATCTCATTTCCTGGTGGGGGTCTTGGCAATGTTCTCTGTCTTGTTCCTGGATCTCAGGGACCAGTTGCGGGGTGGTTCTACATCTGCAGGGGGGGGGGTGCGGGTGTCCTGTGACGGTGCCTCCTGTCCACTAGCGCCGGCTGAGGTGGAGGGCTGTTCATAGTCCAGGCTAGTGTCAGGGGCCCCTTGTTGATCACTGTGTCCCTCCTGGTGTTGACAAGGTCTGCCAGCACCCCTACAATGGTGACCAGGGTGGTGTTAATGGACTTCAAGTCCTCCCTTATCCTAGGTAGTGTTCCTCCTGCAGCCGCTGGGTCTCCTGAAACTTGGCCAGTACCATTGCCATCGTCTCCTGGGAATGATGGCAAGCTCCCATGATGTTGGAGAGTGCCTTGTGGAGTGTTGGTTCCCTGGGCCTGTCCTGCCCCTGTCGCACAGTAGTCCTGCCAGCTTCCCTGTTATCATTTGCATCTGCCCCCTGAACCGTGTGCCCACTGCCACTGCCCTCAGGTCCCTGACTTTCTTGGGTTGGTGGGTTTGCCTGAGTTCCCTGTAGTGGTTTACACACTGCTGATTGACGTGCCCTGGGGAGAGAGGGATGGGCCCGCTGGGTGGGTGCTGTGCTGTTGTTTCCTGAGGGGGAGGCTCTGTGGTTGGCTTGTGACAGTGTCAGGGGAATCGACTGTCCCGAGGTCCCAGATGGGCCGGGCTGGTCATCTTGATCCACCTGTGCAGAGCTGCTGTCATCACTGTGGGCCTCTTCTGTGGGGGGACTGGATATGTCTGGCACCTCCTGTCCGGTGACGTTGGGTAGGGGTCCTGTTGGAGTATAAATGCATAATTATTGTATCTGTGTGTGCCATCGTGTGCAATGGGTGGTTGACCCTCTACTCCAGTGCTTGCATTATTGGCTTGGTCCTTGTGTGATTGGTGATTTTGGGGCGTGAGTGAGTCTCTGTACTGGGAATGCTTGGGTGATGGGTGTCCATGCATTGGTGTTACATGCAGGGCTTGGTTTTGGGATGTGTGGGTTGTGTTGGTGGGGTATCTGTGGGGTGTTGGGGTGATGGGTGTGAGGGTAAGGGTGGGTGTATGTGATGGCATGCAGGTGGGGTGGAGGGGATACAGTAGTAAAGAGTAAACTTACCAGAGTCCAGTCCTCCTGCTACTCCTGCTAGGCCCTCAGGATGCAGTATTGCCAAGACTTGCTCCTCCCATGTTGTTAGTTGTGGGGGAGGAGGTGGGGGTTCACCGCGAGTCCTCTGTACAGCAATCTGATGTCTGGAGACCACGGAATGCACCTTCCTCCATAGGTCGTTCCACCTCATTCTGATGTCATCCCGTGTTCATTGATGCTGTCCCACTGCGTTTACCCTGTCGACAATTCTGCGCCACAGCTCCATCTTCCTTGCAATGGACTTCTGCTGCACCTGTGATCCGAATAGCTGTGGCTCTACCCGGATGATTTACTCCACCATGACCCTGAGCTCCTCCTCAGAAAACCTGGGGTGTCGTTGAGGTGCCATGATGTGGTGTTGGTGATGTGTGAGTTGCTGTCTGTTGTGATGTGTGAGGTGGTGTGTTGGTGTGTGTTGTTTGAGGTGCATGGATGTTGTGTAAGTGATGGTGTTGTGTGTCTGTGGATGCTGCTGTTGTTTTGGGTAGAGTCTCTCTGTGGCCTGCTTTCAAATTTCTGGTAGTGAGGGTTTGTGGGTAATGTGGGTGTGTGTTTTATAGTATTGTGGGTGTGGTGTGTGTTTGTGTATCAGGTGTGTGTATTTCGAATTGTCCAATGTGGTTTTGTTTTGTATATGTGTGCGTATTTTGAGCGTGGTGGTGTGTGCTGCCAATGGATTACCGCGGTTGAAAGACCGGTGCGTTGATTCGTGGGTCGTGATAGTGTGGGCGTATTCTTGTTGGCGTGACGGTGTCGGTTTTGTTATCGCCAGTTTATCACTGACCTTTGGTGTGGCGGACTTGTGTGGGTGTCTGTATTGTGGTGGATTCCGGGCTTTGGGTCGTAATACCTGTAGCGGAATTCCGCGGCCACAGCGGTATGTTGGCGGTCTTCTGCACGGTGGTAAGCGGGATTTACTGCCAGGATTGTAATGAGGGCTTAATTCGTTAAAAAATCATTTCTCCGGTTCCCCTTATCCAATGTATTTGTTTTGGTGTCAAATTGAAGATACAAATATTTCCTATTTTAATAAAGTGTTTTTGAATTTTCAAACTGTTTCCTGTGTTTTATATTTTTACTGGTTTTTTATACTTGAATGCTTTACTCACTGTCTTCTAAGTTGAACGCCAGGGGGTCTCTTCAGAAGGCGAGAACCTGTCCCTTAGACAGAGAGCTATAAGCCCAGCTGGCATACATAGCTTTGGAGGCAGAGAAGCTTGTCCTGGAGAAGAAAAAGTGGGAAAGGGAAGAGAAAAGAGATGGTGGTAGCAACAGAGAAGCTGAGATGTCCATGGGTGGAGGGTTTTGTCACAGACTACCCAAGGGGGTTGTTCCTGTTTATGTAGGTGGGATGACATAGATAAATGGCTGGTGGTCTTTGAGAGGACTCCCCAAATGAGAAGGGTTAAGCCTCAATACTGGAGTTCACTCCAATGGGAGTTGATCCCCTCTTCTGGGAGGGATAGGCTCCTGACCCTAAGTGGGGAAGAAACAGACTCATACCTTAGTAAGAAGAGGTGCTTAACTAAGAAGTTTGGTCTGACTCCAGGACAGTACAGGCTTAAGTGTATGGACACCCATAACACAGCTACCCAGTCCTGGGTTGATTTTGTGGACATCTCAGTTAAGGCACTAGAGTGCTGGATACAGGGCAACAAGGTAAGTACCTCTGAGGGGCTTTACAATTTGATTGAGGGAAAAACTTCTAACTGATTGCGCCCAAGAGAAGCTACGCCAGTATCTAGTTGACTCTATGTTGACTGATCCCAGAGAGCTGAGGGAAGCAGCAGATGACTGGTTGAGAACCAGAGTTAACCAGAAACTCCCAGGGGGTGATCACAAAAAGGGAGGTCATGGTTCTTCTTAGGGGAAGAGCCAAGGCAAAGATGATAAAAAGTCCAAGGAGTCCTCACAAGAGTTTCCAAAACTTTCTCAGGGTGTCGGAGCCCCGAGCCATGCCACCACTAAGGGGAAGGTGTACCAGGGGAAGCATTACAAACCTGTTAAGGCAGGAAAGTATCAGGAGCTTGATAAGGTAGGCAAGTGTTTTGAGTGCACCAGCCTGGACACAAAAGCGGGGGATAATGTCTGCTCCAAGAAGCCCCCCCACTGGTGGGCAGTCCCATTGGATTGCTAGTGTAGGTGTGGGGGTGGACGTTCGTCCAGGGTTGGTATTAGAGTACACGGAGGTCACCTTAGTGTCCGTGAGTGAGGTGGACATTGCAACCATGGCCACCTTTCCTCCCAGCATGGAGAGGTATAGGCAGAGGCCTAAAGTCAACAGGACTGAGCTGGAGGATATGAGAGGTACAGGAGCCAGTGTGACTGTGGTCACAGAACAACTGGTTTCTCCACAACAGGTCTTACCTGGTGTATTCACCAAGTGACATATACACACAGCAGAACCAAACTCCACCCCATGGCCATGGTGAGCCTGGAATGGAGAGTTGTGACTGGCCCAAATAAAGTAGCAATAGCTCCTGCCCTCTCAGTAGAATGTCTGCTGGGAAATGATCTGGAAGCATCTGAGTGGTCAGATGTGGAAAGAAGGGTCCATGCACAGATGCAAGACCTCCTTGAATGGGTGTGTGTGCTGTGGCCAGGTCACAGGCAGCAGGACAGAAAAGCGCTGGACACTTGGACCCTGGAACAAGGGGCCAGTCCTACAAGAACTAGAGAAAGGGCAGTGAGTCTGGCTTGCCAGCCCCACTCAGTACACAGGTTCAGGAGGAATCCAATCCTGAGGGGAGGATCTGACCTCTGAGGGAGGAACCCTTCCCCTGCAAGCTCTGCCTGACTTTGCGGAATTGCAAGGGGCAGGTGGGCCCACCAGAGAAGAGCTGTGCCAGGGACAAAGAGAGTGTCCTACTTTTGAGGGCCTGAAGCAGACTTCATCCAGGCAAGGACAAGGGGATGTGAGTGGGCCCCACAAGGTTTATTTGAAGGATGGAGTTCTCTACACTGAGGCAAGGGACCCCAAACCAGGGGCAACCAGGAGAGTGGTAGTGCTCCAGAAGTATAGAGAATTCCTCCTAACTCTAAGCCATGACATTCCCTTAGTTGGACATTTGGGGCAGACCAAGACCTGGAACAGGCTGGTCAACCATTTCTATTGGCCCTATATGTCCAAAATAGTCAAGGTGTTTTGCAGCTCATGTGTCACATGCCAGGCCAGTGGCAAGGCAGGGGGTAAGCCAAAGGCTCCCTTAAAACCACTACCAGTGGTTGGGAATTGACATTATTGGTCTCCTAGACCCACCAACAGCCTCAGGTAACAGGTACATTTTGGTGGTTGTGGGCCATGCCACCAGGTACCCAGAGGCAATACCCCTCAGGACAATCACTGCTCCCACAGCAGTTAGGGCCATACTTGGTGTGTTCACCAGATAGGGATGCCCAAAGGAGGTGATCTCAGATAGGAGCACACATTTTGTCAGCCTATCTGAAAGCAATGTGTGATGAGTTTGCTGTTACCTATAAGTTCACTATCCACTATCACCCCTAGTCCAAGAGTCTGGTGGAGAGATTTAATAAGACCCTGAAGGGCATGATAATTGGTTTGTCTGACAAACTCAGGAGGAGATGGGATATTCTCCTTCCATGCCTGCTGTTTGCATACAAGGAGGTGCCACAAAAGGGAGTTGGATTCCGCACCTTTGAGTTACTGTTTGGGCACCTGTAAGTGGCCCATTGTACTTGGTGAGAGAGTCTTGGGAGAAGCCCCTCAAAGAGTCCAAGTAGAATGTGCTGGATTATGTGCTGGTATAACAATTTTTTTATTGCCCCAAAAGGGGGAAGTGTAGCCTTTAACTCCCACGGCAAGAATTTGTGAACCTTGTACACCAGCAAGGTTGAAATAATTTATTTGAGTAGCATTTTATTTAATTAAAGATGTGAATCAACATATTCAGGTGCTCCCAAGATAACGACGCAGTGAACGTGATTAGTGATATAAATAAGGTGCCAAGTGTTATCTACTATATATAAAAAAAACGTGGTTAAATATGTATAACAAGTGATCTTCAAAGAGATCCGTTCAATCCAGGTGTCCAGAAGTCACTCATCTTGTTGAAGAATAATCTACAATAAATGATGTCAACGTTTCAACCCCACAAAAAGAACCAATCAATAAAGGGTCATCGTCAGGACAAAAATCATTTTTTCTCAGGTATCACCCTCACAACACTAGATAATAAGACTTTTATTATGTTTTTCTTTCCAATGTCCCCCTTGATCCCAAAGGCACATATGATTTTCTTCAATAATTAATATATGATATCTACTGGTTTAAATAATCCTTGTCAAGTCTATAGGAATTGTTGATCAAACACAGAATCAATCCCGCAGTCAATTTAAAAGGATGCCGACTGCTGCCAGTCCTTAAATGTATTGAGACCTTTTGTTACCGTCCCACATTTTTCCATTCAATAAAGTTCATGCTTGGAGAGTAGAATGTTCTTGTCCCATCCACGAAGTTCCAATCTCACTTATTCTATGACAAGACATCTCATGTCTTCGCTGTTGAGCTGTTGATCCAGATAGTGTTGTCCCACGATTTTACATTTAACCCTACTTTTATGTTGTAGCATTCTTTGCTTCACTTTTTAGGTTGTTTTACCTATATACATCAAGTCACAGGGACATCAAATTACATAAACAACATGTTGTGTGTTACAATTGCTAAAAGAAGTCATATTAAACACGTTGTTGTCAAAACAAAATTCATATGTATTAAAACTCAGTTTACATGCTAAACATTTTCCACATTTACGATGACCTAGCACAGCTGGAAGACCCCATAATACACTGATGGAAGGTCGTGGTGATTGTGGTAGGGCTGCCCTCACCAATGCATCCTCCAGTTTCTTACCTTTTTTTTAAAGAGAAAAGGGGCAGCTCTTTTTCTGTCAGAAAATCTCTTGACTAATCCCAAATGTTTTTTAAATTATCTTCCTGATGGCATTACTGGC
Source organism: Pleurodeles waltl (assembly GCF_031143425.1). Lineage (NCBI taxonomy): Eukaryota > Metazoa > Chordata > Amphibia > Caudata > Salamandridae > Pleurodeles > Pleurodeles waltl. The sequence goes on along the minus strand of NC_090448.1, from coordinate 858,034,870 downwards.
TGGACTAAATGTGGTGACACAGGTTAGTCTATTTATATTGGCCTCTTTATGATTAGGCTCCAAGAGCCATTTCCTCTGATTAAACCAGGCCCTTTTCCTTGCTCTCTTGACCAGTCTTTTTAGGCTAACCTCTCTCAATTGAACTATTGATCAGTATATCTGAACTTTATGTGCTGGGCCTGTCGTCACTCATGGCTGAGTACATGAAAAAGGCAAACAGCAACCTGGAGGCCAGCCAAGATCTCATGAAGCTCTGGCATGATCAGAAGGCTACCATGCCTGAATATCACCTGGGTCAGCTGGTATGGGTTTTGGAGTCTTTGACTCCCAGGGCACTTCAGGCGAAATGGACTGGGCCCTATCCAGTTTTAGAAAAGAAGGGTGAGTTTACCTACCTGGTGGACCTTGGCACCCCCAGGAATCCTCATAGGATCCAGCATGTGAACAGACTAAAACACCACCAGAACATGGCGGAAATGAACACGCTTATGGTCACTGATGAGGGAAAGGAGGAGGAGTGTAAACCTCTGCCAGACCTCCTATCCACCAATACACAAGATGGGTCAGTGGAGGGAGTGGTACCCTCTCCCAAACTGATAGCCCAACAGCAGAAAGTCTGCAGACAAGTTTTGGAGCAGTTTGCTGGTCTGTTCTCCCTGACTCCTGGAATCACCAATTGGTGTGTCCATGACATTGACACTGGTGTCGGCTTACCTGTTAAGAGTAAGTTGTACAGGTTGTCCGTCAAAGTCAACATCAAAGCTGAGGTGGCTAAGATGTTGGATCTAAAACTAACTGAGCCCTCTGATAGTCCTTTGGCCAGTCCAGTGGTACTGGAATCCAAACCCAATCCCCAAGGTGGGAAAAAGAGCTAAGATTGTGTGTAGACTACAGAGGTCTAAATGCAGTCACTAAGACCGATGCTCACCCCTTACCTAGAGCTGATGAGCTCATTGACAGACTGGGGGTGCTAAGTTCCTGAGTACAATTGACCTGACCTCAGGATACTGGCAGATTGCCTTAAGTCCAGGAGATAAGGAGGAGGTCAGCATTTTCAACTTGAGCGCCACTTTCAATTCAAAGTGATGCCCTTTGGCCTAAAAAATGCCTCTGCCACCTTCTAACGGTTGGTGAACAGAGTGTTGTCTGGGTTGGAATCTTTCGGTGCAGGTTATCTGGAAGATATACCTGTATTCACTTCTACCTGGGAGGATCGCCAGGTCCACCTGAAGGAAGTGCTTCAGGCCCTGCTCCAAGCAGGCTTGACTATCAAGGCAAGCAAGTGTCAGATAGGGCAGAGTTCAGTAGTGTACATGGGTCACCTTGTTGGTGGAGGCCAGGTACAGCTTCTCCAGCCCAAGATCCAGACTATCCTGGATTAGTAGGCTCCTAAAACCCAGTCTCAGGTCAGGGCCTTTCTTGGTCAGACAGAACTCACCTCAACGAAAGAGCCCAAGAAGATAATTTGGATGGCAGAGTGTCAACCCAGCCTGACTTGCAGGTTCATCCCACTGAAAATTTCTGGAGCGAAAGACTTCCAGAATTTCGCTGGGCCTCCTGGAAAGGCAATTTAAAAACAGCTGCAAAAAAGTGGGAAAATCCGAATTTAAAAAGTTCCCCTGGACTTCCTACGGCTCAAGATTCAGCTTTGGCGTGGATGAAGATTTAAATTCTGAAAAATCATCTAAGTCCGAAGGTAGAGTTCTCGAGCGAAGTCCCCTGCAACGCACATCCAAAGAGGGCTCCAGGGAGGTCAGATCGGATTGATGACTTTGTCTTGCTGAAGAAAATCTTCAAGAAAAAGACTAAGGTGGTCATTACAACCCTGGCGGACGGTGTTAAAGCGGCGGTAAGACCGCCAACAGGCCGGCAGTAAAAAAATTGGAATTACGACTGTGGCGGAAACCGCCAACAAAGACAACCACTTTAACACTCCGACCGCCACAGAGGTACAGAGAAACAGCTTGGCGGTCACCGCCAACAGAAAGGCAGAAGACAAAGTACCACCCACAGTATCACAACCTACCAATCTGCCACCTTTTCCGGGGCGGATTCACTGCGGATAAAAACACTGCGGAAACAGGACTGCGAAGGGAAAACGCTCACCTCTACACACCCCACGAGGAATCCGGATGCCATGGAACCAGAGCTGCACATGCTGCCAGCCCTCATCTTCTTGCTTCTCTACCGGGAGCACGAACGCCGGCGGCGAACACCACAGTGAATACTGCACCTACGACACAGGGGAGGGGGGAGGGAAAAAAACAGGGACACACACATGCAACACCCCCACCCTTACCCACTACAACTCACACACTAATACATATTTATACATTATAGTTACACCCCCAACGCCCCCGGAAGAATGCAAAGACAAAAGGAAATTAGTGTAACCATTGTAATATATTAAAAACAAGTATGCAAAAATATGTATATGCACCATAAACAAAATATACACCAAGCTTAGTAGTCCAGGTAGTGCTCCAATGAAGTCCATGGAACACTGGGCCCACAAGGTATGGGCGAGGCCCACAAAAGATCCCCGACCATGACGGAGAGAACACTGCAGGGGCATCAGAGAGCAAGAAAACAGGCACCTCAGGGGGAGGGAAAGGGGGGGCACCTCAGCCGGTTGAGTGCACGACGCCAAATCCACGAGAGGGCCACATGGCCACAGTTCAATCCTGGGGAGTGCTAAATCACAGTCTCTCAAGTCTCTACAGTGGGTGGGTTGCCCACTGTTCCATCCTGGGGACTGCAAAGCCACAGTCTCTCAAGTCTCTACAGTGGGTGGGTTGCCCACTGCCATATCCTGGGGAGTGCAAAGCCACAAGTCTCTCAAGCCTCTATAGTGGGTGGGTTGCCCACTGTTCAATCCTGGGGAGTGCAAAGCCACAGTCTCTCAAGTCTCTACAGTGGGTGGGTTGCCCACTGCCATGTCCTGGGGAGTGCAAAGCCACAGTCTCTCAAGTCTCTACAGTGGGTGGGTTGCCCACTGTTCAATCTTGGGGAGTGCAAAGCCACAGTCTCACAAGTCTCTACAGTGGGTGGGTTGCCCACTGTTCCATCCTGGGGAGTGCAAAGCCACAGTCTCACAAGTCTCTACAGTGGGTGGGTTGGGTTGCCCACTGTTCCATCCTGGGGAGTGCAAAGCCACAGTCTATCAAGTGGATGTATCTCTCCACTGGTTCTGGAGGGGGCCTTGTGCCCAGAGTGCTTTATCCTGCTAAGGATAGAGGTAGTGGATGCCTTTCTCCACTGGTTATGGAGAGGGCATGGTGCCCAGAGTGCTTCATCCTGCTAAGGACAGAGGTAGTGGATGACAGTCTCCACTGGTTCTGGAGGGGGCCTTGTGCCCAGAGTGCTTCATCCTGCTAAGGACAGAGGTAGTGGATGTATCTCTCCACTGGTTCTGAAGGGGGCTTTGTGCCCAGAGTGCTTCATCCTGCCAAGGACTGGGGTTCTGGATGCTTTTCTCCACTGGTTCTGTAGGGAGCATGGTGCCCAGAGTGCTTCATCCTGCCAAGGACTGGGGTAGTGGATGCTTTTCTCCACTGGTTCTAGAGGGGGCATGGTGCCCAGAGTGCTTCATCCTGCCAAGGACTGGGGTAGTTGATGCTTTTATCCACTGGTTCTGGTGTGGGCTTTGTGCCCAGAGTGCTTCATCCTGCCAAGGACTGGGGTTCTGGATGCTTTTTCCCACTGGTTCTGGAGGGGGCTTTGTACCCAGAGTGCTTCATCCTGCCATGGACTGGGGTAGTGGATGCTTTTCTCCACTGGTTCTGGAGAGGGCATGGTGCCCAGAGTGCTTCATCCTGCCCAGGACTGGGGTAGTGGATGCTATTCTCCTCTGGTTCTGGAGGGGGCATGGTGCCCAGAGTGCTTCATCCTGCCAAGGACTGGGGTAGTGGATGCTTTTCTCCACTGTTCTGGAGGGGGCATGGTGCCCAGAGTGCTGCACATGGGGTGTGGCAGTTCCCATTCCCTCACCTAGGTGTCTGAGCCACGAGATTTTCAGGGAACAGGTAGCATGATGATCCATGGAGGCAGAGACACACTCCACCCTGCGGCGACTTTGCCTGCCAACTGCTGGTACTGCCAGTGCTGGTTGTGGTGTCTCATGTAGTGTGTGCAGGGTCACAGACGTCTCCTGCAGCCTCGGATGACTGCCCACTGGGGATGATATTTATGTCGGCTGTGGTGGCACTGTCTGGGTATGTTGCGGGGCAGGTGGCGTTGGCTGCAGCGGTATCTGCGGCAGAGATGCTGCTGGTGGTGCAGATGTCAGCACCTGTGGAGGGAGACAGCAGAATGTCTCCTGTAGCCTCGGACAGCTGCCCACTGGGGATGATGCTGGGGACTGTAGCAGAGGCAGCAGCTATGCAGGTGGCGGTGCAGTTGGCGGTGGTTGCGGCGGGGTCCACCGCCGTACAGGTTGCTGTTCTATCTTGCAGAAGGGGTGACGCCCTGAGCAGACTTCCCTTAGGCCTTGTGTCCCTTCCCCACCTTAGAAGTCGCTGCTGGGACCTTGGCACTGTCATCTGTTGTCTTGAAGGAGGCCTTGTTGGGTGGTTGGTGCGTCTTTTCCCTACAGCATGTGGGCCCCTTCTTTTCCTTAGCAGGTGGCGGAATAGGGTGATCCTTGGCCTCACTCGGTGGCACACTGGCAGCCCTGATGGGTGCTGCTCGCGATGTAACTGGACTTGCAGGGACCACAGTGCTCGGGGATTTTGTGGCTGAGGTGCTGGGCTGGGATCTGGACATCCTGGTCCTAGGGCAAGGACTGGGGGAGGTGTAGGGAAGAGGTCAATGTTAGCTAGGAAAAGATTTTTAGACACACTGGGATGGGAAGATGGAGGGGGTTTGGGAGTGGAGGAAGAGGTTGTGGTTGTAGGAGGTGTATGTCTGCTGGGTTTGGGTGAGGGTGCATGGGCTGGAGGTTCTTGTGAGGTGGATGGCTGTTGAGTGGGTGTGTGCCTGTATTTGTGTAGTTTGGGAGAAGGGCTCACAGCACACTGGGAGAGGACACATGCGACGTGTGAATGGTTGTGGGGTGGTGATTGCACGTGAGCGGTGTGTGTGGTGATGGGCGTGCTGGTGACGTAGGTAGTGGCTGAGGATGTAGTGCATGCAGGTGTGAGCGGAGATGAGAATGGGAGGGAGGAGGAGGATGTGGGGGAGGGGAACACAGTGGAGGCAGTGGATGTTGGTGTGTCTGCATGGGTATGGTGCTTGTGTGAGTGCCTATGGGATGTGTGGTGCTTATGTTTGCCTGAGCCACTTTTGTGTGTTGATGAGTGTGCATGCTGGTCTGATGGTGTGCTTGGGATAGGCTGAGGTAGCGGGGATTGGGTCTGGGTAGTGGAAGTTGTAGGGGGGAGGCTGGACACAAGGACAATGGCTGCCATCAGTGCTGAGGTCAGAGCCTGAAATGCTCTCTGTTGGGCTGCCACGTCAGAATGAATGCCCTCCAGGTATGCATTTGTTTGCTGCAAATGCCTCTCGACACCCTGGATGGCATTCAAAATGGTTCATTGCCCAACAGTGAGGGATCTCCGGAGGTCAATAGCCTCCTCACTGAGGGCAGCAGGGCTGACTGGGGCAGGGCCTGAGGTGCCTGGGGTGAAAGAGATACCTACCCTCCTGGGTGAGGGGGCATGGGAAACACGCTGAGGGGCTGCTTGGAGGGCGGGGAAGCAGCTGTACCTGTTGTTGCGGTGGGCACAGAGGTGCCCGCCACCACAAGGGAGCCCCCATCAGAGGAGGAGTCGCTGTAGCTGGTGTCTCCTCCTGTCCCCGTCGCCCTCCGTCCCACTGGTGCCTTCAGACTCCGTACATTCACCCTCTTGGGCCATGTGGGTTGCAGCTCCCTCCTGCTCCGGTGCCAATGCTCCTCCGCCAGATGATGCTAATGCACACAAGGACAGGGTGACCAAACAAAAAAGGGGAAAAAACAGAGGAGACACATGGTCAATGCCAGCAACAACACCACTGTTGGCGGACACAACACACAGGGAGCAGCCCATGCACTAGGCCATGCACTAACAGTTCATGGGAAAATCACATGCCCATGGGGGACTGTGCCTAAGCCCATTTGATGCACACGTGGAACCCACAGGAGCCTGAGTAGGTGTAGATGGCCACTACCACTTTTGGGGTTGGGGTGCCACAGAGCATGCCTAAAAATGGATCTACCCTGGCACGTTTGCCCTGGCCTAGGGGAACCCACAGCCCACTTCCCCCACCCAGACACCTCATACAGCGTGCAGAGTCAGCTGAATGAGACTGTACTCACCCCCTTGTGGCTGCTGTAATGCCCTCAAGCGCCCATCCAACTCAGGACATGCCACTGCCAGGATCCAGTAAATCAGGGGGGTCAGGGTGCGACGGGCACCCCTTCCACGCTGGGAGGCCATCCCCAGCTGGGCCTCCCCCATCTTCTTGCTCCAGCAGCGCAGGTCCTCCCATCTTTTGCAGCAGTGAGTGCTCTGTCTATGGTAGACCCCCAGGGACCGCACTTCCTTGGTGATGGCATGCCAAATACCCTTCTTCTGGTGGGCGCTGACCTAGAGGAAAAGTTAAGTAAGAATGGATTTTACTCCCCCGTCCAGTTCTTCTTACTCATTGGCCACAACTTCCCACCCTGGGCCAGAAACACATACTCTGACCATCCTCACATGCTGGCCTCAGCCCACTTCCCCGTATCTTCCATCCACCCCACTCCATACATTCATGTCCCATCCATCATGCTCACAGTTTACTCACCTGTTTGTCTGGAGGACCGTAGAGTAGCGTGTACTGGAGAAGGACCCCAGCCTCCAGTTTGTCCAAATCCTCCGCAGCGAAGGCAGGGGCCCTTTCCCCATACACTGGGCCTATGACATAGCCATTGTCGCTTCCAGACTCAGGTCACAGCAGCACTTACTGTGTAGGTTCTCTCCTGTTGAAGGTCAGGTATCAAGTGAGTGAACAGATAGAAAATGGTGGTCATGTCCGAGGCGGTGCGTACCGTCACCGCCGGCGTACATCATCATTGGATCGTGGAACCCATAGGGCCCAATGATAACCAATGCTGAATTGCGCCTCTGTCATCGTCCGCCTACCACAACGCTGCACAATGCCAGCGCAGTTACCTCATTTCCCCTTGTCACTCCTTACAGGTCAGGCAGCTGCCATTTCAGGGGGCCACTTGGCAGGGCAACTAACTGCGTCACAGCACTTTTGGCCAGGAGTACGGACTGAAAGCGGCACACACCAATTACATCACAATTGTTCAAAACACCCTTGTGCAAGCTATGTGGTGTATGACTCTCTGCTCACCCTTCTCCTCCATAGGGCACGTCCGCTGGGGCAAATGATGAGTTGGTTTCATCCTCCGGTATACAGACTGCTGGTGGACCTGTCGACAATGGAAGACAGACACATCATTATCACCTTCATACTTGATCGTGCCACAATCCATGAACTGTGTGCCCAGTTGGAGCTAGATCTGATGTCAGCTATCCTCCATCCCACAGGAATGCCCCTTCTAGTGCAAGTCCTGTCAGTGCTCCTTTTCATGGCCAGTGGTTCCTTTCAAACAACAGTGGCCATGGAATCAGGGATGTCACAGCCAATGTTCTCTAACGTGTTGTCCAGAGTGTTGTCTGCCCTGCTGAAACACATATGCAGCTACACCGTTTTCCCTCAGGTGGAGGATTTGCCCACAGGGAAAGGTGACTTCTATGCCCTGGGACATATCCCCAATATCATTGGTGCAATTGATGGTACACATGTGGCATTTGTCCCACCCCGCAGGAATGAACAGGTGTACAGAAACCGCAAAAGCTACCATTCCATGAATGTGCAGATGGTGTGTTTGGCAGACCAGTACATCTCCCATGTGAATGCCAAGTATCCTGGCTCAGTGCATGATACTTACATTTTGAGGAATAGCAGCATCCCTTATGTGATGGGGCAACTCCAGAGGCACCGTGTGTGGCTAATAGGTGAGCCCAAGGTCCCCACACAGTTTAAATAGGTGTCTGGGTATGAGAGAGTCCCTAAGGGTTGGTGTGTGTCTAACAGTTGTCCCTCGATATTTGCAGGTGACTCTGGTTACCCCAACTGTTCTCTGTCATGTTCCTGGATCTCAGGGACCGTTTGCCGGGTGGTTCTCCTTCTGCAGGGGGTGGGGTGCTGGTGGCCTGTTGTTCCTGTGGCGGGACCACCTGTCCACTAACGCCAACAGAGGTGGAGGGCTGTTCATCATTCAGGCAGGTGTCAGGGGCCCGTTGGTGTGCCACTGTGTCCCTCATGGTGTTGTTTATGTCTGCCAGCACCCCTGCAATGGTGACCAGGGTGGTGTTAATGGACTTCAAGCCCTCCCTGATCCCCAGGTACTGTTCCTCCTGCAGCCGCTGGGTCTCCTGAAACTTGGCCAGTACTGTGCCCATGGTCTCCTGGGAATGGTGGTATGCTCCCATGATGTTGGAGAGTGCCTCGTGGACAGTGGGTTCCTTTGGCCTGTCCTCCCCCTGTCACACAGCAGTTCTCCCAGCTTCCCTGTTATCCTGTGCCTCTGTCCCCTGAACTGTGAGCCCACTGCCACTGACCCCAGGTGCCTGATTGTCTTGTGTTAGTGGGGTTGCCTGGGGTCCCTGTAGTGGTGGACACACTGCTGATTGACGTGTCCTGGGGACAGAGGGATGGGCCCGCTGGGTGGGTGCTGTGGTGTTGTTTCCTGAGGGGGGAGGTTCTGTGGTGGTTTGTGACTGGGGCAGGGAATCAACTGTCCAGAGGTCCCTGATGGTCCGGGCTGGTCATCTTGATACAGGCGTGCAGAGCTGCTGTCGTCACTGTGGGCCTCTTCTGTGGGGGGGGGCTGGATATGTCTGGCACCTCCTGTCTGGTGATGTTTGATAGGGGTCCTGTTGGGGTTTAAATGTATAGTTATTGTATCTGTGTGTGCCATCTTGTGCAATGGGTGAGTTACCCTGTACTCCTGTGCTTGCCTTATTGTCTTGGCCCTTGTGTGATTGGTGATTTTGGGGCCCTCGGTGAGTATCTCTACTGGACATGCTTTGGTGATGGGTGTCCATGCATTGGTGTTACATGCAGGGCTTGGTTTTGGGATGTGTGGATTGTGATAGTGGGGTATCTGTGGGGTGTTGGGGTGATGGGTGTGAGGTTTGGGGTAGGAGTTTGTGATAGCATGCAGGTAGGGTGGGGGGGATATATTATTAAAGATTTGACTTACCAGAGTCCAGCGCTCCTGCTACTCCTGTAAAGCCCTCAGGATGCATTATCGCCATGACTTGCTCCTCCCATGTTGTTAGTTGTGGGGGTCCACTGCCAGTCCTGTGTACGGCTACCTGGTGTCTGGATACCACAGAACGCACATTCCCCCGTCGGTCGTTCCACCTCTTCCTGATGTAATCCTGTGTTCTTGGATGCTGTCCCACTGTGTTGACCCTGTCGACAATTCTCCGCCATAGTTCCATTTTCCTGGCAATGGACGTCTGCTGGACCTGTGATCCGAATAGCTGTGGATCTACCTGGATGATTTCCTCCACCATGACCCTGAGCTCCTCCTCAGAAAACCTGGGGTGTCTTTGAGGTGCCATAATGTGGTGTGGGTGTTGTGTGAGGTGAGGTTTGTTGTGCTGTGTGATGTGTTGTGTTGGTGTGTGTTCTTTGAGGTGCGTGGATGTTGTATAAGTGATGGTGTTGTGTGCCTGTAGATGCTGGTGTTCTGTATCCTTTTCTCTCTCTCTCAGCTTCTTCCAAAAAAAATCATTTGAAGGGGTTGTGGGTAATGTGGGTATGTGTTTTATAGTGGTGTGAGTGTGTGAGTGTGGTGTGTGTATGTGTATCATCTGTGTGTATTTTGAATTGTCCAATGTGGTTTTGTTTTGTAACAATGTGTGTATTTTGAGCACTGCGGTGTGTACTGCCAATGGATTACCGTGGTTGAATGACCACTGCGTTGATTCGTAGGTCGTGATAGTGTGGGCGTATTTCTGTTGGGGTGACGGTGTAGGTTTTGCTATCGCCAGTTTATCACTGACCTTTGGTGTGGCGGACTTGTGTGGGTGTCTGTATTGTGGCGGATTACGAGATGTGGGTCGTAATACCTGTAGCGGATTTCCGTAGCGGCCAAGGTATCTTGACGGCCGTCAGCACGGCGGTAAGCAGGATTTGCCACCAGGGTTGTAATGAGGACCCAAGTCTGAAGTTAAACTTATGGCCTCCTGCTTGTGGAGACCGATTAGGCTCTATCGCGGTTGGCCTTAAACTTTGACTTTGCCCCAGTCGAGGTACGACCAGATTCCCCGAGTGGCGCTTTTAATTTCTAAGCGCCAAAAAAAATGAATTCTTTAAAAATTCTTATCTCCAGTTTCCGTTATCCAATTTTATTCATTTTGGTGTCTTAAAGATAAAAATATTTCCTATTTTTCTAAATTGGTTTTACATTTTAAAAATGTTTCCTGTGTTATATCATATTACTGTTTTGTGATACTTGAATGCTCTACACACTTTGGCCCCTATTTATACTCTGTTTGCGCCGGATTTGCACCATTTTTTTTAACGCAAATTCAGCGCAAACTTAACTCCATATTTATACTTTGGTGCTAGACCCGTCCAGCGCCAAAGTTATGGAGTATGAGTCATTTTTTGGACGTGAAAACCTACCTTGCGCTAATGACATGCAAGGTAGGCATTCCCATGCTAAAAATGACTCTAAGGCATGTGCGCCTTATTTGTCCTCCGGCGTCAAAATGACGCACAGGAGGAGGCGGGCCTTAAAACACGGCGCCCAGCTGGATTTGCACCATTTTTTAATGCCTAGGTCAGGGCAGGTGTTAAGGGATCTGTGGGCTCATTTTCATGGGTGGAGACCATGGAAGCAGTCCACAGGTGTCCTTCACTGCACCCAGGGACACCCCCCGCCACCATAGCCCACCCCTGGAGGACACCCATGGATGGGGGGACCCATCCATGGTGAGTGCAGGTAAGTATAATTTTTTTTTTAAGTGGCATAGGGAGGCCTAACTTGGGCCCCCCTACATGCCACTGTGCCCAATGGCCATGCCCACAGGACTGAAGTCCCCTGGGCATTGCCATTGGGCAGGGGGGCATGACTCCCATCTTTCCTAAGACAGGAGTCATTTCCATGGGGGTTGTGCATCAAAAAATGGCACAGGTCAGGTTAGAGCCAATATTTTTGACTCTGACCTGACTTGCACCATTCTTTGGCGCACAACCCCCAGGCTTCCCTTCGCCTCCGCTGCCCAGTTACCATCATTTATTTTGACGCTTATCAGGCCGCAGCGCTGGCTAACATCATTCCATAAATAAGTCGCCTGGCTGGTGCGTTGGAATGGCGTTAGCCAGCAGTAAACTTTTTGACGCAAATCTGCCCTGGTGCTGATTTGCGTCAAAAAGTATAAATATGGGCCTTTGTCTCCTAGATAAGCCTGGTTGCTCATCTCCAAGCTACCAAGGGTTGAGATGTGGTTAATTTATTGAGACCAAACTGAACCCTTTTGGGGGTTAGTGGCCTAATGCTAAGAGTAGGTACTTACCTGCCCTAACCAATAATCCACTTTCCAACAATTGCAGGTTGTAGGACTGTTTGTTGTTGCTTTCACTGTTTGTTGAGCAGCATTGCATCTCTCCTTAATTGACCCCGCAAGGTAGCCTTAGCTACTTCGTATAGTATATGGGCTGAGTGGACTGATCCTTTGTTGTCTTGAAGGTAAGTGGCCATGTGTGGCCTAAGCCGGGCTTTTGCACTCAATATTTTGTAACATGTGATGTTGAGTCACCGGAGTTCCCTAGTCGGTGTCCTAAATGTTCATGTTGACAGCTAGAGGGACAGGGGCATAGTCAGAAATGGAATCTTCCAAGATTGTACAGTCTACAAATAATGAAGTAAGAGAGTGAGTGGTGAGCAAGTAGTCAAGATGTGATAGTGTGCTGTGAAGTGCTGCAAAACAAAAATGCACTCCATTTCCGAAAGGGATATGTCTCCATATGTCTAATAAACCTTGATCATCAAAAATGTCCTTGAGGAATGTTTTCCTTCAGTTTTGTGTGTTTAGGATGCCAGGGGCTTCTAAGATTGTGTCAAGGGGCAAGTTTCAGTCGTCTCTCACAATAATGTGCTTTGTGTTTGATTCAGTCAGAATCCAATATAGATGCAGAAAGAGAGTCTGGCATTAGGGGCATACATGGATTCTACACTCACTATGTGGCTCCCTATCATGAGCTATGCACACACACATCATCCCTTATCATCCACCCAGGTCCCCATAACAGGATGGCTTGATGTATGAGAATTGCTACCCCGCTCTGTGGTGTTTGACCAGGCAGAAGGGGTTACAACAGCTGAATACAGCCCAGTCCCTTCTGAGTTGATCACTTTCTGTGGGATTGGGGTATGTCTCTTGAATGAGGGCAATGTCCACCTTCTTAGAGGCTAAGTAAATAAGAACCTCTTTCCACTTTATATTGTTAGTCAGGCTCACCTTCAATTAATTTAAAAAGTCCAAATAATCAGTATTGTTTCATTTGTCTATTCTCTTTAGTCTTCTTTTCTTTTAAAATAAGAGCACATAACAGCATCAGCCAGTGCGTTTCGGCCTCAAAACAGGACTTCTTCAAGGCTTTTCTATTTGTTTCAAATCGGTTCCAATCCATCATATTCAGAGCAGTAGTTGCAATGAAGGTAACATGTTACCTTCTTTCATATCGATAATTGGTCTTCCACAGCCCCTGTTACAGCCGTAAGCGAGACATGGAGTAGGGAGACTAGGTGCATGCAGTGTGTAACCTGCTGTCCTTTGTATTATTATTGCATAGTTAGTCAGGCTTCTCACATTCAAGGTAAGGATGGAAAGCAGTTTGCAAAGCATGTGGAAGGCCGCTGAAAGGAGAGGCCAGAAGAGTGAGAGATCTATCAGCAATGAGGGCAGGAGATTGTGGCCAGAGAAGATGTGGTCTGAGCAACATGTACCTCAGAGGAAGATCAAAAGGGGAGGGCAGAGGAGGACAGTGGGATTTGGAGGAAGGTGGAAAATTGAAGTCAAACGTCAATGAAGGCATAGTGGGAAGCCCCAGCAGGATGGCCAGGAGAAGAAGATGGAAGGGGAGGTAAAAGGTGTCCAAGTCCCAAACTGAGGAGAGTCGCATAGATGTAACTGAGTATACTTTTGGGATGGTGGAGGTAGATCTGATTAGCTATCGAGCTGTTCAGTTGCCACTGATGGAGCTAGCTTCTTAGGTGTCCAAACTACTGCACAAAAAATGCTATGGCCAGTGCACTAGGAGGTACAAACTCTGCCTTTTATACGAGCAGTAGAACCTGGTGAGGGCAGTGCATGGTCTTGGGCAGGATGGAGGTGGTGAACGGAGGTAGGTGTGTATAGAGGCATTCATGAGTGCACAAGACCATGGGGTGTAAGGGACATGTGTCTTATAAGACAAATCCCGCAGAGTGCAAACAGATGGTGGTGGAGGCAGAGGGGGGAAAGGGATCAATATCATTGCAGGCCAAGGGTCAGAACAGGAGGCACAGTCAGGCGTAATAATTCGCACTAGTCAGGTGTGTGGTACAGATCAAATAGAGAACAGTAGGTAATGCCAACCAAGGGCATAGGTCACCAAAGTTTCCGTGGATGTGCAACCTGGCCAGGCAGAGCTTCTAGAGGAGCACTAGAAACCACCAGTGATGAGGAAAGCAGGGCGACTAAAGAACAATAAAGAATGCAGTTTTAAAAGTATTAAAACTATTAAGAAACTATTAAGGCAATTGGGATGGAGTAGCCAAGAGTGTAAGGTGAGTGGACTACTTGGAACAAAACAGGGGAGACAAAACTGTCTTTGGGCACACAAACTGATCAATCATACAGTATAAGAGACACAACAGCACCAGCACTCACATAGTTATCCAATACTCATGTGTCTTACTAGTCGCAGGTGCTATGTTGTCCCTGGTGAAGTAGGTCAGGTGTCAATAGGTGGTGGTTACATGGAGGATATCTCTACGGAGGGCACAGGTTTCAGCGGGGTTCAAGATTTGTGCCAGGACGAAGCCTGGGTGATCTCTATCACTGTTTTAATGACTGTGTCTCTGTCGGATTGCCTGTAAAAAGGAATTCTCATTTGTCCATCAGCGGAGACTTTTATCAGCTGAGGGGGCGTCTAGGGATTGTTGTGGCAATGGTGGTTGGGCAGTGCCCATTTTTTAGGTAGATGAGCCTGCCAGGAAGTCAGCCATTTGGTGCTGCTGTCAGGTGAAAAGTTCCTCCAATGTAGATGTTGTGGCTTTTTAGGTCGGAGGGTTCATGTCGGCATGCCTCCGTGAGTACCTGATGGACCTGTGAATTGTGAAAGAAATAGGTGATGAGGGGCACGGCCTGGCAACTTATCGAGGTTGTAAAATGAAGCATCTAATCCTGTGTTCCCTCTTTATTTCCAACAGGGGGAAGAAAGAGAGGCCAAAAAGATTCAGGATGCCGGGAAGCAGGAAGTCCTCAACATCTGAGTTTTCCATTTTTTCCAGGATAGCAAAGAATTAGATGTTGTCCCACCTCAAGCAGTCCTCGAGGTCCACCACCTTTTGTTGAAAATAGCATTACTCCAGAAACAGCATCTCCATACATTACAGCATACGCTCAGCATAGGTCAGCCATGTGTCGAGACCTTCAACTTTGGTGTTGAACGCCCCATTTCTCCTTTTTTATATTCATGACCTGCATAAGATCAGTCACCTTTGAGTCTGTGGTAAGAAGTCTGGAGCCCAATGCGATGATCTGTTTAAGACTGGCCTCCAGAGGCATTTCAGGCATTGGGAGAGTAGAGGAGCATTATTTGTGTCCCAAAACTACCTCCATGAAGAGCAGTTGGTGGCAGGATTTCAAAGTGACCATTGTGGTTCTGGAAGAGTTAGTGAGCTTATCTCAGAACCTGTTACACGGAGGGATGGCACTGTGTATCCTACCAACATGTATAATCCCCATACACCAAATTCAGAAAGGTGCGTAGGAAGACCAGTGGCCTGCGACAGGTGTGCAATGGAGTTAGAGTCGGGATAGAGGTTGGACGCTCTCTCCTCTCCATCTCCTCACCAGTAGTCTGTGTAATGGTCTGGCGCACCCAGCACCGGAATCAAGCCCACTATGCATAACCGGCAGAGGTGCAGCAGAAAGGAATTGCAACAGTTAGGGACCTGCACCCTTTTTTTTGCCTTGCTGTAACTTTCATGGTAGTGGGAGTGGTAATCGTATGGAAAATTTAGGACCTCCTTGCTCACCATCCTTCCATCTGGCAATGTGTGGTCAAATACCAGTGTGGCAGCAAGAGACAATGAAGGGCTCAGTGTCCTAGATTTGTGGTGTTACTCACGCCTCCTGACAAGTTCCTGTGCAATAATGGGCTCCAGAGACCTTCAGGCCTTTAGGGCAGGTTTCATAGGCTCTGTATGCATTGATTGGACAAGCCAGGGGGTATGAGGCTCTCCTAGTGCATGGGGCGGCTGTGGTAGTTCAAGCCTTGAATGTACCCCCAGAAGTAGCCACTCGTCAAGCCATGCTGCAAGCAGGCGTCAGTCACTGATTCTATGGTAAGAGCTGCATAGGCCCCAATTGTTGCTCTGGTTCTCAGGTGTTGACATGCTTGTCAAAAAGCAGTCGATGAGGCTCACCACATCCTACAAAGCCCCTTTCACCTGCACAGAATGGGCTCAATCCTCGACGGCTGTCAGAGCTCAGTGAGAAGCCACCATCTTAGTCTGTGGTACTACGCCACCCCGATGTTATATTCTTAAATCTTTTACTTCATATGTCAAGCGCAACCATTGTCATCCTTGTTATAAATGAAGTTTGGATTCTTGACATGACCTACAGGCTAAGGTAGTACCAGTGACAATTATACTTTCTGTTTAGCATGGTTAATCAGCAGTCGTCCTCAACCCTTGTTCCATTCGAATTTAAGTGGACCCCTCTTCTTCCCTTGCTAAATATGTGGGCCAAATTATGTGATCTGCTGGTCATTTCTCTTATACACAACCCAGTCATACAGGCTATATTCAAGCAATATTCCTTTTTCTTAGAATATTCTAAGTATTAGATGACCTGTAGATTGGTTTATGTCCAGCCTGCACACAGAATCCATCCTCACTGCTCTCTTGCATAACCAAATGGTAACCTTGAGTCTTGGCCATACTGTTATACCCGTTATGTTCTTTCACTCTGAATTGTTTACCAGTTTATGTGATTCCTGAGCAAAATACACTCAATAAATATCAGATTTGAAAATTCCATTTCACCTACACCTGTTACTTAAAATTTCAAGTAGAAATAGGGTGACCACCTGGCACTGAGGCAAATTCTGGAGACGATTGTAAAAAATTCAAGACGAAAGGTAAAAATTCAGGACAAAAATTCAGGAAAAAAATTCAGGGCAAAGGGTCAAAATTCCGGACAAAAATTCAGTGTCAGTTTTACAGACACACCCAAGAGAGGCCATGCCTCAATATGTTGTCAGTGCATTTATTTACTTTTTTTTTACATAGCACTATTTATTCACTGTGGTCTTTTTGTGATTGCCTCATGGTATGCTACATTCAGATGTCACATTACGTCCTTGTTCAGTAGTAAATTAATGCCCTTCAGCACTGTGTCAAAGCCATCTACCCAATCTTTCTTAAAGAGAAACAAACAGCAAAAATGTTATTATGTTTCTGAACATTTTAAAACCCCTCGCAAACAGTTTGGGAAACATTAAGGTAATTAAGCTTATGCTAGTTTAAACAAATTGAACAAAAACATCTGGCTCTCCCGACCGCCTATTGACTTTGAACCTAAAAAAAATGTAATGAGGCAGGGCAGACTTTGTAGGTGACAGTCTCACACCTAATGTCAGGATGTGAGGTACCCCTAACTTGTCTGTTGTCTAACAGCACTAGAGTGTATGTCTGGGACTCTACATTTATGTCAGAAATGGGAGCCTGAACTACCAATGAAAGATAATAAAAGAAGAGGATTAAATTGACATTAAATGGGAGATCCACAGCAAGTGATTAAAAGGGTTGTTGCTAATAACTGGAAAAATTAGAAAGAGAAGAACAAGGTGGGACAGTTCCTAAAATCAGACAAGATGGGCCCACCATGGCTATCGGAAGGTATTGGGTACCTGGGGAGTTGTCTCTGCACACAGGAGAGAAACAGGGGAGGTACTGTCAAGTGGCTGAACAAGCAACACCCATCCACTTTGGCAAAGTCTTCTGGTGCAATGGTCTGCTGTTCATGCTTGTAAAGGGTGAGCAGGGGCCAGACCTCTTACAAGGTTGTGCAAGGCAATTGCCCGCTTTGTCCATGTCTTTAAATGGTTTTGAAATTGACCAAAGCCAAACTAGTGATCTGGGTTATCCCTAAGTGTCAAGTACATGTAGAATCTTCAAAATATTTGCACAAACAAAAAGTAAAAATGTTAACATTGTAATTTGTGTTTCTTTAACATATGGCACTGTTTTCCCCTTTATATACAATTAGATCTCAGATTGAACTTGGAACCAGTTACCTTTTGATACCTAGTGCTTAATATCTACCATTCTCCCACTGAGTTGCAGGATGGAAATCTCGGCAGAGCGTCACAGTCCCTACAAACCCAGTTTGCTTTTTGGTCTTCTCTTCTGCTTTCTGAAGTCAGCTACGTGGAACTGGTGAAGATGGTGTGCTACCCTAATGATAGTATTATTTTGCAAGCCTTCTCCTGCTCGTCCTTCATTCTTTCTTCAGACATTCCGCACATCTTAGTTGGTCGCTGCTGCGCCATGGGGTAGCTCTTTCCACTGTAAAGCTACCCCTGACTGCGGGTGGATTAGATTTTCTGGACTTAAAATGCTATTATTCAGCTGCACAGGTCCAATGGGTGGCTCGCTGGCCTTCTGCCCACCTCCCTGCATGAGATGGGGTTTATCAGTAAGTACTTTTAAGGAAGGCTTAATGCACTGCTCATTGTTTCCTACTGACCATTCTACAGATCACCATCTGCGGTTATCATGCACAGCTTTCTCTTGCATTGCTAGAACCTGTAAACTCACTGACATAAAGAAACCCTGTGCTCCTGCACTATCTTTCCTAAGCCTTCCCATTCGCACAGGACCGCTGTGCTCAGAGCAACTCCATCAGTGGCATGCTGCAGGTGTCTTAAAATTGGGGGATTTATTTCTGGACAGCGAGTTACTAACTTTCCAAACCCTTGTGGCAGACTACCATCTTCACCCCGGTTAACTCCTTACATGCAACCACCTTAAATATTAATTAAATGCCCTATTTCATGTCTGCCACCTAGCACTAACACAACAAGAGGTGTGCCAGAAGCTCTACACCATAGGAACTGGTGGAAAACTGATAGAATTGGTGTACAGACCTTTCCTGCAACATGGAAATTCTACTACCTGGGTGATTGATGTGGCCAAACCTCTGCAAGATACGGACTGGACTAAAATATTGAACTTTACAAAGTATCCCACGAATGTCACTTTCAAGAGCTTCCTTGGGAATGCATTCTGACCGTTGCTTGCCATTGGCCTTGTGGTTTGTAATTCACATTTTGTTGCTTTCAGTTAGCTGGCTTTACTTGTTTTAGACTATGCAGCTTGAGTTTGTCCCTTCCCTTGCCCAAACATTATTTACAGTATCCTTCCGAGTGCATCTTACTGTTTACTTTTCTTTCTCTGACTTCAAAGTGAGAGGATTTATGTGACAATCTTGCTGGGTACTGGGATTAGGAAAAAGGTTTTTCTATCACATGACAACATTTAAATAAACTTCAGAATATATCAGAATTAGGAGTACAAATGAAGCACATTTGTGTTAATTCTGAACTGTGCTGGTAACAAATTCCTTTATATGATTAAAACAAAACATTGCATTAGGTGATGCAATTTCCACATATCGTCTGTGCACAGTATAGTTTGATTTGAAAAACTGTATGTCTGTGCAAATGTAATGATAATTTCAATGAAAAATGTGTTGTCTGTAATGGCAATGTGTTACCACATCATTCATACTCCACTCCACTCTGCTCTGCGCCACTCCACACCACTGCATCCTACTCTGCAACACTCCACTTTACACCACTCCATGCCACTTCACTGCACTCTTCTCCATTCTGAATCACTCCACATTATGCCACTGCACTCTACGCTACTTCACACTATGCCTCTCTACTCTACTCTGTACCAATCTACTCTATGCCAATGCACTTAACGCCTCTCTACACCACAGCACTCTGCGCCTCTGCATGCTGTACCACTCCAGTCTAGGCAACACCATTCTAGTCCGCACAACTCCACTCTATGCCACTCTGCACCACTGTACTGTACGCCACAGCACTTTAAGCTAATACACTCTATGCTAGTGCACATTACTCTGTAACACTCAACTCTATGCCCCTGCACTCTACATCAATACACTGTATGTCACTCTAATCTACTCTGCACCTCTGCACTCTATGCCACCGGCACTCTGTACCACTTTACTCTATGCCACCACACTATATGCTACTCTACACAGCTCCACTCTACCCTGCACCTCTCCACTCTAAGCCACTTCACTCTACTGTGAAACAATCTACTTTATGCCACTGCACTCTGTGCCCCTGCATTCCATGCCACTGGACTCTACCCTGCACCTCTCCACTCTATGCAACTGCACTTTACTCTGAAACAATCTATTCTATGCCAGTGCACTCTAAGCCACTCTGACCACTACACTCTAGTTCAATGCACTCTACACCACTGCACTCTAACACTCTACTCTGCAACACTGCACTAGCTGCCACTATACTCTACACCATTCTACTCTGTACTACTACATTCTGCACCAATACACTCTATTCCACTGCACTCCATGTATACTCTGCCCCATGCCACTCTATTCCACTGCACTCTACACCAGTGCACTCTAAACAACTGCACTGTATGCCACTGCCCTTTACTCTGCACCACTGTATTCTATGCCCCTGTTCTCTGTACCACTCTACACCACTGCACTGACACTCTACTCTGCAACACTGCACTGGCCACTGCACTGGCCACTGGCACTGGCCACTGCACTATACCACTCTACTCTGTACTACCATATTCTGCACCAATACACTGTATTCCACTGCACTCTATGCCACTGCACTCTGCCCCATGCCACTCTATGCCACTGCACTCAATGCCAGTGCACTCTAAACAGCTGCACTGTATGCCACTGCCCTTTACTCTTTACCACTGTACTCTATGCCACTGTTCTCTGTACAACTCTACACCACTGCACTGACACCCTACTCTGCAACACTGCACTCTACACCACTCCACTCTGTACTCCTGCATTCCATGCCTCTGCACTCTGTGCCACTGCACTGTGCATCACTGCACTCTACGCCACTGCACTCTAGGCACTATACTCTACTCTGCACTGCATCACTCTACAATACTCTACTCTGCACTACTCTACGCCACTGCACTCAATGGCATGTGAGTCTACTCCGCACTCTATGACACTAGACCACTCTGCATTACTGCACTCTCTGCCACTCTATTGTATGCCACTCTACTCCACTGCACTCTATGCTACTCTACCCCATGCCACTCTATGCCCCTGCACTCTGCACCAGTACACTCTATTCCACTGCACTCTATGCCACTATACTCTGCCCCATGCCACGCTATGCCACAGCACTCTACACCAGTGCACTCTAAACAACTGCACTGTATGCCACTGCCCTTTACTCTGTACCACTGTACTCTATTCAACTGTTCTCTTTACCACTCTACACCACTGCACTGACACTATACTCTGCAACATTGCACTCTACACCACTCTACTTTGTACTACTGCATTCTACGCCTCTGCACTCTATGCAACTGCACTGTGCATCACTGCACTCTGCACCCCTGCTGAGGTACTGGGTTTTTCAGAACCGGTACTGATCCGGTAACCCAGCGGTGCCAGGGTACACCCAAAGACCTCGGGTACTTTCCTGATTCAGATCACAGAAACTCAGAGTCTTCTAGGTGAAGTCAAAGATCGAATTTATTGGCTGCAACCAAGTGACAAGCGTCCTAGAAGTACAACAGCACGGTTTGTATGTTCTCAGGAGACTGTGTTTCAATGCAAAGTCAGGTTTCCTTATATACAGTTTTTTAAGCTTCAGGCAAACATTCTTGACATTTTGGTTGGTCATTCACATGTTTTCACTACAAAGGAAAAAACAGTGTCATGATGAAACCTTATATTTCATGTCATCCAACCTATAATAAATTACCCGGCAAGGCCTAGTATTTTACATCAGATAAGTGTGGACCCCCAATAAAAACGGGCACCTCCCCCTCGTAAAGTAAGAAGAAGAAAAGAGCAGGTGCAGGTGTGAGCAAGATTAGGCAGGGTGTGTGAGCGATAATAAGGGTTTTATGGCATGGTGTGCCTTGATGCTATCTGATTCGGCCACTGGGAGAGGGACTGACCAAACAGGTTTGGCCTGAGGCAATGGTTCCAGCTTGCCCAGGCCAGAGAGAAGTCAATCAAGGTGTACGTGTCCTTGGAATCAAATCTGACTGTATTATAAGCCTATGTGAGGGCAACTTTTCAAAATGGCTGCTGTGTATAAAATGGGAGCCACGAGTGCAGGACGAAAATGGCGATTTCGAGGTGAAAACGCTGCTGGAATTGAGCGAAAATGCTCATGCTTAGTGTACTAGTCATTATCGGTCTTTTGATACTAAAATCGTACTGCTGTGGCAAAGTAAATTACATGGGTCCAGAATTTTTAGAACCACACTGCACTCTAGGCACTATACTCTACTCTGCACTGCATCACTCTACAGTACTCCACTCTGCACCACTCTACTCCACTGCACTCTATGCTATGTGAGTCTACTCTGCACTCTATGACACTGCACCACTCTGCATTATAGCACTCTCTGCCACTCTATTGTATGCCACTCTACTCCACTGCACTCTATGCTACTCTACCCCATGCCACTCTATGCCACTGTACTCTGCACCAATGCACTCTAAACAATTGCACTGTACTCCACTGCCCTCAACTCTGCACCACTGTACTCTACGTCACTGCTCTCTGTGCCACTCTACTCCACTCTGCATCACTGCCCTGACTCTCTACTCTGCAACATTGTACTCTCCGCCACTGTACTTTACACCAATCTACTCTGTACTACTGCATTCTATGCCACTGCACTCTGTACCACTCTACTCTGCATCACTCCACTCTACGCAACTGCACTCTAAAGCACTATACTCTACTCTGCACTACACCACTCTACACCACTCCACTCTAGGCCACTGCACTCTTTGCCATGCGAGTCTACTCTGCACTCAAAGCCACTACACCACTCTACACTACTACACTCTCTGCCACTCTATAGTATGCCACTGTATTCCACTACACTCTATGCCACTCTACTCTGCCCCACGCCACTCCATGCCGCTGACACTAAACCACTGCATTCTACACCAATGCACTCTAAACAACTGCACTGCACCCCACTGCACTGTACTCTGCACCTCTGGGCTCTACGCAACTGCTCCTATACCACTCTACTCTACTCCACACCACTATGCCACAAACTTTTAGCCATGAACAGCAGCCTCTCTGGTGTATAACATAGCTAAAACACATTGGCAAAGCCAATAACTCTTGCGTAGATGAGACGTATTGGCTTTGCCAATGTTTGTTAGTACTATGAGGTACCGAGGTACCGAGGTACCGAGGTCCCTCAAAGAACTGTGAATATGTAAGTCCTTATTTTAAACATGCATTTGAGACCTCGTCAGGGGTAGAAAGCGCTAAATAAATACAATTACATCATAATATAGGCTGCTACAAAATGCGCAAATACATTTTGGTTAAATAAAAAAGTGCTTCTCAAATACAGATTTTAATAATATATAGTTTATACCTAGAACTAACATTTTTTTATAACACTCCATTTAAACCACACACTCCACAGCTCACCTTGGAACACCAATACAGTACCTCTCTAAAAGAAAATATCTTTGGCATCAGAAGCTTCAAGTGACTCTTTTGATTAAAGTCAATGCAGGTTTTCAAGCCCCTTTACATTTGCAGATTTACCAGTTGCGCACATTTGCATTTCTTTAGGGACAAAGACACCCTGGTAAGAAGGCCTTTTCTTATCTATCTGCCCTTCCCTCCCTCAGAGCACAGGAGACTCCCTGCCTTTCAATCCAGCTGGGGAAACTGATGTGCCCATAATTTTGCCCTGCCATCCCTTGTCCTTTTGGTGAAAGCTACAATTAGGGACAAATGCTGTTCATTAAGCCTTTCATCACGGACAACGGACGGCAGGGCGAAATTACAGGCAGTCCGTTAAATTTACGGATGGGTGGTCACCCTAAGTATAAATGGCTTTTCTAATACAACTTGGTAATGTCTTTTATCCCATATTCAATAGCTTTTTTCTCAAAGAATCACATAGATCATTTTTGTTTCCCTACCAGCTTACTCCTCCACCGCACTGTCCAACAACGATTTTTTCTCTTATTTTCTTTGGGGAGGAAACCACCAGAACTTTTTTCCTTTGTTATTACTCCCCCTCGTTTCCTACTTTCTCTTCTCTTCCCTCCTACCATCTTCACTTTTCTTCTTTTTGGTTGTGTTGTAGCCCCTTCTTCTTACGCCTCTTTTTTAAATGAAATTGGAATCCTTTCTTGAACCTGGAGTGTTTTCCTCCTTCGTTCTTCCATTCCATCCTCCCTTAGTCTGCCTACTGTCTCTTTCCCTTGCCTGTTCTCTTCTAGACGTCTGTTAACTGAGCTTCTTCAACTTTTGTAGTCAAAGTAGGTGTAGAAAATCTAGGCATCCAGAAAACAGTGCTCTATTGCAGATTTTTCCTTCTGTCCTTTTTATTTGATTGGGTTAATCAAACATTCTGTAACCTTCTATATCCTTTTTTCTTCCAGCAGCTTATAGTTTTTTGGTTATGACGTCCTGTACACATTTACACCACGCGTACGCCGCATTTCGTTTTTTCCCTGCCTCTCGGGACCGGGAGAGGTCAGGTGTTTGGGCTTCTCAGGGCCCGCAACATACCATTCTTAAGACTTCGGATGGTTGGTATATACAGTCCTCTCATCATATAGGATCCACGCTTCCTGCTCATTAGGAGACATCATTGGACATAGTAATTTAAGCCATCTATATGCCTTGAAAAAGTTCTGCTGGACGAAACACGTGTTGGCTGTCTCTGAACATTGATGTGTTTATGTTTCTCAACATAAGGAAATAAATAATTCTATATTTCTCTTCACTGTGGACTCATTACTCGGAGTGCCCTGGTTCTGTTTGCTTTCATAACGTCCTGTACAGTGCTTATATCCAACCTCAAACCTCACCTTTTAGATCAGTTGACCTCGATTTTAATACATATGATGACAACATCAAAACTTGATGTTTCTTTAAGTGTTAATCCTTTTGGAATCCATCTATAGGAAACCAAGGTCATGATACCCAGCACCCACTCCACCCCCTGCCTCCGGCCCTCAGCCATCTATTCAGTGAACGTGGGACTTGTCCCTGCCTAGTGTTGGTCCAGAATTTGGGTTTTATGTATACCAAACACTTTCTCTGTGTACTTAGGTTAGTACAGGAGCTTCTGGTTTCTTCACACTGTGTGTTGCAGAAAACATTGCCTTTTCCTTTTCTGCCATTCTTTTATCTGCGATCATCTAGGATGGTTATGGGGATGCCTTGTACCCGGGTATTTCTACCTATGTGCTTAATTTGCAACTGGTTCGAAATTCAGGTGTTCACCTGTCTATAATTATAACATATCTGGTAACAGCACACTTTATAAACCTCTTGATCTATTATTCATTCTATTATAATTTTGTTATTTGAATTTTAAAAGTCTGTGGCTCGGGAGCTGGAGAC
Source organism: Pleurodeles waltl (assembly GCF_031143425.1). Taxonomy (NCBI): domain Eukaryota; kingdom Metazoa; phylum Chordata; class Amphibia; order Caudata; family Salamandridae; genus Pleurodeles; species Pleurodeles waltl. The sequence goes on along the minus strand of NC_090448.1, from coordinate 858,009,916 downwards.
GGGAAAACACAGGATACCCTAACCCAAGACAGTCAGAAATCTTAAGAAAGATGGTTAATGAACAGGTGACATATATTCAGTAACACTTTCTGGTAAAGACTATTTAGCCCCAGATCCCATACCTTGACCTAGGAATGACATGTGGAGCCTATAAATGTACTACTTCCGCACGCCAACATCAGATGCTATCAAGAATGTTTGCATCCCCAAGTGAAGAGCCCCAAAAACAAATTGGTGTGACCAGGATGTAGATTCCTTGACTCATGATCTTATTCATGGATGCAATCAAACCACCAAACTGGATGGATGGGAAGTTTGGTGAGGAATCTCTGGCTAGATAGTCTCTACTAGAAAGAGTGCTACCAAAGGTCAGTGATGTATTCTTTTGGAAGTGACTTCTAGCTGCAGATTCCTCACCTTTACAATAGATAGCAAAGCAGTACTTATTTGTATGTGGGTCTGTGAATAAACTCAAACAAGAAAATCCTGCAGGACCAAGAGGGTAAATGTATCTCTAGGCAGACCTGACCCTCTTGACAATAGTGCTTCATGAACGTATGGAGGGACACCCAAGTAGCTGCCTGTCTAAAGTCCATGAGAGAGACTCCTCGTGCTAATGCAATGGCAGCAGCTTTGTCCCTGGTAGAATGAGCATGCAGTCCTTCCGAAGACTATTTTCTTGTTAGTGCGTAGCAGATCTTAAAGCAGAATACGATGCAGTGGGAGATTGTTCCATTCTGCACAGCTTTGTCTTTCTTCATTCCAGAAAACCCAAATGAAAAAAAACAGATCATCCACCCAATGTTCTTTGTTGCTGTCTATGTAAAAGCGCAGCACTGGTATCAGGTCCAAGCAATGAAGTCTCTCTTCCTCCTTAGAGGGGTGAAGAGGAGAATAGAATGGCAACAAGGTGATGGTCTGTTTGACGTGGAACGGGCTACAACTTTAGGCAGGAAGAATGCCCTTATCCGCAAAAATCATCTTATCTGCAAAGCAGATGATAAACTGCAGGCTGATAGAAAGCTTGAAGCTCCCTCACATACTGCGCCAATGTTGTAGCCATGAGAAGCACTGTCTTGAGGGTGATAAGCCGCAAGGAGCAGCTGTGAGAGAGTGCCCCTCAGAAAGGTAAAGACCAAGTTAAGGTCCGATGTAGCCTGACAGCGGGAGAAGGAGGAAACAAATGTCATAAACCTTTCAAAACACACATAATACCTGGGGACTTAAACAAAGAGGGCTGACCTGACAAACACAAAAAAGCAGAAAAGGTTAAAAAGGGTACCTCTTACCTGTCCCATAATGGATGTAAGTAAAGTTGTCAACACTGAGCTGATGGACCGCAGCTCCAGAAGGTTGATATAGAGTGGCGACTCCGTCGTAGGCCACAGACCTCTGATCTCCACCTCTCCCAGGGAGCCACCCCAAGCAAGAAGCGGTACATCGGTCAGAAATGTCGGCTGTGAGTGGGAAAGGAAGAGGGGTCTGAAGATGACCCAGTCGTTGTTCCATAATCATTACTGCAAACTTTTGCACTTTCCTCCATAAAGGTTCCTTTGACTTTGGGCCCACTGACACTTCAGAGCCAATTTCAGAGCCCACATATGCCATCTTGCATGCTCGGCCAGCCAAAAGCAGGAGGCCATCAGTCGTAGAAGACTCAGAGTCGACCTTACTCAAATCCAGGACCAAGTATGAAAAATCTGGATCATAGACTAAGGCCCTCATTATGACATTGGCAGTGAGTGATAAAGTGGCGGTAATACCGCCAACAGGCTAGCGGTAATTACCTCCAAATTATGACCATGGCGGTGATAACTCCCATGGACAGCCAATGTACCACACCAACCGCCAGGGCATTAACAGCACTGACCACAGCGGTAGCCGTCAACAGCCAGACGGAAGACAAAGTACCACCCACCACATCATGACCCAGGAAACCGCCACGATTTCTGGGGCGGTACCAACGCCATAAAAAGCCTGGCGGAAACACATCACTGAAGACCAAAGACTCACCATCGGAGACACAGGGAAGAACACGCCACCATGAAACCGAAACTGCAAGTCTTCCCGATGCTCATCTATGCCATGCTCCACCTGGAACACCAACGAAGACGACGACTGTGAGTACAGCCGCCTAGCACACAAGGGAGGGAGGGAGGAAAACGAGAGTGACACACACATGCATGATGCACACCCAACACACACACACCATACACACAACCAGCTGCAGACGAAAAACAAGGGCACACGACACACAGCATAATAATGCAAGGACAACAAGAATGCAGTAATGAGAATGTATTGATTGTGATCAGCTACCAAAAGAACCAATTGTACAAAAGGGTCCACATGGCCACAGGGCACAGTCCAAGGCCCAACTTGAATCCTGCCTTCAATCGGATAGAACTCTGCAGGAGCATCAGTTTGCGAGTGGGCAGGCACCTCAGGGGGATGGAGGGTGGGGGGCACCTCAGCCGAATACGGGAACAAGCCCATTGGTTCTGGAGGGGGCTCCATGCCCATTTCTCTCTACTGGGGAGTGCAAGGCCACAGTCTCTGGAGTGGGTGACTTTCCCACTGCTTCTAGAGGGGGCTTCATGCCCATTATCCTTTGTTGGGGAGTGCATGGCCACAGTTTCTAGAGTGGGTGACTTTCCCATTGCTTCTGGAAGAGGCTCCATGCCCATTATCCTTTGCTGGGAAGAGCAAGGCCACAGTCTCTGGAGTGGATGACTTTCCCACTGCTTCTGGAGGGGGCTCCATACCCATTTCTCTCTGCTGGGGAGTGTAAGGTCACAGTCTCTCAGGTGGGGAACATGCCCACTGCTTCTGGAGGGGGCCCATTGTACAGCAGTCCCTGGAGGGTGGCCTACATGGCTTCCGCTGGTGGTGAGGGCAGTACTGTGTCATCTGGAGGTGAGGGTTGCACTGTGTCAGCAGGTGAAGGTCCCTCCTGGGCAGCCTCTGCTGGACGTGATGGCAGCACTGTCTCAGCAGGTGAAGGTGCCTCCTGGGCAGCCTCTTAGGAGGAGTAGGCTGCACTTCCTCAGCTGGCAGAGAGGGCCCTGTGACCACTGGTGGTGGTGGTGTCACCCTGACCACCTCTGCAGGAGGTGAGGGCTGCACTGTGTCAGCAAGTGAAGGTGCCTCCTGGGCAGCCTCTGCAGGAGGAGTAGGCTGCACTTCCTCAGCTGGCGGTGAGGGCCCTTTGACAACTGGTGGTGGTGGTGTCACCATGACAGCCTCTTCTGGAGTCAAGGGCTTCTTCCCATTCTTGGCAGGAGGTGTGGGATCCTTAGCTTTCTTGGCAGGAGTCAAGGGCTCCTTCCCCTTCATGGCAGGTGTGGGATCCTTAACCTTCCTGGCTGGTGGAGTGGTATCCTTCACTGTCTTGCCACCACAACTAGGAGGTGCCTCCACTGTCCGCGTGGACTGTTTGGCTGAGGTGCTGGGCTGGGTCGTTGGGACCCTGCTCTTACAGGCAGGATGGGGAGGAGGGAAGAGGTCAAGATGGGCAATGAAAAGCTTCTTAGGGACAGTGGTTGGGATGAGGGAGGAGGGATGGGAGTGGAGTTTGAGGGAGTAGTTGTTGGAGGTGTATGTCTGCTGGACTTAGGTGTAGGTGAATGGGCAGTGTGCTGATGTGAGGTGGATGTCTGTTGGGTGTCTGAGTGCTTGCGTTTGTGCCCTTTGGGGGGGCAGACAGGGTGGGAGAGGACACAGGGGACACGTGGATGGATGTAGTGGAGGTGTCTGCTAGTGAGGTGTGTGTGCTGCTTGGTGTGGTGATGCTGGTGGTCGATGTTGCTGCAGTGCATGCAGGTGTGAGTGTGGACGTGACCGTGAGGGAGGTGGAGGCGGAGGGGAGACAGTGGAGGCAGTGGATGTGGTTGTGTCTGCAACTGTCTGGTGTTTGCGTGAGTGCTTGTGGGATGAAGTCTGGTGCCTGTGTTTGACTGTGCCACTGATGAGTTGTCTTGTGTGCATGCACATCTGTATGTGTGCATGGGATGGGTTGGGTTGAGGAGTCTGGGACTGGGAAGTGGTAGTTGGAGGGGGGACGGTAGAAACAGGGACAATGGCTGCCATCAGAGAGGAGGCCAGAGCCTGAATCAATCTCTGTTGAGCCCCCAGTCCACCGTGGATGCCCTCCAGGAATGCATTGCATTGCTGCATATGGGATGCCAGCCCCTGGATGGCATTCACAATGGTTGATCGCCCTACAGAGATGGATCTGAGGAGGTCAATAGCCTTCTCACTCGTCAATAGCCTCCTCACTCAGGGCAGCAGGGCTCACTGGGGCAGGGCCTGAGGTGCCTGGGGTGAAGGAGATGCCCACCCTCCTGGGAGCGGGCACAGGCTACTTGCTGAGGGGCGGTGCTGGTACAGCAGGTGGTCCACCACCACCAGGGGAGGAAGCGTCTGAGTCTGTGTTGTCTCCTCCTGTCTCTGCTGTGGTGCTCCCCTCGCCCTCAGTCCCACTGGTTCCCTCGGCGTCGGTGGACTCTGCCTCCAGGGTCATGTGGGATGCAGCTCCCTCTGTCACCGGTGCCCCTGCTCCTCTGCCAGTTGATGCTTATGCACACATGGACATGATGACAGAAGATAACGGGGGGAGAGAGAGAAAGGAAACGCTGGGTCAATTACTGCACCAACACCACAGTTGGCATACACAGCACCGTCACACACAGGGATCAGGTTTGAGCACTATGCATTGCACTGCCAGTGATTTGGCTAGATGTCACGGCAAGATGAGGGCAACACACCGCCAACTGCACCCCTCCTGGGACCCACAAAGCCCTGACTGAAATGGAATGGTATCAAGCTAGGTTACCTGCATTTGCCATACACCCATTACCCTTGAGCTGGATCACGCTGCAATGTCTGACCTGGCATTAAGGGGCACCCACTAACTCATACCTAACACCCAAATCCCATGCCACCTACAAATTAATGTAGTAATGCCCACTTTACCCACCTCCTTGTGGCTACTGTGATGCCCTCAAGTGCCCATCCAGCTCTGGGTAGGCCACCGCCAGTATGCGGGCCATCTTGGGGGTCAGGTTCTGACGGGCACCCTTCTTCGTTGAGAGGCCATCCCCAGCTGGGCCTCCGCGGTCTTCTATACCCAGCGTCTAAGGTCCTCCCACCGTTTCAGACAGTGGGTGCTCTGCCTGCCGTAGACCCCCAGGGTCCGCACGTCCTTGGCGATGGCCCGCCATAATCCCTTCTTTTGATGGGCGCTGACCTGCAGAGGTAATACAGACAGAAGGACACCATTACACATACAATCCAGCCTGTCGCACATATGGCCCACCAATCCCGTTTTCATCACCACTGGCACACAGTCGCCCAGTGCACACCATGTGTACCTCCACAAGACATCCCCCATGACACAATGCTTGCACACACATCTCCATGTATCCTTCATACATGCATCGTGTCCCAGGTGTACTCACCTGTTGGTCTGGAGGCCCATACAGCAATCCATAGTGGGGTAGGACCCCATCACTAATTGCTCCAACTCCTCTGCAGTGAAGGCAGGGGCCCTTTCCCCAGTTACACAGGCCATGGTAGGTTCCAGACACAGGTCACAGCAGCACACACAGTGTAGGTGTTCGCCTGCTGAAGGTCACAAAGCAAGTGAGGAATGTGATGGAAAATGGTGGTCACGTCCGCGGTGGTGTACACCGTCACCGCCGGCGCTGATCACCATTGGCCACAGTACTCCATAGAGCCCTATATTATCCAATGAGGAATTGCATGGCGGTGCAAGACCGCCTTCTGCCACAACGCCCAGCGTCAGCGGAGTTCCTTCCCTTCCACCTGTCCCTACATGCAGGACAGGCGGTCACCACTTCATGGTGGTTGACAATGAGCATATCAACCATAACTGCGTCACAGCCTAGATTATCACATACCTCGCTATTCTCACTGTCCCATCACACAAATGTACTATGTGCACTGAGGTGGTGGTTCCATTGTTCAAATTGTGACAGCCTACTCACTTTTGTGTCCCTTAGATACCTACCACTGCGGATGAATAGGAGGAGGTGACAAACCCCTGTGTACAGACCCCTTGTGGACTTGGCTACATTGGAGGACAGGCACACCTGTAGACTGGACAGGGACAATCACAGAGCTGTGTGCTCAAATGGAGCCTGACCTCATATCTGCTATCCGTCATCCCACTGGGATCCCCCCTCTTGTGCAAGTGCTATCAGTGCCCCATTTCCTGGCAACTGGTTCTTTCCAAGTGACTGTCGGCTTGGCAGCAGGAATGTCACAGCTAATGTTTTCAGTCGTGCTGGCAAGAGTTTTGACTTCCCTGGTGGAGCACATGTTCAGCTACTTAGCTTTCCCCGAGGTGGAAGATTTGGCCACTGTGAAGTCCACATTCTATGCAATGGGACATATCCCCAATTTTGCTGGGGCGATTGACAGGACACATATAGGCCTTCATTACAACCTTGAACCGCCTAAAGGCCGCCTATGCGGACGCAAACCCGCCGGCCGCATTACAACATCCCCGCTGGGCCGTAACATTGCAGCCGGCTCCTAATGGAGCAGCACCACCCGTCGCGCTTTGGTGGAAATCGTGATGGGGCTGTGCCTGGGGGCCCCTGCACTGCCCATGCAAAGTGCACGGGCAGTGCAGGGGACCCCAGGGGCCCCACAAGTCCCCTTACCGCCAGCCTTTCCATGGCGGTGTCTACCGCCATGGACAGGCTGGCGGTAAGGGGAGTCAAAATCCCCAGGACAGCTCTGCAAGCAGCGCTGCCCTGGCAGATTTTGACCATCGGGACATTCATGGCGGTAAACCGCCAGTCCCGGTGGTGTGACTGCAGTGGTACCGCCGCGGTCATAATATTGCATTTCGCACCGCCAGCCTGTTGGCGGTACGAACGCCACTTTAACCCTGATGGTCGGTGATCGCCAGGGTTGTATAGAGGCCCATAGTGTTTGCCCCCCCGGCCAGAATAAACAGGTGTTCAGGAATCGTAAGAGTTTCCACTCACTGAATGTGAAAATGGTGTGCCTGGCGGACCAGTACATGTCCCACATCACTGGCAAGTATCCCGGGTCAGTGCATGATGCCTTTGTCCTGAGGAATAGCAGCATCCCAAAAGTGATAGCCCAACTCCAGAGGCACAGGGTGTGGCTAATAGGTGAGCCAGGGTCCCCACCCACTGTATGTTAATGTATGCCTTCAGGTGTCATCCCCATAGGATTGTGTAACTCTAAATGTTGTCCCTCAATACTTGCAGGTGACACTGGCTTCCCAAACCTATCATAGCTGCTGACTCCTGTGAGGAATGCCAGGACAGAGGCTGAGAAACATTATAATGAAGCAGATTTGCGAACCAGAAGGATCATCGAGAGGATCTTTGGGCTCCCGAAGGCCAGGTTCAGGTACCTCCATCTGACAGGTGGTCTCACCCGGGAAGGTTTGCCAGATAGTAGTGGCATGCTGCTTGTTGCACAACTTGGCCCGCAGACGGCATGTACCTTTTCTGTGGGAGGAGGAGACTGGAGATGCCCCTGTGGCAGCAGTGGACCCTGAGGCCAGTGAGGATGAGGAGGCAGAGGATAAGGATGAGAACAACCGAACATCAGTTATACGTCAATACTTCCAGTGACACACAGGTGACACAGTGCAACTCACCATTCCTCTGACTATTGATGTTTTCTGTGTGGCTATAGCATGATGGCATTAACTTCCTTTGTATCTCAACTTACTGTCACCTATGGCTTGTCATTTTACAGATGTTGGTGAGATAACAACTGTGTACTGATGTGATGACTACAGACAGCTCTACAGACAGCTACAGGTAATTATCTCTATGCTCTCACAGTGTTCTGATCATTTGCACTAGATGTGACTGTTTCCATAAATGCACATTTTCAACACATAAATTACTAGTAGTCAAGTTGTGTTCAAGGGTGTTTATTGTAGTGCTATGAAATTGAGGGAAATGTGCAGTGGAATGGGGTGATGGTGGAGGACAGTCCAGGATACTCTTCCAGTCTGTTTGTAGCACAGGACCAGTGTTCAAGGGGCCACTGGAAAGGGAGCAAAGGCAGTTCAAAGTGGACAGAGTGACTGTGTGGGACACAAGGGGGACAATCAGGAGAGTCTCATTTCCTGGCGGTGGTCTTGGCAAGTGTCTCTGGCTTCTGTCTGGGTCACAGGGAACATTTCTAGGGTGGTTCACCTTCTGCAGGGGGAGGGGTGCTTATGGCCTGTAGTTCCTGTGGTGGGGCCTCCTGCCCACTAACTGCAGTGGAAGTGGAGGGCTGATTAATGGACTGGCTAGTGGTAGGGGCCTGCTGCTACGCTGTTGCTTCCCTAATGATGTTGGCCATGTATGCCAGCACCCCTGCAATGGAGATCTAGGTGGTGTTGATGGCCTGCAAGTCCTCCTTGATCCCCTGATACTGTTCCTCCAGCAGCCGCCTGTTCTCCTACACGTTGTCCAGGATCTGACCCATCGTGTCCTGGGAATGTTGGTAGGCTCCCAGGATCTCAGTGAGTGCATCCTGGAGAGTCGGTTCCCTGGGCCTGTCCTCCCAATGGCGCACAGTGGTCCTCCCAGTGTCCCTGTTGCACTGTGCCTGAGTGCCCTGAATGGTGAGCCCACTGCCAATGACTCCAGGTCCCTGATTATCTTGGGAGCGAGGTGTGGACTGGGGTCCGTGTACAGGTGGGCAGACTGCTGATTGACGTGTCCTTGGGACAGAGGTGTGGGAACGCTGGATGGGTGCTGTGGTGTTGGATACTGAGTGCTGGAGCCTATGTGGTGGTCTTTGAGTGGGCTTGGGTGACCGACTGTCCAGTGGTCCCTGATGGGCCAGGTTGTTGGTCCAGATCCTGAAGTCCAGAGTTACTCTCATCACTGGGGACATCTTCTGTTGGGGACTGGATAGTCGTTGCACCTCCTCGCCACTGACATTGGCTGGGGCACCTGTGGGGATATAAGTGATGTATTATGCTTCATGTCTGTGACATATTGTACACCCCTGGCTTCCCCTCTATCGTTGCTGTTGCCCTGCCACCTTTGTTTGTGTATGGTGATGTATTGTGGGATGGTTAGTTTCCCTATGCTGTTCATACTTTAGTGATTGATGTCCATGCAGGGCTGGGAGGGCTGTCCATGCATTGGTATGGCATGCAGGATTTGGCATTGTGCTTAGTGTAGGTGCAGTGTGTGGGATGGAGTGGAGTGATAGGAATGAGGGCGAGGGGCTGTGATGGCTTGCAGGTATGAGGGTGCTAAGTGGTAAATATTGACTCACCAGTGTCCAGTCCTCCGGCTATTCCAGCAAGACCCTCAGGAGGCAGTAATGCCAAGATTTGCTCCTCCCATGCTGTGAGCTGTGTGGGAGGAGGTGGGGGTCCACCGCCAATCCTTTGTATGGCGAGCTGGTGCCTTGCTGCCGTGGAACGTACCTTCCCCCGTAGATCATTCCACCTCTTCCTGATGTCGTCCCTTGTTCTTGGATGCTGTCCCACAGCGTTCACCCTGTCAACGATTCTCCGCCACAGCTCCATCTTCCTGGCAATGGATATTTGCTGTACCTGTGCTCCAAACAGCTGTGGTTCTACCCTGACTATTTCCTCCACCATGACCCTTAACTCCTCATTAGTAAAAACGGAGATGCCTTAGTGGGGACATAGGTGTTGTGTGGTGTGTGTTGGTGAGAGTGTGTTGAGCAATGTGGTGGGGTGTGTGATGTGGGGTGCGTGAGGGATGTATGGGTGTATGTGGTGTGTGTGTGTCTAGTTGTCTCTGTGCTGTTCGTGTCACTGTCCTGGCAGTAATTGTTGTTCGTAAACAGTTGTTGGTAATGTGGGTGTGTATTTTATGGTGCCGTGGGTTGGCGGTGTGGTGTGTGTATGAGTGTCAGGTGTGTGTTTTTTGTATTGGCTAATGTAGTGTTGTTTTTTATGTGGGTGTCCATTCTGAGCGAGGCGGTATGTACCACCAATGGTTTACCACCATTGAATGTCTGCCGTGGTGATTCGTGGATTATGATGTGCTGGGTGTTGTTTTCTTGCCATAACAGTATGGGTGTTGGTACTGCCACTTTAGCACTGACCTTTGAGCTGGCGGATTTGTGTATGTTGCAGTATTCTGTCCGATTGGTGTGTGTGTGTGTGTGTCTTAATATGGGGAATGGATATTTGCCACTGCGGTGGCATGTTGGCGGCCGTCACCGTGGCGGTAAGAGGGCCTAAATGTCCTGGACTCTCTTGGTGGGGAAAAAGCATGAAAAAAACCTGTCATAAATGGTTCTGATGAAGAGGCGTTTGAAAAGTAGTAAGGAGTGTCTTTAGCACGTTGATAGTGAACCCCAATGATGACAGGAGATTCTATAAGGTCTGGAGGTGGATGACAACTGCATTGGGTGAACCCACCTTCAACAGTCAGTAGTTGAAGGAGGGGAAGACCACTATCCATTAGGGGCACTGGTGAGTTCAAAGTGGAACACAGTAAACTGAAAATGCTTCAGTCTCACCATGAACTGCAGGTAGCGCTGAGGGCCTGGAAGATGGGTTGTAGGAAAGTACCATCTTGACTGGCATGTTACCCCAATTTTTTACTTGTGTGTCACCGGGGCCCTGCTAGCCAGGACGTCAGTGCTCATTATTATGGCCTGAATGTGTTCCCTGTATGGTGCCTAACTGTGTCACTGAGGCTCTGCTAATCAGAACCTCAGTGCGTATGCTTTCTCTGCCTTTAAAATTGTCACTGCAGGCTAGTGACCATTTTTAACCAATTCTAATTGGCACACGCGAACACCCTTATAATTCCCTAGTTTATGGTACCTAGGTACCCAGGGTATTGGGGTTCCAGGAGATCCCTATGGGCTGCAGCATTTCTTTTGCCACCCACAGGGAGCTCAGACAATACTTACACAGGACTGACACTGCACATTATTTCACAGCCATTTTACACTGCACTTAAGTAACTTATAAGTCACCTATATGTCTGACTCTCACTTGGTGAAGGTTGGGTGCAAAGTTACTAAGTGTGAGGGCACCCTGGCACTAGCCAAGGTGCCCCCACATAGTTCAGGGAAATTTCCCCAGACTTTGTGAGTGCGGAGACACCATTACATGTGTGCACTACATATAGGTCAATACCTATGTGTAGCTTTACAATGGTAACTCCGAGTATGGCCATGTAACATGTCTAAGATCATGGAATTGCCCCCTCATGCCAAATCTGATATTGGGGGGCCAATCCCATGCATCCCCGGAGCTCCAGCATGGCCCCCTGGTACTGCCAAACCAGCTCTCTGGGGTTTTCACTGCAGCTACCGCTGCTGCCAACCCACAAACAGGCTTCTGCCCTCCTGGGGTCTGGGCAGCCCAGTCCCAGGAAGGCAGAACAAAGGATTTCCTCTGAGAGAGGGCGTTACACCCTCTCCCTTTGGAAATAGGTGTTAAGGGCCTGAGAGAAGTAGCCTCGCCTGACCTCTGGGAATGCTTTGAAGGGCACAGATGGTGCCCTCCTTGCATAATCCAGTCTACACTGGTTCAGGGATCCCCCAGCCCCTGCTCTGGCGTGCAACTGGACAAAGGAAAGGGGAGTGATCATTCCCCTGTCCATATCCACCCCAGGAGTGGTGCCCAGAGCTCCTCCAGTGTGTCCCAGACCTCTGCCATCTTGAATGCAGAGGTGTGAGGGCACAATGGAGGCCTCTGAGTGGCCAGTGCCAACAGGTGACATCAGAGACCCCTCCTGATAGGTGCCTACCTGACTAGGTGGCCAATCCTCCTCTGAGGGCTGTTTAGGGTCTCTCCTGTGGGCTTCTCTTCAGATAACGAATGCAAGAGCTCATGAGAGAGCCTCTGCATCTCCCTCTTCAACATCTGCCAAGGATTGACCGCTGACTGCTCCAGGACGCCTGTAAAACTGCAACAAAGTAGCAAGAAGACTACCAGCGACATTGTAGCACCTAATCCTGCCGGCTTTCTCAACTGTTTCCTGGTGGTGAATGCTGTGGGGGCTGTCTGCCTTCACCCTGCACTGGAAGCCAAGAAGAAATCTCCCGTGGGTCGACGGAATTTCCCCCTGCTAACACAGGCACCAAACTTCTGCTTCACTGGTCCTCTGGGTCCTCTCTCATCGTGACGAGGGTGGTCCCTGGAACACAGGAGCGGGATCCAAGTGACCCTGACAGTCCAGTGGTCCATCTGTCCAAATTTGGTGGAGGTAAGTCCTTGCCTCCCCACGCCAGGCAGTAATCGTGTGTACAGCATGAACTGCAGCTGCTAAGGCTTCTGTGCACTTTTGCAAGGAATCCTTTGTGCACAGCACAGCCCAGGTCCCCAGCACTCCGTCCTGCATTGCTCAACTCACTGAGGTGACCACCGGCTTCGTGAGACCCGCCTTTGTAGTGTTGAGACGACCACTGTGCTCACGTACTTCTGCGGGTGCTGCCTACTTCTGCGTGGGCTCTCTGTGTTGCTGAGCTCCCCCTCTGTCTCCTCCTCCAAGGGGCGACCTCCTGCTACTTCCTGGGCCCGGGCAGCACCCATTATCTTCAACTCGACCTTTGCAGCTAGCAAGGCTTGTTTATGGTCTTTCTGTGTGGAAACAACTCTGCGTCCTCCAATACACCGTGGGGCATCTTCTGTGCAAAGGAGAAGTTCCTGGCATCTTCCTTTGTTGCAGAATATTCAGCTTCTTCCACCTGGAGGCAGCCATTTTGCACCTTCATCCGGGGTTTAGTGGGCTCCTGCCCCCCTGGACACTTTCGGGACTCTTGGACTTGGTCCCCTTCTTTGCAGGTCCTCAGGTCCGGGAATCCGTCTTCAGTGCTTTGCAGTCAGTTGTGGTCTTTTCAGAATCTCCTATCACGACTTTAGTGTGTGTCTGGGGAAGTAGGGTAACTTTACTCCTACTTTTCAGGGTCTTGGGGTGCGGTATCTTGGACACCCTTAGTGTTTTCTTACACTCCCAGCGACCCTCTACACACTACACTAGGCCTGGGGTCCCTGAGTGGTTCGCATTCCACTTTCTTAGTATTTGGTTTGTGTTGCCCCTAGGCCTATTGCATCCAATTGTATTCTACAGTGTTTGCAATACTTTTCTAACTGTTTACTTACCTGATTTTGGTTTGTGTGTATATTTTGTGTATTTTACTTACCTTCTAAGGGAGTATATCCTCTGAGATATTTTTCACACATTGTCACTAAAATAAAGTATCTTTATTTTTAGTAACACTGAGTATTGTGATTCTTATAATATAGTGCTATATGATATAAGTGGTATAGTAGCTTTGCATGTTTCCTAGTTCAGCCTAAGCTGCTCTGCTATAGCAACCTCTATCAACCTAATCTGCTAGAACAGTACTAATCTACTAGTAAGGGATAACTGGACCTGGCACAAGGTGTAAGTACCATCAGGTACCCACTATAAGCAAGCCAGCCTCCTATATGGGTATATAGAAATAAGCATCCTGCAGGTGCAGCACCACCATCCAGTCTCCAGGGTTGAGGACAGCTGAGACCTAGGCTAATGTGAGCATTAATAATTTCTCCTTCCAAAGAAAGTAATTGAGAGGACAATGGTTGAAAATAACACCACCTCACAGCTTGCTATAGTACAATGTCAGACTTCCAGCATTTACACAAGCATATGTTGGGTCTGCTATGTGCAAACTTTTTTGGCTTACTACCAAAGTTCAAGATGGCTGCTTTAGAGATGCGCGGTTAATGTTCATGCATGTGTATTAACACTAATAAATGCTGTAGGGTAGCTTTGTGTTGCCTGATTATTTTCCATCTGCAACACTCCAGGCTTATTATACGTGTTGCGACTTCACCTTCACGGCTGCTTTATGGCAAGCCAGTGAGTCCTCGTTTGGGCCTCCTTCCCATCACCATTTTCTCACCAGCAATGTTGTTGGGATGGCCACTTTGCAGGTGAGATCTCCAGCTGATATTTACTTGGTCTTTTGCCCAAAGATACACATGGGTCTGTTAAACAGACACAGATGAAGCCCAAAGGTCTGACTTATAACTGAAAATGCAAGCCAGGTATTTGCGAATTCATAATGTTTTCCCTTTGGTATCCCCAGTGCCAAAACACTGAGACTGCATATCTCTTATGAATCCCAACATGAAAAAGGCATATCTAGGGTTGCTGGTGTTTCCCTTGTAAGGAAAATTGGGTGTATTATATGGTGTGGTTGTACAACCTCACCATGTAATACACTTACTCACCCCTTTTAGTCCAATAACTTTTTCTTATGAAACCCTCAGCTTAACCCAGGGTAGCTATGTCACTGAGGAGCAAGGCTTACACAGAAGAACAGGTGTTCAGCATTTAAACCGCACCAAAACAATAGAAGAAGAATCTCAAGAAACCTGACACCAGTTTATAAAAATGGACGTATTTTATAGGATTTTAGTCACTAGAACAAAAAAGATCCACCGTAGAGTTTCAGAGATTTAGATTTTACCAGCAGAAATCAAGCAATGTAATTTCACTCAACCATGAACAAGGCTTGGCAAAGTCAATGAAGTGGCCAATTAGAAACATTTTCAAAGAAAACTTAGGTGTAAATGAGGTTGGTTAAAGGTTAAAAGTACTTGGGGTAACTGCCTCTAGCAGGGAGCTAGTCAAGGGGACCAGCAAGGTCCTCAAGAACCGTGACCTTCTCAGAAGAAGCAGTCCTTCAGCAATTCCAGGCACGTTATTCGCGTTGCAATAGATTCCTATGGAGTGGTCCTGATTCAGAGTATGAAAGATGTTGAAGAAGTTCTGAGTGTGTTGTAGTCATGATGCAGTCAATGGGGGTCTTCCCACAAGTATTCTTTAGTTCATGAAGATGGTGGGGGGGGGGGGTCCTGGTTGAAGGGTCAATGCCCTAAGAAGTTCGCTCCGGTCTGGTGGAAGTCCAGTTACCCGTTATCATGGTCACAGGCCAATCCTTTCTGAGTGGATAACTTGCCTTATGAGGGTCCTAGCAACTCTCCGACAGCACTCCTGGGCTCAGTGATCTATGAAGCAACTCATTGCATCTGATCTTGGTCCTTGGTGCTGCACAGCAGTGGTGTTAGCAACTTGAAGACTTTGGGCTACCAACTTGTCACAGGATGCTTCTTCAGCTGGTGTGTCCCTGTGCTGTGAACAGGAGGCCAGTCAGATGGCCCTTGGAGTTCTCTTGGCTCCACTGGGCTCTGGAGACATCCTCTCCTTGAGCAGGGTGTGGTGGGCAGCAGTGCTTTCCTTCAGTAGGCACCAGGTGCAGTAGGTGCAGTCTTCAACAGTACAGTCTCTTTCTGGATCCCTCAGTGCAGCAGGGCAGTCTTTCTTCCGTCCTTCCTTCAAGTCAGTTGAGAGCTAAGATCTGGGGGTGTCCCCTTCAGGCTTGGAAAGTGCCATCAAGGTAAGATGTGGGTGGTAGCCAGTGGGCTGCCAGGTTCCCTCCCACCTGGTGACCACTTCCTGTGGAGTGTGGCATTTTGCATACACCACCTTAGTGTATAGACCTCACAAGCCCACTCAGGGGTGTGGCTACCTCGGCTACACGCCCTTGAGGAAAACAGACTGGCAACAGATTTCTCCTCTCTGCCTCCTGTGCCAGTCAGTCTATCTTGACTATGGGGCAGCCCTCCCCTTGGTGTTACACATCTGCCCTTTGAAAGGGGCTTCACTTTTGATGTGTGCCTTTTGGGGCTAACACCCAAGTGGCTTCCTGCAGGACGGAAGTGACACCTCCCTAGCCTGCAATCCCTCATTTTTCTCCTTTCTGACAGTCATTAGCACATCTCTCCAGTAGGGCAGAAAGCTGTCTTGTGGAGCAGGCTCCAGGATGGAGGCACAGGAGTTTTAAAGCCAGCAAGGTGGCAGCTTTGTTAAAGCTGCACACTGCAACAAGTTACATGAACTTAGACTTGAGATACAAGACTGGATTAATTTAACAAGTTATTTGAAACTTTGGAGTGCCCACTTTGGTCGCACCCTTCAGGAGTTAGAACAGCTGAGGGGTCAGGGTATGAACCTGTACTTGCCAATTGGGCGACCAAGTCTTTCCATATTAAAAACTGTTGTTTCATGTGTTGAACGTGTCCTGCCTGTGTCATATGTTGCATCCTGCCTTTAGGGCTCAGCAGGCCTGACAGCGAGGTGACTTGCTCACGTCGAGGGGAAGTGGTGGCTTTACCATTGTTTTCAATGGCACAGTTGAACTAGCAGTGCCCGACTACTGTACCAGTCCAAAGTAGTGGACTGTGGGACTTGATTTACTTCGGAACTCCAGGGTGACTCAATCAGTGCTGTAAGCTCTAGGGTACCCCTCTAACTTACATACCCCTTGTGCCCGGGTACAATGAACTAGGGACTTACAGATAAGTTAGCCATTTCAAATTGGGTATAGCCAATTTAACATACAATTTAGGGTCAGGGCACTGGCGCTGAGGTCTGGTTAGAAGGTCTCAGTGCACTCTCAGAGTTGAAAAACCAGCAGCGTCAGTCGAAAGACTTGGGGGGGATCATACAAAAAGAAGCATTTCCTTACACCCATACTGAGAGAAAATCGCTTTGCTGTACTAGTTGTACTGTGTCATTTCGGGTGAGGCAGAGACTAATTTGTATAAGGCTTGTCCTTGTTTGTAGTTCCAGAGTGAGCAAAAACGCAATGAACAGAAATTCAAACCAGAGTAATTACCAAAGGCTGGGGTTGCTTCAGGTATTCCGTCCATAATTTTTTCTTCTGTGGTAGTACGCCTATCCCCTTACTAATGACTTCGGATCCTCCATTACAAAATTATTTTGAGTAATTTTACAAATATTTTACTAAGTCAGGTTGGTAATTATATATGCAATCAGCAGAATTACTCTATGGTGACCAACTTTGACAAGTCTTTCACTGAGTCAACTGACAAACAGATCTTATGGCCTCCTTCTCTGCAAATGTATTGAAATGTTACAACATATACACCTCCTTGAGCTATGCAAAAGACACTGCTAGAGCTTCACACACTGACACACTGACTCTGTTTCGTCAGTCAATGGGGCCACCAGGAACTGGAATTCCCTGTCCTGTGTTAGGGGCTGTACTGTCCTTTGGGGATGACTCAAAAGCTATTTATACACTCCACAATAAATATCTCTACTCTCCATCAAGAGTCAACGTGGTTATTTTCACTTATGGAGGCTAAATCGCACTGTTTTATTTATATTAGAGGGTAATGCTGAATGCCGACTTCAATTGACAAGTGCACCACAGTATATACAAACCACAACAGTTTGAATCCCCTTACATCACTAGGTAATATCCTAGGCATTTTACTACATGCGATGACAACTTCATTGGTTCAGGGAAAACCCCAGTGCTTTAGTAAATAGAAGTTGTCCTTGTTGGTGAGAACCTTGTTTCCAGTAGCATATTTATTGACTTTGGGGGTCATTACAAGTTGTAACCGCCGTGCGGCCGCCAATGCGGGCGCACTCCTGCGGTGCCCATTATGACATCCCCGCTGGGTCGGCGGGCAGGGATGTGGGCCGCAACATGGGAGCCGGCTCCAAATGGAGCCGGCGGTGTTTCGGCCGTGCGACGAGTGCAGTTGCACCCGTCGCGCTTTTCACTGTCTGCAGAGCAGACAGTGAAAAGCCACAAGGGGCCCTGTCAGGGGCCCCCTGCACTGACCATGCCAGTGGCATGGGCAGTGCAAGGGCCCCCAGGGGCCCCGCGACTCCCCGTTCAAACCGGCAGGAAAAGGCTGGCAGCAGGGGGACTCGTAATCCACTGGGCAGCGCTGCTAGCAGCGCTGCCCTGGCGGATTACTACCGCCGGGGCTATTGTGGCGGGAAACCGCCGGCCCCGGCGGTGCGACCACGGTGCTTCCGCCACGGTCGTAATGACCAGGGGAGCACCGCCAGCCTGTTGGCGGTGCTTCCGTCATTTCAGCCCTGGCGGTCCTGTACAACCAGGGTTGTAATGACCCCCTAAATTAAGTGTTTTGGCAGTGACATGTGGGTCGGATTAGCAGTGAAACTGAATTTTAAAGGCAATTTTGCATTTTAGGCACAGCTGACTGCTGCTGCACCTCGTGTGGAATCCCGCCTGGCAGAGCTGCGCTCTTTCCAGGCACAACAAGGACAGAAGATCTCAGAGCATAAAGTGAGTTTCATCCATGTTTTACATAATTATCTCACAGGAACCTTTTTAAACACATTATTTCTCCCATTTTAGGTTTAGAAAAAGCCATGATAGCTGCAAATGCAATTCATCTGCACTAGCCTCTAGATGTCTTAGACTATGGGGCATATTTATGAGCCCCTAGCGCCACTGGAGCGTCTCTTTTCATGACGCTCCATTGGCGTAATATCCTGCGTCGTATTTACAAGGTGGCGTAGCCCTTTGCGTGGAAGGGGCGTGCAATGGGTGTTGCTTTGGGCATGCCACAGCAACACCCATTGCATTTTGACGCTGCCTCAGATTTATACGTTTTCAGAAACCGGAAGCAGTGCCAATATCTAATGCCACCCCTGGGGTGGCGTTAGCAAGGCGCAACGCAGAGGAATACTTTTATTCCTCCTCGTTTTTTGCTTTTCTATGTGTGCTGCATTCTGCAGCACGCATAGAAAGAGAAAAATGCCAGACATTATCAGTTTGTGTTTCCTGCACATAAACATTCAATTGAAAATGAGGCTTTGGCACTTCTGTGTGTGCTGCATCCTGCAGCATACACAGAAGTGCCAAAGTGCATTAGTGATTATCTATGTGCAGGAAGGGACACCTTACCACACATAAACAATCAAACCCCTCAACCCAGATATCCTTGCACGATGGTGCAAGGATGCCAGTGTTGGTGATAGGCAGCTCAATTTAGCGCTAGAGCAGGGGTCAACACAGGGGTGCGCTGTATTCAATTAAATATGACGCATCCCTGTGTTGTGAAAATGACGGAGCACAGCACTGCTCATTTTGGCGCAGCGTCACACTCCGTCATTGTCCATTATATATGGGCCTATGTTCATTAGCATTTTGTCCTCACCTGTGGACTGAGACAGGACTTGGCTATTTTGTAATACATATTTTATTTTGCAAATGTATCACCAATTCAAAATGTGCACTATTTCTACAGATGTGTCACTTGTATGCCACATTTCCTTTCTGTGCTCCTGCACAGCCACGCCTACAGCAAAGTCCAATCACCCACTTATTTTGTCATACCAATCCATACTCCTGATACAGTATTTTCGGAAAAATGTCAGCAAGAATGACCACTGTCGGATAATAAAAGATCAGATATTAAAAGTGCATCTTTTGTTGCCACCAGCTACATGGGAAGGGCGTCTATATCATTGTACTAATCCATCCTTCCCATGCCTACGATCCAGAAGAGGGAAACAGCCATCAGTTGAGAAATAACATCTAAAAAACTGTTGGGAAAAGGTTGAGATTCAGTACGCTGCACAATGTTCATCCCGCAAGAAGTTATCTGCACCTACCCCAGAACCTTCTAGTTGTGGACATGTACTTGAGTCATTGTTTTACGTGTAGTATGTTGAACTGAATTCTCTTTTATTAGCAATGATTGTAACTCTGTCTGTATTTAGAAATGTTGTATTCAGAACGAAGTTCCTATAACAGGTATTATATGTTTAACAGAGCCATCCTGTGATTAAAAGAAACATGATCTGTAGGCTGTGTGCTTTACACAGGCAGATAACTCCCTAATGACGTGTAATATCCTTAAAATGAAGTTATTGTGGATACAAAAACATTTAAATAGGGCAAATTGTGTATTGAAGGTAGGAAAATAACTGCAGTATAAAGTCTGCTTTTAGTTTTTTTGAAAACACATCTCTATGAAAGTTAATGTACTGGTTAATTCTGGTTATTTTCATTAAAGTGTAGGATTATTCCTGTTCATTTGGGTGTTTTATTGTTTCTTTCATCCATGACCATAGCTGTACTGAAATGTAATCTGGCATGGAGTTTTCTATTATGAGAAGGATGGAAAGTATTTTGATGTTTCTGGTTAGCAATTGTGAAGTCCACCCACAACACCACAGTATTTATTTGAAAAACTTGTCAAAAAGGAAGTTGACTGACACTTTTGTACTTTTCATTGTTGTACACATATTTCTCAGTGATAAGTCTTAACGTGACATGCTGCAGTAATTGTTTAGGCAGTTTTTTTACAGGAGTGAGCCCCTAGCCAATACTGGTGGGGTAACCTTGAGTGTCTCATTGCATCCTGGTCATTGTGATAATTTTCCTTGAGCACTTATTTTTAAACTTGCAGTTCAGGTGATAAATCCCACAGGACCACAGTCATTCTTAGTGAAGTGTTTTGTTCCTCCATTAAAGGTAAGCATGAGCACTGGTATCTTCTCTGGCATGTAAGTAGAAGTTACAGTTTTGATGGAGCAGATATATTAACTAAAGAAATTGCTGATGATTGATGTGTGTTTTAATAATGAGAAAAATGCATAGAGAAATTAATTCTAGAAAATAACGTGCACATTTGAAAATGTGCCCTCGGAGAATAGTCACCATGTATATTAACAGATGCAAAATAATAGAAAAATGTATAAGAAAATGTAATAATATGTCATAACGAAGTTTGTAACCTATGTTTTTAATTAATTCATATTCTTAATTTAGCCGGACTAAGGGCCTGGTTTTACCGGGCCTTGGTTGCTCTGAAGTTGAATAATTTTGAGTGCCTTGCACAGGACTGGTAACCGGGGATTGCAACCTTGAACCGCTCAGAGTTCAAGCCACTCAGCTAGACATACTGCAAATGTAACGAACAGGAGATGATGAAGGCAATTTGATACAATTATGTGTAGTGTAGGCTAAATGTCCTTTCCCAGGACTTGAACAATAGAGGCACTGACTAGAGACTCGTATGCAACAATTTTGTCACCTGAAGAGCTGAATGATGTTCTCATTGCAAGAAGAACCAATCAGTTTCATGGGACATAAGACATATGCAAAATTAAAGATTTGATAAACAAAAATTCTAGGTTAGAGTCATAACTTCCGACGGACTGACCAATTAGCAATTAGTGGGATGCACTGGGAGACCCTAATAAAAACGAATGCAAGGGGTGAGAAAACAGAACTACAAGGAGAAAGTTGATGACGTCAGGAGACGCTGTCCGACATACTGACAATTGGGCTTATACTCGGTGAGCCTGATCCGTAGCTGACTATTGATCACCTGGGGACGAAGACTGGCTTGTTGCTGATCCATCCTGGATAGGTAGCTATGAAAATGTGACTGACAAATGTTGGGACTTCTCTTCTAGGTACCAACTGCGCTGTTTTTATGGGAATTCTCTCTTAGGTAGATTTTTCCAAATTAATGTTTTGCTCTAAATTGTTTTCGCATGAAGACCCACATGCTAATGCTAATCTTGGTTAGGTATGCTGTTAGGAGTGACGTGGACAGTGACAAATTACTGACGAACTTTAAGGCTGAATTACATTGTTAATGCTGATATTCATAGCTTATGTTGTTGCTTGGTCGCATATGTTTTCTTCAAGAGAATAATGTCTTTTAATTGATGGATTACTAAAGAGTTGATTTGAATAAACTTTGAACTAACACATGACTTAAAATTGTAAGCAATAGGGAATACAACTTGTTAACCCTTTCCATGAGTAGTGGATATTTCTTAGTAGTATGATTTCTATTGTGGATTTATAAAGTGTTTATCTTGTTTATTGATGTTGATTTTTGGTTCAGTGGTCACTGCATGACTAGGATATCCCATGCGATTCAAAAGATTCATCGACCTGTACGCGTCCCCTTGTAAGTTTACTTACTAAGAACCAGGCGTGCCAACAGTTTCATGTCCAGCAATTCTTCAAAGGACCTGTTTTGCTGAGTTCACTGTAACTAAACTCTCACCCTGATCCTCAGCCCACATATACAACCAAAGTCAACTGAAGAGACAGAAACCAAAAGTGTCCTCTATTTCATGCAATCAATCATACAAGAATACTCCCTCAATGATTGGTTGTAGCCAATGAAGATTTTATTGAATCATTCGATCAAAGAATATCAGAGCTTTATCAGGTTGTGAATTTAAAAAAAGAAAGAGAAATGTACCAACAATTAAACATATTAAAAATCATATGTTTTATACATGGATCAACCCTCAATCTAAAATAGTGACACAAATTTTGTGTCCAAATTACCTAAACCTCTGTATATAATTGGTTTACACAGCATGAAAATTCTCCCACAATAGGCAGAACCGCTGACAGAATTACACTAAATGTTGAAGAAAGCTAGCTCTTGGTCCAGAAAAAAGCCCCTTTTGTGATTTGGTGTAAATCTATTCAGTAGTTCTTGAGGTATTAAAGAAAAAATAAATATAGCTATCTAGGGATGTGTATCCTCTGCCAATCCAACAGATCACATGCTGAGATCTGTTTAGCTACCAACACTTTAACCAGTATGTGTTGGGAGTCAGCTGAATCCCAAGAAAAACATTAAAAAGGCTTGAGGGTAGGAGTAGCCTGCCCCCTCCCCGAGCCTGGTGGTTGGGGTTCCACAGGGACGCCCCCCCCCCAAAAAAAAAAAATGTTTTTAGTTTTTTTTTAACATTGGCACAAATTCATGGAGGATCCACAGAAAAATGTAAAAGAAAAAAAACTGTCACAGTTTCCTAGCTTTTTTTTTTTTGTTGCCCGGGTGGGCCAGGTCACAGAGGGATTATTAAATAATGGTACGAGGGGAAACCATGCAGTTTACCATCACACTGGCTTGACTACGGTGGTTTATCTTTAATGTTCTCCGAAATAGGTTTCTGCAACATATTT
Source organism: Pleurodeles waltl (assembly GCF_031143425.1). Taxonomy (NCBI): domain Eukaryota; kingdom Metazoa; phylum Chordata; class Amphibia; order Caudata; family Salamandridae; genus Pleurodeles; species Pleurodeles waltl. The sequence continues at coordinate 857,987,104 of NC_090448.1, read as the reverse complement.
CTAAGCGCGTCGTAATTCACCATACTGGATGCTGTTTACTGCGCTGTATACTGTGAAACGTTTTACATCGGATTTTCACATATTTGTAAAGCTAACAAAATAGTAAAACTAGTGCAGTCATTAAATCCTATATCTGTGAAAACCTTAAAAACATAAAACATGTGTTGTAATTTGCTGTTACTAAAGCCTTAACTCATCTGGGTGTTATTATTCAAATTTTACTGTCGTCTGCATAAGCACATCACGGCCGCCGCTGATGCGTCTGCCTGCCCTCAATCTGACGCGTTCTAACAGCTCCTTGTCAAACGCTCGGGGGCAGGCAGCACGCAATAATATACGATAGCCCGCCGTATACACTGAGCAGAACAATATGCACATTTCGTGTACACTTGCGAATAAGCTCACTTTTTACTGATGAACAACGAGATTCTGAATTTGAGGCACACCGTCTTTCTTACACCCAGGGCCAAACGTTCAGAGTTTCATACACAGACAAACACATTAAATCAGGCAGCCTGGCTTGTCCCGGCATAGGACGCACTGTTAGACACCTGTGCGTAGACAAAAAGCCCACCATCCACTCGCTCGTGCACACACTGATCTACACACTCAAGCTTAGCTGGCTTTTCTCCTACACACAGCACAAACTCAAATTCTGTTTATTTCGCATGACTGCATGCATTATACACAAGCACAATCATATACACAAAAACAACCTGGCCTGGGACACTCACAAGTTCACGCGCAGACAGCCTGTTTCACTTTGATACAATCGCTCCCTGGTTCATGTCAGTAGAGCCCCAAACATGAGGTCGCCATGTACCATACTAGACTAAGGCACGACTTTTCAGGATGGTTAAAATTAGCCCTGTTGAGATGGAAATCTATTACACTTATTATCACTAATAATTCACATTATTAGATGTGCTAAAGCTACACATCATTATGTACATGCTTCAGCTAGTACAGGTTTGAATTGCTGCCTTGCTCCATTTTTAGCAGGCTATTTTCCCTGTTTTGTTCCCCTTTGTACTGTCTCTGCCTACTTTTATGCTTTCTCTTGACCTTCCGTGTTCCCTTCCTGACCATAGTGTGCTGTCTGTTATTCTGCATCGGTCTTCTCTCTATCGCTTTCTACCTCTCCCATCAGCTTTCTATTTCCCTGTGTTTTGTGCTTGACTCTGCTCCTAGGTTTGTATCATTAGTTCTTCCTTTCACTCCTTTAGACTCCTTCTGCCTCCATCTTTCATAGCTCAATCTCTGTAAGTCCCTTTAATGTCCATAATTGGAGTTAAGCTTTATTTTCATGCTTATAAATATATTCCTTTTAAGTTTTGTTTTCTTTGCCTCCTGTGTTTGCCTTTCATGTTTTGCTTTCTGTGACTGAGCTGCATCAACGCTTTAAATAGAGGGATTCACAAACAAGCATTCAAGAGGTACTTTTTGCTCCCAATGTAGGGTCGACTCAGTTTTAATGTAGGAATCGCCAATTACAATGCAATGTAGTTAAAATGTAAGTAACTGTTTAAACCAAGACTGGTATAAAAGACTAAAACTTCAATAACATATTACCACTGAAAGGCAAGGCGTGAAAATTATAAAAAATAAAATAGACGGCTGTTTTGTATTAAAAAAAATATAGGTTATCACTGTAAAAGTTCATAAAGTCTTCTGAGTCTGCTGAATAGCTCTTTCGTGGGGGAAATACTAACAAAAGGCTACTTGAAGAGACTACATTGTTGGGCTACCGGTGCAGATTTGGCTAGATGGGAAAAGTTACAATCTGGTTTAGGTGCTGATCATAAGCGGTCTGGATAATTTTAGCTGCTGGACAAACCCTATTAGTGTGGTGGCTGGAATTGAGTACTGCAGACTTTATTATAAAGGCTGCGCCACTGCAGTTTTCACCAGGTACATATCAACAGGTCAAATTTGATGGCACATAATGAGCATTTGTCCAGCTGATACCCGGATGTTTGGATTTTAGTGTGAAGAGGACCAAAGTCTGCATGTATGCTCCATTTTAAAGTGTTTAATTTTTAACCAGTGATAATCATGACACAATATGAATAACAGTCCACAGGATATTGAATTTTATCAGGTGTTATAATTGTACCCAACTTTTCCGGGCACTTGTAATCATGGTCTCAGAACAATCTAGAAGCTCGTTTTGGGTGTCCTAAGCAGGCCATTCCTATTTTCCACATAATTTCTGAATGCAGCCTAGTTTCTTTTCTCAGCACCAGGACACCCCGTTTTGGGTATTTACACCCTGTACTGAAATAAAATAAGATCAGTCAGTCAGAAATAGGAGCAGAAAATAGTTCCAAGTAGGTGATTTCATCTTTGGAAGCCAGAGTAGCTATGTTCTAAGCCATTTCTTAAGCTAAAGGTTTCTTTCCCCAGAACACTCCTCTGGCCACACATTACAAGTTGGCGGTCAAAAATGGGTAGGTAAAACTCGGCTCATGACGGGAGTCTTCTCTCGTGAATCTTGAGAAGATGAGGCTGTTTACAAACATCTTTGTCAATGTTTTTACCACAGTTCATTCAAACTCTTCTTGAAAGTAACTATTGGAGTTCTGTTAAACCTGACATTCTTGGTGTGGTCCTCCCCGAACCTTTTGCCTTCACTCCTCCTGGTTTCTCAATTTGATTTTGTTGCCTTTAGAACTCTGCACACTTTACCACTGCTAACCAGTACTAAAGTGCTTGTTCTCTCTTGCTAAAACATGGTAAAAATAACCAACATCTGATCTGCAGAATAAAGTTACTTGTAATTCATTAATAAAGTGCTACAACTTGTATCTAGGGCCTGTAAATTAAATGCCTTTAGTGGGCCTGCAGTATTATCTGTGCCACCCACATAAGAAGCACATTAAAACATGTCTCTGGCCTGCCACTATTCCCTGTAGTACAGGGGGAAATTGACAATTTGACCTGGTGAAATAAACCTTTTGCCCGGCCTAAAGCTTGTTTTAAAAAATAAGTATAGGTGTTCTTAGGTTTACATGTTCCGGTAGTGGAAAAAACTACTACATTTATTTCACTACTGTAAGGTCTATCTCCCCCATTGGATAACATTGAGTTAACTTACTATACTTAATAAGTGCTGACTTTTGATTGAGAGCAGGTAGGAATGTCATGTTTATGCTCAAATGATAAATGGTAAAGTTGAATTTTGGGTCACAATTCAGAAAATGCTTTTTTAGAAAGTTGGTATTCTTCTGTCCAAACCTTTTGTGTCTTCTGCCAATGTACTGGGTCATGTGACTGAATGACTGTGCTGTTGGTTTTGTGTATTCCTGCCAGATAGTGTGACAAAGAAGACTAGATGTTGGCAGACTGGGCCTTCCTGCCAGACAGTTGGGGAGAAGCTGTTTCCATGCCCCACTTACACTTCATAGGGCTTGCCTTCAACATTTACAAAGAAACATGACACTAGTCTTTTTTCACCAGTCCTCTTGAAGCCTTGAAAGAGGAAGGACACTTTCAAGAACCAGATATGGGGGTAGTATAGGTAATCACCTCACTTCAAAGTCTGGCACAAGGTATAAATATTGGACCTCCTGAGCCTCAACAATGCACCCCTGAACCTGTGGACACTACAGAAGGACTGCCTTTTTGCCCACTTGACTGACTTCCTGCTTGAGCCCTGTCTTGATGCCCAGAGGACTGCCCTGCTGCTAGAGGCATGCCTTGTTCCCCAGCTGACTGCTCTGTTTCTTTAGGCCAGCCCTGCTCTCTGAGAAAGAAGATAGTACTCGCTCCCTTCATCCTAGGTCAACCTGATTGACTCCAAGGACCGGTTGGCTAACCTCCTTTTCTGAGCTTCAGGGAAATCCCATACCCCCCACCGATAACCCATTTTTTACAAGCTCTCTATAATAAGAATGCACTTAGGATAAGCTACCAATGTATACTCTTCAACAAAGTTACACTAACACGAGCATGCACAGACATATAGGGGGTTATTCTAACTTTGGAGGAGGTGTTAATCCGTCCCAAAAGTGACGGAAAAGTGACGGATTTACCACCAGCCGTATTACGAGTCCATTATATCCTATGGAACTCGTAATACGGCTGGTGGTATATCCGTCACTTTACCGTCACTTTTGGGACGGATTAACACTCCTCCAAAGTTAGAATAACCCCCATAATATGTTGCCATGTTGTACTACATTATGTTAAACATTATTTTACTTTTTTATGCTATGTACTGTTGTGTTCGACTTTAAACATATTTATATTGCATGCATTCTTCCCTTAGTGTGGCCTAGCAATGTTAACAGGGCCTTTATCTTGTCATCATTATTTTGAGAATTCTGTGACTTACGGGAGCCTACTGGGTTTTTGTTTGTCATTCAGTCGTTGTTTACATTGTCTGTATTTTAACAACTGATAGGTTGATTGTAGGAAAGTGCGCTCTTTCTTGGCATGGTTGCCCCCTTTTTCTGCCTGTCAGTGGGCTTGACTCTGTTCACTGGGATCCTGCTAACCAGGATCCCAGTGATTATGCTCTCTCTCCCAAAACTCTTTATTTCATCCACAATTGGCACACTTGTGCCCCATTATAAGTCCCTAGTATATGGCTCCTGTTAATCCAGGGTATTGGGGTTCTAGGGAGTCCCTATGGGCTGCAGCATATATTTTGCCACCCTTAGTGAGCCCAGGCAAGGGCTTCTGCAGGGCTGCCATTGCAGCCTGCGTGAAAAGGGTCACTCACCTTTTCACTGCCATTTTTTACTACATCAGGTTACTTATAAGTCACCCATGTGGTAGGCCTTCTAGCTCAGAGGGCAGTGTGCAAAGCACCTGTGTGTGAGGGCAACTCTGCACTAGCAGAGGTGCCCCCGACGAGCTCCAGGCCCATTTTACCAGTCTTTGTGAGTAGGGGGCTGCCATTTTACGCGTGTACTGGACATAGGTCACTACCTATGGCCAGCTACATAATGGTAACTCCGAACATAGGCATGCTTGATATTAAACATGTTGGAATCATACCCCAAGGCTTTTTCAAGCATTGGTTGTATGATTCCATGCACTCTGGGGGCTCCTTAGAGGACCCCCAGTAGTGCCATTTCAGCCTTCTGAGGGTTTCCAGGCAGCCCAAGCTGCTGTCACCTTCCAGACAGGTTTCTGCCCTCCTGTTGCTTGAGAAGCTCAAACCCGGGAAGGCAGAACAAAGGATTTCCTTTGGGAGAGGGGTGTTACACCCGCTCCCTTTGGAAATAGGTGTTACAGGCTTGGAAGGGGTCGCCTCCCAAAGCCATTGGAAATGCTTTGAAGGGCACATTTGGTGCCCTCCTTGCATAAACCAGTCTACACTAGTTAAGGGACCCCCAGTCCCTGCTCTGGTGGGAAACTGGACAATGGAAAGGGGAGTGACTACTCCCCTGTCCATCACCACCCCAGGGGTGGTGCTCAGAGCTCCTCCAGAGGGTCCCTGTGTTTTGCTATCTCGGATTCAAGGTTGGCAGGGAACTCTAGGAGCATCTGAGTGGCCAGTGCCAGCAGGTGACGTCAGAGACCTCCCCTCAAAGTTGCGAACCTGGTTAGGTGACCAATTCCCCTTTCAGGTCTAATTAGGGTCTCTCCTTTCGGTGGTTGCTCAGATTCGGATTGCAAGACTCCAGCCGAAATCCTCTGCATCCTCCATTTCGACTTCTGACTGAAGAAACTGCATCTGGATCTTCAGGACCCTACAAGCTGTGACAAAGAAGCAAGACACCTCCAGCAACTGCAATATTTCCCCAGTCGTGTATCCTCTGAGGACAACCCGTCTTCAGCCGGCATTAGAAGAAAGAAGGAATCTCCCTTTGGGGGAAGGAGTCACTACCCTGCTTCTGCAGAGACCAACTACAACGACGACTGTGGATCCCCCTCTCCTGTTGAGCTGCGTGGATCCTGCATCACAGGTGGTGGACTGAAGTGGCTCCAACGGTCCTCTCTTCCAGCTGTCAATCTTTGGTGGAGGTGAGACCTTGCCTTCCCACGCAAGACAGTACCCCAGTGCACTGCGTCTTTTGCAGCTGCCAAGGCATGTTGCCATTCTTCCTCCAAGATCTTCATGCATCATTAAGCTCCAACCCCCAGCATTCTACCCTGCGACGCACAGCTTCCTGACTGGTTCTCCAGCAGTGTGGGAGCCTTTGTCGTAGTGATGCATGGGCCTCTTCTGCAACTTTCTTGTCCCCGCCCTGTCGGACTCCTGTGCGTGCGGCCTGGTGTTCTGTGGACTCTCTGTGTCGCTGGCTCCCCCTCCTGGGTAGAGTCCACCTGGTCTTTCCTGGTCCCCGGCAGCGCCATTTTCCACTAACCACGATCTTTGCGTGTGCCAAGGCTTGTTGGCAGACTCAGAGGACGCAAACCTGACTGCAATCCTCCATCCGGCGTGGGACATCACTTGTACCCTCCAGACACCCAACTTCGTCTTCTTGAGTGCAGTGGCGACTTTTCTTCTTCACTGGTGGTTCACCTTTTGTACCTTCATTCGGATTGGCAGGGGCTCCTGCTCTTCCTGGACACTTCTGTGCTTCTTGGACTTGGTCCCCTTCTTTCACAGGTCTTCTTGTCCAGGAATCCAGTGTTGGTGTCTTGCAGTCTCTTGTGGGTTTTGCATAGTTCTTCTTTTCTTCTCTGTCTGTGATCTGGGAAACTGCGGCCCATATTTATACTTTTTGTAAAAAAATCTACCGCCGGCTAACGCCATTCCAACGTGCCAGGCGGGCGCTTTATTTATGGATTGACATTAGCTGGCGCTGCGGGCTGGTTAGAGTAAAAAAAAAAATTGACTCTAACCGGGCAGCTCAGGCGTGGGGAAGAATAGGGGTTGTGCGTCAAAAAATGGTGCAAGTCAGGTTAGAGTAAAAAATCATGGCTCTAACCAGACTTGCGCCATTTTTTGATGCACAACCCCAATTGAAATGACTCCTGTCTTAGGAAAGACAGGAGTCGTGCCCCCCTGCCCAATGACCATGCCTAGGGGACTTTTGTCCCATGGGCATGGTCATTGGGCACAGTGGCATGTAGGCGGGCCCAAGTTAGGCCCCCCTTATGCCACTTAAAAGAAAATAAAAAAATGACTTACCTCACCTTACCTGTACTTACCTGGGATGGGTCCCCCCATCCATGGGTGTCCTCCAGGGGTGGGCGAGGGTAGCAGGGGGTGTCCCTGGGTGCAGGGAAGGGCACCTGTGGACTGCTTCCATGGTCAGAGACCATGGAAATGAGCCCACAGGTCCCTTAACGCCGGCCCTCACCTCCAATCAGGCTGTGCGCCATTTTTTAATGCCCACCCCCTCCTGTTTATCAAAATGACGCAGGAGTATAAATAAGGCACACATACCTTAAAATAATTTTTGGGATGGGAACGCCTACCTTGCATGTCATTAACGCAAGACGGTTTCCTGCATCCAGAAAATGAGGCACACTGCTGAATTTTGACGTTCGCGGGGTCGGGCGTCTAAGTATAAATCTGGTGTTAAGTTTGCACCGAATTTGCATCAAAGATTTTGACGCAAATTTGGCGCAAACAGAGTGTAAATATGCCCCTTACTGCTTTCTTGGTCACTGGGGTGGGTTGTGGTACTTACCTTTTGGTTTTGTTTTAGTACTCCTAGCTCCCCTCTATACACTACACTTGCCTAGGTGGGGGACTGACTTTCGCATTCCACTTTCTTAGTATATGGTTTGTGCTCCCCCTAGGCCCATTTCTAACTATTGTGATTTTCACTAATTGCACTGTTTTCTAACAGTTTTTATAACTATTTCTGCATCCTGGTGTATATAATCTGTGCATTACTTACCTCCTAAGGGAGTATAGTCTCTATGGTATTTTTGGTATTTGTGTCACCAAAATAAAGTACCTTTATTTTTGTAACACTGAATGTTTTCTTTCATGTGTGTGAGTACTTAGTGTGGCTACAGTGGTAGTGCATGAGCTTTGCATGTCTCCTAGATACGCCTTGGGTGCTCATCCACAGCTACCTCAAGAGAGCCTGGCTTCTAGACACTGCCTACACTACACTAATGAGGGATAACTGGACCTGGTATAAGGTGTTAGTGCCATAGGTACCCACTACACACCAGGCCAGCCTCCTACATTGCAGGGTTATAGCTGGCATGCACAGATATTACTAAAGTGTTTGTGTTTAGGTTATTTAGCTTGGCTGTGCCAGGTATGTTTATGCAAATGAGTTAACTAGTATCAGAAGTGGAGTTGGGTTGCTATGTTATCTGTGGAACTATCTGTTCTGTACCAGGTAGGTGTAAGGATTTCTGTTTGACATGTTTTTTGTTGGTTGGTGAACGGCTGAGTGGTAGGTCTAGTGTATTCTGGTGTAAGCTTTTTGATAACCAAATACATGATACATCTGTGCTGAGTTGGATGCGCGTCTAGGTTCTTGTCTCCAATATATTGTATTGGGTACTTCCATGGATGTTTCTTCTTAATAGTGAGTGCTGTTGCAGTAGCTAGCTGTACCGCATGTCTGCTTCCTTGCATGTGACCAGTATTCTTTCTAATGTGATCTGTAGGATGTTGAGTTGGCTGTAAGTGCTGTTGGGAACACCATTTTAAAAGTCATATTTGTGCTGTCTTTGAAGTGTGCCTACAATCTGTCTAAAGTGTACAGTTTGTTGTCTCTGCTATGGACCAGTGAAAACTGTGCAGATGTTAGTCATAAGTGAAGAGAGCACATATCAATCATTTCATTTTTAAATAAGCACCGAAAAGGTTCGAAAGAAAGCTTCCAACACTTTTAGGTGAGCAGAGGACTGGTGAGCTGATGTTTGAGTGTGGGTGTCCCATAAAAATCTGTAACAACTGTACTGGATCTAATCAGGAGTCTAATCGTGCAGAAGACCAGGGAGGTTCGTATTGGATTTCGCAGCAGAGCCAATATTGAGTTTCTCTCTTCTGCTGGTCATGAGAGGAGTCATTGAAGTTAAAATTAGAAGATCTAGCCAATGGTTTGCGGAGGATGTGAATTGAGAGGCATTCGGGTACTAAGCACAGCGTGCAGGGGTCAAATTAACATCTGGTTTAGATAGTTGTAGTATGTCCAGGCCAATATTAATTAACTGGGCATACTAGAACTTGACCAGAGAACGGACATGGCTGTAGAACCTAGTGTAGGCCTTCTGCCAGTTCTTTCGTTGGGCTCACTATCATGCTTTGGTGATGATGGCAAAATAATGGGGAATCGGTCACCCGATCGAACATGAAAGATCTGCCTCATTTCTGGTGGTGTCAAATCCAGGCAATATTGCCATGGGCAGAATGGCAGTCTTGCAAAAGAAGAGCCTGTGCAATGCAGTGGCATGCTGATAGAAAACTCCCAGTGTGTTAAAGAAATGTGAAATAGACATACTGTCAATGTAACACTAACTTGATTATTTATAGTGGCCACATTCGGAATGTGAGTCAGTGTGGCCGGCATCTCAAATGGGGCAGGTTTCTATGGTTGTGCAAGTAAAGGCAGAGTTGCAAGAGCTAGAGTCAAAGTGCCAGGACTTTTCCCCCAAGGTGACTCCTGCCATAGCAGAACTAGCATTGGAAAGGCCAATATGTCTTGTGCTGGCTTCCAGCCTATTGTGTTTGCTGATGTTTATTTTGCCATGGTTTTTGCAAAACATTATTGTTGGTGAAGCTGCTCAGTCCTTGTCAATCTCAGAAACAAATTGGCTAAAAGCTAAAAATATTTTGAGGTCCTAAAAAAGCACAAATTGCCATAGCAGTGTTCTGACATTGATGGAACTACTTTGTGTGTGGATATGCTACTTATGAAAGGGCAGAATGCCGTCACTCATGGTCCAGTTAGCGAGTAGATAAAGTGAGCTGACCTATTACCCTGTGCTTTATGGTGTAGTGGGTGGAATTAAAATGTGAATGACCTAACAGCAGACCAGAGGCTAGGAAAGATACTTAAATTCAAAAACGTTTGAAGAAAGAATTTGACTAATGATTTTTCCCCACTATTCCTTAACAAGAATGGACCAGCATTTTAAAAGACTTGACTCAAATTTGAACTGTTTTGGTTGAAATGGTATACGTGACCTTATTGCTATTAAAAAATAATGTTGCTTTAAATTACACCTGCTATTTATACAGCAAACAATAGAAAACAAACTATCTCAGCACTCAAAACTGATATTGAGCGTGGTATGATAAACGCATAACTTGCCAAGCTAAGACTGAAAGGTGCAGCTTTTAGGCAACACATAGATTTGTACACTCTTCCTTGTTGCTAGATTTGCTTTTTTTGACATTTTTAGGTCGAGCGTAAGCATACGACCTCTTGTATACATTTAAGTATACTTCTTCAGTGGGCTTCCAGCTATTTCATGTGTTAGTTTCAGTGTCTTCTAAAAATCCCTGCTTGCTAGTGGTCAGTCATGCCTCTTAGTCCCTCCTTCTGTGGGAGAGCAGTGACCAACTACTGTGCATAGCTCCATCAGTGCACCGCATTTCACACACTCCAAGCCCTCAGCTGTTCCAGTGCCACAAACCCCACACACTCTGGTGGTCATTCTGACCCTGGCGGAGGACCGCGGGAGCACCGCCGACAGGCCGGCGGTGCTCCAATGGGGATTCCGACCGCGGCGGTAAAGCCGCGGTCGGACCGGCACCACTGGCGGGGTCCCGCCAGTGTACCGCGGCCCCATTGAATCCTCCGCGGCGGCGCAGCTTGCTGCACCGCCGCAGGGATTCCGACCCCCCCTACCGCCATCCAGATCCCGGCGGTCGGACCGCCGAGATCCGGATGGCGGTAGGGGGGGTCGCGGGGCCCCTGGGGGCCCCTGCAGTGCCCATGCCACTGGCATGGGCATTGCAGGGCCCCCGTAAGAGGGCCCCTACATGTATTTCACTGTCTGCTTTGCAGACAGTGAAATACGCGACGGGTGCAACTGCACCCGTCGCACAGCTTCCACTCCGCCGGCTCGATTCCGAGCCGGCTTCATCGTGGAAGCCTCTTTCCCGCTGGGCTGGCTGGCGGTCTGAAGGCGACCGCCCGCCAGCCCAGCGGGAAAGTCAGAATTACCGCCGCGGTCTTTCGACCGCGGAACGGTAACCTGACGGCGGGACTTTGGCGGGCGGCCTCCGCCGCCCGCCAAGGTCAGAATGAGGGCCTCTGTGTGCCAGAGCACCTCAGTTTTTGCAGTCAGTATTCTCTGCTGCTCCAGTACTGGGATCTCGGGTGCAGCTCCATTAAGGCACCGCAGTTCACACACTCCAAGCCCTCAGCCGTACCAGTGCCAGATACCCCACACGCTGTCTTCCAGCGCATCCCAGTTCTTGCAGTCAGTACACTCTGCTGCTCCAGTACTGGGATCCTAGGCGCAGCTCCATCAGTGCACTGCAGTTCATACACTCCAAGCCCTCAGCCATGCCAGTGGCATGAACCCCGGACACTCTGTGTGCCAGAGCACCTCAGTCTTTGCAGTCAGTACACTCTGCTGCTCCAGTACAGTGATCTCAGGCGCAGCTCCATTAAGGCACCACAGTTCACACAGTCCACGCCCTCAGCCATGCCAGTGCCAGGAACCCCACACACGCTGTCTGCCAGAGCATCTCAGTTCTTGCACTCAGTACACTCTGCTGCTCCAGCACTGGGACCTCGGGCGCAGCTCCATCAGTGCACCTCAGTTCACACACTCCAAGCCCTCAGCCTTGCCAGGAACCCACACACGGTGTCTGCCAGAGAACCTCAGTTCTTGCAGTCAGTACACTCCACTGCTCCAGTACTGGCGCCCAGGGCGCAGCTCCATCAGTGCACCCCAGCTCACACACTCCAAGCCATCAGCCATGCGAGTGCCACAACCCAACACATTCTGTTTGCCAGAGACCTCAGTTTTTGCAGTCAGTACACTCTCCTGCTCCAGTACTGGGACCTCAAGTGCAGCTCCATCGGTGCACCACAGTTCACACACTCCAAGCCCTCAGCCATGTCAGTGTCAGGAACCCCCACACACGCTGCCTGACAGAGCACCTCAGTTCTTACAGTCAGTACACTCTGCTGTTTCAGTACTAGGACCTCAGGCGCAGCTCCATCAGCTCTACCCCTGCAAGATCACTTCCTTTCCTATACTGGGACCCCGCTCACATACAGTTCCATTGCAGCAGCTCAGTTCTAATATTCAGTCCCACTGCCAAGCCAATACTAGACTCAGTAGAGCAATACATAGCTCATCCAGTGCACCTCAAGTCTAACATCCAACACCACTGTTAATATGAACCACCACAGCTCCACCAGAATCCATCAATTCTAACATTCAGTGCACATGTCTTCTCAGTACTAAGGCTCACACACACTCAGGACTCCTCACTTCAGTGGTTCAGAGGCAATGCCACTCCCATACGGGGCCCCACTCACAGCTTGACCAGGGCACGTCCAGGCTAACACTCTGCAACACTGACACACCAATACTAGCTTCTATACATAGCTCCATTAACATACCTTACTTCTGACCTTGTGTGCCTGTTACTATTCCAGCACTGCAGCCCAAATACAACTCTGGCAGTGCACCTCAACCCTAATCTGCAGGGCCCCATTATTCCAATACCAGGAATTGCACGGTGCTCCGTTTCTCATTCTTCACCTCCTGCCTTTCTGTTATTCCAGCATTGGGCCGGGACACGGCTCTGTCTATACCCCCAATCCTCATCTGAAGTGCCCCAATATTGCTGTAATTGGGTTCACATACAGCTCTGCTAATGCACCGCCTACTGTTCTGCAATGCCCCCTGCTGTTCCACACAATGACTTCTGTTTGAGGACGTCGGGGAGCCAATTAAAACTATGCTTAGCTGACATCTTTATTTGGGAGGGTCTGTTTCACCTGTCTCACTCCATTCTTTCCTTTAATCTGTTTACTCTCAATGTTTTTTCTCTCCCCCACTTTTCACTTTCCAGCTCTTAAAATCTACAGTTTTGCTCTTTCGAATGTTTATCTCTACTCCCCTCTGTAGGAAAGTACCATCTTGCCTGGCATGGTACCCCCATATTTCAATGTATGTATGTTGTTTTAGTCCTTTTGTCACTGGGACCCTGCCAGGCAGGGCCCCAGTGCTCATAGTATGTGCCCTGTATGTGTTCCCTGTGTGGTGCCTAACTGTATCACTGAGGCTCTGCTAACCAGAACCTCAGTGTTTATGCTCTCTCTGCTTTCTAAATTTGTCACTGCAGGCTAGTGACAAAATTTACCAATTCACATTGGCACACTGGTACACCCATATAATTCCCGGGTATATGGTACTTAGGTACCCAGGGTATTGGGGTTCCAGGAGATCCCTATGGGCTGCAGCATTTCTTTTGCCACCCATAGGGAGCTCTGACAATTCTTACACAGGCCTGCCACTGCAGCCTGCGTGAAATAACGTCCATGTTATTTCACAGCCATTTTACACTGCACATACGTAACTTATAAGTCACCTATATGTCTAACCTTCACTGAGTGAAGGTTGGGTGCCAAGTTACTTAGTGTGTGGGCACCCTGGTACTAGCGAAGGTGCCCCCACATTGTTCAGGGCAAATTCCCTGGACTTTGTGAGTGCGGGGACACCATTACACGCGTGCACTATACTTAGGTCACTACCTATGTATAGCGTCACAATGGTAACCCTGAATATGTCAATGTAACAGGTCTAAGATCATGGAATTGTCACCCCAATACCATTCTGGTATTGGGGGGACAATTCCATGATCCCCCGGGTCTCTAGCACAGAACCCGGGTAGTGCCAAACTGCCTTTCCGGGGTTTCCACTGCAGCTGCTGCTGCTGCCAACCCCTCAGACAGGATTCTGCCCTCCTGAGGTCCAGGCAGCCCTGGCCCAGGAAGGCAGAACAAAGGATTTCCTCTGAGAGAGGGTGTTACACCCTCTCCCTTTGGAAATAGGTGTGAAGGGCTGGGGGGGAGTAGCCTCCCCCAGCCTCTGGAAATGCTTTGATGGGCACAGATGGTGCCCATCTCTGCATAAGACAGTCTACACCGGTTCAGGGATCCCCCAGCCCTGCTCTGGTGTGAAACTGGACAAAGGAAAGGGGAGTGACCACTCCCCTGACCAGTACCTCCCAGGGGAGGTTCCCAGAGCTCCTCCAGTGTGTCCCAGACCTCTGCCATCTTGGAAACAGAGGTGTTGGGGGCACACTGGACTGCTCTAAGTGGCCAGTGCCAGCAGGTGATGTCAGAGACCCCCTCTGATAGGCTCTTACCTTTCTTGGTAGCCAATCCTCCTTTCTTGGTAGCCAAACCTCCTTTCCTGGCTATTTAGGGTCTCTGCTTTGTGGAATTCTTCAGATAACGAATGCAAGAGCTCACCAGAGTTCCTCTGCATCTCCCTCTTCATCGTCTACCAAGGATCGACCGTTCACTGCTCCAGGACATCTGCAAAACCGCAACAAAGTAGCAAGACGACTAACAGCATCATTGTAGTGCCTCATCCTGCCGGCTTTCTCAACTGTTTCCTGGTGGTGCATGCTCTGGGGGTCGCCTGCCTTCACCCTGCACCAGAAGCTCAGAAGAAATCTCCAGTGGGTCGACGGAATCTTCCCCCTGCTAACGCAGGCACCAAAAGACTGCATCACCGGTCCTCTGGGTCCCCTCTCATCCTGAAGAGCGTGGTCCCTGGAACACAGGAACTCTATCCAAGTGACTCCCACAGTCCAGTGATCATAACCCCTTATCCATTATGATTAACTTAGATCTGACAAATGATCCAAGCAGAGGGAAGCGCCACCCTCCCATGAAGCTCTCATCCCAAAAAGGGCTCACAATTAAATGGGGAAAGATAAACACCCAAAACTTTTTTAGTGATGTTTTCTTGAACAAATGGCCAGATGTTATGACATCCCTGGACGACAATAAGGCCCCACACAAAATTATTCGGGCATTCTCCTCCCTGACAAATTACATGGCAGAGAAACTACAGCCTCAACGAGCCAATAAAGCCCATGGCCCAAGATGGTTTAACCACGCATGTACCTCATCTTTAAGCAAGCTAAAAAAAACAATCAATGCATCTCCCAAAGATCTACAAGCAATTAAGATTGCCCGGAAAAACTACAAAGAAGTTCTTGCCAAAAGGAAAGTCGATCTAAGTGAATCTGCGTGGGAGGAACTGATGACTGCAAGCAAACTCAAAGATACAACTGCATTCTGGCGTGTGGTTAACTCCTCATTATTCAGCGATAACTATGAGACGCCCATGGACATTGTCATTCCAGCCAAGACCTGTGTGAACTATTTTAAAAAAACCTTCGCCACAGAGACAAACACCCAATCAGAAATGCCAAACTGTTTAAAACCTGCAGGAAACGATCAGCTAACTTTGGCTTTTAGTAACACTATAAGTGTAGACGATGTTAAACAGGCAATCCAAGATAGTCCATCTGAGAAAGCCCCGGGTCCAGACAGAATTCCTGCTGACCTATATAAAGCACTTCCAGACTTCTGGGGCCCACTGCTAACCAACGTCTTAAGGTCGGCTGTGGTAGGTCCTTTAGTAGAGTCTTGGAAAGAAGCAATCATCGTCCCGATTTTTAAGAAGGGAGATAGGACAGACCCTCTGTGCTATCGCCCAATCTCCTTGCTGGATAGCTCAGTTAAAAGTTTGGGCCGGGTAATTCCAAATAAGCTAGAAGAATGGGTGACCGATACTCACTCCCTCTCAGAGGTACAATTTGGCTTTCGCCCAGGGGTGGGCACAGTCGAACAAACCCTTAATTTGACACTCATAGTCCAGAAATATACTAAAGCCAAAAGGGGCTGTATACACTTTGCATTTATGGACCTCTCCTGCGCCTTTGATACAGTCAGCAGGGAGAAATTGTGGAAGGAAATGCTGGATATGGGCGTGGATGAACACATAGTTATATTACTCAGTAAACTTCACGCCTGCACAGAGGCTTGGGTCCGTTACTCTCGGGAGGGAGGTCTGACAGAGAAATTCCCCTCACAAAAAGGGGTCAGACAGGGCTGTGTTCTTGCCCCTTTCCTCTTTCTCTTATATATAAATGGGCTGGAGAAATTTCTCTGCGATCTAGGAAAAGACTCTGCAGTTATTAATAACTCCCAATCCCTGTACTTTTATATGCAGATGATGCAGTTTTAATTTCAAGGACAGCAAATGGCCTCCAGATTTTATTGAATGCTTTTAATACCTTTATGAGGAACCTTGGGCTCAAAGTTAATAGAACCAAGTCATTTGTCATGAAGTGTGGTCCTAAGTTAGCAAAAACGAAAAAATTTACTTTAAATGGGCATGAGATACTCAAGGTCCCACATTTCACGTATCTGGGGGTCCCTATTGATGTAGATTTTAACTGGAAGTTTTTAGTTAATACACGCTCAATACAATTCCAAAAAACCATTGAAGCTGTTTTTAGATTTGCAAGAAGACTACGACATAAACCTGTTAAGGAAATGATGACTGTCTACACTTCTAAATGCCTCTCCGTCGCAACATTTGGAGCTGGGGCCTGGGGGCATGCAGACTGCACAGGGCTCCAGATTATAGAAAACAAATTTTTAAGAAGGCTACTATCAGTCCCCCAATCTACACCAATAAAGTTCTGTCACAAAGAAGTAGGTCTAAGATACATACCAAGCTATATAAAACTTCAACCTCTCATATTGTGGATAAAAATCTGGACTAAGCCTGAACCGCTTTTATGTAGAAAGGTGATACAGGACTCCCTTCATCTGTCACGATTTCTAGATATACCCTGGCTTAGATATGTTTACCTTTCTCTCCTATCATTAGGACTAGGAGATTTTTTCCTTAAACCACATACCTTAACAAGACAGGACATTAAGAAGGTCAAAGACATATTCTGGCAGAAAAATCAGGATATGGACCCGGTCTCTTGCCTAATGAGCCAACGGACAAGATTAGAGACACAACAACTTCAACCGAAGCTGTACTTGACCATCATTAATCAGGAGCGACAAAGGTTTTTACTCACAAGACTACGCCTAAATACCCTACATTATCTGGTAGCATTCCCAGTTGCTGGAACCTGGTTTAAGATCCTTCCTCCCTGTTGCTGCGATGGAAAGACAACCCAAAGTACATTACATTTTATGCTTTTTTGCACTTTATACACTACTCCAAGAAAAAGGTTTTTACGTCCGCTATTTCAGTCTAACAGTATTAGAACTAGCCAACTTGCTTACTCCCACTTACATGATTTGGGAACTAAGGACATAATCCAAGCTGCGCTAAATTTTATATATGCTGCTTTTGGTGTTCGGAAAATGTATTAACAGTGTTTTTAGAAATTTTATGACTAGAAATTCTGTATGTTATTTATTTATTCTATGTCTTTTATGGTCTTTTTGCACCGAATAAAGTAAATTAAAGAAAAGAAAGACTCCCACAGTTTAGTGACTCTTCAGTCCAAGTTGGGTGGAGGTAAGTCCTTGCCTCCCCACGCTAGACTGCAAACCTGTGTACTGCGTGATTTGCAGCTGCTCCGGCTTCTGTGTACTTTTCCAGGAGTTTCTTCGTGCACAGCCTAGCCTGGGTCCCTAGCAATCTGTCCTGCAGTGCTCAACCCACTGAGTTGGCCTCCGACGTCATGGGACCCACTTTTGTAACTCTGCATGGACTCCGGTTCACAAATCTTCCAAGTACCTGTTCAGGTACTTCTGTGGGTGATGCCTGCTTCTGTGAGGGCTCTCTGAGTTGCTGAGTGGCCCCTCTGTCTCCTCCTCCAAGTGGTGACATCCTGGTCCTTCCTGGTCCTCAGCAGCACCCAAAAACCTTTACTGTGACTCTTGCAGCTAGCAAAGCTTGTTTGTTGTATTTCTGCGTGGGAACACCTCTGCAAGCTTCATTGCGACGTGGGACATCTTTCATCTAAAGGAAAAGTTCCTAGTCCTCTTCTTCCTTGCAGAACTCCAAGTTTCTTCCATCCGGAGGCAGCTTCCTTGCACCTTCATTCAGGGTTTTCTGGGCTCCTGCCCCCCCTGGACACTGTCGCGACTATTGGACTTGGTCTTCTTGCTTTGCAGGTCCTCAGGTCCAGGAATCCATTTTCAGTGCACTGCTGGTGTTTGTGGTTCTTGCAGAATCCCCCTATCACAACTATTGTGCTCTTTTGGGGTAGTAGGTGTACTTTACTCCTACTTTTCAGGGTCTTGGGGTGGGGTATCTTGGACACCCTGACTGTTTTCTTATAGCCCCAGCGACCCTCTACAAGCTTCCATAGGTCTGGGGTCCATTTGTGATTTGCATTCCACTTTTGGAGTATATGGTTTGTGTTGCCCCTAGACCTATGTTTGTCTATTGCAACCTATTGTAATTCTACACTGTTTGCATTACTTTTCTGACTCTTACTTACCTATTTTTGGTTTGTGTACATATAACTTGTGATATTACTTACCTTCTTACTGAGGGTACTCACTGAGATACTTGTTGCATATTGTCATAAAAATAAAGTACCTTTATTTTTAGTAACTCTGTGTATTGTGTTTTTTTATGATATTGTGCATATGATATATGTGGTATAGCAGGAGCTTTGCATGTCTCCTAGTTCAGCCTAAGCTGCTTTGCCATAGCTACCTTCTATCAGCCTAAGCTGCTAGATACACCTCTATTCTACTAATAAGGGATAAGTGGACCTGGCACAAGGTGTAAGTACCTTTGGTACCCACTACAAGCCAGGCCAGCCTCCTACATTGGTGGTGCAGCGGTGGGATAAGTACTTGTAACTGCTTTACCACTTTGTCATTTTGTACTTTTCGTAAGAGAATCATATACCAAACAGTTCAGTGTATGTACACTTAACCCAAAAAGTTTGCTTTTCTATCCTAAAACTTTTTACAAAGTTCTGAAAAGTTTCTTAAAACTTCTAAAAGTTAGAAAAAGTTTTTTCTCTGTGCTTTCAAAAGTTCTAAAACTTTTTCTCTCTTCTCACTATCCCTAAACCTTTTACTATCATGTCTGTGGTAGATTCCACTGTCAAAACTGTCAATGCTACTTATGACATTTTGAACTACAAGAGCTTAAGGTGTCTCTGCTTAGATAGAGGTTTAGTTATAGGAAAGAACCCTACAAAAGAGTTTCTTTTTAACATGCTCTTTATGGATGACCAGAACCAGTCTGGCCCATCAAATAAGAGGTTAGAAACTGTAGAAACTTCCCAGTCTGACTCAGGAGAGTTCCCTGAGAAGGGTGGGGAGGGTTCTGATCAGGGTCTGCCCCCTAGCAGGGCACCTAGTAATGCTGGTAGTGATAGAGGTTCCCATCAAAGTAGGGCATCCTTTATTCCTAGAGGCCAGGTTACCAGGGTCCAGACAGTTAGGGACAGGTCCCCCTCTGAAGCTTCCAATTTGTCATCTGTATCAAAGCATTCCCAACCCACCCACCCTGAGGATAACTTGTTAGAAAGGGAACTCAAAAAGTTGAGGGTTGAAGAGACCAGACTGAAGCTTAAACAGCAACAACTGGCCTTAGATAGGAAATCCCTAGACATTGAGAAGGAAAGACAGAGGATGGGGTTAGGACCCCATGGTGGCAGCAGCAGTATTTCTGATAGCAATCCTGTTAGAGAGCAAGATTCCAGGAATCTGCACAAGATAGTCCCCCCTTACAAGGAGGGGGATGACATCAATAAGTGGTTTGCTGCATTTGAGGGCCTATATGGTACAGTTGGTCCCTCAAAGGCAGTGGGCTGCTATTTTGTGGCTATATTTCACTGGAAAGGGTAGGGATAGGCTCCTTACTGTTAGAGAAAGTGAAGCTAACAACTACACAGTATTGAAGGATGCACTCGGATGGATTTGGCTTAACCACTGAACAATACAGGATTAAGTTCAGAGACACCAGAAAAGAGTCCTCTCAAGACTGGACAGATTTTGTGGACTGTTCAGTGAAGGCCTTGGAAGGGTAGTTAAATGGCAGTAAGGTATCTGACTATGAAAGCCTGTATAATCTTATTCTGAGAGAGCATATTCTGAACAACTGTGTGTCTGACTTGTTGCACCAATACCTAGTGGACTCGGATCCGATCACTCCCCAAGAATTGGGAAAGAAGGCAGACAAGTGGGTCAGAACAAGGGGGAACAGAAAAGTTCATACAGGGGGTGACAAGGATGGCAAGAAGGATAGTAAGGGCTATATTTATACTTTTGGACGCACAACTGCGCCAACGCAGTTGTGCGTCAAAAAATCTAACGCCGGCTAACGCCATTCTGAAGTGCCATGCGGGCGCCGTATTTATTCAATGACGTTAGCCGGCGTTAGCCGGCGGAGCTGCCTAGTGTGCGTCAAAAAAAATTACTTACACCAGGCAGCGCCGGCGTAGGGGAATATGGAGCTTGGGCGTCAAAAAATGGGGCAAGTCAGGCTGAGGCAAAATTTTCGCCTCAACCCGATTTGCGCCATTTTTTTTTACTCCCAACCCCCATTGAAATGACTCCTGTCTTAGCAAAGACAGGAGTCATGCCCCCTTGCCCAATGGCCATGCCCAGGGGACTTATGTCCCCTGGGCATGGTCATTGGGCATAGTGGCATGTAGGGGGGCACAAATCAGGCCCCCCTATGCCACAAAAAAAAAAAAAATACTTACCTGAACTTAAAATGACGCAAACTCCATGAACTTTGGCGCTAGACGCGTCTAACGCCAGAGTATAAATATGGAGTTCGTTTTGCGTTGAATTTGCGCCAAACAAAACGACGCAAATCCGGCGCAAACGGAGTATAAATATGGCCCTAAGTCTTCTGACAAGGATGGGGTCAAAAGTAAACATTCTGAGTCTTCATCAGGCCCACAAAAATCCTCTGGGGGTAGTGGGTCCAAATCCTCTTCCAATAATCAACCTAAAAAGCCTTGGTGTTATTTGTGTAAAGTCAAAGGCCATTGGGCAACTGATTCCAGTTGTCCAACGAAAAACACCAAACCTCCCACCACCACAACCCCTGCTGCAAATTCTAGTGCCCCTAGTAATAGCAGTGGTGGTGGGAAACCTACTAATAGCCAATCCAAGGGTATAGCTGGGCTCACTATTGGCAATGTAGTTGGGGTTGGTCTTGTTAGGGAGACCACAAAGGCTGTTTTAGTCTCTGAAGGTGGCATTGATTTGGCCACCTTGGTTGCTTGTCCCCTTAATATGGATAAGTACAAGCAACTTCCCCTAATAAATGGTGTTGAGGTTCAGGCCTACAGGGACACAGGAGCCAGTGTAACTATGGTGATAGAAAAACTGGTCCACCCTGAACAACACCTACTTGGTCAGCAGTACCAAGTGACAGACGCTCATAACAACACTCCTAGCCACCCCATGGCTGTTGTGAATCTCAACTTGGGGGGGTGGGTTACTGGTCCAAAGAAAGTTGTGGTTGCCTCAGATTTACCTTTAGACTGTCTACTAGGGAATGATTTAGAGACATCAGCTTGGGCAGAAGTGGAGTTGGAGGCTCATGAAGCAATGCTGGGCATTCCTGGGCATATATTTGCTTTAACAACGGCTCAGGCCAAAAAGCAAAAAGGACAGGGTAACTTGGATCCTGGAACAATGGACCAAGTGCTCCTTAAAGCTAGGGGTAGCAAGGGTAAATCCCTACCCACTATCCCTCCCTCTACAGATGATTCCCCTTCTGAGGAAGAGGAATTTCCTCCTTGAGCAGAACCTTTACCAGAGGAGCTGGCAGCAGACACTGCTGAGCTTTTGGGTGGAGGGGGGCCTGCCAGGGAGGAGCTGAGTGTGGCACAGCAAACCTGTCCCACATTAGAGGGTCTCAGACAGCAAGCTGTCAACAGCAAAATGGGGATGTCAGTGACAGCCATAGAGTATACTGGGAAGGTAACCTCTTGTACACAGAGGCAAGGGACCCAAAACTTGGAGCAGACAGGAGATTGGTCATTTCCCTACAGTACAGAGAGTTTCTTCTAACTCTAGCACATGACATTCCTTTGGCTGCGCATTTGGGCCAGATAAAAACTTGGGAAAGACTTGTCCCCTTGTTTCACTGGCCACGTATGTCAGAGGACACCAAAGATTTTTGCAAGTCTTGTGTGACCTGCCAAGCCAGTGGCAAGACTGGTGGCACTCCAAAGGCCCCTCTAATTCCACTTCCAGTGGTTGGGGTGCCCTTTGACAGGGTAGGGGCTGACATGGTTGGCCTCCTTGACCCTCCTACTGCTTCAGGCAATAGGTTTATCTTGGTGGTTGTGGACCATGCCACAAGATATCCTGAAGCAATTCCTCTAAGGACCACTACAGCTCCTGCAGTGGCAAAGGCCCTCCTGGGAATCTTTTCCAGGGTGGGTTTTCCTAAAGAGGTAGTATCAGACAGAGGTAGCAACTTCATGTCTGCATACTTGAAAGCAATGTGGAAGGAGTGTGTTGTTACCTACAAGTTCACCACCCCTTACCATTCACAGACTAATGGACTGGTAGAGAGGTTTAACAATACTCTCAAAGGTGTGATAATGGGACTCCCTGAAAAACTCAGGAGGAGATGGGATGTCCTGTTACCTTGCCTCCTTTTTGCTTACAGGGAGGTACCCCAAAAAGGAGTGGGTTTTATCCCATTTGAACTCCTCTTTGGGCACCCTGTAGGAAGTCCACTCACTCTTGTGAAGGAGGGTTGGGAACAACCTTTAAAAGCTCCTAAACTGGACATAGTGGATTATGTACTTGGCCTAAAACCCAGAATGGCTGAGTTCATGAAAAAGGCCAGTAAAAACCTTCAGGCCAGCCAGAAGCTGCAAAAGCAATGGCATGACCAGAAGGCTGTTCTGATCCAATACCAACCAGGACAGGTGTGGGTATTGGAGCCTGTGGCCCCAAGAGCACTCCAAGACAAATGGAGTGGACCCCATCTAATTGTTGAGAAGAAGGGTGAGGTTACCTATTTGGTAGACCTGGGCACTGCCAGGAGTCCCCTTAGGGTGATTCATGTCAACCGCCTAAAACCCTACTATGACAGGGCTGATCTCACCCTGCTCATGGCAACAGATGAGGGACAGGAAGAAGAGAGTGACCCTCTCCCTGATCTCTTCTCCACCACTAAAGCAGATGCCTTTGTGGAGGGAGTAGTTTTAGCAGATTGTCTGACTGCAGAACAGAAAGACAACTGCATCACTCTCCTAGGCCAATTTTCAAACCTCTTTTCAATTGTACCAGGTACAACATCCTGGTGTGAACACACAATTGACACTGGAGACAGCCTGCCTGTCAAATGTAAAATGTATAGGCAGCCTGACCATGTCAGAGACTGCATTAAACAAGAAGTGCAGAAAATGTTGGATCTGGGAGTGATTGAACCTTCTGAAAGCCCATGGGCTAGCCCAGTGGTGCTTGTACCAAAACCTCACACCAAAGATGGAAAGAGGGAGATGAGGTTTTGTGTAGACTACAGAGGTCTCAATCAGGTAACAAAAACTGATGCTCACCCTATACCCAGGGCAGATGAGCTCATTGATACACTGGCTTCTGCCAAGTATCTTAGCACTTTTGATCTGACTGCAGGGTATTGGCAGATCAGATTGGCAGAATATGCTAAACTAAAGACTGCATTTTCAACTATAGGAGGGCACTACCAATTTACAGTGATAACCTTTGGCTTGAAAAATGCACCTGCCACTTTTCAGAGGTTGGTGAACACAGTCCTGCAAGGGCTGGAGGCTTTCAGTGCAGCATATCTTGATAATATTGCTGTCTTTAGTTCAACCTGGGATGAGCACCTGGTCCACCTTTGGAAAGTTTTGGAGGCCCTGCCAAAAGCAGGCCTCACTATCAATGCCTCAAAGTTTCGGATAGGGCAGGGGAAAGTGGTTTATCTGGGCCACCTGGTAGGTAGAGAACAGATTGCACCACTACAGGGGAAAATCCAGACAATCATGGATTGGGTTCCCCCTACAACTCAGACCCAGGTGAGTGCCTTTTTATGCCTCACAGGGTACTACAGGAGATTCATTAAAAATGATGGCTCCATAGCAGCCCCTCTTAATGATCTCACAAACAAGAAAATGCCTAAGAGCTAGCTGTCAGAAAGCTTTTGAGGAGCTCAAATAGGCCATGTGCTCTGCACCTGTCCTAAAAAGCCCATGTTACTCCAAGAAATGAATTGTTCAAACTGATGCATCTGAATTAGGGGTAGGGACAGTCTTATCACAACTGAATTCTGAGGGCCAGGATCAACCAGTTGCTTTTATCAGCAGAAGGTTGACCCCTAGAGAAAAGCGTTGATCTGCCATAGAGAGGGAGGCCTTTGCTGTGGTCTGGGCACTGAAAAAGTTGAGGCCATACCTGTTTGGCACTCACTTTATTGTTCAGACAGACCACAAACCTCTACTTTGGCTAAAACAAATGAAAGGTGAAAACCCTAAATTGTTGAGGTGGTCCATATCTCTACAGGGAATGGACTATACAGTGGAACATAGACCTGGGAGTACCCACTCCAATGCAGATGGACTCTCCAGATATTTCCACTTAGACAATGAAGACTCATCAGGTCATGGCTAGTCTTATTGTCCTACGTTTGTGGGGGGGTTGTGTAGGAAAGTACCATCTTGCCTGGCATGTTACCCCCATATTTCACCGTATGTATGTTGTTTTAGTCCTTGTGTCACTGGGACCCTGCCAGGCAGGGCCCCAGTGCTCATAGTATGTGCCCTGTATGTGTTCCCTGTGTGGTGCCTAACTGTATCACTGAGGCTCTGCTAACCAGAACCTCAGTGTTTATGCTCTCTCTGCTTTCTAAATTTGTCACTGCAGGCTAGTGACTAAATTTACCAATTCTCATTGGCACACTGGTACACCCATATAATTCCCTTGTATATGGTACTTAGGTACCCAGGGTATTGGGGTTCCAGGAGATCCCTATGGGCTGCAGCATTTCTTTTGCCACCCATAGGGAGCTCAGACAATTCTTACACAGGCCTGCCACTGCAGCCTGCGTGAAATAACGTTCACGTTATTTCACAGCCATTTTACACTGCACATACGTAACTTAGAAGTCACCTATATGTCTAACCTTCACTTAGTGAAGGTTGGGTGCCAAGTTACTTAGTGTGTGGGCACCCTGGCACCAGCCAAGGTGCCCCCACATTGTTCAGGGCAAATTCCCCAGACTTTGTGAGTGCAGGGACACAATTAAACGTGTGCACTATACATAGGTCACTACCTATGTATAGTGTCACAATGGTAACTTTGAAGATTCTGGTATTGGGGGGACAATTCCATGATACCCCGGGTCTCTAGCACAGAACCCGGGTACTGCCAAACTGCCTTTCCGGGGTTTCCACTGCAGCTGCTGCTGCCAACCCCTCAGACAGGATTCTGCCCTCCTGGGGTCCAGGCAGCCCTGGCCCAGGAAGGCAGAACAAAGGATTTCCTCTGATAGAGGGTGTTACACCCTCTCCCTTTGGAAATATGTGTGAAGGGCTGGGGAAGAGTAGCCTCCCCCAGCCTCTGGAAATGCTTTGAAGGGCACAGATGGTGCCCATCTCTGCATAAGTCAGTCTACACCGGTCAAGGGATCCCCCAGCCCTGCTCTGGCGTGAAACTGGACAAAGGAAAGGGGAGTGATCACTCCCCTGACCAGTACCTCCCAGGGGAGGTGACCAGAGCGCCTCCAGTGTGTCCCAGACCTCTGCCATCTTGGAAACAGAGGTGTTGGGGGCACACTGGACTGCTCTGAGTGGCCAGTGCCAGCAAGTGACGTCAGAGACCCCCTCTGATCGGCTCTTACCTTTCTTGGTAGCCAATCCTCCTTTCTTGGTAGCCAAACCTCCTTTTCTGGTTATTTAGGGTCTCTGCTTTGGGGAATTCTTCAGATAACAAATGCAAGAGCTCACCAGAGTTCCTCTGCATCTCCCTCTTCGACTTCTACCAAGGATCGACCGCTGACTGCTCCAGGACGCCTGCAAAACCGCAACAAAGTAGCAAGACGACTACCAGAAACATTGTAGTGCCTTATCCTGCTGGCTGTCTCAACTGTTTCCTAGTGGTGCATGCTCTGGGGGTCACCTGCCTTCACCCTGCACCACAAGCTCAGAAGAAATCTCCCGTGGGTCGACAGAATCTTCCCCCTGCTAAAGCAGGCACCAAAAGACTGCATCACCGGTCCTCTGGGTCCCCTCTCATCCTGACAAGCGTGGTCCCTGGAGCACAGGAACTCTATACAAGTGACTCCCACAGTCCAGTGACTCTTCAGTCCAAGTTTGGTGGAGGTAAGTCCTTGCTCCCCACGCTAGACTGCAAACCTGTGTATTGCGTGATTTGCAGCTGCTCCGGCTTCTGTGCACTTTTCCAAGATTTCCTTTGTGCACAGCCTAGCCTGGGTCCCCAGCACTCCGTCCTGTACTGCTCAACCCGCTGAGTTGGCCTCCGATGTCGTGGGACCCTCTTTTGTAACTCTGCATGGACTCCGGTTCACAAATCTTCCAAGTGCCTGTTCAGGTACTTCTGCGGGTGCTGCCTGCTTCTGTGAGGGATATTTGAGTTCCTGAGTGCCCCCTCTGTCTCCTCCTCCAAGTGGTGACATCCTGGTCCTTCCTGGTCGTCAGCAACACCCAAAAACCTCTACTATGACCCTTGCAGTTAGCAAGGCTTGTTTGCGGTATTTCTGCGTGGGATCACCTCTGCAAGCTTCATCGCGACGAGGGACATCTTCCATCCAAAGGAGACGTTCCTAGTCCTCTTCTTTATTGCAGAACTCCAAGCTTCTTCCATCCGGAGGCAGCTTCCTTACACCTTCATCCGGGGTTTTCTGGGCTCCTGCCACCCCGGACACTGTCGCGACTATTGGACTTGGTCCCCTTGCTTTTCAGGTCCTCAGATCCAGGAATCCGTTTTCAGTGCACTGCTGGTGTTTGTGGTTATTGCAGAATCCCCCTATCATGACTATTGTGCTCTTTTGGGGTAGTAGGTGTACTTTACTCCTCCTATATAATGTACACAATGGGAAGAAACATTAAGGGAAAGAAAGCGCTCCCAACATTCCCCTCTTTAGTAGTAGACAAAGTAACCAGTTATAGGTACGGTGCTCCCAGCCTAGGAGGATCCTCCCCTTCCTCCAAGAACGTATCACAAAGACACAACAAATTCTTACAGAGACCAAGGCACTCGTAAATAAATTTATAACTATGGAGTCAATAATTCATAATTATTAAATTCGTAAATCAAAATTCAAATAGGACATGAAAGTGAACAGAATTCCGATGGAGTCCTTTGAATGAAGAATTCATCTTTATGGAACACAGAACAGCCAACACGTGTTTCGTCATGGGAGGGAATACTCCCCGTGACTTTCTCAAGGCTCTAATGGGTATAGCACGAAAACCCTTAGGGGGTTATTCTAACTTTGGAGGAGTGTTAATCCGTCCCAAAAGTGACGGTAAAGTGATGGATATACCACCAGCCGTATTACGAGTTCCATAGGATATAATGGACTCGTAATACGGCTGGTGGTAAATCCGTCACTTTTCTGTCACTTTTGGGACGGATTAACACCTCCTCCAAAGTTAGAATAACCCCCTTAATATCCAGGATTTCATGACCAAATAAATAAATCAAACTCGATAAAAGACCACGTGTGTGTAGGTCCGTACACGGCAAAGGGTGTGTAATTGACACCTAGGGCACTCTTATAACCCGAAATGCATATAAATGTATGAAGGAGCCTGAGTACGGAGCACCGAACGGCGTGTGGCTCCAAGCTTCTTCCATCCGGAAGCTGCTTCCTTGCACCTTCATCCGGGGTTTTCTGGGCTCCTGCCCCCCCCGGACACTGTCGCGACTATTGGACTTGGTCCCCTTGCTTTTCAGGTCCTCAGATCCAGGAATCAGTTTTCAGTGCACTGCTGATGTTTGTGGTTCTTGCAGAATCCCCCTATCATGACTATTGTGCTCTTTTGGGGTAGTAGGTGTACTTTACTCCTACTGTTCAGGGTCTTGGGGTGGGGTATCTTGGACACCCTAACTGTTTTCTTACAGCCCCAGCAACCCTCTACAAGCTCCCATAGGTCTGGGGTCCATTCGTGATTTGCATTCCACTTTTGGAGTATCTCGTTTGCGTTGCCCCAAGACCAATGTTTGCCTATTGCAACCAATTGTAATTCTACACTGTTTGCATTACTTTTCTGACTCTTACTTACCTATTTTTGGTTTTTGTACATATAACTTGTGTATATTACTTACCTTCTTACTGGGGGTACTCACTGAGATACTTGTGGCATATTGTCATAAAAATAAAGTACCTTTATTTTTAGTAACTCTGTGTATTGTGTTTTCTTATGATATTGTGCATATGATATAAGTGGTATAGTAGGAGCTTTGCATGTCTCCTAGTTCAGCCTAAGCTGCTTTGCCATAGCTACCTTCTATCAGCCTAAGCTGCTAGAAACACCTCTAATCTACTAATAAGGGATAACTGGACCTGGCACAAGGTGTAAGTACCTTTGGTAACCACTACAAGCCAGGCCAGCCTCCTACATTCCTCCCTTTTTTATTTCCCTCTTCCTCTTGCTACCTCCTCTTTCAAACTTGCAAAAGCTTGGTTATTTCTTTCCTTGTTTCGTTTCTCTATTTTTTCTTCATCAGGCTTTTATTCTTTTAATATTTTTTTCTCTTCCCATTCTTTCTTTGTTTTTTTAATTTGCTCTTCCCTTTGACTTGGTATGCATCCTTTCAAGTTTTTTTTTTAGATTGTTCTTCCTTCCTTTCTCTGGTGTTTTTCTCATCTTTATCTGTCAATTCACGTTTTACTATAAATCACTATTTTTCCCATCTGTATGTGGAAGCCACAAGTTACTTGTCAAAGTGGTTTCCCCATTCTATGTCTGTGGGAAATGTGTCAGTACATACTTACACTGGTTCTTTTGCTGCTTGTTTCTCTTACACCTCTCTTTTTATCTCTAATGTTCATTTTTCTCTCTTTTCACACTTCTTTCATTATTTTTTCTCTTTATCATTTGTTTGCTAGCTTCCTTCCCTTTTTTCTTTTGTCTCACACGTTTGCTCTATTTCTTTTTAGTTGTGTTTTCATTTTCTTGTTCTTTTTATTCCCTTCTTTTATTTAGCTCTTTGCGATCCCTTTGTTTTGTCTGTTGAATTCCCTTTGCTTCTCTTTTTCTGCTTCATCCACTTTCTCTCCTGAGGCCTAGTTATCAGTGGAGCAACAGGTGCATGACACCAGGGCCCAGTGACCCTTGGACCTCACTCAACTCTAATTACTGCTGTATTTTCCTTCCAAAATTACAGTCAACCATTTTCCTTTCTTGCTTCAGGGTCCAGGACCCGGTTACTACGCCACTTGTCCTCTCCATCTTTACTCCTGACTCTCTCTTTCCTCTCACTCGTTCCTTATGGTGTTTTGAGCATTACACTATAATGCCAAAAGTTTCTTTCTGATAACTGTTTATATGATCATTTTATATGTTTTCATATAGAGGTAGAAGGTAAATGGAAGTGTTTTAGTTAAATGCTGGACCACTGGAATTATATGGCAGAAAAAGAAAAACTTATGAGGCAGGCTTGACCAATTTATGTGGCAAAAAAAGTCCAGTTATGAATTTACAATGCCAATAGCCCTATCTCAAGAAAATGTGAGACCTATTGCATTGCAAATGCTTGTTTGTATATGTTTGACAATCTTCCCTATGAGAAGACGTGTCTGTACTGGCATGAACCACCAAGGCACTTCATGTAAACAATAGAACAAAATGGGGAGCTTTAAATAAGCTACCAAAGAACCTGTGAATCATACTAATTGAAGACAACAAATTGTGCAGAAGAAACAGAGCATGCCTAAAGAAGAGACCCTCAGAATATTATTAATTGAAATGCCTAATTATGATTCAATTAAATGATCATTTAACAAACACGCAGTAGGCTGTTTGCTTTCAGGTAAGCAGAGATGAGGCTGGAGAACCTAATTTTCTAATTGATCAGTGAAAGCTCCAATTGTAAATGCGCTACTAGACCGTGAATACTTACTGCCAATTATGTTTAAAGATCTAATCCTCAAAGCTTTAAAACCTTAAAAGTTGCATATGAAGTTCAAACCACTTCCTTCATCAGTTCAAAGCAGTAGACTGTTGAGCGCTCTAACACTTTCACTTGTAAACCAGTTAGTCAGAGTGTTAAGGCCTCACCTAGAGTCAGATGTAAATGAAATGCATCCAATTTCTGGATTAAATTCTAAGTGCGGCTGAATTTACCCCCACAATATCATTATGGGAGCTGTACTACAGCCGAGGGATTACTCCCCACATTTAGACTTACCTTCAGAAGCTGGAGGATTTTCAGTCCTCCCCTCAACTCTAATAAGGCCCTCTATTTGTAAATAAGTGCATGTTTTTTATTTGTACTTGTACTCCTTCAGGAGGACCACATGGAGCATCTGCCTTCTGGAAGGAACCATTCAGCTTTCCCTAAAGCAACACTTTTTCCCCTTATTCCAGAAAATAGGATTGCTTGTGAGTGCTAAAGTTGTTCCACGTTCCAAATCTTATGATATGAAATAAAGTTTCATGCCATAATGCCACTGGTTCTTTTGTGCTTGTGTATGCTGTTACCTACACTCATTTTCAATCACTAGGATTGTTCATCACCGGACTTTGTACCAGAGCAAGAGAGAGAAAAATAGCGTAGCAAGAAAGGAGGAAGAAGATGAAAATAGGAAAACAGTGACAAAAGGAGAAAGCATGTATGGAAAGGAAACTACAAGTGTAAGATAATAAGGCAGGATGGAAGTGAAGGATGGTGGAAGAAAGTCATGAAGTACAATCATGACTTTAAGCCTTGGTGTTTGTCAACTATTAAGTTCTTCAGCAAAAACAATTAATTCCAATTAAAAAATATGTTCCCCCTTCATGTACGTTTTCAGATAATAAGCATTGTGTGAGTTATACAGGTGCATCCATGTTACTGTTGTGCCTGAGAAACAGTTGGTTCTGGTACCTGAATAATGTAAGTTGGCGGTTAGACAGTGTATCTTACAGTGAAGGGAAAAGATAGAGAAGAGTGGAAAACAGTCAGCCAGATGAAATTTTGGGGTCCTCCAGAAGGTCTAAATAGGATAGGATTCAAAGTAGACTGTTGCAGGTGGGATGACAGTTCTACACAGCTTTGTGTCAGGAGACACTGTGACCATAACAGTGCTGAGATGGTACTGTTGAAGGTTTCTCCTGAGTACAGAAGCCTGATGAAGCTGGGACAGTGATGTCTCTACAGTAATATTAGTTCGTTTGTTAAGACATATCTCCAAAAAACTATGGGGCATATTTATACTCTGTTTGCGCTGAATGTGCGTCAAAAGTTTTGACGCACATTCGGCGCAAACCGAGCCCCATATTTGTACTTTGGCGCCCGACCCCGCGGACATCAAAATTCCACCATGTGCGTCATTTTTTGGAAGCAGGAAACTGCCTTGCGTTAATGATATGCAAGGTAGGCGTTCCCTTCTAAAAATGACTTAAGGCCTGTGCGCCTTATTTATCCCCCAGCGTCATTTTGACGCACAGGAGGGGGTGGGCCTTAAAAAACGCCTCTTAATGCCTGGGTCAGGGCAGGCGTTAAGGGATATGTGGGCTCGGAAGGAGTCCAGAGGTGCCCTCCCCTACCCCCAGGGACACCCCCTGCCACCCTCACCCACCCCTGGAGGACACCCATGGATGGGGGACCCATCCCAGGGAAGTAGAGGTAAGTTCAGGTACGTATTTTTTTACTTTTTTTTTAGTGGCATAGGGGAGCCTGATTTGGGCCCCCCTGCATGCCACTATGCCCAATGACCATGCCCAGGGGACAGAAGTCCCCTGGGCATGGCCATTGGACAAGGGGGCATGACTCCTGTCTTTGCTAAGACAGGAGTCATGCCAATGGGGATTGTGCGTCAAAAAAAATATCGTAAGTCCGGTTTGAGGCCTGATTTTAGCCTCAGACCTGACCTGCACCATTTTTTGATGCACAACCCCCATTTTCCCATACGCCAGCGCTGCCTGGTGTGAGTCATTTTTTTTACTCAGACCAGTCCGCAGCCCCGGCTAATGTCATTCCATAAATAAGGCACTTGCATGGCGCGTTGGAATGGCGTTAGCCGGCGGTGACATTTTTGACTCATAACTGCGTTGGCGCAGTTGTGCGTCAAAAAGTATTAATATGGCCCTATGTTTAGACAGAATATCAGAAACAAAAATATATTGGGACAAAATATCGGGTGAAGAATATCAAGTCAAAAATATCATGAAGGGAAGTTTCTGTAGGTAAGCAAAGTTTTACGATATATAATTCCTTTTGTAAAATGGCCCTTTCTGCAGGCTCAACCTCAAACTTTCACCTTTCTCATATTTTTTTCTGATCTCGTTTTTGTTGGCTCTAGGACTATGTGCACTTTGCCACTAATGCAAAGTGTGTATGCTCTCTTCTTAAAACATGGTAGAATTGGCTTATCACCAATTAGCATACTTAATTTACTTATAAATCCCTGATAAAATGCACTTAAGTGCCCCAAACCTGTAAATTAAATGCTGCTTGTGGACCTCCAGCATTAATTGTGCTAAGCACTTATGTAGTCCCTTTAAACATGTCCCCAGTCTGCCCCTGCAGAATCTGTCTGTGCCTATTACATTGCCATAGAGACCTGGAAAGACCTGGCAAAATAACCTTTTTACTAAGCCCAAACCAACCCTTTATACATATATATCACCCCTAAGGTAGACCCTAGATAACCCAGAGGGCAGGGTGCAATCTTTGTAAAAGGTACGACACGTACTTTTAAGTTTTACATGTCCAGGTAGTGAAAAACTTCTAAAATCATTTTTCACTACTGCTGGGTCTATCTCTTCG
Organism: Pleurodeles waltl; assembly: GCF_031143425.1. Classification (NCBI taxonomy): domain Eukaryota; kingdom Metazoa; phylum Chordata; class Amphibia; order Caudata; family Salamandridae; genus Pleurodeles; species Pleurodeles waltl. The sequence goes on along the minus strand of NC_090448.1, from coordinate 857,954,303 downwards.
ATTTTTGGTGTCTCTGGGATCACAATTTAAAATCACAACTGATAATGAAGTCAGAATTGAAATTGAAATTCTGAAAATGCTACTTATAGAAAGTTGGCATTTTCTTTCTCTAGCCATTTGGTGCCTGCTGCCTGTCTCTGATCACTTGTCAGGGATGGGTGACAGGTGAGCTTTGTGTATTCTGACTAGACAGCACAATGGGAACTTCAGTGTGACTTTAAGGACCATCCTGGGAGGATGGGATGGAGGAGCTGAGCAAAGCCTCAAATACACCTGAATAGGCTGTGCCCTGTTCCCACAAAAATGGGTGCATAACCCCCTGGAGTGAGCTTGGAGCCAGGACAGGTAGGCCAGAACTTCTGTGTACTTCAGAGGCCTGCCTTTGAAGTCTCCCACACTTCGAAGCCCAGCTGGGTATAATTACTGGACCTCTGATATCACCAACTTAGCTGTGCTAATGAAGGACTGCCACTCTTCTGGACTGCTGCATTGCTGGACTACTGCTTTGCTGTGCAGACCTGCTGCTTCCTTACCTGGGTGAGAGGACTGGACACAGAGTAACTCCAAGGGCTAGCTGGCTGGCCTCCTGGTCTGAAGTTTCAGGGACATGCTCCTGGGCACTACCATCTGAGTCTGCCCTAACAAATTGTGTCACCCAGTGCTGGGCACTTGGATGTGGGTCTAAGGGGTTTGCTCCAGCAGAACCAAGGCATCCCCTGCTACGGGCAGAATTGAGGCATCACTGCTGTTGCGAGGAACAGAACCAATGCATCACCACTATTGCGTGGGTTGGAACTGAAGCAGCCAGAATCGCATCGCTGCTGCACCTCGCATCTTGAGACCGATGCATAGCCTTCAGAACTGCCACTGAGACGTTTTTCCTGGTGCAAGGACCTTGCATGTCCATCAATGGCAGCTTTAACAACGCCACACCAAGAACTAGTACTGCAGCCTCGCTACATTGCACATGGAGCAGAACCAATGTGTTGCCTCTGCTACATGGCTCTGCAACCAGGAATTAAGGTACTTTTGTTCATCTGACCTGACTGGGTCCCTGTTGCTGTCCAATGCTCCATCACAATCGGCCTGAACTTTTGACTTTGTCCCTGTCCGGTGCAACCAGCTATCCCCAGTTGGCGCTTCTTGTTTTTAAGCACTACTTTACAGTATGTTCTTTAAAAGTTCATAACTCAAGTTATACTTGTCATTTTGGTCTTATTTTATTTGTTAAAAACAGAGTTGTGTTTCTTTTTTTGTTAAGTCAACATAAGACAGTACATTGCAGACAGCCCATACATAGTCATAAGGCACAATGTTTGCTGTACATTAACAAGATACAGTTACATACACAAAATAAGGCGATGGTTAAAGCATAACTTGGAGTTTGGATCCTGTGTGGAGGGGGGGCCTTGGTAAGACTGGTCACTGGCATGAGAAGGGACACTCTGGGCTTACTGAGATGTGTGGGGGCCTGTGAACAGTGGTAGGGTGAGCAATCACTTGACAGTTTCAGGCTTTCCGTCGAATCAACATGGGGGGGAGGAAAAAGGAGAAAGACTGGGCAACAATGGATAAAGTGACCAAGGGATGGGGCCTGAGGGGAGCAGAAAGAGGGAGGGGTAAGCAATGGGGAAAGGAAAAGGAGAGGAGGGTGAAGGTAAAGGAATGGAGGTAGATATGGGGATAAAGAAGGGTAAGGTCGGTGGGTGGGGGCCCGTTGCTGTGTAGGGTCTTCGGTGGGGAAAAGCTGGAGGGGGGTGTAGGGGTGGAGGAGTAGGCACAGGAGGCAGTGAGTTTAGGGCTGGTGCACATCTGCCTGAAGGAAGGGTGACCAAGTTTGAAGAAAGGCCTCAGTTTCATTCTGTAGGGTGTGGATGATGCATTCATGTGAGGCTGTCTGATACATAGCCGTAAGCCACTCGTCATGAGTAGGAGGTGTGGGGGAATGCCAATGTCGGAGTATGCAGAGCTGAGCCGTGGCAAGCGCTGTGTGTAGGAGGCGGGTCTGTGGACAAGTTATGTCGGTGGCCCCTTAGTATCATGTAAAAAGATCAAAGGGCGAGGGAGGAGATTCAGCATTGGCAAGGTCTCTCACAATATGTTTTCCACTGCATCACAGTAGGGCTGGATGGATGGGTAGTCACATACAGGGGCATATTTATACTCCTTTTGTGCCGAATTCACGTCGTTTTTTTCGACGCAAATTCGACGCAAAACTAACTCCATATTTATACTTTGGCGTTAGACGCGTCTAGCGCCAAAGTTCATGGAGTTAGCGTCATTTTTTTGCGTGAACACCTTCCTTGCGTTAATGATATGCAAGGTAGGCGTTTCCGTCTTAAAAAATGACTGCGATGCATATGCGTCGTATTTATACTCCCGGGCAAAAATGACGCCCGGGAGTGGGCGGGACTAAAAAACCTGCATTTGTGCCGGATTTTAGCGCCTGGGTCAGGGCAGGCGTTAAGGGACCTGTGGGCTCAGAATGAGCCCAGAGGTGCCCTCCCCTGCCCCCAGGGACACCCCCTGCCACCCTTGCCCACCCCAGGAGGACACCCAAGGATGGAGGGACCCACCCCAGAGACATTAAGGTAAGTCCAGGTAAGTATTTTTTTTTTTTTTTTTTGTGGCATAGGGGGGCCTGATTTGTGCCCCCCTACATGCCACTATGCCCAATGACCATTCCCAGGGGACAGAAGTCCCGTGGGCATGGCCATTGGGCAAGGGGGCATGACTCCTGTCTTTGCTAAGACAGGAGTCATTTCAATGGGGGATGGACGTCGTAAAAAAAATGGTGCAAATCGGGTTGTGGCGATTTTTTTGCCTCAGCCTGACTTGCACCATTTCTGGACGCCCATACGCCATTTTCCCCCTACGCCGGCGCTGCCTGGTGTACGTCATTTTTTTTAACGCACACCAGACAGCGCCGGCGGCTAACGCCGGCTAACGTCATTCAATAAATACGGCGCCCGCATGGCGCTTCAGAATGGCGTTAGCCGGCGCTAATTTTTTTGACGCAAAACTGCGTTGGCGCAGTTTTGCGTCAAAAAGTATAAATATGGGCCACAATGTGCAAGAGATTGCAAAGGGCTTGATCACAAAGCCAACAATTTGCGTGGGGCAACAGGCAAACCGCCATCAGTTTCACAGGCATCCAGTGCCAGGAATGGAGCATTTTTAAAAGCCTCCCTCGCTCCGTGGTCACGGGCCTCTAGTAAATCTGACCAGTCCTCCATTTTGTATTCAACCTGAAGCCTCTTCTGCCATATGGGGCAAAGGTTGTTTAAAAGAGGCAGGGAGCCGAGCTGATGGATCAGGAGGCTGTTAAGGCTAGACATCACGCCACAGAAGTGTCCCCAGGTCTTAAGATAGTAAACCGCAGGAGAAGACTGCAGGGTCCAAGGGTTTGCTCCCATATTATGAGCAAGGCAGTATTGTAGTTGTAAGGGCCTTCAAGCCTGTTGCGGGGGGAGGCCGAAGTCATTGCGGAGCATTACAACATGTTTAAGGGCATTGCCTGCCAAGACCTGGCCCAGTTCGGTGATTCCCCAAGCACCAACTTTCCCAGTCCAGCATCTTACCACTGATCCGCAGTTTGGTACTGCCCCAAAGCAGTGCATTCTCTTGGAGATGGGGCTCACTCCAAACAGGCGATTAGCTTGTTACCAGGATTTCACCATGGCCTGCACCATTGGTTTGGCAGGACGTAGTATGAAACCCCCATCACCATAGAGAGGGCTCAGTCTCTGAGGGCACTGGAGTAACGTGCGTTCCTCCTGAACCCACAGCCAAGGGCCCCGTGTCTCAGACCATTTAGGCAAATTGAGAAAGGTGGAGGGATAAGGCATAGTGTTCTACAGAGGGTACGCCCAAACGGTTGCAAGAGCGATGGGCCATCAGTGTGAGGCTAGCTAGACGTGGAGGGGAAGACCTCCAAGCGAAGTAGCAGCTACTGTTATCCACAGTGTGTAGCACGGAAAGGGGGGACAACAGTGTAGGAGGCTGGCCTGGTTTGTAGTGTGTACCCTGGGTACTTACACCTTACACTCTGTCCAGTTATCCCTTGTTAGTGAAGTAGTAGTGTTCTAGCAGCTTAGGCTGATAGAGGTAGCAATAGCAGAGTAGCTGAGGCTGAACTAGGAGACATGCAAAGCTCATGCAATACCACTTGTAGTTACACAGTACTTATACACAAGTAAATACAATACTCAGTGTTACAAAACATAAAGGTATTTATTTGGGTGACACAGTACCAAAATTATCTTAGAGACAATTCTCCCTCTGGAGGTAGGTATTATACACAATATATACCCTAGACACCAAAATTAGACAAGTAAATAGTCATAGAACAATGCAAACAGAAGGAAATCCTATGGAATGCAATGGGAGAAAATAGGTCTAGGGGCAACGCAAACCATATACTAAAAAAGTGGAATGTGAATCACAAATTCCCCCCTAGACAAGTGTAGTGTGTGCAGAATCGCTTGGAGAGTAAGAATATAGTATATGATATATTACCCCACCCCAGAGCCCAGAAAAGCAGGAGTAAAGTACGGCAAGTTTCCTTAGGACACACTACACCTCGTTTTTGGGATTTTGCAGCAGCCAACCAAGTCTGCAAAAAACAACTGCTGGGTTATTGGACCTGAATACCTGCAAAGGAAGGGGACCAAGTCCAGAAGTCGAAAGAAGTTCCAGGAAGGACAGGATCCCCTGCCAACCCAGAAGAGGATGCAAAAGAAGTGTTCCCGGTTAGTAGAAGACTGCAGAAATGCCCCCTAGGAAGATACCAGCGGGTTCCTGCATGATGCAAAAGATGTCCCACGGCGTGAAGATAGTTGCTGATGAGATTTTTTGTTGGAAGGCGTCAACAAGCCTTGGCAATGCAAAAGTGCGTTTTTCATCAAAATGGCACTGGATGGACCCAGGAGGGATCTGGGGACCTTAACTCTATGTGAGGAGGAAGAGGAGGCTCCCAGCACTTTAGAGAGCCCTCAGGATGCCAGCCAGCACCCCCAGAAGCCGCAGGATCTGGGTTCAAAGAAGATGCAAAATGCGGTCAATGAAGCACAACAAAAGAATGTCCCACGCCACTGGAGAACAACTCAGTGAGCTGAGCATCGCAGGGTGGAGTGCTGGGAATCTGGGCCAGGCTGTGCGTGAAGGAATTTTTCAAAGAGTGCACACAGACCTCAGGAGGCGAAGAAGACACAATACACAGGGGTACTGCCGTTCTCGGGGAAGGCAAGGCCTTACCTCCTCCAAATTGCGTCAGCAGGACCTCAGGACAGTCTATGTCGATGATGTCCACCCTCTGTGTCCCTAGGAGCACGCTTGCCACCGTGAGAGGAGTCCCAAGGTACCAGTCATCACCTTGGAAGGTGCCTGCTTGGAGCAGGGGAGCGACACCGTCACTCCATGGTAGATTTCTTCGGTCCTTCTGGTGCAGGATGAAAACCGGGAGTCCCCAGAGCATGCACACCATAGAAACTGTTGCAGTTGCTGACTTGGAGCTGAGGTTGCTGATGAAAAGTGTCTCTTGTAGACACTTTGTTGCAGTTACAGCGTTTCTTGGAGCAGGCTACAGTTGATCTGAGGTCAGAAGAGTTTGAAGTTGTTGCAGAGGATTCCTGAAGGAAACTTGCCATCAGAATCTGAAGACAACCCACAGGAGAGACCCTACATAGCCCTGAGAAGGGGATTGGCTACCTTAACAGCTAAGGACCAATGAGGAGGGGTCTCTGACGTCACCTGCTGGCACTGGCCACTCAGAGCCTTCCAGAGTGCCCCCACACCTTGCAAAGCAAGATGGCTGAAGTCTGGGACACACTGGAGGAGCTCTCTGCACCACCCCTGGGGTGGTGATGGACAGGGGAGTGGTCACTCCCCTTTCCTTTGTCCAGTTTCCCACCAGAGCAGGGAAGAAGGGGTCCCTGAACCGATGTAGACTGGTTTATGCAAGGAGGGCATCATCTGTGCCCTTCAAAGCATTTCCAGAGGCTGGGGGAGGCTACCCTTCCCCAGCCTTTAACAACTATTTCCAAAGGAAGAGGGTGTACCACCCTGCTCTCAGAGGAAATGCTTTGTTCTGCCTTCCTGGGACTGGGCTGCCCAGACCACAGGAGGACAGAACCCTGTCTGTGAGGAGGCAGCAGCTGTAGCTGCAGTGCAAGCCCCAGAGAGCTGGTTTGGCACTACTGGGGGTCCATGGTGGAGCCCCCAGGATGCATGGAATTGGCTCCCCAATACCAGATTTGGAATGGGGGACAATTCCATGATCTTAGACATGTTACGTGGCCATATTCGGAGCTACCATTGTGAAGCTACATATAGGTATTCACCTATATGTAGTACACACGTGAAATGGCGTCCCAGCACTCACAAAGTCAAGGGAAATGGCCCTGAACTATGTGGGGGCACCTTTGCTAGTTCAAGGGTGCCCTCACACTTAGTAACTTTGCATCTAACCTTCAGTAAGTGAAGGTTAGACATATAGGTGACTCATAAGTTACTTAAGTGCAGTGAAAATGACTGTGAAATAGTGTGTGCACTATTTCATGCACGCTGCAGGGGCAGTCCTGTGTAAGAGTTTGTCTGAGCTCCCTATGGGTGGCAAAAGAAATGTTACAGCCCATATGGATCTACTGGATGCCAATGCCCGGGTACCTAAGTACCTATAAGGGGGGTTCCAATATGCCAATTGAAATTGGTAAATGAAGTCACTGGCCTACAGTGAGAAAATTAAAAGCAGAGAGAGAATTAACACTGAGGTTCTGGTTAGCAGAGTCTCAGTGACACAGTTAGGTACTACACAGGCACACACATTAGGCCACAAACTATGAGCACTGGGGTCCTGGCTAGCAGGATCCCAGTGAGACAGGCAAAACACACTGACACACACACACAAACAGGCCAAAAGTGGGGGTAACTATGCTAGAAAGGAGCTACTTTCCTACAAACAGGGGTAGCATGCTAAGGATATATGTACACCATGGGAGCATCACCATGCGCACCGCCTGCACTCTCCCCAGAGGAGACAGGCCCAGCTGAGACCATTTCTCGAACTTTTGCTTCATATTTGAGAGCAAGGTGTCAACATTGTCTGCAAGCATGCGATCCAGGCCTCTGTTGACCTAGATTCTCCGGTATTTGAGACAGGATGGCATCCACAAAATGGGAAGATCTGCTATAGCCGCACACGTACTCACAAGGGAGAGGGGTAGTGCCTCACTGTTGTCACAATTTACCTTATAACCCGACAGTGCAGCAAAATTGGCGAGGATGTAATGTGATGTCTGAATGAGAGTGGAAGGTCCGTGAGGGTAAGTAAGACTTCGTCTGCATAAAAATAGATTTTGGACTTGCCACCTGGTATGGGCACTCCTAAGATGAGCGGAGTGTGTCAGATGGAGTTCGCCATCAGCTCCATAGCCAGTAGGAACAGCGGGCACCCTTGTCAAGTCCCACATCTAATGGGGAACGGTTCGGACAGGAAGCCTTCGCAGTTCACCTGTGCCATTGGTGATTTATAAAGCCAGTGGACTTTGGTTATTAAGCCATTTCCCAGGCTTAATTGTTGCAGAATCACAAAGAGGTACCACCATTCAATCCTGTCAAATGCCTTTTCAGCATCCAGGGACAGAGCAAGGGCTTTGTCCTGTAAGTCTCTGGCCGACCATAGGGTGAGCGCAAATGTACAGAGATGATTCCTGGATGAACAACCGGGTACACATCCCACCTACGTGTGGTGTATGAGGGTCGGGATCACTTTTCGTAGGCGGACTGCTAGGACCCCCGCCAGAATTCTGAGATCCCCTTTAAGTAGAGAGATGGGCCTATAGGTGCCACACAGCAGGGAATCCTTTTCCCGTTTATAGAGGATGGCTATTGTTCCCTTATTGGAGATGGAGCCTATGCGTGCCATTTCCCAAAATACCTCATGCAGGGAGTTGACCACATCCTCACCCGCCCACTTATAGAATTCCACAGGGAATCAGTCTTCCCCTGGTGCCTTATGATTGGGAAGTCTAGAAATGGCCTGGGCAATCTCTGTTTTACTAATTTTGCCCTCTAATAAACTCCTGCCATTATCATAGAGTCTGAGAATGGGTATGCCATCAAGGAACGTGGCGATTCAGGTGGGATCGTCCTCCGTCTCCAGGGTGTAAAGTGTCCAGTAAAACTCTGCAAATTTGCGTAAAATATCTTGGGGGCAGTTGAGTAAGAGAGGGAAGGAAGAAGAGAACAGTGATGTGGCCTTGAGCCAAGGAAGTGATCTCAGCAAAAGCCAGGAACTATGAAGTGTGGGTCTAAACTTGCGCGACCCCCGCACCAGGGCCCCACATGGGAGAGGGAAACGGCATTGCAGCGCCAGGTCAGCAATGGAGGCAGGGGCGTGAGGCAGAGAGGGGGAAGCAGCCAGGACCTGTGCCTGGGAAGAAGAAGAGGAGTTCAGGAGACTGTAGGGCATTCTGGATTGTGTGAGTTGAATGTACAGGAGTGCACCAGGGCATGAGCGAGGGCCACACAGGGATCCATCTGCATGTTAGGATAGGAGTAATAAGGGGCAGGAGTGAGGCAAAGCTGGACAGTGATTAAAGCTGACCAATCCAATCTATGCAACGGTTAATGCAAAGCAATGCAACAACGGGCAAGTAATCTAACCAGCACTGGATGTCGTGTGAATGTAAGATGCCTAATCATTTGGGGCAACAGGCCCCCAAACAATAAAGAGACATTGTGGTACAAGACCTCGTATATTAGTATAACCAGGAGACATGCAAACAGAACCTGCAGCACATTATCATAAACAGTCAGTCTTAATCGGAGCTGCAGAAACTGCAAACTGCAATGGGGTACTGCTGTATAGGAGACTAGGTACTATCCCCCATGCATGCATTAAGGCACATAGAGATGCAGTCAAATCTTGCACCGTGACTCAGAAGTAGAGCTGGCAGCACCTGGCGTAGGTCCGCCTAAGAGGGACACAAGAGAACTAAGCATGGAGACAGTATAGGCGGCAGCTATGTAGGTGCGGTGGATATACTTATCCGTCCATCATGCATGCACTTAAAGGCCTGGTTGTTGGCAGCTGATACAGTAGGGCAGTGCACCCTGGTGAGAGGCGAGTCTCATTCCCCTGTGGTGGTGGGTTTCAGCGGGGATCTGGATTTGTCTCTGCCCTAGTCTTGAGTGAGGGCCATCACCACTTGCAGAGCTGTGTCTCTGCCATCCTGTGATCTGGGGGTCACTCTGGGATCCTGCCTCATTTCTCGTTCCCACCAGCACTACAACTGCTGCTAGAGGCAGGGGAAAGAGAGGATGCATCTGGGGAGGGAGAGGCAGTCAGTGTGCTCAGGGTAGCATGTTCCATTGGCTAGATAAGCAGGTTTTGCAGGAAGACACACAGTGCTTCTGGATCGAAAAAGTCTGGACCTGCCATCCTTTGTTATCCACATACGAGCAGGATCAAACAGGCCAGATTTCATGCCCATTTTCCACAGTTGCAGTCCATGGGCCAGAAATACCTTCCTTTTGTCATTGATGTCATAAGAGAAGTCAGCAGTGATGAGGATTTCATGTCCCTCAGACATGTCCGGACCATGCGTGCTGGCATCGGTCAGCAGTTGTCGCACCTGTTTATCTCATAGAAAGCAGAGTATTTCAGGGCATACTCTCCCGGATGCATCCTTGTGTGGGGGACCCATCATGTGCGCCCGCCGAAACACCAAGGGGGGTGAAAACATTAGGCTGGAAAGGCAGGGAAGGACATCCTAGAGGAAGGCGTGGCATTCATGACCTTTGCCTGTTCTGAAAATCTGAAAAAACAGTCATTGTCTCTACAGCTTCTGTCCTCAAGGTCTGTCAACTTGTTCCAGAGGTACAGCAGCTCCTGGTCTCTCTCTGGTGCGGCATTGAGTCTGTCCAGCGGGGTCGTGAGGCAATACTCTACCCCTGTCACCCTGTCTTGTGATTCTGCAAAGTCAACTTGGATGGCTCGAGATTGTGCAACAAGATCTGAGATTTTGTAGTCCATGCCCTCCAGCCGTCTGCCAACTGCTGTGATTTCCTGAAAAATACGCTCCATTGTGGTATCTTGGCATGGGCCCTCATACGAGTCTGGTGGGCCTGAGGTAGCAGGTGCCTGCGGGGAGGACATGGAGCATTGTTGAGAGAGGGCCTCGGAGAAAAGTAGCGACTGTCAGGTTTTCTGGTGGGCTTACCTACGGGCATTGCCGAACTAGGTTCCCGCAACTGATGGAGGTGTACCCCTTATAGGGAAGGGGGTGAGGGCGGTGGGTGGACTGTGCGCCTCGTGGCAATAGCTAGCAGGGAGAGCGGTCCTGTCAAGCGCAGATATGCGTTCCAATTGCGTCGCACAGGCAGTGGTACAGGGTCCGGGTACTAGGGACTGTCACCTGTTGAATTTTTAATCCCGGTACACATCCACACAATGGTTCTTTCTTTCCAAAAGATGGCACAAACAAGGAGGCAATGAGGCAGGGTGGGGTGGTACCGGCCTTATAATTTACTCTGGTGCCCATCGACTTGTAAGTCAGGTAGTCAGGTAGAGGGTCGAGGGCCGGGCAGTTGCCACCTGTTGGGTGGGGCGTGCCCTCTCACAGTGCAGGGAAGCCCATCTCAGGACCCTCTGTGTCAAAGGGAGGGGGTAGGATACACAGAAGTTTGTCCCCCAGAGGAGAGCAGAGAAGCAAGGGGCCTACACATTCACCTGGGTCCAGCCCTCATAAGCAGAGGTGTGGAGCTTCTGGTCAGTGATCTTCCCTATCAGGAGCAGTAAGGAAGGGGGGCCTGTGGTGGGTCAAGTTGCCAACGTGTGGCAATAAGGCATGTGCCAGGTGTGTATCCAGCACTGTACGCACTGCCCCACTACTCTCAAGCTAGTCTGGCTGATGAAGGGTGATACCCGAAACCGGTCCCAGGATGCTTGTTTCCGGTCTGGGGAGGACCTAGTCTGGCAGTTCAGACTGGACTGTTCCCATGAGGACCAGGATCAAGACTGATTTGCATATGGCTGGGTCCAAACTGGGGTGGCATGGTGAGAAAAAGAACAATGGATTAAACCCAGATCTGTGAATGGGGGTGAGTGTTTGAAAAGTTTCAGAACTCCGTCTATCATCCTTCTGTGTTGCTAGACTTGAAAAGGTAGCTAGTGGTTCCAGTGAGGAGAAAGGGCACTCATGTTGATAATGCTGTGAAGAGGTGAGCTGCTGAGTTTGACAGGACGGACAGTGAAGGTGGACCATAACCTTTGATGAAATTAGAGGCTGGGTGGTCGGCTTTCCAACAGCTTCCGCACCAGCATGGTAGAAGATCTGAGTGCCTTACATGGAAGACTCTCTCTTTCCGTAAAACTTTGATTAATCTGAAAATAGAGCATGCCTCTGAAGGTGATCAAGGGAGGCAATAAATCAAGTAAAGTGACCCCCATAAAGAAATGGCCATAGGTAGTAGGGCCCAAAATCTCTGGACTGAATCAATTTAATGGCATTAATGCTGTTGTGGGGAACCACCCGGACACTCTGATCGAAAGCTGACCTGTAACAGAGATGGCAGATTCTGGGTTTACATCAAGGGACTCTACTGCACAGGCTGAGGAGTAGGAATAATTTCAAACATTAGGGCCAGACAGCAGCAGGTCTTTGGTTCGATTCATGGTCAATCACAAGGTGTGCTACTAGCATAGAGGTCGTCGCTGACAGAGACCCCCAAGGAGTGGGGGTCAAGGACTGAAATGGAGTTGTTAAGCTCATAGGAAATGGAAAGGGGGCCTGGAGTGCTGTCTTCTACTCTAGCAAGAGGTTGAGACGTTCTGGGATTCGAATAAACTAACTTTAACTGAATCAAGTATAGGTAATAAAGCCTCTGATTTTTTCCCCCTGTTTCTTAAGAATAACAAGTCTAGTATATCCAGCAATGCATCGACGCCAGGTCAAGAAGCAAGCTTGTATCTGCCTCCCCTGCATTCCTATCAATCAATCAGGAATTTGTAAAGCGCATTACTCACCCATGAGGGTCTCAAGTTAATGAGGAGGGAAGGGGGGAGGGAGGGGAGGTGCTGCTACTGCTCGAACAGCCAGGTCTTGAGAAGTTTCCTGAAGGTAAGGAGGTAATTTGTCTGGCGCAGGTGGGTGGGACGAGTGTCCTCCGTTTTGGCAGCAAGGTGCGAGAATGATCTACCACCGGTTGTAGTTCTGAGGACCATTGGGAGGGTTGCAAGGGTGAGGTCAGTGGAGCAGAGATGACGGGTCGGGGTGTAGAAGGAGAGTCGTCTGTTGAAGTATTCTGGTCCGGTGTTGAGCAGTGCTTTGTGAGCATGGGTGAGGAGTTTGAAGGTGATTCTCTTGTTGACTGGGAGCCAGTGCAGGTTTTTCAGGTGGTCTGTGATGTGGCAGTGGCGGGGGATGTCCGGGATGAGGTCTGCGGAGGCATTCTGGATGCACTGCAGCCTCTTCTGGAGTTTGGCCGTGGTTTCTGCGTAGTCCAGCTGGCTGCTCAATCTAGAGGGGGGAGATCTCTCAAGTTCTGGACAGGATGGAGATGATGGAATGGCTTATTTCCAACTGTGAGGATAAAATAATTCAAGTTGTGAAGTCATAACAGCAATTGGAGAAGCATCTGGAAGCCTTGAAAATAAAGCACAGTTTGTGCATTACTGACATTCCTGAGCATAAGAAGGATGCTTGGAAACCGGTAACGTTTGTGAATAATCTTGTTTACAAATATGTTCTTCCGGATTCTCCTGCAGACCTAACAATAGTGCGGGCACATCGTTTACCTGTCCAAATGTCTTAAAACCCTAGATATCCTTGCACATTTCTGCTCAATTTTGCTGACTTTCGGACTAAGGAGAAAATGTAAGCAAGGCGCATTCCAGGCTAAAGAATTTGACATAAACAATGAGGACTTGATTCGTATATTTTCTGATATAACCATGGAGTCTGTCCATTGAAGGAAAGATTTCAAGGCCATGCTCCCCGCATTTCGTCAACCGGGTGCTCAGCCCACTATCTTTCATCCAGCTAAATTAAAGGTTTTGCCTAATGGCCGGTTCAGTTGGTTTACTTCTGTTGAAGAAGCATAGGCAGTCTTGAAGACTATGGGGGTCATTACAACCCTGGCGGACGGTGTTAAAGCGGCGGTCTTTTTTTGAGTATTATGACCATGGCGGTTACGGCCATGGTCATCCGCCGCTTCACCGTTCCACCCGCCAGGGCGGAGACGACTGCTGGGCTGGAGACCTGGGTCTCCAGCCCGGCGGCCGTCACAATACCGCCGCTGGTATTTCAACCTGGCTTACCGCCGCGGATTTCCAGCGGTAGGAACCGCCATGAAATCCATGGCGGTAAGCCCTATCAGTGCCAGGGAATTCCTTCCCTGGCACTGATAGGGGTCTCCCCCACCCGCCACCCCTACCCCGACTCGCTCCTCTACACCCCCCACCACGCCTGCCACCCCCCAAAGGTGGCAGGGCCCCCCTCCCCACCCCGACCCCCAACATCACATCACTCACACACACACGACACGCACGCAGGCATAACCAACACACATACACGCACACACACCAACATACATGTCTACATCCACACACTCAGTCAGACACGCACACCCATATACAGACATACACGCACACAACCATACAGACATACATACAGACATACACGCACTCATTCCCAACACACGCAACACACCCGCAAGCATACACGCACTCACACCCCCCTCTACATACACAGACGCACACCCCCAGGCACCCACACAACAAACAACAGCCCCCCTCCCCTAACAGACGATCGCTTTCCTTGTCCGTCGATCCTCCGGGAGGGGACGGGAGCCATGGGGGCTGCTCCGCCGACACCACACCGCCAACAGAACACCACCGCGCCGAATCACAGGACGTGATTCGCTGGGCGGTGTTCTGTTGGCGTGGCGGTGGAGGTGGAGCAACCTCCACTTCCCCGCCGCCCGCCAGTATGGCTGTTGGCGGCTCTCTGTCGTAAAAAGGACGGAGAGCAGCCAACAGTCATAATATGCCGAGCGGCAAACCGCCACTACTGGCGGTCTTCCGCACGGCGGTCCCTCAGCGGTCTTGTTAAAAGACCGCCGAGGTTGTAATGACCACCATAATGTTGATTTGTTTCTTATAATCCAATTGTATTAGTTTCTTTTGCAGGAGGGTCGGTGTGGAGGTTTGGTGGGGCAGGGTAGCTGGGCACAGTACCTGGATGCCAAAAGAGCTGTGTGGGCTCAGGACGAAGAAGCACCCAAGATGTGAGGGTGGTTTAGGGGTTGGTGATGGGTCACAGGATTGGGGCTTCCGGGGAAATGGAGGTTTGTTTCAGCGGTTTGTGTTTTACTCGGAAGGGGCATGTTCGGTGATGGAGGGTAATGATATTGCATCAAAGAGGCAAAATAACTGCTTGGGTACAGAAGTTGAGCACAGCCTGGAAACATTAATTGGGCCAAAAAGAGAAATGTTTTTCAGTGCAGCAAAAATAAATTATGTAAATTGTTAATAATAATAAGGGAACAGATTTGGTTGTAGTTTATCACAAGATGAAAATGAGGCACAGTTTTTTTGAGCCTATTGCAATATGATCCCTTTGCTCAATGGAAGGAGGGCAATAAACTCTGTTATCTCCAGATTAGCCAGTGTTTTATTTTTTCCTCTGCAGATTCAGCTCACAGAGGGAAAGAGGTGGTATACTGCTGTAAGGCTCAGGTCAGCTGCCTTTCCCCAGTGATAGATGAGGGCGCTATTGGATTATAGTCTCTGCATTGGTCTCCAATATAAGATATAACATTGTCTACTTTTACGGACCAATATCTGACAATATCAACCCTCTCCAGCCATTGTTGTGGGAGTTATGTAAACTCCTGGGGGCACCTATTATAGGGGGTTATTTTAATTATCTTCCAGCACTAGGGTTGCATTCCTGCATTACAAATCTGGGGCAGTATAAGTGCAACATAGAGAAGGTCTTTCTTGATATGTGAAGTAGATTAACGTTCCAAGGCGTCTGGCGTGAATTAAATCCATCAACCAGAGTT
Organism: Pleurodeles waltl; assembly: GCF_031143425.1. Classification (NCBI taxonomy): domain Eukaryota; kingdom Metazoa; phylum Chordata; class Amphibia; order Caudata; family Salamandridae; genus Pleurodeles; species Pleurodeles waltl. The sequence goes on along the minus strand of NC_090448.1, from coordinate 857,939,234 downwards.
TATTTTTGCTAGCTATTAAAATAAGTATCGATCTGCTTCGTGGATAGACTTTTTTTAGCCCCCTTAACCATCTCCAATATTTTCTCTCATTTTCATGCCCAAGCCTTTTTGGACCTCTAGGTGATTGTATTAGGATTTTCTACCTTCCGTTATAGCGTATTGAGGAAATGGGTTACGGATAATTCACTGCTGACCCAGGAATCATATGTTAAGTTGTTAGCACGCCAGACCTTAATAAGTAAACTTACAAGGGGACCCGAATAGGTAGATGAACCTTTTGACTCATAATTAAGAGGTTCTTACTCTCTTCTTAAGAGGCTCCAGCACAAAATCAATAATCAACACACAATAATCAACAATCAGTAGTAATCAATAAAATCAATAATCAATGGAGTCAGTAAATGTCACACACCATGACGTTTTAGCCATAAATAACCACATCTTTGGTAAAAGTTTAGTAAGTTTATTTCCTTAACGCAGTTTTCCCCCAACTTCCACAGTACCACATGCCACAATATGTCCTGATGAAAGTGGCTCAGATAATTGCAGACTTTGTGAAGCAAGGGATTCTGAAAGAAGTGTTCAGCAGTCCATGCAACCCACCGATAATGGGTTTGAAGAAGCCCTGTGGGAAGTTTCAGATTGTTCAGGATTTAAGAGAAATAATGAGATTGTGGTCAAATGTTGTCCTGTAGTTCCCAGTCCAGCTGTGGTATTATTCCAGATTCCATGTGATGTAAAGTGGTTCACGGTCATTGATTTGTCACAAGCGTTCTTTTCTGTGCCTCTTCATGAGGATAGCCAATTTCTCTTTTGTTTCAAATTCCTGTATCGAGTCTATTGTTGGTGCCGAATTCCTCAAGGGTATTCAGAGTCACCTTCCTTATTCAATCGGATATTGAAAAAGAATTTGGAGCAGTTGAATTGCCTTTCCGATCAACTTTGGTGCAGTACATTGATGACTTACCGACTGCATCTAAAACAAGGGACGAATACAAGTATGATACGATTGCTCTGTTGAACCATTTGGGAAAGAATGGTCACAAAGTGTCTCCACTGAAACTGCAGTACTGTCAGAAAGTAGTGAAGTATTTGGGTCACCAGATTGAGAAAGGGTTGTGGAAAATATCCAGAGAAAGGATTACAACAATACTGTAGATAAGTCCCCCAACCACACAGAGAGATGTCAGGATGTTCTTGGGAATGGTGGGTTATAGTCGCCAATATATCCCAAATTGTTCAGTTATTTCAAGACCACTGCAGAAGCTGTCACATAAGGAAGTCACTGATCCCATAGTGTTAGACCAGGATTAGATGAAAGCATTCACTGAGTTGAGAGAGAGAGTTTGTGCAGAGCTCCAGCATTGGGTATGCCTGATTACATGAAGCCTTTCACATTGTTTTGTCATGAGCGTGATGCATGTTCAATGTCCCTCTTGGCGCAGGTCCACGGAGGCCCACATCGCCCAGTAGAATATTTTTCAGCTACTTTGGACCCAGTTGCAGCAGCCTTACCGGGTTTTTTGCGTGCAGTTGCAGCAGATGGTCAAAGTCTTTCGCAGTGTGAGGGAATGGTGATGGGATATTCTCTGACTTTAATGGTCCCTCACTCTATTGAATTTTATTGACAGGACGAAAACTTGGTGCGAGGTTGACTAGATATGAAACATGTATTTTGGGGTCACCGAATGTGACACTGAAAAGATGTACAGTGCTGAACCCGGCAGCTTTACTTCTGAGTGAAAATACTGAAATTGAAAAAGAGTAAGATGTTGAATATGACTGTCTTGAAGTAACTGAGTTGTGCACAAAACTAAGACCTGACATTAGAGTTACCCGATTGGAATAAAATGACCAAATTATTTTTGTTGATGGTTCTTGTCTAAGAGACAATACAGGGACACTGAGAACAGGATATGCTGTGTGCACAATTACTGGTACCTTGGAAGCTTCCTGGCTTCGAGGAGTGTATTCTGCCCAGGTGGCGGAACTGGTCGCCCTTACCAGAGCGTGCCATGTTTCTGCTCAACTGAGGGATACTTTCTACACGGATAGCCAGTACGGATTTGAAATAGTTCATGATTTTGGTCAATTGTGGTCTCAGAGAGGTTTCCTGACCTCTTCTGGTTCACCAGTGAGAAATGGTGAGAGAATCAAATAACTGTTATATGCGATTCAAATGCCTGAAAATAGTGCCACGGTAAAATGCAGTGCACATCTGAAGTCACAGCACTTTGGCGGTCATTATGAACATGGTGGGAAAGACCGCCGACCGCCATGTCGGCAGTGAACAGAATCCCGCCGGTGACGGTGAATGGAAACCCGCCATACAATGATCGAAAAACCCAACCCTGCCAAAAAATCCCAGACCACCACTCCCAGCCAGGACACTGTCGGTGGGAGTCCCGGCACACCCCACCCCACCGCCGCCAAGCACACCCACATATCGCCCTCCAAATAATGATGCACAAATCACCTTGGCGGACAGTCGAGGCCGGACGACGATTGGCGGCTGCGACCGCCACCGGCGGCAAGTGGACTCAACAGCAACAAGTGCACACATTGGATAGGCCTATCACCCACACACCTGACACACATCCTGAATCCTATTAAACACCCCCAGACACACCCCACAATCCCTTGCAACGAAACCAGGACCAGAAGACGAAGAGCACCAGAGCCAGACAGCGAACGCCAGCATACAGGACACGCATATCGACCCACACAGGAGCACCCATACCCCGTCCCCAGTCCCGACGCCATCCACCACCCTCGCCATGTTCCCCCTCAAAAATCCACGCTTCACTGAAAGGGAGCTAAGGACCATGGTGGACGAGATCCTGAAGGTGGAGCCACAAATCTTCGGGCCGATGTGCAGCACACACCCATCGCCCGGAAATTGGAGCTGTGGCAGACCGTTGTCAACAGGGTGAATGCAGTGGGATACCATCCAAGCATCTGGGATGACATCCGCAAGAGATGGAACGACCTGCGGGGGAAGGTCCGTGGAATGGCATCCAGGCACCACATCGGAGTGCAGAAGACTGGGGGAGGGCCGCCACCAACACCACCCGATTACACCGACTGGGAGGAGAAGGTACTTGCCATCATGCATGCAGAGGGACTCACTGGTGGAATGGACTTGGGTAAGTCATCTACAACTACCCCATATACAACAGATCTGCAATGCATGCACCACCCCACCCCACCAACACCCACCTCAACCCACACCCGACACAGCCATTACCCACCACATCCACCACCCTGCATTACCCACAACTCACCACCAGGCCCACATCACTCCCGCTGTGCACAGCCACCCACCCCTGCATGTACCCACAATGGATAATACCCCCCACCACAATGTACCCCCACCACTGCCATTAAATGCAATGTCCACCTCACAAAGGCACCCTGAAAGGCCACTGAAAGTCACACCAGCACAAAATTGCACAGTTCTGTATACCTCAAACCCTCAGGCTTATGTAACAGACATGTCTGTGCCCCCCAACAGGCACCACCACCCATGCAACCCAAATGGGGGGGGACAAGGAGTGCCACAGCACTCCATGGAGACAGAGGCGCATCACAAGACCTTGGCGAAGGACCCCTGGACACTGATGAGCAGGCAGGCCCCTCACACAGCCCTGGATGTTCACCGTTCATCAGCCTCACCCAGGAAACCACTGTCACCCCTAACACCCAGTCAAGACCAGCAGGCCAGGGAGGCGTACCAACACCAGTGTACCCAGGGCACAGACAGGTGGAACCCAGCTACAGAGGCCACAGTCTCCCACTCCCAACATGCAGGAAGGCGAGGGCCCCAGTACAAGTGGCACATCAAGACCTGACAGGGGACACAGGCACAGGGGGCTTGGGCAAGTTCAAGTGCCACAGTGGGTCAGGGGGTAGGGCACCGGATGGATGCAGCAGCCCAGGACGTCATTGGAGAGGTATTGGGGGCCTACCAACATACCCAAGACAGCTTGGCACAGATTGTGTCCACCATGGAACAAAGGCAGATGATTCACCAGCAACAACACCAACAGGCCATGGAGCAGTGGAAAGAACACAACACCACAATGGCCACCATTGCTGGAGCACTGCTGCAGTTGGTCAACAAACAGTCAAACACCCACACCGGAGAAGAGGTCCCCACAACAGCCCTGGACAACCTGCAACAGATGACCCAAGCAGCAGAAACAGCACAGGAAATACCCTCCCAGGAATCACAAGGGCCAACCATGCCACCCCAAGAAGCTCCACAGCAGGTGCCCAAACGTAGTCTCAGGCCAAGATATGGCACTGGAAACCCAGCTAAGAACAAGCCCCACTCCAACAATTGACACTGCTACTACTGCAAAGCAACCATCCCACCCATTCACCAACAACATTTAGCTGAGAGCAAATTGAAGTACTATACTACAAATAGGACCCACCTATGACATCCAACAGGGTTACCCCCAAGTAGGTTTAGAGGACACCCAACCCTTACGACTTCTACCACTGTATATAGCACAATTCACTGTACTCGACCAATAAAACACATTTCTCACCTGCAACAGTGTCCCCTGTCTTCAATGTTGATCAAAGTGGAGTATGGATGCAACTGGCAGAGAACAACTTTATTGACAATTTGTGCTTGGTGGTGGTAATGTGTGTTTCAAATTAGGCAAGGAGGGAATGCATATATTGCCTGTCAGTACTATGCAGAGAGGTCCATGTCTTGCCTGTCATGACCAATCCCCCCATATGACATGGCACACTGACAGTAACAGTCACTAACCACAATTACAGGCTTAAGTCCCAGACAGTTATTGGAAGTAGAGTTGTATCAGCTGGTTCCTGGAATTGACATCTTCACCTTCCTCATCCTCACCATCACTCTCCTCACCTCTCTGAGGTAGCTGATCAGGACCTATAGCACCCTCCACCTCCAAAAGGGGATAGAATGTCTCACAGACACGCTGTGCAGCATGCAGCAGGCCACCACTATTCTACACACCTTATCAGGCCCATAGGCCAGGGAACCCCAGAGATATGTAGACACCGGAATCTAGCCTTCAGGAGACCTATAGTACATTCTATCACACTCCTAGAATGTCCATGGGCCTCATTGTATTTCCTCTCTGCATCCGTCCTGGGATTCCTCACTGGTGTCAGGAGCCAACGCAAGTTTGGATAGCCAGAATCACCTAGAAAAAGGGTCAATACAGAGCCGTCATTGTAATGTCCCTTAGTCAGGCAGACTGGTTTTCTGCAGTGTCAGTTTGTGACAGGCAAACTTACCTATGATCCACCCTCTGTCCTCTTGTAGTTGTTCCATCTTCTGTTGCACACTACTGTTCCTCAACACAAATGAATCATGGACTGAACCCGGAAACATGGCATTCACTTGGGAAATGTACTGGTCCGCAGTCCATACCAATTGGATGTTCATGGAGTGAAAGTTCTTCCTGTTTCTGTACACCTGTTCACTCACTCTTGGGGGGATGATAGCTATGTGGGTGCCATCGATGGCACCTATGACATGGGGAATGTTTGCAAAGGCATAGAAGTCAGACTTGATGGCAGGGAGGTCAGCACTTTGGGGGAATCGCACATAGGATTACAGATGTTGTACAAATACATTCAGAAATCTTGTCAGTACCTGGCTGAGCACTGGCTGTGAGAAACCAGCCCCCATGGCCACTGTCACTTGAAAAGAGCCTGTGGCCAGGAAATGGAGTGCAGAGAGCATCTGCACCTCAGTTGGAATGGCATGCTGATTACGATTTCCGGGAGTCAGTGCAGGATCCAGTAATGCACATAGGTCCTGAATAGTTGCACGTGTGAGGCTGTAAGTGGTATTGATCTGATGCTCCACCATGGTCCCTATACCCACAAGTGGTCTGTACACCGATGGTGCCCTTCCTTGCCACAAGGGTCGGTACCTATGAGGGGTAACAAAAAGGAGTGATGTGCACACATACATAGGCATATTTGCTAAATACATGCAGTGCTTTGTTCATAGTAGTGTCTGTACAATAACTGCAACAAGACAGATGTACATGTACATCACCAGGAGGGTACAGAGTAACTCATGTGTGCTACTATACGCAATGGATAGAGGCCTAGGTGCCTCATGTGGCTATTAGGCCCTACATTGTGCGTAGTATGAATTTCAAGATGCGTAGGTGCTGGAAAAATGTCTGCCCACTGTAGTTCTGCCCCTTCGTTGTGGAAGTGACCTAATACAGCTAGCGGTTGACGTCACAGCATACAGCTGTGTTGACCGCTGTTCGCACCCTCATTGGCTAACATGGGCGCCAATGGGGAATCCTGGCGTATCATGATCGCCGCCGGCGGTGATGGTGTATACCGCCACGGAAAGTATGCGCGTTCGTCATTGTTTGATCACTTGACTCCCTGATCTCGTGCCGACAGGTATTCCACTCTGTGAACTGCTGTCGCCTGCCTTTGGCTATGGATGTTCCACGTGGTGCAGGGGAAAGGGCCCCGGCCTTCACCCAGGAAGAACTGGAGAAGCTAGTGGAAGGGGCCCTGCCGCTGTACGACAGACTCTATGGACGGCCAGAGGTACAGGTGAGTCCGGGTTGGGTGTAGGTCAGTATTCTGCTCAGTAGTCAGGGGCATGGCCATGGGCATAGTGCACAGTGTTGCCTGTTGGGTATGTCTGCTGGGTGGGTGTATGTCTGGCCATTGTGTATCAGCATTCAGCTATTTACAAGTGTCTCTCCTGTTTTGTCTCCCCATCCCTGTTCTCTTGTCCTGGTTTGGTACAGCATCAACATCAGGCGAGGGAGCTGAGGCATCGGCAAGTGGGGAGGCATCGGCCCACGGATCCTCAGAGGCAGAGACAACGGACGCCCAGGGGACCAGTGGGTGGGAGGGCGAGGTGACTTCCACGGGGGAGGCTACTACCACAGGAGGTAGTGAGTCAGAGACCTCCTCCGATGGGGGTTCTCCGGCGGTGGCGGACCCTAGTGGACACACCACTACCGTGAGATCATCTGCCACCACCCATACCATCACCACCCTCCCCTCTGCTCCCCACCGAGTTGCCTGTGCCCGCCCACCCAGAAAGGTGGGCGTCTCCTTCGCCCCAGGCACCTCCTCCCCTTCCAGCCCTGCTGACCTCACAGAGGAGGCTATTGACCTCCTGAGAACCATCTCTGTAGGGCAGACAACCATCATCAATGCCATCCAGGGTCTGGCATCAGAGGTGCAGCAGACCATTGCCTATCTGGATTGCATTCATGGTGCCGCGTCTGCCCTACAGAGATCTTTTCAGGCTCTGGCCACCTCTTGGATGGCAGCCAGTTTCCCTAGCCATTCCATCCCCCCTCTAAACTCCTCTACCCCTTCCAGCACCCCACTCCCTTCACCCGTCCAAAGCACACAATCAGACCCGCTTACAGGCACATCAACACACAAGAAGCACACTTCAAAACACAAGCACCACACCTCCCACTACAAGCATTCACACAGCCAACAGACACCTGCACACACAACAACGTCCACTTCCCCCAGTGTGCCCACCTCTTCCGCCTCCCTGTCTGTCCCCTCTACATCCACACCCTCATGCACTGCACCTTCACTCACTGTTACTGCTCCGCTTCCTGCACTCACTACGATAGCAGACAGCCATACATGCACCCCATACACCACACCTGCACTCACCACCTCTACTGTAGTTGACACATGCAACACACTCACCAGACTTGCAGACACCCACCCAACATACATCCACACTAGCTGTCTGTCTTCTTCCACTGTGTCCACCCCCACCTCCATAAAACACACAAATGTACCAAGACACCCACCCATCAGACATCCACCACACCACAGCATTCTTAGCAGTAACCTGCACCCACTAAATGTACACCTACTCCCCATACATCAACTCCCTCTGCCTCCACTCCCACGCCCTCATCCATGCCCACCCCAATTGATCCCAAGAAACTTTTCCTCTCCCGTGCAGACCTGTTCCAACCCACTGGCCCACCCCACCTTGTCCCAAAACGTGCCCACCTCCTTGCCCTTTCCGCTCCTTCCACACTGCCCACCCCGGTCCAGCCTTCCCATTCCCGTGTCCCTTTCCTGGTGAAGAAGAAGGCCCGGTCTGAGCTTAGGCCATCCAGCTCCACCCGAGCAAAACAGCCCCCACCCCCTTCAAAGGAGAAGCCCACCCCCCTCCAACCTCCTCACGCAAGTCAAAATCCCACCCAGTCGAAAATCCCCACCCTTCCACCCCCCTTCCGTGAGGTGCATGGATCCCCATATGGTGCCCCGTTCAGTGGAGTACCCAGCACTTGTGGGAGTCAAGTGTGGCCAGTTGTGGCCAAGGACAATGGGAATTTTATGGACTGGCCATTGGCCCCGTTGGCACTGTTTAGCTCAGTGAGCTACTAATTAAAGTTTCTGTGTGGCCTGTGTTTGGGCTGCACGCAGTTCCACCCTGGTGTTTGTTTTAATTTTTATTGGGTGTGGGGCTATTGTATGTACTATGGTCAAGTTGCAGGGGCTTTCGGTCGGGTACGTACCTCTTGGTGTGGGTGTATGACTTGTGCTTCTGGGAAGGGTTGGGGGGGCATTGCAGAGTGGGTGGAGTGGGTGGGTGGGTATGTAACTGTGCCCTTTCCTCCCCTGTGTCGTAGGTTGCAGTACTTACCGTTGTTGTCTTCATCGGCGGTCTCGGTCCTGTAGGTATATGGCAAGGAGCAATGCTGGCATGATCAGCAGCTCTCTGTCCATGGCTGCCGCTGCACGTTTTGTGGAACTCCGGTGAGTCTTTCCTTCTATTTCTTTCATTTCCGCCTGGCTTTGTGTGGCGGGGGTTCCCGCCCCGGAACTGGCGGCGGAATGGTGGTTCATAGTTTGATGGGCGGGTTGGGCCTTTCCGACGGCCTGAGGGCGGACTCTGCCGTCGTCAGCGGGACTCCTTTCCTGGCGGTGGGTGGTGCGCGGGATGCATGTGTTTCGTTTGGTTCATTATTTGGCGGTCTGGCCCGCTCCTCTGTTGGCGGTTTCTACCGCCACTGCCGGCGGAGCAGAACAGACCGCCATGTTCATAATGAGGGCCTATGTGTCACTAGGAAATGGATATGCGGATCAAGTCGCAAGGTTTTGCGCTTTGAACTGTATATTATTCAAAGACAAGTGGGAAGTGTTTTCTGAGGAAGACGAAATTTGCACAAGCTATGCATTTAAAGTAATTGACACTTTGGAAGAATTAAAATATTTGCAGAATAATGTCGACAAGGAGGAGAAGCGTTCATGGAGTAAGATGAAATGTGTTCAAAGACAAGAAGAATTGTGGGTTTCTGAGAAGGTTCAGCTGGTGTTGCCAAATAGCCTGCTGTCACAAATAGCAAGGTACTATCGTGGTCAAGCACATATTAGAAGGGATGCTATGGTTCATCTGTTCAAACATGATTGGTTCAACCCAAAGTTTAGACAAGTTGCTGAAGCAGTTTGCCATTGTTGTGTCATTTGCCAACAGTTAAATGCGCGGAAAGGGACATTGGTTAACTTGAGCCACATTGGAAGAGCAGGAGGTCCATTCAGCAGAATCTAAATGGATTTTATTGGGATGCCTGTGTGAGGAGGTCTGAGATATGTGTTGGTGATTCTATGCATCTTTAGTTACTGAATTGAAGCGTACCCTACACGAAGAAATGATAGTATTACAGTAGAAAACTGCTGCTTAGAGAACTGATACCTCGTTTCGGGTTTCTGATCTCTTTAGAATCAGATAGGGGAAGTCACTTCAACAATGAAGTAATTAAATTACTGTGCGCATCATTGAACATTGAGCAGAAGCTGCATTGTAGTTACAAAATGTGAGCGGCTCCGAATTTGAAATAGCACAACGCGCTGCCTTTAGTGTTGATGTCAATGAGAAACACTCCTGACAGGAAGACAGGACTGTCGCCACATGAGATCCTCATGGACAGAGCAATGAGGTTACCAGCAGTGCCAGCAAACGCACTTGTCAATATTACAGATGATATGGTGTTGGATTTCTGAAAGGGTCTGGCTGATGTAGTCTGCTCTTTTTCTCAGCAGGTGGAGGCCAACACATTGCAACTGATCCATGACCCAGGGCACAACCTAAGAGCTGGGGACTGAGTTGTTATCCGAAAGCACATGAGAAAGACGTGTTTGGAGCCTCATTAGAAGGGACCATACCAAGTGGTCCTGACAACTACTACAGCTGTGAAGTGTACAGGGATTTTGAACTGGATTCACGCCATTCACACGAAGAAAGTGGCATGTCCACTGCATCATTAAGAAGTGTTGTTGAGAGTACCAACAACAGTGAGACAAGTCTCAGGACCGGAAAAGAAGATCAAAGAGGAACTGAGACCGGATTTGAACTCGTTGAGGATGGTTCAGTCACTCCTGTGAGAGACAAGGGTGGAAACCTCCAGGAGAGTATCACAGAACCTATCCCAACTGAAGCAGCAGGAGAGCCGAGTCAGAGGAGGACTTTTCCAAAAGCAGACAATCCTGAGAGGTCAACGGAGCAATTGCAGACCCATTTCCTACAATATTGTTGCAGCTTTCACTCCAGTCAGTATCTTCATTGCTCTTGTCCTGGGAAAGTCAGTCTCACACACATTACACATAAAATGTTACACTAACAAGAACTTCATCTCCTAGTAGTCAGTTCTCACGAAAAGCTTCCGTTAAGCAATTTTAACAAGACAATGGACATTTCACAGTTTAAGTCACTCAAAATAGGCCAAGACACTCTCTAACTAAAGGCCTACAATTAATAAAACTAAAGCATACTTCATAACCCTTAATATGACATATTACTGCATTAATCTAGTATATATTCGATATTTCATAAGTATTAATAATTAATTAGTAATTTTGTGAACATTGGTGGCCGTTCTTCAAGGTCACATTTTCAAATGCGTGCATTATTTTCTACGTTATTTCATTTTCTACATAAACTCATTATTATTCAAAATACATAAACACTCATTAATAAACTTTGTTAAAGACACCTGGCTAGCACAGTCTCTGTCTACAGAGATTGAATATTTTTTCCTAACCAGTGCCTATATAGTGGACGGTGCCATTGTTTGGGAAGCTTTTAAAGCTACATTTTTTAGGTCTATGATCTCCCTGCTGGCCTTTCAAAGGAAGAAAGACAAAGAAAGGCAGGAGAAATTGTGCAGAGAGTTCGATGAGGCATATTGTGAAGCTTCCACAAAGCAGTGTTCTGACTCCCTTCTTTATGGCAGGAAAAAGACAGAAGCTCTGAAGGACTTCTTTCTGGAGAGGGAAATCCTTAACAGTCGAGCTTATAACTGCCAGGTGTATGAAGAGGGGGAGAAAATGAGTCACTTCCTGGCTTGAATGGCCAAGGAAAAAATAGGAAAGAATAATTGAAAGCTTAATTACTTGTATAAGAGATCCCGGGAGGAGAGAGATAGGGATAATGGAAAAATTGGGCAAAAATGTCTGCATCATTATCAATCTTTTTATAAGGCTCATATCGGTACATGGGGCCCAGCCCTGGCTGCTCAGTTTTTACAGGAAGTGCATCTTCCAGATTTAAGCAGTGAGGCTGCGGCTTGGCTGATATGACCAGTCACTCCCGCCAAGGTTATCAGGGCTATAAGAGAGCCTTCTGGGTCTAAGGCCCCGGGGAAAGATGGTATCAGAGTGGAGTTCTACAAGTACTTCTGCACTTTATTAGCTCCATCCTCTGATCTGTTCAATTCTTACCTAGCCGGGGACCCTATTGTACCTTCATTTACGAGAGGAGTCTTAGTAAATTGTTTAAAGAGGGAAAGACAAAATAGCCACATCCTTGTCCAGGCCCATCACACTTTTAAAAAACGTTTTAAATCTCTTTACGAACATTTGTTCATTGTTGCTTTATAAAAGGCTGTAGTTTAAGAACCAATACTTATTATTTGTCGGAATTAATTGATTTCGTTACTACCGATAATATCCCAGCGGCCGTAATTCTGTTGGATGTCGAGAAGACTTTTGACCTCGGGAGCTGGGACTTTCTGTTCAAAATCTTGGAGAAATGTAACTTGCCATCCCATTTTACGGGGTCACTAGGCAGACTATGTATAGATATGTCGGCCCAAATAATAATACATAGTTCAAGCGTGGGGCTGGTGTTCCACAGCTGGGGACTCACCAGGGCTGTCCCCTTTCTCCAACCTTATTTGCTTTATTTATAGAACCGCTGGCACAATACATATGCTCACATAGCGGTAACCATTCCCCTTTTTCGGGTGCGGCAAACATAAAATTATGTGCAGATGATGTGGCCTTATATTTACCTCCAGAACTATTGAATATAGCGACCGCTCTGCAAGCAATCGAGAGGTACACTAGATAGGGAGATATAAAATCAATGAATCAAAAACTGAGTCATTGCTGTTCAATACCGCTATTGAAGTGTTACACCCGGATGTCAGGCACAACTATAGACGACATCCTGAAATATATCTGGGGATATTTTATTCTGATTCTATCTTGAACAGTTATTGCTTAAATTCTTCCCCCCTGCTGATTAAGATCTGTTCTCTATTCACTCTCTGGAAATCACATGGAAATCACATCCTATTTCAGTGATTGGACCGATATTGCTAATAAAGACGTATGTTTTACCACTCATATTGTTTCCTTTAATGCATGTCTCCTGTAAGTTACCAGAATGCTTCTATCGTTAATTGGAGAGTACTTTTTCAACATTTTTATAGGGCAATAAATTCCGCAGAATTAGTTTGAAAATACTCTAACTGCCCAAGACAGGAGGGGGTTAGCTCTTCCCTGTCTTAGGACCTACGACTTTGCGTCCATAGCCATTCAGCTCCATCGTTCTTCTATCCGGGGATCTCAGTTTGATAACTCTCTGGTGATATACATGTTGGATCGCTGCAAGATACCCAGCCTGCTAAGTATTATGCATGAGCCCAGGATGCCAAAGAAAGTCAAGTATAAGATAAGACCTTGTTGAATTTTAGGGCCATGAAGCAAATTTTTTTTAGAAATTTAAAATACCTATAATTCATGCCACTACCCCTCTGTCTTGATGCTCCCATCTTTCTCCATGTCTTCACCCAGCGGTCATTAAGAAATGGGCAACGCTTCATAGTTATAAGATTGGGGATTTTTGGGCCTCAGATAGAGTAAAGACAGTGGCTGAGATTTGTTCCTACAGCCCCACAGAAGCATCCATTTTTAGTTTTCTCTACAGACAGATGGCTCTGTTCTCAAAGGTCTCCCTTAATATCATGTTTATCACGAGGCGGGGCTGGCTGGAAAACTTATATATATATATATACATATATATATATATATATATTTTTTTTTTGTATTAGGTGGGGGCTTCGGGACCTGCCTGGCACCTGTCACTTTATTAGCTGTCAGTCAGATGCTGAAATTGTTATGGCAGTGTCATTTTATTGTTCAGTATATCTCATTTACTGTTTGTCGTATTGTGTATTTCTACATTGTGTCTGAAGAACTGATATGAGATTATGACAAGTTAATGCATTAGAACAAAGAATGTCAGTTGTTAGTTGTCTCGCACTGCTAACCAGCTGTTATAAAGTGCCCTTTTTTGGATGGTCACCCACCAATTTTTGCTGCTTGATGCAGTTGTTTTTGATCTGAATATGCACTAAGGCCTGCTAAACAGACCCCGGTGCCAGTGCTCATTCCCTTAAATTGTAACTGTGATTGGTAATCCCAGTTGACAAGGACTTTGCCACCCCTGTAAGGCCCTTGTTAATGGTACCAGTGGTACCCAGGGCAGAGATGGTAAAGGGGACAGCAAGGCAGCAGCACTGATTGTGTCACCCTGAATGAGTTGAGTAAAAGCAAAGCCTGCAGGGCTGTCATTTCAGCCTGCATGAGCAGCTTGCCTGCTCTAGTTTGAATCTGCCCACACCAGGTGCAGGCAGAGCCACCTCACTGCCCATAACATAAGTCAGTCACCCCTAAGGTAGGCTTTCTATAGCCCTGGAGGCAGGGTGCATTGTTTTATGAGTGTGGAAATATATATGCAAGCATATATGGCCCTCTGGTAGCATTTAAAACGTAATCCTACCACAAGTGACTGACGATCCATAGGATAACATGAGCTGGCACCTGGGGAAACACCAGATGTCCAGCTCCATGATGGCCAGACCGAATTCCCTCGTGTTCGGTGCAAACAGCATGCTTTTTAACCCTGAACACCTCAGAGGATGCCCACTAAGTTGGCCTCTTTCCTCTGCCTTTGTGGGCTTTCGTGAGTGTTTGCTGCCAAGACAGAAGTCTGACCACATGCTGGGGATTGTGTGCCCCTCCCAGAGGTTAGGACAAAAGCCTGTGTTGGAAGGCGATCTCTCCTCGCCGTGCAGGATGGCTAGTGATTAGACCCATCACAGTAGTGAGTTTCAAAGGTTACACCACCGCAGCTGGAGAAAGGAATTTGTCCCCGACTCAAGGACAAAGACTCCCCCTGTACTAGGCACTTTCTGAGACAGGCAGGTGAGACAATTAGCTAGCCAGGAGACAGCCACTCCTCTAAGGTTGACCACACCTCTTGGGTGGGCCAGCTGGAGTGCACCATGGCAGATTGCCTGTGCCATCTTGAAAAGGCTTAAGAATGGTGGGTTCTGGGTAGTTTATTGGTGCACTCACAACAGATGTGGTCACCTCAGGGGCAGATTAGTCTCAGGACGAGATGCCCTTTGGCTACTGGTCCTCACACCCCTTAACACTCCTAAATTTAGGGTTTAAGAGGCACCTGCAGCAAGAGTACCTCAGATTAGCTGTGAATCAGGAAGAGACCAGACTCCACGACAAGGCAGGACTTTATAAAGAACAGGCACATCATTTTCACCTGTGGCAGCCAGACTGAACACTGCTAGACTTCAACTCACCCCTGACCATAGACCTGTTCCAAAAGGAAGATGAACCCCTCTGCAACTTGACCCCTTCACCAGAATTCCCTGGGACTAGAGTGACTAGTCCCCTGACGACCGCAGGACCAGACCACATTTTCACGACCCCTGAACTGACCATGGGCCCGAAGTATGGCTGCCTGAAAGTAACTGGCCAGGCACCTACTGAGTACTACAGAACAGACCCTCAATGAAGTTCAGCTTTTACATTGTTCCTCTGATCCTCTGGAAGAAGATTCCCCAAACCGCTGTGCTTGCCGGCACCAAGGCTACTTGGTGGTCAGCCCGACTACTACCTGCTTTACTTGACACTCCAGGCCCAAGAACCACTGTCACCGTACAACAACTCACCTCAGTGGTTCCATTGTCCAGTATTTGCATCTCCTCTCAGCCTGTGTTGGCACGTCAAGTAAAGCCAGCACCCGCAGATCCCATTCAGGACTCCGAACAGCCAGGAGCACCTCTGCACTCTAGTCACCCGAGTGTTGCCAAGCTGCTCTGCCTGGTGATTCCTGATCCAAGGCCAACTCTCAACTTAAGAACCTGAGGACTTCACTGAACGCGTCCTGCAAGGTACCTTTTGCTGAAGTGCCCAACATAAGACAGCAAGTCCTGCTCAGCACCAAGGACAGCCAGCACCACTCTGCTTCCCAGGCTCTTGAGCCAGGTAAAATTGTACTGACTGTTGTTGCTTGGTCTGTAGGCCCACAAGACCTTAACCCCAAGTGGGTTCACCGGAACTCACCCCACAAGTGAATGAGTGCATACTGTACTTTTTCCCATTAAATGCAATGATAGAATTTGGCAGCTCTGCAAAGTACTGATTTATTTAATGCTGGTGTCAAATTTATTTAGTGTCATGTCAGTTACTTATTGTCCATGTTGATGATGTGAAATGTTTAACATGTGTTCCTCTAAGTAGCCTGAATGCTCTTTGCATCTATACCAGGACTGAGCTGATTCCCTGATTGAGCTAAGGCTTACTGGTGTGAATGTGAGGTCCACGTTTGGGTATCATACCACATAATGCTGCCACTTTGATACACTGGTGTTTCAGCAGTGGATCAAGAATTTGTGTTTTGCTTCACCACAGAAATAAGAATATTTTTGGTGCATGCAAAATCCTCAATTGTTTTTAGACCCCAAAAGTATTTTTTTTTTAGATTTCTTTAAATTAAGGTTGATTGGAATAGCTAGGGCCCTGTGTTGCATCCCCAATCCAATAGTTTAATAGGTACCCAATTTCTCAGATACATTTAGCAAAATGGAGAATGGGCAGAGTCTCGATTTGTCGATCCTGCCAGGCATTAGGATGAGTGACCTTAGAGCCTTGTGCAAGGTTAGAGACATTAACTGTAGAGCTACTGCCTAAAGAGAAGACCTTGAGAAGGCCCTCAGCTCAATTGAGGAAAGCAAGCATATGTAAATATCTTTCTCCTCTAAAGGAGAACCTGTAGAGGTGGAGGAAGATGCCATGCTCCCAGAAAATTATGGGGAACGATTATCAACCCTTCTCCAGGCCTCCTTCTCCAGTGGGGAGTGACAGAAGTCACTCTAGGAGCCTCTCTTGCTACTGTCTGGGTGGCTAGGACCCTGGAGAACAAGCTGCAGCAAATCTCCCTGGAGGCTAGGAAGCTTGAGCTCAAGGAGAGGGTACTATCCCTTTAGGAGAGAAGGGTTAGGTTGGCACTAATTTCTAAAGATGGTGGCAGTAATGTAAAAAGAGAAGGAGGAGAGAGGAGGCTTTTGACACTAAGATTCCCAAAGGTATTGTCCCAAGTACATTGATGGCACTGATAAATGGTTTGCAGCCTTCAAGAGGGCCTGCAAAATAAGGAGGATAAGTAGCCAGCACTGGGGCTCTCTAATTTGGAAGTTATTCTCAGTGAAGGGCTGATATAGACTTCTAATCCTTAATGGTGATTTAGCTGAGTCCCCCCAACACATAAAGGAAACCCTCATAGAAGGGTTTGGCACAGAGGAGTATACCATAAAGGTCAAAACCAAACTTGGGTAGACTTTGACTCCTCAGTCAAACACTGGAGGGCTGGATAAAGGACAGTAATGTGGCTGCATATGAAGGGCTGTATAATCTGTTGAAGAAAGAGCACATACTGACAAATTGTTCCACAGAGAAATTGTGACAGCATCTAGTAGATTCTGTACTGTATTTTACCCGAGAGCCGGGGCAGGTAGCAGAGAAATGTGTCAGATCTAGGGTTACCCAGAACAAGATCCAGAGTGGAGATGATTCCAAGAAGGGTGCTCAGACTTTCCAGCAGGGGAAGGAAGGGCGCACCAACAAGGGTAAAATGATAAAGTCCACTTCAGGCCCCCAAAAGACTTACAAGGAGGTGGTCCCAAGACTCTTTCCAGTCCAAAGGAAAGGGGTATCAGGGTAAGAACTGGTATCCAAGGAAGGCTGGGACGTGCTTTGACTGTCATCAGACAGGGCACAAGAGAGGTGATTCAGTTTGCACCAACAAGTCTCCCAATGAGGGACAGTCTAAGAGTGTTGTTAGTGCTGGGATGGGCATATAAGTGTACACTGGAGAGGCCAGAGGTCACGCTGAAGCAACTTTTGATTTCCCTGTGAGGGATGGACCTTGAAACCTTGGCAGTCTTACCTCCAAGCCTGGAGAAGTACAGATAAAGGCCAAGAATCAATGGGACTGAAGTAGAGGTTCTGAGGGATAAACGTGCCAGTGTCACCATGGGGACAGCAGGACTGATTTCCCCAGACCAAATGATCTCTGGTGCCAGTCATCTGATTGCCAATGCTGATAATGAGACTAAGCTTCATCTTATGACTTTGGTTAACTTAGATTGGGGAGTAGATACTGGCTCAAAGAAGGTGCTAATGTCTCCTGCCATACCAGTAGAGTGTCTGTTAGGCAACGATCTGAAGACTTCTGCATGGGCAGAAGTAGAAAGAAAGGCTCACGTAGCAATGCTGGGTCTTCCTGGGTGTGTGAGAGAACTTGAGCCTGGAAACTATGGCCCAGCACTTTAAGAACAAGTGGAAGAGCTAGAAACCTGCAGACCTAGCTTCTGAGCCAAAACAGGATGAGGGGAAGCTTGGCCTGACCTGGCAGATCTTGTCAGTGCATGGGGACCCTCCAAAGAGGAGCTTTTCCAAGAGCAAAGAAGATTTCCAACTCCTGAGGGCCTCAGGCAGCAAGCTGCCAGGCATGAAGAAGGAGATGTCAGTGGCAATCACAGGGTCTATTGGGAGGATGTCTTACTGTATGCTGAGGCCAGGGACTGAAAACCAGGGACAGCCAGGAGAGTGGTGGGTCCCCAAGCATACAGAGAGTTAATTCTAACTTTAGCACTGGTATCACATCATTCTGGCACCTTGCTACACCAGCTTGTTGCCCTTTCGGTTTAAGCAGGCTTCTGTCTGCCTGGTTATACTTTTAGTATTGTAATTGCACTGTCACTTTGTTGCCCCACATTTTAGGAGTGGGGAAATTGCGGAAACAAGTATCTCAGGAATGGGTTTGCACATTGATAATACTATGCTGATAATTTTGGATTAAGATGAGCTGTGGCCTTGGTGCAAAGAACTTGTCAGTCACTGCATTCAATTGTGTGCTTGGACAAAGCCGAGATAATTGTCTATACTGTATTCAAAACAGTAAAAAAATACTAAAAAAACGATTAAAAACTGGAATATTTGGACACAGGAGGAATATAATCTATGGCCCTTTTCCAGATCCAAATCTGATGAGGACAAGATGTCTATTGGTTCATCTAAAATGCCACTAAATGGAATGAGTTTAGTTTTGTCCTGGTCCCTAAACAGTTGTCCATATATTTCCAGTAAGATGGACCCAAAGTTATTATAAAGTGCATAGTAATAAACTTCTGAATAGATTGTGATAGTGGATACTTACGAGCCATTTCTTCTTTCTTCTTTCTCCCACAGTCAATAATGGACATCCCTTGGGTTTACCAGCTCTGTCCAATCCTGCACTCTTACTGGGAATGGCTTTAGTTCTAAAAGTTTGTTTTGATTGCAGTACTGGAGGGGAGTAAGTGGATTTGCTCTCCATTCTGGCTTGCTTAGTGTGATAAATCAAGAGTTGCTGAGTCTGAACTTATGCTAGAGGGCACCTGCCATCCTGAATTTAAAAGCAGAACAAATTGGAAAGCAAAGAAAAAAAAATAGGAGACACTTACCTCCTCTCCATGGACTGTGGTAATTGCAGCCACCTTCACCCAGAGGCTGGTAGTGTTATTTTCAACATAAGGCTAGGAGCCTTAGAAATCCATTAGCCTGTGGAGTGGCTATAGTATCCACTGAGACGCAGAGCTTTATGGCCACAAACATGAAACTGCTGAAACTGCCCTGCTGTATGCTCAAACCCTCTAATCTCCCCAAGCGAGCCAGCTTCAGTGGCAGAAACATACTTCAAAATGCCAGCAGAAATAAAAAAACAACAGCCCTAGGAAAAAGCCTGTGGAAAAAGCCCATCATCCACAATGGCGCCGTCTTCTTCCAACCAGCGCTGACACAGGCCCCTCAGGTGAAAGGAGAAGAGTGGTATAGCAACCAGTCAGCCAGGAAAGAAGAGAAGGCACGTCAAACTGTAAATTCCAATTCTTTATGTGCCCCCGCATCCCCTGTGTTGTGCCCCAGCTCCTCCTCGATTGAATATAAGCAGTGCATGGAGAGGGCACAAGTTATAGTTAATGTAGTGTGGCTGTGGAATTGCATACACTGTGCATGGAGGTGCGCAAGTTGAAATAATTGGAAGGTGTTGGGTAAATTATAAATTAAAGGTATAAGTTTAGAAGTTTAAATTTTTTGTGTACTTAAACGTTTGTTTGTAGCTAAAGAATAGATATATTTATTTATATACATTTAAAGGTGGTGTGTAGATTATAAATGACTTTCTATCCACTTGTAAAACAGTAGTACACTCTATACATACTTAAAACAGAGAACACAGAATGTGTTGTCTAAACAATTTGGCTGCCTTTTAAGTTTGTAGGAGCTTTCATTACCCAATCATATACTGTTCTTTTATCGCAATATACTGCAGTATACAGATAAATTACCACAGTATACCGCGGCATGATATTTCATTAAGTTTCTGTGCCCTACAGTCCTGATATACAATGGTCAACTTACACTTTTGGTCAACTTACAATTTTGTGTAATTTTACAATTGATTGCTATTCACAAATGTATTTTACTAGTAGTATTCTTACAAGTGAAATATTCGCACATAAAAAAACATGACTGACTAAACTTATTTCTCTTTTTGGAATTTGCTGGGGCACTGTTTGATAGTTTGGATTCCTTATATCTATGGTACAAAGCTTGACAGTATTTATAAAACCAAGCATTGTCTGGCTAGCTACGGATGATGCAGGAGAAATGTATCCACCAACAGTTAACTGTGTAGATTGGGTTTCAGAAAGAACATCTGTTTGGCAGCACCCAGAAAGCCATCTGAATCTTTACTAATAGTGCTATTATTTGGTCTTCTCTGAATGCATGAAAGTCAACATAACACCCTCTCTGGGTGGACCATACCATCCCTGGTACAGAGGGTGCAGACCCTTACTGCATCCTCATTGATTCCTAATGGTATACTACACATACACCTAATGGTATATGCTACAGGTAAACAGAGAGTGCATGCATGGCACAAAATATGAATTATTGTGAGAAATTAGGCTAGGTTGAGGTGGGTGTGAGCTCTTTTCAAGCAACAGCCGTAATCCTTGTCAGAGTAAACCATAAAAAGTCATTAAATTAACCTGTGCTTAACCCTCTGGTAGCTTGTCACAAAAGCAGTCAGGTTTAAAATAAAGGCAATGTATTTATGAAGCACCTAAAGTGAAGACACAATACAAGAAAAGCCCTCACTAATTTAGAAAAATAGCGTAAAATTTTAAGAATTATTTGAAACCAAAATGCAAAAATTAGTAGATTCAACATTTTGAAATTTTAAAATGAAAAATAGTGTCTAAAACTTCAAAGTTCTAGTCATGGATATCTAGTCGGGCAAGACCGGGACAAAGTCAAAAGTTATGGCCGACCACAATGAACTGCAGTATAGATACACAATGTGTTTGGGCCTGGTCTCCAAAATGACTTGAGAAGGTAAAGTTCAGGGGGACAAGGCAGCTGATGGTGTCTGAGGAGGAGGCATTGTCATTGGGGAGTCGTTGGACGAAGTCACAGTGACAATTTATTTGTTCTGACTTAGGGCCTGATTTAGGATTTCGAGGATGGGGTTACTCCGTCACAAATGTGATGGATATCCCGTCTGCCGTATCATGATCCTGTGGCTAATCGTAATACGGCGGACTGGATAGCTATCATTTTTGTGAAAGAGTAACCTGTCTGCCAAACTCTAAATCAGACCCTTAGTCTCTTTTTTGAAAGTTGAAAATCTCCAGTGGGACGACGCTGTAGACTGCAGTAGATGAAGACTCCACAAGCTCAGATAACTCATTTCTCAGAGCACTTTTTGGCTGAAAAATTTCCAAGTCCCAAATTTTGGATTTTGGCTATTTGGGACCTTTAGCACCACTTCCAAGGGTCCAAGACTGGAGGGGCACAGCTTTGGGTATCAGGACTCACAGGGCCCAGGTATGGGTTCAAATGGTAGCCTTTTTTATCCCTGAAGCTCTGATCAGGAGTCCAGCCAACTAGCCCATGGAGTCACTCCTGAAGTCCTTGGTTCAAGCAGAAAAGTCTATCTCAAGCAGAAGGGAAGTCCTCTGAAGGCACAAGCCAAGCGTCAGGCAGCAGGCCAGCACTCTGTGCACCAGGGCAGTCCTCTTACATACACTGCAGGACACAGGCAGTAGAGCAGGCCTCTAGTATCCTCTGCAGGTCCTGAAATGAACTGAAGAGTGGGTCTGAGGGTCCTGATATTATACCTGGTGCCAGCTTTGAAGTGTACAAATTCTAGAGATTTTCCCCCACAGATGGTGTTGGAAATTCCTTCCCCCCTGCCCTGGTCCTAGGGTGTCTGGAGTCACAAAAGGCTAATGTGAAATCCTTTGTGTAAGTTGAGGCAGCTGTTTTGAAGTGCAAGTGGGGCTGAGGTCAACCCACCCTTCCCACCCTGGCAGAATGGCTCATTCTGCCAAAACCCAATTCCTCTATTGTCTGACTAAGAGGAATACATGAAGCCCAGCTGCTAACTACACCTTGGCATGTAACTCAGGAAACAAGCCGCTTACAGCAAAAGTTTAGGACAAAAAATGCCAACTTTCTAAAAGTGGCATTTTCATAATTGTTGCTTATATTTCAACTTAATAACTCAAGTGAATTTTAAATTACAATTCCTTAGACACCAAATAAGACATTTCTACCTGCTCTCAAACAAAACATTTCACTTATTAACAACAAGGTAACACGTTGTTATCCTATGAGAGAGTTAGACCTCACAGTAGTCAAAAATCAATTTGTGAGTGTTTCACTATCAGGACATGTAAAACATAAAAGTACATGTCCAACATTTAAAATACAATGATGCCATATGGGCTATCTAGGATCCACCCTAGGGGTGACATATATTAGGCTTGGCAAAAAATTATTTTTGGCAAGTAGAACTGAGAGTTTAAAACTGCACATGGGCTGCATTGGCAATCCTGAGACATGTTTTAAAGGGATATTTAAGGAAGAGGCACAAAAAGTGTTGAATATTCACTATGAGTATTTATTTACCAGCTCAGTGTATATGGTGTACCACTTCATTATGTACTTATAAATAAATTAAATATAGAAATTAGGTATAAACAAATTTTACTATGTTTTAAGGAGGGAGCACAAGCATTTTAGTACTGGCCAGCAGTGGTAAAGTGCGCGGAGTCCTATGTCCAATGAAAAAGTAGTCAGCAAAACAGTAATATTAATATTATTGTATGATGTTCCAATTAAAAATGTTTGGGTCATTTTATGTGCATTGATAGACATGGGCTTTGATGACATGAATAACATGTTTAAGGCCATGGTGGGATCACGAACAGATGAAGTTGGTACACATTTGGGGATCCCAAATGTTTGAAAAAAAGTCTGGTTGGAGACTCTAGCATCTCCTGTTACTTTGTGGATGAGGCTTCGTAAACTATCATTAATATCATATTGTTCTCTATGTCCTGATTTGGAATTCAGCCGGTACCCCTTGTGTTTACAAGATACCTTATGCGCTTCGCTCTGCCCTGCAAGGGTCCAAAAATGGGGTGATTTGTTGGATGGCAGTACCTTTAAATCCGAGATGGAACTGAACTCAAATTTAGTGGGAACCTGTCCAAGTTCAAACATTTGGAAGTAGCCTCATGGATGGTGGCACAAGATGAACTGCAACCCCCTGCACTGTTTTGGGATCAAAAAAGAAGTTGGAATGTGGTACAGACTGATTTGTGAAGTGGAAGAACTGCAGATGCTACCACCTTACATGATCTGGGCCAGATGTATGCCGAGCAACCAGTTAGCAACATCATGACAAGCATCCTTTTGTACTGTATACAATGTTGTCAGTTCTGCTGTGCTTAAAAAGAAGTATTTGTTTATGTTACACAGGGCTTACTAGATTTGTTAAAATGCTTAAAAATCTCTGGTATGTCTGAAAGCTGGTATGGGAAGTGTAACGTGTCCAGGGCACACTATCTTTGCATGTTTGTGGAATGTCCAGTCCTGAAAGCATACTGAGGGAAAGTACGTTTGTCCATATCTGAAATTACCAACAAAGAAATTTAGGTGAGTGCCTATTTGGTACTGTCTGGGATAGCCCAAGAGTTAGAGGAAGAGACTTACAACAGGAAAAAGGAACCAAATTGTTTATGTAATACTACAGTAATAGTGAGGCATGTTATCTGTAAATAGGTGGATTGATCCCGACCCCTCCAAGATAGAGTACTGGCTGGCAAAAGTAAAGAGAGTATATTTAATGGATTTAGGGAATCAAAAGTGCAAGAGTAAGGCTGATTTATGGTCCGTGGTGGTCTAATGGTTATGAGCTAGATGTGAAAAAGTCCTATGGTTAGGAACATCACTTGTGTGCTCTCTGCCCACTGGTTTGAATCAGAGCAGAGCCCAGAGACCTTTTGGGGAAAGGAATGACCCCTCACTTTTGCACCTTTGCAGGTGTAGAAGTGTTTGTGTGGCTATCATTGATGAGTGGGTCAAGCAGTCTTCGTGATTAGGGCAAAATAAAATAAAAAAATACATTTCAAAAAGCAAAACAGGAGATGGGAAAGCAAAATGTTTTGAGGAAGACCACCCTGAGGCTGACTGGTCCAGCAATTATAAGAGTGGGTACAGTGGTTACATTCATTTAAACATTTCCTCACTTTAAATCTGGGTCCCCAAACACAAACTTGAGAGTAGGCCTGACGGTGGCCCACATTACGAGTTTGGTGAGCTGCGGAGGCTGCCCGTCAGACTCAGATTGCCATCTTGGCCGCCAGTGCGGCCAGAACACCGCCGTCCCTACTACAAGTTTCCCGCTATGAGGGCGGGCTGAAACAGCATTTCCGCCCACTAGCCCAGTGGGAAACAGGGCCTTAACATTGATGCTGGCTTGTAATCGAGCCGATGGCAATATGGTGGTGTGGTGGGTGCAGCAGCACCCCCGCAGTTCTCACTGCCCGTAATTCGGGCAGTGGAAAGCGCAACAGGGCTGTCCATGGGGGCCCCAGCATTGCCCATGCATGGGCAGTGCAGGGGCCCCCAGAGGGCTCCTGATGCTCCCATTCCGCCAGCCTTTCATTGGCGGTTCAACCCCCATTAAAAGGCTAGCCGATTGGGGAGTCGCAATCCCCTGGGCGGTGCTGCATGCAGCCCCACCCTGGCGGATTACAACCGCTGAGACCGCCAGGCTGTCGACTGGTGACATCCTGGTGGTGTAGCCGGTCGGGTCGTAATGTGGCGGTCGGACTGACACAACTGCGTTGGACCAACCGCCACCGCGAGTCTGCCGGTCTTAAGACCACCAGACTCGTAAGGAGGGCCTATGTTTTGGATTGTGTACTGTTTAAATTCAATGTTATTTTTTCCCTTCCAAAGTGCCCAACATTTTGGTGGTTTACATTGTCTGTCTTTATTTGATGGTAGCTTGGTTTAGGCATGTTGACTTAGAAGATGTACTAAGCCAAGCTGGAGTTCCTTGTTTTGCATGTGACACATCCAGGTTATTCGGTACACATGTGATACCCAGATCTGACACAACCTAGAACGGACATCTTTGGTTTTCCACTAGGTGCCTCTGTTTCAAAGACATTACATTTTGGATGCAGCTTTATGGAACTTCAAGTCAATTCTTCATCATCACAAACACTTCTTTCTCTTGGCTGTGATCCGTACTTATACTATACCAGTAACAAATGTCCTCTCCAAGAATGTCTTCTACTAGTTCATCGGGCCTTTAGTCATATTCTCTTCCTTGGACTTCAATAACAATTGTGATTGTGCTGACTATGTTTATTTCAGTAATACATTATGGATTGACTTCAACTTGTCCTTGCAGAAAATGATATTTTCCAAAATTTGCAATGCACAGAACCACACAGACTAATTGAAATCTGGTCTGAGGCATCAGAACCCATTCTCTACAGCTCTGAAAGCTCTATGTTGGTCCCATCTGTTGAGCGCTCCAAATTAAAAACCCTTTCCTTTTCCACAGGGCATTGCATTGTCATCCCTAAGAGACCTCTCCAATATCTTTCAGCATCTTCATCAACATGGACAATTGAGCTTAAAGTCAGTCTTCTAGAACCTACTCCTCCTGAAGCCAGCCACCTACACACAATGAGAGAGATGTTTATGCATATACAAGGAGAAATCAGTTTAATGCACTACCATTTAGCTTCAGTCTGAGAGGGAAATCCTGAAGTTCTACTGTGGCCTAAAGATGTTGTTATTTTCAGAGTTTCAGGTCTGACCAAATTCTGTGACCTTCTCTCTACATAATTAACCACATGTAGTGGGTGGTGTACAAAAAGAGTAGATTATGAGTTGCAGTGCACAAGGATAGCAAGCAAGCTCAGTGCAACTCAGGTAGGAACAGTGAGTTTCCCTCATAAAATTTGAAGAAAAAAATCAAAAGCATTAATTTTTGCAAAATAGCTTTCAGGAAAACGTACTTGAAAGAAAAGAAAGGAAACATCAGGCACAGTAATGTTTAATTGGTCTATGTGGAGTCAGGAATATTTATGTTGGGGGTGGCTGTGATTGAAACCAGTTATACCAGCAGCAATTACGTTAGCAGTGACCATGAGC
Organism: Pleurodeles waltl; assembly: GCF_031143425.1. NCBI lineage: Eukaryota > Metazoa > Chordata > Amphibia > Caudata > Salamandridae > Pleurodeles > Pleurodeles waltl. The sequence goes on along the minus strand of NC_090448.1, from coordinate 857,913,047 downwards.
CAGTGTGCCTGGAACTAGGATTAGCTGGACTGGAACCAGAAGTGAATGTGCCTCAACTCTAGTAAGCTAATCTGGACTCCAACTCTTGTTACCACAGAGTCCAAGCATATTGACTTTTGGCTCCTGTTCAGCTGGTCTCACCTGACTTCAGGTACAGGCACTACTGACATTAAGAATGATTTTGTCTAACTCCAGCATAGTTAACGCTGACTCCACAGTTTTACTGCCTGCTGTATGAGACCATACTAGTCAGAGGATGCTGAAGCCACCAACTCGGTGTGGTAGACTTACCTTCACATATAATTCTGTCACCACTTTAAGCTATCATATTGACTGGTTTATGAAAGAATGAGCCAGAACGCTCAATGAGAGTACCATCCACTTGCTTCATAGACCAATCAACATTGTCTTCATCTTAAAAAAAAAAGATCTCTGTGGCAGTCTTTCCTACATAGCCAAAGAAATACTGATGTGAGCAGCTGAAGGCAGTGCTCAGTGCTGCCCTTCTGCCAGAAGCTAGCCATTGTTATTTAAAACAAAAAAAAGTATTATAAGAGAAGCTTTGGCCTATACAGCAAGCGATTTCACTTTTATATGTAGGACACACTAGACTGTCTTGCACAGGTGCCCCCACGTCTGTGGTACTCATCATTGCGAACAAAGAGAACACAGCTCAAGAGCTCATAGTTGCTCAAGTGTTGAATATGCTGTAGGATTTGTATTTTTTTCAGTTGGCCTTCATCTACCATTTATCCATGTAGAAGTTCTGGCCTGGCATCTGACCAGCTATCACACCTTGAGGTGCAGGCTGGGTAGTTGAAGGAGGTTCACTGGCAGCAGCAGCTCCTCCGCTATGGCAAAGGAGTGTCACCCTTGTGAGCAGCAGCAGCTGCAAGCCTTTAACAATGAAACAATAATAAACTGTGTTTATTATCATTTAGTCATTAAAGGGATGGTCCGTGGGGGATGATGGGGATGAGGGGAGTGCACTGCACAATCCCCTCAGTGCGCATGTGTGTTTGGCCGGCCGTCTTTGATAATATGAATTCCTTAGTACATAACCATTGTATTGTTACCTCACCAGAGAGCAGATGCACAGACAGGACATGAGTCATAAATGTCGACAATTCATGACAATGTAGTGCCCATAAAAGTCCAAGTCAGTAAATAAATAAATACATACATGAATTAGAACCATCCACCTGGCGAATGGTGCAATTTACAAATATCGATGTATAACATAAGATACACGGATTGGTGTACTGACTTAGGGGCAAGTGATCCTACGCAGTGTGGCTGTCCATATCCTACCTCTGCTCCCTACAGAGAGGTAATGAACGACACACCAGTCTTTTTAGTCAGTTCTCAATGTGAGCCAGTGTTTGCTGGCAGTCAGCACTGTGACCTATGTTTTAACAAGAGCGCAAAAGCAGAACGTTTACAAATCTGCTATACCATTAAAAATAATAAACATACCAGATTGCTCAGGATATTCCTTTACCCTTAGGTCACCCAATATAGCCCAAATTGTCACATTTGTAGGAGTGTGATGATTACTAGGTGGTAATAATACTGATATTTGGCAGACTTGGCAGGGCCTATAGCTGGTGCAAGCCGCAGTGGCCTCCTGAGAAACAGTGGCATAACAAAGGCCCCTGCGGTATGGGGTTGGGGGGACCTGAGCTCTAGGGAACCCCCTCAGTACATTATCCTGGGCTGAGAGCTCCTAGTGAGTCCAGAGAGGGGGCCCTGCCTGGTGTTTGTGACGTTGGGTGGGCACCCTCAAGTTTTATTGCGCCAGTACTGAGGAATATCTTGGGCCCTTACACCTATTTTTTTGTTTTTCAAATTAAGCACTGTTTTGAGTAAATGGGAAAATAAAAGGGCACTTTAGAAACTTTTCAAACTTGTGTTTTCCACACTGAACCAGCAATCCTTATTGAAGGCTTTGATTCCAAGCAGAAACCTTTTTTTCTGGTTGAAGAACTGCCAGATTCATTGTTTTCCTTTGATAAATTGTAGGTTGAGTTAGAGACAACATTGTCTCTGTGGGTCTAAAAAATTAAGTAGTATGAGTTTTACGGATTGTATTTTTATATGAAGTTTGTTTTTAACTTGTTGGTATGGTTAATTTCACACATTTTGTTTGGATATTATTGTTTGTTTAAGAACCATTATCAATCAAGAACTATAAGGGGCAGATTTAAGAGTGCATTGCGCCATCTAACGACACAGCATCATTTTTTGTACGCTAATGTGGCGTTAGATGGTCAAAATATCTGTGCCAGATTTACAAAGTGGCACAATGCATGCATTGTGCCACTTTGTAACCCTTTGCACTGCATCATGCATGCACAATGCAAAATTTATGCACCGAGGACATTCCACATTTAGGGGGGCCGAAAAAAGGTGCAAACAAATCTAAGAGATTTGAGTCATTCTTTTCGCACTTTTAAGCCTGCTCAGAGCAGGCGTTGCAAGGATGCACACCATTATTCATAATGGGCTTCAACATGCTTTGCACAATTAGTATCCTGCAAAGCTCCGAACAAGTGTCAAAAATGTTGACGCTAGTTCCGTAACTATTGCCATGGTGCGCCTTATCTTAGATATGACACACACTTGGTGGCCTTAGGGGGGTTCTAAGGTGTGTAAGAAAAGTGGTGCTGCACTGGGTGCAGCACCACTTTTCTTGAATCTGGCCTCAAGTCTGAAAAATATGCGAAACTGTAATGGAAAATCCCAGGTCATATACTATTGAACTTTCTTTGTGCTTCAATACAGTAGGACCTGCAGTAGATCTAAGTGTATATTAAAATACAAGTTATTTTTATTGTGGCATCAGTGTAACCATTTGACAACCAAAAAAACCGGGGTGTCAATAAAAGAAAAACAAAAGTTTTTTATTGGAAGAGTCAGAATTTTTGCAGAGGCTTAGCAACACAGAAGGGGTTGTTAGTAAAGGCTCCATTAACGACAGAGTGAAGATAGGCAGTTGGGTACCATGCTCAGAAACGGTTGAATTTGATTTCATAGAAAAACAAATGTATAGAATGCCATTTTTTAGAAACCATTTCACCTAAACTTTTGAATACCGTGTTCAAGATGAATGCCATTTACCACTTAGCAGAAACCAGTTCACAGAATCCATTTCTTTTTCAAAGTTGATTTGTGTGCATTTTTTAAAAGGTGGAAATGTAATTAATCTTGAAAATGGGTTCTCTCTGTTGGTTTTTCTACAAGATTTGCATGTATTCTTTTTTTACACCCTACTCCAATTCTGAATCTAGTCACTGGGAGATGTTTCATTTAAAAAAAAGATAAAGTTAACCATCTAACCCCTCTATCCTCTGTACACAGGTCTTTTTTCACCTCTGTGCTTCTTCTGCATTCCTCCTCCCCTTCCTTCTCTCGCCTCCTTTTTCCCCTTTTATCAATCTTTGGGGGCCCCCTTCCATCACTCGTTAAAATTAGTTGTCCCCCTTTATCATGCTTATTTTCCCCACTTTTTTACAAGCCCCCCCTTTTTACCTCATCCTCCCTCTTAAAACTTCCCCACCCTACCTTCCTCCTACTATCATACACTTTAAACAACTTTGTATTGTAATCATGATTTAAAACTATTCTTGTTCTATCTATTATGTTTTAGCGAACTGTATTCTTATTTATTTTTATTTTTTCCACTAAATGAGTTTTCAGCTGTTTGGGTTCTCAAAAATGGGTGTCTATTATTTATATTTTCTGTTAAATGACATGCTAGAGACAGGAACATTTTGGTCGCACTTGCCCTCCAGGTGACTAGAGATCATGGGCTACCCTACCTGGAGCAGGACTACCTACAAAATTGAGAGATCCCTACCAGGGAACCAGGTTGCTGTGCATTCAGTGGAGCCACTGCCACAGTTTCTTCACTGAGGGCACAGAGGTTTGTGAAGCGGGCACCAAATTTAATGTATTTGTTTGGCAAAGTATTATATTCTTCAAGAAGAGGTGGTTGTCTCATGAAGGAAAAATGAGCGATGTAGTCCTGCTGTAAATAGAATGAGGTGACCGCTAATGACCCCCCTTGTTTTTTTCCAGGTTGGTTCAACTTTTACCAAGGTGGCAACTTCATCTGGGTGGGTAAGCCTTCAAGGACCTAACAATATGGGTGAAATCTGCCATAGCAGGTCAGTTAAGGCAGGTTGAGATTGACTCAACAGACCTGCTTTGTGTTAGTTTTGTTGTTTCTGGTGAACTGATATATTTCCTTTATAATGCATATTCTAGGTCGACTGGAGCTACACTGGAGTCAAATGTATTAGACATTGTGAACGCTTATATGTCTTCCATTCCCATAGCAGCAAGGAAGTTAGTGGGTGGTGATTTAAATTGCAAATTCAAACCTTTCAGTATTGATAGTTGGTTTCCCCTGGCTGAAAAGGATACTTGCCTGGCATATGCCTGAGCTGGGTTTTGCACCCATTAGGAAATGGTCCACAGTAGCAATTCAAATTAATGCTCTCACCCTGAATTGGGGACTGCGGGCATGTAATGGGAGAACTATCTCTCACAAACAAGGAGTGCATGCATTTAATAGAGTTAACCATACCAGTCTTATAGACTATATACTGTTAGATGTTAAGCCCTGGACAAATTGAATTGATATGACAGTCCTCCCACATTCTGATAGTGACCATAATGCCCTGTCACTAACATTGAGTATAATCATTAGACACACGTTAATGCACAGAGGAGATTACTGACAGAAGGCTGTCAGTCATTAGTATTAGGCGGAGTCAAGAGAAGCAGGGTACAATTGCAGCAGGATTCCATTAAAGGGATCTACAGCCAGGTTGTCGACTGTCTGGATGGATGATTAATCGTGGGTCCTTTAGGGGGCGATGGGGAGTACTCCCAGGCAGTTGTCTTAACTTATAACCAGTTATTACTTCTGTAAAGAGAGGGCAAGTCAGTGGGACCAGGCACCACCTTTCCTGGTACACTGCCACATCTAGAAGGGCCGAAGCCATACTAGTTAATGCAGTGTAGAAGAAGGATAGACCCCTTGTCTTGGCTGTTAGATCTTCCCATACAAAACTGTTATTAAACTCCAAAAGAGTAGGTGAGTGGGAAAAATGGGTAGGCCTTTTAGAGGCCCCTAAATCCAAGGACCATGGCTCCTTCCGGAACTTGGTCACGACTGGGAAACGGGGTGGAGCGCATTCCTTGGAAAGTAATATCTCCGCTAGTGATTGGTTTAGGCACTTTTCCAGCCTTGCCTTTACACCCCAAGTTGGGGAACAGTTGGGCCCCCTAGTTCATAGAAGGACTTGTGATGTGCCTAGGAGAGAGGACAGGAGTTTCCTGGCCAGTTTTTCCAGATTTCTAAGCAACTCCCTGATACTGGCCTGGGTGTCATCTCAATTAAAGAAGTGCAAAAAGCCATAGGTGGGGTACTACCAAATAAGGCCCCTGGCCTTGATAAGAGTCTGGGTGATTCATACTTGAATGAGCCAAGGGTCTGGAGTGCTTATTTCTCAATAGTATTTACTGCCATCGTGAAGGGGGCCCCTATTCCTCCTACGTGGCCTGGGGTGGAAATTATTTCCATCTATAATAAAGGATCCTGAGATTCTCCTACCAATTACAAACCTATTAGACCCAATAATTGCGCACAAAAACTATTCAGCAAGGTAATACTGGACAGGTTACAGGACTGGATGTCCTTAACTTATGTTTGAACTTCCCTACAGGCAGGGTTTAGGGAGTCTACATGCACCATAGACTAGGTGTTTCAACTCCAAATGTTGTACTGGAAAGTCGTTACCTTGGGCAGAGGATGTTTATATGTTGTCTTTGTAGACCTCCGCACAGCCTTTGATCTATTTCCCAGAGAGACCCTGTGGAAGGTCCTTGCTGCTATGTGTGTACCACTGTATCTACTAGGAATTTTAGTGAGGCTTCATACTGATAATTATGCAGAAGTGTGATGTGGTAGCATAGTGACGGATCCCATTCCTGTGAATCAGGTTAGACGGGCGTGTCATTGATCCAACTTTTTCACTGTATAGTAGTGGCCATATTGATTATTTAGACCTGTGCAATAGTGATGCACCAAAGTTGGCTAATCACAAGGTTCCCGCTCTTATGTTTGCGGATGATATTTTACTCTAAAACACGAATGGGTCTGCAGATACTAATGGCAAGCTTTGAAAGCCTTTGTAAAGTGAGAGGTCTAGAGATCAATGTAAACAAAACAAATTCTATGATTTAGAACACTGGATGTTCATCTAGGGTTAATCCAAGGTTAGCTGGAACCCCATTAGAACATGTAGGCACGTTTGTTTATTTGGGTATAACGTATCCTGAGCACGTGGGATGGCATACTCGCATCATGCAGCGTAGGCTAAAGTTGGAACAAGTTGCAGGCGGCATTATTAAAACACAACCTAGAAGCGCAGATTCTCTCTGTTCAGCCAGCCTTACAAATTTATCATATCCAGGCTCTGGGTGTCGAAGTAAGCCTCAGCAAGGCCTACTAGTGCATGGGGTTCGCCCTTCTCTGCACAAAGTCCTCAGACCATATAGGAAGAAGTTGGCACAGAAACTGAAATAAAAGACAAAGTTTAGTAAACCTCATGAGGTGGTACCACAGTTCAAACAGCACCCTTCGGTAATGTTTGAGGTAGCACACTGAACTAAGAGAGCATGGTCCTTTTATACCCACGCAAGGGCTAAAAGAAGGTGGTACAGTTATAGAAGCAAGACTTATATACATATAAGGTCATATGGAAATGCACAGTCGATAGGTAGGAGGGGCTAACAGTTTTCAAGGACTAGTAGACACATTACTGTCGGTTACTAATTACTAACAGCTGCAGACCTTACTGGGCATGTGCAAAGTGGGAGATGCTAAGTATAACTTGTCACTAGACAGATTTTCAAGAGTAGTTAACAGGAAGGTAGGACAGAGCATATGGCGAGCACATGGCAGCATGTGGCAGAGATAATGGCTGCCATGAATACAAAATGGATTCCGCGAAATGTTCTAAATACAGGACGTCTTCTGCTAATGCTTAATCTAATCGCTACTAAATTACAACAGACAACCCTTTCAGCATTAGCTGAAGACACTAGTCTTTCTGGGATAATCTAAATATTCATCTTGTATATTTATGCTCATCATTTCAGCTATTTCCTTATCTAACATGTGTTGTGCTTTCATTTCTGTAATATTTCTTTTGGTAGGCATACAAGCAGTAATACACATGGAGCAGAACATTGGACCACACTGAATACAGATACAGCATGTGAAAAATATTGCAATCATTACACACAGGATATTCAGTAGTTTGCAGCCCCAAGTGGAAACAGGAGACCAAAACCATCCAGAAAAGGTCCAAGTACCAGTCTCTGTGTGAATTTCTGCAGCAAATTTATGCAATTTGGATATTGCATCATATACTGAAGGTGAGTGATCTGGAATGAAAACACAGCAACTACTACCGATGATGTGACATTCACCACCTCGATCAGCTAATGTCACATCTAGTACCATACGATTTTGGGGCGCTACAATCCTCGCAATTTGGAGCTCCACGGTAATATTCCCAAGTGCCAGAGCTGCCTGATTGGTAACAGCTTCCACAACCCTAGTCAATCGTCTCACTTTCCTACTGTTTAACGCAGCACCCACAACGGAGAACAACCCTAAATTAAAATCAACATATTGTTGCAGGCTAGTGTCCGTTTGGTCTACCTCATTTGTACTTATTGTCCTTTTATATCTATTTTTAATGATGTCATTGAACAGTTTAAAATCTCGGTGATAGGACGCAGGTGCCAAAAACACAGGGGGTAATAGAAATGATACATAACATACACTTGACCACCCAACAGGTAGTTGGTAATATCCATAGTTACCACAAACAAAATATGTATTATGTGAAGCTGTAAAACTACATTTATTTACACCCCCAATAGTTAAAATCAAGGTACAATCGCTTGTCCCCACTGGAATTCGCCCAATGCTACGTATACATAAATCTGCTTTAGTTTTTGTAACAGAAATCACAAATTGTTCTTTCTTGTCAGAGTCTCTTATATTTGTGAAGACATATGGTATTGAAACATTGTGTGGTTTATACTCTTCCCATTCCCTTTTAGTTCCGTTGGCTTGGGGATACCCATCTTTGTTTTGGTAGCATACTTTATTAAGGTGAAAAAGAAGTCCGCCCTCTGTACGTTTTCCAGATGCAAACAAAAGCGTATACCAAGCTTGACAAGAACCATTGTGTAAAAAAGGAAGAGGAATGAAAGGTCCTCCTCCTTTCTTTTGATGCGCAGGTATCATTCCACATACCCAACAGTTAGTAGTATTTGTAGCATTATGATTATGATGCAACATCTGAATGAAAGTATTATTGAAGTACGATTGACGGTGCTTCTGCTCTTGATAGAGAAGCGTAAAGTAATAGTGATCCTCTGGTACTGGAGTAGTGGCAACAAAAAACTCACGAGCAGGAGCCATCTTTTCAACAAACCAGGTGATTATTGCTATAACCACCAAAACAACAACAAACCCCATAGTACTAATGATCACTTTGTTATTCATTTTAGCAACAGTGATAATCGACCCTTCCAGAAATGAATTAAAAACAATCGTTGGAGCTCTCATCCCTGGGCAGCCACTGATTTCTTCACCACGGGCCAAGATGGGTGTCACTACTCTAATGCATGGCTGATCCCCCCCCTTGCCACATTGGCTCTCCTTTTCACTAACCCAGGGCGGTAGCTCAACCAGTTTTTTTCAGCACTACAGATTCTTTCCTCGGTCACAAATTATATCGCGACACTCCAGAAATCATAGGGTCCTGGAAGATCTCCGCAGATTCGTCAGGTGATATAGCACGGGCTTTCTCCTTAGTCAAAACCTCTTGACGATCGGTCAGCACAGCAGGTTCCACCAAGGTAGGTAGCACTCTCTTGCAGTGAGTACTATGGACCCAATTCTTTCGGTTCGTCACTCGAACTGCTGTCCTTGTCGCAAGGAGCACCTGCTCTGGGCCTCGCCACCTTGGTTCCAAGCTGCTTGATCTTTCAAAGGACTTAATCATCACCTGGTCACCAGGTCGGAGTTCATGGCCTTCACCTGTAGATCTGTCAGGAAGTGCTTCTCGAACCTGTTGATGAATAGAAACCAAATTGTCGGTTAACTATGCCAAATAATCATTCATCAGGACACAAGGTACATCATATCCAGAATTTGGCTTAGGAACTCCCCAAATGTTCATCGGACTTCCAAATACTATTTCATAGGGGGTAAGGCCTGTTCAAGAGTGTGGCACTGACCTAATAGACAATAATGCCAACGGTAATGCATCCGGCCAAGTGAAAGATGTGGAAGCCTGTATCTTCGCTAACTTCACAGTAGCATTATACCTTTCCACCAACCCTGCTGATTGTGGGTGGAATACCGCATGGAACTTCTGATTGACCTCTAATCCTTTCAGGACATACTTAGGCCCAAATTTATACTTTTAGATGCAAAACTGCGCTAACGCAGTTGTGCGTCAAAAAATCTAACGCCGGCTAACGCCATTCTGAAGCGCCATGCAGGCGCCGTATTTATTGAATGACGTTAGCCGGCGTTAGCCGCCGGCGCCGTCGGGTGTGCGTTAAAAAAAACGACGTACACCAGGCAACGCCGGCGTAGGGGGATATGGGGCTTGGGCGTCAAGAAATGGGGCAAGTCAGGTTGAGGCAATTTTTTCGCCTCAACCCGGTTTGCGCCATTTTTTTTCACTCCCAACCTCCATAGAAATGACTCCTGTCTTAGCAAAGACAGGAGTCATGCCCCCTTGCCCAATGGCCATGCCCAGGGGACTTCTGTCCCCTGGGCATGGTCATTGGGCATAGTGGCATGTAGGGGGGCACAAATCAGGCCCTCCTATGCCACAAAAAAAAAAAAGAAAAAAACACTTACCTGAACTTACCTTAATGTCCCTGGGATGGGTCCCTCCAGCCTTGGGTGTCCTCCTGGGGTGGGAAAGGGTGACAGGGGGTGTCCCTGGGGGCATGGGAGGGCACCTCTGGGCTCCTTCAGAGCCCACAGGTCCCTTAACGCCTGCCTTTTGCAGGTGCAAAAAAACTGCGCAAAAGCGGCCGTACGTCATTTTTTTTGACCCGCCCACTCCCGGGCGTGAATTTTGCCCGGGAGTATAAATCCGACGCACATGCCTTGGAGTCGATTTTTTAGACGGGAACGCCTACCTTGCATATAATTAATGCAAAGTAGGTGTCCACGCTAAAAAAATTACGCTAACTCCATGGACTTTGGCGCTAGACGCGTCTAACGCCAAAGTATAAATATGGAGTTAGTTTTGCGTCGGAATAGCGTCAAAAAAAACGACGCAATTCCGGCGCAAACGGAGTATAAATATGCCCCTTAATAACTTCCCCAACAAAATGAGGTCCATTATCATTCCATAAAAGTCTGCAAACACCAAACCTAGGGAAAAATTATTTCAAAAGCACCTTCGCTGTGGTAATGGCAGTATTATCCTTTGTGGGGTATGCCTCTATCCATTTACTGAAGGAACATACCACCACCAAGACATACTTTAAATTGTTGCAGCGTTCAAGCTGAATATTATCTATTTGTAGAACTTCAAAAGGTGCAGTGGGTGTAGCAAACCCTCCCGCAGGAGTTCGTGTCTCTTTTCCAGGTTTGTATTGTCAACAGATCAAACAAGACTGTACTACTCTCTTAGCTGTACTGGAAATTTCTGGATGCTCCCAAACTTGCGTAAGCAACTTCGTTATTGTTGAAGCTCCAACATGTGCCAAGCCATGTGACATCTGAACCATAGGTTGTACAAAAGCTATAGGCAATTTCCATTTATCCATCTGCTTATTCCGCCAACAGCCCTCATCATCCAATTCTCCTTCTTCAGATCTTTCACAGAAGCAGATTTCTGTATATCTAATACGTCTTGTGTAGCATTATGCCAACGTTCAGCTTGTGACTTCACTACATACATAGAAGTAGTACTTTGCTGCATCGCAGTCTCACGTGCTACGCGGTCCGCAAGGGCATTACCTTGCCCTATCTTATCGGTTACTCTCTTCTGTGCACTACATTTCACAATAGCTATTTTCTTTGGATATGTAAATGCAGTCAATAGGTTATGCACTAATTCTCAGTGCATTATCTGCATCCCGTGGGATGTGAGAAAGCCTCTCTCCTTCCAAAGCAAACCAAAATCATGAGCCACTCCAAAAGCATAGTGGCTGTCTGTATAAATATTCACACATAAGTCAGTACTAAGCTCAAATGCTCATGTCAAAGCTATTAGTTCAGCTGCTTGAGCTGACTTCTGTGGTATACGAGCTGTCTCCACTACCGTGTTTATTGTGGTGATTGCATATGCAGCTGAGGTCGTACCGTCTGGCAACTTCAAACAAGACCCATCAATCCACAATTCCCCGTCTACATCTGGAAGGAGCGTATCTTGCAAATCAATACGACCCTTTGTCTGTTCTTCGGTAAGGAATATACAATCATGTGTTTCTTGTGACTGAGGCTGAGTCACCGGATATGGCAACAAAGTGGCTGGATTTAGTGTTGCACATCTCTTCAGTGTAATGTGAGGAGCCAGCAATGTCAATTCATATCCTGTCAGGCGAGCGCTAGTTAAATGTTGCATCTTTGTTTGATTTAAAAGAGCATCAACTGCATGGGGTACTAACACCAACAGCTTATGTGACAAAACTATCCCTTCACTCTGACGTATTGACACAGCTGTTGCCGTAACTGAACGAAAACACCCAGGCAACGCTCGAGCGACAGGATCAAGTACTGCTGAAAAATATGCAGAGGGACGCTGCTTATCGCCACGTGTCTGTACTAAAACTGACAATGCACATCCATCTTTCTCATGTACGTAAAGTGCAAAAGGCTTTGTGTAATCTGGAGTACCTAACACTGGTGCTGAACAAAGGGCTTGTCGTAGCTGCCGGAAAGCAGTCTCACATTCATCTGTCCCTCGGAGGGGCACTGGAGTATCTTTAGTCAAAAGTGCTAGTAAAGGTTTGACAATGTGTGAAAACCCTAATATCCATTGCCTACAAAAAGAAGTAAGACCAAGGAATGCACAAACATCTTTCTGAGTAGAGGGTACTGGTGTGTCTAAAATTGCTTGAATACGATCTGATGTAAGTGCACGGCCCTCCTTAGACAAAAGTGACCTTAATAGGTTACCTTTGGTCTACAATATTGCAAGTTTTTTCGTGACACTTTATGATGGTGTGAAGCAAGAAAAGAAAGTAGGGACAAAGTGCACTTTTCACATTGCTCAGGGTTATCAGCTGCCAACCAAATATCATTGACATATTGTATGAGAGCCACACGTTCAGGCAAAACAAAAGAATCAAGTTGTCATTTTAACGCTTGACTATAAATACTAGGACTTTCAGTATAGCCTTGAGGAACTCTGCAAAATCTCTATAATCGTTTATTCAAAGTAAAACCAAACAAATATCGGCTGTCAGGATGAATAGGGATCGAAAAGAAAGCATTCTTCAAGTCTATCACAGAGAACGTAGTTGCTGTCGGGGGAACCAAAGTAAGAAGTGTTGTGATGTCAGATACCACAGGATATTGTGGTACCACAATCTTATTGACTTCTCGTAAATCAATAATGAATCGGTAAATCCTAGTATCAGTATCCTTTTTCAGAATAGGAAGAATCGGACTGTTACAAACATTAGACGGAACTTCCTCAACAACTCCAACTGCAATAAGATCATGCACAATTTGTGTGAGTGCTTCTTCGCCCTCCTGCGAAATTTTGTATTGAGGCAAACGTGGCAATACAGCTCCCTCCTTGACACTAATATGTCACAGTGGAATAATCATTTGTCCCACATCAGTATCTGAAGTAGCCCACAAAGTACTAGGGAGTGAAGCTAATGCAATATCCTCTTTAACAAGACAAACTCATTCCATCACAGGATGATTATCATTCAAAATAACACGCAAACCTTGAGGAGAGCATCGTATTGTAGCCCTGAGATACTTGAGCATATCAAGGCCCACAATATTGTCTGGTGTATTTGGAGAAAGCAAAGACGGACATGGAGCAGTAAATGTATCTACATGTAATGCAAATGGTTGTGACAATGGGCTAGGGGAAGGTGTTCCATCGAAACCTATTGATGTAATGGTTAAGCCAGACAGGGGAGCCCTTGGAACCAATTGTTTAGACAAGGCGCTATAAGTGGCTCCTGTATCAACCAGAAACTGATCAGTAGAACCCAAAACATCTGCTGTAACATAGGGACCCCTCTGATCTACTGGAACTTCAACTGATTCCTTACCCCATCCTAGGCAATCCTATGCATAAGCAGAATCTTGGAAATCAGGCTGCACATAATTAGACATCTGGTATTGGTTCCGTCTATCAAAAGTGTTAAACCCATCCTGCCTTCGTACATTAGCATCAACCCTAGCATGATAATTCGTGCTTCTTCTAGGCCCTGAATATCCTGAGCGATTTCTCATTTGTCCCCGACCACGTGAACACTGCTGAACATGTAGTGCTGGACAATCGGCAGCCCAATGCCCAAATTTCTTACAATACGCACACTGATCAACAGACAAATTTGAACGAGTGTAAGAAGAACCATAAGATCCACATCCACCTCTATCACTACCTCTAAAAGGTGGACCATAAGCTTGAGCCAACATAACCTTCGTCTTTAATTCTTTAATCTTTTTATCCTCGCTACCTTTTGCTTCTAATTCCTGACGTTCATAATACTGAGCCATTGTCAAAAGAGAAACCGGAGTAGAGATAATCCATGAACTTTCACTAGCTTTTAGACGACTAGCTATTCCTGGTAACAGATTTGCGACATATTTATCAACAAACAAATGTCTGCCCGTATCATCTGACAATAACTGGCCGCTAAAATCATGAAATGCTTCTTCAAAGCGTGTAAAGAAATCAGAGACTGATTCACCTGTCTTTTGCTTACAAGACGCTAAAACAGTCCAATCTATCTTTTTAGGGGGACTAATAATTTTTAACTTAACTAATATGGCTGCGGGAAGATCTAGAATCAACTGATACGACTTTTTGCGCAGGTTCCCTATCCCCGTCCATCTGTTCTAATTCTTTCCATGACGCCCCAAAAACTACACGATCATCAACTTTACGAACAGTTCTCCACATATCTGGCGGTAATATCAACCCGAAAAATAAATCAATGTCAGCCAAAGTCATAGTACAATAACTAATTGCTCCCTCAACTTCCTCATAAAAGGCGGCTGGATTTTTCCGCGGGTCAGATAATGATGTTTTAAGTGCCATTACATCTGCCCTATTCCAAGGAGTATACACCCAATTATAAAAAAAATAACTCTTAGCATCAACAGAAGTTTTATCATCACTTGTACCCGATCCTTTAGGAGGAACATACAGAGGCGCGGGCTCCCGCATTGGTTTCGTGTGAACTATCATAGTCTTATCTGTTCCGAAGATGGAAGCTTGCACCCCGCCGGTCTGAGATGTCCGTGCAACTACGTCCACTGCTCTTTTCTCCTCCTGCAAACGTACTGCCGCTACACATAATTTCACCAAACGCCTGATTGCATCAGCCACCTGGAAGAAAACAAAAAGACCATCACACATTTGCTTACGATCAGCTGCTACATCATCGGGCTCTAACTCATCAGAATATTTCCACAATAGTTCAATAACTTCTGTGCCGAATGCCTCAGTAAAATATAGCTGCTCCTTTTCCGTCCACCCTTTCATGTTGTCTAAAAGTTCAGAAGCAGACACACAGCTACGAATTGTTTTACGAGCAATAGATCTAAGTTCAGATGCACGGTCAGCGGGCAACATAGAGCGACTGTCTCGTGTCTTCTGTTGCTCTGTACCGGAGACCTCAGCTAACTCATGAGGGGCAGAAGGGACGACATACGGAGGTGGAGGGCGATCTAGTAACAAAAAATCATCGTGCGGTTTATTAAGGATCGGATAGAGAGGTTGCCGAACAGTGTATTGGCCAGTTACCTGTAATTTACGTTCTTTCTCTTCTATCTCCTTTAAATCGTTTCTTTCTCATTTCCAATGCTTTCACATATACATTCTTCCGCTGCTCTTTCTCAAGCAAGGCTTGCTCACGCTTCACTCGTCCACGCACTTCTTTCTCCCACATTCGTATACAGTCAAACATATCTTACCTAGACCTTCACTTACACATACATTGTTCCACATACTCAGTCTTTCGCAAATCAAATGACCCATGCATAGGCCAACGTAACTCAGGATCCGCACGAGTGTATTTATTCCATAATGTGCTGTACATTATAGAAGAAAGACCATGTTTAACATACATATCTCTATTG
Organism: Pleurodeles waltl; assembly: GCF_031143425.1. NCBI lineage: Eukaryota > Metazoa > Chordata > Amphibia > Caudata > Salamandridae > Pleurodeles > Pleurodeles waltl. Next base: position 857,897,647 of record NC_090448.1, on the reverse strand, counting down.
GGCGTCCCTTCTGGGGGTGCCGGTTGCGATTCTTCCAGTCTCAAATTGGTACCATTACAAAAGCAACACATCCTACCAAGTGCGCAAAAACCAGGCATGCCAAAAATAGTGCAGAATATGCAGTATTATAATCAAAGTAGCACTTAAGGTGCCGTTCAAATCAAAATTAAATTGGAGAAAATTCTCCTCATTACCTGCCTATATAAATTGCAATTTATATATCAATTCAAAGGACACAAATTGACTAGTCTCCCAAAACACGAGAGCCACAGTAAGTGGTGAAACAAAGGCATCAAAACCCACAGCAAGTGCCGTAAAATGGCTCTTACCAATCACAGGGCGCCCAGGTTCCAACTGCCAGGTTCTAAAATCGACCAAATGGTCACTGCACGACGAATGAACAAAAAGGATCTCAGTCAAGGACCGGCGCCACCTGGATGGTCAAATCAGGAAGAAGGGAAAAACGCTGTGGTTGCCAAAACTCGGGTCTCCTCAGGCATTGATCGTCCGCAGCGAGATCCCAATCCTTCGTCGCAACCAATCCGTCGGGCGTCCGAGTCGCCGATGAGTCCCTGTTCGGGCGCCAATTTGTTGAAGTAAGCCTCAGCAAGGCCTACTAGTGCAAGGGGTTTGCCCTTCTCTGCACAAAGTCCTCAGACCATATAGGAAGAAGTTGGCACAGAAACTGAAATAAAAGACAAAGTTTATTTAAACCTCATGAGGTGGTACCACAGTTCAAACAGCACCCTTCGGTAATGTTTGAAGTAGCACACTGAACTAAGAGAGCATGGTCCTTTCATATCCACGCAGGGGCTAAAAGAAGGTGGTACAATTATAGAAGCAAGACTTATATACATATAAGGTCATATGGAAATGCAGAGTCGACAGGTAGGAGGGGCTAACAGTTTTCAAGGACTAGTAGACACATTACTGTCTGTTACTAATTACTAACAGCTGCAGACATTACTGGGCATGTGCAAAGTGGGAGATGCTAAATATAACTTGTCACTAGACAGATTTTCAAGAGTAGTTAACAGGAAGGTAGGACAGAGCACATGGCGAGCACATGGCAGCATGTGGCAGAGATAATGGCTGCCATGAATACAAAATGGATTCCGCGAAATGTTCACAATAGTTGCTAAATACAAGATGTCTTCTGCTAATGCTTATTCTAATCGCTACTAAATTACAACATGGGGACTGCTTGTTATGGTGCTGAACTGTGGAGGCACCTAAGAGTGAACTTGCTTACTGCAGTGGAAAATCACTTTATGCAATTGTGGCTTGAGCTCCCCATAAGTACCCCCTGCATCTCCTTACGATGGACTTAGGACCAAGACCTCTTGAAGACAAACTAGGGTTGCACCCTCTGTTATATTGGAGAAGAATCTGGTTTACCACTGAGATTTCTTCCTACTGTAAGGCCTAGAGTAAATTTTGGCCCGAGCTGGATCTGGCAATGTCCTGTGGATAAGGTACATAAAGTCCATATTTTGTCGGGAATAGGGAATAGTCTGTGGAGCTCTCCAGGTGAAGCCAGGTCTATTACTAAGGCAGTGATCAAGCGCACATATTGGCAATTTAAGACTCCGCTGTCTTTTTCCAGATGAGGCACAGGCCCCTGACAGAAGCATTTCTATTTTTTAGAGATTAATACAGGTGGGAGGTTCTCTTAAAAATAAATAGAACCCCCCTAAGTTAGACAGCTGTATTTGCAGTTCCGGTATGGAACGTTGCCTTTGGGTTCTTTCATTGTAAACTGGGCACACTTTAAGGGGGCCTTGGAGCCCCAGTGTCCTATGTGCAGTTACTGCAAAGAAACAGCCGAGCATGTTCTATTTTTCTCCCCTTTGTAAGAAACTGTAGGAGGATTGGGTTATCCCGCTTTGTCAGAATTGTGGGGTTAGCAACATTAAAGAGGCCGCCAGGATTTTAAGATGTGATAATAGTCGCATAGTAAGTTTTTCTGTGAGCAGATTTTTATTGGGAATGTGGAGATTTAGTCAAAGGATGCCCACTAGTTTTGTAGTTAGGGGAGGGCCGGAGGTCCATGAAGTATAAGCCCCATCTCACGAGTGTATAGTGACCTTGCCAGTTAATCTTTGTTGAGTTCTTTGCTCCCATATTAAGTTGAGGTAGTCCTAATTGCATTACTGTTTTTGGTGGCACCTCCTTACAAAGCACTCTAGGGCAATAATGCTTATGTACGTGTCACTTATGCTCTGGTTGATTTATGATTTTGATATTTGTTTCTCTTTTATTGATTGATTCGAAGTCAGTATTTATTCCCCATATTGAGAATTTGGCATCTACTGCTTCTTTTGTTTTTATCTTTTTAGTTGTTATAATATTTATTGATTGATAGTGTTTTTTATCTGTTATTGCATAATTTTATGTGTGTGCTTTTATGGCCATGTGATGAAATAAAGGGGCATATTTATACTCCGTTTGCGCCGGATTTGCGTGTTTTTTTTTTACACAAATTCAACGCAAAACTAACTCCTAATTTATACTCTGGCGTTAGACGCGTCTAGCGCCAAAGTCCATGGAGTTTGCGTCACTTTTTAGCGTGGACACCTACTTTTTGTGTTAATAATATGCAAGGTAGGCGTTCCCGTCTAAAAAATTTACTCCGAGGCATGTGCGCCGTATTTACACTCCCGGGCAAAACTCACGCCCGGGAGTGGGCGGGTCAAAAAAATGACGTCCAGCTGCTTTTGTGTCGTTTTTTAGCGCCTGGTCAGGGCAGGCGTTAAGGGACCTGTTGGCTCGGAAGGAGCCCAGAGGTGCCCTCCCATGCCCCCAGGGACCCCCCCTGTCACCCTTGCCCACCCCAGGAGGACGCCTAAGGATGGAGGGACCCATCCCAGGGAACATAAGTTAAGTTCAGGTAAGGAATTTTTTTTTTTTTTTTTTGTGGCATAGGGGGGCCTGATTTGTGCCCCCCTACATGCCACTATGCCCAATGACCATGCCCAGGGGACAGAAGTCCCCTGGGCATGGCCATTGGGCACGGGGGCATGACTCCTGTCTTTGCTAAGACAGGAGTCATTTCAATGGGGGTTGGGAGTTTAAAAAAATGGCGCAAATCGGGTTGAGGCGAAAATTTTGCCTCAGCCTGACTTGCCCCATTTTTTGGCGCCCAAGCTCCATATTCCCCTACGCCGGCGCTGCCTGGTGTACGTCATTTTTTTTCACGCACACCAGGCAGCTCCGCCGGCTAACGCTGGCTAACGTCATTGAATAAATACGGCGCCCGCATGGCGCTTCAGAATGGCGTTAGCCGGCGTTAGATTTTTTGACGCACAACTGCGTTGGCGCATTTGTGCGTCGAAAAGTATAAATATGGCCCAGAGCTTATTTTGACTTTGAACCCCCATTTGGCAGACGGTCCGCCCGGTCAGAGATAATGACTGGAGCCACCTGAGGATCTGCTGTCAGAAGCCCTGCAGTTCCCACATCCCACATCTCAAAATGGGCTAGGGGACTACAAGTTTGGCGAACCTGTGCACCTGACATTTTGAAAGGAAATGCACCTTTCTAAATGTCTCTCAATATCTAAATATCCCTCTTAACTATATGTCTTAACTTCCTGCAATTATGTTTACTTCTCTTTAGGGAATCTTCTCCTTACAAATAAGACTGGGCAGAGATTTTCACCCAAATGGGAAATGGAGATTCAGCTCAGATGTGCATTTTGCCTAATTCACAAAACAGGGCATGCTTTTTCCCAATAAAATGCCAAAACATTCCATCCAGTGTTGTGATTTGTATTTTGCTGTGTTACTTGTGTTTCTTTGATGAATTATAACATATTTAAGCAGACAGAAAAGATTTCAGACACAGTAATTGAGAAGAAACAAAACAGGGCTTGATTCACAAATATAACTTTTTGAATAATATACATTTTTTAGTATGTTTACTACCTATTGGCTATTCACAAAATTTGAGGGTAAACTTAGCTCCAAAAGATTTTTGAAAAGGCAAAAAGTAGTTACTTCACTCAAAACGTACTTTATTTAAAAGTGTATAGCACCCAGGCCCTTGCGTTATACTTTTGGAGTAACTGTACCACTCAGATTTTGTGAGTAGCCAAAAAGTAATGAACTTCGAAAGTGCATACCACTGTAAAGTGTAAGTTACCTTTACCCAAATCGAGTAAAGCGATGATTGATTGACTGACTTAGGCAATTCTGTTTGCCCCATTGTGTTTCAACGAAAATAAACTGCCACCACAACTCTCACAGCAGCTTGGTATTTGGCGTCTAAATTACAAGATGTTTCTTGACTAAATACATAATAGTTTTGTTTAACAGTGCTCACAAAGGAAAGATGATTTATTCACATTGATCTAAAAAAGTTGATCAATAATCATATTGCCTCCAATACCATATCATCATTGTAAGTTTATTCTTACATTTACTTCGTTTTTTAACCTACTATTGCATTCCTCTTCTAATTTTTACCCCTGTTTATTTTTCAGTCTAGTGGTTATGTCGATAGAGTGGATTTAGTATTTTGTCATGTCATATAACAGTAGCGATATAGTGGGGATGTGTCACATAGGTCTATCTATTGTGTTTTCTAACTTTTAATTACTTGTTCTCGCCTTTGTATCAGCTAACGTTGCGCATTTAAATGTATCACCTGGGAAATGCTTTAACTTTTGTTTTCTTCTATTCCCCTGACAGGAAATAAAATCATTTGCAGAAAAGTAAGTATGACTCAATTTTCATGCTGTGGTCGATACATTTTTTTAAAGCTCCATCATCGTAGTTAAAATGAGTGAACTGTATGATGTTCAAATTTTGAGCTCGGGCACAGTTTGCGGAATATTTTGGAAAACAAAAACAGTACTGCACCAAACAATCATGTTTATTTTCTTAGTTATTGTGAAGAATAGTCACATTTCTGGTACAGTCATGCAGGTGAGAATTTTGGTTTTCTTCGTTTTCTTACTTTTAACAGCAGCAGAGTCAATATTAAAAACTTTCAGCAACCTCCAATCTACATGACTCACAGACCATGTGTTGACATACAAAAGATATGCTCAACATGTGATCAAAAACCACCAAAACAAACATTTTGAAATGTTTCTTCCTTAAAGTGTCCTTGTTTTCCAAGATCACCTTCCCTCATGTTGATATCTTCTCCACTTTTTCAGAGATATTAATTTGGATCTATTCCTAGACAAGGAACACTACTACTGCGCTTCACCTGTACATCTGAAGGGTTCACACAATTTTTTTCATTTTCACCAAGTTTGTTTTAAGTTAATCACTGATTAATATAAATGTTTATGAAGGTAACATTTTTTGCCTTTGCTTCCCAAATATTAATGTGATGGGTCATTCTCAATAGCCTGGGAAAAGGAGCATTCCACATCAAGGCATACAGAAAATGATTATCCTTCTTTAATGTTTCTCCCCGAGGACAAGGATATTTCATTAGTATGTTAGAATTTTTTTTTTTAATGGATATTTTAGTCTTTTGAAATATGATCTAAGTTAGGTTGTAGCACCATATGTTTGCTATTTGCGCCAGCCACTGTATCCAGCTCTCTAGAACAGGCAGTGAACGTGGTGTATAAGATTTTGGTAATGAAAATAGTACTGATATCTGACCACAGCACATGCAGTTCTTTCATAATGTAATTATACACACAAGATCAGCTCATGTGGCAAATGGGATTGAAAGGTGATGAGGTGTTTGTTTCCGTCCACTTGACAATGTTAAACATAACACATATGGATGCTAATGCTATTGGTGTTAAAAACATGTTTAGAAATTATGCCCTTGTTCATGAAACCAGTCTGAAGAGCTTAGTCATTTTATTGGGATGTTGTACCCTTTCTAAACACCTCATTTATAAACCTATAAAAACAAAACCTCAAATTCACAATCTACGCTCCTGGATATTGTCAGCAGAGCGCCATGGGATGTTTTCGCTATGGCTTTCCATCAATTGTGTTAATATGTGCAGACTTGAAATTGTTCTCTGAGGTGCACGCGTTGCCTTCAACTGCAACATTAGCTTGACTTATCAGAGCATATTCAAGAACAACTGAAACATGATTGCAACTCCAGTCCAGACATCAACTCACTCCCATAGCCCATGCTGATATATACCATCCTTGGTCACAGGCACCCACGATGCTTGTAGATAGATGATAGCTGACATTGAAAGTCATGTGCAACACATTTTCTCCTACAATCATCCATACAGCCTGCATAACAGTCTACCTACAACGCATGGGTGTGCTAGGTCCTGATGGTTTCTCAGAGTTTCCACACTAAGAAACAGAAGTTTCAGAAGATCTCAAGATAGCTCTAACAGGATTGAAAACCATACTTCTGTGTTCGACTGAGGTCCAGCCACCATCAGTGATGCATTCTGCATCCTGAGTTGTACCAGGGACTGGAAAATAATTAAAGAAGAAAGTAATATGGAATTGGTCCTTCCACTTCAATCCTAATGGAAACCATTCAAAGCTGTTGCTTCCTGGTCCGTCACAAACTGAAAGAGGCCAGCACCTCTGCCTTAAATGTCAATGCAGAGAGATCCCTACAAAATGGATCTCAATGATCCTGAAGCTATTTTAGTTTTCTGGGATCTAGCATCACGTTGTTTGTGTTCCTTAAGTGTTGTGGCTGCAAACCCTCTGTAGTTTTTTGCACTCTCAGTAGGTTTTCTGCTCTAAACATCATCTGTCTGACTAGCTAGAAGTACCACAAATCTGTGGTCAACTCGAGAAGCATCCAAGGGTGAGTATCCACTAACAATTCAGATTCCATACTGACGAAACACAGTCCATCCACAGCAGAGGACAGCCTCACACTGTGCCACAAGCCAGTACCTTCACCATCAAGGAGCATCCAAAAGTGCCAGGCAATGTCTGTGAAGTTTCAGCTCTTAAGTGACTACCCAAACTCTATTGATATGTCTCAACAGCACCCATAACAGCCTGATCTACCAGGATCTAACTCTATTATTGGGTTTGGGAGAAATCTAAATCTTGTTTGCTACCATGTGTTTCAACAACCAAATAAGCATCAGTCTTACCTCTTCACCCAGCAAGATATTACCAACACAGGGCAAATATTCCTGTAAGTGCACAGCTTTTTAATTTCTGGAGTGCCCGGTATGTAAAGGTTTCATGAAATATCACAATTTCCAAACATCTCAGCAAAAAAATATTGACCAATCTTTATGTGTCCATGAGCCACTTTGGAGGAAGGTTGGGGGCTGCATCCTCCAAATCAGTAACAGAGCCCCAAAAATGAGTTTATCTTATTAACTTCAAGTCTAACTTTGTCTATTAAAAATTCTAGCTTCTTTAAGCAGGCTTAGGCCAGTGATACCTGGCTTTTCAGTCTTCATTAAACTTCTAACATGGAAACCATGCCCCTAGATCACTGCAAGACCACAGTCTCTCAAATACACCACTATACAGGTTCCCAAGAAAATACAGGGGTAAATGTTGGTGCTCTTGTCTCAGAATGTCATAGAAGGCAGTCCTGAATCTCTCTGCAGTTAGCAAAACCCCCACATCACTGGTGAGTGCAACCCATTTTCCAAAGAACCATCCTAACATTTACTTACTGCAGGGTCTTCATTGCATTCCTCTTCCACTGGATGGAAAGGCAGTCCTGTTCTGAAAGGATAATTTCCATGGAATAATTCTTCTTGTCCTTGTTGACGAATCTCAAGGAAACGTCTACACCATGCGATCTTAGCCTGTTTTATCAATATCATCCAAAAACACATCTAGAAAATATCTTTCTGATGGATGAAGGCACCTGTTCAAGCATGTTGAAGTTTTTGACACACTTCCTAAGTTCCTTCACAATAGGATTGCCAAAAATAGACCCTTTCAGGTTGATCCTCACAGAAGATTATGTTACAATGAGATTACCAAACACTAGACCCTTTTGGGTTGTACTGAATAGAGACCCACAGGAGATTATTGTAAAAGAATATTGAGAACAGAATTTTGAGGTACAAAATATCAAAATGTAAGTGCACATATGGATGTATAGGTTTACTGTTCCTCACTCCACATCCACATACCTGGGGAATGAACATATATGTGTACGTACTGCCGGTTAGCAGTAGGTAGTTATATTTAGGACCTCATTCCAATAGATTGAGTTTTTTGGTTGCCAATAACTTTGATGCCTTTTCATAAATCTTCACAAAAGTTTCAAAACTCATACGCTAACTTGTTCAGCTGCTGTCTTCAATGTTTTGAGGTGTTTTGTCAAGCAGGTCTGAGGATAAAGGGGGGGGTCCCAAAACACGCTTTCCCCACGCAATTTCCCATAGGGATTTTGAACACAACGTCAACCCGAACCTCTGAATGGAATTACACCAAGTTTGACAGAAATCCATTTAGTAGTTTTTAGGATATTAAAAGAAAACAAATATACATATCTAGGGACGCGGATCCTCCGTGGATCTCACAGTTCCCAAGCTGATATAAAATTTGCTGCCAACACTTCAACCAGGAAGTATTGCAGCAATTTTGGGACTTGGACTTAGCAGAGTCCAAAAAAAAAAGTTAAAAAAAGAGAAGAGGGGCAGGGTAGGAATACCCTAACCTCTTAGGCCTGGTGATGGGGTCCCACAGGGTTCCTGCCAAGGCTAAAAAGCATTATTCTTAAATTTTACCTGTGAAAACATGGAGGATTCGCAAAACAAGCACAAAGTCTAGCGCTTATTTCTAGTTGAGCCCACTGGAGGGGCAGATCACTCCTCCTCTTTTCAATAATGGGCCTGAGATGGGGTCCATGAAGTCAAATCAGCCCAGGGAGGGGGCTGCACTCCTTCCTCTTCTTACATTATTTGGCCTTGCCCTGGGGCCTTAATTGGCATGGGGAGGGGGGTCTGCATAGCCCCCCTCTCCTTTTATACATTAGCCGGGACCCATGAGATGAGGTCCCTGGGCCTATATTGGCCCTGGGAGTGTGGCTGCATGCCCCCCTCATGGGTTGCCTACATATGGGGATGGACTGCGCAGGCCCTACGGCCGTTCCCTTCGGCCAAGCTTGGCATGGGGGTGGGGGTCAGTGAGGGACTGGCTGCAGGGCCTGGCCCAGGCCGACAGCCAGGCCCTGCAACCAACCCCGCCACACACTGTCAAAGGCCTTGTATGGTGCAGGGTTGGGTGCCAACAGAGGTTTGGCCACAGGGCCTGGCATCAGGTCAGGCCCTGGGCTAACCCCCATGTGCACAGAGAGAGGCCATGCGTTGAACAGGGTTGGTTACCCACGGGGTTGGCCGCAGGGCCTGGCGGAGGAGGGACGTTATAGTTAGGTTCAAATTTTAAATGCACAAAACAATGGAAATTCAACAGTTATAGTTATACTTATCTCAGATAACTATAATTCATGCCCTAAGGTAACTATAGCACGCACCCTTGCCATGCACTGCTACTTACCCCACATATTACATCAATAATGGCATTTTATATGACATCATTTATAATATAACTACAATATTTGCAGTACAATTACAAGCTATCGTTACTTAAGGGCACAAGTTATAGTTTCCTGAGAATACAAAACTATAATTGTTGAATTTCTAAGGTTTTGTGCATTTAAAATTTGAACCTAACTATAATGACCCTATAACCTTTGGTGTATTAATTGAATTTCTAAGATTTTTTTTAATTCTGTTTCCTAGCTATAACCTCCCTGTAACGGATCACCAGTAAATTCCTATAGTTATAAACTAGTTTCCATAGGAAAAGCGTTTTTGGCAATAATTTTTGGAGCAGTTTGAAATTTTCAAAACTAGTTTGCCACTCAGTTCAACTTCTGTCTTGAAAGTTTCAGGGTGATTCATGAAGCGGGGGCTGAGAAAAAAAGGGGGGGTCCTAGTAGGCTTTTTCCCAATGCAGTTTCCTATAGGGATTTTTGAACATGACTATAGCCCGAACCGCTGGACAGTAGTACTCCAATTTTGGCAGAAAGGTAGCTCTTAGTTCAGAAAGAGTCTGTTTTGTTATTTGGTGTAAATCCGTTCCGTAGTTTTTAAGATATTAAGATATTAAAATCTAGAGATGCTAACCTTTTGCAACTCCTCCTGATCTCATAGAGAGATCTGATTGGCTGTCAGCACTTCAACCAGGAAATGTTGGAAGCCATTTTGAGACTCTGACTCTGCCGAGTCCCAAACAAAAAGATGAGAAGAAAAGAAAAGAGTGCAGGGTAAGAATACCCTGAGCTGCTAACTTTGGTGCTGGGGTCCCCCTGGTGCCCCACAGGGCAAAGCTTCCAATTATGCCAGCATCTTCTTGGGGTGGTGGTAGTCACAGTATGTCTGGACAGATGAGAACGACAACTGGATGCATCATTTGGCCTTCTGGACGAGCTACATTGATGATCATTTTATAATCTGAAATGGTCCACAAGTAACCTTGGATGCTTCCTGGTTTGGATTGAGGATAGTGATTTGAATCTCAGGTTTGTCTGTGTCATTCTGCTTTGGAGTTACTTTCCATTTCTCTGTCTAATTAATTATGTAGGCTATCCTAACACATACTAATTCAGTTAGAATGCAAAGTTCAACATACACACTCTGCACACCTAAAACATGGAAAACACGTACGGAATCTACTCTTCATACCAATGTAAAAAAGTCTCATAAGTCAATAACACGTCATATAATTGCCATAAGAAACACAAGTTGAATAAAAGGCAGGACCCTTAGCTGGATGCCATCAGTAGCAAAAAAAATTGTCTAGCCTAGCCTAGTGGTTCAAGGACATTGTACTCAGTCATACGTTGTGATTAGTGGTTTTTAATGGCAAGTTGAGCTTATTTTTTGGCTGCCAAAACAAAGATGCTGGGTAATTTAGTTTTTATTTAGCTGAAATTTACTGTGCTGTTGTTGGACATAAAGAAATAAAAAGAAAAGCATAGTCCTCAACTCATCATTGTTATTTATGTGAACAAATCAAGGAGTGCATCCAGTGTGCACATAGTTTGCAGTGCAGCACTCTGTAGCTTCAACAATATAAAATATTGCAAGCAGATAACACCGCGCCACTCCCAGGGACAATTATGCTCATCACATTTTATTTTACTGTCCAAATCAGACAAAAAGGATCAGAGTATGAAGCGGTAAATGGTGCCTTGTGGAGGTGGAAATGGGTGTACTGAGGAAATAATTTGCTCTATTTCTCTGAAGGCAAAGAGAGTTGAAAGCTGCCTCTTGTGCCTATACACATATATATTTAATCTGGTTTTGGAGGACCATGTGTCTGCCCCAGGTATCTAGTAAAACCTACTTATACAGTACTGAAGCACATGGCAGGGATATAACGAAGGATTGTCATGAAAGAGACTGCCTTTGTTGTAAAATACTTTTATACTAAGCGGAGGAAAATCACTGCGCTATACTTCTCTTTAGCACAGAGAAGCAGGCAGCATTCAACTTTTCTGCATGAGACTCATATATATATATATATATCATAATAATAGAAGTAAGGGAAGAAGAGAGCTGAAGAAGGATAACATCTAGATATCTCTCGAGACAAGGCCACTCCCAAGACAAATGGCTTTGGCTTCCAACAACGCTAGCCCCCAGATTACCCTTAAAAGCCTGAATGACAGTCTAAAAGTCTTCCCCAATGCAAGGATCATTAAATACTTGTTTATGGAATATAGGGGGCCTTCAGTCAAAGCTGGAAGATGCAGAAGTTATCAAATTCCTGGGCACCTTCAATATAGTAATGCTGCAGGAGACATGGGCACTTACGAACTTTCCTCTAATTGGTTATGAGGAATTTAATAAGCCTGCAGTGAAACACAACACGTTTAGAAGGGCAAAAGGATGTTTGTCAATCTTTATCAATTCCAAGCTGGGGGCGAAACCGTCCGGAGGTCAGATGGGAAATCAGCCCATCCAGTGGGTTGGATGGCTGGGCAAAAAAATAATCATGATTCTCTGGTCCTGATCAACGTGTACATTAATCCCAAAACGAAAAATCTGGAAACTATCAAACTGCTAAAACATCTACTCCACATGATAAATGCATACAATTCCGCCTGCTGGCTGGTCTCAGGAGATTTCAACCTCAATCTGTTCCACACTTCAAACGAGGATCACGTACAACTAGCGGTTCCACTGCCCATTCAAAACCTACCACACCGAAGAAAGAAAGATAAAATTGGTGATAAGCTAATTAAGAGCTGTGAGCTAGCAGGTTTCTTTGCATTAAATGGGCGGTTGCCGTCAGACTCACCAATGGTCTGGACAAGAGCCACTGAAAAGGTGGTTTCATACCTAGATTATACCTTGGTAAATGCCCGCCTTTTTAAATTTGTGAAGGATTTCAGAAGTCAAGATCACCCATAAAGTGATCATAACCCGCAAATAATTACAATCCAGACCCAAGTGCCTATCCAGGAAGAAACAAACCTCCTCAAAGGGGAGCTTCGTTCTGAAAATCTAAAATGACTAAGATGGAGCTCACATTCGGTTGCAGCTCAAGCAGAGGAATCAGTTGGGAAATCGGAAGCCATGACAAATGATCCATCAAAGGCAGTTGCTATATGGTAATCCATCTCTTTAAGCCTTATTCGGCAGTCTACAGGGAGGGACACGTTTAGGGGGGCACATCTGGGGTACAGAAATAGCATAATCATGCTACGGGCAATAAGACAGAGGACATCGGGGTTGAATAGGCTTCTGAGACAATTGCGGAATCATCCAACTGATGGATCAGTTTTAAGAACACTACAGGAAGAAAGGACCCTACTAAAGAGGGATATTTGGCTTTTTAAAAGATCCAAGCAGGAAACATTATGGGCAAAATTACATTATCCTTCGACATTGGCAAACTCTAGCCAGTTCTTGAGCTTGATGAACAACATTGAGAAAGGCCCCAGAGCTGTGAACAACGCAAATGTCACAGAGGAGGCATGGTTGGGATATTTGAAATCCCATTTTACAGAAACATCCTCGACAGATACTGACTCAGCCCAGTGGGAGACAACTGTGGATAGGTCTGAGCTTCAGGAGCCCATTACTTTTAGTTCACTTTAAATAATTAAGGTAATAGAAAACAACATGCAGAGATTGTGCACCTGGCCCTAATGGCCTTCCACAGGCCCTATTTAGACAATCTACTCCAAGATGGGTGGCTTTCTTCACCATAATGTTCAATTACATCCTAGCAACAGGCTCCGTCCCAGACAGTTGGAAGGGCTCAATATTCCACCCCATTTACAAGGGAGGGAAATCTTCCTTACCTTCCAATTATCATCTAATCGCCCTTTTGGATGAAGACTTAAAATAATTTTCCTTAGGAATCCTGTAGCATTTAGAACGATGGGCCATGGACAAAGGAAGGCTCCCCATTAATCAAACAGGTTTTACGAAAAAACAGGGCACGTTAACAAACCTCATGGCATTACGTCTGGTAATAAATAGAGCAAAAGCCACAGGGATGGCCCTTTATCTGTGCTTTGTGGATTTTAAGGCTGCATTTGATTGTGTTCCCCGAGACAAACTATGGATAAAATTACAACTTTAGGGGTTGCTGGGGAATCTACTGAAGGCCATTATTATGATCCATTCCAACACTTGGGTAAAAATCAAAATGGGAGATGGCTTGTACTTATCCAGGCCCATCAAAACCCCTGTTGGTCTGAAGCAGGGCTGTGATCTAGCTCTGCTTCTTTTTAACCTGTATATAGCGGATTTATCTTCAGCCCTGGATAAACAGCCAGCTCACCCACCAACCCTAGGTGGTTAACAGATATCCAATCTCCTTTATGCTGATGACCTGCTGCTGCTCAGTAATTCCAGAGTAGGCCTACAGAAACTCCTGAACAATTTAGGAGGATATGTGTTGGCTAATGACTTAGAGGTAAATTATGGGAAATCTAAAATAATCCCCCTCAACCGTAAACCCACATTACACTGCAAATGGTATTTGAATGGACAGCTTATTGAGGAAGTAGTATCATACACATACCTAGGGATTAAGATCGACCCTAAAGGCATATTGGCTGGCCATAAAGAAATACTTAGGCAGAAGGCACAAGCCTTAAACCGGGACTTTGGAAACTTGGCAAAGTCCACTAAAGCCGATGACCATGGTAATGAAAGCGAAATTACTTCCGACTCTAGCATATGGGACAGAAATAATGAGAGGGACGGAGGTGGGCATACTTGATAAGCTACTAGTGAAATCATATAAACAAGTTTTTCAACTACAGAGATCGGCTTCCCCGGCCCAAGTCAGATTGTAATTTTCACTTAAAGCAATCATGGGTAAGGCCTGCAGCATTTGTCAAGGGATGTTATAAACTACATCTAGCCCCTAAAGGGACTTTAGCAAACTTAGTCTGGCAGGAAATCAATCTTGAGAGGGGCAATGACATGTTTAAGGAGTATTGGGATAAAGGCATAGCCGGACTGAAGCTCAGCGACCTGTGGAGCAGCTCACTGCCAGCACCAGCTTTCAGAAAAGCAGTTAACAAATCAGCTAGGATTCTAAGCCGACTAGAAAATATTGAAACTCTATAGAAATGATCACATGGATGGCTAGCCCTTAACTCATATGCATTGGACAAGGAATCCTGTATCCTGTCCGCCCGCAAGCCCGGAAATCTAAACAGAGCCTCCTACGGTTGAGGTTGGGAGATATACCAACACTTGACTTCCTACCAAAATGGAAAATAGAGGCCGAGTTGCAACCAAATATATGCAGAATATGCCATCAGACCAGGGAGACCTTAATCCTTGTGGTTTGCATATGTCCAGCTCTGGGAAACCAGAGAAGAGAACTACTGAAAGGAGAATTTAATACCCTAGGAGTTCGATCTTGCAGATCGGCTGTTATAACAGCTCTCGATCCAAGTAACGGAAAGTTAAATATCAAACTAATTCAGATTCTGAGAATCTTTGCCACCCTGGTGGTCCCACCCAGTTTATCCAGTTCACAATAGGTAAAGAAAGGGACTGTTTAGCAACAGGCTACATTGCTGAAAAGGTATTAGGCCCTAGGGGTCCTAATGTGAAGGTTCTGATCATCGTGAATGTAACTTCAAACAATATGTTTGTGCCTTAGAATTGTAATAGGGTTTGTTGTGTCCTAATCATGAGGGCTTCTTTTAATTTTTGTTTACTTTTTATTGTCTGTATAAGTTTTAAGATCAATTGATATCGGAGAATACTCGGTACAATAGCCCAGCACGTCATATGGGAGGACACAAAAACCAGCTATTGTATTTTTTAGATGTCTTTTATGGTTTTTATGAACTGATAAAGAATTTAATGAGTAGACTGACTAGAATTCCATCAAAAACAGCAGACATTTTAGAATTTACTCCTGGGCCTGGCTTACCACCTTAGTCAGCCATTTCAGCCCCTGTAGCAGCCTACCCAATCCTCTCTCATTTCCAGGGGGTGTGGTGGCAACAGAAAATAGGGTCACCAACAACAAGGCCAGTCCTCATTGTCCTCTTTCCCTGAAGCTGCCACCAGGCAGCACTGACTCCCACTTCGTAAGTTACCCACAGGTTGTGCTGGAGAGGGTTGACAGTATACTCACTTTACCTGTCCGTCAAGTGAGTGTTTACCTCCGATCACTGGATCCTACATGTTGTCCGTCATGGTTATGCCCTTCCCTTTCTATCAAATGCCTCTAGAGTTCCTATTATTTTCAATCAGACCTCAGTAGAATATGCCTCCATCATTGCCGATGACGTTTATTCATTTGTGATCTGAGGGGTAATAGAGAGAGTCACAGAGAAGGAGAGGAGCAAAAGATGGTACTCCTTTTACTTCTTGGTACCCAAACAGGATGATAGATTTTGGACCCTCAGTTCTTCAACAGCTACCTAGGAAGGACAAATTCAATTGGCCCATGTCCTCCTTGTCCTGGAACATTTGGATTATATGGCGTCCTGGGACTAGCAGGATGGAACCGCTCTTGATCCATCCTGCAAGCCAGTCTTTTCCTCCTCTCTGTTGTGGGAAAGGAACACTTACAGTGCACTGTCCTGCACTTCTGCCTCATTTCAGCCCTCTAGGGTTTTTCTGAAGGTAAAGTAAGTGGTTACAACCCATCTTCACGGGTCAGGAGTTCACGTTTTTCCCTACCTTGATGATTCACTCTTGACAATGGGCCCATCACAGCCCATTGCAACCCATCTGAGGACAACCTAATTTGCTCTTATGTTTACTGTGGTTTGCCATCAATGATCTAAAGTCTCACCATCAGTCAGTGCATAGGATTCCCTTTACAGGTGCCATTCTGGACACAGTGGCATTGCAAACTTTCTTTTCTGCACTTCCATTCAGTTTGGAATATTCAGGATATGATCCCAATGTATAAGGCTTGGTTATTTGTTGTGGCCCAGGAAGTTATGAGGCTTTGTGTATCCTGTTGGTGCATAATGCCCATTCACACTTGCAGGCTTTGCAGTGGAATGTCTGTCTTCATTGGGGTCAGCAGTGGGGATGCCTTTTCAAAAATATCTGTCAGACGAGGCAGCCCGGACCTTCAATGATGGATCAACAATTCCAGCTTGATTTATATCAGGTTGTTTTCCCTACCTCATCCAGAGCTCTAGGTGTTGACGGGTGCATCAGCAGTTGGCGGGAGAGGCCACCTGGACAAGTAGATTCTGTTCTCCACTGGAGCAGAGAAAGTACAGCAATCTTCTGAAGTTGCATGCCTTCTACTGCCTCTCAGGAACTTTCTACCTTCCATCAAAGGCAACCCAGTACAATTTCTGATGGACAACACAATTGCCGTGTGGTGTTGCATAAACAGGGTGGTGTAGGATAATATTTACTGTGCCAGGCTGTGGCATTGCCTGGACCTTCATGGAATTTCGTTCACTGTCAGTCATCTGGCAAGTTTCCTAAACGCCATGGTGGCTGAGCTCAGCAGACACCATCTAGCCAACCATCAGCGGCACCTGCATCAAGAGGGAGCTTAAGGTGTATTCACCTAGTGGGTGTGCCTTAGGTAGACCTTTTCACTGGAAATCTTCGTCAGTCTTTTCACACTCTAGAGTTGCACTGTGCTTTCTGTGAGACTCTGGTCTTTTTTAATCATTACCACCTCTGCCAAGGCTTTCCCTGATTCTGTATAAGGTTAGGAGGATCAAGATCAACACACCCTGATATCTGCAGACTGGGTTAAGTTAGCTCTGGTACTCTGACCTGCTGAGGCTGAGAGTCTGTACCCCACAGTCTGCCACATTAGAAGGACCTGCTCTATTAATAGCAGGGCAGGTTTTTACAAACTTGCGTCCGCTACCTACATCACCTTTCATGGAGATTTAATGAAACCAGTTGAGTTAACCAGATGTGTATGAGGAAGCTGTGGATGCAATCTTGGCTGCTTATCATCCGTCCATGAAGACAAACTATGCTAGCTGTTGGACAAAGTCCGATCTTTCCGGTGCAATGTTTTCAAGCTATGGAATTCTATGCCTACTACCTTGTGGACCGCTGAATTGGAATTGCCATTCGCAAACAGCTAAAGGTTTGGCTGTTGGCACAGTCTTGTTGATCGCCTGGCTCTGATGGCAGATGTTTAACATCATCACCGCTGTGTAATACATTATAGCGGTGGGATGTCCTAGGGTAGGTTTGCACTCTATAAGTGCCTAATACAATACAATTAAATACAAAGTTTATGGTCTGGTGTGTGGATCATCAGGTCAGTTCTCTCTGATGTAGTTGTATTTGCCTAAGCTTTCTGTCCACCTCTTTAAAGGTGATTTGTAAGTCCCCATGGCCTTTCTGCATTTGGCTGACTACCCGTCCCTGTTTCAGTCACCTGATGTGATGTGTTCTCTGAAATTGCTTACATAAATGTTTCCTTCTGTGCCTTGTGTTATGCCATAGTGGGATTTTAATTTAACTCGTACCTTCTTAATATGGCCACTTTTAACAACTTTGATAAGCTACTCTTTGAGGATACAGCTCTTTAGAACTGTCTTCTTCATTTGGGATTACTTCCACGTACTGTACCAGTGAATAGAACACAAGCTGCACCATTCTGATGAGGCACAAATAGGCGGAAACAAGTCAGGTCCCTGAAGTGGCATGGTTGGCCAAAAACACTCTACTGGATTGCTTTGCAGAGTAATTAAATTATCAGTGTCTGAGATTAGTTCAAGCAATTCAAACATCATTCTTTGTTTTCTTCATTGTCAGCTAACCGTCGGCACTGTCGGGCCTCCATGAAATACCTCCTTCTTTCCAGAACAGCCGCTGCTTTGGACTCAGGTGTCATTTCTGACAAAAGTGGTGTTCCCTTTCTGCATGGGGCGGACTATCATGCTTCTCACTTTATGTTCTCTACAATATCCCTTTAAGAAGGAGGAGAGGCTGTCCTGGTTTGACTTAAAGAGTGGCCATAGCTTTTAAAGCTTTTATATTGACCAAAGTAAAGAACAGTGAGTGGGTCACCAGCTTTTCTCTAGTTTTATGAAGAGAAGGGTAGTCCAGAAATGGACCTATCCAGATTGATTTTTATTTACACAATAATGTGCTATGCCTAGCCAAATAAGGAAGCTTCTGAGTCCTTCTGGATTTGATTTTTATTCACACAAAAAAGTGCTATGCCTAACAAAAAAAGGAACCTTCTGAGGCCTTCTTGCTTTTTTTTCAACAGTTAAGGTGGCCACTATGGCCTTGTACAGAGATGTTACAGTGCTGGACATCTGCCTGGCGGCTACATGGGCATCCGTGCACCCTTTCACTAGGCATTACAGCCTTCACTCTCAGGTCCATACAGAGGGCTATTTTGCCTGTTCAGTCCTGTAGGATTTTGTAGTGTGAAGCGCCCTCCATAAACCCTTCACATTTTTGGAAGGACTGCTTGGGTATCTACTCAAAAGGTGGGTGTTGAAAAATGCCCCTCTCTGAAGGGTCACCCCAAACATTTTACCTTGCTCCTTCTCTTTTTCTGACTTTGTTTTTGTTAGCTTTAGGACTCTGGACACTTTACCACTTCTAACAAATGCTAAAGTACATGTGCTCTCTCCCTAAACATGGTAACATTGGCCCTTCTCAATTGGCACATAAAATGTACTTATAAATCTCTAGTAAAATGCACTACATGTGCCCAAGGCCTGAACAATAAATACTACTAGTGGGTCTGCAGCACTGATTGTGCCACTCGCATAAGTAGCCCCTTAGCCATGTCTCAGGCCTGCCATTGCAGAGCCTGTGTGCAGTTTGACTGCCACTTTGACTTGGCATTTAAAGCTACTTGCCAAGAGTGAAACTGCCTTTTTATTACCTGTAACTTTAGTTTAGTTTAGTTTAATAGATTTACAAAGCACATGGTACCCGAAGGTATCCCAGCGCTGAAAGAGGACGAAAGCATCACAGTGAGAATTTATGCTGGAAAGTGTACCTTCTTCAATTTACCTCGAAAAGAGAGTTCAAAATTGTCCATTCAAAGTGACGGGGGGAATTCCATAGATTCACTGCTTTGAATGTGAAGGACCTACCTCCCCATCTTGTTTTTTTAACACGCAGGTGTTAATTAGAGCAGCAGATGAGGATCTAAGGGCTCTCTGGGGGGTGTAGGGTGTGATCATGCGCTTGCTAAAAAATAGTCCCCTATCATGAAGAGCTCGATGTACCACACACAAAGCTTTAAAATTAATCCTTTGCTGGATAGGAAGCCAATGGAGGGAGGCTAAGGCTGGTTTGGCTGATGCAGTTCTGGGGATGGCCAAAGGTAGCTGGGCTGCCGCATTCTGCACTATCTGCAGTCTCCTTAATACACAGATGGGAGAACTCAGGAACAACATTTTTCCCATAGTCCAGGCGGGATAATATGAGGGCTTGAATAATAAGTCTTTTGGCAAGAAAGGGGAGAGATTTGAAAAATTTTCTAAGCATTCTTAAAAGATTGATGCAAGAAGCCGCTAATCTTTTTGCATGCTATCCCATTGATCAATGGGAGTCCAGCCATACTCCTAGGCTTTTTATGGTTTCCTTTAGGGGAGGAAGTCTTTTCAATTCTTCTAGAATTGAGATGGGAGATTTAAGTAGGGGAAAAATTGCCAACCAACATTACTTAAGTTTTTTCATCATTTAGCTTGAGCTTCCTATCTGACATCCAGTTAGCGATGTCTGTAAGGCAGGAGGATAGCGCTTCTTGATCAGAGTTTACATTGGTGCTAAAAGAGTAGACCAGCTGGGTATCATCAGCATAAGATATCAGAGAGAGCCCATAGGGTTCCACAATTTTAGCCAAGGGAGACATATGGATGTTAAAAAGAGTGGGGCTTAGAGAGGAGTCCTGAGGAACCCCACAACTAAAGGAATGGATATCAGAAAAAAAACCTATCCAAAACCTGAACCTACCTACCTTCTAAGAAGGATAAAGCCAGTTAAAAATAGTACCTTCGAATCCGACTTGAGTAATTCTTTGAAGAAGGATTTTATGATCGACTGTGTCAAATGCTGCACTTAAGTCTAATAAAATAATTGCTGCATAACCACCAGTATCTAGTAGTTGTCGAATTTCTTCTGTCACTGTCAAAAGGGCGGTTCCGTACTATGTTGAGGTCTAAAAACCAATCTGAGTGGGATGTAGGAGCTTATGTTCTTCTAAGAAGCCAGAAATGTGTTTGGTAACATGCGTGTTTCCAAATTTGGGGTGGACTCCCAACTATGAAAGAATCATTGAAAATATTAGTTAAAATCGGCGCCTTAACATCCAAACCATGAACTAAAATGGCTGGAGCAGCAGGATCCAAAGGAGATCCTGATTTTATTCTTAACAAATAATTTCCAAGTAGATCTCCTGTCATCGGTTGGATGACTGAGAGAGAGTCTGGAGTGATTTTGTTCACTCTGAGATAACTTTGTAGGCTGTTTAGATGAGTCATTAGAAAAGGTTGACTGGATCTCAGAAATGTTATTTTGAAAAAAGCAAACTGCTGTGTTCTTTGGAAGATTCTACAAGACTGGAGGCAACTGGCTCTTGAGTCATTTCCTTAAATACAGAGAAGATCTCCTTAGGAGAATTAGAGGATTGTTCTATTCCAGAAGCATAATAAGCTGCCTGCACAGATTTGATTGCCATATGATATAATCTGACCAATTTTCTGTATTCCAATTTGGAAACATCATTGTAGGTTTTCCTCCATTTCCCTTCAAGTCTCTTACACTCCTTTGTTGAAAGACGCAATTGAGGGGAGAACCAAAGTGGCTTTTTGTGGCCCCCGTTTTTAACCATCGTCTTGGTCTGTAAAATGATATCTAGGGAACAAGAAATCCACTAATTAAATCTTTCTGATGAACATGATTCTATTGGAAAAGTGTGGGTATATTTTTAGGGTGTCTGACCGATCCCTACAGTTAAGTTTAGACCACTGTCGCAAAGTCAGCTTCCTGAAAGGGTGGTATGCTGATGCAAAGTATGGGAGTGTAATATTAAAGGGAATTAAGAAATGATCAGACCAGACCAAAGGAAGGGGGGGTTGTACAAATAGCGTTTGGAGGTTGCTAAAAATTAAATCAATGGTGTGACCTTTGGTATAAGTGGGGGCAGCGATCCACTGTCCAAGGTCTAGGCCTGCCATATCCATCATAGCTGTATTGTGCATCTCATCCATATGAATGTTAAAATAACCCAGGATAGTAAAGTTGGGGTGTTTGCAGGCCAAGTCTACATCCAATTCTGGAAGAGCCTGTAGAAACCTCCCATATGGAATAGGGGGACGATATATTAGAATTCCAGAGAATGCACATGTAGCAGTAATTGCTAAAGAGAAGAATAAACTCTCACTATCAGGTAAAGCAATAGGCTGGGAAGTGCAATTGATAGAATTTTTATAAATGATTGTGACTCCTCCACCTTTAAGGAGAGGTCTATCCAGGCGATTTATTAGATAATCTTGGCATACAGCCAAAACCACATCTGGTGAGGATTCCTCAGAAAGCCAAGTTTCATTTTAAAAAAGAGCATCTGGGGCAAGTTAGCTCAGTAGTGAGTTGATATTGATACTGTGTGCGGGAAGAGAATGACAATTCACTAGAAGAAACTTGCCCGTACGCTCTGAATCTTTCATGATAGCAGGAGACAATTTAAGCTGAGGGAGCCAATGACAGGAGTCCCATCTTATAATAGGAGAATCAGGATGAATAGAGTGCTGACAAACTTTACTAAAATGATTGGAATGACTCCTAATGCCTAACAATTCCTTTGAGGAGTAAGTCAATTTACCTGAATTAGTTATGGTATAGTTTCTGGCCCCTGGGCCGTTCGGGCGTGGACGGGCGCAGACCGGCTTGCCTTAGGCGTGCCTTCGGAGCACCCGCTGCACACCGACTCATCAGCTTTTAAATAGGGAACTAATTAGGCAAGAAAGAGCAACTAAACAACTAGAGTGCCTCCCAAAATGCTGTCTTTATAATGCCACCAGAAGGGGAATAAAAATGGTGGTCCTAAAAGGTAGCAAGGAAGAGAGACACCACATACTTAACATAAGCTGAGTAATTTAAAAACGATATGCCTATCGGATGCCACTGAACACGGGCATCCTGATAAGTAAAATGCGATTCGATTTTCGAAATTTAAAACAACATAAAAGGCATCACAATATAAAAATAGAGACTGAACATGATAACCACTGCTTAACTTTTTGCCGGTCCCTGTAAGTCACTGTACTATACAAGCTGTGAGTCTGCCTTGCCTTGGAACTGGGCCTAAGGTGCTCTACCTTCTGTGGTGTTCATCAGAACTGCCACAAGGCAACACATAGCCTCGCAAATCCTTTGTGCAGAGCTGCCAGCCTCACTGGACTCAACGCCAGAGGACGCGAATCCCAGCAAAGCATTGCCGCGCAGCTGCCAGCCCATCGGAACTGACGTACAGTGACATCAAGCTGTGCAAAGCATTGCCGCTCAGTTCCCCAGGTCCCCAGGATCTACGCAAAGGGACGCCGAGTCCGGCAAAGCCTCGCCACACAGCTCCTCTGAACCGACGCCGGATGACTTGAAGATTCACACAGCAATGCTGTGCAGACTGCACACCAGAATTTAAGGTACTGTGTTCAGTGAGTCTAAGTAGGTCCCTGTAGCTAGCCCACATTCCATCGCAGTTTGCCTGAGCTTGTGACTTTGTCCCAGTCTAGCATGACCAGATAATCACAGTTGACACATTGTGCTTCTATCGGCTATTTTCACCTGAATCTTTACAATTGCATATCTCGGGATCTACGTATCGGATTTTTAGTAATTTTGGTCTTGTTTTATTTATAAAATACTAATCTATTTTTCTAATTTGGTGTGGAGTGTTTCTGAGGTGTGTTCATTGTTTTACTGTATGAGTTAGTTGTCAGATATTTTACACATTGCCTTCTAAGTTAAGTCTGCCTGCTGTATGCCAAGCTACAGGAAGTTGAGCAGAGAATAATTTAGGTTGTGTTGTGACTTACCCTGACTAGGATTGTGGTCCTTACTTGGACAGGGTGCATACATATGTCAACCAAAAGACCTAATTTCTAAAGGTGGGGAATCTGCTTTTAGAAGTATATATCAGAAGAACATGTTACTTACCTTGTATAACTGAATTTCTGGTGCGTACTCTATCTAACTGCAAATTCCTCGCTGCCCACACTCTCTCTCTGTTCTGTGGAATGAAATTCTATATGTTAATAGGGCTCCATGTTAGGTTCTGCACAATGTGACTGTTTTCAATTTGTTAGTGACACTTTGGGCCATATTTATGGACTGGTTTGTATCACTCTTTCACCATACAACGTGGTGTAAGAGCAACACAAACCTTAAGTGAAATTTATGAAGCCATGAAAACCAGCTTGCATGGCCTAGCGGGGCTTCATAAATTTTGAGTAATGTAACGCAGCACAAATCACTGTGTTACATTACTCTGTGCCAGAGAGGCATTTCCATGGGTGTTGCGTTGGTGTTCGTTCCCGGACAACATCTATGGATTTTGATGCATTTCCAGATTTACAAGAACTTGTAAACTTGGGAGTGTGCCAAAAAGATACACCTCCCCAGGAGAGGGGTAACAAGGAGAAATATCTTTATTTCTCCTCTTTTCTTTTCTTCCTCTTTCTGTGTGTTCTGTATTCTGCTGCACATATAGAAAGAGAGAAAGCCTCTCAGGATTGTTTTTGTGCAGAAAGGAGTCCCTTGTTGCACAAAAACAATCCTGCATGCAACACAGGTATCCTTGCACATGTCGCAATAGTGTCTGTGTTGGCGCTAGCCTGCCAAACGGGTTCAAGCGCAGGGGCAAAGGACACGAATGTGCCATTTGGATACATTTCCCTGTGACTCAGGGCAGAACAGCAAGGTGACTTGCCCATGGGCCCTAGTGTCTAAGGGCACAGAATGTTTTGTTGGAACTGATTCCAGCATGCAGGGATAGCACCTCTATATATCGCTCCGCCATCCCTGGAGTTGGGATGAGGTTGCAGTGGAGGCCAGTGGCACCACCTCTCGGCATACAGGAGCAATTGCTGGAAAAGCTTATGAATCTAGCCCAGGGAATTTTAAAGGAGAGGAATCAACAGTTTATGGAGTATCCACCAATCAACCATCAACTTGTTCATTTGTTTAAATCTGTTTAAATTGGGAGTACATCTGAGTTCTCCATAATACAAAGCTTTAGCTCACGACCCCTTCCCTCAAATATCATGCAGTCCATGATTGTCAATAAAATCTTCATTTGTTTATTTCTGTATGTTTATAGTACCCGTGAGTGCAGTGCTCTGAGATCACTGGAAACTGAAACATTCAAACAATATATTAATATCAAACCCACAAATGTGTATGTAAATGAATGAAATCCTTGTAAATGCTGTAAAAAAATTCCTATTACCTGACATTATGCAAGTTAAAAGATCCTAAAATTATGGAAGCATTAAATAAATGCTTCGGCATCTCACCATGTGATGTGTACATCTCAATCCAAATTAAAATGGTACACACATATTATTGCTGTACATTTTAGTGCACATCCACCCTTACTCAAGTCAAAATCCATTAAGAGGTTTATTCAGTACTGTAATCATTACTGGTTCCATAAGAAATGCAACTGTGTCTTTGGGCATTGTGGGTGTAAGAGTAGTGAATGTGGACAGTCTAAGAGACTAGAAACAACTCACTGATCACCCCCAAACCTCAAAAACAAAAATAGGTGTGAGCCAAAAAAAATCCAAATTATGCAATAGCAGAGTGGATAGCCCTCTTAGGCCTCACAGTCTTCCTATTTCTATGGTGTTGCTTTAAGTGCAACAAATCTTAAGCGTTTAGGGAATAAAAAACAAACCTTTAATCAAAGCTACTCATAACCATTTATGATGCACAGACCAGTAATAATACTTTAACAGCTTGTAGCACCACCACTTTTGCAAATCCCACAATACTTGACATGTATCTCTGGATCTGTTGCTGCCCTTGCTTATACACCCTGCTTGCATCTCAGATACAGTCTTTCATATTTGGATGAACTTCCTCTCGTTGATCATTATTAGTTTCTTTGTTTACGAGCCCATTAAACACGCTCAGACATAAAAAGCAAGAGAACATAAAACAACTATCATACTTATAAATATTTAAATTTACAGGTATGCACAATTAATTCATGCAAATTAATTCCCGTAAGAAACTGTGAAAAAATCATATATACAGTATGGTATTTGTTTCCATAAATATTTGATAGCTTTATATAAGTATAAATGTGTTTGCAGTGTGTTATTCTACTCCCTCCTAACTTCCAAGTGGCTGAGCCATCTTCTGTCTCTTAAGGGATATAGGACCAGATTTATGAGAAGTGCTCCATCGCTGCGGCAAGGCATCAGTGTGTCAGAAAAAGTTGTACAGTGTTACATCAGTTTGAAGTGACATGGATGCACCATATTTATGGTATGGAAAACCATGTCGTAAGGAAAGGCGCAGTGTCAAAATGCATTGGCTTCAAATGGGATGCAAAGCTCATGGGAAGCACGTAAAGCATTTTGAAAAAAAGATTTGCTATTCTGTAAAAGCAAGAAATGGAGGGAGCCGCAAGCACAAGCAGTGATAGCAACAATCCCAACACCAGCCAAGATGTCCATACAGAAGTCCAGGTGAAGAGCAATTTCAGTAAGGAGGAGAACCGAATATTGATAGATGAGATGACAAAAAATGAGCACCTTCTCTTTGTCACCTTCAAATTGCCATTAGGGAATGAGAAAGCCATTTGGCAGCCCATAATGGATAAGTGCAACAGTGATGGCCAAGCAAGAAGGATAGGCTGAAAAAAGGTGGCATGATTATAAGCGCAGGACCAATGAGAAACTGGCCAAGAACCTGAGGGCAGCCATGGGGACTGGAGGAGGACCAGAGGAACAGGAGGAGTTGGACGCAGTGACGGAGTAGGTGGTGTGACTTATCCCAAAAGAGTTGGTGGTAGGATTTGCCAGACAGGACAGTGCTGCAGTTGAGGACCAGAGTGACCGAGGTAAGTGTTATCAATGAACAATATGGTTAAACATGTCATATTGTGCAGTGCAGCAACGCACTTTCTTGCACTGCGCTGTGTGCAAGGGAAAGGGCAGGAATGTCTAACATGTCAATCCATACATCACAGAAATGTCAGTTATTTTTTCAAGCGACAATTTGTCCTGTCCAGCTCAGCCAGGTTTCTCATGTCCATGCGTGATGTGCTGCCTCTGTCCAAGTTGTCCTTCAAATACTTCAAAACCTATTCTTTGTGACTCAGCACCCACATAAAATGAAAATATAATAGTGCCACAATACATGTACATACACAGTTCATATACGGTACAATTTGAACTGTAAAAGGCACAGACTCCCAAAATCACTTTCTTAGCAACACAAATTATTGTATTTGTATTCCTCCACTAAAACCTTTTCTTTTCCTTCTGTAATTTACTTGTAGCCAACACATTTCATCCTAGCAGAGTTTCATCAGGGCTTATTTCATTAGTTGGCGTGCATCAGCTGAACTAGAACTTAAATGGTGAGAATTTCCCATCCACTGGTCGTCGAGCGCAATAAACTGCGCATTACAATTACAATTCTACAGTATTCCTGAAAAACGAATCCTACATTCCAAGGCACTCCACAGTAGCAATCCCAAGTTTTAAGAGCAATCGTGAAGACGTTTCATTTAGACAGGTAAACAAACTTGCACCCAACTGGTTGCAAAATAAAAACCAGTTGGTTCCAAAGTATATAGGCCCGCATTATGACATTGGCGGTAAATCCCGCTTACCGCCGCGCTGACGGCTGCCAACTTACCACCGTGCTGGCAAATATCCGTTCACCATATTATGACACACACACACACCATTCCAACAGAATACAGTCCCATACACAAATCCGCCAGTCCAATGGTTAGTGATAAAGTGGCAGTCCTAAAACCCACACCGTTACGCCAACAAAACAACACCCATCACATTTTGACCCACAAATCACCACGGCAGACATTCAGCGGTGGTAAACCATTGGTGGTATATACTGCCACGCTCAGAATGGACACCCACATACAAAACAACACCACATTGGACGATACCAAACACACACACCTGACAACCATACACACACCACACCTACACACCCACACCACTAGAAAAAGCACACGCCCACATTACCCACAAACCTTTACCAACAACTATTGCCACCAGGAGACTGAGGAGAGGAGCACAGAGACAACTATATACACACACCACATACACCCCTCACCGCACTCCACATCACACACCCCACCACATTACCCAACACACCCTCACCAACACACATCACACAACAACAATGGTACCATAAAGGCACCCCTGTTTCACTGAGGAGGAGTTAAGGGTCATAGTGGCCGAAAATTGTCAGGGTAGAGCCACAGCTCTTTGGAGCACAGGTGCAGCAGATATCAATAGCAAGGAAGATGGAGCTATGATGTAGAATCTTGGACAGGGTGAACGCCGTGGGACAGCACCCAAGAACAAGGGACGACATCAGGAAGAGGTGGGATGACCTATGGAGGAAGGTACGTTCCCTAGCAGCAAGACACCAGCTCGCCATACAAAGGACTGGCGGTGGACCCCCACCTCCTCCCCCACAGCTCACAGCATGGGGGGAGCAGGTACTAGCAATACTGTCTCCTGAGGGACTCTCTGGACTGGTGGAGGACTGGACACTCACCCCCCATACTTGCATGCCATCACACACCCTCACCCTTACTCCCATCCCACACACTCCACCAACACATCTCAGTAATCCTAATGCCAGCCTGTGCATGCTGTACCAATGTATGGACACCCCTCCCAGCCCTGCATGGACACTCATCACTAAAGCATGCACAGTATATGGAAACTAACAATTCCACAATACACCAACACACACAAGCAAAAGCTGGCAGGGTAACGACAACCAAAGAGGAGAATCTACAGTACAAATGTCATACACTTGAAGAATAATACATCATTTACATCCCCACAGGTACCCCAGCCAGTGTCACTGGAGAGGAGGTGCCACCACTATCCAGTCCCCCAACAGAAGAGGCTGACAGTAACTCTGGACTTCAGGATCTGGACGACCTACCTGGCTCATCAGGGACCACTGGACAGCCGGTCACCCAAGCCCACTCACAGACCACCACAGAGCCTCCCCATCAGGAACCAACACCACAGCACCCACCCATTGTAACTACGCCTCTGTCCCTAGGACATGCCGCCCTACCTGTACAGGGACCCAAGGCCACACCTCGCCCCTAAGACAATCAGGGACCTGGGGTCAGTGGCAGTGGGCACGCTGTTCTGGGTACAGAGGCACAGGCCAACAGGGAAACTGGGAGGATGCTGTGTGCCGGGGGAGGACAGAAGCAGGGAACTGACTCTCCAGGAGGCATTCTCTGAGATTCTGGGAGCCTGCCACTATTCCCAGGACACATTGGGCCAGATCCTAGACAACGTGCAGGAGAACAGGCGGCTGCAGAAGGGACAGTATCCGGGGATCAGGACTTGCAGGCCATCAACACCACCCTGATCTCCATAGCAGGGATGCTGGCAGACATGGCCAACATCGTGAGGGAGGCAACAGCACACCAGCGGGCTCCTGCCACTAGCCATTCATCTGAACAGCCCTCCACTTCCACTGCCGCTAGTGGTCAGGAGGCCCCACCACAGGACCAACAGGCTACTGGCACCCCTCCCCCTGCAGAAGGTGAACCACCGTGCAAACATTCCCTGCAAACCAGACAGAAGCCAGAGACACTTGCCAAGACCACCGCCAGGAAATGAGACTCTCCTGACTGTCACCCTTGTGTCCCACTCAGTCACCTTGTCCACCTTGAATTGCCATTGCTCCCCTTCCTATGTCCCCATGAACAATGCACCTGTGCTACAAACAGACTGGAACAATACCCTGGACTTTCCTCCATCATCACCCCATACCATTGCACTTTCCACTCTATATTTTAGCACAACAATAAACACCCTTGGCTAAAACACGACTACTAGTATTTCCTGTTTTGCAAATTTGTATTATTTGAAACAGCTACAACCATTTCAAATGAACTGTAAATAGTATGAGCATAGAATTAATGACCTGTTGCTTTTGTGATCACATCAGGACAATGTTGTCATATCACCAACATCTGTAAAATGAATATCCATAGTAGCAGTAAGTAGGGAAAAGAAGTGTGTAATGCCAGCATGCCAATGCCACCAAGAATACACCAACAGTCATAGAAATGTGAAGTTGCACTGTCTCACCTGTATGTCATTGAAAGTAGTGACGTTTCACCAATGTTCTGTTGTCCACATCCTCATCCTCTGCCTCCTCATCCTCACTGTCCTCAGGGTCCACTGCTGCCACAGGGGCATCTCCAGTCTCCTCCTCCTGCAGGAAAGGTAATTGGCGTCTGAGGGCCAGGTTGTGCAACATGCAGCATGCCACTACTATCTGGCAGACCTTCTTGCGTGAGTAGCACAGGGTTCCACCTGTCAGATGGAGGCACCTGAACCTGGCCTTCAGGAGGCCAAAGGTCCTCTCAATGGACATATTGCACCTGCAGCTGGGGTGGTCACAGAGGTGTCCGCCACCACCATGGAGCTCCCATCGTCGGATGTATCTGAGCCTGTGTTGTCCCCTCCAGTCTCCGCCGTGGTGCTCCCCTCGCCCTCCGTCCCACTGGTTCCCTCAGCATGGGTGGACTCTGCCTCCAGGGTCCTGTGGGATGCAGCTCCCTCTGTCGCCGGTGCCTCTGCTAAAGCACCTCATGACAGGATGACATAACAAGTAAGGAGGATAGAGAAACAAAGGATACACTGGGTCAATGACTTCACCAACACCACCGTTGGAGTACACAGCACCCTCACACACAGGGAACAGGCCTACACACTATGCATTGCACTACTAGTGAAATGGCTAGTCACCAGGGCATGAGGAGGGGCACACACCGCCAACTGCACCTGAGACCCACTCAGCCCTGCCCAGAAGTGAATACTAACAAGCTAGGTAACCAATATTTTCCTTTCATACCCTTAGCCTCCAGAGGATCTACACTGCAATGTCTGGCCTGGCCTAGGGGCACTCACTGACACACAACCACCACCCAGATACCACCCCACCAGCCGTACGTTGTAATGATAGCCACTGTACTCACCCCCTTGTGGCTGCTGTGATGCTCTCAAGCATCCATCCAGCTGTGGGTAGACCACCGCCAGTAAGTGGGCCATCGGGGGTCAGAGTCCGAGGTGCACCCCTTCCTCATTGGGAGGCCGTCCCCAGCTGGGCCTCCGCAATCTTTCGTGCCCAGCGTCTCAGGTCCTCCCACCGTTTCCGACAGTGGGTGCTTTGCCTTCCATAGACCCCCAGGGTTCGCACGTCCTTGCCGATGGCACGCCATAATCCCTTCTTTTGATGGGCGCTGACCTGCAGAGGTAATACAGACAGAAGAACTCCATTAAACAAACAGTCCAGCCTGTCACACACATGGCCCACAATACCCGATCCCATCACCATTGGCGCACACATAGGCCAGCTCACAACATGTACACTGCCAACAGACAATCCCCCGCCCCTCAGCCACCCTTACACGATGCCTTCACACACATCTCCGTGCCTTCATGCCACATGTATCGTGCTCACAGTGTACTCACCTTTTGGTCTGGAGGCCCATACAGCAGTCCGTAGTGGGGTAGGACCCCATCCACCAATTTCCCCAACTCCTCTGAAGTGACGGCTGGGGCCCTTTCCCCAGTCACACGGGTCTTGGTAGGTTCCAGACACAGGTCACAGCAGCACATGCAGTGCAGGTCCTCTCCTGTGGGAAACAAGTGAGGAATGTGAAATAAGATGGAGGTCAAGTCCGCAGCAGTGCATACCGTCACCACCAGCGTCGATCCCCATTGGCACTGTTCCCCACAGGGACCAATATTATCCAAAGAGGAATTGCACTGAGGTTCACGAACGCCTACAGCCATGGCGCCCAACGTCGGCGGCATTACCTCACTTCCACCTGTCCCTCCACACAGGATAGGCGGTCGCCATTTCGGGAGGGTGAACAGGCCTATCAATAATTGCTTACTTTGAAATTACACTGTCCTTGTACATGATTGCACGATGTGGACTACTGTTGTGGTATAGTTGTTCGAATTGTGACAGCCTACCCACTCATGTGTCTCTTAGATATCTACCGCTACGGATGAATGGGAGATGGAGACATAGCGCCGTATTCAGACCCCTGGTGGACTTGGCTACATCCTCACCTATAGATTGGACAGGGCCACAATCACAGAGCTGTGTGCCCAGTTGGAACCTGACCTGATCTCATCTATCCGTCATCCAACTGGGATCCTCCCTGTTGTGCAGGTTCTATTAGTGCTCCATTTCCTGGCAACTGGTTCTTTGCCAGTGACAGTGGGCTTGGTAGCAGAAATGTCACAGCCAATGTTCTCGGTTGTGCTGGCAAGAGTCTTGTCTGCCCTGATAAAACACATGTGCAGCTACATTGCTTTCACGCAGGTGGACGATTTAGCCACTGTGAAGGGCGGGTTTCATGCAATGGGACATATCCCCAATATAATTGGGACGATTGACGGAACACATATTGTGGTTGTCCCCCCTGGCAAAATAGGTGTTCAGGAATCGTAAGAGTCTCCACTCCATGAATGTGCAGATGGTGTGTCTGGCGGACCAGTACATCTCCCACGTCAATGCTAAGTATCCTGGGTGGGTGCATGATGCCGTTGTCCTAAGGAATAACAGCATCCCAAATGTGATGTCCCAACTACAGAGGCACTGGGTGTGACTTATAGGTGAGCCTTGGTTCCCAACCAGTATATGGTGGTGTATGCCTATGCTGTTGGCCATATAGGATAGTGTGTGGCTAAATGTTGTACCTGAATATTTGCAGGTGACTCTGGTTACCGAATCCTATCATGGCTGCTGACTCCTGTGAGCAATGCCAGGACAAGTTAAGAAGAACCTTCTAATGAGGCACACGGGCGAACCAGAAGGATCATTGAGATCCTCCATTGAGCCTATTTGTCAATGTCTTAATATGGGGAAAAGTACCGCCAGCATGTTGGCAGTACTTTTCTCCATTTTACCTCCGTCCCCCGGGGTCATAATGAGGGCCATAGTCTCCCACGTGTCAGCCAATTATCATTGGCTGATTTCAACCAGAGACCTGGGGGACTAATACTTAGGAACCGACTGATTCTTGTTTTGAAACCAGTTGGGTGCAAGCTCATTTATTTATCTGTCTTAGAACATGAAACTTCTACCTACTAACTTTTCAAATTTGGGATTGTGTAATTTATTGCGTTTGATGACCGGTGGATGTGGAATTTTCAGCTCATCAAGTTCTAGTTCAGCTGATGCACGCAGACTACAGAAATAAGTGGAGAAAAGTCCGTTAGGACGGAAACTTGTTGACTACAAGGCAATTACAAAAGCAAAATAAATAGTTTTAGTGTAGAAATATGAGTAAAAGAATTTGCGTTATTTAGAAAGTGATTCTGGTGTTCTGTGCCTTTTACAGTTCGAATTGTACTGTATATGTATTGTGGTGCCGTAATACTTTCATTTTATGTGGGTACTGAGTAACAAAGAATAATGGTTGATGTATGGAGCTTTCTCCTGTTTTTGAAGAATAGGAAGGGTGGTCCTCAAGACCGAAGCACCACTAAATGTTGAGTGATTACCTTTCCTACTAGTGTGTTGAAGTGCGGTATTCTTTTGCCTTAGCCTTCTTCTCAGTTTATACACTGTGCTTTAAATAATGCAACTTGTGGTCTAATATCTAACATGAGTGTCAGGGACTACAAGTCCTACAATACAAAACAAAAATCCTGAAATGTAGCAGCACATCAAGCATGGACATGAGAAACCTGCCCAACCTTACTGTGACAATACAGGGCCCCTTGCATTATGAAACAAACGTGTTTGACTTGGGACTCCCCAGCCAAAAGTGGTGTGTGAATTAATGGAATGGAATGGGGCTCAAAGAGGATAAACATTTCACATGAGAGGGGATCCAGTGATTCGGTATGTGGAGTATATCCCAGTAGGTTCATATGTACAATCACTAACATGAAAACACAATGCGTTCAGCTGTCCTGATGTGCTGGGTCAGATCTCACAGTTGTTTTCTGCTATGTTAGCGACAACACTACTTCCTGTCTTGTACAAATGATTAATGGGGGTGATGGTGGGGTTAAATGCAAGTGATGCACACCAGAGGGCCAAAAGTGTTTGTTGGAATCATAGATTGTGTGTCCCTCGTAGTGTACTTCCATGTAGTTGTGACTGAGCACACTGAACTGGCAGTGGGTATGAAAGGGGAGCCATTATATCTCATGGAGGAGGGGGTTTGCGCAGCAAGGTAGCCTGAGTGATAGTCATACACAGCTTCGTTTTGATTGTGTTGCAATTGTGTAGTAGCTGTGATGGGATTATGTAGAAGAGGGCATTAGTGCACTACAGTTGACATGATGAGAGTCTGGCAGAAGGGGTTGCAGATGTCAGGCGGGAGTGGTTGCCACAAATGTCTGACTATGCTACATTTGTCTAAGCAGGAGGATGTTAAACAGGGAATTGTGAAGTGACAGGATGAGTAATTTGTTCAGGATGATAGGCAGATTTTGGGGATGGCTGGAGGGTGATGTGTGTGGTCGTAGCTGTGTTCCCAACCAAGAATGGTAAACGTTACAGATTGTCATCACTACTCTCTTGTGCGGTTGGCATGCACTATAATTCTGACATACAGGCAGGCATATTGGGCAGTTGTTTATTGTCACTAATGTAGGTTGTGCTGGTGTCTCCAAGACA
Organism: Pleurodeles waltl; assembly: GCF_031143425.1. Taxonomy (NCBI): domain Eukaryota; kingdom Metazoa; phylum Chordata; class Amphibia; order Caudata; family Salamandridae; genus Pleurodeles; species Pleurodeles waltl. Next base: position 857,863,338 of record NC_090448.1, on the reverse strand, counting down.
GTCAGTATATGAGCTAACTGTTAACAGTGTCTGCGAGTAAGTCCTGGCCCTGGGCCCAAATGATGTATGACAGAGGACTCACATCCAGGTACAAGTGATCAGGTCTGAGTTAACAGATCTGTGATATTCTGCAGAGGGCCAACTTGGGTAATTAAAATATGTGAAGGACTTCAATGTTTGTATTTTTACAAGTGTGATGGTGCATGTCCCCTTCAGAGAAAGTTCACAGTGCCTTTTGGTCTGTACTCTGGAGATAGATGATTTGGTGTGTTAGGAAATTACAGGCATTCACACAAGTAAGTAAACCATGGTAATTACATGACTTTACCCATTCCTGCAGTGTAGCAAGGCTGCCTGCTGTGTAGACGTTTGTGGATGTGTGTCATGTATGAGTCCTTGGTCACATGAATGCACAAATTGCATGCAATACAGCACTGCCAGGTAGATGGGTGTTATGTACTGTGTGAAAGGCAGAGTGACGGACCAAAAATAATAGTCAACCAAACTAACCACTTTGTCAGAAGCTGTGGCCTAAGTAATGGCAACTGGGTAATCAGGCGTCCTGGTGTCAGGGTGCAATGTTCTAGGTGGTAGTGTCAGTAAGTAAAACTTACATCAATATAGCCGTTATATGAAAATAAGTCGGGCAACTTGCTAAAGGGTGTCCTTACATGCACTCACCCTTTCAGCCCGGACATGTCAGCAAATTGTGTAACTGTCTTGCAATGTGTGCAGTGACACAAAAATGACCCCTCAGTCACAAAGTGGTTGTGTGAACAATGTACAATTAATTGCAATTGGAAGCAAAAATAGTGAAACTTTGCTTCAATCACTCCTAGTAACCCATGTTCAACCCATCTATGTGTAAATAAAGTGAATGTTAATGAAATCTGTCATTAAAAGTACTAGTGGCAACATCTATCATGGATCATCCTGTTGGTGACGAGCTCCTGACCCCATGGACGATGACACCTTCCAGAAACTCCTGGATTACATAGACTCTCCTTCTCCGGACCTGGCACCGGATGACAACATTGCAGAGTCTTAACATGAACCACCATACACAGAAAATGCCACACCTGCCAGTCCAAACCCAGCTGTGGACTCCAAGGACCCCCATGTTGTCTTCCAACTGTGAGTGGTAGGACTCGAGCAGCAGATGGTTGATGAGGTGCAGAAGGAGATTGAGACCCCTAAGGGGCACCCTAGAAGGAGTCTTTAGGTGCCTCAGTACCCAAAAGGATACATCTGAGGCAATACAAGGCACCTACACTTGCCTCCATAGTATGGGTGAGTTACTAGCTGACATTGCTGGTGTCATGAGGCAGAGGCAAGAACAACAAGCCTCAACATCTGATACCAGTGAGGTTATCACTAAGCTTGGGACCATCATTAACATCTTGGCATCTATGGAGCACACATTAGAATCCTGCGTATCAACAATGGGTTTCCTCCATAGAGACATTGTTGCATTGCTGAGAAGCTATCAGACCCTTGTCAGTGCTGTGCTGCCTTGCTTGCTGGCACATACCAATGCTTCTGGAGACACGGGAGCCACATCTTCGGTTCCTGATGTGTGTTTGCCTCAGATGCCTCTCACTCAAACATCACCAACAGCAGGTGAGGCACAACATCCATCAGAGGAGGAAGATGTGGACATATCCAGTTTCCATTGGAGAACTGGCAGGTAACATTTGTCTGTGCCCCCTGGACAATTCCCCAGTGGTCCTCTGTCTATCATCATGCAATCTCGTTTTGTTACCCAGAGATGCCACATTTTGTTTGTGCATCTGTTAATCTCATCTACCTCTGGACTTGTGAAGTGGCCTTCCTTCCCTAACAGCAATTTCTATCTCCTCACTGAAATTATCATCATCTCTACATGTCGTCTGACTTGTCTCCCAAATGGACTCTGCCTGGACATCATTTGATCATGATGAATGTTGGAGGTTTTTGCCTCAAACATAGTAAAAAAGCTCATGGTGACCAAACCACACTTGTAAACAAATTCACACCACAAATCTGAGTGTTGTGTGTCTGTTCCAGAAAAGACTACTTATACCATGGTTTATGTATACTTACAGAACCAACTTTTTAGCATGTCACGGAGATTGAGCTATAGTCGCTATCACTTGCTCTTGCTGTTTATGCCCAAACATCATGTACATCCACTGCCATAGCATTATGTGGAATGTCTTGTGTTAGACCTGGCATCCCTAGGGTTGTCTTACTAGAGACTTTCTGCCTTTGACCTCCTGTTTTATTGCTATATCTTTTTGTTGGCCTTTTGACTCTTCTAACCAGTGCTTACTGTGGGAGAGAGGGGGAGTGCTATTGAGAGAGAAGCTTTTGCTATAGTTTGGGCCCTGAAGAAGTTGAGCCCATACCTATTTGACACTCACTTCCTGATTCAGATTCATACTGACCACAGGTCTTTCAGGTGGCTCGTGCAAATGAGGGGTGAAAATCCAAAACTGTTGCAGTGGTCCATTTCCCTACAAGGTATGGACTTCAGGGTGGAACACAGACCTGGGGCAGATCACGCCAGTGGTGATGGTCTATCTAGGTTTTTCTACCTAAGTGTTGAGAACTCCCTATAATTTGGGTAGTTATACCCACTTTCATCTGGGGGGACATGTTTTAGACCTAGCATCCTTTGGGTGGGCTTACCCCAGACATTTTGCCTTTCACTTCCTGTTCTGTTGCTGTATCTTTTTGTAGGCCTTTTGACTCTGAGCACTTTACCACTGCTAAAGTGCATGTCATTCTCCCCTAAACATGTCACCCCTAAGGTAGGCCCGAGGTAGCACAAAGGGCAGGGTACCATGTGAGTAAAAGGCAGGACCTGTACTTTTAAGTTGTACATGTCGTGCAAATGAAAAATCCCAAATTTGTTTTTCATTACACTGAGGCCTGTTCCTCTCATAGGCCAGCATTGGAAATTCCTTGATATACTTTAAAGCTGTAATTCCTGATAAGAAAGGAGTAGCTGCATCATTTTTCATATCATTGGAATGGTAATGATAAATCCTCTTTACGGGTAAATTTGGATTTATTTTGGAAATGCCACTTATAGAAAGTGGGCCTTTCTCTGCTCTCACTGCTCTGTGTGCCTCACAGCCTGTCTCAAGTACACTTCTGGTGTGGGCTGGGTGACAGTTAAATTTAGACACTCAACTGCATCTGCATTCATCTGTATACTGATGGGTCTTCCTGGATTGGAAGGATGGAGGGGAGTTCACACTTCCACTTCAAGAGAAAAGTGCCTGTCCCCACACGTAGGTCTGATTACCTCCTACTGATACTCAGTAGCCAAGAGAGGGTTGAACGGGGACGTGTGCACTTCAGAAAGATGCTTTAAAGTCATCCCCACATCAAAGGCACTTTTGGGTATAATTACTGGACCTCTGATTCCCTGAAATCAGTACAGTTCTGGACCTAAAAGGGACTTTGCTGGATTAAAGACTGCTGTGCTATAAGGATTACCACTCTGCCAGGTCTGACTGTTTCCAGGAAGTGCTGCTCTGCGTTGTTCTGCAGCCTGCTGATCTCTGCCCTGCCAAGGACTAAACCCAGTGTGCCTCCAAGGGCTTCCTGACTTGCCTCTTGTTTTGTGGGAAATCTCAGGGACATCAAATATTTCCTCCTCATGTAGCTGCTGCTGGACTCTGTTAGCTGTGAGCCCTGCAGCTGCATCCTAAACTTCAGCATTTCACCTCAAAGTGCAGAGGAGCAGCACACTTTCTGATCATCAGCACTTTGAATTCAAGCAAAGCACTTCTCTGCCCGAGTGCCCAAAGACCAGTGCTTCCCTCTCCTCCAACTTCAACAATCTACAGCACTCTGTATAATTGAAGCTGAGTGCTGGCTTCGCCCCGAGCACTAAAGAAGTAGCATTCTTTCTCCACATGTTCTGATCAGCTGAGTGTTACCCTCGTCCTGCGTGCTAGAGGAGCTGCGCTCCAACTTACAGCAGTGATGCGTGTGCCCCAACCCTGCCTTGAACATAAGAGCACAGCCAGGCTCACTGCCTCTCTTCTACTTCCTGGTGTCGAACAGCAGCTACATTCGTCATCCTCAAAGGTACTGCACGCAATGGGCCGGGTGGTCTTCACTGCTGTCCCAAACCATTATGAGCCACTGGAGGGAGGATTATTGGGCAGCATTTATTGTGCCATTATGCACAAGAAACCATTACCATAAAGTTTCTAAAAGAAGCTCAGTGAATTCAAGCACTGTTCTTGCATTATGACCTGAGAAGTAATTACTTTAAGACTGCATATCTCCTGAACCACTTAGTCGATTTTTAGGCTTTGTTGGTGCCGGATAACAAGGGTTATCCTGGTGTACTTATAAAACATATACTCTATATTGGTATCATCTTATTTTACTCTGCATGATATTCGTATCATCTTATTTTACTCAGATAAAAATTCTCTATTTTTCTAAACTGGTGTGGAGTCATTTTTGTTGTGTTTTCATTGTGTTAGAGTGTGTATGTTGAACAAACACTTTACACATTGACTCTTAGGTTAAGCCTGCCTGCTCTGTCCTAAGCTACCAGAGGGTGAGCACAGGTTAATTTTGTGTGTGTATCTGACTTACCCTGACTGGTCCCTACTTGGACAGGGTTCATATCTCTGCCAACTAGAGACCCAATTCTAACATCTTGTCTACCAATTAAACGTCCTGGTGTGACAATAAGCTTCAGTTACTGAACTGGCACACAGTGAAGATGCCTTACTAAGCACACATTGCCTACTTGCTCAAAAAGGTGCATGTGAGTCAATAACAATGTTTCACTCATTCACAAATATCTATCTCAGTGAACATGGCACTAAAGGTATGCTTGCAATACCCATGCCCAAACTCCTTCTGAATTAGCATCATACCTATGCTGCACAAAGATGCACAAGGTCAGTTCAGCACCTTGGATGTCAGTATGCATGAAATCCAACCACTTATTATTTCTGTTCCAGTTTCAAATAATCAATGTTGTCGTAAGACCCTCTGGGATACATAGGGTAAATGTGTTCCTCTGCCCCTGAATGGCCTCACAAGGATTGAGTGTGAGTGCACCCAAACATGACATGTATTGTACAATATACACACATATTACTAATTGAAACAACAGTAAAAAAAAAAACAGGAACAAAGAATCCCCTCGGTAGGAGATCAGTAAAGTGAAAAAATATGTATTTCAATCTGTGCAAGTAATTTAACAAAGTTACATGCATGAAGTGCCACACCCAGGAAGTAGTCAGTGTCAATGATGATAGAGGTTCTTCGAGCAGGTGTGGACACAATCTTGATTTTCCACTTGGAAAGTATGGCCAAGTATGATATTCCACTTGCACAATGGTGCAGGGGTATATGGGGTAGAGGCAGGCACCAGTGCATGTCCCTGCACAACCACAAATCTGTAATCTGTACTGACAAACGTATCCCAAATATACTGGAGCTTTCACTTTCACACTGTGTACAACAGTAGTATGCTACCTGTGGTGTGTTGTGAGTAACAATAGAAAATGAGGCCCACTTACAGTGCCTTAAGTGTGAACATGCACCACACTTTACTCAGATGTAGGGTAGATGAACATTTCTCTTTAGGCCTCTCACAAAACAACATGTAACTACAAAGACTGCAGGCAAATAGCTACATCATGTTCTCAACTCAACTCACTCCATGCTACCAAATCATAATTATTGAAATGATAACAATGTTCTGAAATGTAAACACATTTTATTCTAAACAAACTAACCTAACTGAACTTACCTAGTCTACACTACCTAAGCTTAAAACAACCTTACACTAATGTACCTAGTCTCACACTACCTACACCTATCCTAACTAATCTAACCTCAAGCCTGCACTATCTTAACTAATTATTCCCTACATACTGAACACAAATGACTCTTAAAACATCAACCACCTCCCCACTTAATACATATAGATCAGCACAATACACACAACATCCATGTCCTAAACATACAGTACCTAAACATGTATTCCTAAACAAATATATATTTTTTGTATTATAAATATATATATATATAATATATATATATATATATATATGACCCTGCCTTGCTGGCTGGTTTTAAGTTAAAGTTAACCCCAAATTCGACTTTGGAATTAAAAGTCCTGCACTGAGCTATGAAATTTGACATGCTGATATGATCATAACCCAGCCATGCGGACATCTACCCTCACAACGCAAATCAGTCAGGTGTTGTGGAAATGTTTAGTCCAACAACATGGGCAATAACAATCACACCCCTACATCCTTACAGCCTCCAGTACCTCTTTGTTAATGCCACGCTGTCACTCTTATTCACATAACAATGATTTGTATGGCTCTATGGGTTGATCAAGTTCTCCTGCGGGTGGATTACAGCAACCATACCTCATTATAAGGTAAGTAAATGATGTGCCCTATATACTACTCATAAGTACCAACACCCTTACAGACACACATGTTGATGTCTTATGTCCTGTTATGATTCAAATCCATAATAATGAACAAGTTTGTCCTAGCACAACAATACCTGCAGCACCTTTTACTGGAATGTTTGTGATGGCTAGCCCGCTGACACAGTTATACCAGACTTAAACAAATGTAATGTTATTTAACATACGCATACACAAACAGGTATTTGTTACCTGACATTTTCAGTGTTTTTCTGCATGAATGTCTGAGCGCAAATATATACATCCACAGTGCTGGATAGATGTAATGTGTGTACATAGTATGATGGAAAATGACACAATATATGTGGTATTCGGACACACACCTATTGCAAATCATATATCATGCAACAATATTTTATTAACACTTGGTAAAGCCCTTTGGGTAATGTGTTACACCTAATCATCACCAGTGTTATACTAAAATATGGACGTGGGCTGCCAAACTGTACCCAGGCAAACCTCACCTATCTCTTTCTACTTCTATGCAACACCTGTTGTAAATTTGTTTGTAAGGTCTATGCCATATGTCTGCAGTTAAATTTGAGTGGGTTGATTATCTACTAATTAAAGGCCAGATGATGGGACATGTGCCATAAGCATCTATACTGTACTTAAGGAAACATCACCACAGCTGTTAAAGGTGCATGCTGCCTGTGTGCCTGCATACATTGCCCCTACATGCATATTGCCATCTGTCCTTGGCCATTTGCCATTAATATGGGTGCAGGTTCAGTTCTGTTGGCACACTAATTGTATTTTTAGGCAAGCGATTGATACCTCGATTTACACATCATAATGTTATCACTATCATGGATCATACATAAACCTTACAGAGCAACAACCATGTACTTAGCACTTGTACCAGTAGAGGTGGAATCCCTGAAGGTTTCAGCCTTAGCTCTTGTGCTTGGAGCAGGACCACCTAAAAGACAAATGAATATTGCATTATAAAAGTGAAATTATACACAATGTACATTCCATTGACAGTACTATTGACAGTACTATCATATCCCAGTGTTTTGGTAGAGTCAATATGTTGGACACACATTTGTATATGTCTGAATAGGGGATGCAGCTATTCACCTTGCTTGACAGAGGTGAATGGATGTTGAGGCACAGATATAGCTTACATCGCATGCCTGAAGCATGTCTCAGGCATGTGATGTTATGTGTACTGGTGGGCAGCAGGCCCCCTTGTACCATGACACATTTCTTACTAAATTGGCTTTAGGAAGACCAGAGTAATATAGCAATGGAAAAGGACAGGTTTACTCTGTATGTAACATATTAAGGACCATGTCAGACTATTAATGGCCCTGGTGCACAGAGTGCTGACTCACAGCAAATCATGTTCCTTTTCAACACGGTTCAGGGATGCATGCCTTCAACTAATGTGTAAATGTTTTTGCATTAAACCTCCACCCAAATGACCAAATACAATTACCGGATGAATTTTCATCTGTCTACATGATCTGCAGTAAACATGAAAAAGTTCACATTAAAGGAGAATGAACATTAAACTTCTAATTTCCTATCACCTGTTTGGCTTGTAAAATGTTTGGTGTATACCCTGCACAAGCACGTATGTGGCTTCTGGCAAAGTATCCAAATACATACATGTTAAATCCAAAAAACACATACACAACCCACTGAACAGGCCCCTGAGACAGGTTTTTGCAATTGTGGAGCATTACAATTGAATATTTTAACCAGTACAAGTAGTAAAACCATTTTTTAAAGTGATACAAACATATCTACTTACAGATGGTACATACATATTAAAGGTCTACCAATCGCCAAACCAATGTGGTCCACCAGATCACCCTCTTGGGACAGTGGTGACTTAGTTGGTGGATGGTGTGCTCTGTTCCTTACACTGTAGACATGTGGCAACACACCCTCTCCCACCACTCCTTCTGCTTCTTGGCAGGGTAGCCCTGGCTGACGCTGTCCGCTTCTTGGCAGCGTAGCCCTGGCTGACCCTGTCCCCTAATGCCAGCATGTTCTGCAGGTACTGGCTCAGGGTTCATAGCAGCCCCCAACAAACTCTTCTTCTGTCAAATTCTTGGAACTACCCTTTCCCGACATGGCCAATTAAACTTTACAACCTAACACCCAAAAAACACCCCTTAACCTACACACTACCCCTAAAATATTAAACCCCAAACTTTATAGACACCGAGCAATATAATGACAAAACTAATAAAATGAACAACTAGCAGGGCACAAACAACACACAAATTGCACTCTACAGGGACAGACTACACACCAACAATGACAATATTGGGAGATACGCACATGCCACTTTCCAAAAACACCTCCTTTACATAGCACAGATTAACAGAGAGTAAGTGAAAGTAACTTCACATATCCTAGTATGCAGCCTGCCACACCCATTGCATCATTAACTAGGTGAATCCCACCCACATTCCTCATTTGCATCTTTTTTCAAATGCATTGCTACTGAATTGTCCAAGGCGTGATGAACGCACAGCGCATTACAGCAATTCTGCAGTGACTTCTACTCATTGGTGGCGATGTGCAGGTTACGACTGTCGCAACTAGTGCATTGCATTGCACAAATGGTTCAATGCGTGGTTTACGACCACACAACTGGTATAATATGTGGGATCCTGTTGGAAAGTGGATTAAGGGCAGGTAAGTACCTACACTTAGCAATAGGCCACTAACCCCCACTAGGTCCAGTTAGGTCTCAATAAATTAATCCCACTCAACCCTTGGTAGACTGGCAATAAGCAGTTAGGCTTAACTTAGAAGACAGGTGTGTAAAGCATCTCAAAAGAGCAAAAAAATAAATAAGTAAAACACAAACCACAATAAAAATTAAACACAAATTCATAACAATAGGGCATATTTTTATCTTTAAAATGTCATGGAAATGACAAAATCCAATGAAGGGGACCAGAGATATGAATTTTAGCGCATAGAAACTAAAAGCTGCAATCTGGACGCACTGGACCTCGGCAATGTTCAAATTTGAGGCTGACCGCGATGACGGCGATGGAGCCCTGCTCGACTATAGTGAGCAGGAGGCCTCAGTCACAGTTTTATCTTCTGACTTAGAATTTTTCATGAAGATTTTCTTTATTAGGATGAAGCCGCAAGTTGGATCCGACCTCCCTGGCGCCCTCTTTAGGTACAAGTGACAGGAGACCTCGATGAAGAATTCTAACTTTGGACCTAGACGGTTTTTCGTGACGAAAATGTTTGTCCAGGATGAACTTGAAATTGAAACCGACCTCCCTGAAGCCATCTTCAGATGCGCTGCCTGGGAAGCCTCGGTCAACTATTTACATTCAGACTCAGAAACGTTTTTGGAGCTTTTTCTCACTGACTTCAGCCGACCCTCCATAGCAAGCCAATTTTGAGTCAGCATCATCTGATTGCCTTTCCACAAGCCCCTGGTGAAATCCTGATAGTCTGGTGCTCTGGAGCTTTTCAGCGGACAAACCTGCAGGTCAGGCCGGGTCGCTGTCAACGTAATCCGACTTGATTCACGACATCGGGTCAGTCCACTTATGGAGCTTTTTTCCAAAGTTGCTCCAAACTTCTCCAAACTTCTGGGTCTTCTTCCAGAAGGTCTTTGAAGGTCCTTTAGGAGTCCACAACTCACCCCAGGGTTCCAGAAGCTCTGAGTTTTGCTCTGTGAATGTTAGGACTCCAACTCTCAGAATGCACCAGTCCAAAGGTGACAAACTGGTCAGCTGGTCAGTTTATTCAAGGCTTGATGGAGGGGACTCTGGACAGCTGTTTTCTATCTGTAGCAAACAGGGAGTCCCTCCTTGAAGCAGCTGAAGACAGGCAAAGTGCTTTTAGTGGTGAAGCCCTAGTGTGCAGCTGGTGCAGTCCTTCAGAGTGTAGTGTCTAGGTGCATGTCAGGGGTCCAGCAGGGAAGAAGTTCTTCTTCTTTTGTTGTTCCTTGTAGGTATCCGAGAGTGGGGTACAGCTCTGCCAATTTTATCTTTGCTCATGGCGTGGAAACCGGGGAGGGCTGTTGACCAATCACATGCAGACCACCATCCTCTTGAGTGACCACTTCCTGGGAAGTGTGGGAAAAACTCAATCCAAGGGAAGCAACATTCTCCCAAAATCCAACATGGCAAAAAATCTGACTCAGAGGTTAGGTCTGGCTGAGCCCACCCACTATGCGGAAATTAGGTTATATCTACACATTAGAACACCTATGTGCTTCACTGTTGTATCCCCTATTCTGCCCAATATATTTATTCAGTCAAACTGTCAGTATACCTGCCAAAAGATGTGTTATGCATGCAACACACACTTAGGGGAGCACAGAGACAGGCTGGATTACCCATTCAGCAGTGTATGTGCCACTCACCTTACAGATTTACTGCATTATTCAAAAAGGATATGGGGTAATTCCAGTACGGCACATGGTTGTCAGGCATCCAGGTATTTGCATACGAAGCTAGTCAAGTTCTGTCTTGTGCTTTGGTGGGATAGATATGCCTGCACCCAGGGTTATCTCTGCACCAACATGTGTGTGGGTTGCCCTAGGCAATACAGTAAATGAGCTTTGCAAATCTCTTTGTTTATTGTTTGAGGTTAACAAGCCAGCTTGAGCAGCCAAGTCAAGTGTCATTTATCATGAGTGCCACAATATATTGCAAAACACTGCATTGGCTTACCCTGCACCAGAGAGAGGTTCCTTGACCATTTCATGTTGGTATCCATTCACATCTGATGGTAGGATATGCATTTACAAACATACGACACCTGGGAAACCTTCAAAAGTGTCAGTAAGTGGTACTATTCCTGGAGTGACATTACATGGAGTTAGACTTTAACATCTTCTCTTTACTTCATTTTTAGGTCGAGCCTAGGCAGCGCGCATGCGCTGTCTCTCGGACTGTTGTAATTGCTCTGTGGGCTCAATGCCCACCTACTGGCTTTTTATTGGCTGTGTGCTTTTTGTAATCTAATTCTGTTGTCACTATTGGTTTCTGGCATGCATTTGGCATGCCTTCTTTTGGATTATCCCTCCCAAAGCGCAGCGACCAAGTACGATGTTATTACACCGGTTCGTTTGTTATATGTGTGTGGCACTTTTTTTTCTTACTTTGTGTCCTGGCATTGTAGCGATTAGTTTGTTTAAGCAGTATTTGCGTTTTTTTTTTATTAATGTGTGTAAAGCCAGCAGTGCGTGTGTTTTTGATTCTTGTGGTTCGTGCTTAATTTAACGTGTTGAAAGATAGCAGTGCGGGTGTTTGATTCTGTTGATTATTTTTATACATGCTTAATTTAATGTGTTGAAAGATAGCCGTTCGGGTGTTTGTATCTTTTGGTTATATGTAAACGTGCCTAATTGTTAGGTACTGTTTGCACATTTTACACATTTCATCCCATTGCGGCGACATTAAGCAAACTTACGTGCATAATTACTTTCCAGTGCATTTTTATTTCACATCCTAACATATTCATGCTTTGGGTCACATACACTTTGTTAGCCAAATACGCTACACATAGAAGTCCTCTCTTTTACCCACACGTACTCTGTGGGAGCACAGCATTCACCGATACATTGAGAACGAATGTATTTATCAACATTTCAGTGTTGTTTTGGGTGCATATTTTGAGGCTTTTGTTCGTTTGTTTGCTACAGTGAAAAACGTACTTCAATACAGCAGGGCGCATTATAGCTTGCATGTGGTGTTTTGGTTAATTTATTTAGTTACTCTAATTTGAAACGCAATTAAATATAGACGAATGTTCACTTGATTTATTGGGTTTATTTTGAATATTTCGCCGGTATATTAAGCACAGTTACATTCAGTTTCATTTACTTTATTCGAGTTTATAACCTTCATACTGCTGCGCTTGCTTGTCTTTACGTTGAATATGTACCTATTGTGTTAGTACTTACTTCAAAGCTATTTATGGCTGATTTTTCGTTCTTTAAATTGACAAATTATTGCAGTGTTAACGTACTTTTAATTATACATTGACACATTTTACAAGATGGGCAGTACCGGCTTAGTTGTGCCTTCTTAGTATTTTGCGATGTTTTACCATTTAAAAGCTTACAAGTGCTAATGTCCACTTATATTTTACGTCGGCACAGCTACAAATAAAAGCGGTTAACATTTAGCTGTGCCTGTTTCTAAAATATTATTTAGTAGCATTAAGTTAAAGGCCAGTAATTACTTTTTTCTTTCGTATTCTTAAAGGCATCTGCTGCAACTTTGTTGCAAGGCAGAAAAGCTATTTAGCTATAAAACAAACAAAGCTTCTTTATTGGGCAGACAGAGGTCTGTAGTTTGTTTATGTGTTGCTGAAGAGTTCGTGCACCTTCCAAATGGAGAGATTTAGCATAGCTATAAAGATCGTTATCAGGAATGTATCCAGCATGTGTGGGGCAGGATGTTGACATTACAAGTATGCTAATTCTGTTTGCTTCGAAGAGGAGTGCTATCTTATGTGGGTCCTGCTTTGTTTTTTCACACATTCGCACTACTTCCGACTTTTGGCTCACTTTCGGTTAGTAAATTTAGACTTTTTCGTGAATAGAGCACTGTGAGCGTGGAATTCTCGTTGTGTATGCACAATGATAGATTTACAAACATTAAATTGGGGAAGTTTGTAGTATGTTAATACAATCCTGCTGCGGGCGCTTTGATTTATTCATGGTTGCACGTTTATTTTGGAAATATTTTCGTACGGGTTTACATATAGCAGACTGTACGATGGTTTAAAATTTGGAATTTTACATTTCTAAGGCATAATTACTGTACATAGATATTTAGCATGCATTTAGACTGTTAGCTGGATGTTGACATTACAAGTATGTTAATTTTTTTGCTTCGAAGAGGAGTGGTATCTTATTTGGGTCCTGCTTTGTTTTTACACACATTCGCACTACTTCCGACTCTTGGCTCACTTTCAGTTATTAATTTCAGACTTTTTCATGAATAGAGCACTGTGAGCGTGGAATTCTCGTTGTGTATGCACAATGATAGATTTACAAACATTACATTGGGGAAGTTTGTAGGATGTTACTACAATCCTGCTGCGGCCGCTTTGATTTATCTCCTGGTTGCACGTTTATTTTTTAAATATTTTCTTACGGGTTTACATATAGCAGACTGTACGATTGTTTACATTTTGGTATTTTACATTTTTAAGGCATAATTACTGTACATAGATATTTAGCATGCGTTTAGACAGTTAGCTTGCTATTAATAATACACACGTGCTCTACTAAACATATATGGTCTCACAAAAATACACACCTTCGATCTCCAACACATAACTTTTTAATGCTTTCTGTCAATCATACATTTTGGAATTTTTGCTTGTTCTCTCTCATCTAGCTCTCTTATTTACATAGCACTCTCTCTTTTTATACCTCTTTTGGCATCCCTTATTTACAAACAGCAGTGTTTCTTTCCTACTTAACAGTTTTTTCGGTCAAACCTAGGCAGCGCGATTTCCTTTGTCATTCTTGAAAAGATACACACACACTGTAGCATACATATTAGAATTCACGCACATACATACATTCTTTCTCTGATACACACTTGATTTATTTTACACACACGTACTGGTTCTTTGTTTGTTATTGGTTTGTGGCATGCATTTGTCATGCCTCCTTTCGTGTTTATCCCTCCCAAAGCGCAGCGACCAAGTACAATCTTCTTACACAGATTTCCTTAATAATAAGTTAGTGGAACTATTTTTTTTTACTCTTTGTAGTTGCACTGTAGGGATCAGTATGTTTTGCGCCGGTTTCACGTTTTTTTGTGTGCTTTGCGCACGTTGCTTTTAATGTGTGTTTGCTCTGTTTTGGTTATTTTTTAAACATGCTTAAATATAGCAGTGCGCGCGTTGCTTTTTATGTAATGTTTGCACAAATGTATCTCGTGTTTTCAATGTTACTTCAGTTTGTAATTTTCTAAAAGTGCTTGTTTCGTTTTTCTTTCACACACACACGCAGTCTTAATCATACAAGCTCTCACACACATATATACATCCTCACAGAGACATTCATATTCCTTTTTATTTTTTACCTTTTTACCATTTTAGGACAATACCGCTGCGCGTGCTTTGCCTTTCATGTTGTATTTGAACAGTTTCGGTTATCAATTACATTGCAGCCATATTATTCAGAGTTTCCGTGTTGTTAATTGACAGATCTCAACTCTTCCAGCACAGTTTCAATTATACACTTACCTAATTTTAAACCTTACTAGTACAGGCTTCTATTGCGCAGTTTTGTTAAACTTCATTATTACAAAAAAACAGTTAAAGGATGTGATCCTTAAAGGCATTTGCTGCTACCTTTTTCCCAGGAACAAAAGCAATTTAGTCACAGTCTGCAGTTGCCAGGCAGGGTCCAGTAGACAATTAGCATAGCTTTAAAGATCGTTATCATCAACCTAAACACCATATGTGGATGTTGATGGTGAGGTTTACAGGTATGCTAATTCATTCTTCTCTGAAGCCGAGTGGGATCCTTGATGAATACTGCCTATTTATTCTAATTATCACACCACTACACACTTTCTGCACAGTTTCGGTTACTAATTTTATATACATTCATAACAAAACCAGTGTGTGCGTTGTGTTTTACTTCGTCTTTGAACAGTTTTAGTTTTAAAAATGTAAGACATGCCTATTTTTAAATTTAAATGTGCACATTGTTTTTGATCTACGGTATGCACAGCTTTAGTTAGTAATTTTTTAACCATTATTACAAAGAGCAGAGCGCACATTAGCTTTTATCCTGAGGTTGACAAGTTTCAGTTATTAGTTAGTTTTCCACGATCTCATTCAAAGTATCCGTCCTGTCACATTGGTCCGCATAACCCACATACGCTCTCTCAAATATAGACACTTTCACAAACAGGCACTTTTCTGTTTTCCACACAAACGGACTTTCGCTCTCTTTTACTCACATACTCTCTGTCTGACTTTCTCATTGTCTCTCTTCAGCTCTCATATTTATACAGCATTCTCTACTTTTCTCGCACACCGCACTCATACACACCGCTATTTCTTTGCCACACACATTTACTTTTTTTCTTACTTCAGCCTCCCTCTCTCTTTTAATCACACACACGCTTTCTAAAACATACAACCTTTCACGCACATACACACTTTTTAAGACATACTACCTTTCACACACTTGCACACATCCTTTCTCCCACACAAACGCGCTCTCTCTTACACACACACATACTCTGTTTCACACACATCACTTACAAAGACATGCACATAGATTTCATTGTAAGGTTTGACCGTTTTATTTCAACGCCGCAGTGTGCACTTTGTCTTTATCTCGTGTTTGCACCGATATTTAGCTTAGAAATGTTTTAGACGTGTTTAAAGGTACAAGTGCGTGCATTGCCTTTTATCTTATGTTTACACACTCTCAAATATTAATTACATTACAGCAATATCAAGCACAGTTTTCGTACTGTTACATTAATCATTATAACACATACATGCTCTCTCACACATATAAGCTCTCAAAAACATACACACATTCTCGCTCTAACACATACAGTTTTCCTCATTTTATAACACATATACTCTTTGTTTTTCTTTCTATTTATCTCTCTGTATCTTTGTTATTCACACAGCACTCTCTCTCTTTCTTTCTCTCTCGCTCTCCCTCCCTCACACACAGTACTACTGATCTCACACACACACTGTCTCTATTTATCAACTTCTCCTCCCTCTTACTTTTACAAATACACACAGGCTCTCTCACACATACAAGCTCACATGCACATACACACATGTTTTGTTCCATATACAAGCACACATTTTTACACACAAACTTTGTCTCACAGACAATACTTACAAAAACATTTACAAAGATTTTATTCGGTGTTTTCGCCATGTATGTCAACACTTCTCATTTTATCTCACCTTTGCACAGCTATTTCGCTACGTAAATTTTCTTAATATGATTACATATAGCAGTGCGCTCATTATTAACGATGTCCTGTTTGCACACCTTTGCTTAGTAATTTTCAAAACATTATTACATCTAGCAGTGAACTCATTAGCTTTCAGATCGTGTTTACACTGCTTTAATGAATAATTACCTTACAGTAATATTATGCAAATTTTTCGTGTTGTTGCATGCTGTGACACACATAGACACATCCTTTGTTCAACTCTTACGTTTTTTTCTCTTTCTTTATAACACATGCACACTCTATTTCTCTTTCTTTCTTTCTGTCTCTCTCAATCAGTCTCATTTACACAGCACTCTCTCTCTTTCTGTCTCTCTCACTCCCCTCCCTAATTCACTGCACTATTTCACTCACACCGACACTGTCCCTATTTTTTTTATCTCAACTATCTCTTTTTATAACACATACACATAGTTTTCTCACACATACATGGTCTCACGCTCATACACACATCCTTTCTCCCATACACACGCGGTCTCTTTTAGACACAAGTACTGTGTCTCACAAACATCACTAACAGAGACCGTTCTATAATCACAATACCATTTGTATTCTAATACAATAACATAAACAAGACCAATAGCTCTAATGATCACAAATGCGAGACCTATTGCATTGCAAATGCTTGTTCTATGTGTCCTTTGTACAGCAGCCCACACAGATGGCGGGAAATGGCTCACAGGGTATATTGGTTAGCAGTTAGATGCACCTTCATGCTCACATACTTTCTTGCATACAGTCGTAGCATCTTTGCCCCGTGGTGCTAGTGTGCCTGTTTTGGGCCTAGGGAGGCAAAACAACACCAGTGCAAAGGAAAAGGCAAGATATTTAAAATGTTAGTTAGAAACAGATAATTTCTTCCAATTTACTTTCATACCTATTTGTGGCATAGGGGCACTATCTGTGCGCAGCATGTGGGCATGCTCATTATATGCCCATCTATTTAGAGTCACAGGACATTTTAAAAACTATACTGTGATCCACATACGGAAGATGGAAACAAACATCATGACGTACAGCACACACACTCAGGCATCGCACAATGTTTGGAATTACACTCCCTTTGGACTGTGCGAGAGGTTCTGAAGTTGAACACACTGTAAGAGCACACACACTCTCAGCATGTGCACACTTTTCCACATTGCAACATTTCTGGTGTGTATGTCTTGCACAGGCACTTGTGTTCTGCACATGGTGTTATCATGCATTCTTATTTCTGAAATCATGTTGCTGGTCAGTGATGAATGTGATACAGCAACAAACCTTTGGAATAGGTGAACGAGCCATTAGGCATCACTGCAGTGAAACAGGGTCAACATAAAGCTGCCAAACACACATGATCTCTGTGCTACTCCTGTCAATATTGGTACCAGTACATCTACTCTGAGTGTAGGCCTTTGTGTGAACATCCTGGTCCAAGGATACTGCATTCCCTGACACAGGCATAGGTAATTGCCTGCACTCAACTTACATTTCCCCTTTGGGATGATAAATATTTGTGATCTTCTCAAGTACGCACTTGTACACTCAGGTCAGAATTAAACAACTTTTGCATGTAGAGGTAAGTTGATATCCAAATTGTTTCATCAGACCATGTGCAATGAGTTAGTGTGTATGCACATACAGTTTTGTCTGACTTTAGACATAGAGAAATCACACTCTTGACATCTCTGTATTCTTCAGATGGTTGCATAAAACATATCCAATGCCATACTTCTCTGGCTATTTACTCACTATACAGTGTCATCTGCTCATGTTGTTGTTTTTACAAGCCTTTGTTCCTCATTACATTGTTGTGCCGTACATGGCAAATGTGTCATTTATCCACTGTAGCATGATGTGGTGTATGTGACAATGTAGCCAGAAATGGGGTCAAGTGCTGTGTTTAGAGGATGGCCATACATGCACATATGCATTCTTTCCTAGTGACAGCGTTTACATGTTCATATGACAATAGGCCTTTGTCCATGACAACTGTCACTCATTACCTCTGATGGCAACCACATTAGTTCCTGCAAATTGCTGCCGTTCTGCATGCTGCCACATTGGTGAGACACGCTACAATGTGAGGTTTGTCTCAGGTATTGTAGTTGGTGATTTGTGTTCCAAACTTCACTGAGTCCCATTGTTACACACTTTGCTGCTGCACTATTCAAGTGCTTGAGGAAGGTAATGATAATTTTGAATTTGGAAATGTTGCATGTCTGGACTGTCCCTTCAATGCAGTACACTGCATCACCGCATAGGTGGAATTGATAGATGAGCGGCTTGGTCCCATGTAGCTCAAAGGGTCTGATGATATGATTGTTACAGGTTGAGGCCTACTTTAGGTTAAAGAGATGTGGGTGGCTTTAGGTTTACTGCGAGTGACATAAAAACCAGCTCAAAGAATGATTTCAAACATTTATTTTCATGTTTGACATTTCTATTTTTTCTGAAATTTGTCCATCAAGGCATAAGTAATTCAAGGAAAAAATGTTTCCACAATGTGGGTGTGTTGCTAACTACCAGCCGCTATATGCTATTGGTTCCTGTGCATCATGGTCCACATCACATGGGACATTTATACTACACAGATGTTGGGGAGGATGGCACATACTAGGATCATCTTGCAGACCATAGGGGATGAATATAGCAGTCTTCCCCCTGAAATGTCCAGGCATCGGAATCAGCTCACCAAAAGTACATTCCACAAAATTCCTGGTCTTGACCAGTCCCTGGTTTTACTGTTGTTCAGGTTCAGTCCGGGGATGTGCAATTGGGGTCATGACCCTTGGATGGAGAACATATTCTTGGTCAGCTGAAAGATAAGAAGAAATTCCATCTGTCAATGAATTTACTCAACATTCCTTGTACATGTGTGTTATGTATACTAAATAAATAAGTACACATTTCTTATAGTGTATAACAATTGGCCAATGGTGTGCACGTCTCTTCTTTTTCTCTGTGTAATAGCAAATGATGAGCATTGGCAGATACTTTGGACACTTCTACATCTTGACTTTCATGTTTATCCAGTAGCTTACCGTGATCGGTATTTTGAGAGGTTCTTGATCACTCTGTTATGTGCACTTACTACATGTTTAAAGTGACCAATTATTGATCAGATATTTGGCCAGTTGGTTATCCATAGTAGGTAATGACATGTCCAACATGTTCGACTCTTGCACATACATATGTCAATATAAAACCACTTACACAGCCGTTTAATAGTTCACTTACTTTAGCATGTGAATTTGGTGCATCTATGTACTGCGGTTCAAATATGTAACATGGATTTTCATACAATTTATTGTCAGCCTTAAGCTATTGATTTTGACAGAGAAGTTGTCATGGTGCACTTTGGTTGACAAATAGGGCTTGCAATGTGGGCCATCTTTTGTGTAGGGTATACTGATGTTGTTACAAGTAGCTGTCTACTACAGACCTAGACACAATACTTTGGTTTTTAACATGTAGGAATGCCACTCTAACTTGTAGGGGATTTTGTGCTTCTATGCCTTAATTCTGTCATCATTGCTGTGACCATTTAATGTTGACATTGGTATCCTATGTACGCTGTGATGCATTTTACAGGTTGCATTTTAATCTATGTTTATGACTGATGTATGACATGTTTGACAGCAGTGTGCTAGACTTTGTGAGCATAACATTGCTGGGTTGGTATGAATTTCATTTGGGTAACATACACCACAAAACTGGTGAATTGTCACATTGCTTAAGCGTGTCAGTGTGTCTTAATACCTATGTATATGTGTGTACCTAGACTATCAGTATGTCTGAGAATATGTGTGATTTTTACAATTGGTGTCGCTAAGTTACTGAATATTGACATTTACACACTTCTGGGGCCTACACTTGCATTGAATGCCTCACATGGACTTTGCAAATACTTCTTCCAGTGTTTTGTAGTTACTAACATTGACAGATTAGTAAAGGAATTTCAGCATGTGAAATCATTAGCTACATAATAGGGGTCAGATATTTAGGAAAGTAGCAACAGGGCAGCGCAGCAAGTCACCAATCTGTGTTGCACTGTGTCACTGGGTAAGGACAGTAGTGCATAGTATTTTGGCCATAAGTGCATTCCTGTGCTTTCACCCTCCAAAGGCACACAACGAGCTGCCTAGCAAAAACATAGGCACTCTTGCACCATGGTGCAAGGGTGCCTGTGTTGCATTCAGGATTGTCTTCGTGCAGGAAGGGACACATTCCTACACATAAATAACCCTTAGAGGCATAGTCAACTATTTATGTGTGCCACAGGAAGTAGCACACATAGGAAGTGGAAGTGACTTCAGGGATTACAATTATTTATCCTTTTACACATCAACTGGGGAGCATTATTTTTGGGACACATTCCCAGGTTTCCCTTATTTCGTATTCATGACATAAGTCATCTATCATGAACGTTTAATGGAAACACCGACACAACACTCATGGAACATCTCCCTTGTACCCAGTGACGCAACACAGCATTTTCCACAGGATTTTCCAAAATGTTTAGGCTTTCAAAACCACACAAAGTTGCTTTCTGTGTCTTGACATATCAGACTTGGGGATTTGCATTACACATGTACCTTGATGCTTGGTGCACGTTTGAGGCACACCCCTCACACAGATGGCCCTAGCTCCACCGACAGACTCAGAGATGTCTATTCTCTCATACGTTTCTACATTTTAGTTGATGTATTGCATACTACAGATTTACTTTCCAACAAATAGGCCATTCCCTTATCGCCCATTCTGGAAGCACTCATTTATGATATTGTGCTTGAAGATGTTTGCATCATATGCATTTCCTGGGTATTTTGCAAACACATTGATGAACCTCTCCAGCGTTGATGGAGTACTTTTGTTTTCTATTCCAGAACAGGTGTGCTGTTTCTGCTGGGGGAACCAATTTCACATGTGTGCAATCCACAGTATCCAAGACATGTGGAAACCCTGCAATGGCATAGAAGCCTTGCTCGGTAAACATTTGTTGTTGTTGTGTCTTGGGGAAGGGGAAGCACCCTTGGTGTGAGGTGAATATTGGCATCCAGGACAATGGGCAAGAAGACAGAAAACAATGCCTGGGATATTCCGCCACTCTTGCTGTTGTGACCTGGAATTACCCAGAGACCAGCATGTGGAGCATATCCATCAGTTTCACCTAGTGAGGGATTCTGGTGGAATTGGCATTTAATGGCAGCAGACTTGGCCCAATCTTCTGAAGCGGTTCTATAATGGGGAAATGCGCTGGCAGAACACACACTCCCTCCCCCTTCGCTGTCTATGTGGTGGTGGTCTCCTTGGGACACGTAGCTGCAGGATCACTATGGATCTGCCCCAAGTGCAGACCTAAAGATACTATTTGTAAATGCCCTTTATGAATTCCCAAAGTCTTAAACTTAGACGTGTGGTCTAAGTTTAGACCAAACGGCAGTTTACCTTTGTAAATCGGGCCCACTCTCTCTGACGAATGTCTCAGCACCAGTGCCCTTTTGCCCAGATCCAGAGCAAATCCTTCTATAGAGGACATTGTCTCTGAGGACTTTTACATGACCAGTTTTTTTTTGTCCCAACTCCAGACAAATCCTTGTCATGAAGATGCTGTACTGTATTCTCAAAAGTAAATTTACACATGTAGATGTACTTATGTGTAAGTTTACTCTTGCACCTATGTGTAAATATATGTTTGTGCTTTTCACCATTTCCAAGTGTAGATTTACAACTTGGTGTCTCCACCACCAGATACAATGGATTAGGGGCAGCCAAGACTACATTTCTGAATGTAAAATTGCCTCTAGTCTTCGAGTATCAGATCTTTATAGAAGCAGTGAAGGCTACCAGCTAACACAAATCTGCTACTGTATGATGCAGAGAGTGTTATTTAATACAATTAATGTTGCTAATACATCATCTTCTTGAGGCACGCATAAAGTGCATAATACAAGCATAACATGCTTTTTGCAATAGAGCCTTAATTTAGTGCAAGAATCTTCAGAATAAAACCCATAGTATGGTGCAAACATTATCTGTTTAGTATAATCACGTTCCCTCAGTGCACGTTTCACTTGTTTCCATTTAACTCGATTTTCTTGTGAGTTCAGGATTGCATAAGCCCCTTAACGGTGTGTGAAGATTTTTTTTTTTTTTTTTTAGCAGATTGAGTTATAAAATAATATATTCTGCTTTAAAAGAATCCCACCCCAACGAAAGACCTTCTGTTCTCATGTTTAACTTGAAAATTCCTATATTAATGCATTATTTCTGCAACCCAGTTTTTATATTTTAACAGCAGGTTCTTCATTTGTCACTATTAATATGTATTTTGCTGCACCCAACATGATATGAAGCCGGATTTCTGACTGGTCAGAAAAGCATTTGGGTTAAAAGCGCTAAGTTCTAGTTGCTAACAAAAATGAAGGTAAATATATAGTCAATTCTGATGGCTGTTTTATAACGGAATAAGATACATATAAACGGATTCCTGGATTAGCCTTTCTCTAGGGATCCACCACTCCGAGGTATGCCTTATTTCTGTATTTCATATTAGAGACTTTTGGTTTACTCTGCTTTTTATTTCTACTCGAAGAGTCGACAGTTGTTGAATATTGCCACCGATGCCTGGTTGGCCGTCAGAAACCTTAGAGACAGACATAATGCATTTAAAAGCTTTGGATATTCTTTAACTGGGACATAAGTAAACAAAAGTAATGAGCTATATATCTTTTAAACAAGAAACCCATATCCACATACGTTTCCTGTCAATTGTTTACTTTATGGATCGAAAGATTGACCATTCTTGAAAAGCATATTTTTACCTCTCTGTGGGCCACTTAATTAGATGCATGGAAACTCTGCTTGCCTTATTCAGTAGCAAATTAATCTGTTGTAAGTTGGTTTAGATCACTTAGGTTTCTGGTAAGAATAGAATTGATGGGGTATGGCCTAATTGCCAATGCTCTATTGGTCCACACTTTGTCAGTCATTTAAACCGTTAGCAGTCTGGAACATTAGTCTTAGGCTATTTATTTACTGACCTTATAAAACAAAGTCTAGATATTTTGGTATGTCAGGTTTTTGTAAAGAAAAACAAAAACTAATGTTGACTAAATATTGCCTCTACATTATCCTATGAAATTGTGCATTTTTCTCGCCAAATAGTTTATCCCATCTGCCCACCTCATAATCATTGATGGCATGTCTTGGTAACTTATTGTGCTTATCTTATGTGATATAGTAACACACTCTTACAATAGTAACGACTTATTTCAATTACCTCCGTAGTGCTGTCTATGGTACGAGTTCATATTACCCATATCAATAGGATTTATTTAATTTACCTCGGAAGGATGATTGACTGAGTCCTGCCAGAATTTGTATTTGTGATGTGTGTTACATAATGAATCCTTGACGAGGTAGAATAATTTGCTACACTATCTACCATGAATTTTAGGTTGAAATAGACCGCATTAGTACATGCATATTGCTTTCTTCTAAATTGACAATGTACATTGGGTAGCAGTGTGGGGAAGCTTGCCCTGACACATTAGTAGGGGCTGAGCAGGCCACCTCCAGTGTGGGTAAGGCTGCCCTCCTCCCCCTGACGGACACCTTGGGGGTTGCAGGGGCCTCTGTCACACTCCTGGGAGAAGGTGACCTACACATGCTGAAGGCACTTCCCTGTGCATCAAATCTGGTGCTAGAACAATCGAGTGAGCAGGTGAGCATGTAAGAGGCTGAACTGAATGCAGAGTAGGGGGTGGGTTCCTAACTGAACCTTTCTTCCTGATCGTTGTACCCTGTGTGGTGTGTATAGGTGTGGTCATGCAACCTAGTCAGCTGCAGCTCCTGTGAGTGGATGCTTCACCAAAAGCGTGTGGTGAAAGGCTGTTAGCATATGTACCATGTACCTTCAGGCTGGTGTCTAGCCTCCCTGAGCCCTCCTTCCCTCCGAGATCATGTGATGCTGTTCAAGGAGTAGTGGGCGAATTCAACTTCATGTGGCCCCAGCATCGTAGAACAGGGAGGCAATTCCAAACAATGACAGCAGCCACATTGTAAAGGCGCATTTCCAAATGCATTGCAGCACATACAAAAACACAGAAACAACTGGAAAATAAAATAAACAAAAATAATGACCAAAAAAGGAAGGCCTGTAAGTGCAGAATAATACGGTCTAATATTCCAGTAAAATAATGTTTTGTGTGTTTGATGTACCATTTCTACACACAAATAGGTTTTTCTTGAAAAACATACCTGACAAATATTAAATTGCATTCATTTATGTATTTAGATGATCCTTCAAGCAGGCATTTGGTGGGTGACATGCACAATGTGTTGCTTTTAGTGGGGAAAGATGTTTTTTTCAGGCTCTCGTTTGCATCAGACAAATAGTCTGTGCTGATGCTCCTGAACAATCTACCTCTTCTATTGTGATGAAAGCACTGCCTGGGAATTAGAGTAATACGACTACTGGTCAATAGCATGGTAATACAATATAAATACTCCTCAGGGTTGGTCCAAAATTTTATTGACCCTGTCTGAAAGCCGGGGTTGAAGGTGGATGTTTCGAAGCACCATTTGCTGACGGGGGCTTAGGCGATTCCCCTCCATTTTGTATTTATTCAAAATAAAAGTTCTTGGCCTGCGTCTCACTTAGAAAAACTGCCCTGCTCTGGCTTCTGTTGTCTCAATAGTGTAAAAACAGATGTAAACCTGGCAATTTTACACAGCATGCTAAATGCTCCTGAACTTTGCACATAGCACATTGAGACATGATTGCACAAGTCAGCTCTTAATTGTCATGAAATGTCTTAAATAATATATTCATGGGCAACTTTGCAAGCTGTTGGATTTTATTCTTACTCCAGGTGCTGCCAAGATGAAGTTGAATGCACCACTGGGAAATCTGTGGTCTCAAAGCAACTAAACTGTGGGTGCTCGAAGGGTCCAATTCAGTACACAGTATGGAAAGAAATGAAGTCTGCAGTTAGCCCAGGTAATTGACACAGATCTTCTTTCAGCAAATGATTCTCTTATGATGATGAATGCTACTTTTACCCTTGCTGCCAAACATATCCTCCGCGATTCATACACGTTTGAGGTAAAGGAAATGTCAAAGGTAAAGTGCTATAAGCCTGTAAAATCACTTCCATGAGGAAGGTGATGTAGCGATTTGACAAATCATGAAACTCCTAATGGCTTCACAGAAGCCAGATATTCACAGTCTGTGTGCATAACCAAGTTGCGCTAAAGTGGATTGAATGTAGCACAGTGCATGTCATGCTGGTTACGACATCACATGTGGAGGCCCATCTAGATCAATTGAAACAGAATACAGAAGAGCAAATGTGAAAACAACTGTTGGCTAAATGCATACTTGACACAACTTAACAGGTGACTAGCACCAGCAAGACACATGGAGTGACATGGGACGAAGGCACACCTGGGGATTAAATAGTTGCTTGAGGCGACATTGAAAAAATGGATTTTCGTCCACTGTGCCACTTTAGACGGCGGCCCAAGGAATGCAAATTCAAACTGACCCTGCTTCTTATGTAAAAAGTGCCTCCCGAACTGCCAGGCAAGACACCTCCTGAAGAGAACAGTAGCAACCCTAGACCCATTTCAGCCCTATTAGGCCTTGTTAGTGAGGTAGTGATCCTATGGCTCAGTGAATAAGGGACCCATGTCTGGGCTTACACTTAGAATCTAAGGGGCAGATTTAAGTACAGTGCCAGCTGGCGCCACTCCTAGACACCCGGCCGGGCACCATATTTAAGGAATGGCATGAGCCGGCGCCAAGGCCCTGTTAGCGTCAAAGGATGCAAACAGGGCCTTGGAGGCGTTGGGGGAATCGGGGCTTGTGCACCAAATTATGGCGCTACACTGTTTAGAGACAAAAAAATTGCCTCTAAGCAGTATAGCGCCATTTTGCAGCGCACAAGCCCCATGGACATTGCTCCTGTCTTAGTAAAGACAGAAGCCATGCCCACCACCCCAATGGCCATGCCCAGGGGATGAATGTCCTCTGGGCATGGCCACTCGGACCAGCGCCATGCAGGGGGCCCCAAGTCAGGGCCCCCGAGCGGTGTTGGATAGAAAAAAAATATCCCTACCCATACTTACCTTCGGATGGTGTAGTGCTTTCCTCTTATCTAGTTTCTAAGCACTAACATAACACAACAGAAATGCACTTCTGAGGTCAAAGAAGACTTTTATTGTTGTTAATTCTTCCCCGACCACAATATTTTATGAATGACGAATTAGTAGCTTTCAAGTCCGCGTTAATCAAACAAAATATATCAGTTTGCAATATACACAGCAGGTTATATTTATAAGATATTGAATGCAAAGCAAAACAAATACTTCACCGTGTAGGAACTATTTACAGCTACATCTTTCTAAGGTCTGCAAGCTGATAACCCCTGTCAGCCGCGAGAAAGAGTTTCATCTACCCACACGGGATGCTGGCAGCTGGCGCCAAGCTCCAGCACGAGGTCCGGCAGATTCGAATCTGACCCTCTGCAGCCTGTTACATTCGTTACAAAGGTGTGCCCCCTCCTCTCAGACCTGGGAAACTGAGCAAGCCTTTTGGAGACTGGCCAGGTCTCCAAGACTACTCCTGTTCCCAAGCTCAAGCGAAGAAAAAACAACACCCATGTACTCTCTCTTATCATGTCTAGTCTACTGTGAGAAAAACATCTTGGTTCTCTGGTGCAAAAACACAGCTTGGAAAAATACAGCTTGGATTCTCAACTGCAATGTCTAACTCCACGTTAAAAGCAATAGGCAGCTAACCTAAATATCAAATGCAATGTCATGTTAAAGGCAATAGGCAGCTAACCTAAATATCAAATGCAATGTCTAGTGTCATGTCAAAGCCAATAAGCATCTAAGCTGAATACAAAATGCAATGTCTTATATCATGTCAAAGCCCATAGGCAGCTGAGCTGAATACAAAATGCAATGTATAATATCATGTCAAAGCCAATAGGTAGCGGAGCTGAATACAAAATGTAATATATGATATCATGTCAAAGCCAATAGGCAGCGGAGCTGAATACAAAATGTAATATATGATATCATGTCAAAGCCAATAGGCAGAATATCTAATAGCATGTCAAAGTCAATAGGCAGTTAAACTGAATACATCATGTCAAAGTCAATAGGCATGCAATGTCAAAGCCAATAGGTGGCTAGACTGGATACAGCATGTCAAAGCCAATAGGCAGAATACAGAATGTAATGGCTAATGCAATGTCAAAGCCCATAGGCGGCTCAACTGAATACAGAAAGTAATGGCTAATGCCATGTCAAAGCCAATAGGCAGAATACAGAATGTAATGACTAATGCAATGTCAAAGCCCATAGGCGGCTAAACTGAATACAGAAAGTAATGGCTAATGCCATGTCAAAGCCCATAGGCGGCTCAACTGAACAAAACATACCATGTGCTACTGGTGAACATTGAGCAACTAATATGCGCAGTGGTGAAACACAAAGTCATTGGTCAAAACAAACTTTATCAAATGGCAGTACAGATGGGTCCCCCATCCGTGGGTGAACTCCTGGTGTGGGTCGGGGTGGGTGGGGTTGTCCCTGGCGACCATGGAAATCTGCCTCCAGGTCCCCTTATGCCTGCCCATACCCAGGCGTTAAATAATGGTGCTAAGCAGGCTTAGCACCATTATTTAGTGCCCTTCTCCTCCTGTGCGTGATTTTTGCACAGGAGGATAAATAAGGCGCTAGGTACGCCTGCCTTGCATCTCATTGACGCAAGGTAGTTTTCCGCAGGCAAAATATTTGTCATTAACTCCACTATTTTGGTACTAGACATGTCTAGCGCCAAAATAAAAATATAAATATTGAGTTAAGTTTGAGCCGGATTTGCATTAAAACAAAATGACGCAAATCCAGTGCAAACAGAGTATAAATATGAGCTTTAGGGCATTGCATCAAATACACACAGGGAGATGAGAGAGTGCTTTTAAATAGTCTAACCAAGGGGTTAACACTCCAGCTAATAGGTTTTCACCCACTGAGCCACTGTAGAAAGAGGCCTGCCTTAAGCAAATCAGTACTGACCCCGCTCTTCATGGGAACACTCCACACCAAAATCCCAGACAAGCCCTGTCCAGAAGAGAATGCAAGCAATCCCTTACTAGCTTTAGCCTTATTGGACCTCATCAGTGAGTTATATCTTTTATTCTATGGCACAGTGAGCAAGGGACCTGAAGTTTATGTAACTGGCCGAGTGTATTACCACAGCACTGGGATAGGGCACTGCAGAAATATGGAGTCCTGGCCGGATATTTGGAAAGGACTCGATGTGCACATACACGAAGAATGGAGCATTGACAGATATTTGGAAACTTGCACAAGGATCAACACAGCAAGTTGGTCGTTCACAGAAACTATAAGCTGAATGTAACCTAACCTCTGCTGCCTGAACGATCTCTAAGCAGTGTTCCCTCCAAACAAAGTTAATCTTCTGGTGAGTGTTGAGCCTAGACCATAAGAGTGACTGAAATTATTTAGAAGGTTAGAAACAGTTTTTTCTCCTTTGGGCCAATTAGGTGGCAGTCACACAGATGGCCTTCAGGAGGAGGGATAATTGCACCTTTTCCCTAACATTAGGGTGCCTGATGGATTTCATGGTAGGGCCTGAATGCCAGTGTGCACTTAGAGAGTGTCTGACTATCCACAAGTATGAGTGAACATGTCTGAATACTGAATAGGCCAGATGATATGTCAGTATGATTCAGTATGATAGTGAATGTCATGGGTGAGGAGGCCTCATAGACAAGCAGGTATGTGATACCATCAATGATGCTTCCTTATAGACCATGCCCGGAATGGGATAGAACCCATTGAGCAGACCTTGAATAGGACAATTGAAAAATAGCCCTGCACTGATCTGATGGTCTTCTTTGTGCGTGGCCTATTCCTCTTCACTCTGAAAGACTCCTTGATCTGGACCTGTCAGTAGCACACTTTATATGACTCCAGGGAAAGAGTATCAAGTGGCCAGATGGAGAAAAGTATCAATGGCATTGACCAACAGGCTCATACTGTCCAATCAATGTGAATACCCTTTATACACATATGACAGCCAGAAATATCTGCTTGATAACACTATATCAATCAATCATAGTATTTGTAAAGCTCTAGGACGAGTCTTGCTGCAGCGTTTTGGATGGTCTGGAGGTGGTGGAGGAGTTGGGCAGGGAGTCCGACGTAGAGGGTGGTTCTGTAGTCTAGTCTGCTGGAGATGATGACTTGGATGACCATTTTTCTGGTTTCCATGGGGATCCATTTGAGAATCTTTTGTAGCATGCAGAGGTTGCCAAAGCAGGAGGAGGCCACTGCTTTTATTTGCAGTT
The DNA here is from genome assembly GCF_031143425.1 of Pleurodeles waltl. Taxonomy (NCBI): domain Eukaryota; kingdom Metazoa; phylum Chordata; class Amphibia; order Caudata; family Salamandridae; genus Pleurodeles; species Pleurodeles waltl. The sequence goes on along the minus strand of NC_090448.1, from coordinate 857,833,525 downwards.
TGAAGGTGAGTGTGCTGTTGATGATGATGCTGAGATTGTGGGCATGGTCAGTTGGTCATTGGGGTTGCCAAGGGGAGGGGTTGCTGCTGAAGTTGATCACTCTCTTCTTTTCCATGTTCAGTTTCAAGCAGTTGGTTTTCGTCATGACGCCATGGCATTGCTGAAGTTGTCTCTGAGGGTCGCGCAGACTTCGGCAAGGGAGAGTATAAGTTGTCTGTCATCGGCATAAGAGATGATTTTGAGTCCATGGCAATGAACAGTCTCGGCCAGTCACATCACGTAAACGTTGAAGAGGGTGGTGCTGAGAGAGGATTCCTGGGGGACCCGGCATAAGTTACTCTTCTGAGGTGAAAGGTAGGAGGCAGACCCTCAGAGTGCATCCTGTAATGAAGGCTGGGATACATTTTGAGGGAGATGGTGTTGAACAAGGTGGAGAGGTCTAGAAGGATCAGGAGCGCTTTCTCTCCGTGGTCGAGGGGGGGACCTAATGTTGTCCATTGCAGCGATAAGGGTGGTCTTGGTGCTGTGGTTGGAGCAGAAACCGCATTGGGAGGGGTCAAGTAGGTTGTTTTTTTCCAGGTGTTCAGAGAGCTGTTTATTGGTGGCTTTTTCAAGGGCTTTGGCTGGGTAAGGGAGCAGAAAGATGGAGTGGTATTTTTTCAGTTTTCTGGGGTTGACAGAAGGTTTCTTCTGGAGCGGATTGAACGCCGCTTGTTTCCATGCTCTGGGGATGGGGGTAGTCCTGATGGAGGTGTTGAGGTTGGGAGAGAGAATGCTGCTGATAGCCTTCTGGCCCAGGCTGAAGATGTAATGTGGGTGTGGGGTGTTGGGTGAGCCAGAGTGGGTTGAGGTCATGAGGGTGGCTGTTTCGTGGATGGATAGTGGCCTCTAGTCTGTGATGAGGAGGCTGGGGAAGTCCTCGTACGGGGTCAGAAGGTGTTCGATGCTGGTGGGTTGGGGTTGGAAGTTACTGTAGATGGCAATGCTTTTTGTCATGGAAGTAGTCGGCTAGTGAATCGTAGAGGGATTGGGTGGGTTGGAATGTGTTTTCGGTGGCTGCTGGGCGGGTGAACTCCTTGACGATTTTGAAGCGTTCCTTCAGGCAGCTGTTGCTCTCCTCTATGCGGCTGGGTAGGGCAATTGTTTTTGTTGATTTGAGGTGGAGATATTTGTTCAGCGCATCCTTGAAGTTGGTCCGGTCCACGGGGTCCCTGCTAGCTCACCACCGTCTTTCTATCCTTTTGCATTCTCTCTTGATTGTGCGTAGCTTGGGGTGAACCACCCTGCGGGCTTTCTGGATCTTCTGGGGACAGAGCTCCCTGCGGGAGGGCACTTTGTTGGCACTGTTGTTGATCCATTCAGACAGACTGTTGGCATCTTGTTCGAGGTTGCCAGAGAGGATGGGTTTACTGGCCTGATGGGTGGTGGTCCCTTGGTTGTCTGTGACTTTTCCCCATCTGCGGAGGGGGGACGTGTGGGTGTGTTGGATGGCCCTTGTCTGCTGGTTATGGCAAAGTGTACCAGGTGGTGGCCAGTCCATATGAGCTCTGTTGTGTGGTTGAACTTGATTTTTTTGCTGTTTGCGAAGATGGTGTCTAGGGTGTGGCCCGATGTGTGTGGGGCTGGTGACTAATTGTTTGAGTCCGATGTTACGCAGGTTGTCCAGGAGATTGGTGGTGTTGCTTTGGTCATCTAAATGGAAATTCAGGTCTGTTATGAATAGGTAGTTTATCGAGTTGATGGCTGAGGGGGTGATGAAGTCGTTGATAGCTTTGCAGAATACGGAGCAGGTTTTGGCATTGGTTTGGATTCAGAAGTTTAGGTGTTCCATGAGGTTGGACGCCTCTTCAAAGGTGGTGCATGGGAGGATGTCCTTATGAATGAATGCAAGGCCTCCTCCATGCTTGTTGTGGTGATCTTTGTGGATCCATTTGTATCCTTGCAGTTGGCCCAGATAATGTTAGGAGCCAAGACGGGCGTGAGCCAGGTTCCGGTGATGAACATCAGGTCCAGTCTGAGTGTAGATACGGCGTCCGAGATTTCTGTGGCGAGTTTGCAGAGGGATCGTGCATTCAGCAGCACACATTGGAATAGTTTCTTGGGTATGGAAGGTGGCGGTGTGGTGGCAGTGTCGGTCTCAGTGTAGCAGGCGAAGTGGCATTGGAGGCATGTGATGGGTCCTCCTGTGATCCTTGGGAAGAAGATGCATCAGTTGTTCTCCCTGTTCCTAGGGGCCTGGAGTTTGGAAGTAGAGTATCGGCCAATGGTTGTCGAGCCAGAGTTTCTGGCGATGGGCACACTTTGGGCACAGACAGGTTTGCTTTCGACATGCCTTCGGCACACACGCTGAGTGTGCCCGCAGCATGCAATCGCCATTAAGTAGGTCCTGGGGTGGGAGGAGTGCAGTGGAGGCGGGCAGGCGGGGACAGCACGGGAAGAGAAATGGCAGGAAAAGACACAGCAGCAGGCACAAGTAGCAACAGGCAGCAAAATGCCCTGCAGCACCTTGCACCTACTCAGAAGAGTGGGCAGAGGCTAGCTGGCACAGGAACAGAATAAATCAATCAATCAAACTTCTTAAGTGCGCTACTCACCCGGTAGGGTCTCAAGGCACTGGGGGTTGGGGGTGGGGGGGTTACTGCTCAAAAAGCCATGTTTTGAGGTGCCTTCTGAAAGTTAGGAGGTCCTGGGTCTTGCGTAGGTTGGTGGGGAGGGAGTTCCAGGTTTTGGCGGCGAGGTGGGAGAAGGATCTGCCACCGGAGGTGGTGCGTTGGATACGGGGGACTGTTGCGAGGGCGAGGGCGGCGGAGCGGAGCTGTCAGGTCGGGTTGTGGAAGTTGATTCATTCATTGAGGTTGGCCCGTCCGGTGTCGTGGAGGGCTTTGTGAGCGTGGATTAGGATTTTGAAAATTATCCGTTTGTTGATGGGCAGCCAGTGTAGGGATCTGAGGTGGGCGGAGATGTGTTTGTGGCAAGGGAGGTTGAGGATGAGACGTGCAGCTGCGTTCTGGATGCGCTGGAGTTTTCTCTGAAGCTTGGCTGTGGTCCCTGCATTGAGGGCATTGCCGTAGTCCAGTCTGCTGTTTATGAGGGCATGGGTGACCGTTCTTCTTGTTTCTAAAGGAATCCATTTGAAAGTCTTGCGTAGCATGCAGAGGGTGTTTAAGCAGGAGGATGATATGGCGTTGATTTGCTGAGTCATGGAGAGAGATGAGTCCAGTATGATGCTGAGATTATGTGCGTGGGTGGTGGGTGTTGGGGGTGGTCCTAGGGTGGTGAGCCATCAAGAGTCGTTCCATGCTGTCTTGTTGGGACCGAAGATGATGAGCTCAATTTGAGGTGGCTTGCTGTCATCAAGTTAGCGATGGCGAGGAATCTGGCTTGTAGGTTATTCTTGGCAGTAGATGGGTTCCTCGTGAGGGAGATGATGAGCTGGGTGTCATCAGCGTATGAAATGATGTTGAGGCTGTGGGGGCGTATGATGGTGGCGATGGGAGCCATGTAAATATTGAAAATGGTGGGGCTGAGGGAGGATCCTTGGGGGAACAGATGGTCTTGGTGGCTGTACACCAGAAAGGAGGGAGGCAAACTCTTTGGGTTCTTTCGGAGAGGAAGGAGGTGAACCAGTCCAGGGCTTTGTGGTGAATTCCGGCGTCGAAGAGGCGTGTGCGAAGGGTTTGGTGGCATACGGTGTCGAATGCTGCGGAGAGGTCTAGGAGGATGAGGGCGGCGGTTTCGCCCTTGTCCAATCTGGTCCTGATGTCGTCTCTGCAGGCGATGAGGGCGGTCTTTGTGCTGTGGTTTTTGCGGAATCCAGACTGGGAGACGTCGGGTATGTTGTTGTCCTCCTGGAAGCGAAACAGTTGTTTGTTTACTATCTTCTCTATGACCTTCGCGGGGTAGGGGAGTAGAGAGATAGATCGGTAGTTTGTGATGTCTTCAGGGGCTGCTTCTGGTTTTTTGAGTAGAGCGTTGACTTCGGCATGTTTCCAAATATCTGGGAAGGTTGCGGTCTTGAATGAGGTGTTGATGACGGCCTGGAGCTGGGGAGTGATGATTTGACTGGCCTTGTTGAAGATGTGGTGGGGTCAAGGGTCTGTTGGGGAGCCTGAGTGGATGGAGCTCATAGTTTTGCCAGTTTCTTCATCGTTGATGGGGGTCCAGGTGTTCAGTACGTTGGTGCGGCAGGGTGCTGTGGTGTTGGCTGTGTCGGTGGTGGTGATGGTGGGTGACTACGATATGAAGCTTTCATGTACGTCTGCGATCTTGCGGTGGAAGTAGTTGGAGAGGGAGTTGCATAGGTCTTGGGAGTGTGGAGGGTCGATGGCGCAGGATTTGGGTTTGGTGAGTTCTTTAATGATGGCAAAAAGTTCCTTGCTGTTGTGTGCGTTGTTGTCTATGCGTTCTTTGTAGAAGGATCGTTTGGTGGTCCAGATGAGCTGGTGATGTTTGTGCATGGCTGATTTGAGGGTGGAGAAGTTGCTCACTGAAGGTTCTTGGCACCAGGCTTTCTCAATTTTCCGGCATTCTCATTTGAAAGATTGAAGTTCTGCGGTGAACCAGGGGGCTGTCTTGTTGGTGCGGGTGTTGTTTTTTGAGTGGGGCAAGGGAGTCTGCGCATGCTTCTAGCCATCGTGTGAGGTTGAGGGCTGCGGCGTTGGGGTCATTGGTACTGGGAGGTGGAGCTTGTGCGAGGTTGGAGATCAGTTGTTCCTTGGAGATCTTGTTCGACTTGCGGTAGGGGATAGGATGTTGTTGGTGGTGGATGGTGGGCTTCAGGAAGGAGAAGTGGACGCAGTGAAGGTCAGTCCAGTGGAGTTTGGTGGTGTGAGTGAAAGCGATGTGGCTGCTGGAGGAAAAGATGGCGTCTAGCGTGGGAACGGCTGAGTGGGTGGGTGAGGTGACCAGTTGCTTGAGGCCGAGGTGTGCGAGGTTGCCCAGCAGGGCAGTGGAGTTGCAGTCTTTGGTGCTCTCCAGGTGAAAGCTTAGGTCACCGAGGAGTAGGTAGTCCGTGGAGGCGAGGGCGTGGGAGCTGATAGCGCCGGCGATGGTGTCACAGAATGGGGGGCGGGGTCCCGGTGGTCTGTAGATGAGGGTTCCTCTTAGGGTGGTGCTGGCGTTGATGTGCACCTGAAAGTGCAGGTGCTCTGCGGTGTCTGGGGTGTCGTTGGTGTTGGTGGAAATTTTGATGGAATTTCTGTGTATTATGGCGATTCCTCCTCCTGGTTTGTTGATACGGTCTCTACGGGTGATTTTGTATCCTTCTGGGATGGCTATGGCGATGTCGGGTTCCGATGAGGAGTTCATCCATGTTTCAGTGAGGAAGGCGATGTTGGGAGAGTTTGTAGTGAGTAGGTCCCAAAGCTTGATGGCGTGCTTGTGGACGGAGCGGGTGTTGAGGAGGATGCAGTTGAGGTGATTGGGGTGTTTGGTGTTGTTGTGCTGCTTATTGTTGTGAGTACAGGAGAAGTGGCATGAGTGGCATGTGAAAGGTCCGTGGGTGTGTCTGGGGTTGGCCTGGGCGGCCAGAAGACAGGGTGGTGTGGTTGGACTAGTGTGTGGAACAACCATTGGAGTTCAAGTGTCACCTTATGACCACCATCCCACCATCCTACAGCTTGTATATGAAGAAACACTAGTAGGGGTCGCGTGGGTTAGTAACCACTTGATACATGTTAGACTGTGTGTTGCCTTTGACTGGTTGCAAGAACCCTTAAGGTGGCTGAATTACATCTGCCTTTAGATGGCCTTCTTGAGTTGACTCATTTCCAATCAGAAGAATAAGCAGTTTCCTGACTGTGAAAACACTTGACAGAGATGATAGGATGTGAGTGCTAGAGAAATCACACATAGGGCAATTTATTCTGTGTTTGCTCACCATTGAGGCATAGTAAGCCCATACCTGACAAACATCATAGATTGTGTCACTTTAAATTTCACGTGTGATATGGAAATTATGTCCTGCTGTCTCTTAATCATTGGGGTGGATGTAACTCATGTAATTTGCTGTAGAATAATTATGCAAAAATACAGGAAAATTATACGCAAGTCTGCAGAATTACAGGAGGATCATAAGTAGCATTTAGGGATATTGTCTTAGCCTAAAATGCAACCTTGCATCGAAAATGCGCCAGAGGATGCATTTTCTGCTAAGTAATTAGCACTAAATCCAACAGGACATGAAAGTTGCTGCCACTCACCCTTGCTAAGTTTGCTTTTCCTGTGCTCCCATGGCAGGAATTGTGTGCTAAAATGCTCATAATTACACTAACAGGCATGAGTTTTGGTCATTTTGCATCATAAGAGTAATACGATATTACCGAAATTACTCTGATTACTTTGGCATAGTTAAAAGTTTGCCCAGGCCTAATAATCATTCAATATGTAGGGAGATTAGAGTAATGATGAACTACATGCTTAAACTTAGGGTACAACCTGAGTGGATGTAAGCTGTGTAATTTCTTCTTTTCTCATTTTCTCATTTTACCTCTTACAACTAATTTCTCTGTAACATTAGAGAGGGAGGGCCCCACCCGCAGACCCATAGAATTGAGCGAGTGGCTGCTGTGGAAGCAAACTAAGGAGTGAGCTCTAAGGTCAATAATATGGTCAATATGCCACTACAGATTGGACCATGCAGTTTACAAGCCATCAACAATGGCATCAGTCTATCTAAATAACTCAGATTCGACAGAGTGAAACCAGAAGATAATGCACCTTCCAAAGCACCACCAAAGTTAACAGAGGCTATATGTGCATGCAGGAGTGACAGGGTAGACCCAATGGAAAAGGCTCCTAAGAAACACCAAAGTCATTGTAGGTTATGTGGTTCATCAATGAGCAGGAGGCTGAAACCAGTGGAAGATTCAACTTTCAGAAAGCTATCAATGTTATCAGAGGTTATATGATATATTCAGTATTGTCAATGCATGATTGAGGAAGCAGCAGTAATAGTGAAATATGTTAAAACTACGTATTTGAATACGTGGGGATAGAATAGGAGGGTGATCAAGTAGCTGGTGAGAGGGAAGAGTGATGAGGTGTTAGCATTGTGGGCAAGTCAGTGTGTAGAGAAAGGAAATGGAGGACAGAGGCCCTAGGCCTTGGACCTTTGATTGCAAAACAAATAGCAAAGCTGTGATAGGACGGCACCCTTAACTGGACCATCCTTTCCTCTTGAGGTACTGGGAGGAATTCTAATAGTCTATAGGAGGAATTGCAACGGTGCAGAGTAGGAAATCTTAAGGTAAAGTCTGGGGAGTGCTAGAAAGAGAGGAAGACAAATGTCTTCCACTGGAAGACTTGTGGGGAGACCAAGTGAAAGATAATCAACACATTAATAATGCATAATGCATGTGCTGATGCCTAAACACATATATAGGTGACTATGCTTCTTTCCCCTGGCTGCACAGTTTCCCGACTGACTCTCAGTGGAACGAAAGTGTGAGGGAAGAGTTAATAGGTGGAGAGGACTGATGAGATGAAAATGCATAGTCAGCAGTGTCTGTAGTTTGGAAACACTAGAAGGGGTCTGCTTGCGTAGAAACTAGCATCAGGGCTGCTTGGTGGGCTTGAATATTGACAGCCCACCCAACTGCATGCTCATTGAGTGAGACTGCCCAGTTTAAGATGGTTACTTGAAGGGGAGCAACGAGAGATAAGGCTATTTAGGAAAAATTTACCAACTGAAAAATTCATATGACCCATGGTAGACACTGGAAGGAATGGTATCCATGGAGAACAAGGACTCGATTTGCCTTGTTACAAGTGAGACAATTCATTATACTGAACAATTGAAATTACCTCAATGTTCAGAAAGGGCAGTGCTGCTTACAAATTCAAGAAAAGTATTTTGTTGTCTTTGCTGGGTGTGCAGTCTCCATCTGTCGTCAAAAGGCACCAAAGTGGGAATACTCGCTCACAAGAGATAGAATACAACTAAGAAAGGTGCAGCTTCCTAAAACGGTTTCCTCAAACTAACCAGGTCCAATAAATGGTGGCAGTGTTGCAATCAAGTGGCACTACTGAATTTATCATAGCTGCATGGTCCAATCTGTAGTGGCATAGAGGCAACCAGTGTAAAAACTTCCAATTTTTTTTGCAGTTATAAAGCTCACCAAAGAGTGACACAGTGCATCCATTTTAGGAAGCTGCACCTTTCTTGTTGTATTCTATCTCTCCTATGCTGACCATGAATGTTATGATAACTGTAGTGTTTTTTAGGACTCTGCATCTACCACTGATTGCTCCCTGTCAGTCATTTACTGATCACGTAGCCTCAGATAACTTTTATATTTTTGAACTTTTTGTCTTTCTTTGGTGTCACCATTATGCTTTTGGTTGGGCCACACAGCTTTGGAAAATGTTGCTGGTTTTTATTTATTTCTTCCATTGATTGTACCCATGTCGCTTTTGGGTGGAAACATGTAGCTACAGATAAATGTATTTTTTGCCTAATTGTATCTTGGTCAGCATTCGGTGGACCTTATTCCATTCTGATGGGCTTAGGAAGCCACGTCTTTCACTAGTTGCACAGCCATCACTCTATTGTGGAGCACATAGCATCTGACTACGTTGCTGCGTGGCTGAATCATGTTACTCCTTGGTGGATCATATAGCCTGTCACTTGAATGGCTTTTAGGAATCTGCCTGCTCCTGTTGTTCCTAGGTGGATCACTTAGACTTTAGTAACAATGCTGTTTTAGAAAGCTGCATCTTTGGGTGCACTTTTCTCACTACTAATTGCCGCCGACATCTTTGATGTTAGGATGGGATGAGACATCGTCCACTGCTTGTTCCTCTATCACTCATGGCCAAGGAATATTGTAAGGCACTCCAGTCGCCTTTTGATTTCTGCATGTAGACTATGTGAGATTTGAAGTAGGTATAAGAGAGCAAATATAATTGTTAGAAATAGTATGGCGACAACACACCACCATTTATAGTTCAATGGGAACCGTAAAGTTATGTTTAGACAATCTTACAACTAGTCTTCAAGCTGTACAATAATGACAAAGTAGTTGCACTTCTAACAGCTACCAGTTTCACAACATATTAACAACAACTTATTTTTAATATCTTGCTTGGTATCACAGCTCTGCCTTTTCTAAGTGCTGAAAAACTGATGTTATTATCAATTTTACTGAGTTTTCCAAACTCAGATAGATGGAAGACTGACTTGGAATTTCTCTTTTTCAGATTTAAGCATGAGTTATCTTCCTTTCTTTTCCACATTTATCTTTTCAGTTCCCTGGATTTAATTGCTCAGTTTCATATGGCACAGTATTAAACCTGTATATCCTTTTGAGCTGTAGAGTTAATGCAGTACACATATAGGAAGCAATACATGAAACGTGTACCATTCAGAAAGTATTTAATGTGCGAGAAGGCTGTTCAGGGCAGGGGCACGGGGCACAGGCCAGAGAGGACAAAAAATAAAAGGCAGCAGCAACAGACAGGCAGCAAAATGCCCTGAAACACCCTGCAACTACTCAGAACAGTGGACAGAGGCTGGCAGAGGCTACGGGCAGTGGGTAGAGTTGCTACAGGAACAGAAGATTTGGTGGCCGAGTTGGACTACTGTGTGGAACAATCAATGGAGGTCATGTCACCTTATGACCACCGTCCTACAACTTGTATACGTAGAAACACTAGTAGGGCTGGCATGGGTTAGTAACCCCTGGATAAATGTTAGATTTCTTCTTGAGCTGACTCATTTCTAATCAAAGGGTTTCGCATACATTGTATGTGCTCATCTGGGGGAAGAATAATCAGTTTCTGGATTGTGAAAACACTAGGCAGAGACGGTATATAGGATCTGAAGGCTGGAGAAACCACACACGGGGCAATGTATCCTGAGTTTATTCACCATTGAGGCAGAGTAAGCCCATACATGTAACGTGTTCCCTTCAGAAAGTGTGATTAATGTTCGAGAATGCCTTCCACGATGAGTGGACGCTGCAAAGTGCTAAAGGAATATGTCACAGTGAAAATAGTAGGGAAAATATAATAATAGATTCTCATTTGTGTTTGTAGTGTTACTGAAAGGCAGAGTGGATCAGTGTAGGTGAGTTTATTTATTCTATTCTACTGCCATAGTGTACAGTGTGAGGTCTGAAACATTGTACTCCTGACTATAAATGATTTAGAATTGAAATTGTGAAATCATCCAATATTTTAAAGCTTTTTCTGATGTTTTTTCAGGTATCACAAGCCCGAAGCTCAACCCTGATACCGCCCACCCTAATCTTTTCATTTCTCAAGACAGGGCCAGCGTGAGATACACTAGTAGCAAACAGCTGCTGACTGACAACCACCAGAGGATATTCCGCCGTTTGGGTGTGCTGGGGAAAGAAGCTATGGTGTCAGGGAAGCACTACTGGGAGGTGGTGGTTGGTCGCCTCTCTGGTTGTGATATTGGTGTGGTGAGTGAGTCCATCTACATGAAGGGCTACTTTTCATTTTGCCCCATGGATGGCTGCTGGATGCTTTCTCTCAGGAACGAGACCAAGTTTGTTACGCTTGACTCAGGCACCCAGATGTTGACTCTAAGTGAGAGACCTCAGAGAATTGGAGTGTACCTCAACTATGAGGAGGGTCAGTTGTCCATTTACAGTGCTGAAAATATGACACACATTTATACTTTTCGATTTCCCTTCGCTGGGAATCTCTACCCTTATATTGGGCATGCTAATTTAGCAACACATGGAGTCACACTTCAGATTTTTTGTCCCAAAATATAAATACTGAGCATATTGGTTACCAAAGTTTCTACAGTTTTCTCAGCAGGCAAACCATTTCATACAGAAGCCACTTACATTTCTAAACATATTTGTCTCCAACTGTTTCTTTTGTTGACCGTTTTATTGTGCGCGTTAAATAAATATGTTAATAGAATATGCGTTTGTGTCTTTTATAGTAAATATTCATCTATAAAAATATCAATGAATTAGGGAGTCAGCCTTTTCATCTCCATAGTTTGAGTCACTCCTGATTGTTTTGGTAAATTTGATGACTATCCCTAAAGAGAAAGAGGGACTTTTCATAAGAAAACTTATAAAACTGCACTATTCCATTGAAGTATTCACAAGAAGAAAGCCTGCTGAAGTGGCCCAAAAAAATCTCAAGGTAGCTGAGATTAACTCACATTTCGACTCAAATAGTAGCGTGATGTTCATCAAGTAGTGCAAGGAAATATTCTGCCTTTGTCGGGTAAGAAATTGCTCTTTCTCTGCCTTGCACTGGCACCCAGATGTGTGGTTGTGCACCATTTCCCACCTGCCCTCTGTTGCCATAACACTATCAGTTCGTTTGTGATGTCTTATTTTTTCCTCTCCTTCTCATATCCCTCTCACCTCTTTACAGTATTTTTGTGCACAGCCTCCTTCTTTCTACTTGGTCTCATTGCCTTTTGACTCTTTTTTCTCCTAACTGCTTATGTAGTGCAGTGCCGTCATTCTACTTCCTCACGCTTTCCTTATTTCATTCTGCACCCTTTCTTTTTCTCAAACTCATCCATCCCTTGCTTGGGGCATGGCCCCTCAGATGTCACCAGTGCTGGCGTGACAGGAACCATGGTACTCTGGATTGTAGCTGCCACATATGTTGTGACCCTCCCTCACTGGCACAGAAAATCCTGCCCCCATGCTTGCACCTCAAAAGCCATGATGGTCTACCCCATCCATGTGGCAGGGATCGAGGGATATGAGGGTCCCAGGATTAGAGGATTTACTACAGGGTTCAATGACCCTGGGATTCAAGCATCCCACAATCTATCTGTTTGACTTTCCTACCTGCCGGGGTCGAGGAGTACGTGGATCCTAGGATTAGAGATTTACTGAAGGGTTCAAGGATCCTGGGAATCAAGAATCTGTGTGACTTTCCTGCCAATTGATGCAAGAAAGCCTTTGCTTGGGCGCTGTGTTTCACCTGTTCTTGACCATCTTGCTGAATTTTTTTCAAAGCTGGACGCCTAATTCATCTTCCCGAAGTTTTCTTTTAATGGCACATCCTAACAAAATGACTTCAAATTATTTCATTGTATTCTTGGAACCGTTCGACCTGTTCCAGCGCTGTTTTCGGAGGTCTCAGGTAAGTGATTAGCTAGATAGAGTTATATTTGCATGTTTAGAAAGAGTTCGTTTTTTGTTTAGATTGTGAATCTACTGTTTAAGTCTTGAACTGACTCTTGCCCTTGAGTGCTGGAACTATGCCTCGCACTGTAAAATGTGTTGTAACAACTGTCTAGTGGGCATTCACAGAGTTACTTACAAATCCTAAGTGAATCTTTGTTTCTGTCTAGTGCCTAAATATTTGGGTTTCTACAGCTGCCTAAAGGACGTTGAAACAGGATCGGACTCGCACCCATTCCCTTAGTTCTAGAGTGCCACTGATATTTTGAGCGTTTGCGATAACGCACCAGTCGATGGAGTGGATGGAATATTTTTCAGTTTCTGTACGATTTCCATTAATTTGAAATTCATGTAAAAGAAGAAAACTGCTTGCAACGGAAATTTATACTATAGCGGAGAGTAATAGTTTCATGAGTTTGATTTAGAACAAGGATCTATTACTCATGAAAGCACACCAGACGAATATGTGACAGAACAACTAGGTCCTAAACAACTATTGCCTAAACCACTACTGCTAAACAACTAAAAAGTCTCTACAACTAAGTACTGAATAACTACTGTCTAAACAACAATTGTGCCTGAATAGCAATTGCCTGAACAACTAATATATATATATATATATTCTAAACAACTAATAAACCATAAAAATCAAAAGGAAAACCTTACCTTAAAATTAGTTGTTCAGGCAATTGTTATTCAGGCACAATTGTTGTTTAGACAGTAGTTGTTCAGTACTTAGTTGTAGAGACTTTTTAGTTGTTTAGCAGTAGTGGTTCAGGCAAGTAGTGGTTTAGACCTAGTTGTTCAGGATGTTTCCCACACCAGACACTTCATTTGATGAGCCAAGCACTGCAGTTACAGGCCAATAATGTTTCTTGTGGTCCTTTCCTCGTATCTGTATGCTCTTACCCCCTTCACCGTTGGTATCAAGAACAGTCTTGAACGTGTTCAGCACTGTCAGTGGGAAGGAGACCGGTACCCTACAACCCATTCCAGCACCACAATTCAGGTCTACAGGTTAGTGTTACCTTGAGTCTGACAATTAAAACTTACTCTTGTTGCCATGCAACAGGAACCACTAGCAACCCTTCATCACCAGTGCCCTCTCAATAGACTGTTTGCCGAAATCTCAATCCCATTGGAAATAATAGGATTTACAGTTCGGTGGACGGGAGATCCGTCACCATTGTGACAGAATAACCCATCCACCAACATCTAAATCGTGTCCAGAAGCAGCAGTAGGTGGAAAGAGGAAGAAGGCAGAAAAACAATGACAAAGTGAGAAAGAAGGGATTAAAAGCAGCCTACAAGAGTGAGTTATAGAGGCAGAGGCGATATATTGGTAGATGAAAGAGGCATGAGGTGAAATTAAGACTAGACAGCCTTGTTATTCAGCTACCCAGACATTTAGCAGCAGCACCAGTGGGTCTCTGAAAAAAGTTGGGCCTTACACTCATGCTTTTGAGCACTGGGTCCGACAGTGATTCAGCCAGCTTTCTATAACATTAATTGGGTTATTAGCCACATGTGGACATGCAACACTCATACCATTGACAATTTTAGTGTATTGAAGGTTAAGCTATAATATTGTTAGTTTCTATGTTGGGTATTTCATTGATTCTGTTTTAATTAATTCTATTTCAGTTACTGCACTTAACCAGGACTAATCATGCAAGTTCCGAATATTTGATGCTCCTCAATTGGGTATGAAATTGCATAATTTGAAAACCCCTCAATGAACCACAGTAGTTAAGAATCTTATGAACAATTATTTGTTTGCCTGGTGGAGAGACCTATATTTACTGAGGGCCTGATTCACGAAGGTAAACTTAGACATGAAACTTACCTTTTGACCTGAAGTTTAAGTTTAGACCAAAAGTCCAAGTTTAGACCTGGTGTCTAACTTTAGCCCTGATGTCTAACTTTAGATCTGGAGTCTAAGCTTAGACTTCAGGTCTAAAGTTAGAGTTCAAGATCAAACTTAAACTAAACTTAGACTTCAGGTCTGAAGTTAGACTTTAGGTCTAAACTTAGACTTCAGGTCTAAGTTTACCTTTGTGAATCGGGCCCTGACCCTATATGTAGCACAGCATCCTCCAGATGACATTGGACACGTGGACTCAACTCCCTGCTTGTTTGACCTTGTAAGCAACCTTCAAATTGAGGGTATTAGAGTCAAGGTTAGGACTGGTAGCATGTTAGCATGTCCAGCAGAATGAATATTGTGAAACTTAGCAAAAATGACATGCCAAGATTTTAGACCAATATGCAGTTTTCAGAAACAACACATGAATTGTAACCTGACCCCACACCTCACTTCAAGTCCCCCAACTATTATCACAGTCATGCAGTATACCTTTCTGGGGGCAAATAATTCTCTAACATGGACAACACAGATTTTTGTGTTTTACTTCTAAACCATAGACTAAAACGTGGATGCAGAAAGCTCTAATGTTGTGATTAGCATATAGGCCCCTATTACTGGCTCCTTTTCAATTCTGATAATGGTACTAACTTAAAAATGCACCGCTATTTTATTTCACACACACATATATATGTTGGCAAGGGAATATAACCAAACTATGGAAAAAAGGCCCAGAAAGAAGAAAAATCAGGACAGATTCACGAGGTTATTCTTCATTTCCTAGGAAATTACTTATAATTGTGCTGAAATCCCACAAGTCCAAAAGACAACTACATGTACTGACGGGACTTTCTGGTATGGATTTATTTGATGTGATTCTACAGCTTCTCCTTAAAATGACAGCCATGGTATATGCCTGGGTTTTGCCACCTGTGATGTTCTGCTAATCTTGAAGCAGATAACTTGCCCTTGGTTTTAAAAATGGCATTCCATAGCCTTCCTTCTATGCTAGTTCATTTCTGTAGCTTTTGGTTGTCTCTGTATAGATCCAAGTGGACTTTGTGTATTCCAGATGACTTGGCGTGGTGTATATAGAGGCACTTTGATCCAGGAAGTGAGGGTAAGCAATGGCTAACTCAATTCCCATTCACAAAGGGGTTGATGTTGTGGCAGCACAATAATACCTCAGCCCACCTTTGTGTTACACTAAAGATATTTGGCAACAGGTGAATATACTTTTCTGAAAATGAAATTTTTCATGCTACAGGACATAATAAAATATTTTTAGGGCAGTGGTACCCAACCTGTAGAGTCCGCAAAGCCTCCTCAGGGGGTCCCCGACTACTTAGAAAATTAGGTAATATTAATAGGTTAGGTCCCCAGCTTTCAGTAATGACTTAATGGAGGGTCCCAGGATTCCAATAATGATTCATTGGGGGTCCCCGGGTCCCAGTAATGATAAAGTGGGTGTCAACAGAAGTCAAAAGGTTGGAAACAACTGGGATAGGGAATTATGAAAGCTTAAAGTAGATAGCAGCTCAGTCAAGCAATACTCAGGATGTTTCATCGCAGCACTGGAACATACCTTTGAAGCTTAGATCTCTCACACACACAGAAAGTGATAGAAGGAATGCATGAAATAACTCTAACCACTGGGAATCACTCGGGGTAGCTCTTCAACCCATTGCTCTTTTGTCCACCATGCCACCTCAATTTTGACCCAGTCACATGCAAATCAGTCTTGATCCAGCTTCACTAGCAAGAATCCAGCCCGCCAGGCCAGGTCTTTCCTGGAACACAAGCAACCCATGCTCACTGTGCCACTGGAACCAAGCGCTACACCAGACTGAAGAGCTCCAATCAGGGCGAAGCCAGATTTGCATACTTGTGTTCTGGTTCAGCGAGGACCTGGCCTGGCAGTCATCATTTTTTAATAATTGACAATGATCAGTCATAAAAAAAGGTAGCCCTTTGATGGCCTATTAAATCTGTTGAATAATCAATCAATCAGTCCACCCGAGGGCACAGCAGCGTTTACACTTAAGCAAGCAATTGTTACCCAGATCTAGAGAGGCCTAATGTATCATAAATTTAAAGATTGTGGCTGCTTAAATGAAGTTCCTGAACCACTGCAAGGCCACATAGATCAGGAATGTATACTTGTAAATCAGATTATGTTCACCAATGCTGGTTATCAGTCTCATTTTACCTGAACTCTTTGGCTAGATTTAATTGTCATTTATTCCGGCAAATGCAGAAAACATATCAACACATCTAAATGTGTTGTGAATAGCAGCTAGAGTTGCATCCTTTATGGAAGCAAAAGTGGCCTCTTCTATTCTATTCTCAATCACTCTCACTGAATTGTGGGATGCAACTAGGCCACCACTGGCCCCTTATCTGTTATAATACACTACCACAACTACCAAAGCACATTTTTGTCAGTATGAGGAAGAGCAGTTGGTCCCTGCAGGGGTTGAAGTGTGGGCCACTGGTAACATTTCTTTCCAGTTACAAGGCCAGAAGTCCTTATCCAAGGCCCTCTAACCTCACCAATGATTTAAAAATATGAAGGTTGATATTCACTATCATTTTTACATGAACAAACAATTGTCTGAGATGGTATGTTATTGAAATATCTAACTGGGCAGAACAGCTATCATAGAGGCTCCAAATATAGGGACAATTGCTGATAGAAATTGTATTGTGAGCTTGAAAGATTAATGTTCAGTTTATTGAGGTCTTCCAGCGGGTGCAGTAAAATAGGTCTTCACCAAATACTACAGACTGCCAGTGAACAGGAAAGTCAAGCTCAAGACACTTTTCACTGTGTATTATGTGGAAAAGGCTTAGGGGCATATTTATACTCTGTTTGCGCCGGATTTGCGTCGTTTTTTTTACGCAAATCCGACGTAAAACTAACTCCATATTTATACTTTGGCGTTAGACCAATTTTTTTGCATGGACACCTTCCTTGCGTTAATGATATGCAAGGAAGGCGTTCCCGTCTAAAAAATGACTCCGAGGCATGTGCGCCATATTTACACTCCCGGGCAAAAATGACGCCCGGGAGTGGGCGGGTCAAAAAAAATGACGTCCAGCCGCTTTAGCATCATTTTTTAACGCCTGGTCAGGGCAGGCGTTAAGGGCCCTCACCTCACTTAAAGAGAATGGATCAGTTGATTGCTGCCTAATTGATCAATAGATGTGCACTGCAAGTACCTGGATCTGATAGTCAGGCATACTCAAACATATACAGCACTAGCTTCATTGCAGGCTCGGCACAATTACACACAAGAATGAAGGTACACATAATATGAAGTGCACCTTATCATTAACATACCACTGTGATAGAATTACAGAATATAGGGCCAAATTACGACCTTGGCTGAGGGATTACTCTGTCCCAAATGTGACGGCTATCCCGTTCGCCGTGTTACAAGTTCCATAGGATACAATGGAACTTGTAATATGGCGGGTGGGATGTCAGCACATATGGGACGGAGTAATTCCCTCTGCCAAGGTTTTAATTTGGCCTATAATGTCTTCCAAACAGTGGACAACATGGCATTCAAAACCAAAAATATTTTATCCATGTCCATTGTCCTTGCAGGAAAAATCATGAGGGAGTTCTAGGTGGCAATATCTACCATGACCCTAGCCAGGAAGACACCAGAAATGAGGTTGACATGTTCATGAATATACCCTAGTTATTTAAGAGGCTATGGCTGATCCTTAACCATCACCTTCAGTTCTTGTGCAGATAATGCAAAGGAACTTTGAGAGAATCTGGATAATGAACTGCTGGAAAGAAAGGAATTAACTTCCACAAAGTTGAGTAAGCTATTTACAAAGAAGTAAAAGAGGTTCTCGAAGTATATACTAGGGCCCATATTTATACTTTTTGACGCAAAACTGCGCTAACGCAGTTTTGCGTCAAAACAATTAGCGCCGGCTAACGGCATTCTGAAGCGCCATGCGGGCGCCGTATTTAAGCAATGACGTTAGCCGGCGTTAGCCGCCGGCGCTGCCTGGTGTGCGTTGAAAAAAACGACGTACACCAGGCAGCGCCGGTGTAGGGGGAAATGGAGCTTGGGCGGGAAAAAATGGGGCAAGTCAGGCTGAGGCAAATTTTTCGCCTCAACCTGATTTGCGCCATTTTTTTCCACTCCCAACCCCCATAGAAATGACTCCTGTATTAGCAAAGACAGGAGTCATGCCCCCTTGCCCAATGGCCATGCCCAGGGGACTTCTGTCCCCTGGGCATGGTCATTGGGCATAGTGGCATGTAGGGGGGCACAAATCAGGCCCCCCTATGCCACAATTCTTTTTAAAAAAAAATACTTACCAGAACTTACCTTATTGTCCCTGGGATGGGTCCCTCCAGCCTTGGGTGTCCTCCTGGGGTGGGCAAGGCTGACAGGGGGTGTCCCTGGGGGCATGGGAGGGCACCTCTGGGCTCCTTCAGAGCCCACAGGTCCCTTAACGGCTGCCATTTGCAGGCGCTAAAAAACGGCGCAAAAGCGGCCGTATGTCATTTTTTTTGACCCGCCCACTCCCGGGCGTGAATTTTGCCAGGGAGTATAAATACGACGCACATGCCTCGGAGTCAATTTTTTAGACGTGAACGCCTACCTTGCATCTCATTAACGCAAAGTAGGTGTCCACGCTAAAAAATGACGCAAACTCCATGGACTTTGGCGCTAGACGCGTGTAACGCCAAAGTATAAATATGGAGTTAGTTTTGCGTCGGAATTGCGTCAAAAAAAACGACGCAATTCCGGCGCAAACGGAGTATAAATATGCCCCTAGATGTTCCCCTGGAATTTAGAACAAGCAAGAAAATGCAACACCTTTAAGCAGCACCACAGCACCAAAATAACAATACATTCAGGAAATTAAGCAGTAAAATGCCCAAGCCAATTTAATAAAGTGTAAAAAAGTGAAAAATGAATTTTCAAAATAAATGTCAAAAAGCACTGAAAGGGAAGGTTCAATTCTATATGAGTCCAAGCAACATAGGTGACCTCATTCTATGGGACTTTTTAGCCCAATCATGATGGAGTTTAGATTGGATAAATTCAAGTTGTTCACCATGGTCAACAGCTTAGCCTTCTTTGTTAATCTAACAGATGGAAGTCAAAATCCTCCAGTGGGGCAAAGCAAGGCACTATAGCAGGCGAGGAGTCTATGATGCTCCCTGAAGCCTTCAATTGTTACACCAAAAGGTATGACTCTTACAAACTTGAATCTGTAACTGCAAAGTTCAAATCACCACTGCGAACACTAGGCCATATTTTCCTGCTGACCTCCCACAACTCTCATTAGTGTTACGTTTCTGGACCTGAAAACCTCCTTAAGGTTAGCTCAGGATACAGTGGTTGATGAGTGTTCCACAAGGCTGGAAATGTCAGCTTTCGGTCAAGTAATCTAAACCTTGTGAACCACTTCCTCTGCCAAGCTGAAAGCAGCAGGTTTCTCCTTCCTCTTATCTTCTTCCAAATCTAATTATATAATGTGCAAAGGCCCGTGGGGTGAGTGCTGTGCCTTTCTTATAGTGGTTACTGGCTAGTGATAGATGATGGGCCTTGTGCTTATTCTAAGAAAGCTTCCACACCAATTTCATCCTTCTTTTACACTTCCGGTAACTTTATTATTTTTTTTAACTGATAACTTGCAATTGGAATATGTGTGCGTATTAAAACGTCCCGTAACTTTATTACAGCATAATTCAGAAATTAGTTTTGTGGTGAGGCTTTCAAGATGGCTGAAGGCCTTCTCAGCCACCTGAGCTTTACCACGTCACCCATGGGCTGTCCCATTAAAAGTAAATCCCACCTTCTCCACGCCAGCATAAAACCCTACCCAACTGATTCCAGGCATAGGTCATTTCCTGTATCCAGTCTGGTAATGGCCACCATTAAACACATGGCCACACCGGACCCCTGTTATTGTCTAACAAGTCTCCCCCTCTGCTATGATTTGTGATACAGGTAGAGACTCCTGTGATTACAAGTTACTTGCCTACCTGCCAGGGATCTTACAAAATCCTAAAAAGGTATTTTGTCCATTAGGAGTGAAGTAGCAGAGATTGTAGGTACTGCCCCTCATGTCAGTGATTATCTAGATGTGTTAGTTTATGCATTATGTTAATCAGAGTACTAGTAGTTTGATTAGAAAGTGATGCACTGAGAAGCTATGCTGGTTGTATTCACCATAGACTAGTCACTTAAACCTAGGTGGTACTGAGATTAAATTACATGTCTGAAGAATTAATCTGTCATTATGTTATATTTTAGAATTTGAACTAATGGTCTGCATTGAAACACTATTTGATTTTTGATGTTAATTGTTTCAAATTCATATGCAAAAATAGAGAAATGCAGTTCAATGCCACATTAATGGAAATGTATTAACAAAATCATTTTGTTTTAACTTTACTGTAAAATGGATGCTAATGAAGATTTATTGAAGCTAAATTTATAGTTTGCATATTAAAATGTGTATTATTTGAGTAATTAATGTGTCAGTAAATTCATTTGCATTAGCCTAAGTGAGGCCTACTAGGCCCTGTATTCGTGACTGGGCAGAAAACATCAAGTCATCTTGTTAACGGGAACCTTTCTTTCAGACTTCGTTCCAATGAGAATGCTAGGTTGGTAAAGAAAGTCTATTGCTGTGACCATAGAGAGTATGAGAAAATGAGATTGTGGACTGACAATTTGTATAATTGTTTCAATTTTGCATGGAAGAGTACAGATTGACACCGTTCTCATGACAAACCTGGGAAACATGCAGATGTTTCAAGTTGGAGTCACATGATTGATATGTCTTCTATATTGCCCCTTCAACAGTAATGTGAGCTGATGAACTGACACATCATTTTGCCCTATGAACTTTAATGCCTAGCTGGATTTTAGCTAGAATCCCCCAGATCTGAGATGAAGAATCCCATGTGCTGATCCCCTCAGACTCTGAGAGGTATTGTCCTCTCTGCCTTTGCCCCTTTGAAATGCCTTGCTGAGACTTAGAGATTTCACTATAACACAAAGAAGAAGACTCTTGACAGAGATTCTGACATGTTGATGCTTTCACTTTCATTTGCATTTTCTCATTTTAGTTAGTAGTCTTTACCTTTTTCCAAATTCTTTTTGCCCTTTTTGTTCTTTTTGTCTCTTGCCCACATGTGTTCTCACCCACACATGTTATTCCTGGATGGGCTAATTTGTAGGGTTTTCCTGTGCCCAAACTAGCTGAACCTTGCTGCTTTGAATTGCCTTCATGCTTGTTAAAACTGGGCAATGCTTGTTTTCTGTTCACCAGTTCATTTTATTGATGTTCTGTATTGTATTTTTGAATGCCTTGTTCTCATAATGTTAGTTCACCTTAACTTGTTTTGTCGCCTTGATCAACCCTTGGTGATTCTGTATCTTTAAAACATTGTCTTGAGATCTGTCTGCATGACTTTGAGCTTAAGTTTGTAATAAAGCCCCTTAACTTCATTCCAGACTGGAGTTTCCTTTGTATGACCACATGGGTGATTCTGTGATATTTGTTGTTTGGTTTTACAACACCCTTGTGCTGGGTCCAAAGGTCTGTTGACCTCGTTGGGCATTGATTCCTGCAAAGGTAATAAATGCTCCAGCAAATCTGGCAGCAGAGGATGGTTTGCTATTCAAAGGTGGAGAAACATTTAAGTATAGTGTTAGGGAGATAGGATTTGTCCCATGCGATTGCCCAGTTTAAATTTTGCCCACCCCAAATTCTGTCCCATAGCCTGTTCCGAAGATTGATGAGGTTCCAGCATTGTTCCTGAAAGAGATGGATGTGTGAGTATTAATAGGGTTTAGGCTTGCATTGCTTTTGGCATAAAGATTGCGGTAAAGTGTGATGTTGTGAAGTGTTTTGCAGAGTCATTGTATGCATTTGATTGTGGCGCATGTTGCTAAAAAAATATTTGCCATTGTTGTTGATAACAGGTCTGTCATGGCCTAAGATCCCAGCATAAAGCACATGTGTAGAAGACACTTTGTTAATTTATTGTCTGCAGTGAGGTGCTTGTCATGAGACGTCGTTAACAGTGCCAATAGTTTTACTTGAATGAGTGTGGGTTTGGTTGATATTAAGTGAGTTGTGGGTGCACATGGAAGTTCTGTATCAACCGGAGTGAGGTTTGCTGGCCAAGTTTCACTAACTGTGTAATTGTGAAAGCTATAGCCGGAAAGCGTATCCCCATACAGCTTTGAAGTGTTTGAGTTCCTGTCCTGTAGTGTGCAGACAGGTTGTTGGTTTTTTATGACAATGTTTTTGCATTAGGTGTGTGTGAGCCATTGTGTGAGAGACAACTGGAAAGCAACAGCATTGCTGAAGGAGGTGAGCATGGCTCCATTGTGTGTCACATTGGCATAGGTCAGTTGGTGTGAAGCCGCACTAATATTATGGACAGTGCAGAGTTGCTATTGGTTGAGAATGTCAAGAGAAAGGGATTAAAGTTACTTCCTGAATTGAACAAACAAAAAGTTATTGTGACTTAATGAATTTGATAAAAAGGAGGTCCTTTAAAGCGTTAAAAATGCATTAAGGGGAGATGTGTTTATTTCAGTTAGAGTGCATATAGAGACTCCACCCGAAGGTACTGAAGGTCAATATGTTTCATCCCAAAAAGGTGTTCATGTATGTTTGTGGCTGGAACAATTGTGCAAGATTACTGTTATGAAACTTTTATGACTGTTATGCAACTTTTAACTTAACAGTTTCAGACAATCCGAGGCAAGTGCTTTATGAGATGAAACTGCCTCCAAGACCTGCACAATCTGAAGCTCTTGGTATTTGGGAACTCAGTTCAGTCTGAAAATGAGAACTAAATATGAGAACAAAATGCAGACCGCAATCAAGACACTTGCCGAGCCATGATGGGATGCAGATCAGAAAAATTGGAGAGCAGACATAATTGACGGAGTTAGAATGTATCCAACTATTTGTAGTGAAAAAGGAGAATACCCTAAGCCCAAAACTAAGAGACAGACAGGAAAAGTAGAGCAGACAACAAACACAGAAGAGAAAAAGACAGTGACATAAGAGAGTGATTCAGCTGAAGAGTTTATAAATCAGATCTTGTTCAATCTTCCACCTCTGTATCACTCAGTTGAGGTAGGAGCAAGAAGTGAAGCTGCATAAAATGTACTCCCCAATGTGCCTACTGTCTAGTTGCACAAAACCTGAATCAGATAGTACCAGGTACATGTGAATCAACCAGTTCAGAGCTTTGAAACAGAAATGGTACAGCCTGCGCCAATTCTTATTGTGAATCAGATTGCGCCAAATTCCCAAGTGAAGTAGTCGGGGCATTCACCTTGTGGCTCTGCCTGTGCCAAACTTTGTTCTAAATCAACCTCTGCAAACGTTTGGTCCAGATGAGTCAATATCAAATGCTTAATTGAGTCAAACAGGACAAAGTTTCAGTACTGTCTTAACAGGACAAAGTGTAGGAATGACAGTTCCTCAGAATCGGCTAAGCCAAATTGTTCCAGATTCATTAACAGTTCTGGTTACTATAGGTCCCGTTGTTCTGTTGTATGCTTCAGGTACGTCTGGAAGCAATGCACATTCCTTAAATACCTCAACGGTTCCTGATACACGAGTTACATCCACTGGGATGTTACCAATGGGCATGCAGAGATCAGTATATTCTAACAACTTAGAGATGGAGAGAACAGGTTCTCTTGTAAGACCGTTAATCCCTACACAAATTGCAGATCCAACCCAAATGACAAGTCAGACAGGATTCACTGATGGGAGGATTCCTTATAGAGCCTCACATTATTTTGTGCCCAGACCAGAGCAGATCCCACACAATAATTGTGGCACTCCACAGGGAGGAGTACCCTTTAACATGTCAGTGAACACGTCCGTTTTTAAAACCCCAAACCTTTAGACTTTAGGACCAATGCGGCTGCACTCCCGCGGTCCCCATTACAACATCCCCGCTGGGCCGGTGGGAGCAAACCTAGTTTACGCCCGCCGGCCCAGCGGGGATGAGGCCACAACATAGGAGCCGGCTCCTAATGGAGCCGGCTGTGTTGCGGCCGTGCGACGGGTGCAGTAGCACCCGTCGCGCTTTTCACTGTCTGCTATACAATATAGCTAACATGAGATCCCTGGAATGAAATTGCACATTGAAGAATTGATTATGCATATCCAGTAATGGGGTGCTATCGATAAGTGGGAAGGTAGGTGGGCAAAGAAAAGAAATGAGGAGAAAGCAAAGCTAAATGTACCTCCCGCAGGAGCAAATCAAGCCGAAGACAATGTAAAGATGCTGCCCATGTAAGAAATACCAGGTGGGAGTTATGTTCATGTCCCTTGCAGTAGGAGTGATATTTTGTCATTCGCCAATGAGTAAACGAAATTGAGAGAGAAACCAGTGGAATGGTACAAGAAGGCAACATTTTGTGAAGCTTTCAAAATGCCTGTGAGAAGACTTGAATACGTTGTTTGATAGTGTCGTCCTGAGTGATTTGTGGACTAAATGTAAAGTTGATGTTGACTGGCCAGACCGTGAACCTCCAAGAAATCCAGTAATGAATGCACCATCAGAGAAAGTGATGAAAAGGTACTACAAGGTTATTGAATTCTTGAAAAACAAGGTGTCTCTGAAAGACATTTGTAGAGGATTGACAGGATGACACAGGAATTAATTCATTCATATTATGAAAGATTGTTGCAGGTTTTTAAGCATCTCAATGGTACAGAGACCATAGAAGCTAAAGATATGTGTCACTTTGTGTTCAGATTTGTGCAGTGATTGAAACCAGACATAAGTGAAATAATTCAGCAGCACTGAATTGGAATTGAAGCAGAAAAAGTTGAAAGAGTTATGGGCATGCAATTGAAGTTGCACAGAAAGTTAGTCAAAGCATGCAGATGATGGGTGAACACTGGTGGTATTTAAGGTGTACAACAGCAGGGAGCTAATGTTATCCAGCCTAGAGGTAGAGAACATGGGGTTCAGGTAGATCTAAGTGGAGGTAGTGTCAATGTTCAGGCTTTGAAGAGAACTAATCCCTGTCATGGGTGAGGAAATGTGGGCCAGTGGCAAAGGGAGTGTCCCCTGAATAATATGAATAATCGGGGACAGAAAAAATAGAGTTGCCCAAGTACATGGCAGTAATCAGGTTCAAATTCAGAGAGTTTAAAGATCCGAGTGCAAAATGTAAATGTGTCCCAAGGACAGCAGATGCAAATACCTCAAGCCCTGATGCCTCAACTGCAAATGGTTGTTCCATAGCAGAATGTAAATCAAAATGCAAATGTGAATCAGTTAGCATCACAATTTCCTCTAACAGACCTGAATGAGGAGGAATTTTCAGCTATTCTTCAAGCTAATAGCTCAGAGGACAAGGATTGCATGCTAGGTGCATCCTTAGAAATAGAACAATGTAGGCCCAATGTAAATGCTAATGTAATGGGTCACCATGTGTCATCCCTGGTTGATACTGAGGCTACACACTCCACTGTCAGAACAGTAGGAGTACCAAATTTGACCCTTTCAGGAAAGAGAATCCAAGTTGTAGGAGTCGCAAATAAATAGTTGTCCAACCCTGTAACAATCTGTCCCCATAAAAATAGGTTAATTTGAAGATGAGCACAAATTTGTGGTCTGTGAGTCAAGTCCTGTAAGCTTACTTGGACATGACCTACTGTTTAAGCTAAATTTGTTTTATTAGCTGCACACCTCAAGGAATTGCAATACAGACAAATGATGATGTGCCCTGCAAAATTGTGAAGCAGCACCTGAGTGTCACCTTGTACCCAATATACTGACATGGAATGATTTGTCCAAAGATTTAAAAGACACACTGAACCTGATAATTGAGATTTTTCAGGAAAAGGATTTGAGCCTGTAAAAATAACAGTAAAGCCAAATGCATTATCTCCAAAAAAACCTCTATATAGCATACACCCGAGAAAATTGCTGGAATCACTCCCCTGATAAACAGTTTAATTGAACAGGGTATGCTGAAAGGGATATTGGGAAGTCCATGTAACTCTCCATTTCTAGCACAGCGGTAGCCAAATAGAAAGTACTGCACAGTCCAGATTCCATGTGCAGCAGAATGGTACACCATAATCGATCTGTGGCAAGCATTTTTCTCAATACAATTGCATGAGGAAAGCCAATTTCTCTTTGCTTTTAAATTACTCAGACGTGTTTTGGCATTGTGCCGAGCCCCACTAGGGTATACAGAGAGACCATCCATTTTTAATCAGGTCTTGAAAAAGAATCTGGAGTCACTTAAAGTGGTCATTCATTCATTCATTCTGACGCAAATGCGGCTCAAAAAAAGTATAAATCAGGGCCTTAGTTCAGTATATTGATGACCTACTTGTACCATCAAACACTCAAGAGGCATGCAAGAGAGACACAATTTCTCGATTTAATCATTTAGGAGAAAATGGACATAAAGTTTCCCCATCCAAACTACAGTATTGCAAGAAGGAAGTCAGGTTAAAGTTCAATAGCACTTTATGTATGCTAAAAGGCATAAAAATATCACACACAATAACTAACAAATATTACTTACACAACATTTATAAAATAAAAACAAAAATCTAAAACAAGATATATACAATAGTGCAAATTAAAACATTTAATTGGATTAAAATATAATACAGTCAAATTTAACAGGAATACTACTAGAAACACAAGTTTACCCGTAGTGTGTAGCATCATTGGAGAGTCAGACTTTGCCAAGGAATCTTTAGGCAAAGAATTGATTTAATATTTTCGGAACACCTTTCTAGCCCTCTCAAATAACAGGTGCTTAATGATGGTGATCAACTTCTTACTAGCCCTCCTATATTGCAAATACTTAGTAGCAGCAATGATCCTCTTTGCATTGTCTCTAGACCGTACAACAATGGGTTGGAGTTAAGGGCTACTTTTGCTCTCATCTTCCATGCAAGTACAAATAATGTGAGATGACAAACACAATTAATTCCTTGGTGTCAGATTTTAAAATCTGTAGCACTTCACAGTAATGCCTCATTTCCAGAGACCTACACAATGCAACACACCATTTCCTGTGGGGTGCAATATATGTGGGGCAGACGAAGAAAAAAATGTGCCTTAGTTTCGCTTTGACAGGGACAATAAAGGCAATGATTTGTAGAATAGCATGTATTGTCCCATTTTGATGTCAAAGTTTTTAACTATAACGTGCCACATTTAAAGCGCACGTATAGACGTTTTGCAAGCAATGGAAAAATATTGTCCATATAAGATTCAAACCAAGGCTTACATTTATGAAGCAGATACTGACCAGCTATACTGCCCTCTGACTGCTTATTCCATATCCACCCCAGTGCATGCTCCCAATAATTACTTTTCAGTTTCTGAATTACTCCTTTAGAGATTGTGGAGGCTGAGGTCCAAAGCTCCTCCATTTTCACCAGCCCACTGAGGTCTTTGACATGCTTCAACAAGCACTCACAGCTTTCCCTGTCAAATGCAATAAATTCCCATAGGGATTCCCTGTAGGAGCCCGGCTCCACAGTTGTCCAAAGCCTCACCCCATACAGCAGTGGTTTTAATATTATTGACAAATCTCAAGGGTAATAGAGGAGTACTATTTGGCAAGCTAAATAGGCCTGTTATAAATTTGTTTTCTATAGTTGTTAGGGCAGTTGCATCAGCGTAACCCCATAGTTCTGCCCCATACATTAACGATGATAGGGCCATAGCCCTATAAACCCTAAGTGCCGGAGACACCGATCCACTCAATGATGATCTTACTTTCTTCCCCATATCCATTGCTCTCTGTTTTAGATTTTTTTTTTTACTTTTGACCAAATGAGGGCTCCAGGATAGATCACCACTCAGCCTGACTCACAAATAGTCAAAATGTTTGAACTTTTCTGTCTGGGTGCCCTCAATGGTCATCTTTCCTCTAAAAGAGCAGTGAGAAGTAATTGCCATATATTTGGATTTAACGGTGTTTCATTTCAATCCTTGCGATGAGCAAAAAGCTGCAAATGAGTCTAGTTCAGCTTGAAGGCCCATCAGGGTCCTAAATATGAGGAGGGAATCATTAGCAAACATAAGAAGGGGGGATATGAACTCCAGCAGACCTAGGCGCATCATGTCTACAGTTTTTCTAACCACTCAAGCGCCCCAATTATATAAAGACTGAAAAGCGTGGGTGCCTGTATACATCCTTACCTCACCCCCTGATTTATTGGGATCCTATTAGAAAGATCCTCTGCCATATTCCACCTTACTCTTGCAAACGTATCAGTATGTAAAACTCTCAGAATCATCCAGAGAAGATCACTTGGGATGTTATATCCTTCCAGGACTTTCCACAGGCTGACCCCCGGAACAAGGTCAAATGCCACCCTCAAATCTATGAAAGCTACATAGAGGTGGTCGTGCTTCAAGATGACATACTGCCAGCATATCACATTAAAACCAAAAACCTGATCAATGGTGCCGAGCTCCAAAAGCCAGCCTGCATGTCCAAGAGGGTATGATTATCCTGCATCCAATTTCGTAGTCTTGTCAAGACCTGCCCACTAAATATGTTTTTGGCCAATATATATAAGACTTATTGGTCTATAATTTGATGGCAAGTTCCTACTCCCCTTCTTGTGAATTGGAATAATGATTGCTCCTTGCCAAAAGGGAGGATAGCTACTTGATCTAAAATAGCATTACTAAGCGTGTTAAAGTAAGGGACCCAATACTTCCTGCCGGGATACGTACAAATCACCTGGGATGCCGTCCATCCCAGGTGCTTTCCCTTTTTTTCATTTGTTTAAGGGCAGTGAAACTACCTACATCAAAGTCCCCTTTTCCTAACATTCTCTTAGAGTAAGTTATCGCTAGGGGCTTTGAAAAAATACTCATGTCTTGCTCCTGATAATGGGCTTTGGACTGATCCCATTTATTGTTTATTGTATGTCACTAAAGTGAGCTATCCATTTCTCTGGCAATACCTCTACTTCAAGATGATTATCAATAGGGCGTGAACCAACAGATACCAATTTCCAAAAAGCATCTGAATCTCTATTCTGGAACACTTCAAATAAATACATCCATTGTTCAGATTCCCACCTTCTTTTTGCTTGCCTCAAAATTGCCTTATAACTTCTCCAGCCCAACATCTCTGAGTGGGGTAATACAATCCCCTGAAACAATTTTGTAGGTGTTCCCGTGAAGTTGACCTAACGTATCAGCAAGCTTGCTATTAGAAGGGACAGATATAATATAGATGTTAAGTATAACAATGTAGATACACCTTGAAGGTGTTTTAATTTTAATTTCAACACCCAGAAGGTCTCTACTAGTTGTGGGAATGACTTTGGCTGAAGAAAACAAGTCTACCCAAAGCAAAATCAGTAACCCACCAGAAGCCCTACCTGCAGATGATGTGACAGCATTCACATTAAAAGCAACAAAACCCGATCTAATACCGGATCAGTCGCCAAAGTTTCTTAACATAATATTATATGATGGTGGTCAATGAAGTCCCCCCATTCTGGGTCAATGAGTTTAGATCTAATCCCAACAGCATTCCTTGATAACAGCTTTACAGAATTATCCTCATCCTTACTACTTTCAAAAAGGGAACATTTGAATCCTAGGATCACAGAACTAGTAGTGTGCAAGAGGTTTGCTATGCTATTCTACTGCAATCTATAGTACATAGAGCTCAGTGTTCCTTAGGAATAGGTGGTTTCATCCCAATAACATCTAGGTGAGTGCTAGCCCCACCTCCTTTTCCATTCAGTCAATTACTATCTGATAAATTACCTAGAGTCTCCAGAGAATACTGATTGTAGAACAGGTACTTTGGGTTTTATAAACCCTTAGGCCTGAGTTTTCTTCCATGTCATTTGAGGGTTTTACCTTTAACCTTATTTGTAAACTCATATTAGACTTAAATCTTAACTCAAGAGAAATTAGGTTTTCCTTTAGCCCACGGTTTCTCAATTTCAAACCTATTGAGTCCTTGTGCAAACCAACCACGCTGAGCCGTGCAGCATACAGAATATCGTCCCTAATAATGGACCTGCAACCTCTCGTAAATCTCAACCAACGGATAGTTTTGTTATTAAGTGAATCACGCATCTCCCTCACTCCAGGTGCAATTTGTGGGACGTTAACCATATATACATTGCGCTTACCTAGTTCTCTTTTTTAGTAGGGGCTCACTTCACCTTAATTGAGTGTTTGATTGTGGGTGCCGTTGCAAGTAAGAATTTTGCCAAGGATCAACCAGTTGGCCCCAACACACTAGCATTAGTGTGCAGTCCTATAGATCTAGACTAGGCACTAATTTCTGAGTGGGATAATTTAACCCCTGGATTATTCTTCCCCCGAGCAGAACTTTGAGTAGAGCACATCAAAGTTACTTTCTGTTTACTAGAAAATAAATCATTTATATGTATAACCAAAACAGAAAGTTTTCCAACTTTCATGCAATGTTTTAGACTATCTACACATGCAATCATGTAATAGCTAGTTCTCCCAACTCAGGGCTTCCAAGTGGGCAGTAGTAACCTCAGTAACATCTTTATCCCCAACCCCAGGTGGATCTCAGCCTACTGGTTCTTCAGATCCAGTCCCCAAAGTTTCAAAACGATGCAAGAACATGATATCAGATCCTACAGAAATAGTTGGTATTAACACCTGCTGGATCCTCGGGACAGAAACAAGATCCATTTGGATAACATCCTGTGGGTATATCGTGGGATTAATGTTGCTGGGCTGCTTCTATTTGGATTGAATCCCGCAGCGCATCCCTCCTTTGGCTTGTTAAGATACAACTTAATGCCCTTCTGAGCATAAACCTCCCCTTCTTTCCTCATTTGTCCTGTTTGTCTTAGGCGATAGAAGGCCTTCTAACTGTTCTATCAGCTCATTGATCTCACTAAGAGTATTGTTTTCTGCTGAATGTCGAGGAAGCTTCCCAGCACCTCCTTCCTCTAATGGCTTGTCCATCGCTTTCCTCTTCCCCATATCTGTGAGTCAGTATGGCCAATGGCAAATCAGTGGCCTAAATGTCTCCTGCCTATACCAAACTAATATCGGTAAAAACTCAATGATTCCTGTTCACAAATCACAATTCGTATGAATTAGGTCCACAACATGGAACGAAGTAGACAAACTCTAGTATGGCAAGTTCTCCCATGGGCCTACACCAGAGAATTCCTTAAGATAACAGTTTGGTCGAGGGGCCTAAGACAATACCATTCACCACCTGATTTAATCTTAAAGGGCCAGGGTGGGTGGGCATGCTCCACCTCTTACTGTCGCTAACAGGTGCAGACGGACACACCATTGGCCTGCGCTTATCTCGCACAGAGGGAGGAGCTGCTGTGCTTCATAGTGCCTTGCAGGAGCCAGGTGAAGATTATTGCAGGGTCCATCTCCCATTACCCTAGGGCTTCTCGGAATCGAAGTCTCCCCTCCTGAAGCTGTGCAGATGGAGACACACAGCAGGATGAGCTGCTGCGATTTATAGTACTTTGCAGGAGCCAGGTGAAGATTATTGCAGGGTCTGCCTCCCATAACTCTAGGGCTTCTGAGCTTTGAAGTCCCCTTCTGACGCTGTGCAGATGGATGAAGAAAGAAGTCATTTACTTGGGTCACCACATTGAGAAAGTTGTGGGGAAGGTGTCACAGGAAAGAATCTCAGCAGTCATGAAAATGAATGCCCTGTCACTGAGAAAGAAGTCCAAATGTTCCTTGGAATGGTCTGATGCTGTCACCAGTAGATTTGAAACGTTTCCCTTTTTGACAAGCCTTTACAGAGGCTGATACACAAAGATGTGTCTCACCTGGTACCATTCGATGACAACTGCAAATATGCCTTCACAGAGATGAGAGAAAGCTTGTGTCCTACCCCTAGTTCTGGGAATGCCTGATTATAACTAATATTTTGTTTATTTTGCTGTGAGAAGGATGTACTCTCTCAGTTTTGACACAGCCTCAAGGAAATGCAAACAAGTCAGTCGCATAATTCCTGCCACACTTGATCCTGTGGCTTCTGCACTGCCTGGTTGTTTGATGGCAGTCGCTGCCCTGAGTGTCGGCATTGAACAGTGAAAAGACATTATTATGGTTCATCCTCTTTGTTCCCCACTCTATGGAAATATTGTTACCCTGAACCAAGACACAGTGTCTCACCAGAGAGAGGTGCTATTCTGAATCCTGCTACTCTATGGTATAAGCCCTGTTTAAATCGCTAGTGAATGTGTGGATGAGGGTGAGCATAACTGTCTCGATGTGACTGAATTGTGCACCAAGCCAAGACCTTCCCCTAACTGAAAACGGCTATGTCATATTTGTTGATATCTCCTTTTTAAGAAATAAAGAGTGTACTCTGATAGCTGGTGATTTAGTTTGCACAGTCTCAGATGTGATAGAAGGCACCTGCCTTCACGAAGCCTTTTCTGCCCACATAGCTGAATTGGTTTCTCTAACTAGAGCATGCTGTGTTTCGAAACAGCTGAAAATTACACTTTTCACTGAGAGTATGGTTTTGATGTTGTTCATGATTTCAGACAGTTGTGGTCCCAGTGAGAGTTCGTGGCATCTTCCGGTTCACCTATTTGCAACGGATATCAAATTTATATTCTGTTGACTGCATCACAGCTGACTGCAAAATGTTCTGTTGTCAAGTGTGCCGCTCATAAGAAATCCACTGATTTTATAATGTTGGGAAATACAGATGCTGATGTGGTTGTGAGATATTGCACCCCAAGCTGTAGCTCCTTATTAGAGAGTCGAACAGTGTTACAAATAATTAGACTAATCAAGATTTCCTGTTCCTGGCATTTGGTACAGTTTATGCTCATAAGAATATTCTGACCTGTATTCGTACCCCAGTAGAGAAAGAGTTCATTTGACAAGTCGATGAAAGAAGAAGAGGTATGAAGACTAAAATAGAAAAGGGAATAGTTCAAAATTGGGGAAAAGATGAAACAAACTCAGTAGATGGAAATCCAATATTTCTTGCTTTAAATTGGCACCACTTAGGGACTTTATGTGTATAAGGACATAGGTCAAAGACTGACATACATTTTGTAGGAACTAGTGAGTGTAGACGTCTTTTTGTTTAAGAGTTTGTGGACCTTCATGTTGAATGGACTAAACCCCACCATACAAGGTGTTTATTTGTGGAAAGTATGCCAAAAGCCTGGCATGATACCTGTTACCTGGGAATCGTTTTTCCAGAAATATAACATGTGAACCATTTTAATGATCCAGTCAAGGATGAGGAATTAACACCAGAGTTAAGAGAGCTGCTAGTGCTTCAGAGATTTTAGGAGATATTTTTGCTGCCATAATTCCATCAGTAGGTGTTATCTTGAATGATCTCAAGATAGGAAAGTTGTCAACAACATTAGGTAAGTTATCTATAGATGCCGTAGGTGCCATTTTAATAATGGAAACAGAAACGGTTGCCATGAGATCAGTGGTTTTTCAAATTCACCTTGTGTTAGACATTCTTCTTGCAAAGAAGGGCAGAGTTTGCAAAATGTAGCAAGCTCAACACTGCTGCACTTATATTCCCGATAATATTAAGGAGATAAGGAAGTACCTTTCAAACATGATGATCTCAAGACCGGACCTGAAGGAGCTAACCGTGTTAGGTGTGTGGAAAGCAATAGGTAGCGGTTTATCAGTGACTGGAAAGTGGTTTGAAGTCTAGAGAAAGGAATTGTTTGAACAATGTTGAGACCCCTGTTGATAATGGCTTTCTGCATACTAGTTGCAGTTGGTCTTCGCAAATTGTTCAAGAAGCTGAAAGAGAAAAGAACCAAGAGTAAAAGGAGAAAAGAAGAGATTGAGATGGAGACTATGGGAAGCATATACTGTAGTAACATCAAGCAGTTAGAGGAGTTCAGAAGACCATACCTGGAATCACCTCTGAAATTTTGATGTATCTCATTTAAAATTAGAGATGGAGTATTTTGGTTCACCATCAGAGGGGGGGCTGATATTGCAGAGATTTTTGTACTGTCCCTCATGTTACAGTGATCATCTAGACGTGACAGTTTATGCATTATGTTAACCAAAGTACTAATAGTTTGATTGTAAAGTGATGTACTGAGAAGCCATGTTGGTGTGCATTCACCATAGACTAGTCACTTAACCCTAGGTGGTAGTGAGATTAAATTACATGTTGGAAGAACTAATCTGTCACTATGTTGTAATTTAGACTCTAAATTAATAGTCTGCATTGAAACAATTTTTGATGTTGTGTTTTAAATTTGAATGTGAAAATAGAGAAATGCAGTTTATAGCATGAATGCTAATGAAAATGTATTAATGCTAAATGCATAGTTTGCCAACTAAAATGCTTATTATGTGAATTATGAATGTGCTATGTTAATTCACTTGCATTACCCTAAGTGAGGCCGGCTAGACCCTGTGTTTGTGACTGTGCAGAAAATATTGATTGTTCTTGCTTATGTGTACCTTTCTTTCAGACTTCGTTCCCATAAGAATGGTAGCTTGGTAATAGATGTCGATTGTTCTACACATAGAGAGTATGGGAAAATGTCCTTGAGTGAGGAACATCCTGGACTGTGGACTGACAATTTGCTTAATTATTTCAATTTTGCATGCAAAATTACAGATGGGCACCCATCTTATGACAAACTATGGGTAACCATGCCGATGTTGCAAGATGAAGGCGCATGATCGATTTCTATTGGATGTTGCCCCTTCAATGTCAATGTGCGCTGATGAGCTATTTTTCCCCTTGAAATTTAATATATCATCAATGCCTAGCTGGATTTTAGATAGAATCACCCAGAACTGAGATGAAGATATGGAATCCTGTATGCTGATCCCTTAGACTCTGAGAAGTATTGTCCTCTCAGTCCTTTCCCCTTTGAAATGCCTTATTCAGACTTAGAGATTTCTCCCTAACACAAAGAAGAAGACTCCTGACTGAGCTTTTGACATGCTGACACTTTCTCTTTTACTTACTTTTTGTCCTTTGCCCACACATGTTCTGCAGCATACATGTTACTCGTTGATTAGCTAATTGATAGGTTTTTCCGGGGTTGAAACTAGCTGAACCTTGATGATTTGAAGTGCCATAATGCTTATTAAAACTGAACAATGCTTGTTTTCTGTCCACCACGTAATTTTAATGATGTTCTGAATTGTATTTATTGAATAAGGCAACATCACCACACAAAATAAAATGATGGACGGAGGGTTAAAACTTTTTAAACAGCCACTCCCAGTCACAGATCTGGGTTTAATCCATTGTTATTTCCTCGTCACGTCACCCCAGTTTGGACCCAGCAATATGCAAATCAATCTTGACCCTGTTCCTCATGGGAACAGTCCAGCCCGAACTGCCAAGCAAGGTCCTCCCTAGACAGGAAACAAGCATCCGGTAACCGGTTTCAGAGTATTACCCTTTATCATCTAGGCTAGCTTGATCCAGTGGCGCAGCGAGCAAGGGACCAATGTCTGGGCATATCCTAGCAACTTAGGCCCATATTTGTACTTTTTTAGCGCCGTATTTGCATCATTTTTTTACGCAAAAGCGGCGCTTACTTACAAAACACAAATATATTTTGATAGTTTGCGATGCTTTCGCGTCAAAAAATGATGCAACTGCAGCACTAAAAAAGTATAAATATGGGCCTTCGGGTGCAGAAGCAACATCACAACACAAAATAAAATGATGGACGGAGAGTTGAAACTTTTCGAACACCCACTCCCAGTCACAGATCTGGGTTTAATCCTTTGTTATTTTGCTCACCACGTCACCCCCAGTTTGGACTCAGCTGTTTGCAAACCAGTTTTGACCCTGTTCCCCAGGCCATGTCCTCCCTGGACGGGAA